>NC_068572.1:26992954-29492954 GCF_025698545.1 Gossypium raimondii | reverse complement strand
ATTTCATTTATTTCATATTTTAGTCCCTCAAAAATTTATTTTCACAATTTAGCCCTAATTACTCAAATTCACCAAAAATTCAAAGACAAAACATGTTAATCTAACATATATATTTCATATTTTATCAACTAACATCATAAACCTCAAACATTCATCAATGGCAAATTTCAAAATCATTAATAATTCACAAAATTAAGACATGGGTTTTGAAGTATTCGAAGCAATGATATCAAAAACGTAAAAATTATCAAAAACCGAACAAAGAACTAACCTTAAATCAAGCTCAACAATGGCCGAACCTAGCTAAGTTTTCTTCTTTTTCTTTTTCTTACATTCGGCTAAGAAGAAGATGATAATGGCTTTTTTGTTTTATTTAACATATATTATTATATATTTTTAGTTTACTAATTTAACCTTATATAAATAATAAACAAAACATATATAATAAGGACATATTAGTCCTTTGCCGCCCACTATATATATATTGGCCTTATTGCATTATAAATCACCCACTTTATAAAGACAACAACAATTAGGTAATTTTAAATTTAACCCTAAATTTTCATTTTATGCGATTAAGCCATTTTCTTTAATCAATCACTCAAATTAAAAATTAAAACACAAAAATTTCATACAATCAAATTCACATACAATAAACACTGAAAATAATATTAAAATATTTTTGGACTCGAATTTGTGGTCCCGAAACTACTATTCCGATTAGGGTCAAAATTTGAATGTTACAGAAAGGAAAGTTTTTCACTCAATCCTTTAGAGGAGGAACAATCTGCTTTTACTCTCAAAGAAGATGTCACATAGATTTGGCACAAGAGAGTCGGGCATTATCATCATCAAGGGCTACTACAACTAAGAGAAAAGGAGTTGGCACTTGATGTTCCCAAGCTTAGTGGTACAATCTTAAGCTGCAAAGCATGTCAGTTTGGAAAGCAAAATAAGAAGTCATTTCCTAAGTCAACCTAGAGAGCCACTTACAAGTTGCAGCTCATTCACACTGATGTTGCAGGCCCTCAAAGTACAGATTCTTTAAAAGGTAGTCGTTATTATATTGTCTTTATTGATGACTTTGCTAGAATATGCTGGATTTTTTTCTTGATGTTTAAATCAGAAGTAGCACTTTTTTTGGAAGTTCAAAGCAAGAGTAGAAAATGAAAGTGGCTACAAAATTCAAAGAATAAGGTCTGAAAATGGGAAGGAGTACACTTCGAAAAAATTTAACAAGTTTTGTGAAGATTCTGGCATACTGCACCAGCTTACAGCTCCTTACACTCCTCAAAAAAATGGAGTTAGTGAAAGATAAAATAGATACATCATGGAAATGTCGAGATGTATGCTGCATGAGAAGAATTTTCCAAAGAAGTTTTGGGCAGAGATAGCAAATACGACTGTGTTTCTACAAAATAGGCTTCCAACAAAGGCAGTGAAGGAACAGACACCATTTGAGGCATGGTATGGTTACAAACCATCTCTGAAATTTCTTAATGTATTTGGTAGCTTGTGTTTTACTCATGTTCCATAGAGCAAACGTGACAAACTTGATAGGAGTGCCTCACCAGGTATATTTATAGGTTATAGTATTGTTAGCAAGGCCTATAAAATTTTTCAGCCACAAATTGGAAATATTGTTATTAGTAGGGATGTTCACTTCATGGAGGATAAAGAGTGGAGATGGGATGGTGCAGAGAAGAAGGCTCAGACAATGACAGAACTGAAGCTCAAATTTTATTATTCAAGTAATGAAGAAAAAGATGACTGGTAGAATGAAACAGTAGATGATGCTTCCGTGAGAGGAACAAGGTTGTTCTCAGATATTTATGAAAGGTGCAATGTTTCTGTGTGTGAACCTGCTGACTTTGCAGAAGCAAAGAAGGATAAAAAATGGATAGCTGCAATAGAGGATGAGTTATCGATGATAGAAAAGAACAAAACTTGGATTCTTGTGGATAGACCTCAAGGTAGGAATGCAATTGGAGTTAAGTGGGTATTTAGAACCAAGCTTAATGTTGATGACTCACTCAACAAACACAAAGCCAGGCTAATGGTTAAAGGGTATGCTTAAATCTTTAGTGTCGATCATTCTGACACTTTTGCTCCTATTGCTAGATTGGACACAATTAGGTTACTGCTCGCAATATCTACACAAAAAGGTTGGAAATTATTCCAGTTGGATGTCAAATCAGCTTTTTTAAATGGTGTCTTACAGGAAGAAATTTATGTTGAGCAGCCCCAAGGATTTGGGAAGGAAGGTGAAAGAGACAAAGTCTATCTTCTTAAGAAGGCTTTTTATGGTCTAAAACAAGCTCCAAGAACTTGGTATAGCAAAATTGATGAACATTTGTTGAACTTGGGATTTGTAAAAAATCTATCTGAAACAACCTTGTATGTTAAGCACAATGATACAAGCATTCTTATTGTCTTACTATATGTCGATGACCTACTAGTTACAGGTAACTATACAGATCATATTCAAAATTTCAAACAGAAGATGATGAAGGTGTTTGAAATGATAGATCTTGGGTTCATGACCTATTTCCTTGGCATGGAGATCAAGCAAAGGCAACGTGAAGTTTTCATCTGCCAGAAAAAGTATGTAAAGGAAATATTGAAGAAGTTTTAGATAGAGAAGTGTAAGGCAGTAAGTACTCCAATGAATCCATAAGAGAAGTTGTGCAAAGAAGACGGTACTAACAAAGTTGATGAAGGATATTTCAGGAGATTGATTGGTTGCTTGATGTATTTCACAGCAACAAGACCTGATATTTTGAATGTTGTAAGTATTTTGTCTCGATTCATGCATTGTGCAAGTGAATTACATCTTAAGGCTACCAAAAGAGTGATGCGATATGTCAAAGGTACAAGTGATTTTGGTGTTAAGTTCACAAGGAGCATTGAGTTCAAGCTAGTCGGTTTTTCTGACAGTGACTGGGGAGGTTCCATTAATGATATGAGGAGCACTTCAGGCTACTATTTTACTTTTGGCTCTAGTGTTTTCTCATGCAGCTTAAAGAAGCAAGCGTAGCCCAATCCTTTGTCAAGCGAGTTTATTCTTTGTCACAACTCATGGTAATCAAGCTTTATGGTGAGGAAAATTTTACTTGATCTTGATCGGGAGCGAAGGAAAGCACAAAGATTCTTGTTGACAACCAAGTGCTATTGCTATCTCTCATAATCCGTGTTTCATGGGAGACTAAACACTTTAATATCAAGCTATTCTTTCTAAAGGAAATGCGAAGCATGGAGATGTGATTCTTGTCTCTTGCAAAAGAAAATCAAATTGCGACATTTTAACCAAACCATTTCCTGCAGCAAGTTTGTGCTTCTAAGGTCAAGACTTGGTATTTGCAACTCCTAAAGCAAGGAGGAGTGTTAAGAAACTACTTCAGGATTGAAACACGTCCACGTTTATTTCAGTTTTTAGGAGTTAGCTATTTTGCATGTTGCTTAAGTTTAGGAGAAAGTGGGATGTTGATGTTGATTTTATTGTTTTATAAATGCTAAATGTTTGCTGAATAAAAATGTGAGTTACCTTCATCCATTATTTTTGTTTTTTTCTTTGTTTTCTTTAAATTCTTATAATAATTGGACACTGAGACAATTGTTGAGGCACCTGTAGATCAATGGCTAGTTTACATCGCTTTTTAGATGTAGATGCATCGTTTGAATTAAGATCAGGTTTAATTCACCTAATTTTCACTCTCCACGGTTTGTAGTATGAGGATCCACGTAAACACCTCAAGGAGTTCTACATAATTTGTTCAAGCATAAAACTGCAAGGAGTGACAGTGAAATAGATAAAGCTTTCAACTTTTCCTTTTCATTTAGCTGATTCAGCTAAAGAATGGTTACTTTACTTGCCACTTGGATCAATTACTACATGGACAGATGTGACACATTTATTTCTTGACAAGTTTTTTGAGATCCAAAAGAAGATTTTCAGCATTAGACAAAAGGATTTCAAACCATTGTATGAATATTAGAAGAGGTTCATCATGGCGTTACAGAACAATCCTTTGTTCAATATTTTTACAAAGGTTTGCTTTTTATAGACACAAGAAGATGATTGATGCCAAAAGTGGGAGAGCATTGATCAATATGACTTCTAAAGTTGTGCGAGATTTAATATATACAATGGTTGCAAACTCTCATTAATTAATGTAACACCCCAAACCTGACTCGAAAGTCTGATCAAATTCGAAGTGTCACTTTGGTTATCAGAGCAACCCGTTCGATCAATTTTTCATTTAATATGCATTAAAATATAAAAATTAAACATACAAATAATAAATCATGCTTATAAAAAATATAAAAAATATTAAAACCAATTAACACAACTTAGTCAAATAACCCATCAATTAACTGATATAAAAGTGACCCACTATTTTTATAGGACAAAGTACATGCCAAAGCTAAAACTAAGTGATAACATATTTACAAAATATGGATTGCGGAGACTCTTCGATAGTGTTGCTCTATAACGAACTCTTTAGCCCAACTACTACTTAGGTACGAAATTAAAAACCAAAATATTTAGCTTTTCATAGCTAAATGGTGTTCTACTAAATTCTAATAAAGTATCATAAAATTAGACTAAATTGCAAGAACTCAAACATTTAAGAAAGGTAGTTACAATTTCGGGACATTACAATTTAGTACTAAGATGAAACCTTTGAGAAAGGTTCATGAGGTAAGTGTCTCTTCCTTGAAGAGTACAAATGATAAAATTGCTAATATGTTCAACATTTGGCCATGGGAAAGGAATTGCAAGCTAGGTCTCCGACATTTATGCTATTCCTAACCATTAAAGGATATTGGGATCTAGTACCTTTAGTGTAGCATTTTCATCTAAGTATACTTGTAATTTTCGAACAAATTGGTTTAATAAAATATCCATTGATTATATTAATAATCTTTGCACACAAAGAAAAATGGAAGCAAATATTGGCTCACTAGTTATCTAACATTTAACTAATATTAAGCCATATTATGCGGTCGGATCGTAATACGGAAAGATAACTTGTATTAGTAAATGAACCTAAACATGTCATTATTCTAGTAAAAAAATGAGAAAATCGGTTAAAAGACTAATATTTTGTCTATTAAGTCCAATTAGGGAGATGCTTTGTCTTGAGCATTGGAGCAGACGACTCCCAAAAGATAGAGACATAAATGTAACTGATTAGACTAACATTATATCGAACGAGACCCAAGTAGAATAGATCCTAGATCTGTTTATGGGTTTATTCCCTTGTGATGTTCATAGTGTGGCATACCTTAGCCCTTAGTGGATGATGGACTATGTATGCGTGACTCGTATACTTTGATGTAAGTAACAGCTTTAGTTTGAATAAATAAGGAACCGAAAGCTAGTACGTTGGGTATACGATTTTTGTAGTATGTATCATCATTTTCAATAGTGAAATTCATAACCCAACTAATGGGTAAATGATACCCTCTCATTGGCATTACATGATAGATGAAAAAAAACATGGTCACGAGTCATTTGTCTTTCTAATAAATGACTTGATTGTTATTTGATAGTAATTGACTTCTCATGAAGGAAGATGTAATGGTTACCATGAGATAAAATAGAATCATATTGGGAAAACAGATTTATCCCAAAGAGATTAAATATATCTTATAAGGATAACACACTTATGACAAAGTCATTGGATGAGTGCTTATTAAGCAGCTTTCGTAATGGTATGTTTAAATCTAATTAATTTAATTTCTTTTGCATACATCATATGTTAATTGAAACTCTTGGATTGATTGGAATATGAATTGGCTAATTGTTAAACTTACATTGATTATGTTCATTTGGTATTGCTAATGTTATATTGACTTGAATCATGAAAGTACCACTAAGCTTTAATGCTTAGCATATGGTTTGTTTATTTTGTGCCCAGGTATCAGTAGATCTCGAAGTCTCGAGAGGTGAAGCAACATTTGGATAATTGATTCTCAACTAAAAAATGTTTGTATTGTTCTTTACGTTTCAAAATGGTCAACTACGTATTTTGGTTAGTGAATGTTACATGGAATTGACTTATGAATTGTTTAGATAACGTATATAAGTGCTTTAAAGTTTTAAGGAGTTGAAATGTGGAAATGATCATCATTTAAGTTGAATAGAAATGCATATTGGGTCATTGGGGTTGTATAATTTGGCAAGTTGAATCAAATAAAGTAAACTTTGAGGGAGTTCGCCTTCAAAGCCGCGGCGCTAAACCACTATTTTGGAAGTCATGACATTGCACTCCTGTAGTCACGACACCAAGCCCCTTCCATTGATGTCGTGATGTCAGCCCGACACTTTTTGAAACTTTTCATTTTTGTCCTCAAATAGTCTTGGGTTATCATAGGAGCTTTCATAAGCTCATATAACCTCAATAAGAATATATAGCATGTTATATTTATGTATTATTTGGATTAACTTGTATAAATTATTTAATGGATCATAATTTTATTTGTAGTTCCTCCAGCAATGAATGTGGCGTCCCACAGCTTAGATCTGGTGATCGAATTGGGTGTGGGTGTTACAAAAAAACTGTATTAATTGGCTTGTGTGAAAATTATAAATTTTTTGTGGTAAAAATTCCATTGAGTATACTTTCAAAAATAACAAGAAGATCTTAATTTCAATTTTTTAGGCCAAGATATAAATAATTTAGTGACTAATAATCAAGTAGACTACCTTGTTAAGAGTATATCGTAATTAGTAAAAGAATAATTAATATTTACATATATGCACGTTATACTAAAACCAAATATTCTTAAATATATACATGTACATATAGAATGCGGAATGAAGATGAGGAGGAGATAAAAAAAAGAGAGTTGTAGTGCTAAGAAGTAGAAATAAGTGATGGAATTGCTAATATGTAAGAAAAGTTTAAATAATTATTAAAAATTGTAAAAATCATTTGAAAATTGTGAACCAGTGACATTTAATCGGCAATTTCAAAATTTTAAATAATTTTACAAATTTTAATTGAATCATATGTTGTTACTATTTCAACACCATGAATCGAAAACAGTATTGCGAAATAAATCAAGAAAAAAAAGTAGGTGATAGCATAGAAAATCTCCTTGTATTCTTTTGGAATTTGTAGAGAAAGTTGAAGAAGAAGAAGAAGAAGAAGAAGAATTTGGTTTGTTAATTATTTACAAATTTTAATAATTATTTATGATTTTAATAATTTTAAAATATTTAAATAAATTTTTATAATTTTAATAGCTTTTACAATTTTAAAATATTTTTAATAATTATTGACAAAATTTAATTTTTTAAAATTTTTTTACAATTTTAATAATTTAAATATTTTCACAATTTTTATATATTTTTAAATATTTTTTTACGATTTTAATTTTTTTACAATTTTTTTTGATCAGGTCAACGCATAGTTAATATGGCCAACAACCACGTCATCATGCACATTAGCAGTCAACGGGGACATATGGTGTGTTCAGATTAATTGTTTTTTTTTATACCATTAACGACAAGGGCCATAAAATATAATAGAACTATAGTTTAAGAAAATGGATATAGTTCAAGGGCAAAACAGTGCTATTTGAAATATTAAACAACATATAGATTTCAAAATTCCGTTGAGAAAAAACTCCGATAATATTTTTTCTTCTTAATTTATGTAATCAAAATGGATTTTTAACTCAACTATTAATCGAATGTTTTAATCATAATTACTCTACAACTAATTACAACAAAAAGTTCTTATGAATTCTAATTAATCAAGATTAAACAATAATTATATTTTAATTAATATGTTTTTAGTCCGAAAATGGAGATTTAAGGTCTTGATAATTTAATTTAATGGGTTAATTTATAATAAGTGCGATTATAATTTGTCTATTGAATAGATAACTTTTATCTTTGTATATGGTTAACAACAATGGTAGCTTTATTTTAGTGTTCAAATGGAAAAAGGTGACTAGAGATAAATATTTTCATACGTAATTAAATAAAATAATTTTACTATTCTACAACGTAGAAAATAGGAGTGGAATTGTTCTGCCCCGAAAATGTTCTATAAGCAATAAGTTATTCACATAATATTTGATATCTTTTACCCTTTTTAACTTCTTCAATCAATCTCATACCTGCAAATCAAAAAATAATTCAACTTATTAGTATGATGCAAAGAACTTTACAATTAATTATTGTTTGCGGTATTTGTAATTTGTAATTTTGGTTAGTCCTTGAACAACGTTTACTCACTAGCGTTGAACATTGCAAAAAAGGTATGGTTGACAACCCTTCTTGCAGTTTGTGTGACGGTGCTCAAGAATCAACTTTACATGTACTTCAAGATTGTTGCAAAGCAAGAGAAGTGTGGGGGCAGCTTATTCCTTTGAAAGTAAGGAATAGTTTTTTCTCCTGTTCTTTGTTGTCTTGGTTGTTTGGGAACTTGATGAATAAATTTGGCATAATTCTTAATGATGTCGATTGGCAAACTTTGTTTGGTATTATATGCCGAAAGACTTGGAAACAAAGGAATTTTTGTGTTTTCCAAAGAGAACAGTTTAATACTATACACGTTCTTCAATCAGCATGGTATTGAGCAAAAGCCATTAAAGAAATGTCAGGATATTCAGATGGAAATCCTAGAAGACAAAGTCGTGATCAAACTTGGAATCCCCCACCTATAGGTTCTCTTAAGTTGAATTCGGATGGGGCACGAAATTCATGCTTGGGCTTAGCCACCTCAGCGACTGTGGTTAGGGATGACCATGGCAGGTGGATTTGTGGGATTGGAAGAAATATTGGCAGATGTAGTGTTGAACAAGCTGAGTTATGGGTGATTTATGATGATCTCCAATTGGCTTAGTCTGCTAAATGGAATAATATAATTGTTGAATCAGATTGCGTTTTAGCTGTTGAAGCCCTTAATGGTCTGCTCCAAGAACAGATAAATAGGGGATTGATTCTGGGAATTTAGGAACTTTGTAGAAAAGATTGGAGGGTGAAATTTCAACAGGTTTTGTGGGAGACAAATACTGTTGCTCATACTTCAATTGAGTTGATGAAAGATTTTCCTTTTGGTTCCCACATTTTTTATGAATTACCTTCAAAAATTATTGATCAAATTAGAAATGACTGTCAAAATTTGACTTTATAATTTTAGTGTTACTTTGTAATTGATCTATATATTTTTTTTCTTCCATACCATTTGAGGCAATAGAAAACATGAAAAAAAAAAAACTCACCCCTTGTAGAAGAACAAATAAAAAAAATTACAATTAAATCACATAATCCTAAATTTAAAATTTGGAAAACCTTAAAATAATTACCCATTATGGTAGAGAGAAGTAGGGGTGAGCAAAACTCGATTCGACTCGAAAAAATTGAAAAAAAATTTGAATTTCGAGTTAAACGAATTGAGTTATTCGAGTTAATCGAGTTATTCGAATCAACTCAATTTTTTTTCAAATTTCGAGTTCGAATCGAGTTGAGTTTTCGAATTCGAATAACTCGAATAATTCGAATATCAAACTATAATATTTTACATTTTTACCCCAAACTCCCAATCTTTTTTACTTTTCCCTCAAAACTTTTACTCCTTCCCACTTTCCCCCAAAACTTTTACTCTCCTCCCCTCCCAACCCCCCAATCTACCCAAAATCCATTTCCCACCAAAATTTTACTTTCCCATTTATTTTTTCTCAAAATTTTACTCCCAAAAACCCTCAAAACCTTTTATTTTCCCCCAAAATTTTTACTCCCTCCCACTTTTCCCCTAAAACTTTTATTCCCTTCTCATCACACCTCTATCTACCCCAAACCCTCCCCTCTCCAATTTTTTTTAAATATTTTCCCTCCAAAATTTTACCCCCTATTTACTTTCCCTCAAACTTTTATTCCTCAAAACTTTTTATTTCCCCCCTAAACTTTTACTTCTCACCCTTTACTCTCAAATAAAAAATCAAAATTATCCAAAAAAAAAATCACTAAACATAAATAGTAATAATTTTATTTATATATACTGTTTATATTATCAAATTAAATTTCACATTTTATATTATTTATATTATTGAATTGTTTAGTCATATTGAATATTTATATTAAAATTGAATTATTAATTATGCCATAAAATATGTGTGTTAAAATTTTATATTGGTATCAATTTCACATTTTATTTTTAAAATTTTTATTAAAAATCATATTTTTACATTTAATATATTTTTAATTCCAAAATACATAGTGACAAGAATCTGAAGATAATTGAAACAACTAAGCAAGCAAAGAAGCTAACCAGTATATAAAAAATTAATAAATAAATTATGAGGTGATGAAAGTTAATAAAAAAATTGATTAAGGTGGACAAATTTTATTATGATGAGTGACAGTGGTTACAAGGACCCAAAATTATTTTTTAAAATTTAACTCAAACAAATATATTCGATTCGAATTCCATCTCACTCGACTCGATTCGAGAAAACTTCAAATAAAGTTAGGATGATAAAATGAGATTCGAAAACTCGATTAACTCGAAAATTTTTGATTCGATCGAATGCTCACCCTAGAGAGAAGATTG
Source organism: Gossypium raimondii (assembly GCF_025698545.1). Taxonomy (NCBI): domain Eukaryota; kingdom Viridiplantae; phylum Streptophyta; class Magnoliopsida; order Malvales; family Malvaceae; genus Gossypium; species Gossypium raimondii. Next base: position 29,482,383 of record NC_068572.1, on the reverse strand, counting down.
ACGGAAATTATTTGGAAACTCAAATTAAAAAAAAAAAGGGTTGAGAGAGCGAATGATATGCATCAATGCAACGTATAATGTCTTTATATATAAAATAAACTTATATGGAATGCTCAACATAACCAATGTAAACAAACTAATATCCGAAACTATAAATGCGATTAAAGTTTTAAAAATTAACTGAAAAATAGGTAAATGAGTACTTGAAAAACCTTAAAATAATTATTCATTATTGTATAAATAATAAATTATTTGATTGAAATTAAAGTGAGAATTGATAGCTCAAAACTTTAAAAAATTTATGGGAGCATATTCAAAACTAAATTAATTTGTGTATTAACTTAAAATAAATAGCTAGTGGAGCAATTAAATATCTATAAGTTCAATTTAAGTGATTGTAACTTTAATAGGTACGCGCGAATAACCGAAGAAGTTGAAGGGTTTTACAACACGTGAAATTTAATATGTTTTGACAAAATCAACTAGAGAATTTTATTATATTTAAAACATTTTAAAATTCTATAGGAAATTTAGAATGATAAATTAAAAATAGAATTTAATTTTATTAAAATAATAAAAAGTTCAAATATTCTAAACATTTACACAATTAAAAACTCTATTTACCCTTCTCAAATTTTGTAACATTCCAACAATATTAACTTCTAAAGACCTTTAGTAGCCAATTTTATATATTAGATAAATATACAAATTATTAAAAATAATATTTAATTTATTTGAAAAATAATTTTTACATTAAATAATAATTAAATCATAACTAATTATAATGTAATAAAAATTTAAAATCATAAAAACTAATTAACTTTTAAGAAAAAAATATTTTTCAAAATACTTAAATTGCCTTTTAAAATATTAATACAATAGATATAGATTATTAAAATAAAAAAATTAATTTGGCAAAAATAAATTTTTGGACATTATACAATAATTGAAATGAAATAATAAAATTTAAAATCATAAAAAGCTAATTAAGTTTAAAATATAATTTTACTTAAATTTTAAAATAAAAAAAGCTAATTAAAATTTTTTAAATTCAAAATACTTAAATTGTTTTTATTAAATCATATATTAAATTATCCCTATTATTTTTATAATACCTACTTTACCCTTATTAGTTCCTTACACCGATTGATTTGAAAATAAGTGTAAATTTTAGTTTATATTATTAATTTAATTTAATATTTTTAATGTTATATTTATATATTTTTAATTAAAATAAAAATGTATATTAATTAATAAAATGAAGAGTTATTTAGAGGTGGTATAGTGCATTATAATTATTATTCAACAATTTGTGATATATTCTATTTTCTAAATTATTGTAGAACAAATTTCATGCTTCCATCTCATAGTTTTTAAATATTTATTTTTCTTATTTTATTTTCTAATGATTTAGGTTTAGCTCTAAAATCTGAGTGTCATAAAAATTGTATTACTGTATGCATTTGAAACTAATTTAATTTATTTATTTCATTCTAAAATTTATATAAGCACTAATATTTAGCTTTTGAGCAATAACTACATAAAAATCCCATATAAATTTATTTGAAATTGATGCATTTGTTTCATTTTTTTATTTATTATGTTAAACCGGTATATAAAATATTTTATCTATATTTAAGTTTTGATAATTTTTAATATATATATATTTGAGATATTAGTTTGTTCGATTTTTCTGAACTGTGTTTTGTATCAGTATAATGTACAATATTATAAAATCATATATAAGTTAATTTCATCGAATAAGATCAAACACATATTTTCTTAGATTTTAAAGTGTTTTTAATTATTATATATCTTTTAGAAGAAATAAGTAAAGAAAAAGAAAACAACTAGCCTGTGAAATAAAACCCCTTTTGTTTTTTTTTTAAGACCGTCAAACATACCTCTTTTCTTGTTTTAAGTTACAATTTAACCAATAAAAATATTAACTTATTATTCAATTTTTATTCCATGTCTATTTTTTTGTATGATCTACTTTTCAGTAGTATCAGAAAATGCAATTTCAGAATCTCATTTTCGTAAGTTGAGTCCATAAATATAAAATAGGAATATTTGCGAAGTTTATATGAAAATATAATAAAAGAGGCACAATCTGCAGAGACTAAGCTGGCAAAGAAAGTAAAGCTTGCTCAGCGAGGTGATAATGAGAATTTGAGCATTGATGTGAATAATTGACTTTGATTCCACAATCAAATTTGTGTTCCTGGCGATGCTGAACTGAAGAAATTGATTCTACGTAAAGCTTACAATGGTTCTTTCGCTATGCATCCTGGTGGGGCAAAAATGTATCCTAACTTACAATAACCGTATTGATGGCTTGGGATGAAAAGAGAAATCGTCGAGTTCGTTGCTAAATGCTTGACGTGCCAGCATGTAAAAGCCAAACATCAAGTTCCCACTCGGTTACTTCAACCAATCTCTATTCTTGAGTGGAAATGGGAACGAATCACGATGGATTTTTTCGTTGGTCTACCGACCTCATCGAACAACAGAAATGTTAACTGGGTGATAGTGGACCGATTAATTTGCTCATTTTCTGGTAGTAGAAACCAATTGGTCTCTTCCGAAGCTTGCTAAAGTGTATATTCGCAAGATAATGAGGCTACATGGTGTGCATGTGTCCATCATCTCAAATTGAGATCCTCACTTCACTTTGAGGTTCTAGAAGTAGTTGCAAGAATTTTTGGATACGAGGTTGAATTTCAGCACAACTTTCCATCCTCAGTCTAATGACCAATTAGAATGTGTTGTTCAAGTACTGGAAGATAAGCTTTGAGCCTGTGTCATTGAATTTTAATCTGGTTGGGAATGTTATTTGCCTTTAGCAGAATTTTTTTATAATAATAGTTTTCAATCGAACAATAAAATGGCTCTGTACAAAGCTTTATATGGCTGACGGTGTAGAAAACCTTTGTGTTGGCCAGATTTTAGCGAGAAAAAGATAATTATGTGCATATATACTTGATCAAACGGGAACTTGGCATAAATTATGGTACTTGGTATAAATGGTATATGAATTGATTGAATGTAAAACTTTAATTGATTATGAATATATGTATAAACTTGGCTAAATAGAATCATGTATGTACTTGGTGTTTGGTAAGAATATTGTATAAATTGATATGTGCACATAAACTTATTGAAATGAAATTGTGCATTATGCTAGTACTTGATATATGGCTAACAATTGAATTGGATGGTTATAGAACATGTATTGCTTATGTTCATATGGTATTTGTTACCTTATTATTGGCTTGAATAATGTAAATACCATTGAGCTTTATCGCTCAGTGTACGATTTGTTTTTTCCATGTGCAAGTTATAGTAGATTCCAAAGTCCTGAAGCATAGTACATCCAATTAGTAGACCTCGACTCAACAATGTTTGTATAGTTCATCTTTTGTTTAAATACATGGCATGTAGGTAGGTTTTGAGTCGATTTGTGTTATAAATGTAATAGCTTATTTTTTCAGTGGTGTCGAAAATAGTGGTTTCAGAGCCACAAATTCGACGAGTAAGTTCATAAATATTATTATTTAATATTTATGAGTCACTTTTGGTTTGAAAAAGGTTTTTGATATGGTAATTTTTGTTTTATGAATGATTAATTAAGTTCATATGGTAGGACCCTAAAGTCAAGTGGTTTTAGAAAATAAGGTATTGGGACCTCGTTTCTATAAACCGAGCCGTAAATATTTTTATAAATATTTACAGAGTGTCATTAAGATTGTATTAAAGTTATACTAATAAATTTCGATGTTTCGATAGTTAATTAATTTAAAAGGACTAAATTGTAAAAAATGTAAAATTTGATCACTATTTGATTTGAGTGATTAAATGGCTTAATGAATAAGGTAAAGGGGCTTAAATGGTAATTGAACCATTTAAGGAGTTAGTGGACTAAAATAGACATGAATTTGATGTTTTATTTAATGAGTTAGTGGACTAAAATGAACATCATCTTTTAATTTGTCTTCTTCATCAAATTGAAAAGGGAGAAGAAGCCATTCTTAAGCTTTAAGGCTCGACCATGGTTAAAGCTTTGCATGGTATGTCATTTTGGCCCCACTTCTAATATTTTTATGTTTTTGAAATCGTTGCAACTAAGTTTAGCTAGCTCATACTTTCGATTTTGAAATTGTTAAAGATATTGAATGTTTCCATTGATGAATATATATGATTTTAGTTATTAAATGATGAATTTGAAATGTTTTTTGATATTTTAAAGTATTTTGTTAAGTAATTTTGATGAATTTTCCGGTTAGAGATTAAATTGTTGAAATAGTTAAAATACAGGATTTGAAGTGAAATTGTTGCAAAAATGGGCTGTATTGGATGCCATGAATATTCGGTTGGCATGGGTTTGCATTAAAAATGGTTAATTTGCATGTTTTAGGCTCAATGACTAAGTTGAATAAAAGTAAAATGTTAGGGGTAATTTTGTAAAAATGTCAAAAATGATTAAATTGCATAAAATAAATTTTATTACTACCTAAATTAATAAATTGAATGAAATTACTAATTTATATCAAGATTAGTAGAAAATCGAGGAGAATAGAAAGTTTCCAAATAGCCCATGTACTTTAACATTTCTGTAATTTAGCCAGGTAAGTTCATACGGTTTAGAGTTTATCATCTATATGAATTTTTAAGTAGAATAAAATGGTACAATATATATATTCAATTGTTGATAATGGATGATTATTTGTGATATATAATTGAATTTAATGCTCAGTTTGGATTGATCGCTAGATAGAGTATAGTCGTGAGTTGGTGTGTTATGGCGGAATTGGAGTGGAGATGGTTTTGGAGTGATGTATATATATTACCCGAGTAAACTGAGGTTCAACATTTGTTGCTAACTCTTGTGTTATACTATCTGTTTGGTGTGTTTCAGAGGGACTAGCTCTTTTGAGCATTGGTGTGTTTTGATTGGACTAGCTCTTATGAGCATTGGTGTGTTCTGGAGGGACTGGCTCGGGTGAACATCTAATGTGTCTTGGATGGATTGGCTCGTGTGAGCATCTGGTTTATTTTGGTTGGATTGATGATGTACTCTTACCCGTAAGTTGTTCATTGGATTGAAAATATTGGTAAGGTAAATTGATGAGTAACTTTTGATGAAATTACCATATTTTTTTTCAATTGAGCATTTGTAATATGTCGATTGAGATGGTGGATGACAGGAACACATATGGTTGATTTTTATGTTTATACTTTGTACTATACAAATAAAATGAGTAAGAAAAGGAAAGGAAAGGAACGAAACGGTAAGTATACAAATGACTTATATTATGAAAACTATGAAAAAGGAATGAAAAGAAAATCTTAAATGAAGGTATGTTTATGTTCATGAAATTGATGATTTCAAGTGAGGTATTTCATGTTTAATGACATGTTAATTTAAGTGAATTATGAATTGATGCACTAACATGTATTGTTGATGATGCTTAGGCTTGCGCCAAGCTATTGGTTGGATTGTATTATGTTTAGGTTGGATTGTATTATGTTTACTTTTAAAGTTATACATTGAAATGGTAAGTGTCCAAATAGAAATATGCTTATGTTCATGAAAGGGTGGTAAGAATCAAAGTAAGTGTTTTCTAATAAAATGGTTTATCATGTGGGTGATGTTTATGCTTATGTCTTGTATTATGCTAATGAAACAGGTAAGAAAAAGTAATGAACCGATAAGTTAGAGTTGAGATGAAATATGATGAAAAAGGGATTGATGAGTTGAATGATGTACTTATATGTGAGAAACTTACATTTTCTATGGATGAATTTACCTAGTTCATGAACAAATATTCTAATTAGTGAATTAATGTTATTATTTAAGTTTATGCTAAGTAAATGGAATGGTAAGAAAGTAAATGGAGTGGTTCATAGTATTATGAAAAGGTTAATGATTGAGTAATATGTTTTATAAATCCTATTATGTTAGGAATGAAAAATATACGTGATATTGATGAGCTTACTCATTTATGAGTTGATGGTTAAAAAGTTTGATAAACTTTGTGGAATTGGTATAGATTTATAATTACCCCATAAAGTTCATTATTAAAAGGGTTAATTTATGTTTAAAGTTTATACGATCTTACTAAGCATTCATTGCTTACTTAGTTATTTTCCTTTACTTTCTAGATTATCGGAAGCTTGATCGGTTTGAAAGCTTATCAGAGATCTATCACATTATCCAGAGATTATATCAGTAGATTTTGATGTTTTAAGCAAGGTTATAATGACATGTATAGGTGGATTTGTGTATAAATGATTTAGTTGTTGTTTTGGTATGTATAAGTGTCATTATGGTTAATTTACTTATGGTGTTTTGATGGTTGGTATTAATATGGTCAAGTTGATGCATGGTTTTATGATCAAAGTTGTAAGTTTGGCATGTTTGCAATATGGTTAAATAAGGTATGCTTCAATAGGGAATTTAGTTAAATGTGTTTCAATGAAAAATGACCAAGTGAGTATATGTTGGTGTAGTTCAATGTGGTCAATTATGGTATAATTTGGTATGGAATTAAGTTAGATATATATGGATGAGTTATGGTCAGATATGTATAAGTTAGGTATATGTGTTTGAGATGCACGAGAACAATGTTTCAAATGGTAAGTTATATTAACATGGCATAAGTCAAGTATGGTATGTTTTGTAATGGTAGCAAGGCGACCAATTATGCACACGGCCGTGTGACCTTTGTAGTTTAAATTTTTCTAACTTTTTCCTCAATGTTTCAAATGTTTTCAATTTAGTTCCAGATTGTTTCTACAGTGTTTCTAGGGCCTCGAAGGCTCGATTAAGGGACAATATGCATGTGTATGAATGTACTTACTATGCTTAATAAAATGTTTACAAATGAATGTTTTGATGATATAATTTTATGATAATGCTCCGTAACCCTATTTCGGTGATGAAAACGGGTTAGGGGTGTTATAATAAATGTTTAAATCAAAAGTTTGAATAGTTATGTTAATTTGAATGATGTATATATGGTTGGCTATTATTTATGAAATTGGCATAGTATTTTAAATGGTTGTGAATTATTAATATAGCTCATGTTGAATTGCCAGTTAGATGAATTAGATGAAAATGTTGTTGAAATGATAATGCATGACACTTTGGAAGTATGTTTATATGTTCAACAGGTTGAATATGCAATTGGCCAAATTATTAGGCCGTTGTAAATTGGTACCACTTGGATCTTTTGAAAAAAGACCGTCACATCACGATGTCAAACCCTTAACGTCGCAGCGAAGAATCAACAGTGAGTTGTGTCATGTCCTGGAACCCCGAAGTCGTGATGTCAATCTAATAGTTTGCAAACTTTACATTTTGGTCCGAATTCAACCTCGAGTTTGTAAAAGTGCTTTCATAAGCTAGTAAAAGACCCATATATGATTGAAAAACATATTGTGAATATGCAATGTAGTTAGTAGCATGTTTAAAAGGTAAAGTTGGATCGTAGTTGCTCCGACAATGAATGTGGCATTCCGTAGCTCAAGCCTGGCGATCGGGTTGGATATTGGGTGTTACATTTAGTGGTATCAAAGCTGTAGGTTTAGCCAATTCTTAGATTAAATCGAGCTTGAAATTGAGTCTAAAGCTACATGCTAAGGTCGACTCGAGTCTAAGTCGATATCTAGATGTTGATTATGAATTTTTATATTTTATAGCTAAAAATGTCGGAAGAATCTAGAAATATTGTTGATGATGAAATAAACATCAGTGATCACTTCGTCGAAGATGAGAATCGGGTAGATATCAAGGCACCCGATGTTGATCAAGTTGGTCCTAACAAGATAGAGCCGATAAAGATGATGAGAACCTACTCCGTACAATAGTGAAAGTACTTCAAAGAGTAGTGGGAGCTACTCTGCAAGCTACACCAATAGCTGTAGCTAGGTGAGCCCTGATAAAGGACTTGCGAAAATATGGAGCAGTCAAATTCAAAGGGTTGAAAGGTGTCTATCCCTCTTTAGCTGAATCTGGCTAGAATCAATTGTATGAGTCTTGCAATAGTTGGAAGGTTTATTGTACGAAATGTGTTATGTACATAGTATCTTTTCTAAAAGAATAGGAATATCAGTAGTGATTGTCAGTCACTCGACATGTGCCAGCAGATCAGATTACTTGGACGTTCTTTTAGTCAAAGTTTCACATGTTAGCGAGTTGTACCTTGAAAACAAAAAAAAAGAGCTTATGATGTTGAAATAGGGTGATATGTTAGTCATTGACTATGACTAGGAATTTTTACGACTCAACAATATACCCTAGAATTAGTGTCGACAAAAAAATAAAGCTACAAGCAATTCCTTCGGGGTTTGCTAGTTGAGCTCCGAGTTCAGTTGGTCTATCATAAATTTAAAGAATTTGCTAACCTAACTGAATGAGCAAAGATGGTTGAGCAGGCCATGAGCCTAGATAAGAAAGTCGAGCTTCCCCAAGCATTCAAAAAGAGAGTTGAGATTACTAGTTCACAACTTTTTCCTAAACAAACTAAAGAGTCTCGAGGTTCTTGGAGATTAGCTCCAACGAATGTTAGGTTTAAGAGAGACTGAGTCAGGCAACCATCTATATTAGTGAGCAGTACCGGGGGCCCAGCAAGAGATGTTAGTCTCCCAAACAGTGAACTTTGTGGAAAAATGCACAAAGGCGAGTGTTGAAAAAGACTGGTGCATGTTTTCGATGCGGATCCCTAGAACACTTTCCCCGAGAATGTTTAAAAAATGATAATGACACTCCTGCTGTTACCCATAGATTTGCTCCTACAGTTAGAGATCGGGGAAATTCATGTAGCGGTCAGTAGTGAGGGGTAGCCAAAGGAAAGGAACTAAGTCGGCAACACAACAATCTAAAGCTAGAGCTCCTATATGAGCCTATGTGTCTAAACCAAGGAAGAGGGCGATGCTACTGATGTTGTACCAGATTTTTTCTTTTATATTGTGCACACGTTCATATGTTAATTCTAGCTTCATTAAATAAAGGGAAATTGAAATCAAAGTTATCAAGCATAGAAATATCTATTTAAAGTCCTTTGGGACAAATTGTGTTTGTTGATCAAGTGTGCAAGCAGTATTGCAACACCTATACCCAGTTCGATCATCTAATCCAAGCTATAAGGTATTACAGCTATGAAACATCTATATCATTCAGTAATTAGGCATAAATAATCACTCAATCCATAATACATTATAAATAAAATGATCCAATGATATTCAATCAAAATTGAGTCTTAATCGAGCTTATAAAGCTCTTAAACCAACCCAGGAATAGATCTGGACTAAACTGAATTTTTTTCAAAAAGATAGGAAAAAAGTAAAAATAGAGGTCACACAGCCGTGTGACAAGGCTAAGGTCATGTGGTGCTATAAGATGGTCGTGTTGCCTAATCGTCTCATTGGCTAATGTCATGTAGTTCAGAGTCACACGATTGTGTCACCAGTCCGTATAGCAGACTGTGGTTGTGTGGTTCAACCTGCACCTAAATTCAACAGATCACATGCTGCACCCGTGTTTGACACACAACCATGTGGTAGGCCATGTCACTGCCTATGTGCACCTAAACATGGCTTCAAAACCAAGCCATTACATCTATGCTCACTTAAGCTACAAGTCATGCAATACCAACCATTCAACCTATACAAGATGCATAAAAAAACTTAACAAAACATACCAAATAACCTCTATCCTAAGTGCATTTGGCACCACAATTCAACATTTTCATTTACCATTCAAGCATAAACAAATCCAACATTTCATGCCTATACAATCATCAAATCCAAAACATTTTCTCATGACTACATTCATCAAACCAAGCTCACCAATTAATCAAACACAAAAGCAACATCTCATAACCAAGATAACATGATAGATACCAATTAGGTTTATACCAGTACAAGCCACGATAACAACCATTAAAGCTTTCAAACTTGTACACTTAATTCATATACCAAATAGCACAAAACATAACCAAGTACTTATAAACATACATTGTCAAAACCCTATTTACATGCCACTTATAACCAGCCAAAACAAGTAAACAATTACCAAGCAAGTTGACGGATAATGTGATCTCTGAAGAAGATCCAATCGATAGCTCAAATCCGACAATCTACAAGAAAAAAATGAAATGAGGTAAGCTTACTTAAAGCTTATTAAGTTCGTAAAATTAAACATCACATACCTGTCATTTAAAGCACGCAATTTGAATTTAACATAAAACTAGAATTCCTTGTCTTGTTTCACATTTCCTAACATACCAAATGGTTAGACATGTACATATAACATTACCAATATCTCAAGATACATAATTCACATGCCAATTCATTACCAATAAGTAAATAGCCATTCATGCCATAGATTCCATTTTTAAACATTCCATTAATTGTTTTTCCCAGATAACTATAGCAAATTAACTTTGGATATGCGGGGAAATAATGCTCACACAAGCTAACAATCAGGACATTAACCATTACACGATGTTGCTCACACAAGCTGACGAAAATCTATAGCAAATGCTAGATTACAGCCATCGGTATGGTATCCACCACCGGTACATAGTACCTGAAAATATATCACTTGCACAGAGTGCTTGGAAACTGTAACATCGTTCCATAGTACTTGGAAATATATCACTGGCACAGAGTTCCTGGAAAATGTAACACCCTAATGACATGTCATTTGTATCTTAGCTATTCACTGAGTTCACATGGGCTTTAACTTGTATCTCATAATATTTCCATGTTTACAACTTTATACTATGATAAACTTGAACACATGCATTCCATAGAATAACATAATTCAATTCAACCATGTACATTTTCCATACATTACAATTCAGTCACTTATTTCCACTTTCAAGTCTTACCTTAATTAACCATGTTAATTATACACATATTAAATTTGAATTCAAACCATTAATAAACACAATAAACCTAATACGAACTTACCTAAACGAAACAGCTACAAACACCACATTGAGGACTACTCGACGACTTTTCCTTTTCCACGATTATCGACCGATTATTCCGTTTCTTGACCTATATATATAATAATTTAGCTTTAACCAATTCAAATACCTTAAAATATCTAAATTCATGTATTTGAACCTTTTATCAACATTTTACATTATTACCCTAGACTTTTAGGTTTTATTCAATTTAGTCCCTAAAACTAAAACTTGCCCTTTATCAAAATCGAACCAAATTCATGCTAGTTGAATTCTTTCCTATACATTTTAGCCCATTTTATTGAAATTTCATAAAAATTTTATGCTAAATTTATTATTTTATCATTTTAGTCCATAAACTTAAAACTAACCAAAATTCTTTTACAAAAGTCCTAATTAAAAACCAAGCTTATAAATTTTTCATTTAACGTTGAGATTCATCAAAAACCATCAATTGTAAATTTCAAACCCTTTAAATTTTTTACAAAATAGTCTCTATGTTAGCTAGATTAAGCTACAACGATATCAAAAACATAAAATTTTTAAAAACGAGATTGAAATCAACTTACATGCAAGGTAAAAGCTTGGCTGAACTTTTTAAGGATTTTTAACAGTGGTTTCGAGTAGAAAACATGAAGAAAGAAGAAGATGACCACCAAAGTGTCTTTTTTTTTCTTTTATTAATATTATGTTTTTAACAGTTTTAATATAAAACTAACATATAATTCCTTTATTCCTATTCTTAAACAGTCCACTAAAATAAATAGGTATAATTACCATTTTAAACCATCCAATTAAGTTTTTATGCTCATTTAATCCATAAAAATCAATAGTGGTTAATTTTGTAGTTTTTACGATTTGGTCTTTTTTTCTTAATTAACTATCCAATCACCAAAATTTCCAAACCAAATTTCAATTTACCTATATAACAACTCTGTAAATATTTAATAATAATATTTACGGGCTTGATTTACGAAAATGAGGTCTCAATACCTTATTTTCCAAAACCACTTGACTTTAGGGTTAAACCACTTGACTTTAGCTAACTGTCCAATTAACAAAACTTACCAAATTAAAATTTAATAAACCACTATAGTCAACTCGTAAATATTAATAAATATTATATACGAACTCGCTTGTCAGAATTGTGCCCACGAAACCACTATTTCCGATGCGGCTACAAAAATGGGTTGTTATAGATGCCCACTGAAAATCCAAACTAAATAGTTCTTTGTTGATCTGTTGATCATGCCGTTTAGTGATTTTGATGTAATTTTAGGAATGGATTGGTTGACCAAGCATAGTGTGACTCTAGAATATTGTAAAAAAGTTCTCTATCCAAAGTCATGAAAGTAATATCATTGAAGTTAGGGGCATAAGATCGAGTGATTCTACTCGTATCATTTCATCGATTCGAGCTTATGAGCTTCTGAATCAAGGCTGCAGGGCATATTTGGCCTATGTCATTAACTTGAACTCGGATGAAAGCCAAATAAGCAAGATCCTGATAGTATGTGATTTCCTAGATGTTAGAAGAATTTCCAAGATTACCTCCTAATCGTGAGGTTGAATTTGCAATTGAGGTTTATCCAGATACAACTCCTGTGTCTATTGCTCCGTATCGTATGGCGCCAACAGAGTTAAAAGAGCTGAAAATTCAATTGCAAGATCTTCTAGCTCGAGGCTTTATATGCCCGAGTATATCTCCTTGGGGAGGTCCAGTCCTATTTGTCAAAAAGAAAGATGGGTCGATGCGGCTTTGTATTGATTATCGATAATTGAATAAGTTGACAGTTAAGAATAGATACTTGTTGTCGCGTATCGGTGATCTATTTGATCATTTGAAAGGTGCAATGGTATTATGAACTACCGTAATTTGATGTCAAATTAGGCTCTCCATTACACTTAGTGAGCTTATTCTTGAGCAACTTATATGTTTTTGTCGTGTTTTTACTTAGTTTTAGTCATTTTCTTCAATAAGTGAATTAGTGCATTTTATACTACTTTTGTGACCCTAATTGGCCAAATACGCCATAGAGATCCTAATGGTTGATTGATTGTTATAGTAAGTTATCGAAGGCCTAAACGTGAGCCAAAACATCACCTAGAAGGAGGGTATCGTGACATCGAAGCATCAAAGTCGTGATACCCCTGACAATGTTGAATTGAAGAGGATTGAGACATTTCACTATGATATCGTGATATCCAAGCATATGTATCGCGGTATCCAACTCCCAAAGGACCCCTTATTTCAAAGGCTATCATGGGTAACTCAATAACACTACCTAACGTGGAGAAAAATGAGTACAGGGGTAGTTTTTATCCAACACCGATCAAAATAAAACATCCAAGGGCATTTTGATCACTAAATATTGGGTTGTAACTAGCTTTAAAAGGACAAAAATTGGCTGAAGAAAGAAGTAAGCGGCAGTATAGGTTAGAAAGCTTATTAGTTTTAGGATTTTTCTTTCATCTTTTAGTTTAGGTTAGCTATAGGATTTAGCTTTTAGCAACTTCTTTATTTTCCTTGTATGATCTTTGTTAAGTTAGTTTTATTGTAGCTAAGTGTTGTTTATCTTTAAATCCTTTAACTTTACATTGTATTTTCATTTCCATTCAAAGCTTTTAATATATTTTAGTTTCAGCTTTTATTTTCTTAAATAAAATTTGATCTTTTACGTTTTTCTTCCTCACTATTGCTGTCATTTGTGTTTTCTTCAAGTTTTTTAAAAAAATTTCATATTTTTATAATTTTTCCTTTGAGTTTACTTTGATGCATATGTTGTTTGAATATTTGGTCTTTGATGGTTCAGATATGAATTAGTAGCTAAATCTTAGAGTGGTTGGTTGATGGAAGTGTTGTTTAGTTAGTCTTTGATATAGGGACTAAATCATAAAAGTTGGACTAAATCGAATAAACTTCAAAAGTTAGTATTGACACCCCTAAGGGAATATCAAGATAAGTGAGATCGAGGGGTAATCTTATTGGGCATCAATTCATTAGTCCCAGGTTAGTCAGGTGAGGTCGAGAGATAAATCGGACTAATTTGTCTAATTTAGTAAAGTTGAGACCGAAAGGTAAAATGGAACCAATGTCGGAGTGTTTGCAATTTAGATCCACAATTCAAAGGTTAATTAATAGCACAGAACAACCAACCGCTCCTTGTTATCATATTTAGTAGTTTTATACTTTACGTTATTTAAATTTTAGTCCTTTTCTGCTATAGGTAATTAGTTAGTTTTAATTAATCTCATTTATGGCTTGTCGTAATATAGTGCTTAGCAAGTAGCTAGCTAGACTCCTTTCTTGAATGCATTTTTGAATAGAAATCAGTAAATCGCTAACTCCTTTGGATTCGATCCTTGGAATATTCTAGTGTTCCATTATAACACTAAAAATATTACAACTGACCTGTCACACTTGTAGACACCACACAATAGTATTTATTGATTATTTGTTGTTTTTAGTGTTTATTTCTATCGATTTCAGCGTTCGTTCATCAAACGTCGAGAGGCAGTCATATTCTCCAAAATTGATCTGAGAGGCAGATATTATCAGTTGAAAATGAAAGATAGTGACATGTCGAAAACAATGTTTCGTACGTGATATGGTCACTATGAATTTCTAGTGATGCTATTTAGGTTGAAAAATGCTCCTATAGCGTTCATGGATCTCATGAACCACAATTTTCAGTTGTATTTTGATCAGTTTGTGGCGGTGTTTATGTAACAAACCAGTTTCCAATGTTGTCAAAAAATACAGTTTTGGAGCCTCGTTTCTGTAAACTAAGCCAGTAAATATTTAATAAGAATATTTACAGAGTTAAAGTATAGATGAATTGGATTTTGGACAGCCAATTTGGTCGAAATTATGGTTACTTAGGGCTCATCGACTAAATTGTAAAGTCCAATCCCTATAGATTTTTAATTAGTAAATGGCTTAGGGGCTTAAATTGCAATTAACCATAGGTTCAAAACAACAATTATATTATGATAAAATATGTATTAGTGGATGGTATGATCATTAACTTAATTAAAATAAGGTTTGTCTAATTAAAATATGTATATAAATGGAATTTCGGTGGAAAGAAAGAAACTCATATTCTCCAACTGATTCCAATAGAAGGAGAGGTGCTTGACACCATTGCTAGGGTTTTTCAAGCCTTTGGCCTTAATTTCAAGTAAGTCCGTAGCCATTTTTATTTGATTTTTATGGAAATTGAATCATGGGAGCTTGGTTTAGCTAACCCATGTACTACTTTGTGAAACTGTTAAAGTTTTAGAAAGTTATCATAATTGCGAATTGAATGACTTAGGAGTTAAATTGTTAGAAATTAAGCTTAGTATATGAAAAAAAGACTAAATTGTAAAGCTTAATCGTTATTTTGTACCATAGGGAACAATTTGATTAAAATGAAAAAAAAATCATGAATTGTTGGTAAGGTTAGAAAATAGAAGGCCCCTAACGAGTGTTGGTGAAAACGGATTTTAATTTAAGGCCCTAAATTAAAAGTTATGCTTGTTCTGGTTTTAAGAACTAAATTGAATAATTTGTAAAATATGTTAAAATTGGTATTTGAATTTGATTTGGTTGGAATTTGGTAATGTGATATGTTTTATGATTATTCGTAACTAATGGCAACATCAAATCGTTGAGAGGGAAAAGAAAAGCGAAAATCGTCGACTAGTGATGTGCGAATTCTTGGTTTCTACATTTATGGTTTAAGGTTGTTTTAATTAATTTCACTTTCATGTTATTTGTATAAAGGATTTTCAAGGTGATTATTTAGTAACATGAATTGGTTGATCTGAGTGTAATGAACTTGAATATGAATTATAAACAAATAAATAATTTAGATATGGTAGTGAATTTAATTAAAGATGATACATTATCATAATGTGATGTAGTTGTAAATGAGCCCTAAGGGCTGCAGTGAATACAAATGATTCGTCAGACTCCAGACCCGATTCGAATGGTTTAAAGACCAAAGCATAAGAGATGATTGTCTAGATATACATCTGATATGATACTAATGGCATATTGTATATTGCATAAATTATTGCTAACAGTTAAATGAGTTAAAGGTAATAATATATATGATGAAATATTAGTAAGGTTGTTTTCAACATAATATATGCTACTTATGGTTTGTAACACCCCTAACCCGTATCAGTTGCCAGAACAGGGTTATAGAGCATTACCGGAGTTTACAGATCAAATAGACAGAAATTTCAAACGTTTCATAACATATCAATATTCATAATAAAACCAATCAAAATCATATATATTATCCCTTATACGAGCTCTTGAGGCCCTAAATACGCATTATAAACAAGTTGGGACTAAATCAAAAACTCAGAGAGTTTTTCAAAAAACATAGAAAAATTTCAAAGCTGCAAGGGTCACACGGCCATGTGACTCACACAGTCAGGAGATAGGCCTATGTCTCAGGCCGTGTGGGCATTCGAAATAGGGACACACAACCGTGTCCCAGCCAGTGTCGATGCCCGTGAAACTCTCTGACTTGGTCACACAGCCAAGCCACACACCCATGTGCTAGGCTATGTAACAACCTGGCCTGCAACCTTTTTAAAAATATAGGGGACTCACGGCCGTGTCACCTGGCCATGTGTCACACACGATTCAAACACACGCCCGTGTCTCTGCCCATGTAGAAGAAATTTGGCCATTTTACAAGCCATATTAAGGCATCCAAAACAAGCAAAATCAAGCCTTAAACATATAGTATATTCACATACAACCAATATGCCCTTAGGCACCTCAAATGACGATTCATAAAGATGTGCAAATATAAACACAATTTGATCATTTAACCAACAAAGGTTTGACCAAAACTAAGCCATATTATGCCACTTGATTTACCCTTTAAAAACATACCAAAATGTGCCATATATGACATACAAAAACTAGCTCCAAATGTTTATATATTTCACATATAACTTGTGCACTAAAAACACCAAATAAGTCATTCAAACAAGTACCGATTCACAACCATTCAAGGTGTACACAAAATGGATATTCTAACCACCATTTTACCTTTCTTCATTTTACCATATCAGGCCATACCTCAACCATATAAGGCAATGATAGAACTAGAAAGAACAAAGGTTTTCCTCTTTACTTATTGGTTAAATTGTTCTCATTTAGTTATCCTTAACATATATTTTGGCATTTTTAGTTTAATAAATTGAATTTTATAACTCAGTGAATCCTAGCCTATTTTATCCTTAATTTTGCTATCTTTTTCCATTAATGTCGCTGCATGAGTTAATTTCAGATTGCGTCCAGAATTGTCGCCGCACCTGACAGCTGTCCGAATAAGAACTAAAAATGCATGAGCTGCCCAGTCTGGTATAACCAACCTGTACGTACAAGGACAAAATAATTCTGAGGAAAGGACATTTGTACTGTTGGAGGAGGACATAAAAGGTTGACGTGAGAAGAAAAAAAGGCAAGAGCTTTTTACTTGACCATCACCTTCTTCATCCTACCTTGAAGCTTGCGGCTATGGCAACTTAAGCCTCTCACGGGTGAACCAAAGTGAAAATTAATGCAGACTAGCTTCTGACGATGAGACCTAAGTGCGAGACAAGAGGGAATAGAGAGATTCAGTCGAGCTGTTTAGGAATAGTATTCTCCACTCGATTCTTTCTTATTTCTTTCTAAATGCTGGTGATTACTATTTGTTTTCTATTTGTACGGAAGTACACATGAATTCTTAGTTAAATGCTATCTTATTCAATCTTGTTTTTAATGTTTAATCTAGGGGTTTGAATGTTTCTTAACACTGAGGTGTTATTGTAGTCATTGACACTAGGAAGTGCAGTGACAGTTCAAGCCAACAAGCATTACAACAGAAGTTGAGTAAGGATTAGAGGAATTTATTCCACTTGTTCTTAATAGTTTCATGTTGCCATCATCGGAAGGTAGGGCTAATGTGCATTTTTAAGTCTCAGATTAAATAGAGGAGTGACTCATGGTAAGATATACATTGAATTTTATTGCCTCGACAATCACCTATCCTTTTATACCTTGTGAGCACTTAGTATTATGCTAAAAATTCATGTTGTGGATCTCAGTTTATCATTATCATAGTTTATTTTAATGTTTTCAAGTTATTGCTTTGACAACTATACTTACAATTTATGTTGTTTCTATCTAGTTATTGCATCGACATTATAGACAAAAGAAAACCATCCCTGTGGGATCGATATCCGACAGACTAAAATCTATCTACTATACTTGCATCAATAGTGTACGCTTGCACATTATTACTATGACGTTAAACAACCGATCAAGTTTTTGGCGCCGTTGCTGGGGATGGAATTTGTTTGATGTTTATTTTTGTTTTTTTGTATTTTTGCACTTTATTTTCGTTATATAATATTTAATATTCACTAATTGGTTTTTCTTTGTTGTTATTTATTCATCTTCATTTTAGGTGTTTTATGACCGGAAGCAAGTTGGATTTTCTTGTCTATTTTGATCCAGAAATTGAAAGGATTGTTCAGAGTAGACTTTGAGAATAAAGAAATATGGCTTTACCAGGGAACAGTGCAGCCATACCCCGATGCAACAGCCAAATGTTAATAACCCATGTTGCCTCAAGATTATCACATACAAAATCGGACTATATGAGATTTTGTAGTACCTGTCTTGGATGATTTACAATCGGGAATTGTTAGGCCAGCAATCCAAGCTGGGAATTTTGAACTCAAGCCAGTAATGTTTTAAATGTTGAATTCTAATGGAAAATATGCTAGACTGCCACATGAAGATGCGAGAGAACATCTTAAATCTTTTTTATTGATCTATGCTTCCTTTAGTCAACAAGGCGTCCCTCATGATGCCTTGAAGATGCAATTATTTCCTTATTCCTTATAGGGAAGAGCTCGTACTTGGTTTTTTGGGCTACCTGCCGGACAATTACCTCTTGGGATGTACTAGCAAGATAGTTTGTTTTGCGATTTAACCCGCCGACAATGAATGCTCGTCTTTGAAATGATATTATTGCTTACCATCAGTTGGATGTTGAAAATCTTCAAACCACATGGGAACGTTATAAATCTTTACTTTGACGTTGTCCCATGCACGACATTCAACCAGAAACACAAATTGAGATTTTTTATAATGGGCTGAATTCACATACAAGGAATCTTGTCGACATATCAGCCAATGGACCTCTGCTGGATTGTACTTATAATGATTTTGTGAGAAATCTTGAGAGAATTGCTCAAAATGATTACCAATACCCTATCTCTAGAGCTTCACAAGCAAAAACTATTCTAGGAGTTATTAAATTAGATGCAATAACCACACCAAGTGCTTAAGTTTCTTCTCTCACAAACATGATTAAAAATATGCAAGGGACTAGTGGCTTTGCACCTATACAAGTCGCTCAGCAAGTTGATGTTCCTACTTTTTGTTGTAAGATTTGTAGTGACAACCATAGATATGAAGATTGTCTACAACATGCAGAGAATGCCTACTATATTAGTAACATCTGCAACAATTCTAATGGTAACTCTTACACCAACTCTGCATGCAACCAATAGTTTTGGGGAAATCAGAATGCTGGACAAAATGCTACAACATTTAGATATGTGAATACATCTATTTAGGGCAACTATAATCCAAGACAAGGGAATTACAACTAACAGCAGTAGATCTACAATCAGCACACTTAGATGCATCCATAACAAGGCCAGACACATCAACACCAAAACTAGATGCAGCCACAACACTCTTCAATATCGAATTAGTATGTCCAAAGACATTGACAACAATCGTACACTCAAGCTTCTACTTCTGACCTGTTAGCAACTCTTGAGGCATTAATGCGGAGCATATTACTCGCACAAAATCTATCGTACAAGGGAATTCATCTTCCATTCGAGCATTGGAAGCACAATTAGGACAACTTGCTTCGAATCTGAATACTCAACCACTAGGCTCATTACATAGTGGCAGGAAAAATCCTAGTCCAAGAGGGAAAGAACATTGTAAGGCTATCACTCTTAGAAGTGGTAAACAAACTGATGAACCATTCATAGACTCTACTGTAGTACTTCAAGATACTAATAGAGTGATCATTGGTGAGAAGGTTAAATCTGAAGAGTTTTTCGATGCAACAGACAAAGAAGTTCCACAAGTTGTCACTCATATGCCTAATGTCTGACCTTCAAAACTGTCGATGCAATCAAAGGTGTCAGCACAAGCAGATGTATCTCTACCTTTACCCTTCCCACAAAGATTCTGGAAGAATGAACATGACAAGCAGTATCAACAGTTCCTAGATATATTGAAGAAACTGTAGATCAACATTCCTTTAGTAGACGCTCTAGTACAACATTCCTAGATATATTGAAGAAACTGTAGATCAACATTCCTTTAGTAGACGCTCTAGTACAAATTCTAAGTTATGGGAAATTTATAAAATACCTCTTGTCCAAGAAGAAAAAGCTTGCTAATATTAAAACTATTGCACTCAAAGAAGGCTGTAGTGCTGTTTTGACAAACAAATTGCCCTCAAATTTGAAAGATCCTGGGAGCTTTACCATCCCATGTTCAATAGAAAATCATTATTTGGGCAAGACTTTATACGACTTGGGAGCTAGCATTAACCTAATGCTACTATTTACTTTCAAAAAGTTGGGAATTGGTCACATAAAATCTACTATAGTGACATTACAACTAGCTGATCGATTTTTGGCTCAATCTAAAGGGCAAATCAAAGATGTCTTAGTTCGTATGGATAAATTCATTTTTTCGGCTGATTTTATCATACTTGACTACGAGGAAGACAAGGAGGTTCCCATAATCTTGGGACGACCATTTTTAGCCACTAGTCGAACTCTTATTGATGTTTATAAAGGTGAACTAACCATGCGACTTAATGATGAGCAAGTCACCTTCAGTGTTTTTGAATCTATTCAATGCAAGGACAAAGAAGAATACCATACTGTTGATGTGCTAGATGATCTAATTGAGGAAGAATTCAGTGACCAAAGCATAGTACTTTCTAAAGAATTCGCAGTGACATTTGATGTTGAATCCTTAGAAAATTGTGACAACATGGTTGAAGCTAATAATTTTGAACTCAAGTATGGATGGCAGATTGAACCCTTAGACCTAGCCAACAGAACAGCCCCAATTTTCAAACCTTCAATTGAAGAAGCTCCTACTCTGGAAGTGAAACCACTACTTCCTCATCTTAAATATGTCTTCCTGGGTGATCACAATACTCTCCCAGTTATTGTCTCCGCAGCACTAGATGTAACTCAAGAAGAGAAATTGGTCCATATCCTCAAGCAACATACACGAGCTATCGCTTGAAGTATTGTTGATATTCAAGGTATTAGTCCTTCTTTTTGCATGCACAAGATTAAGTTGAAAGATGAATGCTAGCAACTGATTGAATAGCAAAGAAGATTAAATGAGAAGATGAAGGAAGTTGTCAAGATGGAAATCATAAAACGGCTTGATGAAGGAATTATTTACCGATTTTTTATAACAATTGGGTAAGTCCAGTGTAATGCGTACCTAAAAAGAGTGGCATCATTGTGGTTCGCAATGATAAGGATGAATTAATTCCTACACGTATTCCCTCATGATGGTGAGTTCGTATGGATTATTGCAAATTGAATGTGGCCACAAAGAAGGATCACTTCCCACTCCCTTTCATTGACCAAATGTTGGATCGGCTTGCTCGAAATACCTATTATTGCTTTTTAGACGACTATTCTGGATACAATCAAATTGTTATTGGACCAGAGGATCAGGAGAAAACAACCTTCACCTATCCCTTTGGTATTTTCATTTTTCACCGTATGTCTTTTGGTCTTTGCAACGCACCAGCCACATTTCAAAGGTGCATGATGGCAATATTCTCAAATATGATCGAAAAATATTTAGAGGTTTTTATGGATGATTTCTCAGTCTATGGGAATGATTTTGATCATTGTGATGACAATTTGGATAAAGTATTGAAGCAATGCGAGGACACACATCAAGTCTTGAATTGGGAAAAATGTCAGTTGATAGCAACTGAAGGCATTATGTTAGGCCATCGCATATCTAGTCAAGGCATTCAAGTAGGCAAAGCTAAGGTGGAAATCATTGAAAAATTACCTCCACCAACAAACATGAAGGGTATTCGTAGTTTTCTTGGACATGTGGGCTTTTACCGAAGGTTATTAGAGATTTTTCGAAAATTGCAAAACCCTTATGCTCATTGCTGGAATAAAATCAAAAATTCTTCTTTGACGATGCATGTCTTGATGCCTTTATTTAGTTAAAAAACAGCTAGTGAATGCACCCATTGTCGTTGCACCAGATTGGTCTCAACCTTTTGAAGTTATGTGCAATGCAAGTGACTTTGCTGTGGGTGCGGTTCTAGGACAACGAAAGGGAAAAATATTTCACGCCATCTATTATGCTAGCAAAACTCTTACAGAGGCTCAATTTAATTATACCACCACAAAGAAATAATTTATGGCTGTAGTCTTTGGTTTCGACAAGTTTCATTCCTATCTTGTCGGTGTAAAGGTTACTATATTCACTGATCACTCAGTGTTGAGATATCTCTTTGCGAAAAAGAATGCCAAACCAAGACTGATATGTTGGATATTACTGTTGCAATAATTTACATCGAAATAAAAGACCATAAGGGTTCAGAGAATCAAGTTGTAGACCATCTATCTCAATTGGAAGTTGGTAGCGAAGACGGAAACATACTTCTAATTTTTGACGCATTCCCAGATGAGAAGTTATTTGCTGTAGATGCAACTCCTTGCCATGTAGATTTTATTAATTATCTAATGTGTGGAAAACTCTCATTGGGAGCCACATGCCATAAAAAAGAAAGATTTCTTTATAATGTAATGAAGTATCATTGGAACGAGCCGTATTTATTTAAGGTATGCAATGACAACATCATTCGAAAGAGGAGATGCTTTCAATCCTGAAGCATTGTCATGATGCTCCTTATGGAGGTCATTTCAGTGGTATGAAAACTGCTGCTAAAGTTTTCCAATTAGGATTCTACTGGCCGACATTATTCAAAGACGCCCACAATTTTTTGAATCAATGCGATAGGTGTCTGCGCACCGGTTCTATATCCTGACGCAATGAAATGTTGCAGCAGCCAATTATGGAGGTTGAATTATTCGATTTTTGGGGTATGGATTTTATGGGATCATTTTTTAGTTCATTTGGAAATATTTATATATTAGTAGTTGTTGACTATATCTCAAAGTGGGTTGAAGCTATTGCAGTTGTAATGGCCCAATTTTGCCCGGGCCTAAGACCAAATAAATAATAAATAAAACCAAAAAAGAAATAAAAAATTCCAAATATCAAAAGTCCATTTACAATAGTTACAAGCCCAAATTACATTAAATCCAACAAGCCCAAATTACAAAAAACCCTAACGGCCCAAATGGCCCAAAACTTAAACTCTTCAGTAGTAACCCTAGCCCCTAACCCAACGGCAGCCGCACCTAGCCCTGATAGCCCTAGCTACGTTACCACACGCCAGCTTCCTCCACGCACGTCTGACACTGCTCTGTCACCTGCAAGAAGCCAATAAACAAGAAGACAACAAATAGAGGAAAAAATAGCAAAAAGACAAAAAAGATAAAAACTAACAGTTTGTAATCCGGCTATAAAGGCCACAAACCTTCATTTTCTATTTTTTCAGACACAAAGATATAAAAAAAATAGAACTCAAACTTGAAGAGGTGATTTTTTTAAAATTTTCTTTTATTTTCAGAATATCAAACAAAAGAAATATAAAAAAAACCAAAATCTTACCTTCATCGTCGTTCTCTCTCCCTCCGTTTTGGAAGACCGACAGACCCTTGGGGGTTCGCCGAAGGGTCGCGACGGAGGAGTGTAGAACCGAAAGGTTCTTTCTTTTCTTTTTGGATTTTGCGGGATTTTTCGGGCATTTTGGTTCTAAATCGAGGTTGAGGGTAAAAAATCGATCAAAAAGAGCCTTTCTTTATTTTTTCAACCACCGTGGACGGCGTCGCCATCGCCGGTGACCGGCACGGTGGGCGGTCAGCAGGCCGATGGCCGGAAGCTACAAGAGGGGAGAGAGTTTTGAGAGGCTTTTTGAAATTTTTTAAATGATGGGCTAAAAGATTTTTTGGGGTAAAAATTTGACTTACATATCAAAACGGTGCCATTTTGAATTAATGCTCCAGATGCTAAACGGCGTCGTTTTGACGTCAACCCGCACGTGACTGAACCCGCTCCAGGGGGATCTGCGTGTTTTCAATTTTTGGACCATTTACGCAAATGGTTCTTCCGTTTTTTAAGCGGATTTCAATGTGGTCCCTTTTTCTCTTATGATTTATGCTTGTAATTTTGTCTAAATTACAATTTCATCCTCGATGTTTAATATCAGCCCTTTATAGATTTTATTTGTATATTATTTTTATTTATTTGTGTATTTGTTCATGTATGTACCTTTTTTTCTCTTCTTTACTCTTTTCATTTTTTAAAATTCACATTTTTCTTTATTCCTTTATTTACGCATTTTATTATTATTTTATTATTATTGTCATTTTTTATCTCGTCTTTGCTATTTTATTATTCTTCACATTTTAAAAATCTAAACTTAACATTATGTATATCTATTTTACTTATTTATTTATATATTATTCTATATGCTTTATATACGTATTAAAGTTTGTAAAGTTAATATTTTTTATAAATATTTGTTGATTCGTGTATTTTCTTACTACTAATATTTACTTATTAATCCATTTGTTTATCATTTGTTTCCTCCTTTTTAAGTCTATGGTTTCATTGTTCCATTCATATTTTTAAACATTTTTATGTTATGTTTGTTTGTTTTATATCATGCCTTTTGCTTTTATTGCTATACTTATTTATCGAGACTTGTTTACCATTATTGTATTCATCTTTGCAATTACATCATTGTTATTATAATATTTTATCGTATATTATATATCATTTTACATATTACATTAATTTTTATCCAAATACGCAAAAAACGAAAATTTCAAAACAAGGCAATATTTCACATTTGGGAGATTCGAGAAATCGTACCCTAACTTACGGGGTTTCGATTTTCTTGTTGAACTCAAATAACCGTATATTCTTTCAAAATTAAAATACACAATTTTAAATATAAAAATTAAAACACAAGCTTATTCTTGAGGTTTCAAAAAGTCGTGTCCTAACTTATGGGATGTGACATTTTGTTATCTCGAGACGAGAGGGTCTTTAATGTTCGTTTTGATTTACCCCAACGATTTTAATTAAAAATAACATTAATAAAGAGGGATTGTATTTTAAATTCTTTTCGAGTTTTCAGTTTTTGACATTAAGATATTAATTAATCAATTAGGTACCAATTTTAGGCGTACGAAGGTGCTAATCCTTCCTTGTACGTAACCAACTCCCGAACCCATTTTCTAAATTTCATAGACCAAATTATTATTTTAATAAATTAAACCGTTACGAGGTGACCCGATCACACCTCATAAAAATGATCGGTGGCGACTCCTTTTTTAGTTTTTTAAATAAAA
Organism: Gossypium raimondii; assembly: GCF_025698545.1. Lineage (NCBI taxonomy): Eukaryota > Viridiplantae > Streptophyta > Magnoliopsida > Malvales > Malvaceae > Gossypium > Gossypium raimondii. Next base: position 29,456,821 of record NC_068572.1, on the reverse strand, counting down.
GTCGACCTTATCAAAAAATGGTTTCGACAGCAGTTCCAAAGGATGATGCATTGATTAGTGATCAGGGTATACACTTTCATTGTAACCAAGTGACAACTGTACCGAAGAGATGTGGAGTTAATCATAGAATGACTACTACTTACCATCTGCAAAACAATGGACAAACCGAAGTATCGAATACACAAATTAAGAACATTCTAGAAAAGGTTGTAAACCTTTCGAGGAAAGATTGGTCTTTTTGATTGGATGACGCTTTATGGGCATTGCGGACAGCATACAAACCTCCATTAGGGATGTCACCGTATCAATTGTTTTTGGGAAAGCATGTCACTTGCCAGTTGAACTAGAACACAAAGCAATGTGGGCAATTAAGCAAGGGAACATAGACTTTGAAGCAGCTGGAAAGAAAAGGTTGTTGGATATCACTCAACTAGAGGAGATTAGGAGAAATGCCTATGAAAACGTTGTGATTTATAAGGAAAATACTAAACGATGGCATGACAAGATTATTTACAGCAACAATTTATCGCGGGTGAATAGGTTTTATTATTTAATTCTTGACTTAAATTGCACCCAGGTAAATTGCGTTCACGTTGGTCTTGACCTTTTCAAGTTGTCGACGTATTTCCTCATGGCGCAGTCACAATTTGAGACTTACGTGATGGACACCAGTTCAAAGTAAATGCACAAAGGCTGAAACACTATTTTGGCAACAGTGATCAAAAGTAGGCAGAGACCATTAAATTGGTCAAAAAGTTTTAATTTTTAATTATTACTCCGTGATTTTAGATTATTTTATTTATGTTTTGCTAAAGTTTATTTTCCTTCCTTTTTACAAATAATTAGGTACATTTGTCGACGTATTGAAATTTTGCTGTCAATGCATTCTGTAATTCTGTACTACCATTTATAACTCATCAGAATTCAGGGAAATTTAGATTCCATTATTGGATCAAAAATCACTCAGCCATTTGATCCTTCTGAGCGGGTACAATTTCTATTGGACACAACTATTCCCACCAGCTATATCTCTCTCACAAAACAACATGCCTCTCCATCTTCCTCTTTCACTCACTATAAATCCTCCCCCACTGTACCGACTGTAGCGCATTCAAACAACCATTTTTATTTCCTTTCTCTTATTAAGATCATACCTTTTTAACTTTAAACTATTTTCCCTTAACAAAAGATGGTAAAAATGAGAGGCTCAGTCAAGAAAGCTGTAATAGCCCGAATTTGGGCCTAGTCGAAACAGTGGTTTCGGGACCACAAATGTAATATTTTGAAAATTTCTACAGTAAGATATTATCCTTGGTATAGTAAAATAAGAAAATAAAGTAACAAAAAGGGAAATTTTGAGTCATGTCAACATTGAGAAGTATATTATGACATATTAATGCAATGAAGGATTAAATCGCAAAAGTGAGAAAAGTATTGTTGCCTAAGAGTAAATACTTAAAATTTGAGGGGTTAAAGTGTAAATATGAAAAGTTGAAGGACCAAAGGTGTAAATATTTTAAGGGTGGAATGATCTAAGAACTAAGGAAAATGGATGAATTAGGATCAAATTGAATAAGATAAGAATTATGAAGGACTAAATCATAATTTTAGCAAATTAAGTGTGACTCAATGATGGAATTTTAAAGGATTATGAAGGGCAAAATGGTCAATTAGAAGAGAGAGAAATCTAGAAGGCAATGATGATGTTGGTGATATTTTAGATTAATTAATTAAATAAATATTAGTTTATTAATATTTTAATATGATTTTTAAATGATATTTTATTAATTTATTATTATTCTATTTAGTATATATATGAAAGGAAAGATGAGGAATTATCATCTTCTTCCCCATGCAACCAACGTATGAAGAGGAAAGAAAGAAAGAAACTTTCTTTTCTTTACAATTTGGTCCTTTTATCAAAAATTCACCATTTTCACTTAGAAATCAAAAGAATTTTCATATCCATCAAGAGAGAAAGATAACAAGGAGGCTATGGGGAGCTAGAATATCAAGTTAGATTCAAGAAATAGAAGCTGGAGGAGAGAGAAAATGAAGTTAAAGATTGAAATCAATTGAGCAAGGTAAGAACATCAAGATTTCAATATATTTTTGAGTTTGATATTATTGAAAAGATATGAAATTGATGTTAATGTACAGTTTTATTATATAAGGTTTTATGTTCTTGGTATGTTAGTGAAGAGAAAATAAGAGAAATTGATGAGAAATAGTGTAGAGAAAGAAAATAAGAGTGTTATAAACTTAGTAATCAATATTTTACACTAAAACAGTTTGGACAGCAGCAGTAGGTTAACTTTGAAAAATCACCAAAAATTGTGGGAATTGAATTAGAAGATGAATAAAATATGAAATTAAATATTATTGAGTCTAGTTTCTCATAGAAGAAATGGTGTAAGCAATAGAATTATAAATCATGAGATATAATAAATTTTGTGAGACAATGTCAGAATGATTTCAGGCTCCCCTGTTCTGACTTTGGAAAATCATCAAAAATTTAATAAAAATAATTATGAGTTATAATTTATATTATTAGAATCCTTAATGAATATATTTTCAAATTAAATAAATGGAAACATCATCCAAATTCTGTACAATTATTAATTCATTTTAGTGAAGAGTGGTCGGAACTATCAGATAGCAAAATAGGGTAAACTTTAAAGAATAAACTGTACTATTTGGCTGGACCAAAAATTCTGAAAATTTTATGACAAGAATATATGTGAGTCTAGTTTCAGGTAAAATTAACAGATCTTAATTTGTATTTATGTAGCTCAAGAATAAAATGATTTAGTGACTATGACTCAAATGGACAGCTTTGAATAAATTTACAAGAAAATAGTGAAATTATAGATAATGTTACTTATAAGCATGTTATGTAAATTAAGGATGTGGAATGGAGAGGAGGAGGAGGAAAATAAATTTATGAATATATAGCATGGATTTTCATTTCAAATGGTTAATTTGCATGATTTGGGCTCGAGGACTAAATTGAATAAAAGTAAAACTTTAGGGGCAATTTTGGAAAAATGTCAAAAATGACCAAATTGCATGAAATGAATTGTTTTATTATTTAAATTACTAAATTGAATGAAATATTAATTTAGATCAATATTGGGTGAAAATTAGAGAAAATAGAAATTTTTCAAAATGTCCTGAATTTTGGTATTTACGCAATTTAGCTTTAGTAAGTTCGTATGAACTATATTTTGTATAATTTTAATTGAATTGAATGCTATTTGGTTATGAATATTATATATATGTGTGTTTGGAATTGAATTATTATTGGATGTTTTGAAATGATTATCGAAAGCTCGATTGGGTTGGAAGCTTGTTGGAGATATATCACATTATCCATTGGTTCTATCGAAAATTTTGGATGATTTGATTCTGGTTATTGTCTAAGTTAAATTGGTTAATGTTAGCTCATAAATGTTTTGATTTTGATTGGTTATAAATATGAATGCTTGATGAAATGAAATGTCTGAAAATTAATTTGTAAACTCCGGTAATGCTCTATAACCCTATTCTGGGGAAGAATACGGGTTAGGGGTGTTACAAAAGCAACCAAATCTACTGAAGAACATGCATCCTCTACTACCACAGTTCGTGAACTGGAATCCCCCCAGGCCAGTGCAAAAAAAGAAGCCAATAATCTTTTTGAATAAAGCGGCAAATGAACGATTTCAAGACAACATGTTGAAGCGAAACTTCCTGGAAGACTTAGGTAAGCAAGTCTACAAAACCATCTCGAAGTTGAAGTGGAAAACTTATTGCACCCATCCTGGAAGCTATTCTCCTTCACTGGTACATGAGTTTTATGCTAACCTTTATGATCATGAGTTATAGTTCATTTTGTTCGAGAAGGCTTAATACAATGGGACGCTAAAAAAATCAACGAGCTGTACAACACTAAGGTGGATGTAGACGAACACTCCGATTTTATTGAGGACATCACAGATGAAAAACGAGACCTGTTGGTGAAAGACTTGTGTGTCGAGGAAGCATTATGGACAGCTTCCCATCAAAAGAATTATACGATGCATCGTTGCTTCCTGACGCTACAAAGAAAAATCTAGTTTCATTTTGCCAACTGTAGGCTAAAGCCCTCTACTCACAGCACCACAGTCACCCTCGATAGAATGTGTCTGATACATTCCATCGTTAACGACAAAAAGATTGATGCCGACGCAATACTTCACCAAGAAATTGCTGACTGCGCCGCAAGGCAAATTGGAATCTTTGTTTTTCCATCATTGGTGATGTTATTGTGCTAACAAAGAGGAATCATGCCCCGTGATGGTGAGAAATTCCTGTAAAGTAAGGGTCCGATCAATGAAGCCTCTGTAGAAAGAATGACTCGTGGCAAAGATGCGTGATATTGAAGGAGACAGAAACAAGCAAGATAAGGAAGGGCAAAACCAAAGCCGACAGTAAAGGAATAAACCTGAATACCGAGACATCATTATGACACAAAATGAAAGATGTCAAGAAAATTGTCAATTCCATCAACAATAGGCCGATCAAGCTTGTCGCTACAATAAAAGATATGGAGAAATCCCAGAATTTGTTTTATGCTTATACCAAACCTTGGAACAGATCTATTATAGCCACATTAGGCAAATTGAGCTAATCCCCACTACTGGAATTCCCAGTGTTTCCACCAATCATTCGGAACTATGACCTCTCTTCCAGGGATGACGACTTAGAAGACCGAGACAGATAGCGGCATCCCCTCCCATTGTGCAAGTCTCTAATAATGACAAAGAAGTGGAATTCAGGGACATTGAATACTACTTGCAAAAGATTGATAGCTTGTTCGAGGATGGTAATTTTGTTGATCAAGAGGACACTGTTGTTGAGAAGGAAGTTGCTGCTGCAAAAGAGGAAGTTATTGATGAAGAAGAAGAAGTTGCTGAGAATGAAAAAGAAAAATAAGAGGAATATTTTGTTGTGAACATTTTCACCGCACCCGAGTTTGTGGTGCAAATATTGACACTTTCGAGCGAGATGGAATGAGACCGATGGAAGTTGTTGAAGTAACTAATAAGGAGCAATGCAATTCATTGGCAATAGTGGCCTACACTGGACCACACCAGGTTGCCTCTCCTACACAGGAAGCAGCCGATGATGCCAGGGTAGAGCCAAAAAATAAGGAGCAATTCAAGGACCGTACAAAGCCAAAAGAAAAGAAGAGGAAGAGCTCTAAGGATAAAAAAAGGAGTAGAAAAAAATGAGGAGGAAGAAACATCGTGCAGCCACATCGATGGCTGAGGATAACTGAGTTAGTTTATTTTAAGCTTTAGTTGTAGTATTTATGCATTGCATGTAGCTGTAAGTTTTATTTTGATAAGTACACATTATCATTACATTTTCATGTTAGTGCATTGGAGACAATGCAAACTTTAAGTTTGGGGGAATACACATAGGGATTGGAAATGCACCCATATTTCAATTTTTTTTCGGTAATGAAGCATGCAAGGTTTAATTATAGTTAATGAAAATTGTTCAAAAATTTTTGTTACATTTGATGCTTAATTCTTGAATCATGTGAATTATCAATGAATGAGTTGGATAAATTTGACAGAAGGTTGTAGCTTCAACTCTTTGATGAATGGATTAGGTTGTATTAGTAATGGATAACTGCTATCATTCCTGAAATCTTGAATGAATCTGCTTTTTACAGCTGCTTATATATGTATATATAGTTATAAATTAGAGACATCTCCAAAGTGGGTGTAGTATGGAATGTTAAAGAGGGTACACTCCAATACAAGTGTTAGAAAAATCAATCTACCCAAAGGCTATCGCTGCATGAGTGTCTGTTAGTGCAATTACGTACTCCTTGGGGGTTTGTTGAACTCCATTGTTACTTCTCAGGAACAAGGGTAGAGTAATGCAATGATATCCCTTATTCCAAAAAAATCATATATATAATATATAAATACTTCGTATTGTACAATAAATGTTGTATTGGTAGATATAACCTAGTGTTTGAAGCATGATGCTAACATTGATGAAGTTGCAACTTTATTCATTCATGCTTATGAATTGTCGATGCAATATTCTTTCATCTGAATGTGATTCATTCATTAGAAATTTAGAGGGTTCAAGTTGCTAGAATGATCATTTCCCTTAGTAAAAATTTTGTAGCCTTGCTAGTTTCTGTTTTACTTCAGGACAAGTAAAAACTCAAGTTTGGGGGTGTGATAACACTAGAAAGAACATAGGTTTCCTCCTTACTTATTGGTTAAATTGTTCCCATTTAGTTATCCTTAGCATATATTTTAGCATTTTCAGTTTAGTAAATTGCATTTTATAACTCAATGAATACTATCCTATTTTATCCATAATTTTCTATATTTTTGCATTAATGTCATTGCATGAGTTAATTTCAGATTCGTCCAGAATTGTTGCCACACCGACTAAGTTGTCCAATCTGGTATAACCAACCTGTACGTACAAGGACAGATTAATTCTGAGGAAAGGACACTTGTACTGTTGGAGGAGGACGTAAAAAGTTGATGTGAGAATAAAAAAAGGAGAGAGTTTTTTTCTTGACCATCGTCTTCTTCATCCTACCTTGAAGCTTGCGGCTATGGCAGCTTATGCCTCTCATGGGTGAGCCAACGTGAAAATTGATGTAGACTACCCTCTGACGATGAGACCTAAGTGCGAGACAAGAGGGAATAGAGAGATTCAGTCTAGTTGTCTAAGAATAGTATTCTCCACTCGATTCTTTTGTATTTCTTTCTAAATGCTAGTGATTACTCTCTGTTTTCTGTTTGTATAGAAGTACACATGAATTCTTGGTTAAATGTTATCTTATTCAATCTTACTTTTATTATTTAATCTTAGGGTTTGAATGTTTCTTAACATTGAGGTGTTATTGCAGTCACTGACACTGGAAAGTGCAGTGACAATTCGAGCCAACAAGCATTACAACGGAAGTTGAGTGAGGATTAGAGGAATTTAGTCCACTTGTTCTTAATAGTGTCATGTTGCCATCATCAGAAGGTAGGGTTAATGTGCATGTTTAAGTCTCAGATTAAATAGAGGAGTGATGCTTGGTAAGATAGACATTGAATTTTATTGCCTCAACAATTACCTATCCTTTTATACCTTGTGAGCACTTAGTATTCTACAGAAGATTCTTGTTGGGGATCCTAGTTTATCATTGTCATATTTTATTTTATTGTTTTCAAGTTATTGCTTCAACAACTATCCTCACAATTTATCTCATTTCTATCTAGTTATCGCACAGATATTAATAGAAAAAAGACAACCATCCCTATGGGATAGATATCCGATAGACTCACATCTGTCTACTATACTTGCATCGACATTGTACATTTTCACATTATTGTTGTGATGTTAAACAACCAATCAGACAACTTATATACACATCAACATATACCATTCCACCAACACAAGGCCAAAATGCAAACCAACTAAATGGTCATATCCATAACCAAAACATATAGGCTAACATTAGCCAAAATAACCTATACATGTCATTCCAACCAAACTTAAACCAACTGAAAGTACCAAAAGAGCCGATGGATAGTGTGATATAGCTCCAACAAGCTTATAGCTCGAACGAGCTTCCGATTCACTATAAAATACGAAAAATAACACAAAGTAAGCATTTAAGCTTAGTAAGTTCTTATAATATAGAATTTAACTTACCATTTATTCACATATAAGGTAAGTAAACAAAGCATATCCCAACATATATTGGCCAAATGCCTAAGCAGATATACATCAACCATGTTAGTAATGTAAACACATATATAAACCAAGTCATGGATGAACTCAATAATTAATCAAATTCTACATACATGTATCATCCATTTCATATACATGTATACCATGTAATATCATTTTTCATGTAATTCATATGTATACCTGTAATAGTGCGTATCGAACTCATGCCTTATCTTATCAGAACATTTCCCATTAAACCATTTATAATATCGTTGGATACACGGGATAGCTCACACATAGTGTGCTAAACTGTAATCCGTCAATTCCTGTACATGTATGCTCATACGAGTTATGAATCAGTATGCTCTCACGAGCTAGAAATCGGTAACCTCATACGAGCTGAGAATCAGTAAGCTTTCACGAGCTGAGATCGGTAAGCTCATACGAGCTGTGGTGTGTTCGCAACACATGCAGGACCTCAACCAAATCGGTAACCCTAATGACATGTCATTTGTATTCTATGAATTCCTAAGGTTCAAACAGGGCTGGGTAATCGTCGTACATCGTTGGATATGCGATCGATATTTATACGTAGCAATTATACAAATCACATACATATAATACAATTAAAATATATAAATACTCAATTTAATTACACGAACTTACCTCCACGAGTATACGTAGATATAGAGGCGATTAATCTGATACTTTCTTTTTGCCCCGATCTAACTCCGTATGAGGTCTAACTGGATCTATACGGATAAATTTAACTCAATTTAATATATTTCTCTTTCAAATTAGTCCAAAACATATTTTGGCAAAATTACCATTTTGCCCTTGTACTTTTAATTTTTTTACAATTTAGTCCCTAGGTTCGAAAAATGAAATTTGTGCAATTTAACCTTTACCCAAGACTAGAAAATTTTTATACATATTAATAGTAGCCCATATATTTCATAAGTTTACAATTTTAACACACAATATTTTCTATTTTTTAATTTAGTCCCTATTTGAAAATTTTACTAAAAATTCTTTTCCAAAAGTTGTTTATCTAACAACAATCGTTCATTTTCTATCATCAAACTTCAAAACTCATATATACTCATCAATGGTAAAATCTGATTACTTTAACAGTTTCACAAACTACACATGTGTCCATCACTATCCGATACACGTAGTAGCCTGCACATAATACTACACATGCAACCTATCATTTTGGTACATGTAGTAGCCTGCACATTGTACTACACACGTGACCATCACTTTCACTTTCACATAGTGGCCTACACATAGTTCGTGCCACACATGTGGTCATTTCTATCACTTCATTCGTATCCCTTTTTATTCTGAATGTTCAATCGGGAAATTTCTCACTTTTTCTCATTTTTTTCCTTTTTCACTAATCAAAGTCAATTCCTTGTCTTTCTTGACTTATAATAACACATTTAACTTATTTAACACTCACATTATTCAATCCAGTCCAAAAATTACATTTTGGCAAAATTACATTTTTTCCCCTAAAGTTTCACAAAATTACGATTTTTCCCCTAGGCTCAGAAATTAAACTTTATTCCTTTTTCTTATGTTTTATGACATGATGAACATTTTTCCCTTCTATGGAAACATCAAATTCTCACTCTAACACTTACTTATGAACATTACGTATTTTTACCGATTATGTCAATTTACTCATATCCACTTAAAATCGGCTAGCAAAAGTTATTTAACATAATTTTAAGCTTCATATTCTACCATAAAACATCAAAATAAACACATTTCACCTATGGGTATTTTTCCAAATATGAACCCTAGGTTAAATTATTGCTAGAATAAGCTAAATCAAGTTACCGGGACTCGAAAAGCGTAAAGAACATTAAAAACGGGGATTGGAATAACTTACTATGGAGCTTGGAAGCTTGAAAACCCTAAATATGGCTTCCCCTTGCTGATTTCATTCACCATGGAGAAGATAGACAAATTTTTGGCTATTTTGGCCTTTTTAATTCTTTTAATTACTAAATGACCAAAATGCCCCCAACTTAAAATTTTCCTATTTCACTTATCTCTTTTCCATTTTTGTCCAAAAATTTAACCAACTGTCTAATTACCATTTAAGGACCTCCAATTTAAAATTTCATAACAATTGGACACTTCTAACATGTAGAACTCAACTTTTGCACTTTTTACAATTTAGTTCTTTTGGCTAAATTGAGTGCCCAAACGTCGAAATTTTTGAACGAAATTTTCATGAAACCATTCCGTGAAATTTTAGACCATAAAAATATAATAAAAAATAATTTTTTTCTCGTCAGATTTGTGGTCCCGAAACCACTGTTCTGACTAGGCCTAAAATTGGGCTGTTACACAGTATCACAAGAAATTCGTAATGGTCGTACCTGGTTCTGAATATAGTTTTCGGCACATCTGAATCTTTCACTCGTGACTGATAGTAGCCAAAACGAAATCAATCTTCGAGAATACTGTGGCACCTTTCAACTGATCAAATAGATCGTCAATACAAGACAGTGGATATTTGTTCTTCATTGTAACTTTGTTGAGCTGACGGTAGTCTATACACAATCTCATCGATCCGACCTTTTTCTTAACGAACATAACTAGTGCACCCCAAGGTGAAGAGTAGGGTCGAGCAAAACCCCTATTTGTCAACTCTTGCAGCTGTGCTTTCAACTCTGTCAATTTGGTAGGAGTCATTATATAAGGTGCTATCGATATCGGTGATGTTCCCGGTACAAGTTCTCCAGCAAACTCAATCTCTCTAACCAGCGGCAATCCAGGTAACTCCTCTGGAAACACATTAGGATACTCGTAAACCACTAGCATTGTTTCAAGCTTTGATTCAGAGAATTTAGAATCCAGAATATAAGTAAGATAAGCATTGCAACCTTTTCTCACATGTTTTTGCGCTGACATAGCTAATATCACAACAGGCAACCCACTTGGATTATCTGATTCAATACAAAGCATCTCACCATTTTGACGTTTTAATATGATAAGCTTTCGTCTACAGTTTACAATAGCATCATGCAGGGTCAGCCAATCCATGCCTAGAATCACATCAAATTCATCAAACGGTAACAGCATCAAATCAGCCGAAAAATTGTAACCCTGAGTTATCAAAGGGCAATTCTTATAGACTTTATCAACTAGCACATACTGACCAAGGGGGTTCGATACTTTAACCACGAATTCAGTGGACTCAACAAGTAAGTTTTTACTAGATACTAAATTCGTGCAAACATATGAATGGGTTGATCCCAGATCAATCAAAGTAGTAACATCAGTATCATAAATAGAGAAAGTAATAGTAATAACATCTGGCACAGAAGCATCCTCGCGAGTGCGAATAGCATAAGCCCTAGTTGGTGTTCGTGCCTTAGATCTCGCTACAGATTCTTTCATCATACCACGGCTACCACTCACATTTTCAAGATTACGAGGTGGTCTACCTCTTGCAGCAGTATTCTTCGGCCTCGTGGTCGGAGCTTTCTCTTTCTCGGATTTCTCTAGACAGTCTGTAAAATAGTGGTCTAAGGAACCACACATGACACACACACCGTTCTTTACTCGACACTCACCATAATATGGTCTGTTATAGTGCTTACACTTGGGTTTGGCATCTCTGACACTACCCACACTCGTTGCAGATGCAGCCTGAGGTTTAGGACTGAAGCGTCAGGTACCTCTGTCTCTACTAGAATATCCCACTGAAGCAGTAGAATGGTAATGATGTTCTTTTGATTTCTTTGATACTAACTGATAGGACATCCCAGTCAATCTCTTTCTCAAGTCTCTAGCTTCAAAATCAGCATGTCTTTTCTCTTTACTCAGCTCCTCAGCTTTATGCGTTCTATCAACCAATACAACGAATTCTTTCAGCTAAAGAATTCCAACCAAAAGTTTAATGTCCTTGTAATAACCCAAATTTTCCCGGTCCAAATTAAATAATAAACACAAATTAAAAAAAATTAAAAGTCCATTTTTAAGGTCCATTTACATCCAACCCAATAATAACTAACCCGTTTAGCCCAAGACCGAACTACAATATGGCCCAAATCGTTTTAACCTAAACTACCCAAATTTAACAGACCCTAAACCCAATTTTCTAAACCCGAATCTCCCAGGCCCAAAACTCAGCCTGAATCAGTGGAGTACCCTAGAGGCTTCTAGGGTTTTCGCCAGCGCCGCAGCCACCAAGGCCACCCTCCGCGCATACCGAGCCACTCTCTACGCATGCAGCGCCTCCACGCCACGTTGGTCTCCGTACCACCAGCTAGACTCCTCCGTACCTGCACACAAGCAGACAAGCAAAAAAAAAACAAACAAGAAACAGCAGCAAAGAAAAAAGTAAAAAGATATTGGTTGTATTTTGGATTGATTTTATCTTCGGCTATAAAGCTATTTTTCCAAATTTTGTAAAGGTTACACACACAATCAATATACAGAAAGAATCAAAAAAGTAATAAAAGAGTTTTTTTGAAAGGTGATCTTTCAAGTTTTCTTTCCTTTTTCCTTTTCTTTTTGATTCTGCTCTTTTTTTGACTCATATTTCTTTCCTTTTTTCTTATCAAATATATAGATATATAAGGATAGACGTAAAATAAAAGGGAAATTACCTTTTAGCGGCACCGTTGGATCTTTGCCCCCTCCGTCGCCGTCCGTGTCTGAGCGAAGATTAATCGGTGTTTGGGAGGCTAAGTTTTAAGTGGAGAGCGGCTAGGGTTTGTGGGACTGGCAGAAATGGCTTAATGCCTAGGTCTTTTAGGCTTTATACGTACTGTGAAACGATGCTATTTGGAGTCTGATCAGTGGCTCCAAAACGGCGCCGTATTGGCCCATACCTGATGGCCCGGTCCAACTGCGGCTAGATCCGCGTGTTTGGTAGGGGGAGGGGTAATTGTGCGCCGAATCCTTCTTGTTTTGCGCGGTATTTCAATTCAATACCCTCTTTATTTTTATTTCCTTTTTAAATTTAATCTATTATTTTATTTTTGTTTCGATTTGATTCGCATAAAACACTGCGTTTTGGAAGGGAGGGAATGTTTCCCTATCAGCCCCCCATATAATTCGCGCGTTGCGATATAGTCCCCCGCTTTGTTTTAATTACATTAATTACTTGTTAATTTAGATCTAATTGTGATTTAACCCTTTTTTTATTGTTTTCTTATATTAATTTACTAATTATTTTATTACTATTATTAGTATATACTTATGTTATTTACATTATGATTGTTATTTTCTTTATATATATTATTTATCTAAATTAATATATATAGATATATATCTTTATGTATTTTGATAATATTTATTTTAAAAATTATTGAGCTACTATTATTTTTGACATATTTGTCTTTAATTGTATTTTATTTATTTCAAATTTTCACACATATATATATCACTTATTTTAAACCTCTTAATACATAATTTCCTTCTTTCACGATTGCTTAGAATTGTTTATTAAGAAACTTGTCACATTTTATTTAATTTGCTTGTTACCTCTATAAGATTGACTTTTTAATTCATTCTACTTGCTAATGTGGATGTTAGTATTCGCATAATATAGGATATAAGAATTGTTGCTCTTATGTATATGATATTATTTATTCGCGTATATTGAATCTTTGTTATGTATTGGCGTATGCTTTAGTGTATAAATTGTTATTTCGCGTTGTACACTATTATGCAATCGTTTTTTTTCAAAAGATTACAAATGTCAAAGTAATTTTATACAAAAGCCTTTCAAAGTAACACATATACTCGATATTTGGAATCCTCGAGAGAATTGAGCCCTAATGTATTGGGTTCCAATTCTCCTCGTTGAATCTAAATGATTAAAAATTTTCTTTAATCAAAATACGTAAACCCCACTCTCGGGAATTTGATAAGTCGTGTCCTTATGTATTGGATGTGATACGTCGTTTTCTCGAAATGAGGATTTAAAAATAATAAGATCAATATTCAATGCTCGGAATTTTGAGAAATCGTGCCCTAACGTATTGGGTTTCGATTTTTCATCTGACTTAAAGCAATTGAATATCATTTTTAAACCTCACCATGCAAGTTTTGAAAATCAAAAGATAAACTTATTCGCGAGGACAAAAAATGACGTGCCCTAATGCATTGGGTGTGTCATTTTATTACTCTAAGATAAGGAGGTCTTTGGTATTCGCATCGATTTATCCATGCATCTTTTATAAAATTAACACTAACAAGAAAGGGGAAGGATCGTATTTTAAAAGTTTTTCAAAGTTTCAACACTAAGACATAAAATGATCAATTCGATACCAATTTTGGGTGCAAGAGGGTGTTAACCCTTCCTCGTGCGTAACCGACTCCCGAACATGTTTTCTCAAAATTCGCAGACCTACAATTATTTTCTAGGTGATCTGATCACACCTCAATAAAGGATCGGTGGCTACTCCCATTTTCCTTTTTAAGTCAATTCCTGTTTTTTCAAATTTAAAAGTGGTTTCGACAGCTTGGCGACTCCGCTGGGGACACCATTTAGAGAGTCAAGCCGTAAAATTGATTGTCTTTTGTCTTATTCTCAAAAATTAAATCTGAAAAATTACGATCCTCTTTGCATTTGTTTGTATGATTACTGTAAATTAAGTTTTAATATCTTTGCATCATATTGCATAAAGGCTATTTTTTTCTTACCCCTTTAAGTGGGAGTGAAAAGTTATTCCTTCGTGAGGTTTTCACCTCCGTGCAGGATAGTGGATCGCTTCTGGGATACATCCGTACCTATGTCTTCGTGAGATTTTCATCTCCGTGCAGCCATAGGGAAATGTATTCCCCTGAACCGAACTCAGTCCGTATGAGCTTATAATGGGTGAGGATCGAGGAATCTGCTGGTTCGGGTACCTTGACCTTAGAACCAAGCTGCATGTAGAAAAACCTAGGAGCCCATCCTTGATCGTACTGCGGAAACCCTAGCGATTGCCCTGATAAGTGTTTGATCTTTTTTTACTTACTTAAAGTTGCGCTTTTTTTTTGTTGCACTAACTTATGTTTTTTTATGTTTGCATGTCATTTCATATACAAAAGAGTGTCGATTCAGGTTAGATTACTAAATTAGAAAGCTTGGCATGGAGAACGGATTTCTAGATAAAGTAGAGGACAATGCTGTTGTCCGTGTGTGGTTAGAGAAAACACAATCAGAGAAAGGAGATAGTCTAGTCGGGGGGTATACGTTGGAGTTATGGGACTACACCCGTATCAGTGTGACGCAAAATAGCCTTCAGGAATTAAAGGTAATATGGGACCATTGGAATGACAAAACTAAGCAATTGTTTAACTCAAGTTGTGGAGATTTGTCGTATCTACTCGACATTAAGGTAGATGTACATTTGTTCCGGGCCATCGCTCAGTTTTGGAACCCCGCGTAAGATTGCTTTACCTTTGGAGGGGTTGATTTGGTGCCCATTATAGAAGAATATACAGCTTTGTTACGTTGTCCAAAGATCCAAGTTGATAAAATCTACTCTAGAGCCGTTAATGTTCCAACCTTTATAAAGAAGTTGATGAACATCACTGGAATGAGTGAGCAATAGGTCACGGCACGGATTAAGCAGAAGGGGAAAGTAAATTTATCCCTTGGAAAAGCCTGCAGGAGTTGATTTTGGAGCACCCTGATGCGAGGAAAAGGGTCGATGCCTTTGCTCTGAGCATTTATGGGCTAGTAATTTTCCCAATCAAAGTTACCACATCGGTACAAGATTTCATCCGGAAGCAACCATGGGCTTAGCTGCAACCCAGGGCTTAGCTGAGTTCGAATTCTCATATAAAGATAATGGATATAAAAAGAAGATTCGAGAGATAACTAGTGCATGGGACAAGAGTCGAAGAATGAAGATATTAGCTGTAGGCCCGACGACGACTCCTGAATATAATGAATGGTGGGTTAGAAGAATCAATGATAACATCCCAAGGCCAAGTCAAGGAGATAGTCAGTCAATAGAAGAACATTTGCAGGTTGTTCCCTCCGAAATTGGAAATTATGAAGCACGATTTTGAGAGGAGAAATGCGGAGCTTGAAAAGAAGATCGAGCAGTTGGAATAAGAAAAGATGCACTTGGGATTAGATGTGGATGTTCAAAATTTAGAGACTGAGAAATTAAGAAAAGGAAAGAACAAGACTGACGAAGACTTGGACAGTTTGAAGACAGACTACAAGAAGTTGAGGTTATCAATAAGAACTGCTGGGCTAGGGAAAACTCCAAAACAATGGCGTCAAGAGATTCGAGAAGAAAAGATCAAGGCTGATGGATGGGAAAAGAAATTTCGAGAGGTTCAAACGCGAAATGGAGCTTTAGAAAGGAGTTTGTCAGAAAGCCAAAAAGAAAAGTGCGAACTAAAAGATAGAGTGGTTGAGTTGGAAAGATCTCTTCATCATTATCGAAGTCGAAAATCTGCGATGGAATTAAGGGCGAGCTTGGGAAAAATCGAAGAAATGAAAGGAAGAATAGAAGAGTTGGAATCGGCATTGCGAAGTTGTGAGATCCGGACTGAGTACTTGGAAACCAACGAAAGTCGTCAGAATGAGAAACTTTTCCATCTTCAAAATCAAGTTGAAAATACAGATCGTATCATGGGAGAAACCGTGGTTCAGATCCGGAAGGTAGCTAATCACCTGCAGACTTTGGCGGTACAAGCCGATGCACTGAGCGTAAAGTATGAGCTGGAATCAACTCGAGGACAGGGATTAGCTTTATTACTTAGGAAAATTAAAGTTCTGAGCATTAGGGCAAGAGCATATATGTAACATGTTTTATGTAAAGAATTTTGTTTTCTAGTGAAAGTTTTCTAAATGAAATTGAATCAGAATCGACGCCTCTTTGCATTCATGCATTGCATTACATTGCATTATATGCATTAAGGTCCATTGAAAGAACCTAATTGATTAATCATTACAGTTAATCTGGAAACCAACAAAAACTCGTCAACCAAACATCGCTACGGTACCCGTGCAAAATAAAAAATTATGGATCAATGATTGGAAAAGCTGGAGCGGCTTCAAAAGGAAATGCAAGATCAGTTACAGATGCAAATGAAGGAACAATTGGAAAAAATTCAACAGGTCATGACAGAAAAGATGTTGGAGTCTTAAAAGGACATGATGACTGAGCTGACGCAATGATTAAAAGGATTAAATAAGGGGAAAGGCTCTATGATCAATGATGAAGAAGAAGACAAGACTGGACCCACCTATCCTCCAGGCTTTACGCCTCCGCATGCGCAGGTTCAGACTGAGGTGCAGCCGCGTAGACCCTCTGTTTCAATAAGGCCTCAGCAGTTTCAAGCCGATACTCCAATACCAATGAACTCCCAAGCTGGATCAGGTTCTAACCCTGGTGAAAACCCAGTTAATCTTGTTGTCCCGGACTTCGATGAAGTAGCTGAGAAGGATAAAGAAAAGGAAGAATTGCCAAAACAGTTTGAGGAGAAATGGAAATGGATTGAAGAGAAGTTTAAGGCAATAGAAAACATTGAAAGTTATTGTGGAATAGATGCAAAAGATCTGAGTCTGGTTCCGGATTTGGTACTTCCTTACAAGTTTAAGATGCCGGAATTTGAGAAATATAGTGGAACCAGTTGCCCTGAAGCCCATATTACAATGTTCTGTAGGAGGATGACTGGGTACATTAACAATGATCAGCTGTTAATACATTGTTTTCAAGATAGCCTCACTGGGACGGCGTCTAAGTGGTATGACCAGTTGAGCCGGGCCAAAATCAGCACTTGGAGGGATTTGGCGTAGGCTTTTATGAGACAGTACAGTCATGTATCTGAAATAATGCCTGACAGAATTACTTTACAGAACTTGGAAAAGAAATCAAACGAAAGTTTTAGACAGTATGCACAGAGGTGGAGAGAGATTGCAGTTCAAGTTCAGCCACCACTCTTGAAAAAAGAAATGACGATGCTTTTCATCAACACATTGAAGGCACCGTTTATCACGCACATGCTAGGAAGTGCCTCGTAGAGGAATGGCGAAATGATTGAACATGCTATTAAAAGTGGAAAAATAGATGGTGGGGAGAATAATCGAAGGTCAGCTTCAAAGAAAAGAGAAGGTGAAGTAAACAATGTGAACGCATACAGTAAATCAATTACAGTGAATCAACCAGGGAAGATGGTTGCTAATCAACAAGGCTCATCGAAACAAGAATCGGGAATGAGGCAAAATACTGAGAAGCCCTAGTTCACTCCTATTCCAATGACATATAAAGAGCTGTATCAGAAGTTATTTAATGGACATGTTGTTGCTCCTCGTTATTTGAATCCTCTACAACCCCCGTATCCAAAATGGTATGACACAAACGCATAATGTGACTACCATGCGGGGATTTCAGGACACTCAGTACAAAATTGTACCGCTTTCAAGAAGGTTGTAGAAGGACTTATAAAATTGGGTGTTGTCAAATTTGATGACTCACCCAGCACAGAAGGTCCATTGCCCAATCATGATGATAAGGGAGTCAATATGTTGAGCGAAGGTACGGGGGAAGAAGTCAAGACCGACATCGCTGAATTAAGAACTCCATTGAAGCGGATTTGGAAAGAGATGGCAAAAGAGGGTTAGTTATTTCAGATTTGGAGGAAGGGTATGAGATGGGAAATTATTGTGAATTCCACCATAAAATAGGGCACGAAATCCAAGAATGTGAATGATTCAGGGCTTTGGTTCAAAGCATGATAGATAACAAGGAGATGAGGTTCTATGAAGATGCGAAAGAAAGGAGGAGCATATGCGCGACAGAGTTGGGAACAGGGACCCCGAAAATAAATCATCCTGTAGTCATTATCTCACACCCTAAGAGTAACGAGGCTAGGGCTCAGGTAACACCAAAAATTGTAATCACGAAACTGTCAAGTTTCACATATAAGGATGACAAAATGGTCCCGTGGAATTACGGATGCAATGTGACAATCCTAAGAAAAGAAGTTGAAGGCAATATGGTAAAAGAATACCAGGAAAGGGGTTCCTATACACGTAATGGGAAGCGTTATGACACTCGAGCAGAGTTGCCAAGAGAAAAGACTCCGACGGTGGAACAGAGGAAAGGGAAGGCGGTGGAATCTGAGCCATTGGTTAATGAACCAATAAAAGAAGAGGAAGCAAAGGAGTTTTTGAAGTTTTTAAAACACAGTAAATACAGTGTTGTGGAGCAACTGCACAAACAACCGGCTCGCATCTCTGTATTATTTTTGCTCCTAAGTTTAAAAGTACATCGAAATGCGTTGATGAAAGTATGAAACGAAACATACATGGCCGAGGACATCTCAGTCAATAAATTGGATCGCTTGGTTAACAATATAAGTGCTGACAATTTTATCTTCTTCAATGATGATGAAGTACAGTCTGGAGGTAGGGGTTCTACTAAAGCTCTACACATTACTACCCGATGTCAGGGGGACACATTACCGGAGGTTTTGATCGATTATGGATCTGCATGAACGTATTGCCTTTGTCCACTCTTAATCGCTTACCTGTGGACAGTTCACATATGAAACCCTGCCAGAATATAGTAAGGGCATTTGATGGAACGGAAAGAAAGGTTATAGGAAGAATTGAAATACCATTAAGAATTGACCCAATTACTTATGAGGTGGACTTTTTAGTAATGGATATTAAGCCTTCCTACAATTCTTTACTGGGGAGACCGTGGATACACTCGGCAGGGGCAGTACCTTCATCGTTACATCAGAAGGTGAAGCTAATATTAGAGGGTCGATTGGTAACAATAAGTGCGGAGGAGGATATTATCGCGATGGTAATGGGTGATGCACCTTATGTAGAGACCAATGATGAGGCAGTGGAATGTTCTTTCCTGTCCTTGGAATTTGTAAACGCAACGTTTATAACTGAAGGAAATAAGATCCTAGTACCAAAGATATCCAAGACTACTGAGATGGGTCTGCAGTTGATGGTAGGAAGAGGAGCTTCGCCAGGAAAAGGGTTGGGAAAGTACCTTCAAGGAAGGGTTGAAGCACCCATGCTGAAGGGAAATTTTGATCATTTTGACTTAGGTTACAAGCCAGATATGAAACAAAGGAGAAAAGAAGTGGAGAAAAGGTAGGAGAGAAGAAGGGCACGTTTAAGCGGAGAGGAAGTCAAGTGGGAGCCTTTGACCTTCCCTCACATATCTAAATCCTTTGTGTCGGGTGGGTTTATTCACCCTAAGCGAGGGGTGTCCAGAAGGGAAGGCATTGAAGAGATGTTGGAAAAAGTTCATATCAATGCTATAGAGACAGCTGAAAGAAGGTCCTTGCTGGGGATTTTCCCTTACGAACCTGGGAGTGAGCTAAACAATTGGACTGCGGAAGAAATACCTGTAGTCTTTAGAGCTTATTCAGAGTAATGTTCAAAACATTATTGTTGTTTTTAGCCTAAGAATGATAAGAAATCCTTTGTGAAATAGGCTTAAGTCTGAATATCTTTATCCTAATAAAATACATCTCTGTATTCATTTTGAGCAATTATTCTTTTATTCTTTCCAAGCGAGAAAATATTTTCCATTTGATTAATTGTCTTCCAAATATCCTTTTCATTTATAAACTGATCGTAAAAATAATTATTCATAAATTTATACTTTGTATATTCTTTGGTGTATCCCCACAGGTCCTCAGATATTAATGTCATGAATGATGTTGTTTCAAACACGGAGTCTCTTTTTGAGCAAGACATGTGTTTGGAAGGATCTTGTGACTTTGAAAATGACGAAGACTGTGGTGTATCTCCGGACTTGTTGAGAATGGTGGAACAAGAGGATAAACAAATCCTACCTCATAAGGAATCATTAGAAATTGTGAGCCTAGAGGAAGGAAAAGGGGTGAAAATCAGAACTGATATCACTGCAAAAACAAAACATGACATCATTGAGTTACTCCGAGATTTCAAAGATGTTTTCGCATGGTCATACCAGGATATGCCAGGGCTAAATACCAGCATTGTGGTACATCGTTTACCTATAAAAGAAGATTGTAAACCAGTTCAGTAGAAGCTCAGAAAAATGAGACCGGATATTGTGTTGAAAATAAAAGAGGAGGTCAAAAAGCAGTTCGATGCTGGATTCTTACAAGAGGTCAAGTATTCAGAATGGGTAGCAAACATCGTCCCTGTTCCTAAAAAAGATGGAAAGGTACGAATGTGCGTAGATTATAGGGACTTGAATAAGGCTAGTCCAAAAGACAATTTTTCGCTGTCGCATATTGACACTTTGGTAGATAACACAGCTGGCTACTCATTATTTTCTTTCATGGACGGCTTTTCTGGATACAATCAAATAAAGATGCATCCTGAGGACATGAGGAAAACCACATTCATTACCCTATGGGGAACATTTTGTTACAAAGTAATGCCCTTTGGATTGAAGAATCCAGGACCAACGTATCAAAGGGCAATGGTCACCCTATTTCATGACATGATGCAAAAAGAAATGGAGATCTATGTTGATGATATGATTGCAAAATCTAGAACTGAAGAAGATCATCTCCGAGTTTTGAGGAAATTGTTCTTAAGATTAAGAAAATTTCAGCTCAAGCTTAACCCAGCAAAATGCATAGTTAGAGCCAGATCAGGAAAGTTGTTGGCCTTCATAGTCAGTAAGAAGGGGATTGAGATTGACCCAGATAAAGTTAAAGAAATACGAGATCTACCTCCTCTAAGCACTCAAAAAGAGGTCCGAGGTTTCCTAGGAAGGTTGAACTACATTGCCCGGTTCATTTCGCAATTGACTGAGAAATGTGATCCAGTGTTCCGCCTTCTGAAGAAACATAATCTGGGAGAATGGGATGAGAAATGTCAAAAAGCTTTTGACAAGATAAAAAAATACTTGGCTAATGCTCCAATACTATCACCGCCTAGTCCAGATAGGCCATTGATATTGTATCTAACGGTGTTTGACAATTCCATGGGATGCGTCTTGGGCCAACATGACGAAACAGGAAAGAAAGAAAGAGCAATATACTATCTCAGCAAGAAATTCACTGATTGTGAAATGAGGTACTCATCCATTGAAAAGTTGTGTTGTGCTTTAATTTGGACAACCCGAAGACTAAGGCAATACATGTTGTCTCATACGACTTGGCTGATTTCAAAGTTGGATCCTTTAAAGTACATGATGGAATCAACTGCTTTAAATGAGAGAATGGCTAGATGGCAAATTCTGCTCTCTGAATTTGACATAGTATATGTAAGTCAGAAGGCTATAAAAGGGAGTGCAATAGCTAATTTTCTAGCCAGCAGAGCCTTGGAAGACTACGAGCCTTTGAACTTTGATTTCCCAAATGAGGACTTATTGTATGTGGCAAACACTGAAGAAAACGCTTAAATAGACCACATCTGGAAGTTAAATTTTGATGGAGCTTCAAATGCTATAGGTAATGGAATTGGGGCAGTCTTGGTATCCCCAAGTGGAGATCATTATCCTGTCGCTAGCAAATTGGACTTCGATTGCACAAATAACATGGCAGAATATGAAGCATGTATTATGGGTATTCGTGCGGCCATTGAACTTAAAATCAAAGTGCTTAAAGTTTATGGAGATTCCGCATTGGTGATATACCAACTCAAAGGAGAATGGGAAACCAGAGACCCTAAGTTGATCAGTTATAAATAACTAGTTCTTGAATTGATTGACGAGTTTGATGACATCACTTTTTGTTATCTCCCACGAGAGGAAAACCAGATGGCTAACGCACTGGCTACTCTAGCCTCGATGATTAAAGTGAACAAGTTAGAAATCATGAAGCCTATTCAGATGAGCATATACGAAGTTCTGGCTCATTGCTACAATATTGAAGAAGAGGGAAAAGATGATCACCCTTGGTATCAAAGTATACTACAGTATGTAAAGAATCAAAAATACCCTGATCAAGTGACAGAAAACGACAAGAGAACGCTGAGAAGAATAGCCATTGAGTATGTATTAGATGGGGAAGTGTTGTACAAAAGAGGGAAAGATCAAGTGTTGTTAAGATGTGTAGATGCCATGGAGGCTAAGAAGATCCTGGAGGAAGTCCATGAGGGCATTTGCGGAACCCATGCAAATGGTTTTACAATGGCCTGACAAATCATGAGATTTGGATACTATTGGTCTACTATGGAAAGAGACTGCATTAGCTATGCCAAGAAGTGTCATAAATGTCAGATTTATGGAGATAAGATCCATGTACCTCCTCACCTCTGCACGCTATGACTGCTTCGTGGCCGTTCTCCATGTAGGGCATGGATGTTATTGGGCTGATATCACCAAAGGCTTCGAGTGGGCATCATTTCATCTTTGTGTTCATTGATTACTTTACCAAATGGGTGGAAGCTGCTTCATATGCAAATGTCACTAAATCGGCGGTTAGTAAATTCCTGAAAAAGGAGATCATTTGTCGATATGGAATGCCTGAAAGAATCATATCTGACAATGCGTTGAATTTGAATAATAACACAATAGCGGAGGTTTGTAGTTAGTTCAAGATCAGTCACCATAACTCGTCCCCATATCGCCCAAAAATGAATGGTGCAGTAGAGGCGACCAATAAGAATATTAAGAGAATTGTGGGAAAAATGACTGAAACCTACAAGGATTGGCATGAAAAGCTATCATTTTCTCTCTTAGCTTACCGAACATCTGTTAGGACCTCTACTAGGGCAACACCCTTTTCTCTAGTTTATGGGATGGAAGCTGATTTACCCATTGAAGTAGAGATTCCTTCTCTTCGGGTATTAGCTGAATTGAAATTAGATGAGGCAGAATGGGTTCAGTCTCGATACGCCCAGTTGAACTTAATAGAAGGGAAAAGGTTGAGAGCCATCGAACATGGTCATATGTATCAAAAACGGATGATGCGAGCCTATAACAAAAAAGTTCGTCCCAAAGAATTCCACGAAGGGGATCTGTTGTTGAAGAAAATTCTCCCTATACAAAAAGACTTCAGAGGAAAATGGATGCCAAATTGGGAGGGTCTTTATGTCGTAAAGAAGGCCTTTTCTGGTGGAGCTTTGATTCTAAGTGAGATGGATGGAAAAAACTTGTCAAATCCTGTAAACTCAGACTCAGTCAAGAAATACTTCACTTGAAGGAAAGGGATCAAAGTGAAAACCCGCAAAGGGCGCTTTGATTCCTAAAAAAAATGAATGATGATGAAAAAGTAAAAATGGAGAGGCCAAGGTGAAAACCCGCAAAGGGCGCCTTGAGACCAAAGGGGACTTGAGTTGAAAACCCAAAAAGGGTGACTCAAATATTGATCAGAATGGGGCATGAAATGATCAGAGCAACTCGAATCCTGATAAAATTGGGGCATGTGGCGATCTTGCTATACCTAAATCAACAGGGAAGGGTATGCGACATCTTTGAGCATTGACAGAGTACTGTAGATCTCCTAAACACATGTCAAATCTCAGAATGGCCTTTAGAAAGTTTGTATAGAGAAGTTCAAGTTGCGGTATCTGGGGCACCCAATTCTCCTATTAATGAATCTTTTGTTCTTAGAATACTTCTTTTCTTTTCCAAGATATACATTTCCAATCAACTTCTTTATTATCCTTCTTTACTATTTGTGATAATTTATTCATTTTGAGTTATGCCTAGAACTAAATTTATCCTTATTCATTGCTATGACCATTTTTGCAAGCATTTTGCATTGGAATAATGATTAATGGACTAATAAAACTTTCATAAAGGAAGTTTTGCATATTACTCTGAAATTTTTCTAAATAATATAGGAACCTGAAACAGGACTATTGTTTAGAACACACCAAATTCAAAGGTTGAAAATTTGAGAAGAAAAAGTCTAAATTTGGACTTTCTATTTGGATTTTGTTGTCAAATGCATTGATTGACAAGATGTCGTGTTGGTGATAAAACTTAAATAAACAAGCGATCAATGATCACCAGGCAAGAGGAAGAGGTTACCTGGAGAAGAGAGCCTTCATTGGCGCATAAGTCTTTGGTACGACACCTTGGGAATGGTGTAAGGGACCAGACAGACTTAGATCCTATATCCTTGAATTGTGATAAAAGAGGATTGAGGAAAAGCCATATATTTCTACAACGAGAGAATGATGGTACAAATTTTGCGTCCCAGTGGATTGAACTTTGAGGTTTACAGTGGGGGCGACCGGGCTAAATGTTTCTTCAGAAAAGCCAGTCAAGCAAGAAGGCATTGTAGCATGTCAGTCACAAAGCCTTAATAAATTTCGAGTAATGACAACCTAAGCGGGATCATTTTTGGAAAAATAAAATTCTGCATTCATGCAAATATTATTCACATGTCTAGTTAGGAGCATTTGATTCATTTTGATCATGTCATCCTAATTATTAGGCATAATTAGGTCCATTATACAGGTCATGTTCCCCAGAGAACAGATCTGGGAAATTACTGATCTTGTCTCCCTAAGCAATAGCGGAGCAGATTGAAGACGGCAAATCTTATCTTCAAGTGTAAGGAAGCAGATTGAAGCCAGAAATCTTATCTCCCTGAGATTACAGCGGAGCAGATTGAAGCTAGTAATCCTATCTCCTTGAGATTACAGTGGAGCGAATTAAAATAAAGGATCTTATCTCTCTGAAGTTACAGTAGAGCAGATCGCATCAGATTGAAGCCAGAAATCTTATCTCCCTGAGATTACAGCGGAGTAGATTGAAGCTAGTAATCCTATCTCCCTGAGATTACAGTGGAGCGGATTAAAATAAAGGATCTTATCTCTCTGAAGTTACAGTAGAGTAGATCGCATCAGGTCTTATCTCCCTGAGATTACAGTGGAATAGACCGAAGAATTACAGATCTTATCTCCCCAGACGATGCAGTAGAATAGATTAAAGTCACAATGGTGAATCTTGCTTCCTCGACATTGCAGTTCAAAAGATTAAAGCTACAACAGCAAATCTTACCTCCCAGGCGATACAGTGGAACAGATTGAAGCTACAACAACAAATCCCACTTCCCCGACATCACAGTTAAGCAGATTAAGGTTACGAGTTACAAATCCTATCTCCCTGATATTACAGTGGAGTGGATCAAAACCCCGATTCCTATACCTCTGAAGATGCAGTAGGATGGAATGAGGTTACTTGAAGAAGAATACCAGAATCCCGCATGACCAGGCAAATTTGGCCTTATCAGAGTCTTTGCTTCATTCCTGTTACACGACAATGAGCAAAGAGGGGCAGCTGTAATAACCCATATTTGCCCGGCCCAAATTAAATAATAAACACAAATTAAAAAAACAAATTAAAATTAAAAGTCCATTTTTAAGGTCCATTTACATCCAACCCAATAATAACTAACCCGTTTAGCCCAAGACCCAACTACAATATGGCCCAAACCGTTTTAACCTAAACTACCCAAATTAGATGAAAATGTTGTTGAAATGGTAATGTATGAGACTTTGGAAGTATGTTTATATGTTCAACGGGTTGAATATGGATTTGGCCAAATTGTTAGGCCATTATGAATTGGTACCACTTGGATCTTTTGAAAACAAATGATTATGTCGCGACATTGGACCCTTAATGTCACGACGATGAATCAACAGTAAGTTGACGAGGAATGGAAAGTAAGTTACGTCGCAATCTAGAACCCTCAAAGTTGCGACGTCAACCTGATAGTTTGCAAACTTTACATTTTGGTCCTAATTCTATCTCGAGTTGGTAAAATAGCTTTCGTAAGCTCATACAAAACCTATATATTATTGAAAAACATATTATGAATGTCTAATGTAGTTAGTAGTATGTGTAAAAGGTTAAATTGGATCGTAGTTGCTCCGAAAATGAATGTGGCATTCCGTAACTCAAACCCGACAATTGGGTCAAATCTAGGGTGATACATTTTTTATATGATGTACTATTGTTAGTTTTATGGTTATATACAAAATTTCTTTTTCACATATTTCCCTTTCATATATTACCAATCACCAAAATAAAATTACCCTTTCATATATTGAAAGTTTTATGCATATATACAAAATATTTGAGAGAAAATAATGAAAAATGGTCTGGTATATATGCATAAAACTTTGACGGCGTATTGTTCGGACGAATTTCTCTTTGATGACATCAATCAGGTTCAGAGAAAGGTCTTTGAAATTATCTTGCAATCATCTCATCTCTATTCGACCATCTTGAAACTTGTTCGACACCTTCCTTCAAGATGCCTTGCCTTTATCGAGAATGAACACTAACCCTGTAATGGCTGGCCCATCCACAGGTAAATCGAGTTGTAAAGTTACGTCCTCGAGTGTGATTGTACACTCACTGCATGGAAGATGGAATGTGTGTCTCGGGTCTCCATCTTTCCACCAACGCGCTAATAACTATAGGATCCAATTTATAGATCCTGAGTATATAAGACTCATGTAAGAATCCTGCATTTTGCAAATAACCACAAATTTTAGTGGGTGCACTATTTGATAAATTGAGTATGAAATCTTCCAAAACACGATCATCCACCTATTTATATCAATAAAATAAAATAATTTAAAAACTTTAAAATTAACTTAATTGAAAATAATTAAATTTAAAATTTTTCTATACCATTACCGGTTGAGCGGTGAAGATGTGCTTGTCGTCAAAACGAATAAGAGAACTTGTCATTCGTGAAAAATTAATCGAAATGAATGATCTATGAAATAATAAAACAAAACTATAATATTTTTATACAAATTTATTGGAAAAATTCGAACAAATCTTGAGAAAATTGAGAGTTCAGAGAGAATGAAGAGAATTAGATTTGAGTGAAAAGAATGAAAAATGGTCTGGTATTTATAGGAAATTAAAGTTATTGTTGGGCTGTTTAAAAATTTTACCATTTGCGTGTTTGAATTTTTACCGTTGGAGGAAAGTGCGTCTAGATGAGTGCGTTTTCGCACACTCTCTCCAAAATCAACATATTTATCTAAATCTTCAAAAAAAATACCTACATAGCCAATTAACAAAAAAGGGGGCATATTTAGACAATTTAGTCTCTCTTTTTTTAGTTTTTCAAATTTCTAATTTTTTTTATAATTTTGGATAAAAATTTATAATTTTTTGTAATTTTTTTATGCTTTTTAAACAATTTTAAGGAAAATTGCTAGATTTTACCATGTAGCACAACCTTACTACCACATGGCGAAGTTAATGGTGTTTATATGAAAATTGACTTTTGAAGGGCTTAACTGATTGCTTGCTTATATTTGATTAAGAATTCAATTGAATATTATTTTTAATTGAGAGCTCAATTAATTATTGAATAATGTTATCGTTTTTTATATAATAAACCTAAAAACAATAAAATATGGTTGTCGGGGTTATTATATAAAAATAAAAATAAAAATATTAAGTAATTATTTAAAATATTTTTAATTGAGAGGATTGTTGAATAATAATTGTATTATTATAAAATATGTTATAATTAAATTTAAATAAAAGTATTTCTAAAAATTATTTTATCTCTTACCTATAAACAAAAATTGTTTGTCGGGGTGGCCACTAGACCTGTCCATGGGCCGGGCCAGGCCGCCTGAAATATGGGAGGGTTTTGGTAAACATATAGGCCCGAAATATGGGCTTGGGCAAAATTTTAGGCCCGTTTAAAAAATGGGCCAGGCCTCGGGCAAGATTTTTTTAGCCCGGGCCCAGCCCGGCCCAGCCCGAAAAATATTAAATATATATATTTATTATTAAAATATAATAATTTTTTATTTTAAGTTTATTTACTTTCATTTCCTTGACTAGTGTTACAAAATAATAATAATAAAACATCAAGTTTGTTTTACTAATCAAATGTTAGATTTTGTTACAACAATTAATACAATTAATAATTTGATAAATTTACTAATCAAATGTTAGATTTTATTACAACAATTAATACAATTAATAATTTGATAAATTTACTAATCAAATGATAGATTTTATTACAACAATTAATACAATTAACAATTAATAATTTGATAATTTTACTAACAATTAATTTTAATAACAATTAGTTTTAATTTTATTAAAAAAATAATTTTAATTTTAATTAAAAACTGGTCAGGCCGGGCCCCATATTTTTTCTTCGGGCCGGGCCTGGACAAAATCTCAGGCCCATATTTTGGGCCGGGCCGGGCCCGAACCTAGTAAACGGGCTGAAAATTTTTTGTGAGCCCGGCCCATAGACAGGTCTAGTGGCCACATATTGCGAACCACCCGGTCCATGTATTGCTCTAAGTGGGACCGAAGGGACAACTCAGCCTACATCAGGTTCTCATGTCCTTACAAACAACTCAAAACAGACACCTGCCCTATAAGGTACACTCCTTTTTTCTATGTATGCCTTGTCCTTTTGCACATGCCAAACCATTTATTCCTGTAAAAGATATAAATAAAATTAAGGCAATTACTAATATTTGTTTAAAAAGATATAAATAAAATTAAGGCAATTATTAGCTATAATTTCGACCAAAAATAATCTTTAGTTTTAAAACTAATTCATTATTGAAACATATATATTAAATTTTAAAATTTTAGAATCAAATATTATTTTATTGATACCTAAGAGGTCCTATTCTATAACATGGATTTAAGAGTGTGAAGGGGCAATAAGGTGAATTGGAATAATGCACCTGACTGATATTAGCATCTTGGACCGTCTCATCAGAAGGAAATGTAGGGGTCCATAAGTTTAAGGGGCCACTCCCTCTCACTCTCACATAATAATGCGTCCAAAATTTTCATCTGATAACTGACCTGCATCACAAAAATACAAAACCAGGATGGATTTGCAGAAAATTTTATTTAGGTGAAGTTGATTTTGTTTTGTTTTTGATTAAGTCCTAAATAGCGATTTAACCATTTTATTTATACATGCTAATGGACCAAAATAATTTGTCTGCCAATGAAATTAAAGCACTGGTTTCTGCAAGTTCTTGTTCCCAATGCCATGCTCCGCAATCTTCACCTCTTCAGTTTAGTCCAGTTCTTTTACTCTGTTGTTTCATTTTTGGGGGGTTGATAATTGAGATTCCATTATAAAGCAATTCGTTCTGACTACTGAAAATCTCAAGTTGAAGGGCGACGACACACATTTCACGCTTACAAACAACCACATCGTTTACTACACCTTTTTCACTTAATTTCTATTTCTTCCATCTTTCAATAATTTCCCCAAATCTTTGAGTATCAGAGATTCGGCAGAAAATTGTACAGTGCAACTGCAGCTGCACTGAAGAAGCAAATTTGGGTTGGGGCACTTTTATTTACATAAAACGTATTTCTTCTAACAACCCAAGGAAATAAACAAAAGGGTATCTCAGCTTTTAGGCCTTAAACCACAATCATCCATAGTGTGCTAATTTTATCAAAGCGAAGATTAAAGAAAATAGACAAGAGCCGGATTCTCTGAAGTAGGGGCCCTTTATAGCTCTTTCTTTAATATACAAATCAAAAGATTTTTGTTCCTATCGTATAATAATTCCAAACCAAAGATTCAGCCTCAGCGGTACTTGTAATATATGATCAATCAAAACTCATGTGGGATTTTTCTCTCAATAAAAGATATATATATATATATATATATTAAAGGAAACACGATTGAGATTTGAGGATTGCAGTTACAAAAGCTCCAGTCACGTGACCTACGTTGGCTATGGTGTCTTCTTCTTTAAAGTTCACCCAAACCTTTCTTCAGAATTTACTCCCCTTGCCTATGGCCATTATCATCCTTCCATTTTTATCTTTTATCTCTTCTCTTCTTTCCCATCTTCCCCTGTAAATATTACTGTTTCTTATTTTGGCTATGGAGTTTAACCTTTTGTTTCACTTCCTCTGTTTCCTCCATTTGTTGTTATCGATATCAGGGGCAACGAGAGAGCAAGCAGACGGAAACCCAGACAGGGGAGCTCTGGTTTCCTTCAAAAGAGGGCTTCAAAACCCTCATTTTCTATCATCATGGAACCAAAAAATCCATTTCTGCAAGTGGGATGGTGTCACATGTCGGCTCGGCCGAGTCACCTCGCTTTCTCTTCCATCTCGGTCCTTGACAGGTTCTCTCTCTCCGTCCCTTTCGTCCCTCTCAAACCTCACCCTCCTAGATCTGTCCTCTAACTCCTTCTTTGGCCAAATTCCGACTGAGTTGGCCGAGTTGACTCTCCTCGAGACCCTCAAACTCGGGTCTAACTCTTTCACCGGAAATATCCCTCCCGAGCTGGGCAGCCTGAATACACTTCGTACGCTAGAACTTTCCACCAATGCACTCACTGGCACAGTGCCGACTAAGCTTGGACAGTTAACTCAGCTACAGTTCTTGGACCTGGCTAACAATTTCCTTTCAGGTTCTCTCCCTTCAACACTCTTTGAAAATCTTCAGTCTTTAACCTCTCTGGATATTTCCAACAATTCTTTCTCTGGTAATATCCCGCCTGAAATTGGTGAGCTAAAAAACCTGACCGCTCTTTACATTGGAATCAACCAATTTACAGGGAAAATACCACCTGAAATTGGTAAACTTTCACTCCTTGAGAACTTTTTTTCACCCTCTTGTTCCATAACAGGACCTTTGCCTGAACAACTATCCAATCTAAAATCACTCACCAAGCTCGACCTTTCTTATAACCCATTGAAATGTTCCATTCCAAAGTCTATAGGAAAGTTACAGAATTTGACTATATTGAACCTCGTCTACACCGAGCTCAATGGTTCAATACCAGCGGAGCTTGGGAACTGCCGGAATTTGATGATGTTGATGCTGTCTTTCAATTCGCTGTCCGGGTCCTTGCCTGAGGAGCTTTCAAGTTTGCCTATGCTGACGTTTTCTGCTGAAACGAACCAGCTTTCTGGGCCACTGCCACCTTGGCTTGGGAAATGGAACCAGGTGGAGTCTTTGCTACTTTCAAACAACCACTTTTCAGGTAACATCCCTCCTGAAATTGAGAATTGCTCAAGGCTTAAGCACCTTAGTTTGAGCAATAACAAGTTGTCGGGTTCGATACCAAGAGAGTTATGCAATGCAGAATCACTCTTTGAGGTTGATCTCGATGGTAATAACCTTTCGGGTACCATTGAGAATGTGTTTGTGAACTGTAGAAATCTTGCTCAGTTGGTTTTGCTTAATAATCACATTAATGGTTCAATCCCAGAGTATCTTTCAGAGCTTCCATTGATGGTTATTGACCTTGACTCCAACAATTTCACTGGTACCATTCCTGTGAGTTTATGGAGTTCAAATAGTTTGATGGAGTTTTCTGCTGGAAATAATATGCTAGAGGGGACTCTGCCAGTTGATATTGGAAATGCGGTTACATTGGAAACGCTTGTTCTTAGCGGTAATCGTTTGAAGGGAAGTATACCAAAGGAGATCGGCAATCTCACAGCTCTTTCTGTGCTAAACTTGAATTCGAATTTCTTGGAAGGAAATATACCTGTTGAAATTGGAGACTGCAAAGCATTGACAACGCTGGATCTTGGAAACAACAATTTCAGTGGATCAATTCCCATGGAACTTGCGGACCTTGATCAGCTGCAGTGCCTGGTTCTTTCTCACAATAATCTATCCGGTTCCATCCCTTGGAAACCATCTTCATATTTCCATCAGGCTAATCTGCCTGACTTGAGCTTTGTGCAGCATCATGGAGTATTCGATCTGTCACACAATAGGTTGACTGGTCCCATACCTGAAGAATTGGGAAACTGTGCTGTGGTGGTGGATCTTCTTCTCAACAACAACATGCTTACTGGCAGGATTCCAGGATCACTTTCTCGTTTGACAAATCTTACAACTTTGGATTTGTCTGGAAATTTGCTGAGAGGTCCTATTCCTGTTGAATTCGGTGACTCTCTCAAGCTTCAGGGCTTGTATTTGGGGAATAACCAGTTTACAGGAACCATCTCTGAAAGCTTAGGTCGTGTGGGTAGTTTGGTAAAGTTAAATTTGACTGGCAATAGGTTATCTGGTGTAGTTCCTGCGAGTTTTGGGAACTTGAAAGAGCTTACTCACTTGGATTTAAGCAATAATAAGCTTGCCGGTGAGCTACCTTCGTCATTGTCCCAGATGCTTAACCTGGTGGGGCTCTATGTTCAGAAGAATAGGCTTTCTGGTGAGATACATAACCTGTTCTCAAATTCCGTGTCTTGGAAGATTGAAGACTTGAATTTGAGTAATAACATTTTCTATGGAAGCTTGCCCCAATCTTTGGGCAATTTGTCTTATTTGATGTACTTGGATCTTCATGGAAATAAATTTACTGGTGCCATTCCTTCAGAAATTGGTAACTTGATGCAACTAGAGTATTTTGATGTATCCGGAAACAGATTATCCGGACAGATTCCAGAGGAAGTGTGCAGTTTGTTCAGTCTGTTCTACTTGAATCTAGCAGAAAACCGGTTGGGAGGACCTGTGCCCAGAAATGGTATTTGTCAAAACCTGTCAAAAATCTTTCTAGCTGGGAACAATGATTTGTGTGGAAGAATTACAGGTTTGGAGTGCCAGATCAGAAGTTCTGAAAGATCTTCTTTGTTAAATGCCTGGGGCCTTGCAGGGATTGTGGCTGCAAGTGTCTTTATCATTTTTGCTTCAGCCTTTGTTGTACGCAGATGGATTATGCGGAGTGGCCAGCTGAGTGATCCAGAAGAAATTGAGGAAAGCAAATTAAACAACTTCCTGGATCAAAATCTCTGCTTCTTGAGCAGCAGCAGCAGGTCAAAGGAGCCGCTGAGCATCAATATAGCGACATTTGAGCAGCCACTCCTGAAACTCACACTCGGTGACATCCTTGAGGGAACCCATCACTTTTGCAAGACCAACATAATCGGAGATGGAGGCTTTGGAACTGTTTACAAAGCTAAGTTGCCTAGTGGGAAGACTGTTGCAGTTAAGAAGCTAAGCCAGGCCAAAACACAAGGCAATCGAGAATTCATAGCTGAAATGGAAACCTTGGGAAAGGTGAAGCACCAAAATCTTGTTCCATTGCTTGGATACTGTTCTTTGGGTGAGGAGAAGCTCCTTGTTTACGAATACATGATCAATGGAAGTTTGGATCTTTGGTTGAGAAATCGCAGTGGAGCTCTTGATGTCCTTGATTGGTCCAAACGCTTCAAAATCGCTGTTGGTGCTGCTCGGGGACTAGCATTTCTTCACCATGGTTTCATTCCCCACATCATCCATAGAGATATCAAAGCCAGCAACATCTTACTCAGTGAAGACTTTGAAGCAAAAGTTGCGGACTTCGGGCTGGCAAGACTGATTAGTGCTTGTGAAACTCATGTTAGTACTGATATAGCAGGGACTTTTGGTTACATTCCACCAGAATATGGACAGAGCGGTAGGTCCACTACAAAGGGAGATGTTTTCAGTTTTGGTGTGATACTGCTGGAATTGGTGACTGGGAAAGAGCCAACAGGCCCTGAATTTAAAGAGATTGAAGGAGGGAATTTAGTTGGATGGGTGACTAAGAAGATAAAAAAGGGTCAGGCTGCAGATGTTTTAGATCCTGTGGTTATGAGTGTGGATTCAAAGCAGATGATGCTTCAGGTGCTCAGTATTGCTGCAGTTTGCCTGGCCGAGAACCCTGCTAACAGACCTACCATGCTTCAAGTGTTGAAGCTCCTCAAAGGGATCCACAAGGAGTAACTTTCTCCCTGGAAATATGACACTTTTCTTTATTAATAATCCTGTAAAGTAAGTATTATGAAGAAAGTTAGAATGTGCACGGTGTAAGGTTTGAGTTGCTAATCTAATTATATATCTTGACACTGTCGCTTGTCAATTCCCATATTTGATAGTCTTTATCATTTCTTCCACTTTTCTGTAAATCAAGATTCTAGCAAGTAGGAGTATTGCTATGCAAGCAGAGAAGTCTCATATCATCCATGCTTTACAACTCACAATTGCAATGTATGTTTGCTTTGAATCCTAACTTGAAACCATGTTAAGACCAACTGAGGCCTAGATTTCTTGTTTCCTTACTGCTTTGAGTGGGAATATTGAATGAATAGGCGATGAGGGGGAATATGATCTATTTCAGTCAGGTTTTACATTTCCTTGGCCTAATTAGCAGAAATGAGAGAGTACTAAACTATCTTTGAGTTTGCCTTTTTCTACTGAGCAAAATTGGTAAGACAAACCCAATTGGCACCTGCAGTTGTCCTCCTCATTCTTCCATAAAATCTAAGACCTGACAATCAAGCAGCATGTTTACCTATGTCCTAATGTTAAAAGTATGTCTTAGGTTTCAGTTTGGTAGAGAGAATTGGTAATAAGTTGATTCTCTAAGTATGCTTACAGAACAGGCGAATCTGGATTGGCGTATTTCTTTATAAATATATATCATTATGAGACATGTCTGAAAGGGAAGCATGGCAAGAGTGAGTGAGAATTTAGTAGATATTTAAATTTGTTGTGACTAATATGGTGGTGCAGTGCAGTGTTTGTTGACACCGCTTGCAGCTTGACATAGATGGTGGGTGCATGTTACATGATAATGTGGAGCAGGTAGTCGAGATACATGCTCCCTTATTTGTTTGTATATTTGTGTTTTTAAGTTATTATATTGTAACGTGAAGTCTAAGTTGAATATAATTGAGATTAACTAACAATGATTTTATTGTTATGAATTTAACTAATATATATTTTTAACATTAATCTCATTGTAGATTCATATCATATCTACTCTTTTTAATATAATGCCTAGAACTATTCATAATTCCTCTCTAATCCTTATAAAAATTTAATTATATTTTAAATTATAAATTTAAACTTAAAATAATTATTTAAAATTAAATAATGATGTTAAACTCACTTGTGAGTTAATATATAGGTCAACTATCTTAGATACATCATTTAGTGATGGATTGATTATATAACCAATTCTAAGCATAACAAATCATTTAATTTAAAATGACTCTAATTTTATTTTTAATTTTTCTAACATCCTAAATTTACATGACCATAAAACCAACTTTTTTAATGCATAGTTTAAAATTAAATTAAATAACTATTTAAATATGTTGTTCACCTTTTTTCTTTCTAAATATATAATAATTTAACCCGATAGATAATAAAAAACCTTCAAAAATAAAAATGTCAATATTTGAAATTTACACGATACCGATTATTAACTTCAAAAATAACACAACTAATTTCTATCATTTGTTCTTTTCCTTCGCATTCTCCTTCCCTCGCTCTAAGGGGTAAAAAAGAATAAAGCAATAAAGCAATAAATAAAAAAAATCTAAAAAATCAAATCATTTCATCCTCATTAGTTGATCGATTTGATTGTTAATCGTGCTGATGCGGTTGACGAAAGCTATCAGAAGTGGCCAATGGTTACCACGTCAGCAAAAAAATTACAAAAAGAAATATTTTCTTTAATTAATTAAAATGTATATATAGAATGGATCTAGACATATGATTGTCTAGATTTATTTTTGATAAGTGCAAAATAAAAAAATTTGAAATTCATAAAAAAATAGTAATAATTATTAAAAAATTAAAAAATATATATATAGAAAAAATCAAAATAATCTAAAAATTAAAAAAACTAATAAAAATTGTGCATTTAGAATATACAAGGATAAATGGTTGTCAAGGTTCAATTGAATTTGGACAGTCAATTGTCCAAATTCATTCTGGATGACTTCAAAACTATAAAAATAGAAATTATAAAAATATTAAAATTTAGGGATAAATCTCAAAACCATACATGAATCTTGATTTAATGTGTAATTATATACATGGACTTTAATTTGGTGCAATTATATACACGAAACTCTAATTGTGATTCAAATGTATACTTGCAACTTTAGTTTTGATTAATCATACATATTTAAAAATTAAATACATCAATTTATTTTTATATTGGATAAATATATAAACATAAAATGATGTTATATCAATAATTGTGTTAATAATTTACAAGAATTGAATCAAATCAAAATTTCATGTATAAAATTGTAAAAATCAAAGTTCGCAGATACCATTGCAGATTAAACCATAGTTCATGTATAATTTTAATATTTATCCCTAAAATTTATATAAAAATTAAAATGTGAAAAGCTTAAAAATATTTAATGTTATAAAATTTTATTTGAATTTTTGTAATTAGGGTTTAGGGTTAAACCTTTTATCCTTATTCTGATGCATTGTCGAATCCTATTGTTTATATATTATATTAGTTTTTCTGCTTTAGCTTAAAAATTTAAAATTTTATAAATCTATTTCAAATACAAATTCTTAGTTTCTTACACAAATATATATAATTATTGCCCATAAAAATTGAATTAAAAGTATTTATATATACACAAGAATAAATAATAAATTATTTTTTGAGTTTTACACATTTAAAATAGATTTTAATAATTTATAATTTTTTTAAATTTTGCACTCATCCAAAATGAGTTATTCTATATGCCCACATTTTAATTATTTAAAGATTTTTTTCAAAAATCATTTTTTATTAATGTGACATGTCACATCGGAATATTATCACGTGGCAACTTATGATGGTTTCCGTCAATTATGTCAACACAATTAACATTCAAACTAGCGAAATGAAAATTTCTGTTAATAAAAGGGGGTCAAATAATTTTAGATTTTTACTGAGGATTTATTTTTAACCCTTAGCAAAAAAAAAGAAAGAAAAACCCCTCTACTCAGCGCTAGAGGTGCTCATGGGCCGGGCCGGGCCGGGTTCGGGTCGGGCCCATAAAAAATTCCAGCCCGTTTCCTAGGCCTGGGCCCGGCCCGGCTCGAAATATATTCGATATTTTCGAGGCCCGCCCGTGAAAAATATATGAAGCTTGCCCGCCCGCCCTTTTTTTTGACTTAAAAGTTAAAACTAATTGTTATTAAAATTAATTGTTATTGAATTTATATCAAATATCAAATTGTAATTTTTTGTATATAATGAACAAAAAATAAAATAAGATTACTTATTTGAATTTAATTACAAACAATTAATTTGAATTTAATTACAAACAATCAAATATTAAAAATAAAAATGATTATACAAGTAATTACAAACAATTAACTAAGAATTTAATTCCTTTTAACTTTTTAACTTAAATATTTTAAAGTTTATCATATCATTACATTTTATGCTTTTAAAGGATAACAATATCAAAATTGATCCATACTATTACTCTCATTGATCTTTGATCCATAGTTCCATACTCAATTTAATAAGTAAGACAAAAGTAGCCAAAAATACTTATTATATAAATTTTAAAATATGGAGTCAGTTCTTAACTTCTTATTCTATACTCTATACTTAAAATGGTAAAGCTCAACTTTTTTCTTTTTAAAAGTTTTAATCCAAAGATCAAAGTTACTAGATGAAAAAGAGATCAACTAGAATGTATCAAATGAATGTCCAAATCTAGCATAGCATATCAAGAAAGAATATGATAACTAATCAGAATAAATCTAAAAAAATTTGAATGCCGCTATTTAAATGTTAGTACAAAGTTTTAGCCATATGTTTGTTGTTAATCATAATAATCACAACAAAATCAAGCACTGAAAATCCCAATCTCTAATTTTGCTTCAAACTATGTTTGAGATAAGAAAACATAAGTTCAACGCCACAAGTACATATACCTCCAAAATGACTTTGGAAAATTAAGCAACAAACCATAATATTCATACATTAATCCATCAACATATTTAATTTCATAACAAAATATAAATTGTAAGCTAAATTAAATTTTAAACATTTAGAAAGAAAGTATTTTAAAAAGCTACTGAAGAAACATCATCATCATCATCGTCCTCATCGTCCTCATCGTCCTTTTTGCAACCAATTTCTAACATGAAATAAGAATAAATAATTAGATAATCAAATTGATGAAAAAATAATATAAAATTCGAACAATAAAACGAGAATAATAATTACCTGCTAAAAACCCCTTAGCTCGCATCCAATCATCCAAGCAAACAACGGCTTGAACCGTTTTTGGCTTAAGCGAACTCCTCAAAGGTGTGATAACTTTCTTACCCATGCTAAAAGCCGATTCGGAAGCTACAGTCGATATTGGAATTGCCAAAAGATCACGAGCCAATAATGAAAGCTCATTGTATCGAACTGAACTTTTGCTCCAATAATCTAAAACATCTATTTGACTATTCAACTCAAGCTCCGGTTCTTCCAAATAAATGTCCAACTGTGACTTCTCACTCCTAGTGCTAGATTCATTTAAATACCGTTTATAATCATCACTCTCATCAAAATATCCCCCAAAATCAGCACTACTATCATTGTGTTCATCCAAACCAGAATCAACAGGATTTTTATCCGAAACATTAGAACTCCCAGCCAAAGAGGAAGACGTGGATTTGGATTTCTTAACATACTCATCAAACGAGAGTCTAAGATTGCTAAGAATGGTCTCAACAAAATCTGAAGCATGAATACCATAGATTGTAATAAAGCAATACTGCACATAATTCAACTTGTAACGAGGATCTAAAATTACAGCACATGACGAAATCAACGAATACTCAGCCCAATACTTATTAAATTTCTCTTGCATTTGCTTAACCATTGGAGTTAAAAACGAATAAGGACCTTTAACTGTATCAAGCAAGACCTTGTGAACCTTCCAAACTCCTCTAAAATAAAGATTAGCAGTTGGATAATTAGAACTAGAAAAAACACAAGTCACATCATAAAAGACTTTCAAAAATTTGCAAAGAATAGCAACATTTCTCCACTCCTCGTTAGAAAGTGCAAACATTTGATAATCTTTATCCCGTTGGCCCCAATAATCTAGCACATCTTTATAGTAAAGAGAAGATTCAAGCATCAAATAAGTAGAATTCCATCTCACACACACATCTTGACGCAACTTTTTGGTCACATTCAAATGAAAACTTTTGTCGGCCACATCATAAAATCTTTTCCTACGAATTCCTGACTTTCTTATGTACCTAATTCCATTTTGACTCTTACCAACAACATCATCAGCAAGTTCCAAACCAGTTTTAACTATAAGATTCAATATATGTGCACAACATCTAACTTGAAAAAAAGCACCATCACACAAAATAGCTCGGTTTGCACGAAAACGATTTTTAAGACAAGAAACCATAACATCATTATAAGAAGCATTATCCAAAGTGATGCTAAAGATTTTCTTATCTATACCCCATTGAGATAAACATAAAACAAGTTCATCTGCTATGTTCAAACCATCATACTGAGGAAATAAAGCTCTAAACCTTATGATTCTCTTTTGTAGCTTCCAATCTTTGTCAACCCAATGAGCAGTAATGCAAATATATCCGTCATTAGTATGCTCTGAGTTCCAATTATCGGAAGTTAGACAAATTAAACCAGGTGCTTTAGCCAACTCTTCTTTAACACGATCTCTCTCTTTTGCATAATACATTAGGACATCCCTAGCAGCTGTATGTCTACTTATATTCTTAAAATTAGGACTAGCAATTCTCATCATGTATCTAAAGCCTGGTTCTTCAACTGTCCTAAATGAATGCTTGCCACACACAAGAAAAGTAGAAATAGCTTTACGACACTCATCAGCATCAAACTTGTAGTTTTTTATAGATGGAACACCTTCGGGTGATGGTTGAGTGGCTATGGTGTATTGAGTGATGTCCTTATTAGATGACGCTATTTAGATGACGTCTTAAATGAGAGGTTCCACTAGAAGATTTAGCAGAGAAGATAGTCTTACAGTGATTACATTGTGCCTTCAATTCATTTTTGTTCTCGCATTCAAGCTTTGTCATTTCAATCCACACCTTTGAAGTAGTAGACTTTTGACGTTTGAGAGAACTTTCATACTCATTAAACACATCATCCACAGGTATAGGAGTGTTTGAACTAGCCATAGTCATAAAACTCAAGTCCTGCAATCCAAAAATAATCTTATTTATAACTCGGTTATTGAATATATAATTATATATATACATGTATTAAAATTAAATAATCTTAAATTTAATCAATGCCATGCACCTTCAAAATGACACTACATTTGGGGGTAAATTACGATTTACGACATCTA
Organism: Gossypium raimondii; assembly: GCF_025698545.1. Classification (NCBI taxonomy): domain Eukaryota; kingdom Viridiplantae; phylum Streptophyta; class Magnoliopsida; order Malvales; family Malvaceae; genus Gossypium; species Gossypium raimondii. The sequence continues at coordinate 29,416,100 of NC_068572.1, read as the reverse complement.
ATCATAAAAATATTAGATTTTAAACAACATCTTGGGCAATTAAAGACATAGTTTTCTAGTATTTTCTTAAAATGGTAAGTAATTATTTAAATTTAAATATTTTAATGTTTGACAAGTAACGCTATAATACATTAGGACATCATCATTTAATGTGTTACAAATTAAATGTATATTTATAACAATATATTAAAATTTAAAAGTTAAAACATTATATTAAAACAATATAATTATAACAGTATATTAAAACAATATATTAAAAAGTATATTTATAATAGTATATTAAAATAGTATATTATAAATTTTATAACAATATATTATTAAAACAGTATATTACATTTAAAATTATTGTTTTAATAAAAAATTAACAATATTAATTATTTAGTTAATAACATTATAAAAATATAAGCACCAATTTATGTTAAAAATAAAGTATAGAAACTAAAATTTAATCATTTTGTTAAAAGGATATAAAGATTAAAGTTTAGTTGTAACTTGTAAGCATAATAGAGGATAAAATGATATTCGACCATTTTCATATAAAAATAAATACATATTACATAATACATAATATTATAATACTGAACTCATATATTGCACGAGATAATAAACTAGTTATTTAACTATGCTAGTAGCCTTGTGATACAAGATCAAACTTGTCACATGTCTTTAAGTAATACTAAAAGAACACACAAAATTCAAATGAAAAGTCGCTAAGGTTGACTGTTTTGAAGGAAAGCGTGTGAGATAGTGATAGTAGCAACCTGCCTGGGCTTGCTATTTTTTTTTTGCCTCACTAACTAGCTTGTTTCTGCAATAAAACAAAGCAAACACACACAAAAAAAGAGAGATTAAATAAAGCAACAAAGCAAACACAACTACTATATCAAACTAATGTAAACAAATGTAACGGTTCGTTTGAGATTTTCCAATTCGTTTAGACCATAACGAATTGGAATATGAATGAAAATAAATCTCAAACAAATGTTTAGACCATAAATGTAACGGTAAGTTGGTAATAACCAGCAATTTATTACTCCCTAGCTTTCTCTTAATTAATCATTCAGTTGATGCTGGAACTAGTTAAATGAAAATAAATGAACTAATTTCAGCCCCCGCTTAAATAAATATTTTTTCTGCAAGGGATGCAATGAGCTTCAGGTTTCAACTACTTATGATTGTGTCTACATTGACATAAAGTTCAGGCTACCAAATATAAGCAAACAAAGCTCTTGCAAGTCAGTGGTAGTAAGAATGCATTATTACCAATAAAAATTCATTAGCTTTTCAAAACTGAAATAATAAAAAAGAAAAAGAAGGTGACAACAAAGACATAAAAGGAAGGTCCATGAGAGTCTGACAATTGATTTATAATATGATTCATCCTTAGGAAATTATAAGGCAACTGAATGACTAGGTTAACAAGAAAATAAGCGAAATTAGGAATCCATTGCTCTTTCCACACAAAGAGCTTAATCAAGACTTAAGGCATCATGTATTAATGCATGAATGATGTGTACCGCACCAACCGCCGAATATAATATTAAAACAAACTATAATCGATATGCGGGATCTTTACACGGACCAAGTTTTATCTACTCTACGCTACATATATGTGCTTTGATCCATCATTACAAGAATATGTTTGTATTGGGTTTTAGACAACTCATTTCGAATGGCTAGAATAATCTAATAATAATTTCAATGAAATACCATTGAGTAGGTGTTTTTTTATCATAAAGAGGATCACAGTTCATAAATAAATAAACTTATAGTTAAATAAGCAAACATCATATTCCAATTCGTTTGAGATTTTCCATTCATTGTTACTGGTTCGTCATAGCTTAAACACTGACAATTTCGATGGCCTTAAACTCATTTTCTCAACCTCATTTTGTGTTGATACCATTTATGTCCCAGGACACCTTCAAGCCATAAATATGGCAACATTAACAGAACACCATTAAAAGTAAAAATAAAAAAACACAACCATTAACAGCATTAACAGAAAAATCAAAATTAGAGCACCATTAACAACATTAATAGCAAAATCAAAATCAGAACACCATTAACAGCAAAAATCAAAATCACAACCAACATCAAAAAGCAAAAAAGGGAGAAAACGTTAAAAAATTAGGAAACCGTTAATAGATAGCTCACCTTTGAAGACGTTGAAGGCTAGATTCGCTGGAAGCACCGTTAGAGCGGAGGTGGAGTCATGGAGGACCGGTCACCGGATGTGGAATGGTGGGTCGGGCGAGGTGGGTTTCCGATTTGGGGGAAAAAATAAGGGAAGGGAATTTAGGGATTTGTCTCTAAAGAAAAAAAAGGGAAGGGAAGGGTGTCGGGGAAATGGGGAGGGGAATTGGGAAAGTTAATTCTAATAATAAATTTTTAAAAAAATTTATTTAGATCCGGGTCGGGCCGGGCCCGGGCCAAAATAATTTATTTGAGGCTGCCCGTTTTAAACAGCCTATTTTTTGCCCGAGCCCATATTTCAGGCCTATTTTTTTACCCAAACCCTCCCAAATTTTGGGCAGGCCTTCGGGCCGGGCAGGACCGCCCAACCCATGAGCACCTCTACTCAGCGCTAAACCCAAACATGTACCCTATGTTCATGTATTTACTTTTATTAGCAGTTATAAAAATACATAGACAGATAATGTTTGAAACATAAATCATGATAAGGATTGATTTTCAACTCATGCTTCAACTATAATCTGGAATATATAGCATGTACGAGTGTCCGAGAAATGAATGGTTGAGATGTAGATATTGGGAGTGGTGAATTGCATTATACATTTGTAAAATTTTAAAAGTAGTATTGAATATGAATATTAACGCAGTTGCTGCAACCTTCCATCTCAACTTCTACATATATACCAAAACAATTGCTTTTATTACTAAAATATTAAGATTGTCAAACATAGTTTCAATTTCATTATGCACAATTCAACAAACTTATCGTGTTAATTGGAATCACGTTAGAGCATATATAATACCTATTTAAAATTGTTGTTGTTTTAGGAATGTTGAAATTCTTCTACACTTTGTTGGGTGGAGAGGTAGAAATAAAATAAATTAATGAGAAAGAATGTTAATTTAAAATTATGCAATTTTGAATATTTTATTTTCTTTCCTTTCAATTTTCATTTTCAACTTTCTTTGAGCAATGGTTAGAAAAAAAATGTAATCTTCTTCCCATTTTCCATCTTCCTATCAAACACTTCTAAGGAAAGATGAAAAATTCAAAGGATAGAAATATAGAAAATATATATATAGATTTTCTTTTCATAGGTGTGCTTGGTAGGAAAAATAGAAAATGGAGAAAATAAATAAATTTCTTTCTATCCATTGCTTAGTAGAGTTGAAAATGAAAAGAAAGAAATAAAGCATTTGAAAAATACATAATTTTGAACTAAGATACATCTGTCCCATTCTCTCCTTCCATCTCTCCTATTTCGAAAGATTAATTTTTATACATTAAAATGAAAAATGATCATCTCTCCTATTTTCTTCCCTACCAAGCTTACTCAAAACCTAACTAAACCCTTAGTTGCCAGACCGAAAGAAAGATTGTGTAGCCTTGCACCATTAGATTTCATATATATTTAGTATATATGTAATGAAGACCTAAGTTAAATGTAAAACGTGTATATAAAAGAAAATTTATATATTAATTATTGCTGATAAACCGACTTTGAGGACAATGAATCCATTTATAGCTCAATGATGAAAAGGTAGAAAATTATAAAAAATGAACATAAATTTTTTCGATGTGTTTGCTTGGTAAGAGATGAAAAATACAATTTTCTTTTCTATTCATTGCTTGATAGAGTGGAAAAATGAACGAAAAAAATAAAACATTTGAAAATATATAATTTTGAACTAACATACACATTTTCAACATTTTCTCACCGATTTTTATGTATTAAGATAGAAAATGATCATCTCTCGAAAATGATTCCAAATATTCTATTCAAGACAAAACGATTTCTTTATAGATTGCACGAGGTATGACTAGTGATTTTTTTTCTTAGTACAAAATTATAATAATAAGAAAAAAGACAACATAGAATGGGCTAATCAATTACTAAAGTTATTTTGATGAATCGGTCTTGTAAGTTAGGAAAAGATCAAATTTTATAACTTAAGAAAGAAGAACACAAATCTCGAGATTTCATAAATCTTTAAGAAAATACATGCTATCTTATACGGTACAGATATTCTAAAATTATTTAGAGCACGTTTGGTTCGCTGTAATGAAATAGAGGTGTAATGGAATAGAGACATAATAGGTAATCCTTTTGTTTGGTTGAATGGAATGGAATAGAACTGTAATAGTATTCTTGCGTTTGATTGAATGGAATGATGTTGTAATAGCATAAGGGAAAAAACTAAAATGACTAGAATACCTTTAACATAAATTTTTTTAGGTAAATGATTATTGTTATTGTTATTAAATTTTAATAAGATTATTAATATGAATAATAAATATTTTAATAATATTTTAACATAATTATTATTAAATATAATTTAATAAAATATATAATTTAATAAAATTCTTAATAATAAATATTCTTATATGAATTTACTAAAATCATAATATATAATACTATAAAATATAATTTAAAATAATTATTATTAAATATATTTTAATTAAAATATATAATTTAATAAAATTCTTAATAATAAATATTCTTATATGAATTTACTAAAATCATAATATATAATACTATAAAATATAATTTAAAATAATTATTATTAAATATATTTTATAATCTACTTTATTATTTTTAAACGCAATACATATTTAATGTGCTAAAATATCATTAGTGAAACAAATAATTTAATTATTCTACAATAAAAAAATATTAGCAGTAATAAATAACTTGAGAATTATATTTTGCATAAACATAATTTTCATATATTAACAAAAGGTTAGATGAAAATAAAATTCTACATCATAATCCATATGTTATACAGTTTTACAACATCAAAAAGTTTGAACATTGTAGTGTCATACCATCCCAAATTTACAAACAGAAAAAGTTATGAAAATATCATCAACAGAACCATGATTTTTAATGGTCAGCAAGAAATCTTCTGACCCATTCCAACCGCACATCAGAAGGTAAACTAAAGAAAACGAGCATTTGAGTTGGATGATCTGAAATTTTACTCAAAGCTCGATACCGCTCATCCACAGTTAAACCTTCTATTTCACATAAGGTTGGATATAAATTTGTAGCTTTTTCTTGCATGATCTGGAATTCTTCTGACTTCTGTTGAACTACCACATCGGAGGCAATACTCCTACTGATTTGTTCGCCAATGGCCCGCATGTTTTCCGCCAATAAAGTGGCAGCCTCATGAAATGAAGAAGAAATATTATCACTTGCATCATAATTCTTCTTTTTCTTCTTTGAAGATGAGGAACCCCCTTGGTTTCTACCTGGTTGCGGCTCCGTAGCAGAAATATCCATGTCATCCAAAGAGACATCAGCTTCGCAGTCATAGAATTCGTTTCTTTCTTCATTAATATCTATAGTAGGTACATCCTGAACATTTATTTCTTCAATAACATCAATGGTTGTTTGAGCATCTTTACCAGTCGCTCGATCTCGTGCGTAGATGGCAGTAAGTTGGTCGTAGTAAGGGAAAATACGATGTTTGAATTGACCGGCTTCTTTATGACTCTATAAAAATGAGGAAATCATATTAGTTATAAGTTTGGTAAAAATAAGATAATAAAGACTTGAAATAATTTTTACATTTAAATAAGAGTTCCAAACCGCATCTTCAGCAACAACGACCTGCCTATGCTCATCCCAACCAAAACCGCTATTGTTTTGGCCATTAAGCATGTCATACACGATTGACCAATCCCTTTTTAGTAACCTAATCCTCGATTCAATATTAAGTTTAGCCTTCAACATTGCATTGGGTAAAGCCTTTTCTAACATTTTTTTTCCAACTCGTTTAAATAACCGGCTTTGAACCCCGTATCAGCATTAAAGGTTCCAACATTGTGCAAGTCCACCATGCAGGCAACCAATGCTGCATCTTCTTCTGGAACCCATTTCCTTTTGGTTCCTTCAGAAGCTTGGGAAGAAACATTTGATTCTGAAACACCGGACATAATTATCTTAAGAAAAAAAACAAATTAAAATTAAGTTTAATATCATGAATCAAAAGCTCAACACTGTATAAAATTATAACACATGATGAATGAAAAGAAATTATTTAATATATTGAACAAGTTTAGTACAATACAAAAAACAATTCAAACACCATCAAAGTTTCACAAACTAGATACATAAAATAACAAAAACAAATTAACTCAAACTCATTTTGTCCCTAAACCTAACTAATTTCTAAATGCTTGCCATTCATCGAACATTTGGTTGGCTAGTTCCATCCTCCAAGTAGCCCCTACATCCGATGGATGAATATTTACGATATTTGGTTCATCGTCATCTACCACATTACTAGGTAATCCTTCTCCCACTTCTGCTTCAATAGGATCAATACTCATATGGGTTCGAATAAAATTATGGAGCAAACAACATGCAATAATGACTCTATTGTGCACCCTTACAGGATAGAATGATGGACTCTTAAGTATTCCCTATCTAAGTTTTAATAACCCAAAGCATCTTTCAATAACATTACGTGCTGAGGCATGTTTCATATTAAAAAATTCTTGCGGAGTACTCTGCTGATAACTCTGACGCCACTCATTCAAATGATATCGTTGTCCTCTAAAAGGTGCAAGAAATCCCTCACAATTTGTGTATCCAGCATCAACTAGATAATAACAACCTATAAAAAAACTTTTTTTAAAATGATTAATTCCCGAAAAAAAATTGATCTTAATGAATAATTAAAGTCCTCTAACTATCCACTTTACCATTAGGAACTTTTAGTCCATGTCTTCTACTAATGGCATCTTGAAGAACCCGTCCATCAGCAACAAAACCTTCCCAATCAGGAAGAACATAAACAAATTGCATATCAGGTGTACAAACACCTAGCATATTTGTTGCTATGTCACATTTTCGCGTTCGATATCAAGGTTTATCAACTGTTGGAACCCTAATCTTGATGTGGGTTCCATCAAGAGCACTTAAGCAATTCTATATCACATGATATAAAACCTTGAGTTAGGATACTAAATTTAAATCTAAATCAACTAAATTATGTACAAGCTATATATAAAACTCAGTCCAATACCTTAAACTATTTCCACCTTGTGTCAGAAAAATTAGCTGTAATTGGCTCTGCCTTTTTAAATAACACATCTTGTAAGCGTATGACAGCATTTAAAACACTATGAAATGATCTGCTAACAGTTTCCCCGGACCTATTAAAGTGATGCTTGATAACTCGATTTTTTAGATGATGGGAAATGATATGTAAAAACATTGCCACTTGTTCATCAACAAGCATGTTTCTTAATGACTTCAATCCCCCTAATGTTTGTAACATCTCACATAGTTTAAAAAAGGCAATTCTATTCATCCTAACTTGTTCAATACAGGTCTCGTCACTAGCATATACAAGCCTTTTCACATAATCTCATTTTGCATAAAAATCTAAAATATATGACCTAATCCTTGGTCTATAAGTATGTAGGCTAAGGCTGGCACCCAATGTAAGTAAGAACCAACTCGCAATTCTACAGATTTGCAACCATATTGTCAATGTAATACAAATTCTTTTACGCCTTACACTTTGTGCAATTAAAGGTAGACGAGCCATTACTGCAAGATATTAAAATTAGAACACACTATCAAAGAAAAATAAACAATACAAATTTAGAATCTTTATGAAGCAAAGAATAGAACTTAAAATTATCTTTGCAACTTTATATTCATTTCTTTATCAATCACCCAAAAATAAAGAAAGAAAATATATTTAAATACATTTTGCATAAATTTGTGAGGTGAACACAATACAAATAGTCTATAGCAATTTTGTTGTTTCCATATTTATTATTAATATTCATTACAGTTAATTAAAATTTATAGGTATATATATAATTCGAACAAATTAATTGTTGGTATATGTAAAATTTGTAGGTATATGTAAAAATAAATTTATATTTATACAATTGCAAAAAAAAAATTTTGAAATCACATTCTACATCAAATTAAAATTTAATGTAATTTTAGATTTATTTCAAATTTTGTTGTTTCCATATTTATTATTAATATTCATTACAGTTAATTAAAACAATATTTTTTAATTAAAACTGAAGACTTTGTAATTATTAAACGGTATTTAATAATTAAATATATAATTTAACTTTTTCCATTTTAATAAATTGGAATATTAAAAATAAAAAATTAAAATATATAATTTAATTATTTTAATTAAATATATAATTTAATTAGTTTTATGAATTTAAATATTTTTATTTTAACCAATGTTGCATTATTTAAAAATTGGATAATTAAAAATAAAAATATACAATCTGTACTTGAATTACAAAAATAAACAAATGCATTATTTAGTAAATTGAAAAACAAATGCATAAAACCAATCCATAACAATTAAATTAAATCTTGAATAATAATTGAAAAATAATAGTTAAAATAAAAAATAATAAAAATATACCGTTTTGCACTAACCATTACAATAGTCACTCAAAATAGTCACTCAAAATAGTCACTCAAAACTGATTTGCTAACTATTACAACCACCTAAACAAATAATCGAACAAGAAATGAAACAAACAAGCTAGTCAAAACAGTTGTTGCGCATTTTCTCAGTAGAAATCAGCTCTTAAAATTAATCAATCCCAATTAATCATCTGCTAACAGTTTCACTTTCATGCTTATCAAACAGATTACTACTGTTTAAAAAATTGGACCAAAGAGAGTAACAAGCAATAGGATAAAAAACGGAAAATCAAATATAGCAGAGTGACTGCAGAGGCAGAGAGTAGATAACATTCGGAAACATCAACTCATCTATATATTGAAATCACAAGCCATTCGGAAACATCTACGAAACTCCTTACACATGAACCTCTACGAAACTCCTTACACAGGTAGAAGCAAAGGTAGCCTTACAACAGTTTTTTTCTTAAAATAAGGCAACTTAAAATTTTTATTCCACCAGGGACATACATTGATCTTTCTTATTCCTTAAATGGTATACTATAAGCCATATCAGCTCAATGTCATTATTACCAGGCCAAAAGTTGATGACTTTAATTCAACTATGTTGCTACAAGTCTTAATTTTTCTTGAAGTACCCATGTTGGACAGATATCCAAACAAAGGTATGGGTGTATGACCATCCAAAGGCACTCCAAATAAATTGGAAAACTTTAAAGAAGTAAAACATGCCAATATCGAATACACACTTATATCCAACACTCACATTAGTCCGAGTAACATAGATAACTTTTTCCTTTGACTTCCCTTTTTTACTTTGTTTATTCTTTTTTATATCCAAATGTCTTAATCTCTGTCTAGCAAACTCTTCTCCATTTCTTCCGTGTTGTGGGTATTCACATGATACATGCAATTAAGAACAAACTAAGAGCCTTCTTAAAGCTTCACCATCGCACACTAAAATATGATAAGGTTATACAAGTTGCTTTGGAAAATTCCAATTCATGGCTTTTTAAATATATTGGTATGCAGTTAAATAACTGAAAACTAATCCCAATCACAAAATGCATTCCACTTTATACTTCAGAATCACGTTCTAAATTTCACTTTATCGCCTAAATTCAGGGCATTTCAAATGCTTCAATAGATGTATTTAGGATAGTTGCAACAAAGTTAACACAAAATAACCACTGATTATTCCATTTCAAATGCTTCAATGCTTCAAATGCTTCAACGGTAATCAGCATAGTTGCAACAAAGTTAACACAAAATAACCTGAGCATCCTTAATCACGCTAAATTAGAAACAGAACCACTGATTATGCCATTACGTAACAGCAATCAGGAGCAAAACATAACAAGCAACCCATAAAACTTTTACTTTATCACAGACAACCAATCCATAAAATGGATTTCATCACATACTATTAGCTTAAGAGATGTAAGCAGAACATAACACGCAACCCATAAAACTATTTAGCTTAAGGATTAAACAATTTTTTCAATCGAACATGCAATACAAACAGTCAAAGAAAAGCCCAAAGTTTAGGAGAACAGAAACAAATATTGCCGATTTGAGCCAAAGGAAAACTAACCTGTAAAATAAATCGGGGAAGAGTGCGAGCTGCTAAAATACCTCTGGAAAGAAAAGGGAAATTGATTTTAAGGAAACAGTGAAAATACCTTTGGAAATCAGTTTTTCGTTCTTGATAAAATGAAGAAAATAAAAGAAACGATGAATAAGAACCGATGGCAGAACCGATGGAAGGGAAAAGAAATTACCTCTACAAGGAAACGTGGGAGAATCAGAAGCTTGATGATGAGGGCAGAAAATGGAATACAAAAGATGAAAAGAGGGCGGAATACCTAATCGGCGCTGAGGGGGCGTAATGCCTATTACAGGCAATGAGGGTAATAGGCCAGTAACCGATTCAGGTTGTAATCCTTTTACAGCGAACCAAACACCCGTTTGGTTGTGGGCCCGCTGCATAGGGGGGAATACGCATGCATTCCCCCCAACCAAACGCCCTCTTAAATATATGTGGAATACGAAGACTTAAAAAGAAAATGAAAAATCTGGATAGTATAGATTAAATATTGATGAAAATTAATTTTAGTCTTCTTTTTTCTATCTAGTTGCATTTAACTCTAAGGAATAACAATAAATTCTGATGCTAACCGCGCAAAAGGTTCCTAAGGACAGACACTAGTAATAGATGGTCAGATTATCGGCTAAATCCAGGGTCTGAAAGAAACCTAAAATCACCAACACTTTGTACTATCTGCAAATGTTTTGCATCAAAATGACTTACAGACAGTTCTCAAGTATTGTGATTTAACATTGAGTTCAAAGATCTTAAAATGTATACATTATGACTGCCCTTTGAAGCTCATCTGTCATACATCAAACTACCTAATCATCAGCTTTCAAAATCAGAACATAATGAACATCTAAAGAGCTCATCATTCAACTTAGACCGGAAACATGAACACTAAGCTAAGGTAGCAATAGTCCAACTTTTAAGGGAGGCAGAGAATAATGTAAAGGTCTCTGTTTCTCCTCACAGGTCATGGCAACAAATTCCATTTCCTACATATATACAAGACAAGCAGGATACACCTCTCGATAATGATAAGAGTAGTCTGTCAATCAAACATAAGAAGCCACTGCAATCAATTGTATAGCTTTTGAGTTCAAAACTATAAATACGGACATGTAAAGGTACTCCAAAAGTCGAAGACAGATAGTGAGGAACAGACACTTTAATATCCCTATATAATCTAAAACTGTTCGTCCAAAATCATACTACTTAAATGATAGTAAAAAAACTTATATCAATTATAGCATGTTTTCACATGGCAGCTCAATGATAGGATTACAGTTTTGTAGCATGTAATGGGAAAACATTATGTACCTTATGAGAGCAAAATGCAGGTCAAGATATCATAAAGCAATACACAGTCCTTACACTCCACATGATAGTATAGAGGGAAAACATTGATGATAGTGTGCTGGGAAATTATATTGCTTGGTTTATAAACAGTTATTTATATGGAGCAATGATAACAAATATATCACCTGGTAGTAGCTCAGTTGCTCAGAAATCCAGATATGCATCCTGCAGCCGTTTATGCCTCTCTTACTAGTGATAGATATGAAACCGAAAAAGCTTCAACTATAGTTCACATCATCCTACACTTGAACACTTCTAAAGAGTTCCAACTACATCCTTAAACAGGGAAGAATATAGGAGTGGTAAATGAAATAAACCAAAATGAAACACCATCCAAAAACAGTTTTCTTGCCCCATGTATTAAAACATCTGTAATAATCTGGTTCAAGCAAAACAATCTCTATCTAAAACTAGGCAAAAATTCCAAGCCAAGGGCCAAATTCTAAAGGCTAATGCAAAACAAACCGAGTTATCAGAAAATATACAAAGTAGCATGGCGATAAAAAACCAGACTAGCTGATGTAATAACCACCCACACAAATATGATCCACCAAGCCATAAATAAAGATGCTTCTTTAATAAAAGCAGAACAAGGCAATGAACCACAAACCAAGTTGTATTTGTCAAATGAGTTAGTGTCAACCTGAGATAATCCAAGAAAAACAAGTACCAATACCGGTGGAGCAAATAATTGCAAAACTGCAAGGCATAAGTAGTGGTTGTGCAATAAAATTTTTGCACGGCTAAAATCCAAATCTGAGACCTTACTGGCATGTAACCTTTGATACCAAAACAAAAATGCTTCATTCAAAAACATCTGCAGGTTTGAACGTAAAGCCACAACTTGTAAAACTGCAGAAAGCAATAAGCACAAAATCCTCAGCTTGGTAAAATCCAATTTTGAGAAACCCACATTTCTCACCAATTTGTCAGCAACCCCACCATTGTAACTATTCTTGTTAACAAGGATTTCAGCTAATGGATTAATCCAAAGTAAAGCTGTCAACAAAGTTAACATATAATTGGCATATAAAATCGTTCTAGCAAACCATCCGCAATAAATTATGGACAAATTCCACCTAAGCTGATCAGTTCCAAGCCAAAAGAACCGTGCATTCTTGCCGGCAGGCATATACAAAAAACTGAATCGAAATGGAAATCGAAAACCGGCGGTCCAATTCCAGAACAAATCATAATCCCTACAAGAAACCCCAAAACGCCAAAAATGGCACTAAATTGCTTCTCCGATCTCTTAGAAGCAGAGTTCTCAAACGATATCTTTGCAAGTGCCAAAAACGCTTTGGTTAAACCAATAAATCCAAAAATAACCGGTATTAAGTTCCCATTTATGAGAACCCCAGAACCCGGCTCAGACTCACCTAAACACTTAGAAAGACACAAACATGAAAGGCCCAGAAAGGAGAAATCGAAAGAATTTCGATACTCATTGAAAAGGAGCCTTGTTTGAAGGTGACCCTCTTCGAGTTTCAGCCTAAAGATATGGGCATTGTTCTCATCGAAATCGAACTTGACTTTAGATTTGTTCCTATTTTTGAGCTCCTCATTGGGTATTGATGACAAATAATGGTGACCATCAAGTTGAGACCCTGAATCAGAGAAAGGTCTACGAGTAGCAGCTCTAAGACCAGAGGAAGCATTGTTGGCGCTGCCTGCTTTTTCAGGGTGGACGTAAGTGTGGAGACCTGTGAGAAAGAAAATAGGGATTTTAAAGAACGTGAGGATTAGAGCGAGTGATAGAGAGAGCAAGGTCTGAAGTAGAAGGTGCATGTAGATGTGAAAGAAGGGTAACAATGACATTGTGTTTTTCTCCAAAGAGGTTTTTGTTTTACAAACTTTGAGTTATGTTATGTTTAGGAAGAGTTTCGCATTTTGGGCATTTGGGTCTTAAATGGATTTGAGAGCCCAACACAAATAAATGCCGAGAAGCATAATTCCACCACTTTCATATTTATTCTTTAACATTAAAAATAAAATAAAAGGATATAGTTTGAGGAGAAACTGAATATGAAATCAAATATGGGTGAATTCTTTTGTTTTGAATAAACAAAGCATAACTGACAAGTTCTATGGGTGATTCCAACTCTTTGATTGAATCTTAAATTGTATAACATCATATAGAGTGTTGTCTCAAGACACTGTGCCGGCAAAATAACTTTATAGCACCCATCACATGGACGCTAGTACGAGGATCGGCATCTATATAATGTAGTCCGCAAGGAAGTCTAACCGTAGTTACAACGACAATGTGACTAGGACATTGGAGTAAGGTTGTAACAATCTTCATCCGTTTCAACATACGGTATAGATGATAAGTGCTATCGGAATAATTTCAAATTTTGACCAAAATCTTTCTATTATTAAAGTACTTGTTTGTATCATACAGGAATGTTTAAAAAAATTTTAAACATAATTATAAATCATTTAGATACTTGAAAACCTATAGGAACATTTCCACGTCGTAAAACGAGTGTTTGAAGTTTCTTAGGTTAAAACAGGGGTCATTCAAGTTAAGGAAAGATAGAGGTTTTCTTATAACTTCTACCTTAAAACATTTTTATAAAATTCTTAAATCAATTTTAAGATAGTTTGAAGGCTTTAGAATCTGTTGCAGACACGTTAATGAAATAAACAGTAATGTAAAATATTTATTTAAATCACAAGATCGAACGAAAACAATATAGATATACATATATGAAATCTAAAAAGAAACAGAAATAAAGACTGGATCAAAATATTATACTCGCAGGTAGGTAGGAAAAACGGACTGGTAGTTGAAGCCTGTTTTCACAGTTTCCTTAAGACAGATTCGGCCACATTCAGGAGCCAATAACGTGTCCAGGAATTAAGGAGCCATTAAACCCAAATTAATGTTTGAATTAAAGGAGCTTTGTTGAGGGAGAACATTAGTTTAGTCCTTCAATAATCATCAAGTTGGTTCACATATATAAACATATTCCACACTTGATATCTAACCAATATGGGACTAATCTTTTCATTTTCCTCAACATAATTCACAAGTGGCTTACTTTGAGCATCAATTTCTCACTCATCACTCAAGTATTTTGAGCGTATGATATATCGTTGTAAAGGTCTCATGGAGTAGAATATAAAACCATAATTTTATGATCCAAATCTCCACCTTTACGAATCAAAAATATGCCTCACAGCTTCCAAAAAATCTATTTTTTCCAACAGAATCAATTTAAAATCATTTTGAAGTGGTTCGGTGGGTGATCGGAGGTGCCCAAGACAATACACAAGCCTTGGAGGGATCAATTTTTACAAAACAATGCAATAGTACTATCAAGACCCTAGGTATCAATACCTAAGGCCTAAGGGTCCAAACCTAGGTCCCTATACTATTCTGGAAAGCATTTTGCCAAACAGGGCCCTTGAAGTTGAAATTTGACTAAAAAACACTTAAAATCAAGCCTTAACATGTCCATATCATTACCATATGTTCCAAAACATAAAATTTCAATTTGAAAATACATTTTAACTTATAAAAACAAAGTGTAAACACATCCAAGTCAAATAACAGAATAAAGTTTGAATAATTACATTAAAATTACTTTAATTTCAAATCAAATTTACAAACACTATATTCAATTAAGTCGTTGTGCACATGCAAAAATTGACATACCATAATAACTATTATAAATACATAATAACCTCTAATGGAAGGTGATGCAAAGCCTCCAAGTTGGAAAAACAACTTTTCGAAAAATCCAGTATCTACGTGTTTAAACAACTAATGCATGAGCTTAATAAGCTCAGTAAGTAACAATGGATAAACCTACTTATCCTACACTTGGTAAATGTTGAGTCCTCAATAAACACGTCTTTTTCAATTCATTTAAACCACATTTTAATACTATTAATAAATTCATCTAAGCTAATCAACTTATAGGGCTCAACTTACACTTTTATGGTTTATTAACTTATCATTTTATGGAATTCATACCTAAATATTCATAAATGCTTCATATAGTATGTAATTCTCTACTTTAGTTTCCAAACATTTCCATACATACACACATACATACATGCATACATACATACATATATACTTAAGTTTTCATACATTTTTCTTCACTTATCATAAGTTTCATTTCCATTGCCTTTACTGAGGTAAACACAATAGTTAATCATCAAATTTTCATTAAATATAAACTCAATTAGGCTACATTATCACACCCCCAAATCTGGAGGATCCGATTAGAAGATATGTACATGTGAAGTTATCTGTTTGGCATAGTGTAGTCCGCCTATTAGCAGTATTCTAGCAGATTAGAGTTTGGCGTACAGTATCCACCATAAAAGTAATTAAAGATTTTATCTCAGGGTATTTTTCTACTTAAGAAAAGAATATGACAAGCAAAGAATAAGCCTAGTGAGATTACCGCCAAAAGTATGGTACACCCATTTTGCTTGAGCACTATGCTAATTGGGTTTGTAATGTGATCTGGTTAGGAGCCAACTGAATTGATAGGTCAAATAATATATGTACAGAATCCTCATTTATATTTCTCTCATTTTGTAAGCCATTTATTAGGAGAAATTCTGGATACAATCGACACTTGTCAAGTTCCATTAGGGAGAACGAAATATATATATAGTGAAAAGGGTTTGTTTGGGGATGTTTTTTGTCACATCCCAAAATTTTAATTGTTGTTGTTAGTTCATTAACAAGTAAGTGGAAAGACATAGTGGTTAAGTACCTTAAGTAACTCCTTAGTGAACTAAGTTCTAGTCTCCATGTTCTCATTTTTTTCGAAAAAAAATTGATCAAATGTTGGTCAACCTAGCCATGCAAACCGTCCATATATGTGTGCATGGATGTAACTCCTTTCCAACTTTGTAACATCCATTTTCAAAGTCATTCATGTTATGTTTTGTAACTCACCATCAATCCATTCTAACTCTCTTGTCTCCTCATGAATGAGATGTTGGGAGTTTGAATTTTGGATTTTGAATTGAGTTGCAAGTTGAAGCCATCCCTTGGTAGCATTTTGGCTAAGACATTCTTTGTTTTTGTCATCAATGTAACACCTCAAACCCGGCCTGGACGTTATGGCCGAATCTGGCAATGTCACATGATAGTGTGTTTGAAAACCGATGCTCATGTTGAAAAATCGTAACTTTGTTTAAAACATTTTCCATTTAGATCACGTCGTTATCTTTTATTAATCCTAAAATAGTGATTTTTATTCAGTCGTTAGTTTGCAAAATATTATACGTTGCGGAAGCTTTTTAAAACAATTTCTGTCCTTGTGGGTATTTTGCTAAAACACATGCATTTCTTTTAAAAACCCGTGTTTTATCTACCTCTAGTTGATATAAAACATAAAGCAGTATAAAATCCAAATTTTGAGCAAAAACTCATAGCGGCCATTATTACAGAAAAATACCCCAAAGTTTGGCCACAGCTGAGTCCCCCGCCGTTCTGATCCGCCTAAGTTTGGGGATTACCTGAACAAATGAATCAGAAGGGTGAGTTTATGAAAACTCAGTGTGTAATCCCCACATAAACAAGCAGACAGTATGCAATCATAGTCTGGGCCTAAGCCCATTTCGGTAACAGTTTCAGTTTCAGTTTCAGTTAGGGCCTTAGCCCATTACAATACAGAAGCAGTCATACATTTGGGCATTGGCCCATTACAGTATCAATACTTAGTACAGTAACAAATATGCAGTATCAAATCCTACTCAGCCAGCCTCTACACTCCAACTTCGTCCAACCTTACACTCCATGTGGGGATATAATCAACCCACCCATCCTTACACTCCAAAAAGTACCGAATGCGGCACTAGATAGTAGTTTGCAACTGAGTTGCCAGTAATTTAGGCTCGAGGCCTTTCAGTAAACTTTCTTCAAACAATATAACCCGACCCCAATGCAATGCAATATACATATATGACATGCTAAAACATAATATCATGCATAAAATCAGGGCATACAATATCAAACTAGTGGGACATCATCATGCTTAATAACATGCATAATCGTACCAGTCACACAGTTATTTCAGTCAATTAGGGGTCTAGGTAAGCTTACCGACCCTACAATAAGTCCACAGTCGACTCGGAAGACCCGTGCAACCTTAGCAGTCAAACAGTAAAAATGGGCCCACGGCCTATGTTGCATGCCCATGTAGGCCCACGCGGCCCAAAATGGCCTTGGCCCTGTGGATCTTACGGCCTGGCGCAATATTCTCACACGTCTGTGTGGTTCACTTGTATGGGGCCCACTCGCTCATGTGGCGCACACGGCCCTATTTGGCCCAGTCCATGAATCGTACATGGCCAGCCTTATCAATCACGCGTTCATGCTCGATCACACAACCTACCACACGGGCAGCCCCACGCCCGTGTGGCATCGACAATCATATTTTTCGGCTTTTCACCGATTTCTGTTTTTAGAGTTGTGTTTACACACTTGGTTCGTTTGTCACTTAAAAGCACTTTCGATGTCACCAGCACCTATAGTCGACAAGTCTCATAATCAGTCATAATTCATAGTTAATTTGAAATCAAAACATTGACAATGATTCATTCAATCCATTCGTCACTTACCTTCAAAACTGAGCAACCCCCGACTACGGATCCGAACAAGATAGGTCACCACTCTCACAATTCGTTGCTGACAATTCTAAAAGACCCAATATCAATGGTACTTAATAGAACTAAACGAGGTTATAACCCCAATCAACTTCAATCATCAAACCTTACCTTAGATCGAATACCAGTGGGTTTACAATTCAATGGCATAGAGAAGAGTTTCGTAGCCACTTACTGGCGTCCTAATCAAGAATTAGAACCCCCATTAGACAAAGAACAAAAACTAGATGATAAATAAACTAGTAGAGCTTATCGTCAATGCTCAAAGATTCAAAAGAACAAGTCGTGGCCACTAGAAAAAGGATAGAAAACAAAGGAAATCAGCAGCGGAAAAAAAAGTGAGCAACGCCAGAACCCAAAAGAAAAAGAAGGAAAAACAGTAGAAAAGGAATCAACGGAAAGTGTCATAAATATTTGGGAAGATGAGCGGAAGCCGAAATTGCAAAAAGGAAAAATAAGAGGAAGGGGAATCTAGCAGAAGTTTCGGCAGAGGGGGAAGGTAATAAACGACAACGTTAGAATTTGGAGAGAAGAAGAGAAACGACAAGGGTGAGGAAAAAAGAAAAAAAAACATTCAGTAATGGGGAAACAAAACATCAGAGAATAAATTGTCAGAAAATGAAAAAGTAAGAGGGAGAGCCGAACTTACAACCACAATTTGGATATTCTCAAACTCCTCACTCCTTAATTTTCTCACCATATCCCTTAATCCACTCCCTAAATCTGTCCACCCCTCCCTCAACCACCTAATTCAAATTCCACTCAAACTCTTTAGCATTTCGGCTAAACTAGAACACTCAAATGACACAAGTAGCAAACTAAAACACTCCCTTACACACACCAAGACTCGAACTCAAGACCAACAGCACTTTGCCACTCCACTTAACCACCAGACCCGCAGGCCCATTCTGTCATATTTTACCAACATTTATTTTTAAGCCTACTGATTAGAGATAAGAGTTTATTCATTTAAAAACAAAAATTTGCCCAAGCTAAGGCTTGAACTTGGGACCTCTCAGACACTTTCCAGAACACTTAACCACTAAATCAGACAGATATTTGTGTCACAAACATACAAAAATAAATATATAAGGGATTTTGGGGCGTTACAATCAAATTATCTCTTTTTCTCCTCCCTATCAACCACCGTGAGCCACCTTCCTTTGGAAGTTCTCCTTAATTTTTATTTTATTTTTCTATTGTTGTGTGTCAACCAATGTTTCTCCTCTACCATACCACCACCATTTGCCACCCATAACCACCATATCACCACCATGAAAACCACCTTGTACCATCACTTTTCACCATATTTCATTTTGAACCATCATTCTTATATATTATTTCTTTTTTTTTTCTTCTTATCATTTCTTTTCTTTTCTGTTGATTTAAATAATTGACTATTCTTCTTTCTCTACTCAACATCTTTTTGAATCACAATAATTTTCAACTACCGTGTACCACCGTTTGCTGCCATAGATCACTGCAGTAACTATCGTATTTTAATTACTTTTTCTCTTTTTTTTTCTTTTCATTTTATTATTTTTAAATAATTTTTTTTATTAATTCTTTCTTTTTCTTTGATGACTAGATTCTCATACCAATTTAGATCATCAACAATCGTAGTTGTTCTTTTCATAATTTTGGAAATAAAAGTGTAAGTATTATGGAAAAGTAATCTATATTTTGTTTTGTAAAGTTTTAATTATTGGGAGTGGTTGTATATTCTTCTAAGGGAATATTTTAGACTGAAGGATTTAATCCGAGAATCGTAGACCTTTTGTGATATCAAAGTGAGAGTTCTGTTAGAAGTGGATTAAGGGTAAATGGTGATTACAAGCAAAATGTGTAAGTTTGGATATTACTAATTTGGGCGATTTTTCTTAAGGTTAAGAGTGACTTCTAATTTTTAATTTGATTACATTAGGTACAAATCTAGTCTCGATGTACTTGGATCTAAAGAATTCAAATTCGGTTTAGGATATTCCGTGTTGGACAAAAAGTTAAAGGTGTGTGTTTTATTCAAGTATTTAGTGAGAAAATGATGATTTTGTTTATGTTGTTTATATGATAAATTAAATATTATTGAAGTATTATTAGAAACATAATATAACATGGTGAATGATTATGTGGATTTAAGGTATGTATTTTAACTTAAATCTTTTTGATTTGTTATGTTATTTACTACTAATATGTGATTATGTTCTAATTCTCATGGTATGTGACATCATGGCCTTTTAGTTTATTATGATCTGGTCATTTTGAAATTTCAAAATCAATGTTTTGTGAAGCATGGATTACCATGGCTATTAATTTTTGATTTGTATACGATTGCATGTTTAACATGTTTACTGCTTTGATGATGAGTTTGCATGCCATGTCACATTTCATGGGGTTGGAACTATAAGGTAAGGAGGATGATTTGGCAGTTTAATAATCTACATTATTTGGTGGTTTTACCACACATTTGTGCTGGCAGCTTGTCTGCAATTCTGGTGGCTTTGTCTACATATATCTGTTGGTATATTTTGGATGGATGAGTTTTGGGAAACCCCATTTGGTGTGTAGTGGAGATAGGTAGGAAATTTTGAAAAAAATTGCATATATGTTTTTATAAAATATTGCATTGTCATAATCATGCTCATAATAGTCTGCACAACTTATTTTTATGTATTATGTGGTATTTTTATTCAGTTTATTATAATTCTTGTTAACAAGCTTGATATAAAACTCATATTGAGCTTATTAGCTCACTCCCTTAGTTTTCTTAAAATTTTTAGATAATACTCGTGGATAGGACTTGGATGTAGTATTTAGAGGAGATTCTCGATTTAATTAAATTAAAGTATTTAAAACTCTTTTGGGAATGTTTTGGACTTTGACTGATTTAATTATGTCATGAGTACTTTGATATGTTAATTAAAATACATGCATAAACTTTGTATTTTAAAAGTTTTAAATCACTGGTTTTAATATATCAATTATTTTTATCAAACAAAAATAATTTGCTATAAAAAGATTTCATAGTTTTATTTAATCCATTGTGAATTTTTGAAAAGTAGAATTTTTACAAAATAATGTTTTAAAATTTACAAGGTAAGTTTTCATATCAAATCTACCAAAAGTAATAACTAGAAATACTACGATCATTTATTTAAATTAAACATAATTTACTAAAGATTTTTCTTTGATGATATTTCTATTAAAATCAAACAATGTTTTTTAGAAAAATGATTTAAGCATAATTGATTTGAAAATCTTTTCTTCATGATGTTCCACATTTTAGAAAGTTTGATAGCTCTACATGTTAAGTTTTTGAAAGAATAAGGATCGCAGGAAGCATATGAACAGTGAGTTATGAATAAGAGACCCTGCATGTAGGTTGTCTATAATTGAGATGCTAGTCATTTGTTTGTAAATGAGTTTTAATCGTGGTTTTATTTTCTTTAAGGAGTTGTTGTTGTTGGTTCGAGAGGGATGTTCGAGTTTGGAACTCCAAGCTGCAATCAAGGTGACTATCAAGTGAATCTCCATCTTGGCTCTTGCATGTGGACTATTCAATTAGAAATACATATAAAGAAAATATATGAAACAACTGGTAAGTATGTATGTGAAGTAATATAAAGATTCTTCATGAGTAAGGACAATATGTGTAAGGTATTGTTTGAGTAAGATTTTAAATTGTAAGTTAGCCTATGATTATTTGATATGAGAAAGTAAGCATTAGTCAAGTATGTGAACAAATTTGGGTAAGTAACTTTTGTGTAAAACATCCTTTGTGATGTCTTTGGTAAGGCAGTTATAGTGCTAACCAGACTGGCAGATCACGATATGAGGATATGTGTAAGTCCATGTGGTAGAGACCAATGACATTATATGATAAGTAAAACATTCATGGTGTTGCCTCTACTGAGATGAAGACTGGAATGACATATCACAACATGAAGATGTGTAAGTCCATGAGGTTGAGACCCATGGCGTAATATGATAATAAGAATGTTCATGGTGATACCATTCGTAAGATATAAACCGAACTGACAGATCACGACATGAAGATATGAATAAGTCTATGATGGAGAAACCTATAGAACCTTCTATGGAAGTTCGTCGGGATAGTAAACATGTGATTTTGTGTGTTACCTATGTATTGTGATCTGCTAAGCCTTAGTGGCATATCCTGTGTTGCCTTTGTGGCGAATTATGAAATGCCTATATGGCGTATTCGGGGATGCCTACATGGCAGAATCTGGTTATCCGCCTATGTGGTAAGATTTAGGTAAGTCTTCAAATCTCTTCAAAAGAAAAATCTATGATTAGGATCTGATGCGTTTGAAATTAACTTGGTTTGGTTAGTCTTGTGATGATATTGAATGAGCCTTAAGGGACATTTCCTGAAATAAAGAATGTATTTGTATTTCCAAAGAGGGAATCCGCTATAATAGTTTGTCAGTATAGGATATGGGAGTATTCATAGTTATGAAAGTACAAGTGTTTGTTTGTTTGAGTTTGTCTATGCTATGTAGGATTTAAATCTGAGTTATCTGGTATCTGCCAAATAAGAATATTATCATATCTTATTCTGGGGTTATTTGGAATCTGAACTATTTATCAATTTCAGCGTTCTTGTGTTATGTAACATGGATGTATGGAATTCTTCCGAACGATCTAGAACATTTTATCGTTAGTATGAGTTTGTTTTAGGTTTGATTCAGGATAAGATCTGGTTGGTGGTCTAACAGTTGTTAAACCCAATATGGAACTTCTCCAAGTGTAAGATCAGTTAGTAATTATTCGCCAAAGAAAAATCATTTTGGAAAAATGTGAAGTGTTTGTTTAAAGATGAAATATGATGAAAGAGGGTTCCGTATAGATATTCTTTTGAAAAGTAACTTGTGTTCTAAGAAGGATTAAGCTCTATATCAAATGATAAGATTTGGAATTAGTCAAAGAGTGAAGTGAGAGTGATATGTTAAGTATGGAAGCGGGTGTATAGGTATATATCCATTATTTTGAATGAATCCGCTAAAGACAGTGGTAATCACAAACTTTAAGATAAGAAATTCAACTAGAAAAACTCCAAAGTATTTTGTATTAAAACTCACTAAGTTTGCAATGACTTACAAATTATTTGTTCATGTTTCAGGTTCTGTTGTGATAGTGTGTACGCTAGGAGGGACTAAAGAGCAAGAAATGTAAAAATAAAGGGACTACCTAACAAATAACTAATGGGGGTTGGTTGACTTCGATGTGGCTCTATTTTATCTTCCTATCTCAATTTTACCGACTTAGACAAATTAGGTCTGGTTAATCTTCCGATCTCACCTATTAATTCGAGACTAACGAATGGGTGTGCAATAAGATTACCTTCCGGTCTCACTTTATCTCGATATTCCCTTAGGGGTGTCTTTACCTAAGTTCTTAGTTCTATTCAAATTAGTCCAATTTGTTACGGTTTAGCCCGTTGTCCAAAGATTTTAGTTTATCACCATCTCCATCAACCAACCTCCTTAAAGATTTAGCTACACATGCTCAAAGTAAAGAAAATATACATAAACATGGAAAACAAGGCAGTCATGAAAAGAAAGTCTAAGAAAAAGATGAAAGTTAAGATTTTAATGCAAGAAAACTTAAATAACATGAAACAACAACATTCAACCAGAAAATCTAAAGTAAGAAACATAAAAGGAATAAACTTTAATGATTTAAGGTAAAATAAACTAAAATACATAAAACTAAAGCTTAAAGGGTTTTGAAAGCAAAGTGTAGGTGGTAGAATTGTAAATAAACCTTAGCTACAATGTTACGTAACTTAACTAACATAAAGATCAACAAGAACATGAAGTACATGTATAAAAATAAACTCTAATCTAAGGTACAAGAAGAGAAAAATAAAAACCCTAGAAAAGTGTAGAAAAAACTAAAGAAAACTAAACCTAAAACTAAGCTAATTTGTGTCTATCTCCTCCTCAACAATTTTTGGTTGTTTTGAAGTGTATTCTGATGACTTTTTTATGCCAAAAATACCTCTACACGGGACTTATTTGATTGGTGGGCCGGGTAGACAAAGGTTGCCCTTTTTGTCCAAGTTTGTCCCCTTAACGAAGGTGATATCGCGATACCCAGAAGAGGTTATCGCGATATCTTGAGTAGTTTTGAAACTTGGGGTATTCCTTAGAAGGCAGATATTGTGATACCTAACGGGATATCTCGATAACACTGAAAGAAATCCTTGATCATTTACATTGTTGGAGGTATCATGATTCCAAAGGTTGGATGTCGCGATACCCTTACCCTAGACACCATTCTCGCTCGTTTTCAACCTTCGACACGTCCCTAGAGCACTCCATTAGACCTCTCAATGGCACTATCAGCCAATTTGGGTAAACAAAGAGACAAAATTGAGACATTTTCACTTATTACTCGAAAATATGAAAATAACAAAAATAATGAAAAAAATGCTAAAATCTCTATTTTGCTCGAGAAAAAGCTCCTAAAATGTGTCCAAAAAGCCTAATTTGCCACGTCTATTTGGGGCAGATCAGCTCCCCCATACTCAAGTCTTTGCTTGTCCTCAAGCAAACACACAAAACATGCAAAAAGATGACCCTTGGACTAAATTAGGTAATTAAGTTATATAGCCATACAATATCAAATTTATACAAGAATTACTTCACATACAATTTAAGAATGATATCTAGCTAATTTACTTACTCCTAATGTAAACATTATTAGTTCAAGAAGTTAAAGTGTCAATAGAGGTAGAGGCAATGTAAATGAACATATGTACAAATTTTATCGGTCAAAATAAATTATACAGATCGCTCATAGATATTTAGAAAGAATTATTCATGTTTGTTCCAACAAATGCAAGCTATATACAAATTATGCATCCGTGATTTATGCGGGTCCCAAAGGTCTTTTAGGCTTGTAACGTTTTGAGGCTAAGGTTGGTACGGATTCAAAGAAAGTTCATCTCAAAACGGTTCAAGCACTATGAATAGTATAGCACATGACTTTGTTCCCAATTCTCCCCAAATGTGATTGTTACATCTCACCACATTATTTCTCATTCTCTCACATTTCTTATTTCTCCTTCTCTCACTTTTCTTATTTCTCCTACAATGTGGAAAAAATGATTGATATTAGCTCCTTTTTGTGCACTATGATTTCAAGACTATTTTATGCTCCTTTCTTCTTCTTCTTCTTCTTTTTTATTTTGGGCATCTGTATACTTTATTTGTTCTTTTCTCTCACAATGCTTTTGATTCTCACTTTATTTCTTTCAAACTTTCATTTTCTTTTTAAGCACAATCTCTAGCAAGAATAAATTACGAGTTAATTCAATCCCTCTTCATTAATCACTCGAGTACACTTTTATGAGAAACCTCTATAATGTTCCTACCTAACCTTGATGTCCATGGCCTGATGTCCATTCAATAGTGCGTTACAAAGTTCAAGGCCTGTGAAGGGTTGAGTTTCGAACTTAATTTTGGTTAAAGGTTCCAGACATAGAGGTCTATTAAGAAGGGCAATGTAAGGCTCAAATTTGGGAACTAGGGATAATGTAATGTTTAAGGTTGGTCCTTTAGGCTCAAGGCTATAGAAAAAATGCCTACGGTCTTTCTTGGATTAGTCACCTAGCAACAATCTATTAAGAATGCATCTATTTAAACGAACAATTAGCAAATTTAATTATTTATCTACAAGGATCTGTATCTTTTATACATCCTACGGTACATTTTATACATTTTTATTTTGGTTATTGCCTCTAATCTATTATACCTATTAACTAAGTGAACTAATTAATCTACAATTAAGAGCAATAAATTATCTAGTATCATTCAAAATTTACAAGTTTTGCAATCCTATATACGCTTTTATTATGTATAATTACTAATTTATTACTCAATTATAGTCCAAGCACCATGCAATAACAAAATTAAAAATGAAAATAAGAAATATTTTTGGATTTTTGGAAAATTTAAACACAAAAACGTAAAATATTTTTGGAATTTTTGAAAATTTTTAGAAAAATGCATAAAAACTAAAATAAACACACAAATAAGCATAAGAAAATAAAACATAAACACCCATAAAAACATATGTGCACCCCTCCACACTCAGACTACAAATTGTTACCAATGTGTAAAAAAAATGGATAGGAAGTTACCGAACTTCCCTAGAATGGAGCATCAGACTAGCTCGGGCGTCCACCTCCTCGTTGAAGCTCTATATGTCATGTAGTCTTTCAGGGTAATTCACTGCACATAAGAAAAACTCATAAAGAAAAACAAACAACAAACAAACCAACACAAAATAACAATGAAAAACACAAAACAAAAATTGTTCAAAACAAATCCAAAAATATTCAATAGTTTACATGCTGCATTAAAAATAAATAACAGGCAAAGACATGTAACTAATTGAAATCATCCGAGATTAGCTCAGGCTCCATCAGTTGTTTCCCTTTTCCTTTCATATTTGAATTTTTGCAACCTTGTTCAATCTTTCTCTTAATTCCTCCAAATTGATTACTTCTCTTCTCGTAGATACACATGTTGTATTCCTTTCTTACCTTTCTTGAACAATGTGTCTTTCCATTATCATCGACCACATAGGTTTTTCTTCCCTATGATTGCTGGTGCATTTCTCCACATAGTTCATCATCTCGATTGTTTTTGAGTCATTACCCCTTGCCTCTACTATCTCATCCAACTATTTTTGAATGTTTGTAAGCATATTTTCTATTTTTGACGCAGGTGATAATAATTGCATTTGTTCTCTCTCCAACTCGAGTTTTTGCCTCCTTTTCTCTTGCTGGATTACCTTGAACTTCTGATATATTGAATCAATAAATAGCTAAAAACACAAGTGTATAAAGAGGGAGAGTTTGAGTTAACTTTATAGTGCGATGAATGATTACTAGGCTCTCGAGGTAGTGGTAGATAAAGTTGCTACACTGTGATGAATATTATTGTAACACTGTCGTTGGATTAGGGTTACAGAGCATTACTATACAAAACAGAACCTTTAACTTCAAAACATAACAATAATGCAATTTAATATTAATTTCCAATAACTCATTACAATCATAACAAACATATGGGCCTTAAATCGAGCCTTCGGGGCCTTAAAAACAATTTGAAACCAATCAAGGATCAATTTGAACCAAATCAAAAAATTTTGGAAAAAACATGAAAAATTAGAAAACAATGGTCACAAGGTCGCGTGACATAGCCCAAACCGTGTGAACATTAAAGTAAGGACACAAGGCCGTGTCTTAGCCTGTGTGCCCCCATGTGAGTATTCAAAATAGGGCCACACGACCATGTCACAGACTGTGTCAAACCGTGTGTGCATTTGATGTTGAGTCACACAGTCTTGTCGCAGGCCGTGTGCCAGACCGTGTGAGACCTGCGCCTAAAATATAAATGACACACAGCCGTGTTAGGTGACCATGTGTGGCACACGGCTATGTGAAAGCCTGTGTCTTAAGCCGTGTGCTATAAATTTAGCCTTAAAACAAGCATTACAACACCAATTCTTGCCCAATAAGGTACATCATTTACACATTCATTCTTATGATCAAAACTCCAAACACACTGAAAACATACCAAATTAATCAACCTATAGATTCTAACCAATATGTCATTCAAAGGCATCATAATTCACACCAATTCATTTAATTCAAAATCACATCATACCCTACACATGCATCACCACATCCACACATTATTTAACCAGTTCATTCACATATAAACATGTTTCAAGCCATATATTACAATGCACTTAAAAGTGACCCAAAAGACACAATCTTTCCAAAGAATTACAAGTCTAAACAAATATGTACACAAAAGGCATAATCATACCAAGATAACTGAATAGCATTTTCAAGAACTCTCATTACATATAAGTCCTATACATGCCATTTATAACCATAGCTAAAATAACCAAAAACTACTACAGTGTTTGCTGGATAGTGTGATACGAATCCAACAAGATTCCAATCGATCGAGCTTCCGATGATCTACAAAATAGAGAAAAAAATAACTACATAAGCAACTAGTGCTTAGTAAGCTCGTATAAAGCAACTTAAACTTACTGGTCATCAAACGATAATTCATTCGATCATGTTCATTAAATCATATAGACATTGTACTTTCCTATTCACAACAATCCACATAGTTAGTAGATAACTTAAATATAAAACATTTAAGAAACATGGCATATACCATGTAATGAATTACATACATACATCATTCTTCACATGTTTGATTAGAATCCCTTTTTTCCATCCATTTGTATATACTAAACTTTCCATTTCATAAAGTCATTATCAACAATAAGTTTTTATTCAAACCTTTCCATTAGCCTTTACTTACCTGTTGAACCATATAGAATAACGTCGGATACTTGGGAATGCTCACACAAAGTGTGTCTTTCTATGTAACCGCAACCTTTTCAATAGTTCTCACATGAGCTGTGAAATGAGTCTACTCACACGAGCTGTGGTTTGGGATGTTAGCTACACAATGCTGCTCACACGAGCTATGGAGAATCTACAACAAATGCAAGACCTCAGCCATCAATAACACATCCAGGACCAACACCCAAAACCGTATAATCCTTAATGACATGTCATTTAAATCCTAAGAATTCTTTAGGTTCAAAAGGGGCACTTTTGCACATTAATCCTTTAAATTCTTCCCTTTATATGATTTCAATTATATATATCCAAACAACTAACATTTTTCACAAATATTCATCAATTGAATAAACATTAAAAATTAATCCAAAACACTAATTAACATGTAATTATTCAATAATAATTAAACAAAGTATATCATTAACTAAACATTTATTCAACTTATAAATTATTCGTTTTACCATTATACGAACTTACCTCAATCACCACGATTGTTACAACAAAATAGAAAACTAATTCGAGACTTTTGCTTTCCTCCGATTCAAGTCTGATTAATTCTTTTCTTGATCTAAATAGTAATTTAACTCAATTAAGTATTTCAAATAGTCTAAAATCATTAATTCTAATTCACAACTCAATTTAATATGAAATTACAAAATTACCACAGATGTTTTACCCTTTGTGTAATTTATTCCTTAAATGTGAAACCTGCAATTCAACCATTTTTAATTGAAACCCAAGTTAGCCATGTAACAACTCGTTTTTCCTTGGAGTCGAAAATAGTGGTTTTGGGGCCACCAAATCTGACGAGTAAGTTTGTAAATATTATTATTTAATATAAAAACATAAATGTTTTTAATTTGATAATTTATATTATATAAGTGATTTATTAAGTTCAAGTGGTAAGACCTTGAGGTCAAGTAGTTTTAGAAAATGAGGTATCGGGACCTCGTTTGTATAAAACGAGGCATAAATTTCTTTTATAAATATTTACAGAGTATCATTAAGGTTGTGTTAACGTTTCGTTGAAAATTTTAACGTTTCAATAGTTAATTAAGCGAAAAGGACTAAATCGTAAAAGTTAAAAAAGTCAATCGCTATTAGTTTAATTATATTAAAGGGTTAAAGAAACATAAATTTTAGGGTTTAAAAGGTAATTATACCTTGTTTTTATTAATTTATGGTTTCAAGGTGCAATTTTTAAACAATTTTAGCTTATAAGCAAGGAAAATATGGTAATTAAATAAATATTTTAACATACACAAATGAAATTCTTTTTCATTCTTTATTTTTCATGACTGAATGGGGGAGGAAGAAACACCATTTTTGTTTATAAGGTTCGGCTTGCATATATTCTAATGCATGGTAAGTAATTCTTACCCGTTTTTAACAATTTTTATGTTTTTGAGATCGTTGCAACTAGGTCTAGCTAGCCCATACCTTCGATTTTGAAACTGTTAAAGATTTTGAATGTTTAAATTGATGAACCTTGTTATTTTAGATGTTAAATGTTCAATTTGAGATATAATTTTTTATTTAAAAGTATTTTATCAAGTGATTTTTTTATAAATTTTCTAATTAGGGACTAAATTGTTAAAATAGTAAAAGTACAAGGATTTGATGTAAAATTTTTCCATGAATGGGGTGTTTTGGATGCCATAAGTATTTTTCTAGGCTCAATTTTGGGTAAAAATGGTTAATTTGCATGTTTTAGGCTTAGGGACTAAATTGAATAAAAGTAAAACTTTAGCGTCAATTTTGTAACAATGTAAAAAGAAAAATTTGCATGAAATATGTTATTTTATTGTCCAAATTAATAAATTGAATGAAATTATTAATTTAGATTAAGATCAAGTGGAAAATTGAAGAGAATGGAAAATTACCAAAAAGCCCCTATACTTTGATATTTTTGCAATTTAGCCAAGTAAGTTCATTATACAATTATTATTAATTGAATTTAATTTTTCATACTATTTCATTATTGGTTAAATCTTGAATGTCATTTAGCTATGTTTTAAGAAATAGAAACGTAACGTTATTCGGGTTCTGTGCCTAGCAGGCTTTGAGCCGGTGATAATCGGGCTTTATGCCTATCATGATAATCAGGCTTTGTACCTAGCAGGTTTTGGACCGATGATATTCGGGCTTTGTGCCGGTGATATTCAGGCTCTATGCCTAGCAGACTTTGTACCGGTGATATTCGTGCTCTATACCTATCAAGCTTTATGCCGGTGATATTCAAACTCTGTGCCTAGTAGGCTTTGTGTCAGAGATTTTCGGGCCCTGTGCCTAGCAGGCTTCGTGCCGGTGTCTTATATCAGGCTTTGAGCCTGGCAGTCTTTGTGCCAATGTATTGTACCAGGTAAGTTGTACTGAAAATATTATTTTCATTATTTGATGTTATTTCATTTGATTCAACAGGTATGAAAAGGAAGGGATCGGTAAGTATTCAAAAGACTTATGTCATGAATCTATGAAAATGAATAAAAAGGTAATGTTCAACGAAAGTATGTTTATGTTCGTGAAATTGATGATTTCAAGTGATGTTATTCATATATATGACTTACCTTATGATATTTCGAGTGAATTATGAGTGTATGCACTAACTGGTATATTGGTGATGATAAATAAGCCTATGTCAAGTTTGCATAATTGGTCTATGTTTATGTTTATGCTTATGTCTTGTGTTATGCAAATGATACGAGTTAGGGAATGTAATAAAAATGTAAGTTCATAATTGAGATGTAATGTGATGAGTTAAAGGGGTTTACTTATATCTGAGAAATTTACTTAAGTTTTGGATGAATTTATCTAGGTTGTGGATAAATACACTAATTTGTGAGTTGATAATGTCTTTTAAGCTAAAGTAAGTAAATGGAAGGTTTGATAAATCTTGTGGCATTAGTATAGGTTATGTTTACCTTATAAAGTTTATTATTGAAATGAAATGTATGTTTTAAATTATACGAGCTTACTAAGCATTCATTGCTTACATTGTTATTTTTCCTTTACTTTTCAAATTACCGGAAGCTTGATCGGTTTCAAAGCTCATCGGAGATCTATGATACTGTCTAGTGATTATATCGGTAGTTATTAATGTTTTAGCAAAGGTTATAATGGCATGTATAAGTGGACTAGTGTTTTATGTTTGTTTAAATGCTTAGACATGGATGTGTGAATGATGGTTACATTATGATAGTTTGGTACTTATAATGTATGAATGGTATGGTACAAATGGTTAGTTTAAGTTGAAGTGATATAGGTCAATTTATGATAAGTTTGAGATGAAAATTATTTAGGTGTTGATGAATGAAATATGTCAAGTACATGTATAGGTTTAAGTAATTTTGTATGTTTGCATTTGATGTGCCTATATGGCATATTGGTTGAATGGAATTTGATCACTTAAATTGGTCATTTTATGCATTTTTGGATATGTTTTGATTCCTTGGTCACATGTGCAAATTGTGTTTAGGTGCATGATTGAGGTGGGTGAAAGAAATGGCTTGATTTTGGTCAATTTCTTGTCTACACGGTCTAAGACACGGGCTTGTGTCTCAGCCTTATGTAACACATGGCCATGCGACACGGTCGTGTGTCCCCTATTGGTTTTAGAGGTTTCATTTCGAGTGTTACACGGTCTGGCACAAGGGCGTGTGGCTTGGCCGTATGACTCAAGTTAGAGAGTTACACGGGTTGGAACACGACCATGTGTCCATACTTCGAATGTCCACACGGTCTGAGACACGGGCATGCGTCTCAGCCGTGTGAGTCACATAGCCTTGCCACACAGTCGTGTGACCCTTACAGTGTAAATTTTTCTATCTCTTTCCATTAGACTTTAAATGTTTTCGATTTAGTCCCTAATCGTTTCTAAAGCATTTCCATGGCCTTGAGGGCTCGTACAAGGGACAATATGAATGATATTGATTGATTTTTATATGATTGATGTTGAGTTATTAAATGATTAAATTTTTTGATAGTTTTGAAACGTAAACTCCGGTAATGCTCTGTAACCCTATTCCAGTGATGGATACGAGTTAGGGGTGTTATATTTAGTGGTTTCAGAGCAACAGTTTAGTCGGTTCTCGGGCTGAACGTAGCATGTGTGATGTCTAGAAATACATGTCATTATATAACCTGTGATAGTGTGATATCTCCCGACTCTGGTGAGAATGTTTTCAGTTTTAGACAAGGATGTTTTCCAACCGAGCTAATTCTAATAATGCTGAATGCGATACTTAAGTATCTGAATAAAAATGTTGCTAATGATGAGTAGAAACTCATGAAGGTATGAATAAATGTTTATAATGTTATGTTAATGATGAATGCTATGTTGTGTATATATATATATATATGAGAGTCAAATTTAGAGGCTTTACGATCTCTACTCGTCACCCTCAAAATCTTATACAACGAAATTTACAATATTTATGTTGATTAAGCCCACAAGTATGAAATCGAAAAGTTCAGTGGCTGAATGAATAATAATGCAGTCAGTGTCGAGAATAGGTTAATAGGTAAAGATGATTCTAGAAGAGATATTAGATTTTTCTAAAGATCATTCGGGGTACGCAATTTCGCTGTTAAAGAATAAGTTATTCATGGGTAATCGACTTATTCAGGTAGGGTATCTAAAGAAAGGATTAACCAAAATTTCTTCTAAACTGATTTCTTTAATGAACGGGATAATGTGGGATTATTAATGACTTTAGAAGTCAGTGGGGTAGTGTTTGAACTACAAAGGTATCTGAATGCAATGGTTATGGCCGTGTAACTTATAACGATCTCTTCTAGGTATTCTATATATTCTTTTCCTCAGAGGCATATGCAATTGTTTATCTTCAGATGTGATTTTTATCGTAAAGAGAATGCTAGTTAACCATAATGTTAAACGAAAGTATTGTTAGTCTGGTTGATTATGATCGACATTACTCTATTTTTCTTTGGCATTCTATTTTATTATGTTCGGTAGAATATTCAACAATAAGACTCATATGATATTATTTTACTTCTTCTTCTGGTTGATGCTCTAAATTATATAAATACAATTTATGTTGTCTCTGTCACAACTGATTCTAGTGCGTATGAACGATATTCTTCTTCTGGATTTTCTCTGGGGTAGCATCGATCTCTTTATCATTCAATATGTGTCGTATTCTCAGAGATTCAGTAGAGCTTTACATCTTGGATTTCATTATCTCGGCTTTCTTATCATTCTTATGGTTTATTCTATCAAAGGTGGTTTATCTATAAAGGATATATATTGACTTAAGGGCAGGGTTATATAGATCTTTGATTATAGAGGTTGTATTACTGCACTGGTTGTTACTGGTACTATATTCAATTTTCTCTTTTGTCTCGGATTGCACTATTGATATTTGAGGTATTATTTTATCTATATGTTTGTAATGTCGATTTCATTATAGCACTATGCTTTTAATTCATCTAATGGTTACGGCTTCGGTATGGTTCAAAGCTTCAATGTTAATAATTGAATTAGTTACATTATATATCCCATTTATAACTTTCATTAAAGGGTTAGGTGACAGCAAAAGTATAGATGTGGAAGATCGAGCTCAATCTTGCATGCTAGTTCTCATTTCTCAAGTAATCTTGTTTATGTCAATGAGTTAAAATGGAATGTTATGTTTCGTTTGAATTAATGTAGTTTGTAGAGATCTTCGATTGGTATTCTGAGGGAATTATGATAGATGATATATCTAGATGTTCTTGGCAACAAGAAGAAGGGATTATTTTGAAATCTTATTATCCGATAATTAAGATCGACTCACTTGTGTTATTCAGAAACGGGTTATTCATTTGAAATGTTAGATAAGTTGATTATATTCAAGCTTATTTCTTGATTCGGGAATAAATTTTGTGAATTCACGAGTAAATAGACGGACAGTGTGAATGAATAATTCATATTCTTAAAGACATGGTACAGAAATATATCTATTAGATCAGCTATAATCGGGAAATGTCGTTATGGGTTAAAGTCATCTTAATAGTTGAAGCTTTCGCGCTTGTGTTAAATGATATTGCTTGACGCTTTCCATGAAAGAGAAATATGTATCAGTTGAAAGTTACAGATGCAAACATATTAGAAGCGTCAGTCAGATTTTGGTAATACGAGTTTCTCAATTATGTTTCGACAGATGATTACTGGGAATTTCTTGGTAGTTATACTACTAATGATAAAGTGATGATAGGAGAACATCATAGTTGCTTAATTAAGTTCATATATAGTATCAAGTTTTAATATGAGTTCTGAAGCGAGTTCTAAATTGAGATGTGAGTTCTAATGTGATGACTCTTATCAGGTGAGAAATTTCGAGGACGAAATTTTCGTAAGGAGGGAGAGTTGTAACAACCCGTTTTTTATTGGTCTCGAAAATAGTGGTTTCAATGTCACCAAATTCGACGAGTAAGTTCGTAATATTATTATATAATATTTACGAGTCAAATATGATTTTAAAAAGGTTTTTAATTTGATAATTTATGTTATATAAGCGATTTATTAAGTTTAAGTGGTAAACCTTAAGGTCAAGTGGCTTTAGAAAATGAGGAATCGGCACCTCGTTTATATAAACTGAGTCGTAAATATTTTTATAAATATTTATAGAGTGTCATTAAGGTGGTATTAAAGTTTCGTTGAAAATTTTTAACGTTTTGATGGTTAATTAAGTGAAAGGACTAAATCGTAAAAGTTAAAAAAGTCAATCGCTATTAGTTTAATTGTATTAAAGGGTTAAAGAACCATAAATTTTAGGGTTTTAAAAGGTAATTATAATTTTTTTATTAATGGACAGTTTCAAGGTGTAATTTTTAAACAATTTTAGTTTATAAGCAAGGGTAATATGGTAATTAAATAAATATTTTAACATAAACAAATGAAATTAGTGGCCACCTTTTTCATTCTTTGTTTTTCATGACCGAATGGGGCAGGAAGAAACACCATTTTTTTTTATAAGGTTTACTTGCATATATTCTAATGCATGGTAAGTAATTCTTACCCGTTTTTAATCATTTTTATATTTTTGAGATCATTGCAACTAGGACTAGCTAGCCCGTACCTTCAATTTTGAAACTGTTAAAGATTTTGAATGTTTCAATTGATGAACCTTGTGATTTTAGATGTTAAATGATGAATTTGAGATACTAGTTGTTATTTAAAAGTATTTTATCAAATGATTTTAAATAAATTTTTCGATTAGGTACTAAATTATTAAAATAGTAAAAGTACAACGATTTGATGTGAAATTGTTACATGAATGGGATGTTTTGGATTCCATAAGTATTCAACTGTGCTCAATTTTAGGTAAAATGGTTAATTTGTATGTTTTAGGCTCGAGACTAAATTGAATAAAAGTAAAAATTTAGGGGTAATTTTGTAGAAATGTAAAATGAAATAATTGCATGAAATACATTATTTTAATGACTAAATTAATAAATTGAATGAAATTATTAATTTAGATCAAGATCGAGTGGAAAATTGAGAATGAAATATTACCAAAAAGTCCTTATACTTTGATATATCTACAATTTAGCCAAGTAAGTTCATTATACAATTATTTTTAATTGAATTAAATGTTTCATACTATTTCATTATTGGTTAAATCTTGAATGTCATTTAGCTAAGTTTTAAGAAATAAAAATGTAACGTTATTCGAGCTTTGTGCCTAGCAGACTTTATGTCGGTGATAATCAGGCTCTGTGCCTAGCAGGCTTTGTGCCAGTGATATTCAAGCTCTGTGCCTAGCAAGCTTCGTGCCGGTAGATTATATCATCCTTTGTGCCTATTAGGCTTTATGCCGGTGTGTTATATCAGGCTTTGAGCCTGGCAGTCATCGTGCCAATGTATTGTACCAGGTAAGTTGTACTAAAAATATTATTTCCATTATTCGATGTTATTTCATTTGATTCAACGGGTATGAAAAGGAAAGGATCAGTAAGTATTCAAAAGACTTATGTCATGAATCTATGAAAATGAATAAAAAGGTAATGTTAAACGAAAGTATGTTTATGTTCGTGAAATTGATGATTTCAAGTGATGTTATTCATATATATGACTTACCTTATGATATTTCGAGTGAATTATGAGTGTATGCACTAACTGGTGTATTGGTGATGATAAATAAGCTTGTGTCAAGTTTGCATGATTGGTCTATGTTTATGCTTATGTCTTGTGTTATGCAAATGATACGAGTGAGGGAATGTAGTAAAACGGTAAGTTCATAATTGACATGTAATGTGATGAGTTAAAGGGGTTTACTTATATCTGTGAAATTTACTTAAGTTTTGGATGAATTTATCTAGGTTGTGGATAAATACACTAATTTTTCAGTTGATAATGTCTTTTATGCTAACGTAAGTAAATGAAAGGTTTGATAAATCTTGTGGCATTGGTATAGATTATGTTTACCTTATAAAGTTCATTATTGAAATGAAATGTATGTTTAAAATTATACAAGCTTACCTTATAAGTTTTGGATGAATTTATCTAGGTTGTGGATAAATATACGGGCGTGTGGCTTGGCTGTGTGACTCAAGTTAGAGAGTTACACGGGCATGGACAAGGGGTGGATTACGGCCATGTGTCCCTACTTCGAATGTCCACATGGCCCAAGACACGGGCGTGTGTCTCAGCCGTGTGAGTCACACGGCTTGACCACACGGCCGTGTGACCCCTGTAGTGTAAAATTTTCTATCTTTTTCCATGAGATTTTAAATGTTTCTGATTTAGTTTCGAGTCATTTCTAAAGCCTTTCTATGGGCTCGAGGGCTAGTACAAGGGACAATATGAATGATATTGATTGATTTTGCTATGATTGATGTTGAGTTATTAAATGATTAAAATTTTTGATAGTTTTGAAATGTCAATTCTAGTAATGCTCCATAACGCTATTTCGACGACGGATACGGGTTAGGGGTGTTACAAGCTGAATTTTCCTTAGACTTATATCAATCCACATTTTTTCTCATTTCATAAAATATACAGGGAATTTTACTATTTTGACTAATTAATCCCTAAAAACAAATTCATCAAAAATCACTTAACAAAATAAGTTTAGTTAACAACCAAGTTTAATAATCCATCAATTAAACTCAAAACACATTCAAATTCATCCATAGTAAATCCCTCAACCTTTAACAGTTCTGCAAATTAACTCCCAGGCTAGCTAGACTAAGATAAAAACAAGCTCAAAAATATAAAAATCACTAAAAACAGGGTTCAAAATCTTACCATGCACCAAATGAAGCTTGGTCGAATGTTTCTAAACCTAACAATGGTGATTTTATGCAATAGCAAGTGAAAATGGAAGAAGATGATCATATTTTCTTACTTGTTTATGCTTTTATTTATTAATTTACTATTTTACCCTTATATTCCAAACTTATAAATTGCCAAACACATGCGCATATTTTCCCACTATCATTAAGTTGGGTATAATCACCCACTAAGTCCCATAATTCACATTTCCAAAGCCATTTAACCCATTTAACTAATAGAATTCAACTTTTGTACCATTTACAAACTAGTCCATTTTACTTAAGTAACTAACTAAACATTAAAATTTCTTAAAAAAATTTAATATTACCTTAAAATAACCCTATAGACATTAAATAAACATTACAATATTAACTCACTCATCGGAATCATGGTCCCGAAACCACTGAAAAAAGGTTGTTACAATTACCACTTATTGTGCCAACTATACTTGTATTAGGAATCTACAACACAAGGTCAGAGCAAATGGAAAAATTCTTAAGCTAGAGTTCAAACCCTAGAATAAACAAAAGAAAGTGCCCTTGAGACCTCTTTGATAGTTTATGAAAGTTTTGGGGAGAAAGGAGTTGAGAATGGGAGTAGAACATGTAAATAAGATGTTAAGTGGGAAGATTTAGGGGTTTTAGAGGGTAAAGGGGTTTTAAAACTTTTAAAAACACATGGTTCACATAGATATAACCTGTTTTTATTGTGACCCGATTTAGGTATTGTAATATTCAAGATTGGGTATCACGATAACGAGAAAAATTTCAAAAATCCCCCCTTTTCTAACTATCAGCGGTATTGCGATATCTATGTTGGATATCGCGATTCCACTGTCTTCCTATTTATATATTGAGTTTTTTTCAAATTTCGAGAGCATTAGGGTAAATCCTGAGTCTAAACACAGATGATTCACAAAACGAGAATTAAATTCATAAGGATGTAGCTAAAATACTATTCTGGACTCTCCATCATTCCACTGAAATGAAATTTCCACGAAGTCTAAGAAACCTTAATCCTTCAATTGTTCATCAATCGGTTAATCAAAACATTTTTCATCAATGTCAAAATTTAATCTTGCCTCGCCTTAGGCTATTTCCCAATATTCCTTCCAAGCCTTTTTTCCTCTAACTCTATCTCACTCTTTGCATTTCTTGAAGGGTATTTAAAGGTGGAATTACAAACTCAACTTTTATTTAGTTCCCTTTCCTCCAATGAACGTCTCTTAGTAGAGACTTGTGTTCGATTGGTTCATGATGAGGGCTCTTTTCTATGATTTTCGAAAAGTGTGACGACTTTTCCACATTTAACTCTACACAGTCACGAATTTTCCTTGTTACGTGCACATCTATACTGGATTTTCCAGTTTCAACTTGGTGTTGGGAATTAACCCTCAATCTTTCATGTTCCACCATGGTGTTGAAGGCTTTCTTCTCCACGTCAATAGTATCTAGTTTCGTAACAGTTCGATTTCCAGTGGTGTCAGAAATAGTGGTTTCGGGACTACAATTTCAACGTGTTAGTCCATAAATATTTATTATTTAATACTTACAAGGTCATTAGTGCCATATTAAATTTTTGTTGAGAAATTTTATTGTTTAGATAGTTAATTAATTAAAAAGAATTAAATCGTAAAAGCTTGAAAAGTTAGTTCTAATAGTTAAAAGTATTAAATGGTTAGTAAAATGCGGGTTGATGGATCTATGTAGTAATTAAACCATACAAGATGTTAATGGACTCAATTTAATTAGTTGTTAAGTTATTATTAAAAGGGTAAGTTAGTAAATTGTAAATTAATATGACAAAAACTAAAAACAAAATGAAATTTATCATCTTTTCTTGTTCTTTGTCGAAAGTTGAAGAAGAGAAAAACCATAGTTAAAACTTAAGTATTCGACACTTAGTATCCTTTCATGTAAGTCCAATTTCCACTCGTTTTTCATGAATTTTATGTTTTTTGTAACACCCTTAACCCGTATCCGTCGCCGAAACAGAGTTACGGAGCATTACCGGAGTTTACGGATCAAACAGACAGAAATTTCAAACATTTCATAGCATATCAATTTTCATAATAAAACCAATCAAAATCATACATATTGTCCCTTATACGAGCCATTGGGGCCCTAAATACGCATTAGAAACAAGTCGGGACTAAATCGAAAACTCAAAATTTTTTTCGAAAAACATTGAAAAATTTCAAAGCTACAGGGGTCACTCGGCTGTGTGGCCAGGCCGTGTGACTCACACAGTCAGGAGACACGCCCGTGTCTCAAGCCATGTGGGCATTCGAAATAGGGACACACGGTCGTGTCCGTGCCTGTGTAACTCTCTAACTTGATTACACAGTCAAGCTACACACCCATGTGCTAGGCCGTGTACCCTTTGAAGTAACCTCACACGCCCGTGTGCCAAGCCATGTGCTAGGCCGTGTACCAACCTGACTTGCAACCCTTTGAAAACTACAAGGGACACACGGCCGTGTCACCTGGCCGTGCGCGACACAGTTGAGACACACGCCTGTGTCTTTGCTCGTGTGGACGAAAATAGGCCATTTTACAAGCCATATTTCTCACCTAATTTGGCATCAACCTGCACTCAACATTGTGCATATAAACAAGTCATATTAAGGCATCCAAAACAAGAAAAATCAAGCCTTAAACATGTAGTATATTCACATACAACCAATATGCCCTTAGGCACCTCAAATGACAATCCATAAACATGTGCAAATATAAACACAATTTGATCATTTAACCAAAAAAGGCTTAACCAAAACTAAGCCATATTATGCCACTTGATTTATCCTTTAAAAACATACCAAAATGTTCCATATATGACAAACAAAAACTAGCTCTAAATGGTCATATAATTCGCATATAACTTGTGCACTAAAAACACCATATAAGTCATTCAAACAAATACCAATTCACAACCATTTAAGGCTTACACAAAATGCATATTCAAACCACCATTTTACCTTCCATCATTCTACCATATCAAGCCATACCTCAACCCATATAAGGCAACTTATATACACATCAAAATATACTATTTCACCAACACAAGGCCAAAATGCAAACCAACCAAATGGTCATTTCCACAACCAAAACACATAGGCTAACATTAGCCAAAATAACCTATACATGCCATTATAACCAAACTTAAACCAACTGAAAGTACCGAGTGAGTCGATGGATAGTGTGATATAGCTCCGATAAGCTTCCAACCCGAACAAGGTTCTGATTCACTAAAAACATGGAAAATACACAAAATAAGCATTTAAGCTTAGTAAGTTCGTATAACATAGAATTTAAATTACCATTTATTCACATATAAGATAAGTAAACAAAGCATATCCCAACATATATTGGCCAAATGGCTAAGCATATATACATCAACCATGTTAGTCATGTAAACACATATATAAACTAAGTCATGGATGAGTTCAACAATTAATCAAATTCCATATACATGTATCATCCATTTCATATACCTATATACCATGTAATATCATTTTCATTTAATTCATATGTATACCTATAATAGTTCGTATTGAACTCATGTCATATCTTATTAGAATATTGCCCATTGAACCATTTAGAATATTGTTGGATACTCGAGATAGCTTACACATATTGTGCTAAACTGTAATCCATCAATTTTTGTACATGTATGCTCATACGAGCTATGAATCGGTATGCTCTCACGAGCTGTAAATCGGTAAGCTCATACGAGCTGAGAATCAGTAAGCTCTCACGAGCTGCAAATCGATAAACTCATACGAGCTATGGTGTATCCGCAGCACATGCAAGAACTCAACCAAATTGGTAACCCTAATGACATGTTATTTGTATCCTATAAATTCCTAAAGTTCAAACGGGACTCAGTAATCGATATACGTCGTCAGATATGCGATTGGTATTTATACATGGTTATTATACAAATCACACACATATAATTCACTTAAAACATATAAATACTCAATTTAATTACACGAACTTACCTCAACGAGTATACGTAGATACGGAGGTGATTAATCTGAGATTTTCTCTTTGCCTCGATCTAACTCCGTACGAGGTCTGGCTGGATCTATATAGATAAATTTAACCCAATTCAATATATTTCACATTCAATTTAGTCCAACACATATTTTTGACAAATGGAAAACATAGAAAAACTACGTTAAAAGAAATGAAGATGAGAGGGAAACAAAGGGAGAAGCAAAAGAAAATGGAAAATAAAGGGAAAAAAAGTTAAAAGAACATAAAAAAATTTTGTTCAAATAAAAGTGACTAAAATGTCTCCGAGACAAACAAAATTATTATTTTGATAGTTGATCCTAAATAATATCTTGAGCAATAAATAATTAAAAAATTAGGTGGGGGTTAAGAAGGTCATAATAAAGCTATGATTGTAATAATGAAGGGGTAGGTTGAGTTCTGGAAATATATGTAGAGTTGAAAATTTAATTTAAATATATATACACAGACATTGCGCATGATTTTGTACAATATCTATCATTATCATATTTTCATGTCACTTAGAATTGAATGAAATGATAGCACTTTTTCCATGTCAGCTCTAAATTCTGTATAGAGGTGTTAATGAGCCGGGCCGGGCCGGGCCCATAAAAAAAATTCAGCCCGTTTCCTAGGCCGGGCCCGCCCGCTCGAATATATTCGATATTTTTCCCAGTCGGACCGTGAAAAATATATGAAGCCTGCCCTGCCCCGCCTGCTTTTTTTTTGACTTAAAAGTTAAAACTAATTGTTATTAAAATTAATTGTTATTGAATTTATATCAAATATCAAATTGTAATTTTTTGTATATAATGAACAAAAAATAAAATAAGATTACTTATTTGAATTTAATTACAAACAATTAATTTGAATTTAATTACAAACAATCAAATATTAAAAATAAAAATGATTATACAAGTAATTACAAACAATTAACTAAGAATTTAATTCCTTTTAACTTTTAACTTAAATATTTTAAAGTTTATCATATCATTACATTTTATGCTTTTAAAGGATAACAATATCAAAATTGATCCATACTATTACTCTCATTGATCTTTGATCCATAGTTCCATACTCAATTTAATAAGTAAGACAAAAGTAGCCAAAAATACTTATTATATAAATTTTAAAATATGGAGTCAGTTCTTAACTTCTTATTCTATACTCTATACTTAAAATGGTAAAGCTCAACTTTTTTCTTTTTAAAAGTTTTAATCCAAAGATCAAAGTTACTAGATGAAAAGAGATCAACTAGAATGTATCAAATGAATGTCCAAATCTAGCATAGCATATCAAGAAAGAATATGATAACTAATCGAATAAATCTAAAAAATTTGAATGTCATTGTTTAAATGTTAGTACAAAGTTTTAGCCATATGTTTGTTGTTAATCATAATAATCATAACAAAATCAAGCAATGAAAATCCCAATCTCTAATTTTGCTTCAAACTATGTTTGAGATAAGAAAACATAAGTTCAACGCCACAAGTACATATACCTCCAAAATGA
Source organism: Gossypium raimondii (assembly GCF_025698545.1). NCBI lineage: Eukaryota > Viridiplantae > Streptophyta > Magnoliopsida > Malvales > Malvaceae > Gossypium > Gossypium raimondii. The sequence goes on along the minus strand of NC_068572.1, from coordinate 29,372,650 downwards.
CTTTGGAAAATTAAGCAACAAACCATAATATTCATACATTAATCCAACAACATATTTAATTTCATAACAAAATATAAATTGTAAGCTAAATTAAATTTTAAACATTTAGAAAAAAAGTATTTTAAAAAGCTACTGAAGAAACATCATCATCATCATCGTCCTCATCGTCCTCATCGTCCTCATCGTCCTTTTTGCAACCAATTTCTAACATGAAATAAGAATAAATAATTAGATAATCAAATTGATGAAAAAATAAAATAATTAGATAATCAAATTGATGAAAAAATAATATAAAATTTGAATAATAAAACGAGAATAATAATTACCTGCTAAAAACCCCTTAGCTCGCATCCAATCATCCAAGCAAACAACGGCTTGAACCGTTTTTGGCTTAAGCGAACTCCTCAAAGGTGTGATAACTTTCTTACCCATGCTAAAAGCCAATTCGGAAGCTACAGTCGATATTGGAATTGCCAAAAGATCACGAGCCAATAATGAAAGCTCATTGTATCGAACTGAACTTTTGCTCCAATAATCTAAAACATCTATTTGACTATTCAACTCAAGCTCCGGTTCTTCCAAATAAATGTCCAACTGTGACTTCTCACTCCTAGTGCTAGATTCATTTAAATATCGTTTATAATCATCACTCTCATCAAAATATCCCCCAAAATCAGCACTACTATCATTGTGTTCATCCAAACCAGAATCAACAGGATTTTTATCCGAAACATTAGAACTCCCAGCCAAAGAGGAAGACGTGGATTTGGATTTCTTAACATACTCATCAAACAAGAGTCTAAGATTGCTAAGAATGGTCTCAACAAAATCTGAAGCATGAATATCATAGATTGTATTAAAGCAATACTGCACATAATTCAACTTGTAACGAGGATCTAAAATTGCAGCACATGATGATATCAACGAATACTCAGCCCAATACTTATTAAATTTCTCTTGCATTTGCTTAACCATTGGAGTTAAAAACGAATAAGGACCTTTAACTGTATCAAGCAAGACCTTGTGAACCTTCCAAACTCCTCTAAAATAAAGATTAGCAGTTGGATAATTAGAACTAAAAAAAACACGTCACATCATAAAAGACTTTCAAAAATTTGCAAAGAATAGCAACATTTCTCCACTCCTCGTTAGAAAGTGCAAACATTTGATAATCTTTATCCCATTGGCCCCAATAATCTAGCACATCTTTATAGTAAAGAGAAGATTCAAGCATCAAATAAGTAGAATTCCATCACACACACACATCTTGACGCAACTTTTTGGTCACATTCAAATGAAAACTTTTGTCGGCCACATAATAAAATCTTTTCCTACAAATTCCCGACTTTCTTATGTACCTAATTCCATTTCGACTCTTACCAACAACATCATCAGCAAGTTCCAAACCAGCTTTAACTATAAGATTCAATATATGTGCACAACATCTAACTTGAAAAAAAGCACCATCACACAAAATAGCTCGGTTTGCACGAAAACGATTTTTAAGACAAGAAACCATAACATCATTATAAGAAGCATTATCCAAAGTGATGCTAAAAATTTTCTTATCTATACTCCATTGAGATAAACATAAAACAAGTTCATCCGCTATGTTCAAACCATCATACTGAGGAAATAAAGCTCTAAACCTTATGATTCTCTTTTGTAGCTTCCAATCTTTGTCAACCCAATGAGTAGTAATGCAAATATATTCATCATTAGTATGCTCTGAGTTCCAATTATCAGAAGTTAGACAAATTAAACCAGGTGCTTTAGCCAACTCTTCTTTAACACGATCTCTCTCTTTTGCATAATACATTAGGACATCCCTAGCAGCTGTATGTCTACTTATATTCTTAAAATTAGGACTAGCAATTCTCATCATGTATCTAAAGCCCGGTTCGTCAACTGTCCTAAATGAATGCTTGCCACACACAAGAAAAGTAGAAATAGCTTTACGACACTCATCAGCATCAAACTTGTAGTTTTTTATAGATGGGACACCTTCGGGTGATGGTTGAGTGGCTATGGTGTATTGAGTGATGTCCTTATTAACTTTTTTCAAACAGCTATTTAGATGACGTCTTAAATGAGAGGTTCCACTAGAAGATTTAGCAGAGAAGATAGTCTTACAGTGATTACATTGTGCCTTCAATTCATTTTTGTTCTCGCATTCAAGCTTTGTCATTTCATCCCACACCTTTGAAGTGGTAGACTTTTGACGTTTGAGAGAACTTTCAACGTTTGAGAGAACTTTCATACTCATTAAACCCATCATCCATAGGTATAGGAGTGTTTGAACTAGCCATAGTCATAAAACTCAAGTCCTGCAATCCAAAAATAATCTTATTTATAACTCGGTTATTGAATATATAATTATATATATACATGTATTAAAATTAAATAATCTTAAATTTAATCAATGCCATGCACCTTCAAAATGACACTACATTTGGGGGTAAATTACGATTTACGACATCTAATCATAAAAATATTAGATTTTAAACAACATCTTGGGCAATTAAAGACATAGTTTTCTAGTATTTTCTTAAAATGGTAAGTAATTATTTAAATTTAAATATTTTTAATGTTTGACAAGTAACACTATAATACATTAGGACATCAACATTTAATGTGTTACAAATTAAATGTATATTTATAACAATATATTAAAATTTAAAAGTTAAAACATTATATTAAAACAATATAATTATAAGTATATTAAAACAATATATTAAAAATTATATTTATAATAGTATATTAAAATAGTATATTATAAATTTCATAACAATATATTATTAAAATAGTATATTACATTTAAAATTATTGTTTTAATAAAAAATTAACAATATTAATTATTTAGTTAATAACATTATAAAAATATAAGCACCAATTTATGTTAAAAATAAAGTATAGAAACTAAAATTTAATCATTTTGTTAAAAGGATATAAAGATTAAAGTTTAGTTGTAACTTGTAAGCATAATAGAGGGATAAAATGATATTCGACCATTTTCATATAAAAATAAATACATATTACATAATACATAATAGTATAATACCGAACTTATATATTGCACGAGATAATAAACTAGTTATTTAACTATGCTAGTCGCCTTGTGATACAAGATCAAACTTGTCACATGTCTTTAAGTAATACTAAAAGAACACACAAAATTCAAATGAAAAGTCGCTAAGGTTGACTGTTTTGAAGGAAAGGGTGTGAGATAGTGATAGTAGCAACTTACCTGCGCTTGCTATTTTTTCTGCCTCACTAAATAGCTTGTTTCTGCAATAAAACAAAGCAAACACAAAAAAAAAAGATTAAATAAAGCAACAAAGCAAACACAACTACTATATCAAACTAATGAAAACAAATGTAACGGTTCGTTTGAGATTTTCCAATTCGTTTAGACCATAACGAATTGGAATATGAATGAAAACAAATCTCAAACAAATGTTTAGACCATAAATGTAACGGTAAGTTGGTAATAACCTGCAATTTATTACTCCCTAGCTTTCTCTTAATTAATCATTCAGTTGATGCTGGAACTAGTTAAATGAAAATAAATGAACTAATTTCAGGCCCCGCTTAAATAAATATTTTTTTCTGCGAGGGATACAATGAGCTTCAGGTTTCAACTACTTATGATTGTGTCTACACTGACATAAAGTTCAGGCTACCAAATATAAGCAAACAAAGCTCTTGCAAGTCAGTGGTAGTAAGAATGCATTATTACCAATAAAAATTCATTAGCTTTTCAAAACTGAAATAATAAAAAAGAAAAAGAATGTGACAACAAAGACATAAAAGGAAGGTCCATGAGACTCTGACAATTGATTTATAATATGATTCATCCTTAGCAAATTATAAGGCAACTGAATGACTAGGTTAACAAGAAAATAAGCGAAATTAGGAATCCATAGCTCTTTCCACACAAAGAGCTTAATCAAGGCTTAAGGCATCATGTATTAATGCATGAATGATGTGTACTGGCACCAACCTGCCAGAATATAATATTAAAACAAACTATAATCAGATATGCCAAGATCTTTACACCAAACCAAGTTTTATCTACTCTCTGCTATATATATGTGCTTTGAACCATCATTATAGTAACATGTTTGTATTGGGTTTTTAGACAACTCATTTCAGAATGGTTAGAATAATCTAATAATAATTTCAATGAAATACCCTTGAGTAGGTGTCTTTTTTTTATCATAAAGAGGATCACAGTTCATAAATAAATAAACTTACAGTTAAATAAGCAAACATCATATTCCAATTCATTTGAGATTTTTCATTCATTGTTACTGGTTCGTCATAGCTTAAACACTGACAATTTCGATGGCCTTAAACTCATTTTCTCATCCTCAGTTTGTGTTGATACCATTTATGTGCCAGGACACCTTCAAGCCATAAATATGGCAACATTAATGTAACACCATTAAAAAAAAATAAAAACACAACCATTAACAAAGATTAACAAAGAAAATCAAAATCGAACACCATTAACAAAGATTAACAAAGAAAATCAAAATCGAACACCATTAACAGCAAAAATCAAAATCACAACCAACATCAAAAAGCAAAAAAGGGAGAAAACGTTAAAAAATTAGGAAACCGTTAACAGATAACTCACCTTTGAAGACGTTGAAGGCTAGATTCGCTGGAAGCACCGTTAGAGCGGAGGTGGAGTCGTGGAGGACCGATCACCGGAGGTGGAATGGTGGGTCGGGCGAGGTGGGTTTCCGATTTGGGGGGAAAAAGGGAAGGGAATTTAAGGATTTGTCTCTGAAGAAAAAAAAAAGAGAAGGGAAGGGTGTCGAGGAAATGGGGAGGGGAATTGGGAAAGTTAATTCTAATAATAAATTTTAAAAATAAAAAAAATTATTTAGATCCAGGCCAGGCCCGGGCCAAAAAAATTTTACTCGATACCCGGCCCGTTTTTAAAACGGGCCTATTTTTTGCCCGAGCCCATATTTCGGACCTATTTTTTACCCAAACCCTTCCAAATTTCGGTCAAGCCTTCGGGCTGGGCCGAACCGCCCAACCCATGAGCACCTCTAATTCTGTACTTCGCCTCAAACTACAGATTACGTTAAACAAGTCCCACTAAATATCTTTATCGCTTGCTCTTCTTTTCATTTTTATTATTTTTCTGAGAGGGAACAATCTTTTTTCACTTTTATTTTAGAATCAATAAAAATTAGATTTCGTTAAATTTACTATATTTTATGTTAAAATTGTATTTAATAAGTGAGTGATAATAAATTTATATTTTAATATTTTTGAGCAAGTCTTTTATCTTTATATTTGTAATTTGTAATTGTTTTATTTAAATGTAACATAAAATATGAAAAACAAAAATATTAATTATAATTAAAAGAATTAATATTTTTAAAAATTTTATAATTGTTTGACGATGTAATTAAAAATAAGAATAACTCGAAAAATGCTTTAATATAAGTAAATTATATTAGATGATTGGCAGTTTGAGTGTAGTTTTGATAGCCTCTTCTCCATTTAATTTTCAATTATATAAACATGAAATCATTTAATCAATAACTAAAATTTTAAATAGATATATGATATTTATTTAAGATATCATACAAATCGTAACATTATCTTATATTATAAATTTAATTATTAATTTTTTTGTATTTATAGATATATTTTATATGTTTTACTATTTAAGTTTAATCAGAATGTGACATCTTTCACTTTTTCAACCACTTAAATCCGAACTCAACCAAACCTTTCTAAACAGAGAAAACCGTTGTAAGCATGCATTAACATTTGTTAAATTTCCTGTTAGCCAAAATCACTGTAATTTGCCAATTGCCATGCGACACTTGGTAAGAATAGATAGGGTAAGATATTGCCCTTTTCTAACTTTATCTGATATGACTTCAACACATCCGTAAGTAACCAACACACTCATCAGGATAAGGCGTGCCTCAGAGTGCAACATTATATCTCTCTCCTTTATTTGTCCCTGTATGCCGCCCTCTCCTTTTATCCCATATTCCACTCTTTATATATACACTTTAAGAGCAAAATGATCCCGCTCATAAAGTTATATAATTGTAAAAATATCTTCCATGAACCGCCAAACTCAACTCCCTGTCTCAAAGGCTGTCCAATAACCAGGTGAAATATCATCTTTTTTTATTTCTATAACAAATTAAAAGAAATATCATTTGAATCACCATAAAAATTAATTCTTTTAAGATTCGTGACTGCAACTCTCAACAATATCATCTTCGAATTTCGAAGATGAGTAATCAACACTTACTTATTGATAGTATAAACATATTCATGCATCATATGTTGAACACAAATACGGATGCTTTGAAAAACATGAACATTTTGGATAATTTAGGAAGGCAGAATCTGCCATTTTTCATAGTACATATACTCACAATTCAAACCTCACTCTGCTGCTACTGCTGCTGTTCATACATTTAAAAAGCAAAGAAGCAATGGAGAAGAAATTAATAGAAAAAAAAAAAGTCCTAAAACACAAATAAATTTGATGGATGCAAGTGAAAAACACTGGGGACGTCTTTCTCATCTTTATCTCCTTTTCTGTTCTTAATTCTTTAACTGTGGCACCACCTGAGCACATGCACATACACAAACTCCTTAGTCAGTCATCAAATTTGGGGACTTTGCTTTGTGAACAAAAGATCAAACCATCAAACCCACACCCATGAATGCAATTCAGTAAGGTGAAACGCAATTTGATTCGATAAGACTAAAAAATTTCATCAATGTCAGAAAAAAGTCAAGACAATCTGTTTTGTAAATATTTGAACTTTCCAGCTAACTAGGTCAGTTCATAGCACCTTGATTTTGAACCATCTCATCAGTGTCTCTAAATGGTCGAGAGAGTGATCACCAACCTGATCTTGTGATGAATCATGCGGCTGAGATGATGATCTCATTGATCTTTTAACAGGCCTACTCTTCTTCATTTTGCTTCTAGTTTTGCCAATGAAATGTACTGCTACTGTGGGGGAGGGGGTATCCCAAAAGGCCAGAATGGAACAATGTCAAAAGAATAACTAAAAACGATTAAAAAGAAAACCATAACAGAGCTGACCCTTGCAACAAATATCTCCTGGCATATTCGACAATTTATGTATTCTTTGCGTGGTGTTAGGAAGGCTGGTCAAAAACGAAGCTTTAAAAGTTTAAGATAAAAGAATTCGTACAAGTTAATATTTCACAACTTCCTTACGCCAGTGTTTTGGCACTTAAACAAACAAGGTCTAACTCAGAGATTAGAAAGAAAAAAAAAACGCTTTCTTTTGTTATATGATAAAGTTTACCCATGTTTCACCATGGATATATGAAGATATGTGCTAAAATGCAGCATGAAGAAGAAGAAGAAGAAAACAAAGGCCGATGATGAGAAACATTACCTGGAGTGGAATGCTTTGTCCTTGGTTTGCAATCGAGAGTGGAGTCGGAGCTATCAGGCAAGTGACGGTCGAGACGGAGATTATAGCGGTCGTTACTCTGAAGCATTGTATTGACGAACCATGCTTCCATGGAGTTCAAGAAGTGCACATGCTTCTCCTCCGTCCATGTCTCATTTCGGTTGCTGGGCACGTGCGACTCCATGCCCAGTGCCCACCCTCGCCTTCGAAGCCAAGCCCCAAAGACAAACCTTCTCTTTCTTCTCTCGCTCTCTCTCTCGGATTCCCGAGAAACAAACAGTTGGTGGTGGGTGGGTATATTAAATTTTCTACCAATCTTCTTTTTGGGTTTCATTTTTGTTTCTGAGCCAAATCGGAGGGTTTTATATAGAGTGCAGGCGTAGGTGGTATTTCACTTTTTTATTCTGACAAAAAAAATCCAATTGAGAATGGAGGAATTAAGAGCGAGTACTTAAGTTCTATACTCGCTAGTTTTCACCGACGCCTGTAACTTGGATAAATTCTTTTAAGATGAGCTACTTCCAAGGAAAATAAAAAAAGCTTATTCGTTCGCATAAATTAAAGCAGAATTTTAAAAGAAGATTTCAGAACTTATTATTACTTTTGAATATAACAACTTATCTTTTTATGCTTATATGTAAAAAAAAAATTAAAAATATAAAAGAAATTAATTATGCTCATGTATTAAATTTGTATTCAATTAAATTCATGTTTTTAATTAAAATAATTAATTAAATCCTTCCGTTAACGATTTCTATCATTCACCCTATTGACTGTTAAAATAAATTGATGAATCAATCAGATGATGGCACGTGATAGCTTTTGGCTTTTGGCTTAATCTACTATTTTTCTCATAAATTGATTAAAAATCATAAAAATTATAAAAAGAAAAAGAAAAAAATCATCAAAAAATAAAAAATATTAAAATTGATATAAATTTATAAAAATTATTAAAACTTATAAAAATATTAAAAATCAAATAAAATTAATTATAAAAAATCTATGAAATTAATAAATTTTATTTAAAATTTAAAAACGTATTAAAAATCTTAAAAAACTATAAAAATATTAAAATTGATATAAACTTATAAAAATTATAAAAAAATCATAAAAACTTGAATTTGATCGAATCAGTCAGTTGGACTAGTTAGCCCAAAAGCAATAAGGGTATTAGTTTAGAGAAAGCCATTAGATCGGCTGACCTGGGAATCAGGTGGTTGAATTGATTTTTTTTTATTTTTAATATTTTTTATCAAACCAAAACTTCATTATCCAACTACTAGCATATGCCAGAATGAAATATTCAGACCAAGATTTTCATAATCGAACCGAAGGCCGAAACGGTCAAGCCATTGATTTGTCAATTCAACTAGTCTATCCAGTTCAATAAAATAAAACATTAAAATTTGAATAATAAAAAATATTAAAAAGATCAGTTTAATCACCTAGTTCCTAGGTCAACCAGTCTAATGGCTTTCTTCGAACCAATTCCCTTGTTGATTTCAGTCTAACCACTCTAACCCACTGATCTGGTCCAGTTCAAGTTTTTATGATTCTTTTATAGTTGTTATGAGTTTATATAAAGTTTAATAATTTTATTATTTTTATAAAATTTTAAATATTTTACATATGTTTTATTAATTTTATAATTTTTATAATTTTTTTAGGTTTTTATATTTTGATAATATATATAAGTTTATATCATTTTTTGTCGCATCCCAAAAATTGGGTTAGTATCAATGTTTGTGAAACCAAGAGTGGTCACGCCCCGATTTATAATGTTACCATTGTGCATTTGCTAAATAAGAAAGTTATTGGACTAATGGTTAAGTGTTAGTGAATTTGTCCTTGAAACTCAGGTTCAAATCTCTTCCCTTGCATCAATTTTATTTTGTGAAAATTTGCTCCAAACCCTAGCAAGTGTCACGCCTCGTTTTAAGAATAAATGTTGTAAGAGTTTAAACAAAATTGAGTATCTTGCCTAGCGGTTAAGTAATGTAGCTATCCCTAGAAATCCCAAGTTTGAGCTTGGTTCCTCCAATTTTATTATTTTCGACAAACTAGGTAAAGTTATAGATTACCATGAATTTTGTTTTGGGTTTTCCTTTCAATATTAATAAGAACGCAGTCTGGGTGCTTGTAAATCGACTTACTAAGTCAACCCATTTCCTATCTGTGCGAAAAAATTATTCGTTGGAAAAATTTGCAAAACTCTACATATCTGAAATTGTGCGCCTCCATGGCATACCAATGTCCATAGTGTCAGACCGAGATCCAAGGTTCACATCGAGGTTTTGGAAATAGCTGCAAGAATCTTTGGAAACAAAGTTACGGTTCAGTACCGCCTTCCATCCTCAGACGAATGGGCAATCAAAAAGAGTAATTCAAGTTCTTGAAGATATCTCGGAAGCTGTGCAATAGGTTTTGGAATTAACTGGGAAAATATCTTCCATTGGCGAAGTTTACATATAACAACAATCATCATGCCAGTCTAGGAATGTCGCATTTTGAAGCATTGTATGGAAGAAGGTTCAAATCTCCCACCTGTTGGCTAAAGCTCAGTGAGAGAAAGATAATTGGTCTTGACTTGGTACAAGAAATAGAAGAGAAGGTTTCGATCATTCGAACTCATTTAAAAGCTGCTCAAGATCGACAGAAGGCCTACGTTGATAGAAAAAGAAAGAATATTTCGTTTGAAGTATGAGACAATGTATTTTTGAAGGTTTCTCCCTAGAAAAAAGTTATAAGATTTGGAAAAATAAGGAAACCTAATCTCATGTTTTATAGAACTATATGAGGTGATGGAGTGAGTTAGTCTAGTGGCATATAAATTGGCACTACCGCCAGAACTGTCGAATATTCATAACGTGTTCCACATATCCATGCTGAGGAGATATTGATTGAATCCAAACCATGTGGTTCAAGTAGAAACTCTAGAAGTAAAGCCTAACCTATCTTATGAAGAAGAGCCTGTTCGAATTTTGATAAAAGAAGTGAAAGAATTGAGAAATAAAAGAATTCCACTAGTAAAAGTGTTGTGGAGAAACCACAATATGGAAGAAGTCACTTGGGAGAGGGAAAGTTTAATGATAGAGTAATACCTTCAACTATTCGCAGGGAAGAATTTTGAGAATGAAATTTCCTAAGTAGGAGAGAGTTGTAACGGCCCGTTCGGCATCTATCATATTGATGTGTTGTTGGTGTATAATTGAGTAAGCCAAAGTAGAAATGGGGTGAATTATCAGCTAAAGCGTTGGGTTGGACTATTGTGTGAATTTGTCAGCACACCCTTTTGAGAGATACCTTGTTAGAATTCTCCATTTGCGAACTTTATAGTTTGGCGAGTTCCTAGGTTTGGTGGACTCTTTTATGAGGTGATCCGCCAACCCTAGATGTTTTGGGTGAACTTGCTAGTTTGCAGAGCGATAGAATTATTTTACATGGAAACGATAGCTCAGTGAGTATCGTTAGAGTCTAGCTGAAACCTAGTTGGAATTGAACTAGATACTGTAGATGACAGTTTGATATGTTTAGATAGTTGGATGACCTGTTTAGTTGGTTGCTTAATTGTACAGGCAATGTTTTACCACTATGATTAGTGGTAGTAGTTGCGTTTTTTAAAAGATTAGATTTCAAATATTATTAGGCAAGCTTAGTTACAGATTTCAAGGGCGATAGTGGGATCTTTTACCTTCCCACTAAGTTTATTTTACGCTGTCTGTGCTATAAAATGATGCATATAGCCAACATGTTTCTCTATGTTCTTCCATACGTCTTTAAAATTTTTAGTTATCTTTTGCTAGAGGAGAGAAGGAAGGTTTCCAGAAGCTTGTCAAATGCCATTGATAAGTACCAGCTGACTGGTAATTTCTTGAAAACCCTTAGGATGACATTGAGGGAATTTGCGTCTTTGCATTAATGCATGCATAATCAATTTTTAATAGATAAATGGTTTGATAATTATGATTTTTTCTTATTTAGCTCAAAAAGCTAGCAAATGTCCAAACAATTGAGGCAGAAGACTAATAAAGTAGATTTTACCCTGAAGTTTCTAGTGAGTTCCTTATTATTTCCTTTGAGTTGTGAAAATTCTATGATATGTGGATCGTGAAAGGTAAGTTGTCCCTAATAAAGATGGGTCGATGTGTCTTGTATTGACGAGTGTGTAATAAGTCCGTGTTGTGTGTGTGAACATGACCATGGTCGAGGTAAAAATAGTCACATTGTGTCTAAACCTAGTACCAGACTATTTGTGACATGTGAAAAAGTAGAAAGAAGAATTATTTGAAGTGCCTCCGATAAGGCAACTTTATTGCAAACCAGACAGGCAGATCACGAGCCGACCTTGTGGGAGAACACATGTTCAATTTAACAAGGAATATGAATATTAAAATGATTATGGTTGATACACGATTCTGATTTCTGAAATATGAGTTCGAGGCTGGCATAAAGTTGGGTCATAAGTAAACATACATGATTGAGAGAAGTATGTATAAGTTGGTGGTATGTATCTGTCAAGGTACTATATGCATTATGTTGGCGAAATGTTGTCGCCAAAGAATTGTACTGGCTGTAACAGCCCAATTTCAGTGGTATTAGAAGCAGTGGTTTTGGAACCATAATTCTGATGAGTGATTTATTATTTTAATATTTATTTAATATTTACGGGATTATTTTAAAGTTTTATTAAAGTTTTGTTAAGAAAATTTGAAGTTTAAATATTTAATTAGGTAAAAAGGACTAAATTGAAAAATATACAAAAGTTGAATTCTATTAGTTAAAAAGGCTAAATCACTATGGAAAGGAAAGTTAATGTGCTTAGATAGTAAATATACCTTAATTAAGTTAGTGGATAGTTATGGACAAGGTTTTATTGAATTTTTTATTAATTTTAAGGTTAAAGTAGTAATTTAGTAAATAAAAGAAAAGTTAAGTAAATAAAAGACAAAAGAAAGATGTTATCTTCTCCATCTTTGTTTCTACAACCTAAAATAGCCATTAGAGAAGAAAAAAGGTTCGGTCAAGCATTTTACTCTTGCATGGTATGAATTTAAACCCCGTTTTTAATGATTTTTATGTTTTTGAGTTCGTTTTAACTTAATCTAGCTGACCTGAGGATTAATTTACAAAATTTTTAGGGGTTAAGGGACTTTCATGGTTGTTTCTTTTTAATATGTTTTGAAGTTATTTGATAGATTATTAATCTTGGTTGTTAAACAAACTTATTTTGTTAAATGATTTTGATGAATTTGAAATAGGGATTAAATTGTTGAAAGTGTAAATTCATGGGTTTTATTGTGAAATGTTGGTAATTATGGGTTGTTCCAAGGTCCCTTGTAGCATTGGTTAATATGGATTTAGGTTAAAATGATTAATATTCAAGTTATGAGCTTATGAACTAAATTGTGAAAAGTTTAAATATTAAGGGTAATTTTGTAATTTTACATAAATATGAATTATGAATTGAATTGAATACTTGAAGTACTTAATTGAATGAAATTATCTATTTATATCAACATAAACAACAATCAGACTTAAATCGAGGGAAGGTGAAAGCTTCGGATTAGTCTGAAATTATACTTCTACGAATTTAGTTGTCGAGGTAAGTTCGTATCAATTATAATCGTATTAATGATAGCTAAATTGATTATTTAATATATTGTGTTAATATAAATGGAATTGAAAATGTTTATGTATCAGTGTTTTAAGTAATTGACGAATAACGAATCCCGTTTGAACCTTAAGAATTCTTAGGATACGAATGACATGTCATTAGGGATTTCATGTTTCGGGTGCTGGTATTAAATGTCCTACTGATGGCTGAGGTCCTGCATTTGTTGCAGATTCTCCACAACTCGTGTGAGCAGCATCGTGTAACTAACATTTCGACCTACAGCTCGTGTGAGTAGTCCCATTTCATAGCTCGTGTGAGTATTGATGTAAAGGAAAGGTTACGGTTATATGTAAAGGCACACAATGTGTGAGCATTCTTGAGTATCCAATGTAATTCTAGATGGTTCAATGGGTAAGTAAAAGAAATGGCATGTTAAGTATATAAATGAAATGATTCATGATCTTATGAAAAGGTTGATGAATTAAATGATGTGTATATGAAATTTACTTACTATATGTTTGAACTCATATGTATCATGGATGAACCTACAAACTTGTGAGTTTGATGGTGCTTGTATAGGCTTTTACTAAACTTATGGTCTTGGTAATGATATTATGCTTATTCTATAATTTGTGTTAAAGAAATGGTAAGTAATGTTTGAGTTTATACGGGCTTACTATGCACTAGTTGCTTACGTAGTTATTTTTCTTTGTTTTATAGATTATTAGAAGCTCGATCGATTGAAAGCTTGTCGGGGATCAATCACACTATCCAACAACCATTTCGGTAATTTTTGAGTAATTTGGCCAAGGTTATGTATAGGACCCCTTTTATAATGGTATTTCTTGAATGTGTAATGGTTGATTTGGTATGTATATGGTTTTCAAGTTTATATTTAGTTTGATGAGCTTTGGAACCTTGGCAAGTTAAGTCATTTTGGCCATTCTTAAGTGCTTGTATATAAGACTCTTTTGGTATGTTTGTGGTGGCATGTAAATGGTCATTGGTGATATCATTTGGTCGAAAAATGAACTAGGTTTTGTGCTTGGAGTATGGATATATTGATTTGTTTGGTTAATAATGTTTTGGTATAAATGTGGTGCATTTGAATGGCATATTGGTTATATGAAATATGATGTTTGAAATGGTATGTTTATAAGTGTTTGAATGATGTTTAAGTCAATTGAATGTGTGCACAAATAGGATGGATGGCTAGGTGTGTTTTGGCCTTGAAATGACTTATTTTTAGGGTCAAATTATGGATCACACAACCTGGGACACAGGTTGTTACACGGCCTGGCGACACAGCCGTGTGTCATTTGTAAATTGTTAGTGTATCATGTCACTGTGTTACACGACCTAGCACACGGCCTGCGACACGGTTGTGTGTTGCAAGTCAGAGAGTTACACGGCCTGCGACACGGCCGTGTGACCTAACTCAGTGAGTTACACGGGTTGTGACACGGCTTGGGCTATGTCACACGACCTAGCCACACGGCCGTGTGACCCCTGTTTTCAAAATTTTCAACTTTTTCCCAATATTTCTGATTTGTTTTTATTTAGTCCAGACTATTTCTAAACTATTTTTAGGGCCTCGAAGGCTCGAGTTAAGGCCCAAATGCATATGTTTGATTGTTTTTAATGTGATTTACTTAAATAATGTTAAATGATTTTATTGAGATGCTTTGAGGTAAAATGTTATTTCGATTCTTCGATAATGCTCTGTAACTCTAACACGGCGATGGAGACGTGTTAGGGGTATTACACTGGCAACTTGGCACAATGTGTCTATATGACTAAGTCTCGAAATTGTCATTATTTTTGGGTTTACTATCGATAACTTGATAATCATTCTGCCTCTATTTGGAACTCACTGAGTTCAATTGAATTTACTCTGTTACTTTTCTTTCCCCAGCTTTTGAGTAATAGAAGAAGACCAATAGAAGGGGATTACGCCAGAGCTACGTCTACGAGTGAACCACTTGTGTATTTTGTATCATGCATGGCTAGTTGGCAGATGGCGTATATAAAAGTTTTGTACTTAACTTTTGTTTTTACCTCACAATCATATTGTTTTTGTCTTAAAGTGGAACTGCCCCTTATTATGCATGTGTATACCAAACTCCCTTAATTTGCATATTACAAACTTGCATTTTCTATTAAGTGTATTTGCCATACATGACAATGTATGATTTAAAGATTGCCTTTATTAATTCCTATTACTTTCTTCAAGGATACGTTACTAAATGGGCCAAGAATAATGGTCTTTCACTAAAAAGAGAACCATTACAACTGATTTCTCAAAGATTTAAATTAAGCCAAAGGATTTGAGTCTACCAGTAATGCCCCGATCCGTTGGGTGGTTTGTTTGGCTAATTGATATATGCCATGTCTCCTGAAGGGCTAAGGGGTGTTACAACAAAACTTCTATTTGAATAAGGTCTAATTCAATAATAATATTTAATAAAAAATTACAATATTATAGTAGAACTATAGTACAGGAAACGGTGACACCCCCTTAAAACACTAGGGTTTGTCGCCCCTTACGTGATATAAGGACAAGTTGGCTAGTTGACGGATGGCATATATAAACGTTTTGTACTTTAATTTTGTTTTTACTCCACAAACATATTGTTTTTGTCTTAAAGTGGAACTGCCCCTTATTATACATGTGTACGCCAAACTCCCTTGATTTGCATATTACAAACTTGCCTTTTCTTTTAAGTGTATTCGCCATACACGACAGAGTATGATTTAAAGATTGCATTTATTAATTCCTATTACTTTCTTCAAGGATACGTTACTAAATGAGCCAAGAATAATGGTCTTTCACTAGAAGGAGAACTCTTACAACTGATTTCTCAAATATTTAAATTAAGCCAAAGGATTTGAGTCTATCAATAACACATCGATCTGTTGGGCAGTTTGTTTGGCTGGTTGATATACGCCATGTCTCTTGACGGGCTAAGGGGTGTTACAACAAAACATCTATTTGAATAAGGTCTAATTCAATAATAATATTTAATAAAAATGCAATATTATAGTAGAACTATAGTATAGGGGATGGTGACACCCCCCGTAAAACATTAGGATTTGTGCCCCTTACGTGATATAAAGCCAAGTTATCTAGTTGGCGGATGCCGTATATAAATGTTTTATACTTGACTTTTGTTTTTACCTCACAACTATATTGTTTTTGTCATAAAGTAGAACTTCCCCTTATTATACATGTGTACGCAAACTCCCTTGATTTGCATATTACAAACTTGTCTTTTCTATTAAGTGTATTTGCCATACATGGCAGTGTATGATTTAAAGATTGTCTTTATTAATTCCTATTACTTTCTTCAAAGATACGTTACTAAATGAGCCAATAATAATGATCTTTCACTAAAAGGAGAATCCTTGCAACTGATTTCTCAAAGATTTAAATTAAGCCAAAGGTTTGAGTCTATCAGTAACACCCTAGTCCATTGAGAGGTTTATTTGGCTGATTAATATACGCCATGTCTCCTGGCAGGGAAAGGGGTGTTACAACATAACATCTATTTGAATAAGGTCTAATTAAATAAAAATATTTAATAAAAAATACAATATCATAGTAGAACTATAGTATAGGGGACGGTGACACCCTCCACAAAACACTAAGGTTTGCCACCCCTTATGTGATATAAGGCCAAGTTGGATCTTTCTTGTATCAGGTCCAATTAAATTATTTTTTCAACCCAATTCTAATTTCGCTAAAGTCATTGCTACTTTACAATATTAGAATCTATGAGGGAAAATATTTAATTGTCTTATTCAAAAGATCCATAATCACTAATTAATTACAATTAATTAAATAATAATTTGAAGAAATTAAATTAATTCCTAAGTCATTTTTGTACTTAGCGAGAAAACGCATTCACTACAGTCAGTGATACATGTGATCTATTTCTTTGGCTTTTTTATTTTCATTCATTTCATATTATTGATTCTAAATGCAATTCGTTTCTAGTTATATCGAGCTAGCTGAGGAATCGATTGGACATATATTATTAAGGCTCAAATGATTTATAATTAAGTTCCGACTTTTCGCAAATTAATTACAACATTGTTTAGTCACGAAGTCATTCCATGAAAGCATTGTGGCTGAGCTCTCCCTTATTATATATCATTACGAAATCCACTCAATAAATGCTCTTCCGATGACCTTGTCACAAGTGTGTTACCCTCATATTATATCCTTAATCTCTTCGGGGTAAATCTGTTCTCCTAATATATTCAATTTTTGTTGGAAAAAATTCCGATTCGAAAACGGTTTACTTGCACAGTAAAAAAAAAAATTTGAAAATTGAGTCGGTTTGTGATAATTATAGCAATAAACTTTTCCCAAAAAGTTCATGTGCTTTGTGCGAGAAGGATCCTTGACATTCTTGGCTTTCAACCAAACGATTTTTCCGCTATTCTCGTACTACGAATTACTTCGAGTGTGGGTCGAACAATTATAAATCAAATATAGAAGTAGAAATAATTTTCGTACTTTCAGTAAGAAAGTAAATCTCTCTCTCTTATAGAAACTAGTAGAATTGTTATTCTTGGAAAATAGAATTTATACTTAGAAGTAAATTCTCAATATTTTCGGGCAGAATAACAATATCTTAAAGTTTTGTGTGTTTAACTCTACCAGTGCCATATATTTATAGGGAGAGATAAAGTAACCATAATTGAATTACTAGAATACAAATAATACTTATTTAATAGAAAAATCAATTCCCTATTTGAATTAGGAGAGAGGGGTGGCTAACCCTAGTTAAATACACTAGGGTTCCTGCCCCTCATACATATTATGAGGGGTTTTGGGCCTCTCCTGTATCTTGTCCAATTATATGTGCTTATTCGACTTTTAACCCAACAATTTATAATTTAATCCAACCCAATGCATATTTTTATATTTCCCAAAATAAATCGTATTAAATTAAATTAAATTAATAAATAAATTGATTTTTTAATTAAATAATTTTCTCAATCCAATTCTAATTTTGCTTAGGTCATGACAACTTTACCATAAAAGAATCTATGAGAAAATATATTTAATTTCTACATTCAAAGGATTCACAATGAAAAATTAATTTAATTCCATTTTAAACTTCAATTATTTACTTGAATAATAATTCAAAAACTTAAATTAATTCTCGACCATTTTCATACTTAGTGAGAAACCACATTCATTTTTGAATGTAAATCATTTCTCTAACTTATCATTTCTATTCATTTGATTTTGAATGAAATTCATTTCCAATTTCAACGAGCTAGCGAAGGGATCCGTTTGAACATATGTGATTAAAGATCAAATGATTTATAATTAAGTTTCATCTTTTTACCTATTAATTATAAACTCATTTAGTCACGAAGTCATTCCACTATAGCTCCCCCCAATTACATACCATTATGAAAGCTACTTAATCAGTGCTGGTCCAATGACCTTGCCATAAGTTTGTTACCCTCATAGTACATCCTTAATCTATTTGGGATAATTTCATTCTCCCAATATGATCCTATTTTATCTTATGGTAATCATTACATCTTCTTTCATGAAAAGTCAATTACTATTAAATAGTAATTAAGTCATTTATCACAAAGACAAATGACTCATAACCACGTTTACTTTTCATCTATCATGTAATGCTAATGAGAGGATATCATTTACCTATTTATTAGGGTATGAATTTCATTGTTATGAGTGATGCTATATACTGCAAAAATCGTATACCCAACGCACCAACTTTTGATTCCTTATTTATTTGAACAGAGGCTTTTACTTACATCAAAGTATATGAGTCACGCATATATAGTCCATCATCCACTTAAGATTAAGGTATGTCACACTATGAACGTCACAAGTTAATAAATCCATAAATGGATTCAGGATCTATTTTACTTGGATCTTGTTCGATGTACTACCAGTCCAGTAATTACATCTATATATCTATATTTTGGGAGTCATCTAATTGATGCCCAAGACAAAAACATCTCCCCAATTGAACTTGATAGATGACATATTAGTCTTTTTATCAGTTTGCTCATTTTCAATTAGGCTAAGGACATGTTTAGGTTTATCTACTAATACAAGTTGTCTTTTCGTATTACAATCCAACCACGTAATACTGTTTAGCAGTAGTTAAACATTAGATAATCAGTGAGCTACTATTTTCTTCCATTTTTATTTGTGTGCAAAAACCATTGAGGACAATATGCAAAAATTATTAATGTAATTCATAGATAATTTTATTAAACCAATCTATTTGAGAAAAATAAAAGTGTACATAGACGAAAATACTACACTTAGGGCACCAAGTCAAATAATTTTATCTTGTGGCAACCATTGCATCTGTCTTCATGTAAATTCAATTACTATCAAATAGTAATTAAGTCATTTATCACAAATACAAATTACTCGTGGCCACGTTGCTTTTCATCTATCATGTAATGCTATTGAGAGGATATCATTTACCCTTTAATTGGCCTATGAATTCCACTATTGTGAAGTGATGCTACATACTACAGAAGCAATATACCCAATGTACCAACTTTTTGTTCCTTATCTATTTGAACTCAAGCTTTCATTTACATCAAAGTATACGAATCACATATACATAGTCCATCATCCACTCAGGATTAAAATATACAACACTATGACCGTCAAAAGTGAATAAATCAATAAATAGATCTAGGATCTATTCTACTTGGATCTTGTCCAATGTGCTATCAATCTTGTCAGTCACATCTATCACCATGTTTGGTTGGGTGTATTGGCATAGCCAATACACCCCTAATCGGTGGGCTCCACTTAATCTCCCTTTAATCCTTTGTTTGGTTCAGGGTATTGTTATTACGGGTCTAATACATTACTGATCTAATCCCCAAAATCCACCGATTTCTAATCCCTCCCTTTTGCTCAGTTTAGGTATTGCTTCAGTTTACCCTCCCTGTTTTACCCTCCCAGTCTTCTTCTTTTCAGCTCCCTCTCTGAACAAGTCTCACAACTCTCAACTACCACCAAACTCTCAACGACGCCAAATTTTATTTATTTATTTATTTATTTCTTTCTTTCATTAAAGCCGATCAGAGATCTCCTCCGCCTCTAATTTCTCCTCCATTTGTCTTTTGCATTTACGGTTCTTTAATTTTCTGTAACAAATGGAACCTTCGTCTTCATCTTCTGGTTCAATGAAAGTTTCGCCGCTCGATCTGATGGAGTAGATCTGGTTCTCAGAAACCTAAGCAAATCACTCCTCATAAGCCTCTGATTGTTAAAGATCATGAAGATGAAGTTGACGATGGAAAGAAAAAAGTCACTATCTTTTTCGGTACTCAAACCGGCACCGCCGAAGGCTTCGCCAAGGTTCCGTTACATTTATATATAAGTGTTTCCTTGATTTGCTTTCTCTTTATGTTTTTCTTATTAGTTTTATATGTTCATTTCTTTTTTATTTTTCCTTAGGTTGCGAAGGTTGTTGATGAAATCCTTACTGAGCAGGGTATACTATTAATTTTTCTTTTATCTCCCCCTCGCTTATAAACTGACACTTCGATTCATGGAATTTTAATTTTTGTAATGGCTACTTGGATGCTAAAAATATTGTTAACCTTGGCTAACTAATTTTCCGTTTTATGAATTATGATGATGCATCTTAATATCCACATCATTCCAGTATAAAAGCTATATTATCACTCACCTCTAGTCACTTGACTGTTTCACGAGGAAAAGTTTTATTGAAAGGTGAATGCAGAAGTTTTTGGCAATATTATTACTTAAATCACTAAATATACATTGCAATCTAGAACTATAATGTTCATCTTTTAACTTGATAATTCTGAATAGATGTGCATTCTAATTTCAGTGAGATGAAGTGAGTCTTGACATGTATCCAAATGTTTCTATTTATGTATTCAAATGTTCAAACAGAAATATACACAGATGGATAAAATGCTTGGGCCATGTAGTAGAAGATTCTTTTAGAGTTGGTTCATACATAATGTCATCAAATTTTCACTGCATGGGAACCTATGTGCTAAAATTGGCCTTACTATATTTGCAGGAGCAAAACGTCTAGTTCCTGTGGGTCTTGGAGATGATGATCAATGCATTGAAGATGACTTTACTGCCTGGTAAAAAGAACATCACCTCTGTTCGAATAAAAAGCTTTTTCATTCTTTTACATTTACCCTTTATTGAACCATGTTGCTCTTCTAGGCGTGAATCAGTGTGGCCCGAGTTAGATCAGCTTCTGCGTGATGACGATGATGCAACAACTGTTTCTACCCCATACACTGCTGCTATTTTGGAATACCGTGTTGTATTTTATGATCTTGCAAATGCACCTGTCAAGGATAAGAACTGGAACAATGCAAATGGCCACACTGTTTATGATGCTCAACATTCATGCAGGTATACAGGAATAGTTTTTTCAGATATCCTGGTGGCCATTTTTTTAGTATTCTTCTTTGATGAAATCTAACTTGGTTTTTTGTTTCTAACTTGAAGGTCTAATGTGGCTGTGAGGAAGGAGCTTCATACTCCTGCATCTGATCGTTCATGCATCCATCTTGAATTTGATATTACTGGCACTGGACTATCGTAAGTTACTACTTTCCTAAATATTTTGTTCTGTATTGCTAAGTTTTTTTTCTCTTTTTCCAATTATGATGACCTCCTCTCCTCTCTTATCCTCATCTTAAAACTAGATGCTACATAATAGAGAACTTCACCAGCTCATACTTGTCTTCCTTTTCAGATATGAAACAAGTGATCATGTTGGTGTTTACTGCGAGAATCTAGACGAAGTTGTAGAGGAAGCATTGAGATTGTTGGGGCTATGCCCAGACACCTATTTCTCTGTTCATACCGATAAAGAGGATGGCACTTCGCTTTGTTGCAACATTGCCAGTAAATTTGATGTTTGATCTAAAAGTTTTTAAATGCATGTTTATATATTTTGGAATTATGTTGCCACTGAAATCTTGTTTTTCTCCTATTGCCTATTGGGAACTGAGGCTTGTAATAGGGGGTTGACTTGTTCGTTTATGAGGATGACTGGATCAAATGCTATATTTGGAAGTTGTTTTGCTGCTCAGGATGGCTTTTATTTTGCTGATAAATGGAGAAATCAGTTGAAGTATTTGGAGGATATAAGAAAAGAGCTTTACATTACTACTTGTTCAATATCATTAATATAGCATTTGGAAAAGCTTGCACGAAAACTAATTCGCAACCTTGATTTCAAAGTAATGTTGTATTTTATCACACTAAATTTATCTTTATTCCTTCTAAATATATGAATTATTTATATGTTAATTTATCTTATATATCATTTACTATTATTTTATTTATAATATTTTAATTGTATACTATAAATTATTAGCATTTTAATCGTATACTATAAATTCGTCATTACTATATTTATCTCTATGCTATTAATTAGTCACGAAATATTAATTATACATCATATATTATTAAGGTTATAGTTACACGAGAGTTCATTGATTTTTCTAGGTAAATACACATTCAAACTTTAGATTAAATTATATATTTTATTAAATTATATTTAATAATAATTATTTTAAATTATATTTTATAGTATTATATATTATGATTTTAGTAAATTCATATAAGAATATATTTAATATTAAGAATTTTATTAAATTATATATTTTATTAAATTATATTTAATAATAATTATGTTAAATTATATTTTATAGTATTATATATTATGATTTTAGTAATTTAATATTAAGAATATCTAATATTAAGAATTTTATTAAATTATATATTTTTATTAAACTATATTTAATAATAATTATGTTAAAATATGATTAAATTATTTATTACTGATATTAATAATCTTATTAAAATTTAATAACAATAACAATAATAATTTATCTAAACAAATTTCTGCTAAGGGTATTCTAGTCATTTTAACTTTTTTCCTTATGCTATTACACCTCTATTCCACTCAACCAAATATAAGAATACTATTACGCCTCTATTCCATTACTTTCAACCAAACAATTGATTTGCTATTACGCCTCTATTCCATTACGCCTCTATTCCAATACAGCGAACCAAACGTGCCCTATGTCTCTATCTTGTAGGAGTCATCCTTTTCGATACCCAAGACAATGTATTTTCTCAATTAGACTTAATAGACGACATATTGGTCTTTCAATTGCTTTGCTCAATTTTGATTAAACTAAGGACATGCTTAGATTATCTACTAATATAAGCTATCTTTCCACACTATGATCCAACCACGTAATGTCGCTTGATATTAGTTAAACTTTAGATAATAAATGAACTAACATTTTATTTCATTTTGCTTTGCGTGCAAAAACTATTGAGGATAATATACAAAAGATATTAATTATATTGATGAATATTTATCTAAACCAATATGTTCTAAAAATTACAAGTACATAGACAAGAATACTATACTAAATGCACTAGATCCCAACACATTAAGAGACCAACAAAATGCAATTATAGGTCAAAGTCAAAGTCAAAGTCAACCCGTATGTGGCCCAAATTAATCACTTGATTTGAATACAAATCCAATGGCTAGAATTAATTCATGTACTCAATTAGTCTCATATATTAATATTCTAAATATTCCCTTAGAAAAAAAAATCCAAATTACCCTTTTAGTAGTTGAAAAGCTCTAGTTTCTAGCCTAGGTACTGGTACAGATATATAGGTACCAATACCTTACCTAACATATCAGTACATACATTTTATCTATTGATACATATTCCTTGAATTTGGGTCACTACACTATTTCAAGTATTTCAAGCCCATCAAAATTCATATTTGACCCCAGACACTTCCAACCACACATCAAATATTTCTAAATGTTTTTAAAATAATTTCAAGGACTTCAAAATGTATTTATCTAGATTTTATGTTTTTATTGAATTGTTTCAAAGTTTAATTTCTTAAATAGTTTACAAAATTTTTGCAATATAAGTGTTCTGGTGACATCTCCCATCCTTATAAAAGTGAGAAGTGTTATAACAAAAACTATGTACTAGTAGTGAAATTTAAAAACTACACAAGCAGAGTTAAATGTGTGACACATTATATTAAAACAATTGTGTGACACATACCCTTTAGGATAAAAATAATAATAAAGATATAAGTTTTTTTTAAATGGTACATGTGATACAATTTGAACCCTATTTATAAAATTAAAAATTTCACTAATAATATATCAAATATTTACCCTTAAATATATTTATTTAACAAAAGCTTCATCTCAAAAACCTCACCAAACTTGTACTTGATTATGGCAATTCATATTGCAAATTTAGATGTCTATGATATTTGATCCATTTTTTTGAATATGGTGAATTTGGATAATATTTTGATTGAGTTTTAAAATTATTATCTACTGAAAGTTTAGAGTGAATACGGATAGATGTCCTAGATATCCATTACTGAATTCACATTACTTATTTAGATAATGATTGAATTGAAATTTCAAATTCATTAATTACAAAATGCCTATAATTTTGGTGATATATAAAGAATTTTAGCGAATTCAAATTTGAATATCCAAATGATAATAGTATTTAATCTAGATTTTAATAATAATACTCGAATAATTAAAAAAACTAATTTAAAATTTTAAGTTAATTTATAAATTTGAATCAAGAAAATTAAGTGTCATTCATATATACACCATTTCAAACAACAACCCATGAAAAAATGTTACCACATAACCTTCAGTTATTATCTCTGCATGTTGGATTAAAAGCATGATTTGGCGCTTAAAAGTGTATATTTTTCTTTCTTTAGCATTTAAAAAAAACAAAATTAGTATTTAAAGTTACAATTTGTCATTAGACTCAGTGGAATGACATTAACAGTGTTAAAAAATAGTTAACATGTGAATCAATTATAATACACCTCGTGACACTTTTAACAAATTATAATATGGCACATTGCTCCATTCTTAATAATTATATGTAAATTTTAAAAAAAGGAAGAATTAGGCTAATTTATCAAAAAAAGCCACTTTTTTTAAAAAATTACCGAAATGGACCAGTTTTTTAATTATTTACCGGAATGGGCCATTTTCCCGAAATCGCGTCCACGTCGGTAGCGATGTCGAAGTGCGTGTGATGACATCGCGTCCACGCCGCGACTGCCGACGTGGACGCGATGTCCTCGTCACGCACTCGACATCGCTACGACGTGGACGCGATTTTGACGCTGATTTTACGTTCGCCTATTATGGCTTTTAGGGTTTAGGGTGCAGGCTTTTTAGGGGTTAGGGGTGTCGGAAAATTTTTTTTCGAGTTGACGTATCTGGTCAAATAGTGGGAAATCGCTTCTACCAGGATGCTATTTGAGAAAAAATTGTGAAATAGTGGCCTCGTGGACGCGATTTCGCTACAGTGGTCATGTAAGAAATAATTTTTTTTTTGACATTTACTGAGCAAATAGTATAAAATCGCTGATACCAGGATGCTATATGAGAAGAAATTGTGAAATCGCGCCCTCGTGGACGCGATACCGCTACAGTTGGTCATGTAGGAAATAATTTTTTTTGACGTTTCTGAGCAAATAGTGTCAAATCGCTACTCGTGGACGCGATTTTGCTCTGATAACAAGTTTAATGAGGCTATAAATTAGAGAAAATGTTCTTAGAATGCATAACTCATAGCAGAAACATTTTAGAGAGGCTAAGAAAGTTAGAGTTTCAAAATGAGTGAACGTATTAGTGTTGTTATTTACTACGATGGTGAGGTTTGCCACACCGAGAATGGTGTTGTTTTTTTGTCGGAGAATACGGTGCGACTGTCATTTAGCCAAAACATAGATTTGACAGAACTCCGTAAAAGAATTAGGCGTAAAATCTTCGGAACCACGTCAATGACGTATCGATTTTGTTCTTCTGTTGATCCGGTGACATATGACTCGTTCGACATAAAAGGTGCTCGTAGCTTGGAGGCAATTGTGCAGACTCATCTTGCTAGCGGAGCAACTTATATTGAGTTATATGTACAATTTACGTCGCCAACTGATGTACTTCCGTCCGGTGTTCGAGATGTATACACGACCCCGGCCGACACTCGGTTAGCGTGTTACAAAATACGGAACAGCCCATGTTCGGTAGCGGTATCGAATGCACATCCCCCCCCAAGACACTCTGTTGGTGGATGGGACATGTACGTCGGTGGCTCGACGTTTGACGCTGGAAATACGAGCTGGGGAACTACATCAAGTTCTACTGGATGGCAATCTACATCCAATTGGGGACGTTATCAAATACCCGAAGAAGGGATGACGTACTACCACGACATCAATCGGTGAGGGACGTCGACGCTGCAGATGATTGTGGGTTAGAAGGTGACTCCGATGTGGATCCACCTCGAGAGCCCGGGCCGGATGGTGCAGAGGTGGGATTATTTTTTGAACCAGAGCCTATTCCAACTGAAGGTGAAGATGGTGATATGAGTGCAGATGATGAAGAAAATCCACGATTGAGCATACTCACCTCCAAAGCCCACATGCATAATGTCGATCCGTCGCCAGATGATGCATTAGAGTTTCGGATCTACCACACGGTGCGCGATCGTACAAGTTCGGGGGTAGATCTCGGTGAACTTGAAGTTGGTAATTAGTTTACCAATAAGGATAGTTTTATTGGTGCTTTGAAACAGCATAGCATCAAAAACGGCGTTAATTACCACGTCGTTAAATCAAAATCTGATAAGTTTGAGGCGAAGTGTGCGGTGCAAGACGGCACATGTTCATGGAAAATCGTCGCCTCGTTAAGGAAGAGGACAGGGTTGTGGGAGATCAAAAAGTACAAAGGTCCACATACATGTGCTGCAGGTACAGTATTGAATGTGTCTGAATAATATTTTTATTTTCCAATGTTGCATTACTTAATGTACTCCTCCTCTCGTAGGTGTTTCAAGATCATCGAAAATGGATTCACTATGTTGGCTAGCTTGATATCGCTTACGATAAAAGCGAGATCCTCGGACTTTAGTGCCGGTGATAATTGCCAATATCCGTAGCCAAATGGGGTACACGCCCTCTTACCGCAATGCTTGGATAGCTAAGCAAAAGGCATTGGAGAAGATGCATAGTGGGTGGGACGCCTCATATAATGAAATATGGCAATGGTGTCGGTGCTAGAGATATCGTCCAGTGCCATTACGGACCTTGAAAGCAGAACATGCGTACTACAACGACCGATTGCTACGTGGATGCCAAGTGTTCAAACGCCTATTTTGGACTTTTAAGCAATGTCGAGACGCATTTCCGTACTGCAAGCTGTTGGTACAAATTGACGGTACCTTCATGTTCGGTAGGTACACTCATCGGCTATTGGTTGCAGTGGCACAGGACGGCGGTGAGAGAATTCTTCCAATTGCATATGCAATAACACCGGGAGTCGTCGATGATGGATTTCTTTTCTCTAGGTTAAGGAGGCATGTGTGCCCCAACCTAATATCGTGTTATTTCGGATCGGGCGCGGTATACTAGCTGCATTTGATCGAGAGGGAAGCTTGTGGCAGTGTACACACCATAGATATTGCCTGAGACACGTTGCTTGAACTACTACGGGCAATATCCATCTAAGACGAACGACAACAAGTGACCAACATGGGTATTTCTTGTATAATCAGTATTATTTCGTTTGTCAAATTGAATTAGTTTTATTGGTAGAAGGGGTATAAAATATTCGCTATGTTCTTATATTGGTAGGGTATGAAATGAATAAAGATCGTTTTCACGAGATGTTGGCAATCTTGTGATCCCAAAATGGAGAAGGGGCGGACTACCTGTGCAACATACGTTTCGAACAGTGGGCACAAGCATACGACGGAGGCCTACGATATGGCCATATGACGTCGAACCTGGCAGAATGCATAAATTCTATTCTTAAAGGAACGCGCCATCTACCGATAACAGCGGTTGTGCGAGAGACATATTTCCGTTTGGCGGCGCTATTTCCAAAGCGAGCAGCAACTTATGCAGGCCAGATGCAGGGTGGGCATGTATGGTGCAGTAAGATAGTTCAAGAAATTAACAAGGCGAAGGCGAGGGCAAATATCATGCACGCTGTGTGTCACGATCGAGACAATCTATGGTTTCGCGTGACGGAGTTCGATATACCGCACCAAGGCGTTGTTGGCGGGCAATATCGTGTACACTTGCGAAACAGGACTTGTGACTGTGGGAAGTTCGATGCACTTCGTTATCCATGCGCCATGTTATTGCAACTCGTCGAAACTCCGTGCGGATCCGCCGAGTTATGTGGACAAAGTGTCAAATTAGAAAACATGTACAACGATGGAGACACGTTTTCCCACCGGTCCCGATGAACGAATCGCCACCCGTGTCTTGCTCCTTTTAAGTCATTACGGATAGAGAATTGCGTCATAGGCGAAAGGTCGACCTTTCTCCACTAGAATACGGAACAATATGGATATCCAAGAAGCAGCCAGACAACAGAAGTTGTGCAGATGGTGTAGGAACCTAGGCCATACAAGTCGATCATGCCCTAATCGCAATAGTTGAATGTAATTATAGAAGAAATTACCTTTTATTCAATTATTAATTGATAATTGTATTAATTGTTGGTAAAATTATCAAATTACTACAATTTCTTAAATGTTACTACCAATCAAAACATTTTACTTAAATCTAACATTATGTAAAACTACAATTTCTTAAATGGTTAGTAAGATTGTCAAACCATTGAGTTATGTTGGTAAAATTATTACATTAATTCAAATAGGTTAGGGTTAGGGTTTTTAATTAAATTAGGTTAGCTTAGGATTTCAATTAAGTTAGGTTACGGTTTTTAATTAAGTTAGGTTAGGGTTTTTAATTAAAATATGTTAGGGTTAGGGTTTTCATGTAAAATAGGTTAGGGTTGGGTTTTAATTAAATTAAGTTAGGTTAGGGTTTTAATTAAATTAAGTTAGGTTATGGTTTTTAATTAAATTAGGTTAGGGTTAGGGTTTTAATTAAATTAAGTTAGGTTAGGGTTTTTAATTAAATTAGGTTAGGTTAGGGTTTTAATTAAATTAAGTTAGGTTAGGGTTTTTAATTAAATTAGGTTAGGGTTTTTAATTAAATTAGGTTAGGGTTAGGGTTTTTAATTAAATTAAGTTAGGTTAGGGTTTTTAATTAAATTAAGTTAGGTTAGGGTTTTTAATTAAATTAAGTTAGGTTAGGGTTTTTAATCAAATAATGTCAAAATAACTCGAAAAAATTTCTATGTGTATTACATCGTCATAAACTTCTATTTCATTACATCAAAGGATAATTTTTAATACGGTAATCAATGTCTATGACCGGGGGATTCGGTTCCACATGGCGGCCGTCGACGGTTACGCGCTGGATTCCTCCTTCCTCTAGCTTCCGGCGGCGGTTGTTCTTCCTCGGGTGGTGATTGTTATTCTTCCGGTTCGGCATCTGCTTGTCGGACTTGGGACGATGATCCACCTTTAAAGAATAGTGTATGTGGAGGTGTTTGCATCATGAACGGCGACGGAGTTTGAAAGCCATGTGTTGCTGGCGATTGGTAAAAATGAGAGCTCCCCGACGGCCCCCATTGGGACCCCTCCTGTGCCGATGGACTACTTATCGGTGGTCCGCTTGGCATTACAGGAAATGGAGCTGATCCGGGCATTTGGCTCCAACCTGCCATAGGATTCGGAAAAGGATACATGTACGGGTTAGGGTACATATAAGGGCTAGGAAACATACCTGGCATTATAGGGAAAGGTGAATGCGTGGGTATCATCTGTTGAATTGCTGCGTCAGGTGACTGCGTCGGTGCTCTTGTTGGGGACGGTGATTGCATGGCCGCTGATGATGAACCGGGTGAATGTCTGGGCCTCGTTGGGGGGCTGGCCTCGTGGTCTTGTCCCCTTGGATTTAGAGGCCCGCGCCTTTCCCTTCCGACACGTAATTGTCGCTGCCTCTCCTCCGGCGTAAGTAAATACGGCTTCCCATTGACCCTAAACCATGGCATGTATTCTGGAACGCACGCTAACTCGGGAACGATGATTGGTTCCCGAGTAGGTAGATATTCATTACGATTTTCCCACATTTTCATGTACACGACCAAAGATTCACGCCAATCCGTACCTAACAACCGAAGGTCGATTTTGTGGTGCTCGTCAAACTCCTCGTGGTCCGCGAGGATCGGTTGTCTACATCAAACCGTCGTAGGACTCATGCATCGGTGGGGCTCCACGGTTGCATAGTTGATCAACACCACTTTCACGTGCAGCGTTCGGATTTTGTAAAAACTCTTCCGGATTCTTGCCGGATGCCGGATCCTCGTATGGTGTCCATTGAAACTACATGAACATGATAGAAATATTACATATATACATAATACTAAATACTAAATATCAATCCACTAGCGAATGGATGGAAATATCTATTTGCAATAATACTTACTCGCTTCGACCGTTGCTCCAATAGAAGCCGTATATCTTCAAGTTCAGTCGGTAATCCACGATAACTTCCCGGATGGTTCCACCTAATTAAATAAATTTTTAGCATACTTTTATTCTTACAAAATCTACATAACAATTTCAAAATGTAATATAAAATTTACCTCGTTACGAGTGGGAATGTATATGGGTGGTTCACTCGAGGACGTAGAAATGGAAAGCGAAACCGTACCCATGATTGCAGTAGTGACAGGCAACCTCCGATTTTTGCTCTCCTCGGTTTGGTCGCCCCGCACATCTCCCGATATAATGTTGCCAAGACGGCAGACCCCCAACTAAATTCACCGGATGCTCTAAAATCAACGAGTTTTAGCAGCCACCTTAGATGTACACGGCTCCGTGACGTGTCGGCCATGAGATAGCCTCCAATTATTTGAAGAATGTATGCTCGAGCATATCGGATTCTTTCAATTTCGATTGAATTTTGATTCAGACCGGGGAAGGTGGCACGTAACCAGCCCATCTCCACCTTACCTCCATTCATTTTATCCGGAACGGCGCCCAAAAGCTCGTAGCACACCGCCTCCCAATTGCTAGATTGGGCAGACCCGGTCACTAGGTGCCCGTCCACCGGCAATCCCAAATGCAGATGGACATCTTCTAGAGTGATAGTGCACTCTCCACATGGAAGATGAAATGTGTGCGTCTCAGGTCTCCACCTCTCGATCAACGCACTGATCAGTTTCGGCTCCAACTTGCATCCCCGGCCTACCATCGCCACGTGCCAAAATCTCGCTTCCCGCAAGTAGTTCTCTACTAACGGTGATGGAGGAGCATGCATATTCCGAATATTGCATGTCAATACCCGATCTTCAGCCTTTTATAACAAAAAATAAATTAATAAATATCTAAAAATACATAAATAAAATATCTTAAATAAAATTTAAAATTTAAATTTAATACTTACCATGTTCATTTGCTCCACCGATATGTGATTCCTATCAAGACGAATCAATGATCCGGCCATTGTTGAAAATATTAAAAATTTTAAAATTATTTTAAAAAAATAAAAAATTTTAAAATTTTCTTAAAAAATGAAATTTAATGGGAAAAAAATTTAATATGGACTTGGAGATTTTTGAAGGAAATTGAGAGGATTTTGGAAGGAATTTGAGAGTTTGAGAAAATTTTGGAAGAAAATTGAGAGAATTTTTGAAGGGAATTGAGAGAATTTTTGAAGGAAATTGATATTGAATTTATTTGTGAAAATAAAAGGGGAGGGGTGGGGGGTTTATATAGTAAAAAAAAAATTTTACCGTTGGGGGGGGCAACGGTCAATTTTTTGACCGTTGAAACCTTGTTCACAGCGACCACATCGCGTCCACATCAGTAGCGACACTGCCGACGTGGACGCGATGTCTCATCACGCATACTCGACATCGCTACCGACGTGGACGCGATTTCGGGAAAATGGCCCATTCGGTAAATAATTAAAAATCGCCCATTTCGTAATTTTTTAAAAAAAGTGGCTTTTTTTGGTAAATTAGCCGAAGAATTAAATTTTTTTTAAAAATAAAATCTTATAAAATTGTAAAATATGTTGATATAGTTCCTAAAAATTCTAAAAATAAAAAAAGGAAAAATTGAATTTGTTTTAAATAAATTTTATAAAATTGTAAAATATGTCGATATAGTTTCTAAGAATTCAAAAAAAAGTTAATTTTCAAAAAACTCAAAACATATATAAAGATTTGAAAATTTTAGTTGAACTTTAGAAAATTACGAGAAGATGTGAAATTTTAACATATATATATATATAATAATTAAAAACCCTTTAAAATTTTAAAATAATTAAATTAAGAAAATTAAAAGGATATAAAAAATCTAAATACATAAAAGTTTTAGAATAATTTTAAAAATGAAAAAACATTTATATTCGATCAGCTATCGGTCAAAACCGATCAACAGTGGTCAAAGTCAGATATATAAGTGTCTAAAATGTTTAATATTTTGTTTTATAAATTATTAAATTATTATTTTTTAAATTTTGAGAATTTTTATACGTTAATTTCAATATGTCATGTGTAGTATTTTAATCGGGACACGTATCAGCTTGAATTTTTTCAAACGTCATTGAACCAGAGCCAAAATCGTACTTTAAGCTCCACACTGGATTCGTCTGTGTCTGGATAATCAGCAGCAAGTAGAGAATCCTCTGGGGTTGGTTGAAGGTATCAAGTGATCTTTGGAAGTAATCGAGGGTGAATGCAGAAAAGCCCAAATGAGCTAAGCAATTACCCTCTTTCCAAAACACACACAATATCATCAGCTTTCCTTACAAAGCCCAAATAATTACACCATAATAGTTCCAAGGTTTACAATGGCCTAACGCCTAACCACAAACAAACCAAGGCAACCCTACCAACAAGCGTAAAAGTTGTCGTCCCCGAAGAAGAAACTTGGGAAGGTCGAAAGTCGCCGGCAAGGCGGATGCATCTATCAACGACATGTGATGCCTCCCTGGGAGACCATGCCTCGGCAGCTCAAAAAAAGAGCCCCGTCAAATACCGTGGTGCTAAGGGAAGGATTCCGCTGCCCGAAAAACGGCTACAGCCAGCTGTTGAAAGAACTAGTACAACGAGCTCCATCCAGTGGAGATCCATGATCAATAGGGGGAGCAAGAATATTTCGATCATGGGTCAATTTTTGAAAAATTAAAACCTCTAAAAAGTTTATATAAATTAATTAAATATAAGAGTATACAAAACTATTTAAATAGTAATTAAATATTTATTATACAAGCTGAAAAATAAAGGAAAATTATGCATATCATTTTTATAAGTTGAATTAAAAGAAAATCTTATTTTGCAATTATCCCTGTAGTTATAAGATAAAATATAATTCCCTTCACAACATAAAAGTTATAAATGTTTTTGGTACTATGAAAATACAATTTTAAAACACAATGCACGAAATTACACCAGCAACAATAATTTTTCAAACAAAATGTTTACTTTTAATCTATATTCAAGAAATAAATGATTATACAATTAATCAATCTTAATTTCTTCAAGGATTTGTATTAATGTTCTCTAAAATATAAATCAATCAAGATATTAATAATCTCATACAAAATCAACATCCCAAAACCATTCCATCAATAAAAACTTAATCTTGCCTAAAAATCCTAATTTATCAAGTAAAACCACAACTTTAATTTTTTAGAGATTAATCAATAAACTTGAAATTGAAAAGAATAATTGTTACCAAATTAAGTCAACATACTTAAATGTATAGAAAGATTGATAATCTATTTAGCAAAATTATGGAGAGTGAAAGAACAAGAAAAATTTCAGAAAAAAATGATGAATGATGAATGTTGAATGAAAAAAAAAAGTGTTTTATAATTTACCACTTATTTTTTTTTTTATAAAATTACTCTTTATTAACACGCTCATCACTAGCTTCTCCATCATTTTGCCTACATCGCTCCCAAGGGTGTACATTGAACTATCATATATGCTTAAAGACCTCTTTCCTATTTAAGGTGGGGTTAATACATGGTTATTTGCGCGTTTGACATGATATTCTCATGCACTCAGTCTACCCTATCGTTAGTGTGCTTGAAGTACTCTGATACCACTTCCCATTATACGCAGCTCTTGGGACGCTGTGGAGCTAAACTCTAAGGTAGGTAGGTGGGTACTGGGCTTGGAAAGGATTTAGGATGTATGGTTGAATCTTTGTTAGGCTAGGCTTGCCATTTAAGCCTTACCGGTATACATGATGACAGTTTCTGGACTAGCTATATATTGTTGAAGTTTTGAAGACCCTCACTGGTATATTGCTGCCTTTATTCGACAGTGCACAAGTTGAGAAGAGATGTGTGCTCGGGATAATTTTGTTAGCCTAGCATGAAAATCTTCTTTTACAAAATTGAGGATGAATCTTGGTTCATTCTCAAATCCGCTAGCAAAAGATGACAGTACAGCATCAATATCTCCCACTTTAATTTGCAATGACGCATAAGTATGAGGGTACACAGCAATGTCACAAATCCTTCGCCATCATGCTTATTTGTTAAGACCACAAGTTTAGATGAGCAAGATTTCATACAAACATGCCAAATTAGATAATTTTGTACAAGCGAACTCAAATATGGAAAAAGGAAAATCCCTAACTTTTTTGCGGTGCATCAAAATAAACATCAAACAACCATAAAAGAACGTCAAAAGAGCGAGCTTTTGCGTCTCTGACTGGTCGGATGACTTCTACAATCACAATCCATTACCTGGATGCCCAGGACTTGCAGAAGACTTTTGGGGCAAACTTGCAGGACCTTCCCCAATTCCTATGTCTTTGACACCAGAGCTTAATGATGATGATGAATCACCCTCCACTTCATCATCTTCATCCTCAATGAAAGAACCCTTACGTCGCAGTTCCTTTATTTTCAAAAACTCATCATAGTGTGCTTTCCTTTGCTCCTTAAAACTCTTACTATTCTGATCTGTTTGGAAATTTGAACCAAAAAAATGTGGAACAGACTAAAAACATCAACCACGGATTAAGCATAAGCAATACATTGTACACAATTGATGAACTAAAAGAGATAAAATAGATTGGGAGGGGGAAAGAGAAGGAGAAGGGCAAGGGCAAGGGGAATGAGTGGTCTTGAACCTTCATCACTGTTTGCAATTGGATAATGTGTGATTTTTTCATCATGTCATTTATTTCTGTTTTCTTTCTCAATAACTTAAAAAGCATCAGAGAAAACTAAGAGATTCATACAGATCATTTGAACCTAGACAAAAGGGTACAAAAAAAACGGTGCAAAATTCCAAGCTAAGTTAAAGAAGAAGTTTAGAAGCTATAGTGCTTTTAATGATAATATTCAACATCATGACTTTTTCTACCAGACAACAGCAGGTAAATCCTGACCACTTCAAAGTTCATCCTCACATCCTTCCAAAAGAAAATGTCCGATGATAAATTTCACTAGGAGAAACAAGAAAGGCTCTAACCATCAAAAGCCTGTTTTCTACAGTCAAACCTTATACCATTCACACAAACAAGGATTATTGCTCCCTTGTAATCTCATGAAAGATAAAGCAGTCATTAGATATGCTAACCAACTTAAAAGGAAAGTAAAACATTTTCCCATATGCCATCAGAAACGACAACTAAAAAGCAATGGTCAACAAACCTTCTTCATCATGATCCATAGGATCAGCCTCATCCTCAGAAGAAGTCCAACCACCTGATTGCCCAGTTGTTTTTCTACTTGAGGAAGCCACATCTTTCAAAGCAGAGCATAATTCCTCAGCATCCACATCAATGACACAATCGTTGAAACTACGTCCTCTGGGAGACAAAGACCCTAACCAAGATACGGACTATAAGGTGAGAAATGTGATCCAATGTTCAGATTAATGCTCTAACCAAGGTACAAATAAAGTGAAAATAAAATTACACAAGCACCATTTTCTAAAATTCTCAAACAAAAATGTAGGCTAATACAAGAGGTAAATCACTATGCAAGTGAAAATACCATCGTCATCAATCATGGGGTGGTACGGCGTCTTGGGTTCAGTTATTTTCTGCCTTACGGGTTTATTTGCTTCAATTTCCCCCAGATTTTCCTCATTCCATCTTACACGCCTACTGTTACCCCAAGAAAGAATTATTATTAGATCCAAAACACAACTAAGAATATTATAACTACAAAAACTTACAATTCTTGTTACAGTAGCTAACTATATCAAAACAAAATAGAAGCATAAAAACAAACAACTATGATCAAAATGGGAATATCCTTCTTAAAATCAGCTAGTTCTCGACTACTTCAGAAACTGGATTTGCACTCCAGGCATAGCCTAATCAAGGCAAAGATATGAGGCTGATTTCTAGATAAGTATACTGTATCCTTCCTCATTAAAGTGTTACATCTAAATTATAGACTTGGCATAACATATATATGACTAAAATTGGCAATTTTTTACCTATTTTTGCTGGTGGAATGGGCTCACCTACAGTTATATCAAGCCATGCATTCATATGTTAAAGAGTCATTTCTAAAATGAAGAAACACCTTATGAATATTGCATAATTAGAACAATCCATTCTCTTTTAAAACGGACAATCTGCATTGTTAATATATTTAAAAAAAGAAAAAGGAAAAAGTCACATGTAGAACTAGTTAGCTGAAACCTAAATGGGGAGAAAACAAGCTAAAAGTTGAAGCAGAAGTTAGATTTCTATTTGGCTCAGAAGTTCCAGTGTCCAGAAATGCAAGAAGCTTCAAATATAGTAATATCTTGTTATATGCTATAAAGAATAAAGATAGAAGCAATTTTGAATACGATAAAGTTAACCATCAATCATCTCATCCCGTCTGCTTCCAAAAGAGCCAAAAGGAAACCAAATAAAAGAACAAGGAAGATATTCTGAATTACTTCATCTGGAAAATTCCGGTGTTTTAACAGCAAGCTTCAAGAAGTCCTGATCCAATGAAACATTATTGTAGTCACTTAGCTACACTTTTAACAAAAAAAAAAATGAAACACTAAACTATTATGCAGATAATGCAGAGCGAAATTACTAATTCATGCTAAAATCAGGCTTGTGCTGGCTTTTACTTTATATTAAGCATAAGAGTGTCAAAAAAAGAATCAAACTGGAAAGAGTTCAAAGGCAGACAGTCTTTTGAGTTGATAACAATACAAATTCAGAAATTAGGTACTAGAAAAGAAAAGAAGTTACAACACCAAATGTTGCAAAAGCTTAACTACTCACACTCCAGAGAACCATGTCAAACCTAAAAACAAAAAATGCCAGTAGTGGCCATGAGAGGAAAACAGAATTATCCTAAATAAACTAATCCTCAAGGGCAACTTCATCAAGACAAAACCTGGCAGCAAAATCTCACTATTCTAGGGCTACATCCATAAGCAAATCAGTAGCCATGTTGAGTCACAGAGATTCTCAATTCCCAAATGTAAACACTAATACGTCCAAAGATTTGTGGTTTACCACTCTTAAGATCCAAAACAATTTAAAA
Organism: Gossypium raimondii; assembly: GCF_025698545.1. Lineage (NCBI taxonomy): Eukaryota > Viridiplantae > Streptophyta > Magnoliopsida > Malvales > Malvaceae > Gossypium > Gossypium raimondii. Next base: position 29,335,056 of record NC_068572.1, on the reverse strand, counting down.
AAAAAAAAGCAAGGACAAAAAGAATTAATGTACACTCAAAATGGATGATGCCTAAACCAGTTAACTAGTGCATGAATCAGGGGCACAAGAAAATGAAACCGAAAGTGATTGCATAGTTACACAACTACTTAACCAGAAATCCCTAAATATATAAATATAAGAAATTATAGTAAAAAAATACAACTACATGCAAGTAATTAAACCTAGAATCAAAAGAACCAAGAAGCAAAAGGCAACATAAACAATAATCAAATGAATGAAGTATATAGCTAATTCAGTCCAAGGATCAGGCTATCAAGCTCAGTTCAGATGGATGCTGAGAAAATGGATAATATAAACAAGAAAAGTTAAAACGGCAAAATTAACCCCAATAACCATTAACAATCAGGAAAATATTTCCATCAATTTAAGGTTTCACCGAAGGAATTTCAAATTCACCGAGAAAAGAAAACGAAAAAGCAATTGGAGAGAGAAATTTGTACCTTCCGATCGCTCCTGTTGATTTTGAATACCAAAAAATTTCCATTTTGGGGGATTTTAAGTATTTTATATTATTATTTATTTTACCAATTCTACCCTTTCATTAACTTCAATTACCGGTTGAATCCGAATGCAATTGGGTTATCTCCACCTTTGTTTTAGTTGACTTTTTTGTTGACTCATAAATATCAGTGTAGATCTTGGCACGCAAGTCCTTAGCAGCCCAAAGGCAACGCAGAAATCTTAGGGCAGTTTGGTTCGCTGTATTAGATTAGAGGTGTAATGGAATAGAAGTGTAATAGCAAATCAACTGTTTGGTTGAATGTAATGAAATAGAGGCGTAATAGTAATCTTGTGTTTGGTTGAATGGAATAGAGGTGTAATAGCATAATGGAAAAAACTGAAATGACTAGAATACCCTTAGCATAAATTTGTTTAGGTAAATGATTATTGTTATTATTATTAAATTTTAATAAGATTATTAATATAAATAATAAATAATTTAATCATATTTTAACATAATTATTATTAAATATAATTTAATAAAAATATATAATTTAATAAAATTCTTAATATTAAATATTCTTATATGAATTTAATAAAATCATAATATATAATTCTATAAAATATAATTTAAAATAATTATTATTAAATATAATTTAATAAAATATATAATTTAATAAAATTCTTAATATTAAATATTCTTAAATGAATTTACTAAAATCATAATATATAATACTACAAAATATAATTTAAAATAATTATTATTAAATATAATTTAATAAAATATATAATTTAATAAAATTCTTAATATTAAATATTCTTAAATGAATTTACTAAAATCATAATATATAATACTATAAAATATAATTTAAAATAATTATTATTAAAATGTAATTTAGTAAAAATATATAATTTAATAAAATTCTTAATATTAAATATTCTTAAATGAATTTACTAAAATCATAGTATATAATACTATAAAATATAATTTAAAATAATTATTATTAAAAATATAATTTAGTAAAATATATAATTTAATAAAATTCTTTAATATTAAATATTCTTATATGAATTTACTAAAATCATAATATATAATACTATAAAATATAATTTAAAATAATAAAATTTGAATCGATTAAATGATATTTGAATTGATTTGATAATATGAAATAGTACTACTAATGCATATATGTGATATGTGATTATCAGTAGCATGTAAAAGACCATGCGAATCGGTTTATAAAAGCTTGGAGGGTCGATATGGAAACTTAGCGAATCAGTAGATTCGATAAAGAAATGTCATGTTTTTTTATTGAATTGCTAAATGAGATAGTGAATGAAATTAGCATATGAATCATGAATACATTGTTTGAATTGGTTAAAATTGAATTATGCATCGCTTATATGCTTTAATTTATTGCATGTATTAATTTATTTTTCATATTATTTTCATATTATTTTTATATCATGTATTAATTTATTGCATGTTTGTATTATTGTATTTAGAAGTTGAGTGATTCGAACATTATATCGAAAAACCTTCCAAGTTAATTTTCTTGAGTCAAATTATTATATATATATTTATATATCTTATTCAAAATATGACTAATTTAGAATCAAATCATTATATTCCAATATAAATATCTTAGTCAAAATATGACTAATTTTCCGAAGCATGGGAAGAGGATTTATCTAGTAATTTTAAAATTTATCTCAAAAATGCTTAAATTAATAAATTGCAAAAAGAAAAAAGAAAAAATCGAGAGGTATTTGGGTCAGACTCAAGTTATTCCCAAAATGTGTTCGGATGCTTAAATTAATGAATGAAAAATCACATAAGCGATAAAGTGGCAAAACATTTGCATATTATACAGCTTTAAAGAAACTCAGAATACACAACAAATGATGTTTGCATTCTAAAATTCTTAAAAAATATATTGCTTTAACGAAAAAACAACAAAACAGATCCCAATACCATGCCCCATGGATCTAAATTTACCCACTCTTACTTCGACCAAGCGACCGTATCGATTTCAGCTTGTGCACTCCTATATAATTCCAGTCTCTTCGCAAGAGCGGATCGGCGTTCCATGATTGCTGGATCCTCATTCAGTAATGCCGATAATCGTTTTTGCTACAAAAGAAATTTCCCAGAAATCATTCACTGATCATCTGTTTCACCAAAATAAGTAACAGACGGTAAGTTGGTTAAGAGAGGACATTTCTCACCTCCAGTTTACCCAATTCCGTGTAGAAAAAGTCAAGCAGGCTTCTTTTAGCTTCATGGACTTGACAATAAACAATGGACTTTGGAATCGAGTGGCGCAAAGTAGCGCAGACCATATTTACGTAAGACAAAACTGTACTTCCTGCTCATACATTGTTAGGATTTGCAGCAACAATGTTCAGCTGTCATTCTTGCACAAACCATAAAAAATGTACACTGCAAAGTTATTGGAAACAGAGGAAGTGGCAATTTGCAGCAACAATCTACAATCCACTTTTCCTAGGATTTTCGAAGAAGTCACATATAAAATACGCGTTATCCTAAAATATTGTTGGCAGTAACATCGTTGTAAATCTTATTTAAGTAAATTTTACTAGAAGGAGCACACAATAAAGATCAAATGCATTTTACCTTCTCAATGTAAGAGCGAACCATGTTCTCAATATCTTGCACAATGCTCTCGGGCTGACCCTCTACATTTAGCAAGATAATCAATCAATTTCAGATAGTATCATACAAATTAATCAAGAATCTCACTGATCATGTTGCAGCGGAAAAGCTAAAAGGATAGGGTTTAAAGTGATAAAATGGTATGGCTATTATATTTGAATTTAAAATGAGAAAGACAATTGCACTTTGAATATTGCACTTCTTTTTTAGGTCACCGTGGAAATATGTTGCAGACAACGAATAACAGTAATATAAGGCTTCAAATTTTCTAGGTGTAAATTTACTAGGCATTACAATATTAGACACCTTTAAGCCTTAGTGCTAGAAGTTTAAATGTTTCAAGTCCAGAAGTTATTACAATACTAAGAAACGAGATACTGAACTTCAAGAACTAGAAAAAGGCTATGTCAGATTTTTAATGCAGCCAACTAAGGAAAGATGCAGTTAGGGGCAAAGGGAATTGCATACAAGTTATGCTGCTCATATTTGTTCTTACTTACATGGTCGAGAAGTGGAGACATAGCTACAGCATTGACTGGACGTTCAGTAACATAGGTCTTGATAAGAGTCAACGTTCTTGTGTCCCATAGCTAAACATTTACAGAAAAATGTAGAATCAGGCAGAGGAAATTTTAGCCAAAGAATAAAGAATCTGGGGTTATTTCAGAAAATAGCCACAAATGCTCAAAAAACTTGTGAGGTTAATAAGATGCATCACCTTGGCAGATTTATCTAAGGAACCAGTAAGGAAGTGTGAACCGTCTGCAGATTTTGTAAGTGATGTTATTGTCTTTTTGTGACCCGATTCCTTGTCAGCCTCCCTAAGTAGTTTTCCAGTCTAGAAGACAACATCGACAAATCCAACCCGAAAGATAAGATCATTTCAACACTGGACCAGACTAACCACAGCATAAGACTTAAAACCATGCTAATTGGACTTACATTTCAACACTCAACATTGAAAACAAGGGCCCCTTCTTTCTCATTAAAAGATAGAAATGAAGTAAAATAAACACAGCATAACCATTTTCTCAAATGAAAAATCATACTCTTAAGGCATATAGAGGTCATTTTAATGACTAAAAATTGGCAATGGTGTCAATCTTTATGTATTCAATCAGTTGAGACCCAACTATTATACAATAACTGCTAAAATTTTACATTTCTAACACAAAGAAAAAGCGCAACCCATCAGATTAAAAAAATCAACTACCTTCATATGGAGATTGTGTTGGACCAAGGATCATCACATTGAAATATCGCATATTATCCTCTGATGGTGAGGCACTAATTCCAGGCGCTGTATTTAAGGGAAAAACAATAAAATTAAACATTTTTCAGCCCATAACATTTAAACAAAAAAAAAACCGATAGCAAACAATATTCAACAAGAATTTCAAAAAAAGAAGCAAAGTATTTACCTGGTTCACTGAGGAGACGCTGAGTTTCCTATTTAGATCAAAGATAAAGAAACAAAAATTAAGCATGAAACATTGACATAATTCACAGAAACAAACTAAGAAGACTTAAAACAATTTACTGAAGCTTCTGATTCATTAAAACCCCAAAACAATTCAGCTACCAAATCAAACTCTAGAAACACAAAAAAAAGAGCACACTATTTTTTTTTAAAAAAAGGAAGATTTTCTGAGGGTTCCAATGAGGAAACCGAGAAGGATGAGAGTGAGATCGAAAGAGAAACCTTAATGATTCTTCGAGGGAGATTAGTGTTGGCCATTGGCGAGATCGATGGGAAGGAAAAATAAAAAAAAATATTTGAGGGTTTTGGGGATAATGGAGAGAGATAATAAAATACCAGTGCCATGCCATGCCCACCACACGTGAAAAAAGCCTATATAAAAAAGAGAGGTAAAAAAGAGGAGGAGAAGAGGCGATGAGAGTGGAGAAGAAAGCTAGAAGGAAGAAACAGAAGACATGGATTTTGGGCAAAACAGAAGCGGGAATGGGGAGGGTAAAACAGAGACCAAAACTGAAGCAGTGCCTAAACTGAGCTCAAAGAAGGGATTAGAAATCGGTGGATTTTACCGATTAGGTCAGTAATGGTTTAGCCCCGTAATAGTAATACATTGAACCAAACAACGGATTAGAAGCGCAATAAATGGAGCCCACCGATTAGGGGCCAATACACCCAACCAAACATAGTGTTAATGTTGACTTGCGGAGCTGCGGAATCCAAAACAAAAACATTCTATTACTAATTTCATATTTCCACATTTGGCACTCTAACCGAGAAAAATTTGATTCGATTTGAAAATTTAGATAAAAAATTTAAATTTTGAATTAAATAGTTTGAGTTATTTGGATTAATCAAGTTATTCGGGTCAATTCGAATAAAAAATTAAGTTTTTCGGTTTAACTCGAATATAAATTACACAATTCGAGTTATTTGAAAATTCGACTAAGAAAAGATAAAATTACGTTGTTTTGATAAATATTTACCCATTAAGTTAAAAGGCAAAATCATTATATTGTTCATGTAGTTAAATAGCCGATCCATCTAAATGCAACATTAAGTATAAATAGTAAGATTCGTTAACTCGACTCGATTCGAAAAAATTCGGATTGAGTTCGGTTGCTAAAATAGGATTTGTCAACTCGGCTAACTGAAATATTTTGGACTCAATTCGACTCGACTCGATCGAATACTCACCTCTAACAGCTATATATTTTGGAAAATATGAAATTAACATTCTTATTACAAAATAATATTATTTATCACCTTTAAATTTGCATATATATGAAGAAGAAATCATGGATATAAAAAGATTTAATAATTATTTTGATGGATACAAGGAATATGATTTAAATATTTTAATGAGTAAGAAAATCAAAAAGATAATATATGGCAAGTAATAAATATATTAAACACTAGATTTCACTTTTAATCCTTATAAAGATAACTAATTTCTTTTCATGTGGCACAATAAGTTAAATTCCCAAATTGATTTTTTTCCTATATTTTTAAAAAAATCAGGTTACAGTATGCAATACAAACAACAATAATAGTAAGAAGTCAGTCAATTCTAGGGTGATGATATTGATTTTGTAATTATTAATCATATATTATGCATTACGTATAATAATATTGCTATATCTCAAATTTCTTTAACAATGTTAAGAAGAGAAAAGATTAGCAACCTAAGCAGATGCAGTATTTTCCTTGACGGCATGAAGCACAAGTTGCACTAAAGATTTCTCATGCAAAATCTTTTTACATTCAGCAATACATTGAACGAGAGTGCATGGACTGAGCTGGACTCAAAACTAGCACCCCCATTGCCAGTGCAATGACACTCAAACTTCACTCATTTAGCCTCCACTGGAAATATCTTTAAAGTTCAACAAATCCCCCTTTGTTGCTCCCTACAACAAAAAACAGCAGATCTCATTACATATTTATAGGGAGAAAAGAGAATATGTTGGTCTAATTATGTTTTAGTCCCTCTATTATACTAAACTTTACGATTTAATCCCTCTACTCTAGTTTGACATAATTTGGTCCTTCTATTTTTATAATGCTATTAGTAGATCCAAATTCAATCACACGGTTGAGACTATGCGAGCCATGTTCAACTAATAATAAATTTACATATAAGCTAAATGGTCACATCATCACTTTAACAACAACTCAACTAGATGTGTTATCAATTTGGATCTACTAAGAACAAATTATGTTAAACTTAACATAGAAAAATATCTAAAACTATAATTAAAATAGAATAAGCACAAAGATTAGAGATGAAAAGTATATGTACATATATTAATGGAGATTCACAATCTATGAGCCAACCCCATTATGGTTTATAATAGTATTGTGTGCCAATCTTAGATAAGCACAAAGGCCATAACAAACCAACCCACTTCCGATGCTTTACTAGGAAAGATATGGATGTTGTTGGATTTATTCCGATGCTATTGGTCCTGCCAGATAGCCACTCTTTGTTTTTTTTTAAGAAAGAAATAATTTTATGATTTATATTCTAAGTTTGTATTGTAATTATCTTTTTCAATAATATCGTCTTTAAATTTTAAATTTGAATTTAATTTTTAGAGTAGAACGTGTTTCATCACTGCACCCAATAATGATGCAAGTACTGGTCTCCTAAAAGCTATAAAATAAACTTAACCTAAAAAATTAATTACGAACAATATTTAATTAGAAAGAGCTGTTAAAATCTAATAAAATGAAAATGTTTAAGAAATATATGGATGGTATTTATAGGTGAATAGTATAACTGAAAGGGTCAAATCTAATTTAATGAGGTTTCCATATATGAAAAATATATGTTACCACATAAGATGTTATTATATATTTTATCATATCTTGCATATTCATACGATGTATGGGTCAAACGTAACGCTAGAAATATAAATAAATATTATAACTTATTTAACATTTGATAAAATCATTGTTTTATATTGTAAATCTTTTTAATAATGTTTAAAACTTCGAAAAGGAATATATTCAAATATTAAATTTTTAATAAGTAAATATTAATTTTAACATTGCTCTTATAAAATTTTGATTTTAATAAGTAAATATTGTAAAAATTTTAATTATGGTCAAAACTTATATATTCAATAAAAGCTTCAAAATTTATTATTTAGGAATTTAAAATTGTGACTTAAAAAATTTCAAAAGAGTTTCATGAACAATATGCCCGTGAATTTATTTCCAAAGAGATCAATTATTCACAATGCAAAGAAGTTAGATGAAGTTATGGAATGAGGCACTGATCTATAAAATCTATTAAATCTCATGATAATAACTTGTACACTAGGAAGTGAAGTTGATAAGTGTTAAAAGTAACATGTTTTAATTCCATTCTTAATGCGATTTTGGGTGATTATTCGATGTTAATGGTGATTTTTATGCTCCTAATCCTTTAAATTTATGTTTTGACACTTAAGAGAGCATTTGGAGCAAAAGAAGTGAAATATAGAAAATCGGAGCGACCTACAGAAGCCACACAGGCTGACCCCTTCCACACGGTCGTGTGAGCCACACAAGCTACCACACAATCATGTGGCAGGCAGTGTTGTTTACACAGGATTGCACCCTAAATCGCAAAAAAAAAGGCGATTTTTAGGTTTTTTTTAGAATTCTAAGAAATATATATGACAAAAATAAAAAGATAGGAGTGAGTCGTCATAGAATATTCAAGAAAACAACTCGAAAAATACCATTGAAGCCGATTCTGAAGCAGATTTGAAGACTCGCATTTGATTTCTTAGAAGCCATCGTGAGTTTTTTTTGTTTCTTGTGGTTATACTGTGTTTTGGATGTTTTTATTTGCAAGTATGAACTAATATTCTAAATACCTAGGAGAGATGAACCTAATGATGAATTTTGTCTTTTGATTTTTATTTTACGCAATAAATACTTAGATCTTGTTTTCAATTATGTGTGCTTAATTCTTGGTGTGATATTTTTAGATTATTGATCAATGTTTGATGTACTTAAATCAAAGAAGGAATAGACCCTGTTTAAGAGTAGGTCTTGCATAATTGAGTGAAATCGCATGCAATCCTAAAAATAGGATGACATAAATCTACTGGATTAGATTCAAATCTAATAGGGGAATCCATAGCATGAGTTAATGTAATAATAGGGGTTTTAATTAGAAAAAAAATTCAATTAATCAACCTAGAGTCAGTTGCGTAATTTAGATTGATAGTGACAGATGAAATCTAGGTGAATTATTTCCTAGGTATTATTTTGCTTCTTGATTGTTATTCAATTATTTTCGTGTTCATTAATTAATTAATTTAGTTAATTTTAGTTTTTAATCAATCACTCGAATTATTCGGTTAAATAATAGAAAGACGGTAATTACTCATACTTTTAGTCTTTATGGAAGCGATATTTTTACTCACCGTAGCTATACTATTAATTGATAGGTGCACTTACCTTAGTCAAATTTTTAGTTAGTTCCGTGGACATTAGAACTTGAGGTATGCCGATCGGCCTTGTGGTGAAGGTGTGTGTCTTGACTAGTATTGTCATGTATGTGTTGGTATTTGGTCGAATGAATATGAGACTCTTCTAGAATTTGGTTGCTGATTTTATATTTTATTAATGATTAAATGGTTCTAATGGTTTTAGTTTTGCTAAGAAATACCATATCTGATATGAAAATAGAGTTAGTTGTGGTACTGAAAAACTGACGATTCAATTCAGTGGGTATGAAACTATGTGTGGTAAAGCTAACTTTTGTATTATGCCATTTTTCTAAATTGCAATGTCGATCATGTATGAGATGTAAACTTTGTGTTAAGTCTGCAATTGCTACTATGCATATTTATTGCTACTGTTAAAATTACAATCCGTTACCGATTACATGAAATTTGCATGTTAATATTGCCATAGTTACTGCTTTCTAATTAATAAAAGCATGTCATATTATTGCATTGGGATTGGGATACTGAAGGTGGAAGTACAGAAATTAAATGTCCGCAAAATTTTAATTTGGTGTGTAGGGATGGACGAGTTCTAGGGAACTCTTATTGTAGAGTGTAACAGACAGATAGGTAGGAATATTGTACTGTTATTCATGCATATTGTTAATTTACTGAAAATTTGCCATGATACTATTAAAATGCTATGCTCTGATTTCTGCATTTCGTATGCTATATTACTGTTTAAATGCTATCTGTTTTTTGTTTTAAGACCACACTAAGCTTTATAGCTTATTCTTTAGTTTCCCATCTTTCCAGATAACTCGTGAGGTTAGGGCTCGGACTCGGCAATTGGAGCATTATCACCGGATTTTATACAAAAGTATTTTAAACTCCATTTTATAAACTTTGTTGATTTTTGCATTGCTTACAAATGAATCGTGGCATGAACTTTCTATTTTTCATATAGGTGTTAATTTTGGGATTGAATTTATATGTTTTTAGAATTAAACACAAAAAGAGGTTAAGGTTTTCAAGACATTATATTAAATTACTTTTAAATGGCATAAATATGAATTTTCCTATTGATTTTGCTGATTAAAATTAAATGAATGAGATAATTAAATTAAATTAATGTTTTCTTAAAACGGATTAAATTTTAGATGTGATTTTGAAACTAAAACAAAATTATTTTTTCTAAAAGCGAAATGTACCAGTTCTATACGAAGTTAAATTAATATATATACTGAAATCTTACAATAGCGTTTTGTTCAAAATTTTCAAAGTTTGATAGATTATCCAAATCATATTGGTACTTTATTGAGTTTCAATGCCTTTAAAATAAGACGTTTTTTTTTAAGAAACTTGAGGCTTTCACTACTACTTAACTCTTTTTACTAAACCTCAATGTTTACTGAGCCATCTCGGTGGCTAATGTAACTTTCATGATTCGGCCATAACGTCTAGGTTAGATTGGGGAGTTTACATATCACGTGGCAATTAAGCAATTTAAAATAAAAACATTAAATTTAAATTTTAAAAAAACCTTTGACTTTGACTCATAACTGACTAACCATTGACCAGTGTTGACCCATGTTGACCTACGTTGACTATGATTGACCATTCATGTGGTGTTATTAGAACATGCAAATGTCTTTTTTTTTATTTTTTTAATATTATATATATTATATTGATTAAAAATATAAAAAATATATATAATATATAAATTCAAATTTAAAAAGTTTAAAAGTTTATAAAATTATAAAATATAAATTTTAAAAATCAAAATAATATATAAAATTTTAAAATTTAAAAAAATTAAATAAAATAAAATATATTTAAATTTTAAAAATTGTAAAAAAACTTAAATTTTCAAAAATATATTCTAGAAAATTTTAATAAATTTTATTTTTTCAAAAATTTAAATTCTAAAAATTCAGAAATATATATATATATATAAATTCAAAATAAAATTTAATTATTTTGTAGAATATATATTTCTCAACATTTAAGTTTTCTTTCAACAATTTTTAAAATCTAAATAAATTTTTAATTTTGTAAAATTTTCAATTTTAATATATTATTTTAATTTTTATAAATTCTTTTGAATTATTTATATATTATATTTTTTTCACATTTTAAATCAATATAATATTAAAAAGTAAAAACAAAAGAAAACGTGGCATGTTCTAATAGCACCACGTGGATGATCAACAGTGGTCACTTTCAATCAACAATGGTCAACATCGATCAACAGTGAGTCAAAGTCAAATGTGTTTTTTAATTTTAAATTTAATGTTTTTATTTTAAATAAACTTAATTTCCATGTGCACATTCTAATTGGCACCATGTAGTGATTGATTTTTTTATTGTTGTTACAAAAAAAAAAAAAGGGTTGAATTGGGTAACGAAATGATAGTTTAAGTACAGACAAAAAAATATTCGGGTACTAAAGTGGAAAAACATGCATAGTTTGATTATCAAACTAAGCATTAAGCCTTTATAAATGGTATGGAATGGATTCAAATATAAAAATATGCAAACATTTTACTTATTTTATTGAAAATGTAAAAGGTAAAAGTACCGTGTAATAATATAATTTATTTAAAACATGTAGGAATAATTTAATAATTTTGCAATTGAGTTGATGTATGATTGATTCAAACACCAACGCAATCAGATGTTTAAATAATAGTATAGATATAGATATATGACACACACAATCTATAGCATGGTTTTTAAGCAAATATGGAAGGTAGGCTTAGTTGGCATACTTCCTTGGATGACAAGTGACATATTGAATGATTAATAATAGGTTATTTATTATAGGTATAATAAATACTTTATTAATATTTCAAACAAATAACCATTATATTTTTCATTATGTAATGAGTTAATATGTAGTTTTCCCCTTGAACTTTTTTTTTGATTAGTTGGTATCTGAACTTGCATTCCATCACTAAGGTTGGTACCTCCACACTAGCACCATTAGTTTGTGTTTATGTGGCACTAATGGTCGATTCGATAGTTACACATGGCGACCTCTCAATATGACAGGTGATAGATATAAATTAAAAAAATTTAAAATATCTAAATTAATAAAAAAAAGTTTATTTTTTACATCAAGAATAAATGTGGACAAATGGTTGTTCAGTGATAGCAAGCTAATTTTGTGTGTTTAATGTACTTATTTATGATCAAATTTTAAATAGAATACTACTAAGCTTGTGACTTATTGTTTTAATTTTGTCAGGACGCAATTGCAATACCGAAGTTCAAATAAACAAGCAAATTAGGCTAAATTGGAATAAGAAGCAATGAAATGGGTCAAATTGAAAAGTTGCAGAATTAGTGGCTGATTAAAAATTTGATTGTGAATTTGTCAAACTCTATGAATAGAAAAAAAAATATGATTTTAGTTGGTTGTTAGGTGATAAAGAATGAGACGGATGAATGCATAAGCGGATCGTAAAGTTTGTCAAAGTCGCGGATTTGAGTTAGAGCTCTAGACGTTCGGAAAGAAACTTAGATTTTTGACACAACCTAAAACACAATCAAATCCAAGTTAGATAAAACAATTAAAATAAATAATTAATATAATTAAAATAGAATAATAAATCTACGATTATAACAATAAGGAAGAAACTAAAGAAGATAGATGAAAAGATAAAACGTGGTATGTAGAAGTCCTAAGAAGCCTTCAAAACATAAAGAATCCATAACCCCCTTCAAGTGGCTCTAATTTCCCCTCTACGAAAGAAAACTTGGTAAGAAAAAGTTTGAAGGTGATCCCCACAATCTGGAAAGATTGTTAAAACTCTTCTAAAAGAAACTCAAGAGAAATTCTTAAAAAAAAAAACTCAAAGAGAATTTATAAACTCAAAAGATAAGTTGAATAATTACGAATTGAATGATTTGTATACAATGCAAAGGCCTATATATAGGCTAGCTAAATAAATCTAAATAAAACTCTTAAGTATACTAGAACTCTAATTAATCTAAACAAGAAGTAGCTTAAAACTAAATTTTCTTGTTGACATAAAACTCCTAAATAACTTAAACTACTTAATAATTATTAAAAATTTGGAATAATAAAATAATAAAATGATAAGAGCTGATAAATACAATATTAGACTCATATATAATAAAAATTAAGCCCAAAACCCAAACCCAATATGATTTAAACTCGAATTAAAACCCTGAAATTTGTAATTCTCGTCATAATCCCGTTCAAAAATTCTGCATGCGCAGTCTTTACTAAAATGGTCATAACTTGAGCTCCTGAACTCAAAATTAAGTGATTCAAAATACGTTTCGAAGATAAGAGAGAGATCTTCAAACGCCATGAGACATATCAGCCTAGAAATATCAGGATCCCATCCAAAAAGTTATCGTAAATCTATTGATTTCTCAAGCTTGAAAATTGGCAGGTTTGGTGAGTGGAATTTAATAAATTTCACCTCATCCGTGCATGTATCATTCCCCCTTTCCTCGAAAAGATTCATTCTCGAATCTTGTCTTTGATCGAATCCTGATTTGATTTGCTTAGCCTTTGACATTGTTGTTGGGCCTTGAGGTAGTGTGAGCCCATCACATTCATAGGTTTAAAATTGTGCCTTGAGACTCGCATCATTCCCCTCTTCCTCAAGAAGATTCGTCCTCGAGTATTTAGCTGCACAGAAAGAAAAGGGATTAGAATAAATAACAATAAAATGAATAAAATACTTACCTAAGTTTTTTTGTGCACCAAAACTATCTCCAGGATCAAAGATATGATTTTGATATCACAAATCAGCATGGACCAAGTATCTCTCCTTCAAAAACAAAGCTTCAACACTAGAAAAATAAATATTAGGCACATGAGTGTTCAAGTAAAAAGTAACTTGTAACTTTCTTTGAATAATCATGGTCATCCAAAAAAATTTCCAACGATGAGTTAAGAATTTCACATAATTATAAAAATCAAGTAGTTTAATATTATTACGTAAAAATTCATATTTAGAGTTTAAGGTAGAAGATTTTGTTGCAAGATCAAATGCATGAGATTCTTTTATAAACTTGTCGAATGCAACAAAAGTAAACTTTAAATACCTAGATAAACCCATAAAATCAATTGAACTTTCAGACCATTGTTTATTGAAACTTGACCAATGAGAAAGCATGTTGTCAGGAAAAATAAAATCAGTAGCATAGTTATTAAAAACATTCAAGGTATGCCTACATATTTCAATTTTCGATGTATCATTACTTTTCTTATCTTCTAGCACCAGTGGAGAATTATCGATGTTCAACTTACCTCTTTCTCGCAAGTAAAATCATCTATCGATAGTAGAGTAATATAATTGAGAGCCCGTCAAAGGATCATTGAAATCCTGTAACAAACAAACACCAGTAAACAAATTTGAGTTAAAGTTAGTTAAAACATAATCATTCCTCACTTTTTTTATGGGTATTTTCTTACTTTTCATTTTCTTTTTCCACTTAGAAACTCTCCAAATTTACCTCATATAGATTTTTACTCACCAAATTTGGACAATTAAGTAGACTTTTATCACTTAAGGTCTCTTTTCTCTCTGTCTTTTCACATGAGTTTTCCTCACTTCCCATATCCCCCCCATAAGTATTATGAATATTCAATTCAGTATATTCTATCTCAATAGGAGAACATGACGTTTCTATCTCATCTAAATCCATTGGTTCAAGGAAGAAATTCTCACCATCATCTTTTTTTTTTGGTTCACAAAGTTTGTCATCAGAAATATCTTTTCTACTAGATAAGAATCAAAAAAAGGTACAAAGTCATACTTACTTTCTTCTCTAGTTGGATATTTAATTGGATATTGGAAACCCTTATGATCTTTTTCAATCAACAAAAATCTCGTGCTGGCACAATCACGACTATAGTGCTTACACCCTTTGCACGGATAACATTCATATCATGAGCTTTTTGTTGTTTTGGTGAAAATTTAGTAGAAGTGAGCTGCTTAGAAGATGTAAAAAAAATGTTTTATAAGAGCCTCACTTTTCCACTCAAAAGGTTTAGTCTCATCACAATTTGGCAGCCACTTATTAGTAGCATAAGGGGGTTTTGAATTCGTGAAAGTAGAATTAGAACTCGTACCTCTATGATATTGTGAAGCACTAAATGGACAAGACTGATATTGTTGAAACTACTACTCAACCTCAATGGCCTTGTGTACTGCATCCTCAAGATCAATGTAGGTTTGAAGATTAAGAGCATTGGCTATTGAAACATTCAAGTCATCTACGAACCGCACCATGGTAGTCTCGTCATCTTCTTGTACATTTGCTCTTTACATAAGCATCTTCATCTCCTTAAAGTGCTCATCAACAAATCGATTACCTTGAACAAGGCGTTGAAGTCTCGTTTTGACTCTTTGTAGTAATGAGAAGGAACGTAACACTTTCGCATAATTTTCTTCAACTCGTCCCATGTTTCAATTACCCTTTCGTAGTTTCTTTGACGATCAATTCCAAGTTGAATCCACCAACTCAACGCATAATTTGAAAATCCAAGGGTCGCCAATAGGACTTTTTCCTCTTCCTGGCATTTATAGTAACGAAACATAAGTTTAATTTTTTATTCCCACTCACAATATGCTTCAGGATCTTGCTTCCCACAGAATAGTGGAATATTGAACTTTGGTTTAGCTAAAAATTGTTGCTTATGGTCATTATTAACCAAAGTTTCATCATTTGCACGAGAGACACATCGAGCATTATTTGCACGAAGATGAGGTTGATCAATCTTATCTCCCCAATTACAATTTCGACACTCAATTTTTGTACTTGGATGTTCTAAATTTTTGCTGATCGTGTCTAGAATAGTGTCACGTTACTGATCTCGAGCATTTTGAACCTCTTGATCCCTTCTCAACTTCCCAACCATAGTATTGTGAATCATTAGGAAAGCCTGAAAAAAACATAACACTCAAGAAAAGAAAAATTAAGCAAACCTCACTGTTATGCACTCAAAAATAAAAATCAAATTCCCAATGAGGTAAGAATTAATCTTGTGAGTCTTTTAAAAAGTGCCTATATCAATCAATTAGAATATATTAGAATCAAACTAACAAAGAAAACATAATAGCACTATAAGTTCAAAATCGGCTAGAAATTAAAGAATTCTGTTGCACTGAGAAAGGAATGTGCAACGTGATTTAACCTACTAACACAAGAAACAATAAAGTGTTAGAATGCGTAAATGAACAATAAAAAGAAAAAAATGAAAACCTAAAGCAAAAACAAACAAATGAAAACCAAAAGCAAAAAATTCGGGTTTGGGGCTTAATTTTTATTATATATGAGCCCAATATTGTATTTATCAACTTACCATTTTATTATTTTGAATTTTAATAATTATTAAGTAGTTTAAGTTATTTAGGAGTTTTATGTCAATAAGAAAATTTAGTTTAAAACTACTTCTTGTTTAGATTAATTAGAGTTCTAGTATACTTAAGAGTTTTATTTAGATTTATTTAGCTAGCCTATATATAGGCCTTTGCATTGTACACAAATCATTCAATTTATTATTATTCAACTTATATTTTGAGTTTATATCCTACATTTTCTTCTTATATATTCTAATATTGTTTTTGTTTATGAGATTTTTCTAATTGAAATCTGGACGCATGTCTGAAATGATATCTGCTGATTTATTTATATGTTATACACTGAGCTTAGAAGCTCATTCTCTGTTTGTTTGATCTTCAGGTAATCCTCAGACTTAGGCGGGTCGGGACAATGGGAGCTTGGTTAAACATCTTTTTGTTATTTACGTTATTTTAATTTGTTTATATTGTTTTGATTTTGTTGGATTGTTTTGGGCCTTTTTGGGGATTTTTTTTAATTTTGGGTATTACTTTCATTTTAACTGTTTGAATGTTTCCAAAACTACATCTACTTTAACTGTAAAATATCAAATTTCCAAAATCAAATTGTGTTTTCCAAAACTCTTATTTGATAAGGAATTCCACTACAAAACTAAGAGATTTTATAAAAATTTGACCATAAATATTTAACGATTTTATAATGGAGAAGGGTTTACTTAAATAAATGAGAATCTGGTTTATCGAAAGTGTTTCTAGAATTAAGAATGAACTAAGGTAACATCTCCAAATCTGGTCATAACGTCTGGCCAGATTTGAAGTGTTACATTTGGTGGTATCAGAGCCTAGGTTCAAAACTCATGTTGTGATTTTGTGTTCAAATTATTTGTGAAAAATGTTTTTTTGAACAAAAAGTCTTTCTGTTTAAAACTGAAAAATGAGTTTATGGAATACCGAACCTCCAGTGTCGATCCTATAAGTACTTTTGTCTTAGCTAAACTCTTAGTTTAGAAAAAACACTATAATATTAGAATTACTTTGCGATAGTTAGAGACTGTAACAACTTTGTAAACTCTTCTGATAAAGTTCTAGACATAAAATATTTGATAATAAACATCAAAACTAATACATAAAATTATGGTAATGTGGATAATATATAATTAGTACGTGTGGAACACGTGGACAAGGTACTCATAGGCTCGACGAGTGCCAAAAACGAGCTCGAGCTGAGTCATCATTGATGGAAAGTATGTTTAATTTGGATACAAGTGAGACTTTGGGGAACGCTGACTTTTGAGACAGGGTCTCAAACTCAGATGGATGGGGACAACGCATTGTCTCAAGCCATGTTGAGAGTGTTTCAGAGGTTGCTGGTACCCATTCTTAATCTGAGAGTCGAGGGTCAGCAACTAAACGACTCTGATTCAATAGAGCTAAGGTATTTAGGGGCGTTGCTGGGGTCACCCCGAATGTGGCTGAATATTGGGTGGTGGCCACAGAAAGGATTATGAATGATATAGACTTCACTCCGAAGTAGAAATTAAAGGGTGTAGTGTCATTGCTTCGCGATGAAGCTTAATGGTGGTAGTTCACCATTAAGAAGGGTATTCAGCTTGAGCAGATTACTTGGGATTATTTTTGGAACGCCTTCCATAACAAATATGTGGGAGCGAGTTATGTTAAGGCTCGTAGACACGAGTTTATGAGCCTAACTCAAGGAGATAGAACTGTGGCCGAATATAAGGCCAAAGTTTTTAGGTTAAGCAGATATGCTCGTGCGCTAGTCACGACTGATTCTGAGGAGGGGCTGAGGTACGATATTAAGGTTCTGATAACTCTCAAGAGGAAGCTAGTTTTTGCAGTCTTGGTGGACAATGCGAAAATTGCTAAGAAGGTTAAGCGCACTAAGCACAAAAAGAGGGACAGAAAGAGAGGTCGGACTAAGTTTGATAGGGATTTGAGACCCTTTAGCTCTATTCAGCGGCTAAAGAAATGGGCCAGATTTGATGGGCCTCCTCGGGTTAAGGCATCGATTACTGTTACTGAGACTCGTTTATGTGGGGATTGTGGTAGGTGTCATCTGGGCAAATGTTGGAAGAGGCTAGGAGCTAGTTTGTGATGCGGGTCAACGGAGCATTGCGTTAGATATTAGTCGCTCCACTGTGATCAGGTACAAGCTCTAACTCCGTGTTTGGTTCAACCCAGAGGAGAATACAACAGCCACCTAGGGGCCGTGGGCAAGTCAGAGAGGGTAATGGTTTGGCTCGGGGTTAGAGAGTACCGGACAGAGGTGCAAATTAGATAGAGTCTAGATAGCATGCTTTGGTATATATGGCAAGACGCTGTGAAGACAAAGACAACGTGAACATTATCGTCGGTACGTTCTTTATTGATTCTGTTACGTATTTTACACTGATAGATATAGGCTCAACACACTCTTATATAGCTAGTTATGTTTCTCTGAATCTGGGTATCCAGTTGAAAGTACTTCTGGTGAGGTTTCTGTGATTAATCCACTAGGTCATTCAGTACGGGTTAATAAGGTTTATAGAAGAGTTCCACCGGAGATACAAGATGTTGTGTTTCCGGCTAATTTGATGGAGTTGCCGTTTAGAGAATTTGATTTGATACTGGGAATGGACTGACTCGTGGAGTATCGAGTCAGCTTAGACTGTGCCACTAAAAGAGTGACTCTAAGATCTAAGGATGATTTAGAGATTATAATGGTCGATGAGCGTTCAGATTACCTCTCCAATGTAATCTTCGCTCTGGTAGCCAGAAAGTTAGTTCGAAAAGAGTGTGAGGCATTTCTGACCTTTGTGCAAGATTTAAGTTCAGTGGATTCGTTTGTTAGGGATATTCAAATAGTTAGAGAATTTTTGAATGTCTGTGTAACACCCCTTACCCGTGTTCCTTACCGAAACAGAGTATGAGGTATTACTAGAATTCAAATACTTAAATTTTTTTTTATAAAAATTTCGGCAGCATTTCTGCTTATTTT
Source organism: Gossypium raimondii (assembly GCF_025698545.1). Taxonomy (NCBI): domain Eukaryota; kingdom Viridiplantae; phylum Streptophyta; class Magnoliopsida; order Malvales; family Malvaceae; genus Gossypium; species Gossypium raimondii. The sequence continues at coordinate 29,315,627 of NC_068572.1, read as the reverse complement.
TACATAAGACCCCCTGCAGATTTATAAAAAAAAAACAATTTCAACCAACTTCAATATTTCCAACCAATAACAATTATATATATATTCAGACATAATTTATCCATTAATAAACTCCAACATATTTAACCGAACAATACTATATATATATATATTTATACTACATTACATAAAGTTATCTATACATGCCATTTTTTCAAAGTATTGGTTGCAAAATACCCAAAAGATGATGATGATAGTGAGGATGATGTTCTGACTCCGTCCACTTCCCGAGTTGATTAATATCACTATAAAACAAAGGAAAAACAAAGAGGAGTAAGCTTACAGCTTAGTAAGTATGTATGTAATCAATAAATCAATTTCTAAGGTAATATCGTATATTATATAATCTCTATCACACATAAATCTATCATCTAGTCAACTTAAAGCAAACTGTTTTTCTGCGTCACAGTCGGTAAATTATTTTTATCTGGAGATACAGAACTCCAAATTAAGATCCGTAAATTTTCCATGAAACTAGACTCATATATATTCTTACCATAAAATTTTCATAATTTTTGGTTCAGCAAATTAGTACAGTTTATTCTCTAAAGGTTTCCCTATTTCACTGCTTGACATTTCTGACCTCTCTTCACTAAAAATGAATTATCTCACTGTACAGAATTTGGATAATAATTTTGTTTATTTCATTTAAAAATAAACTCATCAAGGATTCTAATAATATAAATTATAACTCATAATTATTCTTTTACAATTTTTAGTGATTTTCCAAAGTCAGAACAGGGGATTCCAAAATCATTCCGACCCTGTCTCACTAAAGTTCAAATATCTCAAAATATACAACTCTTTTGCTTGCTCTGTTTCTTTTATATGAAAGTAGACTCAATAATATTTAATTTCATATCTCATTCAACCACTAACTCAATTTCTACAATTTTTTTTGTGAATTTTCAAACTAACGTCACCGTTATTGTCCAAATCCATTCTATTCCAACATCTCTTGTTCACATAGCACTATAACCATTTATTTTATAACACAACACAAATTTCATCAATTCAATCACTTTTCACAACTTATTACATTCCGATCACTTCCTCGTATTTCATTATCATGGCGGTATATATAAAATAATATTCGGAGCTTTTTACATAGTACTACTCATATTTTTTTTTTATCATTCAATACACGTAGTAGCCTTCACTTAGTACTACACATATAACCGTAGTTTACTGAGACACGTGGTAGCATTCACACAATACTACACACGTGCTCAAAGCTTCTTGGTGCACATAGTAGCCTTCACTTAGTACCACACATGTGACCATTACTTATCGATACACGTAGTAGCCTTCACACAGTACTACACACGTGTTCATCGATACTTACTCAAATCTTTAGCATTACAACATTTTCACAAAGATTCTTACTTTCCAAATATATTTGCAATTCGTTCAAAACACATTATAATATCAACCTTTTTACGTATATTGTCACAAAGTATAACGAAAATAATTATAATAATATATTAATTACATACAACTTACCTCGATGCAAAATGTAAAGATTTTGCAATTTAATCCTCAATCTTCTCTTTTCTCCGATTAAGGTTGATTTCTCGTCTTTCTTGATCTATAACAGCAAATTGAGGTTATTTAATATTCACATTTATTAAAACAAGCTTCGTCTCAACTTTTATAAAATTACGATTTTACCCCTAAACTTTTACATAATTACATTTTTGTCCCAAGCTCGAAAATTAAATTTCACACTTTATTCTTATGTTTTACAACATGCTGAACACTTTTCACATCTATGGCAACATCGAATTCTCACTCTAACATACACTTATGAACAATAAATATTTTTACCGATTATGTCGATTTACTCGTTTTTGCTTAAAATCACTTAGCAAAAGTTGTTTAACATAATTTCTAGCTTCATAGTCCACCATAAAACAGCAAAATAAACACATTTCACCTATGGGTATTTTTCCAAATATGAACCCTAACATGAATTATTGATAGAATAAGCTAAACCGAGCTACGAGGATTCCAAAAATGCGAAGAACATTAAAAACGGGGCTAGGATGCACTTACTATGAGCTTGAGAAAGTGAAGAAACCCTAGCTATGGTGACTCTTCAAACTTGACAGCAACTTATGGACAAGATGATGATTTTTGTCATCTTTTTCCCATTTTATTCTTTTTATTACCAAATGACTAAAATGCCCCCATAAAAAATCTATTTCACCCATTTCTTATGTCTATTTTTGTCCATCAATTAACTAATGGTTTAATTACCATATAAGGACCCCCAATTTATAATTTCATAACAATTAGACACTTCTAACATGTAGAACTCAACTTTTGTACTTTTTACAATTTAGTCCTTTTGACTAAATTGAGTGCCCAAACGTCGAAATTTTCGAACGAAATTTTTACGAAAATTTTCCTTGAAATTGTAGATCATAAAAATATAATAATAATCATATTTTCCCTCGTCGGATTTGTGGTCCCGAAACCACTGTTCCGACTAGGCCCAGAATCGGGCTGTTACAATTCTCCCCCCCTTAGGAATTTTCGTCCTCGAAAATATTACCAGAAAAGAGGTTTGGGTACTGTTTCCTCATAGCTTCCTCCGGTTCCCATGTAGCCTCTTCCATTCCATGTTTTTGCCACAACACTTTCACTAAAGCTATACTTTTATTTCTCAACTGTTTAACCTCTCGAGCCAAAATCTTTATCGGTTCCTCATCATAAGTCATATCTGGTCGAATTTCAATTTCTGTAGGAGAAACTATATGTGAAGGATCCGAACGATAGCATCGCAACATCGATACAGGAAATACATTATGTATTCTTTCCAACTCAGCTGGCAAGGCTAACCGATAAGCTACGGGTCCAATCCTTTCAATAACTTCATACGGTTCAATAAAACATGGACTCAATTTGCCTTTACGACCAAATCTCAAAATCTTCTTCCATGGAGATACTTTCAAAAACACTCTATCACCTACTTGAAACTCAATCTCTTTTCTCTTTAAATCCGCATATGACTTTTGTCGATCTGAAGCAGCCTTTAAACAGTCACGGATTACTTTCACTTTTTCTTCAGTTTCTTTCACCAAGTCAACTCCATGAATTCGGTTCTCACCGAGCTCAGTCAAATATAAAGGAGTTCTACATTTACGCCCATATAATGCTTCATACGGTGCCATTCGTATACTTGACTGATAGCTATTATTGTAAGCAAATTCAACCAATGGTAGATATTTCTCCCAACTGCCTTCGAATTCTAAAATACAACACCGGAGCATGTATTCAAGAACTTGAATCACTCTTTCTGATTGTCCGTCAGTTTGCGGATGGAACGCAGTGCTAAAGTTCAATTTTGTACCCAAGGCTTCTTGCAGCTTTATCCAAAACCTCGAAGTAAACCTCGGATCTCTATCCGATATAATGGACTTAGGCACCCCGTGCAATCTCACTATTTCAGCAACATATAACTCCGCCAACTTGTCAAGTGAGTAATCCATGCGTACCGGTATAAAATGAGCCGACTTTGTCAATCTATCAACGATTACCCAAATAGCATCCTTCTTCCTTGGAGTCAGAGGTAATCCTGTCACAAAATCCATCGTGATGCTGTCCCATTTCCACTCTGGAATCATTACCGGTTGGAGTAAACCTGATGGTACTTGATGCTCAGCTTTCACTTGTTGGCAAATTAAACACTTTGATACGAATTCCGAAATATCCTTTTTCATGCCCGGCCACCAATACAATTTCTTCAAATCATTATACATTTTCACACTACCTGGGTGAATTGATAAATCACCACTGTGTGCCTCACATACAATGGTCTGAATTAACTCATCATTTCTCGGTACACATACCCTATCCCGGAACATCAGGCAATCATCTGAGCTAATTCGAAAATCTGAGTCAACACCTGCTTCGCACTGAGCTCTCCTAGCCTGCAATTCACTGTCATTCTTTTGAGCTTCCTGAATTTGCTGAAGGAATAACGATCTAGCCTTCAATTCAGCCAAAATTGAATCATCATCAGACAAAGTTAATCTCGTACTCATAGTTCTCAAAGCAAATAAAGATTTTCTGTTCAATGCATCAGCAACAACATTAGCTTTTCCGGGGTGATAATCAATCACTAGCTCATAATCTTTTATTAGCTCGAGCCATCTTCGTTGTCACAAATTCAAGTCTTTTTGATCCATTAAATATTTCAAGCTCTTATGATCAGTGAAGATTCGACACTTCTCACCATACAAATAATGACGCCAAATTTCTAAAGCAAAAACAATGGCAGCCAACTCTAAATCATGCGTTGGATAATTCTTCTCATGCGGTTTCAGCTGTCTCGAAGCATAAGCTATTACTTTGCCCTCTTGCATTAACACACACCCAAGGCCATTCAATGATGCATCACTGTAAATTATAAACTCCTTCCCTGACTCAGGTTGTACCAACACTGGTGCCTCAGTCAATAATGCCTTCAATTTTTCAAAACTTTGTTGACATTTATCGGTCCATTCAAACTTGACATTCTTTTGCAATAACTTAGTCATAGGAGAAGCAATCATAGAGAATCCCTTAACAAAGCGTCTGTAATACCCGGCTAAGCCCAGAAAGCTTCTAACTTCGGATACATTCTTTGGTGGCTCCCAATCAACAATTGCTGAAATTTTGCTTGGATCAACCCGAATACCTTCACTTGAAACTATATGTCCCAAGAATCCGACCTCATGAAGCCAAAACTCACTTTTGCTGAATTTAGCATACAATTTCTTTTCCCTTAGAATTTGTAACACAATTCTCAAATGTTCGGTGTGCTCGGATTCATCCCGAGAATAAATTAAAATATCATCTATGAGCACCACCACAAACTTATCTAGATACGGCCGAAAGATTCGGTTCATCAAATCCATAAAAATAGCCGGAGCATTAGTCAACCCAAAAGGCATTACCAGAAATTCATAATGTCCATACCTCGTTCTGAAAGCGGTTTTTGGCACATCGGACTCCTTAACTCTCAACTGATAGTAACCAGACCTCAGATCAATCTTTGAAAACACTGTTGCTCCTTTTAGTTGGTCAAACAAATCATCAATTCTTGGTAAGGGATACTTATTCTTTATAGTCACTTTATTGAGCTGACGATAATCAATACAAAGTCTCATAGAACCATCTTTCTTCTTCACAAATAGTACAGGAGCACCCCAAGGAGAAAAACTCGGTCTTACAAATCCTTTATCCGTCAATTCTTGCAACTGAGCCTTTAATTCTTTCAATTCCGTCGGAGCCATCCAATATGGAGAAATCGAAATCGGTGCAGTACCAGGTAACAAATCGATAGCAAACTCAACTTCTCTAATCGGAGGTAACCCAGACAATTCCTCTGGAAATACATCTGGAAATTCACAAACTACCGGCACTGATTCAAGCTTCGACCCAGTTATACCAGTATTCAACACATAAGCAAGATAAGCTTCACATCCTTTTCTCATATACTTCTGAGCAGACATATGCAAAATCACCCTAGGCAGTTTATTCGGCTTCTCTGCTTCAACCCGAAGAATTTCACCATTTTCACATTGCAATTCAAGAATTTTTTGTCTACAATTTACCTTGGCATCATGCGATATCAACCAATCCATCCCCAAGATAACATCGAACTCGTCGAATGGTAAGAGCATCAGATTAGCCGGGAAACAGTAACCTTGAATCGTCAAAGGACAATTCTTGCAAACCTTATCAACTAAAACATATTTGCCTAAAGGGTTTGATACTTTTAACACAAATTCAGTGTTTTCAGCAGGCAAATTTTTATTAGACACTAAATTCACACACACATATGAATTAGTAGACCCAGGGTCAATCAAAGCAACAACATCAATATCACAAAGAGAGAATGTACCAGTAATCACATCGGGAGATGATGCATCCTCACGAGCTCGTATGGCATAAGCTCTAGCAGGTGTTCGAGGTTCTGATTTTACAGCTGTACTCTTCATTCCACTTTTATCGCTATCTTTAGTTCCAGTGTTTCTCGACGATCTAACTCTGCTGACAGTATCACTCGATCTAACATTCTGAAATTTTTCTTCTTCCAGATTCTCAGGGCAATCTTTAATATAATGTTGTCGAGAACCACACTTGAAACAAGCCCGGCTAATTAACCAACATTCACCAGGATGTTGTCTTCCACAATGCTGACACTCTGGTCTACTAGGCTTCATACTACCCATACTTGATACCGATGTAGCTTGAGCCTCAGAACCCAAGTACAATTTTCCCCAGTCTCGACGTAGATATCCAGTTGAAGTAGTCACTCTAGGGTTCATCTCTTTAGACTTATTTGATTGAGTTTGAAATGGTTTACTCATAGGCCGCTTTCTTGTATCTCGAGCCTCCATCGCAGCTTTTCTCTTTTCTTTATTCAATTCTTCAGCCTTACAAGCCCGATCAACCAATACTACAAATTCCTTTAGTTCCAACATCCCAACAAATATTCTAATGTCTTCATTTAAACCATCTTCAAACCTTTTACACATAGCAGCTTCAGTGGGTACACATTCTTGAGCATATTTACTCAATCTAACAAACTCTCTTTCATACTCAGCCACAGACATTCGGCCCTGCTTCAACTCGAGAAATTCTTTGCGCTTTTGATCGATGAACCGTTGGCTTATATATTTTTTTTCTGAATTCATTCTGGAAGAATTGCCACATAACCCTTTCTTTTGGAACTACAGATACCAATGTTTTCCACCAACGATACGCTGAATCTTTTAACGAAGATATTGCACAATTTAAACATTCTTCGGGAGTACAAGACAATTCATCAAATACCCGAATGGAATTTTTAAGCCAAAACTCTGCCTTCTGTGGGTCATCATCTATATTAGCTTTGAAATCTTCAGCTCCATGCTTTCGGATTTTGTCAACGGGAGGCCTACCTGATCTTACCAAGTCAACATTTTGTGGAGCCGCGGGAATCAGTTGAGGAATAGGAGGGGGTGGGGGAGGTTGAACATTCGGATTTACACGGACAAATTCTGTATACCAATTACTCATCATTCAAAGGAAGGCTTCTCGAGCCTCATCCTGACTATGTGTCTCATGTCTATTTTCTTCATGCGCGGTTCCTTGTGCGGAAGCCGACACATTACTTTCAACATCATCTGCCACACTTCGATCAGGATCCATTTACTATATAAAACAAAATTTTAAATTGTCAGAAATCATCTCACTATCACAATATTTAAATGGCATGTATAGATAGACATTTACACACATTATACTAATCCGAGAACCGGCTAAACCTTAGCTCTGATACCACTAAAATATAACACCCCTTACCCGTGTTCCTTACCGAAACAGAGTATGAGGTATTACTAGAATTCAAATACTTAAATTTTTTTATAAAAATTTCGGCAGCATTTCTGCTTATTTTTACATAAGACCCCCTGCAGATTAAAAAAAAAACAATTTCAACCAACTTCAATATTTCCAAGCAATAACAGTTATATATATATTCAGACATAATTTATCCATTAATAAACTCCAACATATTTAACCGAACAATACTATATATATTTATACTACATTACATAAAGTTATCTATACAAGCCATTTTTTCAAAGTATTGGTTGCAAAATACCCAAAAGATGATGATGATAGTGAGGATGATGTTCTAACTCCGTCCACTTCCCGAGTTGAAGCCTTCACATAGTACTACACACGTGATCAGTTTTACAATTTACATAGTAGCCTTCACATAGTACTACACACGTGAACAAGTTTTACGACTCACGTAGTAGCCTTCACTCAGTACTACACACGTGTTCAAGCTTCTTAGTTCACATAGTAGCCTTCACTTAGTACTACACATATAACCGTAGTTTACCGAGACACGTGATAGCATTCACACAGTACTACACACGTGCTCAAAGCTTCTTGGTGCACATAGTAGCCTTCACTTAGTACCACACATGTGACCATTACTTATCGATACACGTAGTAGCCTTCACACAGTACTACACACGTGTTCATCGATACTTACTCAAATCTTTAGCATTATAACATTTTCACAAAGATTCTTACTTTCCAAATATATTTGCAATTCGTTCAAAACACATTATAATATCAACCTTTTTACGTATATTGTCACAAAGTATAACGAAAATAATTATAATAATATATTAATTACATACAACTTACCTCGATGCAAAATGTAAAGATTTTGCAATTTAATCCTCAATCTTCTCTTTTCTCCGATTAAGGTTGATTTCTTGTCTTTCTTGATCTATAATAGCAAATTGAGGTTATTTAATATTCACATTTATTAAAACAAGCTTCGTCTCAACTTTTATAAAATTACACTTTTGCCCCTAAACTTTTACATAATTACATTTTTGTCCCAAGCTCGAAAATTAAATTTCGCACTTTATTCTTATGTTTTATAACATGCTGAACACTTTTCCCTTCTATGGCAACATCAAATTCTCACTCTAACATACACTTATGAACAATAAATATTTTTACCGATTATGTCGATTTACTCGTTTTTGCTTAAAATTACTTAGCAAAAGTTGTTTAACATAATTTCTAGCTTCATATTCCACCATAAAACAGCAAAATAAACACATTTCACCTATGGGTATTTTTCCAAATATGAACTCTAACATGAATTATTGATAGAATAAGCTAAACCGAGCTACGAGGATTCCAAAAATGCGAAGAACATTAAAAACGGGGCTAGGATGCACTTACTATGAGCTTGAGAAAGTGAAGAAACCCTAGCTATGGTGACTCTTCAAATTTGACAGCAACTTATGGAGAAGATGATGATTTTTGTCATCTTTTTCCCATTTTATTCTTTTTATTACCAAATGACTAAAATGCCCCCATAAAAAAATCTATTTCACCCATTTCTTATGTCTATTTTTGTCCATCAATTAACTAATGGTTTAATTACCATATAAGGACCCCAATTTATAATTTCATAACAATTAGACACTTCTAACATGTAGAACTCAACTTTTGTACTTTTTACAATTTAGTCCTTTTGACTAAATTGAGTGCCCAAACGTCGAAATTTTTGAATGAAATTTTTACGAAATTTTTCCATGAAATTGTAGATCATAAAAATATAATAATAATCATATTTTCCCTCGTCAGATTTGTGGTCCCAAAACCATTGTTTCGACTAGGCCCAGAATCGGGTTGTTACAGTCTGTCCCGAGAAATTGTTAGGGTTGCCTCCAGATAGGTGGGTTGAGTTTTGTATTGATATTCTATCGAGTACAACTCCAATGTCTATTGCTCCATACTACATGACATTGAAGGAGCTTATAGAATTGAGAGCTCAGCTTCAGGAACTTTTCGATCAAGGGTTCATTATGCCTAGAGTGTCCCCTTGGGGAATACCAGTTTTTTTGTAAAGAAGAATACTATAAAGATGTGTGTGGATTACCGTCACCTGAATAAATTAACGGTAAAGAATAAGTACCCACTTCCGGTGATTGATGACTTATTCGATCAGTTTCGTGGGGCCTTTAAATTTTCTAAGATAGACCTTCGTCCTAGGTACCATTAGCTAAAGGTTAAAGAAGTTGATGTGCGTAAAACCACCTATAGGACTCGTTATAGGCACTATGAGTTCTTAGTCATGTCATTCAATTTGACGAATGCTCCGGCTGTATTTATAGATCTTAAAAATCGGGTGTTCCAACCATACCTGGATTAGTTCATCATAGTTTTCTAGTATATTCTAAGACAAAAGATGATCATGATGAGCATCCTAGAGTAGTTCTGAAGTTACTCCAAGAGAAAAAGCTCTACGTTAAGTTTAGCAGATGTGAGTTCTGGTTAAGGGAGGTTACTTTTCTTGGTCATTTGGTGTCTGCTGAGGGAATCCAAGTTGACACTAAAAAGATTGAGGTTGTGCTTGAGTGGAAACAATCTAGGAATATGTCTGAGATCTGTAGTTTTTTAAGTTTAGCAGGTTATTATTGAAGATTTGTTGAGAGGTTTTTGCTTATCGCAACTCCTTTAACTAAATTGTTGCATAAAAATACACCATTTTTATGGGTTGATGAGTAACAATCGAGCTTTGAGAAGCTAAAATATGTTTTGACTCAGACACTTATTTTGATTTAGCCTAAATCTGGTAAGGAATTCGTAGTTTACAGTGATGCTTCTCACATTGGGTTGGGTTGTGTTCTGATGCAAGATGGTAAGGTAGTGGCTTACGCATCCCGGTAGCTTAAGTCACATGAAGACAACTATCCCACGCACGATCTTGAGTTGGATGTGGTTTTTTTTTTTGCTTTAAAAATCTAAAGGCATTATTTGTATGGTGAGAGGTGTATCATTTACAGCAATCACAAGAGCCTCAAGTATCTTTTGACTAAAAAAGAGTTGTACCTTAGGCAACGTAGGTGGATTGAGTTGCTTAAGGACTACGACTGCAATATTGAGTATCACCTGGGTAAGGTCAATGTTGTGGTCGATGCTTTTAGCCGTAGAGCGATGACTGATTTGAGGGCGATGTTTGATCGCATAAGTCTGTTTGATGATGGTAGTTTGTTAGTCAAGTTGCAAATTAAGTCAACTTGGATTGATCAGATTCAGGTTAAACAGTTGGAGGATTATTCTTTGATTTCACGGTTTTTTTAGGTTGAGAAAGGTACGACTTCAAATTTTGGGTTGAACTGTGATAGGCTTTGTGTGCCTAACGATTTTGAGTTGAGGCAATCTATTCTGCGGAAAACGTATAGCAACCCATACGCTATGTATCCCAGTGAAAATAAGATGTATTGAGATCTTTGAGAGTTATACTGGTGGCTTGGTTTGAAACGTGGCAATCTATTCTGCGGAAAACGTATAGCAGCCCATACGCTATGTATCCCAGTGAGCAATCTTGGCAATCTATTCTGTTTGGGTCATCGTGGATCATTTGACCAAGATTGTTCACTTTCTTTCAGTCAGGACTCACTACTTTTTGCAGAAACTGGCTAAACTGTACATTTCTGATATCGTTAGACTTTATGATGTTCCGGTTTCTATTATTTATGATAGGGTCCCATGTTTCAACTCTTGGTTTTGGAAGAAACTTGATTTTAGTACTGCATTCCATCCTTAGACTAATGGGCAATGTGAAAGAGTGATACAGATTCTAGAAAATATGATGCAGATTTATGAAATTGACTTCCATGGTAGTTGGGAAGAGTTTTTGCCACTAGCTGAGTTCGCATATAATAAAAACTTTCAATCTAGTATTCAGATGGCACCTGACGAGGCTTTGTATAGTCGTGAGTGTCGTACCCCTTTGTGTTGGACTGAGTTGGTTGAGAGACGAGTTTTGGGTCCTGAGTTGGTTTCTAAGACTGAGGACAAAGTTAGACTTATTTGAGATCAGATTAAGGCAGCTTCTCATAGACAGATGTCATATTCGGATTTGAAGAGGAGAGATATTGAGTATTCTGTGGGTGGCCAAGTCTTTCTTAAGGTATCTCCGTGAAAGAAAGTTCTTCGGCTCGAACGTAAGGGTAAGTTGAGCCCTAGGTGTTGGATCGCCGGCACCCCTACGACGCAGCGAAAAAAAATTAAAATCGGCGACCCTAACCATGGATCCATGTGTGAGGAACGAATCGGGGTGATCAAGGTTACGAATTTACCTAATGTTTATTCAGAGTAGACAGCAACACCTCAACAACAAGTAGTCTGATCTGCTGTCGAACCAAAACCGCAATCTATCATGATCCCGGTCTCTACGTAATCCACCCAGTTGACTACGAACGGAAGGAATCCCCAAAACAATTTTGAGAGTTATTTTTCTTATGCGGTTGCTAGACTCAAACAAAGAAAAACGTGATTATTTATATCCTTTTGTTTTTTAGGGTTTTTAAGAATTAAATAAATATGATAATATTTTAAACCGAAAATTATAATTACATTAATTATAATATAAGTTTGGTAAACCATATATTTATTTGAATTCTTATGCTAACCAAATTCATGTCCTCACTATACGTACAACAACCTTGTACATAATGTGTTGGAAATTTGATTACCGAATTAAATTAATTCTATAATTAATTTAATTCAAGCGACCCCAAAAACAATACCAACTATGGTATATTCCGTTCATTTCAACTATAGGGTGTGACCCTATAGGTTCTTGTAACGTTAGCAGTAACACTAGAACGATTCTAATGCTACGAACAATGAGTGGCATCTAGCAATGCATCATTGCTACCTAAGTCACAAGAGATCATGATTCGACATAACCTTTTTATGATTAACCTTTTATGCAATAATCCTTAAGTCCTTTATCTCTGGATTGGGCACAAGTCATGGAATAGTCACACTTGCATTGTCCATTCCGTGTTCCTTTATCTCTTAAGCAGACTACGATATACAAATAAGTATGACATCTAATATCAACTTATTTGAGCATGGCCATGCATTTCTAGTCTTACTTAATCAAGTGGCCTAAGATATTACTCCCATTATGTAGGAGGGACTTATCCTATATCGACCAACCATATCCTCTACATAGATTGTGGTATATCCAACATCGTCTTTATAGAACAACCGATTCTGATTACGCTTGATCGTATCAAAATATACAACTCACGATGTTGGGATTATGATGATCTCAAGTCCGAGGATCATATCAATATTAATCATTATGAGTAATATCGTGACAATTACATAATAATCCAAGAAACATACTCATAACGGGTCACCCAATATGTCGTTCTCTAACACACATATTCATGTAATGATTCGACATTCCATATCAATGACAACTCTTTATCATCAATCAACTACACGTTAGTCTTAATGCATTATCGTTGTCCTATCCAACAATAATACTTGACTAAGGAACTTTTAAGAATAATCATATTATTCTCAGGACATTATTATAAAACAGTTTATTTATATACACAGAAAAGAAACTGAAATAATAATGGTAACGCCTTATATTAATAAACATGATAAATCAAGTATGTTATTACAACCATGTCATGATTGATCTTTGGGCATACTCTAACAATCTCCCACTAGCACTAAGACCAATCACTTATATATCTAATACCGAGTGACTTAGTGTGACGATCATGCTTCTGCTGTGTCAGAGGCTTGGTCAAGGGATCAGCAATGTTATCATCTGTAGGTACTCTGATATCTCTACATCCCTCGATCGATAATCTCTCGAATAAGATGGTAGCGCCTAAGTATATGTTTGGATCGCTGGTGAGATCTAGGTTCTTTAGCTTGTGCAATGGCTCCATTGTTATCACATCGGAGTTCTATAGCATTTGATATGCTAAGCACAACTCCTAGTTCAGTAATGAACTTTTTGATCCAAACCGCTTTTTTTTGCCTCCTTTGGTCGCAATATACTAAACCTCTGTTGTAGAATCGACCATTGTACTTTGCTTTGAACTCTTCCACTCACAAGACCACCATTAAGGCAAAACACAAAACCGATTGTGATCGAGAATCGTCCTTATCGGTTTGGAAGCTAGCATCAGTGTAACCTTTTACACTTAATTCTTCCTCACCTCCATATAGTAGGAAAACATCCTTAGTTCTTCTCAAGTACTTAAGGATATTCTTGGTGTGGTCCGATGGACGTTCACCGGATCTACTTGGTATCTCGCTCGTCATGCTTAAGGCATATGAGACATCTGGACGGGTACATAACATGGCATACATGATAGATCCAATAGCGGAAGCATATGGAATTTTACTCATTCGTTCTCTCTCCAGTGGAGTTGAAGGACACATTTCCTTTGAGAGTGAAATACCATATCTCATAGGTAGGAATCCTCTCTTAGATTCTTCCATACTGAACCTTTTCAGTACTTTGTCTATGTATGTACTTTGGCTTAGACCTAGTAGTCGTCATGATCTATCTCTATAGATCTTTACTCCTAATATGTAAGTTGTTTCGCCTAAGTCCTTCATAGAAAAACAACTTCCTAACCAAGTCTTAATAGACTGCAAGGTAGGTATGTCATTTCCTATGATAAGTATGTCATCCACATACAATACCAAGAATGTTATAGTGCTCCCACTAACTTTCTTGTAAACACATGGCTCATCTTCATTTTTGATAAAACCAAACTCTTTGATTGCATCATTAAAACGAAGATTCCAACTTCGAGAAGCTTGCTTTAATCCATAAATGGATCTTTGTAGCTTACATATCTTTCCAGCATCCTTTGGATTGACAAAACCTTCAGGTTGTGTCATGTACACATCCTCTTCAAGTTTCCCGTTAAGGAAAGCTATTTTGACGTCCATCTGCCGGATTTCATAGTCATGAAATGCAGCTATAGCTAGCAAGATCCTGATGGATTTAAACATAGCTACAGGAGAAAAGGTTTCATCATAGTCAACACCATGAACTTGGTGAAAACCTTTAGCGACTAATCTCCCCTTGTATGTTTGTACATTACCATCCATGTCGGTTTTCTTTTTGAAAATCCACTTGCACCCTATGGGATTAACCCCTTCGGGTGGGTCAACCAAAGTCCATACTTGGTTTTCATACATGGAATCCATCTCAGATCTCATGGCTTCAAGCCATTTCTCAGAGTCTGGGCTCGTCACCGCTTCTTGATAAGTCCTAGGCTCATATTGATCTATCAGTAGAATGTCACCATGCGTTGTAACGAGATATCCATATCTCTCAGGTGCTTGGCGTTCCCTTAAAGATCTACGCAGTGGTTGTGTTTCTACAGCAATTACTTGGTCCTCAACCCCTTGTGGAACTTGCTGTTGTCTATCTCTAGTTCAGTGGTATTTTGCGATTCTTGAACTTCATCAAGTTCAATCTTTTTCCCACTTCCTTTTCTAGAAACAAATTCTTTCTCTAGGAAGACACCAGTCCGAGCAACAAGTACTTTGTTCTCAGTGGGATTAAAGAAATAATATCCTTTGGTTTCTTTTGGATACACCACAAAAATACATTTTTCAGATTTGGGTTCAAGCTTAGTAGACGTCTGACGTTTAACATAAGCTTCGCAACCCCAAATTTTCATAAAAGACATACTGGGACGTTTCCCAGTCCATATCTCATATGGTGTCTTTTGAACCGATTTCGATGGAACACGATTTAGTGTGAAAGTAGCTGTCTCAAGTGCATGTCCCCAAAAGGAAAACGATAGATCAGCATGACTCATCATGGATCGAACCATGTCTAACAAAGTTCAATTTCTTCTTTCAGAAACTCCATTCCATTGAGGAGTACCAGGAGGAGTAAGTTGTGAGACAATCCCACATTGCTTCAAAAGATCATCAAACTCTAAGCTCATATACTCCCCACCTCGATCAGATCGAAGTGTCTTGATAGTTTTTCCTAGTTGATTTTGTACTTCATTTTTGAATTCCTTGAACTTCTCAAGGGATTCAGACTTATGGCGCATGAGATAGACATACCCATATCTACTGAAATCATCAGTGAAAGTGATGAAGTAATGAAATCCTCCTCTAGCCTGTATATTTATTGGCCCACATACATCAGAATGTATTAGGCCCAATAAATCACTAGCTCGTTCATTTTTACTAGTAAAAGGAGACTTAGTCATTTTTCCCAATAAGCAAGATTCACATACTTCAAATTGTTCAAAAACAAACGAATCCAAGAAACCATCTTTATGGAGCTTGGATATGCGTTCCTCACTTATGTGGCCCAAACGACAATGCCATAGATAAGTTTGATTTGAGTCATTTATTTTTGATCTTTTAGTATTTATGTTGTAGATGGGATTCATTTGATCTAAAACATAGAGGCCATTATTCAATTGTGCCGAACCATAGAAAACATTATTGAGATAAAAGGAACAACAATTATTCTTAATAATTATCTCAAAACCAACTTTGTCTAAACAAGAAATTGAAATAATATTTTTAGTCAAACTGGGCACATAATAACAATCCTCTAAACATAAACCAAGTCCACTAGGCAAAGATAAATTATATGTTCCCACAGCTAATGCAGCAACTTTTGCTCCATTTCCAACTCGTAGGTCCACATCTCCTCTAGCCAAAGTCCTACTCCTTTGCAGTCCCTGTACAGAAGTACAAATGTGAGAACCACAACCAGTATCTAATACCCATGAAGTAGTAGTTGATAAATTAATATCAATAACATAAATACCTGAAGCAGATGTTCCACTTATTTTGGCCTTCTTGACTTCCTCAAGATAGATAGGGCGGTTTGCCCAATGTCCAACACACCACAATGAAAACAGTTTCCTTCCTTAGCCACCCTCCTTTAGGTTTCAATGCGCCAGTAACTTTTTCGGGCTTGGGCCTACCTTTGCCCTTGGGCTTTGTCTCGAACTTTGGCCTTTCCTTGCCCTTATTATTACGGACCATCAAGATAGGCTTGGGTCCAACCTTTTCATGTTGCCTTCAGCAGTTCAGAACATCTTGAGCAAGCGTGGAGTAGTCTTATCAATTTCATTCATATTGAAATTGAGGACAAACCGATCAGTAGCTATCCGCAACGATTGCGAATAACATCATGGCCAACTCTTGGCTCAATGGAAACCCAAGCTTAGACAAAGCTTTCAATATAGCCAATCATCTTAAGGACATGAGGTCCCACTGGGCTTCCTTCACTAGCTTACATTGGAATAGGGCCTTAGAGATATCGAACCTCTCTTGCCGTGCTTGCCCTCGATAAAGTTCTTTCGGTGCTCAATCATTTCATAAGCAACCATGTCCTCATGTTGCTTCAAGCTCGAGATTCATAGTGGCAAGCATAAGACATCCAACGTCTACCATGTCATCGAGATGCTTCTCGTAAGCGTCTCTATCACCCTCGAGGCATTAGTGGGTGGCTCGTTAGGAACCGGTTGTTCAATGACATATAATTTCCGTTCTTGTTTGAGGACAATCCTCAAGTTACTGGAACCACCAAGAAAATTTAATCCATTCAACTTGTCCTTCTCAAGGACCGATCGCAATGATAGTGTATTTGTGTTTGCGTACCATAATATATCCACAACAATGAAATTATGCATGTGAAAATTTATCAAATTTATGTTAATCATTAAAAGGACTTAATTAAATGATGTTCCCACTATTTTACTACAAAACTAATACCCTCATACGTTAGTTTCGGAAAGGCTTTCTCGAAAAGCATTTCAAGTGGGTTAAGGATCCATATTTCACCTCCTCTTAAGTCAGCTTTGGCTTTACTCTCAAGATTATGGTTATCTAGGTAAGCAACACTTGCTAATTACATCATATGTAACTCCTAAAGTTTGGTGAACAACTCTTGTTCTAATCATCTTATGATTTATCCAAATTACTTGCCTCTAGGTTTCTAATCCTATTAGAATAACCTAGTCAAGTCATTAACCAATTTTAACATGCGAATATCACTTGTTTATTCTTCGCGTTTAACCAAGATAAATACTAGTACTTCGTTTTAGCAGAACCTACACAGATTGATCGAGGCCTTAACGAGGCAAAATTGGAAGGCTATGTTGACTTAATATTTTAATAGAGGATTTTATTAAGATCGTTTCATCTCACCAATTATGGTTTACTATAGTCCATTTAGCCATTTAATTGATCTCATCAATTCATGTGGTTTATTATTATCAAATTTTAACATGTTTAAAATTTGGCATGCTTTAGACATCCATAGCATCTCATACATGAATAAAGCAATAAATAAATGCAATAGTTATAGCCCATAAACTAAGGTGGCACAACCCAAGCCAATGGGAGAACCAAAAGGAAACCTAAAGGTGTAAGCCGGTTTTCAAGCTATCAGTCCACACTGGTTGGCCCATCTTCCATCTCGGCTAGCCCACAGCAACTCTTGCAAATTACAATATGTAGAAACTCGTTTTACATACGAGGGAGTAAGATGAGAAGAGAAATACAAGAGAATAGTAGCAAGGCACGACACACAAGCCGTATTTATAAAATTACAACCTTTTATCAAATGGGTCATTGGGCTATAACTATGCATTTCAAACACCGTGCATGTCAAAAATAGCATACACAAATAAACACTTTTGTTAAGGTGTATTAAAACATATCCTTTCAACTTTATGGCCCACCAAGTTTTATTTATTATATATTAAAAAAATACTTTAAGAGGATGAAATGAGGCGGTGAAGGAGGCGGGTCAAGGCCCGATCAAACCGTCTCGATCCCCATCCCAAAAATCTGACAAGCCGGTTTAAAAGTGGGGCGGAGCCTAACACTAGGTTCATTAGGGCTTATCGGATTCTGAAATTAGTTGGACTGATTGCCTATCAGTTAGAATTACCTCCAGAGTTAGATCGTATTCACGATGTGTTCCACGTCTCTATGTTGAAGCAGTATCAGTCTAACCCATCTCATATTGTGTCTGTTGAGGAGATTAAGGTAAGACCGGATTTGACCTTTGAGAAGAAGTTAGTTCATATTATGGATTGAGATGTTAAAGTCTTGAGGAGGAAGCAATCCATTTGGTTAAAGTTCTATGGCGGAATCGTGGCACTGAGAAAGCCACTTGGGAACCTAATGACTCAATTCGACAACAATATTTGCATCTGTTTGAATTGGGTAAAATTTCAAGGCCGAAATTTCTTTTAAGGGGAGAGTTGTATTGCCCCAAAAATTTAAATTTTTGGTTTGTTAAATTCTGTTAAACTTAAGTGATCTGCTTTAGTGGTTAAGTGCTTTGGATGTGTGTTTGAGGTCATGAATTCAAATCTCGTTCTTTTTTTTATTTTTGTCCCTATTCCTATCTTGGTCCTTGTGACTTAAATACTATTTTTGCCCAACTTATGACAGAATGAGCCTGCTGATTTAGTGGTAAGGTGTTAGCTTACCCTTTGATTCTGTGTTTGAGTCCCTGTGAGCGTAAAAAAAAAAAATTTGCCATCTGTGTCGTTGCTAGGGAAGAGTTTGAATTGAATTAGAATTCTGAGGGAATTTGAATAGTTATCTTAAAATTTGATTAGTGGGATAACATGGTTATTTTGTTTTTAAAAAAATCTATTTGATATTATTTTATTTTCCTCTTTTTTTTCCAAAAACAAAATTCTCCACTCTTCTCTCACGTACCACGATTTATTTATTTTTTATTTCCCTTAACCCTTTCTTGCGTTTCACTTTTTTCTTCAGTCAATTTTCTTCCTTTTCTTTTCTTTTTTTTCTACTTTGATTCATTCCTTTTGTATTCAAGCCATTCTTGATGCCATCGTTTTGCCTTGTCGCTGTTATTTTAACTGTCGTGCTCAAGGGGACTGATTGTAAGTATCTAAATGTTGTATTGTTATTTTCAGTTAATAAGGGTTGGTAGTGTTTGCGTGTAGTTCATGATTTTAGGTTGCTATAAGTACTGTTGTAATGATGTTGGTTTCTTAGGTGGAGTCTTTAAACCAAATGTGTCTTCGACGAGTTAGATTACTGTTGGGTTGTTGTTTTCTTGAAGTTAAGGCATCAATTGGAGGTTTTAGATCAAAATTCTTCGTTACACTTTGATATGGGTTATATTGATTTTTGCGAATCGGGTTTGGTAAATCATCTCAATTGTTGTCTAATTGATGTGTTTAGGTTTTGGAAGTCTCGTGGCTGATTTTGCATAAAAAATAGTCAAGGTGCATAATGAAAACCCTAGAAAACAACGGACGGCGAAAGCCAAAAATTAGGTTGTCAACGCCACACGGACGTGTGTTAGGCTGTGTGGTAGGTCGTGTGTTTAAGCCACACAGTTTGGGCCAATTGAGCCATGTGGACTACACGGGCATGTGTGAGGCCATGTGCCAGGCTGTGTGGGCGACACGGGCTGGCCATTTGGACCGTGTGGACCACATGGGCGTGTGTGCTCAAATTTTGGAATTTCTTCCTAGGTTTGTTCTCGTCGTACGATTTGAACGTAAGTCTTCCGTAGGGTCTGTATGATGCAAATTAGATTATAAAACATGACATTTGGAATTCTGTTGTGTAAAATATGATTAAAAGTACGTATGTTTAATATGTTGTCGCTCAGTATGATTTGAAATGTGATAAGTATAAAATGTAATACGATATGTATGATCTGTAATATGATAAGCATGATCTGTATCTGTTATAAAAGCATGTATGACATGTACATTTTTTATATCTGATAATTCTACATGTGCATTGGGATAGGATTTGTGTATATGGAAGAAGTGTGGAAAGTTTAATTTATCTGTCATATTTGGTGGCTTAGCCACACGTATATATGTATTTGGCGATAAATCGCCTAATGATCTGGCAGCTAAGTTGCAAATATTTTGAAAAGTGTCATACCGACACTAAGCAGTGTGTGGGGCTGGATGGATATTTAATACCCTATATAGTGTGTTAGGATGATCGAAGATGGTGTGTATCGGATGGGGGTAGGATTGTAAATCTGCTTCTGATATGTTTTGATACTATTTTTCTTTAAGAGATTTGCCTGATTGAAATCTGAAGCATGTATGAAATGATATCTGTTGATTTATTTATATGTTACACACTAAGCTTGAAAGCTCATTCTCTGTTTGTTTGATCCTTAGGTAATCCTAAGACTTATGCAGGTCGGTGCGACATGAGCTCGGTTAAACATCTTTTTGTTATTTATATTATTTTAAATTTGTTTATATTGTTTTGGTTTTCTTGTATTGTTTTGGACATTTCCGGATACTATTTTTAATTTTGGGTATTACTTTCATTTTAACTATTTGAACGTTTCCAAAACTAAATCTACTTTGACTGCAAAATATCGAATTTCTAAAATCAAATCGTGTTTTCCAACACTCCTATTAGATAAGGAATTCCACTGCAAAACTAAAAGATTTTATAAGAATATGACCATAAATATTTAACGATTTTATATTGGAGAATGGTTTACTTAAATAAATAAGAATCTGGTTTATCAAAAGTGTTTCTGGAATTAAGAATGAACTAAGGTATCTGGTCATAACATCTAAGCCGAGTTTAGGGTGTTACATGCAAGGCTGTCGAGATCTTAAATCACGAACGCGTGTTACATGGTTAGATAATCAGTAAGTGTTGGTTTGCAGGTTGTACCGAAACCAACTACACAAGGAAGAGTTGGCGGTTGGGCGTCCTTGGTCGCTATAACTAACTTATCATTAATAAGAAGGAAATCCATTTTCAAGGACCAGTTCGAGTTCGGAGTGTACCGAGGCTAAGGCTAAGCATTCACATATTCGATTTACCAATTTAATTTAAATTACTCAATTTTATTTTGCAACCTTCATTTTCTTATTATTTTATACTTGTTTTTTTTCTTTATCAACTAAACTCCCCCTTTATTTATTTTTCAACTCTGCACGTATAGGTCGTGGGCACAATAGCTTCATAGACTCGAGAATTTTGTCACGTAAATAGGAAAATTAGAAATCTCAGTCCCTACGGGATCAACCCTACTTCTCTATACTACTATTTAATTCAATTAGAGCGTAGACAATTATATTTGGTGGTTTCGACGCCCATTATTCATATAAGATACATCTAAATCTGAAGACACATTTATCCAGATTCATTCTAGATGTATCTTTTAGTGTTTTAATTTTTTTATAAAATATTAGGTTATTATTAATATTTTAAAATTTAAAATATATAAATTAAAAATTAAAAAATGTTTTTACATAACCTAGTTGTCCAAATTCAAATGCATCTGGACAAAAATTTAGTCAAATTCATTGTAGATGTGCTTTTTAGTTCTTTTATATATTTATATATATATATATATGTTTTATAAATTTAAAATTTTTATTTATATATATTATATTGTAAAGTTTTATATATATATATTTTAATGGTAGATATTTTTATATTTTATATATTTTAAAATAATAATAACCCAAAAACATATATATTTTAAAAATTTAAAATATATAAACTTACTAAAATACATCTAAAATAAATCTGGTCAAATGATTGTCCAAATTTAGATGCATCTGGACAGCTATTTTGTTTAGATTCAATTTTTATATTACATTTTTATTAACTTATATATTTTTAATTTTTTTAGTTTATCTCCAACACATGTCATACTCAGAGACTATCACGTGTTATCATTAGATTGGCCATCAGTGTCACGTCAACATAAACTAACAATGTTAGTGCAAATGTACAACTTAAGTGACATGTTACAAGTTTAGATATCAACTAGGTCACAAAAAAAAAAAAATTCAAGTACCAACAATATAAGACATAATTAAGAACTAAAGCCGCTTTATAAATTAACTTACTAATTGATTGTTGTAATAAGACATAATTATTTTTTATTTGATAATCTATATATAATAACTAATTTTTCATTTATATTTTAATGTTTTATTTCAAACTAAAAATTTTAAATATATTTTCATCAAACATTGGTAATCCCATATATTTATATGCTTAAATATTGTATTTTTATTTCAATTCAGGGTTGATTTTGAAGTAACTTGGGTAATTTTTAAAGTGTGTTATGTTAATGTTAAAAGTAACATTTTGTTATTAAACTGGGTACAAACTATGAATCTATTCATACATATCTTACATTTCTAATCATTACATAGTAAAAAGAAAAACAAAATTCGATTCCCAGTAAACACATTTATTTATATTTTATTGAAATAAATAAAATAATTAAATCTGTTTTACCTGAGTATACAAACAAGTAAAATATATATATACATATGATTTCCAGTAAATTTGATTTGATGTTAGAGTTGCTTTGTAGCTTCTTCAAATATCCCTTTAGATCTTATACTAATAGAAAGTTGAATCAGAACCTTTTTCCATACTCTGCCCAGTTATGCTTTATGTTAATATGTGAAATTCAGATGATACTAATGTCTTACAAGTTGTATCCCATGATGCATGATGCTATTTATATCATAAAACACATGGTGTCACTTCATCCAAATAGCTTCTTCTTGAACTGGACAAATTGTTGAGGGAAGAAGATAAGTATCTCTTTAAATGCCATAGCATAAAGAATGAGCACATCAAGAAACAATACCATGGAACCAACTTTTCAAGAATCATGTTTAAATCTAAGCCTCGCATGACACATAATTATACCACACTAGATTTAGCCAATTTTTTGAAGTCACAAGGATACCAATACAAATGTGTCTTAATAATCACAAAGTTTAGAATCAAATTTTTACAGTTCAGCACAAACAAACTAAAAACTGGAATAATCTAAATTAAAACTGAGTAACTGAACTAAAACTTACAACTCATGGTGGGATTCAGATACCCTATATAATGAATTTTGAATCTAGATACTTAAAACCCAAACCTCCACTTTTACCAACTGTGCTAAGACTTCATTAATGGAGATTTAACAAGTGTCATCAAAATTTATATAAAACAATTAATTAATATTACACAGCCAAAACATGACTACCTAGACGATGAGTAGATAAGGGGGCAAAAACAAAAGAAAGCATCTCAAAACAACAAGCACCACTGACATAGTTAATTAAACAAGCATTTAGCAAGTTAGAAACATTCAAGTACCATCAGGCACCTGCCGCATTAATCTTTTCCTTAACTGTGGGTTGTGGTCCTGTTCAAAACAACAATAAAATATCAGAAATATACAAGCTTGATAAGGTTTTGCCTATGTTAGCAACTTCAAGAGGAGAATAAAAGTTTTATTTATTTATTTTTTATTTTCAGAAATGATTAGGTAAAGCTAACCAGAGATCAAGGCCGTGGGCCTGGTCTTGAACAAAATCTTGTGGCGAATAACTCCAACAACATCGAGCTCTACGCATGATGAAGAAGAAGTAGCCACGTCCATGTACTTAATTTTCTTGAGAACCACCATGGGCTTCTTAAGGGCCACTTTGGACCCCGTTAATTCATGATAGCCGACCGTGA
The DNA here is from genome assembly GCF_025698545.1 of Gossypium raimondii. Classification (NCBI taxonomy): domain Eukaryota; kingdom Viridiplantae; phylum Streptophyta; class Magnoliopsida; order Malvales; family Malvaceae; genus Gossypium; species Gossypium raimondii. Next base: position 29,291,717 of record NC_068572.1, on the reverse strand, counting down.
AAGTGTAATTCTCCTGCAGATTTAGTTAACATGAAAGTGTAATGGGGGGTATCAGTGTAATAATCTAAAAGAAAAAGCAAAAAAAGAAAACCTGGGAAGAAGGGCGGCAAAGCAGTCCGATTTGGAGGTTTTGGAGAGAATGCTGGAAAGAAGGCTGCACTTCAACCACGCCTTGCAATTCGATAATTGCCCATTCAGGGCACTTCTCTGCCCCACAACTACACTTTACCTGGATCTGCATTCTTTTTCTTTTCCACTTTATCTGCAAACAAAAACGGTTGGATAATTGATTGATTCAAGAGAAACGGGGAACATTTAAATTGAATTTTGGGGGAATCGGCCGCCGCAGTGGCGCGGCTCTTACATTGGGGGATGCTTTTGACAGTGCTAAATTCCTTTTTTACCCTTAATTCAACTTTCCAAATTTTTATGGGCTTGACAGGGGTATATGGCCGGACCCTCTACTCAAAATTCTTTTCCAATTATGTAAACTGGGTCATTTATGGGCAAACAAAGCAAAAAAAGACAAGCAGAAATCCAAAACAAAACGAACATACACCTGGGCCAAGCCCAAAACAAAAAAACAAAAACAAACAAAGACAAATCCAGTTCAAGCAACTTCCCGCCAAAAGAAAAACAAAACAAACCCTGGAAGGAGCTGTCAACAACAGAATCCATGGTTCGCAGCAGCCAAAGCCGAAAGATGCAACGCCAAGCTTGCCGATCAGCTAAAGTAGGGAGAAGGAGGTGACCAACGGTAGCGGCAGCGAATCGCAGACAACCCCACGGTGCCCAGAGCGAGAGGATCCCCTCGGAGCCAACCAACCAAACCCAACTGCAGCCGAACCAGCAAGCCCCATGCAGTCCCTCTGCCCAAGCCAACCGAAGAACCCCAATCGTGCAGAATCGTCTTAGTCAGCTATTCCAGTCGATCCTAAAAGCCGGCTGTCGAAACCATTTTTAAATTTGAAAAAAAAATCGACTTTTTGAAATAAATGGGAGTCGCCACTGATCTTTTATTGGGGTGTGTGATCGGCTCACCTTAAAACAATTTTGATCTACGAGATTTGAGAAAATAGGTTCGGGAGTCGGTTACGCACGAGGAAGGGTTAGCACCCTCGTAACGCCCAAAATTGGTACCGATTTGATTGGTCAATGTTTTATTGTCGAATTTTTGAAAAGATTTTAAAAATACGATCCTTGATGAGAAAACTTGGATGAACTAGCTTGAATGATAATACGCACTTATTTCGAAGAAATAAATTATCACACCCAGTGAGTTAGGGTGTTACAATTCTATCTTCGAAATTAAATGTGTTCTTTTTTGATGAAAATCATGAGTTTAAAGAAGGTTACTTGATTGTTTAAGTCAATCGAGAAATCAGAATCCAGTGAGTTAGGATTCAATTTCTCGAAATTCTTAAACCTCAAATATTGCCTTTATTTTTGAAAATCGAGACAATAAAATGTCACATCCAGTAAGTTAGGATCCAACATTTTGTAATCTTAAGAGCTTTATTTTAACAATTGTATGGTTTTAATAAAATGAATACTTGATGATATAAATTCATTGAGAAGAATTGAAGCGCAGTAAGTTAGGGCACAATTCTCTCGAGAACTCATAAACGCCAAACCCTTTTTAGAAATTTGAAATAAAACGATTGTAATGCTTTAAAGAAATGCAATTTTTGCAAACAACATAATTTGAATAACAATATATAAAGCAGATGATGAATAACAAACCAAGTTTAGAATATGCAAGAACCAAACATATAATACATAAACATTAATGATTAAGTATCTAATAAATCAATAATCAATCTCATAAAGATATTTTTGAAAAAGATATTTAGAAATAATTTAATAATAAATAATTAAACCAAAGCAAGCAAAATAAATAACTTCCTTTAAGAAATAAGATACTTATGTATGAAACGCGTATAAAATTTTATAAGTTGAAATCTATTATACTTTACATTTATTTATATACACCAACAATTCCATATAAATTATACATATAGATATAATAGTCACGAGATATCACGGTGAAAATAAGATTTAGAACTATATTCTAAAATACATTATTGAGAAATATAAAGTAACATATCAATTTCTTAAAATATATTAAGTGTGATAAAATAAATAATAATGTATCAAATTGGAAAAATAAAAGTATATAAATTTTTTTAAAAAAGGTTTGTAAATTTAAAACATATTGATAATAATTTTAAAAGAATAGTGTATCATATCTTAGAAATCATACTATTAACAGGTTTGAAAATAATATTAAGCCAAAAGTAAAAAAAATATATATATATATATGAATATAATAACAGATTTATTCAAAAACTTTGAAAGCAAGATAAAATATGAAGAAAACGTTTTGAAATTGAAAATAATAATCCATAAATTTTAAAACCAAAGTTTCAAATGAAAAGAAAATAATAATAACAAGAAAAAAATTAAATGATATACAATAGATTCAAAATATTGATGTGTAATGGTTTTGAAAATATAAAAAAGCAAACTAAAATAATAATTCATTATAATTTAGACTATAATAATAGTAAACTTAAACACTATCAAAATAAATATTATAAAGAATATTAAATACTATAATATAAAAATAGAATAAAAATAACGTTGAATTTTGAGAAAGAAAACTAAATTAGTATTAAATTAAAAATTTATTTTAAAAATGAAGGACCAAATCAGCAATTATACGTAAACTTTGAGATAATCCAAATCAATTGCAGAAACAACACCGTTTGACCATGGATTTAAATGAAAATAAGGTTAAATATGCGATACAAATTAAAAAAAATGGAAAGAAATCCGATTGAAACTGAGCAAAACATAAAGGGACTCTCAAATAAATAAACCAATAAGTCGAATCGTGGATCCACCGGGTTGGAGTCTTCGCTCGGATCGGTCTTCAAGCACATTGCTTTTGCAGTCATTACATTGACTCTGAACGTCAGCGTTTTAATGACCCCTTTTTAACTAAAATAAAAGCTTATCACTTTTATTAAAAATGAAAACCTAAACTAAAAAAAAACTATGCGCCGCTCTGTCGATTCGTCTCTTTCAGAGGCCATCAATCTCCGATTCAACTCCGATTACTGCGGAGAGAAGGCGAAAATCCGGCCTCCAGGTATGTCCCTCCCCTCTAACGTTTACTATTTCTTTCTTTAATAAGCAACCAATAAATGCAAAACGAAAAAAGAAAGAAGAGAAAAGAACAAACGATTATACAAAAAAAGCAACAAAAGAACCCCGAAATCACCTTCTTTATATTTTTTATTTTTGTATTCTGAATGCATAAGAAAGTTACAGTTCACTCTTGGTCTTTTTATAGTCTTTATTTACAGAAGAATGAAAAATAAAAATAAAAATAAAAAATAAATCGCCCCCGTTCTGTTATTTTTCATTTTTTCTTTCTGCTCCTTTTGTGTGTGTATGTTTGCAGGTACACCACCAGCCTGGAGCCACAGAAGAGCACACATGAGGAAAGACGTTGCACACGCGTGGATCCAGATCCCCTGTTGCAGCACTAGCGAGAACCCTCTGAGATTCTAGGATATTCGGTTGCATTTTGGACCTGGTGATCCGTGATCCGGGTTTAGCCAATTGGGTCCAAGTTAGGATCCGTTTAGGTTCAGTTGATGGGATTGGGGATCTGTTTACGTCGGGTTTAGAGTCTATTTCGGGTCTGGGTTTAAATTTTGGGTGTTTTGAAATTGGGCCTATTATATTGGATTGTAGCTGGACTATTATTGGACCTTTATTTATTTGATATTTTTTCATATCTGGGTTTTAATAGTTGGGCTCGGGCCGGACAAAATTTGGGTATTACACCGGCAGTTCACGTTCCACCGCGAGGTAAGCAAAATTAGGGATGACTCTACTCAAAGAAGAACAGACTTCACCACACAGCCCCGTCGTAGCCAGAAGATGAACGAAAGAATTACCCTTACGAGGGATATAAACAAACAAGCAGCGACGAAAGGTCATCGCCTTCACAACCTGAATATATGCTCTGATAGTTGAGATGTCATGCAGAGGAGAGCAGGCCTTTTGTATAACGGTGAGTGAATCTCCCTCAAAAATCACCTCTTGTAAGTTGAGATCCACAGCCAACCGAACGGCATGAAGACATGCCAGAGCCTCTGCAGTAAAAGCCGAAGGAACATGCGCTGTAAGCATTAAATGGGATCCAATAACTCTGCCCAATTTGTCCCTAAACATCAGTCCTATGCATGACTGCATGGAATGTACATTAAAAGCAGCATCAAAGTCACCTTCAGCATTGTGCCTTCCCGAGGTCGCCAACACTCAGCCTCAAGAATCCGACCAAGTAACCTCTCTTACACCACATCCAGTTCCCGGAGATAGCAGAGGACCTTCTGAAAAATTTCCTGCACTTGAAAAATAGCATTTGTATGTATACATTGATTCCGAGCATGCCAAATTTACCAAAGAGCACACACAATTTGCCTAGAAACAGTAGGGTTAGAAATAACTATAAGAAAATAAAACCAGTCTTGGAAAGATACTCCAATGAAATCAACTGGCCATGTGATTTGCAGGTCGTTCCAAACCCCGGCAACAGAAGGGCAGTCATGACATATGTGCTTACGAGTTTCAGGCGAGACGAGGCACCAAGGACATAGAGCAGAAGGTCGTAAATGTCTGCTGTATAAATTATAATAGCTAGGGATGTAATCATTGAAAATTCGCCAAGCTGTGATTTTAATTTTTCCTGGTAGTTGTACTTTCCATAATTTGTTGTACACAAATTTGAAGGAGTCGGGAATAGCTGTAGAGTCTGAAGCCTAAAGCAGATGATAGTCTCTCCGTACCGAGTACACCCCCGAGCCATCCTTCCCCTATACCAAGATATCATCGTGAGCTTCCTGAGAAAGGGGAATGCAGAGGACCAGATTCGCAACTGTGGCTCCCAAGACATCGGTAAGCAACCGCTCATCCCATTGTCTAGTGGACTGATTAATAAATTCGGACATATGCAAATTAGACTGACTAACCCCGTGATGTCGCAAATGGCGCTCAAGCAAGCAAGGAATCTAGACATTATCCCACACTCGAATATGAGAGCCCATACCCACGCGCCAACTTAGCCCCGAGTGAAGCAAACCCTTCGCAACTCAAATACTCTTCCATAGGTAAGAAGGGTAAGTTCCTAAATTAGCATGCATAAAATCACATCTCGGATAATATTTCGCTTGAATAACTTTGGCAAACAAAGAATTAGGATAATTAATTAAACGCCAGCTTTGTTTCGCCAACAGAGCGACATTAAATTGTGCCAAATTTTGAAAGCCCAAACCACCAGAATCCTTCGACTTACACAACTTAGACCAAGCATCCCAATGAATACCACCCCGACCACCATGACGCTTCCACCAAAATCGACTAATAACACCCACCAATTCGGTACAGAAAGAAGCAGGTGGCAAAAAATAGGACATAGCAAAAGTAAGGATAGATTATAGGACGCTCTTGATAAAGACCTCTTTCCCCATAGGATAGCGGGCAAACACACCAGCTTTCGATCAGAGATCGTAAACGGTCCTTCAACCCCTAAGAAGCTCTCCGTTTGTTACATTCCACCTTACTAGGAAGCCCTAAATAACACTTAGACTTAGTGGAAACCCGGAAGCCTGTTCATACTCCAAAAGAACCTGTTGCAGAACTAAAGCACTGGCAGTCGTGGCCTCCTCAAAAAGGATACAGTCGTTGCAAACAACAAATGCGAAATCTGCGAACCTCCATTACTAATTCGAGCCCCTCGTATTATATTATGCCAAAGTGCCTATCGCATAAGAGAGGAAAGCCCTTCACTATAGATAAAACAAATAAGGACTCAAGGGGTCCTCTTGGCGAAGTCATCTACCTGGTGAAAAATAACAACCCACCTCCCTATTAAAAATGTTATAGCTTTTAGTTTAATTACAAGCACAATACCAATAAAAGCCCTATTTTTAAAAAATTACTGAAATGGGCCCATTGAAAAATTAATTACTGGAATGGCCCTATTTCCCCAAAAACGCATCCACATCAGCGCGTTGTCAGGTGGCGAAGTAGGAAAACGCTTCCTCAAGGAAGCGCTTTGTCCACGTGGACAGAAAGCGCGCCCTTGACAAATCGCTTCCTTGAGGAAGCGTTTTGCCCGCGCGTGAATAGTAGCAACGACTACTTTTTTTACCGTTGGTGACCACCCCAACGGTAAAAAAAACTATAAAACCCCCCTTTCATTTTTTTCACACCTAAATCCTTTCTCTCAATTTCTCTCCAATATTCTCTCAAATTTCTCTCAAATTCCTCTCAAATTCCTTTCAATTTCCTCTCAAATTCCTCTTAAAAAAGCTTTAATTTTTTAATTATTTAAAAAAAAGCTTTAATTTTATTTTTTTTGAATTTTTTTAAATCATAAAAATTTGATCGTGTTAGCAATGGCCGAAGAATTAATTCGTCTCGATAACAAGAACATATCCGTCGAACAAATGAAAATGGTAAGTATTAAATTTAATTTTTAAATATTATTTAAGATTTTTTTATTTATGCAATTTTAAATAATTTTTATTTTATTAGAAATTTCTTATAATTTTTAAATAATTTTTATTTTATTATTTCTTATAAAAGTCTGTAGATCGGATATTGCAATGCTATATCTGTAATATGCATGGTCCTCCATCACCGTTGGTAGAGAATTACCTATGAGAAACGGGTTTTTGGCACATGGCGACGGTAGGTCGGGATGCAAGTTAGACCCGAAACTCATCAATGCGTTGATTGAGAGGTGGAGACCCGAGACGCACATATTCCATCTTTCATGTGGAGAATGCACTATCACTTAGGAAGACGTAAATTTACAATTGGGATTGCTGATGGATGGGCACGCGGTCACCGGGTCTGTTCAATCAGGTGATTGTGGAGCGGTATGCTACGAGCTTTTGGGCGCTATTCCGAAGAATATTAACTGTGGTCAGATCGAGATGGGCTGTTATGAGACACATTCTCGGAGCCGGATGATGATTCTACCGAACTGGAAAAAATTCGATATGCTTGGGCATACATTCTTCAGATAATTGGAGGTTATCTGATGCCGGACTTGTCACGGATCCTTGTACATCTAAGATGGTTGCTGAAACTCGTTGATTTTAGAGCAGCTGGTGAATTTAGTTGGGGGTCTGCCGTGTTGGCAACGTTGTACCGAGAGATGTGCGGGGCGACGCGACCGAATAAAGCGAAAATCGGAAGTTGCCTATCACTACTGCAGTCATGGGTACGGTTTTGCTTTCTATTTTTATGTCCTCGAGTGGACCACCCGTATACATTCTCACTCATAATAAGGTAAATTTTTTATTAGATTTTACAATTATTACGTAGATTTAAAATATATTCGAATGCTAAAAGTTTATTTAATTAGGTGGAACCATTCGGCAAGTTATGCTCAATTACCTACCTTTCTTGAAGATATATGGCTTCTATTAGACCAACGGTCGGGAGCACAAGTAGGTATTAAATAAAATAGATATTTCCATCATGAGATAGTCGATTGGTATTTAGTATTATGTATTATGTATATCATTTCCATCATGTTCATATAGTTTCAATGAACACCATATGAGGATCCGGCAATTCGGGCAGTAATTCCAGATGAGTACTTTCAAAATCCAAACGTTTGGCATGTGAAAGTCTCATTGGTCAATTTTTCAACCGTAGAGATGCACCAGTTGGACAGAGTATTACGGCAATTTGGATTCCGACAACCGATTCTCGTGGCACTTAAGGTGTTGGATGATCATCACAAAATCGACCTACGACAATTGCATACAGATTGGCTGAGATTCCGGTCACTCTACATCTAAATGTGGAAAGATCGGTATGATTATATACCTAATCGGGAACCAATCATTGTTCTAGAGTTAGCGTGCATGCCAGAATACATGACATGGTTTAGGATCCATGGCAGCATTATTTACTGTCGGCAGAGGAGAGGCAGCGGCAATTGCGTGTCCAAAAGGAACGATGTGGCCCTTTAAATCCAAGAATAAGGGACGACGACGCAGGCCCATCACCAGGCCCAGCAACAGCACCCACACAGTCACCGAGCCCAACACTTCAACCGATGACACCCACAGCACAGCCTTTTCAGATGATGCTAGGTGCGTATCCTAGCCCTTTTATGTATCCTAACCCTTATATGTTTCCCTTTTCTAGTCCTATGGCCGGTTGGAGTCCATGGCCCGGTTTATCTCCATTTTTTATTACGTCGAGTGGACCGCCGATGTATAGGCCACCGTCGCACGAGGGATCACAAGAAGGGCCATCGAGGAGCTCTTCTTTTTACCAATCTCCATCACCGTATGAGTTTCAAACAGCTTCGTCGTTGGTGATGCAAACACCTCCACAGTCACTATTCTATCAAGGTGGCTTATCGTCCCAACACTAACAACCAGATCCCTTACCGAATGAACCAGAATCCCCGCCGGAGCAACCACAACCCCCGGCGGAAGCTGGACAAAGAAGGAATCCAGTGCGTAATCGTCGATGGCCGCCATGTGGCACTAAATCCGACCGGCACAGAGATTGATTTTTAGTTTAATATATTTGTACAAACATTTTGAATATTTTGATATTATTTGATGTAATAAAATAGAAATTTTTCTATATTATTTCATGTTATAAAATTGAAATTTACTTTTACATTTTTAATATAATAGAAATTCTTTTAAATAACACAATATTTTGAATATTTCTATATTATTTCATTTAATAAAATAAAACGCTGTTTTGAATAAAGTAATTGTAATTTACTTTAATATTTTTAATAAAATAAATTTTCTTTTAAATAAGTCAATATTCTGAATATTTCCATATTATTTGATTTAATAAAATACAAATAATGTAAAGTTTTTTACAACAACGTTAAACTATTACGATTTGGGCATGATCGGCTTGTATGGCCTGGGTTCCTACACCATTCGCACAACTTCTGTTGACTGACTGTTTCTCGGATATCCATATTGTTATGCATTCTAGTTTGCGATGCAATTCTCTATCCGGTAACAGCTTAAAGGGAGCAAGCGATACAAACGGCCACTTACGTTCATCTGGGACTGGTGGGAATACGTGTCTTCAAACGTTGTACATTGCCCGCCAATAACACCTTGGTGCGGTCTGTCAAACTCTGTCACGCGAAACCATAAGTTGTCTCGATCGGTATGCATGGTGTTCGCCCACGCCTTGGCCTTATTAATTTCTTGCATTACCTTACTGCACCAGACATGGCCTCCCTGCATCTGGCCTGCATAACTCACTGCTAGCTTTGGAAATAGAGCCGCCAAACGAAAATATGTCTCTCGCATAATCGATGTTATCGGTAGATGGCGCGTTCCTTTTAGAACAGAATTTATGCATTCAACCAGGTTTGAGATCATATGACCATATCGTAGGCCGCCGTCGTATGCTTGTGCCCACTGTTCGAAAGGTATGTTACAAAGGTAGTCCGCGCCTTCGCCGTTAATTGAACGCAAAACTGCCAACATCTCGTGAAAACGATCTTTATTTATTTCATACCCTACCAATATAAGTTCATAGCGAATATTACATACCACTATTTCATTTAGAATAAATTCAAAATAACAAAGGAAATTATATTAATAGAGACTAAATACCCATGTTGGTCACTTTTCGTCGTTCACTATTAGATGGATATTTCCTGTAGTAGTTGGAAGCAACGTGCCTTAGGCAATACCGATGGTGTGTGCGCTGCTATAAACTTCCCTGTCGATCAATTGTAGCTAGTATTCTAGTGCCCCGATCCGAAATAACACAGATATCAGGTTGGGGGCACACATGCCTCCTTAACCTAGATAGAAAGAAATCTCAGTCATCAGCTGACTCCCCCGATGTTATTGCAAACCCAACTGGAAGAATTCTCCCACTGCCATAGCTGATAGGTATATCTACCAAACATAAAGGTACCGTCAATTTGTACTAAGGGTTTGCAATATGGAAATGCATCTCAGCATTGCTTAAAGGTCCAAAACAGGCGTTTGAACACTTGCCATCCACGTAGCAATCAGCCGTTGTAGTACGCATGTTCCGTTTCAAGGTCTGTTATGCAACCTAGGACGTATCTCTCTAACACTTGACACCACTGCCATATTTTATTATATGAAGCCTCCTACCCACTATGCATCTTCTTCAACGCCTTCTGCGTAGCTATCCAAGCCTTGCGATAAGAGGGCGTGTACCCCATTTGGCTATGGATATTGGCAATTAAGACCGGCACTGAAATCCTGGGATCTGCCTTCATCGTGGGTAGTATCAAGCTAGCTAACATAGCTAAATCCATCTTGGGATGATCTTGTGAAATACCTATCAACGAAGTACATTAAATAATGCAACATTACATAATAACAGTATTATTTAGAAACCCTAAATACTGTACTTGCAGTACATGTATGTGGACCTTTGTACTTTTTTATCTCCCACAACCCTGTCATTTTCCTCAACGAGGCGTAGATTTTCCATGAACATGTACCATCTTGCACTGCACACTTCGCCTCAAACTTATTAGCTTTGGATTTAACCACATGGTAGTTAACGCAATTATTAATGATATGTTGTTTCAATGCACCAATAAAACTATCATTTTTGGAAAACTCATTACCAACTTCAAATTCACCCGAATCCAGTATCAAACTTGTGCGATCACGCAACCTATGTAGTAGATCTGAAAACTCCAACGCATCATCTGTAGACAGATCGACATTATACATGTGGGCTGGAGGTGAGTATGCACTGAATCGTGGATCTTCTTCTTCATCTGAACCCCTTCAACATTCTTAGGTTCGGTTAGAATAGGCTCCGATTCAGAAAATAATGTAACTTCTGCACCATCGGGCCTGGGCTCTCGAGGTGGATCCACATCGGAGTCATCTTCTAACCTACCATCATATGTAACATACGAGGTCCCCTCACCGGTGGACATCGTAGGAAGTACATCATCCTTTCTTCTGGGTGTTTCATAACGTCCCCAATTGGATGTAGATTGCCAACCACTAGAAGTTGATGTCGTTCCCTAGTATGTATTTCCAGCATCAAACATCGACCCACCGAGGTGCATATCCCATCCACTGACAGATGGTCGTGTAGGGGATGTGTATTCCATACCGCTACCAAACATGGGTTGTTCCGTATTTTGTAACCTACTAACCGAGTGTCGGGCAGGGTCGTGTATACCTCTCGAACAACAGTCGCAAGTGTATCATTTGACGATGTAAATTGTACAATAACTCCATATAGGGTGCTCCACTAACGAGATGGGTCTACACCATTGCCTCCAAGCTACGAGCACCTTTTACGTCAAACGAGTCATATGTCACCGAATCAACAGAAGAACAAAACTGATACGTAATAGTCAGAACTTTCATTGGCATCGTTCTGAATATTTTACACCTAATTCTTTTACGAAGTTCTATCAAATCTATGTTTTGGTTAAAAACCAGTCGCACTGTATTCTCCGATAAAAAAATAACACCGTTCTCGGTGTGACGAACCTCACCATCATAGTAAATAATAGCACTAATATGTTCACTCATCTTCAATTTCTATCCTTCTTAGACTCTCTAAATTTTTTTTTGCTGTAACTTATGCAATCTGAGAAAAAATTTTACCTCATTTATAGTCTCAGGCCAAACAGGAGCTACTGTAGCAAAAACGCGTCCACGTGAGAGCTTCTTTCAATACTTTTGCTGTCAAAGCATCCTGCTTAAAGCGTTTTTGACACTATTTGCTTAGAAACGTCTACTCGAAATTATTTTTTAGGAGCTATTGTAGCAAAAGCGCGTCCACGTGGGAGCTTCTTTCAGTACTTTTGCTGACAAAGGGTCCTGCTTAAAGCATTTTTTGCACTATTTTCTCAGAAACGTCTACTCGAAATTATTTTTTCAGGAGCTACTGTAGCAAAAGCGCGTCCACGTAGGAGCTTCTTTCAGTACTTTTGCTGACAAAGCATCCTGCTTAAAGCGTTTTTGACACTATTTGCTCAGAAACGTTTTCTCAAAATTATTTTTTCAAGAGCTACTGTAGCAAAAGAGTGTCCACGTGGGAGTTTTTTTAAATTAACAATAAACCCTAATCTGATTTTTAAAAAAATTTTAATTAATTTACTCAAGTAACCTTAAACCCTAATTTAATTGATTTTTCTTTAAAAATCATAAACACGAAACCTAATCCTATTTTGAAAAATTTATAATTAATTTAATTAATAAACCCTAAGCCATAATCCCTTATTTATTTAATTTTTCTTTAAAACCCTAAACCTAAAAACCACAAAACCCTAACCATAAACCATAAACCCTAAAACAAAATCCCAAAACCTTAACCAGCAGGAGACACGGGCAAAATGCGCCCTTGAGGGCGCGCTTTATGTCCACTCGTTGAGGAAGCGTTTTCCTGCCTCGTCACCTGACAACACGCTGACGTGGACGCGTTTTCAGGGAATTGGACCATTCCTATAATTAATTTTTAATGGGCCCATTTCAGTAATTTAAAAAAAAAGGACTTTTATTGGTATTTTGCCCTTTAATTACATATTGTGATGTGGCATTATATTATAAAAACATGCATTTACTTTTATTAACTATATAAACTTTTAAAATAGAAAATTAGGAATAAATATAAAATATATAAAAATTATAAAAAGGAAAATTTTTATAATTTTTGTTAATCATTATTTGTTTTTCTTAATGATTTTTCTTAATTTTTACTCTCCTTTAAAGGAACCGTTATCTTGTTCAACATATGTCCTGTAAATTAGTAATCAACACCATCTTCTTCTTCCTTAAGCTCAATGAAGATTAAAGCTAAAAAATGGCTTGTCGTCTACATTAGGCTTAAAAAATAATCCCAAAGTCAAGTAGTAAATTAGTAGTCCAGATCCTAATCTACATTCAAGCTTTCTTCTTTTTTCCAAGAAGTAAATAAACAAAAAAAATGGCTTCAAATTTATGCAATGAACAAGAAGGAAAAAAAGAAGCAGATGAATCTTAAATTAGAATTAAACAGGGAAAAAAGAAAAAAAAAGAATGAAAACAGTTCCACAAGAATAATCAAAATAAGTGTTCAAATTAATCCAAGAACTTCAGAAATAGATCAAAGAACTAAACCAACAATATTCTAAAACCAAAAAAGATAAAAACCAAATCAAAGTAAAAAAAAAAAAAACAAAGCAAAGCCACAACATCGGAGGAATAAGTCGTACGAACAACGTCCACGGCATTAAAGAGTTAAAACGATGGCTTCGGGCAGTGAAGTGTTATGAGTCAAAATGTTAGCAGGAAGGAATTAGTTAAAATAGTTTAATTAAAACAAGCCAAAGTACTATGGACCTTTTCCTGCTATTGGAAAGGTAGGAGCAGTGGCTTATACTCTGCAACTTCCGCTAAATTCTCGGATCCACCCTACGTTTCATGTTTCTCAATTGAAGAAACACATTGGTTCGACCCCAACTCAAGCTCTTTTACCTCTGGTGGATGATCATGGTGCTTTGCCTAAGGAACCAGTCTGGATTTTAGACAGAAGAATAGTCAAGAGAGGAAACCAAGCTATGACTGAAGTGTTAGTCGAATGGGTTAATTCGTTTCCGGAGGATGCGACATGGGAACCACTTACTGCAATTCAATCCAAATTTTCTCAATTTTATCCTTGAGGTCAAGAATGTGTTTGTGGGAGGGAATATTGTTACGAGTCAAAATGTTAGCAGGAAGGAATTAGTTAAAATAGTTAAATTAAAACGGAGAGTTTTGGGAATTAGTAGAACGATGCGTTTTGCAAATAACTGAAATGTGCCACGTCTGGTTTTGTTATTTCCTTTTAAATTGCATGTGCTGCATGGGAGGCAGTTATCGAAAATCAAAAGAAATATTTCAGTATTCTCTCATCTTTTCTAAAATTTTCCCCGCTTTTCTCCATCTTTTCTTTCTTCGATTTCTGACGTTTATCATAAAGTCGCACGAATTGCAATGGAGTCGTGTGAATGATCTAAGGCTTGGGGCAAAGGAGTCGTGCAAATGGCAACGGTGTGAAACAGTGTTGCGCAGGTGGGACAACTGGTGTGCGACTATGTTTGGCAAGTCAGACGATCTAAGTCTTGGTGATGAACACCGGTGGTGGTAGGGTGTTCAGACGGTTAACTAAACCAAAATAGTATTAACCAAATTAATTGAACTTTTTAATTCTTTAACTGTTAACTGAACTGAAATATTTCGGTTAATTTCGTCGATTAACCGAATTAACTGAAATTTATCTATTTTTGTTTTTTTAGTTAAACAGTTATAAAAACATATTAAAAAAATAAATTGATAATGTTCATTTGACCAAATTAATTAAATTAAAACTACATATAATTTATATTATTAATTATTAAGTTTGGTTAATTTGGTTAATTACCCGATTTCGAACCGAATTAATCGATAATCGAACTTCCAAACAATCAATGACCGACCTTCGATCAAATTAGAGCAGTTAACCGACTGATTAACCAAGTTAGATCGGTTCGACTAGTTAATTCAGTTTTAACCAAAATTTGAACACCCCTAGTGGTGAGGGACGGGTTTAGAGGGGAATTGATGTTTTTCTTTTAATTTTTTTGCCAAAATATATTTTTTATTTGAAAAAAATGAATTTTAAGAAATTTATTTTGTGGAAGTTAAAGACATATGGCATGAATTAATTGGTTGAATTTTTTTAATCAGTGTTAAGAAATTGGACTAAAAACTATAACGGAGAAATACTTTAGGTATCAAATTGAAAAAAAAGTTTGTACCAAAGTGAGAAAATAGTATACTTGAGAGCCAAATCATGAATTAATCATTATTTATTTAATGGTAACATATTCAAAATTATTTGGTTAAAATATGTTATTAGTCCATGTATTTCTATAGAATTTTGATTTAGCTCCTATATTTTAAAAGTTAAAATCTAATCCTTTTACTTTTTCAAATTGAAAATCGTAATCCAATCATTATCGCTTTTGGTAGTTTCTATCGAACAACCTAATTAATATGTCAAGTTGATAAATTTTGACAAAAAATATTAACAAAGTTAATGGTTGGAGTGGGAATTTTAAATTAGAAAATGTTATGGTTGAATCTAGAGAAATTACATTAGTTGGTTTAAAAACTCAGAAATTTAAATCTAGTTTTAGAAATCGTAAGTCCTGAAAATATTATTTTCGACAAAACACTTACAAGTTATTTATGAAATCACGCGTAGATTTTTTTTATTTCACGGAAAAATGCTTAATTTGATACTTAGATTTGCAACAGAAATTTTAGAGTAGTTGATTCGAAAATCGTGATCTCGATAAGTGAAAATGTATAGCTTGCCAATTGGGCATATTCTGAAACATTCGTTATTAATTTTCGTAAAACTCATTTGAAATTTGTAGCGGAAAATCCTTAGCTTGTTTAATTTTTGTAAACCAAACATTTATTTTTAATTAACAAAAATCATATGGAAATCTTTAATTGAAAAATAAAAATCACCCTAAAAACCAAAACCAAGACCAAAATTAAATTCGAAAATTAAACAAAAAACCAAAAGTCTAGAAAAGTTCAATTATTAACAAGTCAAACCATTTATGCGAGAAAGCCAATCCGAGTTCCTAAACACCGCCCAATCTTAACCCTATCAATTACCTGAAATGATGAAATGAAGCGGGGTGAGCTATAAGCTTTGTAACTAAACTTAAACAAAAACACAAATAGCACAATAAACAACTCAAAATGTCACAGAGAATTTCACCAAACTCGAATTACAAACTTTGTGCATGCATGATAATGTCGGTGCAATATTTTTAGAAAACAGAATGAAAAATTTTCAAAAAACTTCCTACCCAACTCCGCTACACACCATATTAAAGTTCCTCAGGACTCATCCAACCAAAAACACACTAATAGATAATTGTGGACAATGCCACCAGAGTTGCAGTTAAACTCTCAGATCATATATATATATATATATGGTCAAGCCACTATATTTGCAGTCAAGCTGCCAGAACAGAATTGTGTGATTAAACCACCAGATAGTGCAGATCATTAAACTGCCAGAATCCCTCCTTACCATATTGACCTAACCCCATGCAATGTGACATGACATGCATATACAAAATCAGAATGAAAAGCATGTAAGACATGCAGTTGTACAATAACTGAAATCAAAAGGCGTGGAATTCCACGCTTTTGCATAATAGATATATCGCAAAATCAAAAGCAAACCAGTTCTCCATAATGTCACATGCATGGTCATATAGCAGATTCAGAGATATGCAAATTAACATAATCAGACATCATATATAAACATAATAAAATAGACACATGCCATCAGAATTATCAGTATATCATTCACGCACACATATATATTTATCAGTATATCATTCACGCACACATATATATCACATACCTTCTCAACATTACTTACGGCATCATACTATTGGATATCATGTTTTCAAGTCCTATTTACACAATATGGAACCTATGGAGTGGCTAAATAAGCATCATAGATAAATACGACCCTAAGTGAAATTTCTAAAAAATGGCCCCACATGTCTGTGTGGCCTACACGGCCCAACTGACCACGCCCATGTGCCCCACACGGCCTAAGTAGCCCAAATTGTGGTCCACATGGCAATATGGCATCGATAGTAGGTTTTTCGACATTGCATCATTCGCTATATTTCGAGTTTTCCGCTACACACCTTACTGATTTCTGAAGCAATCCCACCAATGAGAAATCTAGTACCCTACACAATAGCGGCAGGTCCAAAATCCTTAGTTTCCCAATGAAAAATCGTTTGCTTCTCGATCTCCTCCTAACAATAACAAACAATTAAACCAAAAATTTACTTCCTAATCTCAATAACGGTATGACACAACAAAATGAAACCTTACCGAACTTCCTCAAACGCGCAAAGGACACCACGAAATAAAAGCGTCAATGAACAATCAAAAGGTACACAACGAAAAAAGGAAATCTTTGAAAGAAAATCATAGAATTATGAAAAAAGGTTTTTTTTTCTCTTTTTTTTTCATTATTGTATCAAATGAGAGAAAATGGGAAAAGTGGAACGGCCAAGAGGGAAAGTGAGAGAGAGAAATTTTTGGAAAAATTATCTTAGAAATAAAATAAAATAAAAATAAAATTTAAACAAAAGAAATCCTATCGAAGCTGATTTTCTGACCACTTATTATATTTTCTAGAGTTCCAATTTAACACAATCTCTAACACATAGACGACACAAGCAAGAAATGAGCAAAAATATTCTTATTTGCACGCACAAGGATCTAAACATACGACCAAAGGGTAAATTGAAGCCTTACCATTAAACCAGTAAGCTCATTCTTATCATCAATTGAGCGAAAATTATTTTTAAACCAAACTTTCAAGGATAGGGGTTAAGACAAAAATAATAAAAATTCAAGGGAAATGATTCAAACCCAAAACCTTACACACACAACCCCAACACCTATCCACTGAACCGAATTAACTCACTTAACAAAATTTTCACAACTTTAATTCAAAAATAGAACATGACCACTCTTGGTTTCACTAACCCGATTTTCGAGATGTGATAAAATCTCAAATTTTTATAAGAACTAACTCCATATTTTAACCAATTTTTTTTATAGTAAAGCTTATAATATATATATTTATTTATAAAGGTGACTATGGATCAAATTTGAGATAGTGTAAATCAATACGTCGTTTCAACTAAGTCTTTTGTCATGTTAAAATTGTCTAAATTATAAAAAAAAGTTTATGGATTATTTTTTGTTTTGATAACTTAACTACAAAAAGTTACAATTTGGTCATTGAACTATTCAAAAGTTTTCATTTAAGTCACCAAACTATTTAGAAGTTTTTATTTAAGTCACTGGGTTGTTGATTTAAAAAAAAAAGTTTCACCAGCGAGCTCCAAGTGACTATTGGATTATCGGTGCTGTCGATCAGTAATCATCGACGAGTAGAAGAACATATCTTAGATCCAACTCAATCTAATAGCCAGTGTCGAAGATCGAAGAAAAAACTGTTTGAATTTTGATTCTCATATTCGTGACGTCTAAAGTTGTTTCATATAAAAAGAAATTGAATTGTAGAAGAGAATGTGAAAGAGAGCTGTTGATTGATGCAGGTCATGTAGATAGAGAAAGCTATACAACATCCACTTTAATAGTTCGATTACTTAAATGAAAACTTTTGAATATTTCAGTGACAAAATTGTAACTTTTTTTAGTTAAGTGATCAAAACAAAAATTTATTCATAATATAATAATTAATGATGTTGTTTAGAAGAAGAAAACTAAAAATGATCCGAGCGAGTTGAGGAAAATTCTTACAATGGGATCTCCAAAGTTATCAAAGTTATAATAGTTTGTGTACTAGAGTAATGTTGTTTTGTGAAAAAGAAAATTATGTGTATTTATATTCTAATTATGAAGACTAAATATTAATTATCTTTTAATATTTATTTGCTAAAATTAAAACTCTAAACATGTAATTTAAGTAATTTACATTTGCATAAGAAAATAGGTTGACATAATTTTAAAGAATTGATTAAGAAAATATTACCACAAACAAATGTTTTCATAATACATGATAAAAAATAAATCTTTAATAATTGAATAATAACTCATTATAGAAAAATTGTTAAACTAATTATATAAAATAGAATAATATTTTAAAATAATTATGTATGTTAAAATTAATTAATATTATCTTAACAATTTATGTTATTTATGTCATTCATATTTATTGCTCTACATTTCATTTTAGGGTACCATAATTATTTAACAAATTATGTAATTTATATATTTACAAATTGTAATTTACATTTGCATAAGAATAAAGATATGATAAAATGACTAATAGTAAAAATGTAATGGTTTTTTTTTTACAAAATCAAACTTAATTTTAAATTAATTTTAAGAAAGAATTCATTAAAAGCAAAACTTACTATAAACAATTATTTTCATATTTAATAATTATTCCTTAAATTAAGAGATATAATTGAAGTTTACATATTAAACCATTAATACATAAATTATATTGTCCAAGTTTTTTGGTTAAATTCTATTATTAGTCTTTATACTTTGCAAAAGTTGTTGATTTAGTCTCTATACTTTATTTGACCAATTTTAGTCATTTTACTTTTCGAATTGGTCAAATTTAGTCATATACTTTTCAAATTTTGAAATTTTAGTCTTGACCTAGACAGTAGAAGTTAAATTTGTTTGATTAAATTCAATTACTAGTTTTGTACTATGTGTACAATTGTAAATTTTGTCCATATTATCAAACTAGATCATTCTATGTCCTTATACTTTTCAAATTGTAAAGTTTTAGTCTTGACACAAATGACAATAATTAACCCATTAACTAGATTTTTAGTGAGAAAGATATGAAAATAATAAGCTAGCATGGCATTAGATATATGATAATATGTTTGGCGTATCAGATTTTGGAATAACAAAATCTAACTTAATGAATTCAACAGTTATCATGTCACATCCCAAAATTCGGCTTAGTAGTTCGGGTTAGTGAATCAAGATTTGTCGATTTGGGTCCATGATTAGTTCTAAAAATTAGAGCCAAAATTAGGTTCGAAAATTCAAATTTTAGTAACCGGAAAACATTGCCTCATTTCAAATTCTAATAGAAATTGCTCTCCGCATTTGCTTTTTCTTTCCTTTTCCCTCTTTCTTGCACCATATTTTCACCTTTGTGTTAGCGAGTCTTTTTCTTGTAACGAATCGCCCCGTTTATTCATTTCTATCGGTATTTAGATTTGTCGCCAATAGCATCTGTTATATTTGCCAAAGGTTGGTAAGTACACTTCGTTTTAATGATTAGATCTCATATTTCCGTAATATCACTATCTGACATTAATCTTTTGGTTCGATTAATCAATTTTTTTTGATCTTGCCAAATCTTTGATACCAATCATTAGTTGTGTGCATTTACCATTAAAGGATCGAATTTAGATGAACCGGGTCAGAACTGATCATAAGGATTGTTGATCGGACTCGTGGTGAAAGGTAAGTGTTCTTTACCAAGTGAATCGCACTGCAGCAAAACAGGCTTTTAGCAGCGTTTTTTAGGCCTATAGCGACACTTTTTAGCGGCGCTTTCACAAGCACCACAAAAAACGCTGTTATAGACAACGCCGCTACAGAACATAACCTTTAGCGGTGCTTTTATAAAAAATGCCGCTAAATAAAATAACCTTTAGCAACGCTTTATCCACAAACGCCGCTAAAGAACATAACCTTTAGCGACGCTTTTATCACAAACGCCACTAAAATTCATGACCTTTAACAACACTTTTATCACAAACGCCGCTAAAAGTACAATTCTTTAGCAACGTTTATGAAAAATGCCACAAACTTTGGCAAATTTGTAACATTCAATTTTCCTGTAGCATGATTTAATTTTCATTGATTTAATTTTTTCACTGACTTATCAAACAAGGTCTTACTGTATAAAACAATGTCTTTAAATTTCTTTTTTCAATTCCAAATAAAAAATTTCATTTACAGAAACATAAAAACTTTAAAAACAGTAAATAATGTCCAACCAGAATTTGAGTTATGAGAACTATAATTTACACCGGAGGAGGTTTGTCCACCAGAAGTAGAATTCCATCCCTTATTCTCCTGTTTAAACTCCTGATAATATCCATTCTTCTCGCTATCGTCTTGTTGCCAGTTACCATCATTTTTCCAGTTCAAGCCATATTTAGTGTACTCCTCAACCTTCTGTGAAGCTATTTCCATGACTCCTTTCATGATGCCCCAAGTCTTCTGGCCAATTTCACTCGTCTTTGCAATGACAACACCAACCGTTTCATTAACCCTGGCATCATAGCCACCCTCCTTAACCTGCAAATGTGGCAGCATCATATTCCTGCCTTGTGTATCTACTTCTAGAAACCGAAGCCCGTGTACATATAGCAACAAAAAGATCAACACCATCAAGCTATAACCATAACATCAAGAAGTTAGCCCAAAATTAACCCAGGTAATCCCAAAGCAAGAGTCACAATATGACCCAATAGACCGTCAAAAATTCCAATCAATAAAAGGAGTTGATATCTTGTACTACTTTTGTATAAATTAAGATTTCAACAATAACTTCTCCACAATAATATCCAGGATACCTAATAATGACATAATCAATTTCATTCTTTTAATTAAGAAAGGATTCTCAATTTCATAAATCTAGCGAGCAAATCTTCCTTCACAATTTTTATCATTAAATATTTATATTTCTATATGCTATTTTATCTTTTAATCTTATTTATGTTACATTTTAAATGCAATTACTTCACCTTCTATCATAAAATTACAACCCAATAGACCTCTCTTTCAAAGATTCCAATATGTAAAAGGAATTGATATATTGTACTACTTTGGTATAACTTATCATTTAAACACTAACTTCTCCCATAATTATATCCAAGCTACCTAGTAACGTCATAGTTCAATCAATATCATTCTTATTAATAATATTTTACATTTCTATATGTTATTTTATCTTTTAATCTATTTATGTTACTTTTTAAAATGCAATTATGCCTTTTGTTCAACTGATTTTTTCTATATCTTATACCATAAAATTGTAACCAAAAACTTAAAAACATGTTATTTTGCAGCAGCTATATTCTATAATAGCAAAGCAATAAGAAATATGAATAATAAATTATATGAAAAGAGAAGAAATATAAAGAACAATTTATACAATTCTAATAAGTTCTTATATTTTTCCATGGAACTGTCATAATCAAGCAGCCTAGTGGTTTAATAAATAAAGAATATTGCATTCCAGCTATCCAGCAAGTTAAAGGAGCATCTTTGACCCTAACAGTGCCTTTGGAAACTTTAATTTGCAGAAAAAGGTAAATTAATAAGAAACGAAAAATAGGTGAAATAGAGTGAAAGTTATCTTTAGTTTGGAAATTAAACAAGATACTACGAGAGCAATAAAGTGAAATTAAACATTTAAACTGTTGTTGACAAACTTTAACCCATTGATTGAGGGGCATAGTTGAAGTCAAAGAATTTAACTTGGAAGAGAAACTTGCAGCTACAATTTCCTCTTTTTTCCCCTTTTGTTCTACTCTCTTTTCTTTCTCTCCTAGTTTGGTTATAGAAACAAAAATAAATAAATAATTAAGGATTTTGATTATATTTACATAATTTTATTCAATATGGTACATTTTTTATACAAAACCGAAACTACTCATAAACTCCCTCACCCTTCAATCAAAAAATAAAATGAGCATATGTGCAAACCCACATTCTCCTTGTTAATTGCCAACTAAGCTAAGGCTCAATCCGCTATTCAATATAGTATATTTAAACATTAGGTCGGGGCCTAATTATGGAGCAAATAAGGATTGTGATTGTTCATCATGCATCTTGTGTAAAATCATATAGTCTAAAACAATTTATCAAATAACCGTATAAAGATAAACCATGACAACACATCTAAAAGAAGCTTTAACATCCAAATATCAATAAAAAAGGATTCAACATCAGAGAATATCATCACTAATCAATGTAAGATATCGACATGCAATACAATAATCATAATTAAAATTCCCAAAAATACCTTGGAGGTGAACTCCTTCGTCCCTGCTTGGACAACATTTGCAGCGGATGCAGCTACCAAAGATAACCTCCCAATCCCCTGCACCAAACACAAATAAGCCAATAAGTAATTTTTATCACCAACTAAAAAGGTGGGGGAGAACAACTCAACTAAGGAGAACAACAAAAATAAAGAAAAAATCTCTTAACCTGAGAAACAACAGAGAACAATCACCCTGAGAACTATTATTAATCTTTTGAGTAGGCATGGAAGTCGATCCAAACCGAACATATTTCCCTCCTTGAGAAGGTGGTAAACCTTCAGGCCTGGATTCGGACACCATGAGGCCATCTCTCGTCTTCTTCTTCCTCTTGCGAACAGTTTTCAGGTTTCTTAGACGGCTCGGATTCAGTAGAAGAAGCCGGTGCCGGCGAAGGACCGGCGGCGGTTTCTTCTTCAATGGGATTTTCCCTGGCTTCAGTACTAATAGAATCAACGGCCATTGGAGAAACAGATGAAGACCCAGACAAAGAATCGGGAACCAATGGCAAAACTCGACGGAACCCATCAACATGCTCATGAGAAACTATAGATTCTGAAGGAGGTAGATCAGCTGTCATTAGGGTTTGACGAAAAGATGTTTGGACTTCCATATTTTGGAAGATTGGGAAAAAAAAAGAGTTTGATGGTTTCTGAGAGAAGCAAAAGAAGAGATTCAAAATCAGGAAAAAAAATGAAAATAGAAGAGGGAAAACTTGGAGGAGGGAAAGTGGGAAAAAGGGATTTTTTATAAAACCATTTTCTAAAGGGGGTTTTGAAATGGGAGGGAAAACTAAGCAGCGATTAATGGGAGGGAAAATTTCTGGGAAATCTGATTTAGGGAAGAAAATGAAATTTCGACATTTAAGTCAAATCTGATTTGGGTAGAGGTGAGCAAAATTCGATTCGACTCGAAAAAATTGAAAAAAATTCGAATTTCGAGTTAAACGAATCGAGTTATTCGAATCAACTCGAATTTTTTTTTCAAATTTCGAGTTCGAATCGAATTGAGTTTTCGAATACGAATAATTCGAATATCAAACTATAATATTTTACATTTTTACCCCAAACTCACAAACCTTTTTACTTTTCCCTCAAAACTTTTACTCCTTCCTACTTTCCCCCCAAAACTTTTACTCCCCTCCCCTCCCCTCCCAACCCCCCAATCTACCCAAAATCCATTTCCCACCAAAATTTTACTCTCCCATTTATTTTTCTCAAAATTTTACTCCAAAACCCTCAAAATCTTTTATTTTCCCCAAAATTTTTACTCCTCCCACTTTTCCCTAAAATTTTATTCCTTCCCATCCCACCTCCCATTTATCCCAAACCCTCCCCTCTAATTTTTTAAATATTTTTCCTCTAAAATTTTACTCCCCTATTTACTTTCCTCAAACTTTTATTCCCAAAACTTTTATTTTTCTCCTAAACTTTTACTTCTCACCCTTTACTCTCAAATAAAAATCAAAATTATCCATAAAAATCACTAAACATAAATAGTAATAATTTTATTTATATCTACTATTTATATTATTAAATTAAATTTCACATTTTATATTATTTATATTATTGAATTGTTTAGTCATATTGAATATTTATATTAAAATTGAATTATTAATTATGCCATAAAATATTCGTGTTAAAATTTTATATTTGTATTAATTTCACATTTTATTTTTAAAATAACTTTTATTAAAAATCATATTTTTACATTTAATATATTTTTAATTTTAAAATGCATAGTGACAAGAATCAAGATAATTGAAACAACTAAGCAAGCTAACCAATAAATAAAAAATTAATAAATAAATTATGAAGTGATGAAAGTTAATAAAAAATTTGATTAATGTGGAAAAATTTTATTACGATGGGTGACAATGGTTACAAGGACCCAAAATTATTTTTTAAAATTTAACTCGAACAAATATATTCGATTCGATTCGATTCGAATTCCATCTCACTCGACTCGATTCGAGAAAACTTCAAATAAAGTTAGGATGATAAAATGAGATTCGAAAACTCGATTAACTCGAAAATTTTCGATTCGATTCGATCGAATGCTCACCCCTAGATTTGGGAAAGAAAACGAAGCCGTTTAAGTCAAAATGGTATTGCAATATTTGCGGCGCTTATAAAAAACGCCACTAATTGTATAACTTTTGCGGTGTTTTCAGTAAAAATGCCACTAAAAATTTAAATTCCTGTAGTGAAACAGAGCAGTTTTGAAAATTTTTAATACATAATTGCGGCATTTTTTGTCCAAATGCCGCTATTGCTTACCTTTTGCGGTGTTTTTCTCATAAACGCCAGTAATGATTGACTTGTTTTACAATTTTATATTTAATTATGATGCGGAATCCCGGATCTAGACACAAGAGAAACATAAATTAGAAATAAAATGAGAATAAATAAAATTAGTTAAATAATAATAATAATAAAGGATAGATTTGCCCTATGGAACCCTTGGTTAACTTGTAACAAAAAACGCCATTGATTGAGCGACTCCCTGCGAAACCCCTAGAAGAAGAACCTCTAGAAACACCGATGTACGGGAAAGAAATTTGAATATTTGTAACTCTGAAATACCCTCGAAAGTAACAAACTCCAAACTAAATAGCAAGAGAAGAATCACTCTACTCTCAAAAATTTGCCTCACACAAATTTGGAAGAAAACAAATACTCTCTTTTTATTCCCACACCCTCAATGTGTAGAAAGCAAGCCTATTTATAGGCAAAATACAAGAGTAACTAAACCCTAATAAAACTCTTTAAAATTATCTAAGAAAATAAATAAATAATAACCTAACCAATAAAATTACTTAAAACTCATAAGTGATGTGTCCCAACCAATGAGAATTAAGTAAATAATAATAATAATAAGATACATAAAAGATTAATCCACCTAACCAATAAAATTACTTAAAACTCATAAGTGATGTGTCCCAACCAATGAGAATTAAGTAAATAATAATAATAAGATACATAAAAGATTAATCCACCAATTTATGGGCTTTCACTATTCCAAGATTGGTCCAGTGAATTGCATTCCCGTATTTGTCAACGTCACAAACATGATGAATTAAATTTGTAGCAACAAAGCCTTGGACAAAAGCATTCATCTTTGATTTTAATTGTCGTGCCTTACTTCGAGTGATTGGACCACTAGGAAAAACAACCCCTTGAGTGTCACCTCATTGGCTCGTATCATTCTCCCCCTCTTCAAGAAGATTCGTCATCGAATCTGAACCTACATCAAATTCAAAAGGAGAAAGATCAGAAACATTGAAAGTAGCACTAACACCATACTCACCAGGAAGATCAATACGATAAGCATTGTCATTTATTTTCTCGAGTACTTGGAATGGTCCATCTCCTCGTGCATCAAGTTTATTCTTTCTCTTAGAAGGAAATCGTTCGTTCCTCATATGCACCTATACCCAATCTCCAGGTTCAAACAAGACCTTCTTTCGCCCTTTATTAGTTCGATGTGCATTGGACTCATTCTTTTTCTCAATGGCTTTAGGAGCCTTCTCATGGACCTCTTTCACTAAATCAGCTTTCCTTTCACCATCTAAATTAGCAATCTCATTCAAAGGTAAAGGAAGCAAATCTAAAACAGTAAGTGGATTAAAGCCATATACAATCTCAAAAGGAGTAAAACCTGTGGAAGAACGCACAGAACGATTATAAGCAAACTCAACATAGGGTATCCATTCTTCCCAAGATTTAACATTCTTACCTATTATGGCTCTAAGCAAAGATCCCAAAACTCGATTTACCACTTCGGTTTGACCATCAGTTTGAGGGTGACATGTAGTAGAGTAAAGTAGTTTAGTACCTAACTTACCCCATAACACCTTCCAAAAGTGACTAAGAAATTTTGCATCTCTATCGGAAACGATAGTCCTTGAGATTCCATGTAATCTCACAACTTCACGGAAAAATAGATCGGCAACATGGGTTGCATCATCAGTCTTATGGCATGGAATGAAATGAGCCATTTTAGAAAATTGATCCACAACCACAAAGATGCTATCTCGTCCACGCTTTGTCCTTGGTAAACCTATTACAAAATCCATTGAAATGTCAGTCCAAGGTGAACTAGGAACAGGAAAAGGAGTATATAGACCATGAGACATCACAGTGGATTTATCTTGTTTACAAGTAATGCAAGTAGAGCAAATTTTCTCAACAAGTTTTCTCATGTTAGGCCAATAAAAATGCTCATGCAAAACATCATAAGTCTTAGTGACTCCAAAATGACCCATAAGAGCACCACTATGAGCCTCTCGAACCAACAATTCTCACATTGAACACTTTGGTAAGCATAGTCTATTATTTCGAAAAAGATAGCCATCATGCTTATAAAATTTGTGAAATGCACCATGTTCACATGCATCATAAATGCTTACAAAATCAGAATCAGTGGCATATAAATCTTTGAGATACTCAAAACCTAATAACTTAGTATGCAAAGTACTAAGTAAAGTGTACCTCCTTGATAGAGCATCAGCCACTATTATCTTTACCTTTCTTATACCTTATAACATAAGGAAAAGAGTCAATGAATTCAACCCACCTCGCATGTTGCTTGTTCAACTTACCTTGTCCCTTTAAGTACTTAAGTGATTCATGGTCAGTGTGAATCACAACCTCCTTTGGTAAAAGGTAATGTTGCCAAACTTCTAATGCCCTTACCAAGGCATACAACTCTTTATCATAGGTCGAATAGTTCAAATGTGCTCCACCAAGTTTCTCACTAAAGTAGGCTAGTGGTTTACTATCTTGCATGAGGACGGCACCTATACCTACACCAGAAGCATCACATTCAATCTCAAAGGTCTTTTCAAAATTAGGTAAAATAAGAATAGGAGCATTACACAATTTATCTTTAAGTTCATTAAATGCTAATTCTTGCTTATCTGTCCAATGAAAAGATACATCCTTTTTAATAAGTGTAGTCAAAGGCGAAGTAATTGTGGAAAAGTTACGAACAAACCTATGGTAGAAACCGGCTAACCCAAGGAAAGACCTTACCTAAGAAATAATTTTAGGGATAGGTCATTCTTTAATTGCCTTTACCTTCTCCTCATCCACATGGATTACTTTCACAAAACCCAAAAAAACAAGCTTATCCATACAAAAGATGCATTTTTCAAGATTAGCAAAGAGTCGTTCATGCCTTAACACATCCAATACTAATTTAACATGCCCAACATGATCATTCAAAGTTTTGCTATAAATCAGTATGTCATCAAAATACACAACGACAAATTTTCCTAAAAAAGGTCTAAGTATGTGGTTCATTAATCTCATGAATGTGCTAGGAGCATTAGTTAAGCCAAATGGCATGTCTAACCACTCATACAGGTCATACTTAGTCTTAAAAGTAGTTTTCCATTCATCACCTTGTTTCATTCTTATTTGATGGTAACCACTTTTTAAGTTAGTTTTAGAGAAAATGCATGCACCATTAAGCTCATCCAACATATCATCTAATCGAGGAATTGAATGTCGATACTTTACCGTAATCTTGTTGACAGCACGACAATCAACACACATTCTCCAAGAACCATCTTTTTTTGGGACGAGAAATACAGTGACCGCACAAGGGCTTAGACTCTCACGAATCAACCCTTTCTCTAAGAGATCTTCAACTTGCCTTTGCAACTCCTTAGTTTCTTCAGGATTGCTTTGATAGACTGGTCTATTCGGAATACTCGAACCAGGCACAAAGTTAATTTAATGTTCAATCCCTCGTAAAGGAGGTAATCCCTTAGGCATTTCAGAAGGAAATACATCCTCAAAATCCTGCAAAAGATCAACAAAACAACTAGACAAATGTGTATCAGGGTTAGTCAAAACAAAGTTTTCCCTAAACCTAATAATTACAAATGTTTGTTTTGTACAAATAGTAAATTTGATATCTCGAAACCTAGCGAATAAACTCACTCTCTCATCTCGTGACTTGTGTGTGCAATCACTCACCAATGTTGGGCCTTTAAGTTGGCTTTTAACACTAAGGGCCTCTTTACTCTCAGCCTTTTTCAATGATTTTACCTCACTTCCCTTACCCATCTCACTAGCAAGTTTGAGTTGATCATTGTAGACTTCTTGAGGAGGAAGTGGAGCCAAAGTAAACTTCTTTCCAAGGAACACAAAGGTATATTGGTTAGGGAAACCACCATGATTTACTCGTCAATCAAACTGCCATGGCCGTCCAAGTAATATGTGCCCAACTTGCATTGGAATAACATCACACAAAACTTTATCAGAGTATCTACCAATGGAAAATGAAACTAAGCATTGTTTAGATACTTTTACTTCCCCACAATCATTCAGCCATTGCAAGCGGTATGGCCTTGGATGCTTCACACAAGGTAGGCCAAGTTTCTCAACAAGGGAAGAGCTCACCACATTGGTGCAACTTCCACTATCAGTGATCAATGAAATAGGTTGTCCACCAATCAAACATCTCGTGTGGAAAATGTTATCTCTTTGTTCGCGCATTTCCTCTTTAAACTGGACATTTAAAGCCCTTCGAGCAACAAGTGCTTTCTTACCATACTCCAAGTATTCTTCATACTCATCATGAGTATGCACATCATCAGCATCTTCCAAAGGAGGCATCTCATCTTCGTTATCAGACTCAAAATCAACCTCTCCATCTTCTCGAATCACCAATGACTTTTTATTAGGGCATTCTCGAGCATAGTGACCCATTCCTTGGCATTTGAAGCAGGTAATATCTTTTGGCTACTTAATGTCACTAGGAGAAGTAGAAGAAGAAGATGGAGCTCGATTAGTAGAAGTAGAACCTTTAAATGAATTAGGCATACCTCTATCTTTAGAGTAAGTTCTAGGCTCATTTGGCTTGAACCGTGCATCTCTCCCATTTCACAATCTATCATCTTGTTTTTGCCAATTTCCTCTCCAAGCAGGATTAGAAACTGAACTAGCACCCCTCAGTGTCCCTTTCTTTCGTAATTGCTTTTCAATGGTGAGTGTGGTTTGAAGCATCTCTTCAACATCCATGTAGTGTTGTAACTCAACTCGATTTGCAATCTCAGGCTTTAGGCCGGTAAAGAATCTAGCCATAGTCACCTCAGCCTCTTCAACAAGATTGGCTCTAATCTGAATAGTCTCCATCTCTTTGTAGTAGTCATCCACAGATCTATCTCCCTGAACAAGAAGTTAGAGTCTTTGATGGAGTTCTCGATAATAGTATGGTGGAACAAACCGTTTTCGCAAGATGCGCTTCATTTCAACCTAAGTAGTAACATGTTGCTCTCTATAAAGAATCTTGCTTTTACATAATTAATTCCACCATGTTAGTGCATAATCAATGAACTCAGCGACAGCGTATGTTACCTTTTTCTCATCAGAGTAATTGTAACAAGCAAAGACTGCTTCCATCTATTCCTCCCAATCAAGGTAAGCATCAGGATCATTCTTCCCTGAGAAAGAAGGAAATTTTGGTTTGGGGGTGTCATTGTTTCGTTCCAACCTTTCTCTAGGTACATACTCGGACTCAAAGTCATCATCAAAAACATGGTCCTCCCTTCGTTTAAAAGTTCGATCTCGCAAATTTGATCTGCTTATAAAGGCTTCGTTCAACTTCTTGTAATTATCGGCAATGTATCTCTCTTGAGTTGTAAGTTTTGTATCAAGATACTCCCTTTGCTCTTGTAACATCTGGGTCATGCGATGTTCGAATTGAGTTTGCAACTTTTTCATCTCTTTTTGTAACAACTCGACAAAAGGATCGTTCTCTCTTTTTTGCTCATCCTCTTCATTTTTACTAGTTTGGGATCTAGTGAGCGGCATGGTATCTGTAAAAGATCAAACAAACAGGAACAAGAAAGAAAAAATAATAACCTCACTCGTTAGCTCTCAAAAGAATAACTCTCTGAATGATTCAAAACTTGTAAATATGTTTGCAGAAGGTTACTAATCAAGATCAAATAACGGAGGTGCAAACTTCAAAGAAACAATGAAGACCCTAATTGCTCTAAGAGGCCAATAAACTTGACGAGGCAATTTGTAATGGAGGCTACATGGATGAAGGAATTGTGCGTGCCTTTAATATCTGCTAACACAAGAAGAAACAAAGTGTTAGAAAGCGTAAGAGAAACAAAAAACGTAGACCTGCAACGATCCCTAACTCTAGAGTCCAAGAAAAGCTTTAATAAGAAGAACACTTAAGAAAACTCTACCCAATTTAAAAAAAAAAAATCGGAAACGTTTGGTGTCTTAAGATTTTCAAAAATTGAAGCTTTAATTATACTTGAGTCAAGAAAAGAAGAAGGAAAAGAAATTCAATTTTGGGAAAAATAAAATAAAAATAATAACAATAATAGTAAAAGAAGAAACCTACATATGAAAGGTAGGCAACTTTTTTTTTTGCACTTTTTGCTTTTTTTAAAGAATAAGAGGAGAAAAAAAAAAGAATCGACGAAACCGATGAGAAGTGTTTTTGGTATTTTGACTTGTTTCGGATATGATTTTAGCTTCAAAAATAACACCGAATGGCCTGAAACTGATACCAACTGATGCGGAATCCCGGATCTAAACACAAGAGAAACACAAATTAGAAATAAAATGAGAATAAATAAAATTAGTTAAATAATAATAATAATAATAATAATAATAATAATAATAATAATAATAAAGGATAGATTTGCCCTATGGAACCCTTGGTTAACTTGTAACGAAAAACGCCATTGATTGAGCGGCTCCCTACGAAACCCCTAGAAGAAGAACCTCTAGAGACACCGATGAACGGGAAAGAAATTTGAATATTTGTAACTCCGAAATACCCTCGAAAGTAACAAACTCCAAACTAAATAGCAAGAGAAGAATCACTCTACTCTCAAAAATTTGCCTCACACAAATTTGGAAGAAAACAAATACTCTCTTTTTATTCTCACGCCCTCAATGTGTAGAAAGCAAGCCTATTTATAGGCAAAATACAAGAGTAATTGAACCCTAATAAAACTCTTTAAAATTATCTAAGAAAATAAATAAATAATAACCTAACCAATAAAATTACTTAAAACTCATAAGTGATGTGTCCCAACCAATGAGAATTAAGTAAATAATAATAATAAGATACATAAAAGATTAATCCATCAATTTATGGGCTTTCACTATTCCAAGATTGGTCCAGTGAATTGCATTCCCGTATTTGTCAACGTCACGAACATGATGAATTAAATTTGTAGCAACAAAGTCTTGGACAAAAGCATTCATCTTTGATTTTAATTGTCGTGCCTTGCTTCGAGTGATTGGACCACTAGGAAAAATAACCCCTTGAGTGTCAACTCCTTGGCTCGTATCAAATTATTATATAATTCATATCAATTTTAAATAAATAATTTTTTAAAATTTAAGTAATATTTAAAAGAATTAGATAAATTTTAAATTTTTATATAATTTTTTATGTAAGAAAACAAAAACAAAAAAATTCAAAATATGAGAAAAAAAGCTTTAAAAAACTATAATGATAATTTTAATATATTAAAATTCATATTATCTCTTTTACAATTATATAATAAATTATTTAATATATAAATTAAAAACTTAATTAGTCATATACCTAAAACACTTTAAATTATTTTAAATAATAGTATTTTAAATTTTTCATTTTAACATATAATTTTCTATGTTTTTACTTTCAAATTTTTCTACGTGTCATTAATTTTTTCTGAAGATTTTAAATATTAAATTAAAAATAAATTGTATTTTAATTAATATATAGAAACTAGCTAAATAATAAATAAAAGAGGATGAAAGAGTGCACAAGTTGTCGAAAAGAATACATGATGACCACTTGGATGATGGGTAAGAATATAGGGAGAAAAACGGCACCATTTTGTTTAAAATCAAACCTTAAACCTTAAATCATAATCCTTAAGCCCATAAACCCTAAACTATAAACTTTAAACCATAAACCCTAATCCCCTAATCCCCTAACCTTTAAACCATAAACATTAAACCCTAAACCCTAAATCATAAACACTAAACTATAAACCTACAACCTAAACCGTAAACACTAAATTCTTAACACTAAATCATAAATCCTAAACCTTAAACCTCAAACCTTAAACCTACACCCTAAACCCCAAATATATATTAAAAGAGACAAAAGTAATTAAAAGAGAATTTTATTGCTTACTTAAACCCTAAAATAAATTATTTTTTGTCATTTTATAAAAATCCTAACCCTTAAACCCTAATAGCCTAACCCTAAAACCATGAACAGTACTAAGACCCTAACTATAAAATAATATATTAAAATTAATACTATCTCTTTTACAATTATATAAGAAATTATTTAATATATAAATTAAAAATACTAATTAATCTAAACCCTAAACCTCTAACCCTTATCCCTTAAACCCTAAATTATAAACCATAAACCATAAACCCTAACCCTTAAATCTTAAACCCCAACCATTAAACCATAAACCATAAACCCATAATCCCTAAACCTTAAAATAGTAACTCCTAAATCTTAAACCCTAAACCATATACCTTAAACCATAATAATAGTATTTTAAATTATTTTAAATAACAGTATTTTAATTTTTTCCATTTTTAACAAATATTTTTCTATGCTTTTACTTTCAAATTTTTTATACGTGTCATTATTTTTTCTGAAGAATTTAAATATTTAATTAAAAATAAATTGTATTTTAATTAATATAAACAAACCAGTTAAATAATAAATAGACAAATAAAATGTTTTTTGAGGCATTTTTGATAAAGCGCCGCTAAAGCTCGATTTATAGCGACGATTTTCAACATAAAATGACGGTGTTGTGCTTAATTTTTTTGCGGCGTTTTTTAAAAAGCGCCGCTAAAGGTTGATCTATAACGACGTTTTACATAAAGCGCCACTAATGCCACTAAAGCTCAACATAAAACGATGGCGTTGTGCTTAATTTTTTGCAAAGCGTCGCTAATGGTCAACCTATAGCGGCATTAATGCTCTATCTATAGCGGCGTTTTTTATCCAAACGCCGCTAAAAACTTGTTTTGCTGTATTGTCGGTGGCAAACCGTATAAAGTTTTAGGGCCATACGGTCTCCCACACGGGTGGGCTACACGGCCATTTGCACCTGTAAATCTTAGGAACTTTCATGAATCACGTGACCTCAGCCTATTACATAGTCGTGTCCTAATCGTAGGAAATTTTATCATTTTTTACACGACTTCACGCTGTTACATGGCATGACCACACGTCTGAGTATCTTTTCCACATGGCATCAGGCTGTCACACGGCAGTGTGACCCTTGTTTTATAACTTTGCCCAGAAATTTGTGATATGTTCAGTTTAGTCCTTGTATAGTCCCCGAATTATTTTTAGAGTTTTTTATACACTAAATTAAGACCCTAATATTATGTATCTTTTGGAATACATGATTTAATTGACTGAATTATTACTGTTATATGCATGATATGTGATACATGCAAACTGTCACTGTATACTCAATGATCTCTTACTGTTATCACTGCTTTTGTCTTACTGATTGCATGTTTAGCATGCCTACTGTTACTGTTAAACTGATTGCATGATAAGCATGACTACTATTTCTATATTGTACCGCTATTAGCGTGCCATGTTGCATAGCATAGGGACTGAGACGATTTGAAAGGAGGAAGTATTGACAGTTCTAAATCTGCAAACACTATATTTACTAAAAGTATATCTACAATTTTTTATCAGAAATTTATGGTGGTTTACCCACTATTTTTACTAGCACTTTATCTGCAATATTAGTGGTTTATCCACAATGCAGTGTGTAGGGATAAATGAGTTTTGGGGAACTCTTACTGTGGTGTGTAGTGGAGTTTGGGTAGGAACTTTACTGCTAAACATGAATTGCATTGACATTCATAAGAATGCTCAAATAAACTGTTAAATTTTGTATTGCTATACGGTGTGGTTGTTCTGGGAACTATTATTTTCATGTCATTTTTATTGTTTTGCATTGATTTTCTTCTGTTTAAACTCACACTACGCTCTTTAAGCTCACCCCTCTTATTTCAATCTTTACAGACAACCCGCAAGGTTAGGACACGAACTCGGCATTTGAATGTCTCGACTTGGATTATTTTCGTTAAAAATATTTTAGACATAATATTATAATTTCTATTATTTTGGAATTGTGTTGTTTTATTTGAACTATAACATCAGATTTAAGTTTTGGGTTAATTTTGGCATACATGACATTTAAGTTGTTTAAACTTATGAAACTTTGGAATTGAATTAAAGATGCATGAAATTCGGTTTTCATTAAAACTAATTTGAACATCACTTTTTTGCTGTAATATTTTGTAAATGAGATTTTGAAAAGTAAATAAATTGGAAATCAACCAAGTTTTAAAAAATAGTTGCTATTACAAGGAAAATGTTAAAATCAACTAGTTTTCAAAACTTGTATGTGTTAGTGAAAATGAGATAACATGTTTTCTTCTAAGGTAAGCAATTTTTTAAAGAGACCATTTTAAAAACCCCAATAATTTTACTAGGCTATCTCGGTGACTAATGTAGCCTTCAAAATCTGACCTTAACATCTTAGCCAAATTAGAGAGTTTACATTTGGTCGATATAGGAGTTGTTATGAATAAAAGAAAAGGTAGGTCATCAATTATAACAATCACATTTAATTATAATAATGCATATAAATGTGATTTAAGGAATTAATATTGTAAGTATAATTGATACTAATTTAAGGAAAGTTGTAAAAACATCGAAATGTGATTTTATAATATTATTCCCATACATTTCATTGGTTCAATATGTGTTGAGTATGCATCACATTTCAGTCAAATTTGAGAGATAATCTCCTAGTTAAGCTCTCTTTATTTGTTTTAGTCGAACTCTAATTAGTCTAGATTATTTTATTATTATTTGACCTACGAATTTAGCCTATAAATAGGCTCTTTTACAACATTAAAATATACACCCATTAAAAATTAAAACTCAAAACACTTTTGGAGAATTTTGTGTTTACGTTTTGAGGTTTATTTTCGGGTTTCAGGGTTTAGTTTTTATCTTCATCTTTTGTACTCTTCGTTCTTTTTCCATTATAGTAAAATTATCTTTGCCCGTGGTTTTTTTATCCTCTTTGGTGGGGTTTTTTCACATTAAATTTGTGTGTTCAAATTCTTAATTTCTTCAGCTATTTTTTACTTGTTTGTTGCTTAATTGGGTTGATCCCCAATAAGTGGCATAAAAGCTAGTTCAATTTTTGTAGATCAACCCGTTCAATGATGGTAGCAACAAGGTTTGAC
The DNA here is from genome assembly GCF_025698545.1 of Gossypium raimondii. NCBI lineage: Eukaryota > Viridiplantae > Streptophyta > Magnoliopsida > Malvales > Malvaceae > Gossypium > Gossypium raimondii. The sequence goes on along the minus strand of NC_068572.1, from coordinate 29,255,693 downwards.
ATTGAGAAGTTTGATGGTGTCACAAATTTCAATCTGTGGCAAGTTCGGATGATGATAATTCTAGTTCAAACCGGCTTGAAAAAGGTCGTTACCGGGAAAAAGCCCGAGAATCTAGATTAAATAGAATGGGAAGAAGTTGATGAAAATGTCCTGTCTGCAATCCAGTTGTGCCTCACGAATAAGGTATTACAGGAGGTATTAATGGGGAAAACCTCATCCTCATTGTGGAAAAAGTTAGAAACTCTTTATGCGACTAAGTCTCTGGCTAACTATTTATTATTGAAACAATGCGACACCCCAAACCCGATCGAGACGGATTGGCCCAAATTCGAAACATTAAATTATGAGCCCAAGACACACCCCGACTAAGTGACTCTTCGGCTAACAACCACCCAAGACACACCCCGACCTTATAACACCTCAATCTTATCTAATTATTAGTTATTTATTAATACGGAAGCAAATTATGAGCCAATTTTAATTTTTTCCTAGGTAATTTAACTTAAGGGTATTTTTGTCATTTTACCACATATGATAATACTAAAAAGTTCAACTTAATTTGAGGTTTTTTACTATGTCTAATTCAAGTTTTATTATTAGGGACTAAATTGTAACAAATACAAACAATTAGGACCTATTCCAAATTATAAATCAAGTGCGTTTTTATTGAATTTTACCCATTACGTGACTAATCCTAAAATTTTACCAAGTTTCCTTATCATCTAAGGCTCTAATTAGACTAATCAATTTTTAGGACTAAATTGTAACTTAAACAAATTAGAATACCAATTTAAAACGACAAAAATTCAAACCCCCTCAAAACCTACACGGCTGTGACCCCTAGACCATGTGCCATTAAATGATTGTGTTTGCATCGTGAAAAACTTTTAGGCCGATCACACATGCCCATGTTTGATAGCTCTAGTTTCCACACGTTCGTGTCACTTACCCACACGCCCGTGTGGAGAAGCACACGCCCGTGTGGACAAGCACACGCCTGTGTGGACAAGCAAACGCCCGTGTGAAGACCATTGTATCTTTTTTTGCAAAAAACTCATTTTAAAACCCGATTTTGTATATTTTAATTAGAAATTAAACCTGATTTAACTACGATTAATTAACATACATATACATACACCTTCAATTAAATTTATTGATATCAATTAAGCCTCAATTATATAGAATTAGGCAATCAATTTCATGCATAACAAACACTGAATAAATCAAACAAGTGGCATACCTTAATCGCTAGTAACTCACTCCGTGGAAGCTTCATTTAAACAATCATTAGTATAAATTTCATGCCTCACACACCGTGTTATCAATCATCGTGTTATCAAGCAACAATACCTTGTAAATCATTCAATAATTAAACTCAAACATGCCTCAAAATAAAATGTCCAATGTCCAATGTCCAATTACAACCAAAATTAAACTAATTCTCAAGAGTTCCACAATGCTCGATTACAGTCTCTAAAACGTGTAATAAAGTCTCTACCAAGCTTAAATCTCTTGGAACTCTCTTGCTCAGCTCCATAGCTCCTCAAGCCTATTGATTAACTGCACGAATTCTGAAGGTGTGAGCTTTAAAAAGCTCAATGAATGTTAATAAAAACGACTAGTAAATCAACATTCAAATCATACTTAAATCACATCCAATCAATCACCAATTATCAGCCATAATAATGAAACATGTCAATTTAATTTCCATATGCTTTAACAATATCAAGAATAAATTATTCATGACTTACAAACATCGAATGATTTAACAATAATCCCACATAAATATATTGGCATACGCTTCTCATGGCTCAGACGATCATACATCGGATGAACGGATCTCCGAACTCTTACAAATATCAAATACAGTCCATCGAGTTGAGCGGGCCGAAGCACACGCTCCCTTATAGCGCCTCAAATAACCTAATGAGTGGAGACTCATGCACAACACTCCTTTATCTACTTCAAACAAATCAGTCCACCTAGAGTCATATGCTCACAATGTCACAAATAAAAGTGAGTACTCACAAATCCTATGGCATGCCAACTATATCTAATGGATCCACCATGCATGTTGCCAATATATTCAATCGAACATAGCATATAAATCAATCATTATTGTGCTCAATTTAATGTGACAAAATGCTTATGTGTAACATGTAACATAGCCATTTAACATCCAATTGAATCAAGCATTTCATTTGCCATTTTCCAATGTTCAATTACCAATTGTAACACCAATATATCATGATCAAAAACTCCAGTAAAAATGCTTTAATCATCAATATAATTAGCCTAATTAAATTACACAAAACCACCTAAATGCTTACTTACCATTATTCAATAAAAATTCAACTCTTGTACATATAATATCAATTAAATTACACAAAACCACCTAAATGCTTACTTACCATTATTCAATAAAAAGTTCAACTCTTGTACATATAATATCAATCTTGCAAAAATCAGCCATTCAAACATAATTAATCCATTGAAATCATCAATTTACCAAATCACCCTTAGAAACACTCACCACAAAATTTATTCTACCACAAACAAGTGATCAACCAAGCAAATCCAAGCTTCAAATCTAGTTAGCTCGGTCTTCTTCAAGATTCGAAGCTTCAACAGAGATAAAGTACACATTACCACCTTTTCAATGCTATAATAAACACGAATTTTAATTAACTATACTAATCGAAATCCTCTCACAAAGATAGCTTATCAGATTTGTAACATCAAGTTGAAAACTCAATTTCTCACAAAATTGATCTCTCCAGCCCTCCTAAACACTTTCAATCATCAATACTAGACCAAATACTCTTATAATAAGCATCAATTTCATATTTAAATCAATTTCACAAAATTCTAGAAAATCGGTTCATGAAGATGATAAAATTCAGATTTCTTTAAATTATCTCACAAATCATGTTTAATCTTGATAAATAAGATCAAAAACATTTTAATAGATCCATTTTGAGTTGGAACATCCATTGATTTGTGGATTTCCTCTCAAAATTCAAGATCCACCATTAAAAAACCATGTGTTCTTGGAAGAAGATGACATTGATAAAAATCCTTTAATTGACTCTCAAATCATGTAAAAATATTTATAATCATCATAAAAAACAAGTTTAGGATTGAAGATTACCTTTGATTCGCTCTAAATTCGTTGATTGAAAATCTTGATTCAAGAAACTTGAGAAATTTTAGAATATTTTTGGCTACTTTTGAGAATAATTTTGGGTAAATTGAGAGAGTATTTTGAAAAGAAAATTGGTTGGATCTATTCTCTGATGATAGATCTTTAAAATCATGCAAAGAAAACGAATTTTAAAACTCTCTAATCTAATGTAAAATGTGTGAGAAGTGGACTAGATACATTAGTTTTAAAACTAAAACCACCAACCAGAAATTTAAAAATTGGGAAATTTGCCTAATGGCCACTCCCACATTTCCCTTACTTTACCATTTAATCCTTTCCCTCCAAAATTCTAAACTTTAAAGTTTATTTTCCATATAAATACTCTAAACTTTCCCTTGTTTTACAATTAAATCCTATTTAATTCATATTTAAATTTTACTCAAATTACCCCTAATAAAAATTATTTTAAAATTCTTTTTCAACCCAAATTGATTATTTTCACTAATGATTATTTAAAATCTTTAAAATAAATTTTTGAAAATAAATTTTTAATTTTCTAGATTATTGTTTAATCTATTTTAGGTGAAATTAACCTCCTAAATTAAATTTAAAAAAAACTAAAAACCCTATAAATTCCTAGTTTCACACTTGGAACCCGAAAAATATACCTGAAACTACTAGACCCAGTTTAAGGATATTACAAACAACATCTATTTACGTTTCACATGAACAAAAGTGAACTTCATAGAGATCACATTAGTTAATTTATTACTCTTTTGAATGATTTAAAGAATGTTGAGGTTGATATTGACGATGAAGATTAGGCTATGCCATTATTATGCTCTTTACCCTCTTCATACAAGTCTTTCAAGGAGACCTTGATTTATGGTAGAGACAAACTCTCGTTCGAGGATGTGAATAGTCATTTGTTGAGTAAAGAAAAACTCAACAATGAGTTTTTGGTTCGGATAGCAAGGTAAATAGGCAAACTTTAGTTTTTGTAACATTAAAGAAGTGAGACAAAAAGTGTCGTTATTGTAAGAAGTTAGGCACATCAAAGAAGATTGTTATAAGCTGAGAAATAAAAGGGATGCTGAAAGTAACGAGAAGATGTAGCTGGTGCTAATTTGGCTAACAAAAGTGGTGATGATTTCTTATTAGTGTCAACGAGCAAAAACTTCGAGCTTATGTTTGAGTGGATCCCAGATTTGGGATGTCCTTTCCACTCCACATACAATTCTATTAAAGGTAGAGTTGTGTGCATGGGAAACGATTCATCCAGTAAGGTAATTGACGGGCGTCAGAACTACCAAATATAAATTCCTACGACAAGATAACACTAAATAGTAGTATATAGCAGTAGGGTCGAATCTACAGGGACTGGTTATCCAATTTCACCTTTTTTCGTAACTAGAATTACTGTCACAGTCGCAATACAGTCGTGCCCACGATCTGTGCGTGGCAATGCTGAAAAATAAAAAAAGGGTTTAAATTGATAAAGATAATAAAATAAGTAAATACGTAGTTTAATAAAATAAAATAAAAAACATATTTGAAATTGCAAAAATAAATTTAAGCATAATTAATTGCAAAAATAAAATAAATGGTAAATAAAATATTTTTAAGCTTAGCCTTAGTTTTAGTACACCCTGAACTTGAATCGATCCTTGAAAGAAGGTCTTTCCTTCCAATCAATAAGTTGGTTATAGTGATTGAGGATGCCTCAAGTCACTAGCTCTTCCTCTTGTAGTCAGTTTTGGTACCACCTGCAAATCGACCATTGTCAAATTTGTAGCCACGTGACATGTGCCCATAATTTAAGACTTCGACAGCCTTGCGAGCCCAATTCGAATTAATGGCTTCAACCGTGTGGGTCGTTTAAATCCAATCACTATCTCTCTTGACAGAATCCAATTGGCTTTTCCCACTTGAACAGGCCAATTTGTTCACGGGATTTTGAATACAACACGGTCGACCCGACTTCCCAATTGTACGCCAAACAATTCCATGTTTTGCCACCTATTATATTTTGCTTCAGTCGAGTATTTGCAGATCTTGTCCAAGTTGTTGTCGATAGCGTGAATTCGTTGCTTATTATGACAACTCTATTGTTCTTATTCTTAATAAAATAGTTAGATCTTGACCATATTGTTACGATGTACAATAAAAGAGGAGGAGAAAGAGGAACAAGAAGTAGACCAAGGTTTTAAAGAGGCTAAGAGCCGGAACAAAGACAAGAAGATAGGTTGGTTGAGAGGAAAACTACTTAGTGTAACTTTAGGTGCTGGAAATTGATCCCATCTTCATTGCTAATATAGGAAAGGTCCTCTTGTCCAATAGCGTGGCGTGACAGATTGTCATGAAGAAGACTATTTTTATCCAATGCGTTAAAGACGTACACCATAAGGCCCATTCCATTATTTACTCAATTAGTACGAGGTTGTTACACTTAGCTAAGCCCCTTAAAGCTTAAAGATGCGTTCACACTTGAAGACCATTCACACCTGAGTGGGTAGATGACTTCTTTCTGGGAGCGAGTGATCAAACAAGACACAATTTCAAATATCGTTGATCTCCATATTGGCTCCACCAAAATTATTTCAACCGTTTAAAAATAATAAGTATGGACAACTACCGAAAATATTTGACGGTAACAATCTAAATATTAGGACTATAAATTTGTTCATAATTAAATCAATGAATTATTTTTTATCGAAAAAGGCAATTGAATTATTCACCCAAAGTCAACAATTATTAAGCATTGACACTCAAACAATATGCATAATATATGGGAGGGTTTAAATTTTCTTTAGCATTTACTTATGGAAAAAGTAGGGCAAAATACTAAAAAAAGCCAATTTTTTTAAAAATTTACCGAAATAGGCCCGATATTTTATTATTACCGGAATGGGCCCTTTTCCCCTAAATCGTGTCTACGTAAGCGCAAAGTCAGGGGATATGTCAGCAAATCACGTCCACGTCAGCGCGCTATGCTGACATGGCAACAAAGCGCGTCCTTGAAAGCGCGATTTGTGTCCACGTCATCAAAACGCGCTAACGTGGATGCGATTTGCTACCACGTCGCGTGCCCTTGGGGACGCGATTTTGCCGAGTTTCCCACGTTAGGATTTTTAGGGTTTTTTAGATTTTTAGATTTTTAGGGTTTAGGGTTTTTAGTGAATGTAAAAATATTAACTGATAATTGTATTAATGGTTAGTAGAATTATCAAATTATATTTAACTTAAGGGTTAAGGTTTTAAAGTTAAGTTTTTAGGGTTTAAGGTTTTTAGGTTTAGGGTTTGTGGTTTTTAAGTTTAGGGTTTAGGGCTTGTGGTTTTTAAGTTTAGGGTTTAGGGTTTAGGGGTTTTAAGTTAAGGGTTAGCGTTTTTAATTTAAGGGGTAGGGTTTTTAAGTTAAGGGTTAGGATTAGGGTTAGGGTTTTTAGTTTAAGGGTTTATGGTTTATCAATTAAATTATGCATTTAATTATAAATTATAAATTTATAAATTTTTAATAAATTAGTTTAGGGTTTTTAAGTAATAACTCAAAAAAAATTATATTTTATTACATCAAATAATATCAAAATATTCAAAATATTTGTACAAATAAATTTAAATACAAAAATCAATCTCTGTGTGCATGGGATTCGATTACCACATGGCGGTCAGTCAGCGATTCGCTACTGGATTCCTCCTTTGTCCAGCTTCCGGCGGCGATTGTGGTTCCTCCGGCGGGGATTCAGGTTCTTCTAGTAAGGCATCTGGTTGTCGGAGTTGGGACGATGATCCACATTGAAAGAATAGTGAATGTGGAGGTGTTTGCATCACCAACGACGACGGTGTTTGAAACCTATACGGTGGTGGGGATTGGTAAAAAGAAGAGCTCCCTGATGGCCCCTCTTGTGATCCCTCATGCGCTGCTGGCCTATACATCAGCGGTCCACTCGGCATAACAGGAAATGGAGCTGAACCGGGCCATTGGCTCTAACCTGCCATAGGACTCGTTAAAGGATACATATAAGGGTTAGGATACATAAAAGGGTTAGGAAACGCACCTGGCATCATCTGAAAAGGCAGTTGCGTGGGTATCATCGGTTGAACTGCTGGGTCGAGTGACTGTTTCGGTGCTCTCGTTGGGCTTGGTGATTGCATGGCCACTGATGATGGGCCGAGTGAATGTCTGGGCCTCGTTGAGGGGCCAGCGTCATCTTCTCCTCGTCTTGGATTTAGGAGCCCGCGCCTTTCCCTTTGGACACGTATTTGCTGCTGCCTCTCCTCTGGCGTCAGTAAATACGGCTTGCCATGGATCCTAAACCATGGCATGTATTCTGGCACGTACGCTAACTCCGGAACGATGATTGGTTCCCGAGTAGGTATATATTCATACCGATCTTCCCACATTTCCATGTACTTGGACCAGTATCTCGGCCAATCCGTATTCAATTGCCGAAGGTCGAGTTTGTGTTGATCGTCAAACACCTCAGGCTCCATGGGAATCAGTTGTCTACATCCAAACTGTCGTAGCACTCTGTCTGACTGGTGCGGCTCCACGGTCGCGTAGTTGATCAATGCGACTTTCACGTACCAAGCATTTCGATTTTGTAAGAAATCATCCGGAATTACTGCCCGAATTGCCGGATCCTCGTATGGTGTCCATTGAAACTATATGAACATTATAGAAATATTAGTTATATACATAATACTAAATACTAAATACTAAATACTAAATACTAAATACTAATTACCAATCGACTAGCGAATGATGGAAATATCAATTTTATTTAATACTTACATCTGCTTCCGACTGTTGGTCTAATAGAAGCCGTATATCTTCAAGTTCGGTAGGTAATCGAGCATGACTTGCCAGATGGTTCCACTTAATTAAATAAACTTTTAGCATACTTCTATTTTTAAATACCTACATAATAAAAACCCAAAATCTAATATAAAATTTACCTCGTTATGAGTGGGAATGTATATGAGTGGTCCACTCCAGGACGTAGAAATGGAAAGCGAAACCGTGCCCATGACTGCAGTAGTGACAGGCAACCTCTGATTTTTGCTCTCCTCGGTCGCATCGCCCCGCACATCTCCTGATATAATGTGGCCAAGACGGCAGACCCCCAAATCAATTCACCAGCTGCTCTAAAATCAACGAGTTTCAACAGCCATCTTAGATGTATGCGGCTCTGTGACAAGTCCGGTTTCAGATAACCTCCAATTAACTGAAGAATGAATGCCCGAGCATATCGGATTCTTTCTATTTCGGTTGAAACTTCATCCAGATCCGGGAATGTGTCTCGCAACCAGCCTATCTCGATCTTACCTCAGTCCATTTTCTTCGGAATAGCGCCCAGAAGTTCGTAGCATACTGCTGGCCAATCGCTAGATTGGGCAGACCCTGTGACTGGGTACCCGTCCATCGGCAATCCCAATTGCAGGCTGACATGTTCTAAAGTGACAGTGCACTCTCCACATGGAAGATGGAATGTGTGCGTCTCGGGTCTCCACCTCTCGATCAACGCACTGATTAGTTTCGGGTCCACCTTGCATCCCCAGCCTACAGTCGCCACATGCCAAAAACCCGCTTCCCGCAGGTAGTTCTCTACCAACGGTGATGGAGGAGCGTGCATATTCTGAATATTGCATTCCAATACCCGATCTACAGACTTTTATAACAAATAAAAAATTAATAATTATCTAAAAATGCATAAATAAAAAAATCTTAAATAATATTTAAAAATTAAATTTAACACTTACATATTCATTTGTTCCATGGATATGTGGTGCTTATTAAGACGAGTCAATCCTCCGTCCATTACTGAAATCGTACAAATTTTTTCGGTTTAAAAATTAGGGATTTAAGAGTAATTCTTTTCGGTTTAAAAAAATCAAAATTTTTTAAAATTATTTAAAAATAGGGATTTAAGAGAAATTTAAAAGGAAATTGAGAGCTAATTGAGATTAAATATGAATTGGAGAGAAATTTGGAAGGAAATTGAGAGGAAATTTGAGAGAGGATTTGTTTGTGAAAAAAAAGGGGTGGGAGGGTATTTATAGGTTTTTTTTTTTACCGTTGGGGGGGCAACAGTCAAATTTTTGACGTTGCACTGTTCACGCGCGGTCTAAATCGTGTCCCCAGGGACGCGCCACGTCAGCGCGCTTTGCTGACGTGGCAACAAATCACGCGCTCAAGGCCGCGCTTTATTACCACGTCATCCAAGCGCGCTGACGTTGCCGCGCTTTGCTGACACATCCCCTGACATCGCATTGACGTGGACGCGATTTAGGGGAAAGGGGCCCATTCCGGTAAATAATTAAATACCGGACCCATTTCAATAAATTTTAAAAAAAATGGCTTTTTTTGATAAATTGCCCGAAAAAGTATTACCCAAATTAGCAAATATTCAAATTTCTGCTTAATAGTTTTACTATAAATCATAATCATAGAGAATACCGACATGTCTATATTCTTATTAGACCTGTCCATGGTAAATGGCGGCTGACTAAAGCCAGTCGACGACCGCACCGATATATGGGAGGATTTGGGTAAAATATAGGCCGAAATATGGGCTTGGCAAAATTTTAGGCCCGTTTAAAAATGAGCGGGCCTCGGGCAAGATTTTTGGCCGGCCCGGCCAAAAAATATTAAATATATACTTTTTATTTTTAAAATATAATAGTTTTTATTTTAAGTTTATTTACTTTCATTTCCTTGACTAGTGTTACAAAATAATAATAATAAAACATCAAGTTTGTTTTACTAATCAAATGTTAGATTTTGTTACAACAATTAATACAATTAATAATTTGATAAATTTACTAATCAAATGTTAGATTTTATTACAACAATTAATACAATTAATAATTTGATAAATTTACTAATCAAATGTTAAATTTTATTACAACAATTAATACAATTAACAATTAATAATTTGATAATTTTACTAACAATTAATTTTAATAACAATTAGTTTTAATTTTATTAAAAAAATAATTTTAATTTTAATTAAAAACGGGCCGGGCCGGGCTCGGGCCCCATATTTTTTCTTCGGGCCGGGCCTGGGCAAAATCTCAGGCCCATATTTCGGGCCGGGCCAGGGCCTAGTAAACGGGCTGAAAATTTTTTGTGGGCCCGACCCGAACCCGACCCGGCCCGGCCCATGGACAGGTCTAATTCTTATTCAAACCGAAATTTAGTGCTTGATTAAGTTAATTTTAAGCATTTAAATGCAAAATTAAATTTGTAACCTTGAACAATATGTACATATGATAAATTATTAATGTATTACTTTTCTAAATTGTAACTTTTTAGTATATATATGATGTAACACAATTTGCAAGATACACATAATTAATAGGAGAATAGTGTTTTTTTACTACATTAACTTGAAATCCATATATATATGGAAATAATTTAATATATAAATTAAAGCAATAAAAGCAACATCTCTCTTTCTCACACACAAAGAATCTTAAAATTAATAAATTTAAAATAATCTAATAAATATTATATCTTATATAAATACATAAATTTCAATTTTTACGAAAAAAAATATATACGATGGGGCTTTTTTATATAAATAATATAAAAATTAATTAATTATAAAAATAGGTTGAGGGACAAATTATTTATGAAAATGGGCTATTTTCAACAATACTTGTCGGTGCCGTCTGACACATCGATGGTACCACTCTCCCTTTTCAGGCAATCATGTGTTTTTTTAAAAAGATCTTTTTTTTCTGGTGTCGCTATGATGTCAAGCGACACTGATATGTATTTTTTCAAAATACCCGTGAAAATACGTGTACCACTCAACATATGCTTTTAATTATTATTATTGTTATTATTATTATTACTATTATAAAGCTTTATTATTTTGACCTTAAATAAACATATGCTTTTAATTAATGTAATTTTATTTCATTTAAATGTTAAAATATTTTGTATAAAAATAATATTTATTTCCTTTTAAATTATTAATTGATTTACCTTTTATGAAAATATCAACAAGTATTAATTCTTTTTGAAATTTAAAGATATGTAATTATTTTAATTATTTACTTATTTTAAAGAATTTATTTTAATAAATAGTTTTACTCACCAAATTATGTTAAATAAAATACTTATATCTTTATATATATAATAATATAAATTAAAATTTAATTTATAACGTGATTTAAGCTAACCAGGAATCAATGCAAAAAAAAATAATTCAAATTAACATTTTTTCCATTTAATAAATGTACCATTTAAGAGTGTTATTTAACAATATAGATGACAAAATAATTATTATAGTATTTAATGTTTAAATATTTTTAATTTTTAAAAAATTAAATATTTAAGTATTATTTGATAGAAAAAGTTATGAAAATATTTGGAAATGTGTAATAAAAATATCACCATACTCTTTCATTTCATGCATTTATTTTGAAAGAAAATTATGTTGTGATACTAGTTTTTTTATCCCATGTGATGCACGAATTAGATAATATGTATTAAATTTAGTATTTTATATTTATTTGTTAAAGGTTTACTACAAAATTTATAATATCATTCCAGTAATTTATAATTGAGAAAATAAAAAATAATATAAATGTTTAATTTTTAAAAATATTATAGTTTGAATTATTGTAAATATAAATTAAGAACATAAAAGATTAACATTTAAAATAAACTTGAATTAATTATTAATACTCATTAAAATTATTAAAAATTAGAATTTATAAAAGAACTCATGATATTAATGATTTGTTAGATGTCTACACATTAATTAGAAGATGGAGTCAATCCTAAATGATAAATTTAAAAATTTAGAATTTAAAAGTTAAAATATAGAATTGAAAAAAATAGAAAAGATAGTTTATATGTTAATCTTAAAATAGATTAAACTTTCATTTGTCTTAACACATAATGTTTTTCTTGAATTTTAATATCAATTTAATTAAAACATATTTATAGTAAATAAAAGATATTTAATTTAGTTCTTTATATTTTAAATAAGTGCATTAAAAATAAAAATTATTTATTAGATTACACATATAACTTTTTTAATAGTGATCACATATTAGCATCATGAATTATATTTAAAGTGGGTCTCATTTTTAAATTAAGTTTTAAATATAATTTTCTTACCATTAATAATCATATATGTTATAAAAAAAGGTAAGAAGCAAAATAGAAACTTTGAGTTTTGGATTAGTTATTGGAGTTTTAAAATACTTTCTCTTTTAAATTATACTAAAAGTGGATCTCATTTTTAAATTAAAATTTAAATATGGTTTTGTCACGTCCCGAAATGCGGGTTAAAATTTTTGGGATTAAATATATAATTATCCGATTATTTTAATTTTCTGTTTGGGCTTCAGTTGGACTTGATTTGTCAAATGTTGACAAATTTATCGATAAGTATCGATACCTTCGTAATTTTTAGTGTGGAAAACTCTATAGTGCCGCCCAACCCTAGGTATTTAACCACATATTATCTTTGGTCGACCCCACTTTTTCATTCTTTTGATTTTCAACTGTCGTCTCCTCCTTTTGGTCTCTCAGTTTTAATTTTCCTTCTCTTATTTGCGCTACCCTCCCTCTTTTCCTTTCTTTCCCTTTCCCTTTTCCTTTCCTTTCTCCTTCTTTCTATTCCGAATGCCTTATCTACCACCTTCGTTTAACATCCTTGTTGCTGCCAATTTTTCCTCTCTCTTGGCCGAATCGTCTTGATCTCTTGGTTCTGATTTAGTTCCCAATTGCGATCGGTTGGTAAGTGAGATTTCTTTTATTGGTTAGATTCCGTTTCTGGATGCATAACAAAGTTATGGTTTGTTCTATTCCATTTTACTTAACCGGTTCCTTTTGGGATATTTCTGAAACCTTTATGCCGAATACGATAATATGTGTTTTTGTGTGTTTGTCGTTTAAAGGACCAGATCTTGATGTGAACGAGTTAGATCGAAGTTGAGGATGTTCCGCACGGTGTGGGAAGTAGAGGTGTGTGTCTGACCGTGATTATGTCGTGTGTGTGTAGGCTTTGGCCTATTGTGTAAGTAATGAATTGCATGTTTAGTTGCTGCCAATTCCTCATGTATATTGGATAAATCCTATCTGTATATTTTACTGATCCATGCTTACTGTTACCGTTTGGATGAAAATATCATGTTAATACTGTTACTGTTACTATTTTTTGACATCATCAACATGCCATACTATTGCATGGGGATTGGGTTTTTGAAGGAGGAAGTGCATGCATTTAATGCCGGATCGGTTCCTGATCAAATTACTATTTGTTGTGTAGGGAGGGAACTCTTACTGTTGAGTGTAGCGGATGGATGGGTAGGAAATTTGCACTGTTAATTCATGCATACAATATGATGTTGATAATTTTTCTAAAATAGATAAACTGATATGCATTATTCCTATGATATATTTACTGTTCATATACTTATTTGTTTCTATGTTAAGACCACACTGAGCTTCATAGCTAACTTTTTTAGTTTTTTTCCTGACTTTCCAAATAACTCGTGAGGTTAGGGCTTGGACTTGGCACTCGGAGCACAGTTGACAAATTTTTTTAAAAATCGTATTTCCAATCTGTTTTATGAATTCTTTTGGGTTTTATTGTATTTTACAGATTGTGGCATGGACTCTTTAAGTTTTAGAAATTTTGCATTATTCATTTGACAATAAATCTGGTTATAGGTTAATGACCGTTAAGATATTTTTAAAGTAATTATACATGAGGTTTTTCTATTAACTTTTAGACTAAAACAAATCATTGTTTTCCTTAAACGGGTCAAATGGATACAAGTTTTTGAAAATAATTCGAAATCGATTTTAAAAAGCAATTTTCGCCAATCTTGGCGAAAAGTATTGATATTTGATCACAAAAATTGATTTTGAAAACAAACAGAATGCCAAATTGGTATCAATACTGATTGATCATATTTTAAAAATCTAAAATTGACAGAATGTTAAAATCGTATCGATACTTAAATAAGTATTAATACTTTTTCTATTGGGTATTGATATGCTACGGGGAGATTTGAAACTTAGTATTTTTAAAACTATTTCCCATTCGAACTATTAAAACTACTCCTTGAATAATTGTATTATACTAAATTGAACTAAAATATAGTATTGTGAAATTTGGACTCTATGGATTAGGCTAATCTAGTTTTTCTTAAAGCTGAATTGTTTTACTGGGTCATCTTGGTGGCTAATATGACTTCCATAAATCAACCATAACGTTTGAGTCGGGTTGGGGAGGTTACAAGTTTTCTTGTCATTAATAATAATAATAATAATAATAAAAGGTACGGAAGCAAAAATGAAATCTTTGAGTTCTAAAATACTTTTTTTAATTATATTTAAAGTGAATCCCATTTTAAATGAAATTTTAAATATAATTTTATTTCCAATAATAATGATAATAATAAATGGAAACAAAATGGAAACTTTGAGTTGCATTAGTTCTTTGAGTTCCAAAATACTTTCCTTCTAAATTATATTTAAAGTGTGTCCCATTTTTAAATTAAGTTTCCTTATCATTAATAATCATATATATATTTATTATAAAAAGACACAGAAGCAAAAATGGAAACTTTGAGTTTTTAATTAGTTGTTTGAATTCTAAAATACTTTATTTTTAATTATATTTAAAGTGAATTTTATTTTTAAATTAAATTTTACATATGATTTTCTTGTCTTTAATAATAATAATAATAATAATAATAATAATAATAATAAAAGGTAAGGAAGCAAAATGAAAACTTTGAGTCATAAATTAATTATTTGAGTTTCAAAATACTTTTTTAATTATATATAAATTGGATCTCATTTTTATATTAAGTTTTAAATATGATTTCTTACCATTAATTATATATATATTATAAAAGAATGCGTGGAAGCAAAATGAAAACTTTCAATTCTAAATTAGTTGTTTGAGTTTCAATATACTTTTTTTTTTAATTATATGCAAAGTGGATACCATTTTATATTAAGCTTTAAATATGTTTTTTTTGCCATTAACAATCATTGAGTTCTCGAAAATTTTAAATTAAGTTTTAAATATTATTTTCTTGTTATTAATAATTATATATAATATTATAAAAGAAGACACGAAAGCAAAAACGAAAACTTTGAGTTTCAAAATACTTTTTTTAATTATATTTAAATAGGTCCCATTTTTAAATTATGTAACATCCTATACCCGACTCGATTGACGGGTCCGGATGCAAGATGTCATATCAACTCTGAAACGAACAACGAATTAATTTCAACTAAATTGGAAACTAACATAACCAAACAACCAAATATGCTTTCTTGATCATACATAACTTAGTTCGCATATCATCAGAAACGACTTAACATATTTGACTGGTTCATCTACAAACTAAAATGCTACAATTACAAATTCTTAGCTTAAGTTATTAACATGCAAACTTATGAGAAGATTAACAACAATCGTTTTGCTACATTTAAATGATTACTCATTAATGAATATAATATATCAAGTTTATATGTAGTTACAAAGATTCAGACCGTGGCCCCATTATATGCATGTTACAGATAAGAATACAAGTTTGCCTAAGCTTGAACGGATTCTGGCTTAATACCTCTTCAGCTCTTTATAACTGGAAAACATAACAAAGACTAAGTAAGTTAAAATGAACTTAGTGTGTTTCCAATATATAATATACATTTAATGAATTATAAGTAAAAACTTCATAGGTTTGATTTCCTGTTTGACATCTCTTGCACAAGTAGGGTTCACAAATTCTTCCTAGCATACTCCTATCCCCCTTTATGTTGGCTCATATTGAGAATTTTTACACTTTCTGCATAGACACAACCCTCCATTCCTATCGATCATACTATAGGCCACAATGCGGATTGATTTTTACTTACCCATTTGTACTGATTTCCTGCAAGATGGAATATGACCTCTTTTGCCAGCAAAACATATGCAAATTACCTTAGTACTTGTTATCATCGCAAATTAACGTACAACGAATTGATTCTAGAAGACTCATACGTGGAGATTCACACTTGGAGAATTTCTTTTACAGGAAGATTTACACTTAAAGTCATTTATACGTGGACTTGAGCTTGGCGAACATATACCTATAGACCTTACTTATGAAACTTTATAAGCGGAGTCATAATCGCAAATTCGTACATACGGGTTCTTACTTGCGAACTCTAGCTTAAATAATGCTTATTACAAGACTCTTGTTTAGTGGATAGTCATTACGGACTCTCGATTTAAAGATAGTTCTTGGCGGACTCCTATATGAAGATCCTTGCGGTTTTGGCTTGATATAACTAGTTCATAAATACTCTTGTAGCTTGAACATAAGAATAAGCTCATGCGGTCTCTTACTTGGATAATAGTCCATGATGACTCTTATAAAGCATAGTCTTTTTGATATCTTATACTTGAAACATGAATATAAGATCAGCAGACTGTTATAGGTTGAATCATAAAGATAAACCCAGCTGACTGTAACACCCCTCACCCATATCTGTCAATTGAATCGAGTTACAGAATGCTTCAGTAAATAACCAAATCGGAACATGAAAATTAATTCAAGCATTTTAAAAAAAAAAGTAATTATCAAATCATTATACTATTAAACAAACCATATCTAGCATACAAATTTGAGCTTAAATCTAACTTACAAAAGTTTTAAAATCAATTCAGCAAAAAATAGGGATTGGTTTAAAACTTTACACAAAAGAGCAGTATAAAATGTGAAACAAGGTTTACACGGTCGTTTGACAAGCTGAGGCTGTGTAGTGTTGTATCACACTAGCCGTGTACTTAATTCGTGGAAAAGACTGAAGTCATGTAAATCTGAGTCGCAAGGTTGTGTAACCAACCCATGTGTGACACACGACCATGCGGTCAATCGTGTAAAATAAAAAATGACCATTAGATAATTAATTCAACCCAAACACTTAAGCATTTTCAAACACACATTTAAGTTCATTAAAATCTTGCCTAAAACACTTCAATTACTCAAGCCAAATCGTGATACAATACATCCTAATAGTGCCTAACTAATATGCCACTTTGGCACCATCACAATCAAGTTCTAAAACATTACCAAAATATCCAACAAATAGAATACCGAAATGTTTCAATCATGTAGCTCAAACATACATAAAATCCTATACTGCAATTGTTCATTTTACCATGAATAACTTACCAAACCTTACCTTTTTAACAAGCCAAAACATACCTTAACATATAACAGTCTTGACCAAATAGGTCTCAAATCTATTAAGTGTCATTTAATAAGCATGACTTAACATTTCATGCAAGAATCACCTAAAATCAAACTCCAAACTCATACATGTTTCAAAACCAAGAATACATCAATTAGACATACATATATTCCATTTATTCCATCAAACATATCATATAGCCTTTACAAGCAACATTACATATATACCATTATAAAATCATTACAACATCAATCGCATGATTCCAAAACAACCTATATACATGCCACATACCGAAATAAAAATGATATCAAGATCTATCGAGACTGAAGCTGGATATTGTGAGCTCTTGAGTGATTCGATCTGCCAAATTTTACAAATGTCAACTACATGACAAAAATGAAACAAAGTAAGCATTTAAAATGTTTAATGAGTTCATAAGATTTAAAACAGTAAGCTTACCACAATTCATAACTAAACATATTGAAATAATTAATTAAACTCAACTACTTGTTACAACGTTTCACATTATCAAGGATAGTTCATCAATCATTCCAATCATGTATCAATCCAACATTTACTTGTTATGTCAATCTATTACCGTACAACGGAGTTGTCAATAATATACCATTAATATCATTCCATTTACACTACGTATCCATTAAGAACACGCGTTATCATTAACCTAATATAGTATTCCATGGTAAGAAGGTAAATCCCACATATAATCAAATATATATAACATTATTTTAAGTAGTATATGTATATAACATTCAAGACCTAACCAACTACATACATTATATCAATTCAATACCATTTATATAATTTAATCATCATATATCATTTGAATGTATTCTCATAATAATTTAATAGACCTTTCCATTTTTCTATTAATCCAATAGCCCGATGAACATTAGTAATTCGATTTGGAAACCTAGGTAATTACACCTTACTAGAGAATGTAATAGTGTTGAATAGAGACACCACAAATGCAAATAAAGGCACTGAAATGCTTACAGAGACACCTAAGAGAAACCAGGGAAAAAAAGTGCAATCAGGGGCATCAGTGTGCTATCAAGGCACCAAAGTGCTAAGAAGAGTACAAAAGTACTATTAGGAGCACCGTTGTGCTATCAGAAGTATGAAAGTACTGTCAGGAGCATTGTTGTGCTATCAGGAGTACGAAAGTACTGTCAGAAGCATCATTATGATATCAAAGGAGTATGAAAGTACTGTCAAAAGCACTAAAGTGCAACTAGGAGTACGAAAGTACTGTCAGGAGCACCGTTGTGCTATCAGAAGCACTTATTCAAGATTTAGTACATTCATGTTATCACAACACTTCCAATAACTAAAACATATAACAATTCATCTCAATATCGTACAATACTCTCACAATTTATCTCGTTTCCATCTATTTATTGCACTGACATTGATAGATAAAAGACAACCATCCTCGTGGGATCGATATCCGACAGACTCATATATGTCTACTATACTTGCATTGAGAGTGTACGTTTGCACATTATTGCTGTAACGTTAAACAATCAATCAAGTTTTGGCGCTGTTGTCGGGAATGGAGTTTGTTTGATGTTTATTTTTGTTTGTTTTTACTTCATAATATTTAGCATTACTAATTTGTTTTCTTTTTGTCGCTATTCACATTTTATTTTAGGTGTTGTATGACCTGAAGAAATTCAGAGTTTATTGTCGATTTTGATCCAGAAATTGAAAGAATTGGTTGGAGGAGACTTCGAGAACAAATGAATATGGCTTTACCAAGAAACTATGAAATTATACCCCCGATGCCGCACCAAAATGCTAATGACCCACTGTTGCTGCAAGACGTTCAAATACAAAACAGGACTATACGAGATTTTGTAGTATCTGTCTTGGATGACTTACAACCGAGAGTTGTTAGGCCACCAATCCAAATTGGAAATTTTGAACTCAAGCCAGTAATGTTTCAAATGCTGAATTCTAATGGGCAATATGTTGGCCTGCCATAGGAATATGCACGAGAACATCTTAAATCATTTTTATTAATTTGTGCTTCCTTTAGTCAACAAGGCGTTCCTTATGACACTTTGAAGATGCAATTATTTCCTTATTCTTTACAGGGAAGAGCTCGTACTTGGTTCCTTGGGCTACCTGCCAGATCAATTACTTCTTTGAATGCACTAGCAACACAGTTTGTTTTGCGGTTTAACCCGTCGACAATGAATGCTTGTCTCTGAAATGATATTACAGCTTATCATTAACTGGATGATGGATAGTTTCTATGTTCTGTAAGCTTGAATATGCATATGGAAAGTGTGTCTTAAATGCTTGATTATAGGTACAAATGGCTTATGCATGAGGTGTGAGCTTGGGTGAGAAAAATGGCTTGAAAATGGTCTATTTTTCGTCCACATGGGTAGAGACACAAATGTGTGTCTCAGCTGTGTGTGACACACAGCCAGGCGACACGGTTGTGTGTCCCCTGTAGCTTTTAAAGGGTTGCAAGTCAGACTATTACACGGCCTGGCATACGGGTGAGTGGGAATATTTCGAAGGGTACACGGCCTGGCATACAGGCTTGTGGCTTGGCCGTGTGACCCAAGTCAGTGAGTTACATGGGGAAGGACATAGGCTGGGACACGGCCATGTGTCCCTAATTCGAATGTCCACACGGCCGTGTGACCCCTGTAGTTTAAATTTTTTTTTCTTTTTTTCAAAAAATTTAATATGTTTCGGATTTAGTTCCAAATTGTTTCTAATGTCTTCTTAGGGCCTCGAGGGCTCGTATAAGGGACAGTATGTATGTTTTTTTATTGATGTTGCTATGATTTACCTTGTGATTTGTTTATGATAATAAAGTGTTCGTTGTATGACATTATGCTTCGATAATGCTCCGTAGCCCTAAACCGGCGATGGATACGAGCTAGGGGTGTTACACTATTTCTTGTCCACACAGCCGTGTGTCCCCTGTAGGTTTCAAAAGGTTGTAAGTCAGACGGTTACAGGGCCTAACACACGGCCTGGCACACGAGAGTGTGAAGCCATTTCGAGAGTTACACAGCCTGGCACATGGGCGTGTGACTTTGCCGTGTGACCCAAGTCAAAAAGTTACATGGGCACGGACACGGGCTGGGACACGACCGTGTGTCCCTACTTCGAATGTCCAGGCGGCCTGAGACATTGGTGTGTCTCTCAACCGTGTGAGTCACACAGCCGTGTGACCCCTACAATATTAAATTTTCTATTTTTTTCTATAAAATTCTAAATATTTCCTATTTAGTCCCAAATTAATTTTAAAGTGCTTTTAAGGCCTCAAGGGCTTGAATAAGGGGAAATAAGCATGTGTTTGAATGAGTTATGTATTGATTTATGTAGTAATTGAATTTTTTAAGTTACATTTTTATAGTAATGCTCCGTAACCCCATTTCAGCGACGAATACGGGTTAGAGGTGTTACGCTTAATTTAACAATCTCCCCCTTTTTGATATAATAAAAAATTTTGTAAATTTGTTTTTGAATAGATTGTCCCCCCTTAATAAAAGTTATTTTGAATTTAAACTCCCCCTATATAAAAATCACTTTCAATTTAAGGCATAAATATTTGGAGCATAAATATTTGAAATAAGCCCAAATTTGACATTCATTTTGATTTGAAAATTTTGGTCACTAATTTTGGCATATAAGCAATCAATAAACCATTAAAATTTACCTTTCTCTTCTCCCCCTTTTTGTTATATAAAAAAATAATAAAGCTCTCAAGAGGAAAAGAAAGTCATTAGTTCAAAGATAAATATTAAACATAATGAACTAATGAACTACCATACCAATCAACATTAAGGTGCAATCACATAGAATTTGAATTTGATCTCCTTGAAGCAATGCACCTTACCTACAAACATAGAATTGCCTGACTTGCATGCCTTTAACCTACAGGGGACACACGCCCGTGTCTCAGGCCGTGTGGACCCAAAATGAACCTTAGAACACAAGTTTACCATTTCACATTTGCTTGGACCTTAAGAAACTCAAATACCAACCAAAATACCAATTCAAAATGACATTAATCGAGACAAAAACACACCAAAACCAACCTAATAAGTGTCTAACCAATGTACCCTCATTGGTACCACAAGTATATATAATTATACTTCAAAATAAACAAAAATTCAATTCATCAATTAACTCAAGCAATACGTAACCAAAATACCTATAAAATGTACCACAATCACAACATTTCCTTAATATATACCATTCATACTAGCATAAAAACTATACCTCATTCTCATGTAATATATAAGTTAGTTATTTGCACAAAAGGTCATCCATAAAGTATTTACAGAAACCAAAACATTAACAATAGCCACACAAGAGCCTATACATGCCATATAATCTGAAATAAACGTTCCAAAAACTACAAAATTAAGCTGGATAGTGTGACTTAAGTGCCGATCTGATCGTCCAACCTTCTAAGTATCTACAATGACGTTAAACAACACAAGTAAGCTTAATGAAGCTTAGTAATTTTGAAACATTAAATAATAAATCTTACCGAAGTAAAATACAACAGTTAAAACAATAATAATCAACCATTAGAATTCCATGTTATCACAATTTCAACTAATGAAATCATCCATGTTCAGATCATTGTTCAATAAATAACAAATCTTACATAATTCATTAAATAGATTACCTTACTGAGATTTTCCATTCAAAGAATGAATTACGGATAAGAGTACATAGTTAGAACAACCGAACACACCAAATAGAAGCTCATAAGAGCTGATCCAACTGAACACACCAAACAGAAGCTCATAAGAACTGATCCAACTGAAACACCAAATAGAAACTCATAAGAGCTAATCCAACCAAATCGCCAAACAGAAGCTCATAAGAGATGATCCAACCGAAACGCCAAATAGAAGCTCATAAGAGTTGATCCAACAGAATCGCCAAACAGAAGCTCATAAGAGCTGATGCAACTGAAGCCAAACAGAAGCTCATAATAGCTGATCCAACAGGATCGCCAAATAGAAGCTCATAAGAGCTTATCCAACCAAAACGCCAAACAAAAGTTCATAAGGGCTGATCCAACCAAATAGTCAAACAGAAGCTCATAAGAGCTGATCCAACCGAATCGCCAAATAGAAGCTCATAAGAGCTAATACAATCGAATCACCAAATAGAAGCTCATAAGAGCTGGTCCAACCGAAACTCCAAACAGAAAGTATAACATGAGAGTTCGCAACAAATGTTGAACCTAGATTTACTTGGGTAATAAATAGATATCTCCCTCCAATTCCAATCTCCCATAACACACCATATCACGATTGTACTCTAATCCCGCGTTCAATCAAAATCGAGCATCAAAATCAATAATATATATCAATTTACTATTTATTATCCACAATAAAAAATAAATATATAAGTTTTTCAATGATAATCTAATCAATAATTCATATTGATATGACTGAATTATAGTAGTTGCAGAAGTTCAGGGACTATTCCATTATTTTTCCTTTTCTACGAGTACCTACTGGATCTTCATCTAAAATATAGAATTCCTCAATTATCAACTTAAATTTCACATTCCAATACCTTTTTTAAATTTATACCCTTTTATTTTCAAATTTACATAATTACCCTAAACTTTTACAATTCTTGCAATTTAGTCCCTTAACTTGAAATTCATCAAATTAATCATTTTTTCTCAAGTCAATATTTGATCCAAATATAATAGGCCCTTAAACATCCCCAATTAACCCTAAATTCACTATCAAACCCTAGAATTTTGACATTTTCACAATTTAATCCTAAAATCAAAATCTAACAAAAATCACATTACAAATTCATCAAATAACATAATCAAAGCTCCAAATACATGGTATTCATAAAAAATAATTCAATATTCATCAATGGTAACTTCCAAAATTTTTAATAGAACCAAAAACGAAGGTACGGGCTAGTTGGACCTAGTTGCAACGATCTCAAAAACATAAAAATTACAAGAAACAAGTAAGAGAATCACTCACATGCAAGGAGATTAGTTTGGTCGATCTTCCTAGCTTATAAAACCATGGAAATTCTATTAACAAGAAGAAAATATGAAGAAGAACACTAATTAATTCTATTTGTTTTATTTTAATTTAACTTAATTACAATTTTGCCATTAAAATCACGTTAATTTATCATTTTAATTCCTTTTTCCATCCAACACTATTCATTAGGGACTAATTGTTATATTGGTCCCTCCTCGTGTAGTTAATAAGCTATTTAATCATTTAATTGCACTAATTACTAACTTTTGCACCTTTTTCAATTTAGTCCTTTTCTTTAATTAACTAACCAAACGTTAATATTTCTGAACCAAATTTTAATACGACTCTAAAAAATTCATAAATATTATAAAAATAATATTTACGAGTCGACACGACAAAAATTTGTGGTCCCAAACCACTGTTCCATCACCACTGAAAATCGGGCTATTATAGAGCAATGTATGAAGTTAAAAATTCTAAAGTACTTTTATAATATAAATAGAGTGATTAGGATTTTTTCTGGGGAAAATTAGGGTTTAGATTTCGATTTACTTATAACATATTTTAAAGATATAATCATCTTTTAGCAATTGTAATATGTTAAACAAATTATTCCAACTTCTAATGAACTATCACAATCTTATTGCTCATACTAAAATGTTGTAATGTCAACTAGCTTCTGATATTTAGAATTCTCCATCTCATTTCATACTATTCTTCAGCACTTTCAGACTTGGCTCATTCAACTTTTAGCTACTTTATCCAATCAACTATCTTTTTTCTCATACATGTGAGTGGTATTGACTAGTACTTTCTGATATGTAAAAGTTTCTAGTTGATTTTACTACTAACAATCAAAATAACAGCATAAAAATTTTCTAGTTGATATCGTTTTCCTTTTGATTAAGTATTGAGATAAAATAAGATTGAATTAACCAAAATAGAATCGATCAAATTATAAAGTGATTAACAAGGTAGTTTGATAATTTATATTTGAGAATAAATAATTGAGTAAATAAGATTGTAAATTAGGTTGAAAAGCATAATATAATACATCAAAATAATGAATTAGGTATTCTTTTTAGCTTTATGTTGTGTGCTTTGAAGATATATGCATCACATTCTATTTTGAGATTAATTTATAATGTGATTTGAAGATATTTAACACTTTAATATCTTGTAGTAGTGACTCGTTTGTCTTTAATAGTAAAAAGTGAGAGTTGAAAAAAATTAACTTTGCATTGACAGTATGGTTGGAAATGTATACAGTTGCGAGTTGGTTCTTAGTTACATTGGGTATCGTCTTTAGCCTTCATACTTATAGACCAAGGATTAGGTAATATATTTTAGATTTTTGTGCACAACAAGATTATGTGAAAAGACTTGTACATGCTAGTGACGAGACCTGTATTGAACAAGTTAGGGTGAAAAGAATTATTATTTTTAAACTATGTGAGATGTTACAAACTTTAGGAGGGTTGAAGTCATCAAGGAACATGTTTGTTAATGAGCAAGTGGCAATGTTCTTATATATAATTTCTCATCACCTTAAAAACAGAGTTACCAAGCATCACTTTAATAGGTCAGGGGAAACTGTTAGCAGATCATTTTACAATATTTTAAATATTTTCATACGCTTACAAGATGTGTTATTTAAAAAGGCAGTGCCAATTACAACTAATTTTATAGACCCAAAGTGGAAATGGTTTAAGGTATTAGAGTGAGTTTCATGTATAGCTCGTATATAATTCATTTGATTTATATTTAAATATAGTATCCTAACTAGAGGTTTTATACATGTGATGTATAATTGCTTAGGTGTTTCAGATGGAACCCACATCAAGATTAGGGTTCCAAAAGTTGATAAACCTAAATATTAAACGTGAAAAGGTGACATAGCAACAAATATGCTAGGTGTTTGTACACCTGATATGCATTTTGTTTATGTTCTTCCTGGTTGGAAAGGTTTTGTTACTGATGGATGGATTCTTCGAGATGCCATTAGTAGGAGACATGGACTAAAAGTTCCTCATGGTAAAGTGTAGAATTGAAAGAATTTGAATTCATTTTTAAGATCATACTTTTTTGGGAAAGTTAACCATGATAAATAGTTTTTTTTCATTTTTATAGGTTGTTATTATCTAATTGATGCTGGTTACACAAACTGTGAAGTATTTCTTGTGTCTTTTAAAGGACAAATATATCATTTGAATGAGTGACGTTAGGGTTACCAGTCAAGTAATCCAGAAGAATTTTTCAATTGAAGCATGCTTCAGCGCGCAATGTTATTGAAAGATGCTTTAGGTTACTAAAACTTAGATGTGGAACACTTAGGAGTCTATCATTCTATCCTGTAAGTGCGCAAAATAGAATCATTATTGCATGTTATTTTCTCCATTATTTTATTCGAACCTATATGAGTCTTGATCCTATTGAAGCGGAGTTGGGAGAAGGATTACCTAGTAATGTGATAGATGAGAATAAACCAAATATCGTAAATATTCATCCATCGGATACTTGGGCTACTTGGAAGATGGAACTAGCCAATCAAATGTTCTATGAATGGCAAGCATCTAGAAATTATTTAGATTTATTAAAACATAGTAGAAGGTTAATTTGTTTATGTTATTTCATTTTTCTAGTTTACAAAACTTTGGTGTTGTTTGAATTTTTTTATGTATTGTACTGGGCTTGTTGACTTACAACTTTAATTTATTTTCCTTTGATTCGACATGTGTTATAATTTTATAAAGTGTCAATATTCTGATTCATAATATTGAATCTGATTTTAATTTTCATTTTTTCTTAAGATAGTTATGTCAGACTTTTTTCAATCAATTGATTTTTCCCCAAATTCTCGAGGAACCACAAGGCAATGGGATCCATAAGAAGATGATGCATTGGTTGCCTGTATGGTCAACTTGCACAATGTTGGAACCTTTAATGCAGATACGGGATTCAAGGTCAGTTATTTAAATAAGCTGAAAAGAATGTTAGAAAAATTTTTACCTCATGTTATGTTGAAGGCTAAACCTAATCTTGAATCAGGGATTAGGCAACTGTTTACGACATGCGTAATAGAAAAGACAATAGCGGCTTTGGGTGAGACGAGCATAGGCAGATGGTTGTTGTTGAAGATGCTGTGTGGAACTCATATGTAAGTGTAAGAATGATAAGTGTAAGAATGATTTCCTGTCTTTATTATCTTGTTTTGACCAAACTTATATCTAATGTGGATTCCTTCTTTTTTTTATAGAGTCATAAAGCAGCCGGTTAATTCAAACATCACATTTTCCCTTATTATGACCAACTTACTTCCATATATGCAAAACGTAAAGCCATTGGGAAAGATGCTCAAACAACTATAGATATTGTTAAAGAAATAGATGCTGAGGATGTAGCCATTGCAAAGAGTCTTGAAGAAGGAAACAATTACCATGGATGTGAAGATGATGTTTCCTTGGATGAGATGGATGTCTCGGCCACACAATCACAACCGTCAACGCCAAACCAAGATAGTTCCACATTTTCAAAGAAGAAGAAAAAAAAAGATTTATGGTGGAAGTGAACAAATTTATACTTCACTATAGATGTTGCCACATTATTGGGGGAAAACATACTGACTGTTGGCCTTGAATTAAGTAGGAGCATTGCCTCCGAAATGATATTTCAAAGGAATTCAGAAATGGTCATTCAAGAAAGTGCTCAAAAATTGTATATGGCCTTATGTGAAGTAGAAGGATTAACTGAGGATGAGCGCTATCATGCGTTGAGCAAAATTCCAGACCATCCAATGCAAATGCTCGTTTTTTTTAGTGTACCTTCTTCTGTGTGATTAGAATAGGTGAGAATATTTCTTTCTGATTATTAAAAATCATGGTTGTGCTAGTGATGTTTGGGTAACTTTTTGTATATGTAATATTTGGATGGTATAATGACATGATAGAATGTCACAGACTGTTGGAACTTTTTGATGTTGTAAAATTTAACATATAGATTATGGCATATAAGGTAATGACATCATATAACTTTTTGTTAATGTATGAACATTATATTTGGATGTAAAATATAATTCTCAAGTTATTTATTACGTCTAATCTTTTGCTTTTCAATTTAGAAGATAAATAAATTATTTGTTTCACTAATGATATTTTAACACATTAAATATGCATTGCGTTTAAAAATAATAAAGTAGGTTATACATTATTTTTCTAATATTATATATTATGATGTTTATTATTTCATATTTTATAATAATTATATTAAGAATGTTATTAAATTATATATTATTTTATTAAATTGTATTTAACAATAATTATGTTAAAATATGATTAAATTATTTATTATTACTTTTATTAAATTATATTTAATAATAAATTTATTAAAATTTAATAATAATAATAATTAACTATCTATAAAAAATTCTACTAAGGGTTGTTAAATAATTTAAGCGTATATTCCATTTACCTAACCAAACGTGATGTAAATATACAAACAGAAACATTTGGGGACTGTAAAGGATCCATTGGGACAATACACCATCCTGCCCCATTTTTCAGATTAAGGCAATATAGCTTTCAGTTCTTTTTCTCCGCTTGACATGATCATCACTTTTTCTGCCTGGAAAATTTTGCATCAATGATGAACTGCCCTCCACTATTTTGATATTTTAAGGTTTCAAATTAAGAATCACATGCTTCCATATTTATAGACTAAATACTAATATCTTTTTTAAAATTCAAATTTCTTTTTTCATATTTAAAAATATTAGATTTATTAATATCATATTTTTCTAAACTTTACGGTTAAATACGAATAAAAAAGGAAAATATTTGGTAGATTATTAGTCAAGCTTTTAGACTCTATAAATAGAGTTAAGAGTTAATAAATATATTATAAAATATAATATAATATTAAAAAGAATAAATACTAATAGATAAACAAAACACACGGGAATGGTTTCTTGGTTGATTGCATTGAAAAACAGCTTATTTAAATTACAAGTCAAAGATATTATAATTTTTATTATTAATTGGCAGTTTTAAAACGGACATTATTGAAGATGTTAAATACGACCCATTTTCTTTTATTTTTATTTTATAATTGACAGTAATTAAAAATAGAATTTATGGATTTTACATAATATGGTTTTGGTAGAATTAATTTCACTGCATATTTCAATATTATTATTGAATTAATTGTAAAGTAATATCATTTAATAAATGTCTTGGATAAAATTTTCAAATAATTTTATAATTTTTTAAAAATTTAATAATTAAACCGTAAATGAGAAGTTATAAGGAGCGTCGTGGTTGTATGGTTCCATGGCTTTGGTTTCTATCATTTATTTGAATCTTTGATTAAACAACTCCTAACCTTCATAAAATTATAAATAAACAATAATTAAATGAAAAAAATAGGTATAAAAAACACTAAAATGGAGTTGACGTGAAAATACAAAATTAACTAAAATGATAGGAATTTATCTAGATAATAAATTCTCATTGACGGAGGATTCCTAGGTGAATCGCCTTAGCTCACACTGCAAGTAATGCTTGCTTCATGTGTCCAACAAAATTCATGCCCAAAGGGTCAAATTTGGCTGTCATGTTTATTCAGACTTCTAACTAGTTATACAAGAATATTCTTATCAAACCAAGCATGTGTCGTATTGCACAGTGCAGACTGAGGATTTTGTTCTGCAGAAATTCTGACTCTATATTACCTTTCGAATTTCAATAGACCTGAAAGTTGTATATTATGCATAACACAAGTACAAAATATGAGAAAGAGCTCCCAAATAAATAATTCAGAGATTATGCATACATCTCTTTCTCTTGTTACAACCGGCCGTTCCAATCAATTATGAAGTTGGTTTGGTCCACTGGGGACAACGCGATGTGAAACTGCGTGCACTGCTCTGATTTTATCGCTGGCAGGCTTCCCAAGGCTACGGATGGCTGATAAGCTTGTTAAGAATATGGGAGAATACTTGTCCCTCAATCTTTGATCGATGGTTGCTTGGTCCACATATCGGGAACTTGCGACTTCAACAAATCCTAGGATGATTAGAACAACGAGAAACTGGGATATATAGCTTGGGGTTTTCATGCTAAGATTAAATAGTAGGGGAAACAATGTCTCTTTATTTTTTTTTTCCTTTGTTGTTTGTGTTATTTAGTTATTGGTAGGCTTGAAGTCTATATATAAAGGATTCAGCTGAGTCTGATGAGCAAAAGATTAACATCTCAATGACAAAAAAAATTAAGAATTTGATGACCTTGAATCTTCTGTACATCTTCAGATTTGTCAAAGGGTTGATGGATGATGTCGTTATCCATAAAGAGGCTTGTTGTAGCACGTTAATGATGAATTAACTCTTCCAAAGAGTTTTGCATACGAAACTCAAACTTCACAATTTCCACATTTGATTTTTCGTTGTAAAATCTAGTCAAAGCATCACTATTTGATGCCTGTGTTTAATAACGATATGCAATGCCATGACTCCAAATCAGACACTCTTAAGCAGTTTAAACTCACTTGTCCCATTAGTCATTGCAATAAAAAAACCTTACCTAACAAAAAATTAAACATATTTATAGGAGTGAGTAGAATTTTGTCATGCTAAACTTAATTAATTAGCTCACTTGGTATCGATTAATTTGATTTTATTGATTTAGTCAATCATGATCTCGGTTAAGATGATTAAGTCAGTTGGTTACGATTTATTAAATTTTATAACCCGTATAACCAAATTAATATATTATTTTTATAATATATATAAAAATAAGTCAATTTGAGTTCAATCATAAACACAAACTAAGGTTGTATTGTATACTTTCTATCATTTTCTGTGTGGAAGACAATATAGCAAAGTTCCATGGAGGATAAAGTTGATATAGACCAAAATTAAAGAAAGAAAACAAATTATGCTAGTAAGTCTAAATGATGTGACCACTACCAGCATGCAAGATACTTTGTTAATAAACAACATGGAAATGACATCAGCGAAGAAATTTTGGTTCCTAATTTTTTTTTGTCAAATTCAGGATTTCAGTTGTGTTTAAAAAACTGGGTTTTGTCTTGAGCAATTGACTTTTTAAAGCCAGCCTGGTTAGCTATGATATTGTTGTAGTTTAGCTTATTTTATAAAGTCTAAATTCAAACAAAGGGGGATTCTTCTATCGTAGGGTCTGTATTTTTGTTATCCTAAAAATCATTGCTTCCACTAATACAAGTTCTGATGTACGATCCTAGTTAAATTTTAGGAAAATAATTAATCAAATCAATAAATTATAATTTAATACCAAAATTTTAATGCAATATCCATCTTTTAACACAATACTAAAATTTTTAATCCTTACTCTTTGAAAAATTTTCTTTAGTTGCAATTTTCAACTCTTGAATTCCATCATCTCTTCCAGAATTTTTATTATTATTTTCTTAGTTTTATCTAATTTCATGATTGCTATGCTTTCTTTTCAAATATTCTATATTGCTTTCTAATTCACAATGAACTGAATTGTTTATATGATTGAGAGGTTCATAGGTTAATGGTTTGGTAATTGAAATAGGGTTAAAAATTGATTTAAAAAAGATGGTTGTGGTTTAATTCTCTTGATTTCTGCATATGCATTAATTCTAGGTAACAGCTAAGTTAATTAGAATTATTAGGGAAAGTAAGTTGAGCCAACCATGTCCTCTACTTCAGCGAACTAGTTAGAGGCTACCCAAGATTTGTTTTAGGGAAAACTACCAATTGATGACCACATTGCACTTAGTGCGACGTTGGTAAACTGTTAAACTACTTAGAGACATAAGGGAAGGTGTGCTAGTGACACTTTTTTCATTTACCACTTGGCTTAAATTTGGAGCCACATTCATGTCATTGATTATAGATAAAGGGTTAATATGACATATGTTATTAATTACTATTAACTGAAAGTAATCCTTAACCACTACATTAATGAATTAAGGTTGAATAGTAATCATAACATTTGCTTAGTTTGCATATTATAGCTTCATTCAGTTTATCATTTATCGATTTCTACTTTATTATTTTTCTTACATTAATTTAGTTAATTAGCGAGTTGAATTGTTAGTTGAAATCATTTGTACATTTTATAGTGGGAAATAATATCAGATAAATTCTTACTGAAATAAGATCTAAAAATGTAAAGGATAGGGATGTTAGAGAAAATGAAATAAGAAGTATGTTGTGAAATATTAATTTGAGCTAGAGACTAAATTGTAAAGATATGAAAAGTTTTGTGGTTCAAGTGTAAATATTTAAAATGTGAAGCGTTAAAGTATAAATATGGAAAAGTTGAAGGGTCAGTGCTGAAACTATCTTTAGGGTGGAATAGTCTAGAAAATAAGGAAAATAGATGAATAAGGACTAAATTGAATAAATGGAGAATTATGAAGGGCTAAATCATAATCTTACCAAATTAAGTGATGATTCAATGATGAACTTTTAAGGATTATAAAGGCAAAATGGTCAATTAGCATGAGAGAGAATTCTAGAGTGTAATGATGACATGGGAGATATTTTAATGATATTTTAAATTTAAATAATTAGATAAATGTTATAACATTAATATTTTTATTATATTTTTATTGATATTTTATTATGAAAATGTTAGTATAAAAAGAGAGGAAAGGTGAAGAGAAATTATCATCCTTCCATGCACCATCATGAGAGAGAGCTAGAAAAGAGAAATTTTTATTTTTCTTGCAATTTGGTCATTTGCCATGAAAATCCACTTTTTCATCCAAAATTCCTAAAAATTTCCTTAGACACCAAAGAGAAAATATGAAGTAGAGTTTCTAGAGAATATGTTCATCAATTTGGAAGCAAGAAAATAGTAGATGAAAGTGAAGAAAATAAGAAAAAAAAAAGGGAAAGAAAGTGGTGAAGATGAGAAAGGAATGGAAATGAAGAAGAAATGAAGAAATTCTTGACAAAGGAGGTAAGTTTCATACTAACCCTACTTTTATTTCGATAGATTGAGTTAAATATGTTGTGAATAAGATGTATGAAACATGTATTTTAATCTAATTACTAGAAATATAAAGTATTTGATAAAGTATAGAGACTTAAAACACTAAATTGATAAGTAGGAGAGAATGAGATTTGTATTATGAAAAGTACTAAGATTAAGAAATGAATATGTAATCTACATGTAAGCATAAGTGATTAGGTTGAATAGTAACCAATAGTATGGTGATTATGTATGATTGAATGAATGATAGTGCAAAGAACCATGGAAAGAAAATATTTTCATTAAAACAATTTGGATAGTAGCAGTAGCTTAACTTTGAAAATTCACCAAAACTCATATAAATTTATTTAGAGGTTGAATTAAATATTATTGAGTCTAGTTTTTATGGAAGAAACAATGTAAGCAACGAAGTTATAGATTTTGAGATATATTAGTTTTTGTAGAACAAGGTCAGGATGGATTCAGGTTCCCCTATTCTGACTTTAGAAAATCATCAAAACTTGTACAAAAATGTTTAGGAGATGAAATTTATATTCCAAAAATATTAATTAGTCTATTTTCAAGTGATACAAACATTAACATGATACGAATCCCGAACTAAAACATAATTAATTTTTAGTGAAGAAGGGTCGAAGTTGTTAAGCAGTAGAACATAGGCAAATTTGAAAAATATTAATGAGTGTGGGCTCACTTTGAATTAGAAAATTTTTCACAAAAAATTACCAGTGGGGTAATTTTTTAATTTCTTTAAACTTTTGGGTCAAGTTGTAAATAATAAAAATATCTCTAGAAATTTTATGAAATAATTTCTTCAGAGAATTTTCTCTCTACAACTTTTCTCTTGAATTCAAGTGTGTGTAAAATAATGACCCAAGACTCTCTTTATATAGTAAGAGTTTAGAGAGTTCAACTATGATTAATCTTAATCACTTTAATATTAAATTAATATAATACTTATCAAGATAAATATTAGATTAAATTTAATATTAGATCTTATTAAATGAATAGAATATTTATCTACAAGATAAACATTAAATTAAATTTAATATTAAGATAATCACTTTAATATTAAATTAATAAATACTATTAAGATAAGTATTTTATTTAATATTAAATCTATTAAAATAATATTATTTTTTAACAATTAATCTGAAATTAAATTCTCTGGTAGAGTCCTAGTAAGAGTGTAATTCTTCCACTGCTCAACCACCAAAGATCCACTGCCACCGTCCTAGCTGCCAATACCCTAATGATGGCTCAACCGATTCGGTCTAACCACCGATTGAACCACCGACCCGATTTCACATATCAGACTCGATTCGACCAATTTTTGGGTCTTGGTCTTGGTTTTGGACTCTCGGGCCTAATTTTATGATCTCAAGTCCAACTTTCAAGTTGAATTACCTATTGGGTCAATTGTTTGACTTGAAAATTAATTTCCAAAAATATCATAGTAATATTAATTAATTTGATTAATTTAATTTTACTTGATCAAAATTAATTTTCCCAAAAATCACTTAGATTTTCCAAATTAATTTTTCAAGAAAATTCTTTAATCAAATTCTCTAGTTGAACAATTCTACGACTGCCCAATTTAATTTTACATCGAACAAATCAACTCAATTAAATTATTTCCGAAGTCGTAGAATTTTCTTTTGATCCAAATGCAGTCCGATCGAGCTTTTGTTGAGTTAGCGAAGGGACCAATTGGACATATACAATTAGACTCTAGTAATTGCAATTATGTCCAGAAGCATCGTTCCGATAATTCGCAATTACTTAATCACAGAGTCAATCCACAAGAAGTACCATGATTGAAAACTTCTTATTGTATACTCTTTACGAAAGCAATTTATCCAACTGCTTTGTCCAATGACCTCGTCATGTGTATGTTACCCTCATATGATATCCTTGATTTGTTTGAGTTAAATTCGTTCACTCAATACAATCATATTTTATCTCATTTTCACCATTATGTCTTCTTAATGATTAATATAATCACTGCCAACAAATGACTGTGACAAATTGTTTGTTTGAGAACGAGTAACCCGTGGCCATGTTCCATATTTATCAATCCATACAATGCCAATGAGAGGATATCATTAGATCTTTAATTGAGCTATGAATTCCAATCTTTCTAGTAAAGTCATGCCATAAAAAGGTCATGTACCCAGCATACTGGCTATCGACTCGATCATATTTAGAGCATAAGCCTCCACTTATAACAAAGCACATGTGTTACATACGCATGGTCAATGGCTAACTTATGATTTAGATAAATCACACCATGAACGTCACAAGTGAATTAATTCACAAACGGATTCAGAATTAACTAATATTGGGTCTAGTCCAATGTATCATTCTTTCAATGAATGTATCTATGTCTCTACCTGTGGAGTCAACTACTTCAGTAGCCAAGACTAGCCATCTCTTCAATTGGAATTGTAGACGACATAATAATCCTTCTCAATATTTGAATCAAATGTTCACTTTGATTCTTTTATGGAATTATGGACTCATTTAGATTATCTACTAAAGTAAGTTATCCTTCTCGCAATGTAAACGTTCTTACAATGCCACTTACCATCAATTTGAACTTAGACAATCAATAAGCTAATATTTGCTTGTCACAACTTCGCTATGCATGATAAATATGGAAGACAGAAATACAAAAGACATAATAGTGAAATGTGATATTAACTTTATTTATTTATTTATCGTTCAAATAAAAAAAAAATAGGTACATGTTTACTACAATATAATCACATTTCCTAACAATCTCCCACTTGCGCTAGTGAAGCAAATGTGTCATGTTTCGCATTCCCATATCCTCGATGTGTTTGTTAAAACTCTTAGTTATAAGAGTCTTAGCAAACAAATCTGTAAGGTCATCTTTAGAAGCTACTTTCACCACATCTACAATTCCTTCGGCTACTGCCTCTCGTATCAAGTGATACATCCGATCAATGTGCTTCATCCTCTTGTAATTTCTCATTTCCTTGGTATTAGTCATTGCAGCACTGTTATCATAATATATTGTTATAGCTTTTTCCAAACCAAGAATGTCTTTAAGATCGGTTAAGAACTTTTGAAGCCATATTGCTTCTTTCGTTGCCTCAGAAGTAACCACATACTCGGCCTCCATAGTAGAGTCAGTAGTGTAAGTTTGTTTTACACTTCTCCATACTATGGCTCCACGACCTAGGATCCACGACCTAGGATGAATACATTTTCTGATGTAAATTTCCTCAAATCTTTACAGGTTTGGAAGTCTGAGTCTGTGTATCCAATAGGAGTAAATTTCTCCCCATAATACACAAGCATATAATCCCTGGTTCTTTTAAGATACCTTAATATATGCTTTACAGCTTGTCAATGCCAAAGACTAGGATTCACATAATATCAACTAACCATTCCTACTGTAAAACAAATATTTGGATGTGTGCAAAGCATCGCATCCATAAGGCTTCCAACTGCCGAAGCATATGGAACCTTACTCATATGCTCTCTTTCTTTTGCTATCTTAGAATAGTCATCTAAAGAAAGATGCAAACTTGATGCAATTGGCTGAATGCCTGGCTTCGTATCGGTCATTGCAAAACGTTTGAGTACCTTATTGATGTATTAAGCTTATGATAGAGCTATCATTTTATTCTTTCGATCCCTAAGGATTCAAATTCCAAATATATAACTAGCTTCACCCAAGCCTTTCATGCTAAACTGTTGAGCTAACCACAATTTAATCGATGACAATTCTCTTACATCGTTTTTGATAAGTAGAATATCATCGACATACAAAACAAGAAAGACCATATTTTTATCATTTATACGCTTATAAACTCAAGGTTCATCAACTTTTTGCTCAAACCCAAAAGTCTTGATCGTTTGATCAAATCTTTTATTCCATGAGCATGACGCCTACTTAAGTTCACAAATGAATTTTAGCAGTTTGCAAACATTTCGCTTCTTTCCTTTGATAATATAGCCAATGGGTTGAGCCATGTAAATGGTCTCATCAAGAAAGTCATTCAAGAATGTTGTCTTGACATCCAGAGAGAAGGTCTCATTGTAATCGATGCCTTCTTTCTGTGTGTAGCATTTTCCCTGCAAGTCTAGCTTTATGTGTTTCCACTTTTCCTTCCGCATTTCTCTTTTTATTGTAGATCCACTTACATCCTATGGGTTTAATCCCAATCTGTAAGTCTAAAAGTTCCCACACCGTATTGAATTTCATAGAATCTATCTCGGCATCCATGGCTTGTTTCTAGAGCTTGGAATTAACATCTTGCATAACCTCCTTGTAAGTGAGTAAATCATTATCTTGCATAACCACCCTAGATGAAGAAGCCCGGTTTCTTAGAAACTCTCCCACTACGACGAATTCCCCTAGGTTGTTGACTGTTTGTTGGTCTTTCTACAACTTTCTCGAGAAACAAACTTGGTGATTATTATACAACTTCTTTAAGTTCCTCGAGTACCACTTTACTTCGAGGCTTAAAGTTACCCATATAGTTTTCTTCAAGGAAAAGTAGCATGAGTAGAAATTTTAATTGTATTATCTTTCGGATTGTAGAATAATCCACCATTTGTTCCTTTCTGGTATCCTACAAACATGCACAATTGCATCCAACTTCTTTGCATCCTTATCCAAAACGTGTGTTGGACAACCCCATATTCTAATGTAACTTAAAACGGGTTTCTTTTCATGCCACAATTCATAAGGTGTCTTACAAGCAGACTTGGTTGGTGCATCATTCAGAATATAGCAAGTCGTTTGTCTCACATATCCCTAGAAGAAAGTAGGGAGTTGTGAATAGCTTAACATTGAACAAACATGTCAAGCAAGGTTCTATTCCTTCTCTCAACTACGCCATTCCACTGTGGACTGCCCAACGTAGTCAACTGGGATAAAATCTCATTCTCTATTAGGTATCCTAAGAACTCGTCAGACCTAACTTGGTCAGACCGAAGATTATTTATGTATAAACCTAATTGTTTTTCCACTTCCACACAAAACTCTTGAAATTTATCAAAGGTTTCGCTTTTGTGATGCATTAAATAAACATATCCATTTTGAGAATAGTCTTCGATGAAAGTCATTTAATAATCATAACCTCCTTAGGCACTGATGCTCATGGGACCACGTACATTAGTGTACACAAGTTCTAAAAGTTGGTTGGCCTTTGTACCTTTCATATTAAAAGACCTCTTAGTCATTTTACCTTCTAAGAATGATTCACATTGTGAAAGACTAACTTCCTTAAGGATACTGAAGGGACCATCTTTCATAAGTCTAGTGATTCTTTCTTGGTTAATATGACCATGTCTTGAGTGTCAAAGGTACCCCTCATTAAAGTGAGAAGTTTTAAGCTTTTTATTCACTATTTTATTTTGAAACATCGAGTAGTTATTTGGTTTGATAAAGTAGAGATTGTTTTCCATCCATCCTTTATAGATTATAGAACGATTTTTATGAATAGAAATCCCTTTTATTGTATGTCACGACATAACCGTCAGAAAATAAACATGTTACAGAAATTAAATTCCTCTAAAAATGAGGTACATAAAATACGTTCTTTAAAATAATATTCCTAAAATTATCAAAATGTAAAATAACTTGTAACACCCTATACCCGACCCGATCGTCGAGCTAGAATATCAAGATGTCACACCATCGTCACATATCATACTCATAGTAAATTGTCACATTATGAAGAAATCATCCTCTTTGACAGTGATCCTATGAATTTGCAGTCAAACATATATCAATCATCATTAGGACATGCCAAACATACTTTAAATAAACTTGTAATAATAATTAAACATGCATTAGGACTACCTAGCAAAATACCAGAACAAGTCACGTAGGTATCGATACTAAGACAAAGGTATCGATTTCTTCTGGTATGGTATCGATACCATTTGTAAAATCAGTACCAAATCAATATTTTGTTTCTTGCCTAAACTCAAAGTCTCGAAAAATATTGGTACCTTTGCAAAAGTAATGATAAAATTTCCCCGAGTATAAATACTCGTGATATAGTATCGATACAAATTTAAGATTTTGACTTCTTGCACATTTCAAATCACAGAGGTATCATTTTTACAACACGAATATTGATACCTCTGTTTCAAACTAGAAAAATACAACATACTTGAGCATAAAAACCATTCCAACATGTACCAATCCATTATGCTAACATATCGTCATCAAATAAACATTAAAACGGTCGTAATAGTAGTATCAAACATCAAAAATAAGTTCAAATGATAATCAGCATAATACGATTCAATTATCAAAATCCTAAGAGCAATTAAGCTATGGAACTTCCAAAATATCATGACCAATATCATTAAAATTCTTCCACTTTGCCTTATTCCCAAAATGAAAACAAATAATGATAACACTTGCGGAAAAACAAAAACGGACTTGCTTGGATCACCCCTCGGAACCACACCGCTCACACCGGCACATTACTAATCTACAATGGTTTAAGAAGGGATTGGGTGAGCTTAACAAACTCAGTGAATGCCTAGAACAACTACCATGCAAACAATTCATCAAGCATAAATGAAAAAACCATATAGCACAACCTTAACAGTTCCAACTCTAGTGTCATAATATACTTACTTGTGCATTATTACTAGTTCATTTACATGGTATTCACTTTTAAGCATATACCACATTACACATATAATCATGTAACATTTAAGCATATATCACAATACTCATATAATCACATAACATTTAGGCATATATCACAATACTCATATAATCACATAACATTCAAGCATATATCACAATACTCATATAATCACATTACATTCAAGCATAGATCATAATACTCAAAAACATGTTTATATATAAATTGGCACTTGAGCTATGAAACATAAAAGTGAGCTCTATCATTACTCATCGGATACACAGATCTCTAACATACCACATAGACTCCTAGAGTCAAACATGTCTCAAAAGTGAAGCAGAAAGCTAACACTCTCCTTATTTCCCCTCACATGTCTCGTTGAATGGGGCTTAGCTCATATTCCCTTATCCCTCTAACATGTCCCAGGGCCTCAACGTCCAAAATCACTGTACATATAGGTGAGTACTCACAATCCTAAGGCATGCTAATATATCCAACGGTTTCAAGATCACAGGGCCAAAATATCTTAAATCAAACATATATATGACTTACAGATTATCCGTACACTATCACTGCATATTTGTATCTTTAGCAAAAATTTGTCACTAACATTTGACATATACATAACATGTACACATTTGCATTTTCACAACAGTTATCATAACCACATATCACATGTTATAACATCTCATCTCAATTCACATATTTACAAACACCTAAGCACATAGTTCACAAGATAACATAGTTATGAAAAAGCTTACACTCGAAATCTAAAGTAGGGGTTTAGGCTACTACTAAATTCCCTAATAACACATTGAACCATATCCACAAGCAATTACTCCAAATACTCACCAATCACGCTTTTACCGAAAAGCTAAAAGCTCAGACTATCTTTTCTTTGCCTTTATCTCTACTCGTAGAAGGTCTTATTGATTGCAACGCTTCAACAAAGTAAATCACACAACAACACAATCAACATTCAGCCAAAGAATCACATCAAACAATCCAAAAGCACAAGTCTAAGCTAGGTTCCCTTTTGGTCGAAACCTTCGACATGGAAAACTTAAAATTCAAATATCTCAGCCTATACTTAATATTTTAGCCTAAAACCGATTGCGTTCATCTATTTAATCACCTACGACTAATTCTCAACCTTTAAACTACACAAAATTACTCAATTCATGGTATCACAATTTTTCAACGTACAATAGGCATTTTTCATGAAAACTCATTAAAACCTTAGAAATCCTTAACGAAAATTTAAAGTAAGTTTAGAAACCTTCTAATCATGTTAAAAAAAATTTGAAAAACACTTTGAAACCACGTTTTTACCTAGAATCCCAAAATCTACCATTAACAACCAAATTTTTAACTTTTATTTAAAACATGCAATTTAATGGCTAAAAATTCCATTTAAAAGACCAAATATCATTTAAAAATAATTAGGAGTCTAATCGTTACCTTAGTTAGATAAAAACTGAGCACTTGATCGAAAACCCGACAAACCCGAAAGCTTGACAATAGAGAAAACTATGGTGTTTTTGGATATTTCTCTTAACTTCTATGGAGGTTTATGAATAGGAAGATGATATAAATAAAAGGAATAGGGTTAAGGAATCAAAATTGGAAGATTTTTGCTTAAGAAACTCAAGGGACAACAACACTAAAATATGAAGGAGAAACTATCATGACATTAATATAGATGGAAGGAAAAAGAGGGGGTTTTTAAAGTTTTGGTTTAATTGCCTTTTAAAAACTCACAATTTAGATCCTTTTATAAATCAGTCCTTATTTCAAAATTAATGATCTTTTAAACACATTTTTCAAAAATTGACTTGATTTTGTAAAACCCATAGACAAAAACATTTTCGAATACCATGCTAACGAAATTGCCAAGCTCATTAAAGCTAAAATCCTTAAAATACCCCTAAAACTTCTAAGCCCTATTTTGGGGTGTTACATAACTTCTCCCATTACTTCAACTAAAACATAGGTCCCACCTCTAGTCTGTAACAAGAGGCTCTCATTACACAGACTTCTCATTTCGATGAACCCCTGTAAAAAAACACACACATGGTTAGTGGCTCCAAAATTAATAATCCAGTTGTCAATTTATTCTTCCACTAAGCAAGCTTCAACCACAAAGAATTCCATAGCTTTGCCCTTTTCGGCTAGGTAATCCAAATACTCCTTGTAGTTTGATCTAAAATGCCCTTTCTTGTTGCAGAAGAAACATTTGATATTTTTAGGATCTTTTGACTTCTTACCCTTGTTCCTATCCACATGAGGTGGAACTGAAAACTTAGTCAATTTCTTCTTACTTTTTTGTTTCCCCTTACAAGAGGAGGGGCCCACAGCTAAGTTTGCCTCAGGTTTCTCTCTCCTGAACCAGCTTACCACCATTCAACATCAACATCAACTCATAGGATTGTAATTCCTTCGTGAGTTGAGTCAAGGTAAGCACCTTGTTGCCCAAGTTGTAAACGATCCTAAAACTAACAAACTCTTTGGTTAAGGATTTGAACACTATTTCAATCTGAGTGTTCACATCTAGTTCAGCCCAATTTTCCTCCGCTTCCACAAAGAACCCCACAAGCTTAAGCATATGTTCTTTGATCAGAGTATCAGGCTTCTACTGAGAGTTCATCAACTTTGTAATAGCGGATTGTCAAGCCAATGTGATTTGGCCTCCGAGCAAATCCTCCAAAATTTTATGATCTCTTTGGCAGTACGAAAATTCTCATGTTGCTTTTACAACACACTACTCATGATCGCTAACATATTGTAACACCCTTAGTCCGTATCCATCGCTGGATTAAGGTTACGCAACATTACCGAACAAATAGGACATTAAACATGCATTTCATACATCATTGTAAACATATTAAAATACATTCATTCATAAACATATCGTCCCTTAATTGAGCCCTCGAGGCCCTAGAAACACCTTAGAAATAATTCGGGACCAAATTGGAAACATTTGGAAAGTTCAAGAAATAGTTAGAAAAATTTGACTGCAGGGGTCACACGGCCATGTGGCCAAGTCGTCTGCCTCACACGGTTGAGGCACACGCTCGTGTATCAGGTCATGTAACCTTCAAAATAGGGATGCACGGTCGAGTCTCAGCCCATGCCCTTACCTGTGTAACTCTCTGAGTAGGGTCACACGGTCGTGTCACACGCCCGTGTGTCAGGCCGTGTAACTCTTGAATTAGCTTCACATGCCCATGAGCCAGGCAATGTGCTACTTGACTTGCATGCAATGGAACATACAGGGGACACACGACCGTGTCGCTAGGTCGTGTGTCACACACGGCTAAGACATACGCTCTTGTCTCAGGCCGTGTGGACTTAAGATGAACCTTAAATAACAAGTTTACCATTTCAAGCTTACTTGGACTCTAAGCAAACCATTTAATAGCCAATTGATCTATTCAAAGTGACACTAAACAAGCCAAAAACATGCCAAATCAACCATCCTAAGTGCCTAACCAATGTATCTTTATTGATACAACAAGTATATACAATTATACATCAAAATGAATCATCAATCACAACTTATCAATTCACAAGATTTTAACACTTAACCAATATGCTTATTATAGACACCTCAACCACAATATCACATTAACACATACCATACATAATTTGCATTAAAACATCTTACCACACTCTCGTATATCATTTTAGTTATCAATTGGCACATA
Organism: Gossypium raimondii; assembly: GCF_025698545.1. Taxonomy (NCBI): domain Eukaryota; kingdom Viridiplantae; phylum Streptophyta; class Magnoliopsida; order Malvales; family Malvaceae; genus Gossypium; species Gossypium raimondii. Next base: position 29,212,933 of record NC_068572.1, on the reverse strand, counting down.
TGTTCATACTTAGCAATTTACATATTTAAAACATTAGTATTAACATTCAAACCTATTACATGACATATAACCCATCCGATTGTCCAACCTTCAAAGTATCTACAAAAACAATAAATAACACAAGTAAGCTCAATGAAGCTTAGTAAGTTCGACGGATTTAAACAATAAATCTTATCGAAGTAAGTATAACAATTCAAATAATAATTCAACCACGAATGTTTCCTGTCATCTACAACCTCAATCGATAAATCACAAAATTTCAATTGAATATTCAAATATATATAGCAATTCCAATAAAATCATACAACAAGTTATCTTACCGAGATTTTTAATTCGATGAACGACTTATGGCTAAGAGTACATCAACAATCCAACCAAAAACACACTAGATGCTCAAAAGAGCTAATCCATCTGAAACACACCAATGCTCGTAAGAGCTAATCCCTCCGAAGCACACCAATGCTTGTAAGAACTAATCCCTACAAAACACACCAATGCTCTAAAGAGGTAATCCCTTCGAAACACATTAAAACAAATAGTATAACACGAGATTTCGCAACAAATGTTGAACTTTGGTTTACTCGGGAAAAAATATATGTATACCACTCCATAACCATCTCCATTCCAACCCCCATAACACACCATATCTCGACTGTACTCTATCTCGCGTTCAATCCAATCCAAACATCAAATTCAATAAAATTACTCAAATAACCTTTTATCATCAATAATTGAATATATTTATTTTACCATGTTATACTATTCAACAATTCATATAGATGTTAAAATTTTAAACTGTATAAACTTCCTGTACTGAATTGTAGTAGTTGAAGAAGTTTAGGGATTATTCTGTAATTTTTCTTTTTCCACGAGTATCTACGGGATCTTGATCTAAAATGTAAAATTTCTCAATTATCAGTTTACATTTCACATCCTAATCCATTTTACAATTAACACCCTTTTATTTTTTGAATTTACATAATTACCCCAAACTTTTATATTTTTTTGCAATTTAGTCCCTTAACCCGAAATTCATCAAATTAACCACTATTATCAAGTAAATATTCCATCCAAATATACTAGGCTCTTCAACCGTGCCTAATGAACATTAAATTCACTATCGAACCCTAAAATTTTGACATTTTCACAATTTAATCCTAAAATTAAAATCTAACAAAAATCACTTTAAAAAATCATCAAACAACACAATAAAAGCTCAAAATATATTGCATTAATAAAAAACATTCAATATTCATCAACGGAAACTTCTAAAATTTTTAACAGAAAAATACAAGAAACGAAATCAAAATGGACTTACATGCAAGACTTAACAATGGTTGAACCTTCAAACTAGGTTTTTGGGTATTTTTTGGCTATGGAGAAAGCAAATTGAGGAAGAAACACATTTTACAACATTTAATTTTGTTTTAATTTCACAAAATTTACAAAATTACCATTAACACTAATTTCTTTCTTTAAAAATAGATCCATTACCGTCCACTAACTAAAATAAGGACTAATTTTCTTATTGGTTCTCCCACATTACTAATTAAGCCATTAAATCATCCAAAATGCTAAAATTATCATATTTTGCACTTTTTATAATTTAGTCCTTTTTCTTCAATTAACTATCTAAACGTTAAAATTTCTTAATCAAATTTCAATAAGATTTTAATGACTCTATAAATATTCTAAAAATAATATTTATGAGTCGATATGATAAAAATTTATGATCTCGAAACCATTGCTCCTTCACCACTAAAAATTGGGCTGTTACACATATAACATCTAGCAATCGAGTCAGAATCTCTCTAGTGATTTCTAAGTTTGGGCTGAGCTTCAAGAGGGCATGTTTTGTCAAGAACGAATTTTTGTTTCTCATAGTTGAGAATTATTAGCAAGTTTCGTTTCCATTCTTGAAAGTTACCCCCATTTATTTTTTTCTCAATAATAATGCTGATAAGAGGAGTATAAGACATATTTGAATTGAAAAAAAAATAAAGATTCACTAATTACTATCTTTGTATTTAGCAAATATTTTTATTTTAGCAATATACCAAGAATGCAGTATGATGCATGCGTCTTGTATTAAAACCTTGAAAAAACATTTTTCCATTACTACGATCATTCTCACACCCATCAATCATGTTGTCTTATGGTCCCATGATTAACTAGCAAGAACATGGATTACATCCAATCAATTCGTGAATCTTAATTCTCAAGACTTCACATGAACCAACAATCGTTTAACGTTTGGCCATCATCTCTAGCTTACATATCGTTTCTTGGGAAACTATTTAATAAGAGACAATCTTGAGTGTGCAACCATTGACTTAACACCCATCATGAACATGCTTTCATTTGTGAGTCATCTTGGGACAATCTCTCTGAAAGTCATGCATGACTAATTGTCCTTAAAAGGAAATCTCATTAGTGAACCCACATGACAAAGTTTACCTTGGGGTGCGGCCAAGGTAGAAACTTACTCGAAACTTTATCATGCTTTCACTTAGGGACCATCACTGGAGGCCGTAGGTCTTTCTCAAGGACCTTCTCCCACTCAATATTTTAAAAAACATGCAAGGTTTTTATTCTAGATTTCAAGAATAATCATGCAATAGTCCTAGTGGCATTCTTACCTAATCTGTATGACATGCTTCCAATATATGCATGACATGTTATAGTAATCTTATAATATTCACATTCATTCATACACAAGAATCAATCAATCATTAAAAAAAACAATTTTGATTCTCTATAGTTTTTCTTTTGAGGGAAAATCGAAGAAGTGAATGTGAATTGTGCACCAAGTAGAGCCTCAGAAAAGGGAGGTGAGTCAAATTTGACTGCTTAAAACCAAACATTTCTTCGCCAGAGCCAATCCTAGGCATGCACCTTCTTGTTACCACACTTCTCACAATAATCAAATAACATAAAGAAGTGAATAGAACAATACAACAGATGTATTTTCTTATTACCACATTTCTTATTTTTTAATCGATCAACTGTGGATCATCTTATATATATATCAAAATTATAACATTACATAATATAAATATTATACATAATTATAAAACAAATATATAATGAGATAGGTAATTAAAATAAAATTGTCAGCCAAAATTTTCATGGTTCTCTTTCTAGAAAATAAATGAAAAAAAATAAAAATTACATAGTTTTTTGCCACAAGACATCCTTGGGTCTTCAGTCACCATTGCTCTATCTTCTCCTTGTCATGGAATTCTTTTCGGAAAAATTATATTTAAGTCATATGTCCGTTTCCGGCTCACAAGAATTCTATGAATTAAAAAAAAAAGAGTCCTACGTGAAGATGAAAGTCCACAGTCTATTTCCTAATAACCACAACCTTGGCAAAAAATTATATAATAAATATATAATATCGAATCTATTTCCATATATAACTCAAAACATACATAAGATCTAAATAATGTCACTTTCTATGTAATCAAATTATTCAAGAAGAAGAGAAATTTATTTTGATTATCTTTTTATACTAATAGATAGAGCACAACCTGGCTCTAATACAATTTCTTGGAAAATCGATTTTGTAAAACGCAGCGAAAAATAAATTTCGAAAAAAACCAAAGTTTTAAAAAATATTTCCAAAACAAGAACTTAGTTGTGACATCTAAAGTAAAAAAACACTTAATCAAAATTGTATCTTTTCGATTTGTTTAGGATGAATGCTTCGGTCGAGTAGTCTTCTCCGCTATCCTCAAGCTCATGTCTACAGAGTGTAGGCTCGCTTCGAATCAAAAAAAATTTCACAAAAAAATTACCAATAAGGTAATTTTACAATTTCTCTAAACTTTTTGGCCAAGTTGTAAATAAAAAAATATTACTAAAAATTTTCTGAAATAATGTAACACCCCTAACCTGTATCCATCGTCGAATTAGGGTTACGAGGCATGACCGAACATAGCACAGTTCAGAACAGACAATTATTACAAATCCAGTTTAGTAATTTAAAACTCATCAAAACACTTAATCACTTTTGAACTTAAATCTACTATATTACCTTCATTGGCATATTTTAAAAATTATTCAAATATATATATGTCATTACACATCATATACCAAACATATAATAACTATTTATCATAAGCTAATTATCAAACATCTCATTTTATAATCTAAGCATGGTGACATATTAAAATCAATTATTAACCACACAAAAATGCAATTTTGGTTATCATACAATATGGTCGAATATATTAATGGTTATTAACAAACATGATACGCATTGATATCCAAACAAAATGAACCATAACTCAATTTAGGTATCACTCATTTATGCGGCATTGATTTCATTTAAACTAACATGATTTAAAACTAAAACTATGGGCATATGGCCTTGATATCTTAAGTCATTTTAAGCACAAATAACAACTACAATTACTCATAGTTCACAATATGCCAATATTTTATATGCTTTAGTATGTGCCAAAATTTTATTCACATTATCAAGCTGAACTGTTTCTTATTCGGTCATTCTATATAACATTCAATACATAATATATATTTAGATAAATATACTATAAACCAAATATCATGCTTATCTTTATAGTTCCAACGCCTTATTCATATATACAAATACACTTACATTATCAAATAAACTAAACCTCAAATGTTAATAAACCACATCAACTTCATTTCATCTATATGCCATTATAAACCAATTACTAAACTAACCACATATACAATTTGAATCTTATACCAAACTTATTTATTTAGCTATTTTAATTCATCACATATCCGAATACACAAGCACATTATAACCAATTTTGTAGCAACCCATAAGGCCGAACATGCACAAATTATTACATGTCTTATAACCTAACTAATGACTTCGCATCTCACTTATATTTTCAAATCCACACATCAAGACTTGTACCTACCATAAACCATGACTTAATTCAAGCACTCATTAGCAAAGCATATTCACCAAATTACACATAAACTCACCTTGACCGAGATCATACACACAAACATAAACATAGCAACCATGTTTCACATATAATAAGCCAAGGCTAAATTACTAAAATCAAACACATAAAGCACTTGATCAAGAACTCATAAAAACCAAGCCTAATCCTTGTAATCATTGAATTTTGCCCGGGTAGGGTTTTGGGCCGCACTGGTCTCATATGGGCCCATTAGGATTTAATTTTGGACTTGTTTTAGCCCATTTTTAATTGTTTTGTTTTAAATATTAATAAAATGGTCATAATAAACTTTTGAATAAAAAATAATAAACAAAAAAATAAATTACATTTTAGCCCCCGAATTTTCTAAAATTTATATTTTGGCCTCATATTTTCCTAAAATTGCATTTTTACCCCGAATGTTTTATGTCTTCTACGTTTTGGTCCTTCTAGGCATGACAAGACTGTCCCCAACCAGCATTCGGGTGTGCACTGCAGTCCACACCTGACACCGCCAATCAGCCATGCTCTCCACCTCTATTGCCACCTGAAAACAAGAAGGAAGAGGACAAAAATTGAGGCATTAAAAAGAAAAATTGAAGAGGAGAAAAGGATTCGGCAGCCAAGAAAAAAAAGTAAAGAAAAAAGAGAAGAAAAGGAATTCAAAAAAAAGAGGCTCTCAAATCCGACCGATTGCCTCCACCGCCACCACGACCGTCGCGCCACCACCATTGTCATCCCACCGTCGAGTCCTAAACGCAAAAAAAAACAAAAACAAAGAGAAAAAGCAGCAAGCAAAAGCGAAAAAAAGGAAAGAGCAAAGAAGAAAAAGAAAAGGGGAAAAAGGGAGGAAAAGAAGAGACCTCCTTAGCGCCATCATGGCCGTCGCACCAAAGGAGAGACTTAACCATGACACACAAGGGGGTCTTCCAGTATGGGAAGAAAGAAAGAAAGACAAAAGAAAGAAAGAAAGAAGGGAAAAAAGAAAAAGGAAAGAAAAAAAGAAAAAAAATAAATTTTAAATCAGTCGGGTTGACCCGACCCGACCCGTGTTGACACGACCCAAGCTGCGACTCGATCCACCAACCTGTGACCCGACCCGTGCTCCAGCAGGCCCAAAACAGTAGGCTTGCCCAGAAAAGAAGAAAAAGAAAAAAAAAGAAGACTGCAGAAAAAAACAGCCTACCCAATTGCAAGAGACCTAAGCAACAAAGCAGCCCACCAGCTGCAGCAGTCCAGGCCCACGCTCCCAACAAGCCGATAATAACAAGAACAAGCAGGCTGTTCATTGGCCTTGAGCAAGCCCAAGACTCAAGATCCATCGCCAAAGAAGCTAGCAGATTCGCCCATCCTTGGCGACCCAATAACAACAAAATTTCAACAAAGAAGAAAAAAAACAAAAAGCCCAAATTATGCATTTATAATTTTGGGTTTTGGTAAATTCTTGAACTTTTAATTTTGTCTAAATATTTAAATGTTATCTCGTTTTTAATATTATTGCATATTTTTAATTATTTTTTTATTTTGTATTTATGTTTTTTTAAATTTTATTTTATTTTATTCGTTAAATTCGAACAATTTTGATGCATGAGGCCACGAACCGATTTAGCATTAAGTCATTTATTTCATCGCTATGTTGGGTGAATATCGATGGCTCGTGTTAAATACGGGATGCCCTTTTAAAAAAAACGAAGATATTAAAAAATCTCGTGTTTTTAAAAATAAAAAAAAAGTTTTTCATGTTTTAATAGAATCACGATTAAATATTAAGTTGAATCGATTTAACACTAATTTGATGATTTCATCGCCATGTAGGGGTGAATATCATTGATTCGTGTCAAATACGGTACCTTTTTTTTAAAAAAACTAATCGTGTTTCAAAAATTTTCCTGTTTTCAAAATTTCTCGTGTTTAAAAAATAATAATAAAATTTCCCGTGTTTTATATTCGTTTTAAAAAAAACATTGTGTTTCGTAATTTATCAAAATTTTTGTGTTTTCAAAATAAATTTTTGTATTTTAAAAATGTTCGTGTTTTCAAAAAGAATTTCTTGTGTTTTCAAAAATTCCCATATTTCAAAAATTTTCTTGTTTTCAGAAAAAAAAATTTCCGTGTTTTATAAATTTCCGCGTTTTCAAAAATTTCGGTATTTCAAAAATTTTCGTGTTTTCAAAATTTCTGGTGGTAAAAAAATTTCGTGTTTTCAAAGAAAATTTTGTGTTTCAAAAATCCTCGTGTTTTCAAAAATTCCGGTGTTTTAAAAATTTTCGTGTTTTCAAAAAATTTGTGTTTCAAAAATTTTCATGTTTTCAAAAAATTCCCGTGTTTTAAAAATTTCCGTGTTTTCAAAAATTTTCGTGTTTTTAAGAATTTTCGTGTCTCTAAAATTCTCGTGTTTTAAAAATTTTTCGTGTTTTGAAAAAAAATAATTATTTCAAAAATCTTCGTGTTTTAAAAAAATTCTCGTATTTTAATCGAATCATGATTAAATGTTAATTTGAACTCGTATTTTTGAAAATTAAGACAACGTGCATTTAAAGAGATATCAATTTTGGGCGTCGCGAGGGTGCTAATACCTTCCTCGCGCGTAACCAACTCTTGAACCCTAATTTTCTCTGGATTTTAGCATAGACCTAAAATTGCCTCTTTTTTCTTAGAAAAGTTTAAAAATAAATTCTTCTTCTAAAAATAGAATTTTGAAAGTGTCCGATCACACCTAGGAAAAAGGATCGATGGCAACTCCCTTTTTCAAATAAAATCGAGATTCGATTTTCAAGTTTTCAATAATTACTTCAACTAGCGCCCGTGCTAAAATTTTTAGGTCGCTACAGCTGGCGACTCCACTTGGGACGTTTTGAGAGTCGAGTCTGATGTTAAACGCGTGTTGTCAAAATTTTCAAAATTCTTTGTTCAAATTAATTTTTAATCGTGATCCTTGAATTTTATTTTTGAAAAGTCATGCATCGGCATTCGATTTTGTAAATTATTATGTTTCTAACTTGTCTTATTTTTCTGTTTTTTTAACTCTATGTTTTACGGTTTAAAATTTTTTTTTAGTAAAAATAATGAAAATACAAAGGTTTGTGAGTTTCTCCCCACACACCGTGCACCTGCATTCTTGCATAACATGAGCTCTTTACCCGGGCTCCGTCCGTTTAAGTGGAAGTAAACGCTACGCCTTCGTGAGTTAACTCGTCCCTCCGCATAGGCTAGTGAAATACTTTTGGGTTACATATGACTTATGCTTTCGTGAGTTAACTTGTCCCTCCGCATAGGCATAAGTAAATGTAATCCCTCGAACTGAGCTCGCAAGCCTGTGATGGGTGATGACCAATGTCCCATACTAGCCTTAGTAGGTGATAGTATGGACAATTCGAGTACCTTTCTAGAACCAAAACCACATATAGTGAACCGTACGAGCCACCCAATTAGAGCCATGCCGAACCTCTGTCCGTTTGATAGTTACCAAAATAAGTACACGGGAGAAACGCCTCTTACCTTTTATTTCTTTTACATTTACACTTATTTGCAAATGAATTGAGTCTGTTGGGCCGGATAGAATGTCTGATGGTATGTGGGGTAGGTTTCTTGTAAAGCATGTTGGGGCAAAAAAAATGTGGGTCTGTTCCACCAAATTGCATGATTGAATAGCTTAATTTGTTAAATTTTCCATAGTCTTTATTTTTCTTTTTCCTTCTGTTTACATCTGTTGTGATCTCTAACCAAGGTTATTTGTTCTTCATTTTATTTTTCATCATGCATCGTAGACATCTCATTAGGAAGGTGTTGATTAGAGATTGGTTTCCAAAAACGGGTTTCTGATGGAGGAGTCAATTACACGAGTAACCGAGAAAAATGCTGTAGTCCAAGATTCGTCTTTGAGAACTCAAAAAGTGAAATGGGACAGTTTAAAGGAAGGATACACCTCTGATCTTCCCAAGCGTGTGACTTCGAATACTCGTTAGAACGATCTCGAAGACTTGACTGGGATTTGGAAGAAGTGAGACTCAGATACTAGAGGCATCTTCACTGAAAAGTACGAGGATATAGCTCACTTGATAGCAATCAATGTGAACGAGCAGTTGATTCAAGCCATGGTTCGATTTTGGGACCCAGCCTATCAGTGTTTTACTTTCAATCAGGAAGACATGACTCCGACCATAGAAGAGTATGCCACTTTGCTTCGCATTGACAATGTACAATTCAACAAGATATATGTGAAGGAGCCTAAACCAATGACCTTCAAGAAAAAGTTAATGAAGTTGACAGGGATGACTGATACATGGGCTGAAAAACAGATAAAGAAGAAGAATGAAGTCAGTTGTGTTCCATGGTTTTCTCTTCGAGAGTTAGTTCAGAATCATCCAGATACTTTTAGAAGGATAGATCTGTTTGCCTTGGCTATTTACGGACTGATCGTCTTCCCGAAGGTTCTTGGGCATATTGAAGTTGCAGTTGTAGATTTCTTCGAAAAGTTGAGGCAAAGAATCAACCCGGTCCCAACCATCTTGGCTAAGACTTTTAGATCTCTAAATGCTTGTAGGAGAAAAGGGGAAGGACGTTTTATCGGATGCGCTCAGTTACTGAATGTTTGGATCTTTAGCCACTTTTGGAAGGTGGAGCGCACGTCTTTCCACATGTTTTCAAAGACATTCGCTCTGTTGGAAGCACACCTTGAAAAAGATTGGCCAAGGAATGTCACTGAACAACATTGGGTCTCAGTTTTTCAGAACCTCCGTGCTGAAGATATAACTTGGAGAGAACCTTGGATTCGTCCCACTGTCTTGTTATACAAGTATGAGAACCAAGACTGGGTGCCTTTGGTAGGATTATGGGGAGGAGTTGGATATGCTCCGTTGATGGTTCAGAGACAGTTCGCTTCGCGACAGTTTGTACCAGTTACTGATGGATTGGCACAATCGAAGTTTGCTTTTATGGGTGAGGGTTACATGAAAAGGGTGCGAGATACTGCGAATTCTTGGAGGCAAATCTACCTAATGGAATTGGCTCTCTATGTTGATACTATCACTGTAGACTATGACATATGGAGGCAACAACGAGTGAAGAGTCAAATAACCCTACCGATTGATGAAGCTTGTCGGAATCTGTTCTCAGAGGAAATCCCATCCGAGCTAGAAATTGCAAGACATGAATTTGAACGTGAAAAAGCCAAACTGTTGCAAGATATTAGTTCTCTCCAGGAGGAAAACTACCAGCTGAAGATTGATGTCGAAATTGAAAAATCCAGAACCGAGAAAGTCTAAAAAGAAGTTGAAGTTACGAGAAATGATTTAAGGGACCTTCATTTGGAAAACAAGAAATTAAGAGGCAGTATAAAAAATAGTGGATTGGGCAAATCATCAGCAGAATGGAAGGAGGAACTAAGTATTATCAAAGGTGGAATGGAATTCTAGAAAGCTAAAGCGAAGAAAGAAGAGGAAAGAGATGCACGTGCTATGATAGAGTTGAGGAAGAAGAATGTTGAATACGAAGCTGTGTCTGCAGAACTAACAGCTGGTCAGATTGAGCATTAAGAGCTAAAAGGAAAAATTCGAAGTCTAGAAAGTACACTGCAAGCTCATCAGCAACATTTGGATGACCTCCTGAGAGTTTTAGAAGAGAAGAATGGTCAGCATGACAGAGACATTCGTGCCTATGAAAGAGCCCTCCTAGAAAAGGATATGCATCTCGGCAGTTTCATCAATAAAATTTGTAAGGCGGCTACGCATGTAGTACAATTATCAGATGAAGCGAAAGTTCTCAGTTGCCAATACCCTCCTAGCCAAAGATCAAGCATATCAGAGTTCCTAGAACGTATAAAGAAATAAGGCAATGTGGCTAAGAAGTTTGTGTAACTGTTAAAACTAATATGGCAAAACTTTTTGTAACAGACTCTTTTGATAAATGAAACGCCCAAGTATGGGGCCATTTTGGAATCAACACCTATTTTTGCATATTTATGCATGATTAACATTCATTAGTTACTCATTCATTTTTTCATTGCATGCTCATATCACCCTAATCATTCGCTAAGGTTAAAACCATCTAATCCACAGTTACTACACTACGACTCTAGAATCACGTCACTCTTATAGGACGCGCTTAAGAGCTAGAGCTATGGATGCTGAACTCAATGAAAGGATGGAAAGGATGGAAAGGACCCAAAGAAAGTTGTAAGAGCAACTGGCCAAGTCGCAGCAAGAGGCGAGAGATTTGATAGTGAGATCTTGAGAGGAATCGCTCGAGCAAAGGGATCAAATGACCAAAATGATGGAAATGATGACGGCCTTAGTTAAAGGAAAGGGACCTATGTAGAACCCTGATATCGTAGAGCCGCCTCAGTCAAGAGCTAATCAAGATCCGCTTTATCCCCCGGGATTCACTCCACCTCATGTCCATGCAATGCAAAGAGGATATCTTCAAAGGGAACCTATAGTCCTGGAACAACATCCTGCTCCATCTGCACATCTAGGGCAATGACTGTTTGTATCGAACCCTGTGGCTAATCCCTCGGATCCAATTGTTCCAGACCTAGATGATCGCGTAGAAATAGCAAGGCTAAAAATTGATGACAATAACGCTCAGGATAAGTATAGGATCCTGGAAGAGAGGATCAAGGCAGTAGAAGGTGCTGAAGTTTTCTTTGCTTTGAGTGCCAAAGAGCTCAGTTTGGTACCTGATCTGGTTCTACCCCCAAAATTAAAGGCGCCAGATTTTGAGAAGTATGATGGAACAAGATGTCCAAAGGCGCATCTTATCATATTTTACCGGAAGATGACCGGTTATGTGAATGATGATAAATTATTGGTACACTGTTTTCAAGATAGTTTGGTCGGCTCAACCCTTCGATGGTATAATCAGCTCAGCAGAGAGAGAATCCGATCATGGAGGGATTTAGCATCAGCATTTTGTGAGCAATACAAGCATGTATCGAATATGGTGCCTGATCGACTAACTTTACAAATGATGGAAAAGAAGCCAATAGAGACTTTTAGGCAATATGCACTAAGACAGAGATAACGGTCCTCTTCATTAACACTCTGAAAGCGCCATTTTACGATAAGTTGGTAGGGAGTGCCACAAAGGACTTTGCAGATATTGTAATATCTGGGGAGCTTATTGAAAACGCCGTCAAGAGTGGAAGAATGAAAGGCCTTGAGGGTTCGAAGAGGGCAGTACCCGTAAAGAAAAAGGAGGCAGAGGCGCATATGGTTGGAACCAAGAGCCACTATGCCCCCAATTCGTACCTCGCCCAATCACGACCTCATTATCGCCCACCTTCAAACTTCTACTTTCCTCCTTAAGGTCCTTACTATCAAGCACCTCCGTCTTACCCCGTTTATGCTATGAATAACCAAATACCATTCACCATGTTCCCACCAAACACCATGCCTACACAAAGCCAACCCAAAAATGAACAAAGACCAGCAAGACCCAATCCTGAAAGACCTTCGTTTACTCTAATTCCTGTATCATATGGAGAATTATACCCGAAGCTGTTGGAAAAATAATTAATATCCCCACATTACATGGCACCCCTGAAGCCCCAATACCCGAAGTGGTATGATCCTAACGCTAGTTGCATGTATCACGCTGGAAATCAGGGGCATTCTACAGAAAATTGCCATGCCTTTAAAAGGAGGGTTTAAGGTCTCATTGATGCTGGTATTCTGCGATTCGATGGTGTTAGCAATGTGACGGGAAATCCTCTTCCTAACCATACTGGCGAGAATGTAAATGCGGTGATAAATGAAGACAATTGGCAAGCCAAAGGTTATGTTGCCGAAGTAAGGACACCTTTACAGAAGGTGTGGGAGATGATGATTGAAAATGGCTTGCTCTACCCGCCTAGTAGGATTCTCAAAGAAGAAAGTAAAAAAGACCAGAGTTTCTGTGATTTTCATGGCATCGAAGGGCATGACATCCAATCTTGCAAGGAATTTAGAAAATTACTTCAGGACATGATGGATAACAAGGAGGTCAAAGTCTTTGATAGGGTGGAAGGGGCCAAGGAAGGAGAAATATGTGTCTCTAATAATCAATCGATGACTTCCCCTTATAGCGTCGATAGAGCTTTGGTGATTTATTACGAGGCAAAAAAGGAAGAAGTTAGTCGATAAGTTAAACCAAGTTTGATAATCGAAGTACTTGCTTATTTCTCTTACAAGGACAACAAGGCAGTGCCGTGGAAGTATGATGTCAATATCGTTGCGCCCAAAGGTGAAAAGTCAAAAGTTATGAATGAAGATGTCAGCGGAGTAGGACATTTTACTCACAGCGGAAGGTGTTATTCTCCCGAGATGGTTGAACCAAAGAAGAAAGTTGTTGGCCCGAGCCAAAAAGGAAAAGCACCAATGTAGAAGGTTGAGGATGATGTTGAAACACAGCTTGAGCAATAAGTTAAAAAGGCTGTGAATGAGGAGGAAGCACATGATTTCTTAAATTTTATTAAGCACAGTGAATATAACGTTGTAGAACATTAAACAAGCTTATGTGGCGAACAATGTATCTGTGGAAAAGCTTGATAGGTGGGCAAATAATCTAAATGTAGATAATTTCATCTCTTTTAGTGATGACGAAATACCACCAAATGGTAGGGGCTCCGTAAAAGCATTGCACATCACAACCAATTTCAAGGGCTACATAGTACCAAATGTGCTTATTGACAATGGACCTGCACTCAATGTTATGCCTTTGGCCATGCTTTCTAGGATGTCGGTTGATATGTCCTATTTGAGACCTTGTCATTCTATAGTAAGGGAATTTGATGGGACACGACGAGAGGTCATGGGAAAGATCCAAATTCCTTTAAAAGTGGGGCCATGTGCATATGATACTGAGTTCCAAGTCATGGACATCACGCCTTCATACAATTGCCTCTTAGGAAGACATTGGATCCATTCTGCTGGGGCAGTTCCTTCATCTCTCCATCAAAAATTAAAGCTCATCATGGATGGCCATTTGATTACTGTCGCTGGTGAGGAAGACATTGTCGCATCTATCTCTGCTGATACACCCTACATCGAAATAAACGAAGATGCTGTAGAATGTTCTTTTCGCTCATTGGAATTTATTAATGCTGCATTTGTTGCCGAAGGGAATAAGATCCCCATTCCCAAACTTTCAAGGAATACCAAGATGGGAATTAAGCTGACTGTGGGAAAAGGAGCTCGAGCGAGGAAAGGCTTGGGAAAATATCAACAAGGGTGGTTAGAGCTTTGAAACCAACGCACCAAAAGGGTCGATGCGATTTGCGGTTCAAGCCAGATATATATCAAAGAAGAAAACAATTGCAAAAAGATCGAGAAAGAAGAATCGCGAGAGCTTCAGGCCAGGAATTAGAATGGGAGTCGTTGGCGTATCCTCCTTTGTCAAGAACATTTACATCAGCAGGAGTGATGTACCCAGGGCAGGACAATCCGCAAGTCACATTATTGATTGAAAAGGGTCTTCAAAATATCAGCCTAAATGCTATTGACAATAAGAATGATGAAATTAAGAATGCTTCAATGATACGCCCTGTCCTCCTGGATTTGCTTTGAACAACTGGACTGCTGTGGACCTCATTGTAGTTTTTAAGTCCCCTTCAGAGTAATGCCCAATGTTAACCCTTCATTTTGTGTGTCTTTAAACAGTAGGGTTCCTTTTGTAAGAGCTTATGTTTGCTCTTTATCATTTCAATGAACATTAATGAAGATGCATTTTGTTTTATATTGTCATGTTCTTTTCATTTCCATTAACTTCGCGACTACTCCTTCTATTCATATCCTTTTCCAGCATATGTCTCATATCATCTCATATCATTGTGTGTTGATTCTAATACCTCAATACCCTTCTATAGCTTTTTCCATTCACCTTTCAGGTGCTCAGATATGAATGGCATGAATAATCCCGTTATGGATCCTGAAATCAATTTTGAGAAGGCTGTTTGTTTAGGAGAATTCGAAGCTGACGAAAATGTTGAAGATTGTGTCTCGTCTCCTGACTTACTGAGAATGGTAGAACAAAAAGAGAAACAGATCCTACCCCATCAAGAATCTATTGAGGTAGTGAACTTAGGGAATGAAGAAAAGAAACAAGAAATGAAGATTGGGACTTCTATTTCAGAAAACACCAGGCTGGATTTGATCGCCTTGCTCCATGAGTACAAGGATGTGTTTGCCTGGTCTTATCAGGATATGCCAGGGTTGAACACAGGTATTGTGGTCCATAAGCTCTTACTGAAACCAGAATGCAAGCCCGTTCAGCAGAAATTAAGAAGGATGATACCCAAAATGCTGTTAAAGATAAAAGAAAAAGTCAAGAAACAATTTGATGCTGGCTTCTTACAAGTCTCCAAGTATCCAGAATGGGTAGCTAATATAGTCCCAGTGCCGAAGAAAGATGGCAAGGTGCGAATGTGCATGGATTATCGTGATCTGAATCAAGCAAGCCCTATGGATAACTTTCCTTTACCACACATCGACACTTTGGTGGATAATACGGCTAAGTATTCTCTGTTTTCTTTCATGGATGGCTTCTCAGGTTATAATCAGATAAAGATGGCTCCCGAGTACATGGAGAAAACTACATTCATAACAATGTGGGGAACCTTCTGCTATAAGGTAATGCCGTTCGGATTAAAGAATGCTGGGGCAACATATCAGAGAGTCATGGTAATGTTGTTCCATGATATGATGCACAAAGAAATAGAAGTTTATGTCGATGATATGATTGCCAAATCTAGGGAAGAAAAAGAGCATGTTGGAAATCTCAAGAAGTTGTTCAAAAGGCTAAGAAAGTTCCAGTTGAAGCTTAACCCGGCCAAGTGTACGTTTGGGGCTACCTCGGGAAAACTGTTAGGTTTCATTGTTAGTGAGAGAGGTATCGAGGTTGATCCAGACAAGATAAAAGCTATAGAAGAACTGCCTCCCCCGCACACACAGAAAGAAGTCAAAGGATTTTTAGGAAGGTTGAATTACATTGCTTGATTCATTGCTCAACTTACCAATCAGTGCGACCCAATTTTTTGACTCCTTCGAAAACATAACCCGGGAGAATGGAACGAGGAGTGCCAAGTGGCCTTCGATAAGATAAAACGGTATTTGTCTAATCCTCCTGTGCTAGTACCGCCGACCCCTAGAAAACCCTTAATATTGTACCTGACCGTGTTTGAGAACTTAATGGGTTGCGTACTGGGACAACATGATGAGTCAGGGAAAAGAGAAAAGGCAATTTACTACCTCAGCAAGAAGTTCACAGAATATGAGGCAAAGTACCCTTCAATTGAGAAGTTTTGTTGTGCATTGATTTGGACGGTTCGAAGGCTCAGACAATACATGTTGTATCACATGACATGGTTAATTTCAAAACTGGACCCAATAAAGTACATGATGGAGTCACCTGCACTCTCAGGGAGAATGGCCCGATGGCAGATCCTATTGACTGAGTATGACATTGTATATGTGAGCCAAAAGTCGATAAAGGAAAGCACAATAGCTGACATCTTGGCAAGTCGAACAACAGAGGAATACGAACCTTTGAGATTTGATTTCCCAGATGAAGATTTGATATGCATTTCAGAAAAATAAGGCGAGTCATTAAAAGAGGAATCATGGAAGATGAGCTTTGATGGTGCATCAAATGTATTGGGGCATGGGATCGGAGCAGTCTTAGTGTCATCTGAAGGGGACCATTACCCACTCACTGCCAGATTGAATTTCTTCTGTACCAATAATATAGCGGAGTATGAAGCTTGCATCATGGGACTTCGTGCAGCTATCAGGAGGAAAATCAAAATTTTAGAGGTACACGGGGACTCAGCATTAGTCATTTATCAAATTCGTGGAGATTAGGAAGTGAGAGGTCTGAAATTAGTCAAGTACCACGATCTCGTTGCGAAATTGGTCAAAGAATTCAAAGAAGTGACTTTTAACTACTTTCCACGAGAAGAGAACCAATTGGTTGATGTTCTGGCCACCTTGGCTTCAATGTTCAAAGCAAACAGAGAAACTGAAATAATGCCTATCCAAATGAGCATATATGAGACCCCCACATACTGTTTTAGCATTGAGGAAGAGTCAGATGGACGACCATGGTTCCATGATATCTTGGAGTACATCAAGAATCAAAGGTACCCCGAGTAGGCAAACAAGAATGACAAAAGAACAATCAGAAGAATGGCTATTAGATTTGTTCTTGACGGGGATATTCTATACAAAAAGGGAAAAGATCAAGTGCTCCTGAGGTGCGTGGATGCTGTTGAAGCTAAAAAGATACTTGAGGAGGTTCATGAAGGAATTTGTGGAACGCATGCTAGTGGTTTCACCATGGCCAGACAGATTATGAGACTTGGTTATTATTGGCTGACGATGGAAACGGATTGCATTGGCTACGCACGAAAGTGCCACAAATGTCAAATTTATGGCGATAAAATTCATGCAGCTCCGTCGCCCCTTCATGTCATGACTTCTCCGTGGCCATTTTCTATGTCGGGCATGGATGTTATAAGACAAATTTCCCCGAAAGCTTCCAATGGACATCGATTCATCTTTGTGGTTATAGACTAATTCACAAAATGGGTAGAAGCCACTTCGTTTGCTAATGTGACGAAGGCTGCAGTCTGTAGGTTCTTAAAAAAGGAGATCATATGTCGATATGGTCTGCCCGAAAGAATCATTTCAGATAATGCTTTAAATTTGAACAACAAGATGATGAAAGAAGTATGCGAGCAATTTAAGATAAAGCATCATAATTCTTCACCCTATCATCCGAATATGAACGGAGCAGTAGAAGTGGCTAATAAGAACATTAAGAGGATTATTGGGAAGATGACTGAGACATATAAAGATTGGCACGAGAAGCTATCATTCGCTTTGTACACATATCACACCTTTGTACGGACGTCTATGGGGGAAACTCTTTTTTCTCTTGTTTACGGGATGGAAGCCGTTCTGCCTATCAAAGTAGAGATCCCATCCCTGCGCGTCTTGATGGAGACAAGGTTAGAAGAATCAGAATGGGTTCGAGCTCGATATGATCAGCTAAACCTTATTGAAGGGAAACGCTTGAAGGCAATTTGTCATGGACAGATGTATCAGAAAAGAATGATCATGACCCATGATAAAAGGGTGCGGCCAAGAGAATTCCGCGAAAGGGAACTGGTACTAAGAAAGATCCTCCCGATACAAAAAGACTTTCGAGGAAAATGGTTGCCAAATTGGGAAGGGCCATACGTTGTAAAAAAGGCATTCTCAGGAGGGGTTTTGATTCTCACTGAGATGGATGGGAAAGAATTACCTAATCCAGTGAATTCAGATGCTGTGAAGAAATATTATGCCTAAAAAAATAAAAAAAGAAAAAAATCAAGATGAAAACCCGAAAAGGGCGTCTTGATAAACAAAAAAAGATTAGGATGAAAACCCGAAAGGGCGTCCTAATGAAGCGGATTCAAACTCAAGGAGCAAGACAACTTGAACGGGGAGTCGAATGTCAAGGTTGCAACATTTGAGGCATTTTCAGAAGCTTGGAATCTTATACACAAGAAGTCGTGCTCGAAAAGATCCAGGATGAAGAAATGTCGAGAAGTTCATGTATTGGATATCTAGAGCATCTGTGGCAATTGAATTCACTTTCCTTTCTTTATGATGTCTTCTTTATTGGAACTTCCTTGTCATTTTTCTTTAATTTGTTGCTTTTGAAAAAAATTGAATGTGAGGTATTTCTTTCAAGCCTACTTTGTTTTTTATACATCTCGTGTTTGATTCATTTAAATGATAAATAGTAAGATAACATGTTCTAAACAAAAGGAATGTTGAGCATTACCTGGATGAGAATTTAATAAGTACGCGGGCCCCAAAGCGAGAGTAAATTTCAATGGGGGGCAAGGGAGTGATATATGAAGAAATGTGGAATACTCGCAAACCTTTAAGATGAGTACAAAACCTGAGAGAAAGTCAAGAATGGGGGCAATGAATGTAGTCTCTCATGAAAAGAGGGGCACGTCCAGGGTGCATGGCATAATCATGTAGACATAAAAGCATTTAGGACAAACATGTGCATATCATAATAACATCATACATGACATATACAAGTATACCAATAGAGCAAGGAATTTTGGGAGAAAGCCTTACAAAATCAATGAAGAAGGAGGCTTTTAGTTTCACCTGATGTTTTTGAAACCCTGTTTCTTTCAAGAATTATATTTTCAATTTTTGTTTTTAAAAAAATCAACTCATAATGCGAGAGGTGAGTTGAGCCTCGGGTCATCCTGAGATATTTTTAATTTCTGTTTTTCAAAAAAATCAACTCATAATGCGAGAGGTGAGTTGAGGCTCGGGTCATCCTGAGGTATTTTTCAATTTCTGTTTTTCAAAAAAAATTAACTCATATTGTGAGAGGTGAGTTGAGCCTCGGGTTACGCTGAGGTATTTTCAATTTCTGCTTTTCAAAAAAATCAACTCATAATACGAGAAGTGAGTTGAGCCTCGGGTTACACTGAGGTATTTTTAATTTCTGTTTTTCAAAAAATCAACTCATAATACGAGAAGTGAGTTGAGCCTCGGGTTACGCTGAGGTATTTTTAATTTCCATTTTTCAAACAATCAACTCATAATGCGAGAGGTGAGTTGAGCCACGAGTTACGCTGAGGTATTTTTAATTTCTGTTTTTTCAAAAAAATCAACTCATAATACGAGAAGTGAGTTGAGCCTCGGGTTACGCTGAGGTATTTTTAATTTCTATTTTTTAAAAAATCAACTCATAATGCGAAAGGTGAGTTGAGCCTCGGGTTACGCTGAGGTATTTTTAATTTTCGTTTTTTCAAAAAAATCAACTCATAATACGAGAAGTGAGTTGAGCCTCGGGTTACCCTGTGGTGTTTTTAATTTCTATTTTTTTTAAAATCAACTCATAATGCGAGAGGTGGGTTGAGCCTCGGGTCACGCTGAGGTATTTTCAATTTTTGTTTTTCAAAAAAAAAGAAAGAAAAAAAGAAATCAACTCATAATGCGAGAGGTAGGTTGAGCCTCGGGTCACGCTGAGGTGTTTTCAATTTCTGTTTTTAAAAAAAAAATAAACTCATAATGCGAGAGGTGAGTTGAGCCTCGGGTCACGCTGAGGTATTTTCAATTTCTGTTTTTCAAAAAAAATCAACTTATAATGCGAGAGGTGGGTTGAGCCTCGAGTTACGCTAAGGTATTTTCAATTTATGTTTTTCAAAAAAATCAACTCATAATGCGAGAGGTGAGTTGAGCCTCGAGTCACGCTGAGGTATTTTCAATATCTATTTTTCAAAGGTCAACTCATAATCTGAGAAGTGAGTTGAACTTCGGATCGCACATCAAGCTATTTTCAATTTCAGGCTTTCAAAAAATATTGACAAAAAATTGGACAATTGAGCAAAATTCAGTGCTTTTAAATCTTTGCTCTATCCTTATTTCACAGAGATGAGCAAAGAGGGGCAGCTGTAATCACTGAATTTTGCCCAGGTAGGGTTTTGGGCCGCACTGGTCTCATATGGGCCCAATGTTTGGGTCCATTAGGATTTTAATTTTGGACTTGTTTTAGCCCATTTTTAATTGTTTTGTTTTAAATATTAATAAAATGGTCATAATAAAATTTTGAATAAAAAATAAAATACTAAAAAATAAATTACATTTTAACCCTCGAATTTTCTAGAAATTACATTTTGGCCTCATATTTTTTTAAAATTACATTTTTACCCCGAATGTTTTACGTCTTCTACGTTTTGGTCCTTCTGGGCATGACAAGACTGCCCCCAACCAGCATCCGGGCGTACACTGCACTTCACGCCTGACACCGCCAATCAGCCATGCTCTCCACCTCCATTGCCACCTAAAAACAAGAAGGATGAGGACAAAAATTGAGGCATTAAAGAGGAGAAAAGGAAAAAGAGGCTCTCAAATCCAGCCGATTGCCTCCACCGCCACCATGATCGTCGCGCCACCACCATTGTCATCCCACCGTCGAGTCCTAAACGCAAAAAAAAAAAAACAAAAACAAAGAGAAAAAGCAACAAGCAAAAGAGAAAAAAAAGGAAAGAGCAAAGAAGAAAAAGAAAAGGGGAAAAAGGGAGGGAAAGAAGAGACCTCCTTGCGCACCCCTCCGGTCGTCGCACCAGGCAGAGAGACATCACCGGCGACAAATGGGGGGTGCTGCTGAACGGGGAAGAAAGAAAGAAAGAAAGAAGAAAGAAAGAAAGAAGGGAAAAAATAAAAAGGAAAGAAAAAGAAAAAAAATTAAATCAGTCGGGTTGACCCGACCCGTGTTGACCCGACCCAAGCTGCAACTCGATCCACCAACCTGTGACCCGACCCGTGCTCCAGCAGGCCCAAAACAGCAGGCTTGCCCAGAAAAGAAGAAAAAGAAAAAACAGCAAGACCTGCAGAAAAAAAACAGGCCTACCCCAATTGCAGCAGCCTAAGCAACAAAGTTGACCCCACCAGTGCAGCAGATCCAGCCCACGCTCCCAAAGAAGCCGATATCAAGAAGAACAGGCTGTTTCACCCAATACTTGAGCAAGCCCAAGACTCAGCGATCCCTTCGCCAAGAAGCCCAGATTCGCCCGATCCCTTGGCGATTAATAATAACAATTTCAACAAAGAAGAAAAAAACAAAAAAAGCCCAAATTGTGCAGCCCATTATTTTGGGTTTTGGTAAATTCTTGAACTTTTAATTTTATCTAAATATTTAAATGTTATCTCGTTTTTAATATTATTGCATATTTTTAATTATTTTTTTATTTTGTATTTATGTTTTTTTAAATTTTATTTTATTTTATTCGTTAAATTCGAACAATTTTGATGCATGAGGCCACGAACCGATTTAGCATTAAGTCATTTATTTCATCGCTATGTTGGGTGAATATCGATGGCTCGTGTTAAATACAGGATGCCCTTTTTAAAAAAAACGAAGATATTCAAAAATTCTCGTGTTTTTAAAAATAAAAAAAAGTTTCTCGTGTTTTAATAGAATCACGATTAAATATTAAGTTGAATCGATTTAACACTAATTTCATGATTTCATCGCCATGTAGGGGTGCATATCATTGATTCATGTCAAATATGGTACCTTTTTTTAGAAAAAAACTAATCGTGTTTCAAAAATTTTCCTGTTTTCAAAATTTCTCGTGTTTTATATTCGTTTTAAAAAAAACATCGTGTTTCGTAATTTATCGAAATTTTTGTGTTTTCAAAATAAATTTTTGTATTTTAAAAATTTTCGTGTTTTCAAAAAAATTTTCCTGTGTTTTCAAAAATTTTCTTATTTTCAGAAAATAAAATTTCCGTGTTTTATAAATTTCCGTGTTTTTAAAAATTTTGGTATTTCAAAAATTTTCGTGTTTTCAAAATTTCTGGTGATAAAAAAAATTCGTGTTTTCAAAGAAAATTTCGTGTTTCAAAATCCTCGTGTTTTCAAAAATTTCGGTGTTTTAAAAATTTTCGTGTTTTCAAAAAATTCCCGTGTTTTAAAAATTTCCGTGTTTTCAAAAATTTTCGTGTTTTTAAGAATTTTCGTGTCTCTAAAATTCTCGTGTTTTAAAAATTTTTCGTGTTTTCAAAAAAATAATTGTTTCAAAAATCTTCGTGTTTTAAAAAATTTCTTGTATTTTAATCAGATCACGATTAAATGTTAATTTGAACTCGTATTTTTGAAAATTAAGACAACGTGCGTTTAACGAGATACCAATTTTGGGCGTCGCGAGAGTGCTAATACCTTCCTCGCGCATAGCCGACTCCCGAACCCTAATTTTCTCTGGATTTTAGCATAGACCTAAAATTGCCTCTTTTTTCTTAGAAAAGTTTAAAAATAAAATTTTCTTCTAAAAAGACAATTTTGAAGGTGTCCGATCACACCTAGGAAAAAGGATCGGTGGCGACTCCCTTTTTCAAATAAAATCGAGATTCGGTTTTCAAGTTTTCAATAATTACTTCGACTAGCGCCTGTGCTAAAATTTTTAGGTCACTACAATCCTAATGATCAAAGACAAGCCATTTTCGCATGGCTATATATATACAAGTCCCAAAATCAAATACTTCAACTATGTTATACATGCCATAAGCCCAAATTCAATTTAGTAAAATACCGAAAGAAACAATCGATAGTGTGATAGACTTTGCTGACGATCCCCGAGCTCGTAATGACTTCAAAATCTATAAAACAGAGGTAAACAAGAACACAGACAGTAAGCTATTTAAGCTTAGTAAGTCATAAGCAAAAATATATATATCAACTATTGTATATTAACACTAAGTTGACAAAGTCGAATATACATGTTCTTCAAGTACAAGGTTATCATTTAAATCTCACTATTAAAATCACATATACCACATTTGGCCGAATATACACAATCACATATGCATACACATAGTTCACATTTATAACTTTAGCATTTACAATCAATTCAACAATCGACTTACCTTATTTTCACAACTTGGTATAAGTACATACCTAAGCCTTTTAATTCGATTTCCCATTTGGTCTTCACTTAACATTGCCCATTGAACTGTTCGGAATTAAAAAGGATACGCGGATAGTCGGAAGCTCGTACAATGCCAACGTCCCGGACGTGGTCTTACATGTAATCACATATCGATGCCACTATCCCAGACAATGTCTTACACGAAACAAATACGATTCTAATGTCCCAGACATGGTCTTACACGTAACACAAGTTGATGCCAACGTCCCAGATGTTGTCTTACATGATAACATATATCAGAAATCCTATGTCATGACATATGTATCCTATCTATTCCTGGGGTTCATACGGGACTTTCGGACATTGAATCTCGATCGGATCGAATTCGAAATATAGCTCATTTGCTCAATACACATTCGACCATACACAAATATATTCAAAAAAATTCCATTCATCATGTAACATTTATATATTATCAAATTTAACGACATTTATAAGCTTATAGACTTACCTCGGATGTTGTCGAACGGTTAAATCGACTATTCGTCTACTTTCGATTTCCCCCGATCTAATTCCGTTTTCTTCCGTTCTTGATCTAAATAAATTCAAATTTAACTGACTTAAACACACATTCATTCAATTTAATCCAACAACACATAAATGGGCAAATTACCATTTTACTCCTGACATTTCACACTTTTTGCAATTTAGTCCTTATTGCATAAAACACAAAATACACAAAATTTGCATATACTATGCTTAGGTCGAATATTCACAAGCTCCATACAAGTCCACATATTTCAATTTTTTCACATTTTAGTCCCTCAAAGTATTATTTTCACAATTTAGTTCAAATTACTCAAATTCATCAAAAATCCTAAGGCAAAACATGTTAATTCTTCACATATCTTTAATATTTCATCATCAAACAACAAAAAAATCACAAGCTATCATCAATGGCAAAATACAAAATCATCATAAATTTCAAAAATTAAAACATGGGCTTTGAAGATAACTTAGGAACAATCTCAAAAACGTAAAAATTATCAAAAACCGAAACCGAAACATACCTCAATTTGCTTGAACAAAGGCTTAATACCTAGCTTGTTCTTTTCTTTTTCTATTCTTTTACATTCGGCTAGGAGAAATAAAAATAAAAAGATGATAATGGCTTTCTTTAATTTATGTTTGTTTTATTATAGCATTATAATATGTTATTATTATTTTAACTTTTATTTTTAATATATAAAACCATATATTATCAATATGCCGTCCACTACCTATTATTATTGGTTAAATTACAACATAAAGCCTCCAAATTATAAATACAACAACAATTAGACACTTTCTTATTTAACTATCAAATTTTCATTTTATGTGATTAAGCCATTTTCTCAAATTAAGCACACAAACAATAAAATAAATTCACGAAAATTTCACACATGTAAATTCACACATAATTAACACAAAAAATAATATTAAAATATTTTTCAAACTCGGATTTATGGTCCCGAAACCACTGTTTCGATTAGGGTCAAAATTGGGCTGTTACAAATAATTTCTTCAAAGAATTTTCTCTCTACAACTTTTCTCTTGAATTCAAGTGTGTAAAATAATAACTCAATGCTTTCTTTATATAGGTAGAGTTAAGAGAGTTCAACTATGATTAATCTTAATCACTTTAATATTAAATTAATATAATACTTATTAAGATAAATATTAAATTAAATAAAATATTAAATCTTATTAAATTAATAGAATATTTATCTACAAGATAAACATTAAATTAAATTTGACATTAAGATAATCACTTTAATATTAAATTAATAAATACTATTAAGATAAGTATTAATTTTAATTTAATATTAAATCTATTAAAAATATTATTTTTGGAATAATTAATTTGAAATTAAATTCTCTGGTAGAGTCTTAGTAGGAGTGTAATTCTTCCACTACTCAACCATCGAAGACCCACCATCGCCGACTATTTTTCGACCACTAGAATGTCATCGCCGCAGTCGTCAGCACCCCAAGCTTGTTC
The DNA here is from genome assembly GCF_025698545.1 of Gossypium raimondii. Classification (NCBI taxonomy): domain Eukaryota; kingdom Viridiplantae; phylum Streptophyta; class Magnoliopsida; order Malvales; family Malvaceae; genus Gossypium; species Gossypium raimondii. The sequence continues at coordinate 29,187,525 of NC_068572.1, read as the reverse complement.
AGTTAATGCCAGTTCGATCCGGGCCATTAACAGCCCAACTAGTCAGGTCCAGCCACTAGTTGGACCGTAATCCCAGTTTCACTTACTAGGCTCGGTTCGATCGTTTTTTGGGTCTTGGTCTCGATTTTGGGCTCTTGGGCCCAATTTACGATCTCAAGTCCAACTTTCAAGTTGAAAATTAATTTCTAACAATACCATATTAATTTTAATTAATTTGATTAATTTAATTTTACTTAATCAAAATTACTTTTCCCAAAAATCAATTAGATTTTCCAAATTAATTTTCAAGAAAAATTTTTCATCAAATTCTCTAGTTGAACAATTCTTACGACTGCCCAATTTAATTCCACATCGAACAAATCGACTCAATTAAATTATTTCCAAAGTCATAGAATTTTCTTTTGATTCAAGTGCAGTCTAATCGAGCTTTTATTGAGCTAGCAGAGGGACCAATCAGACATATACAATTAGGCTCTAGTAATTGTAATTATATCCAGAAGCATTGTTCCGATGATTCGGAATTACTTAATCATGGATTCAGTCTACAAGAAGTACCATTATTGAAAACTCCTTATTGTACACTTTTTACGAAAGTAATTCATCCAACTACTATTTTATCTTATTGTCATCATTGTGTATTTTTAATGATCAATATGATCACTGTCAAAACATGACTGTGATAAATTGCTCGTTCGAAAACTAGCAACTCATGGTCACGTTCCATATTTATAAATCTAAACAATGCTAATGAGAAGATATCGTTAACTCTTTAATTGAGTTATGAATTCCACTGTTGCTAGTAAAGTCATGTCATACACAAGTCATATACCCAACATACCGGCTATTGACTCGATCATATTTAGAGCATGAGCCTCCACTTATATCAAAGCACATGAGTTACATACGCGTGGCCAGTGGCTAACTCAAGATTTAGGTAAATCATACCATGAACGTCACAAGTGAATTAATTCACAAACGGATTTAGAATTAACTCATCTTTGGTCTAGTCCAATGTATTATTCTTTCAATTAATACATCTATGTCTCTACTCGTGGAATCAACTGCTTCGATAGCCAAGACTAGTCAACTCCTCAATTGGAATTGTAGACGACATAATAATCCCTCTCAATATTTGAATCAAATGCTCACTTTGATTCTTTTACTGGATTACAAACTCGTTTATATTATCTACTGAAGTAAGTTGTCTTTCTCGCAATGTAAACATTATTACAATGCCACTTATCATCAGCTTGAACTTAGACAGTCAATGACATAATATTTGCTTGTCACAATTTCGCTATACATGCAAAATATGAAAGACAAAAATACAAAAGACATAATAGTGAAATGTGATATTAACTTTATTTATTTATTATCATTCAAATAAATAGAAAACAATTATATGTTTACTGCAATATGGGCACATTTCCTAATAACCAAATCTTATTCTAATGGATGAAACATTCTAAATCATCCCATGGAATCCTGGACAATCATGTTACATACCATGAGAACGCCCAGGTTTGATGGATAGCTTAGACTCCAGATAACCTCTATACATAACGTGAAAATACTCAAATTTGGCGGATACCATAGAATTTAGATAACGTCCATACATAGAGTAGACAAACTCAAGTCTGGCGAACTCTTAGACCACTTATAATTACGAATACGTCAAGTTCTCTGTACTGATGAGCTACTATGACGGATTCACTCTTCAAAAACGCTGCTGAGAACTCATTCAGGAAATACCCCTGAGGCAAAATCATATTTCTCCACAAAGGCAGTTAACCATATTTCGCCTCAATGGCATTACATAATAAGCCACAAAGGCATCACAGATCACGAAGGCATCACAGAATACACCATAAAGGCATCACATAATTGACCTTATCGTACTGCTTTTCTAGAAAGTTCCATGGCCATAATCTTTCCACAAATTTATTTCATGATCAATCATTCTGGTTAGCATTATAGCTACCCCATCGGAGGCTACACAATAAATCTCCATTTTCACATTGATCTGCCTGTCCGGTTAGCAATGTACTTGTCCTACCGGAGGCAACACAAATGGTTCTCTTTCTTACCTTTTTACATAAATCAGAATTATTTGGCATTTTGCATTTAACACTGAACAAAATTACATAGATTTCATTCATACCCTTGATAGAGAAGACAGCAATGCATGAACAACCATTGTAAATTAACATGCATGAGTCAGGTTAAAGACTCACCTAAAACTCACCTTTACCTCGGCTCGAAGTTCCTGTTCTGATAGTCCTACTAGAACCATCAGCAGCAACTGCTTAAAAGATCATAGAACTTCCATTAAAACTCCATTTGTAGACAGTTTTACCAACATATCAATTTCATGTGACCTCGATGTAGGGCCTCTCACTCCCACTCTATTGTTATTATGACTTATAACAACCCTATTCTTCAGAAATCTCAACATGTAGAATTATTGAACTTGCTAGGAGATTGAAACATTCACTACTTAAACCAAACATCCAATCCTAATGAAGAAAAAGAGATTGTTTAGGTTCAGTTCCCCTTTAGTGGATCTTGACAAGTGTCAAATGCATACTGAAATTTTCCCTTAAATGCCTTACCAAAATCGGGAAAAAATTATAAAAGGAAATCCATATGCAAATATTGTTTGACTAGTCAAGTCCATTTAGTTGACTCTTAACCAATGTCACTGCAGGGCCCACTTGCATAGTTTTCGAGTAAACCGAGCGTACCGTACCCCTGGTGATAACTCATATGTGGAATATTTTTAAAAACACTTTAGTCTCCTACAATTTTCTCATACACTTAATAGGCGCTTCTTACTAAGCCAAAACTCTGAGGCATACTTTTCATTTTTCGTACTCTTTCTTCAATTGAAGAATACCTCGAGATGAAAACTTTAGATACTTTCATGAGTGGATACTTTATGTGCCAAACTTTAGCTTGCCCGAAGTCTGTAAAATGGCAGACTATACTACCATAGTACTCTAAAACAAGTAATGTACATGCGTACTGAACCTTTTTCCTAAGTCTGTATATGTTGGGGTGTGACATGATGCCATGGAGTCTTTCATCCATGGTTTTACCCATCATACCTTCCTGCTATAGCATCTTTCATCTATAGTCTTACACCGTATACTTTATACTAGATTGTCACAGCCTCTCTCATATATAGTCTTACACCATATACGGTCCTTACAGTGTTGCCCCGAAGGACTAGTTGATACCGTCGTCGCGGTAAATACCATTCCATAATTTCATTTCCCAATCAAATCCTCTCTCTCTAAGCTTAATTCTTAAACACCGCACTATTCCTTCCGCAAGGTTTGGAGATTCACCCGAGGCGGTAACTAATGGGTTCTTTCCCCATTCCCTTCTTGACTTTATCTAACCCCTTGAGGTTTACCCATAACCATGTAATGCATGCTTATCTCATCTTATTTCATGTTTATGAAACCATGGCATGCCCAAATAGCGTAGACCATAATAGTAGGTTTGGAGTTTGGAACTCACTTGAAACTTCATCGTTCCCATAGCTTATTCCTTCTCTCGAACACCAGAGCTTCCATTCTCCAGAAAATAGCTTACAACAAAAAATCTAATGGTTAAACTTACGTTACATCTTAAAAACTTAAGCTTTCATAGCATGCAGAACCCTTAAATCAGTTCTTGAAACTCCATAGCTTCATTTTTTAACTTTTACGCATACAGAAAGGCTAAGAACCTTACCTATTTTATGGTTTCCCTACTTTTCCAACTTTATTCTTGTGAAGTCTGCTCTATTCTGAACCTTCCATGGTTATTCATTCTTCAAGCTACCGAATAAGATAAAGAACGAGAGAAATTGGACAAGGTTGGAAAGAAAAATTATCCTTGAAAGTCAACTCCCAGTTATTTATAGCCCTTCGTACGCTAGTTCCAATCCTATGAGAGTTGTATAAGGCTAATTATGATGTCTCTCATTTAGAAACTAATTGATTCCATTCTAAACAAACTAAAATTGGACCTCAAGTATGTGCAATCCGGTTTCTAGCTTTCCAGTTTCTTCAATAAGGCTGCCAACTTATGATATTTTTTTCAATTTTGTCCTCCAATTATTTCAAGTTTCTAAGTTAATTGGAAATAGGATGTTACAGAATCATTCCCTGTTTGGTCACATATGGAAAGAACACCCAAAATCTAGGATCCACTCGGATGTAAGCTTAGAGTTTTCGCTTGTTGAAACCAACAAGAAATCATCACCCTTGTCATCGATCAAATTAGCAATAGCTAAATCTTCCTCGTTGCTCTCAGTAGCCCTTTTATTTCATAGTTTGTAATAATCTACCTTGATGTGACCTAACTTCTTACAATTGTCTTGCTTTCTTGATGCTACCAAAACTAAGGCTTACCTATTTGACTTGTTATCCAAAACAAACTCATTGTCGAATTTGTCTTTGCTCAATAGATGACCTTTCACATCCTCGAACGAGAGATTTTCTTTGCCATAAATCAGAGTCTCCTTAAAAGATTTGTATGAAAGGGGTAAAGAGCACAATAATAACATAGCCTAATCTTCATCGTCAATCTAAACCTCAACATTCTTTAAATCATTCAAAAAAGTAATAAATTAACTAATGTGACCTTTAAGGTGCTCACCTTCGTCATGCAAAACGTCTACAACGGTTGTTTCAACACCAATCGATTAGCTAGAGGTTTTGTCAAGTAAAGGGTTTCTAACCTTTTTCACAGGGTGTATGTCGTTTTCTCCATCAACACCTCCTGCAATACATTATTCATGAGGCACAATTGAATTGCAGATATGTCATTCTCATCAAGCTCTTCCCATTTTGACTATTTCATATTTGCGGGTTTCTTCCCTGTAATGACCTTTTTCAAACCATTCTGTATCAGTATTGCCGTCATCTGAACTTACCACAGATTGAAACTTGTGATGTCATCGAACTTCTCAATGTTAAACTTTGTTGCTGCCATCTCTGAACGGGTTGAATGCGGAAATCGACGAAGCTCTGATACTAGTTTGTTGGGGATAAACCTGATTAAGCAACGAACAAGTAAAATAACAAAGAAATTGAAAAGATCGAACACAAATATGTTACGTAGAAAAACTCCTCTAAAAAGGATAAAAAACCATGGGCAAAGATAATTTCACTATAATGGAAAAAACGAAGAGTACAAGGATGGAGATAGAACTAAATTCCGAAACTTGAAATAAGAACTCTTAAAATGTAAATACAAAATTCTATGAAAGCTCGTAAAAGCTAATACCTAAATGTGTAATGTGTTTAATCTTTCTAGGGCAGAAAAGTTTCTATTTATAGGCTAAATTCGTAGGTCAAATAATATTAAAATAATCTACACTAATCAGAGTTTGACTGAAATAAATACTCAGAGTTTAACTAGGAGAAGAAAACCGAGAAAATTTCATGACATATCACCAAATGGCGATGTCCCCTGTCATGTCGTCGGGACGTCGTTTATGCTTCTCCCCTGTTTTCGTCCTAACGACATCGCTCTCTGTTTGTGCCCAAATTTGATTGAAATGCAAGACATACTTTACAGAGGCTTCTTGAGCAGAATGTGATTTCTCTCTTGTTTAGCTTTTTTCTCGCTCCGTTTTTTCTAAACTTCTTTTCTCTCTCTTGAACACGAAACCTTGCATAAGCTTTTTTTATTAAAAAAATATTAAAAAGCATTAAAAATAATATTAAAAACATTATAGATAATTTAAAAGTCATTTAAAATGGAATTTATTAACTCAAAACTAAATAAGAATTACTTGAAAACAATACAATGTGAAGGAATTAAAGCTAAAAAAGTATAACAAATATTGGCTGCTCACATGTCTACTTCAATGAACAAATGATTCAATCCCTGGTGGTACTTTAAATTAACTTCTAGTTGTAGTAGAAGCCAATGTTGTCAAACCTGTCGGGTGGATACCACTTTTGGAAATGATAGTAGATACGTTTAATCATTCTGGCCAAGACAGCAAATTCACAACAAATTATCACAGAAGCTTATGAAATCTTGGTGGATTCGTTAACACATGCCGACATAAACTTATCTGTAGCTGAAGCTCCTATTTTAAAGTTATCGTATTTGGATGGATCATGTCTGAGAGAGGCTACTTAGTCAACTTGAATATGAGTCATTATTTTCAATATAAAGAATGAGATATTTTAAAAGTTCATTCATCAGAGAAATAATAATAAATATGCAATAAATCATGAATAATCAAGATTATTTCCATTAATAAACTATTAAACTAAGAGGAAAACTAATCTGATCAGAAAAAATTAACAGTGTAAAATATGGGCTCATCAGATAAATAATAAAACAACCAACAATAATATATATTTTTAAAAATAAAGTTAATATAAATCCTTTGAAAATAACGATTTTGATTTCCGAAGAATTTGTTTGGAATATTTTTCGATTAACATTTTGTTTGAATGATATTTTGTTTTGAATTTTGAAATTTTTAAAATTATCATTTATAGAGAAACTTTTTATTCTGAGAAACAAAAATAGAGAAACTTTTCAACAGCAGAACATTTTATTTGAACTTTTGTAAATGTAAACATTTTGAAAATTTTTATTTAAATTTTATAGATTTTTGAATTTTAACTTTTTTGGAAAACTTTTAGCTTTTAAAATTTTATATATATATATATATATATATATAAATTCTTATGATTTCTATAAATTCAATAGCTGTGGATTTACACGTGTCTATATTTTTCCACCGTCCTATTTGTTTCTTCTTTTTCCATCTCAACGTTTATTAATTAACAGAAATAGTTAATGCTATATTTTAATTTCGAATAGTTAATGCCATATTTACTTGCCTATAGTTAATGCTGATTTTTTTTTGAATTTTTAATATTTTATAATTATTTGTTGACATGATTTATAAGACAAATAGTGACATATCAAGATGAAGTACACATTAATTACAACGCGAGACATCGCTAAAAATTTAATGTTTCACTCAATATTTCTCTTAAAAGTAAATGGACTCTTTTAAAAGATTAATGGTTAAATTTAACTTAAAATAATAATAAATATCAAATTAACAAAATATGTAAACATTGAGAGCTAAATTTACCATTATAATTACGTAGTATACAAAGAATGAAGCTTATAGTAATTTATTTTACTAATAAAGAAATCCATTTCTGTAGTCGTTTATCAAATAAATAAATTGCAATTGGGGAAGAGCAATAAAATTTAGATGTAAGGAAGAAAATGCATTTGATTATTAAACATGTTATTTGTTATTGTTTTAATAACAATTTTGACCAAAATTATAATAGTAGCATTCGGTCAAAATGTAATATATAAGTTTAATTGAAATGTTACATACAGAATGTATCAAAGAATTTAATTAATTAGTTGTATTATTATGGGATAAATGTTAAAATTATAAATTAATTTTAATTTAATGTATAATATTTAATATAATACCGAGAGAATGTAAGATTGATTAAAAAAGAGTCACAGTAAAAAATGTAAAAAAATATTTAAAATCCAAACGTAAAAATCTTATTTCGAAGTTCAATATTATTTGATTTAATAATAATAAGTTTAGATAACATAAACTAGAGGTAGGCCTCATAATGATTAGAATAAGGGCATTAAAGTTATTGTAAATACTAGAGATTGAAACACAGAAATCCAACTCAGAATGTCCAGTTTCCGTGAGATTCCATTTTGGGTGATTTTCAGAGGATGAGAACTCTTAGTCCTTTCCTTCCCCTTCTGATTTTGGCATTTGTGTTAGCAACACTCCATACTTCCAGTTGTCGGCAAATCACCGGGCCTCCCTACCACCAAACGCAACCCAACTTAAGAAGCAAGTACGAGGCTGTTCACGGCGTCTCACATCTACTTGTCCCCGGAGGACCAAGCCCACTGCACAACTGATCACTATTCTTCATTCTTCTCCTCCCTTTCCGTGCCAAAATTTCTGGAATCAGTATTGAAAAGAATGTTTCAATGTGCATGGTATATGCAATAAGCACAGGTTTTGTCTGCCACAGACTGAAAGAACGTATTTCAATAGTACTTCTATATGAATGTTTCAAATTAGAATAAGATCATCACGAAACTAGGCAAAGACAACAATAAGTAACTAGTGCAGCCTGATCAATTGGCGACATCCATATTTAAAACTCAAAATATGAATTTTTTAACAGTATAAGCATAAAAATAAAAAATATTTTCTTATTAGTGTCGTCGATATGTCAGGCGGCACCTTATTATTTTTAATAAAATATTTTTTAAGCAGAAAAAAAATCTCTAATATAATAAAATTTATCGCGTATTGAAATCTGGACTCGTGACTAATTTATTATATCAATTTTTTTCTTTTCAACTTTAATTTTAAAAAATATATAATATAAATATTATATTTATTATTATAAAAAGGGGTTGGGTTGGTCCCCAACCCCCACGCATCTAAGTTAAAAAAAAAACAAAAGAGTTTGAAGCTGCTGCTGTTAAGGTCCCCCTCCGTTTAGCCCCAGGTAAGGTTTGTTTTAATTTATTTTTAGTATAACTAGTTATTTTAATAATAGTTTAGTATTATTAAAGCATGTGATTTTATTAAAATGTTTGTACTTATTTATTATCAAAACAAAAGTATGTTATAATTCTTTTTAGTATAATTAGTTATATTAGTAGATGTTTAGTATTAAGGTATGATATTTGTGGGCAAAACACTAAAAAAAAACCTATTTTTTAAAAAATTTATCGGAATGGGCCCGGTAATAAATTAATTACCGGAATGACCCAATTCCCAAAGCGCCCACGTCGGTAGCGATGTCGAGGGCGCGTGGTGAAAACGCTTCCTCAAGGAAGCGCTTTGCCTACGTGGACCAAAAGCGCGCCTTCAAGGACACATTTTCCTGCCACGTAAGCGCTCCCCTGGGGACACGTTTTGCCTGCGCGTGAACAGTACCAACGGCTATTTTTTTGACCGTTGGTGACTCCCCAACTGTAAAAAAAAACTATAAAACCCCCCATTTCATTTTTTTTCACAACTAAATCCTTTCTCTAATATTCTCTCTAATATTCTCTCAAATTCCTCTCAATTCCTCTCAAATTCCTCTCAAATTCCTATTTAAAAGAGCTTTAATCTTTTAATTATTTTTAAAAAAGTTTTAAATTTTATTTTTTTGAATTTTTTTAAATTGTAAAAATTTGTACGAATTTAGCAATGACCGGAGAATTGATTCGTCTTGATGACAAACACATATTCGTCGAACAAACGAAAATGGTAAGTGTTAAATTTAATTTTTAAATATTATTTAAGATTTTTTTATTTATGTAATTTTAAATAATTATTAATTTTTTATTTTTTATAAAAGTCTATATAGATCAGATATTGCAATGCTATATCCGTAATATGCATGGCCCTCCATCACCGTTAGTAGAGAATTACCTGCGGGAAGCGGGTTTTTGGCACATGGCGACAGTAGGCCGGGGATGCAAGTTGGACCTGAAACTTATCAGTGCGTTGATTGAGAGGTGGAGACCCGAGATGCACACATTCCATCTTCCATGTGGAGAGTGCACTATCACTTTAGAAGATGTCAATCTGCAATTGGGATTATCGGTGGACGGGTACCCAGTCACCGGGTTTGTTCAATCTGGCGATTGGGGAGCGGTATGCTACGAGCTTTTGGGCGCTATTCCAGAGAATATTAACGGAGGTCGAATCGAGATGGGCTGGTTACGAGACACATTCCCGGATCTGGATGATGATTCAACCGAACTAGAAAGAATCCGATATGCTCAGGCATACATTATTCAGATAATTGGAGGTTATCTGATGCTGGACTTGTCACGGAACCTCGTACATCTAAGATGGCTGCTGAAACTCGTTGATTTTAGAGCAGCTGGTGAATTGAGTTGGGGGTATGCTGTTTTGGCCATATTGTACTGAGAGATGTGCGGGGCAACGCAACCAAGTAAAGTGAAAATCGGAGGTTGTCTGTCACTACTGCAGTCATGGGCACGGTTTCACTTTCCATTTTTACGTCCTCGAGTGGACCACTCATATACATTCCCACTTATAACGAGGTAAATTTTATATTAGATTTTACAATTATTAAGTAGATTAAAACTATAATAGTATGCTAAAAATTTATTTAATTAGGTGGAATCATCCAGCAAGTTATGCTGGATTGCCTAGCTCTCTTGAAGATATACGGCTTCTATTAGACCAACAGTCGGAAGCACAAGTAAGTATTAAATAAAATTGACATTTCATCATGAGCTAGTCGATTGGTATTTAGTATTATGTATTATGTATTATGTATATAACTAATATACGCATCATGTTTATATAGTTTCAATGGACACCATACGAGGATTCGACAATTCGCATATACCTCTCGAACACCAGTCACAACTGCATCATTTGGCGATGTAAATTGTACATATAACTCAATATAGGGTGCTCCACTAGCGAGATGAGTCTGCACCATTGCCTCCAAGCTACGAGCACCTTTTATGTCAAACGAGTCATATGTCACCGGATCAACAGAAGAACAAAATCGATACGTAATAGATAGAACTTTCATTAGCGCCGTTCTGAATATTTTACGCCTAATTCTTTTACGAAGTTCTGTCAAATCTATGTTCTGGTTAAAAACCAGTCGCACTGTATTCTCCGATAAAAAACAACACCGTTCTCGGTGTGGCAAACCTCACCACCATAGTAAATAACAACACTAATACGTTCACTTATCTTCAATTTCTATCCTTCTTAGCCTCTCTAAATTTTTTTTCTGGAACTTATGCAATATGAGGGAAAATTTTGCCTTATTTATAGCCTCAGGCCATGCGCTACTGTAGCAAAAGTGCATCCACGTGGGAGCTTTTTTCAGGGGTTACTGTAGCAAAAGCGCGTCCACGTGGGAGCTTCTTTCAGTACTTCTGCTGACAAAGCATCTTGCTTAAAGCGTTTTTGACATTGTTTGCTCAGAAACGTCTACTCGAAATTATTTTTTCAGGGGCTACTGTAGCAAAAGCGTGTCCACGTGGGAGCTTCTTTCAGTACTTCTACTGACAAAGCATCCTGATTAAAGCGTTTTTGACACTGTTTGCTCAGAAACGTCTACTCGAAATTATTTTTTCAAGGGTTACAGTAGTAAAAGCACATCCACGTGGGAGCTTTTTTCAGTACTTCTGCTGACAAAGCATCATTCTTAAAGCATTTTTAACACTGTTTGCTCAGAAACGTCTACTCGAAATTATTTTCTCAGGACCTACTGTAGCAAAAGCGCGTCCACGTGGGAGGTTCTTTAAATTAACAAATATATTAAATTAAGTAACCTTAAACGCCAAAGCCTAATTTATTTGAGTTTTTACTTAAAAACCCTAAACACTAAACCCTAAACTAATTTTTTAAAAAATTATAATTAATTTACTCAAGTAACCCTGAACCCTAATTTACTTGATTTTTCCTTTAAAACCCTTAACTCTAAACCTTAATCTAATTTTTAAATTTTTTTAATTAAATTACTCAAGTAACCCTAAACCCTAATTTAATTGATTTTTTCTTAAAAAACAATAAACATGAAAACTAATCCAATTTTGAAAAATTTATAATTAATTTAATTGACAAGCCCTAAACCCTAATCCCTTATTTATTTAATTTTTCCTCTTAAACTCTGAACTTAAAAACACAAAAACCCTAAAAACCCTAACCCTAACCCTAAACCAATAACCCAAAACCCACCGTAGGAGACACGGGCAAAACGCTTCCTCAGGGACTTGTTTTTCTGCTACGTCCCCTGACATCGCGCTGACGTGGACGCGCTTTCGCGGAAATGGGGCCATTCCGGTAAATAATTATATTTCGGGCCTATTTCGGTAAATTTTTAAAAAAATTGGGCTTTTATAAGTAATTTGCCCGATATTTGTGTTAAAAGGTTAGTACTAATTATTTTGTATCTTTGATTTTTTATATTACAAACACTTGGATGGTCCCTCCCTCCCTCCCCACAGATTAAGGTGTCCCAAAAAAACAAGCATATATTTTTTCTAATAGTATAATTATTATTAATCGTTTAGAATTGTGTTAAAAGTTTAATTTTTCTATAATAATATGTTAACTTTGAAAAAAAATTTAGAATTGTGTTAGTTTAGATATTTGTAATAGTACTATATATTTTTATTTGTTAGTATAGTTAATTTTGTATTGGTTGTAAAAGTGCACTATATATTGTTTAATTGTTAGTACTATTAAAATTGTGTTACTTTAGATATTTCTAATAATACTATATATTGTGTTAAGTCGAATATTAAAGAAAATTTAAATTGTTTTTGTAGATATCAATATGAGTTCTTTAATTACTATAGAAGATCACACAGTTAGAACGATCCATTTACCGGTAAGAGAATGTTCTAATGTTGTACGTATTTTTTTGGCATAGTTGCACGCAATTTTATATTTAATTGTGAGATCTTAACCAATTTTGTAATATAACTAGGGTCTGTACCGCGTGTTAAGGCCACGTGGCCATGGTCCGAGCTACCAATCGGATGCACGGATTATGTCCTACTTAGATGCTACGAGATTTGGATCAGTGGCATTAATCCATGTGTTTGAGTTGAGGGACGACTTAATACCGTCACTAATTGAGCAGTGGTGCCCAAAGACACACACCTTTCATTTACTGTGTAGGGAATACACCATCACACTGGAAGATGTCGCAATGAAATTAGGGCTCCCCGTGGACGGTGATGCGGTAACCGATTCAAGCGACATAGCAAATCTTGCGGCTCTCTGCTATTCTTTGCTTGGACGCTCTCCTAATGATGGTACCGATAAATTTAAGGGTTTAAAAATTTCGTGGCTAAAGGAAAATTTTGAAACATTATCGGATTATGCGACCAAGATGAAGAAGATACAGACTGCTCAAGCCTATATACTACAACTTATAGGGGTACTTGTGCTGGACTCCAATAATAATAGGGTCCACTGGATGTACCTACCTTTACTTAGTAATTTGCAAGGTGCCTATTCATATAGTTGGGGTTCGACAGTACTAGCTACGCTATATCGTGAACTTTGTCGGGCGACAAAGCACAAAATTGTCGATATAGGTGATTGTCTGATACTGCTACAATCTTGGGCGCTATACAGGATGTCATTTTTGGCATCATTGGGTCACCAAGTACATGTGTTCCCACTTGTGAATAGGTAAAAAACAGTTAAACTTGGATTAAGATATTTTTTTCATGAAAATATTTTCTAACAAATTTGGTTTATATTTTTAGATGGTATACTTGTCCAAACATTAGGAAGTTGGAAACACTCATTGTATACCGATAAATAATCGAGGCATACGCTGAGGATGGGGTAATTTAATTTTAAATCCCTAAATTATATTAGTGTTATGTAATTAGTTTTTTTATTAAATTACGTTGTAATTATTATTTTAATCATGTGTTTAATTGTGCAGTTCGTGTGGATACCGTATATCGCGTCGAATGTTGCTTCCGTCATTCCTCATTATCTAGAGCATATGCAATTGTGTGGTGTGTTAACGCACCCATTATCAAGTTTCAAATGGTGGAGTGATATGCCGGAGATCGAGTGCTTTGTCAATTCAGGTGTCATCAACATATTCCGGACATTCCTATACAATTGGGAAAAGATGTCCACAGAATTGGTAAGAAGGGGAAACATGCAAAGAATTGGGCATTAGAGCCTTAAATTAAATAATAATTTGAGAACCTTAAATTAGTTCTCAAGTAATTTCTATACTATAGGAGAAAACATATTCATTTTTTTAATACGACCCATTTCTCTAACTTCATCATTTTCATTCATTTTTGTTCATTTGGTTCTACTTGCAATTCATTTCTGGTTTCAATGAGTTAGTGGAGGGATCGATTGGACATATGTAGTTAGGGCTCTGATAGTTTATGATTAAGTTCCAGCTTTTTGCCTATTAACTATAAACTTATTCAGTCACGAAGTCATTTCATTATAGTATCATGACAGAGCTCTCCTTAATTGCATACCATTACGAAAGCAACTTAATCAATGTTTGTCCAAGGACCTTGTCATATGCATGTTACCCTAATAGGATATCCTTAATCTTTTCAGGAAAAATTCATTCTCCTAATATGATCCTATTTTTTCACACTATTAAGTTCATGTGTGAAGCTATTAATGCATTTATTCAAAATATAACAAAAACTTACTTCAAAAAAATTTAAAACCAAATGTTAACACTAATGCAAAAACTAATAAAATGACTTTAAATGCCACTTGAAAACAAGCTCCTTAAAAGTGAAAATGGCCTAATTTATCATATCAAATTACAACATATCACTAAGCCGCCGCCACCAGCAACTTAGTAGAGATATACTTAAAAGGAGAACATTGATAGCATGATTGGCCATTATGGTCAACACATGACTATCTTTGGCCAGGTAGTGAACCATTACATTGCTACGCCTAGCCTCAACTTACCTTCATGACCACCTACTCTGGTTATTCTTTGTATTCCTACTCAATTGGATATGAGTGACAATACACCACCTTCGCTACCTCAAGCTTATGTGGGATCATCCTCTTCGGTACTAGGAGGGGAGACATCAATGCCTCAAGAACAACCTTCCTAGTTACACCATTTGTCCAAGCATATACAATAGCTACAAGAGCTACTCTTGGATGAACCTCCTCCTACTAATGAGCTTAAGAGAAGAAAGCTTAAAAAGGTTGTTGAAGAAGAAGTTAAGGAGGAGTAGGAGGAGGATGAGTGACCTTTTTCACTTAGTGCTTGAACATTCTTACCTTTCATTTTATATTGTCTTTCCTAGTAGATTAGTTAGTACTTTTATTTCTTTTTAGTTATTTGCTTTAGGCTGCATTTGTTTCACTGAAAATAGATTAATTTTCTAGAAAGTTTGATATTTTCTAGTGTTTGGACAATTCTACGTAAATTATTTTTCGTTGTTAGACGAATTTTCTTGAAATCGTTTTCTAAAAGTTGTTCTTAGTATAACAAACACAACATAAATATGTGTTAAAAAAATTCTAGTAGCATTTTCTTTTGACAATCAAAATTTATTTTGTAATAAGAAAAAATATTATAATAATTAATATCATATATAAACTTAATAATCAACAATGCCTAATTAAAACTTAATTTAAACTACATATATTACATATATGAGAGTGGATAGTGATTCATTAGAGTTGAAAGGGATAAATGAACTAGTATTGTGGCGATGGTGCAGCTTGATTTGCAGTTTACTTAAGGTCAATGGAGGAAAGGGTGGACAAAAAGGATTTCTTTAATATTTTTAGGGTTTTGTACCAATTTCCTTGCAATTTTCTTTTTAGATTCTATTGTAAATACTTAGGTTAATTAGATTTCTAGTAGCTTTGTGTTGTATTTTCTTATATACCAATCACAATTGGACTTATAGAGCAAGTGTAGGAAGATTGTACCTCGGGCAAAACTTCAATTTGAGATCACCATTATTGAGCATTTTTAAACTCAAATCTTTGGTTTTTCCTGCGCTTATTTGATGATGTTGATACGATGGACCTATTTGTAATGGTTGTATTAGAAAGGATTAAGAAGGAGCGGAAATAGCAGCTAATGAGTAATGTGACAAATCGACAAATGCTATGAGCCTAATAACATAAGCCCATTTTACAACAATGGTTAGACCCTTTCCTGATTATTTTCAATGGGCTTAACTCATTAATAAGACCATTTTCATTAACCTTTTCACACCCTTCCCTCTCCCTACCCACAATCGAATTTGCCGCCGGGGAAACAAACGGTTCGACTCGGAGAGGGAGAGATGGTAATGTCACCTGTGGTTAACACGTACCCTTTGTCCAGCTACACCTTTGGTACCAAAGAGCCGAAGATGGAGAAGGACACGTCCGTCGCCGATCGCCTTGCTCGCATGAAAGTCAAGTAATTCATTTTTTCACTTTCTTCATTTTATTCCTTGTATAATTTCATATTTTTCCAGGATTTTTAAAAACCCTAGATAAACCCCAATTTCCCTTTTGGCTCCTGAGAATGCTGACTTGAAGTTGGGTTTTCATGTGCTTAGGGTTCCTTTGTACTATTCTGTTTCAGAAATATGGAAAAGAAAATGAGGAAAAAAGGGCTAATTTTGAATTGCTTTGTGTTGGACTGTTCGAATTAGTTGAGTCGGTGGTCTTCGAAACCCTAGCTGCTTCTCGTTTCTTAGATCATGTTGGGATCTGGGGGCAATATGTAGTTCAAAACCTATTTACTGGTAAAAACCATATAACATTTGAACTGAGATTTTGATTTTGTTTCTCGTATTTTAGACGATGTAAAAGTATTGACTTGGTTTTTGGGTAAGCAAAAGCAAGAAAACCCTTTTTCAAAAAAGAAAACAGGTGCCAATTACTTGAAGAATTTATCATGGATGTCATTAGATTACTTACAGATTGACATGTTGAAACTTTCCTTTACGAGCTTAAGTTAGTAATCGATTTTTTTTATTGGAGTTGCAGTTACATGAAAGAGGGCATGAGAACTAGCGTTGAAGCAATTTTATTGGTATGTAACTGTACCTCTGTTTAGCCATTACATCATAATAACCAACAAGATTTAACCTTATAATGTTTATGCTTCTCTCTCTTTTGCAAAAATGTGTGGTAATGGCTTTCACTCCCACTTTTCTATACACAGTAGTTAGCTCGTACATGTGTTTACATATGACCATGATAGTCAACCTGGAAGAAATTTACAACTATCTTATGTGTATAAAGAGGAATTACATCCTAATACATGAAGGGCCCCTTTTATACGGAATTTATATGTATATTTTAATTATCATTGTCTATGATAATATCTAAAGGAATTAGCATTCTCTTTGGCATTATGAGTTTATCTTGTACTTTTGCTGAACTTACTACTTACCATAATTTTTGTGTGGTTTACAAAAAGTTGGCTTCTAATGATGACCATTTTAATGTTTTTTTATTTTCCCCTTCGATTGCTTATACTACCTTCTCATGCAGGTCCAAGAACATAATCATCCTCACATTCTTCTTCTGCAAATTGGGAACACATTCTGCAAACTTCCTGGTGGACGACTGAAGCCTGGAGAGAATGGTATCATCTTTTAACTATTTTCATATTATGTTGTTCTCCTTACATCGTTTCTGCTGTGCTATTTTGGAGATTCTGTGTCCTTTGTAATACCTTTGCTCTTATGTTTGTTTGGCTTCAGAGATTGAGGGTTTGAAAAGGAAGCTGACCAGCAAGCTTGGCGCTAATTCACCTGCTCTTGTGCCAGACTGGCAGGTACAGATTTTTGTAACTATCTTACTATGATGACTAGTCATGTTTCCTAACAATTTCCATTGATCATTGTAATGGTGTAGCTTGGAAACATTTTCTTTAATTCACATTTCTTTCTGTTCCTTGTTATCTTGTTTCAGATTGGTGAGTGTGTGGCCATCTGGTGGAGGCCCAACTTTGAGACCATAATGTATCCATATTGTCCTCCCCACATCACAAAACCTAAGGTATCGTGTAGATATTGTTGATCTTTTTGTTACTTGATGTTTCTATTTATGACCTGCCCTGTCCTTTCTCAACCTCTGTTATTGATATGATTGCAGGAATGCAAGAAGCTTTTCCTTGTCCATTTGTCTGAGAAAGAGTACTTTGCAGTACCAAAAAATTTGAAACTTCTTGCTGTACCATTGTTTGAGCTTTATGACAATGTTCAGGTAGGCAGTAACCTAATTTTAGTCCATTCTTCAACGGATTTAAGTTTTTAATGTTGTATTGGTTGAGTTGATGAAAATGCGTCTTGATTACAAGATTTCAAAAGTATGGTAAAGGGTAAATGGAAATGAAGAATGGGTGTGTGGCAAATTGCCCGTGGTAGATCATATTATTCATCTGTTTCTTCTCTGAAATTATGTCTGCTTCTAACTGCTAACTTGGTTACCTCTGTCACTTAAATTTCCTTGTTGCTTTTGTCTGAATTTCTACTGCAAGTTGATGAAATGATAAACGGTGGTTTTGCTGCTTGTATTCATTCTAACAAACAGAAGTTAAATGTTGAACAGAGATACGGACCCGTAATATCAACCATTCCGCAGCAGCTCTCTAGATTCCAGTTCAACATGATTACTACATAACTGTGGCGTGGATGTGAAGAGTGAACCTTATCCTTACCTCCCGAGAAAACTTGGAAGGCTGTAGGGTGATGGTATTGAATGAGAGATTTTTTGTGTTACTTGGGGGATACCAAAGTTGACTTGTACGTGACACTTACTTAAACCTTATTCCTAATATCTAGTTAGCTCATGTAGGTCTTTCATTAACAGTGCATTTACAAATATAAAATAACATTATATTTTTTTTATTAAGTTCAATATATAAATGGCTAAAATGATAATTAAACACCTGTAAACAATGCTTATTGGATGGCCCACCCAATTAACTTAATCATCGGTAAAATATTAAATGGGACATTGGATGGTTTTCAGGTTTTTATCCTTCAATTTTTCTAGCAGTGTATAATATTCAATTTATAACTTTTAGCTTACATTTCTAAAAATTGAATATTAAATATCACTATATTATTATGATAACTATAATTGTTGAATCTTGGAACCTATTTATTTCACAATTTTAATCTTACTATACAATTATTTATGAATGTTGCACGTTTTATATTTAATTTTTAAATATTATATTTTAATTATAGTATTTAACATAAAATAATATTTCTTATTTAAAATATTTATATATAGTTCAAATATATTAACTTATCAATTCAAATATTATAATACATTTTTAAAATGATAATTAAAGCATTTTAATATATTCAACATACAATCTAGTTTACTATATATAATTATTCAAAAAACTAATTAATATAATTAACTTTAATATTAATTAAGTGATAGTTAAGATGTTTAACATTCGATTCAAGTAATAACTCTATTTTGCATCAATAAAATTAGCACAAATTTTCTTAAATTTTAAAAATAAACTAATAATTTTAAATTATATTTATCACAATTTTTCCTATATTTTATACTTAGGCTCTACTTGTTTCATTGAAATGGCTTTTGGAAAATATTTTTTGAAAATGAAAAAGTTAATATTTTTAGTGTTATCCATGTAAAATATTTTCCGTTGTTTGGTGATTTCTGAAAATATTTCATAAAAGTTGTTTTCAATGAAACAAACATACATTTGAGATTTTCTTATCTTTTCATTGTTTAATTGAGTTTTTTAATATCTATAAATTTATATTTTACATTGATCTTTGTAAGACAAACATGCCATAAATATATTTGTTATAAAATGTTATAGTGCAATTTTCTTTTAACAATCAATTTATTTTATAATAAGGAAATATTTTGTAATAATCAATTTCATATATAAACTTAATAATAAATAATGCTTAATTAAAACTTAATTTAAATTGTATATATTACATATATGAGAGTACATATTGACACATTAGAATTATAAAGGATAAATGAAGCTAAACATTATTTAAAAGATACTCATATTTATATAATTAAAATATTTATATTTTTATACTTGGTTAAAATATGTCATAAGTCTTTGTAATTTTCAATAAATTTGAAATTTAGTCTATGTACTTTTATTTTGGATTAGTCCTACTTTTAAATATCAAAATTCAAGTTCAGTTATTAGCATTATTAAAACTATTTTGTTAAATTCATGTTAATTATAACTTCATTTTTAGTTACATGAATACCGAGTATTTTTTATTTAAAATGTGACATCAACAAAATTAACAAAAAAGTTTTAACAATGTGAACAATTGGACTTGATTTTCAAATTTGAAAAGTAGAGGACTAAATTCTTGAAAATAAAAATACATGGACTAAATTTCAAAGTTGTGAAGAGTACATAGACTTATGGCATATTTTAACCTTTATACTACAAAAAATTATTATTGCTATATTTATAATATTGTAATAAATATTTATTATTAAAATATTAATATTGAATATTTTTCAATAATATATGAATAATAATATTTAAATTTATTATTGAAATAAAAATGAATTATTAAATAATTTATTAAAATAATAAATTATATTAATAATTTATTATATGATTAGATATAGATAATTAAATATGTATGTTTAATAATATTGAAAATTATAATATTTTATTAATTTTAAATATTTTAAAAATAAAAATTTATTATTAATATAATAATATTAAGTTTGACTTAAGTTAATTTTTATATAAAAATAAAATCACTCATAAAGGAGCTATTTTTTGAAAAATTATTTACGTTTTTCAAAAGGGTAAGTCATTCTACAAGAAAAAAAACTTATTTTCCGTTGACTAAACTGTTCTCCATGAAACAAACACAGGAAATGCAGAAAACATTTTACGGCAGCAAATTTCAGTGAAACAAATGAAGCCTTAGAGTTGTATTCAAGTAATGTAACGGCCCAAAAGTTAGTGGTGTCGGATCGGGGGAGGGGTGTAACAAGTAATAACTTTATTTTAAAATTAGCACAACTTTTGTAACTAATAATTGTAATTTAAGTTCTAATTATTTGTAAATGTGTAATTATTACAACTTTCATTAAATTATAATTATTTTTAAATGTATAATTATCACAACTTCTATTCCATTTCAACTTTTTTAGCTAATAATTCTAAATTTCGATTGAGTCTTAGCTTGACTGGCATCGGCATTGTTGTCAATGTAGGAGGACGTGTGTTCGAGTGTGTTGAAGTGCGTTATCCTCCTATTTAAGGGTTGGAGAGGGGATATGGGTAGTTCTAGACATTATCAAAAAGAGCAGATATGATAATAAATGTGAATTTTTTTAATATTATGGAAAATAAAATGTATTCTCGTCAATTCAAATTTTTTTTCAAAATCATGATTTTATATATATTATAAATAAAATGTATAATTTAAAATTGCCAATGAAACTTTGCCTTAATTGGAAAAGGTAAAGGTCTTGGCTTTTGAGTACCTAAGTTTGAGATTCACTATGCGCAATTATATATATGGGTCTCCGAGTTCCACCATATGTTGTCGTGTATAGGTTTTAATTCAGTTAGTTCTAATTTCAGTTGTTCCAATTCTTAGTCAATCTGTATTGTAATTGTTTAAATCTATACTTCGCTCTAGTTCTTTGTCTGTCTATGTTGTAATAATTTGATTTTATACATTTGTAACACCCCATACCCAACCTAGATGTTATGGTTGGATCAAGGAGATTACATCGTACAAGCAAGAGATACAAACGTTTAGCTTAGAAAGAAACCAACTTCAATGAACATAAAATTTAATTGAACAACTCTTTTGAAAACCCAATGATTTTCCGAAATCACAACTTAATTGGATTGTGTAAAATCAAAACCAATTTACTTGAAAACATTTGTGTACAAAAATATTTTGGGAGAATCTCAATTAGCCTTGCAACAGAAAACCTTATAACTTTTTGTATATAAAATCGCGGTTCATTTTTAGTTATCATAAATTAAACACTCTTGGATGTTTAAAACCTTTGCGTAAAAAAATATGAAAATAATGCTAACGAACTAACCAAAAATTAAAAGAAAATTCACAACAAAATCTAAAAACCCAAAACAGTCCAAAATGTCCATAATGTACAAATAAAAAGAAAAGTCCATAGTGTGTAATCTAAACCATGAAACCTAAGCTCCAGAGTCACCGTCCATTTCTAGGTCGAAGGATTACCTGAAACAAAGCATACAGATCATGAGCTTTAAGCCTAGTATGCAAGATGATCCATATTTTAAGTACATTTATAAACGTATAACAGAACATTTCATAGCATATCTTTCCAAATATTTCATAACGTATCAAAATTTATATGGATTGTATCTTATCATATCATAACATTTCGTGTTATATCGAATAGTAGTATAACATATCAGATCAAATCAGACCATAGCATAACATATCATATCCTACCCCCATCCGCTACACATCATCTCCGTCCAACCAATCACACCATATAGGACTACAAGAGTCCATCCATCCAATCACACCAATATGTGGCAGTGTGCCACGCATATATTTGCAGCTGAGCTGCCATACATAGATTTACGGTCTAGCCGTCATAATTGCAGTATAAACTGCCATATAAAAGTTCCTTCGTCATATCACATCATGCCCCGGAAACACATGCATATCATAATCAAATATCACACATACTTATATCACACAACATATAGCTAGCATATACACATATTTTCATATAGATCATAACATAGTTTATGGTTCATTTATAAATTATCCTACCTAGCATACCTTTAAGTTTATTCATATGTAATTACGTACTAAACTTAAGCTTTTCCGACCTTGTATGATGTTTATGGACCTAAATTTCAAGTCTCTTAAACGCCTTCAATCAAGCTTAAAAACTAGCCAAAATGGCCTACAAGGCCCCGAAAGCTAGCCCGTGTGGTCCACACGGTTTGCAAAATTTCATATGGCCATGTGCTCTACACGGGCTACATAAACACACACGGCCTGACACACGGCCTGTCACATGGCTGTGTAGCACTAGGCAGTTTTGAAAACAACCCCCTATTTCATGATTTATCAAATTTCTAATGAATTTTAAGGTCGTTTTTGTAATACCCCTAACCCGTATCCGTCGTTAGATTAAGGTTATGGAGTATCACCAATCAATTGAAAACTTTAAACATCACAACATTCAATAATTTCAAAAAAAATCATAAACCATTTATTTTTCATATATATTTCATCCCTAAACCGAGCCCTCGAGGCCCTAAAAATCGTTTGGGAGCAATTCGAGACTAATTTGAAACAAAATAAAAAAATCAAGAAAAAGAAGCAAAATTTGAAAATAGGGGACGTACGGCCGTGTGGAACCTCCCAAACTGTGTAACTTTCGAACAAGGGACACACGGCCGTGTCCCAACCCGTGTCTTCATTGGTGTAACTCTCTGAGTAGTGTCACACGGCTATGTCACACGCCCGTGTGCCAGGCTGTGTAACTCTTTAAGTTACCCCACATGCCCGTGTGCGAGGCCGTGTGTTAGGCCGTGTAACTAATTGACTTGCATACAAAAGATCCTCAGATGACACACAAGCGTGTCGCAAGGCCGACTGCCTCACATGCCTAAGTCATACACCTGTGTCTCGGGCCGTGTGAACCCAAAATGATCCATTTCTAACTCAATTTCACTCCCTTATTGAATAAGTACCTACACACTTTCGAAAACACATATGGAAGATGCAATTCAACTTCAAACACACTCAAACCTAATCATACAATCATTCTATGTATCAAACATTTATCAACATTGACACCTCAATATGTTTCATCACTATTCATTCCCAACTTGTAACCACAAACACATTCCTCTATATAAACAACATCCATTTCATTACAAGCTTAAGTTATCTCATAGCATATCATGTCATACTATGACCTATCAAACATATTTAGGTAACAAATAGGAGATCACAAGTTCAAATGCACAACACATCACAACATATTACTCAAAAGCTAGGCATTCGACATAACAATACATAGGGTCCTAATACATGCCATATACCAAAACTGATAAATTTAGTCTACCAAGATTTCTGGATAGTGTGATTCCTAGTGTTGACCCGACCTTCTTAACCTTCAAAATGTGATCTACAAAATGTACAAATTACAAGTAAGCTTAAATGAAGCTTAGTAAGTTCGTTTAGAAATTAATAAACCTTTCGAATCAACATAGATTTAATCAATATTAAGTGTAGAGATTTCCTATTATACACAACTATAACAGTAATTACAACCAAATTCAGTAGTATAGTATACTCAGTGGGCATTGCTTGATTAAGCTTTTCATCAGTATATCCGTAGATTTATACTCGTTTGAGCTTTACTTAGTATAAAAGTAGAATTTACTCAATTGAACATCATGTAGTATAACAGTAAGATTTGCTCAGTTAAGCCATTCAGTATAACAGTATACTTTGCTCAACTGAGCTTTATTCAGTATAACGGTAAGATTTAACTTGATAGAGCATACTTTCAGTAGATGATACAACATTCATTAAGAGCATATTAACAAGAATGTAAGCATTTAGGAGTATAAATAAACTTACGAACTTACCGGACTGATTTTCAAGAGATTCTAGAGTATATGGACTATTTCGCAGTTTTTTCTTTTCCACAATTATTAGCACGTTCTTGATCTAAAGATAATAATTTCATTCCATCAATTAGAATAACAAAAAAATTTGATCCTTTCATGCAACTAAGTTTTTTGGCAAATTACCTATTTTCCCCTTAACTTTCCATTTTATTCAATTTAGTCCTTAGGCCCTAATCATGCAATTTACTCATTTTTCCTAAACACCCATGATGTCCAAATATTCTATAACTTCATACCAGTCCCTATTTGCAATAATTTTCACGTCAAATACAAATAATTTATCATTTAATCACTTTAGTCCCTAAACATCAAATTCATCAAAAATCACTTTTCAAAATAATCAAATCTATCAACAAAGTTCTATATTTCATCAAAAGCTTTAAGAAACAAATTCATTCATCAATGTCAACTTTTATAACATTTAACAGTTTCACAAATTGGTCATCGATTTAGCTAGACCAAATTGATACGAACTCAAAAACATAAAAATTACTAAAAACGGACATCAATACACTTACCAAATCAAAGCTTAAAATCAAAGTTGAACCCTAGCATTTTATTCCTTTCTTTTCAAAGGAGGCGATGAGAGAATAGTGAATTTCTTTTAATTTTAGGTTTAGTTTAATATATATACTATGACATTTTGTAAATATTTCAACTTTGTTAATTAAGCTTTAATAAATCATTAATTAAGCCTAATTAAACCACTTTATTAAGCATAATCTCAAATCCCACAAACTAATTTTTCATGGTTAAATTTCCTTTTAGTTCCTTGAATTTAATTAACCTTTACAGTTTTTACAATTCAGTCCTTTTTAACTATTAAGCTATCCAAATAATAAAATTTTTCAATCAAAGTTTAATATGACTCTATAGACCCATAAATATAATAATTAAATAATATCTACGAAGTATTTCTTCGAAATTATGGTCTCAAAACCACTGTTTCCTATACCACTGAAAATCAGGTTGTTATAGTTTTCACACACTTGAAGATGTAATTGATCGACCACGCTTCTGAAAATCACAAAACCTACATTTGTTCATTGAATCGCACTAATTAACGAGAAGGAACTTCATAAAAATCATAATCCTCAAACCAAAATTTCAAATTCTAAAACCCAATTTGAGTACTTATCTTTCCGAAACAACACCTAAAATGAAAACTACTCCGTTGGAGCGTCTAACCAAAACACAAGAATAATCGTCACAACTTCAAATGAAACAAACATTATACAATCTCAACCTTGAACAAAGAACGACTAAGAATTCTAATGGCAGAAAATTAACTTGACACTACTTACACTTAGGAAGAAATTATAACTCCACTTCATACGGAACGCTGAAAGATTGGAAAGAAAAAAAGCAAACGTAATGATAAAGAACAAAAATGGCAGCAGAGAAGGAGCAATCTGCACACCCAAAACAAAGGAAAGAAAGAAGAACAAGAACGTCAAAGGAGAGCAAAAAAAAAAAAAAACGTGAAAAGAAAATAAAAGGGAACATGCCAAAAAAGGGGTGAAAATATTATGGGAATAAGGGAGAAGAATAAGGAATAGGATCAAATTAAATTAAATTAGATTTACAACAGATTTAATAGAATTTTAATAAAACTCTAACACCCAACAACACCCCAAAAAAATATTCCACCCTTGCGTATAACAGGATTTAAACTTTAGACCAAGGAGTACGCTGAAGCTTAACCACCGAACCAGCAAACTCATTCTTATTACAACTCAACAAAGAAAATGATTTAAGCTCTAAGGACCAAGCTTAACATAAAGCCATAATTTAATAGAAAAACTCAAAACAAGGGAATCAAACTTGGGACCTAAAACAAACATACAATGCACTTAACTTACGCACCAAAGCACATTATTTGACAAACCAACACATTCAAAAACCCAAAAATTTGGGGCGTTACAATATTATAATTGTTCAGGTATGTAGTTTAATTTAAGATTTAACTCTTTTATACATCATAGTAAGTAATTCTCGTTTATTCTAAAAAATTTTCATATTCTTGTTTTTATACATATAGATTAACATTATATGTATTTTGATTTTATCTATAATATATATAAAAGTATGGGTTTAGAAAATTTTTAAACTAATAAATTTTTTATCTATAATATATCTATTAAGTTCACATTTAAAAACAATTATAATATTTAATTTAGAAATATTTTTTAAATTGAAAGAAAATAGAAGTTGTGGTAATTACACATTTAAAAATAATTAGAATTTAAATTACAATTATTAGTTAAAAGGAATTGTGCTAATTTTAAAATAGAGTTATTACTTGATTAGGACTCCAAGCATAAAATATAGAAAAAAATTGTGATAATTATAATTATAATTTACAATTATTTGTTTAAATTTTTTGACATAAACAAGCGTTGTGCTAATTTTATTGATGTGAAATAGATTTATTACTTGAATATAATTCTAAGTATCTTAATTATAACTTAATTAATATTAAAGTTAATTAGTTATTATTTTGAATAATTTTACTTTGTGTTAATCACATAAAGTAAAACTATATTGTAGGCTGAATATTTTAATTATTATTTAAAACTTTTCTATCATAATATTTGAATTAATAAGTTAATATATTTTAATTAGGATAGTATTTGGTACACTAGCAATATATATTTTTATTCCACAAGCAGTTTTAAAAATTGCCGTGTGTATTTTTAAAAAATATTTATTTTTAAATATTGTACTATACATTTATAGGACACTTGTTAACCTTGTGACTTTGTTTGTGGAGGTAATGTACCAAATATTTTCTCTTTTAAATATACTTAATAATTCAAATAAGAAATATTATTTACTCTAATTACTGTAATTAAAAATATAATATTTTAAAAATTAATTAAATATTTTTATATAAAAACTAATTAAATATTAAATGCATAAAATTACATGTAATGCGTGTGACATTAACAATTGAAAATAATAAAATAACTAGTAATTAGTTGGAATTTACTTTACTTAGAAATGTAAAGCTGAATTAAAATATTTTGCTTTGCGTTTTCTACTTATTCTATTAGCCATGACATTTTTTAACAATAGAAATCGATGAAATTTTTAAGAAAAATGATCAATTTTCTCTTTGATTTAATATATAAGGACTAATTTATCTATTTTTTAGTAAAAAGGTAAAATACAATCGACTCTTAATACAAAAACCTTCATATAATATTTTTGCCAATTTTAATGACAAAAGATAGAGATATGTGCAGGGCTACCTACTCCATCACTTTCTCTAGTGCCCATTCGACTCTTAATTTCTTTATTTTTTATTTTCATGAAAAGTATGTTTATATTTTGATAACTTAACTTTAAAGAGTTATAAAAAAAAATTCATCAAACGTTTCATATAAGTCATTGGACAGTTAAAATTGTTACTGTATGGTCTTTTCTATTCATATTGCTTGCACCAATTAAAAGCTGTCTTTTCCCTTCTCCTCTATAATTTAGATTTTTTTTTCTTGAAGCAATTTTAAACTTTATGAATCTGTAAATCAAAATCCAAACAATTTTTTCTCTGATCTTTGACACTAATCGTTAGATTGACTTGGACATAAGGTATGTTTTTCTAGTCATTAATGAATACTAATCAACCGTACCGAACGTCGAATCATCACTTGAAACTCGTTAGCCGGATATTTTTTTTTAAATTCACAACTTAATAATTTAAGTAAAAACTTTCGAATAATTTAATAACTTAAATGAAAACTTTCAAATAATTTTAAAACTAATTCACCAAAACATAAAATTATTAAGTATACCCAAAAATTAAAATTAAATTGGGGTTGAGCTTCAATGGGCTCGCTAGTGTCGGTAACTACCACTCTTCCTTTTAATTAGATCAGCAGTTTGATACAAATAAATTATTACATCAACATTAGGTGAATGAAGATTGAATATGACGACTTTTGTTGACCTTTTTAATGTCTCTAATTAGCTACAGTTTTAATATAATGCTGTGCTGCATGTGTCACATTATTTTTTAATCTCATGTATAATATAATTCATTAGAACCTTAAAATTATTGCAAGACAGTAAATTTGAATGTTCCACTTTTATGGGCAATAATAATAATAATAATAATAATAATAATAATAATAATAATAATAATAATAATAATTCTCTTCAAATAATACTACCTTAAACAATAAATATAGGTATATTTTTAAGGTTTATCGTATGATATCTTACTGAAATTAAATTTTACTTTAGCAACGCATTCTTTTTATTCTAATAATGAAAATGATATTTTATTATACCTTGATTTATTTATAGTGTATATGGAGTTTACTTTAGTAGTATATATATAGAGAGAGTTTCACTATTTTTTTATATATAATGTTTATAACTATTCATAACTAGAAGCATAAACACATTTCAACATGCTCGGACATCATTTTCTTACTTTGATAATAATGTCAATGCAAACCAAATTATGATTCAGTCTATTTTTTTTATAGTTTTCTAATATTTAATAAGTTGTTATTTGACAGGCCAAACTTTTAACTCTAAAAAAATCACCTTTTAATTGGTATTTAGAATAATAAAAACTAAATAAACGATATTTTTCATCCCTTTATTTAATTTAACAAATCTCATGCATATTTAAGTATTGGTTAATATGCTTTTAGTCTTTATTTTATGCTCAAGTTATAGATAGTCATTGTATTCTAATTTGGTCCAATTTAATTCATGTAACATCCTAAACTCGACTTAGATGTCATGGCCAAGTCTGGAGGAGTTGCATTAGTTTGTTTAAGAAAAACCCAGAAGTTTAATCCTAGCTTTTGAAGTCGTGCAATCTGAAATTATCATTTTTAACCAAAATACTCGCGTGTTATTTTGGAAATTACAAAGAGAACTTATTCATTTAACAGAGAAAAACCTTAGTTTGTACTTGTTTAAAAGATTTTGCTTCCAGAGTGTGTTTCGAAAACATAAGTGTGGCAAAACCCTTACGTATATTGGTCAAATCTTTTGCTCAAAAACACTTAACTTACAATAAAATCACTTAATAACTTATTTGGTTTCGAAATGAGAATTTCAGAGATTTAATTGATAAAAAAAAGTGATCTTAATAATTGAAAACATGCAGTTCGCCAATTGGTATATTTTGAAACATTCGTTAGATATTTTCATAAAACCCATTTTGAAATTGCTGCAGAAAATCCTTAGCTTTTTTTTTGTTTTTCGAAAATCGAAATCAATTTTGTTAACTCGTGTGATTTTTTGGTTTTACATTAAAAAAACCCAAAAATCGACGAACAAAACAAAAACCAAAAATAAAGTTTAAAAATAAATTACAGTCCCAAAAGTCCATAAAGGTTAATAATGTAACTATCATACTTAGTTAACCGAGAAATCAATCCGAGCTCTCGCACGCCATTCAGTCCTAAGTCAAACGATTACCTGAAACATATTAAACAAACGAGTGAGTTTGATACTCAGTGTGTGACTTAACCCACAAACATAATTTCTTATGAGTTTTGCATATACAATAATCAAATCGAAATTTTGTATCATATTACATATCAGAGCATATCTTGTAATGTAACAGAGCTTATCATATCACATTTTTAGAAACATATATCAGAACGAAATTTTTATAATGTTATATTTCAGAAACACATATATCATATCAGAATATCATGTTAGACCGGAACAAATATAGACACAGATCCTACCCCCATTCGCTACACACCAACTCCAACTAGCCAATACCAAATAGGACTATAAGAGTCCATCCATCCAATCACACCAAAATGTGGCGATGTGCCACTCATAAATATGTAGCTGAGCTGCCATATAGGAATTTGCGGTCTAGCCGCCATATATTTGCAGTAAAAACTGTCATATAACACTTCCTCCATCATATCATAACCCACCCCATTGTACATGCAAAATCACAATAACATATGTTCATATTACATAGTCAAATAGAAAAGCTTATCAGAACAGATAGCATATTATGTATAACACACATGGTTTACAATATAGTCATGCTTAATTCACGTACCTACTTATAGCAAATCATAACGCATTATTATACTTATCAGAACTTATTTAACACACCTACTACACTTATCCATGTTTGTTTACTGAATCTTACGTTTTTCTGGGCCTACATAATGCCCATGGATCCAATTACTGAGTCCCTTAATCAGACCTCAGAATTGGCTCAAAAGGCCCACATGAGCTACAAGATTTCACACGGCTGTGTGCCCCACACGGCCTACCCATAGGGGTTGCAAAATCACACTCAGTCTACCACATGGCAATGTGGTGTTGGGCAGTTTCGAAAACAACCCCTATTTCGTATTTTTCTCGAGTTTCAAGCGATAAATCGGCTAGTTTCACATAGGTGATGGCAGATTTGATCAGTTGCTCTAGAGGAACGCACGAATCCTACAATCGTTCATCAAACCACACTAATTAGTCCTCAAAAACCTATCCAATATAACACACTTTTACCAAAGTTTCTAGCCTTTAAATTTGAAATTTAAGTTCTTACCACTCAAAAAGCAACGTCCAAATTGAGAATTACTTCGAGAATTACTCCACTAGAGGTATTCGATTTTCACAACCTTCGCCTAAACAAAATCATGAAAACACTTAACAAAGTATAGAACAAAAACTAAAACTAAAACTCAACCTTGAAAATTGAACGAGTTAAAGCTAACAATAACAGAAAAATAATCATCGAAACTTACGCCTTTATTGTCTTCTGATCGAAAACAGAGAGTCAAACGTAATTCATACGACGAACCACTAGCAACAAGAATTAACAAAAGGAAAGAAAGAAACCTCCAAGAAATAAACAGTGAAGAAAAGAAAAGAGAGCAAAGAAAGGGAAAAAAAAAACTGACGCGAACAGAGGGTGAGGGAAATGTGGGAACTTTGGGGAAAAAATAATAAAATAAAATTCCCTATCATTATTTATTTAAAAACTGCCTACTTTCCCCCACTCCATCCCACTAATTTTAATTAGTTACCCTTATCAGAATTTTTCCCAGAATTTAAAACAAAAATAATTCTCATTTAGGCATGTAAGGATTCAAACACAGGACTAAAGAATAGGCTAACACCTTACCACTAAACCAGCAAACTCATTCTATCAAAATTTGTGCAGAAATAAGATTTAAATCAAAAGACTAGGGATATGAGTTGAGCTAAAAATTAACAAAATTCATGGAATATGATTCAAACCCAGAACCTCGCGCACACAACCCCAACACCTACCCACTGAACCAAATTATCTCACTTAACATAATTTCACAATCTTAACTCAAAAATCAGAACGCGACCAATTTTAAATTTTAATAACCTAATTTCTTCTAACTCGATTTTCAGGATGTGATAGTTCATATATTTTTTGAATTTTGAAGTTCCAATCATGACTCAAAAAGTAGCAGTTAATTAAACCCATTAGATTAAATTTTGTTATTGGTCTTTTATTATGC
This sequence comes from Gossypium raimondii, assembly GCF_025698545.1. Lineage (NCBI taxonomy): Eukaryota > Viridiplantae > Streptophyta > Magnoliopsida > Malvales > Malvaceae > Gossypium > Gossypium raimondii. The sequence continues at coordinate 29,155,805 of NC_068572.1, read as the reverse complement.
GTAAGTAATAGATTTAGTCCATATCCGCCAATTTGATCATTTTAGTTATATATATATATATTTTAAATTTTGAAATCTTAACAATTAAATCCATTAACTAAAATGATGTAGCTTTTTATGTGTATTATGTGAAAATAACAAGCTAATATAACATTACACATTTTAGTATTTTTACTACATAAGATTTTAACTTAATAGATTTAATGGATTTTGTTTAAGTGAGGAAAAAAATTCAAAATCTAAAATTATAAGGACTAAAAATAATCAAATTAGAGTGTAAGAATTAAATATGCAACTTACCGAATAATTGTACATTAATGAAAACTGCATAAGAAAATAAAAAGAGTTTCAGTCAATAATAATTGAAACTAGAAGTATCTGTTATTGCATAGGTGCATGAAATTAGTGTATTATACGTATATGTTATGTGGGTACGTGCATGCAATTGGAAATTTTGCATAGAAATAAAATAAATAGCTCTTCTAACTCCAAATTAAAGAAATATATACCCATAATTAGTTATTCTCTCCTATTCTAATTAAAGGCTTTTTATCTTTTAAAAAGAGAAAAAAAAAAAAAAAAAAGGAGGTGAAAGGGTTGACATGAGCAATTGTGTAAGTTACTAGGGAGGTCTCGTCATCATCTTTTTTCTTAATATATATAGAGATATAAATCAAAGTGTGATTCGAGAACGCTGACTTAAGCAATAATGGTATAATTTAGCAGTTGGCATGAGATGAAATGGATTAAATTCAAACAATAAAATTTTATTTGTTTAAAGAATTTTGTGGGAATCACACTTCTGTTAAGATCTCCCAGCTAGGCGAACCATCAAGCTATAGCTACCAACAAAAAGATTCTTCAAGCCTTGAAAATAAAAAAGTGTATGATGCCAAAGGCGGATGGTTTGACAAACTATCGGGCATTCTATGGGCCCTCCAAACGACATCTCATTCTGGCACGGCTGAAACATCTTTCAATCTGATGCTTGGTTCCGAAGCTGTGATACCTGCAGTATCATCAGGCTCTTCACTATGAAGACCAAACCAAAGAAATTTGATTCAAGGAAAACTTGGACTTCCTCGAAGAAACCAGGGATCAAGTTGCACTCCGTTTGGCTGTTCGTGCTCAACAAATGGTCAATTTTACAAGACTCAAGTCCACAGCGATTAGTATTCGATGGGAGATCTAGTTATGAGGAATGCAGAAGTATGCCAGCCAGCATGACGAAAAGGAAAATATTGGGAAGGTCCATATCGGGTATCTTGCGTGGTTGGATTTGGGCCTAGCGCATAGAACATGCAAAATTTTTGTCTAAGACAATATAACAAATGAAATATAAAATATTTTTGCCGATGAGGTTTTGCGGTGGAGGGTTTTATGCGTATGTCATGAATAAGTTGTTTCTTTTTCGATTATTTGTGTATTATATTTTATATTAGTTTGATGGTATATTGTAGTTAGTCAGAGGTATTTGCATATATTTTTAAAATACACAAATATTTGATCTGAAACCAAGCAAACAAAAAAATGTGGTAGAGAGGTTGTAAGTGAAAATGGCATGACATACGTAATCATTGGTTGGCATCGTTTCATTTGTTGTCGGCATTCCAATATTATTCTCTATTCCTATAAACTTTCATATTAATAGATTTCTTTCATTTCACCAACCATTATTAAAATATTTTTGGGCTAAAATTTAAAGCGAAGTACATCTTGGCGTTCAATTATATAATGTACCATTTAAGAGGCATGTCAATTAAACTAATCAAATTCAATACAAGTTGAAACACGACAAAATAATGGGATAAACTTTATATGGAGTAATTTATAAAATAAGATTAATCTCATTACAACAATTTTTTAAATTAATTAATTTGATAATAAATGAAAGGTATGTTGTCAAATTTAGCCCTCAACGTTTACAATTTCTTGTCAATTTGACCTTTATTCTTTTTTTTTTTTAGCTAAATTTGACCCTCAACCTTTCAAAAAAAGTCAAATCGTTTTTTAACGAAAATGCTGACTAAAACATTAATTTATTTAACAATATTGGTGTGATAACTTGCATGGCAATCCATGCTTATTTTCATTCTGATATGGCATTATTTGTCTTAAATGTCATGTCAACAAATAATTTTAAATATTTAAAATTCAAAAAATTATGAAAAGTTCATAAAAAAATAGCATGAAGTACATGTAGATTGTCATTTGAGTTGTTATGTTTAAAATTTTTACATTATAGTCAGTTTTTCCGTTAAAAAATAACAATTTAACTCGTTTTGGAGAGTTGATGGTCAAAATTAAACTTTTCTTTTAAAAGGTTGAGGGTCAAATTTAGCTAAACAAATAATGATCAAATTGACAAGATATAAACCTTGAGGGCTAAATTTGCCTTTATGCCTAAATGAAATGAATAACTAAATGAAGTTGTCTTCTAATAGTTCTAATTTAAGTAGCCTTAAATCAATTAATTGTTTGACATGAACAGAAAAATAAAACCCTTAAAATTCACACAACTTTACATTAATACAAGTCACACATGAAACAGTGGATTTTGCCATGCATTGCATTAGCACCGTTTCATATTCTATTATCATTAATGGTGAACCTGGAAAGAAGGTTTGACCCACTAGAGGTTTACGACAAGGGGATCCTTTGAGTCCCTATTTATTTTTGTTATGTGGTGAATGTATCTCATCCCTTATGAGATTGGCAACACAAGAGGGCTTACTGGAAGGTGCAAAGGTATGTAATCGAGGGCCTCTTATTTCTCATTTAATGTTTGCAGATGATAGCATTTTGTTTAGGGATGCTATGAATAGAGGGGCTCATATCATTAAGAGTATTCTTTGTGAGTTTGAAGTATGTTTTGAGCAATGTGTTAATTTTGATAAATCATTTATTTATTATAGCTCTAATGACTCAGACTAGAATAGAATGTTAGTATCCTAGATTCTTAATGTTCGAAGCTCTTCGGATTCTTTGTATTCCCCTTTTACGTATCCCAGATGATGACAACATTGTATGGCGAGGCGAGGCCAAGCTTTGGGTGAATATTTGATGCGTAGTGGGTACAAATTACTTTTACAAGGTATTCATACACCTACTCCTAACTACATTCAAGATGTTTACATATCTTTTTACAAAAAGCTTTTGCTTATAAATCTGCCTCCCAAATTAAAAATTACAAACTGGAGAATTTCTCAAAAAATTATTCCTACTTTTAATAATCTACACTATAAAAGATTGATTGGATCCTCAAGATGCCTCATTGATTGGATCCTCAAGATGCCTCGGATGCTCTGGTGAAACAGAAATTATAGAACATGTTTTTCAAGACTGCCCCACTACAAAAGGAGATTTGGAAACAGTTAAACTTTGCTTGGCCTCAACAATATCAAACTTAGAATATAAGGACTGGATGACATTTATTTTTGAAAATAACTCAGTTTATCAGTGCATAATGGTAGCTTGTATCATATGGGTGATATGGACTACTAGAAACAAAATAGCACATGAAGGAGATCGACCCATAGCTTTAGCTACAACTAGTTTTATTTTAAATTATCTATAGGAGTTGATGGGTTAAATAAGAAATTACCTGCCTGAAGGGTGGAGTTTGAATAATGGAGGCTGCTGGAAAGTCCATATAAGAAAATCAATTTTGACGCTGCTTTTCATATATAAAGGAAAAGATCATGTTCGGGAATTGTAATAAGAGACTCAAACGGGATGGTTTTGGGATCCAAAATTATCTTGAATGACCACATACCTACAACGTTTACTGCAAAAGCACTTGCATGTTTTTAGGCAATTCAAATGGGTCTGTAACACCCTATACCTGACCTGATCAATCGGTTCGGGTATTGAATGTCACAATTAACCCAATTAACTTAACCAAATTTATAAAATTGGTTCATTCATGTACTTACACAATATTAAATTCTAACTCATATCTTACTAGAAATAAATCTTTACAAATTTAATACCATATTAAATCTAACAGATATTTACAATTTTAAATGAAGACTTATATACAAATATTTCCAACTCAATCCCTGAGGCGTGGCCTCAAAGGGGGCCTCTCTTTACGCATGATACAACTACCGCGCCCTTTGCACAAAGTTAGCCATGTCTAGCTTGGTCCACTCACATTGACTTTAATAATTTTGATCCTGCAACCAAGGCAGTTCAATCATAAGTTTAGATGAACTTAGTGATATTCTATGAACTATAAGTACCATATTTCTGAAAACAAGATAAAAACACATAATTTAAAACTCCCTGAGCATCTTAGGGTGTCCCACCGGTTTGTTGGTGTGACCAAAGCCTTAGAATCTTTGAGCCGATCGTTTGGCAGGCTTAGTCTCTAGTTTAAACATAGATGCGCTTTTCCAAATATTAACTTCTTCTGGGATTTGACCCTGTATCGCTTCCTCACTGACATCCATATTAACCTTCATAGTGTGTCTCCTTAAAGATAGTCACATATGCAAGTCATTTAGATTGTTGTCTTCTACTAACGGGCTTGCCTTTGTAATCGCCTCAATGGTGGATCCTTGATATGATCTAATCATTCCATACGAAACTCATTATATGATTACCATATTACCCTGACAACTATCTTCCTTTGACTTATCCCTAGCATAAACCCTTTCTTAAGGGAACCCAATTCCACTATCTTCACCTGTAGTCTTGTAAATGACATTTAGCTGCTCAGTAAACACCCTTTCTTTACGGACTTGTACTATGTAGGACAGCCCTGTAGGATCTTTCCCTTTAAAAACATTTTGCTAAGACATTTCTAGTAGAAGATAGCCCCGAGAGGTTTATCTCTCTCTCAAGTTTCCCCTTGGCAGATTTTCTACAACGAATAGTCAATTTGGGACTCACCTTGCTAGAATAGGCCTGACAGGCCTCCTCGCCTTTAGTTAAATCCCGGTGGATTCTTTATTTAAGAAATTTCGTGGCGAACTTACCCTTCTCAGGTTGCCTCTTACTCGCAAACCCTTAGGACTAGAATCCAATTATTCATCTCACTATTGTACCCAATACCAGTTTACTCGCCAAATACTAGCGAACTCATCTAGTCGAACACTTAAATACTTCCAAGGGAATATCCATTCCATTACATTTATTGCGTTAAACCCGCTTATACCAATTCCTCACAATCATCGAAATCTAGCAGATTCCCTTATTGACATATCTGCATTTCAAATGTTTCTATCAAACTATTTTCTTCTCGTAATTTGGTGGATTCTCTTACTAACCTATTTCTCCGTGTTGCCAGACACGCCAAGATCATTTTATTATGCTACTCATCGTGAGCCAATCCATGATTTACTTTTTTTTGTGTCTTGACAACTTCCTGGTTTAACATCTTGACAGACTTTATAGGCAGCATAGCCCAACTATGGTCTTATGCAATACGACAACACCATGTTTACTGTTCTGGCGGGCTTTATATATTATCATGGTCTAGTTATGGTCTTACACAATATGATTCTGAGGAATTAATAAACCTATTTCGAGGAATCAATAAACCTCTTCCGAGGTCACCTTGAAATACCTATAAACTATTTCCACAATGTCACCTCGAAGGACTAGTTGAGAACCATCGTCACGGTGTCACTCCATAGTGTTGATTGATTGTCGACACGGTCTGGCTCTAGCAAGCCAGTCGATAATTGCCATCGCAGTGTCGCTCTATAAAGTCGATAGATTGTCATCACAGTGTTGCTCTAGCATGCCAGTTGATACCATTCTATAATACCGCCACACTCCCTTGTATCCCCTTATCAATTTGCTCATTCCTCCAATTCGCCAATTATTCCTATCTTCATCTCCTCGCCTAAGTAAATTTCCTCTGTACTCCACATACCATATGAACATGTATTTTAAACAATACATTGTACTAGTTACTATAACATACAATATGTCATTTATCTATTTGTTAATTCATAACCATATAACCGTCAAGAAATAAACTTGCAAGAGTATACACTCACAATATTATGCATTCACAGCCTACTCAACCTCTATGTTCATACACAAACATGTTCTTAGACGCAACTCAAAGAAGACACGAACATGGCTCAAACAAGCAACAAAACATCATCGATCACCCAAAAGTAGAGTATAAAAACTCACATTGCCTCTTTTATCGTCGTCAACTTAGCTTGTCCAAACGCTAGAGCCTCATTCATCCTAACAGCTAAAAATGACAACCATTTATCGATTAAATCGAAGGTATTCAAACCTTAAAGCCTAGAACCCGGTTTACAGAAATTTATTAAGAGTCTTCACCCTTATTTCTCTAATTCACGAGCCTAGAAAGATAAGAAAGCTTACCAGTTTCTCAATTTCTCTGCTTCCAGACTTCAATTCGCATTATTTCTGTTTCATGCAGAGCTCTTTTAACTTCTCCCCTTCTTTAGAAAAACCAAAGAAGACGATGCAAATGAGAAAAAATTGTAAACAGAATTGTGAAGATCTTTTTTTTTTTTGCATGAATGTCCATTCTCTCTCAAATATATATAACTCCCTTACACGGTCTCTTGACCTTTATCAGCCTACCACCGGTAATCATTGTGTCTTCCACATACGGAACCAACCGGTTCCATCCTAACCAAACTAGAATTTAAGCCCAACTAATTGCTTATCAGTCACTAAAATTTTTAAATTTCCCACTAGAGCTCACCATCTTATCATTCTATTCAAATAAATCCTAACTTTCCTTTAAATTTGGGGCATAAGTGAAAATCGGGTGTGATAGGGTCTGAATCTAGGTTTCTAGGAGGTAGAAATTGATGGAGATGCACTCTCGGTAATAAAAAAGCTACAAAAAGACAAAGAAGATAGATTTGAAATTAGTTCCCGCATAAAAAATTTGAAAATACTTTGCACATGTTATAAATTATGCTTTTTAGGCATGCATCGAGAAAGGCAAATGGAGTAGCGCATTCTTTAGTTACAGAAGGTATTAAAAGAGACGATTCAACTTTTCTATTAAATGATTTTTCTCCTTTTTTTGGTTGCGGCGATGGAAAACAATTGGTGGTGGGTGGATCTGCCAAATTAAGCTGTGACGCTTGCCGGATTTAGAAGATAGTCTCTGAAATCATTTGATCTTCAAGAGACAAAGGACAATTTTTCGAAGCTAGGTTTTTGTTCTTTTCATATGCTTCAAGAAAGTTATTTAGCCCGATTTTAGCTGAATTTATTTTTTAATGAGTTAACTGTTTCTTTTTCCCATGTAATTGACAGCCTTCATTTATTGTATACTTTGTAAGTTGTTTTTTATTTAATAAAACCCCAACTGTTTCCACTAAAAAAAGTCACACATGAAACAAACTTACTTGTAGTAAAATTTTAATAATAGCACATTTATTTTTAAATATATACAATCATATATTGAAAATTTTATATTAATAGGATAAGAAAAATAAATAAAAATATTCGCGTGTGAATAGACGGAATAATTAACAAATATGGTGACCGAAATACAATTTTTTTCATGGGTTTTATTCACAATGCAAAAAAAAAGCAAAAACTATCGACTGACTTGAGGATGGGGATGGTCAGATGATGGTGGGAGATGAAGGGATTGAACAAATTGCATGTCGGTATTTTTCGGAGTTGTTCACTTCACAATGTGGAGAAGATAGTATGAGGCTCCTTTCAAGTATTCTGATTCATGTTACTGAAGGCAAGAACAATTTCTTGAGATCTAGATTTACTGAGGAGGAGATAGTGGCGGTCGTAACAGCTCTTTTTTGGTAAAATTAGAATAGTGGTTTCAGGACCACAAATACGTTTTCGAAAGAAAAAATTATTTTTATATTATTTTATGGTCTATAGTATGATATTAATGTCGTATAAAAAAATTTCGTAAAAAATTTTTACCGATTACATGTTTAATTTGATAAAGGACCAAATTGTACAAAGTGCAAAAGTTGAGTTCTAATACCTAAAAGGTTTAAATAGCTATGGAATTCAAAATTTAAGGTCCTTATATGGAAAATAGACCATTAAAAATTCTTAGTGGTTAAGGATGATGATTCATCCATGGAAAATAAAATAAGGAAAATGATGAAATTGGAAAGTGAAATAATAAAAGATAATAAATGATAAAAAAGTAAAAAAATATCATCTTTCTTAAATTAAAAGCATGGAAACCCTAGCCATGGAAACTTAAGCTCAAGCCAACTTATTTTTTTTATTAGGTAAGTATTCTTGCCCGTTTTTAATGATTTTTATATTTCTGAGATCGTAATAGCTTAATCTAGCTATCTCGAGGATTAATTTGCAAAGTTATCAAGGTACTAGGGTTTTTCCATGGATGAACATAGATGAATTATGAAGTTTTATGGTAGAAAATGAAAGGTTGTTAATAGATAAACAACTTTTGTAAAGGGAATTTTGATGAAATTATGATTTAGGGACTAAATTGAAAAGATGTAAATTTTATGGAAAAATTCTAAATTTTATGAAGTACATGGGCTGTAAATTTTACATGTAAAAATTTTCTCAGCTTGGAATAAGGATTAAATTGCATAAATTTCATTTTCGAGCCTAGGGACGAAATCGTCATTAATTAAAAATTTAGAGGCAAAATGGTAATTTTGCCTAAGATGTGAATTGAATTGAAATGAACATGAATTGATGTTAAATTCTTTCATATAGATTCGGATAGACCAAAATCGGAGTTAGAACGAGAAAAAGAAAAAATGTCGGATTTCTAGATTTTACGTACATGATAATTTGCCGAGGTAAGTTCATGTAACTAAATTATGTATATTTATATGTTTGAATTGAGTGTTGTAGATGTGTGGATTGTATAAATGTCTTATGTATGAAAATCAATTACATATCTGATAATACCTGATAAACATTAAGTCTCGTTTGAATAAATGAAATTCGATGGATATAGGATTTTTCGTATTTGTTGTAGTCCTGCATGTGTTGCGGACACACCACAACTCTGACGAGCATCCTGTTATAAACCCTCTCGAGCTTCTCGTTATATGGTTCCTGCAAGCATCCTGATCGATAGTGATTCTGCATGTGTTACGGACTACAGCAGCTCTTTGTAAGCGTCCTATTATATGATCTGTTGTGATCTTGCATATATTGTGGACACAAATGCAGCTCTTTGTGAGCGTCCTGATATAGGCTCTTTGTGAGCTTCCTGATATGGCTCGCTTGAACTTCCTATTATATGACTATCCGGAGCTCCCTGATAATAACTCCTTAGAGTTACCTGTTAAGCTCAATGAGCTTCATGTTTTAAACTCTTATGAGTTTCCTGTTATAGCCCGGATAAACTTCCTGTTGCATGGCTCACATGAGCATCCTGTTCTATGACTCGAGAGAGTTCTTCCTGATTATGTACCCTAATGGGTACCCCTGAATATGAGTTGACGGATTACAGTTTTGTACACTTCGAGTGTACTACCTGTGTATCCATCGATGTTTTCAATGATTCAATGGGCAAAATCCTGACATGAGAAAATATGAACATGAAATTAATTAATACAGGTATCTGTCTGAAATACATGAAAATGATGATACATGATATATGGAAAATACGAGATGATAATTATGAACATGGAATTTGTTTGATGAATATGTTCATCCATGATTATAAATTTGTACATCTTAAGTGTATTACCCGTGTGACACTGACATTTAAAATGATTTAATGGGCAAAGTTCCGACATGAAATAATCTGAACTCGAGACGAATTATTATGAAAATGTATTTGAAATATAAGGATATGATTTGTATATGTTATATGAATACATGATGTGGAAAGTATATGTACATGGAAATCTAATTATTGTTGAGCCCATACATGTTTCTTGATATTTATATGAAATATATGACTAACAAGGGTAATGATGATATGTGTTAGGGCTCGTGATCAAGTTCATTGAATGGGCCTTGTATGTTTATATTAAATTTAAATGAGTGGCAAGTTAATTACCATGTTATACGAACTTACTAAACATTTCAAGCTTACTCTATTTTATTTTTTCCCTGTTTTATAGTAATTTGGAGGCTTGTTGGATTAGAAGCTTGGCAGAGATCACTCACACTATCCATCAGCCCATTTTGGTATATATATATGGTAAATCAATTATGGTTATATTGGCATGTATAGGTTAAATTGACCAAATGATGACATATTAATATTTGGTTGTAATTAGCCATTGGAATGGCTAATGATGGTATGTTTTGATGTATATGTGTATGAGACTATATTATGTTCATATGTGTTGAATGCTTGAGTTGATATACATATTAGGTATAAATATGCTTAAATGAATATTTGACCAATTTGGTAAGTTGGTCACTTGAAAATATAGGATGATATGTCATGCATAAGAATTGGTTTTGGTTTGATTTAAATGTTTTGAATTGGTTTGGAAACGTGTTAAAATGTTAATGTTGGTGCAAGACAAATTTGGGTGAGAAATAAGGCTTCGAAATAGTCTTATTTTGTCCACACGGGCGTGTGTCTTAGTCGTGTGTGACACACAGCCATGCGCACGATCGTGTGGTTTGGCCGTGTGTCCCCTGCATCTTAAAATTTAAGAAATAAAATGCTTTGAATTACTCACACGGGCAGAGACACGGGCCTGTGTCTCACTCGTGTGTGTCACATTGTATAGTACACGGGCGTGTGACTTAGCCGTGTGACCCCTGCACTTAATTTTTGGAAATTAAATTGTCCACACGGCCTAGCACATAGACATGTGGCTGGCCATGTGACCCAAGTCAGAAGTTACACGGGTATGGACATAGGCTGGGACCCAGCTGTGTACCTCACATCGAATGCCCACACGGCCTGACCACACGAGCGTGTGTCCCCTGTACCTAGGAAAAATTTTGAAATTTTGCGAAAAATTTCATGAGTTTTTGGTTTAGTCCCGACTTGTTTCAAATGTATAAATTGGACCTCGAGGGTTTATTTAAGGGACAGTATGATTGAATATGATTGGTTTCGGATATGGATAGTAAATAACATGAATTAATTTTATTTGTTCTATAAACTTCGGTAATGCTTCGTAACCCTATTCATGCGACTGATATAGGTTAGGGGTGTTACAGCGACAATTCGTAGTATGCACCCTACGAAGGCACCTGTGAAAGATGGCATGACGGCTTTTTTACCAAAAATTCTAGTATATAATTGGTACAAATGCTAGTAAGTATTGCTATGATATATTGAATAATGGCAGATCTTTGGTAGAGATCAATTATACTAATATAGTGTTTATTTCAAAGCAGTCTGATCCTGTTAATATGACGCATTTTAGATAGATTAGCCTTTATAATATTTTGTTTTAAATAATTTCCAAAGCAATTGGTCATAGATTATAGATAATCATGCCGTATTGTGTTAATGAGGTGTAAAGTACATTTGTATCGAGGAGGTTGATTGCAGATAATGTATTAATGGCTTCCGAATTACTGCATTCTTTCAAGAAGAAAAAAGGTGGACGAAAAGGATATTTTGCGTTCAATGTGGATATAAGCAATGGGTATGATAGAGTGGGGTGGCATTTGGTTGAAGAGGTAATGCTTAAGATGGGTTTTGTTAAGGCACAAGTTAATTTGGTAATGCAATGTGTAGAGTCTATCAAGTACTCAGTGGTTTTGAATGGTGTACCAAGAGGGCAAATCTCCCCTTCTAGATGACTTCGGCAAGGTGACCCATTGAGCCTTTTCCTATTTCTTTTCTGAAGTGAGAAATTATCAGCTTTATTATGATCATCTTGTCAAGAAGGTTTAGTGAAGGGAGTGAAAGCGAGTCGCTCAAGACCTATAGTATCACACTTATTTTTTTGCAGATAATAGTTTGATTTTTAGGGGTGCATCTTTAATTGGGGTAGTAAATGTGAAAATACCTTGAAAGAATATGCGAGTTGTTCTGGGCAACTAATTAATTTTAAAAAATCCCCTATTTATTTAGCTTGAATGTTAGTGAAGGAAATCGAAATTTAATAGAAAGAGAGTTAGGAGTGAGAAGTTCTATGGATCCTAAGAAGTATTTAAGGCTGCCGATGGCAGTGGGTCGAAACAGAAAATTAGCTTTTCAAAATATTATGGATCGGATTCGAGGTAAAATAAATGGTTGGTGTAATCTATTGTTATCGCAAGGGGGTAAGCCGATTTTTATCAAAGTAGTTTTGTAAGTAATTCCCACATATGTCATCTCCTGTTTTTTATTGCCAAATTCTTTTTTGTGAGGAAATAAATGTAGTATTCTGTCATTACTTATGGCAAATTTCACAGTTAAATTATGGGATTCATGGGAGGGTGGGGGATTGGATTTCCAAAAACTAATGAAGTTTAATATTGCACTTTTGGCCTAACAGGGGTGGCAATTAGTTTGTAATCCTACCTCATTGGTAGCACATGTATTGAAAGCAAAATACTACGAAAGTAGTGAAATTTTAAAACCTGAGTTAGAGAGTCAACCTTCGACTATATAGAGGAGCATTTGGGCAGCTAAGGGGATCTTGTTGAAAGGGAATAGCTGGAAATTTGGTGATGGAAAATCAATACCAATTTGGGATGTAGCCTGGTTTTTTGGAGACAGACCCTACATAATTACTTCACTACAAGTTAATAAGGTAAATTTTTTGGCTGAACTGATTGATGAACATAGTGGGAAATGGAAGGAGAGTGTAATCATTACCACCTTTAATGAACAAGAATTTAGAAGAATACAGAGTATCCCATTGGTGTAGTATGAGCTATCAAACAGGTTGAGATGGGGTCACGAGAAATCTAGAGAGTATACGGTGTGCAATGGGTATCGGCTCTTGTTTCGAGGCTTTCTAGGAACTGAGAATGATTTATACAACGACATAGGTCCAAAGAAACATATATTTTCAGGCAGTTATGGCAAACAAATATGTCATATAAAATGAAAATTACAACATGGAGAATTTTATATAATCATATACCTACTAGATCTAATTTGCATATTAGAAAGCTAGTAAATGATGTTGTATGTTTACGATGTGGAAAGGCGACAAAGACTAGTTCTCATGCTTGTCGAGATTGTCCTTATGCATTTATTGCAATAGCTGGGTATCACGTGGAATTTAAATCAAATCAAAGTATTGAATAGAACTAATTGTAAAAGTACATGTTATGAAGTCAGCTGCATCATGGCCTCCCTATGTCTAGTCGTATAGACAAGTGCAAGCTATCTTGCATCAACTCGGTTAGTGCTTTGACCCGGTGTTCTATGTCTCTGTCCAGCATTACCACCTCTATTCTGACCCTGACCTATTTGAGACTGTTGTCTAGCTCTTTGGTTCTGAGCTCTGCTCTATTTTGGGGCTTGCATTTGCTTATTACGAAGTGGATAATCCTTGATCTTATGATCCAAAGACCTACATTTTAGACATGCGTCCAAATTCCTCAAACACTCTCTTAAATTCCTCTTACCACAAGTAGCACAATTCAGAGTTCTACCTCCATCACCAATGGCTACGTTATTCTGTCGAGGTCTATCGTCTTTGGACCGCTTATTGGGTCGCAGAGCCTGAGCACTAGGACCAACATCTCTCTTAATAAAGACTTTAGTTTATCTTTCCTTTCGCATTCTACACGCTTAACCTTCTCGACTATTAATGTTTTCTCCACCAAAGTTTCAGAAACCCTTTCTTGATGAGGGGTTACCATCACCATCAGTTTATACCCCAATCCATTCTCAAACCTAGCGCACTTATCCTACTTTGTTGCAATCATCCTTGGGAGTAGTAGCTCAGCCTGAAGAAGTCGACTTCATTTTCGGCCACAGACCTATCTCATTGCTTAAGCTTAATGAATTCCAACCTCCGAGCTTCAACATATTTGATACCTACATACTTATTTTGGAAAGCATCTAGAAATTATTCCCATGTCAGCCTCTCCGTCTGAGTACTTCTCATAACAGCCTGCCACCAACGGTAATTCTCATATCTAAGCAGTGATACAGTACCCCTTAATTTTTGCTCAGAGGTACACTCCAAATCATCCAAGATTCTCTCCGTAGCCTCTAACTAGTATTCAGCTATGGTAGGAGTTGTCTCAGAAACGCCTCTAAATAATTTAGCTCCGTTAAACGAAGGCTTTCAGTTATAGTTCCTCGACTACTCTTTCTAGAACAGGCTTCAGCTATTCATTGTACTACCCTAAACATGACTTGTGATACAACATCATCAGTAGGCTCATATTGGTTCTCATCAACAGTAGGTGCGGGTTCAACATGTTCAGCCATTGGATCGGGAGTGCGCATTTGTGACGTAAACGAATCAACTTGGGTCCCTTGACCTTGCTCTCCTTGAGCTCGTATACATCGGGTTCGTACTCGAGTATTCATTTTGCTATCAAATGTATAAGTTTTATATCATTTAAAATCAGCATGTTGATTTGCTTGATAAAACCAAAGTAATGTCTTTGAATTTTTTTGGAATGAAATTATCAGAAACAAAATAGCTTTGAAAAGTCCAAGTTTTGAACATTTGAAGAAAACATTTTACTTTGAAAATGTCGCAGTGGAAAATTTATTAATTCTTATTTGTTGATTAAAAATCGTAGTTTGATTCATTTCATAAATTATTGGATAAGTGGATAAATAGATTTAAGTTTAGTAAAAATGTATTATTGAGTTTGAAATAAAACCATTGGGTCAAAATTGTAATTTTGTTGAAAATCCGTTTTTCATACTGATTTGATAAACCATTTGTTTATAATTATTTTTAAACCAAATCATGTAAAGTATCCAAAATCCAAAATCAATGTCCCATGCTATAGTTTGTAAACAAAAATTAAACAGTCCCAAAAATACCAAATAATAAAGTATAAAAGTTTATACGTAAAATGTCCGAGTACTCCTCCATAAGCCAATCCCATGTCTTAACCTCGTGGGTTGTTTGAAAAGTGAGGAATTTGAAGGGCTAAGCTTTTAAAGCACAATGATAATTCAACATAAAAGAAAATAATATTTAAGCCATACATTTCATAAATATAATAACACTTGTATTTCAACATAATTTCACATATGGCAAGGTGCATAAGAATGTTGATGTAGAGCTTTTTCAGAAATCAGTAAAAGTTTTTCAAAAGCATTCCTACCCATCTCCAGTACACACCAATAAAGAGTTTTCCCAAAATTCGTCCATCTAATAACACTCCACATTGTGGCCAAGCCACTGTATATTGTAGTCAAGTTGCACGTTGTGGTCAAGCCACTGAATACCATAAACAAGCTGCTTATTATGGTTAAACCACTGAATAGCGTTGTGGCCAAGCCACTCAATATCGCAGACAAACTGCACGTTAGCCACTCAATATTGCAGTAAAACTACCAAAGTCATCCTCCTTTCATAATCATCCCAACCCCATGCATGTGATATGACATATGAACAGTATTTTTAGTGGGCATGCTTAACATGCGAATCAGATTTATAATCAATACAGCCAGTATGCTTAACATTTGAATCGGATTTAATTAGTACAGTGAGCATGCTTAACATGCGAATCATATATCAATTATCATAACAGTGGCATGTTTTTTTTATATTTCTCTTCTTCTTCTTTTTCTTCTTCTTCTTCTTCTTCTTCTTATTTTTCTTCTTCTTCTTTGCTTCTTATGTTTCTTTTACTGCCCAACCTAGCTTGGGGTCATTTACACAGTGGAATAATAGGGCAACTAGGTCAGCTTTTCATTACATTTGTAACGAAAAATGGTTAGTAGGATTGATTTGTTATTTTTTAAAACTTGAGTGACTGAATTGAAAGTTAAGTGACTGTTAATATAATTTACCTTTAATTTAATTAATATGTGTTTTATTTTTATATATCTATTAGACAATGGGCATAACCAATGATCTCAAAAGAAAAAAATCCTCAAGACTTTGTATTTTAAAATCAAGTTTATCATGATTTTAGGTTTTTTTAGTCTAATTATTTTATAGGATAAATATGTTTGAAGAAATTCCGTAAACCTTATTGAATCTATTTATTAAGAAAATTTTATATAAAAAGTAATTATACTCTTGTTATTATTTATCTATGTATTTTCTATTTAATTTATTTATTTCTTTATTTCAATCACAAATAATAAAAATTTAATTACATTTTGAAGTTCTATAAAATTAAATGTATTTGACTTTTTCATAAAAATTATGTTTGACATCAATGAAATTAAATAATTTATATTTATATTTAATTCACTTATATATTAATGATAAGATGAATTTATTAAACTTTTTATGTAAATTAATTAGTTATCATTGTTTTAGAAGGTTCTAATAAAAAATTGATTAAAATAAAAATAAAAAAATCATGTGAAAGTTAATATTATAATTAAAATACATTTTAAATGTTTAACTTTATTTGCATAAAATTATTTAAAATTTAAGTAAAATAGAAAACTAAAAAATATAATTATCATTGATAACAATTATTTAAAAAGTAAACTTACTGCTAATATGGCCTTAGCTTAATCGCAAGGTAATTAACGCGAAAGAATTTTAAAATCTTAAAATTGAGTTTCATTTTGTGTATGTGGGTTTTAATCTATATTTATTTTGGTTAATATCTCACCATATTTGAGCATTATATCGATTTATTTTGTTATAGGTATTGTTATAGTTATTCGGATATATTATGTGTAACTATACATGGAACTTCAAAAAAAAAAAAACTTATATATATTAATTGAAAAATACATTATGTTTGATATATGATTATATTAGAACATAATATATTTTAGGATAATGTCGTATTTGGTACTGTACTTTCATAATATTTCCAATGTGGTACTTATAATTTGAAAATGCCCAATGTGATACTTGTACCTTGAAAATTTTCAATGCGGTACTGAACTATCAATATGTGCTTTATTATGGCACCTGATGTTAACACATTTATTGAATTACTAAACCAATAAATGAAAATTTGAAATGTAGTTTTTTTCCCAAATCTTCAAGTCCACATGGTTAATATAAAATTAAGTGAGAACCTAAATAAAACAAAAAAAATTAAATTAAATTAAAATAAAAACTAAACATATGATTAATAAAAAAAGTAAATACTAAACTTATATAAACAAAAACGTTCTCTTTTCCATTTAAGTAAATGGCCATATTCTCCAAAGAGCTTTCCATTTCAAATAATATTTTAATTGGTTTTATAATATTTTTTAATATCCATGAAAGATATTTTTGTATTTACTTATTTTTATTAACCATATGTTTAATTATTTTTTAATTTAATTTAATTCATATTATATTATTTAGTTTTTTCGCAATATTATATTATCTTTGTGGATTGATTATTTAGAAAAATTACGTGTCAAATTTTTATTGGCTGATTTAACAATTCATTAACGATGTTAATACCATATACCATAATAAAACACATATTGATAGTTCAAGCACCAAATTAGACATTTTAAGAAAATACAAATACTATAATAAAGCACATATTGATAGTTCGGTATCAAATTAAATATTTCAAAGTACAAGTACCATATTAAACATTTTATAAAAGTACATGTGCCAAATATTATTTATCCTTATAATTTATAATTTAATTCAATAATAGTTAAAATATTATATTGCAATTGTAACTATATGTATAACTTTAAAAAGCCTAGCATATATTATGTTTAATACATAATTATATTAAAACTTAATATGATTTATAATTAATTTAATTTTGTTGGTGTAGTGGAAAACATTCATAAAATAATTTCTTATACTTATATATATTAATTGAAAACTACATATGATTATATTAGAATACTAGTTTATTATACATGCCATGCATGAGCTAATTTTATTTATTTAATATATAAACAAAAATTTTAGTTAATTAAAATATTTTTAAATAAAATAAATAAATTATATTATAATTTAATACTATTATTAATAAATTTTAATATAAAAAGACATTATTAAATTTTAACTTAATAATCAGATATTTTAGAAAGATTTTTTTATTAAACCTAGGGTGTTTGGTATGAATTCCTTAGAGGTGATCATAGGCCCGGTCGGGTTCGGGTTGGGCTTAACCAAAAAATTATGCATGTTTGTTAGGTCCAGGCCCGGTCCGACCCGAAAAATGGGCCTAAAAATTTGTCCAAGCCCAGCCCGGATAAAAATGCTAAAATTCGAGCCCGACCCGACCTGCCCATATTATTATTTTTATATTATATTAGTTTTTACATAATTTTTAAAAATATATAATACATCAAAAATACTAAAAAAATTAAAATATTTCCGAACAAATTGAAAATAAATTTTAAAAAATATGTATACTTAAATAATACTAAGATAGATGCAACTTAACAAGAAAATGTCTCTAAAATAATAATAAAATTAACAGTAAAATAAGTGTTACACAATATCTAAACAATAACAACGAAATAGTAGCAACATAATATAGAAAATTGTAACAAAATAGGGAGAAAACAACAAGAAAATATCATTAAAATAACAAAAAAATAGCAGTTTTTTCTTTTGTAATTTTGTGAATTTAGGCCGGGCTCGAGCCAAAAATGTCTTACCCGAGGCCTGACCCATTTTTAAAACAAGTCCTATTTTTTTGCCCAAGCCCATTTTTCGGGTCAATATTTTTATCCAAATCCTCCCACTTTTCGGGCGAGCCTTTGGGTCGGGTGGCCCGGCTTATGGGCAAGTCTAGAATTCATAAGGAAAACAATATTTTCTTTTGAACTATGTTACACTACAGTAATAGTCACCCAATTATGGAATGTTACAAAATAATCATTTAATTATTAGTAAATTGTTTATTGTTCACTCAACTATGAAAAGTTACAAAATGGTCACTTAACTATTTAATTATGTCTTTTTTGTCACCCAACTATATTAAAATTTGTAGGTGTTTCCATTTTTACGTTAGTTTGTTAGGATCGAAAAGACAAAATTGAATAATTGAGTGATAATTTTGTAACTTTTATAGTTAGATGACCAAAATGAAAAAGAAAATCTATAATTGGGTAACCTCGTTTATAGTTTACCCTTTAAATTATTATTATAAATAAATTCCACAAGACAACCAGATTTTTGGAAATAATTCCATTTATGAATTATGATAATTTTTAAACTTATTTTATACAAATAAAAATAATTCCAGTTTGGCATAGTAATATATAAAGATTAAATTAATCATTTTAATTAAGTACAAAATGAATTATTCAATTTCATCATACTGTTTGTTTTTTGTCTTCTGGTTTTACATTGATCAGTAGAGATCATTAAAGTAATAAAAAAACACGTGCATTTGTAGCTCAGACTTAAGTGGTCCAACCAATACATAATTAAAGACCTTGTAGTTGTAGGTTAGGTATGAGAAAGTCAATAAGATAGTATTTGTTTCATAAGGTTTTCTTTTTTTGTTTAACGTTTTGGGTGGGCTATTTATTGCTTTTGCTGCTTCTCATACCGACTTCCCGCCTTTCTCTCTTCTTTGTAATAAGTCAAGAAATGGGTTGCAGGCCATGTGAGAAGCCAAAAGCTAAGCACAGGAAGGGGTTATGGTCACCTGAAGAAGACCTAAAGCTCAAAAACTCTGTCCTCAAACATGGCCATTTTTGCTGGAGCTCTGTTCCCATCAATGCAGGTCTGTTTTCTTGTATTCGTATTAACTTCCCTGCAATATTTGTGTAGCTCATGCTTATCACCACCACTATTAATTTGACTTGTTAGAAGCATTCCTTAGCCAATGAATCTGAACCTAAGGTGGTACACTTATTTATTTTATGTGTAATGGTCATGGGATTAAACTTTTTCTACTTTGGTTTGGCTGTCAGTGTCAGTCCAAAATATTCAAGAAATTTCTTGAGTTAAAGACAGCGACTGTTTCTTTCATCGTACCCTGTCCCTGTAAAGTGCAAGTGAGAGAGGGTGATGATGAGTGAAATGACGAAAATAGGGTATGAATTAATATGATAGATGCATGGATATCCAGGATTGCAGAGGAATGGGAAGAGCTGCAGACTAAGGTGGATTAATTACTTGAGGCCTGGATTAAAACGAGGGATGTTTACTCCCCAAGAGGACGACGCTATCCTCTCCCTTCATCATTTGTTAGGCAACAAGTACGTACACTTGTCATTAATTGTGAAGAATTATTATATATATATCCTCAGTTTTACAAGGAACTAACAAAGATGTCTGGTCTTTTTATTGAATAGATGGTCCCGAATTGCACAAAATTTGCCTGGAAGAACAGATAATGAGATTAAGAACTACGGCATTCTTATCTGAAGTAAAGGATCGCAAAAGTTGAAAATGTGGAAGCTCAACACACATCTTCAACCTCAGAATCTAGTGTACTCCCTCAAAACCTTACGGACCAATCGGCAAGCTTTGCTACTGATCAAGCTGTTCCAATGCATTTTGACTTGCCCCAACGAAGCCCACTGCCGAAGCTTTTATTCGCAGAATGGCTATCGCTTGATGAGGAAGGTGGAAGTAAGCAAGCGGCTTACTCTGATGGATATAATCAACTTCCAGCTTCCAGGATCCTTTCATGAATGGTTTTGTATTCAATGAGGGAGGATTTGGCACCGATCTTCAGGATCTGCTAAACGATGCCTCAGTAAACCAATTGTTCAAGTTTGAATCCCAGATTTCAGGGAACGACTTTATTGGTTCTAAGTGGGAATAATAAAGACAGATGTACTGGTTCTTTCTTTCTTTTTTTGTTCAAAACATATTAGTGATTTCAGTATGAATAATGAGGGAATGTACATACAAGGCCAAATCTCCATGGGTGCTACCTTGTGTTTTTTTATTATCAAAAGTACAGATTCAAGATTCTCAATTTCTTTGTTTTAACAGGAAAACTTTAATATTTCTGAAATTTTCATTTAGCTTTTTGTCCTATAAGAAGTGTTTTTATGTGACAAAAAAGGAACTTTATGGTTTCATTGACCTTCTAAAAGAACTCAATCGCAGCACAGTGGGAGTAGTTATGTGGAAGGGGTCAAACTTTGGCTTTTTAACTCTTTTTTGTTTCAAGGAGTACAATTATTACCTTCCTATACTAAAATACATTCTGATAGGATCCACTAGAGAAAAACTCATGCATACCAGTGAAAATCCGAGAGGCTCAGCCATCCTAACATTAACCATATCTGATCAGGCCAAGCTGCCTACTTTTAAGGAATAACTGATCATCAAATATACAGGAAGGTCATAGAAAAAGATGTTGCAAGAGTTTGAGTTTTAAAATGGGTAGGATCGATCGTAGAGGAAGTAGACAAGCTTAGTTAGCCCAAATATTTCAGTAGGTTATGGGCCCATGTTGCTGACAGTTTGTTCGTATGTATCTATTACTTGCTTAGTAAGCTGTCAGTTCGTTCATGAATTTCCCTATGCAAAATTTCGGTAAAGTATCATGAATATCTTGTACTTAAGGGAGGATTGCATTTCGATTTCTCTACAGAAAAAATAGATAAAGTATTCATTATACATTTTGAAATGCGCAAATAAGCCTCAACACGTGGAATATTAATTAAATGGTTAATTATTAATTTAATCCACGAACTATAGTTAAAATATTATTTTAATTTTCTTTTAATTTTTCTTAATAATAATTCTAAAAATTCTAAAATGTGTAACTATAAATTATTAAAATATCAAAACAATATTAAAAATTATGTTAAAAATTCAACAAATTTAGCCCTCAATGTTCACAACACTTGTTATTTTAGTTCTAATTCTAAAAATTCAATAAATTTGACCCTTAATATTTACAAAATTTATCAATTTAGTCCTAACTCTAAAAATAAAATAAAAAATAAAAACAATAATCATTTTTAGCCCTCTATAACCCATTGACTAACCCATGCAAAATATTTAAAAAAAAAAGGAGTACACTCTTTCAAATTACTTGCAAAAGAACTCTAAAAGTTGGGATAAAATACAAAAAAATTAGGGTAAACTACACCAATTGTCCCTAAACTTTGTTTAAAATTACATTTCAATCACCCAACTTTCAAAAGTTACATAATAATCATTAACGTTATCGAATTGTTTTATTTTGGTCACTTGTCTGTTAGCTACTATTAAGAGGATGATGTGACACATGAATTTAAATAGTTAATTACTAATTTAGCCCTTGAACTATAGCTAAAGTTTTGTTTTGATACTTTAAAAAATTTAACCATAATTCTAAAAAATCTTAAAAATTACAGTAAATTTATTTTTAAAATTATTAAAATATTTTTAAAAATAAATCCACTATCAATTTGGTTTATTGTAAATATGTTTTTCTTTAGTTTGATTGTATTTCAACACTCATAAAACCATGATTTTATTGAAATGAGTATTTTAGAATTGCATTGAGAGCGTTTTCAACATATAAGATTAATGTCTCATTGCATTAAATAATTATCATCAAATCGAGAATTTTAGTGAAATGAAAAAGTCTCCCCATTGTTGAAAGATAGCTCCATTTAAAAAATAAAACACATCATGATTCACTAAAAAAGAGTTTTCTTAAATGTAAGTTTTGACTTTAATAAAACTTAATTTGATTTTGTTTTAATGAAAATTTGGCTTTGATTTCTTAAGGAAAAAAGATAACAAAAGATAAAATGGCGACAAAGAAGATGAAGACAAGAAGCTCCTTTCGCCGCTTCTCCACCTCTAGAGACATGTTGATGGTTTTGGGGGTTTTATTTTAAATTAAAATGTCACTTTTTATCTTTTATTTTTGCCCTTAAATTTAAAACATTATTTTCTAAAATTTCAAAACCCATGGAATTCTTGTTCAGAACCTAGAAATTTATATTAAAATTTTCAAAACCTAAAATTTGTTAAACCTAGTAACTTAAAGAATAAAACTTCTTAGTGTATTAAACAATAAGATCTTCAAATAAGAAAGTTTGTAATAGCTCAGGGGATGCGTAAATGAGTAATTGCAATTTTACAATAGTGATAACACACCATCAGGTGATACGAAAGAATAGGAGATACGAAGATGAGCAACTACTAAAGTAAAACAAAGTAAACATTAAATAAATTTCACTGTACCTTTTACTCGGAAGAATGAGCAATGAATATGAAACTAAGCATTAATGAATGCATGAGAAATTTGAAAGAGAGTAATCAAACTTTTAGTCCTTTTTTTTTCTTCTTCAATCAAGTTTTTATTTATTTTTGGCTTCAATCAAACATGGGAAATCTTTTTCATTTTTCTAGGTTTTGTAAAATAGGGAAGAAAGTCTTATAAAAAGATGATGATTTCTGGGTAGATCTAATCATGGGCTAGGCCGATTTCAAGTTAGGCCGATGCAAAATTTTAGGCTTGTTTTTAGGCCTGAGCCCAACTCGAAAAATGAGCTCAAAATTTTGCCTAAGCCTGACCTAGATAAAAAATGCTAAACTCAAGCTTGACCCGCCCGTATTAAAAAATTTTATGTTTTTTTTATATAAAGACAGCTTTAAAAAATATAATACATCAAATGCACTAAAAACATTAAAATAAATGTTTCCCAATAAATTAAAAATATATTTAAAAAATTTTTATACTTAAATAACACTAAGATAGTTGAAACTTAGCAAATAAATGCCTCTAAATTAGTAGAAAAATCAACAATAAAGTAAGAGTTATACAATATCCAAACAATAACAACAAAATAGTATCAAAACAACAACAAACGTCTGGGACAAATTTTTTTAGCCAAATTCGGGTCGGACCTGAGCCAAAAAATTCTTATTCGATGCTCGGCCCGTTTAGAAAAAGAGCCTTATTTTTTGTCCAAGCTAATTTTTCAAGCCTATATTTTTTCCTAAACCTTCCCACTTTTTGGGTGGGATTTTGGGCCTGGGCGAGTGGCTCGGCTCATGATCAAGTCTATTTCTAGGTTTCGACTCGAAAGATTGATAGATTTTTTAAAGTTTTTTTTTTGTAAAACTTTTAGATTTTTTACACATATTTTTAATTTTTTTTAATTTTTTTATTTATAAATTTAATTTTTAAAAATAATTTTTAATAATTTATATTTATTTTTAAGATTATTAAATTTTTAGAATTATTGTCAAATTTTTTTTAAAAAAATCAAAATGATATTTTATGTAACCTCCCCAACTCGGCCTAGACGGTAGACCTGAATTCGGGAGATTACATTAACCACTGAAGTGGCTCAGTCTTTGATGCAGTAGTAAACCAACTAAAAATTCGACAAAGGCAAGTGCACCTATCAATTAATAGTATAGCTACGGTGAACACAGATATCGTTCCCACGAAGACTAAAAGTACTAGTAATTACCATCTTTCTATTATTTAACTGACAAATTGGAGAGTTCGATTAAAATATAATTAACTAAATTATTTAATTAAAGAACACAAGAAAGAACAAATAAGAAAAATAAATGATTAACAACCAAGAAGCAAAACAATACCCAGGAAAGAATCCACATAGATTTTTTCATCTATCTTTATCAATCTGAATTAAACAATTTTTTCACTTAGTATCTTAATCCATAGAAATCCCTAAATTATGCTAATATCTCTTTCAAGACTAAAAGAAACTGACTCTATGTTGATTAATTGAAATTTCTTTCTAATTAAAACCCCTATTGTTGCATTAACTCGATCTATGGATCCCCCTGTTAGATTTGACTCTAATTCGGTAGATTTATGTCGTCCTATTTCTAGGATTGCATGTAACTCCACTCAATTATGTTAGATCTACTCTTAAACAGGGACTTTTCATTCTTCTATTCAAGCACATCAACATGGATTAATAGTCCAAAAATATTAAACCAAGAATTAAGCACACAAAATTGAGAACAAGATCCAAGTATTTATTGCGGAAAACAGAAATCGAAAGACAGAATCCATCTTAGGGTTTATCTCCATAGGTATTTAGAAAATTAGCTCATGATAGCAAATAAAAACATCTCAAAGACAGTATAACCACAAGAAAAAAGAAAACTCATAATAAACTTCAAAAAAAAATCAAAAGGAGACCTTTAATCTTGATGGAAATTTTCTTTAAATTCGACTTCAATGGTGTTTTTCGAGTTGTTTTCTCCAATATCTCTGACGGCTTACTCTCCTCTTCTTATATTTGGTATACATAGGTCTTAGAATGCCCGAAAACCCTAAAAATTGTGTTTTTTTTCGCATTTTCGGAGTTCAGTTCGTAAAATCCACACAGTCTGGCAAATGGCCGTGCGGCAACCTGTGTGGCTCACATAGCTGTGTGTCCAGCTCGTGTGGAATAGCCCAGCCCATATGGCTCCTAAAACTTGCTCCGATTTTTCAATTTTCGCTCGTTTTTTGCTCCTTTTGCTCCTAAATGCTCTCCTAAGTATATAAACATGAATTTAAAAGATTAGGAGCATAAAATTCACCGTTTTAAATCAAATAATCATCCAAAAACGCATTAAGAATTAGGCTAAAACATATTACTTTTGGCATTTATCAAACATCCCCACACTTAAGTGTTTGTTTGTCCTCAAGCAAAACCCACATTCAAGTTAACTTTCTCAATTTGTCATTTTCATCAATAATGTTTCAAGGCAATTCGCAAACAATCATGCAATGGAAATTCAACTAAAAGGACACTAAAGATTCAAGCAATCCAAGAATAAATTTTTAAAGCTAAAAAATGTAGGTGTCTCCCCTTATCAAAATAATTACCTTAAATTCAAAACCAATAAGAATTGACATCCTCGCTAAGATTCACTCAAGCTCTCAAAGTGTTTAGGGTTCATGAAATATGCACTCAACCGTTGAACAAAAAATGTCATTACCATAGGCTTGCTTGAAAATCAAATCTCCACCGCTATAAAATGAGATAACACACCAATCAAGAAGTCTTTAAAATGTTGTAATTAGGTTAAGGGTATGGACAAGGCTTAAATATTAAATGAGAGAGGACTTATGTAGTAATTAGACCATAGTGAATATAGATGGATGGTTAAGGGCTTATAAATTGTTAAAATGTATGTTTGTTAAAAGGGTAAAATTGTAATTAAATAAAGCTAAACTAATGAATAATAAAATCAAAATTTATCATCATCTTCTCTAATGGTTCTTCCACCAAAAATTAAAAGAGAATTCTCCATTTGGAGCTTGAAGGGTTTGGTCATAGTTCCCTTTTGCATGTAAGTCCATTTTGAGCTTATTTATTGTAATTTTTATGTTTGTGAGATCGTTGCAACTAAGTCCAACTAACCTGAACCTTTGTTTTCAAAACTGTTAAAGATTTCAAATTTGATCATTGATGAATCTTTGTTATTCTTGATGTTAATTGATGAAATTGAAGTATTAGTTGTCTATTAGAATTGGTTTATTAAGTGATTTTTATAGTTTTAATTAAAGGATTAAATTGATAAAATATTTAAAATTTCATGGAATTTTTATGACTTGTGAATAATTTTGGACTGTTCTAGCATAGGAAGAAATTTGATTGGCTTGGGAAATTGTGAAATTTGGATAAATTTGAAATTTTGGGATTAGGGACTAATTTGTAATAAGTGTAAAAGTTTAGAAAAATGTGTAAATAATAGAAACTTAAGGGTTTCATGCATTGAATTGAGTTTCTAACATATATGAATTTAATAAATTATATTTAATTACTATATCAATCAAGAACTGAGTCAAAAGATAATAACCGTAGAAAGGGGAAAATTGTGGAGTAGTCCCTGCATATTAACCGAAAGTGGATTGTAGATAAGTTGATAGTATAAATAAATATTTATATTTATTTATAACTTGTGTTAGTATGTTTTGGTTCAATTGTAATTGATGTTGAATTACGTTATTAAGTTCTTAATTTTAAAATGGTTACAAATAAGTACAGGTGAGAAAATGGATATCTGATATTGTTGATCCTTGGGATAATATGGTTATATGATATTTAAATGACTTTAAATGATTGATACCATATGTACGAGTGTGTTTCTAGAAGTGCTTCTGAATTATAATTGTATAAACTTTGTTAAAATGCCCATTTGAACGTAGTAAACGCTTACGATACGACTGACATGCCAATAGGGCTTGAACGCGCGCTTGTACGGATTTGCACTTTGATGCCTCTATCTTCACTTCGATGCCTCTGTTGTGCATCATCGATGCCTTTTGTGTGGTGTAGTTTCCCGAGTATCAGAGTCAAGTTACTATAGTTCATCGGGCTATGTATCGATCTTCTTAAAACTCATTTATTTGTTTAATTTTGTTAGGTAATTATATTACTACTAAATTATAAATGTTTCTATGAAGTTCTTGTTTATAAATGTTAATGATTGTATTGAGAAATTATGGATGATGAATTGGTTATGACTTTTGGAAGGTATCATTTATGATGTAAAAGATTATATACTAATGTAGTGTGATCTTGCATTTTGGATATCAGGAATTAGAAACTTATCTTCTTGTTTATCTATATTGCTTGAGGTAAGTTAAATGGTATATATACTATGAACTTATTAGGCTTCTTAAGCTTATTTGTTCCATTTGTGTCTATTTAATAGTTGGCATTTTCTGAACTGATCGGACGAATCATTTTAGAGCACACACTATCCAACCATCTTCGTAGCTTTTGTTTTTCATTTTGGGATATGGCATGTATATAGGTGTTAAGTTGTTAATATGTGAAGTGTTAAGTTAACTTGTTATAAATAGTTAATGTGGTTGAATCTGGATGTGTACTTATGTTGATATTGGTCAAGTTGATCTTTAGTGCCATATATATATGTTAAGTGGTGATGTTTTGAAATGGTAGTTTTAGTTGTAAATGATCATATCTTTGGTAAATCTTTGGTTGATGGTTTTTGGACATGAATGGCTACCTAATGATAAACCTTATTTCTCAATTGTAACTTTGTTCTTGAATTGAATTGGTGTATAAATTGAGGTGCCTTTTGATGGCATATTTGTTAGACATAGGATGGATAAATATTTGGCATGTAATTTTTATTTTGGATGTGCTTTTAACCATGTGAAATAGGCTAGATATGGTATGTCTTATTGTGCAAGAAATGGTGCTTAATTTGGCTTGATTTAGGGGTTAAAAATGGAGCACACGACTTGGAACACGAGCTGTTACACGGCTGTGTGCCACACACAGTCACCCCACACGATTATATGTATTTATTGTTTTAGGTGCAGGTTTCACACGGTCTGAGACATGGTCTGCAACATGGCCGTGTGTCTCAAGTTAGTTTGTTGCATGGTTTGGCACACGGCTTGCGACACGACCATGTGACCCAACTTCGGAAACACACACGATTTCACACACGGGCTGGGACACAACTGTGTGTCCAGACTTCGAATGTTCACATGGTTTGGGCTACGTCACACGGCCTGGCCACGCGGCCATGTGAACCCTGTTTTCTTAAATTTTCATGTTTTTCTAAAATGTTCTGATTTGTTTTGATTTGGTCCCAGATTGTTCATAAACTGATTTTAGGGTCATGTAGGCTCGATTTAAGGTCCATAAGTATAATATTTGCCATTATTAGATTCAATTGATATATGTTAATATTTAATTTGTATAATTTTTTCTGTTCGGAGGTTAAATTTTCTATTTTGATCAGCAATACTCTGTAACCCTAATTTAACAACTTAGACGGGATAGGGGTGTTACAATTGCTTTCAGCTTCATAGAAATTAGTTTAGTTGGATTCAAATGACATCTTTTATCTATATGAAAAGCATAACCAATTCGAGTCAGGAGACATCACACTATCATAGGTTATAAAATGACATGTATTTCTAGACTCTATACCTGATACATTCAGTCCAAGAATCGACTAAATCGTAACTCTGATACCATCAAATGTAACACCCCTAACTCGTCTCTGTTGTCAAATTAAGGTTATGGAGTATTACGACAAATAATAACTCTCAATACATCATAAAAACAAATCAAATATTAACTATTCATAATGAATTATCATTCATGGCATTCATACTAAAACGAGCTTTAAATTGAGTATATGAAACCTAAAAATCAATTTGGAAACAATTTGGGACTGATCTTAAACAAAATAGAAAAATATAGAAAAAAAAACTGAAAATAGGAGTCTCATAGTCGTGTGACTCAGGGACATGGTCATGTGACCGGACCGTGTACAATTTGAAAATAGGGTCACATGGCTGTGTTGCTAGGCCATGTAACAACTTGTGATCGTATGGGAAAAACTTGAACCAAAATTAAATAGGCCACATAGCCGTGTGGAGTAACTGTGTGTAGCACACGACCGTGTGACAGCTCATCTCCCAGGCCGTGTACACCTAAAATGACTTCTAAAAAAAGAAAAATCGCCATTCATTTTTTTTGTACCAAGCCAAAAAAATTCCAACCATTTTCATACATTCAAAACACATTCAAACATGCTTAAAATATACCAAAACATTCAACCTAAGTGTCTAACCAATATGCCGTCATTAACACCACAATTCAAAATCAATCTAAACTCATATTCAATAATCACAAGTTCTTACTTATAATCGTACTAAACATTCCTTTCTTTCACATTCATTTTACCAAGTCATCAACACCTTTAAAAAAAAACATGAACTAAATACCAAAAGCACTTATATAGACATATATAAGCCAAAACCAAAGATCACATCTATAACACCCCTAACCCGTATCTGACGTCGGAACATGGTTACGGAGCATTACTAGACTTATAACTCAATTAAACAAACATCTCATGTACAATTCACATTCAAATAAATAACCATTCAAATTCATTCATATAGTCCCTAATACGAGCCCTTAAGACCCAAAATAAACATTAAAATGGTTCGGGACTAAACTGAGTATTCAAGGAATTTTTAGGAAACCATGAAAAATTTTCAAAGGTACAGGGGATACACGCCCATGTGGCTAGGCCGTGTGGGCATTCGAAATGGTGCCACACGCCCATGTCCTTGCCCATGTCCTAGCCCGTGCCCAAACTAGTGAGCATACTGACTTGGGTCACACGGCCAGACCACACGCCAGTGTGCCAGGCCGTGTGAAAACTGGAGGGTATACTGACTTGAACCACACGGCCAAGCCACTGACTTATTTTCTAAAGAAGTATCAGGGGACACACGGCCATGTCACCTGGTCGTGTGTCACACACGGCTGAGACACACCCTCGTGTCTCTACCCGTATGGAAAAAAATAGGTCATTTTCCAATTCATATTTCTCACTCAAATTTGTATCAACCTAAACATGACAATTTGCATACAACCATGGCATAATTAGACATTCAAAACCAACCAATATCAAGCTTATAACTTGTTAAAACATCACATACAATTATGATACCAATAGACACCTCAAATAGCCAATTTAAAACTTGTCAATTATGCCTCCAAAGTATACCTAAACGGTCAAACACATATATGATCAATGTGCCTAAACTTATCATGCATGCCACTTATCCATTTCAACCATTTGGTACCCAAAATACCAATTCACAAAAAAAAAACAAAATTCACATGGCCAAAAAAAAAAATTCACATGGCCACCATACACCACATACACAAAGGCTATTTACATATTTATATAACAAAAATATGTTCACAAAGCAAGCCAACATAAATGGCTAAAGCACAACAAAACATATAAGCTACCATTAGTCCAAAATGACCTATACATGCCATTTAACCCAAAATATAAAGTCCAAAGTACCAAAATAGTGTTTGATAGTGTGATGAGATCCCCGACTTCCAATCCGAACATGCTTTTGAAACACTATAAAACATGGAAAAATAAATAGAGTAAGTAATTAAGCTTAGTAAGTTCGTATAACACAAAATTAAACTTACCATTTAACCACAATTTAGGTAAGTAACTCAAAGTATAACACAATTCAATTTGTCCAAAGCCTATCACATACTCAATAACCATGTTAGCCATATATTCATATAAAAACCGAGAATCATGTTTGAATTCAACAATTATTAAATTTCATGTACATGTAACATTTATACCGTGTATCCGTATATCATATATAGATCATATCCATGTAAATACCTATACTAGTTCGTATCAAACTTGTATAATCTCATAATAACACTATGCCCCTTGAACCACTTAGAATATCGTTAGATACGCGAGTGGTACACACGAGGTGTACTGAACTGTAATCTGTCAATTCTTGTACATGTATGCTCATACGAGTGATAAACGGTAAGCTCCTCCGAGCTGAATAACGGTAATCTCATACGAGATGAGTATCAGTAAGCTCATAAGAGCTAGAATAGGTAACCCTAATGACATGTCATTTGTACCCTACGAATTTCTAAGGTTCAAACGAGGCTCGGTATTCTTTGTATATCGTCGGTTATGATAATTATACATAATAATTAAACCATTCACATGCATATATTTCAATTAAAGCATATAAATATGCAATTTAATTACGCAAACTTACCTTAAACTCGTACGACGGAAATACGATTGTTTAATCCTCGACTTTATCTTTCCCCCGATCTAATTCCGTATATTGTTTTTCTTGATCTATATAATCAAATTTAACCAATTTAATCTTTATTCTATTCTATTCAATTCAAAATTCATGTTATGGAAAAATTACCATTTTGCCCCTATACTTTTGATTTCTTTTCAATTTAGTTCCTAGGCTTGTAAAATGAAATTCATGCAATTTTATCTACATCTAAGCCTAGTCAAATTTAATAAATTCTCATAGCAGCCCATACATTTCACAATTTCACATATTTACCACACAATTTTTACATTTATCAATTTAACCTCTATATGATAATTTCATTAAAATCACTTAACAAAAGTTGTTTATTTAACATCAAAGATTCATTTTCTTTCATTAAACTTCAAGAAAAATTAAAATTATCTCATGGAAAAACCCTAGTCTTTCAACCATATTGCAAATTAGTCCTTTATTTAGCTAGCTTAAGCTACAACTATCCCGAAAACATAAAAATAAACAAAAACGGGACAAGATAACACTTACATGCAAGGGATTTTCTTTGCAGATTTTTCAAGCCCTCCAAAGCTCTAAGTAGCTGAAATTTTTGTCGACAAAAGAAACATGAAGATGACCATTTTGCTTTGTTTTTTTTTAATTTAACTTTAATTACCTTTACCTAACTTTAAAAATTACTCAATTACCAAGACATGCACATCCACTAACTCATTTAATTGTCTAATTACCATATAAGGACCTCAACTTTAAGGTTCTATAGCTATTTAACACCTTTAGCTAATAGAACACAACTTTTGCACTTTACACGATTTAGTCCTTTTTCACAAATTGAGCATACAAACGGTAAAATTTCTTAACGAGATTTTTTTACTATAATACTATCATGCTGTAGATGTTAAAATAATATTAAAATAAATTTTTTGACCTCAGATTTGTGGTCCCGAAACCACTATTCCGATTTCACTGAAAACGAGCTGTTACAACATCCACAAGTATACTTAAACCAAAGTTTAAACAACATTATCATAACAAAAGAACTTAAAAGCTCCTAGTACATTTCATTCATAACCCAACTTCAAAATGATTAAACTTCTACCTAGTTGAAGAATGGATAGTGTGAATGCTCTGACTTGCTTCCAACTGACTGAGATTTCTGATGATCTAAAAGGAAAGAAAACAACTAGTGTAAGCAACCAGTGCTTAGTAAGCTCATATAAGGTAAACTTAAACTTATCGAATATGTATTTATTCAAACCATTCATGCATAGATTCAGTCATTAGATCATGAGCATATATTTCTTTCCTATAAAACACAAACCTTATAAGGTTAGTAAGTGCAACAATGAAACCTACAATCTCAACATATCATGGAACATGTTATACTAAACATGTCAAATATACATTTCATTAATCACATCTCCAATAAGCATCACTCTTTCATTTCAAAGCATTCATACCAACATTTTTCCATTTTATCTATCAAGATCATATAACATTTCATATAAAGAAGTTCATTCATTTAAGCCTTTATTACCCGTTGAACCAAATGAAATAACATCGAATACTTGGGAAAATGCTCACCCAAGTTGTGACTGTAACCATCTATGCTCACATGAGTTGTGAAATGGGCCTACTCACACGAGTTGTGGGTTGGGATGTTAGGCTATACGATGCTGCTCATACGAGCTGTAGAGAACCCACAACAAATGCAGGACCTCAACCATCAGTAGGATATCTACGAAAAGCACCCGAAAATGTAAATAACCCCTAATAACATGTCATTTGTATCCTAAGTATTCACGAGGTTCATACAGGCCACATTACATATTCGAATAATTTAATTTAATTTCCATTATACCATTTCAAGCACACATCCATGTATTTCACATTTTCCAAGCATAATCATCAATTTAATCAACATCGCAATTTAGTCCAGAATCACTAATCAACATATATCATTCAATTTAACTATACCTAACATGAATAATAATTAAAATGTTATCAAAAGAAACAATTAATAGGTTTAAACAATATATGAACTTATCTAAATAAAAATGGTTACGAACACGACGCCGACAGCTATTCTGCTAACTTTACTTTTCTACGATTTATGTCTGGTTGATTTGTTTCTTGATCATGCATGAAGAACAAGGCTTGGAAGAATGATCTTTAAGCTACAATGGTGATTTTTTGGTCAAAACAAAGAAAGGAAGAAAATGCTAGAATTTTCCCTATTTGATTATGTAATAATTTAATTAATTACCAAATTACCCTTAAGAATTAACTTAACAATTAACAAAACAATGTCCATAACTGTCCATTATCTATCTATATGGTATATTTACCATTTAAGTCCATTAATTCACATTTCTATAGCAATTTAACACCTTTAGCAAATAGAAACTAACCTTTGTAGCTTTTATTAATTAGTTCTTTTATATAATTAACTATCTGAACGTTAAAATTTTCTAACCAAATTTTAATACAACCTTGTAATATTCCTATAAATAATAAAATATTGACTCACTTATCAAAATTATGGTCTTGAAACCACTATTTCGACACCAGTAAAAATGGGCTATTATAGAGGGTTTTCTTCTTGAAGAAATAAATGTTTGAAGAGCCATGAAGGCAATTAATTAAAAAGGGAATTAGAAGGGAAACCTTCAAGGGATCATCTACTATGACAAAGAGGATGGTGTATTGTCTTAATGCTGACAAAATCGTCATGAAGTTCCTGCCTCGAAGTGCATTCGCATTAGTGTTGTGGTAATAAGATACGAAAACTCATTAAGTTCTTTAGGACTTACTTGTGTGTTATGCATTGAAGGTAGATAGGGATTTTTGGAAGTTCAATGAAGGACCAAGCCAGAATTCACCACGTATCGGGAAATTTGTTCTTAATTGTAACTTGCATACAGCAGGGTGACCTAGAGGCGGAATCTTAGGGTCTTTGTTGTAAATAAAACTAATGAGTCAAAATATTAGGTGATTATTAATATAAGCTGAAGTCTATTACTGAAATTGATGTATATAAAATTTAAGCTTATCCGACATAGATTCTTGGTAAGATTTAATTTACTTAACAATAAAATCAATTGTATTCCTTGTCTTTATTTGATTTATTATTGTGGATAATAATAATAATGAAAGAACTACTTAGTTCATAAGTTGGGTTGTGACATCCTATAGCTCGGACTCGGCGATCGAGTTGGGTATAAGTTGTTACATCTACTAATATCAAATTCAAATAGTGTATTTTTTAATGCTAAGCATCAAGTTATAATAGTAATATATCTTACGCCATAAAACTTGGACCTAAATGCATATTTAAATTTGGAAAATGTTAGCTAAGTTGATACTTTTTATTGGTAGAGTTGGCAAAATAGGCCTGAGCTGGAAAGCTTGCCATGTTGATCCGAGCCCGTAACGATCCAAGTTCGAGAAAGCCAGAGCCTTTAACATATCAGAGCACGATAAAATTTGAGCCCAATAAAGCCCAAGCCCAACAAAACCTAAGATTGAGAAAGCTTGAGACTTATTTGTCCCAAGCCCGAGATAAATCCGACTTAAAGCCCGAAAAAGCCTGACTTTTATATTGAACAACCATAATAGACATTAATAATTAATATAATTTTATGATATAACTTTAAATATAAATAAATGATAATTCTTTTTTTTTTTTGAAAATGCATTCATAAGTATTGCATATTTATATTAAAATTTTATTAATAGGAAAAATAATTAATAATAATTTTCTATTAAATTATAAAGTAAAATAAATTTTTTAAATATTAATTTAATATAAAATATTTTAATATTATAATTATATATGTATACTAAATATATAAAATTAATAATTATTAAAATATATAAAATTAAACTTTAATGACAATATAATAATATACTATATAACTATGATCAAAATTGAAATCGAAATTGATTATTTAACTTAACCGATTTACTAAGCTAGTATATTACTAATACATAAAATAATATTATAATATATAACTATTACTAAAAATATTAATACATATATAACTATTACTATAATATTAGATTATAATAAAAAAACACTACACCAAAATAGGTCTTTAGCGGCGTTTTTTTAGGCCTTTAGCGGCGCTTTTTAACGCCACTAAAGGTATTTGCGGCGCTTGTGGAAGCGCCGCAAAAAAGGCCGCTAACGAAAACGTCGCAAACAGTTGCAGCGTTTACAAACAAAAACGCCGCTAAAGATCATGTTCTTTAGCGGCACTTTTGTACAAAAATGCCACTATTTTTGGGATTTTTTTATATTAAATTTTTCATTTTTTCAGCCCTCTTGTAGCAACAAATCAAAAACAACCAGATCTAAACTAGCCAAAAGCAATAAATTTATATAATATTTCAAATTAAATGAATAAAATAATATTAATATCAATAAATAAAAGTGAATTCATATTATTTTTGCAAAAATGTTAAAAGGTAAAAAGATAAAAATATTTATGCAATACACTATGACTGCGGAAGTTGCGACTGAAACATCTTCATCATACTCTGAAGCTGATGCTGGAGTTCGTCGTACTTTCTACTCTGCTCTGCTTCTCTCGATGCCGCATCAGCTTTAAGTTGTAGCTGGAGTTCTTCATATTTCTTTTGAACCTCTGCTTCTCTCGCTGCAGCCTCTACTTCCTTCGCTTCCGCCTCTGCTTTAAGTTGTAGCTAGAGTTCTTCATATTTCCTTTGAACCTCAGCTGTGGTCGCTTGCATCTGAGTCATCTGGTCTTTTAACCTCGAACTTGACTTGAGCCGACTCCACGAAGCCATGTATTCTTTGAAATGGATCCAAAATATTGGGTTGGGCTAACAAAAGATCCTTGAAATCGAACCGACCATACCTTTCGGGACCCAAAACTTGATAATAATCCGGTTATCAATGTCTTGGGATGAACAGAACTATCACTAGAAGCAATCGCCAGTACTCGCCTTTTATCCTTTAGTTTTTCCTAATAAATAAATCACATAGTTAGGAGCATAATATATATTAAAAAGCATATGCAACATAACAATAGTCGCATTACAAGCAATGAATTAAACAATTAGAAAATAAACAAATCGTATTAAGTAAACGTACCATTATTTCACCAGCTTCAGGAGTCATGGGAGATCCATCTTTCTTCCTATGTGTAATTTCAAAAAGTTGAAGGAGTCAAACTTTTTGACGGGACGACAGTTCCTACAATATAGTAGTAAAAATATTATTTAATGGAAAGTTATACATATTTGACAATATTAAAAAATTAAAAATACCTCCGCCTCAGCTACACATGCAAAACTTTCGACCCGGCTATGTGAGTGAATTTTTGTTTCTGCCTGCTGCTTTTTCCAACTTGTTCACGATCCTACGTTATGAAATTTTTAGTACGTAAATAGTAAATACTATAAACAAAAATAATTACAATAGTTTGGAAGTACGTCATACCTCGCCTTTCTTCGTACCTCGCCTTTCTTCGAATGCCAAAATCTAACCGCATCTTCCCATTGGTACCTCAACATAACCGGCGGGACATTTTGCAATTTCTCATCGAGGGTTGTTTTTATCTTACAATAATTTTTCTTTAAAGTACTTTTATTGTCTCTCCATCTTTTTCCCAATGCCTTCTTTACATAAGCATCCGAGACCTCTAAAGCAAACCTCGCCTACAAAATACACAAGTTAATAAAGTAAATATAAATGAAACTATTTCTCAAGCATTACAGATGACATTAACATTTTGTTACCTTAATATTATCGAGGGCTTAGTTTTTGTTGCTATCGGGCATTTGATGCCATGACTCGTAGTTGATAGGCAACATATTCGCATTTCGTGCTAAAATGCCCATGTATCCAGCTAAAAGTCGAGCTTCTGATCCAATAGGCTGACCAAAACTGTTTCGTCCAACTTTGACACGCTCGACTGGATCTAACTCGTATAACTCTCTAAGTAGCGTACGTCCTCGACCTCTGCGCGTCCCACCATTTTCAGCTACAAATGGTATATTATAATATAATAATTTGAAAAGTAAATCAATTATAAGTCAACACGCATGTAAATCAAATGTAAAATTACTTTGAACTTTTGTAGGATCCTCAGGTGTAATCAGAACATTCGAAGATCCAATTGCTGTCTGTTGTTCAGTACTATTTGTTTCTATCGAGTTTGGATCATTTTGAGCAATGCTTCCCCTTAGAATTTTTCTTCTAGGCATTTTATCTGCAATACACATAAAATAGTTGAAAAATTAATAACTAATTACAACAATAATAGCACATATAAAATAGTTGAAATATATAATAAGACCAAGATTTAAATTATGATATTACATATAATTAAACAATCGTAAAATCTTACTACATCATTATTCGTAAATATCTTCATCCGTATCCTGACGAACCCATTGAAATTGTACACTAGTACTAGGGATATTATCGTTTAAGTTTTGTTCTGGAAAGGGCAAAGTTTCTGATCTGTCGTCGATGTTATCTCTACTTCCACTGCCCATGTCAAACAAGTCTCTAGGGATGTTACGGATTACAACGTACCAACCCTCATCAGTTGGATCTTTTGAGTAAAAAACTTGTTTGACTTGAGATGAGAATACATACGGCTCATCTATCAGTTGTTGTCCTGTGTGAATCAATCGGTCAAATTTCACCATTGTAAAACCAAATTGATCTTGCTTAATTCCACGAGCTGTATTAACATCGGCCCAATCACCTTGAAATAAGACAACTTTCCATTTGCCGTAGTAATCCAACTCAATTATGTCAGTAAGATGTCCGAAATATTCCACATTTCCCTCGACAGGATTATTGTCCCTAGCACTAGCATAACTTGTAATTGCAGAATTAACAACTATTCCACAATTTTGCGTTCTCCTCAACCTCTCGTGATATTTTGTATGAAATCTGAATCCGTTGATGAGGAATGCACTATATCTTTTAACCACTCGATTTGGACCTTGGGAGAGCCATTTAACTTCATCGTTTACGTTCTTCCCACTCCAAACCTATTGAATGGAAAGTAAACTGAGTAATTAAAAATGTTATGAGAAAACATTAGTATTTGTAAGCGGAAGCTCCAACTGCATACCGTTTGGCTTAACCATTCATAAAAATATTCTGTAAACAACTTATTGATATCTCGATGTTGTGTTCTTCGGGAGCGCGAACGAGATCTCAATATTTTTTTGTACTCACTATGTTAAAAAAAAGTTCAATTTGTTAGAAGATAAACAATTTTTAGTTTGATAAATATTTATCAAATTTGTAGAACTTACTTCCGTAAAGGTTCCATTGATTCGTGGTGAAACAGAACATATCGATGTTCTTGTACCCACGATAAATGATCTAATTCTGTAATTTCAACTTTACCGATTGGTTCTCCAAAACTTTGGAACAAATAAGTATCAGCTAAGTTATGGTCCGTGAGTCCAGCATTCCTATTTGGTCTGTTCAACCTTGTTTCGACATCTTCCAAATATCTTGAGCAGAAGGTCATACATTCCTCTGCCAAGTAGCCTTCAGCAATCGATCCTTCTGGATATCGCTTGTTGCGGCAGTAAGACTTTAATTTGGATAGGAACCTAAACACAATATACAACATTATCAAAAGTTGTAACTAAAGGCATAAAGGTGAATGAAGGAAAATTTTAAAAATTTTAATTAACACCTTTCTATGGGATACATCCATCGATAGAAAACGGGTCCGCCAAGAATTGCTTCGTGCGGGAGATGGATTATCAAGTGAACCATAATGGTGAAGAAGGAAGGTGGGAAGATTTTTTCCATGTTGCATAAAGTCAAAGCGGCTCGATCCTGTACCTTCTGAAGTTCTTGAACATCCAAAACTTTGCCACAAATGGCTTTCATTATATTGGATAGTTCAATTATATAAGACGTCACCTTCTTGGACATACAACATCGTAGAGCGACTGGCAGTAAATCTTGCATCAAGATGTGATAGTCATGTGATTTTAGCGAATATAATCTTCGATCTTTAACACTAACACATCGAGATATATTTGATGCATACGCATCTGGAACCTTTATATCCTTCAACACCATGCAAAACAGTTCTTTCTCCGTCTTGGACATTGAGAAAATAGAAGGCGACAACTGATATTTCCCATTCGGAAGTGGATTCGGATGAAGATCAGGTCGAATTCCCATCTGAACTAAATCAAGTCGACTCTGAAGATTGTCTTTTGATTTTCCGTCTACATTCAAAATTGTACCGACAATGTTCTCGCAGACATTTTTCTCAATATGCATAACATCAAGATTGTGTCGTAATAGGTGGTGCTCCCAATAAGGCAACTCAAAAAAAAAATACTTCTTTTTTTCCACAAGTCCGCCTCATTAAGATCATCCTCTTTATCGGAGTCATCATCAGCTTCATCATTTGATCTTCTATTTCTTTGCGTGTTTGGCGGTTGGTTCATCTTCCTATAAATGAAATTCATATCTTCCAACATGAACAGGATTTCAGAGCCACTGGTCTGCGAAGGAGCTTCTCTGAACTCTTCAGTGCCGTCAAATACAGAACTCTGAAATCTAAATCTATGATTTTCCGGTAACCACCGACGATGCCCCATGTAAGAGAACTTCCCATTGTACAACCATTGCGAACATGTTGTGCAGCACAACAAGGACACGCATAACGACCCTTGGTACTCCAACTAGATAATTTGGCATAAGCGGGAAAGTCATTAATAGTCCACATCAAAGCTGCACATAAATTAAAGTTCTCCTTTCTCAGCACATCGTATGTCTCGACACCAGCCCATAATTGTTTTAACTCTTCAATAAGTGGCTGTAAATAAATGTCGATATCATTCCTGGGCCCTTTCTCTCCAGGGATAATCATAGATAAGATAAGGGAAGATTGCTTCATGCAAATCTACGGAGGCAGATTGTAAGGAACAAGCACTGCTGGCCAAGTATTGTACGCAGTGCTCATGATCTTGAAAGGATTAAATCCATCAGATGCTAGCCCAAGCCTCACGCTCCTAGGATCACTTGCAAAGCCTAGAAATTTATTGTCAAATGATTTCCAAGCTAAAGAATCTGACGGATGCCTTAGTAATCCATCATCGGTTCGTCCATCATGGTGCCATGTCATTGACTCCGCTGTCTTCAACAACATGAAAAGCCTTTGAAGCCTTGGTATCAGGGGAAAATACCGTAAAATCTTGACTGGCTTCTTTCTCCACTGTGCATCATTTTCGTCGTCGTTCCCATCTTCTGTGTTTCTACTAATCCAACGGGATTGGCCGCATACATGACAACACTGTTGGTTTTTTTGATTGCCCCAATACAACATGCAGTCATTTAGGCAACTATGGATTTTGTTATACCCAAGGCCTAAATCTTTTATCATTTTCTTCATATCTTTGCATGACTGAGGGATTTTTGCAAACGGAAACATTTCTCTCAAAAACTCTAACAGCATTGTCAACGAGTTTCCGGTCCACCCTCCCAAACATTTTAACTGAAAAAGACGAACACAGAATGACATTTTTGAAAATTTTGATCCCTCATACAATTCTTCGTTCATGTCATTAAGTAGCACGTAGAACTTCGCCGCTTCTCCATTCGGCTCTTCATGAGGTACACTACTGCCCGGTTCGGTAAATGCAGTTCCACCAATATTACAATCATTAGATGCCACAAAATCCGCTGGAACGACCGCACACCATGATTGTGCATATTAAACGCATCCCGCAACGTACCTTCCATGTCATCCCCTCTTTCAGACTGATGGTAATTAGCAGTACCAGGATAAGATACATCCATCCTTGAAGAGGAAGTACTAGGCGGGCATTCTCCATGAAAAAGCCATTGCTTATAACCCCGAACAAACCCATCAACAATTAGATGCTCGTATACAACCTCACAATAATGCCAGTTTATGTTGACACACTTCTTACACGGGCAAAGAATCATGTTCTCTTGGCTTGCGTATTGAAATGCAAAATTTAGAAAACTCTGCACTCCATTTCGATAACCGTCGCTAACTCTTGACAAATTCATCCAAGAACGGTCCATTTCTTAATTCTTGAAGTCTGACATTGACAATAAATTGCACAGGTTTAGGATTTAGGAATAAGTTATGTAAGTTATGTAAGTTGTGTAAGTTGTGGATTATGAAACTTATGTAAGTTGTGTATTATGTAAGTTATGTAAGTTATGTATTAAGTAGGTTATGTAAGTTATGTATTATGTAAGTTATGTAAGTTTTTGTTTTTGTGTATTATGTAACTTTTTAATTTATGTAAGTATGTATTATTATGTAAGTTATTATGTAGGATATTATGTAAGTTATGTAAGTTTTGTTTTGTGTACTATGTAACTTATTTAATTTATGTATGTTATGTATTATTATGTAAGTTATTATGTAGGTTATTATGTAAGTCATTATGTTGGTTGTGTAAGTTGGGATATGATTACTATTTATGTATGTAAGTTATGATATGATTGCTAAATTTAAGTTATATAAGTTATGTATTATATGTAAGTTTATTTACGTAGGTTATGTAAGTTATGTAATGTATCAATTTTAAAAATATATATAAATTTTAAATATATATATATATATTAAAACTATATATAAATATTAATAAGTTATGTAAGTTATGTATTATAAATTTAAATTATGTAAGTTATGAATTATGTAAGTTATGTAAATTACGTAAGTTATGAAATTTGAACTTTAAAAAATTAAATATTTAAAATATTCGTGATTAAAATAAAATAAAATATTTAAAAAATTCGTGATTAAAATAAAATAAAATATTTAAAATATAACTTTAAATACAATTTATTTAATTAGGTAAATTAAAAATAAAACAAAATATATTTTTCGTGATTAAAATAGCATAAAATTAGAAAAAAAGATAATGAAAAGGAAAACATATAAATATTTGTATAGTTTGGACCAATTTATTTATCCATGTTAATATTATTTACAC
This sequence comes from Gossypium raimondii, assembly GCF_025698545.1. Taxonomy (NCBI): domain Eukaryota; kingdom Viridiplantae; phylum Streptophyta; class Magnoliopsida; order Malvales; family Malvaceae; genus Gossypium; species Gossypium raimondii. The sequence continues at coordinate 29,113,340 of NC_068572.1, read as the reverse complement.
ATTTAATATAGGTTACAGATAACCTAAGAGCTCCCAAATTATGTGACTTTGAAATGTTCTTTATATCGTAAAATAAAAAAAATACCTTCATTTATATATGAACATGTAAAACATGTTGTAAACATTAATTGATCATTCCGTGAAATCTAGAAACGGCCTAAGTGATTAAATAGTGTAATGCTCTAGTAAATTTAGTGGTTAGTGAGGATACAATTGACATACCATAGGGGTCATTAGCACGCGTATGTTAGAAGATACGATTTTAAATTGTGTTTAAAGCTTTAGGGCATAGCAATTTTGTGCATTATAGATCCATTTCTACAGTGTTCGAACATTAGCATTTCTAGCACGTTATTCTTGGTGTGATCGGTTAGGATCCTGTGTAATCAATTTCATTTTATTAAAGTTTACTAAGAGGAAATGAATTAAAATTGTGATAATAAGCTTTCTTAATAGGTATACATTGTGTGAAATAAGCAATATGTGCTAAGAATGGGACTAATAAGTAAAGAAATGTGCTTTGAAAAACAGTGATTAAACACTTGTTCATGAAAAAAGTGGAATTGAAACTTAACATTGGTCACTTGGTGCATAAATGAAACAAGGGACTTTTAAGAGAAACCATAAGAGCTAAGTGATTAAATTGATTAAAAATGTGTATCATTCGGATAAAAAAAGTGTCATAAAAAGTGCTATAAATGAATGCTCACTTTAAGAGGACAAACATCATAAGTGGTACCACCCTAGATATGTAATGGAATAAAGGGGATGAAATAATCTCAAGTGGCTTGAGCATTAATGATGTGCTAATAAGATATGAAACAAATCTCCCTTATTATTTGGCTTTAATGAAATAGGCATAATGTTTTTAAAAGACTCAAGCTAATAAGTGACTAAGATAAGGTAGGATAATCCAACAATACTTACAAAGCTCTCCATTCTTACCGGTTTAGTTGTTTAAAAATGTATGTGAGAGCCTTTTCGAGATGATTGAACCTGTGATTTGGGAGAATCACATCACAAATTGAAGACTGAAGAGGGTAAAACATGAAACATTGTACTTAGATATGTTAATGTAATGTAATTCTACACCAAAACAGGCTTTTAGCGACACTTTTAGTGGCGTTTTGTGGAAAAACGCCAGTAAAAATCGGGAATTAGCGGCGTTTGTTATAAAGCGCCACAAAAAATAGGCCTTTAGCGGCGCTTACAAAAAAACGCCGCTAATAATATGCATTAGAGGCGCTTATGATAAAACGCGACAAAAACTCCAAACCCAACAGCGTCGTTTGGTGACCTTCAGAGGGCCTTAGTGGCGTTTTTAAACAAACGCCGCTAATGTTATGGTTTTTAGTGGCGTTTTTTTTCTGAGCGCCGCTAACTTTAGGGATTTTAGCGGCGTTTTTGATAATGCGCCGCTATAGTTAAGGTTTTTAGTGGCGTTTGTTTGTAAAGCGCCGCTAATGTTGGAGTTTTAGCGGCGTTTTGATGGAAACGCCGCAAAATACATTTTATCTTAATTGGTTTAATATTATTTAGATTAATTAAATAAAATTCAACTTAATTCTAGAATATGTAAAATATTCGATGGATAATATTATTTAATTTAAATTCAAGGTTGGAATAGTAATACTTTAATAATTCATGACAAACATTTAATTAAATACTAAAATAAATTTGTGAATTTTAATTGAAATCATTCAAATTAAAATATATGGATATACCTAACTCGCTATCATTCCTTTTGTTATCACTTCAATATTAAAAAAATGCTATATGTATATATATATATATATATAGTTGTTCGTCCTTCTTGTTTTCATTTATCTAATTGAGAAATTAAGAATATAATAAATTTGTTAATCGAGAAATTTATTCATTTATCAATAAAATAAAATATTAAAATTCCATACTTTATATAAAAATAAAATTTATAAAGATTAATATTGTTTATTGCTACTTTATACAAAATTTTTAACTATTAATTATTGTTTAATCGATTGAAACTATAATATTTTATGATTATTAAAGATTTAGAGGGAATTTTTTGGAAGGTATTTTAAGGAGTAAGGGGTCTGGATTAGGGTTTGGGATTAAGGTTTAGGGGTTAGGGTTAGTAATTTAGGGGTTAGGGGTTAGTGATTTAATTAGGGGTTAGGGTTTAGGGGGATTTAGGGGTTAGGGGGATTTAGGGATTTAGGGGTTAGGGTGTCAAGGGTACTCAAGTTAGGGTTGATTGCTTAGATTAATTAGTTTAATTAATTTATATATTAAATATGTTCTTATATGTTTGTAAAATATATAATGATAAATTTAATATATTTAAATTATGAGTATATATTATGTCTTATCGGCCTTGAGTATGTGCTAGCAATCAGTAAGTAAGTAGTGACTTTGATTTAAGGGTTTAAGGTTTATTTGAGACTTGTTAAATGATACAATTAATTAATACTTTTATATTTAAAATATTTAACCTTAACAATTGGATATTTTTATATGGATATATATATATATATAGGTAATTAATTATTAAATTTGGATAGGATCAAAATATTAGAAAAAACTAAAAAATATCCATAGTTGAAATAAAAAAAACTAAATTATGTAATTTTATCAAAACTTTTAAATATTACTTAAAATTTTAATAATTATTTAATTAAAATTTTAATGAAACATAAAAGAAATAAATAAATAAATAAAATATATTTGATTTAGCGGCGTTTTCAGAAAAACGCCGCAGAAGTTTTTAATAATTTAGAGAAAACGGTGTAGTTTTTGGCTGGGAATTTAACGGCCTTCGCGGCGTAATGTCGAAAACGCCACTAAATCTGGGAATTAGCGGCGCTAGAAAGAAAACGCCGCAACGTTGCTCTGTAGTCTGCAATTAAAACATTGACGTTTTGTGTGGCATATTAACGGTATTAGCGGCGCTCAGATGAAAACGCCGCAATTTTTAATTTTATATTATTTTTTTAAATATTAAATAAAAAAAAAGTGTTTCAAAATTTAAAACGATGGCATTTCAATAAAAGAAATTAATGTATTAGTGGCGTTTTGTATAAACGCCAAGAAAATTGATTTAGCGGCGTTTTAATCATAAAGCAGGAAAAATATTATTAGTTTGGGCAAAACGATGTAATTTTTGTTTAGGAATTCTTTTAAACTTTTAGCGCAACCCCTAAAGCGCCATGAAGGTAGGTTTTAGCGGCGCTATCAAATAAAACGCCATAAAATTTCCGCCATTTTAGAGAAACGCTGTTTTACATGACACCTTAAAGGGATTAGTGGCGCTATATTAGAAACGCCACAAATGTTCATGCTGGTAAGAGTCTTATCCCTTACCCGACAAATCACTTTTCTCCCCAAAAATTCCCCTCAAAATTTCCCCAAAAATCCCCCAAATCTTGAACCCTAGTCTGCTGTGCCACCAACCATCACTGCTACATTGCCGTTTACTGACCCTTCTGCTGTTGCTCGTCGACCGTCGACCGTAACAGTCGTGTACCACCGCACTCCTCTGCCGTCGCTTGGGTAAAACGATCGGTAAGGTTTTCCTATTTCTTTTCTGTGCGCAAATAGTTGAGTTTTAATCTATAAAAGTTCACTTCTCCTCTAACAAAACCCAATTATTGGATATATTAAATTTTAGTGAACTTGGGTGTTTAAAAAGCGGGAAAAGACCGAATCTTTTAATTGCTTTGCATAGAGTTTTTAATTTCATTTGTTGGGTCTTGAATTCTAGTATCTTATTGTTTTAAAGCTAAAAAGATGGGTAATTTCATTACATTGTGTTTGGGGTTATTTCGGAATGGAGTTGAGTTAAATTCATGGTTTTTTAGCTTATGAGATTCAACATCCACAAATTTTAGTAGATGGGTTTAATTATTGTGGTAATCTGGGTTTTTGTTTTTAATGCTAAAATTCATCAAATAATTGCATCATCTTTGTTGAAGAAGCAGTCCGGTAAGGTGATTTTTGTGGTGTAGAGGCTTGGCGAGGAGCGATAAAAATGAGAAAAAGGGATGGACGGTGATGAGGGTTGTTGATTCTTATGGTTAGTGTTGGACATTGATAAAATTTAAAAAATCAATTAAACAACGTCCAATAGTAAAAAAATCAATTAGCAACCAATTAAAAAACAATTATTATAAACAATTATTATAAACAATTATTGTTTATAGTAATTATTATAAACAATTACTACCATTGTTTATAATCTTCATCATCTATTTTAGGGTTGATCTCTAGCTTTAGTTAAAAAATCAATTAGCAACCAATTAGTGGGTTAACAAAATTTTTAATAATAGTAACTAATTCAAACAATAATTTTAATTAAAGTGACTAAATTAACAAGAAAAAATTAAAATAACCAAACACTATTTTAAAATAACCACGATGTATTTTACTTTTTACAAATCAATACTTAAAATTTGTAATCAAATTCAAATTTCCAAAACCACCATAAACTACTTTATTGAAGCCTAAATCTAGAGAAGAAATTATTAGTGGACTCCACTTTTCCACCTTTAACATATTTAATGTTACCATGAAAACTACCCAAAGAGATAAAATTAGATTATTAATTTTGTTTTGGTCAAACAAGAATTAAGTCAAGGCAAATAATGAAACTATAAAACTTAATCGACGGATGATACGTCATTCTTGTCTACAATATAGACCGAAGAAGATGGTGGTTGATGCAACCAGTCAAAATACACATTTCCTTCCTATAATAAGAAGCCACCCAAATTAATAGATCTCCTTGCAAACTCAAAACGCACATGAGGAATTCGGCGGAGACGAGTTCAATTTACGCAAGATAGGCTTCAATTTTCAACCACTACGCCAGTTGATATCCAAGACTTCCACCATTTTAGGAGAGTCGGCAAGAATCTTTGAGCCTCCCCATTAACAAGAAAACTCGTTTTACCCCTAGCAACCACACCAATTCCAGCAACTTTTGTCAAGTAGTCACTTAAATCTTTGAGATATCATATCTCAAGTTCGAACATGGAGAATTTCATATTAATTTTTGAAAATTTTAGTAGATATTTTAGGTGAAAAGATAGTAAATTTAATTAAATAAAATCATGTATGTTTGTCTCCCATCCCACACAGTAAGTTGTGGTAAAGTAGCACAATTTTGTCCTCTTCGTTGCCATTCTATGACTAAAAAGAAAAAGCAGTACATCAAAAGAATTAATTTATTATTTTATTCATCCCAAATAAATCTCATGCATGGTCTGGTTGGTGGGTTTTAAAATTTTCCCATATTTTAAAACATGTTAAATTATAGCTTTCTCCTGCATCCTACTCATCAACCCTAAACTTAAACTTAGCCTATTTAAAGCGGTTTTATATCCCTGTTTTGAAGAGACAATCAAAGATGTAGTACTACAGAGCTTTTCTTTTGGGGGTGACAGGATGTAGTCGTGGATGAGTTTAGGTGAGAGTTTTCATGGTAACCTATATTTTCAAAAATAATTTTTATAATTTTAGAAATAATTGTAAATGTTATTTTCTAAATATTAACATCTATATTTTCAATAATAAATTTTATAATTTTAGAAATAATTGTAAATGCTATTTTCTAAATATTAACATAATACATAACTATCACATTAATATTATACATAACTTACATAATACATAACTTACGTTAATATTATACATAACTTACACAACTTACATAACTTAAATAACTTATATAATACATAACTTACATTAATATGATACGTAACGTACATAACTAAATTAATTAATAGTATACATTAAGTTGTTGGACTTACATAAATATTTAACTTACATAACTTACATAATACACAACTTACATAATACATAACCTTCATAAATCATATATACTTATAACTGAACAACTTACCCTTGTAATTTACGGTGAAAAGCGATCGCAAGAATTTAGAAATGGACCGTTCTTGGATGAATTTGTCAAGGGTAAGCAACGGTTATCGAAATGGAGTACAGTATTTTCTAAATTTTGCATTTCAACATGCAAGCCAAGAGAACATGATTCTTTGCCCGTGTAACAACTGTGTCAACACAAACTGGCATTATCGTGAAGTTGTATATGAGCATCTATTTGTGGATGGGTTTGTTCGGGTTATAAAAATGGCTTTTCATGGAGAATGCCCGCCTAGTACCTCATCTTCAACGATGGATGTATCTTATCCTGATCGCTTACCATCAGTCCGTTGTGGGGGATGACATGGAAGGTATGTTGCGGGATGCATTTAATATGCACAATCATGGTACGTGATCGTTCACCGACTTTGTGGCATATGATGGTAGTAATCTTGGTGGAAATACTTTTACCGAACCGGAACAAGTGTACCTCATGAAAACCGAATAGAGAAGCGGCAAAGTTCTACGCGCTACTTAATGACATGAACGAAGAAGCGTATGAGGGATCGAAATTTTCAAAATGTCCTTCTGCGTTCGTCTTTTTCAATTAAAATGTTTGGGAGGGTGGACTTGAAACTCATTAACAATGTTGTTAGAGTTTTTGAGAGAAATGTTTCCGTTTGCAAAAATCCCTCAATCATGCAAAGATATGAAGAAAATGATAAAAGATTTAGGCCTTGGGTACAACAAAATCCATAGTTGCCCGAATGACTGCATATTGTATTGGGGAGATCGGAATAACCAACAGTGCTGTCACGTATGCGGCGAATCCCGTTGGATACATAAAAATACAGAAGATGGGAATGATGATGAAAATGATGCACAATCAAGAAAGAAGCCAGCCAAGATTTTACGGTATTTTCCGTTGATACCAAGGCTTCAAAGGCTTTTCATGTCGTCGAAGACAGCGGAGTTTATGACGTGGCACCATGATGGACGAACCGATGATGGATTATTAAGGCATCCGTAGATTCTTTAGCTTGGAAATCATTTGACAATAAATTTCCAAGCTTTGCAAGCGATCCTAGGAGTGTGAGGCTTGGGCTAGCATCGATGGATTTAATCCTTTCAAGATCATGAGTCTCGCGTCTGATGCTTGGCGATAATGCTTATTCCGTACAATATGCCTCCGTGGATTTGCATGAAGCAATCTTCTCTTATCTTATCTATGATTATCCACGAGAGAAAGGGCAGGGAATGATATCGACATTTATTTGACCACTTATTGAGGAGTTAAATCAATTATGGGCTGGTGTCGAGACATATGATGTGCTGAGGAAGGAGAACTTTAGTTTACGTGCAGCTTTGATGTGGACCATTAATGACTTCCCTGCTTATGCCAATTTATCCGGTTGGATTACCAATGGTCATTATCGTGTCCTTGTTGTCTTTGCATGACATGTTCGCAATGATTGTACAATGGAAAGAAGTTCTCTTACATGGGGCATCGTCGGTGGTTCTGGGAAAATCATAGATTTAGATTTGAGTTCAGATTTGTGGTACTCAAGAGTTCGAGAAGCTCCTTCGAGACGATGGCTCTGAAATCTTGTTCATGTTGAAAGATATGAATTGGATTTATGGGAAGATGAACCAACCGCCAAACACGCAAAGAAATAGAAGATCAAATGATGAAGCTGATGGTGACTCTGATGAAGAGGACGATCCTAATGAGGCGGACTTGTGGAAAAAAAGAAGTATTTTCTTTGAGTTGCCTTATTGGGAGCATCACCTTTTACGCCACAATCTTGATGTTATGCACATTGAGAAAAATGTCTGCGAGAACATTGTGGGTACAATTTTGAATGTCGACAGAAAATCAAAAGACAATCTTCAGAGTCGACTTGATTTAGTCCAAATGGGAATTCGGCCTGATCTTCATCCTATTCCACTTTTGAATGGAAAATATCGGTTGTCGCCTTCTATTTTTTCAATGTCGAAGAAGGAGAAAGAAGTGTTCTGCATGGTGTTGAAGGATATAAAGGTTCCAGATGCGTATGCATCAAATATATCTCGATGTGTTAGTGTAAAAGATCAAGATCGTATTCACTAAAATCACATGACTATCACATCTTGATGTAAGATTTATTGCCAGTTGTTTCACGATGTTGTATGTCGAATAAGGTGACGTCTTGTATAATTGAACTATCCAATATAATGAAAGCCATTTGTGGCAAAGTTTTGGATGTTCAAGGACTTCAGAAGGTACAGGATCGAGCCGCTTTGACGTTATGCAACATGGAGAAAATATTTCCCCCTTCCTTCTTCACTATTATGGTTCACTTGATAATCCATCTTCCGCATGAAGCAATTCTTGGCGGACCCGTTTTCTATCGATGGATGTATCCCATAGAAAGGTATTAATTAAAATTTTTAAAATTTTCATTCATTCAGCTATATGCCTTTAGTTACAACTTTTGATATTGTTGTATATCGTGTTTAGGTTTCTATCCAAATTAAAGTCTTACTGTCGCAACAAGCGTTATCCAGAGGGATCGATTGCTGAAGGCTACTTGGCAGAGGAATGTATGACCTTCTGTTCAAGATATTTGGAAGATGTTGAAACAAGGGTGAACTGACCAAATGGAAATGCTGGACTCACGGATCATAATTTCGCCGATACTTATTTGTTCCAAAGTTTTGGAGAAGCAATCGGTAAAGTTGAAATTGCAGAATTAGATGATTTATCGTGGGTACAAGCACATCGATATGTTCTGTTTCACCACGAATCAATGGAACCTTTACGGAAGTAAGTTCTACAACTTTGATAAATATTCATCAATTAAATATTGTTTATCTTCTAACAAACGGAACATATTTTCTACTTAGTGAGTACAAACAAATATTAAGATCTCGTTCGCGCTCCAGAAGAACACAACATCTGATATCAATAAGTTGTTCACAGGATCTTTCCATGAATGGTTAAGCCAAACGGTATGCAATTGGAGCATGACTAACACAATTCATAATGTTTTCTCATAACATTTTTAATTACTCAGTTTACTTTTCACTCAATAGGTTTGGAGTGGGAAGAACGTCACTGACGAAGTTAAATGGCTTTCCCAAGGTCCAAATCGGGTGGTTAAAAGATATAGTGCGTTCATCATCAACGGATTCAGGTTTCATACAAAATATCGCGAGAGATTGAGGAGAACGCAAAATTGTGGAATAGTTGTTAATTCCTCAATTACAAGTTATGCTAGTGCTAGAGACAATAATCCTGTCGAGGGAAATGTGGAATATTTTGGACTTCTTACTGACATAATTGAGTTGGATTACTACGGCAAATGGAAAGTTGTCTTATTTCGAGGTGATTGGGCCGATGTTAATACTGTTCGTGGAATCAAGCAAGATCAATTTGGTTTCACAATGGTGAACTTCGTTCGATTGATTCACGGAGGACAACAATTGATTGATGAGCCGTATGTATTTTCTTCTCAAGTCAAACAAGTTTTTTACTCAAAAGATCTAACTGATGAGGGTTGGTACGTTGTACTCCGTAACATCCCTAGAGACTTGTTTGACATGGGCAGTGGAAGTAGAGATGTCATTGACGACAGAACACAATCTTTTCCCTTTCCAGAACAAAACTTAAACGAAAACATTCCTAGTACTAGTACACAATTTCAATGGGTCCGCCAGGATACGAATGAAGATATTTACGACTTATAATGTAGTAAGCTTTTACAATTATTTTTTTATATGTAATATAATAATATAAATATTGCTATTATTATATATTCCAACTATTTTATATGTGCAATTATTGTTGTAATTGTATACTAAGTTTTCAACTATTTTATTTGTATTGAGATAAAATGACTAGAAGAAAAGTCGAGAGCTAGGCATTGTTCAAGCTACTCCAAACTCGTGAAACAAACATCCTTTGGACAACAGATCGCTATCGGATCTTGAATGTTCGGTTACACGAGGAACCTACACAAGTTCAAAGTAATTTAACATTTAATTTACATGCGTGTTGACATATTGTTTATTTTAAAAAATTCTTATATTATTATATAATATTTTTCATTTGAAAGTGGTGGGGACGCGAAGAGTTCGAGGACGACGCTACTTAGGGATTTATCTGAGCTAGATCCACCGAGCGTGTCAAAGTCTGCGATAATAGCTTTGGTCAGCCTGTTGGATCAGAAGCTTCCCTTTTAGCAGGATACCTGGGCATTCTTGCGCGGAATGCAAATATGTTGCCAATTAATTACGAGTCATGGCGAGCAATGCCTGATAGTAACAAGAACCAAGCTCTCGATAACATTAAGGTAACAAAAAATTAATGTCATTTATAATACTTGGGTTTAAGTTTCATTTATATTTACTTTCTTAACTTGTGTTTTTTTTAGGCGAGATTTGCTCTAGAGGTCTCCGATGCTTATGTAAAGAAGGCATTGGGAAAAAGATGGAGAGACCATAAGAGCACTTTAAAGAAAGACTATTTTAAGACAAAAACAACACTGGACGAGAAATTACAAAATGTCCCACCCGGAATGCTGAGGTACCAGTGGGAAGAGGTCGTACGATTTTGGACTTCAAAGAAAGGAGAGGTGTGTGTTACTACAAAAATCTTGTAATTATTTTGGTTTATAGTACTTACTAATTAACGAACTAATAATTTCATAACGTAGGATCGTGAACGCATTGGAAAAAGTAGTAGGCGTAAATGAAATTCACTCACAATTTGGGTCGAAAAGTTTTGCTTGTGTAGCTCGAGGCCGTGTAGTATTAAATTTGTAAGTCTATCATATATTTATTACTTTCCAACAAATAATATTTTTACTCTTGTATTATAGGGCTGTTGTCCGGTCAAAAGTTGGACGCCTTCAACTTTTGACATTACTATAGGAAGAAAGATGGAAACCCTATGACTCTCAAGTGCGAGAAATTATGGTACGTTTGCTTAATACAATTTGACTTGTTTTAATTATTTATAGTGTTTATTTTCTAATGGTTTATGTCATTTATTGAAATGCAAATATTGTTAAGTTAGGCTACATTTATTTTTTAATATATATATCGTTCCTAATTATGTGATTTATTTATTAGGAAAAACTAAAGGATAAAAAAGCGAGTCTGAAGTGATGGCTTCGATGATAGTTACATTCATATTGGCGACATTGATAACCGAATTATCACGATGTTTTGGGTCTGAAAGGTACGGTCGGGTTCGATTTCAAGGATCTTTTCTTAGCCCATCCCAATATTTCGGATCCAGTTCGCAACAATACATGCCTTCGGGAAGTCAGGCTAAAGCTAAGGTTCAGAGGTTAAGAGAACAGATGGCTCAGATGCAAGCAACAACAGTTGAGCAAATTACACAACTCAAAGCGGAGGCAGCAGCGAGAGAAGCTGAGGTTCAACGAAAGTATGAAGAACTCCATTAAACTTAAAGCGAATCTTGGCGGAGAGAAGCGAGCGGCGTCAAAGTTCGATGAACTTCAAATTGCGACTTCGAATATGATGAATATGTTTAATGATCATGAAGCTAAGAATACATTAAGAAGCAATTGCAAATGCAAGATTATATACTTATATCCGAGACTATCGTGTAAATATGTTTCAATTTTGACTTTTAATTATCATTTTAAAATTTATCATTTTTGTACGAATAATACGATTTTTATTTTATTTATTGAAATTTATTATATATTATTCGTTTAATTGTAAATATTATATATATTTATTGCTTTTGGTTGGTTTCGATTTGGTTTCTTCAGATTTTTTTTTACAGGAGGGCTAAAAATATAAAAAAAAATTCTTTTACAAATCTGCCAAAATTAGCGGCGTTTTTGGGAAAAGCGCCGCTAAAGGTCTCGATCTTTAGCGGCGTTTGTCGTGTAAGCGCCGCTAAATGGTCGTTGTCTTTAGCGGCGTTTGTGTGGTAAGCGCCGCTAAAGGTCTTGGTCTATAGCGGCATTTGTGTGGAAAGCGCCGCTAAAGGTCTTAGTCTTTAGCGACGTTTGTATTAAAAGCGCCGCTAAAGGTCTTGGCCTTTTGGCAGCGTTTGTGTTGGAAGCGCCGCTAAAGGTATTGGTCTTTAGCGGCGTTTGTATGAAAAGTGCCGCTAAAGGTCTTGGTCTTTAGCGGCGTTTGTATAAAAAGCGCCGCTAAAGGTCTTGGTCTTTAGCGGCGTTTGTGTTGGAAGCGCCGCTAAAGGTCTCGGCCTTTAGCGGCGTTTTTTACTGGAAGCGCCGTTAAAGTTAGCGACGAGGGATTTAGCGGCGTTTTTTCTGGCGCTTTGAGAAGCGCTGCAAATACCTTTACCGGCGCTAAAAAGCGCCGCTAAAGGCCTAAAAAAGCGCCGCTAAAAGCCTGTTTTGTTGTAGTATAATGTACATAAAGGCTTAGATGCTTGAAGAGTTTGTAATTATTTATTCTATATTAATAAGTGACAAATTTATCAAATTTGATGGTTTATAAGTAACATTCCATGTAAAAAGTTTCTACAGTTTACACGTGGAGGAAAAAACAGTAAAGACCAGTATGCCTAAAAAATGCAGAAACATATCCACAACAACAATTGTTTGTGAAACGTTGCCTAAAACCAGTTAAATGAAATGAAATGAAGACACCCGCTGAAACCATTTCGAGAAAAACAATTTCAAACATAAAGAAAACCAGTGTACCTGCAGGACGATGAAGAAAACCACTTTCAACGGCGAAATGAAATAAACCTAAACCCTATACTGAAACAACATAACATCAGTTGCATACCCAATAATGAAATCATTCCTAAATAGAAGTAAAAACAAACAATTACAGTACCTGTAGGACGATGAACTGAAACGAACGAAAACCCTATACAGAGAGAAGAGAAATTTTTTAAAGTAAGGAACATCAAAATAAAATTCACGAATAAAAAACAAAATAAAATTAAGAAAGACTAGAAAACCCAAAGATTACATACGCAGAATCGGAACAAAATCAAACCTTTGAAATTAGAAGGTTTTCAAGGCCTATTGTGCGACGTTCGTCTTCTCTGGAAGGAGAAAGAAGGCGATTTAGGGATTTGGGATTTCAAGAAATTGGGCAAGAAGATTATTCAACTAATTGGATGCAAGAAATTTACAGAGAGAAGACGACTTGGGGATTTGGGGGCGATGAATTTGGGGCTGGGGGAAGATTGCTTCGGGGGTATACCCCAAAATTGTTTTTAGTAAGCGAAACGGCGACGTTTTGCGTTGAGTTTTCCAGCGTTTTTATAATAAACGCCACTATTTGAATTTATGAAGCTCACAAACGGCACCGCATTGGGGAAGTTTATATATAATTGCGGCGTTTTCTAACAAAACGCCACTATTAAATTATTTTCCAGTACAGAAAAGGCACCGCATAGGGAAATTTAATTAATTATAAATTTAATTTTATAATTTCCACTATAAAATTTTTGCCAACACTGAAACGGCGCCACATTCGGAAAAGTTAATCGATAATTGCTATGAAAACGACATCGTTTTATATTATAATATTTGTGGCGCTTATGCATAAACGCCACTACTTTCACAACTTCTGCTGCGTTTTCACAAAAAACGCCACTAACCTGCAACTCGTCAACGAAACGGTGTCGTATTACTTCATTTTTTATATATTTTTGCGGCATTTTCTTAACAAACGCCGCTAATATTTAGCTTTTTTATAAATTATTTACATTGTTGTAGACATTATTTTTAATTCATACATTAAAATTATGACATTATTAATATTATTAATAATATTATTTAAAAATTTTATACAGATTTATTAATTTCAATTGTTAAAATTTTATAAATTTTAAAAATAAATCTTAAAGAGTGTATAATTTAAATATTATCAATATTCAAAATTATTAATTATTAATTAATTATATTATTCAAATAATGTATTATAATTTTAAAATTATATATACCCTATTTTTAAGTGAATATATAAATGATTAATATATACATGTAAATAACACAATATTTAAATAATTTGTTTCATCATATATAACATATAAATATGTCATTCGTCATTAATTAGTAAACTAGTCATTTGTGTCACTTAGAACTATAGTATCATAATAATAATTAAAAATCAATACGTATTTGTCATTTTTTTTGAAATTGGTACCAAAAAATTCATTAAACCCTAAATCGCCCAAACCCCAAAACCATGCATTGTAAACGTTAAATTATAAACTGCAAACCGTTAACCACAAGCACCAACCCCTAAAACACTAATTAACCTCTTAACATGACTAAAGTAGTTTAAACCTCAAACCTCAAATCTTAAATCCCAAACTCCTAAACCCTAAACCCAAAACACCATAACCTACATCATAAACCCTAAACTCAAAACTCTAATATTCACAAAATATTAAACATTATATAATGATTAACCCTAAAACCCTAAACTATATATGATAAACTTTTTAACTTATAATAATCACTGAACTTTAATCCCTAAACTCTCAAACCTTAAACCAAAAACACTATACCTACATCGTAAACCCTAAACCCTAAACTGTAATCCAAAAATAATAAACATTATATAATGATCCCTAATACCCTAAACGTAAACCAAATACGATAAACTAAATATATAATAACCTACATTATATAATGCATGGTTAAGACCAAAACTGTGCGTTTTGGTTAAGATATTTTGCGGCGCTTCCCAAAAAGCGCCGCTAATAATACGCTTTAGCGGCGATTTCTCGTGAACGCCACTAATTCCAGTATACATCAAGACTTAAACGCAACGTTTTGGTTAATATATTTTGCGGCGCTTCTAAAAACGCGACGCTAATAGTATGCTATAGCGGCGTTTTCCCATAAGCGCCACTAATTCTAATATACCTCAAGACCAAACTCTGCTTTTTGGTGTGCATATCTTGCGGCGCTTATCGCAAAGCGCCGCTAATACTATTATTTAGCGGCATTTTCTAGTAAGCGCCACTAATTATAGTATACATCAAGACCAAAACGCTGAGTTTTGGTTAACAAAATTTAGCGGCGCTTCTCCAAACGCGCCGCTAATAGTACGCTTTAGCGGCGTTTTCTGTTTTCGCCACTAATTCTAGTATACTTCAAGACCAAACTCTGCGTTTTGGTTAAGATATTTTGCGGCGCTTCTAAAAAATCGCCGCTAATGTTATGCTTTAGGGCGTTTTTCCCTAACTCCACTAATTGTATTATACATTGAGACCAAAACGCTGCGTTTTGGTTAAGATTTTTTGCGGCACTTCTAATAAGCGCCACTAATTCTAATATACATCAAGATCAAAACTTTGCGTTTTGGTTATCATATTTTGCGGCGCTTTTCGTAAGCGCCGCTAAGACTTGTTTTAGTGGCGTGTTTTTGTAAGCGCCATTAATTCTAATATACATCGATACCAAAACGATGCGTTTTCGTTAAGATTTTTGCGGCGCTTCCCACAATGCGCCGCTAATACTTGCTTTAGCGGCGTTTGCTCATAATCGCCACTAATTCTAGTATACATCAAGACAAAAACGATGCGTTTTGGTCTTGAGATTTTGCGGCGCAGGATCGTAAACGCCGCTAATGATGTTCTTTTACGGCGTTTATTCAGAAAATGCCACTGTATGTCTGACTTTTTGCGGCGTTTTGCGAGAAGCGTCGCTAATGCCAGATATTTAGCGGCGTTTTATTGTTTGCGCCGCTAATGCTCGATTTTTAGCGGCGTTTTCCGTCCAAACGCCACAAAAGATGCCACTAAAAGTTTGTTTTGGTGTAGTGAAAATGTAGTTTTACACGATATTATAACTTTTAATCATCAATGCATATATAAACTATTAATATATGATATGATATGATATGATATAGTAGGAGGGCTAAATTAAATGTATGAAAAGTATAGAGACTTAAAACATATTTCAACTAATATAATAATAAACAATAATATATTCTAATAATTAATGTATAATGTACTACTATTATATTTAACTATTATTATATTTTATATTATAATAAAAGATATAGTATTATATGATATTATAATGTTTAACCATTGATGCATGCAGTAGCGCACACACATATATAAACTATTAATATAGTAAATACTATATGATATGATATAGCATTATATAATATAGTAGGAGGATTAACTTTCAAATATATGAAAAGTATAGAGACTTAGTTGTTATTCATTGGATTCTTTAAACCTAAAGTGGAGTTTGAAACGGAGCAGAAATGAAATCTAATGAAGGCACCACATTCCTATAGCGTCTTATTTGGCAGGAAAGAGAGAGTGAAATTTCTGAAGCTAGTTGTGCTTCTTGTTGCTTTCTTTGTTAGTTTTGGCAAATATTAATGACTTAGCTATTAAAGCTCTGAAAAGGAGTGACTGCATTTTGCATC
Organism: Gossypium raimondii; assembly: GCF_025698545.1. Taxonomy (NCBI): domain Eukaryota; kingdom Viridiplantae; phylum Streptophyta; class Magnoliopsida; order Malvales; family Malvaceae; genus Gossypium; species Gossypium raimondii. The sequence goes on along the minus strand of NC_068572.1, from coordinate 29,097,074 downwards.
ATGAATAACTTTTCCAATGCATATAAGCCAGTAGGAGTTTCCCAATTATGATGGACAGAGCAATTTATATAACAATAATAATACTTGTTAAGCTATGTATTGAAGACCAATATATAAAACTTATATAACGTTCTAAGATTGACCACTTCAGTCTATTACCTTCATGAGTCAACATTATTACATCAACCAATTTTTTACTTAATGGTATTATATACACAATTACACACAGAACAATGGTTAATGCTTTCACCATATTAAAACTCAAACAAACATATTTTAAAATGAACAAAATGAACTCTAAGTGAAGAAAATGACCCCATTTTCTAATGATTTCATCCTCAAAAACAACCAAGGGTCTTGTTCGGAGTAGTTCCGGTGGCACGGTACTTTGCCGCCAACTCCTCCGCTTTGAGAAGATCCTCCCCTCGCTTGGCTTCAACGATTGCCTTCTTCTCTTCTGCTTCCTTGTGGATTAAGGCTGCCTTGTTTTTCATTTTTTCCACATACTCGGCCTTCTGCTTTTCTAACTTTTCCTGCTCATATATATAATTCAACACCCAATACTCAATAACAATAATAATCATCATCATCATCCAAGGATGCTTGATTAAATTAATACCTCAATCCTTTTTAGCTCAGCCTCTATAGCTGCTTTCTTGGTATTCTCCCAAGCCGCAATAGAAGAAAGCTTCTTCTGTGCTCTGCTCAACCATATCAATAAGCTTCGAGTAAGAAAGCAGCCAGAAAACATAATTTAATTGCATGGTTATGGTATGCAATCATTTTTATATCAGTTTTCCTATAATTTTCACAATAAGGCAAGGGGAAGAAAGTTGATACTTGTTCTCGGCTTTGCTTTTTTCACTTTCTTCCCAAGCGTTGATTAGTGAAATTCGCTTCTCAGTCGCAACTCTAGCAAGCACAGCATCTGGAGAAAGACAGCCGAGGGAAATTTTCAATTTAATCATATTCTAAATACTAAGATTTTGTTAAACGCAAGATGGAGAAACGAAATTACCTCGATCAACAGACACCTCCGTGCTTTTCTTCTCCGTCGCCTCTGCCGCCTCTGCCGCCTCTGCATATCATCAAATTATTATTAATAGAAAAAAAGAAACACACAGAAGCAGAAGCAGAACTGAAACGGAAAAAGAAGGGATATATAGATATATACTTTCGATGGGTTCGGGAGGCTTTTCCGTAGAGTCGGCGGGCTTTTCTTCAGTAGGAGGAGGTGGAGTCTCGGATTCTTCCACGGCGGCTTCGGTGGGTGGCGGCGGAGGGTCGGAGGGGGTTTCGGATTCAAGCTTCTTGGGTTCTTCGACATCTGCCATGTGGTCGTGCACAAGAGAGAATTTAAAACTGAAAGTGAAGAAAAAGAGGTGGTTGAGATATTATAGTTAGGTTGGGCTTGGGGGGGAGAGAAAAGACTTTAACTGTAACTTCTTCCATTGACCAACTGAGCTGTATTGTAGGTACTACTGGGTAATTTGTGAGTTGGCAGAAAGCGACTCTAAACTTGCTGCTTTTACCTTCCTTATTTTTCAGGATGTGAAATCTAATAAATTCATGTTAAAATATTAATATTTACATTTTTTAGGCTTTTTTATAAAAATAACCGAAAAAAATAATTAATTACTTAAATAACTTATTTTTTTGATAAAATACGAAAATAATCCAAAATTTACAGTAAAATTTAGTGGAGCCAAAGTGTTTGGCGCCACTAACATGTCATGTTAGCAATTTACATTAAAAAGTTAATTTTTTGGTGTAGCCATGTAAAATGATGCCACTTGTATAAATATTAAGGTAATACTGTAATTTTAGAAGTATAGGAGTTTAAACAATTTTACCCTTTTCTTTTATGGTGGAGCCAAATAAATTGACACCACCAAATTCCAAGACTGTAGCCTATTTGCCTATCTGCCTATTTGTCTATTTGCCTATTGAAACAGGTAAAATTTTTTTATTTTTTTTATCCACGTTACTCTTTTTAGTTCTTTGTCCTTTCCTTTTTTGTGTTTTTTTTTAAGTTTTTATTTATTTATTTTTTAAGTTTTTTATTTTTCCTTTATTTATTTATTTATTATTGGTTTTATAAAATTTGAAATGTATATTTGAAATGTTTTATAATATTATTTTTAAAATTTAAATATTATTTTTTAATATTATAAAACATTTAAAATATATTATTTTTAAAGATATGACTTTTCAAATTTATTATTTTTATAATATTTTAAATATTTTTAATTTTAAATATAATTTTTTTAAATTATTAATTTTTAAATTATTTTAAAGATATTCAAACATTTTTTAAATTATATTTAAATTTTTAAAATTAACAAAGACGTTTGGTTCATTTGTATTGGAATAGGCGTAATGGAATAGAGGTGTAATGGAATAGGCGTAATAGCAAATCAATTGTTTGGTTGAATGTAATGGAATAGGCGTAATAGTATTCTTGTGTTTGGTTGAATGGAATAGAGGTGTAATAGCATAATGGAAAAAACTAAAATGACTAGAATACCCTTAGTATAAATTTGTTTAGGTAAATGATTATTGTTATTGTTATTAAATTTTAATAAGATTATTAATATATATAATAAATAATTTAATCATATTTTAACATAATTATTATTAAATATAATTTAATAAAAATATATAATTTAATAAAATTCTTAATATTAAATATTCTTATATGAATTTTCTAAAATCATAATATATAATACTATAAAATATAATTTAACATAATTATTATTAAATATAATTTAAGAAAATATATAATTTAATAAAATTCTTAATATTAAATATTCTTATATGAATTTTCTAAAATCATAATATATAATACTATAAAATATAATTTAACATAATTATTATTAAATATAATTTAATAATAATATATAATTTAATACAATTAGTAATATTAAATATTCTTATATGAATTTAATAAAATCATGTAAAAAGAATGTGAAATTGGTATGTTCCATTTTCCTTTATTTAAATGTGAAATGAATGAGTAAAATATCTTAGGTATTACCATGTAAAAAGAGTGGTGTTTTGCCCTCAAATCTGCAAGTAGGATACTGGGTATATTATGGTGTTAAATATATTTGCAAATAAAACTAACCCTTCAAAACTCATATTTGCAACCTTAGCACTCAGAATCATGGGCTGAAAATGAATTAAAACTGGAAATAATATTACTTTACAATCTGGTTTAGTCTAGTGCAATCTGAAAAAAAAAAAAAAAGGAATCTGAGCCCAAATGAGAAAGGGTTACAAAGAATGAAGCCAAGCTGTTACTATCTAATACCAAAAACAGAATTGCACTACAATACATTGCTGGATGAATGATGAATCAAATTACAAACAAATAAACTATGTTCTGAATAAGGAAAAATGGCATCCTCCATTTTAACACAGTGCTGAATGATGTACAATAATAACTTGCCAGTACCAAGATGACTTTCAACCAATCCCAGAACCTGAAATTGAAACTAAAATGGCAAATTCAAGACATGACAATAGAAGAAAAAGAAATAGCTTGAGATTTTTAAAACCATGATTTATAGCCTTTTCTTTCAAATCAATGTAATAAATACCAATCAGATAGATTCATGTTTATACTAGATTACAGCAAACTACCACTTTTTAAAAAGCAATGCTGAATAAAGCACGAATTTCAACTTAAAAAACAAAGATATCATCAATCACGTTCAGCTAGATAGAGCAACTTAATGGAACAATAACAATATCATGCATATTTCACTTCCACTCAACTATAACAATGTTCACAGCTACTCCAATATAACATTGCTGCATGCTATTACTTTAAATTTCAATCTAAATCACCTATTCTAGCAAATAAAGGAAAAAATATCCTTTCAGAAGGAGGCTGTACCTCAGGTCAAGCTAAGATGAGAAGTCCTAGATACATTGATGCACCAAGAAATATGAATGACATCATTCCCCTGCAAATTGTGTACAAAAAGAATGTGAGCAGCAAGACAGAAATAATCATTGAAAACAGGAAAGCCAATGCTTCAAGTGTCAGTTTCTCACCATATAAACCCCCCTCCAACTCCATTGCAGGGGCAAGTACAAATTTCTGCAAACTTCTTGGCATCATTGGAGTTGACTCCTCGAGATATTAGATCATCATAGATATCTATGCAAACAATATTCAAATCACCTCAAATTTAATGCTTAATTGAAAGAAAAAAAATGTCAGAGGAAGCACCATCACTGAGACATACCATAGACTGAAAACAGACTGTTCATGACACCTGCAATTTCCAAAATAAGAAATAAGCAACATTTCTTTTCACAGAAGAGATGATAGAATGAAATTGTTCTTTGGGAGCGATAAAGAAAATACGACAAGAGAGCCTATACCGATGAATAGAATGGCGAACGGAGAATATGAACTGTTGTCCTTTCTTGCAAAAACCAAATTAGAGCAAGGAAAATAATAAAACCTGAGGAATCCAGTTTATAGATAACAAAATTGTTAGCACTTCAAGTTCAACTCCTAGTTATAAAAACACAAGTCACCACAAGGTTATAAGGGTACTCACCGATGGACAGTCCTCAAGTGTCCATTGTTTGAATAATCATACACATTACAAGTTAAAATTTGAAAGTACTCTTTGAAGAATACAAAATAAAAAGGAAAGAAAGAAAGTATCTAAATATTAATGCAAATTTTATCAGGAAATACCATCATCCTTGATATCTTACATTTTAGCATAAAAGAGCACGCAACGAGAGCAAGAAGAAAACAACCAGCAGCTATTCTTGCAGTGAGGAGATTTGTGGATGCAAGAATCAAAGCCATCCCCCAAAATGACGAGCCAAGATCTGAATGTAAAATCAATTGTAGTAGCATAAGTATCACTAAAAAGTAACTTGTATTAGATGAAAGACCACGTAGTTCGAAAAAGATGCAACAAATAGTTTGAAAAGAATGGTAAACTAGTTTATATAGGAAAAAGGAAAGGAAAAGAATAGGTAACTTCGTATATAAAAGTTTAAATCAAGAAAATATGTATGTCGGTCACTCCATATGTGAGGAGTTGTCCTCAGTGAAACATCAAGAATATGGCAAACACAGGCAACCAATGACCACAAACTTGCACTCAAATTAGACATGTCTTGATCATGCACTCATATATAGATTACATACCATAAAAAGAAATTTAAGTACAGATGCTGTCATGCGAAGATGTGAAGATGTATTTGTTTCTCATGGACAATTTGTCAAGAACAAGGCAGACAATTCAGAAAATTTGCAATTCTTGGAACTAAAAACATAAACTTTATAAGCTTAACAATAACAACAATAGATTAACAAAATACCGGATCGATTCCCCCTCGAGCTTCAAGTATCTTGCAAACCTCATTGTGTCGAAAGCTATGTACGTCGGACAATGGCTACAAAAAGAATTACTCACATCAGATTCATTTTCCCATTGTTATACCTACATCTTGCGAGTTCACTCCGTGCCCTACCAATAGCACGGGATAATACCTTAGACTAAGAATCACTTTGTGAGCTAAGGACACCTGTGAGACCAAGATTCATGCAAGTTCTTAACCTTGAGCCCATGATCTCACTAGCACATGACATAGAGACCACACTCTTGATATGGACAAAATACCTGTTACTTGTACATTACATTTATCCATTACCATACCCACGGGGACAACACATCAATAGATCAGTTGGGTTCTAGGGAGTACGAAACAAATACAGAGATGAGAGGTGATGTTTGGGGATGAATGAACAAAGACACCTCTTTTAAGACCCACAAGGACCAAGGAACAAAGACACATTCCCTCTATCTCTACATTCACACTCTCAGCTATTTTTCTTCCTCCTTTCAAACTCAAACCCTCCAAAGAACCCAAATTTCGACCACACTGAACATGGACAGAATACTTGCCACCTGTACATCACATTTATCTATTATAATACTTACGAGAACAGGAGATCAATAGATTAGCTAGGTTTCAGGGAGTACGAAACTAATACAGAGATGACATGTGGCATTCGGGGGTGAATGAACAAAGACACCCTTTTAAGACCTACAAGGACCAAATTCCATTCGAACTCCAACTATTTTTCTTTTTCCTCTCTAACTCCGACCCTCAAAAAACTCAAATTCCAATCACCCATAACCATTATAATTCTCTACCCATCGGTCGAACCGTCGTAAACCGCCTTTAACCCCAACCTTGTATCAACAGTTCAACACCCATAAATTAATCACAACCCCCAAAAAAATGTTCATACTAGATAAAATAACATGAAATTTGAAACTTACAGTTCGACCCCAATGATCTAAAGAATTCACATCAGCACCTTTCTCAAGAAGCAAATCAACAACTTCAATCCAACCTTCACAAGCAGCTAAATGAAGAGCAGTTCTCCTATCATAATCAGCTCCATTAGGCTCCACACCTTTATCTAGTTCTTGTATTACGCCAGCTTTATCCCCTTTACTTGCACATTGAAGCAGTCTATAAAGACCCCCTGAATCAACTTTCTGTCCCACCAGCTTCTGTTCCAAAAACACAATACCCATCAATTTACTTCATAAATAAACAAAAATTTCACTTTGAGTCATTCCATAATCTCGAAAAGGAATCGAATTTACCGTTGAAGAAGAATGAGACGGCCTGAAATCTTCTATTTTGATCGCGAAACCGATTTTGAAAACTTAAAAATACAAAAACAAAAGCTTGAATTAAAAAGGCTTAAAATCGACACAGTGACAGTTAATATCGTAGTTGTAATAGGAGACAATACAAATGGTTTCATCATCGTCGATTGTTTCGGAGTTGACGAAGTTATTACCCAATTTTTTCATCATCGGCCTCCGATGAAGACAATGTTGAAGATTTGTTATGAAAGCAGAAGAGATGAGGACAGATCTGCAATACCGATGGAAGAAGAAGTAGAAATCTATGAGGGCAGAAAAAGGAAACGAAAATAAGAAATTGGTAAGTATTCTTTAATCGACGCTGGATAGGGGGAATACCTATTACGGGACCGGGTGTATTAGGGAAGGAACAGATTTGGGATGTAATGGAAATACAACCAACCAAACAATGGGTTAAATGGGGATTAAGTGGGGCCCACCGATTAGGGGTGTATTGGCTATGCCAATACATCCAACCAAACATGGTGTAATATTTTATTTAGTGGAGCCATTTAGAATGGCTCCACCACTTTATTACAAGTGTAATTTTTTATGTTTTTTTAATATAAAAATTAATATTTAATATTTTATTTTGGTGGAGCCATTCTTTATGGCCTCACCTCTTGGTTCTCTAGCATATATAGAATGGTGAAATTGTTGTGTTTAGTAGGAGAGTTCAAAAATTTTGTTGAAGATGACTAATGAGGTGTTTTTGGTATACGTTCTTTTTTATGGTAAAATTGTAGAAGGTGATGTTGGCTGTGTATTTCAAGGTCGGCAAAGATAGGGTTGTGATTCAAAAAAAATGTGAAGCTAGCAGAAATGAAAAGGAAGATCAGTGCGAAAATAGCTATTCGTTGTGGAAGGACAATGTTTAGATTATTTTACAGGTTTCCAATCTCTACAGATCCGTTCAAATTTTGTAAGATGCAACTGTTAGATGATGATTACTTGGGCACTATGATGGAAATATGATGGTCAACTGGGAGTGAGAACCCCTAACCAGTTGAGTTATTTGCTGAGTTAGCAGACTTAGAGCCTATTGAGAATGTTAGTCCAATAAGTCAACATCATGGATTTGACTTTTATCTTAATGTTGGATGGACAAACCAGTTAGAATGCGGAGGGACATCGCAGATACCCGAAAATATAAATTATGGTGGGAGTTCGTCTAATAACCTTACTCCGGTCCCCGTCTACAAATATATCTGGAGGTGATAATAAGCACAGAGGCAGATGTCGGAGAAATGACCAATAATGGTGAAGATTCTGATCAGGACGTTAAAGATTTTAGCGACCCTGATGTTGATGAGGTTTCGGACGGTATCGATGATGAAGGCTTAGAGGAGGTTGAAGATGTTCACGACCTTTCATTCAGTAACCCGAGTTGTGGCATTGTTTTACAAAATGAACCTAGGGGAGACATGCTGAACAAAGATCCAGATGCAGCACATGCATCTGAGTTCCCTGAGTACACCGATATAGTACTTGCTCATAGATTGGTGTTAAATTCGTAGTTGCAGGAGTTGTTCGTTGGGCAACGGTTCGAGAATAAGGCGGATAATGTGTTTGCCATCAAACAGTACAACATGAAGTTGTCGATTGATTACAAGGTTGCCAAGTCTACACCGACATTATATGTTGGAGAATGTTGGAGAGCCAGCAATGGGTGTGGTTGGCGGGTTCGAGCTGCATTTATATAGAGGACTCAACAGTGGAAAATACGAAAATTAGAAGGGTGTCATACATGCAATGACACACGTATGTCTCAAGACTACCGAAAATTAGATGCCAAAATTATTTGCAACTACATCATGCCACTAGTGAAAGATATCCCAATCATTTATGTGTCGACATTGATTGTGGACATGCAAGCTCGATTCCAGTACAGAGTGTCATACAGGAAAACATGGTGGGCGAAACAAATGGCCATGCAACAATTGTACGACGACTGGGATGAGTCATACAGATCGAAGGGCCTTATTGCTCCGATTCGACAATCCAAGGTTCCGTAGAGGTTCGTTTACTGTATTCGTCACATTGCTGTCAACTTTCACAATGAGTACGAGAACAAAGACTAACACAAACAAATCGTGAACATATGTAAAAATATTGTATTTAAATTTGTATTTGTAAATATTTTGAGTTCATTTCCTAATTGGGATGGTAAGGTGTTTTGTCAGAATACATACATAGGATACGAGTTGGAAGCACACCAATTCAGACATAAGTTGACGAGGTTAGAGACTGATATAGTGGGGTCCAAACCTTCTCTCAGACAGTGCTTGGGTAGCATGAAGCCGTGACAATGAGCTTAATGTTTTGACGAGGGGTACCAATACGGTCATATGACAACTAACCTCGTTGAGGCCGTTAACTTCGTCTTAAGGTGTACGTGTCACTTGTCAATTTCAACAGTTTTTTCAATCACATTTTACAGGCTAGCAACCTTAATGCCAAAAATGAGGTTGAAACAAGCAAAACAGTTGGAGGTAGGACACATGCACGTCGAAAAATTCAGGGATGCCATGAAAGAAAACGCTCAAAAGGTTAGGTCAATGAATGCAGAACTATATTCCCAAAACTTGAAAACTTTTCAAGTGATAGAGTACATTGGTCATTGATCGGGGATCCCGCCATGGTCGGTGCAGAATACGGCATCCACAAGAACTACACAATATAACATAATGAGTCATGTCACATCACATACTACAAGTGGATAAGTTAAATCAATGTTACTTCAACCATATTAATATATATTACTTTCTCTCTAGCGAACGCCTCTATCATTTAACGATTAATTATTAATGTTTGGCTTGTACCAATTCCCAGAGACATGACCCATCTGAAACTGAAACAAACACGTTAGCAGTTAAGCTTAGGAAAATATTATCCACACTTATGAGTCGTTAAATGTTAAGTATAATTTTGTTTTTACCTATCTAAAAGTGGCCACGAATATGGTTGGTGCCTAACAGCCACTAGAAACGACATCCTGTATAGAGCGCAGGGCTGCAGCAGACCCAGACAACTAGCCATGTTAGTAACCCCATGCTTTGTTGCTCGGCAAAGCTCATGGTACAATATGGCCAACACTACTGATCCCCAACTGTAACTACCGGCACGAGAGAAATCCTCCAATAGAGGCAAGTACTTTAAGTGGACCCTATTAGATGTGTTGTTCGGTATAAGTACCCCCGATCAACTGCATAATATAAGCTCGAGCAACACACATCACCTCATGCTCAGTGGCAGTGCTCGATAACTCCTTAAAATTTGCTCTCAACCATGCCAATGTCAAGCATGTGAAATTCTGATCCCCATCACTAGGGGACTGTCCAAGCAATCTGTGGCATAGTACTGAAGGTTCCAAAACTTTGCTTCAACTCGTGACCATAGCACCGTCAACTCGTAACCCAAGTTTCATAGTGACGTCTTCCAATGTGACAGTGCACTCCCCGTGTAACACCCCTAACCCGAAACCGTCGCTGAATTAGGGTTACAAGGCATTACTGAATAAGACACAATTCAGCACAAACATTTATCACCTTTCATGCACCAATGAATAACTATACATTTGTAACATTACTAAACTCAAATGTCCAAAAATAATTTATACTAGATTCGAAAAATACAAATCATAAAACCAATCCACCTCAAATGTTTAATCAACCTAACTAAACATATTTTACTTATTATAAAATATCATAACAAGTTACATATACATTAAAATTCCATTAGCGAAACTTATGACTATATAGTAAAACATTTGGACACTTAAATAAACATCAATCATATGGCACTTTCATATACTCAACTTACAACAATACATCCATTATATAAAACTTACCCGCTTGTGAATGTTTAAACCACAACTAACCATATCACTTCATAACATTAGCTATTACCAATAATTTATTTATAAGCTTTGCACATGTACATATTAGTTTAATTTGAACTATACCACATGGTAAAATGAGCAAAATTTTACAAGTACATACAAGCCTATATGATTACAATTTCTACACATGTGCATATTAAAACTAATTAAATCATAATAAACCACTTAATATGCCTTCACATATGCGACATTGTAACATCACAACATAGCCTAACATCCCTTTAATGTTAACCTATTATGCGCACCTTACCTTAAAAACAAAAGCCATTTCAATGCACAAATACCACATTAATACTATCCTATACCATTTACTAATTAATAATTATAACAATTCACTTGTTATGCACATTAGTATATCAATCTAAATCAAACTACCCCACACGGCTTAATAGGTAAAATAATATAACCATAATCATGCATAACCATATGACAGAATTTCAATTGTCTCTATAGCTAATTCATGCACCACTCACTTGACTAACATTAGTCATTTTCTCCATATCAATGCCGAATCAAACATGTTAAATTTCATATACTATGCATCATACCAAAATGTCATTTACAAAGACAATTTGATTTTCATCTATTCGGCTAGTAAAATAATTATATAAAAAGAAATTTATATCAATTTCATAACCAAAGAGTCATAATAACTAAACACATTATGCTTGACTATATAACCAACAAATCAACTATAAGTCATGATCATTTTTGTCTCCAAATCCACACCAACAAATTCAATTACATAAGTAACGACATATTCATAACTTAACTCATCCAACTAATCCACAACCGAAAACACATTCATCAAATGCAATGACATTAACTCAACCGATTTATAGGTCCATATATCGCATGAAATAAACCATAAAACACACTCCCAAATAAGTTCAAAGCATAATCAAATTCGCACAAGCATTAACATCAACTTAAGCCATTTTCGCATGACTATGGATACATAAATTCAAAAATACGAACATATTAAAACTAGCCTATACATGCCACATATTCAAAGATTCAAACTTCAATAATACCGAAAGATAGTTGATAGTGTGACGATGATCCTTGATGGTCCCCGAGCTCATAACTAGCTTCCAAAATCTATAAAACAACAAACGTACAAAAAACATAATAAGCTTGGATAGCTTAGTAAGTCAAAAGCAAACAAATTAGCAATTGAACAGTTGCATTATAAATTCAACTTGGCCGAATATAGACAATCTCATATACACATAAAAAAAAACCCCTTTTATCATGCATAATTATATCATCATCTAAAATTCTATACTTACCTTATTTCCATGAACACATAATTTCACACGTACCTGAACTATTTATCCTGATTTCACATTCGATCTTATCTCAACATTGCCAGCTAAACCATTCGGAATCAATAAGGATACTTAGATGGCTTAAAAAGCTCGTACAATGCCTACATCCCAAACGAGGTCTTACATGTAATCCAATATCGATGCCACTGTCCCTGACAGGGTCTTACACAAAATCATATACGATGCCGATGTCCCAAACATGGTCTTACACGTAAATCTCAAATCAATGCCAATGTCCCAGACGTGGTCTTACATGATATCATATATTAGAATTCCTGTGGTTTGTACGGCTCTCGGATGTCGTAAATCAATCGAATTAAGCTCGTAATTAATCATCCTATGCTAAATTCAATTCGACATTGTAGTATATATACATATAATTCAATTCAACTATGTATAAAATAAATACATTCAATTTAACATTACTTATTCATTTACGAACTTACCTCGAACGAAGACGAACGAAACAGGATGACTAATCGACAACTGTTGATTTCCCCCGTTCCAAATCCGACTTCTTCTTTTCTTGATCTAATTCAATACAAATTTGATTTGTTTAATCATATATTTATTCAAATTTATTCAAGAACTCATAAATGAGCAAATTGCATTTTAGCCTCTAACATTTCACATTTTCTCGATTTAGTCCGTATTTCAAAACAACTCAAAATATTCAAGATTTCAACATGCTCTAGTTAGGCCGAATCTACATTAGGTCCCTAGCAACCCAATTCTATCATTTATTTCATATTTGACCCCTCAATTTACAAAATTCACAATTTAATCCTTAATACACATTTTTACTAAAAATCACTTAATTAAACATAACAATCTAACAACATATATTTACTTTTTATGATCAAAAACAAAAATCATCAAGCTATCAACATTGGAAAATCTCAAATTCATCATCAATTTCGAAAATTAAAGCATGGGCTTGCTAAAACACGAAGCAATGATCTCAAAAACGTAAAAATTATCAAAAACCGATCAACTAACATACCTTAATCAAAGATAGCAATGGTCGAACCTAGCTTGCTTCTTTTATTTCTTTTTCTTTTAAAGTTTCGGCAACAAGGATGAATGAATCATCCCTTATTATGTTTTATTTTATTTTATTACATATTAATTTACTTTTTACTATTTTAACCTTAAGTATTTAATTATAAACTATATAATGGTTGTCCAAATTTGTCCATGCATATTTCTAATGGTTAAATTACATCATAAGAACCCCACATTATAAAAGCTATGAAAATGTAACACCTTAACTAATAGCTAGCCACTTTTACATTTTACGCGATTAAATCCTTTTATAAAATCGAGCAAACAAACGATAAAATTTTCACACAAAATTTTCACACATATAAATTAACATGCTGTAGACACCAAAAATAATATTAAAATATTTTTTTGACTCGAATTTGTGGTCCCAAAACCACTGTCCGACTATGGTCTAAACCATGTTCTTACACCCCGCACAGCATAATGAAGGTGTGGGTCTCCGTACACCACCGCTCAAACAAGGAAGTTATTAAGTTTGCCTTTAGGTGAAACCTTCGGATCAATGTGACGTCCCCAAATCCCGCCAACTTTAAGTATGGCATGACCTGCTCGTCCAGATTCTACTTCGGAAAGTAAAACCGCGACCTCAAAACCCGATACCTATCCTGTATGGTAAAATTTTTATAAAAATATGATAAATCAATTATCTATATAATTTAAACATAAAATTATATATTGAAGAGTAAAATTGAAAGGCTGAGAAAACAAAAACATCACACTTATACTATACCAACGTAGCCATTCTAAGTATTTTTATTTAAGTTAAATTAAATAAGTAATAAAATATTAATAATAGAATGAAGATTTGTCATAAAATATTAATAATAACACGTAGAAATCAAATGTGATTATTATGTCCTAATCATAGTTAAGCATTAAAACTAAAGACAACCATATAACTACGAAAGCACATAAAAAAACAATAATATCTTAAAAAACATAGGTGGTATGGGTAAATATAAAAATAAAAGACTTATTTTTATTGAATCAATATCTATAATTATACATAGAGTTTTACATATAATATCAAATAGGCATATTCAAACTCGAAAATTTATCTTACATACGAGAACTTTTATAAAAAAAATATTCACTCGTTAAAGATAAATATAACTTTTTATACTCCACAAATGGAACTAAGCACAGTAAAAATGCAAAGCTAAGCAGAAAGGTCGTCATATTAAAAATTTAATATATAAATTTATGAATGTGTCATAAATTAAAAAAAAATTATAACTAACACGTAGAGATCAATTTCATGCAAAAAAGAGTTAAAAAGGGATAATAACAACCAAATAGATATCAGTTTTATGCAATCAAAACATGTTGAGCAAAGTAGCACTTAGCAAGAAAAAACGAAAAACTAAAACGAATTTTTTATTTAATTTAAAATTAATTTTACTGTTTCGTTGATGCTCGATGAAGTGTAATCCATATTTGCTCCAAAAAGTATTTGGATTTCTGCATAATTTTTTTAAAAAAATACATAAATTAAATATAATTAATTATTATATTACAATAACTATAAAATATAAAATACAAAATAAAAACTATAAATAACTTACTTTTTTTTTTCCTCTTTTCTTCCTTCCTTCTACAAATATTTGAAAGGGGGACCAAACTAGACCTGACGGCCCGTCCGAAATATGGGAGGGTTTGGGTAAAAATATAGGCCCGAAATATGGGCTTGGGCAAAAATTTAGGCCCGTTTAAAAAATGGGCCGGGCCTCGGGCAAGATTTTTTGGCCAAAAAATATTAAATATATATTTTTTATTTTTAAAATATAATAGTTTTTTATTTTAAGTTTATTTACTTTCATTTCCTTGACTAGTGTTACAAAATAATAATAATAAAACATCAAGTTTGTTTTACTAATCAAATGTTAGATTTTGTTACAACAATTAATACAATTAATAATTTGATAAATTTATTAATCAAATGTTAGATTTTATTACAACAATTAATACAATTAACAATTAATAATTTGATAATTTTACTAACAATTAATTTTAATAACAATTAGTTTTAATTTTATTAAAAAATAATTTTAATTTTAATTAAAAATGGGCCGGGCCGGGCTCGGGCCCCATATTTTTCTCCGGGCTGGGCCTGGGCAAAATCTCAGGCCCATATTTCGGGCCGGGCCGGGCCCGGGCCTAGTAGGTCTAGACCAAACCCCACCTTCTTAAATAAAACGTTCATATTCTTTTTTTTAAAAAATAACAATTAGGCTAATGACTGGTCACGTCGTTGATGCCACCGACATGATGTGATCAGTTATAATATATATTTTAATATTTTAATATAAATTTTACTTTTTAATATATATATTTTTTAAAAAAGCCATATTTTAACAACTAAATCCTTTTTAACAAATAAATCCTTTTTTATTTTTTTCAATCAATTCAATTTTACCTTTTAAATAAAATATTTTGCAAAATTTTTTAAATAGAATTAAAAATAGTTTGAATATATTTAAAATAATTTAAAAATCATAATTTAAAAATTATATTTAAAATTAAATAAATATATATTTAAAATTTTAAAATTTTAAAATATACATTTAAAATATTATAAAATAAATAATAAATTTGAAAGGTCATATCTTTAAAAATAATATATTTTAAATTTTTATATTATTAAAATTATTTATAATTTTAAAATGACATTTAAACGTTTTTAAAAATAATTTTAAAAATATATTTAAAATTTTAAAAATCATATTATAAAACATTTCTAGTATATATTTCAAATTTTATAAAACCAATAGTAAACAAATAAATAAAGGAAAAATTAAAGAAAAGCTTAAAAAGTAAGTAAATAAAAAAGTTAAAAAGAAAAAAAATGAAAAAGGACAAAGAATTAGAAAAAGTAACGTGAATGAAAAAAAATAAAAATTTTACCAGTTTCAATAGGCAAATAGGCAGACAGGCTACTGTCTTGGAATCTGGTGCCGTCAATTTATTTGGCTCCACCAGGAAAAGGTAAAATTGCTTAAACCCCTCATACTTTCAAAAATCACAGTATTTCCTTAGTATTTATACAAGTGGCGCCATTCAACGTGGCTCTACCAAAAAATTGAATTTTTTAATGCAGATTGCTAACGTGGCATGTTGGTGGCGCGAAATATTTTAGCTCCACCAACTTTTACTATAGATTTTAGGTTATTTTCGTATTTTATTAAAAAAATAGGTCATTTAAGTAATTAATCTTTTTATTGTTATTTTATAAAAAAACCCATTTTTTAAAGTCCTTTTATTTCATTTTTTTTTAATTTCTTACTTTCTTTTTAGGAAAGGTGTTTCTATCATATCATAAAGTTAATTTTAGTCCTTTTAATATAAAGAAGAGTACTTTTAGTCTTGTTGGCTCGAACAATTGCAAAAATATAAGCTATGTGCTTGGAAAGAGTGATCAAGCGAGTGGACGTTTCTTCAAGCACTATGATAAATAAGAATAAAATAGGGGACACAAAGATCGTTTACGCAATTTGATTTCCCTACTTCTACAAAGCGTAGCTCAGTGAGAAATATTCACTATTTTCAATACTTTCAAGAAGTGATCCTAAATCTATTACACAATAGTGACAATTTCCTAACCTTTGTACCTTAAAATTGATACTCTCCTAAAACAGCCCAGTTTTAGCTAAATCGGAACAGTGGTTTCAGAATCACAGATCCGAGGTTGGAAAATTATTTTAAGATTATTTTTTGTGTTTACAACATGTGATTATATATGTGTGAAAGTTTTGTGATTTAATTTTATCGTTTAATAACTGAATTTGAGAAAAAGGACTTAATCGCGTAAAATGCAAAAGTGGAATTCTATATGTTAAATGTGTTTAATTACTATGATTAATTAAACCAAAGGTCCTTATGATGATATTAGACTATTGGTTATGTAAGTGGACATTTATGGACAACCATTATATATATTTAATGTTATTTCATTAAGGTTAATTAAGTAATTTGTGATTTAAATTTAATTAAATTAAAGAAAACCAAAACTAAGCTTCATTTCATCTTTCTTTGGTCGAATATGGTGGAAGAAGAAAAAATTTAGTTCATTTTAGGGTTCGGTCAATTGGGAGCTTAATTGGTAAGTGTTTAGAGCTCGGTTTTTGATGATTTTTACGTTTTTGAGATTGTTGCTTTGTATTCTAGTTGGCTCATGCCTTAATTTTTGAAGTTGTCAATGTTTTTGTGAAGTGACATTGATGAATATTTAAGCTTTTAAATGTTTGATGATGAAAAAAGGATATTTGTTGATAGATTATCATATTTTGTTAAGTGATTTTTTACAAAAATGTCAAATAGGGAATTATTTGTGAAAATGTGTGGTTATATGTGTGAATAAATGATAAATATGGGCTGATATGTGCACTAGGAAAATTCAGCTAGCTTAGGAAGTTATTAAATTGCATGAATTTTGTGTATTTGTGAAATAGGGACTAAATTGTAAAAATGTGAAACTTTGGGGAAAAAGTGTAAATGTGTCCAAATGTGTGTTGTGGATTAAATTGAATAAATTAGTGATTGAGTAAGCTGAATTTGATATTATATAGATCAAGAAAAGTGGAATTTGGATCTAGATCGGGGGAAAACTAAAGTTATCGACTAAACGACTCGATTCACCGTTTAAGCATCCCAAGTTAGTTCGTACGTGATAAACATTGTTACAATTATGCTTTTAATGCTTTGATATTACATAAATTGTATACACGAGAATATGGTCATGTTTGACGATTAATCGACTATGTTTAGCACTTAGTGTGTGATTTGAGATAGCTTCCGCTATTTATGGCACTTAGTGTGCGATTGGGAATAGCTTTGGCTATATATGGCACTTAGTGTGCGAGACTGATGTAGCTTCAGCTATGTAAGGCACTTAGTGTGCGGGATTATAATAACTTCGGCTATGCGATGGCATTTAGTGTGCGAAACATTGAGTATTCGATAGTGTTACGAGAAGGTATGAATTCATTATGAATCTGTACAGGTATGTACATGTAAGTATGAAGTTCAAATAGAAAATGTTAAAACTTTTCATATAAGTAATTGAATAAGCTTATGGAAGGTTTGATATTATCAAGAATTATATATTAATTTGTTCAAATTGATGATTTGTGTTTTATGAATTGTTGAGTATATTTAGTACAAACTTACTAAGCTTTGTAGCTTACCTTGTTTGTTTTTCCTGTGTTTTATAGTGAATTCAAGCCTAGCTCAAATTCAGGAATCGTCAGAGACTACATCACATTATCCAACCATCTACTTTATACTTTTGAGTTGTATATATGGTATATGGCATGTATAGGCTAGTGTCAATAGGATATGTTTTGAGATATTAAATTAGCCATGTGAGTTGCCTTGTAAATGATGTATAAGCTATTTTCGATATGCTTTGTTTTGAATGGTATAAATATGGCCATGCAAAATGGCTTGAAAGTAATGTTAATTATGATGTATAAATCGGCCATGTCATTAGCTTATTTTGGAAGTATGTTATATGGTATATCTTGTGTGGATGGTCATATAATTCAGCTTGAGTAATGAGGTAAATGATGGATGTATTTTTTTACTCATGGTATATGTTCCTATAGGTTATATGACGAATATATATATTGATTGTGTATTGGTTATTTAGGTGTGGTTTATGAAGGCAAAGAGTGAATATGTTCTATGATTGATTGGTTGGTTAGTTAGGTACGGTTTTAAATGGTAAATAATGATTATGTTTTAGGTATGTTTTGTTGGTTATATGTATATAGTTATAGAGTGACATGTTAGTGTTTGTATTAGGTTATGAAATAGTATAATTAGCTTAATATTGAATGGTGGGATTGGTATGAATTTTGAGGCTAATTTTCTAGTCGAATAAATAAAAAATGAATTATTTGTGTTTATGAAATTTTGGCGTGATGCTTAGCGTATGAATTTGGTATGTTTGGTTTGGCAATTGAGCTTAGAAATAGCTATTTTTATTCTAGAGAATTGTGCATAAATTAGTAGTATCAAATATATATTTGGCCATGTTGTAATGTTAGCTATTATCTTATATGCTAATAAATAATATGCCCTTTGTTATGGGTAGATATGGTTTAATATACGAATTTGACTTGTAGGAATAAGAGGTTGGTTATTAATTGAGTTCGAAAAAAAATTGAAAAGAAGATTAACTTACTTTGTGCTTGCATTTTTAATAAATGACTATGCTTAACTATGTTTTGTTCGGTAATGCCTTGTAACCTTAATTCGATGACGGATACGGGTTAGGTGTGATACATTTGATTGGTATCAGAGCCACGATTTAGTCAATTTTAGAACTAGCATAGTGCGTGTGAGTCTAGCTATACATGCCATATATATAAACTGCTATAGTGTGATGATTCCAGACAATTAAAATGTGTTTTTGTATAGTTGTAAATGGATCCTGATCAAGCCGTAGCTGATGATGTGGAAAGTAATGCACACACTCCTGTTCAAGGGGCAGCGCTGGCTGATTCTAGGTCGATTATGAGTAGCCACAAGGGAGAGGCTAAGCAAGCCTTCTTCCAGATGATGAATGAGTGGTTTTCGAAGTTTGTTCGAACGAATCCGACTGCTCAACAACCTCCACCCCCGCAAATACCTGTGATGCCTCAAGTTGTTGATCTGATACAATTAAGTAAACCTCTAGTTGATAAGATTCATAAATACAGGGTTGAATAATTCAGGACCACTGTCGATGATGATGCAGAGAGAGTTGAATTTTGGCTTGAAAACACGATACGAGTATTTAATGAATTGGCTTGTACTTCGAATGAATGCATTAAATGTGCAGTTTCACTTTTGAGAGATATTGCGTATTAATGGTGGAACATATTGATATTTGTGGTTCCTTGAGAATGGGTTACTTGGGGTTCTTTCAGATGGAGTTCAGAAATAGAAAGAGTTTCTTGAGTTGAAATAAGGTCGTACGACTATGATGGAATATGGATGTGAGTTTGTGAGATTGAGCAATTACGTACGAGAATACGTTTCAACTGAAATTATTATGTCTAAACGATTCATCGAAGGGTTGAATGAAAACATTAAACTTTTGGTCAGAATTCTTAACTTGAATGAATTTTTTATTTTAGTTGAAAGAGCTTGCAAAGCCGAGGAGCTTAGCAAAGAAAAGAATAAAGCGGATTCAGAATCTAGAGACAAGAGAAAAAGATCTATGAGTACGCCTTATCGATCTTCGTCAAAGAAATTCAGAGAATCACACAGTTGTTCAAATGCTTCAGTTGGTTATACGAGTAGAGATCGTGCGAAACAATACCCCTACCCTAAGGCTCAAGTTGCAATGGAATCAAGTGTCGGAAGTGTCAGAAACAATAAACCTGAGTGTTGACAGTGTGGGAGATGGCATGTTGGTGAATGTTGGGCCAAGTATAACAATAGAGTTTGCTATAAATGTGGTTCACGAGATCACTACATTTGGGATTGCCCGTAGTTAGCTGAGAAAGATAATGTCCAGTGTACGAGGCCAAGTAACACGACAGCTAGAGGTAGAACACCCAGAAACACAGGAATTGTGAGTAGTAGTCAAAAAGGGACAACAGATACAGCTATGAGGTCTGAGGCCAGAGCACCTGCTCGAGCATACGCTATTCACGCTCGCAAAGAAGCATCGTCTCTAGGTGTCATTACCGATACTTTCACTCTCTATGATAATATTTTAGTTGCATTGATTGATCCTGAATCGACTAATTCTTATGTATGTAAGACTTTAGTATCCAGTAAGACTTTACCTGTAGAGTCTACTGAATTTGTGATTAGAGTATCGAACCCCTTAGGTAGGTGTGTTTTGGTTGATAAGGTTTGCAAGAACTGTCCGTTGATGACTCGAGATTTTTGTTTTCCTGCCGATCTGATGTTGTTACCATTCGACGAATTCGATATAATTCTGGGTGTGGATTGGTTAACACTGCACGATGCTATTGTAAACTGCAAATAGAATACGATTGATTTGAAATGTCAGAATAATGAGATTATCCGGATTGAGTTAGATGATTTGAATGGTTTACCGGCAATGATTTCTTCTATGTTAGCTCGAAAATATGTGAGAAAGGGTTGTGAAGCTTACTTTGCCTATGTACTCGACTCTAAAGTGACCGAAAAGAAGATTGAATCAATACCAGTTGTGTGTGAATACCCAGATGTGTTTCTTGAAGAGTTACTAGGTTTGCCATCGATAAGAGAAGTTGAATTTGGTATTGAGTTAGTGTCGGGGACAACTCCGATATCAATAGCTCCGTATAGAATGACACCGACTGAATTAAAAGAGTTAAAAGCTCAGTTGCAAGATTTGACAAATAGAGGTTTCGTACGACCGGGTTTTTCTCCCTAGGGTGCACCGATTTTGTTTGTGAAAAAGAAAAACGAAACTATGAGAATGTGCATCGATTATCGACAGCTTAGTAAAGTGACCATCAAGAATAAATATCGTCTGCCACAAATAAACGATTTGTTTAATCAGCTAAAAGGGGCTACAGTGTTTTCCAAGACAGATTTGAGATCGGGTTATTACCAGCTGCGAGTTAAAGACTTCAATGTGCCGAAAACTACTTTTCGAACGAGGTACAGCCATTATGAGTTTCTAGTTATGCCTTTCGGACTAACGAATGCACCTGTTATTTTTATAGACTTAATGAATCGAATCTTCAGACCGTATTTGGATAGATTCGTTGTTGTGTTTATAGATGACATCTTGATCTATTCCCATGATGAATCTGATCATGTTGAACATATGAGAATAGTGCTACAGACTTTGCGAGATAAACAACTATTTGAAAAATTCAGTAAATGTGAGTTTTGGTTATGAGAAGTTGGTTTTCTGGGACATATTGTATCAGCATCGGGTATTCGAGTTGATCTGAGCAAGATTTTGGCAATATTGGATTGGAAGCCTCCGAAAAATGTGTCTGAAGTCTGAAGCTTTTTTGGACTTGCCAGTTATTACAAATGATTCGTAAAAGGTTTTTCAAAGATGGCAACTCTGTTGACGAGACTACTTCAGAAAGATGTTAAGTTCGAGTGGTCGGACAAGAGCTAGAAAAGTTTTGTTCAGTTAAAAGCTTTTTTGACTGAAGCTCTAGTGTTAGTACAGCCAGAATCGAGTAAAGAATTCATAATCTATAGTGATGCATCGTTAAATGGTTTAGGCTGTGTTTTTATGCAGGAAGGCAAAGTCATAGCTTATGCTTCGAGATAATTAAAGCCGCATGAAAAGAATTACTCGACGCACGATTTGGAATTAGCAGCTATCGTGTTCGCGTTGAAGATTTGGCGCCACTATTTGTTCAGTGAGAAATGTCATGTTTATTCTGATCACAAGAGCTTAAAATATTTGATGACTCAAAAAGATCTAAATATACGACAGCGAAGATGGTTGGAATTGTTAAAAAAAGATTATGAGCTAGTGATTGACTACCATCCAGGAAAGGCCAATGTTGTTGCTGATGCTTTAAGTTGAAATTTTTGTTTGTTCTACGGGTAATGAATACTCAGTTGGCTCTATCTGATGATGGCTCGATTATAGCTGAGTTGAAAGCAAGATCGTTATTTATGTAGCAGATTTGCAAAACTCAAAAAGTTGATAATGAATTGTTAGCAAAATGAGCTCAATATGATTTGAATTCTGATTCAAAGTTTCAATCGAGTATTAAAATGGCACCTTACGAAGCTTTATATGGTCACAAATGTCGAACACTTTTGTATTGGACTGAGCTCAGTGTGAATAAGATTCACGGGGTTGATTTGATTAAAGTTACTGAACAAAAAGTAAAAGTGATTCGTGATAGTCTGAAAGCAGTGTCAGATCATCAGAAATCGTACACAGACTTGAAACGAAAAGATATTGAGTTTCATATTGGGGATCGAGTGTTTTTGAAATTATCTTTGTGGAAGAAAATACTTAGATTTGGCAGAAAAGGCAAGTTAAGTTCGAGATTCGTCGGACTTTATGAGATTATCGAACGGGTTGGACCAGTGGCATATCGACTGTCTTTACCGTTTGAGTTAAAAAAGATACATAATGTGTTTCACGTATCTATGCTCTGACGATATCGATCAGATCCATCACACGTTATTTTCCCTACCGAGATTGAAATTCAGTCAGACTTATTGTACAGTGAAGAACCGATCCGAATTCTAGCCCGTGAGATCAAAAAGTTGAGAAATAAGAGAATTGCACTTATAAAAGTATTATGGCATCGACACAGGGTTGAAGAAGCTACGTGGGAACCCGAGGATCCTATGAGAAAGCAATATCTGAACTTATTCACTGATAAGATTTTCGGGGACGAAAATCTCTAAGGGGGGAGAGTTGTAACAGCCCGGTTTTAGCTAAATCAGAACAGTGGTTTCGGAACCACAAATTTGAGGTTGGAAAATTATTTTAATATTATTTTTGGTGTTTACAGCATGTGATTATATATGTGTGAAAGTTTCGTGATTTAATTTTATCGTTTAATAGCTCAATTTGAGAAAAATGACTTAATCGCGTAAAATGCAAAAGTGGCATTCTATATGTTAAATGTGTTTAATTGCTATGATTTAATAAACCAAAGGTCCTTATGATGATATTAGACCATTGGTTGTGTAAGTGGACATTTATGGACAACCATGATATATATTTAATGTTATTTCATTAAGGTTAATTAAGTAATTTATGATTTAAATTTAATTAAATTAAAACAAAACCAAAACTAAGCTTCATTTCATCTTTCTTTGGTCAAATATGGTGGAAGAAGAAAACATTTAGTTCATTTTAGGGTTCGGTCAATTGGGAGCTTAATTGGTAAATGTTTTGAGCTCGATTTTTAATGATTTTTATGTTTTTGAGATTGTTGCTTTGTATTTTAGCTGGCTTATGCCTTAATTTTTGAAGTTCTCAATGTTTTTGTGAAGTGCCATTGATGAATGTTTAAGCTTTTAAATGTTTGATGATGAAAAATTGATATTTGTGGATAGATTATCATATTTTGTTAAGTGATTTTTGAAAAAAAATGTCAAATAGGGAATTATTTGTGAAAATGTGTGGTTAAATGTGTGAATAAATAATAAATATGGGCTGATATGTGCACTAGGAAAATTTGGCTAGCTTAGGAAGGTATTAAATTGCATGAATTTTGTGTATTTGTAAAATAGGGAATAAACTGTAAAAATATAAAACGTTGGGGTGAAAGTGTAAATGTGCCCAAATGTGTGTTTTGGATTAAATTGAATAAAGTAGTGATTGAATAAGCTAAATTTGATATTATATAGATCAGGAAAAGTGGAATTTGGACCTAGATCGGGGGAAAACTAAAGTTATCGACTAAACGACTCGATTCACTGTTTTAGCATCCTAAGTAAATTCGTACGTGATAAACATTGTTACAATTATGCTTTTAATGCTTTGATATTGCATAAATTGTATACACGAGAATACGGTCATGTTTGACGATTAATCGACTATGTTTAGCACTTAGTGTGAGATTTGAGATAGCTCCCGCTATTTATGGCACTTAGTGTGCGATTGGGATTAGCTTCGGCTATATATGGCACTTAGTGTGCGAGACTGATATAGCTTCGGCTATGTAAGGCACTTAGTGTGCGGGATTATAATAGCTTCGGCTATGCGATGGCATTTAGTGTGCGAAACATTGAGTATTCGATAGTGTTACAAGAAGGTATGAATTCGTTAGGAATTTGTACAGGTATGTACATGTAAGTATGAAGTTTAAATAGAAAAGGTTAAAACTTTGCATATAAGTATATGAATAAGCTTATGGAACGTTTGATATTATCATGAATTATACATTAATTTGTTCAAATTGATTATTTGTGTTTTATGAATTGTTGAGTATATTTAGTACGAACTTACTAAGCTTTGTAGCTTACCTTGTTTGTTTTTCTTGTGTTTTATAGTGAATTCAAGGCTAGCTCAAATTCAGGAATCGTCAGAGACTACGTCACATTACCCAACCATCTACTTTGTACTTTTGAGTTGTGTATATATGGTATATGGCATGTATAGGCTAGTGTCAATAGGATATGTTTTGAGATATTAAATTAGCCATGTGAGTTGCCTTGTAAATGATGTATAAGCTATTTTCGATATGCTTTGTTTTGAATGGTATAAATATGGCCATACGAAATGGCTTGAAAGTAATGTTAATTATGATGTATAAATCGGCCATGTAATTAGCTTATTTTGGAAGTATGTTATATGGTATATCTTGTGTGGATGGTCATATAATTCGGCTTGAGTAATGAGGTAAATGATGGATGTATTTTTTTACTCATGGTGTATGTTCCTATAGGTTATGTGACGAATATATATATTGATTGTGTATTGGTTATTTAGGTGTGGTTTATGAAGGCAAAGAATGAATATGTTCTATGATTGATTGGTTGGTTAGTTAGGTACGGTTTTAAATGGTAAATAATGATTATGTTTTAGGTATGTTTTGTTGGTTATATTTATATAGTTATAGAGTGACATGTTAGTGTTTGTATTAGGTTATGAAATAGTATAATTAGCTTAATATTGAATGGTGGAATTGGTATGAATTTTGAGGCTAATTTTCTAGCCGAATAAATGAGAAATGAATTGTTTGTGTTTATGAAATTTGGCGTGATGCTTAGCATATGAATTTGGTATGTTTGGTTCGGTAATTGAGCTTAGAAATAGCTATTGTTATTCGGGAGAATTGCGCAGAAATTAGTAGTATCAAAAGTATATTTGGCCATGTTGTAATGTTAACTATTGCCTTATATACTAATAAATAATATGTCGTGTGTTATGGGTAGATATGGTTTAATATACGAATTTGACTTGTAGGAATAAGAGGTTGGTTATTAATTGAGTTCGAAAAAAAATTGTAAAGAAGATTAAATTATTTTGTGCTTGTATTTTTAGTAAATGACTGTGTTGAACTATGTTTTGTTTGGTAATGCCTTGTAACCCTAATCCGACAATGGATACGGGTTAGGGGTGTTACATCTCCCCACTAAATTAACCCCTATGAATTTAGCAAGTAAAACCACAACACAACAGGTTTTAGTATCACAATGCACTCATAAAATAAAGTTCCTTGCTTAAACAAATTAAAGGATATATCTCTCAGTATAATAACCTATACAATTTTCCCAGTTATATGTATTATTTTGAGAGTTGCTAACATGAAGATCTATCACAATCTTTATTAAACAATAATAAAATAAGTTGAATAAAATATAATAATAAACAAGGTAAATATGGACTTTTGGCAGCTAATAATGTAATGCTCCAATCTAAACCAATATCAATGATCCAATGAATTAGATAAGGGTGATCTAATCAGATCCAATCTTCCATATATGTTTCCCTAAGTTATATAATCTTTATTGATGCACTAAATACAATCCACATAATCAACATAGCCCATAATTTTTGTTCAATAAATTGCCAACAACACAAATATGGAAATTAAGTTGTCGTGGTTATTCATGGAGTGGGCACTTTCCTATGTAGTCCTTTTTACTTTCCATATTTTTCAACAATTCCCCCTTGACAATTTGTTGAACAAAACATATACAACACAAAAAGCTATATCATCAAGTAACCTTATCTCCTCTTTAGTATATTCTCATTAATTCAAGAAACTTTAACTTAGAAAATAATTAAGTAAATTAATCATCAATACCAAGTTGAATTTGCATCAGTAACCAGCCAACCATAACTATAACTAAGGAAGTTAATGAAGTAGGGAAATAATGCATCAAGGTAATAGAATTTCATTCAATAGAATTAAGTTCATCAGCAGTTTCATCATCAATAACCAAAATAAAGTAGCAGAAGAATATTAATATAGTCATTCCAAACTAAGTTAAAAAGTTCAAAAATCAACAGTCGCCAAAAATAATAAACTCCCCCTCAACACTGCAAGCAAAGAAATCATCTCCTCCTCAATTGTAGCTTCACGCATCATTTTTTTCTCTCCTTTTTTGATAAAAATATTCTAAAATACTCATCATTAGGACTGACAAGAAAGTCCGCTTGCAACGTGTTTTGTTTGTCAATTAGCTTCTTTATTGCCTTGACTTTAGCTCACAATATGTCGCAGTGATTTTGGTTGAACTTGATGGAAAAAGTAAGCTCATCAATTGTTCATTGTCTAATGCCTTTTAGAATGGATGCAATGTCAACAACAGTGGCCACTTCCTGAAAGAGAGCATCTTCTAATTAGCCTTTTCTAAGTCAAAGCTAGAAGCTTCTTCTGTAGGTTCATTCACTACATGTTTACCCTCAATCGATTTATGATATAATTTTAGTTCAGCCATTAGTTTTTTATATTGTTCTATGATACGAAGAATTCAAGGATTTTAAGTGTAGAGGACACAAAGGATAAAAGAGGAAGAAGGCAGTAGGTGTTGGTTTAATACATTATCTATTAATTACATTAATACCATTTGTATATTGTCCTCAATATTTTTGCACACAAAGAAAAATTGAAGCAAATATTGGCTTATTGGTTTTCTAAAAATTAACTAGTACTAAGTGGTATTATGTGGTCAAATCGTAATGCGGTTAGTAGATAAACTTAAAAATGTCCTCAGTCTAATCAAAAAATGAGAAAACTGATTGAAAGACAAATATATTATCTATCAAGTCCAATTGGGAAGATGCTTTGTCTTGAGCATCAGAGTAGATTACTCCCAAAAGATAAAGTCATAGAAGTAACTGACTAAGCTGTAAGTACATCGGACAAAATCCAAGTAAAATAGATCTTAAATCCGTTTATGGATTTATTCACTTGTGATGTTCAGAGTGTGGCATACCTTAGTCTTAAATAGATGATGGACTATTTATGCATGACTCATATACTTTTGTAAAATGGGTCTCCAGAATCGTTGTTGGCTCAAGCTTAGGTGCAGTCTACTAGTGGCACTCAACTTTACTTTGGATTGGGGTTCTGCTTTTTTCAAGAAACCCTTTTTTTCTTTCTCCGAATGGTCAATGGAAAGTGATGAATCTACCACCGATGGTTTAAAAATCGTGTTTCAAAAACTAGCCCTCCCTGACTATAGCTCTAAGTTTATCTTTCGAGGTTGTTGCTCTTCTTTCAATTAATAGTATGTTGGGGATCGACCCGATTAAGCAACAAACAAGTAAAAAATAGTGAAAGAAATTGAGAAATTGAACACACAAATTTAACGTGAAAAACCCCTCCAAAGAGGATAAAAAACCACGGGTAAAGATAATTTTACTATAATGGAAAAAAATAAAGAGTACAAAAGATAGATATAAAAACTAAGCCCTGAAACCCAAAAACAAAGAACCCTCAAAACGTAAACACAAAATTCTCCAAAAGTGTTATGAGTTTTAATATTTTAATGGGTGTATTTTCTAAGGTTGTAAAAGAACCTATTTATAGACTAAAATCGTAGGTCAAATAATAAAAAATAATCTTGAACTATGCAACGAATTAACTGAGTCGAATCTGTGCTTAGAAGTTGGAAGACTTCTAGCCTTCGACTTATACACTACCTAATCAAAACTAACCCGAATCTGATTTACACGAACACAGTGCCCTAACTTTTCAAAATCTGCATCCAAAAGAAAACCTCTCTTCAACAAAACGGTCATACATTTTTCCCTCCTATGACCAAGTTGCCTCCGCTCCAAACGAGTTGACTTTGACTCTGTAATAGATGAGGGATGTCTGGTTTCACTGGTCACTATAGAACCTTCTAGAATATAAAGATTGTCGGTCCTTTTACCTTTTAACAAAATGAGAGCCCCACGAGACACATTAATGTCACTCGATTCGATGTTGATTCTACAACCTTTCGAGTATAAAATACTTAGGAAGATGAGATTCTTTTGTAAATCAGGTACATACCTGACATCTGAGAGTATCTTAATCGTCTCATCGTCCATCCTAATTTTAACAATACCAATACTAATTACCTTACTAGATAAATTGTTTCTCATGTGCACAACTCTACCTTCAACGGAATTGTATGTGGAGAACCATTCTATGTTGAAACACGTGTGGAAATAACATCCCGAATCTAGGATCCATTCGAACGTAAGCTCGGAGCTATCGCTCGTTGACACTAACAAGAAATCATCATCGCTACTCTCAGCAACCCTTTTATTTCATAGTTTATAACAATTTGCTTTGATGTGACCTAACTTCTTATAATAGCGACACATGTTTTCTTGCTTCTTTGATGTTACCAAAATGGAAGCTTGCCTATTTTCCTTGCTATCCAAACCAAACTTATTGTTGAGTTTGTCTTTACTCAACAAATAACCTTTCACGTCCTTGAACGAGAGTTTGTCTCTGCCATAAACTAGAGTCCCCCTGAAAAACTTGTATAAAGAGGGTAAAGAGAACAATAATAGCATAGCCTAATCTTTATCGTCAATCTTAACCTCATCCTTCTTTAAAACATTCAAAACTGTAATAAATTGCCTAATGTGATCTCGAAGAAGCTCACATTCGTTCATGTGAAATGTAAGATGTTATTTTAACATTAGACGGTTAGCTAGAGACTTAGCTACATAAAGAGTTTCTAACATTTTCCACAAGGTGGATAAGGTTTTCTCGATCAATACCTCCTACAATACCCTATTCGCGAGGCACAACTAGATTGCAGGCAGGGCCTTTTCATCAAGCTCTTCCCATTCTATTTGATCTAGGGTTTTTTCTCGGTAACAACCTGTTTTAGGTCAGTCTGAACTAGATTGGCCATCTTTCGAACTTGTCACAAATTGAAATATGTGATATCATCAAACTTCTCAATGTCAAACCTTGTTGCTGCCATATCTGAATGGGCTGATATATGAAAATTGAACTAGCTCTGATACCACTTGTTGGGGACAGACTCGATTAAGCAACGAACAAGTAAAAAATAGCGAAAAAAATTGAGAAATTGAACACACAAATTTAACGTGGAAAACCCCCTCAAAAAAGGATAAAAACCTCGGGCAAAGATAAATTTACTATAATGGATAAAGACTGAAGTGTACAAAAGATGATAAAAAACTAAACCCCATAACCCGAAAACAAAGAACTCTCAAAACGTAAACACAATTCTCCAAAAGTATTATGAGTTTTAATCTTTTAATGAGTGCATTTTCTAAGGTTGTAAAAGAGTCAATTTATAGGCTAAATTCGTAGGTCAAATAATAATAAAACAACCTAGACTAATTAGAGTTCGACTGAAACAAATAAATAGAGTTTAATTGGGAGATTATCTCTCAAATTTGACTGAAATATGAGGCATAGTCAACGTGGTAAAATGTAAACAAAAATGATGGTACATTTTCATTTTCCATTACAAAGGTCTATAGAAGGAAAGTTTTCTTTAACTATGAGAAGCAATTAAGATTGCAGAGTCTACCGGAAAAGGTAAATGGTTGAATACTTTGTTGATTAAATTTGGTTTACTTGCCTTTAGATTGTATAGATATTGCCTTTTGCATTGAGTTAGTAATTTGTATTTGGTTTTCATAAGGTATCTTATGGATATTGTTGTTATTTACTCTTTGTTGGGTCTTCATGCATCTTAATGCTTATAGGTATTTGAGTATTTTGCCTCTTTTCAAACCCCAGAAGGGGAATTGTTCATGAGAGTGGTTGATCTAATGCGAGCTGTGGTTCTTGTTTTTCCTCCATCTAACTCCCACCTTGTTAGATATGGTTATTTGATAGGGGAAAGGAAATTTAAAAACAACATAAAAGAAAAACAATTAAATTACTCAAAACGAAAAAATATGGAGATCAATTGTATAATTTAACCTAAAATTTTTGCTTGAAATGATGATTTAACGTGTCATGTCAGTTTACCGTTACACCGTTAACGACAATTAATGACTTAATGACTAAAATGTTACAACATGATAACGTAAGTGATTAAAACGTAACATTTCAAACATAAGTGACTAAAATATAACTTGAGGTAAACAAAAGTGACTATTTTAATAGTTTAACCATATTTTTATATTATTTTTGTTTTTTTTTCACTCACATAATAGTTGTAGCATAAAACTAATAGTTTAAGAAATAATAACATAAAAATATTGAAATAAACAACCCTTTTGGTATGCTACGATTTCACCTTTTTACATACTCTTAGTTACAACCAACATTTGGTTTATTAATTAGAGGTGTTCACATTATACTCACACTGGGGATCAAATCGTAACAATTATATGTGAATTTTGTATGTGTGTAACGCCCCGAATTTTCGGCCTAGAAAAAATAAGGTTTTGAAGGTAACAACTGTTCTTAAATAAACCTTGATTGAAAATAAACAAACGCAAACTGAGGTTTTGTACAAGTTTTAAATGGTAAAAATTTTAAAATTTCAAGAAGGGTTTTCAATGAAAACATGGTTTTCGAAAAACACGTCAATGTGACACGCCAGATTCGGCCATAACTCCTAGGCTGGGTTTGGGGTGTTACATTTAGTGGTATCAGAGTCAAGTTACAAAACTCGACTGTGGAATGCGTTTTCAAAAGGTTGTTTTTGAATATGTGAAGTGTTTTGAGATACTTCTTCTGAAAAGTGTGGCACACCGAGTCTCCGGCGCCGAATCTGTAAGTTTCTGAAATTGTTGTTTGTTTTCGTTGAAAAGCAGTAGATAGAGATACTGTGATTTCTTAGACATTAGACCATATTGCTACACTTAAACTTAGAGTTTGTATTTATTCTGTGTGTATTCTGGAAATGATATTCGTGTGATATCCATCCGCTCCGATGGATAAATGGTGTGGTGCGTGCTCGTATTATTAGGATTAGAGTGCGCAGCGAGAGCGTAGTGGTGAAGTCTGTGTGGTACGACTATCTTGTTAGTTGAAAATTTCGAGGACGAAATTTCTTTAAGGGGGTAGAATTGTAACACTCCGAATTTTGGGCCTAGAAGAAATAGGGATTTGAAGGTAACAACTTTTCTTAAATAAACCTTGATTGAAAATAGACAAATGCAAACTGAGGTTTTGTACAAGTTTTAAATGGCAAAAAGTTTGAAATTTCAAGAAGGGTTTTCAATGAAAACATGGTTTTCGAAAAACACTTCAATGTGACACGCCAAATTCGGCCATAACTTCTAGGCTGAGTTTCGGGTGTTACAATGTGAAAATAATTTATTTTTACCAATAATGTATGAACTGTAAAAGATTACAATAAAAATTATTACAAAAATATGAGATGAACAAAATATCAAAAAATAAATCAAAACAATACATTATTTGAAAATAGTAATAAGAGCATGATAATAATACATCAATTATTAAAATTTATCAAAAAGTAAATTATTGATAGGTTAATGAATTATTTTGAACTTTAAAGGAGTTTATAATAAATAATTGATGTATTAATTTTTAAGGAGTTTACGAGTAGAATTATATATACAGTACAAATCACAAATAATGCATGACTGATTAATTATATTAGAATAAATTCAATATCAAACATAACAATTGAAAATTGAAATATATCAATATCTAGATCAAAATAAATTTAGAAAATGCTAACACATGGTAGGTCAAAATAACCTAAGGGCATAATGACTTATTTTAGCCCTCTATTTAATTTTTTTCTCTTTTAGCCTTGAACTTACGTTATTTGTGAAATCACCTCAAAATAAATGGAAAAATTAACGTCTATTAACTTTAATGAAGTGACATACACGTGGATGTCATGTCAATAATTAATTAATTTTTTAATATTTAAAAATAAAAATGTATATAAAAGTATTAAATAAATTATTAACATTATTAAAAAGTATAAAACTATTTTTTATTTTTATAAAATTAATTAATTACTAGCGTGACATACACGTGGATGTTATGTTAGCAAAGTTAACGGATGTTAACTTTTTCATCTATTTTGGGTAATTTAATAAATAATATAAGTTTAAAAATTAAAAAGACAAAAATTAAATGGAAGATTAAAATAATTTTTATAAAGTTGGAGGGTCAAGAATAAACCGCGCATAACATTTATGGATAATAAGACTTTAACCTCATCAGTCAATTTTAGCCTTTGTCAATGTTAGGAAAACCTTATAATAAATTTTTTTATAAATATGTACTTATTTTTGTTAAAAATATATACCATTTAAAAATAATTATAACATAAATGTATAACAAATATACCTAAACACCCTAAAATTAGCATATCAATAAAAGAACGGGTATGCTTTTTATCTGTCTATTCGATGGAAAAGGCCAAAAAACTTACATTGTTGCTTTAGTTGATAGATTGTATGGGAGTTTTTAAAAATAAGGATTGTAATTAAAAGAGAAAATAAAGAGATAGTAGCTGTTGGTTATTAAATATATTTTATCTGAAAATTAATCTCTTCTTCTTTAGTGTTACATGACATGATGAATAATAAATTGGTGTTTGTTGATTGAAAGGAGTGTCACAAAATCCCACCATAATAGCATTTTCGTATAAATTCCAGTGGGCTAAAAAACAAGCAAATTACAAACTCAGCTTCAAGTTTTCATTTTGTCTTCAATGAACCCAACATTTTAAAGTAGTACAGCGATTTTTTGTCCTGATTCTGGATTTCTTTTTTATGCTTTTATGGCAATGGTCAGGATATTTGATTTCTCCAACGACAAAGGAGTAGCTTTCGAAAACTTTTATCCAGCTTTTCATGATAATGTGTTTCTATGTTAGGAAATTACAGTTTTATCCTAATTATATATATATAAAAAGTTTATGTATGAACAAACTCAAGTTAAAAGTTGAACAAACTTAACTAAGTTCGAATTCAAGTGGCTTGATTAAATCTTGAACCAAGATCAATTTTAA
This sequence comes from Gossypium raimondii, assembly GCF_025698545.1. Classification (NCBI taxonomy): domain Eukaryota; kingdom Viridiplantae; phylum Streptophyta; class Magnoliopsida; order Malvales; family Malvaceae; genus Gossypium; species Gossypium raimondii. The sequence goes on along the minus strand of NC_068572.1, from coordinate 29,063,238 downwards.
AAATCAATGTTCGATTGAGCTTGAGCTAAACATCAATCTTCAAATTTTAAGTTGAATTTAAGTTTATCATTATTTGAATTCGGCTCGACTCAGTGACTCAGTCACACATCTTAGAATTAGTTTAAAAAGCAATGACAGAGCTTAGTAGAGACCCAGAGGTCAAGTCCCCTAAAATGATAAAATTTTAATTTAGACCATTTATAATTTATAAAATTTTAAATTAATAGTAGTAAAGTTGCACTTTAACCCCCTCAAAAACTATAAATATTTGATTTAACTCTTTAAAAACTATAAAGGTATAGAGTATTAAAATAATAAAATTATATTTTTATTATCGTAAAAAATATATAATTTAATTTCGAGGCTTCAAACTCGCGACTATTAAAAAGGAAATTAAATCGGGTAAAATAGGAAAACAAAAGGTAAAATATTGGAAGCAGCGGGGGAAAGATCAAATGTGGAAGATAAGGATGAGATTTATGTCCTCAGATTCAGTTGAGTGAGAATCATGGTTGTGGGAACGGAATCTTTATGGGCCCAACGTGGGGAAATCCCTCACTTACAAATCTTTATAGATGTAGAGCATACCTCAACCAATAAGAGGCTGCGTGAAGCACACGCTCCCGAAAGGAGAATGAACACTTAGACTAATATAAAAATATTGGGGATTAGGGTAGAGAAAGTATATGGAGAGCTTCCATCACCTCCTTTGTTGTTTTAATAATAGGAGATCTAAAATCTCACGGTATCGAAAGGTATTTATCGTCAGACTTTGATTTAATTAACAATAAAAAGGATGGTTTTCATTTTCCAAATACTACTTTAAAAACTTTAAAACTTGTGCCATACAAGAAGTTATTTCTAGTACACGAAAGTGAAATGTAATATATCTCACATTATAATTTGCAAGCTACCACAATAAATAAAATATTCCCAAAAATCTTGAATTTCCTCACTTTACAATCAATGATTATACTATAATTAAGGGTTCTAGATTTTCTTTTTCTTTTTTTTGGATCATTTAGAATTGATATTGAATGGAACAATATGAAGTCTTTCTATAAAAAAATGGTTAAAAGTTACGAGTTCACTTAAGTACAAGTTAAAAACGTATGCAAATGTACAAACATATTTAAATAACTTAAAACAATAATGAACACAAATTTGAGTTCTTAAAAATGCTAATTTTTTTTTTAAAATTACTAAATTAATCCAATTTCTAGAAAAATTATGGGATTAGGACGAAAAAAACGAAAACCTTCCAGCTGGAAGACTTTTCCTACTAGTCTAGTTTTCTTAAGGTTTAGGGTTAGGGTTAAGGTTTGGTAGGTTTTAGTGTTTTATTCTTTGAGTTTTCTGTATGTTATTTAGATTTTTAATAATATTTTGAGTTGTAAAGTTAATAATTATTTAATTTGATATTTACAACAATCGTATTTACACCAATCATATATTCAAAATATTCGAATTGTAAAATTTAATTCAATCACTGCAGCAAAATAGGCTTTTAGCGGCATTTTTTAGGCCTATAGCGGCGCTTTTAGGCGTCGCTAAAAGTATTTGCAGTGCTTTCACAAGCGTTGCAAAAAACACCGCTATAGACAATGTCGCTAAATTTTGCGGCGTTTTCTTCACATAAACGCTGCTATAGAGCATGACCTTTAGCGGCGCTTTTAGGTGTCGCTAAAAGTATTTGCGGTGCTTTCAAAAGCGCCGCAAAAAACGCCGCTATAAATAATGTCGCTAAATTTTGCGACGTTTTCTTCACATAAACGCTGCTATAGAGCATGACCTTTAGCGGCGCTTTTATCTTAAGCGCACTAAAGAACATGACCTTTAGCGGCGTTTTTTTCACAAACGTCGAAAAAAGTACCGTTCTTTAGCGGTGTTTTAAAAAAAATGCCACTAACTTTGGCAGATTTGAAACATTCAATTTTCATCCATATACAACCCTTCCTGTAGCATGGAATCCAACCAAAAACAGCAAATCTGAATGATACTTCAAATTCAACGAAAGATATATGATATAAAGTGATAACTGAAGTGTAATTCAAAATATTCTTACAATAATGTTAAAAGATACAATGTTAAAAATATTCTTACAATAAGGAAAAAAATGTCTAAGATGGCAGATTCTGCGACTGCTGAAACATCTTTATCATATTCTGAAGCTGTAGCTGGAGTGCGTCGTACTTTCTACTCTGCTCTACTTCCCTCGCTGCTGCCTCCGCTTTAAGTTGATCAAAGCTCGATCGCATCTGATCCATCTGGTCTCTTAACCGCTAAACTTTAGCTTGAGCATGACTCCCCGAAGGCATGTATTGTTGCGAGCTGACCCAAAATATTGGGTTGGGTTAACAAAAGATCCTTGAAATCGAACCCGACCATACCTTTCAGGACCCAAAACTTCAGTAATAATCCGGTTTTCAATGTCGTCAACATTAACAGAACTATCACTTGAAGCAACCGGTTCATACTCCGCCTTTTTATCCTTTAGTTTCTCCTAATAAATCAATCAAAGAGCTAGAAATGAAATATATAATAAAAACAAATACAACATAACTTAACATTATTTGCATTACAAATGACAAATTAAACCATTATAATTAAACACTATAAATATTTAAAATAATTTAAATTTTATTAAGTAAACATACCATAATTTCTGCAGCTTCAGAAGCCATAGGAGGATTCTTTCTTCCTATGTGTAATGTCAAAAAGCTGAAGGTGTCCAACTTTTTGACCAGACGACAATTCCTACAATATAGTAGTAAAAATATTATTTAATAGAAAGTAATAAATATTTGACACAATTGATAAATTCAAAATACTTCGGCCTTACCTACACAAGCAAAACTTTTCGACCCAGCTGTGTGAGTGAATTTCTATTTTTGCCTGCTGCTTGTTCCAACTCGTTCACGATCCTACATTATGAAATTATTATTACGTATATAGTAAATACTATAAATTGAAATAATTATAAGAGTTTGGAAGTACGTAATACCTCTCATTTCTTTGAATTCCAAAATCTAACCGCATCTTCCCATTGGTACCTCAACATTCCCGACAGGGCATTTCGCAATTTCTCTTCGAGGCTTATATTTTTCTTAAAATATTCTTTCTTTAAAGTACTTTTATGGTCTCTCCATCTTTTTCCCAATGCCTTCTTGACATAATTATCTGAGACCGCTAAAGCAAACATCTCCTACAAAAAATACAAGTTTAGAAAGTAAATATAAATGAAACTTAAACCAAAGTTTTATAAATTACATTCACATTTTGTTACCTTAATATTATCGAGAGCTTCATTTTTGTTACTATTAGGCATTTGATGCCATGACTCGTAGTTGATAGGCAACATATTGGCATTTCGTGCTATAATGCCCAAATATCCTGCTAAAAGTCGAGCTTCTGATCCAGCAGGCTGACCAAGATTGTTTCTAGATGCTTTGACACTCTCAACAAGATTTAACTCGTACAAATCTTTAAGTAGTGTATATCCTCGACCTCTACGCGTCCCACCACTTTCAGCTGAAAAATTGTATATTATAATATAAGAATTTGGAAAAGAAATCAATAATAAAAGTCAACACACATGTAAATTAAATTTAACATTACTTTGAATTTCTGCAGGTTCATCAGGTGTATTCGGAACATTCGAAGATCCAATAGCAGTCTGTTGTTCGCTATTTGTTTCTTCCAAATTTGGAGTATTTTAAACAATACTTAGATCTCGCAATCTTCTTCTAGGCATTTTATCTGCAGTAAACATAAAATAGTTGAAATTTTGGTAACTAATTACAACAATAATAGTACATATAAAATAGTTGAAATATTTAACAAGACCAAGATTTAAATTATGATATTACATATAATTAAAAAATCATAAAATCTTACTACATCATAATTCGTAAATATCTTCATCAACATACTGACGAACCCATTGAAATTGTGTACTAGTACTAGGGATATTTTCATTTAAGTTTTTTCTAGAAAAGGCAAAGTTTCTAATCTTTCGTCGATGTCATCTCTACTTCCATTGCCCATGTCAAACAAGTCTCTAGGGGTGTTACGGAGTACAACGTACCAACCCTCATCAGTTGGATCTTTCGACTAAAAAACTTATTTCACTTGAGAAGAAAATACATACGGTTCATCTATCAGCTGTTGTCCAGTGTGAATCAATCGAGAGAAGTTCACCATTGTAAAACCAAATTGATCTTTTTTAATTCCGAGAGCAGTATTAACATTAGCCCAATCACATCGAAATAAGATAACTTTCTATTTGCCATAGTAATCCAACTCAATAATGTCAGTAAGAAGTCCATAATACTCCATATTTCCCTCAACAGGATTACTATCCCTAGCACTAGCATAACTTGTAATTGAAGAATTAACAACTATTCCACAATTTTGAGTCCTCCTCAATCTCTCGCGATATTTTGTATAAAATATGAATCCATTGATGAGGAAGGCCCTATATCTTTTTACTACTCTATTCGGACCTTGACAAAGCCATTTAACTTCATCATTGACATCCTTCCCACTCTAAACCTATTGAATCGAACGTAAATTGAGTAATTATAAATGCTATGATAAAACATTATTATTTGTCAATGAAAGCTTCAATTGCATATCATTTGGCTTAACCATTCATGAAAAGATTCTGTGAATAACTTATTAATCTCTCAATGTTGTAATCTTTGGGAGCGTGAATGAGATCTCAAGATTTTTTTGTACTCACTATGTTAAAAAGAGGTTTAATTTGTTAGAAGATAAACAAATTAAAAAGATGAATATTTATCAAATTCTAGAACTTACTTGCGTAATGGTTTCATTGAATCGTGGTGAAAAAGAACATATCGATATGCTTGTACCCAAGATCTATCATCTAATTCTGCAATTTCAACTTTACCAATTGATTTTCCATAACTTTGAAATAAATATGTTTCTGCCAAGTTATGATCAGTGAGCCCAACATTTCTACTTTGTTTATTCAGTCTTGTTTCAACATCTTCTAAATATCTAGAACAGAAAGTCATACACTCCTCTGCCAAGTAACCTTCAGCAATTGAACCTTCTGGATAATGCTTATTACGACAATAAGACTTCAATTTGCATAGGAACCTAAACACGATATACAACATTATCAAAAGTTGTAACTAAAGGTATAGAGGTGAATTAATGAATACTTTACAAATAAATTAGCACCTTTCTATAGGATGCATCCATCGATAAAAAACGGGTCCACCAAGTATTGCTTCATGAGGGAGATGGATTAGCAAGTGCACCACCAAGTATTGCTTCATGAAGAAGGGATGTGGGAAGATCTTCTCCAAATTGCATAAAGTCAAAGCGACTCGATCTTGAACTTTCTCAAGTTCTTCAACATTCAAAACTTTGTCACAAATAGCTTTCATTATATTGGATAGTTCAATTATACAAGACGTCAACTTTTTTGACATACAACATCGTAAAGCAACTGGTAGTAAATCTTGCATGAAGATGTGATAATCATGTGATTTTAAGGAATATAGTCTTCGATCTCTAAGACTCACACATTGAGATATATTTGATGCATACGCATCTGGGACCTTTATATCCTTCAACACCATGCAGAACACTTCTCTTTCTTGACATACAACACCGTAAAGCAATTGGCAGTAAATCTTGCATGAAGATGTGATAATCATGTGATTTTAAGGAATATAGTCTTCGATCTCTAAGACTCACACATTGAAATATATTTGATGCATATGCATCTGGGACCTTTATATCCTTCAACACCATGCAGAACACTTCTCTTTCTTCGACATTGCAAAAATAGAATGCGAAAATCGATATTTCCCATTCAGAATGTAATAGCTTGATTTTTGACCCTAATCAGAATAGTGGTTTCGGGACCACAAATTCGAGTATGAAAAATATTTTAATATTATTTTCTAAGTTGATTATGCGTGAATTAACATGGGTGAAAGTTTCATGAATTAATTTTATTATTTGTGTGCTTAATTTGAGAAAAAGGGCTTAATCGCGTAAAATGAAAATTTAATGATTAAATATGAAAGTGCCTAGTTGTTGTTGTCTTTATAATTTGGAGATTTTATGATGCAATTAAGCTATTATATAAGTTAGTGGGCGGCAAAGGACTAATGTAACCTTAATATATATATATATATATGTTTTGTATATTAAATAAAATGTTAAATAAGTAAATGAATAAATAATATATATTATAATAAAAAAAACATAAAACAAGCTATTATCATCTTTAGTTGGCCGAATGTTGCAAAGAAAGAAAACATCCATGACATGTTTCGACACTTATCTAGCTTGATTAAGGTTAGTTTTTGTTTCGATTTTTGATAATTATTACATTTTTGTAATCGTTGCTTTCAGTACTACAAGACCCATGCTTGAATTTTTTATTTTGATGAATATTTTGAGTTATGCCATTGATGAACATTTGTGTTTTTTGATGTTTGATGATGAATAATGAAAGATATGTTTTAGATTAATATGTTTTGTATTGGTATTTTGATGAAATTGAGTAATTAGAGCTAAATTGCAAAATAATATTTTTAAGGACTAAAATGTGAAATAAATACAATGTGTGGACTTAGATGAACATGGGTAAGATTCGTCCAAGCTATAGTGTAGTTAAATTTTGCGAAAAGTGTAAAATGTTAGGGGTAAAATGGTAATTTACCTATTTATGTGTTTTTAGACTAAATTGAATAAAATTATGCTTAAATAAGTTTAATTTGAATATGTTTAGATCAATAACCAAAGAAAACGGATTTAGATCAGGGAGAAACAAAAATAATCAGATATCGTTTATTTCCGTCCGTCGACATCCGAGGTAAGTTTATTTTAAATGTTGTTAAATTTGATTATATGTGAATTATATATAGGTTGAATTGAATTCTTGATTATATAAGTGTTGGTTGAATGACTTTATGCTTGGGAGTAATGTTTTCGAGTTCAATTCGATCGAGATACGATGTCTGAAAGTCCTGTATAAACCTTAGGAATAGTTAGGTTACATATGTCATGACATAGGATTCCGTTGTGTGTTAACATGTAAGACCACGTCTGGGACGTTGGCATCGATTTGTGATTTACGTGTAAGACCCTGTATGGGACAGTGGCATCGATATGTAATTACATGTAAAACCACGTCTGGGTTGTTGGCATTGAATGAGCTTTCTGACTATCCGCGTATCCTTTTTAATTCCGAACGGTTCAACGGGTAATGTGAAGTAAAGACCGAATGTGAAATCGAATTACAGGTTCAGGTATGTGCTAGTTAAATATTTATAAGGAAACAAGGTAGGTTGATTACTTGAAATGATATAAAGTTATGTGAATATGGATTTTGTGTTAGTATAGTTGAATATATGACTGATTTGGCCTATTGATATGTTTGCAATAATAAATGTGAATATATATATGTATATGATTGATTATATTCAGCCATATGGTATATGTATGTGAGGTTAAAATATGATCTATTAGTAAATGATAACTTGTATTTGATATTATGCAAATTCGACCTTGTTAACAAAATGTTAATATGTAATTGTTGTTATATATGTTTTTGCTTAAGACTTACTAAGCTTAAATAGCTTATTTTGTGTGCGCTCTTGTTTACCTCTGTTTTGTAGATTTTGGAGTCACGTTATAAGCTATCACACTATCGACTGTTTCTTTCGGTATTTTACTAAGTTGATTTTGGGCATATGGCATGTATAGCATAGTTGAAATGTTTGATTTTTGGGCATGTATATATATATATATATATATATAAAAGCCATGCGAAAATGGCTTGATGACTTTGTTTAGGTTCGATTATATGAGTTCTTGTTTAAATGTTTAATGTGTTTGGTTTTATCATTTGACCATGGCTTAATTATGCGGTATATGGTTGTTATGTTAGATAATATTGTGGTAAATGTTTTGATATATATGGATATAGTATTTAAATGAGCTTGGTTAGGTCTTATAAAATGAGCTATGTATTTGAAGGTTAGAAATTATTTATATGTCCTGAATGTGTACGGATTGGATGTTTATAAGTCCGAATGTGTATAGGTTATATTGAATAGGTTTGTATTAGTAATGTATTCATATATGTTATGCTTGAATGATTGGTTAAATAGATACGGTTGGTAAATTTGGAATTGGTTGTATTTGTTATGTGAATGGATATAAAGAATGCGAATTTAGTGTTCTTTTAGTGTAATTTGTGCTCAAATGGTTCAAATCAATATGATTATTTACGCATGAACTTGTGTCAAGAAAAGAAATATAATTGGTCATTGAAATGACACTTGTTTAAATGATTATATATGTATGTATGACTAGTATCTTGTGTGGTTAATTAATGGAATAGGTTAATATTGATTCGGTAATTATGTGTAGTTATGGTTTAGACATTAGAAAATATGCGCATGATATTATAGTAAATAAAGTATGTTTGGTTATGGTTTATATTACCAATGCCGTATAAATCAATAAATGAAAGTTTTAATAGTAAAGTTTGGTTTGCTTGAAGTTTAAATTGTATATGTGCAAGAGTTTATATATATTTATATTAATAAATTTAATATACGACTAAGGGAATAGTAGTTTTGTTATACGTTCTTTATATGATATGTTTAGATAGATGCCGGATTATGTTTTAACTATGCATGCTTTTGAATGTTATAATTGTTTTTATAATTTTGATATTTGATTACGTTTCGAGCTTTGCTATGATAAAATTTTGAGTTGTGAAATGTAATGAATATCTGTATGAACTGTGATATGTCCGGTAATGCCTCGTACCCCAATCCGGCGACAGACACGGGTTAGGGGTGTTACACGGAAGTACTTAGGAATGAAGATCACGCCGAATTCCCATGTGAACTAAATCAAGTCGACTCTGAAGATTGTCTTACGATTTTCCATCGACATTCAAAATTGTCCCAATAATGTTCTCGCAAACATTCTTCTCAATATGCATGACATCAATATTGTGTCGTAAAATGTGATGCTCCCAATAAGGCAACTAAAAAAATACTTCTTTTTTTTTCCACAAGTCTGCCTCATTAGGATCATCCTCTTCATCAGATTCATCATCAAATTCATCCCTCGATCTTCTCTTTGTTTGCCTGTTAGACGGTTGATTCATCTTCTCATAACTGAAATTGATATCTTTCAACATGAACAAGATTTCAGATCCAATGGTCTGCTTAGGAGCTTCTCTAAACTCTTCAGTCCCGTCAAATAGAGTACTCTGAAATCTAAATCTATGATTTCCATCTAACCACTGGCGATGCCCCATATAAGAGAACTTCTTCCCATTATATAACCACTTTGAACATGTTTGCGTAGCACAACAAGGACAAGCATAACGTCACTTGGTACTCCAACCAGATAAATTGACACAAGCCGGGAAGTCATTAATAGTCCACAACAAAGCTGCATGTAAATTAAAGTTCTCATTTCTCAATACATCATATGTCTCAACACCATACCATAACTGTTTTAACTCTTCAATAAGTGGCTACAAATAAATGTCAATATCATTTCCAGGACCTTTCTCTCCAGGGATAATCATAGATAAGATAAAAGAAGATTATTTCATGCAAATCCACGGAGGCAAATTGTAAGGAACAAGCACTATAGGCCAAGTACTGTACAAAGTGCTCATGATTTTATAAGGATTAAATCTATCAAATGCTAGCCCAAGCCTCACACTCTGAGGATCGCTTGCAAAGCTTAGAAATTTACTATCAAATGATTTTCAAGCTAAAGAATCTGTAGGATGCCTTAATAATCCATCATCGGTTCGTTGATCATGATGCCACGTCATAGACTCGCCTGTCTTTGACGACATGAAAAGCCTTTGAAGCCTTGGTATTAGCAGAAAATATCGCAAAATCTTAATTGACTTTTTTCTTGACTGTCCATCATATTTATCCTCATTCACATCTTCTGTATTTCTATTCATCCAATGACATTTACCGCATACATGACAAGACTGTTGGTTTTTCCGATCACCCCAATACAACATACAATCATTTGGGCAACTATGAATTTTGTTGTACCCAAGGCCTAAATCTTTTATCAGTTTCTTCATATCTTTGCATGAATGAGGGATTTTTGCAAACGAAAACATATCTCTCAAAAACTCTAACAGCATTGTTAAAGAGCTTCTGGTCCACCCTCCCAAACATTTGAAGTAAAAAAGATGAACACAGAAGGACATTTTTGAAAATTTTGATCCCTCATAGTTCTTCTTTCATTTCATTAAGTAACGTGTAGAACTTCGTCGCTTTTCCATTCGGCTTTTCATCAGGTACACTTCTTCGTATTTCGGTAAAAGCATTTCCACCAAGATTACAATCATCGAATGCAATAAAGTCGGGTGGAAATGATTGTAAACCATGACTGCACATATTAAATGCATCCCGTAACATACCTTCCACGCCATCTTCTCTAACAGAATGATGGTAAGCACTATGAGGATAAGCCGGATTAATTGTTGAAGAGGTTCTACTAGGTATGCACTCTCCATGGAAAATCTATTTTTTATACCCTCGAATAAACCCATCAACAATTAGATGTTCATAGACAACTTCACGAAAATGCCAATTGATGTTGCCACACTTCTTACACGGGAAAAGAATCATATTCTCTTGGATTGCATTTTGAAATGCAAAATTTAGAAAAATTTGTACTCCATTTCGATAGTCGTTGCTTACCCTTGACAAATTCATCAAAAACCAGTCCATTTCGTAGTTCTTGAAGTCTAAAGTTGACAATAAATTACACGTGTAAGTTGTTTATTTATAAGTATAATTAAGTTATGTAAGTTATGATATGATATATATTTATGAATTATGTAAGTTATGTAAGTTATGTGAGTTATGTAAGTTATGCTAATCTGTAGTAGCAGCACAAATCGTAACTACTAAAGACCTCAATAGCAGTGTGAACAAATTTCACATCAATAGCAGTGGATTGATGCAGCAAATAGTAGTAAGACGCTCTTGTAAAAACGTTAAAACAGTAAGACATAGAGCCACCATTTAGATTTCAGATGATACAAATCACATAATTAAGGAACAAGTTTATTTCAACACTAAATTAATAGCTGCTATTTGGTTACGATCATTTCCGTCAGCATCAAGAAAACTGCAATCATGGGCACTACTAGTATTATACCTTAACTAGTACTATATATCTCACCTAGGTTACCGACTAACCAAAAACCGACATGAAAACCAGGAAAAGTTCAACTATCTTCACAAACATCATGCTTTGACATAACTCAAACTACATTATTCGATTAACTCTTAGTTTGTAATTTTTTTCGATTTTTTCGAATGCAACTAAGTTTTAATCACCCGTAGCTTATGGGAGGTTGAGGTCAATCAGATTTTCTCAAAAACTAATATCTCAAAAATCCCTAGATATTTGATGGGTGAGTGGGAAATTGTAGGAGTTGAAAGTGGTAGTGAGAAAATGCTTCACATACGACGTATTTTCAGTGCACTACCAGAACATAAAACACTGAAAGTGCGTCTAGCTGGACGCGTTTTCATGTCATGTCAGCTGTAAACGCATCCAACTGGATGAGCTTTTAGTGCTTTTTTCTGATAGTGCACTAAAAAAGCATCTAGTTAGGCGCGTTTTCAATGAATATTTCTGACATGTCACTAACAACGCGTCCTACGTGGAGCCTTTTTCCTACCAATTTCAATGCATGCAAACTTCCCACTCACCCAGGAAATTTTTTTAGATTAATTGCCACTCACCTCAGCTTTATAAAAGGATGGCTTTCACCATTGAGTGACATAAGGTAATTTAGATCAAACAAAATTAAAAAAAGAATCGGAAGAAGAGTAAGTTCACAAGGAGTTTCATACGGCATAATTTGAGGCAACCACATAATTGCATCAAGTAAAGATCGGTTTTTGTTGTTTATATATAATTGAAACACTATTTTCTACAAAATGTTTTTGTTTCAAAAATGTGGAACAAGCTATTTCGTTGAAAATGAGTAGATGAATTAATGTTATTGTTTATTACAATGATAAAGTCTATGACACCGAGAATGTGGTCATTTTTTTTATTGAAGAACACAACGCAGTTGGCTTTCAACCCAAACATACAATTGTCGAAGCTGCGTGGAAGAATTAGGCAAAAAGTAGTTGGATCCAACCAGATGAGATTATCATCACTGAAATATCGATTTTGTGCTTCGGTCGACCCCGTCAAATATGACGTTTTCGATATCAGAGGTGCAAGGGGAATGGAGGAGATGGTGCAGAGACATATTGTTAGTGGATCGCCAATACTCAAGTTATATGCAGAGTTTGCAAACACAGATGAAAGCACTCAAAGGTCTATATATGTTCCTGTTCGAGAGGTCAAAATAGAAGAACAAGCTGAAAGTCCAACAACACAGTTGTGCGATGGTTTCACTACTTTGTTAAAAAGTTCCCATTATGATATCCTGGAATCATCAATGGACACTTATCGATTTCAGCCCTAGATTTTAACCATGATAGGCAGAACGTCTAGCAGTTGGGGTTTGGCAGTAACGCATAATACTGGACCTGGCACGACACTCAGTTAGTGGTTTTGATTTGAACTTCGGTTATTTGGTGTTCAATACTAGAAACACTTATAGGGGAATGGCATCAAGTTCCAGCGGTTGGCATAGCAGGTGATTTTGTTTGTTTCGACAACTATACAATAAGGGATGATGTACTCCCTATGACGACCATCGGCGAGGGGACATCTAACCCTGGAGATGCTGATAGGGTTAAGAATGAAGAGGGCATTAAATCCGATGCCAATCCAATCTAAGATCCAGAGGCTGATGGTTCGGAAATTGCATTATTTTCTTAACCAGAGTTGGTTTCAACTGAACCAGACGATAGAGGTTCAAAAAGTAAAGGTCCACAAGAATATGCTGAAGAAGATCTGTGGACACCTCAGCAAAAGATAGGTTGGAGTTTGCTGAACTCCCACACAAAAAACCAGGCTATGCGAGTTCCTCGTTGGATTTGGGTGATTTAAAAGTGCGAAAGGAGTTTTCCTCTAAAGATGGTTTTTTCACTGTAGTGAAATGTTGCAACATAAAGAACGAGGTAAACTTTTATGCTGTTAAATCTCAATCTGCCAAGTTCGAGGCGAAATGTGCAATGTAAGACATCAGGTGTGCATGGAAAATCATGGATTTTGTTAAAAAGAAAACAAGGTTATGGATCATAAAGAAATATACCACTTCGCATAAATGTGTTGTTGCGGTTATTGCGTCAAGACTATCCTATACTTCGGGTGTTGAATTCTTAATTTTAATGTACTCGTATTGTTACAGGTATTGCACGAGATCATCCGAATTGGATTCGGATATGATCGCGAACACAATACTACCTATGGAGAAACTGAGTCTTATGATTGTTTTAATTGCAAATATCTGTAGCTAGTTCGATTACACATCGTAGTACCACAAGGTGTGGATCGCAAAATAAAAGGCCTTGAAGAAAATGCGTAATAGGTGGGACGAGTCGTACAATTATTTGTGGCAGTGGTGTCAAGTACTAGAGAAATACATTCCAAGTTATGTAATAGATCTGAACATGATGTCTACATACTAAAACGACCGGTCACTCCATGGATGTCAAGTGTTCCATAATTTCTTTTGGACTTTCAAGCAATGTTGACAGACATTCCAGTACTGTAAGCTACTAGTACAAATCGACGGTACCTTTATGTACGGGAGATATACACATCGATTGTTGTTGGTTGTGGCATAAGATGGCAATCAAAAAATCCTACCAATTGCCTTTGCAATAACACCATCGGAGTTAGCAGACGATTGGGCTTTCTTCTTCACTAGGTTAAGGAGGCATGTTTTCCCCCAACCCCATATATGTGTCATCTCCGATAGGAGACCTGGAATATTGGCCGTAATTAAACTGCAGGAAAGCCTTTAGGATTACACATACCATAGGTATTGTTTAAGACATGTTACGATGAATTACCACGGACAACACGAATCTAAAGCTCAGGGCGCACAACTGGTTAACATGGGTATGTATTCGTCACTATTTCAATTATTTGATATTTAACCAATCATCAAATGTTGGGCATTATGGATAAACTATTCACTTTTTTTGATAGGGTACGAGCTTGTAAAACACTATTTTCATGAAATATTGGAAAACTTATGGGCCATTAATAGTTTTAGGGCAAAGTAACTCTCTAACGTACCCTTTGATCAGTGAACACAATTGTATAAATGGGGTCTACGATATGGACACATGACGACAAACCTGATGGAATGCATCAATTTCGTATTAAAGGGAACGCGTTATTTGCTGATAACCTCGATTGTCAAAAAATATATTTCTGTTTGCCAGAACTTTTTTTAAAGTAAGCGAAAAAATATGTTGGATAGATACAGGGCAACCACTTTTAGAGGGAGAACATCATGAAATAAATTAAGGTTACAACATGAGCGAACTATATGCTAGAATCTAGTATGTCATTCGTGCAAAGACCTATTGTTTCAAGTTACGAAGTTTGATAGACCCAATCAAGGTATTGTCAGAGGAACGTACCGTCTACACCCGAGGCAATGAACCTGCGATTGTAGGAGATTTGATGCACTTCGTTTTCCATGAATTCATGCAATTACAACATGTAGTAATGTATGTTTGGATCACATAAGCTTTATGGACGAAGTGTACAAACTATAACACATGTATAACGTGTGAAGAAACGTATTCCCACTGATTATAGATAAAAGCATGTGGCCTCTGGCATCTACACTCTATTCAAGTTGTTACCCAATAGATCATCATGTCGCAAACCAAAAGATTGATCAACATCTATTCAGATACGCGACGACATGGATATTTGGGAGAAGACAAACCAATCGAGGTTATGCGAGTGGTGTAGGAACCTAGGACATACAATGACATCATATCCATGCTGACGGGATAATATAAGGACAACATCTCATTAATCGACTTATTACTTTTTTAACTGAAATCTATTTGTTGATTTTTGTCATTCATACTCAATTTTTTTTTTGTAATTTGTAAATATGTGTTTTTATTATACTATAGAGAGCAATACAATATACAATTTTGTTCCATTTTTCTCATGCAGACTTTATTTAATAATATAAAATGACAACGACAATTAATTTTGATTCCAAAATGATATTTATTTAAAAACATTTCATATCCAATATCGGTAAAATCTTATCAACTATAACTTAGCTAAACAAGTAAAATTTACATGAGAAGTAGAAAAAAATCATTCATATCCTTGACCAAAATGTGTGCCACAATGGGATGGTCGTCAGTTGCGAGCCAAATTTCTTGTTTGTTCAAGTTATGTACCAAACTTCTTGTCTTCATCGTTACGTCTACCTTCTGGTACAGGTTGTGGTCTTGGCCTCTAGAATGACGAAAATGTGCAAGTGTACACAATAGCAACAAGTAATAAAGTGACAAGTAAATGTCGAGTTATCGTACCCACAGGGACTGTAATAGAATTATTTATGAAAGTAAGTTTAAAAACTTTGGTGAAAGAAAAATATTTGGATTTGGGATATGATTAAAAACTAGAAAACAAAGTAAAATAAAATAAAATAAAATAAAGTTCTAAGGCACGATTTCAAAAGTTGATTTTAATCAAGATGATATAATTGTGTTGGATTAATTACATTTCCTTACCTTAGAATCATTAAACTTATGCTTATACTTATTACTAATAAATCACGACAACTCGGTAATTTGCTAACTTATGAACATATTTACAAATAAAAATCCATTCATCTCTTGTACATATTCCTATGTCAATTTGACCGATAAAAAAATTATAAAAATAAACATGTTATTGCACATACATACTTAATAGATTGAACAATCTCTCGCATATTCCTATGTCGATTCAAATGATTAATTGAACCTAATAAGCATATAAAAGACTATGTAAGGTAACAAAGTATCCTTACCTTGAAACAGTTTAATCACAATAATCTTGCAAGTTATGCAAGGCATATGCATCGCCAAATACAATGCTAATCTAATCTTCAGCTACCTTAGAAGAATTAAACATGCACTGATTAAGTACTGTGTCCATTAATTAAAATTTCAATGCATTTAAATAATTAGTTCTTTAGCTATCTTACAATTGTAATGCACGAATAACTTAATCATGGTTTTATTTAATCAAACATTTTACCGAGGCCTATAACAGCATAAACATAAATTTAACAAATCAATAGGACGGAATGAAATCAACCCAACACGAACTAAATTCAAGCTAAGCTGATTAAATTAACCATTCCAATAGCATAAATATTCATAGATATGTTCATCATAAAAACAACAAAAATTAAAGAGATAAGGAATAAGAATCAAATCCGGTGGTTTTCCATGGCTTGACTAGGTTGCTCCGTTCTTCCTTCTTTGTTGTGCTCACCGGTCAAGGCTGCTATGAACACTCAATTGCTTCTCCAAAATGTCTTAAGAAGACACAAGAGGAGAAAATGACACAAGAGCAAGGAACTTTGAATGGGAAAATGAGAGAAAAAAGTGAGAGATGAGAAGAGAGAATGAGAATGTGACGGATGAGTTGACTGGTCAGCAAGGGGTGGCTTTTATTGCTGATTGTGGCTGATAAAAATAGAAAATTCCATCAGCCAAAGGACCCCATTGGCTGGCCACACACATGGCAAAGTTGAGAGATTCAACTTTGCTAAAAATAGCCTGGGGCAAGTCCATAAAGCCACATTTTTTGAAGGGGTTTGAATGCAAGGTTGAAACTTCAAGGGCTTATTTGCAAGCTTATTTAGTTAGAAAAAATGCTGATTTGGGTCAGCATATGGATGGTTCTGGGCAGCCCAATTGGTGGCTAGTTCAGTTCACTAGATTCGGTTCAACCAATGCGGTTCAACTGGACCCTTTTTTTCCATATTTAATTAATAGTAATTTATTTAGCTCAAATTAAATTGGGAATAAATTAAAATTAATTATATTGTGAATTAACACACATTTTTGGACCATCTTAGGCTAGAAATAAATATGCCTCGATGCTTCAAATTACTTCTCGATTTTATTCTTCAAGCATTGTCTGTCGAGCCAATTTTCGCCCTTTATGAGAATCTGTCGAAAATAGTCAAAATTAATCAAAATTAACTATAAAATTAATTAAAATTCATCATGTTCATTTTTTAACACAATTTAATTATTTTATAATATTTAATTATTTTTCGACAAGAATTTAACCGAAATAGCATGATTTTAAATTTAAAAAGGCATGTAAAAACACATAAATTTTTGTGTTTCTAGCCTCTCATCTTCTTCACCTTCATCCATGGTTGATTGCAGAGTGCTTCTTGATTGCCATCGTGTATCCTCCGTTCTAAGAACAGATGGTTGCGAAGATGGCCTACCTTAGTAGAACAATGATCTCGGAGGTGTTTACGACACTATCAATGTAGACGTATAACCATATCATATCCTATACATCAACGGCAGAATAATGGAACTTCCAGTTGACAACTTAAACATAAACGGTTTATATGTCATCATCAGATTCGTCGTCTGAAACGTCGATGGCATCGATGTAGAAACAGATAAATGTGGTTTAAGTTGTAGAGCTTGTGTAAGAACGACAGGGTTAGTGAAAGCACTAGAATAATTCGAGCCATACTGACCAGGAGGTGGTGCGACCGTCGGTTTCCGTTCTTGCATTGGTGTAGATGATGGACCCTTCTCGATAGCTGTTCTAGTCATTGGATGCGTAGGTGCCCTTCGTTGCCTCCTCGTATAATGTTGTCTACCCCTCGTCTCTTCTGCTAGTAGATATGGCTTATCATGGCGTCTAAACCATGGCATGTACTTCAGATCACAAGCTACTCCGGAGCGATAATAACCTCGGGAGTACGTAATAAGTCGTACCTTCAAAGGTTGATATATTCTGCATGGAATGTAGGCCAATTTTCATTCATTCTCCCCCACAGATCTTCGATGTCTTGAGGTGTCAGCAGAATTGTTTTCCTGAACTTGAATTGTCATATAACTCTATTCGATTCATGCATCTCCACCGTAACGTACACTACCAATGAAACCTTCACGTGCCAGATGTTGGGATTCACCAAGAATTCGAATGAGATGCATTCTTGAATTCTCGAATCAAAGTATGGCATCCACTCAAACTATATTAAAATAATAAAATTTTTAATTATATATACAATATTAATTTTTAAATAAACTATGTTAATATTATATAATTTAAATTTAAAAATACATACCTCCGCTTTCGATCGTTGATCTAACAATATGTGCGTCTTGGATCTCCACCTTTCCACTAACGCGCTTATAAGTGTGGGGTCCAATATACACCCCCTACCCAAACGGCTCACGTACAAAAATCTTGTATCTCTCAAGTATGGTTCGATTAAGGATGATGGAGGAACAGGTAGATTATGAATATATGTCTCCAAAATCCTATTTTCCAACTATATATAAAAAAACATACAAAATATTAAATTTCAAGATAACAAGAAATTATTTAAATTAAATTAGATTAAATATAATAGTAAAATTCTTACCATTTGCAATTGATTGATTGAAATGTGCTTGCCATCTAAACAAATTAGAAATTTTGTCATTACTAGTTTAAAAATACAAAATAAATTGTAATACAAAAATTAATTTAAAAAAACCTAATACAATTTTAATTAAAAAATAGAGTTAAGAGAAGAATAAAATTAAGTGAGAAATTAAGAGGGATTTGAGAATGTGAGAGAGAGATGAGCTAAGGTTGAATTAAAAAATTAATGGAATTAGAGGTTTATAAAAAAATAGTCATTACTTAAGGGGTAAACGACTATTTAAATAGTAGAGTTGCATCATCCTTTCTTGAGCTCTCTTTAAATGGGAATGGAAGAACTTCCTTATTGACTCCATGTTCTGTAAACTTTGATCCACTGAGGCTAATTAGAAGAGCCAACTAGGTAGGTTAATGTAGTGGGGAATCCTGGTCATATAAGGCTTCATATGGAGTAGTTTGGATAGTTGAGTGGTGTGTGGTGTTATACCACCATTCTGCTAGAGGCAACAATTGCACCCATTCCCTATTCACCAATCATACATCTTAAATAGTCTTCTAAGCACATATGTAATACATCTGTTTGGCCATCTGTTTGGGAATGGTACATTGTGGATAGATGCAGCTTGGTCCCCAATCTTTTGAATAGCTCGTGCCAGAAGTTACTTACGAAAATTTTATCCCTATCAAACACAATTATTTCAAGTATGCGATGCAGCTTGTAAATGTGCATCAGATACTCTTAGGCCACAGTGATTGTAGTGAATGGATGTGAGAGAGGTAAGAACTATCCACACTTGGTGAGTTTGTCTACTATCACTAAATTAGTATTCTTGCCTCGGGAATTGACTAAGCCTTCCATAAAATCCATGCTAATTGCAGCCCAAGCTCGAGTAGGAATAGATAGAGGTTGTAGTAAACTAGGAGAAGCTGATAGATCAACTTTGCACTTCTGACATACATGACACTCTCAAACCAATTATTTTATATCCTTAGATAACCCTTCCAATACAACTGCCCATATATTCTAACTCTAGTGGCATGTGCACCCGAGTGGCCTCCTAATGAGCCACTATGAAAATATTCAAAAAATTCCCTCTTAAGGTTGACATTGTCACCTACAACTACCTTCCCTTTTCTCCTTAATACCTGGCCATTCTAAGTGTATTTTGGGTGCCTTTAAGGTTGTTGCTGAAGATCAAGACATAATTTTTGTAGCTTTTGGTCAACCAAAACAGACTCTGTCACTCTCCCCCATAAATCTAACTACAAGATACTTTTAATACATTGCATCAACTATTCCTCAAGTTCTTAGGACTTCCTAGGTAAGGCATTAACAACCAAGCTTTGTGTACCATTCTTGTATGTGATATAGTAATCATACCCCCAATATTTTAACTACCCATTTTTGCTGAAATGGAGTGTTTGCTTGTCAATCAGCTAAAAACTTCAAAACCTAATGGTCTATTCTTATCTAGAATCTCCTTCCAACTAGGTAAGTATGCCATTTCTGAACTGCCATTAGGACTACAAGCATTTCCTTGTCATAAATGTAAAGTGCTTGGTGTCTAATTCCAAATGCCTTGCTAAAAAATGCCACTGGCCTGCCCTTTTGATGCAACACTGCCCCTAACCCTTAACCACAGACATCAGTGTCGATGCAAAATTCCTCATTTAAGTTTGGTAGACACAAGACTGGTGTCTGACAGACTAGTTGTTTCAACAATTCAAAAGCTATTTGTTCAGTTTCAGCCCAATTCCAATTAGTGTTCTTCTTAAGTAAATTGGTCAAAGATCTAGCCATCATCCCATAGTTTCTTATAAATCTCATATAGTAACCAGATAAGCCAACAAATCCCCTCATCTTTTTTATAAATTTAGGAGTGGGCCAGTTTGAAACTCCTACTTTTGCAGCATCCATAGTCATTGTTCCTGTAGATATAATGTGGCCAAGATACTCAATTTAGTGAGTGCCAAAGGTTCATTTGCTTTGTTTAGCAAATAAATGATTGTCTCTCAAGAGCTATAACACCTCCCCCAAGTGAACTAAATGCTCAGTCCAGCTGCTAGAGTATATTAATATATCATCAAAGAACACCAGGATTGATTTCCTTAAAATCCCCTTAAAGATAACATTCATCAAAGCTTTAAAACTTGATAGGGCATTGGTTAAGCCAAAAGGCATAACCAAATATTCATAATTCCCTTTGTGAGTTTTAAAAGTTTTTTTTGAATATGTCACCTTTTCACATTCTTATTTGGTGATAGCCTGATCTTAAGTCCAGCTTGGGAAAGAAGAGGGTCTGGCCCAATTCATCTAATAACTCTTCTATGATAGGTATGGGAAACCTATCCTTAATTGTGAGTTGGTTAAGCTGTTAATAGTCTATGCATAAATGCCAACTCCTATATTTCTTCTTGACCATTACAATAGGTGAAGAGAAAGGGTTGTTATTGTCCCTTATAATTCCAGCTTGTAGCATATCTTGGGTGAGCCTCTCGATTTTTGTTTTCTAGGTTGAAAGGTGCCTATAGAGTCTCACATATACTACCTTGGTTTCATCTTGAAAGGGTATTTTGTGATCTTGTACCCTGGTAGAAGGTAGACCATCTAGTACTCTGAACACATCATTGTACTCCTTTAGTAGTTGTTGTAAATCTTCTTGAGCAAGTGTAGGTGACATATTCAACTTAGTATATTGATCATAGGTCAGAACCGTAGGACATGGTCCATGTGCTACCATATGCAAACATTTGGGCAACTAATAACAAGTGAATATTTGCAAGCTACCTCGTTGAATACCCTAAAGTAAACAACTTTGACCCTCATACTCGAATCTCATGGTAAGAGACTCAAAATTCCAGACAATGGATCTTAAGGAAAGGAGCTACTGTATTTCCAGAACCAGATTTCATCCTTTAACTAATAGAACCAATAAGTCAATCAAAAACTTGTAGCTTTGTGACTTCCCCTCAATAGCTCTACACAACCCTCTAATACATAGAATTTCCCCATTGGTTATCAAAATTTTCATTTGGTTTGCTTGCTCAACTGGTAAATTGTCCATTTTTACTATTCTGGAGTCCAAAAAGTTATGTGTGCTGCCAAAATCTACGAAGATGATCACATCACCTGCCTAATCTTAGCTGACAGTCTCATTCTGTTGTGCCCCTGAGATCCTTGTAAAGCATGTAGAGAGAACTGAAGTATTAGTCTCATTGTCTAAGCCCATATTCTCCAGTAGTTCTGGGCAATCCTAAAATTCCTCCACTGGTTGAGTATTAGTTTCCTCCCTCAGGTCAACTTGAGGCTCTACAACAAGTTGATAAAGCTGAGACTTCACACATTTATGTCCTGGTGTATATTTTGAAGCACACTAGAAGCATAAACCTTTCTTTCTTTTTTCCTCCATTTTAGCTTGAGACAGTGACTTGGTGGGATTTTACTAACCACTAAGAGAAATTTTATAACCACTAGGAGCTAGTAAAGACCCTTCAGAGATTGGAACGTTGCTAGAAGGTTTAGTATTAGGAAATAGGGGTTTAAAGTACCCTCCACTTCCCTCAACTATCATAGGCTTCTTAACAATACTCAGCACAATGTCTTCTACTTGTCTAGCTAACAAGTATCCTTACACAAGTGTCTGGGGCTTAAACAACCTTAGATACTAACCTATTTATGCATTAAGGTTGCTCATGAATAGGCTTAAGGCATAGGTGTCAGGTAAATGGAGTTGGTTCAAAATACTCACAAATTGGTCATGAAATTTGTAACAACCCGTTTTTAATAAAATCAGAACTGTGATTTCGGGACCACAAATTTGAAGTCAAAAATTTTATTTTTATATTATTTTAATATCTACAGCATGTAGTATTATAGTATAAAAATTTTGTTAAGAAATTTTACCGTTTGTATGCTTAATTTGTGAAAAATGACTAAATCGTGTAAAGTGCGAAAGTTGTGTTATATTAGCTAAAGGTGTTAAATACCTATAGAAATTTAAAGTGGAGGTCCTTATATGGTAATTAGACCATTAAAGGTGATAGTGGATGTGCATGGCTTGGCAATTATGAAATTTTTAAAGTTAGTTTAGGGTAATTTGGTAAAAAGGCAATTATTGATATAATAAACAAAAGAAAATAAGACTATCATCTTTCTTGTTCATCTTTGACTGAAAATTACAGTAAAGAGGATAGCTTGGAGGGTTTGAAACTTTTGGCTAAGAAATCTCTTGCATATAAGTGATTTTGGTGTTCGTTTTTAATAATTTTTATGTTTTGGGGTCGTTGTTGCTTAACCTAGCTAACTAGGGGACCATTTTGTGAAACGGCTGGAAGTCTAGGGTTTTTTCATGAGAGCATGTTAGTTGTTTTTGAAGTTTAATGGAAGAAAATGAATTTTTATTGTTAAATAAACTACTTTTGTTAAGCGAGTTTTATTGAAATTATCAATTAGGGGTTAATTTGTGAAATATGAAAATTGTGTGGTAAATGTGTGAATTTGTAAAATGTATGGGCTGTATAAGCACATATATAATTCGACTAGGCTTAAGTGTGGCTGAAATTGCATGAATTTCATTTTACGAGCCTAGGGACTAAATTGTAAAGAAGTTAAAAGTATAAGGGTAAAATGGTAATTTTGCCCTAACGTGAATTTTGGATTGAATTGAATAGAATGATGCTTAAATTAGTTAAATTTGATTATATAGATCAAGAAAAGCAACATTAGAAATTAAACCGGGGAAAGGATAAAGTCGTGGACTAAATGATTGTATTTCTCCGTACGAGTTTGAGGTAAGTTTGTGTAATTAAATTGCGTATTTATATGCTTTAATTGAAATATGTGTATGTGAATGTTTTAATTATTACGTATAATTATCAAACGCATAATCTACTATGCACGAAGAATACCGAGCCCCGTTTGAACCTTAGGAATTCGTAGGATACTAATGACATGTCATTAGGTTACGATACCAGCTCTTATGAGTTTACCGATACTCAGCTCATATGAGCTTACCATTATTCAGCTCGGAGGAGCTTACCGTTATTTTAGCTTAGAAAAGCTTACCGTTTATCGCTCGTATGAGCATACATGTACAATAATTAACGGATTACAGTTCAATACACCTCGTGTGTACTACCCACGTATCTCACGATATTCTAAGTAGTTCAATGGGTATAGTGTTATTACGAGATTATACAAGTTTAATACGAACTAATACAAGTATTTACATGGAAATGATTTGTATATGATATACAAATACACGGTACTGATGTTATATTTACATGGAATTTAATAATTGTTGAATTCATACATGATTCTCGATTTTATATGAATACATGGCTAACTTGGTTATTGATTATATAAGAGGCTTTAGCCATATTGAATTGTGTTATGCTTTGAATTACTTACCTAACTTGTGGTTAAATGGTAAGTTTAATTCTGTGATATACGAACTTCCTTAGAAATCAAGTCAGTAGCTTCACACGGGCATGTGGCTTGCCCGTGTGGCACAAGTCAGTATACCCTCCAATTTTCACACGGCCTGGCACACGGGCGTATGATATGGCCGTGTGACCCAAGTCAGTATGCTCACTAGTTGGGACACGGGCATGTGGCCCCATTTTGAATGTCCATACAGCCTGAGACACGGGCATGTCTCTCGACCGTGTGAGACACATGGCCTGGCCACACGAGCGTCTGTCCCTTGTACCTTTGAAAATTTTACATGTTTTAAAAATTTCTTGAGTATTCGGTTTAGTCTTGAACTATTTTTAATGTCTATTTTGGGCCTCGAGGGTTCGTATTAGGGATTATACTAATGAATTTGAATGGTTTTTGTTTTGAATGAGAAATGAATATGAAATGTATGATTGTTTGATTTATAAGTCTGGTAATGTTCCGTAACCCTGTTTTGACGTTGGATACGGGTTAGGGGTGCTACAAAATTGGTCCATCGGTCCCTAAAAAATATGGAAACTTAAACTTGAGGGTTCTCCTTACTGAATTCTGAGTATTAGACCTTGAAAAAAAGCTTGTATGTCCAACGTCTGTCACAGGAGATAACACTAGTGAGTCATTTAGTGGAACTCCTGAAGGTGTACTTCCCATTATCCATTGGCCCTTATCTAACGTTGACCTAGTAGTAGCTACTGGCACCCACCCCATGTATTGTTAAAAAAGAGTTTGAAGCTCAGTTCGAATCTCTACCTTAATCTCTTCACGAAACTCTTTGAGACAAGAATCAACTCGAGCATCAACTTGTGCTAGGTTTGTTTGTAGCTGAGAAAGTTCCTGTTGTATCACCCCTACATCTTTCTGTAACCTTGTTGTGACTCCATCACCGACCATTAGAATCATGGTGGCTCTAATACCTTTGATACAGTTGAAGAACTTAAGCAAAAAAGGATAAGAACGACAGAAGGAAAAAAAGAGAGGAAGAGAGAAAGAAAGCATGGGAAAGAAAAAGACAGATTGAAGAGAAAAGTCAAATCCAAATTTCATAACCACCCTCTTTGCCTTATTGGTGGCTAAAAAGAAGAAAAAACGGATTATAGCAGTTGTCATAACAAGGCGAAACTCACCGTTTCATTAAACGGTCCTTGTACCCCTAGCACCCCACCTCACTCCAAAATGCAATGTATTATTAAACAAAAGTAAAAACGCAGCGTTTACAAAGAAATTAAAAACACAATTGAAATAAACATAAATTTAAATAGTGATTGTTTTTTGACCGAAGCTTGACTTTCATTTTGGTCCATAACATTGTATTATACTAAACTGTAAATTCTTATTCAAATATTTTCTTTTTCTTTTATGAGAGGAAAATTAACTTTCTTTTTTAGTTGTTTTCATCCGTTCTTGGTATATTTAGAATTTAATCCATTTACTTTTATTTTTAAAATTTTAATTTTTTTTTTAATACTAAAATTTAGATAAATTATTAACATCATTAAAAAATTTCATTTAAATTTGTTTATATAATAATTTGAAATAAATACTCATTAGTAACATAATAGAGTAGCAGTAAAGGCAAGCATTCGTCTACGCTACGACATGATGGAAATGTCCATAATTTGTTATTGTGCACTTGTCGTGCGTACTGAAAGCTACATTATTCATTTATTTGTTAAAATAATGAATTCTGAACGTATGATTTACAGCTAAAGAAACCATAATTGGCAAAAATATTATTGTAAAGCCAAGTTGACAATTGCCCAAAACTGAGTCGCGCTACCATCATAATTATAATAGACAAATTGATTCTACCAAATATATATGTAGGGTAGAATTTTTGTCATCAACCAATAACATTAATTTTCGTCTTCTCGATGCAGGGCCAACATATCACATGATGGACAACATCATAGATTAGTTTTCACAATTTTAACCTATTGTAGGTCCATTTAGATTAAATAATGGAAGGATAAAAAAGAAATTCAAGTTTAATGAAGCATGCAATCTCTATTAGAATACGTGTTTGAGCTTAATGTGTTTCTTCTTTTCCATTCAAAATCTTATATTTATGTTATGAAATATATAAAGGTGCCCATAAGCATGTATGATTTTTCAATTTGTTATATTCATTATGGTTTGTTTGGTCATATAAATATAAACATGGGTTATGTGGTTGATGATGGTTCACAATAGATAAGTTGAAAGTCGTAGAAGGTGGCTTTGTAATGTGTTAGGGAAGGAACATGAAGTCTTGGGGAAACTACGCTGAGTAACAGTAGTGGAAGTCTTTCCCATTTCTTGATTGGTGAGAAATATTTATAGGTTCCCAATGTAGTCCACAAGGATATAGATGTCAAGATGCTTCTAGTAAGCTGTTGAGTCATGGGATCTCCTACATGTGTGGTTGAAGGCTACGCAGGGTTTTATTTTAATAGATTGCCTTCTAAGTAGGCCTTGCTGTGATCTGATAAGATCCATGTGTAGAGCATGGAAGAAACATTCCTTTGATAATACAAGGCAAGACATTCCTTTTTAACAAGGTGTTTTCAATATACAAACCTATGTCTTTAAGGGTAGTTGACTTAATGAGATCCGCTGTTGATTTAGCAAGGTTTTCCGGATGAGATAAGGACTCTAAATAAAGTCAATATCACGTTGCTTCATTGGTTGCTAGAGGAACACTAAGGGTGAGTTTGGATGGGCGGTGCGTTTACCTGCGGTTAGTGTAAAAACAGCAATGGCGGTGAGATTAGATATTGTAGCAACACTGTAGTGTGAGACAAAAAGTAGGTTAAACGCACCACACCGCACCCAATCATCCATCTAAATCCACCCTAAGTTGTAGAATTTCGTTGTGATTGTAATGGACGATGGTAACAGTTTACCCTAAAAACAAAAATTATATTCAAAATATAGCTTTAGCATTGGATAATCCTGGGTAGTAGCATAAGCACAAACGGTCATGGCAAGCTAAATGTGGCAAACTTTGCAACCAAAGAAGTTTCCAAATTTATGCATAGCTATGGCAACGAGACTATGACTATGGACATGGCAAAGATGGGATCTCCCGCATTAAGTTTTAAAATGCACATGTCATTATGGCCCGTTGTTTTTTAGTAGTGGCAACCTTGCATTCTAGTGCCTTATTTAGCGCGGCAAAACAACTCTTGTCTATTTATCATTTCAACAAATATTACATAATTAACTTGTTTTCTATTTTTTATATTAATTATTGATTAAATTAATAAATAATGGTAAAATATATTGCCCTCCTAAAAATAGTTTAATTTTAAATTTTAAAGATATTATTGAGAACCGATCATAAAATACAAATTAGTCGTAAGAAAATTATTGCTTTGAGTTAAAAGAGTACTTTCATTCGTTTGGACTGATAGATTAAGGGTGAGTTTGAATGGACGGTGTGTTTACCTACTGTTAGTGTAAAAAAAGTAGTGATGATGAAATTAGATACTGTAACGATATTGTAGCGTAAAACAAAAAGTAAACTAAATATATCGCACCATATCTCACCGCCCATTCAAATCCGGTAAAACCAAAAATAGTAGTAATAAATAATTTGTGCTTTTGCAAATCATAGATACTGTGAGTTCAAATTTTGTGCATTCATGGGTAAATAGACAGACAGTCAGAATGAGAAATTCAAATTCTAGAAGACTTGATACAGAAATATATCTATCAGGTCAGTTCTAATCGGGAAATGTTATTATGCGTTAAAGTCGTCCCAATTGTTGAAGTTATCGTACTTGTGTAAAATGATATTGATTGATGCTTTCATGGAAAAAGGGGAACAAATATCAGTTGAAAGTTATAGATGCAATCACGTCAGAAACATCAGTCATAGTTTGATAATTTGGGTTTCTCTGTTATGTTTCGACAAACGATTACTGGGAATTTCTCGGTAGTTATACTACTAACGATAAAGTGATGACAGGAGAACATCAGAGCTACTCAGTTAAGTTCAGGTATAGTATCAAGTTGTAAAATGTGTTCTGATATGAGTTCGGAAATGATATGAGTTATGATTGATTTTTATAGACTTCGATTAAAAAGGTGGAAGAAAGACTTAACTTAATAGCTTGTACCATGTAAGAAATTTCGAAGACGAAATTTTTGTAAGAGGGAAGAGTTGTACCAGCTCGTTTTTCATTGTTGTCAAAAACAGTAGTTTCAGGGCCACCAAATCCGACGAGTAAGTTCGTAAATATTATTATTTAATATTTACGAGTCAAATGTGATTTTTAAAAAGGTTTTTGATTTGATAATTTATGTTATATAAGTGATTTATTAAGTTCAAGTGGTTTTAGAAAATAAGGTATCGGGATCTTGTTTTTATAAACTGGGCCGTAAATATTTTTTTAAATATTTTCGGAGTGTTATTAATGTGGTATTAAAGTTTCATTAAGAAATTTTAACATTTCGATGGTTAATTAATTAAAAAGGATCAAATTTTAAAAAAAAGGGCATTCCCGGGATTCCGTTCCCGTAAATCGGACACGTAAATATTTTTAATAAATATTTACGGCTTAGTTTATAAAAACAAGGTCCTGATACCTTATTTTCTAAAACCACTTAAACTTAATAAATCACTTATATAACATAAATTATCAAATCAAAAACCTTTTTAAAAATCACATTTGACTCGTAAATATTAAATAATAATATTTACGAACTTACTCATCGGATTGGTGGCCCCGAAACTACTGTTTCCGATACCACTGAAAAACGGGTTGTTACAATAAATCTAAACATGGCCTTAGTCTAATCGAAAATGAGCAAACTGATTTAAAGACTAATATTACGTCTATTTAACCATTATTAAACTAGGATTCTCCTATCTCTCCCTATAAATAGATGACATTGGTGAAGTTATTTACATAAGTTTTAACATACAAGTTTTATCACACAAGTTTTTTATATTGTTATTATGCCAGAAAGTAGTAAGAATTTATTTTCTTAAAATCAATTATATTTTTGGGGAATTACAAATTCTATATGTTTCTATTGAGAGAATTATTTTCCTATTGAAAGTAATTAAATCGTTTCTTGTTTTGTGTTTGGTGTGTGTTGCTCAAGCCCACACTCGATGCAATTCGAGGTACAAGGATAACGGAGAAAGCCATTAAGTTGAAAGGCGAGAATGATTCAAATCTGTCTTGCACAAAGCATGAGTACTTTTTAGGAAATTTTAATTGCAATAAATATCACAAACTAGATCAATTTTCAAAATTTTTAAACTTCCACTGTGATTGGAAACCGTTTTCTTAGCCAAATTTTTTCGAAAAGCCATACTCTTACAAGATTGATTGTTTCAAGATGGCTGCAAGTTATCAACATCCAAAATTCCAACTGTTTGATGGCAAATTAAATTCACACCGTGTGGCTAATTTTGTGGATACTTGCAATAATGTCAAAATTGATGGTAATCTTATGTAAAGCAATTTGCCTGGTCACTAAAAGGAAATGCCTTTGATTGATACATAGACCTTAAACTTAGGAAAATTGATAACTAATTTCTCAACAGATTCTGTAGCACTCATCGCATTGTTAGTATGTTAAAGCTTTCAAGTAGTTGATAATGGAAAGATGAATCAATTATTGGAGGAATCAAAATTTA
Organism: Gossypium raimondii; assembly: GCF_025698545.1. Taxonomy (NCBI): domain Eukaryota; kingdom Viridiplantae; phylum Streptophyta; class Magnoliopsida; order Malvales; family Malvaceae; genus Gossypium; species Gossypium raimondii. The sequence goes on along the minus strand of NC_068572.1, from coordinate 29,033,512 downwards.
AATTACGCAAAAAAAGAAATTCTCAAAATCTTAAGCTCGAGATAATTGCATTACATTCTTCAAGCCAAAAACATTGGAAGAATTCTTTGCATGGTTTATTATATTTCATTTGGAATCATGATGGATTTGTGAATACTCTCACCGTCAAAGCTCAACCTTCCAATCCAAAAACATCATCAATATAGTCCATCAGATTCGGATCTAACTTCATGATTCTACTTTCTAAAGTTCAACTATAAAACAATACCATAGTCTCTCATTATATTCACAACTTGGGTCAATCTTTAGGTCCATATCAAATAATTGAATTAAAGCGGTCCACTCATTTATATTCAACATTTTGTTGAATTGGTTTATTTAAATTTTAGTATTGAGTCTTTCTCTATTATTGTGCTTTTCAAATTAAATAAGCTTTTCAAGTTAAACAAAAAAGTTAAAAATTTTAATTTTGGGTTTTTTATAAGTTAATTTGAGTAGTAAATTATAAATTTGTGTTTCATTTATATTATCTATAAAAGATAAATATGATTTATATATCCAATTTAAATCATACAAATAATTTATATTAATTATTTAAAAAGTATTCAAAATTTATATATCCAAAACAAGCTTTTAGCGACGTTTTTTAGGCCTTTAGCGAGCTTTCACTAGCGCCGCAAAAAATGCCACTATTGACAACGTCGTTAACTTTTGCGGCGTTTATGTAAAAAAATGCCGCTAAAGAACATGATCTTTAGTGGCGCTTTACCCAGAAACGCCACTAAAGAACATGACATTTAGCGGCGCTTTACCCAAAAATGCCGCTAAAGAACATGACCTTTTAGCGGCGCTTTACCCACAAACGCCGCTAAAGAACATGACCTTAAGCGACGCTTTACCCACAAACGCCACTAAAAAACATGACCTTAAGCGACGCTTTACCCATAAACGCCGCTAAAGAACATGACCTTAAGCGACGCTTTACCCACAAATGTCGCTAAAGAACAAGACCTTTAGCGGTGCTTTACCAAAAAACGCCGCTAAAGAACATGACCCTTAGCGGTGCTTTACCCAAGAACGCCGCTAAAAAAATGACCTTTAGCGGCGATTTACCCACAAACACCGCTAAAGAACATGATCTTTAGCGGACTTTTATCACAAACACCGCTAAAAGTACATTAAATGTTTACACAATCACCTCCCAGAAACAAGTGCAACAGTAACCACAAGAAAAAAAGAAGAAAAATACACAAATCTAGAAACAATAGTTTTGGGCAATCACTTTTTCAGGAGTAATACCGAAAAAATAACCCCCTGGTTTCAACAAAAATGACACATTACTTAGAAGTCTTCTTGCTTTGTCTTCAGTTTCAAATCTTAACTGCAAATAGAAGAATAGAAATGCATTTCAGATTCATCATATTTGTTCACATGACAAATCAAAACCCAATGTTCACAACTTAAACTACACAAAATACCTGCAAATGCTGCAAGCAACAGACTAGATCAGCCTGAATGTCCTCTTGCAATAGGGTTTCCAAATTATCCTGTCAAATGAATGTGCTGTCAATCAAAATCTTGTTAGATGAAACATATTTCGACAGATCTTAATGGGAGAAATGAAGGCAGTTTGTAACTCATCATTTTTCAGCAAGTCAGGCAGTTTGCCTTCAATAATGAATTTTTTTATGTAAAGTCTAATTGAAGGTTGTGCAGTGGACACCTAGCTAATTTCCATTTATGTAGCAAATTATAGTAGACTAATGCATGCTTCAGCCCTAACAAACTTTTAAGAAGACATTTATATAATGTATTAAACAGGTTTTTAAAAAGGCATAACCTTTATTTTCAGATAAGGTATATATCCCACATAGGTATGCTCAACTTTTTTAAGGATTTTCATATATTTGGAGGACCATGTTCATGTATCCATGTCCAAATATGCATCAAACACAAGTGTCAAACATGAGCACTTCAGAAAAAATGATAGAGTAACATAGATATAGTAGCATAGATCCCCCATGTCAACACTCAATAATGATTAATGGCTAAGAAGGAAAAAAAAGAATTAGGTACCTTAATTTTAGATATTATGCCTTTTGTCAGATTCAACCGTTCTAGAATGAATTCTTTAACAACCTCCATTGAGACCTTATCAGTCACAACTGAGTATCTGGCCATAGATGAAAAGCTAGAAGTAGAGAAGCTCAAAAAATCCAGTAGCAGCTGCAAAATTAAGTTTACCAAGATAAACAGAACTTTTAAGATAATAAGAGATATTAAAGCAGTTTTAGAATTGAAGAAAATATCTTTACAAAATTAATGTTACTATAGGTGAAAATATATATATATATATGAAACAATCATGATCATAATCATCAAAACTCCTAGTTGACAGCAAGCACTCTTCATTTTATTTAAAGATTTGTTTTTCCATAATGAAAAGGAGCAAAACAATGTTCAAGATTCAAAGAAAATTATGTGAAAAAGACTTAACAAAGACAATATTAATAACATATTTTTTATTTCTTAGAAAATGGTAAGAAACACATACAAACTTTGAATCCAAAACTGGAATTTGGCAAATACATAACACAGGCAGAATCAATCTTATGTTCAAAAGCAAATGTGCTTACCTGCCCCCCCACACCTCCCCCAAAAAATTATCAAAATAAATATTAAAAGTCAGTTAATAAAAAAATTTAAAAAAAAAAACTTTGAATCTAAATATGAAATTACAGGGGAAAAATTAGTTTAGAACTTTGAATGTGATGGGAAAAAGAAACAAAAGCAAATATCTTTACCAAGGGGGAAAAACAAAAATGTGAAATGAATTAATGCAGACATTATAAGCAAAACCCAGAAAACATAACAAATTACAAATAAAAAAACACAGAAAAGTTAACCAAGAAAAATGGATCAAATTGAAAAAAAATTACCTTTGATCTTTTGTGTTCTTCTTTATCTCCAGAATGGGATCTCCCTGCTGAGAAAGCAGAAAAAGAACACAAGGAACAATCCAGGTCAGGTCGGATCCAGGTACAAGGGGTTGAAGATCAATAAAAAAAATCAGCAAGCATTGATTTTAAAAGAATGAAGAGATGAAAGAATATAAAGTGGTAACAAAGGAATTGGAGAAGAGAGTTTGATGGTTGAATAGGAAGAGGTTTAAATAAATAAAAGGAAAAATGGTGTTGGAGTTTTGTTCTTTGTCTCCTCGAATTTAGCTTTTTTTTTAAAGCTTCCGTCTTTTTTTACTGAATATTATAAAGTCATAATCATGAATAAAATCCTAGGAGATTGAAGCAGTCTAAAGGCAGCCTTAGTCAACGAAAAAAGAATATGTTAAAAAAAGTTAAAATTCCAAATCAAAGTAAGTTTTGCCGAAGTTCCTCCTAGCTCATATATGACTACTACCATACAACACCAACATGGCTGGTGACTAGTGAGTGACAATTCGCCATGAAAATCTTCAAAATGTTACCTAATATCACCAGCATAATCTGGGGTTTTTGAAGGAGGAGCACAAAAAATCACATAGGGGAACTTCTGCTCTGTTTTAGTCTCCTTCAAAAATGGATTAATCCCCAGTGAGCTTAATTCATTGTGGTGATCTGTCGTCACAGTCTGCCCATAAATTTGACATCTAGGATGTTCTTGCTTCCACAAATCATGTAATTCACACATATGACTAAATGGCTAGACCCTACCGATTGAGTTTTAGTTCAGTTGGCATAGACATTGTAAAAAAGAGCTAAACCCTATCAATTAGCTAATTCTTATCATTATTCAAGAAAACCCTTCAAATTTCAACCCCTGAAACTAAAATGAATGATGATGTTTAGGCAATCAAACAGATGGCTTGGTTTTACCTCCCTCCATTTTTCAACCACCAAGCAACCAAGAACACCTGGTCCCACAATTAGTAGATCATTCTCTCCCACCATTGCTTTCCCTGCACATTCAAACAAAATAAAAATAAAAATCCCAGATTAAATAAAAGGAAAGTCACCGCAATATGTAAGAAGAAAGCAAAAGGGAAAATCAAATAGACCAAAGGTGGAGGAAGCTGAGACTTGAAGAGAAGAAGAAGAAGAAGAAGAGAAGTTGAAGCTTTGAAAAATTGGGATTGGTTTCTTGAAAAAGGGTAGGGATGAGGAAGAGATTGAGTTTTTCAAGAGCAATATGAAATTACTGACGCAAGAAATGGTTCCCATTTACTTAAAAGAAAAATGAAATTAAACAAGTATAAAACATACCTATGTCTTTCAACAGATTCTAATTACTTCATCAGCATGTAATATATATTGTCAGCCATGAGTATAGCTATCACTACCAAGAAACGGTACGCCTTAAACAAGATAAAAAAAAACCATGCAACGTGTGCTTAAATAGTTACCAAGGTTTACCAGATAAACAAGAAATTGTTACAAGAACTGTATTTATGAATATCAGTGAAACTCCAAAACCATTTCATCCTCAACATATAAACATCCTTGACTTTTTTTTTAAATACCAACTGTTAAAAAGAGGAAAAAAGAAGTTCTAAAAGTTGGTACCTTAGTTTGTGACCCTTGAACTACAGCGATTCATTTCCTTTGTGTACTATCTGACATGGTATGCATCCCAAGTCCATTATCTATTGTCGCAGACTTCCCTACTTCCTGAGCTCCTTGCATAGACTTTTTTTATAACCCTTGATGCCTTCTGCAGAATTTCCTGGGATTGATAAATCAAAATATAAGCTATCCATAGTGCAGTTCAGATTCGACTAAATTAAACAAAGTTTTAAGAAATTTCAAACCCTAAAAAGCGAAAGTAAGAAGGGAAAAAAAGATAGATGAGTACTTGAAACGATTCTTCTTTGTTTTTTCAGTCGATATCGGAGTCATCAAAATCATCTTCGAAGTTGTTGAAGAAATCGGCATATGCGAGCTTGTTGTCGGAAGCGATGACGCCTTCGCCGAAGATCTCCGATGTGTCAACATCGTCGACTTCCATGGTTGAACCTTGGTCATTTGTGTCCATCACGAATTCCATCGGCATCGGCCTCATCTTTCCCCCCTTTTCTTTAGGCTTCTAGGGATTTCTTTCGTTGATTTAATTTTAATTATTTTTGTTGAAATATCTTTCCTCCATTTTCTTTACAATTGATTATGGATTTTACGGCGTTTTTAAGAAAAATGCCACTAAAAAATTATATTTCTGTAGTGAAACGGCACGTTTTGAAAAAATTCAATACATATTTACGGCGTTTTTTGTCCAAACACCGCTATTGCTTACTTTTTGCGGCGTTTTTCTCATAAACGCCGCTAATGATTGACTTTTTTTACAATTTTATATTTAATTATTATATAATTCATATCAATTTTAAATAAATAATTTTTGAAAATTTAAGTAATATTTAAAAGAATTAGATAAATTTTAAAATTTTATATAATTTTTATGTAAGAAAACAAAAACAAAAAATTTAAAATATGAAAAAACTTTAAAAACTATATTAATGATAATTTTAATAAATTAAAATTCATATTATTTCTTTTACAATTTTATAATAAATTATTTAATATATAAATTAAAAACCTAATCAGTCATATACCCAAAACACTTTAAAATTATTTTAAAGAATAGTATTTTATTTTTTCCATTTTTAAATATATTTTTCTATGTTTTTACTTTCAAATATTTTCTACGTATCATTTAACAAATCTCAAGTAAACCTTAAAACTTAAACCATTTAATATATATAAAGTTTATCTATTATCTCTTAAATAATTTAAACTATAATCATAATTTTAATATATTAAAATTAATATTATCTCTTTACAATTACATAAGAAATTATTCAATATATAAATTAAATAATACTAATTAATCTAAACCCTAAACCCCTAACCCCTATCTCCTAAACCTTAAATCATAAAACATAAACCCTAAATCCCTAACCCCTAACCCCTAACCCCTAAACCTTAAACCCCAACACTTAAACCATAATCCATAATCCATAATCCCTAATTATTTAAATACTATAAGAATAAAATTTTAATTATTTAAAAAAAAGAAAATCAAGAATTGTAGATTTAATGTTGATATTATAAATTACTGGAAAAATTCAAATAAAAATCTATCTTATCTAAACATTTTAAATATATATTTTGAAATTGTTAAATTTCAGTCCTATATAAATGAATCACCATCCTGTTTCAACATTCGGCTTTCGAAATTTCAATGGAGTTTACAGAAAATATTTTGTTAGTTTATTTAATAATTGAGTGTTTTTGTGAGATAATAAGTAAGAATGGCGTCGTTGAAGCATTTCATAAGGTTCATCCACATTTACAATCTAAAATTGCACTTACTGTAAAACAACTTCATCGAACCGGGTATCACTTTCAGCCTCCTATGAACTGGATTAACGGTAATTTTTTCTTTTATTTTTATTTTATTTTTATTTTTGGAGGAGATGGAATTAAATTGTATATTTTAGGATAGTTAAAATGTAATTTTACCATTTTAATTATATTTTATAAGGATTAAATAAAATTTTTATCATTTTTAGGGATTAACATGTAATTTTACCATTATTAATTTAAAAGTGTATAAGTTATAAAAACGATTAGGTGAAAATTGTTTTCATTTCAGGCCTTTGGCTTCCATGTTTAGTAAAGTTAATAAAGAATAATTTTTCCCATCTATTTTGAGTTGATTTAATAAATAATATAAATTTAAGGGTTAAAAGATAAAAATTAAATGAAGGGTTGTAATGATTTTTTGTAAAGTTAGAAGGATAAATAAATCATTATGTCTATTTTATTTATATAAAATTTTAAATAATAATTGGATTAGTTTAACACGTTGCCGCCTTTTATTCCATATATAAGGTTATGCCATATATTCTGTTTAAAAGAACTTATAGTATTTTAAATTTTCCATTTTTAACAAATATTTTAAATTATTTTAAATTCCTGAGCATTAGCGGCTCTTTTTAGAAAACGTCGTTAAAAATAGAGCATTAGCGGCGCTTTCTCAAAAACGCCGCTAAAACCTCAAAAGCTCAGAAAACAGTTGGGCATAGGTTTTTTGCGGCGCTTTTTGGAAAACGCCGCTAATACTCGATCTTTAGTGACATTTTTATCCAAACGCCGCTAAAAATGCCGCTAAAACCTGTTTTGGTGTAGTGATATATTACAACATTGATAATGGATTGTTATAAATTATTTTATTATATTCGTTTTATAATTTAAGTTTATATATTTCATATATCATAATAATAATGAATTTAAATAACATTTAAATGCATATTTTCTATTTTACAACTTCATGTCTAAAATAGACATTTTATCTTTCAAAAGTACTTTTTTGCAACATCGTCAAACCTTTTTAAAAACACTTTTTTCATGGCACTTTTCAAACTCAATAGTAAACCGACCTTAGTTTAATTGTATTGTTATTAGAGTTGTCCAAGGGTTGGGCTGTCTTCTCAAGCCCAAAGACTTTCTTAAAATATGAGAGAGCTTAGATAAGAATACAAAACTCGAAAAATAAACTTAAACAAAAGTTTAAGCTCATTTTCTATTCGAGCCAAGCTTTGGACAAAAATTTTTAAACTCGAGCTCAGTCTGACCTGACCAAAATGTATATATTATATTTAAATATAATATTTATACTTATGAAATTTAAGCATACATAATCCAAGTATTTAACCCAACTCAAATCTAAATTCAAATCCAATCCTTAATAAATAAAACCCAGGCTTAAGCCCAAGCCCAAACCTAAACTAACTCTAAAAATTAATTTCTGCACAACCTAGTTTAACTATTCTGCCATTTTCTTTAGTTCCCAATCCAGAGCTCTACATGTCTCTAAGTTTGGCTGCATTTTTACTCCAACTCAAAGGTTTGTGTTTTTGTTATATTTTACTTGTTTATTTTTGTTTTTCAAACTTTTGGATATTTTAAGAAAATATTGATAGAGTAAACTGGAAGGGGAATGACAATATTAAAAAAATAAATATGCTATTATTTTATGCTTATTGGCCGTAGAAATTTTGCTTTGGAAAAGCTGAGTTTTTGAGAGAGATTCTGAAAATTTGCTTACTCGTAGTGTTAATACATACATAATCAACCAAGCTAACGGGTACACTTGCATCCAACTTATCAGTAACATGGACACATTGCTGCTGAAAACCCCCAAAACTACATTTGAGCCATGTCTGTGTTGATACACATTCACTATCTCCTTCTACCCTACATTTCTAAATTGTTTTTTTTTTCTCATTACATCTATGTATTGAGAAATAATTAACATACTACATTCATATTTCACTGGTACAAGTAACTAAATTATGGATTAAAGTAACAAATCTAAAAAAATTAAAACCTTCAATAATATGAATACGAAATTATAATTTCCTTTTTTTAAAAAAAACCATAAATAGCACCCTTGATTACAATGCCATGGAGAAAAGAAAGAATCATAGCACTGGTCCAATACATTGCCATTGCCAATATTATTGATTACTACACAATTTGATGTCTACAAATACAGATAATAATAGGTCATACACCAGACATTCAGCAATACATAGGTACAGATATATTACATGAAATTATATAGCTGAATAGCTGTAGTCATCTTCCTGAGGACCCTGGGAGAGAACTGTAAATATGACGAAGGCTCCATACAATATTGTGACAATAGCTGTGAAGTTTACAAGGTATGCCTCGGCACCATATTTATCAAGCCCTGAGTTCTCAAGGAATGTAAGCTTCTCCAGGAACCCTAAGGTGGCATTGCCAACTGCCAAGATGTATACAAACAGCCCCAACAGTACATGCCATGGAAGTGATTCGCTTCTTAATCCGGTCGACCCTCCAGGGTAGAAGAATATGAGAAACCCATATATCCACTGCAAGTTATAATTTCCATTTCAAAACACAGTGCCTTTGGCAATTTTATGCTGCTACAACTTGATTCACACTAATATCCTTTTAGGATCTACTAATGAAGATATACCCAAGTTATCTAACTTTCAACTCTCTTCTGAAATTGCTATATCAGACTTAGTTATGTATTCCATAAGGTATATATACTCAATTTTTTGGTAAAAGTACCACGGAGGCCGCTGTATTAGGAGTTAGATTGTATTTTGTCTCCTCAACTGAAAAAATAGACAAATTACTCTCTGTACATTAGATCAAAGAGCAAATTAGTCCTTTCTCTTAAAAGTTTCATCCATTTATAATATTAAAAACTAGCATAATGATGTATAAGAACCAGTTTTTAACAATAAAAATGGATGAATTTTTTAAAATAAAGACCAATTTACTTTTTGATCCGACTCCTAGTATAGGGTCTTTATGATAGTTTTACCCAAATTTTCATGTTTTTCCACTTTCAGATACGTGAAAAATGAAAAATCCCACACTAGAAGTGAAAAGCAAAATAATTTGGAGAAAAGTTTGGAATCAAGTGATTTATATTATTATTACCTGAATGCCATAAAGGGTAATGATTCCAATCCCAAGCCAAGAATGCACGCTGTAGAGATTAGGTATTGAACTCTCATTATGATTCTTGAATGCCGTATAGATTCCAATAATGCCTAGAATCAGAGCAGTGGCATGGAGCACAAGATGTATGACTTTCTTAACTTCCTTCTTCAGTGGCAACGACTTGTAGCTCATAATGGCTGCATTTTTTGCAATGTTGGGAAAATATTTTAGATTTGTTTTTGTCAATCAAACCAGAAAGCAAGCTGTTTGTTTGTATCAAGGAATGTTGGATTTGATTTACCTTCACCTCCTAAGATAATGAAGCCAATCAACATCAATACAGGATGGAGCTGCAGTAAAATTGTAAATGGCAGTAAGCAATTTAGAATTAGATGTCAAAATTCATGGAGCATTCAGCATGAAAGAGACATTATTAATCCAGACAAAAATGTCATGTTAAGACAATGAGATAAAACTTTGGAATGCAGTAATTATGATTTAAAACCACAATTATTCCATTAATATACAATTTGTTTTTCTTTCTTGGACACTACAAATGAGAGTGATTGCTTCGATAAGTCAAGAAAATGGATAACTAGTTGTGACAACGAAATTTGGGGTTCAATTAGTTGGTTAAATCCAAAGAAAGTTAATGGACACCATCTCCAACATATAGTAAGAAATATGTATATTGTTAGATACAAGTATGCTTCCTATGTTTCATATTTGAATATTTTATTGATCACCGATATCAGATACAATACTCTATAAAATAATTCAGTTAGCATGAATAGGTTCAAGTCCCTCATTCTCCTTCCTCCTAGAAACCTTAACCATGTTAGACAAGTTTTTGATACGGAAAATGGCAAAAGGAACAGGGGATAAAAATACTAACAAGGATGGGAAAAAACAATGTGGATGCTTGACCATATAATATATTATAATGAAGGGTAAGTAGGTAGGTTACCATATTCCATGGGACATGGCTAACTACCGCCACCATATGAAGGTTGACCAGCCACCATCAAATTCTAATAATTGAGGGGCATCCAAACCAAAACTATAGCAAGGGGGAAAAAGGGATAATCGAACATGAAATTGTAATAAAATTCAAGGAATCAAACAACAGCGGAACCCCCAAAAGAAGTCTTCTTCTTCATTAGTTTAGTGCCTGAGTTTAAGATTATACGAATAATTTGGTGATGGAAGGTATTAACACCATTCAAACTCAACCAAAAGGAACTGTTATGTGATAATAATCGGAGGGGAGAAACAGAAACCAAACAAAGTTGCAGTTGAAGCCATGAAAAGGAAACAAGATTTTAAGGAATCCCAAGAGCAGAAAGGAAAAAACTTACATTAAAGATGAGATTTTTGTTAGAAGATTCCCAAGCTAATCCACCCCTGAAGTGAATGCACCAAACCAATACCATAACAGCGCCGGCAATCGCGAGGGCATGAGGCACAAACGACAAGTGCAAGGCCTTAACTCCTATCGCCATGTTCGCTCTCTTCTTTCCAGCAAAATACTGCAGAGCAGAAGAAGTAAAGACTTTCTTATCATAATTGGCTCCTACCTAGATGTTCCGAGATTTATGAACCGTTGGATGGAGATCTTTGTTGCATCCTGATTTATGCGACGTGGATATCAAGATGTTTGGATTCTACATTTTACTCACAGTTTAGTCACTCTCCCCGCGGATGCCGTCGCGCCACGTGCTTCATTTCAGTCTCCATAGGATACCAGCCTACTTTTTGCCTTTTCTAATATGGTTCAAATAAGGGATTATCCATTTGAAAAAAAACAAAAATTTATCCAAACCCCCAATATCTATCCCACTTATTATTATTAATTAAATTTAAATTTGTATTTTCTATTAAAAATTTTATTTTAAACAATTAATATATACTATTACAAGGAATTCCTATATTTTCATGCCTTTATATACAAATTAATAATAAAAAACAATTTTAACTCTCAAAATATAAAATATCTTAGACTTTTCATTCAACCAAAACATCGGAATATTTTTTGCTCACTCTGTGTTCTATATATCTATATATACTATTATTTAAGCGTGTGATTAAGTTGATGTCACAAGTCAACTCAATATCAATTTAATCAAGAAAATTACTATATATATATTAATAATCAATATAGATCACATTTACTAACATGATAACTTTTTGATGTGCTAGAGAAAATAATAAATAATTTGAGTGCATTCTTTTATTATTAATCTAATGCATTTACCTATTTAATTTCTTTTTACTCCTAGTTTAAACTAAGTTTTCATTTTAATTTCGTTCATATTGCATAGATGCTAAATTATATGTTTTATTATTTATTGTATGTAATTTGTAAAACATACATGTATTCTAAATACGTGGTTTTTATGTGTATATATGTCGATAAAATTATTAATATTAAATAATTATAATTTTTAAAATATTATCCCGCTAATATTAAGTATTATATATTTTATTTGTATATGGGCATGTTCAATGAATTTTTATAGTTAACAACAAAATGTTACGAAATGACCTGTTAGAAATTTTAACATTTTATATTCAAGTTTTGTCACGTGTTTTTATCATGTTTTAAGTTTAGTGTGAACAAAATTGATTTAATTTTTTTAGTCAACTTGAGTATTGAATTTTATAATTGAATAACTCGAATAATTCAAATAACATATTGGTGTAAATACATTTTAATCTTTATTGATTTTGAAAATGAGCAAATTAGTCTCTCATTAAAAAATCAAAATAATTTTAAAATTTTAAAATATTTATAACAATTCTAAGATTTATATTTTTTAAAAAATTAAAAAATCTAAAGAATATGTAAAAGTTTAATTTTTAAATAATAATTTTGGGACTTAAATAAGTTAATTAATAATTCAAGTTTATCATACTAAAATATTTTTTCTTTGAAAAGTTTTTAAATATATATGATTTCAAATTTATGTGTTCTAACATGAATTTAATTATACAATAATAAAATTTTAATTTAACTTGAATAATTTTACTCGATTCAACTCGACTTGAATTTCATTTAATTTAGCCTGATTTAAAAAATTCAAACTAAATTAAGATGATAAAATAAAACTTATCACTACAATTAACTTAAAAGTTTTTTGGTTGAATTCGATAAAACGTTGACCCTACTTCTGATGTATGTTAAAAATACAGATGGGCAATGTATCATTTGTTACGCTCTCTATTTGTCCTGACTAACGCGATGACAAAATATGAATATTGACAAGAAACCAAACAAAAAATAAAAAATAAAAAGGAGTGGTGAAGTCATGCATGATATCACAAAAATACCAAACCAATCAGAGAAGGTTAAATATCAATAAATTTTTGACAATTACAATATTATTGGATAAAGCCTATTTCTTCCACTTCCTTCATTTTTTTCTTCAAATATGATCTCACATTCCTAACCCTTTTGTTTTCTTGTCATGTTTTATTTGTTTAAAAAACCATTTCCCAAATACAAAAAGAAATATCAAATTTATTTATTGAATTTTCTTTTTTTACAATTGAGGAGAAAAAGGAGGATAAAAATATATAAACCAAAATCTGCTCCACACTCAGAAGCTGTATAGAGTTCCCAAAAGCTAGAAAATGTTTTCATGCTGAAATAAGTTGTAGAAGGCGGGCAAAATACTAATAAAAGCTTTTTTTTTAAATTTACTGAAATGGGCCCTATAAATAATTAATTACCGGAATGACCCAATTCCTCGAAAGCGCATCCATGTCAGTGCAATGTCAGGGGACGTGACAGGAAAACGCTTCCTCAAGGAAGCGCTTTGTCCATGTGGACAAAAAGCACGCCCTCAAGGACGCGTTTTCCTGCCACGTCAGCGCTCCCTTGGGGACGCGTTTTGCCCGAGCGTGAATAGTAGCAATGGCTACTTTTTTTACCGTTAGTGACCCCCCAACGGTAAAAAAAACTATAAAACCCCCTTAATTTTTTTCACAACTAAATCCTTTCTCTCAATTTCTCTCTAATCTTCTCTCAAATTCCTCTAAAATTCTTATTTAAAAAAGCTTTAATTTTTTAATTATTTTTAAAAAAAAATTAAATTTTATTTTTTTGAAATTTTTTTTAAATCGTAAAAATTTGATCGTGTTAGCAATGGCCGGAGAATTAACTCGTCTTGATGACAAGCACATATCCATCGAACAAATGAAAATGGTAAGTGTTAAATTTAATTTTTAAATATTATTTAAGATATTTTTATTTATGCAATTTTAAATAATTATTATTTTTTTATTTGTTATAAAAGTTTGTAGATCGGATATTGCAATGCTATATCCGTAATATGCATGGTCCTCCATCACCGTTGGTAGAGAATTACTTGCGGGAAGCGGGTTTTTGACACGTGGCGACGGTAGGCCGGGGATAAAAGTTGGACCCGAAACTGATCAATGCGTTGATTGAGAGGTGGAGACCCGAGACGCACACATTCTATCTTCCATGTGGAGAGTGTACTATCACTTTGAAAGATGTCAATTTGCAATTGGGATTGTCGGTGGACGGGTATGTAGTCACTGGGTCTGTTCAATCTGGTGATTGGGGAGCGACATGCTACGAGCTTTTGGGCGCTATTCCGGAGAATATTAACGGAGGTCAGATCGAGATGGGCTGGTTACAAGACACATTCCCGGAGCCGGATGATGATTCTATCGAACTAGAAAGAATTCGATATGTTCGGGCGTACATTCTTCAGATAATTGGAGGTTATCTCATGCCGGACTTGTCACGAAACCTTGTACATCTAAGATGGCTACTGAAACTCGTTGATTTTAGAGCAGCTGGTGAATTTAGTGGGGGGTCTGCCGTTTCGACCACATTGTACCGGGAGATGTGCGAGGTGACACGACCAAATAAAGCGAAAATCGGAGGTTGCATGTCACTACTGCAGTCATGGGCACGGTTTTGCTTTCCAATTTTACGTTCTCGAGTGGACCACCCATATACATTCCCACTCATAACGAGCTAAATTTTATATTAGATTTTACAATTATTACGTAGATTTAAAATATAATAGTATGCTAAAAATTTATTTAATTAGGTGGAACCATTCGGCAAGTTATGCTCGATTACCTACCTCTCTTGAAGATATACAGCTTCTATTAGACCAACAATCAAGTAAGTATTAAATAAAATAGATATTTCCATCACGAGCTAGTCGATTGGTATTTAGTATTTAGTATTTAGTATTTAGTATTTAGTATTATGTATATAATTAATATTTCCATCATGTTCATATAGTTTCAATGGACATCATACGAGGATCCGGTAATTCAGGCAGTAATTCTGGATGAGTACTTCCAAAATCCAAATGCTTGGCATGTAAAAGTCGCATTGGTCAACTATGCGACCATGGAGATGCACCAGTCGGACAGAGTATTACAACAATTTGGATTCCGACAACCGATCCCCGTGGCACCTAAAGTGTTGGATGATCATTACAAAATTAACCTACGGTAATTGCATACGGATTGGCCGAGATTCTGGTCATACTACATCTAAATGTGGAAAGATCGATATGATTATATACCTACTCGGGAACCGATCATTGTTCTAGAGTTAGCGTGCGTGCCGGAATACATGCCATGGTTTAAGATCCATGGCAAGTTGTATTTACTGTCGGCAGAGGAGAGGCAGCGGCAATTGCGTGTCCAAAGGGAATGATGTGACCCTTTAAATCCAAGAAGAATGGACAACGATGCAGGTTTATCAACGAGGCCCAGACAATCACCCGACCCATCATCAGCACCCATACAATCACTAGGCTCAGGAACAGCACCGACATAGTCACCCGACCCAGCAGTTCAACCGACGATACCCACGGCACAGCCTTTTCAGATAATTCCAGGTGCGTATCCTAGCCTTTTTATGTATCTTAACCCTTATATGTTTCCTTTTTCTAGTCCTATGGCAGGTTGGAGTCCATGGACCAATTCATCTCCTTTTTTTATTACGTCGAGTGGACCACAGATGTATAGGTCAGCGTCGAATGAGGGATCGCAAGAGGGGCCGTGGGGGAGCTCTTATTTTTACCAATCCCCATCACCGTATGGGTTTCGAACAGCTTCGCCGTTGGTGATCCAAACACCTCCACAATCACTATTCTATCAAGGTGGCTCATCGTCCCAACACCGACAACCAAATCCCTTACCGGAGGAACCATAATCCCCGCCGGAAGCTGGACAAAGGAGGAATCTAGCGCATAACAGTCGATGGCCGTCATGTGGCAATGAATCCGGTAGGCACGGAGATTGATTTTTATTTTAATATATTTGTACAAACATTTTGAATATTTTGATATTATTTGATGTAATAAAATAGAAATTCTTCTGTATTATTTCATGTAATAAAATAGAAATTTACTTTTACATTTTCAATATAATAGAAATTCTTTTAAATAAGTTAATATGTTGAATATTTCTATATTATTTCATTTAATAAAATAAAACGTTATTTTGAATAAAGTAATTGTAATTTACTTTAATATTTTTAATGAAATAGATTTTCTTTTAAATAAGTCAATATTCTAAATATTTGTACCAATTTTTTATTTCAAAAAATATAAATAATACAAAGTTTTTTACAATAACGTTCAATTATTGCGATTTGGGCCTGATCGGCTTGTATGGCTTAGGTTCTTACACCATCCGCACAACTTCTGTTGGCTGGCTGTTTCTTAAATATCCATATTGTTACGTATTCTAGTCGAGCAAGGTCGACCCTTTGGTTTGCGACGTAATTTTCTATCCGGTAACAGCTTAAAGGGAGCAAGCGATACAGACGACCACTTACGTTCATCTGGGACCGGTGGGAATACATGTCTCCAGACGTTGTACATGTTTTCTAATTTGTACACTTCGTCGACATAGCTCATCAGATCCAGACGGAGATTCTGACAAGATGCAATTACGTGAGCGCATGGATAACGAAGTGCGTCAAACATCCCACAGTCGCAAGTCCTATTTCACAAGTGTACACGAAATTATTTTTTCAGAAACGTTTTTGACACTATTTGCTCAGAAACGTCTACTCGAAATTATTTTTTCAGGAGCTACTGTAGCAAAAGCGCATCCACGTGAGAGCTTCTTTAAATTAACAAATAATTTAATTAAGCAACCCTAAACCTCAAACCCTAATTTATTTGAGTTTTTACTTAAAAACCCTAAACACTAAACCCTAATCTAAATTTTTTAAAATTTATAATTAATTTACTCAAGTAACCCTGAACCCTAATTTATTTGATTTTTTCATAAAAACCCTTAACTCTAAACCCTAATCTGATTTTTTTAAAAATTAATTAAATTACTCAAGTAACCCTAACTCTAAACCCTAATCTAATTTTTTAAAAAATTAATTAAATTACTCAAGTAACCTTAGACCCTAATTTAATTGATTTTTCTTAAAAACAATAAACACGAAACCTAATCCAATTTTGAAAAATTTATAATTAATTTAATTGACAAACCTTAAACCATAATCCCTTATTTATTTAATTTTTTCTCTAAAACCCTAAACCTAAAAACACCAAAACCTTAACCCTAACCCTAAACCAATAACCCAAAACCCTAACCGCAGGACACACGGGCAAAACGAGTCCTTGAGGAAGCGTTTTGCCTACTTGGACATAAAGCGCGCCCTTAAGGGAGCAATTTTTGTCCACGTAGGCAAAACGCTTCCTCAAGAACGCGTTTTCCTGCTTCGTCACCTGACAACGCGCTGACATGGACGCGCTTTCGGAGAAATAGGACCATTCCGGTAAATAATTATCTACCGGGCCCATTTCGGTAAATTTTTAAAAAAATGGACTTTTATATGTAATTTTCTCGTAGAGGGCACCCACCACAACAATAAAGCCAAACAGTCCAAATACCAAAGCCTACTAAAAATTTTAAATTTTTATGTATTTTTACTTATTCTAGAAAGGTTTTTTTTTTAACAACTATTGCTATGATTTTCTTTGGGATAGGTTTAAAGTTTCATATCTTAAAAAGTATTTTTTTTACTTTGAAGAAGAAATAAATGGATATATTTATTTGGTATATATAATTTTATAATTACGTAAAATTTTTATATATTTCTTGAATTTTAGATTGTTTATAGATTTAATAATTTTATCTTGTTTAGATTTTATATTAATTTACTTTTAATTATTAGGTTATAAGAGGGCACAATATTAAAGTCTCATTTCATTAGCGTGACTTATCCCATGAAAAATTATAAAGTATAAAAAAATAGGGGTTCAATTAATCGAAGTTGTAAAGATTGAGGCCAAATTTGTGATTATACCTAATTTTAAATAGAGATAACAATGAAAAGTTAACCAAATGATGAAAATAAGAAATTTGAAAAAGTAAGGAGACTAATTTTGAACAAATAAAAGACCCAAGACTAAACTCCCAATTAATATATCACCATGAAAACTAACTAGTAAAGCTTTGTCTATAACACCCTACACCCAGAAGATGACCAAATATAAAGAGCTACATTCATAACCAGAGTGACTAAAACACTCAAATAAACATTTAATACAAGGTGAAAACAATCATTTAATAGTTTAGGCCAGCTTGGGTATTCATGATTAATACAGTTATATGAGCCTTAATATAATGATAGGGGGTCTAACATAATCAAACACAGTGCTAGTTACAAATCCTAGGTCAAAATATCAAAACAAGACAGTAAGTGTGAAGTATGCGTTGCATTTCGGTCAAATTAAGACAGAGAGAGCAACCTTGCGACAAGAAGCCATGTGACATCATGATGACACGACGATGAAACAAGAGAGAAGCAGAAACGACGTCGCAACAACACGATAGGGGGCGTTGCAACGTGTCATGCAATTTTCTCGATTTTCTTCTTCCAATCAAATTCTGATTATTTGTCTCAATCAAACTCTAATTAGTGTAGATTATTTTACCTACAAATTTAGTCTATAAATAGGTCATTTTTGTAACACCCTAAAATATGGCCTAGGTATTTTAGGGGTATTTTAGGAATTATGGCCTTAGAGTGGTTGGAATTATGCAACATGGTATATCGGTGATGTTTTTTACTATAATTTTTAAAAAGTCAAATCAATTTTTGAAAAAGTGTTTTAGAAACCTTTAATTTTAGAAAAATGATTGGTTTGTAACAATGTCAAAATTGTGAGCTTTTAAGAGGCAATTAGACCAAATTTTAAAATTGAACCTAAAAACCCTCATTCCCAGCTTATTTTCACGATAGTTTTCTCCTTTCTCTATAGTGTTGTCGTTCATTACTTTCCCTTGCTCTCCCAATTGATTTTTTTATTTCCAAACTACATCACTTTGATTCTCATCATTCCCAAAGCCTTAAACCTTCATAAATTTTCAAGAAAGCATCCTAAAACCTCCATCATCTTCCTCACATGTGGGTTTTCTCAGATTCACGCCAAAAGTTTGTTTTTCTTCCATCAAAGGTAACCAATCATCTATCCATTAGTTTTTAATGTTATTAGGCCTTTGAAACTGAATTTTCAGCCGCTAAATCGAATGTTTTGATTAAAAGCCGAAAATAGGGTCATTAATGGAAAATTTTGAATTTTTGAGTAAAAATGTGATTTCAAAGTGTTAATCAATAGGATTTGACATGATTAAGAGGTTTCTAAACTTGTTTTAAAGTTTCGTTAAAGATTTCTTGAGTTTTAATAAATTTTCATGAAAATAGTCAAAACTTGTCGAAAAATGTCAATACCATGAATTGTGTAGTTTAAAGGTTGGGAATTAGTCATAGGCAAATAATAAAATGAATGGAATTGGTTTTAAGTAAAAATATTGAGTATAGACTGAGACATTCAAATTTAGAGTTTGCTATGTTAAAGGTTTCAGTTAAATAGGGTCATAGCTTAGGCTTATGTTTTTTGTTGCTTGTGGTGAGTCCTTAGCTAATTTCTGAATGTGTTGCTCTTGTGTGAATTGTTGTGTTAAAGTTTCGAATTCGCTAGGACCATCTACAAGCTAGGAAAGACTAGTTTGAGCTTTCGGCATTTCAGCGAAAGCGAATTAGTGAGTGTTTAGATTAACTGCTTGTGGAAACTATTCAATGCATTGTTAAGGAATTTAGTTGTAGCATAAATCCCTACTCTAAATTTCGAGTGTAAGTTCTCTTGTACTCATGTTTAACTTGTGTATTATGTACTCATTGAATTGTGAAAATGTGTATTAATATGATATGTCATTACATGTGTTATGTGTTCGTGATTATTATTGTGGAATTATATATGTGAACATGTCAAACAAGCTCAGTGTTAGTGATAATATTATGCTTATGATGCAAATATACAGTGGTAATGAGTAGAAAATCGGTAAGCAATATATGTGTGTTTAATAGCAGATATTTTGGCCTTGTGACACTTGATACCATTGGATATAGTTGGCATGCCATAGGATTGTAAGTACTCACTTATATGTATATGTGATTTGGGCGTTGAGGCTCTGGGACATGTTGGAGAGATAAGGGAATGTGAGTTAACCTCCATTCAACGAGACATGTTTGGTGTGTTGGAGAGTGTTAGCTATATGCTTCACTTATTGGACATGTTTGACTCTATGAGTTTATGTGGTGTGTTGGAGATCCGTCTATTTGATGAGTGGTGATAGTGCCCACTTTTACGTTTCATAGTTCAAGTGCCAAATTATCTTAAATTGTAAATATGTTTTTATGTATTGTGATGTATGCATGAATGTGTATGTGTTGAGTCTATAAATAGGCTATTGAATATGCAAAAGACGTAAAATGTGTCAACTAAGTTGAGGTTGTTATAATTATGCTACTTATATATTTCACCAATACTTGATGAATTGTTTGCATGGTAGTTGTTTTAGGCATTCATTGAACTTATTAAGCTCACCAACTCCCTTCTCTACCCATTGTAGATTAGTTGTGTACTAGTGTGAGTGGTGTGGTTCTCAAGGAGTGACACAATCAAGTGTTTGCGTTACTTCATAGGTGTTTATTATCTATTAATTTATGTTTCGGGAATAAGGCAATATGGTAGACTGTATGCTGGTTTTTGTTATGACTTTTAAGTTGTTTACATTATTATTTTGCCTTAGGACTTATGGACTTTACGTTTGAATTATTGGTTTCTTGCTCAGTGATGATTATGAAGTTTTGGATTTTTATTTCGGTCACTTTGGTGCCCATTTGATTAAGTAAATGATGAATGATGATTAGACAGTAATTGGTCTGGAGCAGAGGTATCAATATTCGGGTTTTAATATCAATACCTCCATAATTTTTGAAAGTGTAAGAAGTCAGTAGTGTAATTTGGCATCGATACCTTATCACGAGTATCGATACTCGGGGTAAAATAATCGATACTTTTTGAAAAGTACCGATAATATCTAAGACTTTGGCTTTTATACGAGAAACAGTAAGCAATTTTGGTATTGATTTTCCAAGCGGTATCGATACCACTTGAGAGAAATATCGATACCACACCTTAAGTATCAATACCTACTTGACAGTTTTAGAACTTTTGCTTAATGGTCCCAATGCATGATTAACTATTATTATAAGACTATTTGATGTACAAATAGCATGTAACAATGATAACTAAGTAGTAAGATTGACTTAAAACCTATACGAATACTAAAATGGAAGACGTTTCGTTATAATGAGCCTTTACTTGTTGTATACGGCATGAGACGGTGGTGTGGTATCCTGATATTCGGGCTTGGCGACTTGGCCAAGTATAGGGTGTTACAATTTTCTACCTTAGAAAGATTAACTTATAACACATTTAAGTATTAGCTTTTACAAGCTTTCAGGGAATTTTGTGTTTAAGTTTTAAAGGTTCTTATTTTCGGATTTTAAGGTTTAGTTTTTATCTTCATATTTGTACTCTTCCTTTTTGCTGATTTAGTGAAATTATCTTTATCCGTAGTTTTTTATCATCTTCGAAGGATTTTTTCCACATGAAGTTTGTGTGTTCGATCTTTTCAATTCCTTTGTTATTTTTCTTATTCGTTGCTTACACGAGTTTATCCTTAACAAACTGGTATCGGAGTTTGGTTTGGTTTATGCGTTCAACCCGTTTAGAGATGGCAACAACAAGGTTCGACATTGAGAAATTCAGTGGCATCACAAATTTCAATATGTGGCAAGTTCAAATGATGACAATTTTGGTTCAGAACAGTCTAAAAATTTTCATTATAGGGAAAAAGCCTGCTAATATGGATCAGTCAAAATAGGAAGAGCTTGATGAAAACACCCTTTATGTAATTCAGTTGTGCCTCACGAATAGTGTATTACAAGAGGTGTTGATGGAGAAAATGACATTCGCCATGAAAAAAGGTTAGAAACCCTTTACACGACAAAGTCTTTGACTAATCGATTGGCGTTGAAACAACGACTATACACGTTTCTGTATGGACGAAGGTAAGCACCTTGGAGTTCACATCAGTCAATTTATTACTCTTTTGAGTGATTTAAATAATGTTAAGGTTCAGATTGATGATGAAAATATTAGACTATGCTATTATTGTGCTCTTTACCCCCTTCATACAAGTCTTTTAGGGAGACCTTGATTTATGGAAAAGATAAACTCTCGTTCGAGGATGTGAAGGGTCACTTGTTGAGAAAAGACAAACTTGACAATGAGTTTGGTTCAGATAGCAAGTCAAATAGACAAGCCTCGATTTTGGTAGCATTAAGGAATCAAGACATTCTGATCACCAACTCGTGCATACTAGATCCAGTTGCATTTTATTCAAATTGAGGGAATAACAAAAAAAATTTGACTTTACTTTTTTTGTTTTCGAAGTAACTCTCATCAACTAGGACTATTTTGATATGAACTTTTAGAAGGAATTCATCAAATTGCTTCGATCTAAAATCATCCCCTTATATGATCGCCTATACGGATCTACTAGATATATAGACTTTAATTTCATACATTCATTCGGTACTGATCCACTTGCTATAATTCTTTAACCATATACCATGTTTACATATGTATAAGAGGGCCTTTTTCATTTATGTTCGGTTCGGGTAAGCCGGATGTTATACAATATTTTACTAAATAGGTATCCATGACATCTAAGTCTTGAAAAAAATAGATAAGATTTAGCCTTAGCCCCATCGAATCTAAAAAATCTTAGTTTTTTTAACATACAAAGATAAAGAAGCCATTGCAATTGCCAAAAATACTAGGCCTACTAAAGGCACAAAAATAAAGGGAAAACTGTTGAAAGTTGTCATAAAATGGTACCTCAATTTAATATTTGTACCTGTTATTGTTATATTGTTTAGTTAGAAATATATCTTATAACGGTTAGATTATAATTCGTATATTATACTAATTATATCTAAATACTAAGTATATCTAAGCGAGTTTATATATCTAATAGATATCTAATAAGTGCAAGGAATGTAGAATTAAATAAAAGGATTTGCCCATCTTTTAAATCAAATAAAATAGGTGTATATGATAAGATAATCCACTTTCTTTATTATCTTACTTTATTCTTAATTTTCTTATTATTCTATTGTTCTTGTCTTCTAATTTGAATTTTGAATTTAATAAAGAAAGAGTTTATTACAAATTGTCGAAAGATTCGATTCGTTAGAATCGATCCAAGAACATGGATTATTAGTAAAAATAAAATTTTAGGAGATATAGAAAGATGCAAAACTCTATATTTCTATTCTATTTTTCTCTATTTAAATTATATATGCAATAGAGGAAGATAAAATTTATTTTATTTGTCTCTCCAAATTCGAATTTCATTTCGCAGAAGGAAAAATTCGCTTTTTATCTTGTTGCTAGAGGTTTACTCGTTAGTAATATCGGATATTGATAATAATAATTATCCACATAATTTGTTTTTCGACAATTCCTTTTTTTGTCACAAAGTCAAAGCCCATTACGCGGGCTTTGACTTTGATTCCGATAAACTAACTAACTACCTTTTCACTACAAATAAAAACATTTCACTTAAGAATCTACTTATTGAATGATGTCGCTACTGTAAGAAGTTAGGTCACATTAAGACAGATTGTTATAAACTACGACAGAGAAGAATTAGTTGATGCTAATCTGGCCAACGACAAGGGTGATGATTGGTTATTGGTGTCCACAATTGAAAAGTCTAAGTTTACATTTGAATGGATCCTGGATTCGGGGTGTTCTTTCCATACGTGTCCCAACAAGGACTAGTTCTCCACATATAATTCAGTTGAAAGTGGAGTTATGTGTATGGGAAATGGTTCATCTAGTAAGGCAATCGGTGTAGGTACCGTTCAGATCAAGATGCAGAACGAAACAATCAGGACATTGTCAGATGTCAGGAATGTACCTAATTTAAGGAAGAATATAATCTTATTGAGTATATTAGACTCCAAGGGTTGTAGAATTAGCATCAAGTCAAGCGTTATTAAAGTGTCTTGTGAGGCTCTCATTCTGATGAAAGGTTGAAAGACTAGCAGTCTTTATGTTATGCAAGGTTCAATGGTGACTGGTAAAACAACAAGTCCCTCGTCTATTAAGGAGTCGGAGTCGACTGGTTTGAAGCAGAGACAATTTGGTCACAGAAGGGAAAAATGCATGATTGTTTTGAATAAAAGAAGTTCTCTTTTAGGAGCAAGATTTGGAAAGACAGAGCATTGTGTTCGTGGAAAGCATACCCGAATCAGTTTTAATTTGTAAATGCACAAGTCAAAGACTAGAAGTCTTTCGGTTTCAAATTTCAAGCACAACTTGGACTCAGTTAATATCCTGCAAGTTCAATATAGGTGTAACAACTCAATTTTCGGTGGTGTCGAAAACAATGGTTCGAGGCCACCAAATCTGGCGAGTAAGTTCGTAAATATTATTATTTAATATTTACGAGTCAAATATGATTTTAAAAATGAAAGATTTTTGAATGGGTAATTTATGTTTTATAGTGAATTATTAGGTTCGACTAGTAAAATTCTAAGTCAAGTGGTTTTAGAAAGTGAGGTATCATGACCTCGTTTCTATAAACCGAGCTGTAAATATTTTTATAAATATTTACGGAGTGGCACTAAGGTGGTATTAAATTATTTTTTGAAAAATTTTAACGTTTCGATAGTTAATTAATTAAAAATGACTAAATTGTAAAAGATGTAAAATTTAATCACTACTTGACTAAATGGGTAATTGATAAAGGAAAAGGGACTTAAATGGTAATTAAATCATGGTCAAAGTTTCCAAGCGGTGGTGTTATGATTGATTCCACTAGCTTTTGGATTAATTGTTCTTTAGTCCTAATAAGTTTGGGATTAACTTGTAAATAAGTTTATTTAGTTAGAATATAATTAAATTGAAGGATCAATGTAAAATTACACCTTTCTTTGATGGTAACTGTGCCATATATTTATGTGATGGACAAATATGGGCATAGATTTGGTGTTTTAAATTAATTATTTACTAAGGGTAATATGGTAATTTGATGGATTAAATTAAAATAAAATAAAAACATAAGAAAAAAATGTGGTTATCATCTTCTTCCCCAAATTACACCTGAAAGCTTCCATGAAAATAGAGCTAGGGTTGGCCATGTTTTAAAATCCAATCGGTAAGTGATTTTCGTTCTGTTTTTAATAATTTTTTATGTTTTTAAGATCATTGCAACTAGATCCAGCTAGCTTGTACCTTCGATTTTGAAACTGTTAAAGATTTTGAAAGTTTCCATTGATGAAACTTGTAATTTTTTATATTAAATGATGAATTTAAGATATTAATTTTATTTAAAAGTATTTTATTATGTGATTTTGATAAGTTTTTCGATTAGGGATTAAATTGTTGAAATAGTAAAAATAAAAAGGTTTGTTGTGAAATTATTGCAAAAATGGGTTGTATTGAATGCCATGAATATTCAGCTAGCTTGGTTTTGTATTAAAATGGTTAATTTTCATGTTTTGAGCTCAATGACTAAATTGAATAAAAGTAAAACTTTAGGGAAATTTTATAAAATGTCAAAATGACCAAATTACATGAATTGAATTTTTTATTTTCTAATTTAATACATTGAATGAAATTATTAAATTAGATCAAGATCGGGTGGAAAATCAAAGAAAGATGAAAAATTACCAAAATTCCCCTGAATCTTAATATTTCTGCAATTTAGCCAGGTAAGTTCGTGTAACTAAATTGTGTATATTTACATGTTTGAATTGAATTTTGTAAATGTGAATTGTTTAACTATATATATGGAATTGATTACATATCCGATAATGCCTGATAAATGTTAAGTCTCGTTTGAATCAATGAAACTCGATGGATATAGGGTCCCCGAATTGGTTGTGGTCCTGCATGTGTTGCGTATACACCATAGCTCAAAAGAGCATCCCGTTATTAGCTCTCATGAGTATCCTGATATTTGGCCCTATCGAGCTTCCTGTTACATGATTCTTGCGAGCTTCCCGTTAATAGCTCTTCAGAGTATCTCGATTGGTTGTGATCCTGCATGTGTTGTGGACATGTCGCAGCTCTTATGAGCGTCCTGATATATGGTTCTTCGGAACTTCCCGATTAATGGCTTTCTGGAGCTTTCCGATATTGGCTCGCTTGAACTTCCCGATATATGCCTATCTGGAGCTTCCCGATTAATGGCTATCTAGAGCTTCCTGACATATTGGCTCGTATGAGCTTCCTGAATATGGCTCTTATGAGCTTCCCGTTATACAACCCGGATAAGCTTCTGTTACATGGCTTACATGAGCTTCCCGTTATATGGCTCGAGAGAGAACTTCCCGTTTATATGCTCGTATGAGCGTTCCTGAATATGAATTGATGAATTACAGATTTGTACACTTTGTGTATACTACCTGTGTATCCATCGATATTTTAAATGATTCAACGGGAAAAATCCTAACATGAGAAAATATGATTACGAAATGAATTATTACCCGCATATGCCTGAAATACATGAAACTGATATTACATGACATGTAGAAATATGAGATAAAAGATATATGTGTATGAAACTTGCACGATGACTAAGTACATTAGTAATTATGAACTATTATCGAAATATAGATATGAAATACATGGTATATTGAAATAAAGAAATGAATGGTATATATTTATGAAGAAACAGTAAGAGAATGATATGCATCATGATATGTACATATGTGAATATCTTTTAGATGTTGATACAAGGAAATTATGTAAATTGAGATCAGTAATAAACTCAAGTGTGGCATGTTGAGAAAATAAGTTTATCAATGTTGAATTTATATGAAATATGTTGAAGTACACTAATAAGTGTTGTTGTTGATGCTTAGGCAAGTGCCAAGCTATTGGTTGAATGGTAATATGTTTGTTTACATGATGTATTGAAATGGTAAGTACTCAAGAGGAAATATGTAAGTGCTCATGAAAGAGTGGTAATGTTTAAATTGTGCAATTTCTTATGAAACAACTTATCATGAGATTAATTCAAGAAAAACTATGTTAAATGCACTAGCTTGTGGTTCTGATTGAATATTATGCTTATGACTTGTGTGTTATGTACATGAAATGAGTGTGAAAAGTAAAGAAATGCAAACGAAGATAAAGAAATTTAGAAGAGTTTAAAGTTGTTTAAAATCCTACTATGCTAGGATAATATGTAAAAGTGATATTGTGGATTTATTCATCTTGTGAGTCGATAAATATAGCTTCATGAGTATCATGGTATCATTATTAGTTTATTCACAATATGAATAAATTTGAAATTGATATGATTAAAGTTTATAGAGCTTACCACGCATTTATTGCTTACGAAATTGTTTTTCTTTATTTTTTAGATTATCAGAAGCTCGGTCAGGTTGGAAGCTTGTCAGAGCTATATCACACTATCCATCGGTTCTATCGGTACTTTCGAATATTTTGATTATGGTTATAATGGCATGTATAGGTTATTTTGGCTAATCTTGGCTTATATATGTTTTGTTGAGATTAGCCACTCATTTGATTTGTGTTTTGGTACATTTTGGTTTGTGCACATTTGCTTTATGTGGTTTGGTTTACGGATGTTTAGTGAAAGGTAAAGTGTTAACTAAATGTGCATTTGTATACACATGTTCTGGTATACAATGAACTGGTCATGAATCAGTACCTTGATATGTAAGGTATATACATAACTAAATATGTTAGTATTTGAAATACATTTTGGTATCAAATGGTAAGTTTTGTTAGTTTAGTAATTTGGTCTGAAATAATGCAAACTAGCTTAGTAAACCTTGGGTACAATTATGCATATAAGTTAGTTATATACATGAGTATATTGAATACATGAACATACATGTTATAATATGTCATTTAAGGTGCTTAAAAGAATGTCAGTTGTACGTGAAGATATTATATACTTAATGCATGATTCTAGCTTGTTTTGAATGTCTTGTTATGACTTGTTGTTGGGTAAAAATGTTGGATTAGGTTGAAGAAAAGTAAGGTGAGAAATGTGGATTGGAAATTACCTATTTTTGTCCACATGGGTAGACGCATGAGCGTGTGTCTCAGCCGTGTGTGACACACAGCCAGGTGACATGGCCATGTGTGACACACGGCCAGGTGCCCTGTATTTTTAAGGCAAAGTAAAACAAAATGTTCACACGGCCTAGCACATGGGCGTGTGACTTGGCCGTGTGACCCCTGCACCTTAATAATACAAGTCAGTATGCTCACACGGCCTGGCACACGGGTGTGTGGCTTGGCTGTGTGACCTAAGTCAGAAAGCTCACATGTTTGTGCATGGGTTGAGACACGACCGTGTGTCCCTATTTCGAATGTCCACATGGCCTTAGACACGGGCGTGTCTCTTGATCGTGTGAGACACACGGCTTGGCCACACGGGAATGTATCCTCTGCACTTTTGAAAAATTTTCTGAGTACCCGGTTAAGTCCCGACCTGTTTCTAATGTATCTTTTGGGCTTCGAGAGCTCGTATAAGAGACTTTAAGCCTGATTTTTATTGATTTCTAATATGAATGCTAAATGAAATGAAATGTCTGTTAATTGATTTGTAAATTATGGTAATACTCCGTAACCCTGTTTTGACGCCAACTACGGGTTAGGGGTGTTACAATAGGCCCGTGGCGGGCTCGATAAAGAAGGTATTATGGAAATACGAGTCAAGGTGAAGATTTGTGGAGTATGCCTCACATTTCAATCAAATTAAGACACAAATAGAGAGCAACGTCAAAACGATGAAACAGGGGAGAAGCAAAAAGGACGACACGATAAGGGACGTCGTGACGTGTCATACAATTTTCTCAATTTTCTTCTACCATTCAAATTCTATTTTTTTCTAGTCAAACTTTGATTAG
This sequence comes from Gossypium raimondii, assembly GCF_025698545.1. Classification (NCBI taxonomy): domain Eukaryota; kingdom Viridiplantae; phylum Streptophyta; class Magnoliopsida; order Malvales; family Malvaceae; genus Gossypium; species Gossypium raimondii. Next base: position 29,004,694 of record NC_068572.1, on the reverse strand, counting down.
TATAGATATTTTAAGATTATTTGACCTATGAATTCAACCTATAAATAGACTCTTTTTTATCCTAGAAATATTAACCCATAACACATTTAAGTATTAACTTTTACAAGCTTTTAAGAAATTTTATGTTTAAGTTTTAAGGGTTTTTTTTCCGAGTTTCATGGTTTAGTTTTATCTCCATCTTTGTACTCTTCATTTTTTCCGATTTGGTGAAATTATCTTTACCCGTAGTTTTTTATCCTCTTTGAAGGGGTTTTTCCACGTAAAGTTTGTGTGTTCGATCTTTTCAATTTCTTTGTTATTTTTCTTATTCGTTGCTTACACGACTTTATCTCCAATAGTAAGTCTTGAGACTTGGGGTCAAGTTTAGATACTGACAATCCTTGGAACATAAAATTTGAAATTATTATCATGCTCTCGAGACTTGGAGTGCAAGTCTCGATTGTAACAGCCTAGTTTTTGATGGTACCAAAAAATGCGGTTTCAGAACCCCCTTTCCATAAATTGAGCTCGTAAATATTAAATATGAATATTTATAGGGTTAATATAAAAATATATTGAAGTTTGGCCTAACAATTTTGTCAATTAAATAGTTAATTTAGGCCCAATGACTAAATTGTAAAAGTTCAATCACTATAGGTTTTTAATTAACCAAGGGTTTAGGGACCTAAATAGCAACTAACCAAAGGTACAAAATGGAAAATAAACCATTTTATATCATAAGATAGTGGATGATGATGTTGTTATCAACTAATAAGGTTAATAATAATTAAAGTAAACTAATTAAAAATTAAGTTAATTAATCAAGGTTAATTAAGGTATAATCAAAGTATAAAAGCTTGAATTAGTGGAAAAAGATGTCGTCTTCCTCATTTGCTTTCTTCTTGCTCTCTGTGAATAGGAAAAACCTAAGGAAATTCTAAAACATTCTACCATCATTTGGTATGAAATTCAAGTTTTTTTCTTATAATTTTTATGGATTTGGAGTCATGGGATCTTGATTTAGCTAGCCCATATACCAATTTGAAAAAAATGTTAAAGTTTTAAAAATTTACCGTAGTTGATTTCTTGAAGAATTAGTCTTGAAATTGATAGATTTTAAGCTTAGAATATGAAAAGGACTAGATTGTGAAGTTAATTTAGCTTATTTGTTAACTTTGTTACATTAGTGACCAAATTGAATAAATATGAAACTTTTCATGGGATTGTTGGTGTAATTTACCTAATAAAAATATAAAAATAAATTATATAATATTAAATTTTATTTTAAAATCTTTAATTATAAAAAATTCAAAATTTTCAAATACTTTTTCAAAAATCAAATTTAACTTTAATAATTTTAATAAAAATAAAAATCATCTAAAATAAAAGGAAAAAGAAAAATCTAAAACATAACTAAAAATTTCAATAAAAATATTAAAATAAATGTTAATAAATTAAAACTAAATAAAACGTTAAAACTTCCCAAAATTTAGTTTTAAAATTTATAAAATTAAAAAATTTGTGTAAATTATTTATTATTTTTAAAACTATGGAGATTTTATTTAAATGAATTATTATTTTTTGAAAACTTCATTTCTTTTTAATCTTTCTAATTTGATTAAATTCTAAGGACGGTTTATGCACTTATTAATTTATGTAGATGTAATTCATCTATCTTGATTTGTTTAAATTTGACCTCTTTATTTTTTAAATTGCTCGGTTTTAATTTTTTCAATTATCTCTATCTCAAATATATATAAGTTCAAATTCAACCTCAATTTTTACTATTTTTTTAATTTAGCCATTTTTTTAATTTTTATAGAATAAGTCACATTTTTTCTTCAACCTTCATTTCTTCTTCAATTCTATTTAGATTTTACCAGAAAACAATTTCATATAACTAACCCTTTTTCTTTTTATTCTTTCTTATTCTTATTCTTATTATTGTTGTGCTTCCACGGTCATTGACAGGTTTTATCTGCATTATTTTGTTGTGCACCCACAGCCAGAGCAGATTCCAACCGCGTCAGTTTGTTGTGTGTCCACAACCATTAGCAGTGAAAACTACAAATTAATGGTGGTTTATCCACATTGCAGAGTGATTAGAGAAGGGAGTTTTAGGGAACTCCCATTATGGAGTGTAGTGGTGCGGTAGGATCTTTTTGATAAACTGAAATTGAATGACATTCATAAAAACGTGAGCATACAAAATTGTGATTCTGAGATGATACATATATACACACTGTAACACCCTGAATAATTTATTACTATTTCTGTAAATATCTAAGAAAAATGTGTATTTACTTCAGTGGTTAAGTGTTTTAGGTATGTGTATAAGGTATTGGGTTCAAGTCTCACCTTTGCCAAATGTTGTTATTTTTCTAATCCTAGCTTTACCCTTGTTGAGTGGGCTTATAGAAGGTTCTCTTCTACTTTATATCAGAATGAGCCTGCTCGTTCGAGTGGTGAGGGGTTGTTGTGTTGGAGTATTCCTATGTTAGAATCCCTATGCGAGCGAGGGTGTTAATTTTTGCTCGGTTGTGTGTTAGAGTTTTAAAGGAGTTGGGATTCTGAGTAAGTGGTTTGTTAGTGGGTTAGTGGGGAGAAATTCGAAGGATTTGGGTATAATCATATTATTTTTTTCTTTTTGATATATATTTTTCTCTCTTTGGAAACTCCCAAAATTTTTGACGTTTATTTTTTTGTGTTCTGGAAAAAGTATTTTTGTTTCCTTCCTTTTGAAATTCCATCACAACTTTGTCATTCAATTCTGGTTTTCAGTTCTTCGGTGTCCTTACACGGTTTGGTAAGTGTAAAGGGTGTTTTTGTGTGGGTTGGGGTAATCGTTTTAACTGTTTAAATCAATGCTATTCTTTTCTTTCCATTGTCGATTTCGAGTTTTGGCAACAGTGAATCGAGAAGAAAAGGGCTCTCCTCTCGCAGAATCGTAATCAAAATTGTTCAGAATGTTGGGGTAAGTGATGAAGGTTTGAATTGGACTATTGTCAATTTTGGTGGTTTCAGTTTAATCGTGAATTATGATTGATTTTGGACTTTGGTTTGTCAGCTTTAGGTGTTGGTAGTCTCGAGGCTGGTTTTGCATCAAAACTGTAATAGGTGTGTTCCCAAATCGTGAAAAATGAGGTTTTGACGAAAGCTAAAATTGTTTACTTTTGACGCCACATGGGCGTGTGACCGGCCGTATGGGTGGCCGTACGCAAGACACGACCGTGTAGTGAGGTGAGTGTGGCCATGTGAGCCATACAGGCTAGGTCGAATTGGGTGTGTAATTTTTGGGCCAGGTTGTGTGAGCCACACGGCTAAGGCCAATTTGAGCGTGTGGGCTCAAACGAGCAAACCACATGGGCATGTGGGCCCATATTTCTAAAATTTTCCCTAAGGTCACACGGGTCATTTTGATCAACTGTGGGCCTACCGTAGTGTCGGTATGGGCTAACCAAATCCTAAAACTATATGACCTGATAGTTGATATTCTACTCTGAATATGTCACTGTTATGCATGTCTGACTATTCTGTTAAATTTATATATTTGATATCCGTATATGAGCATGTTAAGCATGATATTTCTGTATCTGTAATCTGTAATTATGTTGGTGTGGGATTTGTATATGTGGAGGAAGTGTTCTGTATGACGATCATCGTCTATATTCTGGCAGCATGACTACTATTATCTGATATGTGTCGTAACGACACAATGTGGTGTGTAGGGATGGGTGGGCATTTTTAACCTCACATGGTGTGATGGGATGGTCAGAGTTGGTGTGTAAAGAATGGGGGTAGGATTCCGTATATTTGTTCTATTATCTGTGTAAAGGACTTAAGTCTGAATCTGAATCTAGATCTGACTGTGTTTATGATATCTGTAGGATTAGCATGTCTAATTCTGTTGGGTTACACATTGAGTTTATGAAAACTCAAGTTTGTTTGCCTATTCTGTTCAGGTAATCCACAGACTTAGATGGGTCAGTGCGGCGAGGCTCAGCGATGACCACTTGATCGAGAACCATTTTACTTAGTAAATTATGGTTTTTATTTAAAAAGCTAATTTTATTTGGGAGTTTTAATTTTTGGGACTCTCCGGACTGTTGATTTTTATTTTGGTTTTGGATGCATTTTTGACTCTTTCATCACGTTGCATGACGGAAAACACGATTTTACGAAAATAAAGGTTTTTCTGAAAACACAAACTGAATTTTCCAAATTATGACAGTTTTAAGACTTTTGCTTTGAATTATGTTTTGACTAATAATTGAATTAAATAACAATTTCGAATATGATTATAAATGATTATAAATTATAAAATTTGAATGATTTGACGTGATGACTCTTTTTAAAAAAACCCTACCTCGTGACATCTTCAGATTCAGCAATAACGTCTAGGCCAGGTTTGGGATGTTACATTTAGTGGTATCAGAGCCAGGTTGCAAAACTCGGGCTATAAATTTTGGGTTCCAAAAATATGTTTCAAAAAGAATTGATTTTTAAATAGTTTGAATAATTTGAGAAAGTATGTAGTACACCGAGTCTCCGGTGCCGATCCTATAAGTATTTCTGAAACTATACTGAGATAGTTAGAGACTAAAATCTCTAAAACATTTTTGAACTTTTTATAATTTATGCATAAAATATCTACTGATAAATACTGGAACTGATGTAGAAAATTTCATAATGTAGATAAAATTAGAAATACACAATAAGTGCACGTAGAACTTGCGGACGTGGTAGTCGTAGCCGTGGTAGAGGACGTAGGGGGCTCGAGCTGAGTCTTCCTCTCTGGGCAGTATGCCAAATTTAGACACGAGTGAGACACCGATTTTGCCTGCTACTAAGACTAGGTCTCCAAGCCATTCGGCTGGGGACGACGCACTATCCAAAGCCATGTTGAGGATATTAGAGGGGGTCACTGGACCCAATTCTAGACCTGGGGACTGTGGGTCGATAACTAAGCGACTCCGGTCTAATGATGTTGAGTTGTTTGAGGGTGTTACTAGAGTCACCCCTACTATGGCTGAGTATTGGTTGGAGGCCACCGAGAGGATTATGAATGATATAGACTGTACTCCCGAATAGAAACTTAAGGGTGCAGTTTCATTGCTTCGCGACGAGACATATCAACGGTGGTTATTGGTTGAGGAGGGTACTCAGCCTGATCGTCTAAACTGAGACTTCTTGAAGATTACTTTTCAAGGGAAATATGTGGGTGTGAGCTATGTGGATGCTCGTAGGCGTGAGTTCATGAATCTCACGTAAGGTGATAGATCTGTGGCCGAGTATGAGGCCGGGTTTCTGAGGTTGAGCCGCTACGCTCGATGTATAGTGGCGTCTAAGTATGAGAAGTGCGTCCACTTTGAAGATAGATTGAGGGATAATTTGAGAGTACTATTTCTCTACAGATGGAGCAGGAGTTTGCGATTTTGGTAGATAAGGCGAAGATCGCCGAGGAGGTTAAGCGCGTGGAGTGCCAGAATAGGGATCGAGAGAGAGGCAAGAATAAGAGGGATTCAGAGCCTTGTAGTTCTGTTCAGAGGGCTAAGAAACGGGCCAGACCTGATGTGCCAGCTAGAGTGGGGGTTCCTGTTGGTTCTATTGGGATTTAGTCGTGTAGAGATTGTGGTAGGCGCCATCCAGGCGAGTATTAGAGGAGGTTAGGGGCTTGTTTGAGCTGTGGATCTTTGGAGCACCGTATTAGAGAGTGTCCACAGTGGGCTAATCAGATGCAAGCTTTCAGACCGGGTTTTGTACAGTCTCATAGGGTAGTTCAGTAGCCACCTAGGGGCCGTGGACCGACCAGGGTTGGTAATGGTATAGGCCGTGGACAAAGAGCACCAATTAGAGGTGCTAGTCAGATAGAGGCAAGGCAGCCTGCACTGGTTTATGCTGCTCGACCCCGAGAGGATAGAGATGCACCTGATGTTATCACGGGTACGTTCTTTATTTTTGATATACCTTATACTACTCTAATAGACATAGGTTCTACACACTCCTATGCAGCTAGTTCTGTTTCTGAAAACTTAGGAACTTTAGTTAAGAACACTTCTAGTAAAATTACTGTACTGAGTTCGTTGGGGTAGTTTGTTCGATTTAGTAAATTTATAGGAGTGTTTTGTTAGTGGTGCAAGGGATTGTTTTTCTGGGAAATCTGATGGAGCTTTCGTTTGGGGAGTTTGACTTAATTCTAGGTATGGAATGGTTGGTTGAGCACCGAGTTAGTTTAGATTGCGTGACTAAAAGGGTCGTTCTGAGGACTAATGATGAAAAGGAAGTGGTTGTGATCGGTTATCATCGAGATTAAATGTCCAATATGATCTCCGCTCTTATGGCTAAAAATTTGGTACGAAAAGAGTGTGGGGCTTATATGACTTCTTTCAGTATTTCAGTTTTTGGGGCTCTTCTATTGGGGATATCAGAGCAGTGAAGGATTTTTTAGACGTCTTTCTTGAGGAGTTACCGTGTTTACCTCCGAATCGAGAAGTTGAGTTCGGTACTGAGCTTCTACCGAGTACAACTCCGGTGTCTATCACTCCATACTGTATGGCACCAAAGGAGATTGCAAAGGTTAAGGCTCAACTTCAAGAACTCCTGGATCGTGGGTTCATCCGCCTTAGTGTGCCTCCGTTGGGGGCACCGGTTCTGTTTGTAAAGAAAAAGGATAGCACCATGAGGATGTACATCGATTATTGACAATTAAATAAACTAACTGTGAAGAATAAGTATCCACTTCCAAGGATTGATAATTTGTTTGATCAGTTTGGAGGGGTTTTAGTGTTTTTAAATATTGATCTTTGTTATAGGTATCATCAGTTGAGAGTTAAGGAAGTGGATGTTTATAAGATTACATTTAGGACTCGTTATGGAAATTACGAGTTCCTAGTTATACCTTTTGTTCTGACGAATGCTCCGGCTGCATTCATAGATCTGATAAACCGAGTTTTTTAGCCATACCTGGATCAGTTCGTCATGGTCTTCATTGACAATATTCTGGTTTACCCTAAGACTAATGATGAGCATGATGAATATCTTAAAGTAGCGTTTCAGATACTTCAAGAGAAATAAATCTACGCTAAGTTAAGCAAGTGTGAGTTGTAGTTGCGTGAGGTAACTTTTCTAGGGCACGTAGTTTCTGCTGAGGGTATCTGGGTTGATCCTAGAAAGATTGAGCCTGTGTTTGATTGAAAACAGCCTAAGAACATATCTGAAATTTGTAATTTTTTGGGTCTGGTGGGTTATTATCGGCTGTTTGTCAAGGGATTCTCTCTAATTACAACTTTTTTGACTAAGCTTCTGCGTAAGGGTGTTTCTTTTGTTTGGACTGATGCACAACAATCGAGCTTCGAAAAGCTCAAGTTTGTTCTAGCTCAGGCTCCTGTGCTGATATAGCCTAAATCTGGTAAAAAATTATGGTCTACAGTGATGCGTCGCATGTCAGTTTCTGACACATGATCTCGAGTTGACTGTTGTGGTTTTTGCGTTAAATATTTGGAGGCATTATCTGTACGGTGAAAGGTGCATCATCTACACTGATCACAAGAGCTTCAAGTACCTTCTTACTCAGAAGTAGTTGAACCTTAAACAACATCGATAGATTGAGCTACTCAAAGATTATGACTGCACAATAAAGTATCATCTTGGTAAGGCTAATGTGGTGGCCGGTGCTTTTAGTCGTAGAGCGATGGCTGATTTGAGGGAGATGTTCACTCGTTTTAGTCTGTTTGATGATGGGAGTCTATTAGTTAAGTTGCAAGTTAAGCTGACTTGGATTAATCATATTTGGGATAATCAGTTGGGGGATGAGTCTCTGGGTTTGCGGTTTTGTCAGATTGAGAGTGACAGTACTTCAGATTTTGGGCTGAATAAATATGGAGTTCTGTGTTTTCAAGGTAGGATCTATGTGTCGAACGATTCTAATTTGAGGCAGTCGATTCTGAGGGATGCGCATAGTAGCCCTTATGCTATGCATCCCGGTGGTAATAAGATGTATTAGGATCTTCTTGAACTGTATTAGTGGCTGGGTTTAAAAGTGAGGTTACGAATTTTGTTGCTCGAGTCTGACGTGCCAGCAAGTTAAGGCGGAGCACCAGTTACCTTCGGGTTTGTTATAACCCGTTAAGGTTCTTTTATGGAAATGGGAACGAGTAATGATGGATTTCGTTAGTGGGTTTCCCTTGACACCCACTAAGAAGGATTTTATTTGGGTCATCGTGGATCAATTGACCAAGTCCACTCATTTTATTCCGATTTAGATAGACTATTCTTTGCAGAAGTTAGCAAATCTCTATATCTCTAAGATTGTAAGACTGCATGGGGTTCCTGTATCGATAATTTCTGACAAAGAAATTGCACGAGGCTCTGGGTTCGAGACTAGACTTCAGTACTGCGTTCCATCCTCAGACCGATGGTCAATCTAAGAGAGTAATTCAGATACTGAAGGATATGCTTCAGAGTTGTGTAATAGATTTTTGAGGTAGTTGGGAGGATTATCTGCCACTAGCTGAGTTCGCCTACAATAACAGTTTTCAATCTAGCATCTAGATGACACCTTACAAGGCTTTGTATGGTCGTAAGTGTTGTACTTCGCTATGTTGGACTAAGTTGGGTGAGCATCGGGTTTTGGGTCCTGAGTTGGTTTCTGAGACCGAAAATAGGGTTAGATTAATTTGGCATGTCTGAAGGCGACTTCTGATAGACAAAAGTCTTATACCGATCTGAAAAAAGAGAAATATTGAGTATGTTGTCGGTGATTTCGTGTTTCTTAAGGTTTCTCCGTGGAAGAAGGTTCTGAGGTTCGGTCGTAAGGGCAAGTTGAGCCTTAGGTTTATTAGGCTGTATCGGATTCTGAAGCATATGAGACTGGTTGTTTATCCGTTGGAGCTACCTCCAGAGTTGGACTGTATCCATGATGTGTTTCATATCTCGATGTTGAGGCAGTACCGATCTGATCCATCTCACGTTGTGTCTGTTGAGGAGATTGAGATTAAATCGGATTTGACTTTTGAGGAGGAGCCGGTTTAGATTCTGGATCGTGATATTAAGGTTCTGAGGAGGAAGGTCATTCCGTTAGTAAAGGTTTTATGGCAGAATCATGACACTGAGAAAGCCATGTGGGAACTTGAAGGCTCGATGCGTCAGCAGTATCCTCATATATTTTGATCAGGAAAATTTTGAAGTCAAAATTTCTTTTACAGGGTAGAGTTGTAACGCTTGAACAATTTATTTCTATTTCTGTAAATATCTGCCACAAATGTATATCTGCTTCAGGGGTTAAATGCTCTGGGTGTGTGTGTGAGGACTTAGGTTAAAGTCTCACATTTGCCAAATGTTGTTATTTTTCTAATCCTAGCGTTACCCTTATTGAGTGGGCTTATAGAAGGTTCTCTGCTACTTTATATCAGAATGAGCATGCTGGTTCGAGTGGTAAGGGGTTGTTATGTTGGAGGTCCTGTGTTCGAATCTCTATGGGAGTGAGGGTGTTAATTTTTGCTCGGTTGTGTGTTAGAGTTTTAGGGGAGTTCAGATTCTAAGTAAGTGGTTTGTTAGTGGGTTAGTGGGGAGAACTTCGAGGGATTTAGGTATAATCATATTATTTTTTTCTTTTTGATATTTTTTTCTCTTTGAAAACTCCCAAAATTTTTTACGTTAATTTTTTTGTGTTCTGGTAAAATTCTTTTTGTTTCCTTACTTTTGAAATTCCATCACAATTTTGTAATTTAATTCCGGTTTTTAGTTCTCCGATGTCTTTGCGCGGTTTGGTAAGTGTAAAGGGTGTTTTCGTGTGGGTTGGGGTAATCGTTTTAATTGTTCAAATCAATGCTATTCTTTTCTTTCCGTTGTTGATTTCGAGTTTTGGTAGTAGTGAATCGGGAAGAAAGGGGCTCTCTTCTCGTGGAATCGTAATTGAAATTATTCGGAGTGTTGGGGTAAGTGATGAAGGTTTGAATTGGACTGTTGTCGATTTTGATGGTTTCGGTTTAATCATGAATTATGATTCTTGTGTTCGAATCTCTACGGGAGCGAGGGTGTTAATTTTTGCTCGGTTGTGTGTTAGAGTTTTAGGGGAGTTCAAATTCTAAGTAAGTGGTTTGTTAGTGGGTTAGTTGGGAGAAATTCGAGGGATTTGGGTATAATCATATTATTTTTTTCTTTTTGATATATATTTTTCTCTCTCTAGAAACTCCCAAAATTTTTTACATTTATTTTTTTGTGTTCTGGCAAAATTCTTTTTGTTTCGTTACTTTTGAAATTCCATCGCAATTCTATCATTCAATTTCAGTTTTCAGTTCTTTCCTGTCCTTGCGCGGTTTGCTAAGTGTAAAAGGTGTTTTCATGTGGGTTGGGGTAACCGTTTTAACTGTTAAATCAATGCTATTCTTTTCTTTCCATTGTTGATTTTGAGTTTTGGCAGCAGTGAATCGGGTAGAAAGGGGCTCTCCTATCATGGAATCGTAATCGAAATCATTCCGAGTGTCGGGGTAAGTGATGAAAGTTTGAATTGGACTATTGTCAGTTTTGGTGGTTTCGGTTTAATCATGAATTATGATTCTTGTGTTCGAATCTCTACGGGAGTGAGGGTGTTAATTTTTGCTCAATTGTGTATTAGAGTTTTAGGGTGGTTGAGATTCTGAGTAAGTGGTTTGTTAGTGGGTTAGTTGGGAGAAATTCGAGGGATTTGGGTATAATCATATTATTTTTTTCTTTTTGATATATATTTTTCTCTCTCTAGAAACTCCTAAAATTTTTTACATTCATTTTTTGTGCTCTGGCAAAATTCTTTTTTGTTTCGTTACTTTTGAAATTCCATCGCAATTCTGTCATTCAATTTCAGTTTTCAGTTCTTCGCTGTCCTTTCGCGGTTTGGTAAGTGTAAAGGGTTTTTTCGTGTGGGTTGGGGTAACCGTTTTAACTGTTCAAATCAATGCGATTCTTTTCTTTCCATTGTTGATTTTGAGTTTTGGCAGCAGTGAATCGGGAAGAAAGGGGCTCTCCTCTCGTGGAATCGTAATCGAAATCGTTCGGAGTGTTGGGGTAAGTGTTGAAAGTTTGAATTAGACTATTGTCGGTTTTGGTGGTTTTGGTTTGATCATGAATTATGATTCCTGTGTTCAAATCTCTACGGGAGCGAGGGTGTTAATTTTTGCTCGGTTGTGTGTTAGAGTTTTAAAGAAGTTGAGATTCTGAGTAAGTGGTTTGTTAGTGGGTTAGTTGGGAGAAATTCGAGGGATTTGGGTATAATCATATTATTTTTTTCTTTTTGATATATATTTTTCTCACTCTAGAAACTCCCAAAATTTTTTACATTCATTTTTTTGTGTTCTGGCAAAATTCTTTTTGTTTCCTTACTTTTGAAATTCCATCGCAATTCTGTCATTCAATTTCAGTTTTCAGTTCTTCGCTGTCCTTGCGCGGTTTGGTAAGTGTAAAAGGTGTTTTCGTGTGGGTTGGGGTAACCGTTTTAACTACTCAAATCAATGCTATTCTTTTCTTTCTATTGTTGATTTCTAGTTTTGGCAGCAGTGAATCGGGAAGAAAGGGGCTCTCCTCTCCTGGAATCATAATCGAAATCTTTCGGAGTGTTGGGGTATGTGATGAAGGTTTGAATTAGACTTTTGTCGATTTTGGTGGTTTCGGTTTAATCATGAATTATGATTCTTGTGTTCGAATCTCTACAGGAGTGAGGGTATTGATTTTTGCTCCGTTGTGTATTAGAGTTTTAGGGGAGTTGAGATTCTGAGTAAGTGGTTTGTTAGTGGGTTAGTTGGGAGAAATTCGAGGGATTTGGGTATAATCATATTATTTTTTCTGTTTTATATTTTTTTCTCCCTCTAGAAACTCCCAAAATTTTTGACATTCATTGTTTTGTGTTCTGGCAAAATTCTTTTTGTTTATTTACTTTTGAAATTCCATCTCAATTTTATCATTCAATTTTAGTTTTCAGTTCTTCGATGTCCTTGCGCGGTTTGGTAAATGTAAAGGGTGTTTTCGTGTGGGTTGGGGTAACCGTTTTAACTGTTCAAGTCAATGCTATTCTTTTCTTTCCATTGTTGATTTCAAGTTTTGGCAGTAGTGAATCGGGAAGAAAGAGGCTCTCCTCTCATGGAATTGTAATTGAAATCGTTCGGAGTGTTGGGGTATGTGATGAAGGTTTGAATTGGACTGTTGTCAGTTTTTGTGGTGTCGGTTTAATCATGAATTATGATTCCTCTGTTTGAATCTCTACGGGAGCGAGGGTGTTAGTTTTTGCTCCGTTGTGTGTTAGAGTTTTAGGGGAGTTGAGATTCTGAGTAAGTGGTTTGTTAGTGGGTTAGTGGGGAGCAATTCGAGGGATTTGGGTATAATCATATTATTTTTTTTCTTTTTGATATATATTTTTCTCTCTCTAAAAACTCCCAAAATTTTTGACATTCATTTTTTTGTGTTCTGGGAAAATTCTTTTTGTTTCGTTACTTTTGAAATTCCATCGCAATTCTATCATTCAATTTCAGTTTTTAGTTCTTCGCTGTCCTTACGTGGTTTGGTAAGTGTAAAGGGTGTTTTCGTGTGGGTTGGGGTAACCGTTTTAACTGTTCAAATCAATATTATTCTTTTCTTTCCATTGTTGATTTCGAGTTTTGGCAGTAGTGAATCGGGAAGAAAGGGGCTCTCCTCTCATGGAATCGTAATCGAAATCGTTCGGAGTGTTGGGGGTAAGTGATGAAGGTTTGAATTGGACTGTTGTCGATTTTGGTGGTTTCGGTTTAGTCATGAATAATGATTCCTGTGTTCGAATCTCTACGGGAGCGAGGGTGTTAATTTTTGCTCAATTGTGTGTTAGAGTTTTAGGGGAGTTGAGATTCTGAGTAAGTGGTTTGTTAGTGGGTTAGTGGGGAGAAATTCGAGGGATTTGGGTATAATCATATTATTTTTTTCGTTTTGATATTTTTTTCTCTCTCTAGAAACTCCTAAAATTTTTACATTCATTTTTTGTGTTCTGGCAAAATTCTTTTTGTTTCCTCACTTTTGATATTCCATCGCAATTCTGTCATTCAATTCTGGTTTTCAGTTCTTTACTTTTCTTGCGCAGTTTGGTAAGTGTAAAGGGTGTTTTCGTGTGGGTTGTAGTAATCGTTTTAACTGCTCAAATCGATGCTATTCTTTTCTTTCCATTTTTGATTTCGAGTTTTGGCAGCAGTGAACTGGGAAGAAAGGAGCTCTCTTATCATGGAATCGTAATCGAAATTGTTTGTAGTGTTAGGGTAAGTGATGAAGGTTTGAATTGACTGTTTTTCGGTTTTGGTGGCTTCGAGTAAGTGGTTTAATCATGAATTATAATCATATGATTTTTCGTGTGGGTTGGGGTAACCGTTTTAACTGTTCAAATCAATATTATTCTTTTCTTTCCATTGTTGATTTGAGTTTTGGCGGTAGTGAATCGGAAGAAAGGGCTCTCCTCTCATGGAATCGTAATCGAAATCGTTCGGAGTGTTGGGGTAAGTGATGAAGGTTTGAATTGGACCTGTTGTCGATTTTGGTGGTTTCGGTTTAGTCATGAATAATGATTCCGTGTTCGAATCTCTACGGAGCGAGGTGTTAATTTTGCTCAATTGTGTGTTAGAGTTTTAGGGAGTTGAGATTCGAGTAAGTGGTTTGTTAGTGGGTTAGTGGGGAGAAATTCGAGGATTTGGGTATAATCATATTATTTTTTCGTTTTGATATTTTTTTCTCTCTAGAAACTCCTAAAATTTTTACATTCATTTTTGTGTTACGCAAAATTCTTTTGTTTCCTCACTTTTGATATTCCATCGCAATTCGTCATTCAATTACGGTTTTCGATTCTTTACTTTTCTTGCTTGATTTGGTAAGTGTAAAGGGTGTTTTCGTGTGGGTTGTAGTAATCGTTTAAGCGCTCAAATCGATGCTATTCTTTTCTTTCCATTTTTGATTTGAGTTTTAGTGAGTGAACTGGGAAGAAAGGAGCTCTCTTATCATGGAATCGTAATCGAAATTGTTTGTAGTGTTAGGGTAAGTGATGAAGGTTTGAATTGGACTGTTTTCGGTTTTGGTGGCTTCAGTTTAATCATGAATTATGACTGATTTTTGACTTTGGTTTGTCAGTTTTAGGTTCTGGTGGTCTCGGGGTTAGTTTCGCATCAAAATCATAACAGGTATGTTCCCAAATAGTGAAAAAAAGAGGTTTTTGCGAAAGCTAAAATTGCCTACTGTCGACGCCACACGGGCGTATGGGTGTAGTGTGCGATACACGATAATGTGTTTGACGAGGGCATGGTCGTGCGCAAGACGCGGCCGTGTGGTGAGGTAAGTGTAGTCGTGTGGGCCGCACAGGTTAGGCCAAATTGGGCATGTGGGTTTTGGGCCAGGCCGTGTGAGGCACACGGGTAAGGCTAATTTGAGCATGTGGGCCCACACGGGCATGTAGGCCCATATTTCTGAAATTTTCCCTAGGGTCACACAAGTTATTTCGATCAACTGTGGGCTACCGTAGGGTCGTTAAGGGCTAACCAAACCGTAAAATAATGTGATCTGATAGTGTATATTCTGCTCTGAGTATGACACTGTTATGCATGTCTGATTATTTTGTTAAATTTATATATTTGATATATGTATATGAGCATGTTAAGCATGACATTTCTGTATCTGTAATCTGTAATTATGTTGGGGTCCAATTTGTATATGTGGAGGAAGTGTTCTGTATGGCGATCATCGCCTATATTCTGGTAGCATGACTGCATATTATCTGATATGTGTCGTAACGACACAATGTGGTGTGTAGGGATGGGTGGACGTTTTTAACCCCACATGGTGTGATGGGATGGTCTGAGTTAGTGTGTAGAGAATGGGGGTAGGATTCTGTATATCTATTTTATTATCTGTGTAAAGGACTTAAGTCCGAATCTGAATATAGATCTGATTGCATTTATGATATTTGTAGGATTAGCATGTCTAATTTTGTTGGGTTACACACTGAGTTTTCGAAAACTTACATATGTTTGTCTATTCTATTCAGGTAATCCACAAACTTAGACGGGTCAGTGCGACGGAGGCTCAGCGGTGACCACTTGATCGAGAACCATTTTACTTAGTAAATTATGGTTTTTATTTATAAATCTGGTTTTATTTGGGAGTTTGTATTTTTTGGCACTCTCCAGACTGTTGGTTTTTATTTGGTTTTGGATGCATTTTTTACTCTTTCATCGTGTTGCATGACAGAAAACACGGTTTTACGAAAATAATGGTTTTGTGAAAACACGAATTGAATTTTCCAAATTATGATGGTTTGAAGACTTCCACTGTAAATTATGTTTTGACTAATAATTTAATTAAATAACACTTTCGAATATGGTTATAAACGATTATAAATTATGAAATTTGAATGATTTAACGAGACGACTCTGTTTTTAAAAAACCGTACCTCGTGACATTTCCAGATTCGGTCATAACGTCTAGGCCGAGTTTGGGGTGTTACACACACATATTTACATTGCTGTGTACTATGAAATTTTGATATATGTGAAATTACTACGGAGAATTGTTTGATGAATAATATTTCTGTATGATTAACCGTTACACCGATTATTCTTGTGTTGAATTAATCTGAAATAACAACATTCTGAATTATTATTCAATTATGATTATTCTGAATCCAGAGAAATTTATAATGAAGTGTTTTATGTGAAAAACTGTTAATCTAAAGTGTGTTTGTGTTTATTCTTGGAATTGTTAAAGTGCTTCGTCTACTGTTTTGTTTCGATTCCCTTGTGACAGAACTCACATTGAGCTTTCATATCTCACTCCCTTTCATTTTCTTTCTCTTCAGATAACCCACAAGGTTAGGACGCGAGTCAGCATTCAGAGGGCTCGACTTGGAATATTGATTTCTATATAAAAATATTTTAGACTGATTATTTTATAATTCCTTTTATTTAAAACTATATTATTATTGTGGCATGGGACTTAGTTTACGATTTTTACTTAGGCATGCATGACATTTAAATCATTTAGGCTATTAGAATATGAATTTTTATTTAATTATGTATGAAACATGGTTTTATTAAAATTATGTTAATATCAATTTTCCTCTGTTAAATTGTAAATGTGTTTTGTTAAGAAAGTAATTCGGATTTTCAACTAAGTTTTCAATAGAAAACATCAGTATAATAAAGATATTAAACTTAATATTTTTTCTTAAAACTCTCGAGTTTTTCTGAAAAGAGACAAAAACTTCTTTCTAAAATGAACAAATGGTTCTAAAGGACCGTTTTTCAAAAACTCTGATAATTTACCAGGCCACTTTGGTGGCCGATGTAATCTCTCAATACGGGTCTAACGTCTAGGGTGGGTTGGGTTGTTTACAAGTTTAGCATTTTTAAAATAGGCCAAGTTTGTGCAGAATTTTAAGCTCATTTTTCGAGTCGAGCCGGGTCCAGGACCTAGAAAATGGGTCTAAAATTTTGTACAGGCCCGACCCATGATTAGGTCTAATTCTATCCTTGGACCAATATTTTTTTGAAAGCATTTTGATTTCTATTAGAAACTAATAATTTGTTTTATTTTTCAATATATATATATATATATATATATTACTTTTTACCTCTCATGTAAAATTTATACTTTTATCTTGATCTCTAATACTAGGAAATATAGTAAGGTAGTCAGTATCGTACCGATGAATATATCGTTTTTCTACTGGTATTGGTATATATTGGAAACAATTTATTTTGGTGTACCGTTTCGAATTTTTCAAAAGTTGGATTTAATTCAAATAAACATGAGCAGAATAAATAATAATTGCTTTATTGTTGGTTAATCTTAATCAATCGATTACCATGTCCTGCTAATACTATAGCTCCATATGCTTGCTTGTAGAAGTAATACTATAGCTCCATATGTCTCATGTACCAAAATTCATACCCTATTTCATTTGGCAAACTCATAGCAATATACTAGACTATGTTTTCAATTGTTGCATCACATTCATTTATATTTCTTAGCATATTACTTGTTAACCTCGTTTTCTCATTTCTTTCTAAATATATTGATTTATTTCATATTCATATCGGTCTTTAAGGCTCGTTTTAAGCCGGTTCGTATGATCTTTCACATGCTATTAGTTGCCACATAGATACAAGTTTCACCATTAACTATTTGCTTCACATATCATATATCATTAATCAAACTTTATGTTTTATCATCCCTATTAACCAAACACAAACTCAGGATGGATACATAGATTATCCAACCATCACAGCCATATATCTGGCACCTAGTGCTTCATCGGAACATCTGAAGTATAAATTACGCTCCACGCCTCACTGGTATAACGAAAGTAAAGTGTGCTCCGCACCTCATTAGACGTCCGAAGTATAATATGCGCTCCACTCCTTATCAGTATAAACCAAAGTATATCTTGTACACTAATCCCGTAACATACCAACAATACCCAACCCTGCTCGAGATAGTTAATAGGGTAACCAATGTTCCACATACACATTTATAAATATGATCACATATCATAGTTTCATATAATACTTACTTAGACCATGCTCATCTCGATTTGATTCTTAACATATCATATCATTATATACTTACCGTATCATGAGACAAGTAGAGTCATTTCCTTAATCACGCCATTTTGCAATAAAGTATATATATATAATGATATGATATGCTACTCGTCTACGAGTCTTGCCTTTCCTTTCTTTCGAGACAGTCCAACATCACCTTTAGCTATGCTTGATAATTCAATTATAATGACAATAGTAGTTCACATCCAAATCACATTAAAACACATAATTAACATATTTTACATTTTATTCATTTTAGTCCCTACATTCGAAATACTCACATTTTTCGATATTTAACTTCATATTAAAATCCGATTTCATACCCTTTCATTCACTACACCAGAACAGATTTTTAGCGGCATTTTTTTAGGCATTCAGCGGTCCTTTTTAGCGCCACTAAAGGTATTTGCGGCGCTTCCACAAGCGCCGCAAAAAACGCCGCTAACGACAACATCGCTAACGTTTGCAGCGTTTACAAAGAAAAACGCCGCTAAAGGTCATGTTCTTTAGTGGCATTTCGAAAAAAACGCCACTAAAGGTCATGTTCTTTAGCGGCGCTTAAAAAAAAGACGCCGCTAGAGATCTTGTTCTTTAGCGGCGTATGGAGAAAAACGCCGCTAAAGATCATATTTTTTAGCGACGCTTACACAAAAACGCCGCAAAAAGAAATGTTCTTTAGCGGCGCTTTCTTAAAAAACACCACTAATTTGGGGATTTTTGTAAAATAAAATTTTCCATTTTTTCAGCCCTCCTGTAACAACAAATCACAAGCAACCAGATTTAAACCAGCCAAAAGCAATAAATTTATATAATATTTCAAATTAACCGAATAAAATAATATTAATATCAATAAATAAAAGTGAATTCATACTTTTCTTTACAAAAATGTTAAAAGTTAAAATGATAAAAATATTTATGCAATACACTATGACGGCGGAAGTTGCATTCTTTGAAACATCTTCATCATAATCAAGCTGCTGTTGAAGTTCGTCGTACTTTTTGCTCTGCTCTGCTTCTCTCGATGCCGCATCTGCTTTAAGTTGTAGCTGGAGTTCTTCATATTTCTTTTGAACCTCTGCTTCTCTCGCTATAGCCTCTGCTTCTCTCGCTGTAGCCTCTGCTTCCCTCGTTGCCACATCTGCTTTAAGTTGTAGTTGGAGTTCTTCATATTTCGTTTGAACCTCAAATGTGGTCACTTGCATCTGAGCCATCTGGTCTTTTAACCTTTGAACTTCAGCTTGAGCCTGACTCCCCGAAGCCATGTATTGCTGCGAGCTGGATCTAAAAATTGGGTTGGGCTAACAAAAGATCCTTGAAATCGAACCCGACCATACCTTTCAGGACCCAAAACTTCAATAATAATCCAGTTATCAATGTCTTCAGGATGAACAGAACTATCAGTAAAAGCAATCGCTTCGTACTCCGCCTTTTTATCCTTTAGTTTTTCCTAATAAATAAATCACATAGTTAGAAACGCAATATATATTAAAAAAAACAAATGCAACATAACAATAGTCGCATTACAAGCAATGAATTAAACCATTAGAAAATAAACACTATAAATAACTAAAACAAGTCAAATCGTATTAAGTAAACGTACCATAATTTCACCAGCTTCAGGAGTCATAGCAGATCCATCTTTCTTCCTATGTGTAATTTCAAAAAGTTGAAGGCATCCAACTTTTTGACCGGACGACCGTTCCTACAATATAGTAGTAAAAATATTATTTAATGGAAACTTATACATATTTGACAATATTAAAAAATTAAAAATACCTCCGCCTCAGCTACACATGCAAAACTTCTCGACCCGGCTGTTTGAGTGAATTTTTGTTTCTACCTGCTGCTTTTTCCAACTCGTTCACGATCCTACATTATGAAATTGTTAGTACGTAAATAGTAAATACTATAAACCAAAATAATTACAATAGTTTGGAAGTACGTCATACCTCGCTTTTCTTCGAATGCCAAAATCTAACCGCATCTTCCCATTGGTACCTCAGCATACCCGACGGGACATTTTGAAATTTCTTATCGAGGGTTGTTTTTGTCTTATAATAATATTTCTTCAAAGTACTTTTATGGTCTCTCCATCTTTTTCCCAATACCTTCTTTACATAAGCATCCGAGACCTCTAAAGCAAACCTCGCCTACAAAAAACACAAGTTAATAAAGTAAATATAAATGAAACTATTTCCCAAGCATTACAGATGACATTAACATTTTGTTACCTTAATATTATTGAGGGCTTAGTTTTTGTTGCTATCGGGCATTTGATGCCATGACTCGTAGTTGATAGGCAACATATTCGCATTTCGTGCTAAAATGCCCATGTATCCTGCTAAAAGTTGAGCTTCTGATCCAACAGGCTGACCAAAACTGTTTCTTCATACCTTAACACGCTCGACTGGATCTAACTCGTATAAATCTCTAAGTAGCGTACGTCCTTGACCTCTGCGCGTTCCACCATTTTCAGCTGCAAATGGTATATTATAATATAAGAATTTGAAAAATAAATCAATTATAAGTCAACACGCATGTAAATTAAATGTAAAATTATTTTGAACTTCTGTAAAATCCTCAGGTATAATCGGAACATTCGAAGATCCAATTACTGTCTGTTGTTCAGTACTATTTGTTTCTGTCAAGTTTGGATCATTTTGAACAAAGCTTCCCCTTGGAATTTTTCTTCTAGGAATTTTATCTGCAATACACATAAAATAGTTGAAAACTTAATAACTAATTACAACAATAACAACACATATAAAATAGTTGAAATATATAATAAGACCAAGATTTAAATTATGATATTACATATAATTAAACAATCGTAAAATCTTACTACGTCATTATTCGTAAATATCTTCATCCGTATGCTGACGAACCCATTGAAATTGTGTACTAGTACTAGGGATATTATCGTTTAAGTTTTGTTCTGGAAAGGGCAAAGTTTCTGATCTGTCATCGATGTTATCTTTACTTCCACTGCCCATGTCAAACAAGTCTCTAGGAATGTTACGGAGTACAACGTACCAACCTTCATTAGTTGGATCTTTTGAGTAAAAAACTTGTTTGACTTGAGATGAGAATACATACGGCTCATCTATCAGTTGTTGTCCTGTTTGAATCAATCGAGCAAAGTTCACCATTGTAAAACCAAATTAATCTTGCTTAATTCCACGAGCAGTATTAACATCGGCCCAATCACCTCGAAATAAGACAACTTTCCATTTGCCGTAGTAATCCAACTCAATTATGTCAGTAAGAAGTTCGAAATATTCCACATTTCCCTCGACAGGATTATTGTCCCTAGCACTAGCATAACTTGTAATTGAGGAATTAACAACTATTCCACAATTTTGCGTTCTCCTCAACCTCTCGCGATATTTTGTATGAAATCTGAATCCGTTGATGAGGAACACACTATATCTTTCAACCACTCGATTTGGACCTTGGGAGAGCCATTTAACTTTGTCGTTTACGTTCTTCCCACTCCAAACCTATTGAATGGAAAGTAAACTGAGTAATTAAAAATGTTATGAGAAAAATGTTAAAAGTAAGCGGAAGCTCCAACTGCATACCGTTTGGCTTAACCATTCATGAAAAGATTCTGTAAACAACTTATTGATATGTCGATGTTGTGTTCTTCGAGAGCGCGAACGAGATCTCAATATTTGTTTGTACTCACTATGTTAAAAAATGTTCAATTTGTTAGAAGATAAACAATTTTTAATTTGATAAATATTTATCAAATTTGTAGAACTTACTTCCGTAAAGGTTCCATTGATTCGTGATGAAACAGAACATATCGATGTGCTTGTACCCACGATAAATGATCTAATTTTGCAATTTCAACTTTGCCGATTGGTTCTCCAAAACTTTGGAACAAATAAGTATCGGCAAAGTTATGGTTCGTGAGTCTAGCATTCCTATTTGGTCTGTTCAACCTTGTTTCAACATCTTCCAAATATCTTGAGCAGAAGGTTATACATTCCTCTGCCAAGTAGCCTTCAGCAATCAATCCTTCTGGATATCGCTTGTTGCGGCAGTAAGACTTTAATTTGGATAGGAACCTAAACATGATATACAACACTATCAAAAGTTGTAACTAAAGGCATAGAGGTGAATGAAGGAAAATTTTAAAAATTTTAATTAACACCTTTCTATGGGATACATCCATCGATAGAAAACGGGTCCGCCAAGAATTGCTTCTTGCGGGAGATGGATTATCAAGTGAACCATAATGGTGAAGAAGAAAGGTGGGAAGATTTTCTCCATGTTGCATAAAGTCAAAGCGGCTCGATCCTGTACCTTCTGAAGTTCTTGAACATCCAAAACTTTGCCACAAATGGCTTTCATTATATTGGATAGTTCAATTATACAAGACGTCACCTTCTTGGACATACAACATCGTAGAGCAACTGGCAGTAAATCTTGCATCAAGATGTGATAGTCATGTGATTTTAGCGAATATAATATTCGATCTTTAACACTAACACATTGAGATATATTTGATGCATATGCATTTGGAACATTTATATCCTTCAACACTGTGTAGAACACTTCTTTTTCTGTCTTCGACATTGAAAAAATAGAAGGCGGCAACTGATATTTCCTATTCAGAAGTGGACTGGGATGAAGATCAGGCCGAATTCCCATTTGGGCTAAATCAAGTCGACTCTGAAGATTGTCTTTTGATTTTCCGTCGACATTCAAAATTGTACCCACAATGTTCTCGCAGACATTTTTCTCAATGTGCATGACATCAAGATTGTGTCGTAAAAGGTGATGCTCCCAATAAGGCAACTTAAAAAAATACTTCTTTTTTTCCACAAGTCCGCCTTATTAGGATCGTCCTCTTCATCAGAGTCATCATCAGCTTCATCATTTGATCTTCTATTTCTTTGCGTGTTTGGTGGTTGGTTCATCTTCCCATAAATGAAATTCATATCTTCCAACATGAACAAGATTTTAGAGCCACTGGTCTGCGAAGGAGCTTCTCTGAACTCTTCAGTACCATCAAATACAGAACTCTGAAATTTAAATCTATGATTTTTCGGTAACCACCGACGATGCCCCATGTAAGAGAACTTCTTCCCATTGTACAACCATTGCGAACATGTTTGTGCAGCACAACAAGGACACGCATAACGACCCTTCATACTCCAACCGGATAAATTGGCATAAGCGAGGAAGTCATTAATGGTCCACATCAAAGCTGCACGTAAATTAAAGTTCTCCTTTCTCAGCACATCGTATGTCTCGACACCAGCCCATAATTGTTTTAACTCTTCAATAAGTGGCTGTAAATAAATGTCGATATCATTCCCGGGCCCTTTCTCTCCAGGGATAATCATAGATAAGATAAGGGAAGATTGCTTCATGCAAATCCACGGAGGCAGATTGTAAGGAACAAGCACTACTGGCCAAGTACTGTACGTAGTGCTCATGATCTTGAAAGGATTAAATCCATCAGATGCTAGCCCAAGCCTCACACTCCTAGGATCGCTTGCAAAGCTTGGAAAATTATTGTCAAATGATTTCCAAGCTAAAGAATCTGCCGAATGCCTTAATAATCCATCATCGGTTCGTCCATCATGGTGCCACGTCATAGACTCCACTGTCTTGGACGACATGAAAAGCCTTTGAAGCCTCGGTATCAGGGGAAAATACCGCAAAATCTTGACTGGCTTCTTCCTCAACTGTGCATCATTTTCATCGTCATTCTCATCCTCTGTGCTTCTATTTATCCAATGGGATTGGCCGCATACATGACAGCACTGTTGGTTTTTTCGATCGCCCCAATACAACATGCAGTCATTTGGGCAACTATGGATTTTGTTGTACCCAAGGCCTAAACCTTTTATCATTTTCTTCATATCTTTGCATGACTGAGGGATTTTTGCAGACGGAAACATTTCTCTCAAAAACTCTAACAGCATTGTCAACGAGTTTCCAGTCCACCCTCCCAAACATTTTAACTGAAAAAGACGAACACAGAAGGACATTTTTGAAAATTTTGATCCCTCATACAGTTCTTCATTCATGTCATTAAGTAGAGCGTAGAACTTCGCCGCTTCTCCATTCGGATCTTCATGAGGTACACTACTTCCCGGTTCGGTAAAAGCAGTTCCACCAATATTACAATCACCAGATGCCACAAAATCCGCTGGGAACGACTGCACACCATGATTGTGCATATTAAATGCATCCCGCAACATACCTTCCATGTCATCCCCTCTATCAAACTGATGGTAAGCAGTACCAGGATAAGATACATCCATCGTTGAAGAGGAAGTACTAGGCGGGCATTCTTCATGAAATAACCATTGTTTATAACCCCGAACAAACCCATCAACAATTAGATGCTCGTATACAACCTCACGATAATGCCAGTTTATGTTGACACACTTCTTACACGGGCAAAGAATCATGTTCTCTTGGCTTGCATATTAAAATGCAAAATTTAGAAAAGTCTGTACTCCATTTCGATAATCGTTGCTAACCCTTGAAAAATTCATCCAAGACCGGACCATTTCTTAATTCTTGAAGTCTAACGTTGACAATAATTTGCACGGGTAAGTTAAAATGCCAGTTATAACCATAAATGAGTTATGTAAGTTATGTATTATGTAAGTTATGTAAGTTATTTAAGTTATGTAAGTTATTTAATTTATGTAAGTTATGTAAGTTATTTAATTTATGTAAGTTATGTAAGTTATGTAAGTTATTTAATTTATGTAAGTTATGTAAGTTAAGTAAGTTATTTAATTTATGTAAGTTATGTAGGCAATGTATTATGTAAATAATGTAAGTTAGGAAGTTTATGTATTATGTAAGTTATTTAAGTTATGTAAGTTATGTAAGTTATTTAATTTATGTAAGTTATGTAAGTTATGTAAGTTATGTAGGTTATGTATTATGTTAGTTATTATGTTATTATATAAGTTATGCAAGTTTCTATATATATATATATATATATATGTATTATGTAAGTTTATATATAAGTTATGATATATATTATTGATAAATTTGAGTTAAGTAAGTTATGATATGATTGATAAATTTAAAAAAAATATAGATTTTAAAATATATACATTAAAATGTATATAAATATGTAAGTTATTACATTGAATTTAATTGAAAAACAAATAAATATATGTTTTAATTTTTACACATTTAAGTCAATGTTTTAACTTTTTTTATGTTTTATTTGTGTTGTGTAATTTACATATTAAAATTATGGTTCATACTAAATTAAAGAGGTGAGTAGAAATGATGAAAAGAGAGGTTATATATATATATATATATATATATATGATTTGCTTGCCATGTGGTAAGCATTGTTTTATTTTATTTTTATTTTGATTTGATTTATAATGAAATGAAAAAGAAAATACATGAAAAAGAAAAATTACCAAAATTATGTGTCAAGGTTCAGGATTCAGGTTCGAGGTTCATGGTTCAGGGTAAAAAAATTACCAAAATTATGTGTCAATGACGTGAAAAAAAATCATCGAAATATCATTAAATAATTGGAAAGAGATCATAAATTATCATGAACAAAAAAAGAATGGGGCTTATTTCGGGGCTGTTTTGATTTCTTTTTATTTATGCATCAGGAATTGTTGATTAAAAAAAAATGGAGCTTATTTAGGTAAAAAGAAAAACTATGAGAACTTATTTAAATAATATATTATAATTTAATTTCTTTTTTAAATATCTAAGTGTTATTTATTTATAAAAAATAATATAAAAACTCATGAAATATATAAAATAAATTTAAAAAAAACATGACATGGCATGAAGACATTATAAATACACAAATGTGTCAAAATTTACATATAAAAGTTATTAACATGAAAAGAAAAGCTCAAACATGATATGGATATATGATTTTTCTTTGAATTCAAACACTACCAAATTATACAAATATGAAATAAGTTTAGAAAGACAAATTATTCTCTAAATAGCCTACGCAAAACACGATTTAAAATAAAAATAAAAAATCTATATAAAACAAATTATTAACAATATGTTTATATTACTCTAAATTCACCAAAAAAAAACATGTTATAAAAATTTACGAGTTAATTACAGAGCTAATTACAGAGTGCTGGAAAATCGATTACATTCTAAGAAAATTACTTTCAACAATTTTTACTGCAACATTCTGAAAAATTTAAAAATATATAACGAATAAAGAGCAGTTTACCTAAATACGAGCAGTAACAAATGCACCAAAAATTCCAAGCCATTCAAATGTTGATAAAAATAAAATCAGCAAACTTACCTAAATACGAGCAGTAACAAATGGTTAATCCACAATTTTCAGTTCTCCTTTCTTTAACAGTTGGGCAAATGCAGTGTTACTCATGGGGAACAAAACATGAACATAAGAACACTATAAATATTTTTGGGGGCCCTTCAACAATTAGAAGAACAAACTAGAAAACAAACACACAAGATCGAAACTTCTTCCCAAACCCTAGACACGCAAAAATTCCCAAATTCCCCAAATTCCCAAACAAACTTGTACAAGCTTGGTGATTGAACTTGGACCCTAAACCTCAAATTCCCAAATTACAGTGAACCAAAACCCTAAATCAAGATACAATGTTTCTAAAGAAAAAAAGCTTACCTTTTAACCACAAATTCTGCAGCTTTGATAGTATCCTCTCAATATTGACTCGTACGTTATGCTTTGTTTCTGATGATTTCTGAGTTCTCCTCTCCCTTTTTTCCTTCGTTTTTTCTCTTTCGTTTTTACCCCTTTCGTTTTCTCCTCTGTTCTGTTTCTGTTTGTCTTTCTACCTGCTGAGATATAGAGAAAATTATAAGTTAAAACACGGTACAGAAACGACGTCGTTTCACCTAAAGCTTAAGAAACATTTGCGGCGTTTTTCTGAAAAACGCCACTAAAAATTAAAGTTCAAACCGAAACGGCACCGTTTAATTAAGCTTTAATGCACAGTTCTGGCGTTTTCTGTAAAAACGCCAGTAAAAATTAATTTGCTTAAGCTATATGGGGTCGTTTAGACAATATTTTAAGTCATTTTACGGCGTTTTGTAAAAACGCCACTATAAATTAAGAGAAACGGCGCCGTTGGATTAATTTAGAGAAAATGCTAAGTTAAAAACTAGTACAGAAACGACATCATTTAGACAAAATTTTAAGACAATTTTGTGGCGCATCCTGAACAAACACCGCTATTGCTTGTACATTTACGGCGTTTTCTAAAAAGCGCCACTAAAAGTTAAAGTTCTGATCCAAAACGACGCCATTTTATTAAGCTATAATGCACATTTCTGACATTTTCTGATTAAACGCTAGTAAAAATTAATTTGCTTAAGCTAAACGAAGCCGTTTAGGCAATATTTTATGTCACTTTTGCGGCGTTTTGTATAAAAACGCTACAAAAATTAACAGAAACGGCACCGTTGAATTAATATAGAGAAAATGCTAAGTATAATAGCATGTACAGAGAAGGCGCCGTTTAGCAAAAATTTTAAGACACTTTCGCGGCGTTTATTGAACAAACGCCGCTATAGCTTGTGTACTTGCGGTGTTTCTAGACAAGAGCCACAAAGAATGAAGGTTCTAATCCGAAACGATGTCGTTTTGTTAAGATTTAATGCACATTTCTGGTGTTTTCCTTTAAAGCGCCACTAAAAATTAATTTGCTTAAGTTAGACGTCGACATTTAGCCAATAAACGACGCCGTTTTGTTAAAATAGAAAAAATGCTAAGTTAAAAATCATGGACAAAAACGGCGTCGTTCAACCAAAATTTTAAGTCACTTTTGCGCCGCTATTGCTTAAGCATTAGCGGCGTTTTTAATAAAAACGCCACTAATTGTTAAAGTTCTAATAAAAAATTGCGCCATTTTATTAAGCTTCAATGCACAGTTCTGGCGTTTTTTTGAAAAACGCCACAAAATAATTATTTTACTTAAACCAAACGGTGACGTTTTAAATAATTAATTCTAAACTTTTTAAGTAATATTTATAAGAATTATATAAAATTATAAAGTTTAGGTTTTCTTGTCTTTTTTGTTTGTATTTTTATTTCATTTCTTATAATTTGGTCCTATATATATATATATCCAAAATAATTAATTATACCTATATATATATATATCCATCCATATATATATATCAATACTTTTTTTAACTTATTTATTAATTCTATTTAAACTAATATTAATTAAATACATCAATTGGTTTAGATTAAAATTTTAAAATATATTTTAAAAAAACTAATTACTCTAAACCCAAAACTCTGATCTGACTCCAAAATCCCTAAACCTTAAATCCCTAACTCTCAACTTCTAACCCCTAAACCTTAAATCCCAAACCCTAAATCCATACAAGTGTCCACCAAGCATTGTTATTCCATTAACATATGTAAGTGTGTCCACCAAGCTCTGTTTTTTATTCTATTTATTGATTTTTTTTCTATTTCTTTAAGAATTATTGTTTTATCGTGCTTTAATGCGGTGTTTTATTAATTATTTCAGATTTGGTTGGTTAATAATTTTTATTTATGTTCAAAACTAATTAAGATCTAAACCCTAAGTCCCTAACTGTTAACTTCTAACCCCTAACCCCTAAACCTTAAATCCCAAACCCTAAATCCATACAAGTGTCCACCAAGCTTTGTTATTCCATTTACATATGTAAGATCTAAACCCAATACCCTTACTCGACCCGCCTAAATCTCTGGCTAAACCATAAATCCCTAACTCCTAACCCCTAACGTCTAACCCAGCCCCCGACCCCTAAACATTAAATCTGATCAGCTCTTAAACCATAATCCCTAAATCCATATATATACACTCCTGATCAATTATAATAACCTTAAAATAGTAACCCGGCCTTAAATCTGACCTAGATAAAATCTTAAATTAATAATCATATATATATATTATACCCTAAACCTAAAACCCTAAATTAATTATAGTGAGAATTAATTAATTCAATATTTTAAATTTAAATTAATACTATCTCTTTTATGATTATATAAGAAATTTTTTATGATTATAAATTAAAAAACAATCAATAATCATGTACCTAAAAAACTTTAAAATTCTTTTAAAAAATAACATTTTAATTTTTCCATGTGTTTTTATTTCAAATTCTTTCTACGTGTTATTTTTTTTCTAAAGATTTTAAATATTCAATTAGAAATAAGTTCAATTTTATTTAATAAATATAAATAATAAACAAATTAAGATAAAATGATTTTTGTGGCGCTTTGTCAAACACGCCGCTAAAAACCAGAACATTAGCGGCACTTACCCATAAACGTCACTAAATCCCCCGAAAGCTCCGAAAACGGCATCGTTGGGCTTACGTATTTTTGTGGCGCTTTCTAAAAAACGCCACTAAATCGCCAAAAGCTCAAAAAACGGCGTCGTTAGGCTTAGGTATTTTTGCAACGCTTAACTAAAAACGCCGCTAAATCAGTGAAAAGCTCAGAAAACGGCGTCGTTGGGCTTATGTTTCTTTGCGGCGCTTTACCGTAAACGCCGCTAAAGCCCTGAGCGTTAGCGGCGCTTACCCAAAAACGCTGCTAAATCCCCGAAAGCTCAGAAATGACGTCGTTGGGCTTACTTTTTTTGTGGCGCTTTTTTAAAAACGCCGCTAAATGCCTGAGCCTTAGCGACAATTTCTTAAAAAACGCCGCTAAATCCCCAAAAGCTCAGAAAACGGCGTCGTTGGGATTAGGTATTTTGCGGCGCTTTATGGAAAACGCCGCTAATGCTTATTTTTAGCGGCGTTTCCATGATGCGCCGCTAATGATCTTTAGCGACGTTTTTTATCCAACCGCCGCTAAAAACACCGCTAAAAGCCTGTTTTGGTGTAGTGATTAGGGACCTAGAACTTTCAATCTATAACATAATTTCATGATAGCTTTCAATTTATCCAATTTAGTCCCTAATGTCACAAAATTATCTATAAATCTTAACTTAATTTCTAACTTAATCCTTGACATATCTCACTATCTAACAATCACTTCAATTTTAAGCTTAATTTCATCAATTATGCTTTTAATGACATAACAATTAAATAAATTAAAATATAAGTTAGCTAAATCAAACTTCCATATTTCAAAATTCATATATTCAAGAAAAATATGAATACGTTAAGAATTTTAGACCAATTTGCAAAGACTATGAAAAGGAAAATTTTCTTTCTTTCTTCTTCACTTGGACAGCCGAAGAGAAGATGATGGCTTTTTGATTCCATCCACTAACATCTAATATATATATATTAGGATTAGTTTATTAATTAATCATGTTTTATTTGTTTAATTAAGATAATTATTTACTTATTAATTATAATTATAAAACCAATGATTGTCATCATCATTTTCCACTATCACATAAGAAATAATTATTTAATAATTATTTTGGTCCCTTGGTTAATTACCAATTGGGTCCTCAAGCATTTTCTAATTTAAAACTCAATATAGATTGAACTTTTACAAATTAGTCTCTGAACTTTAATTAATGATTTTCTCGGTTAAATTACTTAACCGTTCTTCAATATATTTTCATACTAACCCCGTAAATATTCTTATTTTATCCTTACCCTAAACCCTAAATTTTGACAGGAACCATCAAAAGCGATAATCATTGGTGTGCAATTTTGAAATTGGAAAAAGTAAGATTGTAGGGGCTAAATCTCAAAATATGTAGAAGGTCAGCTAGGAATTGATATCAGCATTAAAGAAAATGAGTTTTTTTATTTTATTATGATTGTTATAGTCTTCAGGGCAGGAAATTGGGTTAGAAGAATTTTAAGTCATTTTCTTGCGTCAAAATTAAAAGATGGAGGCATTGAATTGAATGTTGTGGGTTTTTCCCATAAATATTACAGCACAAATATAATCTTTACACACAAGAAACCAATAAAGTAGGCATTCAAATTTACTTGAAAAAATGGATTAATTTAAAATTCGAATTTTTTCAACTTTTTTGAATCAAATCGAGTTTTACTCACCGTCTAGAATTCTATCTAAATGGGTAATTATTTCTTAATGGGTTTGTGGGGAAGATAAGAAGCTGTGGGAATCTACCGGAATAATTAATAAATTAGATTTTTAGTAATGCTTTTGGTAAATTAATAATTTAGTTGTTGACCGGTTGAAAGTGACATTAATCCAGTCATGATTCTAAAATATTAGTATTAGAATAAATATATAATTGATAGAGATAATAAAATGTGTATATTGAAACAAAATGTATAAAATTCATTAAAATTAAGTTTTTATTGAATGGTAAATTTAAGGTTTTAGTAATCTAATTAGCGCGAGTTTAAATTCCTTTTGTTAAAATGATAATAATTATAGAAAGATATTTCCTAATTTCCTAACTCAATTACGGGTTTAATAAACTGCTAATGAAAATTAAAATATTGAAACTTCCTAATCTTTATAATAAAATATTTAAATATTGAAATTTGAAGTGGTTCATATTAAAAAAACAACATTTAGAATGAGATAAGCTGAATTATAAATGGACAAAAATGAAGATGATCCCGTTGCTGTCCCAATGCACATTAATGAGTGACGTTTCTGGTTCTAATGTCCGAGTTGAGGGGTCGTTCGTGCAATCTCTTCTACATAAATGTTTATGGTAAACTTCAGTTAATTATTCTACAATTTTAGTTAATTAGCTTTTAAAGTTCATCTTTGGTTAATTTGTTAATCAACCTCAATCCTTGGTTACTCATTCAATTATTAGAAAGTTTTCGACTTCATTATGTAAAGCTACACATTAATTACTAATATTATCGTTTTCTAACAATTTGTTCTCTCGTTCGTTAACTTTAAAAATATTTAGGGTCTGTTTGTTTGGTGGAAAATATTTTCCGGAAAATATTTTCCTTAATTTCCGGTGTTTGTTTCGTGGAAAATGAATTCCTATAGGAAAACATTTTCCAAAACACGGGTAAAAGCAAAGCCAATTTATGGAAAATGTCTTACCGATTTCTAAGCCGTAAGACATTTTCCCTTCTCTTCGTTCTCCCTTCCTCTCTGTCCATCGTCCCTTCTCTTCGTTGGCCTCACCAAGTAAATCTCTGCCTCGTCATCTCCGTCGGTCGACCGACCGTCATCCTTACCTCTGTATTTTGAAGAAACTTAGCAGCCACAGTCGAGAAAAGAAGACCCAGAAGGTTTCTCTCTCTGTCATCAACATGTATTTTGCCTATAATTTATGAACAGATATCTTGCTGTTTCTACTGGTTTTGACTTTTAGGGTTTAGATTTTTTTGTTTATAGTAATTGCTCTCGCTTTGCTTGGTTATAGTATGTATAAATTTGTATTGATTTGGTAACAGAGGAAGCTAGTTGGATTCCTAATCAATGGGGTCATACTCGATTTAGAGCCTTAATTGTTTCTGCAGACAACGCGACAAATCAGAAACATTTAAGTGGTTTGCGCTCACTTTAAAAGGCAAGTTTCTGAACTTTTAATTGGTCCTCATCTGCATATATCTTCATTAGTGCCCTCATAATTATGTTTACTATATAATTTCTTCATTATTATTGTTGTTGGGTATAATTCTGAATAATCATTGCTGTGTTTCCTTATTGTGGTTAATAGGTTTGTAAAAAAAAGCATGCATGTCCCCCCCTTCTCACAATCAAAAACCTTGTCTAAGATGCTGGGGAAGCTAATGCTAACTTTTAGGATTCTTGCACTGGCCTAATTACAGTATAATTATAAATGTTAATAAGTCATTGCCCTTTCGCTTTTACTCTTGATAACTTGATTCTCTCCAAGTGTTTATTTGACATTAGATGTCTATGAGAGCATCTCCTACCATGATTTTCCTTAGATTCTAAGCAAATTGGTTTTGTTCAAGCAGTCAATGCATGACCATGTTGATGCTTGGCCATTCAAGGAACCAGTTGATGCTCGCGATGTCCCTGATTATTATGACATTATCAAAGACCCCAAGTTATTACAGTTGCAAGTGGTATAGAATATCATCATCAAATTATTTCTCATGATAACTTAGGCTTCAGTTTACAGAGATGCTAGTTTGTTTAGAACAGTTATTGTTATGCTAATGGATCAAATATATACATGTATGTATGCATATATATTTATTAAAGATCCTTGAATATTATCCTCAAACTGTTGTTCTTGAATATCTGGACTTGTTTTTTTTTGTCATAAACTATTTATGCATATCTCGAATGAGCCATCACTTGCGCCACAAAATGACCTCAGGGAATTCAATTGACCTTATTGCTTTGGTAGTATCATAGATGTGGTCAAAAAGATTATTTTTTTGGGGTAAATCACTAATTAGGATCCATATATAATGTGTTTTTGATTAAACTACTTGTTGAATCATATCATTATGTTTGAAGAATCATCCAAATGATTGCTTTGATTGCCACTTTTTTTTCTCTTTTGATAAACTTTTCCAGCAATTTGATATGATACATAGTTTCATGACACTACTGTAATGATTTTTAATCGTTTGCCCGACATACAAAATCAATGGTGAAAAAGCTGTACATTTGAACCCTCGGCCTCAAGCTAAAGATGCCAAACCATCGACGAAATTTGTGGAAGATACCTTCAAGACCCTTCTAATAGATTTTTCTCTATCGCATGCAAGGTATGCAAATTCAACCCCATTTTTTCACCACTTGAATTCCCTCATTTCCTTTTACGAATCATAAACAAATGTTTGTGTTTCAATATGACACTGAAACCGAACCGATAAAATTGAATTACCGATACGAGAATTCCCTTATGTTTCATGGAAATACAATAAAAATTCACCTGAAATAAGTACAGAAGAAAAGCAATCATCTCTTTCATCAACTGATGTTTCGGAGGAGACAAAGACATGGGTGACCAAAAGTCTATTAAAGCCTAGGAAAAGAGTGAAGAAAAGGAAAGGCATTCCTCATAGAGCTCCAGTCAGCTAATAACTCAAGAGTTTTTGGTAGATACTCAACAAAGGGTACTTAAAATAACTTTTAATAGTTGGATCAAATCATACATTTTTTTTTTGTTTGGCAATGAATTGACGTTGGTCTTCAAGTTTAGACCCTCATTTTGGAACTTAGTTGGGGTTGGTTGCGAAAGGCAGTCCCACAATGCCATTAAAGACTGATTTTTTTTTTTGTTTTGGTTCTAGCTGAGATTGTACAGCATGTGAAAATGGTTTTGAATTGAAGTTGATGGGCTGCATATAACAATGTTTTCAAAGACCTATTGTATCTACCCCTCCTTTGACAGATTTCATTGGATCTATTATATGATTTTGTTCTTCTTTCGGTAGCATTCCTTTTTCATGGTTTCACTAAAAGCATTATTTTCAATTTATGATGGTTAATATTCTAGCTTAATAATTGAGTATTATTATATATTTAATTTGATTTATTTATTTATAAATAAATCATTGCAATATATGTAAAAACAATTTAAAATATAAATTTATTAATATGTATATAAATAATTGAGTATTATTATAAATAAATCATTGCAATAAAATATAAAAATTTATTAATATATGTAAAACAATTTTTCCGGAAAATATTTTTGAAATCACAAACAAGAGAAAATATTTTACATAGATTCAATCAAACACCGTAAAATATTTTCCAAGAAATCATTTTACGAAAAGTAAAACATTTTCCAGAAATCATTTTACGGAAAATATTTTACTGGCAATCAAACGGACCCTTAATTTAGGTACTAATGTTTGAATCCATTTATGTTTTGATTACTTGCCGTTAAATTAATAACGAAAAATCTTTTTTTTAAACAGTACAATAACACATTTAGTTCGCAATATTTGATATTCTATAAATTTAACCCTTCATATTTACAAGTTCTATAAATTTGATCCACAAACTTCTTAACCAAAGCTTCCAGCTTTTAATAGAGGAATTTCACATCTATAAATTTCTAAAACTCAAAAAAATAAAAACCTCTCTAAACTAACAAGTTGTTTTCTAAGTCAATTCCTAATACCAATGAGTTTATCTTTAATTTTTTTTCCTTTTCCTTTTTTTCATTATTTTCTTCTAAACAATATATTTTATAACCCGTTTGATTAATAAAATTAAGAAAATAGAAAATCCTTAAAAAAAAAGCAGTTTAGATTTACTCTTGTTGCTAATCTTGTGATAGTTTCTTCAAGGTATATAGAAATAATCCTCGAAGTTAGTTCTTAAAATTGGAAATTAAATCCAGAGTTAAAAATTATGGCTTCAAAAATCTAATTGTTCAATCAATAATTATATAAGAAGAATTTATGAAAATTTAATTTTTCATAAGAAAAATGTGAAAGAATATATTCAATTTCCTTTTGTTACATTGATAATGATTTTTTTTTTTAATTTTATAAATTAATGAAGAGATTATTATATAGTTATTTGTTTTAATTTTTAAATCCACAATAAGCAACACGTATCACCAACTCTTAAATAAAATGATAAAACACACTTGAGCACACTCGAATTCATGTCTTCCTACACTAACAACAATACCAATATCAACCAAGTTCAAGACTCAACCAGCACATCATCTCTATTCTTTAGTATTAATTAATTTAAGTTTAAATAAAATAATAAATTTACTTATTTTGATGATGATGATGATATAACTTTTTATGTTTTTACATTTGTAAAAGAAAAAAAAAGGAAAATTAAGGACCCACATAAATATAAAAAAATGGAACTCAAATAAACAAATTCACAAGATCATGATCCTTTCCAACACCAGACACAGAGGTTGTGATTGATTCAAACACCATCAACAGGTCATTTTTTTAGAGTGTTGAAACCTGTTAAGCCAATATCCAATCCCCCAACTACAGACTTCCAGCTTCTTTATCACATTTAGGCAACCCCTTAATTTAACCCCAAACTACATCAAATGTCAAATCCTCATCCAAACTTGAGTTTTCCCATCTGCCACCGACCACCTCATATCCACCATCTTGGGTAAAAGGACAACAGAGTGCCCCATGCTGATCGTGGTGTGAGGGTAGCTATACAGTGTAGGGGCAGTCCCCATAAACCAGATTTTGATAAGCAGAGAATTGCATTTTATCATTACAAACTATTTTGTTACAACAAAAAATTTATCCTCTGTGTTCAATTTTTTTTATATCGAACTGGAACTGGCAACTAACCAGGCTTTGAGCAATCTTAAAATAGGGGCAAGCTTGGAGGGAAGCGCACATGCATCCATTGTCTTTCGTATGTTGATAAATGGCTCCATCCAATTTCATCAAGCAAAGAGAGCTTCAATTCATAGAGTTTTTTCTTTGGAGGCTCTCCATCATCCTGAATCATCTCATTTACTACCTGCAACAGTCGATAATTGAATTGAGCTCAAGTGAAGCCACTTGTTTAGGCTTTCATTTGAAGAATTTTCTATCCGGTAACAGGGGAAATTACCACATTTACAGTCAACCAACGCATTAATGTGAAAACAAAACCTTATCAAAAGCCCAATGCACACTAATTAGCACATGCATAGGTTTTTATGGAATGGGACTGACAATCATGCTTTTCTTCAATCAAATATGTTTCATAAATTTTTTTATGCAGGCTGACATGCGAAATAAACCATCAGTAATATAACAATGACTAAGTGCTATTTTTTTTCCAAATAGTAATAATTAGTTTAATAACTACACTATGCCACTTAGATTATCCTGACAGAAAATACCTTTAGAGCGGTTCCAAGTCTTCCACATCGTCTCTCACGCAGTACAGAGAGAGTGCCGTATTTAGAGGATTTCAGATCTACCCATTTCGTTAGTTCTTTAAAGTTCTCCTCAAATAAATCTGACTGGACATCAGAGCCCACAGCAGATTGGCCTCCAGTTTGGTCCGAGTCTTTTGTGCCTTCAATAGCAGCCAAGACTGAAGCTTTCTCACCCTATAGCAGTAAAGACAATAAATTCTAATTCTTATGAAGATGATAAGCTACAATTACTGATTTTGTTGTTACATGTCTTGTATATGAGCAGATATCATCTCATTTTACAGTAAAAGAATATAATCAACATCAGAATGAAGAATGCTATAAAACAATGAACTAAAAGATTCCCACTAAAGTTGTAGACTAATGTACAGGAAAATTGTGCAGCAGGACTTACGACAGTAGAAAATCTTTGATTACATATATCAACCTGCCCCCTAAAACAATAAAGAGGAAGATCCAACAATGACATACTGCTGTTTTACATTCATGTTTCCATTAGCTCACAAGATGTGAAGAAAGCAAGTAAATCCTTGACTTATGTTGGTGACTATGGTCCTACGCAGGAGGGAGATAAGATAGAGATATTCAAGTCCTTAAGCCTCCCCAAAGATTTAACTTTCTGAGAGTGGTCATGGATTTTATTTACATGCCGTTATTTCAGTCTCATCTCTGCATTCTCTTCCCCTCATTAAAGAAAACGAATTACTGGTAGTAGCCAATATCAGCTAGGATACAAGTTATTAGAACATAACCATGTGATATGTATACCAATGACTACCTTTAGAGTTTCAATCTCAGCCAATGCCAGTCCTTTTTGGTATAGTGCCTGTGCTAATTGGTTGCGAGAAGTCTCCATCTTCTTCTTATTTTTCTGAAGAAATAAAAATCATAAAAGTAAAGATCAAAATCTTGTGAGTATACATAAAGAGATGAGATAGTAGCATGGATGACACACTCAAGAGCATCAAACTTCTTAAAAAAAGAAAGTAGCATGTTTAGTGACTTTAATTCTGATAATATACTTTCCTGAATTCCTAAATGGAATTGTACAGCATGGTTAAGGGAAGGGGAAGGGGAAAGGCAAACAGGCAATCTAAGTAGTACCTCAGCCTCCTCATCCTCTGGATCACTTTTGAGTGAAAAGAATTTTGCCAGTTCATCTCTGTCTATACTATCAATCACCTCATTTGCTGCATCTATAACCTGCATGGTCAAATTATATTAAGAAAATTTATTTTTAGTTTAGGTTTTCCCCCTTTTAGTTTTGGAATATTGTGAAGTTGAACAGACAAAACCCTGATTATTTGTCTCAAAGCTTCTGCTTTTATATCTGTAAACTCCTAGCTAGAATTAATTATTAGCCAGTACGTCTTGCCAAGCACATAAACTTCAACGAAACAAGGGGCAACCTCAACAAGACACTTTCCCAAGCAGACATAAGAGAGGCATCAATGTTTACATACCAAACTCTGCTTCCCTAATACTCACCTCATCATAATGCTGGGTTTTGTCATCAATATTGTCACGAGAAAGCAAACTTTCCATGATCTTCACAAGCAATGGAGTGTATTCAGGGTATTCAGACTGCCAGATAGCACATAATAAATGTTAATTGATACAAAGCACAAATTACAGCCAATTGAGCAGTTCCAAATTACTAAAAGAAAGACACCATCTGTTCTTGCAGTAAGAATCTATATCTAGATATAGATGTCATATAAAACAGATTCTACTTTCAGGAATTATATGCCAATTTAAACACAGATGAATTCAAGTAGTTACAATAGCAACCTTCTCACATTGAAAAATTGGCATGTGTAACACTGGCACAAAACTTTCTTCACCATGTTTGACAACAATTTAGACAGTTATAAAACAATATTCAGCTTGTATTTGAAGAGCTAACAAAATTTGGTGCAGGAAATCATTGTTTCAGGCGTAACTTGTATATAAATTTTCACATCTCTAATTCCTATATATGATTTTGCTACAAGTATACCTCAGTTTTCAACAGGAAAAAAACAGAAAATATGCTAGACTTGGATTGTGGTAGACACTAGCCCAGTGACTGCTTGATACAAAGTTTGAAAAAACTAACTCTTCAAACAATGCCTAGGGAGAGAGGATGCTTCCTCAGAAAGAGATGCACCTTTCTTCTAATCTTTGGAAAGAATATACCTAAACTAAAAAAAGGTTGACATAGAGTTCTAACCTTGAGCAATTGAGCTAACTTTTTCCATTCTGAGCGACCTTCATCAGTATCTTGCTTCAGACTTCCAAAAACCTTTAGCTTTGCATCTCGAACCTAATTGAAGAGTTGAACAAGCATTATTCTATATGTTGACATCAAAGAAAATAGATGTTTTAAATTGAAAAGTATAAGGCCTTATCACAAGCAAAGAATTGATATGAGAGGATACAACAATAGAACATGCAATTTTAATTATTATTCAGCCATTCAACCATTGCAATTTATTACCAATGGTAATTGCTACAAGTTGGCAATTTAGAGTTGCCTTCGGAATCAGCCCCCATGACAACATTGCAAATGCTTAAAGGGTGTTTGGTTTAAGGAATGTAAAATTACCTTCAATAATAAGATTATGGTAATGTAAGATTACGGGGTGAAATGCGGATGTTACATTATCTTGTGTGGTTCATTTGGTTGGCATGCAAGAATTTGATGATTGGTTGGCAGAATATAAGATTACCTATAAGCACATTTTACTAAATTATTCTTGTTATAGAGTTTGTTATTTTAACAAATTTAGTTGCTTTAATACTTTTTAGTCTTAATTTTAATATAATTATGATAAATTATAATAATTATTGTTTTATTACAATTTATATATTAATAAGTAATTATATGATGTTGAAATAAATTTATAAATCATATTTATAATCATAATTAATATATTAATAAATAAATCTTTAGAGTAAATGTAATAATTATAGTTTTAAAATATGAAATTTACCGTTTTGCTGTTAAAGAAAAAGGAGAGATTCTTGTTTTTAGTTAGACTTGAACTTTATTTGGGAAAAAAGGAAAAAAGACGAAACTAATTAAAATAAAAAAAATAAAGGGTAAATTGGTCCAAATTTAATTTTATGCTCGTAAACTAAGATAACCTAAAGAATGGGTGGTATTGCGATTACACCCTATATTCCGAATCTTGACACTATTTGGAAATATCAGATTACGAGGTAACCAGAATGTTGAGAATCCAAACAAGATAATCTTATTCTAGAATGTAAGATTACAAGGTGTAATGTTACATTCGGCAAACCAAAGACACCCTTAATGTATCAAACACATTGACAACAAACACTTTACTATACAGTGATAGGATCCCACAGAAATGGAAGGACTCAAACAGAAACAGTGACCAGATTCCAAAGATGTTAAGATGTATTATGTCATTGATAGTAAGTTTGAAACTGTAAAGAATGGTGTAGCACAGCTATTTTCAGACTAAAGCATCAGAATGAATGTCAGATATAAATTTTTAGCTATTAAGGGAACAACTTTTGTAGTTTGTTTGCCTTACCAAATTTCAGACATAAGAAATAAATGAACAAAATTAACTTCCTGTAGTATCTAGAAACGAACAGCATTTATGTATTTCCTCTACAGCAGACAACCTGCTGCAAATTGGAACTAATATTGAAAATTTGCAAACCTGATGCTTGGAACCTCAGTGGACAGTTGCAAAAAATATAATAGTTCTATAACCACAAAAGTAGAATCATCATAACACTCAGGTAAGAACATTAGACAACTTTCAAATTGCAGAAAAGCTAAGTATCCAGAGGAAATCTGTTCCAGTTTTCATAATTGATACCATTCATAGTAAAAATCTTGAAAAAGGAATAAATAAAATAAATATTCAAAGCAATAAACGCTAGAAGAAACCATGACTATATGGGTTTTTGACAACTATCCATTATATTAAAATGGTTAATAAGAACTTATTATAGTTTCATAACAAGAAAACAATGATGAAATAAAACTTTGCATCCATTAAATCCACAGGTACCAAGTTTAACGTATACCTCTTCTTCTAAACGCTCAGCTATAGGTTTAGTGCAAGCTGCCGAAGAACCTTTTCTTTTGTCTTCATCTGTCTGTCAATAAAATACTATTAACCATGGCAGAATAAACAAGAAGGTAAATATCAGCAGTGCATCATTTTAACCATAGAAGCACTATTTAGGCCAGTCCAAACCAAACATGCTGAAATAAAAATATGTAGATACTCCATATGTAAAGGCAAATATATCACGACCTTGTTGGGTGGTATCACATAAGAGATCTGATAAGATACAGGATTCTTTCGTGGATCTTTTCCCTCTTCCTGACCAGCATATGATAGTTTCCCATGTGATATTGCTCCCAGCAATATAGATCCTTGTGAGGAGTTCTGAAGGAACAATCCAAGTGTTACTGTACATCTTCTATGCTATTAATAAAGTAAAAGAGACATCAATAAATGTAATACCTTTGGAAGCTTATCCTGGTTTGGTGGACTTAAATAAAATGCTTCTTTTTTCCTAGAAAATAATGCGTCAAGTCAACTACATTTACAAATAAGAAAAGACTGTACATAGAGTTGTTGAGTGTCTATATGAACTATAATTAAACATACCCTGGAACCAAAACAGATGATTTGAAGGTGCCATTTCCCATCACAAGGCCATCTGGTTCAGAGAAAAAGTTCAATCGAACAACATCCTAGTTTCAAAATAACCACAGGAACTGTAGTGAGCATACCTCATTGTTGACTGTTGACTAATCGTACAACAATATTGTAGGGATTATTATTTGATAGCTGATAATTAGGGATTGTAAATTATTTAGTTGCCCTTTTTCTTCCTTCTTATGTGTGTATAAAAGTATTGTAATCCTCCACAAGGGAGATATGAGGAAAACCTAAAATTTCTTCATCAAAACTTCTTTTTCCGCTGCCAATTTCGTTTCTAACATGACATCAGAGCCTAAATTCCGGATTTAGGGATTTATATTTTTTCTAAACCCTAGAATCTCAAAAATTAGGGTTTCCCTCTTTAGGCTTGGTTTTTGTTCTCACTGCCGGCAAAACCCTAAAGTCCGGTGACCAAAAATCTTTGCGCATGGTCTTTCACGTGCCGCTGTCAGTATCCTTTCTGTTCTTCACGTTCCGGCGCGTGTGCTTCACCCCACCAGAGTTTTGTCTTCCGGTTGCCTCCTTTGGCCTCGTAACTGTGTTAAAACCTTCCCTTTGCTGTTGAATGGTACGGGAATTTGAAGATTTTGGGTATTGTTTTTCCTCTTGAACGTTGGGTATTTTTTCTGTTTTTATTGCTGTTATTTTTTTGGGGCTTGGAGTATGTTTTTCTAATGGCAATAACAGAACAGAGAAAAAGGCTGGTTCAATTAGTTCGACAATCCTTCCTTACTCATAAGTCTCGTTAAGCTTTATGGAAGGAAATATCCTGTATGGTCGCGCTTGTGTTTGGCCTTCATCAAAGCAAGAGGCTTACAAGGATATGTGACTAGAACGACAAAGAAACCAGCTGAAAATGATCCTACCTTTACCTTTGATAAATGGGACTCAGAGAATTCCCTTGTATGGCCTTGGCTTATTAATGCAATGGAGTCGCATATTTCAAAGACTTATTTGTTACTCGATACTGCAGCAAAAAATGGGAGGCAGTTGCTCTTACCTATTCTAAGAACGGAAATGATGCTCGAGTCTTCGAATATGAGATAAAGTTCATAATACTAAGCAAGGTGAGATGCAGAAACTTGATTATATCATGACTTTCAAGCAAATTGTACAGGAGATGCATTTAAATTTAAAAATTTGATTGCAAAAGAGCGGGTCTATGATTTCCTTGTCGGGTTAAAGCATGAGTATGAACAAATAAGGGTTCAGGTGCTTGGCAAAACTCCCTTTCCTTCACTTGAGAAAACTGTTGCTCCTGTTCAGCAAAAAGAGAGCCCTCGGAGTGCTATGCTCTATGTGACACCTATTGAAAATGCCAGATTGGTGGCTAGTGGCACACAAAAGCAGCCAAAAGCAAAGAATCCTGAAAAAGATCACTTATAGTGTGATTATTGTGGCAAGCCAAGGCATATAAAGGAGACTTGTGGGAAACTTCATGGTCGACCCACCAGAGGAAGAGGAGGAAAAAGAGCTAATCAAACTCGTGGTCAAGCAAATTTGTCCGAAAGCAAAGTGTCATCCAAAGAGGTAGCTTCTACTGAGACATTTTCTTCAGATGAAATTCAGCATCTTCGGCGTCTCTTGTCCCAACTTGGCTCTTCCTCTAATGCAACATCAGCTAATAAATGTCTTTTCTTGTTTCCAATCTTTTCATAAGATGATTAGTACTTAGTTTGATGCTAAGGTGAAAATTTTGAGAAATGATAATGGCACAGAGTACAACTTTGAGGATCATCTATAGTCTTATGGAATCATCCACCAAACTACTTGTCCCAGAACTAGTGCACAAAATGGAGTAGCTGAAAGAAAGAAAAGACATTTATTGCAAGTTGCTCAATCCTTGATATTCACTATGAATCTTCCAAAAGCTTTATTGGGAGATGCGATTCTAGCAGCACCATATCTTATTAATAGAATGCCACTAAAACACTTGATTTTAAGGGACCTTTAGAAGTTCTACAAGGAAAAAGGGATTATGTTGTTCCTCTAAAGGTGTTTGGGTGTGTTTGCTTCATTCACACTCGAAATGTTGGGAAGCTGGACCCTTGGGCTCTTAAATGTGTTTTTGTTGGATACTCCCCTAAACAAAAAGGCTACAAATGTTATCATCCTCCATTCAGGAAATATTTCGTCAGCATGGATGTTACTTTCTGTGAGGATGAATCTTACTTTGACCAATCACCTTTTTAGGGGGAGCACGTGAAAGAAGAGATGATGCATGTGGTGTCTAGTTTTGTTACTTTAGAGATGTTACTCTAAGGGAAGAATCTGCTCAGGGGAAGACTATGGGGTGCTTGGATAGGCCAAATTTTAGGACTTACACAAGGAGGAATAAGGTAGAAGAAGCCATCAACGCAAAGAATCTTACTCTCTTGGTGAGTCATCCATAACTCCTAGTTCTACTAATGATTTAGATTTACTAATAGCTCATAGGAAAGGTGTTAGGTCTTGTACTAAACATCCTATGTCTAACTACATTTCCCATGACTCGTATCCTCTTCCTGTAGAGCTTTTGTTTTGTCCTTGTCCTTTGTGTTTGTTCCACATGATTGGCAGGAAGCTTTAAAAAACCCAAGGTGGAGGGAAGCTATGACCAAGGAAATGAAAACTTTGGACAAGAATAGTACTTGGGAATTAGTCATTTTGCCACCAGGAAAAAAACCGGTTGGGTGAAAATGGGTGTTCACTATGAAGCACAAAGGTAATGGTTCAATTGAGATATCCAAAGCTAGGTTGGTTGCTTAAGGGTTCACTTATGGAGTGGACTATCAGAAGACATTCGCCCCTGTTGCTAAGATGAATACTATCAAAATTTTGTAGTTTTGTGCGGTAAATCTTGATTGAGAACTACAACAATTTGATGTTAAAAATGTCTTTTTACATGGAAACTTAGAAGAGGAAGTGTACATGAAGATTCCTCCTGATTTGATAATAAATCACAAGGCAAAATGTGTGGATTAAAGAACACCTTTGTATGGTTTGAAACAGTCTCCTACAGCGTGGCTTGACAAGTTCAAGAAAGCCATAATCTCTTCTGGCTATCAACAAAGCAATGCGAATTATACTCTTTTCATAAAACATCAAAAAGGTAAGATCATTCTCCTTATAGTATATATTGATGACATTATAATAACAAGTGACGAAAGAGAAGAGATTGCTTGACTTAAAAATCTGTTGGCAGAGGAGTTTGAAATTAAAGATCTTGAAAAGCTAAAATACTTTTTGGGAATTGAAGTAGCCAGTTAAAAAAAATAGATTCATTTCTCAAAGAAAGTATATTTTGGATCTTTTGACAGAAACATTAGTAAGTCAATTAATGCATGATCCTCGAGTCTGTTGCG
This sequence comes from Gossypium raimondii, assembly GCF_025698545.1. Classification (NCBI taxonomy): domain Eukaryota; kingdom Viridiplantae; phylum Streptophyta; class Magnoliopsida; order Malvales; family Malvaceae; genus Gossypium; species Gossypium raimondii. Next base: position 28,960,337 of record NC_068572.1, on the reverse strand, counting down.
AGCTGAAATGTTAGCAGAGGAATTTTCTAAGCTAAGTCAAAACTGGGAGTTTAAGATTAAGTGATACGGAGCGTTTAGTTATAACAGATTTTTGTCCACGTCATTTCTTTCATTGTAATTTCTTTAAAACCTGCATGTTTTGCATGGGAAGCATCATTCAAGGAATTATTCAACAGATTTCTCTCTCTTTTGCTCCCTTCTTCGACCTCTCTCTCTCTTTTCTCTCCCGTATCAAAGGTATCAGAGCCTTCACGATCCCTTTTCGTGGAAGGTGTATCGACAAGGTTGCAAAAGAAGGTAGGCAATATGCAGCAGGAACTTTTGAAAATGTAAGAGGAAATCGTGCAATTGGAGACCAAAATGGAGACCAAAATGGATACCCGACTACAAGATTTCAAAACCGAGATTAATGGTGATCTTCAAGCTTTGCTGAGTCAGTATTTTGGACCACCGCCAACAGGGTCTTTAGCAAATGTTCCACAGGATAAGGGGAAGGGGGTTTTGGGAGCTCCTCCTGGGTTCTTACCTAAGAATGCCGAGCTACCTCAGATGCAAACGGATCCCTTGGGTTCTAATGGAGGTAATGTACAATTGAAGAATTCTTCGTTTGTTTTGGGAACTTCAGCCCCATTTAGCCGTTTGGAATGTCCCAAGTTCGACGGCACCGACTTTCGGGGATGGTGGACCAAGTTGGAGCAATACTTTGAAGCGGAAGGTACCCCTGATGCTTGTAAGGTTCGCCTTGTAATGTTGAACTTGGAAGGCCGAGTGTTGGAGTGGCATCATTTCCACTCTCAGCGTCATGGAGGTTTGCACATGCTGTCTTGGCCGACGTATATAAAAAGCCTTCAGGATCGTTTTGGTTGCGGGATTTTCGGAGATCCGATGCGTGAGTTGGTCAACCTGAAACAATAAGGTACTGTTGAGCAATTTCAAGATCTTTTTGTCGGGTTACTTAATCAACTCCAATTGCCTGAATCATATGCTCTTAGCATCTTTCTGGGAAACTTGAAAGCTAAAATCGGTCATTATCTGGATCTATTTGCCCCATCAACGCTAATGGACGCTTTCCAGTTAGCTAAAAAAATTGAAGTTCTTGTTTCGAATCCGAGGAAAGGGTCAGCAACTTTTGGTGTTACTTCCCCTACAAATTTTAGCAATGCTTCTACTATACCAAGGCATTCCTCATTTCCAACAAATCTGTAGCGAGTGGCCAGTCCGCTACTAGGGGCTCGTCCAACAACTCCGGATCTAAGAGCATATCTCCAGCTTTGATGGCCGAAAGAAAACAGAAAGGGCTTTGTTTCTGGTGTGGGGTTAAATATCATGCTGGACATAAATGCATGAAATCCCAATTGTATCAAGTTCTGTTGGAACCTCACTCCGATGGTGAGAATGAGGATTTTCAAGAATGCTCTGACAAGTTAGAAGCAAGTGAAATTGAGGAGTAAGGGACTCGATCACCAACGATTTCCTTGAACACCTTGACGGGGTTGCAAGGACACAATACCATGCGAATGGCTGCCACAGTGGGGACCAATGTGGCTATCATCTTGATCGATTCCGGGAGCACACATAATTTTGTTGACTTGAAACTGGTCAATCGATTGTCTCTGCCAATGGTGCAACAAGAGCAGCTGCGAGTATCTATAGCGAATGGTAGTAGCCTGTTTACTCGCGGGCTATGTAAAGGGGTTACGTAGGAGGTGCAAAACCATAAGTTTTCTACTGACTTTATGGTGTTATCTTTAAAGGGATGTGATATGATATTAGGTGTGCAGTGGCTTTTGACTCTTGGAGACATTATTTGGAATTTCAGTTCATTAACCATGCAGTTTCAGTTAGCAGGGGAATCTTGTGTTCTGCAGGATATTGTGCCTGGGTCCTTAGCAGTTGGTAATAAGGGCTCACATCCGCGATGTTTCGCAACTATGGGGCAACCAATGGGACTTTTCTCAGCTATTTTGAGCTCTCCTGAACAAATGACACTCTCCACCATGGAGGACAAGAGCCATGCGAACCAGCTTCAAGAGCTGTTGAGGGAGTTCGATGATATATTCCAGATCCCAAAGGGTTTACCACCTCGCAGGCTGCATGACCATAAGATTCCATTACGGGATGAGGTAGCTGTAATCAAAATTCGACCTTATAGATATCCAGCGTTTCAAAAGAATGAAATGGAGAAACTCATCCAAGAGATGCTGCAAGCTGGAGTTATTCGCGATAGCACAAGCTCGTTTGCCTCCCCTATTGTCATGGTTAAGAAAAAAGATGGGAGTTGGTGATTATGTGTGGATTATAGACAACTGAACCAGCAGACGATCAAGGACAAATTCCCTATCCCAGTGATCGAAGAGCTACTGGATGAACTAGGTGGAGCCAAGTTGTTTTCTAAATTGGATTTAAGATCAAGTTACCATCAAATTCGTATGTGGGAATCTAATGTACATAAGACTGCATTCCGCACACATGAGGGACACTATGAATTCTTAGTGATGCCCTTTGGCCTCACTAATGCACCATCAAGCTTCTAGGCCCTTATGAACTCAGTTTTTAAGGCTTTGTTACGAAAATTTGTGTTGGTTTTTTTTTATGACATACTCGTTTATTCAAGTTCGTGGTCTGAACACTTGCAACACTTGAAGGCGATTTTGCTAATTCTCAGGTAGCAGCAGTTGTATGCTAACAAGGCCAAATGTTGTTTTGGTTCTTCTCATGTCCAATATTTGGGACACATTTTGCAGGAGGGTACAGTGTCTATGGACAGTTCAAAAATTGACTGTATTTCTGCGTAGCTTGTTCCTCGATCAGTAAAAGAACTGCGCAGTTTTCTTTGCCTCACAGGGTACTATAGACGGTTTATCAAGAATTATGGGGTGATTGCCCGACCGTTGACTGAATTGTTAAGAAAGAATGGGTGGGATTGGTCTGACAAATCAACTGAAGCTTTTCTAGCACTCAAGGAAGCTATGAGCTCAGCACCTGTTTTGGCACTACCAAATTTTCAGCTTGAATTTGTGGTAGACACGGATGCTAGTGGGGTGGGTGTTGGAGCAGTCCTACAGCAACAGGGTTGACCCATTGCTTTCTTCAGTAAAGCCCTTGGGGTACGCCACCAAGCGTTGTCGATTTACGAGAAGGAAATGATGGCAGTTCTACTGGCGGTGTGGAAGTGGCATCCTTATTTGGTGGGACGGCATTTCAAGATCCGGACAGATCATCAGAGCTTGCGTTTTCTATCTGAGCAAATGGCCGTTACTCCTTTCCAGTAGCATTGGGTCGCGAAAATGCTGGGCTATGATTTCGAAGTGTCCTACAGAAAAGGAAGCAATAATAAGGTCGCTGATGCCCTCTCTCGACATCCACAGTTTGACCACTATCAGTACTTTCAGTTATCAACTAGTTCGGCGATTTCGGGACTTTTAGAGCAAGTACAACGATCTTACACATTGGATGACCGTCTACAGAAAATTATTCAGAGTGTTTTGCAGACTCGAAATAATGATCAAAAGTATTCATGGGATGGTCGTTTTCTGTACAGAAAAGGGAAGATTGTGGTGAGGAAGGTTTCTCAACTGCGTCGGGAGCTGTTTCTTCACTTCCATGCCAGTGCCATGAGGGGTCATTCGGGGGTGCACGTTACTAGGAAGCGGTTGTCGAGTCAGCTTTATTGGAAGGGTCTTATTACGGACGTTAAGAGGTGGATCCGCGAATGTGAAATTTGCCAGAGATGCAAAGGTGAATCAGTAGCTTCTTCTGGCCTTCTCCAGCCTCTTCCAATACCTAACAGGGCTTGGTCCATAATCAGTATGGACTTTATTGAAGGTCTACCTGCATTCAATCGGAAGACTGTCATCTTGGTAGTGGTTGATCACCTGACCAAATACGGTCATTTCCTAGCTTTGAGTCATCCATTCACTACTAGAGACGTGGCCAAGGAATTTCTGACACAGATTTACAAGTTGCATGGCATGCCTGATTCCATAATATCAGATAGGGACAGAATTTTCGTTAGTGGTTTTTGGCAGGAGTTATTTAGGAAATCGGGTACTAAACTGTTGTTATCAATAGCCTATCACCCGCAAACGGATGGACAGACTGAAATCCTTAACCGTTGTTTGGAGAACTATTTGAAGTGCATGACTGGAGAAACACCTACACACTGGTTCACGCGGCTGCCTCTCGCAGAGTGGTGGTACAACTCTTCCTATCATTCTGCAATTCAACTCACACCATATGAGGCCTTGTATGGACAGCCTCCACCCACACACATGCCTTATTTGGCGGGTGCTTCCCTTGTGGATGTCATGGAGTGTAGTTTACAAGCTAGGGAAGCCGCTCGAAAACTACTACAATTTTGTCTCAAGAAGGCTCAATCTCGCATTAAGCATATGACAGATAAGCACCGATCGGAAAGGAGTTTTCAGGTGGGTGACATTGTTTACTTACGCCTGCAGCCATATAGACAACAGACAATTCGGAAGGTTATCAACCAGAAGTTGTCCCCAAAGCACTATGGCTCTTTCCCTGTGATTAAGAGAGTGGGGGAAGTGGCGTATACTTTACAACTCCCTCCACACTCTCGGATTCACCCTACATTTCATGTTTCTCAACTGAAAAGGCATGTGGGAACGAGTCCAACCCAAGCTCACTTGCCATTGGTGGATGATCATGGGGCTTTACCTAAAGAACCAGTCCGAATTATCGACAGGAGGATAGTTAAGAAAGGCAGTCAGGCAGTAACGGAAGTTTTAGTGGAGTGGGCCAACTCATTTCCGGAGGATACGACATGGGAAGCTTTCACAGTGATACAAGCTAAATTTCCAAATTTTCAGCCTTGAGGACAAGGCTGTTTTCGAGGAAGGAAGTACTGTTGCGAGCTGAAATGTTAGCAGAGGAATTTTCTAAGCTAAGTCAAAACGGGGAGTTTAAGATTAAGTGATACGGAGCGTTTAGTTATAACAGATTTTTGTCCACGTCATTTCTTTCATTGTAATTTCTTTAAAACCTGCATGTTTTGCATGGGGAGCATCATTCAAGGAATTATTCAACAGATTTCTCTTTTTTGCTCTCTTCTTCGACCTCTCTCTCTCTCTTTTCTCTATTCGTTTTCTCTCCCGTATCAGAGTCTCACATGCACGCTGTTTTTCCGCACCAAGAAAATGTCTTCATTTCTTGAAACATGATCATCTTTAGATAGAAGCCTTTACAGAAGCATATTGGGTAGGTTCTCTGGATGATAGGTGGCCTGCATCTGGGCATTGAAATTGGAGGAGCAAGAAACAAAGTGCGGTTGCTAGATTAAGTGCAGAGGCAGAATATAGAGCCATGACTCAGGGAGTTTGTGAGCTTCTGTGGTTACAAAGATTATTGAAGGAACTAAAATTATCATAAGAAAGCAAATTATCTTTGTATTGTGACAATAAAGTGGCCATCAATATTTCTCATAATTCAGTTCAACATGATCGAACAAAACACATTGAAATGGATTGACTATTTGTCAAAGAACAATTAACTACTGGAGCTTTAAAACTAATCCATGTGACATCTATCAATCAATTAGCATATATCTTCACTAAAGGACTAAACAACAAAATTTATCATAATTTGTTCTGCAAGTTGGGCATATGTAATATCTATGCACCAACTTGAGGGGAAGTGTTGACTAATTGTACAGTAGTATTTTAAGGATTATTTTGATAGTTGATAATTAAGGATTGTAAATTATTTAGTTGCCTTTTTCTTCCTTTTTGTGTGCGTATAAAAGTATTGTAATCCTCCACAAGGGAGATATGAGAAAAACCTAAAATTTCTTCATCAAAACTTCTTTTTCCACTGCTAATTTTGTTTCTAACACTCATAAACCTTTTCCAAACAACCATGGAAGATGACAATAACTAAAGATAGAAGATGACCATTAGACTTTGGAAATAGTTTATGGGATTGGTTAAGGTCAATGACAATTTAAATTTATTTTCATAATTAGAGCTCTTGATATTTTTTCTTTTTGTTGTAAACAATATCAATTTCAATCCCTATTTTTCAGGAATTATTATGTAAATTTGTTCTAGGATTCCATGCATATATTCAATAAACTTGTAACTTTTTTATTAAGATTCTGAATACAAATCTTTTTTATTAAGAAATGATCTTGACTTGCCCATAGCCCTTTGGAAAGGGACTCACACTTGTACTAAACATCCTTTATATTCTCTCCTTTCCTACCAAAATTTTTCCCAATCATAAAGTTTTTTTGAGTACGCTCCATTTAGTTCTCATCCTTAAAAACTTGTTTGTAGCATTAGGAAACAAGTGGGAGGAGGCCATGAAAGTAGAAATGAAGGCACTTGAGAAGAATAAAATGGGAGATGGTAGAATTACCTAAGGGAACAAAGCTAGTAGGATGTAGATGGGTATTTACAATTAAATATAGATCTAATGGGTCCATTAAGAGATTCAAGGCAAGATTAGTGGTGGAGTATACACAGACATATGCCATTGACTACATGGAGATGTTTGCTCCTGTATAAAGAATGAACATGATAAAGGTGTTGTCTTTAGCGGCAATGCTTAGATAGAGTACAATAATTTGATGTTAAAAATGTGTTTTTCTATGATGATCTTGAAAAAGAAATTTATATGGAGGTTCCATGGGGTTTCAATCTATAAGTTGGAAAGTATGTAAACTGAAAGGCTCTTTATAAACTTAAATAGTCTCTAAGAGTGTGGTTGGGTAGATTTGCAAAAGTAATGAAGGAGTTAAGCTACAAGTAGAGCCAAGGAGATCTACATGATTTATCAAGCATTCTGGCTCTAGAAAATTAACAATCTTATTAGTCTATGTTGATGACATTATTGTTTCAAGAGAAGATGAAACTGGAAAGAAAGAATTGAAGGAGTGTTTGCTCAAAGAATTTGACATTTGAAGTACTTCTCGGGTATTAAGGTAGCACATTTTGAACAAGAAATATTCATTTCACAACAAAAATACATTTATGATATGCTCTAGGAGATGGGTAACTATGGAGCAAGCCAATGACAACTCCAATTGAATTTAATCATGATTTATGTTGGGAAATTGATGTCTTTCCCACACTAGACCCAATATTGCCTTTGTTGTAAGTGTTGTCAGTCAATTTATGCATTATCATAAGGAAAGTCAGTAGAAAGCTGCAAAAGGAATATTACAATATGTCAAGGGAACAATTGACTGATGAATATTGTTCAAATGGGATGGAGATCTAACATAGGAAGCCTATACGGATGCTAACTATGCAGGTTCATCTATAGACAGCAGATCAACATTTGGGTATTGTAATTTATTGAGTGGAAACTTGGTGACATGGAGAAGCAAAAAGCAAAATGTAATAACAAGGCCTGGCACAGAATCTGAGCTTAGAAACATGGCTCTGGGAGTTTGTAAGCTATTGTGCCTGAAGATTATTCTTGATGACATAAAAATAGTGGAAGAAACCTATGAAGTTATATTGTGATAACAAATCAGCAATAAGTAGTGCTCACAACCCGATGCAACATGATAAAACAAAGCATATTGAGGTGGATAGACATTTTATTAAAGAAAAATTGGATAGCGGACTGATTGGCACTCCTTTTGTCTCATCTAAGAATTACTTGGCAAATATGCTCACAAAAGGTCTACCAAGCAATGTGTTTCAAGAACTTGTCGGCAAATTGGGAATGGAAGGCATCCAATTACCAACTGGAGGGGGAGTGTCAGAGTACATAATTTTGTGGGAATATTTTATGGGATTGGTTAAGGTCAATGGAAATTTAAAATTATTTCTGTAGTTATAGCCCCTGCTATTTTGTCTTTTTGTTGTAGACTGAATCAATTTAATCCCTATTTTTCAAGGATTCTTATGTTAATTAATTCTAGGATTCCATGTATATATTCAAATAGACTTGTAACATTTTGATTAAGATATTGAATACAATTCTTTTTTATTTTTCGCAATGACAATAACTAAAGATAGTGTCACCAACTTAAAACAATTTGAGGTACATCTATTAGTATGCCCCTCTCTAATATCAAAATGCCAAATCCTTTCATAATTTATAAGCAGCGTTACTAAGTGCTTCAAATATAAGAGCTATTTTTAACATAAATATCAAAACAAATGCATAATATACCTTTTCCTCCATATTCCTTTCCAGAAATAGAACTAATTGCTTCATTTTTTCCAAGTATTGTACATTGTCATGCCTGAATCATGATAGGTCACAGTAAGTGAAAGTAAACTAGGATTGAAGTGCCTTACTAGAAAAGATTGATAGAATGAATTTTCTTGTTTTACAACTATCCTACGAGAAAACATATTTCCTTTACCTCAATAAACAAGAGAATTATGGAACTTAAGAAAGGAGAACTCTAAGATACAAGATAAGTCATGCTATTCAGGAACTTCTTTAATTAGATAAAACAACAACAAAGGACCTGTGGATGAGTTGTAGTTTGGGGATAGGGAGGAGAGAATCCCACCGGCATCCAAAATTTCTCATTCAGATAGCAAAAGTAAGCCTAGAAAACATGGAATGTTTAGTAAAAAGCTTATTTGGGTGTACCTTAAATACAGTTGCAGAGTGTATTCGCCCTTTATAAGTTTTGAAGATTTTGGATAACAATCACCCATTGCATAGACACGCTATAATTGATGAGAGTGAAGCAATTTTGGTAAGTCAGCAGAATTGTGGCACAAAAATAAAGTAGAAGCTCATTAAAAATCAATTTATGGTAGAATTCGTATTTTGATCAATGTCTAAAGCACTACACATGTAAAATATGGGTTCTACTTCACATGAAATAAAGCATAATTGTTTTAGTTCAAAGCTAATTCACCAGAACCAGTCTTTTTTATATGGATTATTTCCTAAGTGATTAAAGTAGCAAGAAAAATGTACCTTGTTTGTGTCAGAAATCATGAAAAATTGGGACTCAAATTTAGTGTCATATATACGATTGTTGAGCAACGGAATATGAGGTTTCACTTCTGCTCCATCTTCCAACTTAAACTTGTAGCTATAGAAGCAAAAAGAAAAGGGAGACACATATAAGCATTAAAACAAATTATTCCATATATAAGACTTATAAGCAGCTGAAAACAAACACACGTTAATGTTAATGCTAGTATTTGTTTCCCTGATGGTAATTTGTCACGATTGGATGGAAGAGTACAAAGTTTTGCCTCAATAGGTCGGTAGGGAACTCTTATCTGCATATTTAACATAAAGAATCAGAATTAGAAGAAAGATGAGTTACTAAATATGAGCAAGCACATCAGCGGGAAAAAGTCACAAGTAACCTAAAGAAAAGAGAAATCATACATAGCCCACATTAGACTATAATAGCCTGCTTTACCTTGTTTAAAACAGCGGTAGGGGCAAGTTTTTCTGATGCCAATAGTGCTTCAGCCTCAATTCTGATGGGTGCTTCACTTCCATCAAGGACTACTTCAGTTCTGTTTACTCCAATTCCATGAAAGACAATCTAAATGATTTATAATCCACATGTCAGGTTATTAAATGCAAGAAAGAGTTCTAATTAGACTTAAAAACAGTATTCCCAATCTGTTTCATTGAGTAACCACAATCCAAAAAACACGCAACCGGAAATATATAACAAATAAGGTAGAATACACATTCTTGGCCCATGCTATACTGCTTTTCTCAATCTGGTACCTAGAGAATAAGACTTCTCAGTCAGGAACTTGTCTTTCATAAGTCAAATTACCACCATAAGCTAACTCTGTTACGACTTATGATTTGGCACGTTTGATAAATCAAAAAAGGCCAGCTGTCAAGTAAAGCCTAATTTGTGAGTCTTATGCCACTGCAGCCATTAACAGTCATGGTCTGAGGCAGATCAACCCAGCTGTCAGCCCCTCCACTGGCTCTCTTCCCCATTCTCTCTCTCTAATACCCTCTCTCTCTTTATTTTTCTTATTTTCCTCTTTTGAATTCCAAAATAAAAAAAAAATCCAAAAAGATTCTGAAATTTAAAAATTTGTATTTCAAAATTGCATCATGGATTTTTTTTTGCCACGCATAAAGACTTTATTGTGCTTTTTACTAGATCTGTCCATCGTCTATTGGTGTTAGCCAAAAACATGTAGTGGAAGTGAAGTTCACTTACTTAATTGTGAATTTTTTATTCACTAGGTATCAAACTTAAAAGAAAAAAAAGATACACTATACAAGGCAAATGTGTATTTAACCCTAACAAATACATGCTTGGTAATGTTACCAAAAGTCAAAGATAAACACAAAACTTATTAAAGATAAAATCTCCTTGACATAGGCATACCCTCGGGATGGGAAGAGAGGCTAGCAGAAGAAACAGAAAATCAATAAAATTGAAAAACAAAAGCAGATCATCCATGTGTCATTTCAACAAAATTGTTGGAATTTCGATACTAAGAAAGAAAGAATTGCAGAGAAGAAACAAGAAATTCAGCAACAAAATTGTCTGTTAAGGTTTTTATTGTTTTTCACTCATATATTTTGACCAATGTAACAGGGGTATTTATAACAAAAAAAACTCCTAAATATGGAAAGAAATAACAGAAAAATTTATACTAATAAATGTTAAATATATTGTACTAATAAATACTAAATCTTCTAAAAAGAAAATATATTTTGTTTAACTTAACTTGTAAGCGATCTCTTTAAATTCTGTTCATATTTCTAGTTCACCAAAGTTGAAGTGTTCGCCAACTTTGCATGAACGGTCATCTCGCAACACTCCTCCTTGACCTTCATGCTGCTAACACCAATTTTATCCCTCAACTCTTCAAACCTAGACCTTTCAAGTGGTTTGGTCAGGATGTCTGCAAGTTGATCCTCAATACTGCAATGGACCAGAGTCACTTCTTTACTCTGTTCGACTTCTCTTAAAAAATAATACTTGATTTTAAAATGCTTTGTCTTTCCATGAAATGTTAGGTTTTTTGCAATTACTATGATAAACTGGTTGTCGCAAAAAATTTGAGTTGCTTCAACCTGCACATGATTCAAATCAAATAAAATTGTTCTCAACCAAATTGCTTGATTAACTGCTGTTGCTGCAGCTACATACTCAGCCTTGGCTGTGGATTGAGCAACTGTTGATTGCTTCTTAGAACTCTAAGAGAGTACCCCAGATCCTAGTGAGAAGAAATATCCGAAGATACTTTGCATATCATCCACTGATCTAGCCCAGTCACTATCAATGTACCCAATAAGTTATAAGGAGTTCGCCATTGCCGTGTTCAACATTGTGAACCAAACACCAAAATCAATTGTTCCTTTGACGTATCTCAACACCCTCTTCGCCGCTTTGAAATGAGAAGTACCTCAGCAGTGCATAAATCTTGACAACAAGCCAACTGCGAACATAATATCTAGTCGTGTTGTTGTTAAGTACAACAAACAACCTACAAGACTTCGATAGTTCTTTTCATCAACTTTATGAAAGTTTTCACTACTACAGAGTTTTTCTCCAAGTGAATAGGCGTGCTGATTGGTTTACACTTGGCCATGCAGAACCTCTTCAAACTCTTCAATACAAAACCCTGTTGACTTATGAAAATTCCTTCTTCAACTTGTCGAACTTCCATCCCAATGAAATATCTCATTTCCCTAAGATCTGACATTTCAAACATGTTCTTCATTTGTTGTTTAAACTCCTTTACGAAGACTTCGCTGCTTCCAATCGCAAGTAGATCATCTACATATAGCAAAACAATTAGCGAAGTGAGTTCGTCAGTTTTCTTCACATATAAGGTAGGCTCGCTAAGACCCTTTTCAAATCGTAAGCTCGCGAAGTGCTCATCTATCCTTACGTACCAAGCTTGTAGAGCTTGTTTCAAACCATATAAGGCTTTTTTAAGCCTATATACCTTTTCCTCTTTTCCTTTAACTGCGAACCCAAGAGATTGCTTTACATAGATTTTTTCTTGCAAATAGTCATTCAGAAAGGCCAATACTGTTAAGGTCAATAATAATCTGATTGTGTCCAGCCTTGCTATTGATGCAAAAGTCACCCAGTAATCAATGCCATACTGTTGACTGAAACCTTTCACAACCAACCTCGCCTTCAGCTTGTTAAACCAACCATCAACATTTAATATGATTTTGAACACTCACTTGACGCCAATGACCTTTTTGTGCAATGGTTTGTCAATGAGCTCCAAAGTTTGGTTCTTATGAATCATGCTCATTTCCTCTCGCATGGCTTCTTCCCATCCTTCTATAGTTTTAGCCTTTTCAAAGCTCGTAGGTTCAAATAGTGCTATGTCAGCTTCTGATAGATCTCATCAATGGATCACGTGCCTCTTATTGGAGTGTTGTTGAAGTCTACTTCAATTAGCTCATCGCTAGACTGTGACCTCAGCTCACCATCATAATAGTGGTTTTGCAAACATAGTTCGACCAACCTTTGCTCAGCCTTAGTAGCATCCCAATTCCATGTTTTACTTTCATCGAACACATTCTTGCTCGCCAAAATTTTCTTGGAGGAAGGATCATAAATTCTATAACCCTTCCTATTGTTGCTGTCTAGGAAAGATACCTGACTGCGACTTCCTTTCTAACTTGCTCCTTTTCACTTGTGGAACATGAACAAAACAGACATTCAAAAACTTTAAAGTGAGAAACAAAAGGTTTGTTTCCAAGCCAAATTTCGAATGGAGTTTTTCTTTCTACAACCTTGGTTGGTAATCTGTTCAGCAAATAGATTGATGTGTTCACTGCCTCAACCCAAAATTCTTTTGACAGCTTTCTTTTCAAACAATAGGCACCTCGCCATGTCCATTACTGTCCTGTTCTTTCTCTCACACACTCCATTCTGTTGTGGAGTGTAGTTGCTTGTGAGCTGGTGATGGATTCTTGCTTCTTCATAATAACTTTGGAATTTATCTGAAGAGTACTCAATTCCATTATCAGACCTAACTTTCTTCAGTTTGCAATCTGTCTGGTTTTCAACCTGTACTTTAAACTTTCAAAACACATCAGCTACATTAGATTTCTATTTCAAAAAATGTACCCAACAAAACCTGGTATAGTTGTCAATGAACAAGACAAAATATCTACATCCATTCAATGAGGGTGTTTTCATGGGTTCGCACACGTTAGAGTGCACCAATTGTAGCTTTTCTTAAGCTCGTCAAGCTTTGTTCGCTGGGAATGGTAACCTCGTTTTGCTTTCCAAGTTGACAAACTTCGCACTTGCCACTTTGCTTCTCTACACTTATTGTTTCTTTAACTAAACCTGCTTCGCACATTCGACTAGTAGACTCATAGTTCACATGTCCCAGTCTTTTGTGCCAAAGGTTCGCATCATCAACCATACTGGTATAGGCCCTTGAGTTCGCCAAATTCCAATCTAACATAAAAATTTTATGTTTCATTAAAACTGTTACAACTTCATGTCCCAATAAATCAAATATTATGCAGCCATAATGAATGTAGTTTTCCTCAAGTAGTTGACCAATGGTAAGAAGATTCTGATCTATCACAGGTACAAAGAGAACATCAAAAATTACTTTAGTACCTGATGACGAATTAATCACAACTTCACCCTTACCCTTAGCTTTTAAGAGTTCACCATTATCAATCCTCACTTTAAGATCGCAACTCCGATCAATCTTTCAGAAGATGCTTTCATTTGAGGTCATATGGTTGGTGCATCCACTATCGATCAACCAACCTCTCACGACTTTTTCCTTTGATATAGAACTTGTGGCTGCGAACACTTGCTCCTCCGAAATGCGATCTTCCTCAAATGCCTGAGCCTACTCATTTTGTTGAAGGGTTCACCCTTTGTTCTTGCATACCTTCTCTGTGTGGCCTAACTGCTTGCATGATCTGCACTTAATATTTGGTTTGTACCAGCAATATTTCTTAGGGTGAGTGTTTTTCTTACAATGCGAGCATAGTGAATATTTATTCTTTTCACCATCTTGCATTGACTTTTCCTTCCTCTCTGACCAACATTTCTTTCCCTTATGTTTCTAGGGGTTCACATCTTTAACACTCGGGGCTCGTAAAACTTCTTCTGCGTGCTCCTTATGCCTTGATGCTCTTCTTTGTTCTTGAGCATACAGGGCATTTATCAATTGAGAGATCGCCGAAAGATCCCTTGAGTCTTCGAGTGAGGAAATCTTAGTTTCATAATTCTCAAGAAGTGCTGTTATGACCTTTTCAATAACCCTACTATCAACGAACTCTTCCCTAAGAACCCTGATGTTATTTACAACCACCATAATCCTATCAGTGTACTGCTTCACTGTTTCAGCCCCTTTCATCTTCAAATTCTTAAAATCTCTTCTGAGATTAATAAGTTGTCATCTAGTCTTATCAGAACCTTGAAACTCCTCCTTTAGCTTATCCCAAGCTTTTTTTGGAGTCTCACATCACAAGCCATAATACGTGTAAATATGACATCCGAGACGTCATTTTGTATACAAGACATTGAATTGTATTTTTTAGCTCGCTCGTCACTATGATGTTTAATTTGAGCGACTGTAGCGTTGTCCCTCAATGGTGCTAGCTCGACATTAGTATTTACAACCTCCCACAAGTCATAAGCTTGTAGGTAGGTCTTTATCTGGACAACCCATATATTATAGTTTTCTCTATTGAAAACAAATGGTGAAGGTGGTGAGAAACTTGCGGAAGCCATGTATAACTCAGAAAGAACAGTAATGACCTGTAAGAAGATAGCTCTAATACCAATTGTTGGAATTTCATACTAAGAAAGAATTGCAGAGAAAAAACGAGAAATTTAGCAACAAAATTGTCTGGTAAGGTTTTTATTGTTTTTCACTCATATATTTTGAATAATGTAACAGGGGTATTTTTATACAAATAACAAAAAAACTCCTAAATATGGAAAGAAATAATAAAGATTTTTTAAACTAATAAATACTAAATCTTCTAGAAAGAAAATATATTTTGTTTAACTTGACTTGCAAGCAATCTCTTTAAATCTTGTTCACATTTTTAGTTCACCAAAGTTGAAGTGTTTGCCAACTTTGCATGAACGGTCATCTTGCCACAAAAAATGTTTTAGAGCAACAAATATTCACTAAACAAGAAATTAAAACAGCATTGATAAAAAAAATTAATCAAAGTATATCATGGCTGGAAAATTATAAATTGAATAAAGTTTCCAAATATTATGACAGAAATTAACCTCAAAATCTACAATGGTTGTCTCATGACTTCCCATGCCACTTGACCAGAACTGAGCTATTGCTAGTTCCATTGTTTGACCACCTACGACACTAAAGGCGAAGCTTTTGGCTGTGGGGGATGAAAATGTTATGACTCTCTCCAACTTGATAGGCCTTCTTAGTGGACAAATCTGCATGTTACACACATCAAGCAAGGCTTAGGTCAATTCTAGTATTGGTTCTCACTGCATGCTATACCTGGATGGTGTCGATAAAAAATCGTCTCGTAGTATCAAACCCAGATGTCCGTATTGTTGCCTCAACCCAACTAGCACCAAGTGGCACCTCTATATACCTTCGTTCTATGTGGCCTATTTAAACAAGACAATCACAAAAGGTGAATCAAATCATGGAAAAATCGTAACATTGAAAGATTCTAGAATGCACAAAGGGTGCAGAAAACATAAATGAGATTGCATTCTCTGCCAAACAGACCTGGAAGGAATGACATTCTTGAGAATGAAACTAGTGGTGGCCGATTCATTACAACCTTTGGCTTTGTTATAGTAATCGGGATTCTGAAAAGAGGACCACGCCATGGGGCTTTGCAGTCAATTCCATAGACTTCATAATAATGAAGACCATCACGAAGATTCATAGGATCAACAATTATGCTGAAAAGGTGAGAAAATAATTCCCCTATCAAACACATAATCTTCTAGGATCACAAGCTTAATTTGGAAAATATAGAAAGTTCGATTCAACTACTTTACAAGTGAAAAAAAGGTTGGAAATGATAAATTTTAGTAAATAGAGGTTAACATAAAAGAGAGAAAATAAAATAAGAAAAAGGAATTTATAACCAAAAAGCATAATTATTAAATTAAGCACTTTCGTATGAATATTGCAGCAGTGTTAACTAACTTGAAGGAGCGCCCATTATGTGTAAGGAGAAGATACTCAGGAACTCTCAAAACTGCATTATCGCTAGAATGTAGCTCAATACACTCCTCAAAGGGAACCAATTCGTCTAATTTACTTGCACCTTCGTGAAACTTTGGTTCAATTTGCACTGCCCACTATTTAACATAAAACTTTAGCAGTTGTAAAACTCATGGATAAGCTGAAAACATGAAGTGAAAGGGGAAAATATTTAAAACTTTCTTTATTTTGAATCTAAATGAACAGTGTGGGAAGTAATATATATTACTTTTTAAAATGAAATCTTGATTGAATTTCATGCAAGTAATCTTATAAGTTAGTAATAAATGGAAAGCAAAGAACTAAAAAATATACCGTTTTAAACAGTTACGAGGAAAATAGCCATGAAAATAGTAATCTTCAAAACAGTTTCTTTATTTTGAATCTGAAATGAACAGTGTGTGAGGAAAGTAATATATATATTACTTTATGAAAATGAACACTAGATAGAATTTCATGCAAGTAATCTCATAAGTTGGTAATAAATCCACTTGATAGAATTTCTCGCAAGAAATCTCATAAGTTAGTAATAAATGAAAAGCAAAGAACCCAAAAAAAATACTGTTTTAATGAATTAAAATTTATAAGTAATAAAAGTGCACCTCAGTAGAATGTTGGCAAGCGGTAGACTCTCTTAGGTAGATACCTCGTGATGTAGGTGCTGCAAGTGAAATAGATTATGAACAGTTAAGTTTCAATGCCTAATGTGGTAATCAATGAAAAGCATATAGATTTTTTTAAATGAGGGCTAGGACGCTGGGTCAGCAACCCATGATACAATCCCTGACCTAACCAACCCGTGGTTGATCTGTGAAGAACAATACGGTCTGACCGGTGCTGAAATTTTTTCCAGCCAACCCAATCCATAGTACTCAGGCTAGGTTGGCTCTCAGATTTACCCAACCCAAGTTGCACCCCTAGAACCATGTAGATATTATCTTCTTCTTTTTCTTCTTCTTCTTTTTTTTTTTTTTTTTAATTTGTTTTCTAAATGGCTTGAGGCTTTCCATTAATCTTCAATAAACATACACAAGTTTGTTGGGCATAAGTTAATACTACCAAACACTTGGAAAACTGGATGGTACTTGTCTGCCTATCAATCTAAACTTGATTTTCTAGATCAATTGACCTTTATTTGATACCAAACACACTGAATAGTATTTTTCTGCATATCAACCTAAACTTACTTGATTTTCCAGATTGATTGATCTTAATTTGATACCAAACACATGGAAAATCTTGAGACTTCTGTATATATTCATATGCTCTGCCAGACATAAGGGTCAAGATGAGATTCAAATATGAAATAAATATAAAAAAGAAGCCAAGGATAGGGGCAGATTTCTTACTTGTCAACTTGCATAAGCCCTTGTCCAGTGGTTAGTTTATCTTCTGGCAAACCACCTACAGGAATAGATGTATTCTCAAGAGCTTTCCTTACACTGTATGGGCTTACAGTAATTCCCTCTGCCTGCAGGCAACATTAAATTATCTACCTTTAGATGCACACAGAATAGCACCAACATGTGAAGGCAAAATGAGAGGGGAAAGGAACAATCAAAAACTAAAAAATTTTGAAAAATTCATAGGAAGACCTTCATGGCACTAATAAGCAATGCAATTCCCCCACAAGCAGATGGAGAGGCCATTGATGTTCCATTCATGAGCATTCTCCCTTGGAGAGTCCAAGTAGGAACAGGGGCAACAGCCCCTCCAGGAGCACTTATACAGACTCCAAGGTCTCCATCAGCTGTAGGTCCTCGGCTGGACCTGCATCCATTGTGACCAATCTTTCAATGAGTTGGATGCAAACAAGGACAGTGATCTACAAGTGGAAGGCTGGTAGCCTGGTACATCATGTTTCAAGGCCAAACACTGAAAATTAGAACTTACCAAGTGTACTCAAGCCCTTCAGCTGGAGGTTCAACTACAGAATGAGCACCAGCAGCCATTGCAGGAGAGACATAAGCACCGACTCCTATGATGCTTGAAGAGGTACCACCCGGAGCACCAACAGTGCTCAATGCTGGCCCACTATTACCAGCACTACTCACAAATATCAGGCGGTGTTCATTCACCACCTAAATTAAACCCAAAGTCGACACTCTTAGCATATTAGAGATATGAAAATTAAGGAGGCAACCTACATAATAGATTTATGCCTATAGGGAAAGGTCCAGAATTGTTACTTCATTAACAAGATCGACAAAGCGTCCATAGTCTGGTAATAATGTAGGTTCTCCATAGCTCATGTTGATCAGATCACATTTATGCTGTCAAAGGAAAAGGAGGTAGAAAAGCCATATGGTTATATTATGAAAATGCAACATATTGAAGTCCAAAGATATGATACACTGATATACAAAATGACAACCTGGTATCATTTGCAGTACCTGAGACAACATGCTAGTTACCCATTGACACTAAATGGATAAATACATCAAAAAGATAAATGCATCTGTTCTGAGTTTATAATGAACATGATCTGGATATGTGTAAGAAGGTGATATTTACGCAAGCACACGAGATGATAAATACCTAAGGATGACAGCAACACAGAAGTTAATAATCATCGGAGAAAAAATGCACATTGACCCACCTCCACAGCAGCTATTAGTGCCCGTGTCAAGCCAGTTCCTGTCTCCATCGAACCCAAACGCGAGTCTCCAATTTTACATGAAATTAACTGTGCTCCAGGTGCAACACCATTTAACAAGGGCTCCTGTCAGCCATGATGCAAATCAGAGACAAATTTTATTCCAACTTCAAAAAGGAAAATGCCACAAACTGATTAATTAAGCTTAAATAGCAATACCTGTGGGTGGAAAGCAGCAGCAATACCAGCAACATGAGTACCATGAGGAGAGCTATCTGTAACAATACTTAGGATATTTCCCTCATCATACACATTAACAACAAATGTACAAGCATCTAATTTGCTAAAAATGCCATATTTTCGTTCAATCCTGCAAGGATTCGGCAGAGTTAGCTAACAATTCCAGGACATTTGTTACATAAACTCAGAGCAGAAAATCAATGACGAAAATTATTGTTATGAGAAGTTCTTAACAATACGAAACAATATTCAAATAGAATGTCACATGTCAAACATCCAAAACCAAATTTACTGTGGTACTGCATTAATAATAACATTCTTCCGTCATTAATAAACCATTTTGTTGCCTTTGTATATATGTCCAAGAAAGATTAGTTAACAGGGTGATAATATAAATGCCAAACATGCAGACCTGTAATTAGTTAAGGGCACAAAATCAGCCAGTTTCCCAGATTTAGTATCATCCTCAAGACTCTGTGTATCAAGAGCAACCCTGCATACTTCTCCATCATGCCATACAACAGCATCTATAACAGGTCCTTTGTCATCATAGGTCTAACACATGAACAAGTAGAAAGCTTAGAGTAATAAAAACTTAGATTAAAAAAGGTAATTCGATAAAATCCTTAGCACTTACATCAGCCTGATTTCTTAAGATGTCTATTCTATTCTGGAGATCACCGCGAACCCTTTTCAATTTTGGATCCTCCACTTTCGTATGTTTCTATAAATGAACATATAACATATTATACACAGAAATATCAATAAAATGAATGCTGCACAAGTATGATCTTATCAGACTAACAGCAGCTAGAATGCTATCAGTAACACAGAAACCATAAAAAAGCGTGGGGCTTTTCTGTTTGTCCCAATAGAATTTTCTTTATCATGGAAAAAACGTCATATTTTGAAGCATATGCATAAGGAAAGCACTAAGCACATTAAACGAAGGCTAAAATGCATGCCACTTGTCACCAAAAAGAATGACAAGAGTATACAAGCGTGTAATCTTTTTGTTGTTAGCTAAAGGAACAGTAGTATACACACAACACGGTCAGACTGCAATGCATAAATAAAATTGAAGAACAAGTTTTACTTTCATATAATGGATGCACAAATAAATGCAAAAGATATATTAATAATTAACAATTATACTATGTTTATTAACGAAATTTTACTGTGAAAATCTATGCCTATGATCATACAATAAAAGGTCACCAAATAGAATTTTCAACAACCTGCTCGAACTTGTCAAGATGCATTACAGCCTTTGCAATCTCCTCCTGGTTTTTTTCATCCCATTTTTTCTTCCTTTCTTTCTGCATTGTTAATAATAAAGTGAATGACCATAAAATAGTTAGCCTTCGGTTCCTTTAACAGGGGCCAATATCAAAAGTTGAAATTTCTTAATGGATTAAACAGAAAATATTTCTTACCTTTAGACGTGAAGTTAAAGAGTCTGTAAAGAGCTCATAAACCAATTTATAGCCTACATGCCACTCGCCAGAAGGGTTTTTCCATGAAGAACTGACAACCAGTGAAGCCCCTATAATTTATTTTTAACAAAATATAGAAGATGGGATTAGAAAATAGAAGTCAACTCAGAATTAAAATAGATGCTGATGCTGATGGTTCTACATGGAAAATATAGGAGGGCCAAAAAAGAACAACACAGAACATTATCAAGAAGTTAAATACTATTCCCCATACATTTGAAGATTCATACATTTTCTTAACAAAGTGAAAGTTACAGAAAGAACGGAAATGTCCAAGAACTACACGAAAATGGAGACAATTAATCAGTCGAAACCATATTACAGAAATAGCCAATTACTTATCATTTAATGCAGGTAAAGTTTTAGCTACCAGTTCAAGGCAACATCGAAGAAGCCTTGAGGAACAAGAAAAAACCCCACAATGTTTCTACCATTTAAGGCAAGGAACTTAGGAATTCGAAATCCTATGACCATGAAAAATGAAAAATAAAAAGAAGCGCAATAATACAACCAGAAGCCCCGCGAATTCGGCCGTCTCCATCAGCCTTCACCACATTTGAGGTATCAACATCTCCACTCCCAGTACTACAAAAATAAATAAACAAATACTTCTCAAGTAACTTGAGAAAATAATAAAAAATGAAAAGAACCAATTTAGCGGTCAGATAGTGCGGCAGGCTAAGGAGTAAGTACCAGTCAATAACATCTAAGATCTTTGGCTTCCCATCTGAAGTTAGTTGCAAACCAGCGGCAGCCGGATCAACACCAGAATCTTTGAAAAAAAAAAGTTTAATTAAATGAAAAATTTCAAAATATTGCCCCCCCCCCCATTTAAATAACAATGTCAAAAAAGTACCAAAGATCGCAATGAGGGCACCGCGACCGTCGTAAAAAGGATGAGCTTCAATGAAGCGATCGGCGCCAATCTCCTTCTTCGGCATCAGAGAGGCTAAGAATGTGGAATGATTAAGTTTAAATTTGCGAAAACGCCCATTCTCTTCACCCCCGCCACCAACATCAGCACAAGTATTATCAGTAGTCACTATTGAAGAACAAGGCATGGCTCTACATATACCACCGCGACTCCCGCTTCGGCTTCGATGAAAATTCCCCTCCTTTTTGGTTCTTCCCTTGAAATTATTATTATATTTAAGCTTTCTTCTGGGTGCAATGATTAGTAGAGAAGGGAAAGTGTGAAATGGTGGAGCTAATAATGTCACCGGGGGTTTGGCCCAGGTCAGAACATTAAATATCGAGGTTTGCATTCTAAGTTTACAGGTGTTTCACGGGACTGGGGATGAGAGGGTGTTTTGGGAATTGCGGTGGGTGTTGCGGCGGAGGAAAGCCGTTATGGAATAGCGCGCCTCCTGTATAGGGGGATAAGATTAGTTTGTATTTGTAGGTGGGCTTTGATGATTGGATGTGGTTTGGGTGGCGCGGGAGCTGAGATGTAATTAAGTTACCTATTTTGTCCTTCTATTCTAAAGTAAGTAAACGACATCTAACTCTAAATTTCCAGTGCATGTGAAAATGATCGTTAGATTCAATAGGTTGCCAATTGACATCCTTACCATCGTGAGTTTGAGAATATTTAAATACATCATATAAGTGATACAAGTTTGAATCATTGGTATATTTGGTTGATAATGCTTTTATCACCTTATTTATCTCAAGTATATATAGATTATTTACTTGTTGGTAATGGTAAAAGGTGATCATTGGACGATAAAAAGTCTATAGTTAATTTATTTCTTTAGCGCAACGGATCTCATTTTCTAGCTTTTATAGCTTATATGTAGCTAATATGTGGGATTCATGGTATTAATCGAGTGTATAGTTCTATTCATTTTGAGCCGAACTTTAATGTGCTTTTTTACTCGCCTTTGAGCGATTTACTTACTACTTTTAGTAGGCAACGTGATTGAGGAGTGAATTCACTTATTTGTACACATGTAAGTTGCAACATATTTCAAGGAGATTAGGCTTAAATGATTTATTGTATATTAGAGAGTATAGTAGAGTCGTTTCTAAGCAAGGCTCATTTACGCAAGTTAAGTTTGAATTGCATTAAATTTTGGTCTTTTGTTCTTCCATTATCTTTGCCTTTATTAGTTGGTGTTCTAAAGTTTGTGCCCACACAACTTACCACATCTCACTACCCAACTCGAATTTTCCATCAAAATCAGAGCATCCCATCTAAAGATCTGCATTTGGTAGTTGTGTAATGGCGGGAATGAAGGAAGTTCAACACGAGACTTACTATGCTCAAAAGCTTGTTTTAATTTACATCCACCATTATTGGATGGTTCCAGTTATGCATATTAAAAAGCTCAAATTAGGGTTTTCATCAAATAACTCGATGAGAAAGCATGAAGATTAATTCGAACTAGATATGAGCCTCTATATACTAAAAGATGGTTATAAACCCTAAAGCCTAAAGCTACTTAGACCTTTAAAGAAGATAAAATAGTGAATTTAAATTCAAAGCATTGAATAGTATTTCCAATGAGGTAAATCCATAAAAATTCAAAAAGGATCTAAAGTGTATCTTAGCATGTAAAGCGTGGAATACCCTTGAAACCATCTATGAGGGAACTTTTAAAGTCAAGCTATCAAAGCTTCAAATGCTTACCACCAAGTTTGAATCTTTATAAATGTTTAATAATGAGAGCACTTCTAAATTTTATGTTAAACTTTATCACATAACTAATGAGCTTCTACTCTTGATGAGGAATATCCTGACAAGAAATTAGCCCACAAGATACTACAATCACTCCCTAAAAAGTTTGTTATCAAATTCAAAACTATTGAAGAAGTCAAGAATATTAGCACAATATGTGTTATGAGCTGATAGGCTCCCTAAAAACATTTGAGATTAATATAAAAGAAGATTGAAAAGACAGAGATAAATGTAATAGAAGTATTACCTTGAATGTGACTACTCTAGTGGATAAACTTAATAACCCAATTTTATCTCTTAAAGAGTTGTAAGAACAACTAGCCCTTTTAGATGCGCTAGGATGTGCTTCATGCTCCAGTATGCATTATATGTGCTAGTTTCCCCACTTCGGTTTATTCGATGATACACTTTGGTGCTAGTTGGTGTGTTGGTTGGACGATCTATGTATCTGTTCGATTCCGAGTTAGGTTAGTAGGGGTTATAAATTGTAAGCTTGATAAATGATACCGAAATGAAATTATATGATGTTATCGAATCAAATATGTTCATATGTGAATTGTGATAAAGAAAGCATGTAATTTATTGTGCAAATCAATTGAAAACAAGCCCTAGGGGACGAAACGAATACTAATGAGTTGATAGACTCTAGAAAAGGATTGAATGGTAAGTTAAAAGGTAAATGGTATAGATTGATTATGAAATTCGAATGACTTAATGTTAATTACATGTATGTATACATGTTGAATTCATGATTGAATATGAATGTTAAATGGCTTATTGAAAGGAAAGTGGCAAATGAATTGAATTGGTTAAAAATGATAAATGTTGAGTAGATTTGTTTGCCATTGCTATAAGAATGCTCATATGTACATGATATAATGACTTCTGTTGCATTATGCTAAATTGTTAATGTTATGCTATAATATCTTAAATCATGAAAATACCACTGAGTTTTATCGCTTAGCGTACGATTTTTTTATTCTGTGCACAGGTATAGGTATTTCTCGAAGCCTAGGAAGTGAAGTTAGTATCCAGATCAAAGTTTTCAACTCAATTAAATTTGTATAGCTCTTTTTTATTTTGGTCAAATGACATGTACCTAGGATTATCTAGACTTAAGTTGGAAATGGTCAAATTGTTGTAAATGAGTTGTGAATATATGGAAATGGTTTTGATCATGCATGAAAATGGTACTATTAGTTTGGTAATTGTAAATTGAGTATCTTGTTTGTGTTGGATGGTTAATTAAGGCCATCTATTGTTGACATATGTTAGTTTGGGAATGTATGAAATTGAGAGTTAATGGGCTATCAAGGATGTCGCGACTATACACCCTGAATGTGCGCCACTGACCCTATTTGTTGCGACATTGACCCTATAATATTTTGAAAACTTTATAATTTGGTCCTCAAGTTGGGATGTTTGCTCAGTATCTTTAAAGTCGCGACACCGAACCCTAGAAGTTGCAACACCAACCTAGGATGTTTTGAAAATGTTGTAGTTTAGTCATCGTTCAACTTCGAGATGGCATTGAGCTTTTGTAAGCTCGTATATGACCCAAAAATGATTATATATCATATTTCAAACATGTGATTCTCTTATCTAAGTGTATAATGATGGAATTTGATTATAGTTTATCGTAGTTGCTTTAGCAAAATATGTGGCATCCCGTAACTCAGACCCGACGATAGGTTCGGTATGCAGTGTTATATTTATTGGTATTAGAGCTATAGGTTTAGCTTATTTTTGAACTAAATCAAGCTTAAATATGAGTTTATAGGTACATGCCAAAGTTGAGTCAAATATGAGTCGATATTTGGATGTCAATTAAAAATTTCTTTATTTTTTAATTGAAAATGTTTGGGGAATCAAGAAACATTGCTGATGATGATAATTATAGAACCGATCACTTTGTTGAGGGTAAAAATATAATTAGGATTGATGCACCTTGCATAGATGTAACACCCCGATACTCGACCTGATCGTTGGATCTGAGTTACAAGGTGTAACATTCGTTACCGAAGTAACTATGATAAACTAAATTCAATTTGTACTATTAAATGATTAAATTTATCTCAGTCATGTATACCATACAAAATATTACAGTTTTTGGGTCTCATCCGAGTTTACGAAAACTCTAAAACTAACCCGAGATCGAAATAGAACTAAACTGTAAGAATTTCAAAATAAAATGTTCACTTTATGACGTCAAGGAGTTCTTCATCATGATGCAACATAATGAGTAGGACTCGTTGCAACAACCAAAGCTAGCATTGCTCTGTAGCATGGTAGCCTAGTCTTGTGATCTACCTTAAGTTGATATGGCAAATTAGGCTTTCACGATACACTTAAGGAGTTTATTCTTAAGTAATATAGTATCTTCTTCGTAGTTTTTCTTAAGTTTTAGGTTTTAAGTTAATAAGTGTAAATGCCTTGTTTTTACTCATTTTGAGATTCAAATTGACCAATAGTGTCATTGGGGGCCCTAACTTATGGTTGAGTGATGTAGGGACATGTTGGAGGCTAAAATTGAGCAATAACGACACAAACGGAAGGCAAGATTCAAATCTTGGAATCGCGATACCTCCAACAACCCCAAGACTGAAGACCACCCTTTAGTGGTATCGCGATATCCACTTTGAGTATCATGATATCCACTTGCCAAGAGTCCTCCAAGTTTGAAACTATCTGAGGTGTCACGATATCATTTTCCTTAGTATCATGATACCAAATCGTGATAACGATATTGTGAGAGGGTAAAAATGGACAAAATGGTAGTCTTTATTCACCCGAAACACTAATCATTGAAGTCCCATTCAAAGGTATTTTGGGCACAAGAATTGGGTCAGAATAGTTGCTATATCAGCCAAAATTTGGCTGAAAGAGAAAAAAACCACATTAGCTTAGTTTAGGTTTTCTGTTAGCTTTTCTTTCTCTTCTTTTAGGGTTTCTTATTTTCATTTCCTTAACTATAGATTTAACATTTCTATACAACTTTTCTTCTTGTTTTAGTTTTTCTTAGTGTTAGTTAAGTTAGTTACCATTATAGCTTAGAGTTGTTTACACTTTTAGTCTCTGTACCTTGGTTGTAAGACATTTTCAGATTTAGTTTAATGTATTTCAATTTCTTTTTCATTGCACTTGTTAAAGTTTGTTCCTTTTATATTTATTGTTTTAGATTTTCTTGTTGAATGCTTCCCTTTACATGTCTTTTAATTTTTCTTGCATAAAAATCCCAACTTTTATATTTTTCTCAAGCTTTCTTTAATGACTTCCATGTTTTTCATTCCCATGTTCATGAGTTTTATTTCCAGTATGAGTAGCTAAACCTTTAAGGGGTTGGTTGATGGAGATGTGGTGAGTTGATTTTTGGATGAGAGACCAAATCGTAATAAATTAGACTAATTTGAATGAACCTAAAAACTTAGGATTGATGACCCTAAGGGAACATATAGGAAAGTGAGATTGAGAGGAGATCTTTTTGGGCACCAATTCATTAGTCCTAAGTTAACCGATATGATTGAAAGATAATCCAAATCAATTTGTCTAACTTGGTAAAATTGAAATAGAGAGGTGAAATGGAGCAATTTTGGGAGTTTAAGTTAAATGAATCCCTAATTCGAGGATTAGTGACCACATCAAGATCAACCAACCATCTTTTGTTATTTAATTGTTAATTTTGTAACTTTACATGTTTTACAATTTAGTCCTTGTTAGCTAGATAGTAAATTAGGTTAATCTCTCTTGATTTTATGATTTTTCGTAATATAATTCTTTTGCAATTAGTTAATTAGACTTATTATTTTACACGCACATTATTTAAAAATTGTTCAATCCACAATTCTCTTTGGTTAGATCCTTGGAATACTTCAGTCTTCTATTGTAACACTACAAATATTACAATTGACCTGTCATACTTGCAATAAAGTCGTGATTTTTATATTTAATTTTAATCCCCGAATATTGATTCATACCTTTCTCTCTTTTCGTTCGAAGAGGACGAAGAGAGAGAAAAAAGGCAATCAAGTTGTTGGCACCATTGCTGGGGAATCGACATTTGATTGAACTACTTTTTTTCCCATTGCATTATTTAGAGAGATAATCGACAAAAGTCAAAGTTATAGATACTACATTTTATCCCTATTTTAACAGTGTTCTTAATCTTGTTTTGTTGATATTTGATTGAGAATCATGTTTAATAATAACTATAGGTGGCCCAAAGAATTGTTCGTGTCAGATGCGGATGGTACTTCAACAACTAGCTGGGATGATTACAGCCCCTATGGGAGGCAATAATTGTTGGATCTAGTGCCCTAAGTGTAGTATATTCTTCAATATACACTTGTAATTTTTTCAAACAAATTGGTTAATAAAACAAATTCATTGATTACATTAATATACTTTGTATAATTGTCCTTACATGGTTTTTGTAGGCAAAGAAAAATGGAAGCAAATGTTGCTCATCGGTTGTCTAAATGTTTAACTAATACTAAGCGGTATTACGTGGTCAAATTGTAATACAGAAAGACAACTTGTACTAGTAGACGAACCTAAACATGTCCTTAGTCTAATTAGAAATAAGCAAACCGATTGAAAGACTAATATGTCATCTATCAAGTCCAACTAGGGAGATGTCTTGTAATACCCTTAACCTGCCCCTGTCACCAGATTAGGGTTTCGAAGTAGTACAACACAAAACGAAACAAATGATAACATAAAACCTTTCAAATTTTAATTTAAATACCAAAAATTCAAATGACATATCATTCATAGTATAATTACATTTACGAACCTTAAACTGAGCTTACGGGGCCTTAAAAATAGTTTGGGAACAATCAGGGACCAATTTGAATCAAATAAAAAATATGGAAAAATTTAAAAATTCTGGAAACAGGGGTCACATGGTTGTGTGGCTCAAAACATGGCTGTGTGGCCAAACCATGTACCATTCGAAGTATGGGTCACATGACTGTGTCGTAGCCCGTATGCCTGCTTGTTTACAAATCAAAATAAGGTCACACGACCGTGTCGCAGGTCGTGTCCCAAACCATGTGAGTATTCAAAATGAGATTGCACAACTGTGTCGCCAGGCCGTGTAACTCTCTATGACTGTTTGGACAAACCTGCACCTAAAATCAAAATCACACATGGCCATGTGGTGTGATCGTGTATGGCACACCGCCGTGTGACAACCCATGTCTAAGGCTGTGTGCACCTAAAATACCTACCAAAATAAGCCAAAACAAAGCCCCTTCCTTATGTGCAAAGCCAAACCAAATTCACATATATACATGCCTTCAAAACACATCCAAACAAGCCTAAAATATACCAAAACATTCAACCTAAGTGCCAACCAATATGCCATCATTTGGCAACGCAATTCATACACCAATTTAACTCAAGTTCAATGCTACAAGTTCATACCCTAAACATATATGAAACATACTAATTTAACTATACCAATCACATTCCATTCCACCATATCCTATTTACTTTCAAAAGGCATAAACAAAGTGACCAAAAATACATATACATAGACATTTACAAGTCAAAAACCAAATTCATATATATATATAAGTAAGTTAGATGTGAGTTCAAACCACATTATAATAGTAAAATAGCATAAAAGATCCTAGTACATGCCATTTATAACCATCAACAAAATAACCAAAACATCTACCAAAATTATGGACGGATAGTGTGTATTTGCTCCGACTAGGTTTCAATCGTTCGAGCTTTCCGATGATCTACAAGAAAAGAAAAACAACTAACATAAGCAACTAATGCTTAGTAAGCTTATATAAAACTTAAACGTAAACTTACCAAACATGCTCAATTTATCTAGTTCATACATAGTTCCATTAACATGCTCATGATTTCATTCAAATCCTATATACATCACAAGTCCCACAAGTTAGTGAGCTCAATAACGTAACATATAATCTTATCATTATATAAAACATGTAATAGTAACATGTCAATATACATTTCATTCATCAAATTCCAATTTGCATTACTCATTCCAATCAAGCATTTATGCCAACATTTTCCATTTCATCTATCATGATCTCATAACATTTCACATAATTAAATTCACTAGTTTAAACCTTTATTGCCCGTTGAACCAAAGGAAACAACATTGGATACACGGGAACCATGCTCACACAAAGTGTGCCTGTATCTATAACTGTAACTATATCCGTAATGCTCACACAAGCTGTGAAATAGGCCTGCTCACACCAGCTATGGGTCGGGATGTAAAGCTACACGATGCTGCTCACACAGGCTGTAGAGAGTCCGTAACAAATGCAGGACCTCAACCATCAGTAGGACATCTAAGACCAACACCTGAAACTGTATAACCCCTAATGGCATGTCATTTTTATCCTAAGTATTCACTAGGTTCAAACGGAACACATTACATACTCAAATCCTTTATCTTTATTCCATTATATCTTGTCCAATATACATCATGAAACTTATAATTCAAACATAATTATCAATTTGATTAACATTATAATTTAATCCAAGTCACAATTTAACATTTAACAATCAACTAAAGCTATATAAAGCACAAAATTAATCAACAATTCAACCAAAAAATAATAATTAAGCAACTTAATCAATATACGAACTTACTGAAACAAAAATAGTTATAAGTGCAAAGCCAACGACTAATCCACTACTATAGTTTTTCCACGATTCAAGTTCGATTTATTCGTTTCTTGATCTAGATAATAATTTTCACTCAATTAAATAATTCAAATAGATTAAATAATCAAATTTATACTTATAGGCCATTTTAATATCAATTTACAAAGAATACCCTAACATTCTACCCTTTATGCAATTTAGCCCCTAAACTCGAAACTTGCAAATTAACCATTTTTAACTATCATTCATGCTAGTCGAATTTCCTAGAGATCCTCTACAGCCATATTTATCATGTTTTTACAAAGTTTTCATGAAGTTTTACCATTTAATCAATTAAATCCTTAAACATTAATATTACTAAAAACCACTTAAAATATACTTCTATTTAACTATCAACCTTTTTTATCTAACAAATAAGTTCAAAACACATTCAATCCATTCATGGTAGGTCCTTAGAATTTTAACAATTTCACAAATTAACTCTCGGGTTAACTAAACTAAGCTTAAACGATCTCAAAAACATAAAAATCACTAAAAATGAACCTCAAAATCACAACCATGCAAAGGGAAAAGCTTGGCTGAACCACCTTGACTCAACTATGGTGTTTTTTTAGCTTGGAGAAGAAGAACATAAAGAAAATAAAATGTTTTTACTTTTGTTTATTATAATTTAACTTAACCTTATTTATTATAATTTAACTTAACATTACTTTATAATTTTTAATTATAACATATAAATTAACTTAATTAAAACACTAATCGTGTATATGATCTACTGTAATTCGGTGTAGCAGATTAAACTAGTTTTTGCACTTTAGGAGCTTGAAGCAAGCATTTTGGTTTTATTTTAATTACATTTTCGCAGTTTTAGTTACATTTAATAAAGTGTGTAATTTGAGTCTTTTATTGACCTTAGGGGCCGAATGAGGCCTAAGGGTGGTCTAATATACTTTGTGAATGTGCATAAGACCATTAGAAGGAATACTAACTCGATATTGGTCATTGGGTTGCAACACGCAGAGCTGGAGGTCGCAACAAATGGAGCAAAATAGAAGAATTTCAAGTCTACCTCTAGTATCGTGACACAGCTTGATGATATCGTGACACATCCCTGAAGATACCTTGAAGATGTAGCATACTGCCCTCGATGTCGGACACAGGACTTGGTGTGCGCGACATCACCTCTATACGGGAAATAATTACGAGTTAGGGCATTTTGGTCTGCACAATCAAACATTAAGCATGAGGACAATAGCTGGCCTAGGGTTAAGGACGACGACTACTCTAAAGTCTATAAATAGCCTTATTTAACACATGTTATGGACAACTTGGATTTATATGATTTTCTTCTTAGATTTAGTCTTTAGTTTTTTTTTTCTCTTTTCTTAGGCTTTAGGTTTATTTCAGTTTTTGTTATTTGCTTTTGTGGAAGAAATCAGATTTGGGAAACATAATCAAACTCTATGAGGATTCAACATTCAATTCTAATAAAAATCAAGCTTCTTCTAAACTTTATTCTTGAATTATTATTCATGTCTACTTTTCTATCAAGTTTATATTGTTTATGAGATCCGTGAGAAACTAATCCTCTTGTAGGGCATTAGCGAGTGGAGGTATGATTAATTAACTATTTTCTAGGGTTCTCTTAGTGGATCAGCTATTCAGGAAATGAAGAACCTAAACCATAGGTCTGACAACCTTAGGAAGTCATTAAGGTGAGAATTAGCCCAAATTTGGTATGGCCTATCTTTGAACACCTTAATCTTGAACTGGTTTGGATTGTGAGGTTGAGAGATAAGTAATTCTTACCGACTCGTGATTTTAGTGGTAGATCGGAAGACTCTACTGGGATATCGACTAGTTGATTGAATAAGAAAACCCAAAGCAATAGTTGGTTATGACTACTGAAGCAAGCTAATTACCCATATTCAAATTTGGTACATTCTATTATTTGATTTCTCGTGATTTATTTTTTTAATTTTCTTTTATTATTATTAGTATAGATCACAAAAACCTTTTTTTTATTTCATCGTAATGTAATTAATTTAATGTACTAATTAGTTCTACTTATGTTTAGGCTAGAATTAATTTAGTGCTTGCCCTTCTTGGGTACGATCCTCAAAGTACTCGTCCACTCCGTTGTAACTATATTACAACCTGACCCGTATACTTGGGAATGTCGCCTTTTCATATATTTTGTACAAGATTTCTACTCCTGCTAGTGGCCAAGTGAATGACACACATATGGCCAGAGATCATCTATAGTAAAGGCTGTTCATGAGGATGACATATATTAACAGCTAGTGGATAGAATCAACCGTAGAGTCTGAGAATAGTGCATCATCTATATATGGAGGGGATAACCCCTCTTTCATTATATAAATAATCCAACTGAGGATATGAATTACATCAGGAATAGGGGTAGAAAGCCTTATTCAAATACTTATAATCCCAGATGGAGAAAGAACTCAAATTTGATATTAGTAGGAAATAAATGAGGTAATGGTTCTAATCAAGTCAAAAACGCTAATTATCAACCTTTTTATTTACAAAAACCTCAAGAAAGGGTCAAGGCAAATGACCATATTGTATGTGGTCAACGTTTGGATTGGATCGAGGGTGAAATGCAGTCAATGAGGATGGACGTGAAGCAGGTGCAATCTGAGTGCACTAATCCAACAAAAACATTGACTAAGCTAGAAGATCAGATGAGCCAATTGATGAGTATGATGAGAGATATTAAAAGTAAAATTGGCACTGACATTCCAAGCAATACTAAAAACAATCCTCAAAAGGAAGGAAGGAGCATGTGAAAGCAATTGAGCTTGAAAGAGAATATAAACGAGAGGATATAAAAGAGAAGGTAACTGAATCGATAGTTGAGTAGAGAAAGAGGCGACAAAAAAACCTGCCAATACACAGGTACCATTTAATTCAAGATTGAAAGAGAGTAAAAAGGGGATGAATATGAGTTTGTAAGCTTTTTGAACTTGTTTAAAACATTAAATGTTAAGATGCTGTTAATTTAACTGCTCGAAAAAGTCCCTAAGTAGACAAAATTTTTAAAGGAAATTATGTCTAGGCGTAAAAAAATTAAGGCAAGTGAACAAGTTAATATGAATGCTTCTTGTAGTACTACTATATCTAGACAGGTTCCCCAAAAGCTGAAAGACCCGAGAAGTTTTACAATTCCCATAGAAATAGGGAGCCTCTATTTTAATAAACCTCTATGTGAATTAGGAGATATCATCAATTTAATGGCCTTATCTATATATGAAAAACTTGGGCTAGGGGACCTTAAAAACTCTCAAATTACACTACAATTGGCCGACAGATCTTCAATAGAACCAAAAGGAGTATTGGAATATGTGTTAGTCAAAGTGTGCAGTTTCATTATCAATACAGATTTTTTAATATTAGATTTCAAAGAAGACCGTGAGATACCTATCCTGTTAGGAAGACACTTCTTAACAATGTCAAAATCCACCATTGATTTGGAAAAGAACGAGTTAACAATAAGAATCAATAGAGAGACTAACATTTTTAAATGCGGTTACCAACAAAATGAAGTAAAGAGGGATAGATTAGGGAGATCATGTTACAAAATATTTACATCTATCCTTAACAACCTTGAGCAATGGGAAGTGTTTTATGTAATTAGTGCAGGTCGGAAGTATAGGTACAATGAGCAAGACAAGTAGAACAAGGTGGAGTGGCACAACTGGCGATGGACTTATACTGAAGGAACCAAATAATCGTCCTTATATGCATTAATGATGTTCTCTGATGAATTCGACAATAAAACTTGATAATTGAAATTGATATTTAATTTTATGTAAATTATTGTGTATCTAACTAACTGTTTAGTCTAGATTTTAATTTTTATCAAAATTATATTTTATAGGAACCGTGACACTTTAGAAATCGGAAGTTTGGGAAGAAACAGATCCAATGTTGTAACACGGCAACCTTGTGTTGCAACACCAAGGCTAGAATCAAAAGAATTGAGAAAACCAACTCGATGTCGTGACAAAGACTCTGTGGCATGACACCAAAGACAGTATACACAGAATTTCAAAATTCCAGAGTGTGTTGCGACATTGAACCCCAATGTCGCAACAACGACATATTGCTAAAGATGTCGTGACACGGAACCCTTGTGTCACGACATCATTGCAATTTTCTGTAGGATTAACCCGACTTGATTGCGTAACCCAGTTACTTAACCCTTGTTTTAATTGGTGTTTTAAACACAAAAAACCCTTATTTTTCATATTTAACACACTTAAACATCACCTAAACCCTTTTTAACCTCTAATATTCTCTAAAACCCTCAATTTTTTAAAACCTAAAACTCTTAAAACCCTAAAATTTTTTTAGTCTTTTCACAATTTCTTTGTGCAACACTTCTTCTCAAAGTAATATTCTTCAGTGCAAGATTGGCATAATAGACTAGAGACGATACAACAAGCTCTCTCAAGGAATCCAACGAATCTTCTCTCCAGGTTAAGGGTTCTTAATTTAATTTTACTGTTTCATTAAAATTTTTTCTTGATAGCTCATTAGTTTTTAACATTCAATAGTATTGAGTATGCCTCCAAGGAAGGTTAGAAGAACTAATGAAATGGAAACTTCGACTATTCCAAATCTTTCTAATTTTTCGGATCCAAACGTTGAGAAATACTTCATAAGACGTTAGGGAAAAATGGTTTTTCAAGAGAGGGGATTTGAACCACTGATGGTTCTCTGTTAGGAGATATGGCCTTTAGTTAGATATCATAGATGAGAACATTTTTGTACGATCCCCAAAGACTTTCATGTAGTCCTTATAGTTCAGGAATTTTATGCATCTTTATGGGACCAAAAGCTTAAAAAGCTGAAAGTCGTACATGGAAAACGATACCTATGTGAGGGAAGAAGTACGAATTACCCTTCGGGTTATTTGTGAATTTTATATTGCTATATTTTATAGAAAATATTTTATAGAAGAAACTTATTTGGAATATTTCTGAGATATAAACAAGGATAACATTATAAATTTCCTAACAGATGGGAGGGGTGAATGGAAATGTCGCCCAAGTATTGATGTTCCAACCTCCTTTAATCAAGCAATAATGTTTCCTGAAGCAAAAATATGGATTCAATTTTCGAGCACTAGAATAGCTTCTACTTTGACTGTTTCTAATGTTAATACTTTTCGAGCGGTTTTGCTTTATGCTATTTTGTAGAGAAAACAGGTATGCATCAAAACATGGATATATCAAAATATGAAACGGTGCATCGGCAACCAAAAGGTGGGAGTCTTCTTTCCCCACTTAGTGACAACCTTATGCAAAAGAGCAGGCATTCCGATGGTGTCTACGGAGCAATCAATGAAGCCATCCCGAAGCATAATTAGTGACACTTTGTAAACATAGTACACTAAGCTTCTGACTAAATAGATTAATGAGTGGAATAAATGACAACAAGAGATGATGGATGCTTCGACTTCATCTCAAAGGAAAGCAAAATCGATCACTCGACAAGAAATTGGCTAGAGCAGTCATTCCAAGCTGGACTGAATGATACATTGGATGTAGGAGTCGGGCTCGATTTTTTAGGAATTCACACGAAAAAAATATTAGGGTACCTAATTACACACCGGATATGTTTGGACCAACGCATCTAGAGTAGGAAGAAGAAGAGTAGGAGAGCGAAGAGGAAGAAGGAACTGAGGAGGGGGAGGAAGATTATGAGATGGATTTTTAGGAGGATGACTGAACTTCTAATTTTTTTTTAAAGATTGGATTAAATTTGGGATGATTTTTAATTGTTAGGAATAGGAGTAATAGTCAATTATTTGTTGTTTAATGTTTTGTTTAAATTTTCTATGTAGGAACCCTACATAGTAGATGCACAACAATTTTGAGCTTTCAACGATCGAAGGAGAAAGCACCCACTAATAGCTCACGAAACCATCATGATCAATCAAGTAACTTCTTTCCTTATCTTTTCAGAGGCTACACATTGAGGACAATGTGTTTTCTAAACTGTAGGGGTAATAAAGAAAATTTGTTTAATTTTTACAATTTTCTTTGATTTTTCTTGTCAATTGTGTGCTTGAGCTTGTAGAAATACAAGTTATTGGTTAGGAGCATGTACATAGGTTGATTGTATTTGCAGTAAATTTGGCATGAGGATAGGTAATTTTAAATTTTTTATTATTAGACTATGAAGTTCTATATATTACACTGTAAATATGTATTAAGCAATTGAATGTGCCAAATGATAGAGAATACAAGGAAACGAGCATGCTAGTATGAATGATAAATTGTTGAATTTTTGATTGTTTGGTTGACTAAATTTTTTAATATTGAGATGCCTAGGGATGACCTAAGGCATTGTTTGGTATACACCTAAAGCCAAAAAGCTAACCCTATTTATTCATTCTTTGTAATTTTGAGCCAGAAAACGCTTCTTGATGAACCTCTATACAAAACCTGAGCTAAAAATGATAATTTGTGCTTACTCTTTTCTTTGGTCCTAAACTGCATGATTATAGACGTCTAGCCATACATATTAAGGGTAAGTAGATACATTACAGTGGTTTTGTAAAAATAGAGTGATAGGAAAGATCAGTGGAGTATAGTGATTACAAATGAGCTTAAAAGTGTGAAAAGAAAAATTCAAAAAATGGAAATTAGACGAGTAGAAAAAGTACGTGAAAAATAAAGGCATATGTGGGTAAGGTAATGCGAAAAACAAAGAAAAGTGACAAAGTCATAAAAATATAAAAACTCATTCATTAATGCACAAAAACCCGTAAGCTAGCCATAGTTACTATATGATGTTGAGAATTCCTGTAAGAAGAAATAAGAAAGGTGAGAGAAGGAGAAATAAGGCAATGAGTA
This sequence comes from Gossypium raimondii, assembly GCF_025698545.1. NCBI lineage: Eukaryota > Viridiplantae > Streptophyta > Magnoliopsida > Malvales > Malvaceae > Gossypium > Gossypium raimondii. The sequence goes on along the minus strand of NC_068572.1, from coordinate 28,923,630 downwards.
GGAAAAAGTCATTAAGGGGGAGAGTAGGGGACAATATTATGTGCTAAACTCTTTTCATGCTTGAAACTATTTGATGCTTACCATTCTTGAATTTCACACCCGCCCTAAGCCTCAGAACATTACAAGTTGAAAGCCCTATGTGATCTACGTAGACTTATTTACAATTTGAAACCATACTAAATAATGACATTTATGACTGTTTGTATTCTGCTAGGATAATGACATTTATTTATGGAGTCCTACATTTGAGACCCTTAATGCTTGTATGATTTTTAATATACTAAACTTAGGTGTTTAATATCAGAAGTGGTAAGTTAGCTATATATCATGCCAAGATTATGTGTAAATATGAAATGTTTATTCATGTGCTCAAAAACCAACATTTTTACCATACTTGATCAAGGTTCATCTTTTCATTTACTATTTTTGTTTGCTTTTCTTGAGGATAAGCAATAACTTAAGTGTGGGAGAGTTTGATCTACCGTAATTCGGTGTAGATGATTAAACTAGTTTTCACACTTTAGAAGCTTCAACACAAGCATTTTGGTTTCATTTTAATTATGGTTTCACAGTTTTAGTTACATTCAAAAAAGTGTGTAATTTGAGTATTTTATTGACCTTAGGGGCCGAGTAAGGTCTAAGGGTGAGCTAGTATACTTTGTGAGTGTGCAAGAGACCATTAGAAGGCATACTAACTCAATACTAGTCGCTATGTTGCAATATAAAGAGTTGGAGGTCGCAACATAGGAAGCATAATAGAAAAATTTCAAGAATGCCTTCAATGTCACGACACAACCTAATGGTGTCGCGACACACCCTTGAAGTCACCTTGAAGATGGAACATACTACCCTCGACGTCACAAGACCTAGTGTGTCTCGACATCACCTCTTTACGAGAAAAATTACGAGTCAGGGGTGGTTTGGTCCGTACAATCAAACATTAAGCTCGAGGACGGTAGCTGACCTAGGGTTAAGGACGAAGACCACTCAAAATTCTATAAATAGACTCATTTAACACATGTTATGGAAAACTTGGATTTGTATAATTTTCTTCTTAGATTTAGTATTTAGTTTTTTTTCTCTTTTTTTAGGCTTTAGGTTTATTTCAGTTTTTGTTATTTGCTTTTGTGGAAGAAATCAGATTTGGGAAACATAATCAAACTCTATGAGGATTCAACATTCAATCTAATAAAAATCAAGCTTCTTCTAAACTTTATACTCTTGAATTATTATTCATGTCTACTCTTTCTATCAAGTTTATATTGTTTATGATATCCATGAGAAACTAATCCTCTTGTAGGGCATTTGCGAGTGGAGGTATGATTAATTAACTATTTTCTAGGGTTCTCTTAGTGGATCAACTATTCAGGTAATGAAGAACCTAAACCATAGCCTAACAACCTTAGGAAGTCATTAAGGTGAGAATTAGCCCAAATTTGGTATGGCCTATCTGTGAACACCTTAATCTTGAACTGGTTTAGATTGTGAGGTCGAGAGATAAGTAATTCTTACCGACTTGTGATTTTAGTGGTAGATCGGAAGACCCTGCTGGGATATCGACTAGTTGATTGAATAAGAAAACCCAAAGCAATAGTTGGTTATGACTACTTAAGTAAGCTAGTTACCCATATTCAGATTTGATACATTCTATTATTTGATTTCTCGTGATTTATTTATTTATTTTCTTTCATTATTATTAGTATAGATCACAAAAACCTTTGTTTTTATTTCATCGTAATATAATTAATTTAAAGTACTAATTAGTTCTATTTATGCTTAGGTTAGAATTAATTTAGTGCTCGCCTTCATAGGGTATGATCCTCGAAGTACTCATCCACTCCATTGTAACTATATTACAACATGACCCGTATACTTGCGGATACCGCCTTTTCATATATTTTGTGCAAGATTTCTACTCTGGATGTTGGTACATCCGGAGGTGGTCAGTATACCATTTGATTATGGTATAATTGCCACATAAAACCTTACGACTTTATTAATTTAAGTATCTAACACCTTTAAGTAATAGAGACTATCTTTTGTAGGTTTTACGATTTAATCCTCTCTTTTTTTTTCTAAATTAACTATTTAAACATTATAATTTCTAAACCAAATTTTAATATGACTCTAATAAATACTCGTAAATCTTAAATAAAAAATATTTACTATCTCACTTGATGGAATTGTGGTCCCGAAACCACCATTTTCGACACCATTAAAAACGCGCTATTACATGCTTTGTCTTGGGCATTAGAGCAGATGACTTCTAGAAGATAGAGACATAGATGTGACTAAATAAGACCTAAGCAGAATAGATCCTAAATTTGTTTATGGATTTATTCACTTGTGACATTGTAACGTGTAGGTTTGTGCAAGTGTAAACAGTTGTTATCAAGTAATAAGTAAGTAAAAGAGTTATCGTCTCCGCAGGGACTATTTATGTGAATCAATGTTTTGCAAAATTAAAGTTTTAAAAATTAGTTAGAAAAACATAGATTTCGAGTGATTGATGTAAAAATAAATAACTAGATGCAAAATTATCCTAAACGCAAATTAACATAAGTGTGATGAATAATTAAAATTTATGATGTGAGTTTAGCAGAAAATTCAAAAGCTTCAACAATAATAACATGAATAGGCTAAAATAGTTACAACATTTGACTTGGTTCATTTTCATCATGTTCTCAATGTTCAGGAAAATATCCCATGGAAACTCGATCTTTCATTAACTTTGAAACTAGAATTAAGTCATTTCGAAATCTTTATTCAAAAAAACATGCATACTGCCATGATCATATTTAACTAAGGGTTTCTTAGAGTTTATGTGAAGTAACAAGGATGGATCAGGTTTAAAGCAATTTAATCTTACATCCCTAAAGTTATGCAAGGTAATAGAGCTCTCGCAATTTTTTACGAACCTTTAATTTAATCGGACAAGGGCCTAAATTAAGCATGCACCTTCCAATATGGCATCCATTAATATCCATCTGGTCAGGATCGATCAACTAATTCTATTGCATTTAATCACATTTTAATGAATGAAATACATTCATGATTTTAATTGGAAGCATGAACGATTAGGGAACATAACATCATGAACATAAATCAAATAAACTTCATCAAATTTATGTAATCATTCTAGCTAAACAAAATTAAGCTATCATCGCTAATGAAAAAACAACAAAGCAAATTGTAAACATGTTGAATAACAAGAACAACAATAAAGATTAAGGAAGAAGAAACTCTGAATAATTTTCGCAATCCTTTAGAAATTGATCGCGGTGGCTTCCTTTGATCCTCATAATTACTCCTTTGCAAAATGCTCATCAAGGTGGTCGGGCAAGAAAGAATTTTCTCAAGGAATTTCTAGCTAAATGGAAGAGGAAAATGGATGGTTTATGCGTGTGAGGGAGAGGAAATGAGATGAGAGAAAAGATGATAGAATGTGAAGTGAGGGATGCTTGATGTTGTGAAATGGAAGGCCTATCTATACTTGAAGGGATGCTTAGAGGTTTTCTAAAAATATCTAAACCACCCCTTGAATATCCCTTTCACTTGGCCGATCATGAAATATGGAGAGGGAGGTTGATGGCTTCTTGATTCATGCATGAATCAAGCAAGGGTTGGACGATTTCTTGGGTGTTTGTTAGGAGCTGATTTTTAATTATTTTACAAGTGTAAGGACCTCTGAATAAATCTTTCAAAAGCTAATTTTGGGCTACTCATATGCCCTTTCCAAATTGGGCTTCTTTCCCCCTTACTTGGATGGTTTTGTGACCTAAATAATTGTTAGACTTGCTATTCAATTAAATCTACTTTAACTGGATCAAAGTGACTTTCTCTTGACTCAATTTGGTTTCCCGTGCCATACAACTAAGGTGAAATAGAGATCATGTCCCTGTATAATTAATAATCAGGTTTTTAACTTATTAATTCTGTGGTCCCACTGCAACAATTAAATAAAGGAAGTTATTATGTCACATGAAATAATTAAATTATGTAAAAATTTAATACATAAAAGCATAAAATTGCATACTTTACTAAACCATTCCCATTGTCTTAATGTAAACAAAATTCACCCAATTAAATATCAAATATTTGGGATTAACATAATTTTTAAGGAAAAGATGCCATAAATAACTATAAAAATTTATATAATTTAGAGTTTACATACCCCAAACTTAATCCATTGCTCATCCTGAGTAATGCAAAGCAAAATTGAGATAAGACAATCTTGCAATAAGTTTAAGTAGAATAAACTTTTACACATAATCATACATCAACAAAGTTATGCTCACAAACTCTTTCTATTGATAAATCACTCATATGTAAACATTATTTCAAAATTTTTTACTAAGTGCGGAAAAATGCTAAAATAAGTCATAGAGTGCATGTTTTTCAAGGTCATAAATAAAATTCACCATTCAACAAAGTTTCCTTATCAATTGAGACAAAATTCACCCCATGAATGTGAACTGAACACCAGGTAGGATTGCAAGAAAAGAGAGGTGATTCATGAAGACTACTTAAGTATCAAGGCTTTCTTAACAATCCAATCCTAGACATGTTCATTCACATTACCACATTACTTTGCTTTCTATTAGAGAAGAAACATTGAGCTTAATTTATTCATGTTTGTAATTTCCTACTTATTTTGTGAAAGAAAAATACTAACTACGAAAAAAAATATAAATGCCTAAAAATAAGTACTAAGAGAAAGGAATTTCCCCTTTTTAATTTGTGTCATCTTCTATGTCTTTCTCCTTTGCCTCCTTAGTCTCACTTGATCCCACAATTTCTTCTTTCATGTCTCGAAGATATGATCTGGAAACTCAGGAACAAAATACTTAGATATATTCTTAAAAGTATTTCGTATGAAATCATCTCTAATTTTTGTATATCTTCAATAAGCTTGCTATTGGTTATGCATGAATTTTCACATATCCATCATAATTTAAAATTCTAATTTCTTCATAGTGTTTGAAGAAGTGGACATTGGAATGACCAACTTAGGATTAAAACTTGGCTCCACTAGTTTAGCAACATTTTGTTCCATCCTTGGTTCAGGACTGTTTGGTTCCCCTTCAGATTCTGCCTCTTTTGTTTCATTTACTGAGTCAACTTTCGGTTAAGATTTGGTTGACAACTCATCAAATTATGGTTCGTTCGGTTCATTTGGCTCAATCTGGTTTAGTATATAACATCCCGATTTTAGGCCTAGTCGATACAGTGGTTTTGGGACCATAAATCCGATGAGGAAAATTTTATTTTTACTATATTTTATGGCCTACAATTTCACGAAATGATTTCGTGAAAATTTCGTTCAAAAATTTTGACGTTTGGGCACTCAATTTAGTCAAAAGGACTAAATTGTAAAAAGTGTAAAAGTTGAGTTCTACATGTTCGATGTTGCCATAGAAGGGAAAAATGTTCAGCATGTTATAAAACATAAGAATATGGGATGAAGTTTAATTTCTGAGATTTGGGGCAAAAGTGTAAATATGTAAAAGTTTAGGGGCAAAATCATAATTTTTCCAAAGTTAGAGTCGAGGGCTGTTTTGATAAATATGAGTATTAAATAAACTAAATTTTCTATTTTAGATTAAGAAGAATGAAATTCGGGGTTAGACCGAGGAAAGAAAAAGGTTAAAGACTAAGTTGATAGATTTGACCATATTTTGTACCGAGGTAAGTTTACGGTAAATAAATATAATATTTCAATAATTATTATTAATGCTGCTATTTTCCAGCAATTATGTATTTATTTCATGAAATTATTTAATGTTGACTCAAGTATAAGATGATAGAGAATCAGTGTTAAAAAGTCTCGTTGAAACATAAGGAATGTATTGGATACAAATGTCATGACATTTTGGTAAAGAGATCCCATGTAAGAACATGTATGGGACATGGAATTAGCACCGAGATAAGAGGTACCATGTAAGACCATGTTTCGGACATGACGTTGGCACCGAGATGAGAGGTCCCCCGTAAGACCATGTCTGGGACATGGCATGGGCACTGATATGAGAACTCTCATGTAAGACCATATCTGGGATATGACATTGGCAGTACAAGAAACATCCCATGTAAGGCCATGTCTGGGACATGTATTTGGCACGTTATTATCAGAAAAGAGGCCCAAGTATCCTTATTATTCCAATGTGACTCAACGAGCTAGTAAACAAATTATGTTCCATGAAAGTTCAGGTAAAAGAATAAATAACAAATTCAGGTGAGTTATAAGAGTTAAGAACATATTATGTTATCAATTGAGAACCAACATTTTAGCAAGAGAAGAGTAAGTTATAATCATGAGTTATCTAAGTAAACAAGTAAGTGAACGAGTAAGATATTAAGTAAAGAGGAAATTAGAGATCATGACACTTGAGTATATTTATTTGTGTTAAATGTTGTTATTTATTTGCTTGTAAAATTACTAAGCTTTATGATTACTTTCTTTATTTTCCTTCTTTTATATTATTACAAGCAAAGTCAGGAATCTTAAAGACGTCGGAGAGGGCTCACACTATCAACAACAACAACTACTCGGTATTTTATGATGATCAATGTTTGAGCTATGGCATGTATAGGGACTTAGTCATTTTGAATGTATGACCTTATGATATCGCTAAAGGATGATGTATAAATATGTGATAACTTTTAGCTATTAAAATGACTAAGTAAGAATATGTTTGGTATTATGAATGCCTAAGTGATAGTTTATACCTAGAAATTATGAAAGAGTAAAAATTTGCAATGAAACAGTTTTGGGACAGCAGCAGTGACTTGAATTTGAAAAATCACCAAGGATAGTATAAAATTAATTAGATAGTGAATGATATATAGAATTAAATCTTATCAAGTCTATTTTCGTATAAAAATAACGGTGTGGGTAAAGAAATTTTATATTCTGATATATTTGAATTTTGGTTAGACAGGGTCAGAATGGTTTTTGGAGTCCCCTGTTCTGACTTTATAAAATCATTAAAAAATTTACAAAAATAATTATGAGTTATAATTTATATGTCTAGATTCCTTAGTGAGTCTATTTTCTGTAGAAACAACTGAGAACAACATATGAAAATCATACGATGAGAAAATTGATTTTTCATGAATAAAGGTCAGAACCGTCAGGAAGTGAAATAGGGGAGACTTTCATGACTAAACTGTACTAATTGACTAAGCCAAAAATTCTGAAAATTTTATGGTAAGGTAATATATGAGTCTAGTTTCAGGGAAAATTTACAAATCTAAATTTTGAGTTTTTTAACTCGAGTTATAATTAAATTAGTGACTATTGTGCAGGTGCACAACATTATGGTGAACAATGAAATAAATTTTAAAAGAAAATTTTTATGCCACGAACTAATAAGTTAAGTCAAGTAATGCCCCATGCTCAACTCCGAAAAACTGTCTCGGGTAAGGGGTGTTACATTTTTTGGTAGTATTAGAGCAGGTTTAGTCGGTTTTCGGAACATTCAGTGTGAATAAGAGTCTAGCTATACATGCCATACTTATATTTTGATAGTGTGACGACTCCTGACGATTTTAAAATGTTTTCTTTTATATTTATGGATCTCGAATGAGCTGGTGCAGATGATGTAGAGAGGAATGTGCCCGCTTTCGCAGAAGGGATGGTGCCACTCGATAGTAGTGAAAGGCCCGTATCAGTTAGTCAGGGAGGAGGGGCTCGAGAAGCCTTCTTCCAAGCTATGAATGATTGGTTTAACGAGTTCGTTCGTACAAATCTGGCTGTTAGACCTCCACCCCCTCATGATCCTCAAGTTCCCCATGTAGCTTCCCCAACTGCAGGTATAGTCATAAGAGAAAGACCACCAGTTGATAAGATCAGAAAACAAGGGGCTGAAGAGTTTCGGGCTACTAAAGATGATGATGCAGAGAAAGTTGAATTTTGGCTCGAGAATACTATCAGAGTTTTTGATGAATTATCCTCTACACCTGAAGAATGCATGAAGTGTGTTGTCTCACTTCTCAGAGATTCGACCTATCATTGGTGGAAGACTCTTGTGTTAGTGGTACTGAGTGTGAGAATTACTTGGGATTTCTTTTAGGAGGAGTTCCGTAAAAAAGTATATCAGTCAGAGGTTTATAGATCAAAAAAGAAAAGAGTTTCTTGAGTTAAAACAAGGTAAGATGACTGTGACTGAGTACGAAGGTGAATTTGTCAGACTTAGTAAATATGCTCGGGAATTTGTGTCCACCGAAGCCAATATGTGCAAGAGATTTGAAGATAGGCTCAATGATGATATCTGACTGTCAGTGGGTGTTTTAGAAATTAGAGAGTTTGTTGGTCTGGTTGAAAGAGCCTGTAAGGCAGAAGATTTGTTAAAAGAAAAAGAGAAGGGAAAAGTTGAAATTGTAGGCCATAAAAATATAGTAAAAATAAATTTTCCCTCATCAGATTTGTGGTCCCAAAACCTCTGTTCCAACTAGGCCCAAAATTGGGATATTACACAGTAGTTCAACATTCTCCACTAACCTTTGAAGATCATGTCTTGTTATACAACCTTAAATATAATAGCCCTTCGGGTTTGCTTTTGATTTCACTTAGGCACTCAAGCAAAGTGAAGTAATCAATGATGGAAAATAAGCATTTCTTGCCTTTTTCCTAGCAAAATCTTTAATTTCCTTAAGAATAATTTTCCTAACATTGATAGACCTCTCTATCATAATTGCATATAAAAAAACATTCGTTCCATCGAGATGGTGGAACTATGTGAGACTGCATGAAGCTATACTGAAAAAAGTAGAACCATACCTTAGCCACTAGGTTTAAATACTCCATTCGGTAAGAATGAATGTTGTACTTCATTATAATCCATTAGGATCCTGGATTTGTAACAATATTAAGCACTTCTTGAAGAAATATTTGTCATCATGGCAGAGTACTCATCTCTTTCAATATCAGGTAAGTTAAACAAATTATTAATGGACTTAGAAGTAAGAGGTACCTTCTTTTTTATGAACAAGAACCTCATTAGCATTTGGCTTGGCCAAATTGACATAGAACTCTTGCGCTAATTCCTCTTAAGGCATTGATCATGTATCACATAATTTATTCCAATTTAAAGCATCAATTGTTTTTCGAGTTGACAAAGGCATAATCATATTGCCATTGCTCTCCAAATTGAAACCTTTTTATATCATCATGGGTTGATTTTTGAAAATGGAAACAAATCTTTCCCTTGCTTCCTCATCTTGAATCACAATTGGATTTTTAGCAGAAGTTTTGGAAGATCTAGTTCTTTTACAAGACATGGTAACTTTTCCCAAGTGAAACTCCCTCAATGTTATTGGTGATCGTCATTGACTAAGGCGATGTCAAACGACCATTTGTCATACCAATCATATCCACCTAGAAAGAAGAGATAATGTTGCCCAACAATTATATTCAAAATTTGATCAAAGAATAGCGGAGAGAGATGGTCTTTCTGTGTTGCTTTGCTCAACTTTCTATCATTCACAAAACTTTGTCTCCTTGTGGTTATCCTTAATAGAATCAGCTCATTATTTGTAATACCTTCTTTCTTTGGTACAGGTTCCACCCACAGAATGTCATTGGTGGGATAAATGATCCTTGTTTTTCCCCATTGAGAATCAAGTTTCTTAAGATCAAATACTCGAGATTGAATCAAACTCTTTTGTCCCTCGATAGATCATTTTTCATTATCTAAAAACATATGGGTACAAGAAGAAGGATTATTACTTTGAATATTTGCAATAGTCCACTCGCTACCCTTCTCGTGCCTTTTCAACACTGTTAAGTCTAACTTGGGTGGTTCTTCTCTTGATGGTTTGGGTTGCTTGTACTCATATAATGATAGCTCTAATGATTCAAATGTACTTTTGAATTGAAATCCTTTTGAGTTGGCTTCCAACGATGCCAAACATGTATTTTCCTCATCTTAATGTAGAGAGTCAGATGAAATACCTTCCAACGAATCATAGAATTCTAATTTTGTAGGACCTAATGGATCTATCTTGGAGACAGCAGAACAATCTTTATCCTCATCAGGAAATTTTATGGCCTTGGGTACATTAAAGGTCACGTGTTCATCTTGAACTCACATGGTAAGTTCACCTTTTTGTACATCGATTATCATCTTGCTGATTGCCAATAAAGGCATTTCTAGAATAATCGGTACTTTTTTATCTGCTTCAAAATTTAAGATAATAAAGCCATCAAGAAATATGAATTTATCAACATGTACCAAGATATCCTTGATCTTTCCTTTTGGGTATGCCAAAGATCAATCCGCTAGTTGGAGTGTAACTTAGTTGGTCTGACCTTATCAATACATAATCATTTAAACACAGACATAGGCATCAAGTTGATATTTGATTCTAAATCACACAAAGCCTTACCATAATAGGATTCTCCAATATTGCAAGGTATGGTGAAACTTCCTGGATCTTTCAACTTAGGAGGCAACATGTTCTAAAAAAATAAGCTACATTCTGTAGTCAGGGCTACATTTTCAAATTCTTCAAACCTTTTCTTCTTAGACAAAAATTCCTTCATAGCTTTTGCACAGTTCGACATTTGCTCAAAAGCTTCCACCAATAGAATGTTGATATGTACTATTTTAACACATCCAAAATTCTCCTAAATTGAGTATCCTTATGTTGCTAGAGTCTTTGAGGATATGAAGTTTGTGGAAATTTGGCTTAGACAGGAAAACTCTTTTGAGGTAGTGTCTCTGTATCTAACATAGATGTTAGATTATCAGAATTTACAAATTTAGATTTTACCTCTTCAGAATCTGCAACATCTGGTTTTTCTAGTGTAGTAATTTCAACTGTTGGTTGATTTTACTTTTCCTTGGTAGGCTCTTCCTCAACCTCAACTTCTTTAAGTTCCAAAGTCCTTCTATTTCGCAAAATAATTACCTTGCAGTGTTTCTTACTCACTCTCCTTGGATTTTCCGTGTCACTTGGAAAGGCTCCTTGTGGTCTATTACGAAGTTCCGTAGCTAACTAACCCATTTGGGTTTCTAAATTTTTTGGTGTTGCTGCTTGACTTTGGATTAAGGCGTCATTCTTCACCATGTACACCTTTGAAAAATTCTCTACACTATTAGATGATTCAACCTAAGAGGTTGATTTGCTCTATACTGCATGTAGTTGTTGTTCAGTCTAGCTCCTTGGTTACTTTAAGAAAAGTTTGGTTGGTTTCACCATGAAGGATTATAGAATTTGGACTGTAGTCCTTGTCAATTTCTATTTTGGTGTTGATTCCCTACATAATAAATAGACTTGAGATTTGATGGACAATTATCGAAAGAATGACCATCCCCATAATATATGCAGAAAACAACATCGAATTGAATCAGTGGCTGAGCTACAACTGATTAAAACCGTTACTAGCAAACTGTTTCAACATTGAAGAGATAGAAGATACCTAAGCGGAGAGTGAAGTGAGAGTGTCTAGTTCATACACTCCGACTACTCGTCTTTCTAAAGGTGCTCGATTTTTTGGCCACTGGTAATTATTATTAGCTATCCTCTCGATGATCTCGTAAGCCTCCTTATAAGACTTCGATAATAGAGCACCATTTGTAGAAGCATCTACCAACAACCTTTGTGTGTTTTGAAACCATTATAAAATGTTTCCAATTGGATAAATGCAAAATCTCGTGGTGAGGGCATATAAAGAGTGACTCATTGAGTCTTTCACATGCCTTATATAAGGATTCATCATCCAATTTTTGAATAGTGGTGATCTCATTCCGCAACTTAACATTTTTGCTAGGTGGGAAATACCTTCCCAAGAAGCGTTTAGCTAATTCTTCCCAAGTAGATATTGAATTGGGTGGAAATGAATTAAGCCATGCTCATGCTCGATCTCACAATGAGTATGAAAACAACTTCAGCCTTAATGTGTCTTCAATCATACCAACTATCTTAAAGGAATCACTCACCTCTATGAATAGTCAAAGGTGAAGGTGTGGATCTTCTATGGACATTCCACTAAATTGACTCATTGTTTGAAGCATCTAGAACATGACCGGCTTCAATTAAAATTACGGTGCCTTGATCTCCAGTATCCTAATTCCAAGATTTAGTTCGATCCCTATCATCAGCAATAAGGATTGGATTATAAACATTAGTGGATCTATTCCCTTGAACATCATTTTGATTTTTAAGGACCATTTCTACGGCTTGTCTTTGGGCTATTCTTTCTCATCTTCTTTGTCTAAATGTCCATTCGATTTTAAGGTCTATAGGAAGTAGATCGATGATACAATCTATGCTCATAAACACCTGAAAAATAACCCCAAAAAATAAAGAATAAAGAATAAAAAAATTTAAAAATAAACTAAATTGCAAGAAATAATTTCACAAATAATGATTAAATTAACCATCCCTAGCAACGGTGTCAAAAACTTGTAACGCGTAGGTTTGTGCAAATGTACACAGTCGTTATCAAGTAGTAAGTAAGTAAAAGAGTTATCGTCTCCGCAAGGATTGTATATGTTAATCAAGATGTTGTAAAATTAAAGTTTTACAGATTGGTGAGAAAAAACACAATGATTTCGAGTGATTGATCTAAAAATAAATAACTAGATGCAAAATTATCCTAAATGCAAATTAACTTAAGTGTAATGAATAATTAAAATTTATGAGGTGAGTTTAGCAGCAAATTCACAAGCTTCAACAACAATAACATGAATAAGCTAAAATAATTACAACATTTGACTTGGTTCATTTTCATCATGTTCACAATGTTCCGGAAAATATTCCATGGCAACTCGATCTTTCATTAACTTTGAAACCAAGATTAAGTCCTTTAGGAATCTTTTATTTAGAAAAGCATGCATACTACCATGATCATATTTAAATAAGGGTTTCTTAGAGATTATGTGAAGTAACAAGGACGGATTAGGTTTGAAACAATTTAATCACACACCCCTAAAGTTATGCAAGGTAATAGAGCTCTCCCGAGTTATTATGAACCTTTAATTTAATCAGATCAGGATCTAAATTAAACATGTACTTTTCAATTATTGCGTCCATTAATTTTCATCTGGTCAGGATCGATCAACTAATTCTAATGCATTCAATCACATTTTAATGAATGAAATACATGCATGATTTTAATTGGAAGCATGAGCAATTAAGGAACAAAACATCATGAACATAAATCAAATGAACTTCATCAAATTTATGTAATCATTCTAGCTAAACAAAATTAAGCTATCATTGTTAATGAAAAAACAATTAAGCAAATTGCAAACATGTTGAATAACAAGAACAACAATAAAGATTAAGGAAGAAGAAACTCTGAATAATTTTGGCAATCTTCTAAAAATTGATCGCGGTGGCTTCCTCTAATCCTTGTAATTGCTCTTTCGTAAAATGCTCCTCAAGGTGGGCAGCCAATAGAGAATTTTCTCAAGAAATTGCTAGCTAAATGGAAGGGGAAAATGGATGGTTTATGCGTGAGAGGAAGAGGAAAAAAGATGAGAGAAAATATGATAAAATGTGAAGTGAGGGATTTTTGAAGTTGTGCAATGGAAGGCCTATTTATACTTGAAGGGATGCTTAGAGGTTTGCTAAAAATAGTTGAACCACCCCTTGAATATCTATATACAAGCAAGGGTTGGACGGTTTCTTGGATGTTTTTTAGGAGCTAATTTTTTAATTGTTTTACAACGGTAAGGACCTCTGAATTAATCTTCAAAAAGCTTATTTTGGACTACTCATATGCCCTTGCCGAATTGGGCTTCTTTCCTCGTTACTTAGACAGTTTTGTGACCCAAATAATTTTCAGACTTGCTCTTCAATTAAATCAACTTTAACTGGATCAAAGTGACTTTCTTGACTCAATTTGCTTGCCCTTGCCGTCCAACTAAGGTGAAATAGAGCTCATGTCCATGTATAGTTAATAGATAAGCTTTTCAACTTATTAATTCCATGGTTCCACTGCAACAATTAAATAAAGTAAGTTATTATGTCACATGAAATAATTAAATTAGGCAAAAATTTAATACATAAAAGCATAAAATTGCATACTTTACTAAATAATGTCCACTGTCTCAATGTAAACAAAATTCAACCAATTAAATATCTAATATTCAGGATTAACATAATTTTTTAAGGAAAAAGGTGTCATAAACAACTATAAAAAAATCTATATAATTTAGAATTTATAGATTGTCATATTGTGGCATACCTAAATCCTAAGTGGATGGTGGACTATATATGCGTGACTCGTACACTTTGATGTAAGTAAAAGCTTGAGTTCAAATAGATAAAGAACCGAAAGCTGGTGCATTGAGTGTACAACTTTTGTAGTATGTAGCATCATTCACCATAGTGGAATTAATAGCCTAAAACATGGTTCAATGATATGCTTTCATTGACATTACTTGGTTGATGAAAAGTAAACGTGGCCACGGTCGTCTGTCTTTGTGATGTATGACTTGATCACTATTTGATAGTGATTGACTTTTCATGAAAGAAAATGTAATGGTTACCGTGAGATAAAATTGGATCATATTGGGAGAACTGATATGATCCTAAAGAGATCAAGGATATCCTATGAGGGTAACACACTTATGACGAGGTCTTTGGATGAGCACTGAGTAGTTGCTTTCGTAATGGTATATCTTTGAGGAGAGCTCAGTCACGATAGTATAGTGGAATGTCTTCATGACTAAATGAGTTTATAATTAATAGGCAAAAATCTGAAACTTAATTTTAAATCATTTGAGCCTCAACTACATATGTCCAACCGGTCCCTCCGCTAGCTCGTTGAAACCAGAAATGAATTCCATGTTTGAATAGAAATGAACAGAATGAATAAAAAAAGAAATGGTAAACATTCAAGAATGATAATGTTTTCTCCGAAATGGAAAAATGGAATCATTTGGAAATGAATGTAGGTTTCCAAAAATGGAAATGAAAATGGAAATGGAAATGGAAGTGGAAATGAAAATGAAAATGAAAATGAAAATGGAAATGGAAACTTGCAATCTTGTATAGGATTACTTAAAAAATGATGGAAGAATGATTTTATGTTTTTGGACTGGTAATAAAGTGACAAGTAAATGTCGAGTTATCGTACCTACAGGGACTGCTTAAGAAAATTATTTATGAAATGAAATCCAAACTCTTTGGTGATTAAAAATATTTTGATTTTGAAGGAGTGGTTAAAAACTAAATTTTAACTAAGTAAAATAAAGTAAAATAAAAAATAAAAGTTCCAATGCACGATTTCAAAAGACGATTTTAATTAAGATGACATAATTATGTTAGATTAATTACATTTCTTAACTTATAATTACTAAACTTATGTTAATGTTGTCACGAATAAATTCATGGCAACTTGGTAATTTGCTAACTCTGCTCATACATACTTATTAAATTAACTAATCTCTTGAACATTTTACAATGTCAATTCAAACAATTAATCAATCTTCATAAGCACATAAAAGATTAAGTGAGGTAACAATATATACCTACATCGAAACAGTTTAATCACAATAATCTTGCAAGTTATGCAAGGCTGATGTACCATTTAATACCGTCTCTAATTTAACCCTTAGCTACCTTAGAAGATTAAACATGCAATGATTAAGTATTGTGTCAATTAATTACAATTTCAACACGATCTAATAATTAATTCATTAGTTACCTTACAACGATAATGTAACATCCTTTTTTTTAGTGGTGTCAGAAATAGTTATTTTGGGGCCACAAATCTAACAAGTAAGTTCATAAATATTAAATAATAATATTTACGAGTCGAGTATGGTTTTAAATAGGTTTTTGATATGATAATTTATGCTATTCGAATGATTAATTAATTTCAAGTGGTAAGAACCTAAGGTCAAGTGGTAAGAACCTAAGGTCAAGTGGTTTTAGAAAATGAGGCATTGAGACCTCGTTTCTATAAATCGAGCCGTAAATATTTTTATAAATATTTACAGAGTGTCGTTAAGGTGGTATTAAAGTTTCGTTGAAAAATTTTAACGTTTCGATAGCTAATTAATTAAAAAGGACTAAACTGTAAAAGTTGAAAAAATCAATCTCTATTAGTTTAAAAGTGTTAATTGATTAAAGAATTATAATTGGATGACCTTATTGAGTAAATTATCCATCCTAAAAATAGTGGGACAGCAAGGAACTTTAAATTTTGGTTTTATTTATGTATAAATGTTAAAATAATTAAAAATAAGTATTATAAATAAAATAAAGATGAAAATTATGATTTGTTTCTTCATTCTTCTTTAAATACTGAATGTCACCATGGATAAAGAAAGGGAGAAGCTCTAAGCTTCAGCCAAACAAAAATGGGTGCATATAAGTGATTTATTTATCGGTTTTTAATAATTTTTATGTTTTTTATATCATTGCAACTAAGTCCAGTTAGCCCGTACCTTCGATTTTGAAACTGTTAAAGATTTTGATTGTTGCCATTGATGAATCTAGTGATTTTTTATGTTAAATGATGAATTTGAAATATTAGTTGTTATTTAAAAGTATTTTGTTAAGTGATTTTTGATGAATTTATTGATTAGGGACTAAATTGCTAAAATAAGAAAAGTAAAAGGATTCGATGTGAAATTGTTGAAAAAATGGGTTGAAATGAAGGCCATGAATATTCGGCTAGTGTAAAATTTCAATAAAAATGGTTAATTTGCATGTTTTAGGCTTAGGGACGAAATTGAATAAAAGTAAAATGTTAGGGGCAATTTTGTAAAAATGTCAAAATGACTAAATTGCATAAAATACATTTTTACTATCTAAATTAATAGATTGAATGAAATTATTAATTTAGATCAAGATTGGGTGGAAAATCGAGGAGAATAGAAAATTACTAAAATGCACCTGTACTTTGACATTTCTGCAATTTAACTAGGTAAGTTCATAGGTTTAAATAGTATTTTAAAATATGTTTTAAAATCTATCATTTTATAATATCAAATTATGTCTCGACAGAAAAATCCAACGATGTATCGACGATCATCGAATATGAAAAGGGATAGCTTCAGCTATTGATTATGAAAAGGGATGGTGACGACCATCTATTAAGGAAAAGGCATGGTTTTGACCATCGAATATGAAAAGGGACGATTACGACCATCATTTAGTGCACTTTGTGTAAGATCCGGTAAGGGTTCCAATTGATTTCACTACGACAAATATGGAAAGGCATGATGTACCAATGATCAAAGTATGAATATTCATGTTTATGAAAGGTATGATATAAGTGATGTTATGTTATGTACCCATATCTTACCATGTAATGATATTGCTAAGTTATGTGTTTAATCACTAGCCTGTGGCTATGGTTAATGTTATGTTTATGTCTTCTGTGTATGCAAATGAAATGGTAAGTGTTTGATAAGAACTAAGACATGTTTATATAAAACTTAATGGAATAGTGATACATGGAAAAACATGATATGTTGTGATGGATGATAAATCCAGTTGAATCATACTCAAGTATAATGGTTATCCATGTCAAATTCATATGAATCATGTTTAAATGAACTAACATGTGTTGTTGATGTGCTAGGGCTTTTGCCAAGCTTGTGGATATGATTGATGTTTATGATTATGCTTGTACTATGCATACAAAATGAGTAAGAAAAAGAAATGAAACAGTAAGTACGTAATTGGGATATATTATAATGTATTATATGTAAGCAAATTGCTTATGCTATAAATAAATACAACTGAATCAAGAGTTAATAATGTTGTTTAGGCTTATGATAAGCATTGGGGATAGAATGGAAAGTAAGTAAATAGAAAGATATATAATCTTATAAAAGGGATTGATGATATATATTTATGTCTCATGAAATCCTATCCTGTTATGAATGGTCAATAAATATGCGACATTAATAAACTTACTCATTTGTGAGTTGATGATCATATCAATTTATGAATCTTATAGCATTGGCATAGATTTATGTTTAGTCTATAAAGTTTAATATTGAAATGGAATATTATGCTTAAAGTTTATACGAGATTACTAAGCATTCATTGCTAACGGAGATCCATCACACTATCCATCGATTTTATTGATAGATTTTTATGCTTTAGTCGTGGTTATAATGGCATGTATATGTGTTTTGTGCTTGATGATATGGCCACTATGTTTGGCTTGTAAATATGGTTTTATGATTGATGACATTTTGACATTTTTGGACTTGATGGCTAATGTTGAAATGGTTTAGTGATTATATGTTTTGAATGGCCAAATTGACATGCTTGTGTGTGATATTAGCATGTAATGTTGTTTTGAATTTGTGAAACTTATGTTATTTTGATGCCTTAATGGTTGGTGTGATTTTGGCACTTTGATGCTTAATGGTTGGTGTTATATGATCAAATTGATGCATGATTTTATGGCCAAAGTGGTATGTGTTGGCATGTTTGCAAAGTGATCATTTAGAGCATGTTATGATATAGGATTTAATCAAATATGTTTGGTTGAATTATGACCATTTGAACCTAAATTTGGTATGTATATATATTGGATGTTGGAACCATTTGGTAATGGTTAGTTTTGTGTCATTTATTTTGTGTCATTTATATGGTTTTGATGCATAAGAGAAGTGGTTCAAATGGTAAATTTATTTTGCTATGGTATGAATTTAAATTGGTAAAGTTGGTATGTGTCAAAAGCGATATGTTTTAGTATGGAAACAAGTTAGTTGCTAAATGGTTAAATATGCACATGTTTAAGTATGTTTAATGTGTGTGTGTGAGGTGCCTTTACGACATATTGGTTGATTGGAAATTGGTCATTTTATACATAGTTGAACATGTTTCGATACCTTGGTCATATGTGCAAATGGCTTGTTTCGGTATGCTTCAATTGGGTGAAAGAAATGACTTGAATTTGGCCTATTTCTTGTCCACATGGCCTAAGACACGGGCGTGTGTGACCACAGCCTCGCGACACGGTCGTATGTACCGTACAGGTTTTTAAAGGTTGCATTCTGGGAGTTACACGGCCCAGCACACTCGCCTGTGGCTTGGCCGTGTAACCCAATTCAGAGAGTTACACGGGCATGGGAACAGGTTGGAACACAGCCGTGTGTCCCTATTATGAATGTCCACACGACCTGAGACACGGGCGTGTGTCTCAATCGTGTGAGTCACACGGCCTGGCCACACTATAACAACCCGGTTTAGACTCTAGTCGGATAGTGGTTTCAAGACCACAAATCTAGTCAAAAAATATCTTAATATTATTTTGGTGTCTACAGCATGTTAGTTTATATATGTGAAAGTTTCATGTGAAAATTTTATCGTTTGTGTGCTCGATTTTATAAAAGGACTTAATCGCGTAAAATGCAAAAGTGGCTAGCTATTTGTTAAAGTGCTATATTGCTATGTCTTTTATAATGTGGGGTCCTTATGTTGATATTTGACAATTGAAATTATGCATGGACGGTAATGGGCTTATATTATAAGTTTTATCATTAAAATCATAAAGGCTAATTTTGTAAATTAGTTAAATATGTTAATGTAATAAAACATAAAATAAAAGCCATGCATTAGTTCATCTTTCTTTCACCGAAATAAGAAAAGAAAAAGGGGTTTTAAAGCTTTTGTACATTCGGCCCTTGAAGGTGTTGATTGATGTATGTTTTTTATTTGGTTTTTGATAATTTTTATGTTTTTGAGATTGTTGCTTTGAACTCTAGCTAGCCCATTTATAATTTTTGAAATTATTAGTGATTTTGAGATATGCCATGGATGAATACATGAGTTTTGTGTTGATAGCTGGTGAAAAATGAAAGATATATGTTGGGTTCATATGTTTTGTATTTAGATTTTTGATGAATTTGCTTAGTATGGACTAACTTGTGAAAATGAGGAATTAAATGGTTAAAATGTGAAATAAATGAAAAATATGGACTTATACGAACTATATGAATATTCGACCAAGCATGGGAAATATGAAATTTTGTGTATTTTGTGATTTTATGAAATAAGGACTAAAATGTTAAAAATGTGAATTTTAGGGGCTAAAGTGCAAAATGCCCTAATTATGTGTTTGTGGTTTGAATTGAATGAAATGTGTTATTAAATAGCCAAAATTGAATTTATATAGATCAAGAACAAAAGAAAACGAAATTAGATTGGGGAAAGTCGAAAGTGGTCGAATAGTGGATTCCATCCGTTCGTTTATGTACGAGGTAAGTTCACAAGTAAATAAATGTCGTTAAATTTGACTGCATATGTATTATAAATGCCAAATTGAATTTTAATGTATATATGTGTAAATGCTGAATTGTTTTAAGCATGGGAGAATTGTTTACGAGCTTGATTCGATTGAATTACGACATCTGAAAGCCCCGTACGAACCATAGGAATAGTTAGGATACATATGTCATGACATAGGGTTTCGATATGTGATTTTGTGTAAGACCACGTCTGGGACGTTGACATCGATTTGAGATTTACGTGTAAGACCCTGTCTAGGATAGTGGCATCGATATTTGATTACATGTAAGACCTCGTCTGGAACGTAGGCATTGTATGAGCTTTTCGAGTTATCCGAGTATCCTTATTAATTCCGAATGGTTTAACGGGCAACATTGAGTTAAGATTGAATGTGAAATCGAGCTAAATGGTTCAGGTACGTGTGAAATTAAATGTTCATGAAAATAGGGTAAGTATAATACTTGAGATGATGATATGAATTATACATGTTAAAGGTGTGACAATTATGTGCATGAGATTGTTCATGTTCAACCATATTGAAATAAATTATGCTAATGTTCATTTGATAATTTATTTGTTTATGACTTACTAGGCAAATTAAGCTTACTGTGTGTGTGTTTGTTCGTTGTTTTTTTTTTTTAGATTTTTGGAAAGCTAGTTACGAGCTCAAGGACCATCAAGGAAGTCTGTCACACTATCGATCTCTATTTCGGTATTTTAAAAGCTTAAAACTTTGAACATATGCAATGTATAGGCTAGTATTTGTTTTGGTTAGCCTTGAAATTTGTATATATTTAGCCATGTGAAAATGGCTTGATCTTAATCTTAATGTTCAAATGTTTAAGTAATTTTGGTCATGATATATGCGTGTGGTAATCTTGATCTATGGATGTGTTTTGGTTGTGGATTTTTAATAATGTTGATGATAGTGATTTTCGGTCATGTATTAGTTTAATTTGTAAATATAGATGATGGATTTAATCTAATTTTGTGGTTCGGCAATGATGATTTAATCATGTAGTTAATTGTTTAGTTATGTGTTAATATTGAAATTGGTTGTATTTGTTATGTGTGAACTATGCTATACTTTGGATATTTGAAAATTTGAAATGGTATGCTTGCATTATTGAAATGGTTTAGAAATGGTGAACAATGTGTATAAGTATATTCGGCTAAAATATTAGACTCGTATTAAAGAGTATGTGATATAGCTATATTATGTATTGAAGTTATCTTGGATGACCTAATATGCGATTAAGTGATTGGTTATGTGTATGTATTTTAAGCATGCGAATTAGGTGTACTTTTGGTGTTATATGTGCTCAAAATGGTTCAAATTAATAAGGTCACATGCGCACAAACTTGTAGTGAGAAAATAGGTATGTTTTGATATTATAAATTGATGTATATTTGTCTTGGAAATAGGTTGAGGGTTAGTATAAGATGTACATGCAAAATCAGCTAAAGTTAGGTAAATTGAATGTATATATATATGCATATATGTAATGGTTGCTAATGTTTGGATTGTTGGCTAATATTAGTTAAATGAGTTGTGCATGAATTAGGTATAGTTGATTTATGGTAATTGCTAGCCGATTAGAGGATAGAATAAATGGCAATGAGTGCACATGATTTTGCTTGAATGGTTCATTTCGATGTGGTCAAAGGTGCATAAGATTTATTTTATGGTTAATGAAATGTATTTGATCATATTATGGTGTTGTTAATGCCGCAATTTGCTAATGGACATTAAGCCATGTATAAGCATGTATTGAATTATGAAATAAAGTATTTAACTTGTGTTAGGTGTTCGAACATTACTAAGGTAATGTGCTAAGAATTTGGGTTATTTATTGGTAAAGTAGGTATACATGTGATATAGTTGTGAGGCATATTTATTTGTTTAAAAATGTATACATATACGGTACGGATTAGGTTAATTTTTGAGGTATCATTCTTATGTAATATGAGTAAAAACGTAACTTTAAAATTTAATTAGTCATATTCTTTAATTAAATAATTACGATTTATGTGAATGTTCGGATCTGTATTTATTTTTCGTAATGCCTCGTGACCCTAATCTGGCGACGGATACGAGTTAGGGGTGTTTCACACACGGCTGTGTGACCCCTGTAGTGTGAAATTTTCCATCTTTTTCTATGAAGTTGAAATGTTTCCGATTTAGTTCCGAATAGTTTCTAAAGTGTTTCTAAGGCCTCGAAGGCTCGATTAAGGGACGATATGCATGTGTTTGAATGGAATATGATGTGATTCATGAAATTATTTTGAATGAATGTTTT
The DNA here is from genome assembly GCF_025698545.1 of Gossypium raimondii. NCBI lineage: Eukaryota > Viridiplantae > Streptophyta > Magnoliopsida > Malvales > Malvaceae > Gossypium > Gossypium raimondii. The sequence goes on along the minus strand of NC_068572.1, from coordinate 28,901,113 downwards.
GGTGTTACGGTTTTACGTTAATTCTTCGCAACCTTATTCTTGTGACGGATACGGGTTAGGGGTACTACAAATAATGCAAGATTAACTTAATCATGGTTTTTGTAGCGTGAGACAAAAAGTAAGCTAAACGCACCGCACCGCACCGCACCCAATCGCCCATCCAAACCCACCCTTAGTCACCGTTGTTACAACTTTTATCATTTTAGTCACTTGTCATTAATTTTTCATTACATATACTCATTTCAGTCACCCAACTTTAGTAAATTTTCATTTTGAGAACTCATTTTAATTTATAAAATTATACCAAAAAGTATTTCTTTTATAGAATTAATTTTAATTTTTAAAAAATGTGGGTTTTACAAAGAATTAAGCTATTCAAATACTAAGATTAAAGTCACATTTCTCACAAATAACTCAATTCCATTTAAAAACTCAGTTTTCACTATTTAAAAAAACTAACTAATTTTTGTAAAACCCTATTTTTCTCTTTGACTAAAAAGGTAAAAGAAATAAAAAGATAAATTTATTTTAATTGTAAAATTTAAGTTTTTCTTATAAAACTATAAGTTTTGTCCTTTTATTAAAAAATTAAAATTAATTAGGAAAAAATAAAGCAAATGAAAAGGATAAGTTGGAATTTTCTTGTAAAAACTCAAAATTTTTTCCATAAAAGCGCGTAATTCCATATAAAATTCTTAAAAGATTAAAGAAAGTTAAAATGAAAACTTACTAAAATTGAATGATTAATGATGAGTGTATATAACAAAATGATTAAAATGAAAATAATATATAATGATGGTTTTTATTTTCGGTATCATGTTTATTTATTTATTTTAGTATATTTAATTAAAGAAAAGACAAGAGGGAGACTCAAAGTGAAGCACGTCCCTTTGTACTCGAGAGAAGTAGATAAAGATTCACAGTTTCGTTTGTCTCTTTATGCGCACAAAAGAAGGAATCAACACAACACCAACCAACCATAAACCCTAGCTAGAACAAATCACCTTTTTCACCTTCTATCTTCTTCTCCATCCTCTCTCTGTCTCAATTCATTTCCGTTTGTGATGGCTTCTACATCTGCCTTGTGGTCTCCAAGCTCTCCTCAGCTCTGCTTGGCTTTCCGTCGCAGGTATTGTAGGGAACCACGTCCACTTCTCCTACTTGATTATTGTCGTCCTCATCTGCTCTCGGTTTCACTAAGCACGACTAAGAAACTGGACGTGGATTGTGTCGGACTCCACTACTGGGGCGGATACTTTTTTCAGCTGGTCCGGTTCAGATACTGTTGAAGATTCTATTAGCTCGGGAGGGAGAAGAAGGTTTGGAGGTATTTATCTATTATACCTTGAACAAACAAATGTTCTCGCTACTTCTCTTGGCTGAATTTCAGCTGTCTTTTTTAGGATTTCGCCTCAAGGAATTACTAAGTCAATTCTAGAGACTTAAACTTTCATGCATGCCTAGCTTTCCTAAGGAACTAAAAGTTTTATGGTATGATTTACACACTTTATTAAGAGTACATTTGTGTCATAATTTAGCTAACATGAAAATTATTGAAATAATAGAACTTTATTCATACTGAAGTTTAGCATACTTAACAAAATTTGAAATTTTTGAACAAAATATAACCTAACCATAATTAAAAAAAAATATTCTGAGAGGAAATAATTTCAATTTTTCGGTCCCCCTACTTAAGATGAACAATGTCCTCATTGTTAGAAGTGAATAGACACTATACATCAGGTAGGATTCTAGAAAAGATGAGGTGAGTCAATTTGACTGCTTAGGTACCAAGCTCTCTCTAGATTCAATCCTAGACATGTACATATCTATTTCCACACTTCTTATTTTAAAAATTCTTCATTTTTATTTATGATTTCCACCTTTTGTTTTATTATGCGAGAAATAAAAAATTCTAATAGAACCTAATCCTAAAATAACCTAGGAAAGAAAATAACATAAGGTAAAGATCCCTCTTTCTTCTTTATTTGCAGATCCCTCAGAATCTGACTCATCTTTTGCTCCATCATCTTTTTTTTTTTGCATGAATCGCTTCGTTCCCTCTTTGATAGTAGACTCCATGCTTCAAATCTAAAATCTGGAAACTTAGGCACAAAAATAAACGGGTCATTGAATATTTTCGTAAGAGCACTTCTCATTGAGTCATCCCATATTTTTGAATATCTCCAGTAAGGTTGTTGCTATCATTTCATATGTTGCATTATGTCCATCAACTTTGACAGCTCATCTTGAAGATCTTGGTCAGGCGATTGAGTTCTGAACATTGAGGTTGCCATGTCAGGTTCGATTACTAGTTCCATTGGTTCTGCATTATCAGGGATTTCAGCTGACAATATTGGTTCGATCTCTGTGGGATCTTCTTCTTCTTCTTCTTCGAGATCCTCGCTCTCTTCAACCCATTACTGTAGAACAGAATCTCCAGTTATTTGGTAGAGGTCCCAATCTTTGCTATTGGTTTCAAATATTCTCTGCGACATGTGTGAATTCCTTGCTTTGACACAGTCCACTTAGAACCTGGAACTATAAATTCCTCAAGAATCTATTGTAGATTTTCAGTCTCAATATTTCTCATCAAGGAAGAATATTTGTTGTCTTTGAAATCAAGTAATTCAAAGAATTCATTAATAACGTTTGACCTTATTGGTACCTGGATTCCTCGGATAGGGACTTCCATTAATTCGCTTGACGTCAAATTTGCATAAAATTCATGAACTAATTCATTATTTGCACTAGGTCTTTTCTTACAAAAAAAAAACTCCCAATTGAAAGCTTCAGCAATTTGTCGAATGTGCACCATGAAATCGATATAGTTGCTTTCTTTTAGTGTAAAGCCTTTTTCAGGGTGCACTGGTTGATTCTTGAAAACACTATCGCATCTTGCTTTGGCTTATTCATAGTGAAATTTTTTTTGTGATTCATCAATTTGGACAGAGACACGAGTTCTTTTGCGATGCATGATTAACATGAACATAAGATGGAAATAAATTTTTCCCAAAAATTTAATTTGCATAAAATATTAACAATTCAATAAATTGAAAAATTAAATAAAATTAAAATTTAGGAGAAAAAATTTTCTTACCATCTTTGTATAAAAATTAAGAACTCAATAAATAAAATTAGATGCAAAAGATTTTAATTGAGGGTTGGTTGGAAGGGTGATCGGTTGGTGGCAAATTAAGATGGAATTATGGCGCATAAGTAACAGGGGTGTACGGCTAGCAAGGGTGCGCACGGGCTTAAAGCAAAGCACAGCAGCACCGTGCGGCCTTGGCATGAGTAGGTACATCGGGTAGACAGCAAACAATGATAGCATCGTACGGGAGTAGCAGGCCTGGCATGAGTGGCGGTAGTAACGCAGGTGGTGAGTCTTTGGGCGCAAGTGTACTGAAAGGTGTAGCAACAAGGAGCAAGTTCTTTGGGCTCTTGGCCTGTGAGTTGGAGCTGGAAGCAGCAATTGGTGTGCGTTGGGGCTGCTGGTATACCGATGGTGAGTTTTGGTGTGGTTTGGTTAAAGTGATGTGAAAAGTTGAGAAGGGTGGTGGAATTTATAGTGAAGAGGGTAGGAGTTCAATTAGAATTCTTAGAACAAATTAATAACTAAAATATTCTAAGTTCTAATTCCATACAAAGTAAATAACAATTAATAATTAATATAATGCATATTAACATATTATTTTCTATTTAATTTATTGAATTAAAACTATTAAATAAAGTTTGATCAAATTGAAACTAATCGTAATTCTATGCAAAGTTGATAATAATTAATATATATTATAATAAATATAAATATATATTAATTATTATCACCTTATTTATTGAAAACTAAATAAAAAGCTTTTATTTTAGCTACCTTTTAAAAATATTTACAAAAGAGATAGCTAATTTCAATATTTACAAAATTAGCAATCAAATTTTGCAATTAATTCAATTGAGTACCTAGACTTATAGAAAATTTGAAAATTGAGTTACAATTAAAACTTGGATCAAAATTGACCCTTTTATTCAAAAAACTAAAAATTTATTTAGCCATTTAGGGAATGATTTCTTGGAAGGTTATGTTAAAATCATTTTCCTAGGAAAGATTAGAGGGGTCACAAGCGGTCGCGCTTAAGTTCCAATCTCTTAAACAAAATTTATTTTAACATACTAATCCCAAAAATATACCCTAAATAATCTATTTAAGAGAAACAAGACAAATTAAGTATCCGATAAAATAAACGAGACTTTATCTCGCTCAATTTTATCTCCCCAATAATGTTTTAAGCGTTGATCATTAACTCGAAATTACCTCCCTTACCTTGAAGTTCTTCAACTCCATATGGAAAAACTTGGTTAATCGTAAATGGACCAGACCAACGTGATTTTAATTTACTTGGAAAGAACCTTAATCTGGAATTGAATAACAAGAATTGCTGACCTGTTTCAAATTCTCGAACTTGAATGTGCTTGTCATGCCATCTTTTAAGTCTTTCCTTGAATAGTTTGGCATTCTCGTATGAGAACATTCAGAAATCTTCTAACTCGTTGAGTTGAAACATCTATTTTTCTTTAGCAAGCTTAAGGTCCAAGTTGAGTTGTTGGAGAGCCTAGTAAGCTTTGTGTTCTAACTCCAACGACAGATGACAAGCTTTCCTAAAACAACCTATAGGGTGATATCCCTCAAGATGTTTTGTAGGTTGTCCTGTAGGTCCATAAAGCATCGTCCAGTCTTTTGAACCAATCTTGTTAGTTCGAGCAAACTACCTTATCAAGTATGCCTTTTATTTATTTGTTTGCCAGTTCAGCTTGCCCATTTGTCTACGGATGGTAAGTTGTGGCAACCCTTGGCTTCACTCCATGTTTGTCAAGTAATCATTTCAACCATTTGTTCACAAAGTGGGACCCCTCATCATTGATAATGGCCCCAGGAGTTCCAAACCTTGTGAACACATGTTTCTACAAAAACTTTATCACAACTTTGGCATCGTTTTTCAAATATGCCTTGGCCTCAACCCACTTAGACACATAGTCTACTACTATCAATATGTACTTGTGACCAAAAGATGGAAGGAAAGGGCCAAGGAAGTCAATACCCCAAACATAGAATAATTCTACTTCAATGATGTTTTTTCGGGGCATCTCATTACTGATGGTGACATTTCCAGCCCTTTAGCATCGATCACAACTCTTTACGTAAGCATACGCGTCTTTGAATAGCGTTGGCCAAAAGAATCCAGCTTGCAATACCTTGGTTGCAGTACGTGTACCTCTGAAGTGTCCCTCACTCAGAGTTGTGTGGCAATGATATAAAATCTTATGTACTTCATCTTCTGCCATGCATCTCCTGATCATTTGATCTGTACATTTTTTGAACAAGTATGGTTCTTCCCAGAAATAGTACTTCACATCGTGAAGAAACTTTTTCTTTTGATGATACGTGTTATCAATCAGCATCAAACCACAAGCTAAATAGTTAGCAAAATCAGCAAATCAAGGGGTATTATGGACATGATTTACCTTTAGTATGTGTTCATCTGGGAATGTCTCTTGAATGGGTATAAATGGATAATTCCCTTATTGTGGCTCCAATTTGGACAAGTGGTCTGCTACTTGGTTTTCTACTCCCTTTCGATCTTGAATTTCTAAATGGAACTCTTGGAATAGAAGTACCCATCGGATTAGTCGAAGTCTTGAATGGTATAAATGGATAATTCCTATAGTAACACCTTTTACAGATGTTGGAGGTGAGAGTTTCTCAATAACATCTACCTTTGCTTTATCCACCTCGATTCCATGTCTCGTTATTCGATGCCCTAGAACAATACCTTCTCGTACCATGAGATGACACTTTTCCCAGTTAAGTACGAGGTTTATTTCTTCGCATCACCTTAGTACCTTGGCTAGATTAGCTAGGCAATCATCATAAGTGTCTCCAAACACTGAAAAATCATCCATAAACACTTCCAAAGACTTCTCAACCATGTTAGTAAAAATAGACATCATACATCTTTGAGATGTAGCAGGTGCATTACATAAACCAAATGGCATGCGTCTAAATGCAAATGTACCATATGGGCATGTGAACATTATTTTGTGTTGATCCTCCGAGTATCCATCAAAAAAATAGTAATAATCTCACCCCGTGAGTCTATCCAGCAGTTGATCCAAAAATAGTGAAGGAAAGTGGTATTTCCTAGTCACCTTGTTCAACTTCCGATATTCGATGCAAATTCTCTATCACGTAATCATTCTAGTTGGTATCAACTCGTTGTTTTTATTTTCTACGACCGTGATACCTCATTTCTTTGGTATGCACTAGATCAGACTTACCCACGAACTGTCTGAGATAGGGTAAATTATACTCGCATCTAACCACTTAATGATTTCTTTCTTTACCACATCCTTCATGATGAGGTTCAGTCTTCGCTATCCATTAATCGTCCATTTCTCGCAATCTTCCTGTAATAGCCCGTTTTTAGTAAAATCAGAACAGTGGATTTAGGACCACAAATTCAACATGAAAATATTTATTTTATTATATTTTTAGAGTCTACAACATGTTAGAAATATCGTATAAAAATTTCGTTAAGAAGTTTCACCGTTTGCATGCTTAATTAAGTAAAAAGGACTAAATTGAAAAATGTACAAAAGTTGGTTCTATTAGCTAAAGGTATTAAAAGTCTATAGAACTTAAATGTAAAAGTTCTTATATGGTAATTAAACCATTTAAGTGATAGTGGACATTTATGGGTTGGTATTATTGAAATTTTGGTGTTAATTAAAGGTTAAATAAGTAAATTCTTAAGTAAAGTTAAGTAAACAAAATCTATTTTCCTATTCATTCATCTTCTTTGCTGACTTTGAAAGGGAAAATAAAAACCATTTAGGGTTCTTGAGCTTTCGGCAAGCTTTGGTGTGCACGTAAGTATTATTTTGTTCCGTTTCTAATTAATTTTTTTTGTTTTTGAAGTCGTTGTAGCTTAATCTAACTAGCCCAGGGACTAATTTGCAAAAATGTTAAAGGATTAGGGTTTTAACATAATGTGTTTATGTGATTCTTAAAAGATTATGAAAGATTATGAGTATTTGTTGTTAAATAAACCACTTTTGTAAAGTAATTTTTATAAAATTATCAAAAAGGGACTTATTTGTAAAAGTAGAAAATTTCATGTAAAATCTGTGAAATTCTAAATTTTAAGGATTGCTATAAGTTTTAGTGAATTCGGTTGGCATGAGATGTGGATGGAATTGATTAAATTTCATTTTATGAGTTTATGGACTAAATTGTAAAAAGTTAAATGTTAGGGTAAAATTTTAATTATGCATGAATATGAATTATGGAGTAAATTAAATATTTGAAATTTTTGAAATATTTAATTGAATATGATTATTTATTCAGATCAAAATAAATCTCAGCTGGATTTAAATTGAGGAAAGCCGAAAATTACAAATTAGCTTGATCGTACTTCTACGTTTTAGATACTAAGGTAAGTTCATAGTATTTAAGTGTATAATTGAATTTCCATATGTATTTTTATCTTATAAATATGTAATTAACTTTTTATGTAAATTATACCCTGTTTTACTTTAGTACCCCTGATTGCACTTATGTGCCCCTGATTGTACTTCGGTATCCTTGATTGCACTTACGTGCCCCTGTTTGTACTTCGGTACCCCTAATTGTAGTTACGTGCCCTATTTACATTTTGCTAACTTTAATCAAGTAAACTAAGAGTTTCATTCATTTGATGTTAAGTTATTAGATTTGATATGTTCTTACTAAGCTCTGTAAGCTTATCCGTTTTTGTGTATCATTTTGTAGATCACTTTTGCTAACCTTTGGACGGATCGAATCTTCGGCTCACACTATCCATCATTGTTGGTAGCTCTTGAACTTTTTAGGGTTGTGGCATGTATATATATATGGCTATATATATGTAGTTGTTTTGGTATAATATGGTGAATTACTAAACTAGTTGATTAGGTACTTTTCTAAGTTGTTAATAGATATCTTTTGGTACAATAGAATGTTATAAAAGTAAACACTTATGGATTATTTTAGTTTATTGATGAATTAAGTGTGGTGTTTGGTTTTTAAATATGGTATGGATATGATCAATTTAATGCTTTTAGAATTGGTATGGATTTGATCAATTTGGTATGTTTTAAATTGTGGGTAATTATGAAATTTTTAGATATATTTTATGTATGTGATTGAGGTTCCTATATGGCATATTGGTTGTATAGAATATTAGTTTAGTGTGTGGATTTTTTATGCAGGTTTTGAGCATGTTTTTGAGTCTTGAGCATGTGTGCAAAACTGCCTAATTGTATGCTTGTGAAGGGTGAAAGAAATAGCTTGATTTTAGCCATTTTCTTATCCACACGACCAAAGACAAAGGCGTGTGCCTCAGCTGTGTATAACACACGGCCATGTGACATAGCCATGTGTCCTCTGTAGGTTTCAAAGGGTGGAAAGTCAGGTAGTTACACGGCCTAGCACACAGCCTGGCACACAGGCATGTGGCTTAGCCGTGTGGCCCAAGTCAGAGAGTTACACGGGCATGGACACAGGTTAGGACACGATCGCGTGTCCCTACTTTGAATGTTCACACGGCATGAGACACGGGCATGTGTCTCATCCGTGTGACCCCTATAGCATGAAATTTTCTAACTTTTTCTTTATTGTTTCAAATGTTCCTGATTTAGTCCCGAATCATTTTTAAAGTGTTCTTTTAGCCTCATGGACTCAAATAAGGGATGATATGTATGTGTTTTAACGAGCTTTGATATGATTTATGAAATGTTTAAAAATGAATGATTTAAGTTGTGTAATTACGTTAATGTTCGGTAACCCTATTATGGTGACGGATATGGGTTAGAGGTGTTACACTTCTAGGATGATCTTGTGCATGCATATAGATGGACTAATGCCACGAATATCGACTATAGTCCATCCGATAGCCTTCTTGAATTATTTCAATACTAAGATGAGTTTCTTTTCTTGTTCTATGGTCAACTCTACTAAAACAATCACATGGAAAGTAAAAGCGTTACCTAAATAAACATATTTTAAATGTGAGGGGAAGTACCTTTAGTTCTAATTTAGGTGGCTCTTCAATTGACGCTTTCGGCTGGACAAAATCTTTGTTTCCTAACTCTAAAAACTCAAAGTGAAATTGCGGACTAAATCCCCTTTGATTAGCTTCTAGCAAAGCTAAGTATTCCTCTCCCTCTTCATCACTTGGATGGTCTGATGTTAAAATTTGCTCAAACGGGTCCTCAACATAGTCAAGTTCCCTTTCCATGACTAATTCCTCTAAATCGGATACTACAGAACAATCATCAACTGTGTCAGGAAATCGCATAGACTTAAAACATTAAATGTTACCTAATCATCATAAACAAGCATAGTAAGCTTTCCCTTCTGCATATCAATAAGGGTCCTTCTCGTTGCTAGGAAAGGCCTTCCTAGGATGATTGAGACCTCTTTATCTGCTTCAAAGTTTAGAATAACAAAGTCAATAAGAAAAATAAGTTTTTCAGAACGTACCAATAAATCCTCAATTTTTCCTTCTGGATGTGCTAAGGATCAATTTGGTAATTGAAGTGTAACCGAAGTAGGTCTAACTTCACCTATCCCCAACTTCCTAAATATGGACATAGGCATCAAGTTGATGCTCGCACCCAAATCACATAGTGCCTTACCATAATAAGTTGCTCCAATGTTGAAAGGAATGGTAAAACATCCAAGATCCTTCAACTTTGGGGGTAGTTTGTCTTAAAGATATGCACTACATTCCTTCGTCAGGGCTACTGTCTCAAATTCTCCAGGTCTTCATTTCTTAGACAAGATATCCTTCATGAATTTGACGTAATTCAGCATTTTTTCAAGTGCTTCCACCAACGGAATGTTGATATGAAGTTACTTGAGTACATCTAGAAATTTTTTGAACTGGACTTCCTGCTTCTGCTTCTAAAGTCTTTGTGGGTAGGGCGGTGAAGGATTCTTTAATGGAACTGGTTGATTCATCTTCTGTGGCAATTCTGCATCTAGTGAAGTTAGTAGTTTATCAGAATTGACTGGTTCGGGAGTTACCTTATTAGGTTTTACAGATTTTGGTTCGGTGAGATTATAGTTTCAACACTTGGTTTAACTTCCACTGAGTCTTAAGCATCAGCTGGCTCTTCTTCAATTTTGACAGTGTTGGATTCTAATGTCTTTCTGCTTCTCAATGTCAATATTTTACAATACTCTTTCCCTAGATTTCTTGGGTTCTCCATATCACTAAACAAAGCACCTTGTGGTTGGTTCCTAAGTTCAATAGCAAGTTGACCCACTTGATTCTCCAAATTCTTTAAAGTGGCGTCATTTTTTTGCCATATATGCCTTTAATAGGTTCTCTAAGCTATTGGAAGGTATAGCTTGAGTTGATTTCTGAACTTGTTGGGTAAAAATATGTGGCCGGGTCGGTCTAGGTTGTGCATAAGTGTTACTGGTTCCAGCCCCTTGGTTACTCCAGGAAAGGTTAGAGTGGTTTCGCCAAGATGGGTTATGAAAAATTGGATTACAGTCCTTGCCTTCTTGGTTCTGGGTTTGATGGACATTCTTCGAACAAATGTCCTTCCCCACAATAAACATAGGCTACATTTTCAAATTGGTTCAGTGGTTGTGTTACAAAACTATTAAACCCATTAGTGGTAAAAATTTTAAGCATCGATGATATTGACGATACTTGAGATGCAAGTGAAGTGAGAGCGTCCACTTCATATACTCCAGTGACTCATCTTCCTGACACTGCTCGATTGGTTGGCCATTGATAATTTTTGCTGGCAATCCTCACAATGATTTCATAAGCCTCGTTATAAGACTTAGAAAAGAGAGCACCATTAGCAAAAGTGTCCACTACTATCATCGTGTGAGCATTGAGGTCATTATAGAATGTCTCAAGTTGGACGCAATATGGGATTCCATGATGAAGGCACTTTCGTAATAATTCTTTGTACATTTCCCATGCCTCATACAAGGACTCGACATCCATTTGTTGGAAAGTAGTGATCTCATTCCTTAACTTAGCAGTCTTGCTTGGTGGGAAATACTTCACGAGGAATCTCTCTGCTAACTCTTGCCATGTGGTAATGGAATGTGGTGGCAATGAGTTCAACCATACTCGAGCTCTGTCCTTTAGTAAGTATAAGAATAACTTTAAATGGAGTGCATCTTTGTGTACTCCGGCTAGCTTGAAAGAATCGCTCACCTCCATAAAAAATCTTAAGTGAAGGTGAGTATAATGCCCTAAAATTTCTAATTTCGTTATTTTGAAAATATGATACAAAAATTTGTCAGCTTTAATGGTTATGAGTTCTGGGAGTGTTTGGGAGGTCCCAAGTTCAAGCCTTCGCTTGGGCAAATTTTTTTATTTTGAATGAATTAGGCCTTGCTCTTGTTCAATAGGCTTTTATTTGATTGTTGGGTAAATTACATCAGAATGGGCCTGCTGGTGTGGTGGTTAAATGGTGTGTTATTAGCGTAGAGGTCTTGTGTTCGAATCCCTATGTAGGTAAGGGTTTTATTTTTTTTTAGATTTCGGGATAGGGTTGTGTAATAGGGGGATTCTGAGTAGTGGATGTGTAGTGGGGATTAGGGGAGAAGATTAAGGGATTTTGGGGGTTATCGGGATTTTATTTTATTTTTTCCCATAACCAAATTTTGACTCTCTTTTCCAAAAAAATTTTGACTCTCTTTTTCTTCTTCTTCATTTTTCCCTAATCCATTTATTTTCCTTCGTTTTCGCACGCGGTTAGTGCTCGCTTAGTTTCGGTAAGTGTTTCTCTTTGTTTTTGTCATTAATCTCTTAGCAACTGAAGTGGTAATGTTTTTTCTCTGCAATTTGGGCATAGGGGGAGGCTCGGACTGGTGAATTCAGTGTTCTCGTCTTAACAATAGTTAAACGGAGGGTTATCGTTGGTGGTAAGTTGGGTTTCTGTTCATTCTTGGTTGTCAATTCGCTTGTAAATCCGTTAAATTGATGTTGAGTATCTTGATTATAGGCTTTGGAGTGCTCGAGGACTGTTTTAGCATCAAACAAAACCAGGTGTGTACCCGGAACGCAGAAAATGGGATTCGGCGAAAAACTGAAATTGTATGCTGTTTGGACAACAGCAGTAGGCTAACTTTGAAAAATCACCATAAATTGTAAAAAAATTGAATTATAGGATGAACAAAATATGTAATTAAATATTCTTGAGTCTAGTTTCTCATAGAAGAAACGGTGTAAGTAATGGAATTGTAAATGGTGAGATATAATAAATTTTGTGAGACAAGGTCAGAATGAATTCAAGCTCCCCTATTTTGAATTTGGAAAATCATCAAAAATTGGAGAAAAATTAATTAGGGGTTAAAATTTACATGTTTAAATTATTAATGAGTCTATTTTCAATAGAAGCAAATGGAAACATCATCCAATTTTTTTACTAAAAGATAATTAATTTTTAGCAAAGAAAGATCAAAACTGTTAGACAGCAGAACAGGGGTAAGATTGAAGAATTTACTGTACTTATTGGCTAAACCAAAAATTCTAAAAATTTTATGGTAGAAAGTTATTTGAGTCTAGTTTCAAAGAAATCAAGCGAATCTTAATTTGGAATTCTATAGCTCAATATATAAATAATTTAGTAACAGTGACTCAAGTAGACAACTTTGAAGGAACATATAAGTAAATAGTGAAAACATATATGAAGATTTAACTAGCACGAGTTACATTAAAAATGGATCATGTGGCCAAGGCCAATTTTGGCCGAGTGAGCCACATGGGTGTGTGAGCCCATTTTTTTGAAAAGTTCTGTAAGGTTGCACGAGTCATCCAAGTCTATTGTCGACCTACTGTAGGGTCAGTAAGCTTTACGTAGACCCCTATATGTGTGATCTGTTTGTCTGATTTCTATACCGAGCATGACTTATGATATCTGAATGTATGTACTATTATTGTATAATTCCATGACATATTTTGTATGTTACATTGCATCGGGGTGGGTTGATGATATTTGGAGGAAGTGTTTGAAAGGCTATTAAGCCTGTTATCTGGCAGCTCAGCTGCAACCTTCTGATTATGTGCCGCATTTTAGTACAATATGGTGTGTAGGGATGGTTGGGTTGATTTAATCCCCACATGGTGTGTAGGGTTGGATGGAGACGATGTGTAGAGGCTAGTGGGTAGGATTATGATTTACTGTATCTGCATTTTGTATCTAATATGGGCCAAATCCCTAATGTATTTTTGAGACTATATCTGAACGGGCTAAGGCCCAAACTAATTCTGTGATGGGCCCAGGCCCCAGACTGTATCTAACTGAATGCTGTTGCATATCTGTACGCATGTTTTCTATGGGGATTACACACTGAGTTTGTGAAAACTCACCATTTTTCTGTTTAATCTGTACAGGTAATCCCCAAACTTGACGGGTCGGTGCAGCGGAGGACTCGACGGTGGCCACACGTAAATTTTAGACTGTTTTCCATTAATGTCTAGAATTTATTACTTATTTGGGGTTTTTGATGTAACTTTTAAACTATGGACTGGTTGGCTTTAAATTTGGGACTTTATATTGTTTTATAGATTTTTTTTTAACTGCAACTCAACAAAACGCGATTTTTCTAAAAAGTAAGGTTTTCGTAAATAGAAACAATTTTGCCTAAACTAATTGGTTACAAAAGCTTCCGCTAAGAGATAAGTTTTAAAGCAAATCAACTAGTACTTTTTTTTTCAAATTAAATGAAAGCTAACTAACTGTAACGGTTTTAAACTCGACAATCTTGTCTTCAAATCCTATTCCATGTGACATCGCCAGATTTGGCCATAATGTCTAGGTCGGGTTTGGGGTGTTACAGTGAGGATCTTCGGTAGGCATTCCACTAAATTGACCCATTGTCTGAAGTATCTGGAACATGACTGGCTTCAGCCCGAATTATTGTGCCTTGATTTCGAGTCTCCTAATACCCGGATTAAGATCATGAAATACTTGCATGGCATACTACCTTAGAGTTCTATCCCTATCATTAGCAATAAGGATAGGATTTTGAGTAGGGTTTGCTCTGTTTCCTTGATTCAGATTTTTGGAGTTCATCTCTTCGGTCCTTCTCTGAACTTTTTGTCTCCTTCATTGTCGAAAAGTTCTTTCAGTCCCAAGGTCTACGAGAACTAAATCTATAATTCGATTAATACTCATAAACACCTGAAACAACACCAAAAAAATTAACTAAGTTAAAATTGAACAGGAAAATAAACCAAAATGCAAAATTAACAAATCCACAAATAATGACTTTTAAAACAATCCCCAGCAACGGCGCCAAAAACTTGGAACGATGGAAATGTGCAAGTGTACACAATCGCAACAAGTAATAAAGCGACAAGTAAATGTCGAGTTATTGTACCCACAGGGATTGTTTAAGAAAATTATTTATGAAATGAAATCCAAACACTTTGGTGATTAAAAATATTTTGATTTTGAGGGAGTGGTTAAAAACTAAATTTTAACTAAGTAAAAAAAAAGTTCCAATGCACGATTTCAAAAGATGATTTTAATCAAGATGAAATAATTGTGTTTGATTAATTACATTTCTTAACTTAGAATTATTAAACTTATGTTCATGTTGTTACGAATAAATTCATGGCAACTTGGTAATTTGCTAACTACTGCTCATACGTACTTATTAAATTAACTAATCTCTTGAACATTTTTCAATGCCAATTCAAACAATTAATCAATCTTCATAAGCACATAAAAGATTAAGTGAGGTAACAATATATACCTACATTGAAACAGTTTAATCACAATAATCTCGCAAGTTATGCAAGGCTGATGTACGTTTAATACCGTCGCTAATTTAACCCTCAGCTAACTTAGAAGATTTAACATGCATTAATTAATTATTGTGTCAATTAATTATAATTTCAACACGATTTAATAATTAATTCATTAGTTACCTTACAACGATAATGAAATATTAACTTAATCATGGTTTTACTTAATCAAACAATTTACCAAGACCTATAACAACACAAACATAATTTTAATAACTTAAGTGGATGAAATGCAATCAACCTAACACGAATTAAATTTAAGCCATATTAATTAAATTAAACATATCAAGATAACAAGTATTCATAGACATGTTCATAACAACAACATAAAAAATTAAAGGATAAAGAACTAGAATCAATTTCGGTGTTTCTCCGGAGCTTGACTGCTTTACTTTGCTCCTCCTTCTTCATTTGTTCTTGTTGAACCGAGGCTTCTACAAGCACTTGAATGTTGCTACCAATGGTGGTTGAAGGGCTCTTTTCCAAGATGAGAAATCAGCAAGGGAATGGAAAGGAAAAATGGAGAACAAAAGAAGAGTTTTGAAGAGAGAAAGTGAGAGAGAAGTGTGAAGCATGAAGGTGTGAGAGGTGTGTTTAAATGAGCAGTAATAGGGGTATTTATAGGTTGGATAGGTTGCTGAAAATAACAAAAATCAGCAGCCATTAAATCCTCCCCATGGCCAGCCACACATGTGGCAAGTTTGAAGCTTTCAAACTTGCTAAATTTAGATAGGGGCAAATCTACAAAAGCTTGATAAGTGGAGGGGTTTGAATGCAATTTCAAGGAAACATCAAGGACTGGTTTGCAAGCCAAATAATCAGCCACACTGATTTGGGCAGCCCATTTGCTCGGTTGGATCGGTTTTCTCAGTTCAGCACAATTGGGCCTTCTTTCATAATTTAATTAATAATAATTATTTAACCCAAAATAAATTGGATTAAAATTAATCATATTATGAATTAATATTCATAATTTGGGCTGTCTTAGGTTGAAAAATTAATTCGCCTCAATGCTTCAAAAATCGCTTCTCAATTTTGCGCTTCAAGTAGTGTCTACCGAGCCAAGTTTTGCCCTTTGTGCAAATCTGTCGAAAATAAATCAAAATAAATCAAAATTTATTATAAAATTAATTAAAATTCAATATGTTAATAATTTAAGTGCAATTTAATCATTTTATAATTATTATATGTTTTTCAACAAGAATTACACCGAAACTGCATGAATTTGAGTTAAAAATGGCATGAAAAAGTCTATATATTTTCATGTTTCCAATCTTCATTCATAGTGAACATGTTGAGTTGTGACATATTGGACGAATTTTCTTGAAATTTTACCTGGATAAAATTTTCAAAAAGTTTACTGGTAAATTTAGGATGAGAAAATTATTTAATATGTAAATATTAAAGTTTATTTTGGGAAATAGAAAACTAAATTAAGTTGGATCATATTACAAAGTATTGAGTAAAAAAAGCCTAGGAAGTACTTGAAATTGGACCCTATGTGAGAGAGACCCAAAACCCCTCATATAACATAAAGGGGGCGACAACCCTAGTAGATATACAAGGGTGAGTTGTTCACCACTCTCCTACTCTAAGTAGGATGTCGTTTTTCTATTTAAAATAAACCTTTACAACTCTACAATGTTTCTACCTTCTTTTCCTATAAATAGATGGCATCGATAGAGCTATAAAAACAACTTTTGAGAGATTGTTATTCTGTTGAAAAATAGAGAGAATTTATTCTCAACTTAATAACATATTTTTCAGAAGAACAATTTTACCGATTTCTATTAAAAATAGAGAATTTTTGTTTTCACCCCAAAAGGAAAACTTTTTCTAGTTATGTATTTTGATTCAATTGGTTCGATCACACACTCGAAGTAGTTCGTGGTGCGAGAATAGCAGAGAAGATCGTTTTGTTGAAAGTTGGAAAACAACAAGGATTCACTTATCCAAAAACGCAGGTGTGAATTCGGTTAAGGTTTATTGCTATAAATATCATAAATCTAGTCGATTTTCAAAATTTTACTTTTTCGCTGCGCAAGAAAACTGTTTTCAAACCGAGTTTTTTCCCAACAATGATATGATCCTTCTAATGATTCATATAGTTATGCATGTCTTGTGGATAGCGACAACTAAGGATGGGAAGGTAGTCATCTAATATATGACCCGTACAACACATATTCCTCGTATTCTTACGAGAATGGGGGTGCGCATTGGGAAGAGCCTAATGAAAATCACCACCAAACCACTTGGAGTAGTGCATTTAGGGATGGTATGTCTGAATCCAAGAAAACATGAAAGTCATACGGAATCAGTTGAAACTTGTTTTAGAAGCCGTCAAACATTGAGCTAGGGAAAATGTTTCGGTGGACAAGTGTGTCGATTCATATGATGTTGAAGTGGAGGAGGATATCCTCTACACCATTGTTGAACTTGAAGATTTGAAAGTCGAGTCTCAACAAGAAATGAAGAGCAAACAATTGAGTGAAGTATTGGGCGATCTCGAGGAAATATCTAACTCTAGTAAGGTGAATGTGGAGGAGCTACCACACTTTTCGGGTATCGCAGAAGAAATCTCACATCAAGAACTGGTCAAGGATGTGCCCCAATAAAGGAATATTCAAATAGAGGTGGATAACTCAAAAGAAGTTGAGTTTGTGATCCCGATATTGATGATCCCTTAGAAGGTGTGATGGAGTGACTTTGATTTCAGCGAGAAATGGCTCCAAACGTACATATCGAAATGGCCTAAGTCAAGACAGAATGTAACAGGCCATTTTTCAATAGTGTTGAAAACAGTGATTTCGAGGCCATAAATTTGACGAGAGAATCCGTAAATATTATTATTTAATATTTACGAGTCAAATATTATGTTTTAATAAATTTTTATTTGATAATTTATGTTATTTGAGCGAATACTTAGGTTCAAGTGGTATATCCCTAAAGTTAAGTGGGTTTAGAAAAGGAGGTATCGAGACCTCGTTTCTATAACTTGAGCTTGTAAATATTTTATTAAATATTTTTAGAGTGTTAATAGGGTCATATTAAATTTTGGTTAAGAAATTTTAACGTTTAAATAGTTAATTAATTGAAAAGGACTAAATTATAAAATATATAAATGTTAAACTCTATTAGTAAAAAGTGTTAAATGGCTAAGGAATCTTAAATTAATGGGTTAATGTGGTAATTATACCAAATTAGTTTGTAATGGACTGTAGTGGCATTGTTTTTAATGAATTTTTAAGTATAATTAAAGGGCAAACTTATAATTATAAAATTAAATTAAATTAAATTAAAACATAAAACAAAAGATGAAAAGAACAAAAAAAATGGCTTCATCTTTTTAGTTGGAGAACCGAAACAACATGGGAGCTTGAAATAAGCTTTCGGCCAAGCTTGTATCATCTTGCATGGTATGTGTTTTAAGCCCATTTCTAATCATTTTTATATTTTTTAGATCGTTGCAACTAAGTCCAGCTAACTCATATCTCCGTTTTTGAAACTGTTAATGATTTTTGGATTTTGCCATTGATGAATCTTAGTTATTTTTTATGTTAAATGATGATTTTCTTATTTTGATTTTTGTTTAGGACTATTTTGTAAAGTGATTTTATTTAATTTTTAGTTAAATGATTAATTTGATAAAATATTAAAATTTACATGAAATTTTGTTAATTGTGAATAATTCTAGATTGTATCAAAATAGAAATAAGTTCGGCTAGCATTGGGTATTTAAAATTTTTGATAAATTTGGAAATTTGAATTTAGGGACTAAATTGTACAAAAGTTAAAATATTAGGGTAATTTTGTAATTTTGCAATAATGTGGGTTATAAGCTATAATTAATGTTATTAAGTTAATTGGACTATTAATTGAATGAAAATTTTTATTCGATCAAGAAACGAATCAAATGGATTTAAATCGAGAAAAAGTTAAGGTGTCAGATTAGTCATCGGCTTCGTTTTTTCAACTGTTTTTGTCGAGGTAAGTTCGTATATGGATAGAAACTATTATTTTCCATTTTGGATAAATGTAAATAGTTATTTATGTTATGGTTAAATTAATTATAAAGATGTGATAAATTATTATTATGGATCAATTAGAGGAATTAATCAAATTAAAGGATATGGGAACTACTGCTAATGTATTGGTGATTATGAATTATAGATTGTCTATTTAAATGTTACTTGGATTAAGGTAAATTCATAATGTTTGATGTTTAAATTGTAAGTTTCTTGAAAATAAGTTATTGTTGCTAGTAAATTGTATTTTAAATATTGAAATTAAATTCATACAAAAGTGATTAATGGATGGTGACAATCCTTGTGATGGCACATTGACAGTATGAATATATGTTGATATCATATTATGTGTACGGAAATGATGAAGTGCCCTTGATTGATAAATATGTATAAAGGTAATGGATTACATAAAATGCTCAGTTGAACGTAGTAATCACTAGGAAACGATTGGCATGCCAATAGGGTTAGTATGTGCGCTTGTATGGGATTTTCACTTCGGTGCCTCTGTTTGCACTTCAGCGCCTTTGTATACACTTCGGTGTCCTGTTCGCACTACGGTGCCCCTTTTTACACATTTGTGCCTCTGTCTGCACTTCGGTGCTCCTGTGATGCATCTATGATGCCTCTGGTGTGGTGTAGTTACTTGAGTATCTGAGTCAAGTTATTAGTTTATCGGGCTAAATGTTAATGGAATTTACAAAATTATTTATGTGCTTAAAGGCTAATGTATAGTCAAGATATTAGTAAATGTTAAATGTTCAATGAACTACTTGATCATATGTGAGTATAATTATATTGATGATTATACGGTTACAGATAGAAATTTATGCAGAAATATGAATGAGTTTGGATTGAATTATTATAGTACAGGAAGCATACGATGAACCATTTTCAGTACTAATCCTATAAGTGCTTCGTAAATGAATAATGTATGATTAACCTATTTATTTAGTTTTCACATTGTTTAGTGAAAGTAAGTGATTCGGGATGATATGTTTATATGAAACTTTGAAATTAAAGATGAATTACGAATGATTATATGTTAAATGTGTAAGTGTTATGGTAAGAAGAAATGTTTAAGTGAAATGGTTATATGAAATGCTTATAAGGAAAAATATATATATGTATATGCAAGGCTACACCAATTATCCATGAGAGGTTTAGTGAATAGAAAACGAAAGTTAGCTTAAGATATAATGAACATTATGCTTAGTTGTTTATTCTAATATGTTTAGTAGTTAAGTTGCCTTTATACGAACTTACTAAGGATTATTGTTTACATTAGTTGTTTTCTTTTCCTGTAGATCATCAGAAGGCTCGATCGGTTGGAATCTCGTCGGAGCACCATCACACTATTCATTCGTTATATTGGTAGTTTTTAATTACTCTGGTTATGGTTCTAAGTGGCATGTATAAGGTCGAATATCTATTTGGTATGTTGTTGGTTGTGCCAAGCCTTGGTGTGTCTTACTACTTTTATTAATCATTGTGCATGGTTCTTTTGAATTTAGGAAGGAAATGAATAAACTTATGATGTTAAATTGATTTTATGATTAGTGTTTGAAATGTGGTGCTTATGAATGGTACATTGGTTAGAAGCTTTAGGTTGATTGTTTAACATGTTTAAGAGTGTATTAAGAGTGTTTTGATCATAGGAATGTATGTGTTATTGGTGTACTTTGTTGGGAAAGATTTGGTATTGAATTGAATTGAATTAGGGTTTAAATGGTGAGTACACGAATTGGGACACGAGCTGTCACATGACCATGTGTCACACATGGCCAAACCACACGGTCGTGTGTCTCAAGTCAGTGGGTTACACTGGCTAACACACAGTGTAACACTCCTTACACGTATTCGTCACTAGAATAGGGTTACGTATCATTACCATAAAAATAGAACATTAAAGTATTCAATTCATACATCAATGCAAACATAATCTAATTACATTCAATCACATTCATAACGTCCCTTAATCGAGCACTCGAGGCCCTAAAAATACTTTAAAAACAATCCGAGACTAAATTGGAAACATTTTGAAAGTTTAAGAAAAAGTCAGAAAATTTGGATGGCAAGTGTCACACGGCCGTATGGCTAGGCCGTGTAACAATCACAATAGGGACACACAGTCGTGTCCCAGCCCATGTCCTTACTGTGTAACTCTCTAAGTTGGGTCACAGGGCCAAGCCACACGCTCGTGTGCCAGGCCGTGTAACTCTCGAAACAGACACACACGCCCATGTGCCAGGCCGTGTAACAGTCTATCTTGCATGTAATGGAACCTACAAAGGACACACGACCGTGTCGCCAGGCCATGTGTCACACACAGCTGAGTCACACGCTTGTGTCTCAGTCCGTGTGGACATGAATTTGCCCAAAATTAAGTCATTCTCAACACCAAATCATGCAACCACCTAAAGACCTTTTGTACATATAATCAAGGCATTAAAATATGACCAAAACCTACATGAAATGACCAATTCAATAGTTTAAGATCATTCAACCAATATGTCATACAAGGCACTTCAATTGCAAATGTAACACCCCAAACCCGGCCTGGACGTTATGGTCGAATCTGGCGATGTCACATGGTAGTGTGTTTGAAATCCGTAGCTTGTGTTGGGAAACCGTAACTTTGCTAAATACATTTTCCGTTTAGAGTTCTTTCATTATTAGTTATTAATTTTAATATCGTGTTAATAATCATTCGAAAGCTTTCAAAATGTTTAATCTATGCGGAAGCTTTTTAAAACAGATTTCGTAATCGTGAGTATTTTGTTAAAATGTTTGGTTCTTTTGAAAACTCGAGTTTTCCTAAAACTAGTAGTTATAAATTGACAATCCCAAATTTAAGAAAAAAATCCTTAGAGGCCATATTTACAATAAAATTCCCAAATAAAATTTAAAATCATAATTAAGTATGAAACAGAGTCCAATAAGGTTGTGTGGCCACCGCTAAGTCCTATGCCGCACCGGTCCGCCTAAGCCTAGGGATTAACTGTACAGCCTCACTTTTCGGCTTTTCGCTGTTTTCCATTTACAGTGTTACGGTTACACACTTACTTCAATTTTGACGTCCAAAAACTCCCAAGCACACCTATACCTAAAATCGAAAATAAACACTAGGTTAATCATTTAAACCATCGAATTTATCTAAATCTCGAAGCAAAGCGATCATCTTTTGAATGATAAGCCAGTACCTTATATCGAGTAGCAGGAATTCCCCGTCTTCAGAATGTTGGCGAGCGATAAAAAGCCCTTTGATAAACCCCTAAACCAAAAGAATCCATATTAACACTTGCCCAAATCCTAGTTTAAAGTTAATCAAAATTAAAATTATTGGAAATGCGAAAAGAACGATGCACAGAAAGAGAGTAGAAATAAAAAGGACCGGAAACGGGAAAGGTAGCAAGGCGAAGGTTCGACTAGGGAAAGAATAGGGAAACGTTAAGAGACTCTCAGCAAGAAGGGAAGAAATCGAAAGTTGAGAAGAAAACCAATACCACCTTATTTCACTTACTAAACTGACGGAAACGAAGGTTGCCACAAACGAACGATTGAAGCTAGGAAAAACAAAAAGAAATGTCAAGGGTGGGGGAGAGAAGTGGAATTTGGCAGCAATGGGAGGAATTAAGGAATGAAAACGGTAGAGATGGGGAAAGAAATCTTTAGGAAGATGGAGAGAAAACTGACTCTCTCTTTTTTTCAAAAAGAAAAGAAAATGATCAGATTTTGGATATTTTCCCCATAATCCCCTAATTTCCTCTCACTTACCCCTAAATTCGCTACCACACTTCCCCAGACCCCTCAAACACTCCTTAATCGTCCACTACTTCCCCACACACCTCAAACACTCAGCATTTTACCACACCTAAAACTCCTATACTACACAAGCAACAAAAATAAATCCCATTTGCACAAGCAGGGGTTGAAACTTCAGACCTCTTACTCTTTAACTCTCCACTTAACCACCAGACCAGCAGACCCATTCTGACATATTTTACCAACATTTAATTATAAGCCTACTGACTGGTGATAGGGCTTTTTTCAGAAAAATACAAAAATTTTCCCAAGATAAGGCTTGAACCTAAGACCCCTCACACACACCCAGAGCACTTAACCACTGAAGAAGATACACAATTGTGTCATAAATATATGGAAACAAATATACAAAATTTGGGGCATTACAGCAAACATTCAAACATACCTAAACGTGTATACTTTACTACATTTTAGTCATACACATCTAGTTCAATACCATCTCAAAAACATACCATTTCTTGGTCATATTTAAACCAATTCATCACATACCATTATGGCCATTCAAACAAGCATTATAACATAGCCACACTAACACATACTAATATGACACCAAAAGTACCAAAAGGGGTATCAACCAAAACAACTAATACATTCAAGATCATACTTAACTATTTAAATATCCCAAAACATTATTATCAACATTCAAGCCTATTACATGCCATATAATTTGAAATAAATATTCCAAAAACTACTGAATTATGTTGGATAGTGTGACTTGAGTGCTGATCTGATCGTCCAACCTTTTGAGTATCTGCAAGAACATTAAATAACACAAGTAAGTTCAATGAATCTTAGTAAGTTTGACGTATTAAAATGATTAATCTTACCAAAGTAAACACAACAATTCAAAAAATAACAATTCAACCATGAAGGTTCCCTGTCATCCACAATCTCAATCGATAAATCACAAACGTTCAATTCAATACTCAAATATATAGCAAATCCATCAAATTCATTAAACAAACTACCTTACTGAGATTTTCAATTTTAAGAACGACTTACGGATAGGAGTACATTTTCAATCCAACCAAAACACGTCAGATGCTCACACGAGCCAATCCCTCCGGAACACACCAATACTCATAAAAGCTAGTCCTTCCGAAACACACCAATGCTCATCAGAGCTAGTCCAACCGAGACACACTAAACAGAGAGTATAACACGAGAGTTCGCAACAAATTTTGAACATTAGTTTACTTGGGAAATATATATACATCACTCCATAACCATTTCCACTCCAATCCCCCATAACACACCATATCACGACTGTACTCTATCCCGTGTTCAATCCAATCCAAACATAAAATTTAATAACATTTCTCAAATAATCATTCATTATCAACAATTCAATATATATATTTTACCATGTTATACTATTCAACAATTCATATAGATGTTAAATTTTAAAACGTACGAACTTACCAGGACTGAATTCTAACAGTTACAGAAGTTCAATGACTATTCTATAATTTTTTTCCTTTTCCACGAGGATCTACTGGATCTTGATCCGAAATGTGAAATTCTCAATTATCAACTTCCATTTCACATTCCAATCTATTTTACAATTAATGCCCTTTTATTTTTTGAATTTACACAATTACCCTAAAATTTTATAATTTTTGCAATTTAGTCTCCTAACTCAAAATTCATCAAATTAACCATTTTTCTCAAGTCAAAGTTATAGCCAAATGTACTAGGCCCTTATATAGTCCTTAATAAACATCCAATTCACTATAAAACCCTAAAATTTTGACATTTTTACAATTTAATTCCTAACTCAAAATCTCACAAAATCACTTTAAAAATCATCAAACAACATAAAGAAAGCTCCAAATACATGATATTCATAAAAAAAATTTACGATTCATCAATGGAAACTTTAAAAAAATTTAACAGAATAAAAAATAAAGGTATGGACTAGCTGGACATAGTTGCAACAATCTTAAAAACATAAAAATTACAAGAAACGTAAAAGAATCACTCACATGCAAATAAATTAGCTTAAACGATTCTCTAAGCTTGGTTTTTGATAGATTCGGCTATGGAGGAAAAAAAATGAAGAAAGTCTATTTTCTTTCCTTAATTTTCTTTTAATTTTATTATAATTACTAAATTACCATCAAATGTTTAACATTTCTATTATTTTTAATGTTAGTCTTGTCCAAACAAATTAATGAAGGTTAAATTACCTCTTAGGTTCTTCCTCATTTAACTTTCAAGCTATTTAATCAACTATATGTTATAATTACTATGTTTTGCACATTTTACAATTTAATTCTTTTTACTCAATTATCTAACTAAACGTCAATATTTCCAAGCCAAATTTTAATACGACTCTAATGACTCCATAAATATTCTAAAAATAATATTTATAAGTTAATGCAATAGAAATTTGTGGTCCCAAAACGACTATTCTATCACTACTGAAAATCGGGTTGTTACACATGGCCTGCGACACGACCGTGTATGCCAAGTTAGTGAGTTACATGGTTAGACACATGGGTTGGGGCACGGCCGTGTGTTCTTACTTCCAATGTTCACACAGTCTGAGCTATGTCACACGGCCTGGCCACACGACCATGTGACCCCTGCTTTTCAACATTTCAAATTTTTCATAAATTGTTTATTTTGTTTCATTTAATCTCAGATTGTTCCTAAACTATTTTTGGGGCCCCGTAAGCCCGATTCAAGGCCCATAATTGTATTCATACCATGAATAGATATTGT
This sequence comes from Gossypium raimondii, assembly GCF_025698545.1. Lineage (NCBI taxonomy): Eukaryota > Viridiplantae > Streptophyta > Magnoliopsida > Malvales > Malvaceae > Gossypium > Gossypium raimondii. The sequence continues at coordinate 28,875,678 of NC_068572.1, read as the reverse complement.
TTGTTATATGTTTGTAAATTAATTGTTTAACTGTTCTGAAATAAAGTAAAATGTTTTGTTTTCATCAGTAACACCCTATAACCTTAATCCGGCAACAGAGACAGGATAAGGGTGTTACACGGAATCTATATATGCATTCGCTAAAGGATGCCCTAATCAACTCAAGGATGAAAAAATGGAAAATTAAAGTTTTAAGGACCTCATGGAAGTTTCATTTTAGGGGCATAACGACTCGCCCTAAGCTAACCATTAAAATTTGCCTCTAAAAAGAAATTAGTTATATATGAATAAGTGGCCTATTGTATTAAAACTTGTACTGAATTTTCTTGTTTAGACTAGACCTTAGTTCCTAAAAATTATTTTATTTTATTTCATTCTATTTTGTTTTATCTACTTGATTTCATTTCTTTCTTTAGTAAGTAACTTTAACTTTGAATTTTTAAAGAAGGCGAAAGGTGAAAATTGTTTGGAGTTGGAGACAACACAACGGTGCCGCGACACTATCGACAGTTTTAAAATTTAGGGGTTAACAATTACATGGGTATTGTGATACCCACTTAGGGTATTGCGATATCCTAGTCGAGTCAAAACAAAAATCAAATCTCATGCATGTGACTCGTGTGTTTTAAATATTTTAAACTTTAAAACACCCAAAGAACACCCAAAACCATAAGTTTTCTTGCCCTAGTTGTTTTCCCTTTCACTCGCTCACCTCTTTCCCTTAAAGAAATCTTACTCATCTTTTCCAAACTCCTCTTCAAATTTGCTTCTTGTCACACTTTTGCTGAGTTTTGTCTTCGTTGGACTGCAACAACGGTGCTGAACATCATCGCATAATTGTAACTTTCAAACTCGGCCTAAACGTTATAGCCAAATTTCGAAAGCTACAACTGTCATAAGTAAAAGGTTTTCAAATCGCTAAATTCATTTTTCAAAAAACATGATTTAGTTTAAATAAAAATATCGTCATAAAAATCTTTATTAAAACATGTTTAAAATAAATAAATGCTCTTAATAATTCAGAATATTACTTACTTGTTGATAGAATTTGATAAGAAAACTTGTCTTACTTATTTTCAAAAGTTATTGAAAAAAATCTATATCCAAAAATTTACAACAGTATTAAATAAAACATTAAACTCTTTTATTTCACAAATTATTTTGTTTGATAAATCATTTTATGTATTAAAACTCAGTGATAAAAACATTTTAAATTCAAAGCTCATGCTTGCACCATAGTTAACATGTCAAAGTACTTAAAACATAATTTAAACAATCCAAAGTCCAAAACAGTCCCAAAAAAGTTTCAAAATACTTTATTTTAAATTAATCCGAGAATTTCCTTCAATTGTTTCATCCAAGTCCTATCCTTGAGTGTTATTTGAAAGTTTTAAGAAAACCAAAGGAGTGAGCTAATAAGCTCAGTATGAGTTTTATATCAAGCTAAATAATAAAAATCACTTTAAATAGAACAAAATTATTTCCATTCATATATTAATCAAATATGCATACTTTTATGCACATGATTATGTCAATGCAAAGTTCTATAAAAATAAATATGCAAAATTTCAGAACATCCTACCCATCACTGCTACACACTAAAAGAAGTTCCCCAAAACTTATCCATCCAAAACACACCAGCACATATGTAGACAAATCCACCAAATTTGCAGACAAGTTGCCAAAACACATAATTGTGGTCAAGCCACCAAAATTGCAGTCAAGCTGCCAAATCTCATGCATGGATAAACCACTAAAAATTGTAGATAATTAAACTATCACTTCTTCCTCCTTACAAAATAATCCCAACCCCATGAAATGCGACATAGCATGCAAACTCAGTATCAAGTCATTAGGCATGTTAAACGTGCAATCATATACAAATCAAATATCAATAGTCATGGTAAACCATGCTTTACAAAACGGACACATATAGGCCATGATGTCACATACCATGAGATTAGAATAAAATCACATTTTAGCAATAAATAACATAACACATCAAAGATTTAAGTTTAAAACACATACCTTAAATCCACACAATCACATAACATGTTATTTTTGCTTCTAGATAGTATTTTAATAATATTACTTTGTCATATAAATAACTTGATCAAAACCATTATTTCCACACATAACACTTGAATAAAACACATATCTTAATCTTGTCCAAAACGCGAATCCTAAACTAAATTGGAATATTTCAGTTCCAAATGAGTCGAAACTAAATTAGCACCTAACAAAATCAGATTGAAAATTAGAATCACTTATGTCAACTTGAAATATATTGTCCAACAACCAATATTAACCAATTTACGCTACATACTTGAAAACAACACTTACCCTTAAACCTCTACCACCAAAACTCCAACTTGGATTCCCAAAAATATTATAATTCTTGAATTAAACCTTTTATACAAAATGATCTCTTGATTAAAGAATATTCAATTTTACCCCAAAAGCAATATAAAAAATAAAACTTACTTCACCTTGTTACTTACACATTTATTTCCAAAGATCGAAAGAATTGCTACTATTATTGATGATCAAGGTTGTTATGAGGATCTAAGTATTGAAGAAAAGAAAGAATAAATCAAATGGAATTATCATGAAAAACAAAATAAGATGAGTAGAATATAAAATAAAAGAAATAGGAATAAAAATACTTTTATTTGCCAATAGTTGGAAAAGATGGAAAATGATGAAGAACAATCCAAAATGAATATAAAATTCTACAATATGAAGAAGAAAAGAGTCTATTAAATCTATGAGTAATGAGAATTATGTTATTTAGAAAAAGAGAAAGAAAAATAAAGTATAGATGATATTCAAATGAAGAAAAAAGAAAGGAGAAGAGCTATAAAAGAAAACAGTTTTGAGGTGGTGCAAGGGTGGTGATACGGTGGTGTTATGGTGGAAAAGTGGTGGTTGGAAGTGATGGTATCAAATTGTTTAAACAAAAATAAAGTAAAGCAAAGAAAATAACAAGGAGGAGCAATCAATATGGGTGGCATAAGGTGGTGATCAAGGAGGAGAAAAGAGAGAAACGATGAGTGAAAATTTCAAAGAAAATAAAAGATTGAGAGAAAGATGGGACGACACAAGCATAACCTTCCAACAATGCATTCAAGTTGGAGATAAAAGATGTTAGAAAATTAACATCACTTAATTATGAAAGTTACACCATTGAAATTTGAATTATGGAGTTACAAAAAAATTAAAGTGGAAGTTACCATGCACATGAATGGACGGTTTTGCATGGAGGGAAAAGCCATTTTTGTTCAAAAAAAAAAGATGATAGCATGGAGACTTGAACTTGGTTCATTAAGGAGTTACTTAAGGTGCTTAAACACTAGGCCTCTACACAAGCTTGTTAATGATTTAACAAAAACAATTAGAATTTTGGGATATGACAACCCATCACCATGCTCCCTAAATGTTACAGTTTGTTTACTTCTATCTAGTAGCGTGCTAAATCTCTATTTCGTTCTTGGTATTTTGTGTAGTTTTCCTTGTCACTTGTACAATGCCTTCTAGAAGACTAAGCTCAAAGGGTTCTCGTGATATACCAACGAAGTCCACAGAATGAAGCGATTGAAAGTTCGTATCTCTTGAAGAAAAGGAATTATTTTGAGAACTTCATGGGCGACCATTTATACAAGAATGTGGGTCCAACTCTGAGGATTATTTCAAAGAGGACTTTTGAGGGCTTGTAAGATTCCAAAAATGGTGCGAATTTTGTCTCTGGCCTCAAGGGTTTGTGGACTCTTCGGTGGTGTTGGAATCTTACGCCAATCTAAAGTTTTCTAGACCACACATAGTCATTGTAAGGGGTCATATGGTTGAAATTTCACCTTCAATAATTTCTGAGCTTTATAATGTCTCGCATTATGAGAATGATGATATCAAATTGCTTGACTTAAGAAACTTTCATAATTTTTATTTAGATGATATAATGATATATTTAACTGAAAGTAAAGGTGAATGGACATGGGACAAAGACACGAATCTACCACTCATGTTCGATATGACCCTATAAATCATCTAGCTAAACTTTGGATATAATTCATTTGTACGAGAATTTGTCCTTCTCTCAAGTCAAAAAATTTTGATCCTTTTCGTGCCATTTTGTTAAATGCTATTTAGCAGGAGAAATGTGTCTGTGTAGAGACTTGGATTTACAGATATATAATGCGTTGCATGGTACAATACGAGGCTGGGATATTTTTTCCATATTCAATCATTGATTTGTGTCGACTTACTGAAGTCCCAATGGCACCACCTGAACATATTAATTGTCAAACTAAAAATCTAATAGGCAATCTGATGCGATCCCAGCCGCATCATGTTACGACACAACTCAACGACATTGAGATTGGCCCAAACTCGATGGGCCCAAGTTCAAAATGAAGCTTTTAATTTTATTTTGTTAATTTGGTTGCTAGAATAAGGACTTTAATTCATTTACTTTTGTGTCTTTAATTATGTTTTAGTTTTAATATCATTAATATGCATCTTTAATTAATGTCCTGCATTATTAATTTACATCTCTTAACTATGACATGCATTATGTAACTCCCATGTTAGTTTAAGTCTGCATCATTAAATTAAGTCATGCATTAAGTAACTCATTTGTTCATTTAGTCTGTATCCTAAACCTTGCATTTAAGTATCTTAGTTGTTTAATATGTTTGAGTTTGTTTATATAAGTATGTTATTTAATTGGTCGTTACATTTTAATGCATAAATTAAAGTATGTTTATTTTCATTTTAAATAAGGTGATTTAAGTTGCATGTTCAATTAATTTGTGTGAATGAGTGTTATTAAGTATGTTGTTTTTTAGTGTTTTAAGTTACTATTTAATCTTAAATATCTATTTTACAGGTGACTTTTCATATGATTAAAGACTCTTCAAAGTGAGACAGTTTCAAAGCTTTTAAAAGAACATTAAGGAGGCTGTTTAATGGACCAAAAGAGACTCTTCAAGTATAAACGTTTTTGGAGTCTTAAGTCTTCATCATAGTGCCATTTAAGAGGATGTTACACAAGCTTTTATCATGTGGTTACAAGGGAGCTTAAGGGACATCAATCAAAGACATTAAGAATGCTTAAAGTCTTCATTAAGGAGAATTGACATGCCTTTTCAACTACTTCAAGTTCCAATGAAGAGACATGACTCATTGGCTTCTTTACATGAGTTTAATATGAAATTAAAGCTTGTAATAACTTTATTTAATTGCTGAAGGTGAAAGGTCATAAATAGGCATTTGAATAGTCAAAATAATGCCTATAAATAGTTTGTAAGAAAACATTGTTTGAGGTTAGATAACTTTTGCCAATTTGATTTATGAACATTATGTTCTTGAGTTAGTTTGTCTCCTCTCAAATTTTGTACAAGTCTCATTGACTTATCTAGCGTGCTAGTGGCGTCTTCTGACTTGTTTCTAAACTTATCACCGTAAACTGGTGTGGCGTTCACCAATCCACCATTCTGCAAATCCACCTTAACGACATAAGAAAAGGGTGACACTACGATATAGTGTTGAATCTTTCTTCCGTTAAGTTTGTTTTCCATCTCCACCAATTATCCCAAATTATCTATCATTTGTTTCTTTTATTAAATCGAACCTACATCTTTCTAATCTTTCCATCCATTTCAAAAATCACTTCGTAAGCTTCCGCAAACCTTAAACAAATTTACACCTTTTTGACTACTAGAACTTCTCCTCGTCGAAGATCGGGCAAACTTTATGAAACGACTCGACTCTCCCGGGCTGGATCACATCACAATCCTTTGTATAGGCAAATATAAGAGCTTCAGCAAGAATTACATGGTGAAAGGGCCCAGAAGTATAGAGAAGAGGAAGAGTCACCGCGATCATCACTTAAAGAATCATGGATAGAGAAAAAGCTCTATCACCTCCTAATAAAGGTGGGTGAGATAGTAGAATGGCGAAAGTACGGTTCCAAGATGATAGAGGCAATGAAACCATACGTCAAATGTTATGCGAGTAACTACAGGTTAGATGTCCCAACTTGGCCAGAAAAGCCACGGTTATGCAATGTTCAAGAAAGGTGTGGAAAAGAAAACCAAAAGAGCAACAGGAAGGAAATGAATAAAAAATGAGAAAGAATGATTCAACCTCAAGCCAGGATGATATGGAGATAATGTACACACTTGCGCATCTGACTAGAGGAGGAGTAGTGTTGAAAGGCTTAGGAGAGCAGTTGAGACGAGTTCTCAGGTGCACAGCGATAAAAAACAAGGGGAAGCAACCATTGATCGAGGAGTCCAATTCTGACTCAAAATAGTTACATGTTTTCACATTTTATTTTTATTTATTTGTGTGACATGCAAACTCTTAAACTACACTATTTTTGGGACTTATTTTTTTGTTTTATATTTCGTATTTTGTTTGGATGTTTTTGTTTTTGTGTATTTTTTCTATGTGCAACGAGTTATTCTGATAGACTACACAACAGTTATAAGCTTTAATGAGAAGGTAGACCCCCGAGCTAGTCTGACGCTTCATTTTAGGGAAGTCTGGTAACCTTTTATCTTCTTTTTTCAGGAACACATTAAGGATAATGTGTAGTCTAAGTGTGGGGGAATGCACATAATTTTACATGTTTTATTTTCTTGCTTTTATGTTATTTTGTGTGTTTATTTTCATTTTTTATGCCTTTTCAAAAGTTTTTCAAAAATACCAAAAATATTTTTCGTTTTTATTTTGTGTAACTGTATGGTGCTTGGACCATAATTAGGTAACAAGTCATTAGTTGTAAATATTGAATAAGTACATTGAATTGCCAAATTGTAAATTTTGAATTATACTAGCTAATTTGATATTTTTAATTGTAGTCTAATTAGTTCATTTAGTTAATATGTATAATAGGGTAGAGACAATAACCTAAATGAAAATGTATAAAGTGTACCATAGGATGAATAAAGTATATGGATCCTTGTAGATAAATAATTTGAATTGTTAATTTAAATAGATTTGTGCTTGAAAGAATTGTTGTGTGATTGATTCAGGAAAGACCTTAGGCATTGTTTAAATTAGCCAAGAGCCTAAAAGCTTACCTTTTGCTATGTACCCCTAGTTCCCATATCTTTTATCCTCAAGTACCCTTTCTTTGCAACCTTAATATCAAAATCTTGAGCCTAAAAGAGTCTAGTACTCAATCCTTCTTGGTCTCGTTCTTTAAAATTCATTGTGTAATAGATGTCAGGCTATGGACATTGAGGGCTAGTTAGAAATATTATGGTGTCTTTGTGTGATAAAAAGGAAATAAAGAGATTACGCGAGTTAGTATGTAATAAAAAAAAGTGAACAAAAAAGTGCCAAATAAAGAAAAAGAGAGCTGAATCAAAAGTAAGCTCAAAAAAAGAAAATTGTTCGGTTCATATTTACAAATTTTGTACATAATAATATTGCATAATACCTTCTAACATTTTGGAGAAATAAGGTAGGCAAGGAAAGAAGACATAAGGAGGTGAGCTTGTAGATAAATTAGGGGCGAGTAAGGAACAATGTCTTGTGCTTAACCGTTTCTAGTGCTTGAAACCGTTTTGAGTGCCCATTGTCTCAATTTTGAACTGTCTTAAGCCTCAGAACGCTACAAGCTTAAAAGACCTTTGGGACCCAAATAATTCACCAATGTAATAATTTCTGAATAGCTTGCATTTGTTTAAATGAATATGACCAATTCTTTTTAAATATTTATAAGCGATCCGCATAATTTATTTTGATGGATAGCACTTTTACATGTGTTCATTTCTATTGCCTTTACATCTATTGACATTTTAACTTGGTGATCTAATTATGTTTGCGTTATAAATAACCAAATTAGCTAGATATCACTCTTAAGTTACACGTGAGGTAGCTTTCGTACGAGTTCGATGTTTTACTGCTATGTGATTTAATTGTCTGATTTAGTTCAAGAGTCATCTTTTTTCTTGCATGTTTGGCATGTTTACTTAAGGACATGCAAATATTTATGTATGGGAGAGTTTGATCTGACATAATTTGATATGGTAAATTAGGCTTTCCTTATACACAACGAAAAACAAAATTGTATGCTAAGCGATAGAGCTTAGTGGTATTTCCATTACTCAAAACAATATAATACAAAATCCAAATCATTTTTATACAATAAACTTCAAATGAAAATATTAACTAATTCACATACAACTATGTAAATCTTTAGATAATGTAATTATGTGCATATGCCACAATATAAACTAAATAAGCCAATGATTCAACTAACATATTATTTCAATTAACTAATCAATGAACATATCATACCAATTTGATTTACATTCATGTTTCCTCCACTTTTATGCATTTAATAAAGTTCATTTATAATTTTTGAATCGAAAAAATTTGACCATTATCGTTCCGTATCGGCCCTTAGGCTCTTTTAACTAATTTACGTGATCTTTCACGTGCTATCAATAATTATATGTCATAAGTATGTACCTATAGTACAATTTCATAACGTCAAATACATTTTTGAATATCAATCAACAGATCTTTAATTTATACTCCCAATTAGCATGACTCGAACTTGAAGATTGCGCGTTCATATTGTGCAAATCAAATATGTTCATATGTGAATTATGATAAAGAAATATGTTCGTATGTGAAAGATTTGGACGTTATGTTCACATGAATCAAATATGTTCATATGTGAATTATGATAAAGAAAGCCTATAACTTATTGTGCAAATCAATTGAAAATGAGCCTTGGGGGGCGAAACGAATACGAGTGAGACGATAGACTCCAAAAAGGAATTGAATGGTAAATTAAAAGGTAAATGAGATGACTTAATGTCATTGACATGTGTGTATAGATGTTGATTCATGATTGAATATGAATGATAAATGGCTTATTGAAAGGTAAGTGGCAAATAAATTGAATTGGTTAAAAATGATAAATGTTGAGTAGATTGGTTTTTTATTGATATAATAATGCTCATATGTACATAATATAATGAATTGTGTTGCATTATAAGATATGTATTGGTAGATATTGAGATTATGTGTATTATGCTAAATTGCAAATGTTATGTTATAATATATTGAATCATGAAAGTACCACTAAGCTTTAACGCTTAGCACACAGTTTTGTTTATTCTGTGCGCAAGTATAGGTATTCTCAAAGCCTCGAGAAGTGCAGTCAGCATTTAGATCATAGCTTTCAACTCAACTGAATTTGTATAGCTCTTTTTCTATTTTGGTCAAATGGCATGTACCTAGGATTATCTAGTCCTAAGTTGGAAATGGTCAATTTTTTTGTAAATAAGTTGTGAATATATGTAAATGGTTTTGATCATGCATGGAAATGGTACAAATCATTTGGTAATTGAAAATTGAACATGTCTTGTTTGTGTTGGATGATCAATTGGGGCTTTAGGGCCAATTATTGTTGATATATGTTAGCTTCGGAATATCTGAAATTGGGAGTTAGTAGATTGTCGAGGATGTCGTAACTTCACACCTTGAATGTCACGACACTAGCTCTCTTCGTCGCGACGTCTCTTGTTTGATATCGTGACATTGAGCCTGTAATATTTTGATGACTTTACAATTTGGTCCTTAGGTTGGGAAGTTTGCTCATTGTCTTCAAAGTCACGACGTCAAACCCTGGATGTCGTGAAATCGACTTGGGATGTTTGGATAATGTTGTAGTTTAGTCCTCGTTCGACCTTAGGATAGCATTGAGCTTTCATAAGCTCATATATGACCTAGAAATGATTATATATCGTATATCACACATGTGATACTCGTATCTAAGTGTTTAACGATGGAATTTGAATATAGTTGATCATAGTTGCTTCAACAACGAATATGATATCCTGTAACTTGAACCCGATTATCGTGTTAGGTATGGAGCGTTACAATTTAAAATAATAAAAAATAAAATTTTAATATTATTTTTTAATTAAATTATAAAATCATTTGTTATTATTAAAAGTTAAATGGCCCATTTAGGCGAAATGAACTCAAAGCTAAAAAAGTTTTGTGAAATCGGGCCTTGGCATGGCCTCACCCATAAACACCTCTAATGGCAATAAGGTCTCTCCAAAGTTTTAGCTATTTATTCAGCCGATATTAAATCATATTTGAACAAATAATTTTTTAATTTAATTCAAATAATTTATATATCAAAATTTTTTAATTAAATTTAATTATAAAGCATATTAAATATTAGTGTAAAATAATTTTAAATAATGAAACAAACTCTAAACCGATTCAAATTAAAATTTAAAATTAGTGTAAATTTTTTTTCAAAATAAACTATATAAAAATTTGATGACTTAATTTATTACAGTTTTATTTTGTCAACATGGGATCCATTTTTATATAAAACCTTTTAATATAGTGTATTTTAAAATATATATATAAATTTAATTTGAACCGATTTAGAATTTGTATCATTGTTTAAAAATTATTTTACACTAATATTTTATATACTTTATAATTGAATTTATATAAAATATTTTTGATGTACAATTAATTTAATTTAAAATAAAAAACATGTTCAAATTTGATTTAATATAGACCTAACGAATAGCTTAAAGTTTAAAAAGACCTTAACACCATTCATGGAGTAAATACCACTTTTTTTAATTTTAGAATTTTTATATTTTTCATATTTCTAAAATTATTTTTAAATTTTAAAGAGTTTTTAATTTTTCACAATTTTTGCAATTTTTATTAAAAGTATGGAAAAAACTTTGAATTTTAAAACTTTTTTTTGTAATTGTTTAAGTACTTTTAAAGAGTAAGGACCAATTTAACAAAAACTATAAATGTTGAAGGCTAAAGAAGTAGTTTTACCTATTTTTTTATAACAATATATCAACCATTCTTACAATAAAATTAAATTATAGGGACTAAATTTTAAATTTCAAAAGAGTACATAGACCTTTGGCATATTTAAACCAGGTATTTTATACATATACGCATAAGCATGTTTTATCTTAAATGCATGCATAAAGTCTTTTTAAAGTCTTAGATTTTATTGAAATTGTTCAATGCTTCATTGGTATATCTCTTATTGAAATTCAATATGTTTATGTCTTGTTTAAGTGTTTATGCTTAATTTTTCAAGGAATGTTTTATTAAGGAGAGTTCTATTTTGAAAATGAGTAAACGGTTTAGAAGGAACTTTTTCAAAATGCAAATTTCTCTTAAATTTTGTTATATAAAAAGGGATATTGTTAGCTTTGATGTCTCAAGCTTTTGATATAACAACATTTAAAATAAATTTTATATGTATTATATTTCCCAAGTCGTTTGGTGAAAATATGGTTGAAAATTTTATCAAACATTTTAAAGCATTTTCAAATACTTGCAATGTATTAAAAAATGTGTTTTAACTTATTTAAATATTTTTGGGTTGCTACCAAAATGTTCTAAGGTGTTTAAAATGTTTTTAAGGGACTTTGGTATGCAAATCTTGAGACATACGACTATATGTCTCGAGACATAAAAACTTTGAAACAAAACTCTGGTTCAAGGACTTCATGTTTATTAGAGACATTGGCTAGTATGTCTAGAGACATGTCTCGAAACATAGCCTGCCAACGGTTATTTTACAGCCATATCTCGAGACATCTTGCCAAATCTCAAGACATACATTGCAGGAACAATTTTTAGGCCCGAAATTAATGCTTCCAATGGCTAAAATTCATCCGCAATGCCCATATTATTGAGAGACATATCCAAGCATCAAACACAAAAGAATCAACTTAAAAATTTTTTTCTTCACTTCTCTTGTACATATTATTGAGAGTTTATTATAAAATCTCTTCTTACTCTCAAATCTTTGTATTTAGAGCTTCAATTTGCAAACACACACCTACTAGGGGTTCAGTGTTAGTTTGCTCATCTTCTCTTTGTTGTAAAGAACATATTTAAGGTTTTTGAGGTATAAAATATTAAGTAGATTGTCAAGGGTTTCTAGTTGAGCCAAAAAAGTCATAGGGATTTAGTTGAGCCATAAAAACTAAGAGAATGTTCTATCTTAGCCTTGTGAAAAAAATATGGATTGTAAAGCCTATACCTTTTCCTTGAAATGTAACAATTCAAGTATAGTGAAATGAGAAATCATTGGTTGAGGTATACCAAGGTAGTGGAGGTAGGCAATTGGAGTTGAAGCACTAGAAATTGAATTGTCCAAGCTTTTCTTCCCTTTCCTCATCATTTAGAATAATTTTGCTAAGAATTTTAAAAGACTAATTCATCCCCTCTTGATATTTTGGACCTAATAATGGTCAACAATCTCCACCTCACCACGGCCTGAATAGTATGAGTCAACGTTACACCCCTTCTCCAACAAATGGGCTTTATATGGAATAAAATTCTTTAAACAAAGCCATACAAAATCTTTCACTTTAGGAGGAAGGTGGGCATTCCAAATATGCGACCAACTAGCAATAACAAGGTTTTGCTCAATATTCATAAAAGAATTCACAACAAGCACATAATCGGATTTGACCGTATAACTACCTTGGTGAAATGCCATACAAGATCAGGCAACTGAAGACTAAAGGGAATGATCATGACTCGAGCTACGTCCAATGGAACCAGAATGCCTTTAAGAAAAGATTTATCTCAAGCCCCTCATCACTTTGTAACAAATCTTTCACCCTCATATCTTTTATGCCTAGTAGCGGGGAGGACATAACATAAAAATCTCGATCATCCATGAGCTAAGGGTCGTGAAACACTCTTGTATTATCGCCACCAAAGTGCCAATGTATACCATTTAAGAGCAACCGTTTGGCAGCATGCAAGCTTCTTCAAATGAAGGAAGGATTATGCCTTTCAAACAACTCTAGAAAATTGCAACGAGGGAAGTATTTTGCTTTGAACACCCTAGTTAATAGAGACTTCAGAGAAAACTTAATTGATTCCTAACCTTCAATTAAGACATTAATTATATGTAATTTTCTATTCAAACCTTAATTAAGTATGATTTTTCTACTAAGATATTAATTAAATTTTATTTATTTTACTAGTTTGTTTTGTATTTAAGCTTTATTTTTATGTTTTTTTTTTCCTAGCACTTAACTTGGGTAAGAAAAACTTGCTAAGCAATTTATTTACGAGTAAACTATACGGTTGGTCACTCAACTCTCATAAGCTTTTATTTTGGGCATCCAAAATAAAAGTTTGCAAATTTAGGCTCTATTGTTAGATGCTTTTATCATTTTAGGGTGAGTTTGGATGGGTGGTGTGTTTACCTGCGATTAGTGTAAAAATAGCGGTGGCGGTGAGATTAGATACTGTAGCGATATTGTAGTGTGAGACAATAAATAAGCTAAATGCACTGCACCGCACGACACCCAATCGCCCATCCAAACCTACCCTTAGTCACCGTTGTCACAACTTTTATCATTTTAGTCACTTGTCATTAATTTGTCATTACATATATTCATTTCAGTCACCCAACTTTAGTAAATTTTCATTTTGATAACTCATTTAAATTTATAAAATTATACCAAAAAATATTTTTTATAGAATTAATTTAAATTTTTAAAAAAATATGGATTTTACAAAGAATTAAGCTATTCAAATAATAAGATTAAAGTCACATTTTCACAAATAACTCAATTCCATTTAAAACTCATGTTTTCACTGTTTAAGAAAAAACCTAACTAATTTTTGTAAAACCATGTTTTTCTTTGACTAAAAAGGTAAAAGAAATAAAAAGATAAAATTATTTTTAATTGTAAAATTTAAGTTTTTCTTATAAAACTCAAAAAAAAATCTATAAAAACGCACGTAATTCCATATAAAATTCTTAAAAGATTAAAGAAAGTTAAAATAATGAGTGTATATAACAAAAATGATTAAAATGAAAATAACATATAATGATGGTTTTTTATTTTCGGTATCATGTTTATTTATTTATTTTTAGTATATTTAATTAAAGAAAAGACAAGAGGGAGACTCAAAGTGAAGCAGCGTCCCTTTGTACTCGTAGAGAAGTAGATAAAGATTCACACAGTTTCCGTTTGTCTCTTTGTCTGCACGAAAAGAAGGAATCAACACAACACCAACCAACCATAAACCCTAGCTAGAACAAATCACCTTTTTCACCTTCTATCTTCTTCTCCATCCTCTCTCTGTCTCAATTCATTTCCGTTTGTGATGGCTTCTACATCTGCCTCGTGGTCTCCAAGCTCTCCTCAGCTCCGCTTGGCTTTCCGTTGCAGGAATTGCAGGGAACCACGTCCGCTTCTCCTGCTTGATTATCGTCGTCCTCGTCTGCTCTCGGTTTCACTAAGCCGGACTAAGGAACTGGAACGACGTCGTAATGTTGCTTCGCGGATTGTGTCGGACTCCGCTGCTGGGGCGGATACTTTTTCCGGCTGGTCCGATTCGGATACTGTTGAAGATTCCATTGGCTCGGGAGGGAGAAGAAGGTTTGGAGGTATTTATCTATTATACCTTGCACAAACAAATGTTCTCACTACTTCTCTTGGCTGAATTTCGGCTGTCTATTTTGTTTTCAAGAGTTGAGTAGAAGAGAATAAGAAAATGTTAAAACATTTCTTGCTTGCTATTTGGCTTCTTAATTATGTTTTCTGATTAAGTTTTTAATTATGTTTCCTTACACTAAATGCTAGTTTACTGTCTGTCAATCAAAGCTATTTCATAGCAATGAAGCATATATGAATCATATGATATTTAGGCATTGAATTTGAGGCATAATCCCTAAAATAGCTTTCAGGGTTGTTTGGACTAATTAAAATAGTTGGTTTCCATATGATGGACTAATAACAATTCGTAAGTAGTTTGCTTTTAGGAATTATGGGAGCTGGATCAGCTGGACTTGTGCTGGTAGCAGGGCTTTCCTTTGCAGCAATGTCCCTAAGTAATCGAAGCACTTCCAGTAAGTGGTCTCTTTCAATTTCACTTGGTTCTATTTTACCATGCTCTTCTATCTATTTATATTCTGTTAATTTTTTTGGTTTATGTGTTTATTGGACTTAATTTAGATGAATTGACAACAATCCCCGAGAACTGGTGTTGAAAGATTATACCATTTGTTGACTGCAGGACCCAAACAGCAGTTGGAACCCTTAACAGCTCAACAGGAAGTTTCATTTGATAACGAGAGTGAACAAGCCAAAGAAAATGAAATTGAAACAGGAACACATAAGGATCTTTCGGCACCTACAGAATCCAACGGCACTTCTACTGAAAATAATCTTGATAATGACAATGGGACCTACTTAGTAGACAGTTCAACATCCAATGGCGATAGTGCCAGTAACACCAGTCCTATTCAAGAAGACAGGCAAAATGTTTCATCTTTGGATGGGGAGTCAGTTTTCCTGGACACAACTCCAATCTCACCTAATTTGCCTGAATCTGATGCTGTGGGTGTCTCTTCTGTTGCATCAAGCCTAAGAGAGTCAGATAGCAACCTTGACATTGGTTCACCTGAAGCAACTTCAGAGATTGATGACAAATTGATTAGTGTTCAAGAAACTATTGATACTAACTTGTCTGACCCAATAAACCTAGACAATGATCTCAACGAGGGAAAACTTGAAGGAAAAGAGAATTCCAGTATCTCAGTGGATTCTTCTTATAGTTCCAATTCAATCAGTGATCCTTCAATTGTGGGCTTCTCAGTTAGTTCGGAGGTGGAACCAATTTTAGAACCTCAGGCTATACCTGAAGACAATCTGGAAACCATAGATTCCTCTCAAACTGAAGAAAACCTTGAGAGTCGCAAAATGTCACTGCCCTCGGTTGAAATAAAGAATGCATCTCTGGAAGATAATAAGTTAAATGAGAGTGAGTCATCTCAAACAACCCCTGTGTCGGCACCTGCTCATTCATTAACAATAGAGCAAAGCAAAATTGATTATGATGGGATGAAAGATAGCATACCAGATTTTGAATCACCAACTCCTAGGAGTTGCTTCTCCCCAGTTGGTATACCTGCTCCATCTGCAGTTTCTGCAGATCTACAGGCTCACTCGGGAGAGGTTCTAGTTCCTGCAGTTGTTGATCAGTTTCAGGGGCAGGCACTTGCAGCTCTACAAGTTTTGAAGGTATTTCATTCTTACTGAGATATAGAATTATTAAAGTATTCGCCCTTGCAGATAATATGAGAACTCGTGACCTATTACTCATATATATGTATCTTTTCCAGGTTATTGAGGCTGAAGCTCTACCTGGTGATCTCTGTACACGTCGTGAGTATGCTCGGTGGTTAGTGGCAGCAAGCAATGCTCTTTCAAGGTATATATGCCTTCTTGTTACTCCCATGTATGGCAGTGTGAAGCCATCAGGAATTAGCATGTAATAGATACCTTTATGCTTGTAAATTTAATCCTTTTTGCTGCTTGCAGGAATGTAGTATCAAAAGTTTATCCTGCAATGTACGTTGAGAATGTTACTGAACTTGCATTTGATGACATCATACCTGAAGACGCTGATTTTTCATCGATTCAAGGTTAAGAAGTGGACTTTATATTCTTGGTCATATTGGTAGAGTAACTTTCTTTTTTGTTATAACTATTCTTGCTAATTGAGTTGCATGATTCAGGCTTGGCAGAGGCTGGACTTATCTCAAGCAAGCTTTCAAATCAAGAACTGCTCAATTACAATCGAGGCCCAGTTTACTTCTCTCCTGAAAGGTATTACTGTTCAGACTAAACTCATTTTGCAATATAAGCCTTGATATTTAGCTTGGTTAATGCTCAGAGGAGGATCCTCGTAGACCCCTCAAAAA
This sequence comes from Gossypium raimondii, assembly GCF_025698545.1. Classification (NCBI taxonomy): domain Eukaryota; kingdom Viridiplantae; phylum Streptophyta; class Magnoliopsida; order Malvales; family Malvaceae; genus Gossypium; species Gossypium raimondii. The sequence continues at coordinate 28,858,907 of NC_068572.1, read as the reverse complement.
TTTTGGAAAATTGTTATTAGGCCCACCAAAATTTTGTAATTCTTATTAGGCATTTTAAAATTTTTGAAAATTTTAACTAAGTCTCAAAATTTTTAAAAATTATTATTAAGCCTCTCAAAAATTCTTAAATTTTTTTATTTAAACCACAAATTTTTTGGAAATTCTGATTAAGCCCTTTAAAATGAAACCCCTAAATTTTTTAAAATTATAGCCACTATTAATGCTTTCTCCAATGTTAATTTCCCACTATTTTATTGCCCATCTGCAAGGCCTTTTTCCATCTGTATTCTTGATTACTTTCCCACTGTTTTCTTAACCCATTCTCATTATAACTTATTTGTAAAATGTTAATAGAATATATGCTTAGCCTGACTAAAACCTAAAATCATGAGTGAAATTGCATTGCAGTTTTACATTCATTATTAATTGCTTTATTTTAGATGCAAGGGTACTTTACTTCCTTTTTGTGGTTTGCTTCTTATTTTCTCTTTTTTTTTCTAGCCCTCTATCACGCCAGGATCTTGTAAGCTGGAAAATGGCTCTAGAGAAAAGACAACTCCCAGAAGCTGACCGAGAGGTCGCTTATATTTTGAGTTTGTTTATATGTTCATTTCATCTCTTTCTTGCATGTTATAGTGGGTATGTTATTAATTTTACTGTTTTGTTCATGTATAGATCCTCTACCAACTTTCTGGTTTTATAGACATTGATAAGATAAATCCAAATGCATGGCCTGCACTTGTAGCTGACTTGTCTACTGGAGAACCAGGAATAATAGCACTTGCTTTTGGTAAGTCATCTCAATGGTAATTACTTTCTCTAAGTTTCATCATATTTTTAATGATTGATATGCCTTTGTTATTGTCATTATCCTGACAGGTTGTACAAGATTGTTCCAGCCAAGTAAGCCTGTGACAAAGGCCCAAGCAGCTGTTGCTATTGCAACTGGTGAAGCTTCTGACCTAGTAAGTGAGGAGCTAGCACGTATTGAAGCTGAATCAGTGGCAGAAAATGCAGTATCTGCTCACAATGCTTTAGTAGCTGAAGTTGAGAAAGATGTTAATGCTAATTTTGAGAAAGAACTTTCGATGGAACGTGAAAAGATTGATGCTTTGGAAAAAATGGCTGAAGAGGCAAAGCGCGAGCTGGAAAGGTTAAGAGCTGAGAGAGAGGAAGAGAATATGGTCTTAATGAAGGACCGTGCTGCTATTAGTGCTGAAACGGAAATTCTTTCAAGGTTAAGGCGTGAAGTGGAGGAGCAGTTGGAAAGCATGATAAATGACAAAGTAGAGATATCATATGAGAAGGAAAGAATTAGCAAACTACGAAAAGAAACAGAGGGTGAAACCCAAGAGATTGTCAGGTTACAGCATGAGTTGGAGGTGGAAAGAAAAGCCTTATCAATGGCCAGGTAAGGAAATAAACTTTATTATCACATAGTTTTGAAACAATACTTCAACAACTTAATCTGGAGGAATGACAAATGATTCTTCAAATATATATATTAGATGCTTCATTTCATGGAATAATATTTTCAAGGATACAGAGTGATAGGATATTTTTGTTCTCTTGTATCTTTGCAGCTAAATAAAATGTAAGATGAAACTTTGGTTAATTCTCATTTCCTGAGAATTTGCATTTATCAGATTTCAAATAGTCATGCGCATCTGCTCAATCGATAAATGTCCCCTTTGTTACTAGGCAGAACTGGAAAAGATGCACCAGGCAAGATGATCAATGTTGAATGATTCCTGACATTGTATAAATTTGAAATCTCTGTTAAAGCTGTAAAAGTTTGACCTGTGCTAACTGCTAAATGATTCTATTAGGTAAAGTTCTAGAGTTGAGAAATACATTTGGCTTCTATATATGGTGGTCAAATTAATGTTTCTGCGGCATTCCTTATCTATCATGAATAGCTTTGGCTTTTCTTCTTTAGGGGTCACTGTAATATTCAGTAGGAGTTTCAGTTATTGCCTCTTGTTTGTCTTTTTCTTTCGTTTGCCCCTTTAGTTTTTCTTCTAGATGTATGCCTGTGCTTGTTCTCATTCAATTATTAAACTGATTACTCAATTATGGTACAAAACTTCCTATAATTCAGGGCATGGGCTGAGGATGAGGCGAAACGAGCAAGAGAACAGGCAAAAGCCCTGGAGGAGGCTAGGGAACAGTGGGAAAGACGGGGCGTCAAAGTGGTGGTTGACAATGACCTCCATGAAGAGAGTGTTGCAGGAGATACGTGGGTAAATGTAGGGAAGCAAGTTGCAGTTGAAGGAACTATTAGCAGGGGTGAAACGTTGGTGGGGAAGCTCAAGACATTGGCAAGTGAAGTAGAAGGCAAATCTAGAGAGTTCATCGATAAGATTGTCCAGAGGATCCAGTATTTGATTTCAGTGTTGCGAAAATGGGCCTCCGAGGCAGGTGCAAAGGCTGAAGAATTGAAAGATGGGGCTGTGTTGAAGGCAAGGGGATCAGTACAGGAGATGCAGCAAACCACAGCAGGATTTAGTTCGGCTGTTAAAGAAGGTGCAAAACGAGTGGCAGGAGATTGTCGGGAAGGAGTTGAGAAACTCACTCAGAGGTTTAGAACATAGCCTCCCCAAGAGGTTCGTCCCCCTCCTTTCTTTCTTGGACACCAATAAATAAATTTTGCAGCAGAGAAGCATGTAATTCTTCTTCCGATCTCTGGTCATTAGATGGTACCTAGTTATCAATCCAATGATGTTTGTAAAATGTGTACCAATAATTTAAATCTATTTGTTGTTGCTGCCGCTTCCTGTTAAGGAATTCAACTTGGAAATGTCCTAGTGAAGCTCATAAAATAAGCTGACGGATGAACTCGTATTTTTTATTTGGATAAGCTACACCAGACAATATCGATTTTAACAGTTCAATCATTAGTGACTTAAAAGATAACTTTGTCATTCAGTGAGATTTTGTAGGTTTTTTATGTTAATGACCAAAACATAAATTTACAAATGGTTTAGTGATCAAAAGTGTGGTTTATCTTTCTTATGGGATATTATAACATTTTTGCCCAACTCCCAACTAAGTCTGTTTAGACCCAATGATGGGCAGCTTCTAAAGCGTTTGATTGATGTCTCATCCCCCCTCAACGGGGCTCATTAAGCTAAATGCAACACAAGACAATAAAATTTGAGACCACCACTAATCGATTTGGTTTAAATAAACGACGAAAGATGCTCTCTTGACTCAATGATGAACTTCCAAATCCATACGGCTAAGAAAACAAGGCAATACCCAACATGTCAAGGACATGCAACTAAACACAAAAATTTAGCATACATTATAAAATTAAACAAACGAGATTCAGTGCATAGTTTTCAGTCTCAAACCAATACGTTAAAACATATGCTAAACAAAGTTCTCTAATGAAATCATCAAGGTGACTTGTCACCAGAGAGCTTCACTTCTTCTTTTCTCCACCTCCAGGGTGAGCCCTGCAAGGAAAGGACCGAGTTTACTACCATTTTCAGAATGCAAATGCCCCCTCAAAACATAAGACAAGGAATACTTGCTTGTCCTCGGATATAAGATATTACCTCATCTTGCGGAGCACACTAGACATCTCCTCACGCTTCTTCTTTGCCCTTTTGTGAGTTCCCAACTTTCTTTTAGCAACTTTGAGCGCTCGTTTGTCCTTACCAACTTTCAGAAGCTCAGTAATCCTCTTCTCATATGGTGCAAAACCAGCAACTTCCCTAATCAAGTTCCTCACAAAATGGACTCTTTTGCTAGTTTTCTGAATTAATTAGATAAATCAGGGCCACGACTTCAAGCTAAGAAAACACCAACTATGAAACAGACTTCTCAAAAGAGAAATACAAAGAACAACAGCAGATCTAACTTGACAACCTAAAAGTATTGCTACTTCTTCCCTATGCGGTTTTCTCAACTTCTCTTTCAATTGCTTCATATTCGATAACTATTATTCTACATAAAACTTAATCAATATATGATGTACTTACTCCTTTCCGGTTAGAGGGACGTTGAGCCAACTCCTTCTTGGTTACAACATGTCCCTTGTTCAGTCCCACAAAGAGGCCAGTATTTGGCTGCTTGGTAGCCATTCCTGCTCAATTGAAAACAAATCCATATAAAGAAAACGTAAAACATAACACTGGAGTGGCATTGCAATCAATTCCAAATCCAAAACACAGATCATTCTGATTTCAGCTCCTGCTGCAGGCATGGTTGATAAATAAAAGAATAAAAGACTTAACTCAGGACTCAAACCCTCAATTTGTCGTTCTTTCCTTTATAAGCCTCTCAATCAAATATGTATAATCAACACACATGAAATGAAAAATGGGCTTCAAAACCTAAAAGCATAAACTTGCAAAATGGAACTAAAACACATGTATATATATACCCAAACATTTAATTTACAGAATAACAACTAGAAACCAAAGCTTGTAAACAGAAATAAAAAAAAAAATCTAAATAGTATCATATCATCCAAAAAACCCACCAACCAAAGCACAGCAGTTGATAAATCGCAACTTAAATCGTCTACAGTCGAGGAAACCAGCTAAAGCAGCTCAATATTTGAGATGAGTCTATCATATTTATATTACTACAGAAGTTGTGGTTTTAAGTTAAACTTGGTTCCCCGAGAAATCGAACAGAAGAAAACATTCAGAAAGAGTAAAGTAGAAGTGAAGAGAGAAGGATAGAGACGTACCTGTGGAGACGGAGATCTGAGGCGGACTAAAATTCCTGATTTTAGGTTTATGGGATTGGGTTTTGGGCTTTTAAAGTATTAAAAAAGAAAAGAAAATTAAACATTTTCTAAATGAGACCTTCGCTTATTTGCAAAGGTAGACGCCTTCAATTTTTGAGATTATCCTTCATCATATTCTGATATTACGAGTTTTCCTCTCACTTTGTGCCTATCTGATTTGATTGTTTGTGATTTTAAATTATTCACAATATATGTTTGTAATTTACGAGTCTTGTTTTATCTAATCTTTTTCAGTTTGACTTAATTGGTTTTTATTGAGTTGATTCTACATTGTACTTAATCGGACATATCTTTGTAATTGTACTATATTCGTAATTGGATTAGAATTGAATTGATTCAAATTGAAACATAGACTTTAAATTTTTACCTTTAATCTATTTGTAAAAGATTAATCTAAATTTACCTAGATCCATTAATATAAGTTTTTAAAATGTAAATTGTTGGTGAAGTTTTTAAATTCCAAAAGTAAAGTTAAGAGGTTGACAAGTGCCATATAGAGGTATAGTAAAATAGTTATAAAATAAATATTTAAAAAATTACATGGCAATTTTTTAAAGTTGTTTATGAAATAAAAAAGTATACTGCTACTGTACCAAATACTAACTTTATTAAATAATTTTTTTATTTTATTCAACTTTTCTTTTTTGCAAACAAAAGCTACTGTTGCATTTATTAAGGTGAAAATTGAACAGATTCCTAAAACCCCTATTCTGTCGTGGGCTACATGTGTCTATCCACTATTTCACGTCTTTGCGATGCCTCGGGCATAACTTAAAAACAGATGAACGTTTAATGAAAGCTTAATACCTCAGTAAATTAGACAAACATACACAACTATCAATGTTAAAAAATTGAAACCCTAAACAGTCTCCTAAAAAAACAACCCTTCAATTTTCTTCAGAGAACTTATCCCCTTTCATGCATCAAAGCCAGATCCGAGCTTAGCTGGAATTCAACTCAATCTTCGGCTATTTCCCACTTTTTGTCCCCCAACCTCTCTATATTCCCTGAGTTCATCGGAAGACAACCCACATCAGAACCATTTTCGGACTCAGACCCTTCAACTTCGATTTACTCCTTTCCAAACCCCCTCCTATCTCCAGCGATGAAAATTTCCACTTTCATTGAGACTTCTTCTATCCAATAAAATGAGCCATCGTACTGGCAACCTTTCACTGCCAATACATGTGTTGCTTCATTAGCCCTTCGTGGAACATATCGAAAAGTAAGTCTTTTGAAACTCGATACTCTATTTTTTATCTCATTTATGAAATTTTTTATGGTTGATTTTTCATTGTCTGCAGTCTTTAGTTTCCTTATCACGGTTAAGGCGTCCCCTTCCATACACACCTCTCTGAAACCTAGGTCATTTGCAAACGTCACCGCCTGTAGACATGCTCATGCTTTTACCATGGTAAGATCTAGTACATTTTCCACCAGATAAATACATGATGCCATAACTAAACCTTCGTTATTCTAACTATAACTCCTGATATAGATCTGTTTAGATGTTGTTGGTAGGATGCGTCAAATTTTTCTTTAACTGATTCCCCATCTGGTGGCTCCTAACTCACCTTTTTGTTAGATTATGCCTAGAGACCAATCATGAGATGATTGTAATAACATACTTGTTTTACCTCGTTTATTAATATCAGGCATTGCCATTATTATTTTAGTTTCTTTTCTATGTATATAAATAAACTATTTTATAATAATGTCCTAAGAATAAAGGTTCTTAGTCGAGTATTATTGTGGGCTTGGACAACAATAATGCATTAAGACTAACGTGTAGTTTATTGATGACAAAGTGTTATTATCGACATGAGATGTCAAAATCAATACATGAGTATGTGTGTTAGAGAACAACATATTGGACTGGCCCGGTCTAAGTATGTATGTTTTTTGGATTATTATGTAATAGTCACAACATTACTCATAGTGATTACTATGTATATGATCCTCAGACTTGAGATCATCATTATCCCAACATCGTGAGTCTTATATTTTGATACAGTCAAACGTCCACCGTAATTGATTGTTCTATAAAGGCTGATGTTGGATATACCACAATCTATGTAGTGGGATATGATTGATCAATATAGGATTTGTCCCTCTTACATATTGGGAGTAATATCTTAGGCCACTTGATTGAGTGAGACTAGAAATGCATGGCCATGCTCGAATAAGTTGATATGAGATATCATACTTTTTTGTTTATCATAGTCTACTTAGGATATCAAGAAACATTAGATGGACTATACAAGTGTAACTATTCCATGACTTGTGTCCATTCTAGATATAAATGACAAAAGGATTTAATACATGAAGGGTTAATCATAGAGAGGTTATGTTAAATCATGACTTCTTGTAACTTAGGTAGCAATGATTCATTGCTAGATAACACTCATTGTTTGTAATATTAGAATTGTTCTAGTATTACTGCTAACATTATAAGAACCTACAGGGTCACACCCTATGGTTGAAACGAACAGAATCCAAACATAGTTGGTATTGTTTTTTAGTTGTCACATGAATTAAACTAATTATAGAATTAATTTAATTGGGCGTTAAATTTCAAACTAATTATATGTACAAGTATGTTGTACACATAATGAGAACATAGTTAAATTAATATATATGAATTTAATTCACACAAAATTTAATTAAAATAATTTATCAAATCCTTGTTATAATTATTGTAATTATAATTTACGATCGAATATTATTATAATTATTGTAATTGTAATTTTTCGCTCAAACATTATTATAATTATGGTAATTATAATAATTATATTCATTAATTATTATAATGAATTTTGACTCATATTAAAATATCAACTATTCCCGAATTAGGAAATATAGGGTTTTTAAGAAAAACCTAATATACTCGAAATAAATAGAATGAGGTCTAGTAGCTGTCAAATAGAATTTTCTCGCTGAAAAAGTTTAAAAGAGTTCTTGTCGTTTGTTGTTGATGCGATCTCAGCCGCATCATGTCACGACACAACTCGGCGACATCGGAATTGGCCCAAGCACGAGGGGCCCAAGTGCAAAATGAAGATTTTAATTTCAGTTTATTAATTTAATTGTTGGAAATACAGAATTAATGCGGTCATAGTTAGTTAATTAAATTAGTCTAAGGTTCATAATTTTGTCATTGTTTAAACATTAATAATTTGATTTTTAATGTGTCAAAAATCTGGACATTTTAAATGTGTTTTAAACTTATTAATTCTATCCAAATCTATACAACTTTATTACTTGTTTTAATTAGGACAGAATTAATACATGTTAAGAAGATAGATTTATTAAATGTGTATTAGTCTATTACATCTTTTAATTGTGTGTTTAATCATGTGTTTATTGTGTTTCCTACAGATTGTCTCAAGGTTCGGCTGGCATTCATGTTGTCTTAAATTCGGCTAGACATTCATGCATGTTCAGGTTCATTGGAGTTATTTAATTGGAAGCATGCACCCGCATGTGCATGAACAAAGGGAGCTAGTTTTCAGCTGGAAATTCATGTATCTAGCTGATACATTGAAGCTAGTTAATGAATGACCATGCACCCGACTGTGCATGTAACTTAGGAGCTATTTTGTGCAACATTCAGCTAACTTCCAAGTTCAATTCAGCTGATCATGAACCGTGGCAAGGAAAGAAGTATGTGGCTGATCAATTACTTCATGCATGGGAATTCATGTACAATATTCAAGGGAGTTAAGCCTCATTAATTCTGCCAATGTACCAGCACATATAGACATCGAAATTGGGGGATGAATCAGTTGGATACAAACTTCCCATTTATGTGTTTCAGACACATTAAAGCTTCAATTAAAAGAGATGCATGATTCATTCATCTATCATTCGGCTAATACATGAACAAATCAAGGGGGAATGTGCTTCATAAATTCAACCATTGAATTGTGTTCTACATGTACCGAATAGGGGAATGAACTATCAAGATCCATGACAACAATTCATGCACTCAAAGCTATTAATGCGTCTCATAAATTGGAGGTGCATGGTTCATGCAAGAGACATTCGGCCAAGGGGGATGGATATGAATTAAATATGTACAATTCATGGAACCAGGAGCTTTCTTATTGGTTAAGCATGCATGAACGGGTTTTTGGGAAAAAAAAACATGTTTATTCAGCCATACATGAACTCACAATATTCATGAACAGAATTTTAATGCTTTTGTGTGAACATGTTTAAAGCTAGTGTGAACTACTTTAGTGTCGAATCTGATTAGTCATCTTAGGGCCTATATAAAGATTGTAATTGGAAATTTGTAAGGTTACTTAACTTTGATTATATATGAAATATATCCAACTTTGTGAGTTGTTCACTCTCATAATTCTTGGTGATTCGATCTGACTTATCTAGCTTGCTAGTGGCGTCATCCTATCTCCATTCTTGAACTTATCACTTTTGAGTGTGGCATTCATCCCTTATACCGTTGGTTCCTATCTTGCTAGATAACGGGTCTCAGTTCTATCCAACTTTCTGCCAATCACCTTAAAACATTTAAGAATTGTGTAACACCTCTAACCTGTATCCGTCGTCGAATTAGGGTTACGAGCCATTACCGAACAAAACATAGTTCATATGTATAAAGCACACAACCAATTAATTCAAACTTGCATTATTAATCATATTACAAACACGACCCATGCTTCAAATTCATTCAAATCAATATCCTCCGTTCAATCAAATTTTCGAACCAACTAACATGCATCAAAGTCATACAATACGTGCTTTATAAATATAATTTTTAAACCATGTGAATATCACATTCATAGTATCCGACTACCTAAATTAAAACCAAGCATGTATCATTTCATATGTGGTACCTAGCACATATATTATGATCTTCAATTTTATAAATCTATTTCATTAGCAAATTGTCAAATGTACATTTTACATACCTATGCACATTCGAATTATTAAGTCAAAACAAGACACACCATACGACTTAAATAACATCCAAACATGAGACATTATCAAATATTACCAAACAATTAAATATGATCTTGTACTTTACCAATTCATGCATAATTTACCATAATATAATTAACCATTTTCGGACGTAAAAGACAATTTATAGTATATCCAAATCATATGCTCAATAACCAATCCAAACTACCTATACCAAGCCATTTAACTTCATCTATTCGGTCATCAATACAACCTCCAATAATCAAACCAATTTCACAACTCAAATCAAAGCTAATTATACCATTTCATAGCCTAATACAAACATCAAAATGTCACTTTATAAGTATCCATATAAATAACTAAACATACCTAAATCATATACTTTATTTACCATTTATGTCTGCACTTAGATAACCATCCAATAAATTATAAAACATATTCGTACTTTGCCATCACAAACCTTACCTAAACAACCAATATGCAAGCAATCACCTATACATAACTTAGCTTATGGGAACATATGCATTATAGTAAAAACACATCCATCAACTAAATCGTTACTCAACCAAAACATATAACCAATACACCATACACATATACCATGAAAGATACTTCTCAAAATAAGCTTATACCATGACCGAATATACACAAACATTAGCATCATTATCAAGCCATTTTTGCATGGCTATATATATACAGATCAAAATGAACCATATCGAAACTAGCCTATACGTGCCATATATCACAAATACAAACTTTTAAAGTATCGAAATAGCGCTGATAGTGTGACGATGTTCCTTGACGATCCCTGAACTCGAGTTAGCTTTATATAACTATAAAATAGAATAAAGAATAAAAAAATGCACAAAATAAGCTTTGAAAGCTTAGTAAATCATAAGAAAATAAATAGTCGTAAAAACATACATAATATATTTCAACTAAGCTGAATATAACTAGTCTCAAACACATATAGAAACATTTTTTTTCATGTATTTCACTTTGTCTCATTAAACAACATCACTTGCCTTTTTCTTTCAAAGTACATATCAATTTCACACATACCTAAATCATTTATCTCTTATAACCATTCTGTATTGTATCGACTTTGCCCGTTGAACCATTCGGAATTGTTAAGGATACTCGGAAACACATATATCACATACAATGCCATATCCCAGATATGGTCTTACATGTTATCACATATCAATGCCACTGTCCCAGATAGGGTCTTACACGTAATCGCATATGGATGCCAATGTCCCAGACATGGTCTTACACGAAATCACACCTCGGGAGTCCTAATGTCATGACATTTGTATCCTATACTATTCCTAAGGTTTGTACGGGAGTTTTGGACGTCGTGACTCTGTCAATTCTGGCTTGTTTTTATCTTTTCAACATTTGATACAATTCAATGATAATGAAACATAATTAACACAATTTAAATGCATTTATTTTCATATGAACTTACCTCGAATACGAAACGAACGGGTCGAAACGACTATTCAACAACTTTTGACTTCCCCCGATCCAAATCCGATTTCTTCCTTTCTTGATCTAAATAAATTCAAATTTAACTTATTTAAAGACATATTCGTTCAATTTCATCCAAAAACACATAAATGGACATTTTTCACTTTAGCCCCTAACATTTCACATTTTCACAATTTAGTCCCTATTTCAAAACAACACAAAATACACAAAATTTCAATAGACTCATGCTTGGCCGAATCTTCCCTATGTCCCTAGCAGCCAATTAATTCCATTCATTTCACATTTCAACCCCTCAATTTACAATATTCACAAATAAATCCTTAATTTGGATTTTTATAAAAAATTACTTTACAAAATATAATAATCTATCAACAAATATTTAGTTTTCATCATAAAAAACATAGAAATTATCAAAAACGGGACAAAAATCACATACTAATTGAAGCTCCAAGTAGAGGTGATCATGGGCCGGGCGGCCCAGCCTGGCCCGACGGCCCGCCTAAATTATGGGAGGGTTCGGGTAAAAATATAGGCCTAAAATATAGGCTTGGGTAAAAAACGAGGCTCGTCCCCCCACTCCCCAGGCCATTTCCCCCATTTCCCCTTTTCCACAAATCCCTAGTCCGACTGCCCTCCATTTTTTTCTCAACCTTCACCTTCACCTCCGGCAGCAGTCCTCCACCGATCCACCTCCAGTCCTCCACGGACCACGGCTCCATCCATTTCTCCCATTTCCCGTTTCCCTTCTTCCACAAATCCCTAACCCTGTGCCCAATCCACCTCCGGTCCTCCACGACTCCACCCATTTCCAAAATCAAAGGTTAGTTTTCTTTATTTTTTCTTTCTCTGATATTTACTGTAAATATAAGTTTGATCTATTGTAGTGGCTGTAAATATAAGTTTGATCTTTACTGTAAATAGAAGTTATTATCTACTCCTAAAAGTTAGGTTACAGATTAAGAGGATAATGTGTACACAGTTATATTCCTCCACTGATTGAAATTTTTATTGTTTCTTATCCAATCATATCATAAATTTTGAAAAAAATAAACATGCGAGACTTACTGTAGAGTGTGGGTGTGGACTGTGGAGTCCTGTAGTAGTCATTTTCTCACCGAAAGCCCCAGTCGACACGCAAGCGTAGCACTAGCAGCAACAGTAGCTGATGCTGGTTTCTCTTTGGAGTTTGGACTAACCCAACATCAGTTCTTATTTATCCTATATTTCAAATAAGCTTATTAGATTGTGATTATCTGTACTCTCAAACCTAATCTAATGTTTTCTAAAACTTAGGACATGTCCAATTGGATTTGCCAAATAATATCCCCATTACCATAATTCAGTCAAATGGCCATATTTTCAACGTCAAGATTAACGCTAGCAACAACCTGTACGTACCTTAAGTATAGGCTTCAAAAGTTATTGAAAGAATAGTTGAATCTGTAACCTAACTATTAGGAGTAGATAATAAAACTACCGGATTGAAAGGGAAATGGAAATGACTGTATGTAATTTGCATTTTGCAGTATATTTTTCTGAGATCACATACAAGTATATTTTTTCTGCTTCTTTCATGCATGCTGGTTCACGGGTTCATTATTTCTTTGCTCTGCTACATGCAAACAAAACACTACATTTTCTGCTTTCATGCATACTGCCACGGGTTCTGTATTTTCCTTTCTTTCTTACATTTTTCCTTCATGAATACTCATGGGTTCCTTCTTCTGATACGTTGATAATGCTCTTTATATTATCTGCATAGCCATTGAAATTTGTTTTTGCAGCAATGTTCTCTGCATTTATATTATCTGCATATAATTCATGTAATGTAATAATATGCATAGCCATTCTTTCTTACATTTGTTTCTGTAGCAATGTTCTCTGCATAGCTATTGAAATTTACTGATTGGAATCAAACAATGTTGAGCCCCCGGCCCTTTCAACTGCCAAATTTTAATCTCATCTTTTTTGTTTTTGCTTTGTTTTATTGCAGAAACAAGCTATTGAGGCAGAAAAACAGCAGGCCCAGGCAGGTTGCTATCACACCCTTTCCTTCGAAACAATCAACCTTAGCGACTTTTCGTAAATGATGTGTGTTTTTTTAGTATTACTTAAAGACATGTGACAAGTTTGATCTTGTATCACAAGGCTAGCATAGTTAAATAACTATTTTATTATCTCGTGCAATATAAAAGTTCGGTATTATACTATTATGTAATATGTATTAATTAAAATATATTATATTTATTTTCTCAAAACTGTTATAAAATTTGTAACTTTTTGAAAAAAGTAAAATAATATAATTCTTCACTTTTATATTTGAAAAGTAAAAATAATATAAATATATTACATTCACATATAGAACATTTTCTTTTGGTTTTGGAGGTTGAAATAATCTTACAAACTAACACATGATTTTTTTTCTTCTAGGTTTGCTATGTCTTACCCCTTTTTTGTAATTTTAGAAAAAAATGAATAAATTTTAATAACAATTAATTTTAAGTAAGTAAAAAAAAATGGGCCGGGCCCGGGCTTCTTATTTTTTCCACGGGCCGGGCCCGGGCTTCTTATTTTTTCCACGGGCCGGGCCTGGGCAAAATCTCAGGCCCATATTTCGGGCCGAGCCCGGGCCTAGGAAGCGGGCTGAAATTTTTTTTGGGCCCGACCCGGCCCGGCCCATGAGCACCTCTAGCTCCAAGTGACTGAACCCTAAATAGCCATGGATGAATTCTTTCTTTCTCAATTTTCGGCAAAAACAAAGATGAACCTCCACTAATCTTTTGTTTTGTTTTAATTTATTAACATTAATTCAGAAATTACTATATTAACCTTTATTAGTATATTGAAAATCCACTAACATATGTCCATCCATGTCCATTTACTAAAATTATGGTCTAATTACATAATAAGGGCTTTACATTTAATAAGCCATAGCAATTTAACACCTTTAACCATTAATAGACAACTTTTACATTTTACACGATTAGGTCATTTTATCAAATTAAACACTCGGTCGGTAAAATTAAATCACGAAAATTTACTACCATCAAATTCACATCTTGAAAATGCCAAAAATAATATTAAAATAATTTTACAACCTCAAATTTGTGGTTCCAAAACCACTGTTCTGATTTAGCTAAAACCGGGCTATTACAAATCGGGTCCTTAATTTCTATTAAGGGTTTATTCTTGTTTTGAGTTCGTTTTAACCATCCTTTCATCTTTCTATTTTATTTTTATCCGTTGTTTTAAGCTATCTTTTTAAAAACATAACCTTTGTTAAACCGAAACGAGAACTACTTAATTTACAATTAGGCAAACAAACGACTCAATTAGATCCCGTAAGCGAGTTCGTATCAGTTGTCACACTGGGTGGATTACGTAGAGGCCGAAACTTTTCGCAGCGGCTTGGAATCGATATACAATTGCGTAATCAGTTTCACAACAATTATCTTTGGTTTTCCAGACGATTAAAGGTAATCGTTCATACCCTTTTCACCTTGATTCGTTCCTCACACATGGATCCCTGGATGTGATCACCAGATTTATTTTTTTCCACTACGCCATGGGGTGTACTGGTGTTCTAACACTTTCTTGCTTCCTGTGCAAATTTGGGTAAGCCTTCTATTTGCTCAATTTTCAATTTATATGCATTTATAAATCCTATGACATTCTATATGTTGTCTTTTATCCCTTTATGATAAGCTTTATTTCTATCGAACCATAACACCTAAAAAATAATGGCTAGCATTGTACATTCTTGTGAACTCTTACTTCCAAATTCTACTACTAACCATTGCTTCCAACTTTGCTCCCTACCTGTGGTCGATGGGGTTATTATCCCTAATCTTTGCAAGACCAATTTTGTAAAGGCACAATCTCTGAACAGATGGGTCATGGTCTCCTCTTCCTCCTTGCAAACTGGGCACAGTGCATTCTCTATGAGCCTTCTTGCTTTTAGATTACCCAGTGTGGGCATGTATTCGCTTGTAACTTTCCATAGATTTATTCGGATTTTACTGGGAAAGACTCGATATTTTTGTAAAATAATTGCTTGTATTAATGGCTTGTATTGTACTATTATTTCTCGACATATTTAGGTATTTTGTAATTAGCCATTTGTACCCACTCTTAGCTGTATAGACCCCATTATTATCACCCCTCCAAATCACTTCATCTGTCTGCACGCTGCTCACTAGTGGGATTGATAAAATCCTCTCCACTGGCTCTTCACTGAATAACATCCTGATTACTTCACATTTCTAGGTAACCGTTACACTATTAATCAAGTTAGCAACAATAGTATAATTAACATTAATAGTCTAAAACTTTACTCTACCATCACCAGGACCTGGTAGCCATGCATTGTTCCAAATGTTTACCGACGCCCCATTCATGATTTTCCAGCATGTGCCTTTCTCCAACAGAATACGAGCACCCCAAATGCTTTGCCAGGTAAATGAAGGGTAAGACCCCAAATTTTCACTCATAAAATCCCCTTGAGGATAATAACTTGCCTTCATAACTCATGTAAATAGACTATTAGGATTATCGATTAGTTTCCATCCTTGTTTCGGCAACAGGGCTATGTGAAACTTTGATAGCTCCCTAAACCCAATCCACCATCGTGCTTTTGGTATGCACATAACACTCTAATTACACCAGTGTATGACTTTATTGGACTTCAAATTACGCCACCAAAATCTGCACAGTAAGCTTTCCGACTCTTGGCATAAAGATATAGACAACTTAAAACACTGCACTGTGTAAATCGATATGGCTTGCAAAAAGGATTTAATAAAGACCTCATTTCCCCTATCAACAGATTGCGCACACTCCAATTTTTCATTTTTTAATGAATTTTTCTTTAATATCAACGAAAGCATTCTTTTTTTGTCTTCCTGTCATAGTTGGCAATCCAAGATACCTTTTTGGGTTATTAGAGATTCACACTCCCAACACACTTCCTACCTGGTTTCCTACACCATCATCCACATTGCCACTAAAGTATATAAATGATTTATCAAAATTAACAAGCTGACCCGAAACCTCCTCCTACTCAATCACCACTGATTTTATTGCACTAACACCTTCCAATGTTGCTTCCCCAAATAAAATGCTATCATCTAGAAAAAAAAACAAGTGTGTTACCGACAAGCTGCTTCTTCCCACTCTCGCTCCACCAATCTCCCCTCCTTTTTGGCTACATTTAGTAAAGTAGAGAAACCTTCTGCACAAATTATAAATAAATATGGACTTAGAGGGTCCCCTTGCCTTAGCCCTCGTGTTGGCTTGAATTCTGCTCCTTGAATTCCATTAAGCGTTACCGTATAGGAGACACCCCTTACACATCTCATAATTAGAAATATTCATTCATTACAAAAACCTAATCAGCTCATCATATTTTCGACAAAATACCATTCCACCCTATCATAAGCCTTGCTCATATCCACTTTTAATGCAAAAAATCCAATTCCACTCCATTTCTTCATTTTAGAAGAATGTATAATTTCGTATGCCACTAGGATATAGTCCATTATCTGCCTACCTGGTACAAACGCTCCTTGTGTTTCCTCAATACAGAGATTAATTACTCTCCGGAATCTATTTACCATAATTTTTTAAATGATTTTGTAGAGTATGTTACAAATGCTAATAAACCTGAATTGCCCTATATTCTTCGGTGTAGTTACTTTAGGGATTAGCACTATATTCGTTCTGCTTATCTCTTTTATATCCCTTTTCCCATTCAACACATCCAGACAATTTTTAGTAACCTCATTCCCCACAATATGCCAATTGTTTTTATAGAACAAGGTCGGGTAACCATCATTCCCTAATGCTTTAAGTGGGGCCATCGATTTCAGAGCTTCCACCACCTCATCATCCTTGAACTCAACAATGAGTTCTTCGTTCAAACTTTCTAATATGCATGGATGTATTTCAGCTAGTAATCTTTCACAATTTTACACCATTTTTTTATGAGAAAATCTCTTTGAAATAATTAGTTGCCAACCCAACCATCTCCCCATCCCCCTTGATCCATACTTCATTACCATCTTTCAAGTATTTCACTATGTTTTCTTTTCCAATACAGGTAAAACTGTGAAAAAAAAGATGTGTTGCGATCTCCCATTCGAAGCCAATTCGATCTCGCCCTTTGTTCCCAAAACAGTTCTTGCTTATCCGCTTCCATATTTAATGCTAGCTTTACCTCAGTAATTTCTGCCAAATTCTCCTCCTCTTGGCCTTCTTCAATCAGCTTGCTTAGCCTTGAATTCAAGTCCTCCATTCTTCTGTTCTAGATTCCTCTTTTTAATTTAGCCTACTCTTTTAAAAATTTACCCAAATTGGCAAGTTTTGTTGATAGTTCTTCCTCATATGAATCCCACCCCTTCTTGACTTGATCCTTAAAATCCTCCTCCAATATCCAATCTATGTCAAACCTGAACAAGGATTCTCCTCGTATTGAATTACCCCTATTTCCTTCCCCCGTATCTACTAATACTGGACAGTGATTCGAAATACTATGATTTAGGTTAACCACCAAAAACCTTAGACAAAACTCCCACCATGCTGAATTTGTAACCCCTTATCTAACCTTTCTCTAATATTGTTCTCTGGTAACCTCCCCATTTCCCATGTAAACCATTGACCTGAACAACTTAAGTTATTTAGGTCGCAATCTTCCCGCAGTTTTCTAAAGGCAGACATCTACGTATCTTCTCGTATACGTCCCCCCTTTTCTCAAAAGAAAACATCACTTCATTAAATTTTCCCATTACCATCCATGGCAAACGACTATTCTCCCTTAACTGCCTTAGTAAATTCCACGAGTCTTTTCTCAAATGCTCCATAGAGGATCCATAAAAGCTTGTAAACCTCTAACATAAGCTTCCACTCTCTTCAATCACTTCAACATCTATATGTGGTTTAGAGAAACTTTTTAAACTAATGTTTATGTTATCCTTCCAGCCTAACGACAAACCTCCTCTCGATCTTTCAACACCCACATCAATCTCATTCACATAGCCACACTTCCTTCTTATTTTTTCCATACTTTTCATACTAACTTTTGTTTATATAAGAAATAAGAGCTGAGGCTGAATTTGTCTCAATTTATGTTTGAGACGTTTAACTGTCTGTGGTTTCCCTAGGCCACAGACATTCTAGCTTAAGGTTTTCATTGTGACCAGTCGGTCTGCTTATTAGCGACCGCCGATATTTCATTATCCAAATTTGTATCTATTGAGACATTGTTATTTGTGTAATCCATTTGTTTCACCCTTTGTCTTTTCTTTCCTTCCACTAACCCCATCAGTCTATATTCCAGCTCTTGATTCACCTTTTTTAATTTAATACGATCTAATCCTCTTCCTTGCCTTCGACTCAGTTTTTTGCTTGGTTGACCTCCTTTTTTGATTGCCCTACTTGGATTAAACTCATCCCTCTTTCTCTAAACTTAAAAGGTATTCTTACTTGAATATTTCCAAAATTCCTTTTCTCGTTCATTTCATCCATATCTATTCCTGTCTTGCCTCCTTCTCTCAGTTTATGTAATAGCTCGTTTTCAGTTGTGTAAGAAACAATGGTCTCGGGACCACAATTTTGATGAGGGATTAATTATTTTAATGTTTATTTAATGTTTATAAGGTTATTTTAAGGTTGTATTAAATTTTTTGTTAGGAAATTTTAGTGTTTAAATAGTTAATTAAATAAAAAGGGCTAAATTGTAAAAGATATAAAACTTGGTTTCTATTAGTTAAAGTGGTTAGACGACTATCGAAAGGAAAGTTAGTGGACGTAGGTGGTAAATATACCATATTACATGTTAGTGGATGTTTATGGATAGGTTTTAGTGAAATTTCAATAGATTTTAAAGGTTAATTATGTAAATTAATAATAAAATCGAATGTTAAACAAAACAAAAGGTAAAAATTTTATCATCTTCCTCATTTTTCCATTTCAAAACTGAAACACCATTGAAAAAGAAGATAAAGCTTCGGACAACCTATATTTCCATGCATGATCAAGATACAAAACAACCAGACTTAAATCGGGGAAAAGCTAAAGCTTTAGACTAGCATTCAGCTCTATTTTTGCAACCATAGTTACCAAGGTAAGCTCGTATTATACATATTATTATATTAAATTCATTTCCATTTGTTCTACCTTATTAGTCAATGTGTTTGTGATTACATTTTGTTGATTGATGGAAATTAAGTTGTACTGGAGACATTGTATAGGGTTTTGAACCTAGCAGGCTTCGTGCCTGTGTATGTAATCAGGCCTTGAGCCTAGTAAACTTCGTGCTTGTGTAGTGAATTAGGTAACTTTAACATGTTTTGGAAATATTATTACAAGTAACCATTGTGGTTCTATTAAGTTCAATGGGTAAGTAACAGTTGAAGAAATGCATGTATACAATTGATTGTTGTTCATGACCTTATGAAATGTTAATGATGAGAATTTATCATGTGATGAAAAAATGAATTATGGAAATTCATTTCCTAGTATATGCTATGTTACATAGATGTTATGTTTACTTGTTGGTTATTAACCATGTGGATTATGGTGGATAGGAAAGTATAATGTTTTTAATGTTGAAATGAACTTGGTTGAATGGTTTATCAATTGATGTTTGGTAAGTTGAAGTTAATCTTATGAGAGCTTACTAAGCAAATAATGCTAACGTAGTTGTGTTTCTTTTGTTTTGTAGTCTACCAGAAGCTCGACCGATTGGAACCTTGTCGAAGTCTTATCACACTATCTAGAAGTCATTTTGGTAGCTTTTGAATATTTTGGCTTTGGTTATAAATGGCATGTATAAGTCTTAATGTATAGGATTATATATGATAGATGTTGTGAGTATGTTATGTGGCTCACTTGGTTTGATCATGTCATTTGAGTTTAAGATGATGAATTTGTAATGCCTATTAAGAATGTGCTTTTGGTCATTTTTTGATGGTATGCAAATGCATACCTTATGATATGTCTTTAAGTGTATGAAATGTTAAATGGTTGGTAGTTGTGGAAATGAGAATTTAGGTTATAATGTGATATTAAATTGTCTTGAATTGAGGTGCCTTTGAATGACATATTGGTTAGAATTCATAGGTTAATTGATTTAGCATGTTTGGAGTATGTTTAGTAAGTGTTTTGGCCATGTGAATGTGTGTGTATGGTGTTTCTTGTTAGGCAAGATTAGACATGGAAATGGCTTGTTTTAAGGGTTAATTTTGGTGCACACGGCCTGGGACACGGGCTGTCACATGGCTGTGTGTCATTTATATTTTTAGGTGCATGTTTCACACAGCCTAAGACACGACCTGCGACACGGTCGTGTCTCCCAAAACATTTTCTAGCACAGTCTGGCACATGGCCTGCGACATGGCCGTGTGACCCAACATCGAATACCTACATGGTTGGGCATACGGCCTGCGACATGACCATGTGACCTATTTCGAATACTCACATGGGTGAACACACAGGCTGGGACACGGCTGTGTGTCCCTACTTCGAATGTTCACAAGGTTTGGACTATGTCACACGGTTGTGTGACCCCTGTTTCCCAAATTTTGCATTTATTCCAAATTTTTCTGTTTTGTTTTGAAATGATCCTCGAATGTTCCCAAACTATTTTTAGGGTCATGAAAGCTCGATTTAATGCCCAAATGTGTATGTTTGCTATGATTTTATTAAGATATTAAAAATATTACTTAATTTAAAATACTTATTCTGTTTTGAAGTTTAAAGTACTATTTTGTTCAGTAACGCTCCGTAACCCTAGTCCGACAACGGCGATGAAGACAGGTTCGAGGTGTTACAGTTCATTCCTCAGCCATCTACTCGCTTTCGGCACCGCCCTCCCTGATGGAGCCCTCAATGAAATATCCCACCCAAATTCTGCCTCCTATGATCTCAAGGTTAATCTTATTGGGCAAAAATTCTGTCTATGCCCCAATATTCCACATAAGAAACAAAATAAATGTAATTTTTCATATTGAAAAATCGCATATGTAGAATTATCCTTTCCATAAATTATACGCTTTTTCCTTTTCAATGGGAGACGAACATCCAATCTCACCCTTATGTGCATGAATTTTCTAATCCCCCTAGTTACTGCCACAACATCATAAACTATGAAATCACCAATAAAATTTCTAAGCTGTTGTGCCATCCCTTCTGACATGAATCCCAACGACAAACCATGGATTTGCACCTAAAAATTTGTATGATAAAGGGGAACTTGTACTGAATCCTCTCCCTTCATTAATTGGTAAAAAATAATTAAATGCATATTGAAAAACCAAGGTATGCCATCCAAAACCCTTTTTAGATCTATCTCATTATAGAAATGAAATAACACTCTTTTGTCTTCAATTTCTGTGATTCAAACCCCGTTTAACGGATGGCATAACTCTGCTAGGATGTTCTTTATGGAGGGAAACTATACGACGCTATCTGTTAATACTCTTCCCACTAGACAAAAATTGTATTCTTCTTCACTTTCATTGTCCTCTTCTTACCCTTGAACTAGTTCTTCCTCCTCATCAGTGATATTGAGTCTTGCTAGATCCTCTTCTATTGTCTTTGTTTTGATAAATCCTTCCTTCTGATATGATTTGAAACCCTAAAATTTTTTAAACAAAAACCTTCTTTTATTCATTTTTTTAAACAGATCGATAGAGAAAAGAAAAAAAACCCTAAAATGTGCTTAGACAAAAGAATTTATTCAACTTTTTAAACATAAACAAGTTAATATATTTTTTAATATTCACATTATAATGTTATATATATAATTTTATACAATATAAATTACATAATATATAAAAATAAAAAATAGCATATTATAAAATAAAATAAAATAAAGGTAGTGTCGAGCTCAGACCTTGTTGTTAAAGTCCAAGCCCAACTTACATTTTAAATGTACTAAATTTTTATCCAAACCTTATTTTTAGCTAAATATTTGTGTGCAAGCCCCCTCAAATATTAAGTAAGTCGCTTAGGTAAATAATTCGACCATTGAATAACTTTAATAATATTTAAAATATTAAAATGTTACTTTTTAAATTAATTTGTTGATGTCCTTCTAATAATGAATTCTAGTTGAAGATAACTCTAATGGTAAATGAATTAGGCTTTGAGGCTAAAGGTGGCATCCAAGTTTGTAGTTAAAGTAAAGGAGCAAAATAACTTAAGCTAGTAAGAAAGTTGAAAGTGTAGAGAACCAAGAAGGAAATTGTACCAGGGTATTTATCAAAGTAGTCAATTTCTAATCGATTTCGGTTATCTCAATTGGTGCGTATCATTCAAGTAATAAATTAGAAAAGTTAATTTTATTTTTTGCATTAGCGAAAATTGTAGCTATACATGTTGCATCATCTCATTCCACCCAATTTTGATCGCATCGGTCAAAATATTATGCATTAATTGTGCATAATTAATGTTAAAGAAAATATAAAATTACTATTTTTTTACCATTTGTAGTCATAAATAATAAAAACTTGTTAAAGTTTACTAACTTTAAACTATGATAAATGTAAAGTTAGCAACTTAAATTTAAAGTAGAAAAATAATAAATAATAAAAAGTAAAGAATATATATAGCAAACAAGCCAAAGGGATAATAAGAAAAGACAAAATCTAAAAACTTCACGAAAACAACTTCTTATGTATGCTTGTATTAAACTTCCATTTTATATACTTCGTATGAGATAATTTTGTTGTGAAATTTATTTTGAAGAAATTTTTTGTTTAATGTATGAGATGATTTTTTTAGTTTATTTTGAATTTTTGAAAGATTGAATTTTATTTGTGAATTGATGTGAAAAATAGAATGTCGATAATGACAATGTATTACAAAGAAAGAGAAAGAAAATAAAGAAAACCCAGATTTTTACATGGAAACCTTTTTAGAAAAAAATCACAGACAGATGAGAAGATATTCACTATGTTGAATTCGAATGACTACAAGAGGAGTAAACTATGTCTATTTATAGGTGTGTAAAACCATATTCTAATCAAAATAAAATAGAAGTAATACAGTAAGGTTAAAACACCTCATTCAAATCAACATTAAACAGAGGAAGTATACTTCCATTCGAACTTCTCTTGAACACTTGTATTTTACCACTTGCATTTTATTTTATCATGAATTTGTGTCACATTTCTAACAATTGATGAATATTTTATATTGTTGACTAATATTTTTATATTTAAATTTTACTTAATCTCATTCAATTGATATTTTAATTATTATTATTATTATTATTATATATTGGTGACATCTATAATGAAAACTTGTAAAATAAAAACCATGAGAATTAAAATGTTTTAGCCTTTATATTATATAGAATAAATTTAAGCCTTTAACTTTATGATTTAACGTACCTCACTAAAATAAAAAACACAACACCCAAACTTTCTTTCTTTCCTTTTTTTTCTTTTTACCATGCAATTACAAGGAATGGTGAAAAAATTGGATAATATTTTCTTCCTAATTTAATTTTCTTTTTAACAATAAAAATTAGAAGTAGATTTGCAAATTTTTAAAATAAATATTAAAACTAAAAAATATATATTTATAGTAATTTCTCAATCAATACATTCTATAAAATGACGAAAGATATCATTTTCAGTTTTTTTATTTAATTGGAGTATGTTTTATCCCACAATTTTTTTATTTTTCTTTCTTATAAATTTTGTTGCTTTTCTTCTTCTTTTTTCCTTTATGAAATTTTATTGATTTTTTTTATTTTGATGAGATTGTTGTAGCTTTATAAATCAGCTAATTTATATGAAATTGCTGAAAAAATATTTAAAAATTTAGGCTATTTTTCTTAAAATTTAGCGATCTAAAGTTTAGAGAGAAAATAAAAAAAAGCATTCTACAGGGCAAGTTTTCACCTCCACATCAGTGAAAATGCGCCACATAGGACGTGTCTTGAGGAGAAAAAAACAAAAACACGTCCTACAAGGCACATTTTCATTGCCACATCCGTGAAAACGCGCCTTATAGGACGTGCTTTCCTTTAACTATACCATTCCGACGATAACTTTTCCAACGGCTAGTACGGGTCGAACAACCATAATAATTCCTATATAAACCCCTCAAGCATTCATTCTTTTCACCCAAATACTCCATACTCATTCTTCAATCCCCAATTTCCAATTTTATATTTTAAATCTTCAAATTTTCAATCCTCAATCCTCAAATATTTTTTAAATTCTTTTTTTTAAATTTTATTCTCTTAGATTTTATTCTTTTCTTATAAAATTTTAAATGGCAAATAAATTTATTCATTTGGATGACAAGCATATCTACGGTGTTCAATTAAAAATGCTAAGTAAATTTATTAAATTATTTAAATTTAAATTGTTAATTATTATGTTGTTTAGATTATTAATTTTTTATGTTTATATACTGCAATAGACCATTTTTCAGTGAAGCCGGAACAGTGATTTCGGGGCCACAAATTTGACAAGTGGGTTCGTAAATATTACTATTTAATATTTACAAGTTAAATATAGTATTATAATAAAATTTGATATGATAATTTATGTTATTTGAATGAGTAGTTAAGTTCAAGTGGTATGTCCTTCAAGTCAAGTGGTTTTAGAAAATGAGGTATTGGGACCTCGTTTTTATAAACCGATCCCAAAATATTTTATTAGATATTTATGAAGTGTTATTAGGGTCATATTAAAATTTAGTTAAGAAATTTTAATGTTTATATAGTTAATTAATTGAAAAGGACAAAATCGTAAACAATTGTAAAAGTTGAATTCTATTAGTTAAAAGGATAAAATGGTTAAGAAATTTTAAAGCCATGGACTTAAATGGTAATTATACCAATTAGGGACGTAATGGACAATTTTGGATGATTAAAAGCATGAAATTTGGCTAATTTTAAAAAGGGAAAATTTGTAATTTATTAATTAAATGATATTAAACAAACAAAAAGGATATAAGTGTTATCATCTTCTTCCTTTCCATAAAACCCAGCCGAGCACCATTAGAGAAGAGAAAAACCTTCGGCCAAGCTTGCTTTGAATGCATGATATGTATTTGATGCCTGTTTTTAGTGATTTTTGTAACACCCTAAAATAGGGCTAGAAGTTTTAGGGGTATTTTAGAAATTTTAACCTTAGAGTGTTCAAAATTTTTGTTACATGGTATATCAATAATGTTTTCGATTATGAGTTTTAGAAAAATCAAGTCAATTCTTGAAAAAAGGTGTTTAAAAGATTATCAATTTTGAAATAAGGACTGTTTTGTAAAAGGGTTAAAATTAGGAGTAGTTATAAAGCAATAATACTAAAGTTTTAAAATTAACCTATTCTCCCCCTTCATCTTTATAAAATACACGTTAGATTTCTCCCATCCTTTGTGGTTGTCGTCCCTTGCTTTCCCAAACTTTTCTCGTTCAAGTTTTGATTCCCAAACTCTATTCCTTTGGTTTCTATCATCCTCCTAGTCATAAATCGCATAGAAGTTAAGAGAAACACCCAAAAATACCACAGTTTTCTCCATTGTCAAGCTTTCAGGTTTTTTGGGTTTTCGATCAAACGCTTGGATTTTCATCGTCTAAGGTAACGATTCAACTTCTAATTAGTTTTTAAGGTTATCAAGTCTTTAAAACTGAAATACTAGCCATTAAATTGTATGTTTTGAATAAAAGTCAAAAATTGGGTTGTTGGTTTCGGTAACAACCCATTTTTCAGTAGTGTCAAAAATAGTGGATTCGGGATCACAAATTCGACGAGTAAATTCATATAATTAGTATTTAAATTATATGAGTCAATAATAATTTTATAATGAATTTTGATTTGAGGAATTTTGACCAATTGAATTAAAAGTTAGTATAAGTAGTTCGGTTCAAAAGTCAAGTGGTTATTGAAAATGAGGTATTAGGACCTCGTTTCCATAATTTAAAATCGTAAATATTTTTATTAAATAATTAAAAAGTCGTATTATAGGTGACTTGAAGTTTGGTCCGATAATTTTGATGATTGATTACTTAATTTATGTAAAAGTACTAAATTGTAAAAGAGGTAAAAGTTAAACACTATAGATTTAAAATGCTAAAGGGACCAAAATGGTGATTAGAACATGGTCAAAAATTCCAAGCGGTGGTGACATGATTAAATCCACTAACTTTTGGACTATTTGTTCATTTAGTCCTAATTAGTTTAGGATTGAATTGAAATAAAGTTTAATTAATCAATAATTAAAAATAATTGAAGGAACAATTGCGCAATTAAACCCTCATTAGATGATAATTATACTATAATCTCATTTTATGGACAAATATAGACATGATTTAGTAATTTCATAAGTTATATGTAATGGTTAATTTAGTAAATAATTAAAAAAGTAAGTTAAATTACAGAAATTAAAAGATAAAATTAGCAATTCCTTTCTTCTTCATTGGGAGAGAACTGAAACACCATAGCTAGGGCATGGAAGCTTCAACCAAGCTTGAGTTATTCAATAAGGTGAGTAAACCTCGCCCGTTTTTAGTAATTTTTATGTTTTTGAGCTCGTATTAGCTCGATTTAGCTAATCCAGTGACTACTTTGTAAAATTGTTAAATGTTTTGGATTATGCGATTGATATTTTGTATATTCTTGGAATTTTATGATGAATTATTAAGTTTGGTTTTTAAATAGGATAATTTTGTAAAGTAGTTTTTGATTATTTTATCGTTTAAGGACCAAAATGTTAAAATGAAAAAGTTACTTGTACTTGATTGAAATAATTACAAAATTGAGTTGTAGAAAGGCACTTGAGTATTTGACTAAGCTGAAATTTGAATAAAAATGGTTAAATTGCATGTTTTGAGTTAGGGCTAAATTGTAAAAAGTAAAATATTGGGGTAATTTTGTAAAATATTTAAAATAACTTAATTGAATAGAATGATTTAATTTTACTGTTGAAATTAGTTTATTGAATGAAATTATTATTCTAAATCAAGTATTGGTTGAAAATCGAGGCATAAAGAAGTTACAGAATAGTCCCTATACATTATCGTGCTACAGTTTAGTCAGGTAAGTTCGTAATATTTCTTTTATGTTACAATGATTCCATATATATTACATGTTTATTATAATTAGATCCAACGTTAAACTTAACTATTGGATGATTTGAGAATAAATAATAAATGAATATGGTGAACACGTGATGTTTCTAAATAACAGGCCTCGAGCCAGTGTTATCAATCAGGCCTTGAGCCGGTGATTATTTAGCAAGTAGTATGTACTGGTGATATAGACCGTAGCAATGGCTTAAGATCCTGCATGTGTTGTGGATTCTCTACAGCTTGTGTGAGTAGCATCGTGAGTCGGTCAAAGTTATGAAGTTACCTTGAATGAGTGATACCCTAAAATGAGATCTTACTAAACGATGACTCTAAAATATGATTTGGATTAAAGTACTGTACAATACTCACCTGCTATGAGATGTGATAGATAGGAACTTTGTTATTTAATTTTATAATTTGATTTGTTATGTTAAATTTGGTAAGATTTATCGTTTGATTTAATAAACTTACTAAGCTTCAACTAAGCTTACTTGTGCTTTGTCATTGTTTTGTAGATTACATTTTATGGTCAGGAGATCAGATCAACTCGTAGAATCACACTATTTCGATGACTCTTTTGGTAGATTTTGTAAACATTTGGTTTATATGGCATGTCGTAGGGCAAATGATTATTATGTTATAATTCATGGTTATGTGTGATGTTTTCTACTTGATGAATGAATGGTAGTATTTGTGGTATGATTATTAACCTTAAGTAAACTTGAGTAGGAGGTCAAGATGCTAACTGTCATATTAAGTTGGAATAAGGTGTTTGAAATGTGTTAGTTGGTGTATATTATGGCTTATAGATAGTTTTTTGATAATGAGTAGCATGAGAATTATAATGTGTTTGGTACACGATACATTGGTTGGTTTTGTATGAATGGAAATGGCATGTTTTGGTTGATTTAAAGTGTGTTTATGGAATTTTGAAATTGTGAAATAAGTTGGTATAGATACCTATACAATTGCATGAAGAATAGGCTTGGATTTGGTCACTTTTACACACACATGGCCAGGGAGACGGGCTGTCACAGGGCTGTGTATCACACACGGGCAGCCTACACGGGCGTGTGCCTTGAGTGTGTTAGGTGCAGGGTTCACACGAGCTGGCACAAGGGCTGAGACTGTAACACCCCAAATTTTGGGCCTAGAAGAAATAGGTTTTGAGCAAGGGAACAGTTAGGAACTGCACATAAATACTTAGTTGTGCAAGAAAGTGACATAAAAGAATGTTTGCTTTAGTGGTTATGTGATTTAGGAGTGTTTGGAAGTGTCTGAGAAGTTAGGGGTTCAAGCCTTGGCTTATGCAAAATTTTTATTTTAAGTGAATAAAATCCTTGGATCTAGATAGTAGGTTCTTAAATTATTGTGGTTAAAGTATGATACAAAGGAGTTGTTGGTCTAGTGGTAAGGGGTGTGTGGAGTGTACATGGGGTCTAAGGTTCGAGTGGTGGCGCATCAAAAAGGGAGTATTTTTTTGGCTACCTAATTCGTGTGGGTTGTAGAGTTGGATTGAAATACTGCTAAATGGAGTTTAAACTGGTCATGAGAGAATTGATGAGGGATATTTGGAGAGATTTGAGGAGAGAATGGAGTGTGGGTGGTAGGTTTTCACGGTTTTCATCGCTTTCTCCAACCTGCATTGCTTCCATTCCTAACTGGTGGTGGTCGAGGTTGATTGGAACAAAGGGAATCTACAAATCGCATCAGGTGTGTAACAACACTCTATAAACGATATCGGTGAAATACCGAGAAGTGTGTGTAATCACACCCCCTTAACTGCAAATCGACAAAAACTGAAAAGTCAAAAATGACGGCATTTGAGGCCACATGAGCGTATGAATGCTCGTGGGGTAATCTGAGCCCACGAAACATGGTGCTTGACTGTAGAGGCCGCCATGAGCATTCTCATGGGCTTAGGTCGAAATGGGCCACGTTGGGCTGTGTGGGCCCAATGGGCTTGTAGGCCCTACACGGATGAAATCCATGAATTGTGAAAAACACTGGATTGGGCTATGTAGGTCTCATAATCGTGGCAAAATCTGGGCTAAACGAGCTGCACGAGAGTATGGGCCCACTTGGGACGAGTAATGGGCTTTGGGCCCATTTACACTATTATGACCATTGAAGTTACTTGACTGCGGACCTTCCGAGAGGTCGATATCTGCACTGAGACCCCAAAATAGGGTAAAATGACCGAAATATCGCTATAGGGTAAAATGATTGAAATACCCTCATAGGGTAAAATGACTAGAACACCTCGATATGGTAAAATGATCGAAATACCCCCATAGGGTAAAATGACCAAAATATCCCCATAGGGTAAAATAACCGAAATACCCTCATAAGGTAAAATGACCAAAATACCCTATAGGGTAAAATGACCGAAATACCCCTATAGGGTAAAATGATCGAAATACCCCTATAGAGTAAAATGACTGAAATATCCCATAAGGTAAAATGACTGAAATACCCCCATAGAGTAAAATGACCGAAATACCCCCATAAGGTAAAATGAATGTTATACCCTTAGGAGATAAAATGACTATTATGGCCTTACGTTATGTATGACTGATTTGTTCTATGATATTTATGACTGTGATTGAGCATGACATTTTGCATACACGTATGATATTATGTCACGACATGTTGCATGGGTTGGGTTGTTATATTTGGAGGAAGTGTACTGTACTGTTAAGGTCACACGGGTCACTCAAAACGACTATGAACCTACTGGTGGCTTTGCCACATATACTGTTACTGGCAGATTTTCTACGATACTGATACAGGTAGCTCTGCTGCGATGTTATTACTAGCAGCTTTGCTGCGATATTGGCGTGTTGGCTGGGTGGGTCGATTTTATCCCCACATGGTGTGTTGGTGGTACGGAGTGGTGTGTTGGCTGGATTGGGATAGGTTGCATTATTGCACTACACTATTTCTGTATTGGGCTAAGGCCCACACTGATTCTATATTGGGCTAAGGCCCACATTGTTACTGTTTTGGGGTAAGGCCCACACTGTTACTATATTAGGGAAGGCCCACACTATACTGTCACTGAATAGGGCTTAGGCCCAGACTGTTACTGCATGTTGTTTACTGAATGACTGATAGGGGATTACACATTGAGTTTTCGTACACTCACCCTCTCCTTTTTTATCAGTGTAATCCTCACCACAAAGTGATTCAGGTCATGAGGACTTGAAGGAGGCCACACAATCAATGCTGTTCACTTTAGCTTTTATTTTTATTTTAATTAATAAGTTGGGTTTTGTTTTTGTAATAAGATCTTTTACATGGTTTTAATTTTTAATTGGGTTTTTACTTTCATATTTTATACTGCTAGTTATTTGAAAATGGTTTTTCAAAATAATTACTGTTTTCAAAGACACAAGCTTTAAACGTTAGAGTTTTCAAAATGCTTCCGTGTTTTAAATCACTTAATATAACAAAAAACAGTTAACAAGGCAAGCATATGAATAGGTGCTCTGTTTGAAATTAATAAGAGGTTTCCAAAAATAAGAAACGAGTTTGTCAACAAGCTAAATTTTTTAGAGACACTTCAATGTGACATACCAGATACGACCATAACGTCTAGGCCGGGTTTGGGGTGTTATAGAGACATGAGCGTGTCGCCTAAGTCAGTGAGTTACACGTGTGAGCACACGGTTGAGCACAAGGGCGTTTAGGGTAGACACACGGGCATGTGGGATAGCCACATGGCCATGTGTCCCTTATAGTGAAAATTTTCAATTTTTTCTTGAATGTTTTGATTTATTCCAATTTGGTACATGAATGTTTCTAACCTATTTTTAGGGCTACAAAGGCTCGATTTAATGCCATAAATGTATGTTCTATTTCATTCTAAATCATATATGTATTTATGAATTTTATTTGATAATTGGATGCGAATTGATATGAAAAGTTCTAAGATGTATAGTAATACTCTGTAACCCTATTCTGGTGATAGAAATGGGTAATGGGTGTTACAGTTTCAAAGTATTTTTCAATTATTTTTGACATGATTAAGAGGTTTTTAAACTTGTTTTGAAGTTTCGATAAAGACTTCTTGAGTTGTAATGAATTTTTGAAAAATAGCCATAAAACATGTCGAAAAACTAGATACCATGAATTAAGTATTTTATTACAGTTTAAAGGTTGAGAATTAGTCGTAGGTGAATTATAAGATGGAAGGAATTGGTTTTAGGTGAAAAGACTGAGTATAGACTGAGATATTTGAATTTAAAGTTTGTTATGTTAAAGATTTCGATTTCATGAGAACTTATTTTAGCCTTATGTATTTGATTGCTTGTGGTGAGTCCTTGGCTGATTTTTGAGTGTATTGTGTGTAATTTATTACGTTGAAGTTCTGGATTTGCTAGGACCATCTATGAGCTAGAAAAGTATAGATTGAGCTTTTGGCTTCTCAGTGAAAGAGTATTGGTGAGTGTTTAGAATCGTTGCTCGTAGATAAGAGTCATGTGTATTTGGGAATTTAGTAGTACCCTAAACCCCTACTCTAAATTCTGAGTGTAAGTTTTCTCATACCTATGTTATCTTGTAAACTATGTGCTTATGTGTTTGTGAGTATGTGAACTGAGTTGAGATGCTATAATATGTGACATATGGTTATGATAACTGTTGTGGAAATGCAAATTTGTACATGTTATGTATATTTTAAATGTTAGTGGCAGTGTTTTGCTAAAAATACAAATATGCAGTGATAGTGCACGGATAATCGATAAGTGATATGTGTTTGATTTCAGATATTTTGGCCTTGTGATCTTGAAACCATTGAATATAGTTGGCATGCCATAGGATTATGAATACTCACCTATATGTACAGTGATTTTGGGTGTTGAGGCTCTAGGACATGTTGGAGGGATAAAGGAATATGAGCTAAGCTCTATTTAACAGGACAAGTGAGGGGAAATAAGGAGAGTGTTAGCTATATGCTTCACTTATGGGATATGTTCAACTCTATGAGTCATTTGGTGTGAATAGAGATTCGTGTATCTGATGTGTGGTGATAGTGCCCACTTTATGTTTCATACCTTAAGAGCCAAGTTATCATTATACGTGATCGTGTGAAATGTGATACATGTTTAATGGATTGTGTTATGTGACATATGCTTGATTGAGTATGTAAATGTTATGTAGATGAACTAATAGATAATGCATGAATAGGAATTATATGACACTAGACATAAGAATATTGTAATTGTATATATATATGGTTGTGTTGTGGATGTATGATGACATATTTGCGTAGTGGTTATTCTAATAATTCACTAAGCTTGTTTCAGCTCACCTACTTTTTTCAACATATGTAGATCAGTGACGTTTTAGTGTGGGCAGTGTGGTTTTCCGAAAGAATGACCCAAGGAACACTTGTTAATATTTCATAAGTTTTTATTATTTCTTTATGTTTTGGGGAATAAGGCAATGTGGTAAAACTATTTACAGCCATGTTTGTTCTGTACATTTTGCAGGTTATTACTTTTGTTTATGAGATTTATGAACTACAAATATTCTTAGGTTTATGAACACTGATGATGGCATGATGTTCTTGCTTGGACACGTTTTTGACATTTTGAACTATTAAATTTAGTCGTTTGGATGATTATTTATCAAAGTATTTGATGCATGATGTTTAGGAACTAATTTGGAATGGACTAAATACTTTTGTATGTTGTCTTTTTTGGTTTGAGGCAGAGGTATCAATATTTATGTTTTAAAAACTATACCTCTGTGTTTTGGAATGTGCAGGAAAGTCAAAATGGAGATTTGGTACTGATAATTTTTGACACTATGATTTTTGTGTGAGAAATAGAATGCAAGTTTTGTATCAATTTTCGAGGTGGTATTGATACCACTAAAAGAAAATATCGATACCCTAGGGTCAGTATCGATACCTACGTGATTATTTTGGAAATTTTTCTTAGTGGTCCAAAAGCTTGAATTTTTAACACGGTTAGTTACATTAATGTATGTCCAATATGATTTAATGTTGATTAATGTATGCATGTCTTAAAACCTGTGCAAATGCGAAGAATAATGTGTGTCAGCTTTAATAAAATGACAATTGTAATGTGCAGTAGTGAGACGGTGGTGTGGCATCTTTATATTCGGGCTCGGCGACAGGGTCAGGTATAGGATGTTACAATTTTTATGTTTTTGAACTCTTATTAGCTTAATCTAGCTAACTCGGGGATCAATTTGTAAAATTGTTGAATGTTATAGATTATTCCATGGATGAATTTGATGTGTTTTTGAAGTTATGTGATAAATTGTTAATCTTGGTTGTTAAATAGACATATTTTGTTAGGTAATTTTTGATGATTTTAAGGTTTAGTGACTTATTTGTGAAAGTAGTAAAATTCAAGGAAAATATTATAATTTTTTATAAATATGGGTTGTTATAAGATTAGGAAAAATTGGCTAGCATGATTTATTGTTAAAATGGTGAAATTGCAAGTTTTGAGTTTAGGGACTAAATTGTATAAAAGGTAAACTTTGAGGGTAATTTTATAAATTTTCATAATTAGGGTTATATGCTAAATTGATCATTTTAAATGCTGGAATGGGGTTAATTGAATAAAAATATTTATCTAGATCAAGAAACAACTCGAACAGACACAAATTGCGAAAAATTCAAAGTAGCAAAATAGTGGTCGGTTCGTGTTAGAAGTCGTTATGAGTTCAGGTAAGTTCGTAGTCCTTGAACTCGAACTCTATTTATTTACTTTAATTAATTTAATTGTTACTTGATATATTATTATATCATATATATGTAATCAATTGAGTAGTCAAAGTGAAGAATTATGGAGTTATAAATATATGGTTATGGATTAGATCAAAGAATTAATCATAGTCATTTGATGCAAATGGTTGATTTATGAAATAGGAGATTGTGGAGATATATTAATTACATATGTATTTGTCGATTTTACCGACTAGTGCTGGGCACACCAAAATATTTGTAATGTTGGTATAACCAACCAGTGCAGGGCACAATTATTGTGGTTTATCCGACCAGTGCTAGGTGCAAAACATCGTCGATTTATCTGACCAGTGCAGGGCGCAAAACATCGTTGGTTTATTTGACCAGTGCAAGGCACAATTATTTTCGATTTATTGACCAACGCTAGGTGCAAAACATTATCGGTTTAACCAAGCAGTGTAGGTCCCAATTATTGTCGGTATATCTGACTAGTGCTGGCTGCAAATCTTTACTACGTTATATTTGTCAGGCACTGGGTGCCAATAATGGTATGATTGTTGAATATGTAAATTTTTTTTATTGAATTATTTTGGCAAAAGAGCTATAATGGGAAGAGTCTAGAGGTGTTACATATATTTCTTGTAATAAAGCTTTAATAAGTAAATGGATACATAAAATGAACCATGATTTGGATTAATGATATGAATTATAAAGTTATGTGAATTTCCAAGGAAAAGATGAATCATGATATATGTAAGAGCAATAATTTTGAAATTGAAATGCTTGATATGTTATATGCCTTGTTTGGTTGGATATATATAAGCATTGCTTCAACTACTAACCTTGTGAGGTGTTGTGTATAGGAAAAAGGAAATTTGGCCTATGACTAAATGGAAATTTTCATGGTTGTTTAATTTAATACGTTGGTAAGTTTCATTTAATACAATGGTAAGTTTAAGTTCTTTATACGAGTTAATAAACATTAGGTTCTTATGTAGTTGATTTTCTCTGTTTCTATACGTCATCAGAAAACTTGAACAGTTGGAATCAATGTCGAAGCACGACACACTATTCATTGATCTATTTTGGTGGATTTTGATTATTTTGGCAAATGGTTATAATTGGCATGTAATAGGGTTATAAGTGTTGTCTTGGTGATTGGTTTGTTTTCAAATGGTGCCAAGTTCATTTGTGTTCATGCCTTTTGATGAAGGCTTGCAAATGATATGTATTCATATGAGATGATAGTAATTATGTATACCCTCATGTGAGCAGGAAGAAGATGGTTGTGTGATATGGTTATTTGGTATGTATAAGTCTAGTTGTTGATTTGGTAGTGTTTGAGTTGAGCATAGCTTATGCATGTTATAAAACCTTATGGTTTGATTTGTAAATGCATAAGTAAGCGTTTCCTTGTAAGATATATTATGTGACATATAATTAGGTGACTTATGATTACCTATAGCAATGAGTAAAATCAATAATGTTTATGTTTATATGGTGAATGACTCAAGTATGTGAGTGGCTTAACATGTATTGAATTGATGATTGATTTGGGGTGCCCTTGAATGAAATATTGGTTAGAACATATAAGAAGATTGAAATGGTATCTTTTACATGTGTTTGAAGTATGTTTTGGTCATGTAAATATGTGGAAGAAAGATGTATTTTTGTATGCATTCATAGGTATTCAAATATCTTGTTTTAGGGGCTCAATTTGGAGCATACGACTTGAGACACGAAGTGTCACACGGCCGTGTGCCACACACGATTACTCCAAACGGGTATGTGTCTTTTTATTTGCAGGTGCAGGTTTCGCACGGTCGGGCGCATGGCTTGCATCACAGCCATGTAACCCAAGTCAAGGAGTTATACGGTGGCCAATAGTGCGATTGCCCACACAGTCGTGTGATCCCTGTTTCACAATTTTTCATGTTTTGCCTAAACTTTTTGATTTGTTTCAAATTGGTCCCTGATTGTTTCCAAACTATTTTTTAGGGCCAATCAAGCTCGATTTAAGGGTTGTAAAAGTATTTATATCATAATTAAATTATGTTATCGAATATGAATATGTGAATTGCATGTTGATCCATGTGTCAATGTTTAAGGTTTTGTTTTGCACTATAATGCTCCGTAAGCCCAATCCGGCGTCAGTGACAGGTTAAGGGTGTTACATATACTTGGGCTGAAGATCATATTTTGGAGACAGACATAAACAACTTAAGTGAAGGTGCACTAGAGGTCGTTGATAAACACTTGTGGGATGTAGGCTTTTTATACCCAGCTCGCATGCTTGGGGAGCTAAATTGGATCTCCCACTCATTAGTGCTTTGATCGAGAGATGGAGACTGGAGACACACACGATCTATCTCCCCTGAGGCGAATGTACAATTACACTACGATATATCTCCCCTGCAGCGAGTGTACAATTACACTCGAGGATGTCAGTTTAGAATTCGGTCTACTGGTCGTTGGGGATGTCATTATGGGGCCAGTTATTAGTGTTGATTGAAGTGCAATTTGCGAGCAACTGCTAGGGAAGATGCCAAACAAGTTTATGGGTAGACGGATCGAGATGAGATTGTTGAAGGACAACTTTCAAACTATCAAGGCTTTAGCGAGCAATGTCAAAAATGGAACAATTCGCGTGCGCATTCATTTGAGGTTGATCGGGGGTATGCTAATCCCAGAGAAATCTCGCAATCTGGTGCATTTGAGGTGGCTACTACTACTAGCCGACTTGAAGGAATCGGGACGACTTAGTTGGGGATTAACGGTGCTGGCGATATTGTACTGAGAAATGTGTCGAGCCACGATATCAGATAAATCCAAAATTGGTGGTTGCATTCTCTTTCTCCAATCGTGGTCATGGTATCGATTGCCATTTTTATGCCCCGAGTGGAACTCCCTTACGAATTCCCACTCATCATAGGGTAAAATTCATTCCACAATATCCTTACCACATTTTTTCATTATTGTAATTTTGAAATAACATATTATTTGAATAGGTGGAACAACCCCATGAGATACAACGGTATACTGACCGAGCTCGAGGGTATTCTACTAGCTTTAGATCAAGAAACCGAAGAGGAGGTTAGTTTATGAATTTCAAAGTTCTATAATATGTATTCTAGCACTTGAAATTAAATATTACGCACATACTAAAAGTTATAAATCTGTAATACAGTTTGTATGGATGCCATATGTGGATCCAAGGATTCAAGAATGTGTCTCGGGTGAATTTTTGGCCAATCATAACATCTGACACATCAAATTGCAATTGGTCTTTTTTACAATGGTTGAGATGCACGAACCAGAATGAGTCATGCAGCAATTCGGGTGTACACAATGTATTCCACTGCCACCCCAAGAGCTCGATGACCTGCACAAAACTGACTTGCGGGGGAGACTCAAGGAAGGTTGGTCGTCCTTCCACAAGAAGTATATAGAGATATGGGAGTGTAGGTACGATTTCTTACCAACGTATGAACCATTTCTCACATCAGAGTTGGTGATGTCTCTGGATTACATGGGTTAGTTTAGACAAAACGACAAGTCGTATCTACTGCTAGATTCAGAGAGGAGTAGGCAATGTCATCGTAGGAGGCCAAGACGAGGCCCATCAATCCTAGGTTGGGAGATGGAGATGTGGCGGGATCGACATTTACTCCGTCTACATCGGAGGACATGATCAGGTTCAACCATGGAGGAAGGAGACGAAGTCAGCGATAAACTTCGATGTCCACGTCAAGGTGAAGCCGAAGTCGACGAGCAGTCGCCAAACCAAAAAGTGCGACAGAACCCTAGATGTGTCCGATGCCCATCAGGTTGTGGCACACATTCGAGATGCCCATGATTATGTTATTTTGTAATTTTTTATATACTTTGTTTTAAATCCAAAATGTACACTTGTTTTCAATGTACGAAACAACTTTATTAATTTTTTTATTTGTATGCAATCAAGTTGTGAGTTTAAAATTTACTATTTAAGTTAAATTTTACAATTCAAATAACCTAAATAACTCGAATAATTTGAATAATATATTTTATATATGAAATTATAAAATTTCATAAAAATTCTTAAAAATCTAAAAATATACAAAGAAAGTTAAAACAATTTAAAACTTGATAGAATAATAATTTTGGTGACCTAACTAAATTAATTATCACTTGACTTGATTCGAAATAATTTCAAGTCAAGTTAGGATGATAAAATAGGACTCATCAACTAGATTTGTTTCAAAATTTTTCCACTCGATTCAATCGAGTTGGGATGATAAAATAGAACACGTGCGATTTCTACATTTTCCTCGATCAAGTTTATCCTGGGAATCCTAGGTTGCAGGGGCTCAAAAGCAATCAAGATGAAATGGCCAAAGAGAAAACAACCCATGCAGGGGGCGTTTTCATCTGACATGGTAGTGAAAACACTTCCAATAGGACGCATTTTCAAGCCACGTGTCTGATATGTCAAAGGAAAACGACCACTACAGGAAGTGTTTACACCGGCTTGTCAGATGAAATGCCCCCTGTAGAGATCATTTTCTCTCTGGCCATTTCAACAACCCCAACTTGATTGCTACTGAGCCTTGTAGCTCAAGATTCCCAAGATAATTTTTTTCCTTTATACCCTGCCCCTTCTTCATCCGCCTATTCACCACATCTCAATCTCCTTTAAATTATTTTTTTCTTCTTCTTGCATGTTGAAATTTTCGGGTTTAAAGATTTATTTCTCTCTCGCTTTGAGGGAGACGTAGTATAACACCCCTTACTTGGTTCAGTTGCTAGACCCAAGTAAAAAGATGCTATTGCAAAAAAAAAAAATCAACAATTGATAAATACTTTACTAAACAAAAACTAAATTTTTTATCAATTAAATCACATATAATCAAACATATTAAAAATTTGAACTCTATAAGGACCTAATTGTGAAATCCAATCATGTATTAAGATCGAATTATAAAATTTTAAAGCTTTAAGGTCATTAATGAAAGTTCATAGTTGGTATCGATCTTGAATCAATACCTTAATGAAAAATATACCAAAAGTCAATTATGTTTCCTTTGCAAAACAAGGGTATCAATAATTATTTTATGGTATCAATATTTTCTGAAAAGTATCAATACTCAAGTAAAAATTGATACCATTTGGCATTCTATTTGTTTTAAAATATGTTCATATGGTCAAGTATAGATACCAAATGCCAAAATATCGACACTAATTCCAAAATGGTAAAATCTCATCTTTTAAAAGTTCATTTCATACCAAATTTACATTCCAAACAAAAAACAATAGTATCACCTATTCAAACATTTAAATTTCTAACAAATATGCCATCAATTGGCATTACAATTCACATACCAAAAAAATTCAACTCAATGTCACAAATCCATATCTTAAACATACATCACATACACTATTTAACCACTTCATCACATTCCATTATACTATAAGCCATCTATATTCACAAGGCATTCACAAGTGACCAAAATCACATATTTACATGTACATTTACAAGCCAAACCAAAACCATATATACAAATAGGGTATAAGTAAGTTCAAACCACACCATATAGGCAAAATAACATAAAACATCTATTACATGCCATTTATAACCATCAACATAATAACCAAAATCTACCAAAAAGATGGATGGATACTGTGTATGTGCTCTAACGAGATTCCAACCGATCAAGATTTTCGATGATCTACAAGACAAAAAAAAACAACTACATAAGCAACTAGTGCTTAGTAAGCTCTCATAATCTTAAATGTAAACTTACCTTTTAAACTCAATTTATATAAATTTGATGCATAATATTATTATCACAAGTTCTGTAACATCCCAAATTTTAGATTAATGAGAGTGCAAAATTATTTCAAAAATAAGGAAATATCCTAGTGGTTAGTTGATAAATGGAAAATCATGGTATTAAATTAAGGTTTCAAGTTCAAATATTTTCTCTTACAAAATAATTAAATTTTACAAAATTCCTTGTTTTTTAGTGTGTGTGCCGTTCATGCCCTTTTAGATCTAAGTATAAATATTATTTTTCAAAAAAATTTATCAGCTTTAATCTCATTCTCCCCACCCTATCTTTCCCTATCTTCCTCCTCTACTCCTCTCTTTTCAATTTCTTTTCTTTCTTCCCCATTGTTTCTATCGCCCATAGCTTCTAGATCTACCATCTTTTTCTTTTCTTTTTTTCCACAAGATCTTGCACGATTTCTCCTTCTCAATATTTTTTCCATTTTCCCTTAACTTTCTAGGGCCAAATCTAAATTTTTGGATCTCTAAGAATGATTCCCATTGTTGCCAAGAAGTACCATTGCTGCCCCTATCACCTAGTTTGTGTAAGTTCTTTTTTCTCAATTTCTTGATAATCTTGTTAGTTAAAAACCCAAGCTTGTAGATATGGAATTCAGTTTATTTTTAAAGTTTTAAAGGTTATTTTTCCATCCTTTTAATTTTTTTAAAAGTGCTTTTAAATCAGCCCCAATTTGGTCACCGTTGGTGGTGGTGCGCGCACCTAAAGGCTCAAAAAAGGGGGCTGTTGTTTCTTTTTCTTCTTCCATTTATTTCCAGAAATGTCTTGGGTTCTTGAACCTTTCCTAATCAGACGTTGATCATGTATAATTAGGAAAAAATCAATCTTGATCAATCGACGACTCAGATCTGACGATTCGGGAAGCGTATGTGTGGTTAATTAGAAACTAGTTTATAGTTTCGGTTTAGATATTGGGGAAAGATTAATTGATTAAATAAAGAATTTTAGTCATGTATTAGCTACTTATTTTACATTATTTAAATGTTTTATGTGCCAAATTAAATGCCCGAAATCAATAGTGAGGTCGAAAGACGTTCGTGCGTACGATTCGCATCAAATCAGTGTAAGAAACCTAACTAGTTTAGATCTGAAAAATAGTTATAATTGTAATGGTTGGATTGAACCCATAAGTGGGTGTTTGGGGGCTATTTAAGATTCATATTGATTGATTTTAAAACTAATTTTTAATTTAGGTTAATTTTAAAGCTTAATAGAGAAATTGCAAGATTTACAAGTGTGCTGCGGAAAAGCATAAAATAAGGTGTAGGCCCTAACTTAGAAACTAGAATGTTAATAATGATTTCAATGATATAATTGATGATTTAGCTTGTTTATCAAGAATGGCTAAATATCTAAGTAATTAAATTTGTAAGTGGTCAAACCAGATACGTTTCAAGCCCTAACTATTTGGCATGTTAGCAAAGTTGCTAATTTAGATTGAAATAATTTTATTCTTTGTTTCAAAGGGTTTTTCTTGTGGGGCTTCGGGTTTTTCTTTTAATTCTCTCCATCTTTTTTACTTTCCTTTATTATAGTGAAATCTTCTTTTCCCTGTGTTTTTTTATCCTCTTTTCAGGAGGTTTTTCATATAAAATTTGTGTGTTCGATCTTTTTGTTTCTTACTTTCTTCACTTTGTTCCTTGTTTAATCGGGTTTATCCCTTACAAAATGTTATCTGAGCTAGTTTGATTTCCATAGTCAACCAGTTTAGAGATGGTAGCGTTAAGGTTTGATATTGAGAAGTTTGACGGAATTGCAAATTTTAGTTTGTGGCAAGTTCAGATGATGGCAATACTGGTTCAAAACAGTCTAAAAAAGGTCATTACAAGGAAGAAGCTCGTAGATATAGATTGTAACACCCCTCACCCAATCCGGTCGCCGAACCCGAGTTATAGGATGCTACATCAACGAATTGAATTTAAATCACATGCATATACATTTAAAGAAAATTTCATGGCTAATTTAAACATTTAAACAACAATAGAAATAGTTTTAACCATAATTAAGGTTCATTTTTAATAAATCTCAAAAAACCAAGTAGGTACTGATACCGAATGAGCAGGTATCGATATTTTTATCAAGAGTATCGATACTCATATATGGGTATCGATACCAAAGTTAGATTCTGTCAAATTTTGAAAATGCCCCAACTTTGAGGTATCAATATTCGTATCCCGAGTACCGATACATTTACCAAAAATACCAAAAATGCACAAGTTAAAATGTTATCCATGCTCAAAACAATGTTCTACTCAACACACAATTATAGTCTAATTTAACTGAACTTATTAACATCCTTTAAACATTTATCACGTCACATCCATACATTTAAATAAGAATATCTAACATGCGTTATCAACCTTAATCTCAAACATCAATTTAGTCACAAACGAAGTCCAAAACAACATCTATATTCTATCAATCCAATACCAAGATAAAATTAATAAAATAATGTTAATAATCAAAACTAAGACTCTAACCCGCATTGCCTTTATTCAGTGAGTTCAAAAGAATTGCAAAAACCCACCTACTAAAAAGTATTGACTTGCTTAAATCACTTCCTTCGCCGCTCCACTCACATCAAAAAAGCTACTTACCTACAAGGTTTTAATGTAGAATATGTGAGCTTAAACAAGCTCAATGAATGTCGAAATAACCACAAAGCATACACAACATCAAAGGTTAAGCAAGAGCATACTACAAACATTACAGCCATATTCTAATCGAGTCAAAATTACATGTTAATGGTTTATAATTCATAAAAATAGCATATACTCTCACATACAATTACACACAATATATCTCATATATAAGTTATTTAATGATAATTTGGCACCTTGAGATTATGAAACATAAAAATGGGCTCTATCACCACACATTGGATAAACAAATCTCCATCACACTAATGACTCAAAGAGTTTAACATATCCCATAAGTGTAGCATAAAGCTAAACACTCTCCATCACAACAACATATCCCAGTGAATGGAGCTTAGCTAAACATTTCCTTATCCCTCCAATTTGTCCCAGGGCCTCAATGCCCAAATCACAAAGCACAAGGGTGAGTACTCACAATCCTATGGAATATCAACTATATCCAATGGTTTCAATAGACCACAAGGAAAAAATATCCACAATTACAGATTTTTAATTACTGCTTTAATGCACATTATCATTGTTCATATTCATTCATTTGCATCACAAACTTATACACAATGCATACTTATCAAATTCACATTTAATTACATTTTGAGTGTCACAACCATGTTCATTGAGTTGTCACATATTCATTCACATATGAGTGCATTAAAATCATATCATCACATACCACATACCAGTACTCACTTACTTTACCTATCACATTAGCACACGTTCCACAAATCGACATACAATATGCATATTTTCATAACAAGACAAAAAGTATAAGAAAGGCTTACAATCGAAACTCAGGATAAGGGTTTAGGCTTTCCCTAAGCTCTCGATTAACGCTATGAATCGCGCATACCAACAGCAACTCCGGACACTCACCAATCACGCTTCTGCTTATAAGTCGAAACCTCAAACAAACTTTTCCTTAGCTATAGACTAGCTTGTAATGGCTTCCGATTGATCTGACACTTTACACACATAACAAACACATTCCAAACTCATCAAAACAACATTGAACAAAATCAAACAATAAGAAATACACAATTCAAGCCTTTCCTATTTCACTACCAAAAACTAGCTAGTTTTGCAAAAAAATTAAAGTTTCAACATCCTAATCTCGATTCCAAACATCCTAAATATCATTTACTTTCATAACCAAACCATTAATTTCACCTAAATCCATGATCCTAAATTTTTTGAAAAATTTAAGCTTCCATGAACATGTAAAAGGGAAAAATGCTTGATTCTTAAAAATTAAGTTATGAACTATCAAATTAAAGTGAAATACCTTTTAATTAG
This sequence comes from Gossypium raimondii, assembly GCF_025698545.1. Taxonomy (NCBI): domain Eukaryota; kingdom Viridiplantae; phylum Streptophyta; class Magnoliopsida; order Malvales; family Malvaceae; genus Gossypium; species Gossypium raimondii. The sequence goes on along the minus strand of NC_068572.1, from coordinate 28,815,118 downwards.
GTTAGAATGAATGAAAAATCACTTTGAAATCACGAGTTTACTCGGATTATAAGATTTTCTATTTTGAATCCAAACATACTTTAAAAACACCAAATCTAAATATAATTGTTTAAAACCCGATTTGAATTAACAACGTTCTTTATTTAACCATAGAAAGTCAAAATATTACCTTGATTTGATGAAAACAATGATCTATAACTCTAATTTGATATTTCAACTCAAGAAGAACAATGGTGAATTTGGGGAAGAAAACATGTTTTTTGCTTGAAATTAGGGGTTGTTTTGGTGTTTGAGGAGTTAATAAATTTGAAGGAATAAATTGATTTCAATAAAAATTTCTGATTTTAGGTTTTAGAAAAATTTTGAATGATTTGGGTTTTTGAGAAGACGGGAAAGACGGTAGGTTTCCCCTTGTAGGAGACTAATTTTAAAAATTGGGCAATTTGCCCTTTTAGTTACTCCATGTTCTCCCCCTTTTCAAAAAGGTCCTAAATCAATTAAAATCTATTTTTTTCAAATTAGACCTCAAGATTAAATTTCATTTTAAGCTAGTTAATAAAATAAAAAACCAGAATATGCCACTCTAATTCTTTAACTACTCACTTACGACCCTAATTTCGATACCTAACTTAACCCCCAGTTTAATGACCCGATTCTACTAACCCAAAACTACTAGGCTGGGTTTTGGGACGTGACATGGATCAATCAAAATGGGAAGAGCTAAATGAAAAGACTCTATCCACTATTCAATTATGCCTCACGAATAATATGTTATAGGAGGTTTTGAAGGAGAAAACACTGTCCTTGTTATGGATGAAATTGGAAGCCTTATATATGACAAAATCTTTGGCCAACGAGTTAGTATTAAAACAATGTCTCTACATGTTCAGAATGGCCAAAAGTGAGTATATTATAACTCATACTAGTAATTTTGTTACCTTCTTAATCACTTAAAGAATCATGAAGAAAAGATTAATGACGAGGATCAAACTATGTTGTTCTTATGTTATTTTCCCTCTTCTTATAAAACTTTCATGCAAACTCTAATTTATGGGAGAGATCATCTCTCGTTCGAGGATCTAAAGGAGAATCTTCTGAGCAAGGATAAACTCGATAACGAGTTAGGCCCAAACAAAAAATCAGACGGGCAAGCTTCAATTCTAGTTGCAAGAGGCAGACAAAAAACCAGAAAGACAGATCGAAACAGGTCTAAACCAAGGTCCAAATCTAGAAATCATGAAAAATATTGTGGCTATTGTAAAAAGGTGGCCCACGTTAAGGTAGAATGTTGGAAACTTCAAAATAAAATAAAAAAGGGATGCCGAAAAAGACGAGAAAGATAAGCAGAAAGCCAAAGTTGCTGATGCTAGTGTAGCCGAGGATAGAGGTTATGATTTCTTATTTGTGTCAACAAGCGAAAGCTCTCATCTCACTTTCGAATGGATCTTAGATTCAAGGCACTCCTATAACATGTGTCCCAACAGGGACTGATTCTCGGGACTGATTCTTCACGTATTGTTCAGTTGAAGGTGGAGTTGTGCTGATGAGGAACAACTCCCCATATAAAATATTCGAAATTGGAACAATACAAATTAGGATACATGACAGAATTATTTGGACATTGTCAAATGCTATGTATGTTCTCGATTTAAAGAAAAATCTTATCTCATTAGGAATTTTGGTTTCTAACGGTTGCAGGATAGTCATTGAGTCAAATGGCATAAAAGTTTCTTGTGGGGCTCTTGTTATGATGAGAGCCTAAAAAAAGGGCATCCTATACGTTCTGCAAGGGTCAACTATTACTGGTGCGGCTGTGATTACCGAAGAAAAGTCAAAATTGCCACCACGTCTTGATGAGAATAAACATGATGTCGCGACGAAATGACGTGACTCTTTCTCCACCAATTCTGATTCAACCAAACTTTGGCACATGTGACTAGGTCATATGAGTCAGAAAGGTAGGACAGTCTTGTGTAATAAAGGTATTCTCAAAGACACTAGAGTTGGTAAGTCAGGTTTCGGCGAGCATTACGCTTTCTGGAAACAAACCCGAGTCAGTTTTGATTCAGCAGTGCACAGAGCAAAAGAGAATCTAGATTACATTCATTTCTATTTATGGGGTCCATCTTCTGACATCTAAAAAGGAGGTAATAAATATTTCCTAACTTCTATTAATTATCACTCTAGAAAATTTTGGGTTTATTTCTTGAAACAGAAAAACGAAGTCTTCAAAATCTTCAAACAGTGGAAGACAATGTTAGAAAAACAAATCAAAAAATCTGTGAAACGGTTGAGAATAGATAATGGTCTTAAGTTCTGTTCGTCAAAGTTTAATGATTTCTGCAAACGAGAATGAATTGAAAGACATCAAACCGTTGTCGGAACTTCGCAGCAGAACGAAGTTGCAAAAAGAATGAACAAAACCTTGCTGAAAAAGGCTCGATGCATTCTTTCTAATGCAGGCTTAGGGAAGGAATTTTGGGCTGAAGCCGTAAACCTGACACGTTATTTGGTAAATCGATCTTCTTATCAGCATTGAACGGTAAAGTTCCAAAGGAGATATGGTCAGGTAATCCTCCCAGTTATTCTAATCTTAGAATTTTCGGTTGTCCTGATAATGCTAAATATAGCCAGGGAAAGCTCGAACCAAGGGCTGTTAAATGCATCTTTCTAGGATACTCTACTGGTACTGAAGTTTTTAAGTTGTGGTGTTCAAAATCCGAAAAAATAATCATTAGAAAAGATGTTATGTTTGATGAATTTGCCATGTTTCAATAAAAAAAGGGGGACTTTTACTTTTAAAGACATAACAAATCAGAGTGTCTTGAGTAAGGTGGAGTAAAAATCCAAAATTGAGGGCGACGTCTTGACGAGAAAATGCCCAACGTTGCAATGACGCGACAAGAGATTTCGTCTTGATGAAAAGCCACACGACGTCGCTACAACACAAAAAATTTCTAATTCTTAAAAGTTTGAAGTTGTTTCAGATCTATTTGGGGTTCCATTCAACCATCAGGTACCCTTACAATCTTAGTTAACTAATTATAAGTTGGTTTGAGATAGGAAAAGACAAGATATACGACAACCAAAAAAAATATTATGAAGAAAACCTAGTAGCTTCTGCTCTAAGTGTTGCAGAGAGCTTTAATTCAATTGATCCTTGCAATGGTAGTTCAAGCCTCCTATTCTAGAAAATGGCTCATTGCAATGGTAGAAGAGATGGAATCACTTTAAAAGAACGAGACTTGGAGGCTAGTTAAACCACCTATCAATAAAATAATCATTGGTTGCAAATGATTGTTTAAAAAGAAGGAAGGTCCGGGTCCTAACGACACTAGGTACAATGTAACAGCCCGATTTTAGGCCTAGTTGAAACAGTGGTTTCGGGACAACAAATCTGATGAGGAAAAATTTATTTTTATTATATTTTTATGGTCTACAATTTCATGGAATGATTTCGTGAAAATTTCGCTAAAAAATTTCGACGTTTGGGCACTCAATTTAGCCAAAAGGACTAAATTGTAAAAAGTGCAAAAGTGAGTTCTACATGTTAGAAGTGTCCAATTGTTATGAAATTTTAAATTGGAGGTCCTTAAATGGTAATTAGACCATTGGTTAAATTGTTGGACAAAAATGGACAAGAGATAAGTGAAATAGAAAATTTTTAAGTTGGGGGCATTTTGGTCATTTAGTAATTAAAAGAATTAAAAAGGCCAAAATAGCCAAAAATTTGTCCATCTTCTCCATGGTGAATGAATCAGCAAGGGGGAAGCCATATTTAGGGTTTTCAAGCTGCCAAGCTCCATAGTAAGTGATTCCAAGTCGCGTTTTTAATGTTCATTACGTTTTTAGAGTCCCGGTAACTTGATTTAGCTTATCCTAGCAATAATTTAACCTAGGGTTCATATTTGGAAAAATACCCATAAGTGAAATGTGTCTATTTTGATGTTTTATGGTAGAATATGAAGCTTTAAATTATGTTAAATAACTTTTGCTAGCCGATTGTAAGTGAAAACGAGTAAATTGACATAATCGGTAAAAATAGCTAATGTTCATAAGTAAGTGTTAGAGTGAGAATTTGATGTTTCCATAGAAGGGAAAAATGTTCAGCATGTCATAAAACATAAGAAAAAGGAATAAATTTTAATTTCCGAGCCTAGGGGCAAAATCATAATTTTGTGAAACTTTAGGGGCAAAAATGTAATTTTTCCAAAATGTGATTTTTGGATTGGATTGAATAATGTGAGTGTTAAATAAGTTAAATGTGTTATTATAAGTCAAGAAAGACAATGAATTGACTTTGATTAGTGAAAAAGAAAAAATGAGAAAATGTGAGAAATTTCCCGATTGAACATTCAGAATAAAAAAGGATAAGAATGAAGTGACAGAAATTATCACATGTGTGGCATGGACTGTGTGTAGGCCACTATGTGAAAGTGAAAGTGATGGTCACGTGTGTAGTACTATGTGCAGGCTACTACGTGTACCAGAATGATAGGTCGCATGTGTAGTACTATGTGCAGGCTACTACGCGTACCGGATAGCTTCGATCACGTGTGTAGTACTATGTGCAAGCTACTACATGTATCAGATAGTGATGGTCACATGTGTAGTACTATGTGCAGGCTACTATGTGAACCGGTATCATTAATTATAAGGTGGTTGCTATGTGCTGATCCCACCGGATATCATTAATTACAAAGGGTGGTTGCTGCGTGTTGAATCCACTGTGTATCTGTTATTATTCCGAAGTGTTCATTGAGAAATTGACTAAGTGAAAATACATGAGATCATGTAACGATTAAGTGTGATTGAATGATGAATATATGTGTGGAATTGAATTGAATAATGATTGAAAGTGAAAAAGTGAAATTATGAAAAAGTAAAATTAGCAACAAAACAGTTTTGGACAGTAACAATAGTGTGACTTTGAAAAATCACCAAAAATGGTGGAAATTGAATTAAAAAGTGAATAAGACATGAAATTAAATCTTAATGAGTCTATTTTTACATAAAAGAAACAGAGTAAGCAAAAAAGTTATAAATTTTGAGATATTTTAATTTTAGTGAGGCAGGGTTGGATTGATTTTGGAATCCCCTGTTCTGGCTTTGGAAAATAATTAAAACTTTTAAAAAAATAATTATGAGTTATAATTTATATTCTTAGAATCCTTAATGAGTCTATTTTCAAAGGAAATAAATGGAAATATCATCTGAATTCTGTACAATGAGATAATTCATTTTTAGTGAAGAGAGGTCAGAGATGTTGAGCAGTTAAACAGGGGTGACTTTAAAGAATAACTTGTAGTAATTGGCTATGCGAAAAATTCTAAAAAGTTTATGGGAGAAGATATGTGAGTCTAGTTTTGGGGAAAATTAGTGGAACTTAATTTGAAGCTCTGTAGCTCCAGATAAAAATAATTTAATGACTGTAACTCGACTAGACAGCTTTGAATTTAAATATAAGTGAATAGTGAAATTATGTATAATGCTATTTAAGCATGTTATATACATAAAGGATGTGGGATGGAAAGGAGGAGGACAATAAAGTATATGAATGAATTGTGTATAATTGGTTAAATGTCTGATTATAATCGATAAATGTTGAAATAGGAGTGATGCTTATATTGGTGCATTACTGGTCATGGTAAGCTCATGAGAGAAAATAAAGTTTCATAGGATATGCATGTGGTATATTTGGCATGAAATGATGCCATGGGTGGCTCATGAATTAACTCATGTTGGTAAGTTGATGCATAATTATAGTATTCAAATATATACATATTTGTAATATTTTGCTATGTGATTCGGGAAAAGGGAATAAATAACATACTGAAAATTTGGCCATGGTGCTAGTTTATGTTAAAGGAGTGTTTTATGGCATATCTTAAGTAATAGAATGTTATGAATTTTGAGATTAATTTGCTAGTCAAATAAATGACAAATGAATTGATTGCGTATTAGTAATTTTGACATATGCTTGGTATATGAAACGTAATAATATATGCTTGAATAAACTTTAAGTATTCGAATGACATGGATTTGATGGTGATAAGATTCGAACTTTGAATTCATGAAGCACAGGTGATGTATTATTGTTGTGTGATAGCATGGTTCGAGAAATTGGTTAGGCAAATGGTAAGTGAAAGCATTTATGGATATAGAAGAAAATTTGGAGTGAATATGAAATTTAGCTCAATTAAATGATTTCATCAATTAAACATTGTGTATACCAAAATGTGTTAGTGAATTACATATTCGTAAATTGACATTCAAAGTTCAGTTAATGATATATGAAAATAACATGGAAAGATTTATGATTGTGATTAATATTGATTCTGACTTAAAGTGGATTCTTCAATATTGGATTGATTTAACGGATATATTGAGCATATGAATGGGTATGTATTGGGCCTCGTAAACCCTAATTAGCGACTCGAGGATAATAATTTGAAAGTTTTTAATTTGGATGAAATTTTATAACTCAGTTTAATATGTTTATAAGTGTATTTATTCTGGTAATGCCTCGTACCCTATTCCAGCGTAGAATACGGGTAAGGGGTGTTACATACAAGGTAAGACTGGTTGCAAAGAGCTACAGTCAAGTGGAGGAAGTTGATTTTCATGATGTTTTCTCTCCCGTTGTGAGACATATGTCCATTCGGACACTTTTGGCCCTTGTTGCATCAAATAATCTTGAGTCAGAGCAGTGAGATATAAAGACTGCTTTCCTTCATGGTGACCTTGAGGAGGACATTTACATGCAACAACTAGAAGACTTCAAATTTGAAGGTAAAGAATATCATGGTTGTCTCTTACAGATGTTTTTGTATGGTTTAAAGCAGTCTCCTCAGCCGTGGTATAAAAAGTTTAACTCCTTCATGTTGAGTATTGGTTTTTCTCGAAGTAAGTATGACAATTGTGTTTATCTATAATGTATTGATGATGGTTCTTTATATATTTGCTGCTTTATGTTGATGATATGTTAATTGCGACTAAGAATCCATCTGAAATTGATCGACTTAAAACCATGCTTAAATCTAAGTTTAAGATGAAGGATTTAGGTGTAGCAAAAAAAATTACGGGATGGAAATTTTGAGGGAGACATTCTGGGAAATTGATTTTTTCACAATAAAGGTATATCAAGAAGATTATTGAGTAGTTTGAGATGCAAGGTGCAAAACCGATAGGTACTCCTTTAGCTGCACAATTTAAACTCTCAATTTCAGATTCCCCACAAAATGAAGAAGATGAAAGGTACATGTCAAAAGTACCTTATTCAAGAGCAGTTGGAAGTTTGATGTATGCAATGGTATGCACCCATCCTGATATTTCACATGTTGTTAGTGTTGTTAGTCGATACATGGCCAATCCTAGTAAGTTGCATTGACATGCGGTTAGGTGGATTTTTAGATATTTACGGGGTACCTCTAACATGTGCTTAGAGTTTGGAAGAACTCAAAAGGGTTTAGTTGGATATGTTGATTACGATTATGTAGGAGACTTAGATTGAAAAAGTTCTCTCACAGGTTACTTATTTGCTTTTGGGAATTATGTCATTAGTTGGAAAATGACACTTCAAGCTACAGTGGCTTTGTCGACTACTGAAGCAGAATACATGGCAATTGCAGAAGCAGTAAAAGAAGCAATTTGGTTAATGGGTCTGTTCAGTGAACTGGTAAGTAAAAAAGGGGAAACTGACGTATATTGTGATGGTTAAAGTGTCATACATCTCACTAAAGATCAAATGCATCACGAGATAATGAAGCACATAGACATTCGTTATTATTTTGCTCGAGAGGTGATCATTCAAGGGGATATCCATATTCTTAAAATTGGCACAAAACATAATCTGGTCGACATGTTCACAAAGAGCCTTCCAATTTCAAATTTTGAGCATTTGGTAAGTATCTAATGAAGAATCAATTAAGCCTGTAATAAGGCTTGGCAAGGGAGTTGGTCTAAATACGAGTCAAGGTGGAGATTTATGAGAGAATGTCTCTTATTTTGGCTTTTCTTCTCCTAGCTAAACTCTATTTTTTAGTTTCCCACTTAAACTCTAATTAACTTAGAGTTGTTGTAGCCATATATGTTATGAATTTCAGCCTATAAATAGGCCTTAGTTACTCTAGGTTTTACACAACAAAAAATATTTAGATTGAGAGAATATTATTCTTAGTTTCGAAGGGTTTTCTTGTTGGGCTTCAGATTTTTCTTTTAATTCTCTCCATCTTTTGTACTCTCCTTTATTATAGTGAAATATCCTTTTGCTCGTGGTTTTTTATCCTCTTTTGAGGAGTTTTTCCACGTAAAATTTGTGTGTTAGATCTTTTTTTCTTATTTTCTTTATTTTATTCGTTGTTTAATCGGGTTTATCCCCTACAATTTGAGGACTAAATATAGATTTATTCTCCGAGGACTTAAACACAAGGTACAGGAATTAGCATTAAGGTTTTTTTGTGTTAAATAGTTTATGTCTAAATTAATTTTAATTTTAATTCATGATTACTTATGATTGCTTTGATTAACTTGTTTTATTTCTATATTTTCGAGGATGGTGAAAGATTTGATCTGAACATTGATTTTGGTTCTCGATCTTGGATTTATTGAGCAAAATTTAGATTGGTAAAGAGATTTAGCATATTTTTAGGTATAATTGTGATTATTTTTATGTTTTAAATCTGATTGAATTATTGAATTAGATTATTAAATATTGATGGTTTCATAAGGTTTACTAATGAACCTTTGTAACATATTATTTTTAAAGGATTATCGAATCTCTATAATATTTGAGCAAAAAAGTTGTGATATATTGTTTTCTTATTTAATATTTTAAAGGCTTCGGTTTTGGTAGAAATATATTAATATCATGTTACTTTATATTTGAGTACATATAGTACTTTTTGTTTAGATTATCTTAAATGTTTTTATTGTTTAAAATATATATTGATTGTGGAATCAAACATAAACTTTTGTGATATTGGTCCCTTTAAAGAAAGAATCTATGGAGATGTTTAAAAGCCCATCCTATTAGATCTATTGCATTCTCAAGTAAATGCAAGCATAAAAAAATTAAAGATATAATCATGGACGTGATAAATGACATAACAATAACCATTAGAAGTGGAAACATAGTAATAAATAAGAGAACAAAAGAGATTCCAAGATAACTCTTCAAATGATAGAGATAATTTATATTATCAATGTGATACAAGAGATTATTAACCATGTACTTATCATACATGCAAATATTTTGTTCAACTATATTAATATTTTTAAGAACAAAATATGTCTCGTTAACAATGTGATAATGAATACTATCTTTATAGATAGAAAAATTTATCTTATTTGGTACTAAAACAAACTAATATTATTACAATATTTAGTTGTACAAAATTAGTTGAAAGAAGAGCTAATATATCAATATTTGAAGGAACAAAATATTTTAAATCTTAAAGAATAAGATTTGTATAGAGGTTAAATCCCTTAAGACTTTCATCTTGTATATAATCTTTAATCTTGATCGTGGATGTAATTTAAATTACCGTTGGATCTGGGGAGATTAACTAATGAAATGAGACTATTTGACCCATTTAAATTGGCCCAATTCATGGAACACATGGAAAAGGTCATCTACTTAAAGCTTTGGTGGAACACTTCAATAAAACTCGAGTTACCATGGTTAATTATTGTAAATCCTAAGGGATAATATTGTATAGAGTTTAAATCTCCTAATACTCTCATCTTGTAGATAGCTGTAATCTTGATCACGATATAATTTAAATTGTACTGTTGGATTTGGAGAGCTCAACTATAAATAGAGGCCTGTTGGATCTGGTGTCCTAAGTATAGTATTTTCGTCTAATTACATTTGAATTTTTTTCAAATAGATTGATTAATAAAACAAATTCATTTATTACATTAATATACTTTTTATAATTTTCATCATATGGGTTTAGCACGCAAAGAGAAAAGGAAACAAATGTTGCTCATTGGTTGTCTAAAATTTAATTGATACTAAGCGGTATTACGTGGTCGGATTGTAATACGAAAAGACAACTTATATTATTAGATGAACCTAAACATGTCCTTAGTCTAATCAGAAATGAGAAACCCTATTAAAAGACTAATATGTCATCTATCAAGTCCAATTGGGGAGATGTTTTGTCTTGGGCATCAGAGCAGATAACTCCCATACGATAGAGACATAGATGTGATTGACTGGACTGACAATACATCGGACCGGACCCAAGAAGAATAGATCTTGAATATGTTTTCGAGTTTATTAATTTGTGACACTCATAATGTGGCATATCTAAATCTTGAGTGGATGACAAACTATGTATGTGTGACTCATACACTTTAATGTAAGTAATAGTCTGAGTTCGAATAGATAAGGAACCGAAAGCTTGTGCATTGGGTGTATGACTTCTGTAGTATGTAGCTTCATTTACAAAAGTGAAATTCATAGACTGAGACATGGGTAAATGATATCCTCTCATTGGAATTACATGGTTGATGAAAAGTAAATGTGGACATAGGTCATTCGTCTTTGTGATAAATGACTTAATTACTATTTGTTAATAACTGATTTTTCATGAAAGAAGATGAAATTATTACAATGAGATAACATAGGATCATATTGAGAGAATATATATTATCCCAAAGAGATTAAGGATGTCTTATGAGGATAGCACACTTATGACAAGGTCATTGGACAAGCACTGATCAAGTTGCTTTCATGATGCTATGTTGTTAGGTAGAGCTCAATCATGATACTTAGGGGTGAGCAAAACTGGATTTGACTCAAAAAAATCGAAAAAAATTCAAATTTCGAGTTAAACAAATCGAGGTATTCGAGTTAATCAAGTTATTCAAATCAACTCGAATTTGTTTTTCAAATTTCGAGTTCGAATCGAGTTGAATTTTCGAATTCGAATAACTCGAATAATTCGAATAATTCGAATATCAAACTATAATATTTTACATTTTTACCCCAAACTCCCAAACCTTTTTACTTTTCCCTCAAAACTTTTACTCATTCCCACTTTCCCCCCAAAACTTTTACTCCCCTCCCAATCCCCCAATCTACCCAAAATCTATTTCCAACCAAAATTTTACTCTCCCATTTACTTTTTCTCAAAATTTTACTCCCAAAAACCCTCAAAACCTTTCATTTTCCCCCAAAAGTTTTACTCCCTCCCACTTTTCCCCTAAAACTTTTATTCCCTTCCTATCCCACCTCTCATCTACCCCAAACCTTCCCCCCTTCAATTTTTTTAATATTTTCCCTCTAAAATTTTATTCCCCCTATTTACTTTCCCTCAAACTTTTATTCCCTAAAACTTTTTATTTTCCCTAAACTTTTACTTCTCACCATTTACTCTCAAATAAAAATCAAAATTATCCAAAAAATCACTAAACATAAATAGTAATAATTTTATTTATATCTACTATTTATATTATTAAATTAAATTTCACATTTTATATTATTTATATTATTGAATTGTTTAGTCATATTGAATATTTATATTAAAATTGAATTATTAATTATGCCATAAAATATTCGTGTTAAAATTTTATATTGGTATCAATTTCACATTTTATTTTTAAAATAACTTTTTAAAAATATTATATTTTTACATTTAATATATTTTTAATTCCAAAATGCATAGTGACAAGAATCAAGATAATTGAAACAACTAAGCAAGCAAAGAAGCTAACCAAGATATAAAAATTAATAAATAAATTATGAGGTGATGAAAGTTAATAAAAAATTTGATTAAGGTGGACAAATTTTATTACGATGGGTGACAGTGGTTACAAGGACCCAAAATTATTTTTTAAAATTTAACTCAAACAAATATAATCGATTCGATTCGATTCGATTCGAATTCCATCTCACTCGTCTTGATTCGAGAAAATTTCAAATCAAATTAGGATGATAAAATATGATTCGTCAACTCAATTAACTCAAAATTTTTTTATTCGATTTGATTTGATTCGATCGAACGCTTACCCTAATGATACTATAGTGAAATGACGTATTGACTAAATGAGTTTATAATTAATAGACAAAAAGCTGGAACTTAAATATAAATAATTTAAGCCTCAATTGTATATTCCAATTGGTCCCTCGCTAGCTCGTTAAAACCAAAAATAAATTGAATGATGGATCAAATGAACAAAAATTGATAGAAATGATAACGTTAGAGAAATTAGTTACATTCGAAATGAATGTGGTTTTCTTACTAAGTATGAAAATGACACGGGAATTAATTTATGATTTTCTTAATTATTAATTAATTAATTAATTAATTAATTAATTAATTAAAGGTCTAAAATGAATTTAAATTAATTGGTCATTATGAATTCAATTGAATGTAAAAAATTAAATATATTTTCTCATAGATTCTTTTACAAGTAAAGTTGTCATGATTTTAATGTAATTAAAATTGAATTGAAAATTATTTAATTGAGAAATTAATCTATTTAAATTAATTGAGCAAATAATATTTAATTTTGGAAATAAAGAAGCATGTACTGTGTTGGAATAAATTATAAAGTGCTGGGTTAAAGTCCAGTAAACACATATAATTAGACCCAATATAGGAGAGGCCCAACTCCCCTTATATGGAATACATGGGACGACAAACCCTAGTATTCCTATCCAGGGTTGTCGCCCCTCTCCCTAAATAATAGGGAGTTGGAGATTTTTTCTATCAAAACAAAATTATTTGTATTCTACCACTTTAACCAGGATTTTACCAACTCTCATTATAAATAGATGGCACTGGTAGGCTTCAAGTCACACTAGCAGAAAGAGAAAAACACAAGTTTCTCTTAAGTTTTCAATATTGCTATTTCGACAAAAAAGTACTAGAAATTTATTTTAAGAATAAATTCTATTTTCTAGTAATTGCAATTCTAGTGGTTTCTATTTAAGAGAGATTTACTTTCCCGCTAAAAGTAAATAAAATATTTCTGGTTCTGTGTTTGATTCGATAATAGGGGAGAAGATTGTTTGGTTGAAAGACGAGAACGATAAAGATCCATTTATCTGAAAACACGGGTACAATTTTGGTGTAGGGTTTATTGTTATAAATATCACAAACTAGGTCTGTTTTCAAATTTTTTATGTTTCGCTGTACAAGAAAACCATTTTTGCTGTACCAGATTGTTTTCCAACAAGGCCTTCTCCTCATTTGTAATCATCCCATTCAAAATTATTAAATATATTTTGAAAGCATTTACTCAAACACTTGGTGCGCTTAGTTTTCTTGTGGCTTTATTGTTCACTTTTTGCTTCTTTGTTTGAGAGTTAGTTTCCACTTTATTTTAATGCCTTAGAGACTTTCTCTCAAGAATTCTCATCTTTCGAGAGTTAGGCCGACTTAGGCAAATTCGAAGCAAAAGAATCACCTAAGACCGCGTAGTTTGCAAAACTAAAGTTTTAGCCTCGTGATAGTTGGTATTAGACCCAATGCTTAAAGGCATTGGTTGAGATGACGAAAGAAGTAGACGAGCAGAATGTCCCGATGGAAACTCATAGGAGGGGTAGAAAAAATAACAAATCGAAGGATGTGCTGTCGGCTTTGAAAAATTGAGTGGTCAATATAAAGGAATCCATGGGTGGTGTGAAGGAAACACTTGAGGTAGTTAAGGGGCGTACCGATGAGTTGGACTCAATGAAAGAGTAGCTAAGGGACTATATGGCAGGGACTCCCAATTCTAATTTGAATGTGATGAATGGGGTCTTTAATGTCACTATGGATGATTAGACTGAGAAGCTGACTAAGAGGAATGATGCTCTCAATGTTATGATCATGACTTTGAAGAAGGATACTAAAGCCATGATGTCAACAATTGAGGAGTTCAAGAGAGAGCTCGTTGTGTGTAGAGTTGTTGTGGGAAAAGGGATGCTAGCTTTGGCCTCTAAGCAGCGTAAAATGAAAGTTCCCAAGTTGGAAGAGTTTAAGGGGATGAGATCCACGATGAATTTGGATAATTTTCTTTGAGGGATAGAACAATACTTCAGTGAGATTGGCATTAAGGATGATGCCACTAAGGTAAATACTGTTGTAATTAATTATATTGATGTCACTCTCTTATGTTGGTGTCGTAGGCCCATAGATGAGAAACGAGGTGGGACAACAATTGGGACTTGGGAAGAGTTCTAAAAGGAGTTGAAAAAGCATTTTTACCCATACTATGTCAAGAATGAGGCTCGAGCCAAGTTACACCTACTTATGCCAAAAAGGCACTGTTCGGGAGTATGCTAAAGACTTCAGAGAATTGATGCTTCAAATCTCTTACTTGAGCAAGAAAGAAGAATTCTATTGGTTCGAAAATGGGTTGAAGTCGTGGGAAAAAATGAGTTTTGTTGACAGGTCATCATTGAACTTAAAATAATCATGGCCAAGCCAGAGTCCTTTATCGAGCTTGGTTCGACGAAAGACAAGTTCGAGTCTTCCAAGCCCAAAGAGACGGGAAATGGTAGGAGAGACCATGATGAAGAACAAGATAAAAATGGAAATGGTGATAATAGTAAGAATAATGGTAATGAGAAACCACATAATTGGAAATGGAAGCCCAACAACAAACTGAAGAGGCCAATGAAATGCTTCCTTTGTGACAATCTGCATATAATGAGGGATTGTCCAAAAAAACTATGCTTTTTACCATTGAAGGGGATGATGAGCCAACCAAAGCACCGATGAAGCTTGGTTCAATCTTGAGTTCTGTTGAAGCCAAGAGGGTCAAAGAGAATACAAAGAAGCTATTGAAGTGTTTCTTATGTTGTGATCCGTATAGGATGTGAAACTGTCCAAAGCGATCCAAGATATCCACGATCAATAAAGAGAAAGCAGATCCAAAGAGTGAGGCTTTAAAGCTTGGGTCAGTGATACTCAATTATGCAAATTCAATAACGAATTGCAAGCAAAAAAGGTTGATGTTTGTAGACATCAACATCGCAGGTCGAAGGAGGAGTGCTCTTGTAGATACAAGGTTATTAGGCTTGTTCGTATCAAAGAATGCCACGAGTAAACTTGGCCTCTCTGTTAGAAAATTGAATTAAAAGATCAAGAAGGGAAATTTCAAAGAGGTTCCAACTATGGAAGTGGCACAAGGTGTAACACCCATATCCTATTCCGTTATCGAAATAGGGTTACTGAGTGTTACCGTACAAGTTAGGACATTTCATTTCAATTAGCATCCAATCATAAAAATAATTTCATAAATTTAGATAAGATTCAACATAAAATAAATCAAACATTTACGGGCCTTAAATCGAGCCTTCAAAGTCCTAAAAATAAGTTACGAACATTCATGGATCAAATCAAAACAAATCAAAATATTCAGGGAAATTTAAAAAAAATTAAAATAGGGGTCACACGGCCGTGTGGCACTACTCAAGCCGTGTGGTGCAGGGACATGGTCATATGGCCAACCATATCCCAGACCGTGTATCATTTGAAATGAATCCACACAGTCGTGTTGTAGGTCGTGTCTTAGACTATGTGGATACTGCACTTAAACACGCTCAGGGCACACACCCGTGTGTGACATACGGTCGTGTGACAACCTATGTCTCAGGCCGTGTGTATCCAAAATTGACCCAAAACATGCTCTTTTCTTCTCCCATATACATACATACCTAAACATACTCAAACATACAATCAAATAGGTCATTTGACACCTTCAATATCAATCTACTCATGTAATATAATCAATCCTAAGCCTAACCAATATGTCATCATAGACACCTCAATATTTCATTTCACTTCCATATTTTCATATACAAAGCACATCTAACACATCAAAATCTTACATCTATATCATTTCATATCATTAGTCATCATAGTGTCATTGTAGTTCATTTTGATTGACAAATTCTACCTAAGTAAAACATGTATACCTACAAAGGTTATCCAAACACAAAAACACAAGTTAAAGGTATAATTTTCACAAACCAAGTACTTATTCATTATATCCAAAAGGAGTCCTATTACATGCCATATATACCAAACCAAAATCTAAGTCTACCAAAAATTTCCGGATAGTGTGATTCTTCGAACTGATCCAATCTCCAGATCCACAAAACGTATGTATAAGAAATAAAACAAATAATACGAGTAAGCTTTCATAAAGCTTAGTAAGTTCGTCGATTGAACGGTAAAGCTTATCGAATCAACATAATTATAATTCAACTAAAAATTAATGAATAGATTTCTTGTCAACGAGGTTATTATCAAAATTCCTATCAACCACAGCTCCCAACAGGTGAGTAATGCTCAAACATTAATTCAAATCAATTTCCATATTTCAATAACATTCGTATTTCTTACTATCACAATGCATAATCTTTTTAACATATAATAATATAACATTTACCACTTTTACACATATATACTATTACAAACCACTTACCGTTTCACACATCACATTTAGATCCTCATTTGTTTCCATCCGATGAATACTATAAAGACTATTGAAACCTTGGTACATGTTTCCTATTGTTTCATAATCCAACTATGGTCTTACATATGCATTGTCATGGCCCTACCATGGTATTACGTTCATAGTGCCATAACCCAATTATGGTCTTATCATCATAATGCCATAGCCCAACTATGGTCTTACATATAAACACTGCCATGGTCCAACCATGGTCTTACGTCCATAGTGCCATAACCCAGTTATGGTTTTATCATCAGAATTCCATATCCTAGCTATGGTCTTACATATATACACTGCCATGGTCCCAACCATGGTCTTACATTTGAATAATTGACAATTCATAACTTTTTACAATTCATGTTCTATCAACAAATCAATTTAATATTAGTAATTTTACATCAATTAAGCTCTAACATTCATAAACAATTAGAAATATAATTGAGTTCATATTAAATGAACTTATAGGACTAATTTGCAATAATGGCTTAGAGTATCTAAATCAATGATCAACATAATATCAATTCATTATTTTCATTTTCAATTAAACACATCAATATAATCTAGAATTATGCAATTATGTTCATACATTACATTTAAAATGTACTAAAATTAAATTGAACTAACTTACGATCGAATTGCAATAATGAAAAAGGTACAGGGACTATTCGATAATTTTCTCTTTTCCTCAGTTTTCTACTCGTTCTTGATCTAAAATAATATTTTTATTCAATTAACTAATTCCAACAGTAAAATTAAATCATTTTATGTAATTAAGTCCCTTTTAATATTTTACAAAATTTCCCCCAATATTTCACTTTTATTCAACTTTGTCCCTAAGCCACAAACACACAATTTAACTATTTTTTTTCTTAAAACCCAATTCGGCTGAATCATCTATGACCTTCCAACAGTCCATATTTGCAATTATTTCACCTAAGTACATGCTATTTTACCACTTTAGCAATATAGTCCTTAAACGTTAAAATCATCAAAAATCCCTTTACAAAAGAGTCTTATCTGCCAACCCAGCTTAATAATCTAACGTAAAACTTCATAAACATCTTAATTTCATCAATGGCATAATCCTCAACATTTGAAAGTTATACAAATTAGTCATCGGGTTAGCTAAGTTAAGCTAATACGAGCTCAAAAATATAAAAATTACTAAAAACGGACGAGGTTTGCTTACCCAATATGAGAACCAAACCTAAATAAACTCCCTCCTATGGCTTCTTAGGGTTTCAGTTCAAAATTATTAAGAAGATGACAAGTTAAAAATGATTTTAACTTGTTTTCTTTATTATATTTCATATAATTACCAATTTACTAATTTACCCTTCCTAATTACTCATAATTTTCAAAGTTTATAAGCCTAATATTTCCATTATCCCTTCTAATGGTATATTTACCAGTCAAGGAGAGTTTAATTGCACAATTGCTCCTTCAATTTTATTAAATTCCAACTAAACAAACTTAATTTTCAATTTAATCCTAACTAATTAGGACTAAATGAGCAAATAGCCCAAAAGTTAGTGAATTTAATCATATCCACCACTACTTGGACTTTTTTACCATGTTTAATTACCATTTTGGCCCCTTTACTATTTTAAGTCAAATGCAATTAACTTTTACCTCTTTTACAATTTAATCCTTTTACCGCAATTAAGCAATAAATCATCAAAATTATCGGACCAAACCTCAATTCATATATAATACGACTCTGTAAATAATTAATAAAAATATTTACGACCTTAAATTAATGAAGCAAGGTCCTAAGACCTCGTTTTTAATAACCACTTAACTTTTGAACTGAACCACTTATACTAACTTTTAATTCTATTGGTTAAAATTCCTCATATCAAAATTCATTATAAAATTACTATTGACTCGTATAATTTAAATACTAATTATACGAACTTATTTGTCAGACTTGTGGCCTTGAAACTATTGTTTCCGACACCACCGAAAAGCGGGATGTTACACAAGGAGTTAAGCTACAAATCGGTAAGTGGAAAGGCAAGGAAGATTTCAAGGTAATTCATGTAGATGATTACGACTTTGTTTTTGGCTTGAATTTCTTTGACCAAATTAATGCTCTGTCGATTCCTTTTGCGGATTGTATTTGTATCTTGGATACTCGTCAACGACAATGCATTGTGTTAGTGAGTCATGATGAGAAAGGTAGAACCAAGGTATTCTCAATAATCCAGCTAGTCGAGAATGTTCATTGTGGTAAGAACATTGACTTGGTAGATCGGAATGCTAAGGAGACCCCCTTGGAAATGCTAGAGGTGCAACAAACTGATGTGAAGCCTACTAAGTTATTAGTGAGGCTACAACCTATGAGAGATGTGGGTTGTGCATCAAATTTTGTGGGAAAAGTAGTGATGCAAACTGGGTAGTTAAATCGAGTAAATGCTATGAGTGAGGTATATTTCAAACACTTTCCTAGTATTTTACATTATAACTTATCATTGGCTTGGCAAAGACATAAAGGCCCTTTCAAAATTCTAAAGTGGGTAAATCGAGGGGCTTATAAACCAAAGTTAGTGACAAACTAAATGTTAACTTGGTGTTCAATGTAGGTGTGTCGAAGCCTATTTGTGATGATCAAGGGGATCCTAGTCAAGGCAAGTCACATTGGGGGCAAATAAGAGTAGAGGGCTCTTGCAAACGAGATGTACAAAAGAGATAAACAATTCGAGTTAGATGACAATAGAGATATAAATTGAAGCAAATGTTTCGAGGGGCGAAACTACCCGATAGAGAGACTAGTTGAGAATTGGCCGATGCATTGAGGCAGTTCCAAGACTAGTCAAACCAATGTTATTCCGAGGATACAACGACTACATCGCATGAATGGGTGAGGGAGAATGTCACAGGCCGCGGATTAAAGCCCATGACAAATGCACACAGAGCGTCCCATGAAGGTTAACTGATGAAATGAGGCTCATTTGACCCACTTGAACTGGCTCGATTTGTGGAACACATGGTGAAGTCCATCTACTTGAAGAATTGGTGGTTTAGTATAACACTCCAATAAAACTAAAGTTATCATGATTAATTATTGTAAATCCTAAAGGATAAAATTATATAGAGTTTAAATCCCTTAGGACTCTTATTTTGTAGATAGACTCTAATATTGATCATCGATATAATTTAAATTGTATTGTTGGATATAGGGGAGTTCAACTATAAATAGAGGCTTTCCCCTCATTTGTAGTCATCCTATTTTGAGTTATTAAATATACTTTGAAAGCATTTACTTAAACCCTTGGTGTGCTTGGTTTTCTTGTGGCTTTTCCGTTCACTTTTTGCTTCTTCGTTTAAGAGTTTGTTTTCACTTTATTTCGATGCCTTAGAGAATTTCTCATGAGAATTCTTAACTTTCGAGTGTTAGACCAACTTAGACAGATTTGAAGCAAATGAATCACCTAAGATCACGTGATTTACTAGACTAAAATTTTAATTCCGTGACACTAGTATCTTTATAAATCATAAGGCCAAAAAATAGAGGTTAATGAGGATTTCTGTTTTAGGTTTGGATGGGGTGAATTGATGGAAAATAATTAAATTTGGGAGAGAAAGAAAAGTTTAAAGCCCAATAGTTACAAGGGTGTAGAATTGGGTTTGTTTGGAAGAAGGTAAAAGAGAAGTGTTTGGGATTTGGGACATTGAAATGGACTGCTTCATTTCTCAAGTTCCACGTCCGTCATGGAGTCTAAAACATCACGTTGCCACCAAAATCTTCCACCTCAATATCATGTACATTTTCATTTTCGTTTTCATTTTTTTTTAAATAATTTTCTTGCTAAAGAGGGTTCCCCTCTCCAACTTCATATATATATATAGCCTGTATATATATATTTCTCTTACAATTCGCTCCCTCGGAACTCTCTTTTTTTCTTCCGCAGCAATTTTCTCGGCCGATCACTTCCTTGTTTTTTCTCGGTTATTTTCCCTTCCACCAAACACTCTCCAATCCCCTGCTCTTTCACTCTAAATCCTTGCGATCGCTTAAGATTCTGTCTCTCCTCTAATCGATCTCTCTCGCTCTCTCCCTCATATACTGGTACGTTAACCGATCGCTTCACTTTCCTTTCTTTTCTATCATTGTTTTGTTTTGTTTTTACGTTCAACCTTTTATCTCAGATCACGTGAATAGAAGCCCTAGTCACTTCTTTGTTTTTAAATTTGTTTTAATTATTTATTATGTTGATATGGACTTTAGTTTTTACAAGCTCTGAAAATTGGTACTAGTTGGAATTTGAATTTTACGTTATTTGAAGAATGGAATTCGGCCAAAACTGAGTTCAATAGTTATATTGTGGCTCAATAAAGGAAAGGTTTAGAAAATGCCTCCCCCTTTTTGCTGCTAATGGGCAAATGAAGGTTCGGGAAGTTATTTATTTGTAAATGTAGACGGAGTTTATTGGACTCTGTCCTTCTGCAATCTTTGGTTATCTTTTTTTATTGAGTTTTGGTTTGGGAATTTTTTTTCTTGAAATTAGAATTTAAATATTTGCTGCCTGCTGATGGATTTTAATATTAATTCTTAGGTTAATTATTTAGTTGGTTTGCTGCGAAAGAAATTCCTAGCGGACAAGTTGGTTTCATTAATGAATTTTTGTTATAAATCCCTAGTGGTTGTGACTCTGTTTGTGTGCTATGCCTGTTGCAAAACTCAAGGCTACCAGTTCTGCAGATGTAATGAAATCAGAGGAGCCAAATGATTCTTTGGACACTTTCATCAGACAAGCTATTGGAAAAGAGCCTCTCCTTTCTTTCTCTAGGGCTGGCGACAGCTCAGTCCAATGGATTCAATTACTGCATGCCTTAGATCAACAAGGTACTTAAAACTTAGTTGATGGTTCAAATCATTGTGTGTGAAAATACAATATAATTGATGCTATACTATAACTTGATTTATTGCGTATATGTCTGACAGAAATCCCTGGATGGCCTTTACTCACTCCTCTGAAGGTGCAGATGCAAAAGTGTGATAAGTGTTCGCGAGAATTTTGTTCGCCCATTAACTATAGAAGGCATATACGTGTGCATCATAGGTTGAAAAAACTTGATAAGGTTTTCTCACCATCTTTGAAACATGATTAGTCCATTATGTTGATACTTCTTCAGATTTTCTCCTGCAATTTCTTCTCTTCCAATGCTTCTTTAAGATGCTAGCCTCTTGGACAATTGAGATCTGTGGATTTATATTTTTAACCCTTTAGGACTCCTCTAAACAATGTTGTTTTACACACTGTAGGATTCTGCTAAAAATAGGGACTTACTAGCGGCATTTTGGGGCAAGGTGTTTCTCTCCCCACTCCCTCTCTTGCTTATTCGTTTTAGGTTAACCTCTTTCTCATTTCTTGTGGTTCTTATTTATATCATTTACAGCTGTCGGAGGATGAGGCAAAGGAAGTTGTATCATTCAAGGATGTGGCATTGGAGGTAATTGTTTAATTTTTCTCTCCTGCTTAATCCTTGGTTCAACATTTAATACTATTCAAGTGACATCCAGATCTGGTTTACAATTGTATCTGTTATTTTTATACCATTATCTTGTATCCAAATGATTATTTCTTGCTAGAATATACGTGCACATATTGTATGATTATTGATTTTGTTTGTTTTTGTCTCCTAAACAATTGCCTGCTTGCTAACTATGCCTTCTAGGAAGTTCCAGGATCTTCAGTTATAAAATCATTGACAACACTTGTAAAGAGACCAGGGTTTTCGGCTTTGCCACAAGTTTGCTTGAGGGCAGGTTCTGCTCTACTGGTAAGGAACATAGTGTCATAGATCTGAAAGCATGCTAACGCATTCTTATCCTATAGATGTCATATATTCTAATTCTATGCAGGACCTTGTCCAAGCTAGACCATCAAGGTTTCCAATATCTTCCGAAGAATTATTTAGTATCCTTGATGATGCAAGTGAAGGGACTTTCCTTTGTGGTGCAGCTGTATCGATGCAAAAGTATATTTTTGATGGGGAAGCGGGAAAGATTGGTCTCGACACCAAAAACTTGGTTGCTTGTACCAGCTTCTTGGTAGAACAGAAATTGGTACCTTTTTTTCTTTTTCTGTCCTTTCAAGGTTGATTTACTTAAAAGCTTTCATGCACACACTTATGAATAATTTGGTTGGCAAGTATTACGCTATCCCTAACCTTTGGGACAAGCAGTACGATGGTGTGCACATGAATCTGTCATCTTTTGTACATTTTGCCCTCGTCATATTTCCTGATCAAAATTATCTTTGTTTTTGTTCAGGTTAAAGCATGGCTTGCAGATAAGGATGCCGAAGCATTGAGGTGTCAGAAGTTGCTAGTGGAAGAGGAAGAAGCTGCCCATAAGAGGTGCATATTGCTAATTCTCCTCATCAAATAAAGTTATTTTTAAGTTTGTCGTATTTGACATGTGCAAAAAGGTTGGACCGTTTTCAAATCCTATCCTTCCCCCTTTCCTCTCAAAATTTTCCTCTTAGCATGAAGAAAGTAATTCTTTAAATTGTCTTTGAGAATGTCTGGGAGAAAGAAGATATCAGTAAAGTATTTTAGTTAATTTCTTCTTTTCCATGAATTAGTAAACCCTGCATATGGCGTAATTACTAATTTACTTCCAAAAGATGTAATGTAGACAACCTTATTCCCCACCAGATATAAATGGTAAAAAAGGGGAAGAAGATACAGGTATAAGAACTTTTTTTGGATTTCTGGAAAAGAAAATAAAATAAAATTGTGGAAATCTTTTTTCTGTCAACAATCAACTTTCTTAGAGCACATGCATTGAAGAGGAAAATTGTTAGAATTTGGTTTATCAGTTCTAGTCTACTAAAGTTCAGTCTGGGGCTTTTTAGTTCCTTGATACAGGTGGTAACAGGTAGGTCCCCTAAGTTCAGTGTTATAGATTAATGACATAATTCTTCAGGAATAGCTCTTCAACATCTTACGAAAAGCAAAATGGAAGACGTTTGATTAGCTGATTTATTTCCTGATTCTTCACTAGGCAAGTCGAGCTTCTTGAGAGAAAGAGACAGAAAAAACTTAGGCAGAAGGAGCAGAAAGCAAAGGAACTAAGACCCTGGGAGATGGAAGAAGGTAAGCAGAACATGGATGATTCATTGGAGGATAACACCCCCGCTGAAACATCCAGCCCTAAAGCTGTTTTTGATATTGATGGACAAAATGCAATCATATCAACAGATCAACTTCTTCCAGCCCTAGAACCCATTCCTTTCCCCAACCCTGAGGAGGGTGTAGATTACAGAGTTCAGACGGAGTTTTACAATCAATATTGTGAGCCAGGAACTAGTCAGAATGGAGAAAGACGAGTAGAGCAAGTTGATGGATGTCAGCGAATAGTTGTTGCTCGATGGAAGACTCCACCCAAATCACAGCGAGTGGTGCTTAATGGTTTCCATGCTAACCAGAATTCTCATGGATTTAAATCTGGAGGCACGAATAAACATGAAACAAACAGGGAAAGGATTGCTGCAATGGGTAATAGTAATAAAATGTGGAGCCGAAAATCTAAAGCAATAGATGATGGGGATAGTTTGCAAATTAAAGCAGGGAAACAAGCTACAAATCAACCAGATCAGAATAAGAACCCAGAACTTGTAATTGGTTCTATATCTGTCCCACTTGGAAAGAATCTGGCTGAAACCCATGATAGGTGCCCTGCGGAGTGTCAAACACCAAAGAACAATGTTCAGGAGAGGTTCAGCAAACATGATCATGTTCAGATTGTTGCAAACCGATCAACCATTAAATTTTGGAGGCCAGTGAGTCGACAAGAACGAAAAAGTTCACTGCCAGTCCAAAATGGTATTAAAGAAGTTGAAGTGATTGCTGAAAATGATGGAGTCCAGATTTCATCCAATGAAAGCTATCGAAGGTCATCTGCAGTAGATGGTAGCGATGGTGTACTAAGAATGAATCTTTCTTCAACACTCGAGGAAAGCGTGCAACCAGGTGGCTTGCAGTTTGACAGCAATGCTGCCAAGGCTTTTCTTGCTGAGAGTAAGTTGGGATGTTTGATATATATATATATGCGTGTGTGTATTGGCTTTATCACTGAGTCCATTTTTACTGAATGTCTTTGATAAACTTCTGATAGGGTGGAAGGAGGCTGTTGCAGGAGAACATGTGACATTGGTTCTCTCCTCGAACCCTAAGCCTCCAGGGTGCTCAGGGGTTGAAATTGATTCATCAGAGAAGTGGATGGTCAAGGCAGGGGCCTGTGAGGCTTCTACTGTTGGGGCTGCAATAGCCAAGTACAGAACGAAGCCTGAAAGGGGTGCTAAAACAAAGTACATTCCAAAACAAAGGTCGGCAACCTAGGAGGAGGAGGAGAGAGAAGGGAATATTTATTAATGAGATATGAACAGAGATTAGTAGGTCATGACTATATATTTTTTGCAGAGGTTCCAGTTTTACCAGTGGTCTTCTGTTGGAAAATTGAAGAAAGGTAAAAGGTTTTACCAGAAATGTTTTATGGTTTCTTTCTTTTTACTCTAAATTTTGGGTGTAATAAATTGGGGCTGATGCTATTGCAGAGGTCTTTTTTGGAGTCGAAGTGGAAGTTCATTTTTGTTGTTGTTTTTCTTTTACTTCTGTCCTGTGGGTAATTTTTTTGCTGGAGAGAAATTGGGCCTTTGGAGGACATCAAAACCAATCGTAATAAGACTAATATAATTCGTTTACTAATTATTATTCCATTTAACGATTTTAATAATTTCATTTAGCATCTAAACAAAAATAAAAAAAGGCGCTCTTGGATTATGTAGTCACAAATTCCATTTTGGAAAGATTGATACGATGGGAATAAATTGAAAGGAAAGTAGGACTGGAACACTCTTCTACTCTTTTATTACCTTTAATTGTGTGTTTGTAAATTGTAAACAACGCATTTCATTTATTTGGTTTTTTAATTTTTTTATTTAAATTTTCCGTTTTTGACAAATATTTTAAATTCAAAGGTTAAAGAAAAGCTTAAAATTAAAATGATTTTTTATTATAAAATGTTAAAATAAAATAAAATTTAGATTATTTTGTCTTATTGTCCCATCGGCAATATATTTCAGAAAAAACTTTGAAATGACTTGAAAGACTCAGAAAGAAAAAGAAAGGGTAACAAAGTTTATAGAAACTCAATGGGTCGGTTAGGGTGTAAATGAAGCTTCTCAAACTAATGTTACCATATTTATGTTGCTCAAGTGGTTTATTTAAGATAACTATTTGGATTTAGTTCAAGTTTCATCTAGATTTGATTTAATTAATTCTTTACGGACAATAAATAAACTTATTTGCAGACACCAATCTAACATATCATCAAACAGTTTCTCCACTGTGCTTACAACAAACAAGCAAAAAGTAATTAAATAAGCAATCTAATCAAATATTATTAAATTACACTCACATTGAGCGTTCAACTGTTTGATCACAAAACCTTTCAAAATAAGTGTTACAAAGATAGAAACAAAACGATGAAAAATCTTTGGGACAAAAGCATTGACAAGACTTGCAATTTCAGGCCACACTCCGGGATTAGGATTAATGATAATAGAAGCTGGAATTTAAAAATCAGAGCATGACTAGCTGCATTCAAGCAACAAACAAAAACTTTGAACATGAAGAAGCCCTAGTGTTGGGAAAACATTTGCAAAGCCCAGCTTCTGCCTAAGATAAAATTCTTACTTTAGAACCCTCCCCCACAAGAGCTAGAGGAATGGAGGTCCCGACTAATTATCCATTATGCCTCAACCATGCTGAAATGATTGAACATGGATTGCGACGTAGCAAAAGGATGGTGGGCTGACATCAGTTGCAGCATACTTATTAACAGTGCCAACAATGACAGATGGGAAGAGTGGTTAGCTAAAACTCTGTCTTCGAAAAGCTGGCTTAACTCACCAAAAATTCACTTCGCCCCCAACCTTTGGAATATGGCTGATTAGGAATGCCACAATACATGGGAAAACACCGGACTTGAAAATAACCATGTCCACCTTGCAATCTCCCACTCCTCACGCATCATTCCTTTGCCTTCCTTCGTAGGAGTGTCATGGAGTAAACCACATGTCCACCTTGCAATCTCCCACTCCTCACGCATCATTCCTTTGCCTTCCTTCGTAGGAGTGTCATGGAGTAAACCACGACAAGGTTAGATTTTCCTATTAAATTTGATTCTATTCCGGTAAATTTATATTGTCTTATTTCTAGGATTGCATGCAACTTTATTCAATTACGCAATATAAGATCTAATGTTAAACAGTGTCTATTCAACCACCATTTAAACACATCGATCATGTATCAATAATATAGAAATATTTAACCAAGAATTAAGCACACATAATTGAGAATAAGAAACTAAGTATTTATTGCATAAAATAAAAATCAAACGACAAAATCCATCATAGGATTCATCTCCCTAAGCATTTAGAAAATTAGTTCGTGCTTGAAAATAAAAACATCCAAGAAATAGTATAACTAAAAGAAATAAAAAAAAAACTCATGATAATTCCATAAGAAACCAACTGCGAATCTTTAATCTTGTCGGAGATTTGCTTCAGAATCGGCTTCAATGGTGCTTTTCGAGTTGTTTTCTTAAATATTCTATGGCGGCTCACTCCTATCTTCTTATATTTGTCATATATGTCTTAAAATGCATAGAAAACCTAAAAATATGATTTTCTGTTGTTTGGTGCGCAATTCTGTGAAATCGACGTGGTCTACCACATGCTCGTATGGGTCACACGACCGTGTGGTCTAACTGCATGACTCCTGTAACTTGCTCCAACGCTTCAAATTTCACTCGTTTTTCACTCATTTTGCTCCCAAGTGCTCTATTAAGCATTAAAACATGAATTTAAAGGATTAAAAGCATAAAATTCACAATTAATATCAAATAATCACCCAAAAACACATTAAAAATGAGGTTAAAACATATTACTTTTAGGAGCTTTATATTACAATTAGTTTAAAAATTTTGAAAGATAAAATTATTATGATAATATTAATTATTATATGTTACATATAATTTTAATTTTAGTTTTTTAACATACTATTACTTATTACATTTCATCTATTGCAATTAATCAATCCACGGGTTTATGATTGCGACAATTATAATATATTAATGCACGTTGATCGTGATTTTATAATACATCCCAACAATTCGAACATCGAAACTATATACAATAATAATGTAAGGCATTATTTTTATTAAATAAAATATATAAAAGTTATAAATTTATTTATAATATCAATTATAAAATTAAAATTACATAAAATCATAAATTAATAATAATATTATTAATGCATGAATATAAGATACACTATCAATCTGCACATTACCATATTTGTGCACGAGTTAATATAACTCTAAATTAATTGTAAACTACCTCCTAGAAAAGAAATTGTAATTTAATATGACATTAAAGAACAAAAGCAATCTAAGCAGAGAATTTTAAAACATAAAAACATAAACATCTTCCCTATCTCAATAATTACCTGAAATTCAATCTCAACAAGAATTAACATCATTACTAAAGTTCACTCAAAGCACTCAAGGTGTTTAATGTTCAAGTAATGTGCACTCAACAGTCAAACAAGAAATACTATTACCATAGGCTTGGTTGAAAGTCAAATCTCCACCACTATATAACGAGATGATACATCAATCAAGAGGTCTTTTACGAGGTTGTAACGGAGCTTAGGTTAAGGGTACAAAAATGTCAAAAGAGGTGGTTACAATCGAGAGTCGAGTTGATAAGTTACCAAACCAAAAAATCAGTTGTTGAATTAAAAGAATTTACATCAACAAGAAATAAAGAGTGGATATGAGCTTTTATACAAAATATGAGACTAACTATTCAAGCTCAACAATTTTTTTCTTTTACTTTATTTTTTTTAAACAAAGAGTAATGCAAATGATGAAACATAGTCAGACAACTAACCAAATCGAATCTCGATATTAAGGAAGTCAATAAAAAAATTACAACATTAATCTCGATATCGAATCTCGATATCAACGGGGTTTACTAAGGGTTAATTCAACAGGTAAGCTGTTTAAATATTAGGTGGGTTAAATCCTAAGTGTCTCTATCATTTCAATATATCAAATCAACAATTTGGTCTCAACATATATAACTGAAGCAAGTTTTAGAATAATAAATCAAGTTGACATACTCACAACCAAGAATAAAGTGAGCACAAAGAAAATTTGCTCTATAGGCTCAAAAACTCACAAAAAAAATATGGTTTTGATGTTAAACTTGTAAATTTAAAATTTCAGAAAAAATCTTCAGTGCAAGGAGACAACCTAAAATAATAATTTTTGAAAAATGGTTTATCATGCTTGACTCTCTCGTGTCTTAAAGTATAAATCACACAACGCATAAAAATCCACAAATTAAAAAAAAATAACTTTAATGTTAGGTTTGAGAAAATTACTTAATCACAAACAACAATCCAGGGACTATATCACACAAACATATAAAATCCTCCCTACACTTAAGATGTACATTGTCCTCAATGTACAAACAAATATAATCACAGTAAGCAAAGTATCATAAGAAAGGGAGAAAAAGAACTAAAACTGCCTTAAATTTGAATGATTTTGCCGAAATAGAGAAATCCAGAATCGTAGGAGTTCTTAAATTAATTACATAGTTCCAAGCACACTAATAAGAAAATAAAAAAAAAAAACAAAATAAGATAAAATGTGAAGAAACAAATAGAAAAACAATTGAAAAAATAACAAGAAAGTGCATAATAAAATAAAACATATAAATTCGGAAAAAAATAACAATAAAAATAAAACTAAAACTAAAAATAAAAATAAATAAAAACATAAAACTAAATAAAGTCACTGATCGACATCATGGGAGATGTTAGGATCGAGAGGCGTAGGTACAATGGGGGGATCGGGTGAAAAAATATAAAAATTCTGGCACATCTGTTGTAGATAGGTCTCAATGCGATCTTGCTAGTGCTAAAGTTGGTCGAAGTGCTCTAAATGTCGCTGCTCAAAGCGATCGATCCAATCTAAGTAATACTGCTAAATGCGATAGATGTCATAAAGCGTGACCATATATGCAGGCGCAACAGTGGAGTGACTAGCCGGAGGACTGGGAATGGGTCGCGGTGAGGGTGGGAGGTCATCATCCAGATGCTCATCATCCTCATTCTACTGATTCGAATGTAGCAACACGTACTGATCACCGAAAGCCTCTAGCTAACGGGTGACCATCCTAATATGTTTCATTATACTAAAGCCTTATAGTGCCAGGTCCCCAATCAGATTGAGAGTGCCGATCTGCTCAGGGGTCTCGAGGAGGTCGAAGTAACGGGCTAGACATGTCACATATGGACCCATACGGATAGGTCCTTTCTATAGACGTTCACTCTGATGCCAACAACACTGAGCCACGAAGTGGGCTATATCAATCGAGTATTGCTCGTGTATGCTCCATAAAAAAGTACACATATAAAGTGCCCACGATGCTCATACTCTCTTTCTGACCGATCAAAGTGTGGGCAAAAATAGCATGAATGTAGCGCAGAGCTGGGGTAGACAGCAAGTCTTGGACTGGCTCGGATTGTACAAAGTAGCAATCTCAGAAATGTCAGACCAGTAGAGAGGGGTCAGTCGATGGATGTGCCGTGGGAGGGTAGAGAACTCAGGCATAGCCAAGAAATCATCAGAATATATGCCGAGCAAATCCCGTAATACTCAAATGCCAAATGATGCCCCCAAGATGAAATGAGATTGCTCGAGATTCATCCCCTGATGATAGCACAGTCTATAGGAATAATGTGGAGCAAAACTTGAAAGTAAGCTCAGTATCACAATCGCAAAGAACTGTTCTCATGGTATCGCGTCCAATGAAGTATGAACATGTGCAGATAGACCCACAGTCTGAAAGAATTCACAGTCGATACACTGTCCCAAATCCAATGATTTGTCCTTCAAGTGCTAGTACCTCTCTTCATGGGGTGGATGGTTGAATGTGAGGTATCAGTGTCAAGTGATTACAGTCTGAGATGAGGAAGATGTGGTCCCAACAAACTTTCGTTTCTTAGATTGAGGTACATTACTTTTCCCCCGTGTATTTGGCATTATGTACCTAAAATAAGATTTAACAATAAGATGTATCAAACTATTGTCGGTAAGCATCACAAACCATGAAAAACAATACACTATAGGGTCCTAACTACGTGCTCGAAATGATTCATATTCAACAATAACAAAGGGCATTAGTAATCAATAAAACACCAAGATCAGCTAAAACAGAGCACCAGCATTAAAATAAACTAAACTAAATTCAAACAACGAATTAAGCAAAGCTAATCTAAAATTTATGAAAAACTAAATAATCAAAAGATAAAAAATAGAAAAATGAAAATGAAATTACTAATAATAATCATAACCTATAATAATAATAATAATAATAATAATAATAATAATAATAATAATAATAATAATAATAATAAACAGTAATAAAATAAACAAGAAGACATGGATGTTTGGGTGTGTTGGTATCGAAGGCAGCGTGGGGGTGGCATCCGGTGGTGGCACGAAGGAAAATGGAGGGACAGCTGGTAGGGTACGGCAGAGTTAGGGTCGATGGTGGAAATGTGTTTGAAGGTCGGCAATATACAATGAGAAGAGTGGACGGTTGAGGGGTGAACGACGGCGTGGGTAGAGGGGGAAATTAGGGAAGAGAGGTTACAACGTGATAGAACAGTGAGTTACAGTCGGTGGTTGCGTGACAAAGACGGCGGCGGATAGGTGGAGAAAAAAAACCAAATGACGGGTTTTTTTATGAAAATAATATATATAATTAATTATGTAAATGGTATGGGTTGAAGATTGTAATACCCAATTTTAGCCCGGGCTCACATATGAAAACATAATCTTCAAGGATATGTAATCTTAGATATGATATGTAATCTTAGATATGATATGCAATCTTAGAATATATGATTTTGTAATCTTAGAGATTTAATTTGTAGATACCTTTTAATCTTAGCCGTTGATGTAATTAATATGTACCGTTGGATTTGGGGAAGCTCAGCTATAAATAGATGCCTCTCCCTTCATTGTAAAGGACTAAAGTTAGGAGTAATAATAATTCTTAAGAGTATTCTCTCAAAATTTCTCTTTCTCTTGCATTTTTATTTTCTTTGGCGTGCTCAATAGGATCCTTTTGACTTCATTTATTTGCGGATTTAGGCCCAGAATTTATGTCAAAGCTCGATTTAGTCTTTTTTTATTTTTTATTTATTTTTATTAAATTTGATTTTCTTGTTATTAAGTTATTATTATTATTACTATATATATACATACGCATATTTTTTACAATAATATATATACATACATTTGTTTAAAAAAACTTTTATAAACACATGCACATATATATATATATATATATATATATATATATTATTCTATTTGCATAACTTTTATATACATATATATACATTTACATTTTATAGACATATACATTTTTATTTCCTAACTTTTATATGCATATATATATACACTTTTATATTTTTTTACTTTGATAAATATATATATACGTATGTTTTCTTATATTATTCTTCATAATTTTTATATATTTTTTCTAAATTAATTAATTTCAATATATGTAATTATTATTATTTGTTTTATATATATATGTAATTATCTTTTTATAATCTATATATATGTAGATAATTATTTTTTATATATGTACATGTATATATTTATATATTTTTCTAATGAATATTTTTTATATTTATATATATACATATATATCTATTTTTTATTTATTTTCGAAAATGCTTAAATACATACTTATATTTTTAATGCATATTTTATAATTTATATGTATATATTTATATATTTTTCTTTATTGTATTATGTATTTTGTTTGTATAAATTTATAATCCAAAATTTTATATGTAAATCATATGTATGTCTTTTATTCTTCATAATTTCAATGTATATATTTTGTATTTTTTATTTTTATTTCCTTCATTTGTTTATTGATTTATGTTTTCATTTATATTTTGTTCATTTATTTGATACTTTGCATGTCATGGATTATTTTTTTGTATATTAATTTCGTTTATTTATTTGTTTATATTATTTCGATGCCATTGTTGTATTTGTTATTGTGACATTTATACATACTTTCAATATAACATTACGTCATCTTTTTACTCGAATTTAAAAATGGAAAATTTTCAAAATAGAGATAATAGTCGTATTTAGGATTTTCAAGAAAATTGAGCCCTAACGTATTGGGTTCCAATTTTCTTCGTTAAATCTAATAATCGAGAATTGCTCTTTAATCAAACAAAATAAAACTTGTCATCGGGAATTTAATATGTTGTGTCCTAACGTATTGGATGTGACACGTTGATTTCTCGAGATAAAGATTTTTTTTTAAATAAAGGAAATATTGAATGTTTGGGGATTTTAAGAAATCGTGCCCTAACGTATTGGGCTACGATTTCTTCATAAATTTTGAACAATTAAATATTTTCTTAAATTTTATTACACGAGTTTTTTTAGACTAACTCATCTTGAAGAGAATAAAATGTTGTGCCCTAACGCATTGGGTGTGATATTTTTCTTTTTTTTTTCAAAATAAGAAAGTCTTAATAAATAATTTAATTTAACTAAGGATAGTATTTATTAACTCTCGACATTAAGACACGAATTAATCAACTTGGTACCAAATTTTGGGTGTTACGAGGGTGCTAATTCTTCCTCGTACATAACTGACTCCCAAACCTGCTTTTCTAAAACTCTTAGACCAAAGTTATTTTAGGTGATCCAATCACACCTCAATAAAAGATTGGTGGTGACTCCCGTTTTCATCGACAACTAATTTTTGTTTTTTTTCCAAAAAAAAATGGTTTCGATAAATATTATTTACAAAAAATGATAAATTTGCTACAATAACTCATAGTGTCGCGACACTACCTCAAAAAATTCTGCAATCAAGACCAAATTATTATAGCAAAAAAAATAACAATGTTTTATGTGGTGTCGTGCCAAGCTAAAGAGACACCAAAATTATATAATATTTTATTGTATTTTTTTAAATCATATATGATCAAAACGATAATGTGGCGTCAATGTACAGTAACTTGACATATATGATCAAAACAATAAAGTATTGTCAGGAATTGAGAGAGAAAATATGGAGACTTAAGAAGATACAATGGTTAATGAGAGAAGGGAAAAAAAAGAAAAGAGAAATTTGAAAAAAATACAAAAGTGACCCTTGTGTGATTGGTCATGTCAATGATTGGTGCGACACCAATTCTCGATGCCACCCCAACCATTGACATGATGAATCACAAAAGGGTCATGGGTTTGAAAAAAATCTAAATTTTGTTTAACCCCCCTGTAAGGTCCTTTAGATCCCAACAAAGATTTTCTTTTTTCCATTTTGTGCAACAAGTTGGTAGCAAGGTATGTATGTTTTTATTTAGTGATAAATTATAATATAAATAAATTTGTTGAAATATGTTGTGGTGGGGCATTGGTTTAGGTCAACATAAAACTTGTGTTAGGAGTTTAGCTTTTCGAAAAAGGTCTGTGATTTCTGTTTATTTTTGTTTTTAGAATTATTTTTAATATAATACAGCCAATTTTATATATGTTACAATATTTAGTTATAGTGTTTGTATGTGTTGGTAGCGTTGAAATTTTTTATTTGTTAAAATATAAAGAGTGATTGTTATATTTATTTCTTTTGGTTGAAAAAATAACAATTATACGATTACATTCACTGGTTTCATTACAATACTAAGATTTTATTACAATCCTCTAATAAAATGTCCTTTATTGCCTCTAAAGGAGCAATAAACAATTGTAAACTAGCAAGTCAAGTGGTTACTTTGGCCATGCAATCTGTAGCTTCATTTTGAGATCTCAGCACATGATGTAATCATATTTCCCATTCTTGGTGCATTATTCCATGACGTCTGTGTACCAGGCCGTGTGCTAGGCTGTGTAACTACTTGACTTGCATGCAATATAACCTATAGGGGGACACATAGTCGTGTCGCTAGGCTGTGTGTCACACACGGCTAATTCACACACCCATGTCGCTAGGCCGTGTGTCACACACGGCTAAGTCACACACCCGTGTCTCAGGCCGTGTGGACATGAATTTGCCCAAAATTCAAGCCAATTCCATCACCAATTCATGCATATACCTAAAAACCTTTTGTACATATAATCAAGGCGTCAAAACATGACCAAAACCTATGTGAAATGACCAATTCAATAATCCAAGATCATTCAACCAATATGCCATACAAGGCACCTCAAATGCATTCATCTATAACTTACCTAAACATGCAAATATTTGGTCACATTTTCATCATCAAACAAAATTCAACTTCTAACAAATCATGTCACAAATATGATCATTAACATTTCATCACAAACATGCTACTTGAGCCATACCATTCATGCATCACAAGTGCCCAAAATGACATAGTTTGGCAAGTATCAAAAGGTACCAAATCCAAACAACTTATACATGCCAAAAATAATCAACTAACATTCAACTAACTACCAAAACAAATCCACCTATGCATGCCATTATAACCTTGGCCAAAACATAAAAAAAAAACTACATAAATTTATGTTGGATAGTGTGATAGATCTCCGACAAGCTTCCAAATCGATTGAGCTTCCCATTATCTAAAAAACATATGAAAGATAACTTAATGCTTAGTAAGTTCGTAGAACATGAAACATAACTTACCATTTCATTAAATAACATTAAGTACAAGCATAATGTAATCCAACCACAAGCTTGGCATAAGCTTAAGCACCATCATCAACACACAAGTTAGTGCATTCATACATAATTCATTTGAATTAAACATATGATGATTCATTTCCATGTGAACATATATCATTTAACCTTTCCACGAACATATGCATATTACTATATGAGCACGTACCTTTACATTCCTTTTCATTGCCCTTTGAACCATATAGAATAACATCGGATACTCGAGAAAGCTCACACGAAGTGTGCTTAAACATATAATCATAATCTTTCCTTTACATTGTTTCTCACACAAGTTGTGAAATGGTTCTGCTCACATGAGCTGTGGGTCGGAATGTAGGCTACACGATGCTGCTCACACGAGTTGTGGAGTATCCGTAACAAATGCAGGACCTCAACCATCAGTAGGACATTCAAGACCAGTACCCGAAACATGAAATCCCTAATGACATGTCATTTGTATCCTACGAATTCCTGATGTTCAACTGGGATTCAATAATCGTCATTAGGGGTGAGCATTTGATCGAATCGAATCAAAATTTTTTGAGTTAATCGAGTTTTCAAATCTCATTTTATCATCCTAACTTTATTTGAAGTTTTATCGAATCGAATCGAGTGAGATAGAATTCGAATCGAATCGAATGGAATATATTTTTTTCAGTTAAATTTAACAATAAAATAAAATTAGTGTTGTTTATTTTATGTAATTTTTCAAAAAAATTTTCTTTAAAGTTTTTAAACATGATTATACAACAAAAATTGAAGTAAATAAGTGAATAAATAAAATCAACACAACATCAACCCAAATAAACAACATGATTCCAAATAAACAACAAAAATAATACAAAAAGATTATAATAAAAAACATAAGCAAAAGTCCAAAATGCAATAGAAACCTACACCAAAAGAACACAACAAAAGTCCAATTAACCAACAGCAATAACAAACTAAACCAAACTAATAACAATAACACATCAGTTCAAAAACCATTATAGAAACGTTTAACTTTTTTCTTGTGCTTCAAACACCGTTGATAATCTTGAAAAATCTAGTAAAAGTATTGAATGAGTTACTTAAATAATAAAAAAATTTGCAAAAATAAATTAAATAAACATTTAACTTTATAAACTAATGCTAAGTATGTTACCTTCTTGATCTTCAGGTATTTTGGATAAGTCTAGCAAATTTAAAAACAAAGTTGTTAGTTAAATTATGGGAATGCTTACTAATATAAAGAATACAAAAGCATTATTTTATAAATTAAAATTTATATATTACCATTTTCCATTGTTTGAAGTTCATCAAAATAATCTTCAAGATTGATGGCATCATTAGATTTCCGAAGCCAATCTTGTGTGCAAACCAAAGCTTTGACCATGAGAAGAGTTAGAGAACTTCTAAAACTATCGAGAACACGTCCACCCGTGCTAAATGCACTTTTTGAGGCAACTGTTGAGATAGGAATAGTAAGAATATCTCGAGCCATTTGTGCAAGAATAGGGAATCTAGGACTGTTCATTTTCCACCACAATAGTAAATCAAATGAACTTGAATTGTTTACTTCTTCATCCTCACCAAATATCTATCCAACTCAGATTTGCTTTCTAATCCAACTTGTTTCTTCTTCTTAAGGTATTTTTGTTTGGCCAAGCCCGTTTTCATTTCTGACTGATCTATTTCCATTGAACTGCAAAGATTTGTCGAAGAACTAGATCTACCTTCAAACAATTCAATTCTCCCGACATTAGAAGAATACTCATTGAACAAGCAATGAAAATCTTTATCAATCATTTTCATAATGTCATTAGCAACATTAGGAAAAAGCAAGTTGACCCCAAAGTCCAAAAAACTCATTTTACATCGCAGATCAAAGATTACCGCCAAGTAAACTAGCATGTTGATCTTGTTTCCTTCACCCTAATACTTATTATATTTCTCTCTCATTTTTTGAAGTCATAGAAATTATGTCTAGATCTCCACAATCTTGCCACCCATCAAAAAGACAATGCACATCTGTCAATACTTCAAAAAGTGAATGAGAGGTAACATGCAAAGATCCGGACACCTTCAATGTAATATGATAAAAAGGCTCTAATACTTTTATAATTCTTCGAACAATTATCCAATCATCAAATGTAGGAACTCCATCTCCAGCAGTAAGGTCAAGAAAAAAATTATGGTCATTACGTACATATGATTCAAATGCACGCTCATATTTTTTGGCCACCTTTAACATCATATAAGTTGAGTTACATCTAGTAGGCACATCTAAACACAATTGAGCATTACTATCTATCATTTCTTCTTTTACCCATTGGTTGAATTTTGTCAACCTCGATGGTGATTCTCTTATATACCTCACAGCACCTCTAACTAGATCCACAAACACAGAAGCATCCTTAATACCGTATTGCACAATGAGATTAAGAATGTGTGCAACACATCTCATATGAATAAATCATCCATTTGCAACAGAAGCATTTTGATGATTCAATTTATTTCTCAAATATTCAATGGCAACACTATTGGCGGATGCATTATCAACTGTAATAGTGAAGACCCTCTCAGTCCCCCAATCTCGAAGATATTTTTCAATGGCTTGACCTATGCTTTCACCTCTATGAGCAGATATTGGGCAAAAATTTATAATCCTTTTTTGCAACCTCCACTCATCATCCACCCAGTGTGCTGTTAAAGCCATATAAGATATCCTCTGCAATGAAGTCCAAGTGTCTGCCGTCAAACAAACTCTACTTATATCTTTTTCAAAACAATTCTTCATCACACTCTTCATGGAGTTAAATAAATCAAGACAATCCCTTATAATTGCCCAACGAGATGGAAGACTAAACCGTGGGCATGCTATAGAAAGAAAGTATTTAAAACCCTCTCCCTCTACAATTTTAAAATTTAGTTCATCCATAATTATCATACGAACCAATGCTTTTCTAACAACATCTTTATCAAACACCCAAGTTGATAAATTCGTTGTTTCTTGGCTAACCTTCACAAATGTTAATTCTGATTGCTTCGGATTAGAAGTATTACCTCGAGGTCTTTTTAGGCATGCTTTCAAATGGTTATTCAAATTTGTTGTAGAACCCGAAGTTGATTCCATTATGTAAGTAACATCACATGCATTGCACCTTGCTCTCTTCTCCCCCTCTTCAGTCACAAATTTGGTGAAATGGTTCCAACAAGCTACCCTTGGAGTAATCTTTTTTTCGAACATTTTCCTTGGTTGTTGTTTGATCATCTCTACTAGGGGAAGAATTTTGTGAACTTTGAGTTGAATCATCTCGTTTTGGATCACTCATCTACAAGTAAACATTTGTTGCAATCCATAACCATGACCAAAAATTGGTTTAAAATCAAACTTAATAAATCGATTAAATTAAAAATTAATTAATATAATAGTACAACAGTACAAATTAAACAAAAAAAAGTATGTTAAACTACATTTATAAAAAATGGTTGAATTGTTTTATTTTTATAATTATAAGTTTTTGAATATATAAAATAATAACTAAATTGGAAATTTTTTTAAAAGCATAATAATACAATACAAAAGCATGGTAGGATGAGCAAATCGCTTGTGATGTTCTGGTATTCATTGAAAATACGAGATGTGGCCAGTAAACAAATTAAAATATGAGATTGAATTTTACTATTATTTTTACTTAAACTACATAAATCTATGCAATTTTATATTAAAATAAATTTGAATATAGCTCACGTTATTGAATTTAAACCTATGATATTTATGCAAAAAAATTGTTAATTGAGTTTATCTATAGTCACTTAAAAAACTTCAACTGTTGCATTTGATTGAGTTTTCTCATTTTAAAATTACAAGAATCAAAATGCATTTCGTGCTATAATACAAGGACTTGTACAGTATTTTTACCATAAATTAAGAAGGAACAAAAACAAATACAATCTCTT
Organism: Gossypium raimondii; assembly: GCF_025698545.1. Lineage (NCBI taxonomy): Eukaryota > Viridiplantae > Streptophyta > Magnoliopsida > Malvales > Malvaceae > Gossypium > Gossypium raimondii. Next base: position 28,775,891 of record NC_068572.1, on the reverse strand, counting down.
AAGAGTTAAAAATGAGCAACCAAAACTGGTTATAAAAACAGGAACAATGGCATTTTTGATTTGAATATGTAAGTCAGGAATATATGGAAATTGCAAGGAAAACCCACTCTCCAACCCCAAAATCCTCTACACATCGTGCATGTACAATTCCGAAATGAATCGGTACATAAATGAGAAACCAAAATATATAAGCACTATCATGATTCATGTCATCTAAAAGACTTGTGTCCGCCATAAATCACAATAAATCACAAGAAAATAAAAGGGGGTTCTCGTGAATGGAAATGGCAGTAGAACATTGGACACAAGCTCTGTTTGCAGCCAGCCCTTTGTTTGCAGCACTCTAAAAGGCCTAAAATCTATCCTTTAAATTGATGGTCCGACTAGAAGCCTTAGATTTAGGAATTAGGACCATATATTGCCTCACATACAAAGACAAAATTTTAAACACACAAAGAGCAACAATTTCTAACTTTCTGCTGTTTACCAAGACTAGGATCAAGTGTATAGCAGTATAGGTAATTGGGAGACTCCATTTATCAATGTACGAACAAATAAAAAATAGAAGACTATCAAACCCTAAACCTATTTTGTATGTTTTTGTTTCTAAAGGTTCCAGATAAATAAAAGCATCAATTAAAATGAAAGGCATGCTTGTGCAATACAGGTTTTACAACTTTAGCTTGAGAGTAGTCTTACCTAGTTGCTAAAAACTTTTTGGATGAATGTTTAAAAATAAATTATCAACTTTACAGACTCCATAAAATAAGCTTTTGGAAGGGGAGAAAAACAACAACAAAAAAAGATTTTGAAATCTGCTAGAAAATAATAGCAATAAACAATTTTTATATTGTGATTTTAAGGACAGCCCACTCAATAGGACATGTCTTGGAACTTTAGAAAGTGTGAAATTAATCTCAGGTGACTAAATATCCACTTAGGTACTGAAGAAAAGGGGTTGAAAGAAAGATCAAGAACAACCAGTGATTTTGAAGAATTAATACTATTGAAAGATGGATCATCTTCTAAACCACAAGCTGACAAGTGCAACTCTAACAAAGAAGGAAGTTTGAATGTTACCTGTACCCAATCAGTTGCTTTAGAAAGATTCGCAGAGCTCAAATCAAGGTACTGCAAGGAAGAAAGTCCAGAAACCCATTGAAGACTTTTGATACAGTATATAAATACAGTGTAAGGAAAGGAATAAAAGTTAACATACCTTTGAAATTCAAAGGTAGAAGACGTAGAAGCACCGCTCTAAGCCTCTAACCTCTGATTCTGGAATTGGGTGGAGCCATCAGCCGTGGAGGACCGGAGGTGGATTGGTGGAGGTGAAGATTTTCGAATTGGGAAAAAAAGAGAGGAGGGAGGGCACGGACTTAGTTAGGGATTTTGGAAGTGGTTTTGTTTTAAATGTAGTGTATTTTAAAAATAAAAATATAGTTTATATTTGGTTTATTCGAATTATTCGAGTTACTAGAAATCGAAAATTCAACTCGACTCGAACTCGAAATTTGAAAAAATATTTGAGTTGATTCGATTAACTCGATTCGAATAATTCAAAATTCAATTTTTTTTTTGATTTTTTCGAATCGAATCGAATTTTGCTCACCTGTAACCGTCATAGCATGATTTTGGATATACATTGTTCAATAGCACTTTAAATACATATTAACATATAATTAAACAACATAAACATAATAATCCATACATACGAACTTACCTCGACGACTAGGGCGTAAAAACGAGATTGACTAATCCGAGGCTTTAGCTTTTCCCCGATCTAGATCCGTACGTGACCTGTCTTTATCTAAATAGACAAATTTAATCCATTTAATACTTCTATTATTCAATTCAGTCCACATTTCATATTTTTGCAAAATTACTATTTTGCCACGAACATTTTAACTTTTCACAATTTAGTCCTTAAGCTCATAAATTGAAATTTAAGCATTTTAATCCTCCATTTAAGCTAGTTGATTTCATTAGGGACCTATATCAACTCATACAAACCATCATTTCATAAATTTAACTTGATCTTTTACTAATTTTACAAACAAGTCCCTAAATGCCATTTTTATCAAAAATCACTTTACAAAACTTGTTTATTTATCAACAAGGACTCATAATATTTCATTAAACATCAAGAATCACACAAGAGCATTCATAGCACAACCCTAAATCTTTAACAGTTTTGCAAATTGATCCCCAGGCTAGCTAGATTAAGCTAAAATGACTTCAAAAACATAAAAATCATTAAAAACAGGATAAAAAATCATACCATGCAAGAGATATGAGTGACGAATGCTCCAAGCTATTTCTATAACGGTGGTTTCAGTTAAAGCATAAAAATAATGAAAAAGATGATAACTTTTACTAAGTAATTTTAAGTTTATTTACTTAATTACTTTTTTAACCTTTGTTTTTAACTTAAAAATCACTTAATTTGTATCCATAAAAGTCCACTAACTATTTGAATGATCTAATTACCATCTAAGTCCTCTCACTTTTAAGTTTCATAGTCATTTGGCCCTTTTAACAAATAGAATTCTATTTTTGCACATTTTACTATTTAGTTCTTTTCACTTAATTAAACATGCAAACGTCAAAATTTCTTAACGAAATTCTAATACGACCTTACTAATGTCCCATAGAGATTAAAATAATATTAAAATAATAATTTACTTGTCATATTTGTGGTCTCAAAACTACTATTCTGATTTCACTAAAAGCAGGTTGTTACAATAGGGATATTACTGTGTTCTGAATACAAGGGTGAATGCACCAGGATACGAGTCGAACTCGCGTATTTTGACTTATTTGACTATTGTGGGTTTTAGCACAGCATCACTAATTAGGCCTTGGATTGAGGTTGGATTTAATATTGGCCTTGGTTAAAAGGTAGCGACCGGAGATGTAATAACCCTATACCCGACTTGATTATCAAATTAAGTATAGGAATGCCACATTGATTACCAAATTAAAAGACTATTATATCCTAACGATAGAAAAAATATTGTATATTTAATATTTTGATTTAACCATCATAACTTTTTTGGTACTACAGTACGAGACGAGCCTGGATGAATCTTTCGAGCATTCATGCAATTAAAATAACTTATGAAAACTAGGTTCCAAGTATCGATACCGTTGTTGTAGGTATCTGTTCCCCTGTCAAGTATCGATAATGTTTTGAGCTTTGAAGTTTCAAAAAATCAAATTAAATCCATTAGTATCAATACCTAGGTTTAAGTGTCGATAATTGCCACTAAATATTAGTACCTTGACTATGGTATCGATACCAATATAGGTTTCTGTCATTTGGAATGCAGGGTAATTGCTAACTTCCAGACTTTATATATTTAAGTCCCTACGCACCAATTTCTTCAACATATCTAAACCAATCCACAATTTCAAGCACATAAATCAATTATAACATCAACAATTTAAACTTAACTTAAGCATGTTATGAATTTGGATTAAATTCTCAAAATAGATCAATTTTATATAGTTTATATATTAGTCCTTCATATCCATATCCTGTGCCAAAATACCTATTACATGCCAGACTATACCAAAAGTTAGTATCATACTCTTCTCCAATCTTGGCGATGTGATGAGATGAGTAGCCCATTATCTTTATCCTAGCTTGTCTGATTTAGTTTCTGTAACAGCACGATTTAGACCCTAATCGGACATAGTGTTTCGGGACCACAAATCTGAGTCAAAAAATATTTTAATATTATTTTGTGTGTTTATTATGTGTGAATTTATATCCATGAAATTTTCGTGTTTTAATTTTGTTGTTTGAGTGCCGATTTAATAAAAAGGGTTTAATCGCGTAAAATGAAAATTTAGGGGTTAAATCCAAAAGGGCTGAATAGTGGTTGTTCTTTTAATATGGAGTCTTTATTTTGTAATTTACCCATTTATAAGATAGTGGGTGGCAATGGACTAAAATGACCTTAGTGTATATGTTTTATATTTTAATTAGTAAAGGTTAATTTTGTAATTGAATAATAATATATATGTTATAATAAATAAAATAAAAAAAGAGCTATTATGTTCATCTTCTTCACCGAATGTTGAAAAGAAAAAGAGGGTTTGAAAGCTTGAAACATTCGGCCATTGTTGGAGCTTAAATTAAGGTTAGTTTTTGATCGGTTTTTGATAATTTTTACGTTTTTAAGATCGTTGCTTCGTGTTCTTCAAAACCCATGCTTTAATTTTTGGAATTTATGATGATTTTTTGATGTGCCATTGATGATAGTTTGTGATTTTTGTTGGTTGATAGTAGAAAATAAAAGATATGTGATAGATTATAATGTTTGTTTTTGAATTTTTGATGAATTTGATTATTTTGAGTTAAATTGTAAGAAATATTAAATTGAGGGACTAAAATGTGAAATAAATGACATGCAAGGACCTATATGAGACTAGGGAATATTCGGCCAAACTACATTGTGATTAATTTGGAATATTTTGTGTTTTGTGCAATTTGGACTGAATTGTAAAAATGTTAAATATTAGGGGCAAAATGGTAAATTACCCATTTATGTGTTTTTGGATGAAATTGAATGAAATTATGTTTGAATGAGTTAAATTTTAATGTGTTTAGATCAATAATTAAAGAAATCGAACTTGGATTGAGGGAAAAATAAGGTCGTCGATTAATCGTTCCGTTCCGGTTTATCGCTATCCGAGGTAAGTTTATAATCAAATAGATGTTATAATTTCTGAATAAATATTAGTTATATATGTCGAAATGAAAGTATGCAAATATATATAGCTGAATATGTTTTAGTCGGAAAGTAGAAATAGACGTGAATGTGATTTATCAATATTTAGCACTAAGTGTGCGAGTATGGGATAGCTACAGCTATATGAACGGCACTAAGTGTGTGAAACTAAAATGACGATGTTGAATAATGGGCACTAAGTGTGCGAAATTAAAATGATGATGTTGAATAACGGGCACTAAGTGTGCGATACCGAGAGCAATTTGGTTAGATGAGAAAGAGCACTAATTGTGCAACTTTATTATGGCATCGACCAATTATTTAGTACATGATAGGTCAAGTATGAAATGGTTGAATAATACATGATATCAAGGTAATTTGGTTATTTCAATTGTGATAAGAAAATTTATATGAGGTAAATGAAAGTATATGAGTATATGAAGGTCTATATTCGGGCAAATGGTAAGTATATGTGATATTGTAATTGTGAATTATGTGCATCTATATATGAATGAGTACATTTGGTAAAGAGTGGGTATATGATTTGAAAGTAAAAAAAAAAAAATAGGTACGTTTTTATTTACACGTATATTCGGCCGAGTTGAAATTGATCCATAGTTACATATTAGATAATTAAATTTTGCAAGCTCAAATGTATATATATATATATATATGAATATGATTGCATTATTCGGTTTTGTTATTGAATTATTAATATTATTGAATTGTCAAATTGATTATGACTTACTAAGCTGTGATAGCTTATGGTGTATGTGTGTTTCCTTCGGTTTTATAGATTTTGGAAGCTAGTTACGGGCTCGGGGATCGTCAGCAACGTCAATCACACTATCGTCCATCCATCCGTATTTATAAAAGTTAAATATAAAATCTATGGCATGTATAGGCTATACTACCCTTTTGAATATATATTTTGAATGAAGTGTGTATATATAATAAGCCATGCGAAAATGGCTTGTTTATTTTGTTATGAATGGTTTCATGTTTTGATTACATATTATGGTTGATGATTTGGCTATGTTTCGTAAATGGTTGAGATTAATATAAAATTATTTGACTTGATTTATTATATATATGAGAATAAGATGCTAATTTAATATCTTTATATTCGGTAATTGAAATTGAATTTGGATTATCATTCACTATGTGAAAGTTGTATATTGATTTCTTGTGATTATAGGGTAGTTGAAATTGGTTATTTGCATAATGAACCTTGTTTATGAAATTGGTATTATAAATGACCTTTGATTCATTGGGGAATAATTATTACTAATATATATATATATAGGATTTGTGTTGGTATGTTTGGCATGAAAATGTTAGACATTGTTGAATTTGACATTGGTTAAAATAAAATTATATTTGGCTAAAGCTTGAAAAGTTTACCATATGAATAGTAACTTTATTTATTTGATGAACAAATATTTATATGCAATTTGATCAACAGCTTTGTGTATTTGAATAATAATAAGTGAATATACTATGAAATTATATAAATGCTCATGGTATATTCGACCCAATGTTTATAAATTTATAAGGTTTGGTATAGGTACATATGTTAAAATAAGTAAATTTTAAATGTGAGTTTTATATACATAATTGTGTTGTTGTTGTTTATAATTGATTTGTTTGTCAAGTAGGCGAAATGAGGTATGACCAAAAGTGGTGTTTGAAATATTCTGCATAATTTTTAATTATGAGTTATGTGTTTACGAATATGTTCGATGCATGATATGAAATGACTCGTAATAAGTTGATATTACCTTTTTGACTTAAGACTTGGTTGGTTTAGTAGGTTGAACATGTGTACATCTATGATTATTCGAATTTGAATTTGGTTTGGTAATACCTCGTAACCCTATTCCGGCGACGGTTATGGGTTAGGGGTGTTACAGTTTCTACCAACGCATTGAAAATAAACACTTTAAGCCGATGAAGGCTTAGTAAGTATAACAAGAATTTAGATCTTTTAATTAATAATGACTAGTATATTCTTAATAAACATAAACTTACTTCATTTCAAACCTAGTCCCTAATGTTCAAAATTTTACCCTTGCAAAGCTTACCATGACTTGCCATCACATTTTATCAATTTCTTAATTTATATTTCATAATGTAGCCCAATCTAGATTAAACTGAACATTTAGAATATACGGAACAGATACAAAGGTGCACCGAGGTGCATTTGCGTAGCAGTGAGCATCGTAATGCTTAACAGAACAGTAAGCGTACTAAACTTCCTTTATGACATGCCTCTACATCCCAATATCTCTTATCTCATCTACATGGGCTTCATTTTTTATCGAACCATAGCATTTATTCAATCAAGAAATATAATATAACTTTTTAGTTCTCACAATTTGGTCCTTTTTTTCAGAATACAACATGACTTGTAAATTTACTTCATATTTAATGGACAAAACATAACCACTTTATCATTTTTCAATTTAAGTCCTCTTTTAACATTTTCCGGTTTGATGACATATTTTGTCTATTTGACTATTTAGTCCCTTTTCAATTGTCAACATAAAATATTACATATTCACAACATAAAATAGAATTTAAATATTTTACATAAATTTTCACTAAGGATTATTGTACATATCAAAATAATGCTAATAATTAAATTATTCAATTAACATAATTTATGATTAAAATTTATGCCAAACAAGGTAAAATTCTTGAAGTCTTGACAACAAAGGCTTGGATAATGAATTTTCCTTTTCTTACTCATTGATCACTTCTTTTCCTTTGTCTTCAATTTGAGTCTTACATTTCTTCTCTTTTCTTCAATTCCATATCAAAACATATAATATTTACATGTTAAAACCATAATCAAATATCATTTCTATACTATCTTATTGAAATAAATATGTATTTCATAAAATTTCATTATCTTTTACCTTAATAACTTGAAATCAAAACCTAATTCTTATTTTCTCTCTCATTCAACACATCTATGGAGTTTCTTCTCATGGAATTAATATGACTACTAGTCTTCTCTATTGCATTTACTAAGAAAACATCAAAACAATTAAAGGATTTGAGCTTGAAATGGCTTAAAAATGGTGGAAGGACCTATTTGGAATAAAGGAAAAAGTTTGGATTGAGGGTTTTAGAAAGTGACTATTTGCATTCTATGGAGAAGGATGATGGCTTTTCATCTTTTCTTCAATTTTCTACACAATTCTACAAAAAAATCTTAATTTAATAATTAAATATTAGTTTTACAATTTGACCATCCAATCATCATTGAACACAATTCAATCATTAGTCATTAAGTTTCCATAATTATCTTATTTAACTAATAAATTTTTATCCTTTATTTTTTATAATACCATATATGAATCATACTCTATTTTGGCAAAATTTCATCCTTAATTCTTTCTACTTTTTCACCAATTCCATGGATTCTTTTCTAACTTTTAACTTGCTACTTTTGCCACAACACTTTCTATTCTTCTATAATTTAGTCAATATCTCAAATTAAATTTTCCTAATCTAAAAGCATTTTCTAATTTTCTATCGGCTCTAACTACTTTCTATATTAACACTAAAATTTCCTATATTATTCGTTTCTAAAAATTCTCTAATATTCCTAACTCGGCATAGCACTGTACCTAGCTTCCCATTTTTCGTATGGAAAGTGTACCATCATGTCAAAGGGTGTTGCATTGCAACTGGGTCTCCTAGTAGATGCTATTGCTGTTATGGGTTCTAGTTCAATCCTCTATTTACAAAGTCATTGCCAGAGATTACTTGGGTGAGTACCAATTGGTGGTTCCTGATTTAACTGGATTATCCATCTACTAGGGAGATGAGTTGTGGTGCTTGGGCATACATTCTGGAAATGATAAGGGGTAATCATGTCAGACTCATCTAGTAATAGAGTCCACTTGATGTATTTTCCCCTATTGGAAGATTTTCACATTGCCAATACTTATAGTTGGGGCTTCGCAGTTTTGTTGACATTATACTATGAACTTTTTCACACAACAAATCATGATACCCAAGACATAGTTGGGTGCTTGATATTGCAGTCTTGGGTGTTCTATAGGGTCCATTCATGACCCAACTAAGTACTCAAGTCATTGTTTTCCCACTTGAAAATAGGTAAAAAAATTAAACAGTAATTAGGATTTTTTTTTCCAGAAGGTTTAATCATTCTCCAGGGATTAGAGTTGGGGATAAGCTTGGTGTATATAGGAAAATTATCAAAGTACATGTCGAAGATAAGGCAAACTTTATCAAGATTAATATCTAATCATGTTATGAAATTTAGTATGGTTTAGGGTTTAAATAGTTAATAATTTTATAATTAATAAATATAATTATGTTATTAATTATGCAGTTGGTTTGGAGGCTATATATTGTTAATAATGTTTTAAGTGTAATTCCATAGTCGGCTTTCCTCTAGTCGTATGTGTGGTGTATTAACACGCTCATAATTAATTTTGTAACCGTTGAGTGGTACAATGGGGACCGGGTGTTGTGACAATTCGATTGTATCCAATCTGTTCTGGATGATCTAGTTAATTTTGACAATGTCCACGATTTGAATAAATGGGGTAAAGATTCAAAAAATTGGGCCTTGGAGCATCAGTGTTGGATCTCAATTTGGAACAACCGAATAAATAGGAGGCCTACAATTACCATCTGTATGGGGGATTTTCGAGCCTGTCTTTCACCAATGGCATGATGCACTTACAAATTAATTTTGCAACTAGTTTCTAATGATCCTAAGCCATCCGTGCGGTAGCACGTGTATGAGGCCCTACAATATATACTGTTAGTTTAGATACAATGACTTTGTAGTCTACCAACACTTCATGTTATACTTCTTGATGGCAGCTACACTCACCTCCTTATTTAGGAATTGTAGACCTACAATCAACTCTTGAGATTTTGACCAGCACCAGCCTATAGAAAGGTATTATATCTAGGTATTCTAGGAACTCAGATGTATGCGCTGTATTGGGATCTCTGCTTAACATGCGGGCTGAAGGTTCGTTCTGGATAACAATTCCATGAGTCGAATTCCCAAGCAGAGAGGCATTTGCCTTATCATCATCACCATTTCCTTTGTCATTAATATCATTCGAAACCTCATTGAGATTAGGGTCACTAAATTCCTCCATCTACTATCGGGATCATCATCACCATCACCATCATCATCATCGGGTGCTTGTTCACTATTTACACGAATACTAGATACCAATGAATGTATCTCAAAATTAGGACCCGAATTAAGGTTCCTATACAAAGTAGACATATTTTATATTGCCGTCCGATATCGATGTCACTCCATGATCACATGAATCTACCCAACAAACATTCAAATTAAAGTCAAACCCGTGTACAAAATATCACCTATCCACAGATGTTCTCAATACCTCTATATATGGAGCTATTGAAGTTGTAGGAATATTAGCTGTAAAATTTCCCAGCTCAACATCTACCAACTCAGCAAACAACTCCACTAGTTCAATGCCACTAGTTGAGAAATGCAATACAATCATTGTCTCCACATCCTCGTTATCTACAAGTTTCATCTCCCTATATATATATATGTGTGTGTGTGTGTGTGTGTGTGTGTGTGTGTGTGTGTGAACTTGACAAAATTAGGAATATGTAGAATAATCTAGATATCATCTTCCCACTTTGGAAAAAATCTGGTTCGGAAATAATTTTCTTGTAAGTGGAAAATAAAAATTTTGAAAATCTACCCAGTTTGTGATATTATAGCAATAAACCCTAGACTGAATTCGCACCTATGTTTTCAAATAGACGAATTCTTTTCATTCTCAACTTTCAACCAAACAATCTTCTCTACTATTCTCGTACTTGGAACTACTTCGAGTGCGGGCTTGAACGATTTGAATCAAATATAGAACTAGAAGTAGTTTTCTTTTCTTTAATTTGAAAACAAAAATTCTCTTCTCAAATAGAAAATGAAAGAATCATTTTTCCAGAACATATATTTAATTCTTAGAGAGAAAAAATTCATCTATTTTCGGGTAGAATAACAATATTTGAAAGTTGTTTAAACAATCCTACCGGTGCCATATATTTATAAGGAGAAAAGGTAAAACCCTTGTTAAATTGTAGAAGTTTATTTCAACTAGAAAAATGAACCCCTGGTCTAACTAGGAGTATAGGGGGCGACAACCCTATTTAATAATACTCGGGTTTGCCGTCTGACCCTTTTACATAAAGGGCTTTTGGACCTCTTCCATATATGGTCCAATTAATGTTGAAAAAATGGGTTTCAAAAACGCAACGGAAAATAAAATTAGGGAAAAATCAGAGTTTTAAATTCTTTTCCAAAACAAGATCTTGGTTGTGATATCTAAAGTTATAAACACTTAATCAAAATTGTACCTTCTCGACTCCTCTAGGATGAACACTTCGACCAAGTAGTCTTCTCCACTATCCTCAAGCTCACATCTGTCGAGTGTGGGCTTGCTTCGAATCAGAAAATTTTTCACAACAATTACCAGTGGGGTAATTTTGTAATTTCTCTAAACTTTTGGGTCAAGTTGTAAACGGAAAAAATATCTCTAGAAATTTTCTGGAATAATCTCTTTAGAAAATTTTCTCTTTACAACCTTCTCTTGAAATAAAGTGTGTATAAATAATGACCCAAAGCCCTCTTTATATAGGGAGAGTTTAGAGAGTTCAACTATTATTAAACTTAATTATTTTAATATTAAATTAATATAATATTTATCAATATAAATATTATATTAAATTTAATATTAAATCTTATTAAAATAATAGAATGTTTATCTACAAGATAAATATTAAATTAATTTTAATATTAAGATAACCACATTAATATTAAATTAATAAAATACTATTAAGATAAGTATTTAATTTAATTTAATATTAAACTATTAAAATATTATTATTTTTAGAATAATTAATCTGAAATCAAATTCTCTAGTGGAATTCCAGTAGGAATATAACTCTTCCACTGCTCAACCACCGACGACCAACTGCCACCAGCTACTGGCACCACCATGTTCGGTGATGTAGGTGCGACACCTTTACGAAACCCCAAGCCAATTCTGCTACTGTCAGTTTGGTCCGGGTCAGTGACGACTCGACCAGTCCAGTCTACCCACTGGTTGGACCGTCGGCTCGGTTTTACATATCGGGCCTGGTTTGACCAGTTTTTGGGTATTGGTCTTAGTTTTGGGCTCCCAAGTCCAATTTACGATCTTAGGTCTAATTTTCAAGTTCAATTACCCATTGGGCCAATTATCTGACTTGAAAATTAACTTTTAAAAATATCATATTAATTTTAATTGATTTGATTAATTTAATTTCACTTGGTCAAAATTAATTCTTCCAAAAATCACTTAGATTTTCCAAATTAATTTTTCAAGAAAATTATTTAATCAAATTTTCTAGTTGAACAATTCCTACGACCACCTAATTTAATTCCACATTGAATAAATCGACTTAATTAAATTATTCCCAAAGTCATAGAATTTTCTTCTGATTCAAATGCAGTTTGATCGAGCCTTTTTTAACCTGGCGAAGGGACCAATCGGACATATACAATTAGGCTCTAGTGATTGCAATTATGTCCAGAAGCATCGTTCCAATAATTTGCAATTACTTAATCATGGAGTTTGTCCACAAGAAGTACCATGATTGAAAACTCTTTATTGTATACTCTTTAAGAAAGTAATTCATCCGACCGCTTTGTCCAATGACCTCGTCATGTGTTTGTTACCCTCATATAATATCCTTGATTCCTTTGAGTTAAATTTGGTCACTCAATACAATCCTATTTTATCTCATTGACACAATTGTGTCTTCTTAATGATAAACATGATCATCGTCAACAAATGGCTGTGATAAATTGCTCGTTCAAGAACAAGCAACCCGTGGGCACGTTCCATATTTATCAATCCACACAATGCTAATGAGAAGATATCATTAACTCTTTAATTAAACTATGAATTCCACTTCTGCTACTAAAGTTATGCCATACACAAGTCATGTACCCAACATACCGACTATGGGCTCTATCATCTTTAGAGTATAAGCCTCCGCTTATATCAAAGCACATGAGTTTCATACGCATGGTTAGTGACTAACTCTGGATTTAGGTAAATTGCACCATGAACATCACAAGTGAATTAATTCATAAATGGATTCAGAATTAATTCATCTTAGGTCCAGTCCAATTTGTCATTCTACCAATGAATACATCTATGTCTCTACTCGTGGAGTCAACTACTCCGATAGCCAAGACTAGCCATCTCTCCAATTGAAATTGTAGCGACATAATAATCCTTCTCAGTATTTGAATCAAATGCTCAATTTGATTCTTTTACGGGATTACGGACTCATTTAGATTATCTAGTGAAGTAAGTTGTCTTTCTCGCAGTGTAAACGATTTTTACAATGCCACTTATCTTCAGTTTAAAGTTTAGACAATCAATGAACTAATATTTGATTGCCTCAATTTCGCTATACATGCAAAATATAAAAGCCATAAATACAAAAGGAATAATATTAAAATGTGAAATTAACTTTATTTATTTATTCATCATTCAAATGAATAGAAAACAGTTATATGTTTACTACAATATCGGCACATATGGGTACATCTCCTAACAATTTCAAGTAATTCATGGGCTTTTAACCTAATACTTTATAATTTGATCTAACCCAATATTTGTTTTCTATTTCCCAAAATAAACTTCAATATTTCCAATTAAATCATTTTCTCAACCCAATTCTAATTCGTTAAAATCATGACGATTTTACCGTAAAAGAATCTGAGAAAATTTATTTAATATTTCTTCTTCAGTGGTTCACTATGACCAAATGATTTATTTTCATTTTCAAACTTCATTTAATTCGAAAAACATAAATTTATTTTTCGGTAAATTTCATTTTCATTTTCTTTTCTTTTCATTTTCATTTTGGAGAAAACCATAATCATTTCCAAATGTTTCCATTTATCCATTTTACCATTTCTATTAAGTTTTGTTTATTTGATTCAACATGAAATTTATTTCTAGTTTCAACGAGCTAGAGGAGGGATCAATTAAACATATGCAATTGAGACTCAAATGATTTATAATTAAGTTCTAGCTTTTCATCTATTAATTATAAACTCATTTAGTCACTAAGTTATTCCACCATAGAAATGTGACTAAGCTCTCCCCAACGGTATACCATTACAAAATAAACTCGATAAAAGCTCTCCCAATGACATTGCCATAAGTGTGTTACCCTCATAGAATATCCTTAATCTGTTTGAGATAAATCTGATTTCCCAATATGATCCTATTTTATTATATGGTAACTATGATACATTCCTTCATGAAAAGTCAATTACTAACAAATAGTAATCAAGTCATTCATCACAAGGACGAACGACCCATGCCCATGTTTACTTTTCATCTACCATGTAATCCCAATGAGAGGATTTCATTTACCCATATCTCAAGCTAAGAATTCTACTGTTGTGAATAACTTTACATACTATAGAAATTTTATACCCAATGTACCAACTTTCGATTCCTTATCTATTCAAAATCATACTTTTACTTACATCAAAGTATATAAGTCACGCTTACATAGTTCATCATTCACTGAGGATTAAAGTATGCTACACTATGAATGTCACAAGTGAATAAATCCATAAACAGTTTCAGGATCTATTCTTCTTGGGTCTAGTCCGATGTAATGTTAGTCCAATTGATCGGAAGCGCGTGTGCGAATTAAAATACTTAATTTATATAATAATTTTTAAAGTTTAGTTTGACGGTAAGCGTATAGGTCAATTGTAATATTTATAGTGTTACAATAAAAAATCGAAATATTCGAACGATAGAACCCAAAGGAAGAGGCGATTGAGCAATAACTAGCATACACAATAGAGTCTAAGTGTCTACTAATATGATTTTATAGTACTCCAGTCCATAAAAGATGATTTTTGCAAGAAAATTAAATATTCTACCCTAAGGGCTAAATTGCAATAAACGTAAACTAGAGGGACTATCTAGCAAATAACTAATGGGGGTTCGTTGACTTCGATGTGGTTCACCAAATTTCTAACTTTGGACATAAATCGCTTAAATTACTAAGTGGCTCCATTTTATCTTCCAATCTCAATTTTATCAATGTAGATGAATTAGGTCCGACTTATCTTCCAGCCTCACCGGTCTCACTTTATCTTAATATTCCCTTAGGGGCGTCACTACCTAAGTTCGTAGTTCTATTCAAATTAGTCCTATTTGTTATGATTTAGTCCTTTTTACAAGGAATGTTAGTTTACCCACATCTCCATCAACCAACCTCCTTTTAGGTTTAGCTACTTATGCTCAAAGTAAAGAAAATAAACATAAACATGGAAAACAAGGCAGCCATAAAAGTAAAGCTTGAGAAAAATATAAAAGTTGAGGGTTTTATGCAATAAATCTTAAATAGCATGGAACCGAAAGCATTTAACATAGAAATTTAAGGCAATAAACATAAAAGGAACAAGTTTTAACATATTAAAAGTAAAATAAACCGAAATACATTAAACTAAAACTTAGATAGTCTTGAAAGCAAAATACAATGACTAGAAATGTAAATAAACCTTAGCTACAGTATTAACCAACTTAACTAACATAAAGAACAAGAAGATCAAGAAGAAAATGCAGAAAAATAAAGTCTAATCTAAGGTAGAAGAAGAGAAAAATAAGAACCCTAGAAAAAGTTGAAAGAAAACTAAAGAAAACCTAGAGAAAACTAAACCTAAACTAAGCTAATGTGTGTGTGTCTCCTTGTCAGCAAATTTTGGATGTTTTGAAGTGTATTCTGATAACTTTTTGATGCAAAAAATGTCCCTACATGGGCCTTGTGTGATTGATGGGTCGGGTAGACATAGGTTGCCCTTTTTGTCCAAGTTTTTCCCCCTGACGAAGGTGATATCGTGATACCCCAAAGAGGATATTGCGATATCTTGAGCAGTGTTGAAACTTAGGGTCTTCCTTGGGAGGTGGATATTGTGATACCCAAAAGGATATCGTGATACCCAAAAGGATATCGTGATACCACTGAAAGAAATCCTTGGTCTTCTATACTGTCTGGGGTGTTGTGATTTCAAGTGTTGGATATCGCGATACCCTTTCCCTCGATGTCATTCTCGCTCGTTTTCAACCTCCGACACATCCCTACAGCACTCAAACACATATTAGGCTTCCAAATGGCACTAGCGGCCAATTTGGGTCAAAAAATAGACAAAATTAGGACATTTTCACTTATTATAATAAAATATGAAAATAACAAAAAACTATACTAAAAACTTTATTTTTCTCGAGAAAAATCTCCTGAAGTGTGTTGAAAATGCCTAATTTTCCACGTCGATTTTTGGTAGATCATCAGTTAATCACAACTATGTTTGTATATTCTGGAAGTCATCCGCTCCGATGCCCAAGACAAAGCATCTCCCCAATTTGTAACACTCATTACCTGTCTCCATCACCGGGAATAAGTTACGGTGTGCTACAATACAGAACAGAACTATAATAAACAATTCACAGTCAAACATAGATATTTTGAAGGCTACATTAGCCACCAAAATGGATAAGCTAACTTACATTACTTTTGAAGACTTTAGATAAACTTATTTTAGAGAAAATTGTAGTTTTACTTTGAATTAGTTTAAAACATTCATTTATTAGGTCATGTATACTTAGTATTTACCTTATTATTGATAGTGTTGTTTTATAAAAAAAACGTTTGTTCGTCGCTTTACTTCGTAAAAACTTGACATTAACTAATGCAATGGAAAAACCATTATTCATGTCATTTTGGAAATTTAGTCACCTTATCGATTTTTTTTCAAAAACGATTTCTTTGTAGTGCAGTGGAAATTAGGGAACAATGTCAAGTTTTACTTAACCCCGATATCATGCATTTTCTGGTTATTATGCTTGAGTAATTCATGCGTGCAAAAATTCCCAAATGAAAAGTTACCAAGCCACAAACTAGAAATAATTAAAAATTACAAACCAAAACCAATAGAGACTGATTAATACTTATTGAAAAAAGTTCAAGGTCAAAGGTGATTCTTCGTATGCTGAGTCCGGTCCTAGTTTCAAGGTTTACCTAAAAAGTTAAACACTATGGGTGAGATGTTATGAAAGCTTAGTGTGAGTCAAAAAATTATTTAAACAGACACAAATATCAAATACAGTGAAACATATTAGCATTACAGAGGAACACAGAACCATCATAGGAATTTCATATCATTACATAGTCATTATCAAATCGATGTCAAACGGTGTATGAGCATGACCATCATTCATTCGAGTAACAATCATTAATTTCGATACCATTCAATACAACACAACACAATACGTAGCATAAATCAATAATATTCAAGTATGTCGTGAGCAGGATGCAATGCAAAAAGGTTCTTACCCATACCATCCGTTACACAGCACGAGTTCCCCAGAACCCGTCATTCAAACTCCAACGAATGCAAGCATAGGTTGATGTGGAAAAACCACCGAATGAAAATAATGCAGCAAAACTGTCAAATAACAAATAATGCAATATAATCGCCAATACCCTCAGTACTCCAAATGCAGTGCACTGACTATAAATAAATGCAGACTTAATATGCCGTCGGTACTCCACGAAACTCCTCCGTCAACCTCAAAATATCTCATCTCAATGCACATGCAATATGTCATACAATCTCATACATAGCCATAATTTAATATTTTTCAAATTTAATTGACATGCTCAACATGCCCTCAATAATCGAATACTTTTAGTGAATGAAATAAATGTTCCATCTTTCAAATTACCATTAAGATGGTATCATTCAACATTACACAATTTCACATCTTTTACAAATTTCCAATGTGCATGTATAGCAACCTTTCCAATATAACATAGCAAATTTTCCATGCAATTATATCATGCATAAACACATATTTCAGCAAATCACGCTATACATACAACCAATCTCATGATAAATAACACAATCATACATCACAATATCAATCATGTAATTACACTATCAAACTAGCAACTTTGCTAACACATCAATGTTTTAAGGCTCGAAACATACCTGATTCGGCCACTTGTAAAATTAATTATTTGGCTATTAAGTCAATCCAATCAGCAACCTAAATCATCAAGTATAACATGATAATTATCATTATCAAACAAGCTTATGAGTTTAGGACCCATACCTTATTTTACTCTTTTTCGTAGTACATCAGCGAATCTTCCAATTTCCTTAATAAACCTTAAAATGAACGTAAATTAAAAATAATTATAAATTCAATTAATTCACCTCTTAAACATCCCCTAAAAACCTACTTGTGGGTTCAAACCAATCGTCACAATTACAAAAATTTTACGAATCCAAACAAGTTAGATATCTTACACTGTTTTGATGCAAATCGTACACACGAACGTCTTTCGACCTTTACGGTTGACTTGGTGCGTTCATTTCAGCACCTAACATGTGTACATACTAGAAAATCCAAAGTCAATATTGATTAAAATCCTTCATTTAATCAATGTATAACATTTACCTAATAACTATGTCGAAACAACAAACTAGCTTGCATTTAATCGAACTTACGCTTCCCGATTTTTGAGATCTAAATGGCCAATTGATCAAGAACATTTTTCCCTCATTTATATGTGATTAGAGGCTGATTATGAGGGTTTAAGAACTCAAATTAATCTTAGAAATAGATGGACAAGAATTTAGAAACAAAATAGCCCTATTTCTTGCACCTAGGCGCACACACCACCACCCATGGTGGCCAAAATTGGGGATGATTTTAAAACGATTTTGAAATCCTTTTAAAATCTGGAAAATACCTTTAAAATCTTTAAAATTGTTTGCATAAATGTTAGTAAAATAACAGTAATATAAAATATTTATTTAAATCACAAGATTGAACCAGAACAATATATAGGCATATATATATAAACTGGAAAACAGAAAATAAAATTAGATTGAAATATTACACTGGTAGTTGAGGCCTATTTTTGGTGTTGGAAAAATGTTGGTTGACTGTCTCTTAGGATACAACAACAAGATGAGCAAATTAGTAGCACGGCTGCAGTGATCAACGAACAGTAGCCTTGCCTTCGTCTATCATCGAGAACAGTTTGGAAAACAAGTAGGGAAAAGATATCAAAATTTTGGAAAATTTTAGTGCGTATCTTTTGCTGTCAGATTATTTGTTTTAAAAAAAAATCAAGGAAGAACTTTTGGAAATCTTTGACAAATGGAGCAAAAACATGTCTGTGAATTAAGAAGCCATTTAAACATAAATTGACGTTTGAATTAAAGGCATTAACTCCTTTTAATTCCAAAAAGATAAGCTCTTCTAATCCTAGAAGGCTCGACCGATCTAGACATTTCGTGTCGCCCACGTCGTGCGAGTGCCCAACCCTGACGGGTTTGGATTTGTACCCCCTTGCACACGATGGAGAGTACTAGTTTATTCATTCAATAACCACCAAGTTGGTTCACATGTATAAACATATTCCACACTTGATATCTAACCAATGTGGGACTAAGCTTTCCATTTTCCTCAACATAATTCACAAGTAGCTTACATTGAGTATCAATTTCTCACTCATCACTCAACCATTTTGAACATATGATATACCATTGTAAAGATCTCATGGATTAGAATATAAAACCATAGTTTTATGATTCAAATTTCCACCTTTACTAATTGAGAATATGCCTTAAAGCTTCCAAAGAATCTATTTTTTCCAATAGTTCCCCATATGAATGAAAATTGATAGTTTTCATGAAAACATTGACTCGATGTGGTGATAGAATCTATGTTCGATAGTTGCATAGGATAGGTAGGCATTAACCCTTGAACTTTCCCTTGTGAAAATATATTTACTTTACTAGCCAACCAGTAGATGTGATGTCCTTGAACTGTTTTGTCTTTTGTGTAAACAATGATATACCTTACACAACTACCTCTCTAGCAAGGTTTTAGTTCTCATGGGTATGTTCATATGGCTGTGACCATCTCCTGGTTCTGCAAGAGTTTGAGAGAACTATGCCTTAATAGTCTCCTCGAAGTAGCCCCACTTCACTCTCACATAGGTGACTTATGTTGCTCGGCTCATCGAAATGCATAACGATCATTAAAAGTATTGCTTAACCTATCCCACTTTTAATCACTATTTATATCATAGGAACAGACTTAGAATAAAACCCCACAATGACCTCACAAGGTCTATGCAAGTAGGTTGTCCCTTTGAACCTAGATCTTGGGATCTCCAGTCAACTAGGTTGGGTTTTCCTTCACATAGCGCCTTTAATTTTCATTGGCTTTAGTCTCATTCCTTTCGATGTTTTATCAACCTGATCTCAATTTAAACCTTTAGTTAATGGATCTGCAATGTTATCTTTTGATTTTAAAAAATCAAAAAAGATAACTCCATTTGAGATTAGTTGTCTAACGGTATTGTGACGACGACGCATATGTCTCGACTTACCATTATACATTACGTTCTATGCTCTACCAATTATTTCTTGGTTATCACAATATATGCATATTAGGGGCATAGGCTTTGGCCAGTCAGGAATATCTTCCAAAAAGTTTTGAAGTAATTCATCCTCTTCTCCATATTTATCTAGAGCTACAAACTCAGATTCCATTGTGAATCTAGTTATAATTGTTTATCTTGAGGATTTCCATGAAATAACTCCTCCTTCCTATGTAAAAACATATCACTTGTGCCTTTGGTATCTTGAATATCAAGTATCCAACTGGCATCAGAGAATCCTTCTAAAATAGCAAGATATCTAGAATAATGCAGTCCGTAGTCCCAAGTATATCTGAGATATCTAAGTATCCTCACAATTACTTTCCAATGGTTTTCCCCTAGTTTTCTTGTGAATCTGCTTAAACTGCTCATAGTGAAAGCAATATCTGGTCTAGTATAGATCATAAGGTACATTAGGTTGCCAATGACCCTTGCATATTCCACTTGGTTAACACTTTCACTTTTTTTTGGGCAGATTTTGGCTCGTATCTATTGGAGTTCTTGTTATACCAGAATCATCCTTGCTAAATTTCTCATGAATCTTGTCCATATAGTGTGACTAAGTCAATATGAGACCTTTAGATGACCTCTTGATTTGGATGCCGAAAATCACATCAGCTGGTCTCATATCCTTCATGTTAAATTTTGAATTTAACATGTCTTTGGGACGTTTTACCATTTCATTGTTACTTCCAACAATGAGTATGTCATCAACATATAAGCATAGGATTATATATCCAAGATCGGTAGTTTTGACATACACACATTTGTCGCACTCATTATTCTTAAAGTCATTTTTCATCATGACATTATCGAACTTCTCACGCCACTACTTTGGTGCTTGCTTAAGTCCATAAAAAGATTTAATCAATTTACAAACTTTTCTTTCTTATCCTGGAACTGCATGACCCTTATGTTATTCTATGTAAATCTCTTTATCAAGATCTCTATTTAGGAAAGTTGTTTTAACATCCATTTGATGTACTTCTAGATTCCGCAAGGCGGCAATTGTAAGTATCATCCTTATAGAAGTTATCCTGGATACTGGAGAAAAAGTATCAAAGTAGTCAAGGTCTTCCTTTTGTCTATAATCTTTTATAACCAATCTGGCACTATACTTCTCAATTGTTCCATCTGCTTTCATTTTCCGTTTGAAAATCCACTTAGAATTTAATGGTTTAATTTTCGAAGGAAGATCCAATAATTCTCACGTATGATTTTGCATGATGGAATCAATTTCACTTTTAGTAGCATCTTTCCATAAGGTGCTTTCGGATGACCGTATAGCATCATGATACGTTTTTGGTTCGACCTCTAGTATAAAGGTTAGAAAATCTTATCCAAAATATTTTTCCACCCTTGCTCATTTACTCCTTCTTGGCTCTATCTCAGTTTCAACCTCTTGTTGAACGACTTGACCATTTTCATCCATAGTCTCTGAAGTTCATTTCGTTGAACTTGAATCAACTTCCTTAGCTTTACAAGGGAAGATATTTTCAAAAAATGAAACATTATTTGATTCCAATGTAGTATTCTTATGAATGTCAGGATTTTTTTATTCATTCACAAGAAACTGATATACATTGCTATGATCTGCATAGCCAATGAAAATACAATCCACTGTTTAGGACCTATTTTCATTTGCTTTGGTAACGGAGCCATAGACACCCCCACACTTTCAAGTAGTTGTAGAAAGGTTTTCTACCTTTCCATGATTCATACGGTTTCTTGTCCTTTTTCTTGTGGGGAACCTTATTTAAAAGGAAATTAGCTAATAGAATAGCTTCCCCCCACATGTTCTATAATAACCCAGAGCTTCCTAGCAATGCGTTCATCATTTCCTTTAGAGTTTGATTTTTCCGCTTGGTACTCCATTAGATTAAGGAGATTATGGTGGTGTCACTTCATGAATAATACCATGTTGTGCACAATATTCAACAAACGGTCCAACATATTCGCCACCACGATCACTTCTCACCATCTTAATCTTTTTATTAAGTTAGGTTTCAACTTTATCTTTATAAAGAATAAATTTCTCTATAGCTTCATTTTTGTACTTAAGCAAATATACAAAACAATGTTTTGTGCTATCATCAATGAAGGTAATAAAATTTTTATGTCCTCCTCTGGTTTGAACAAAATTTATGTCACAAACATTGCTATGTATTAGATCAAGTGGTTCTGTATTTCTTTGAACAATTTGAAATAAAGACCTTTTTAATTTTGCCTCAACACAAGTTTCACATTTATGTTTATAATTAATGTGAAATGAAAGAATGTGCTCTAAATTAATTAATCTACGTAAAGTATCATAATTAACATGTTCGAGCCTACCATGTCATAAATTAAATGACTCATGCATATAAAAAGAAGAAGAAGCGACATTCTTATTCATTTTCTTTGCTTTTACAAAGATTGCATTAAGTTTCCACATGTCATTTAATACATATCCCCTTTTTACAAACATTCCCCCTTAGACATAACTAGCTTCTGGGATTCAAACACCATCCTAAAGTCGTGTACACTGAGGAGTGTCCCAAAAACAAGGTTCTTGCATATGTCAGGCACATACAACACATTTTGAAGCTTGAGTTCTTTTCCAGAAGTCATCTTCAAGACCACAGTACCCTTCCCCTTGATCTTGGAAGTCGTAGCATTGCTCATATAGAGCTTCTCCCCTTTGTTGCAAGGCACCAACTCAGAAAAGGAGTTTTTGTCGCAGCAGATATGACGTGTGGCACCAGTATCAAGCCACCATTCTCTTTGATTTGAGTCAACCATGTTGACTTCAAAAATCACAGCTTATAAATCCATAACAGACACTTCTTTGGAAATTTCTTCCACAGCATTGGCCTTATTATTTCTGACTTTCTTTAAAAGCCGACAGTCAAAAGACTTGTGCCCTATCTTGTTACAATTGAAAATTTTCCATTGAAATTTTTCTTCTTAGAAACACCACCTTTTGGTCCCAATTTAAACCCATTTTGAGGTTGTTTTCCCTTCTTTAAGTCCTTTTTGTTTGCCTTAGCACCTTGACATATGCTGCTTTATTGAGGTTTTTTTCCAGCACCTCTATTTTATTCTTCAATCCGAAGTCTGACAGTCAAGTCTTCCACTGACATTTCCTTTCTTTTGTGCTTTAGGTAGTTCTTGAAGCCATTGCAAGCATGGGGTAGCTTCTCAATAATGGCTGCCACCTAGAAGGATTCACTTATTACCATCCCTTTAGCAAGAATTTCGTGACTGGTTAGTTGAAGTTCTTACACTTGATTCACAACTAGTTTAGAATCAACCATTACAAAATTCAAAAATTTAGTACCTAAAAACTTTTTAGCTTCAGCATCTTCGATTTTATATTTATGGTCTAATGATGTCCATAATTCCTTAATCATCTTCTTGACACTGAATACTTCGTACAATGCATCCGACAACCAATTCAGAATGTAATTTTGGCACAAGAAATCAGAATGCTCCGAAGCTTCAATAGCAGTGAAGGCGGTAATATTATCCACCTCACCCTCTTTAATAGTAAGAGGGTTATCCTTCAAAAATTTGGTCAAGTTCAACATGGTCAAATAAAACAGAATCTTTTGTTGTCATGTCTTGAAATCTGTCCAGAGAATTTCGCAGGCTTCTCGTTGTGGCTTACAACCACCGGAAACATTGAGTTTTGACTTGTAGCCAGAATTTGAACCAACCCTCCAGATTGCAAATTGGGTGAATTGATGGAAGTTTCCATTTCTTCTGTTAAGATTTCAAAAATGAAACCAAAATTAGTAAAAATATAAAATTTAATTTCTCATTTATACAACCCTTTAATTCTGTTAAACAGTAGAATTTAAAAATTTTGACATTGCACAATAACCAATTTCTAGTAAAAAAATTGTTAGTCTCAAAAGATTACTATTAACAACAAAAATTGAATAAATTCTGTTGAACGGCAAGAATATAATCCTGAAATAGAATTGTGGAACAAATTCTATTGAATAGAAGGAATAAAAATCCTGAACAGAATTGTTCAATTAGTTTTCTGTTTAAAACAAAAATTAAAAAAATCTTGTTAAACGGCAAGAATAAAATCCTAAAACTGGATTATTCAATTGATTTTCAATTTGAAACAAAAATCAAACAAATCCTTTTAAACGACAAGAATAAATTCCTAAAACAGGATTGTTCAATTGAATTTCTATTTGAAACAGAATACAATTTCTCTTTAGTGTCAAGTTCGTCTCGGATTAGAAAGATTTA
Organism: Gossypium raimondii; assembly: GCF_025698545.1. Classification (NCBI taxonomy): domain Eukaryota; kingdom Viridiplantae; phylum Streptophyta; class Magnoliopsida; order Malvales; family Malvaceae; genus Gossypium; species Gossypium raimondii. The sequence continues at coordinate 28,751,316 of NC_068572.1, read as the reverse complement.
AACGAATTTGTCGTAAGTTTTTTGCATAAACGTTAGTAAAATAACAGTAATATAAAATATTTATTTAAAACACAAGATCGAACTAGAACAATATATAGGCATATATATAAACCAAAAAATAGAAAATAAAATTAGAATGAAATATTATACTGGTAGTTAAGGCCTGTTTTTGACAGTCTCCTAAAGATAGATTCGGCCACTCCTTTGGTGCTAGAGAAATGTTGGACGACTATCTCCTAGGATACAACAACAAGATGAGCACAGCAGTAGCACGGCTGCAGTGATCAACGAATAGTAGCCTTGCCTTCGTCTATAACCAAAAAACAGTTTGAAAAATAAGCAGGGAAAGGCTCTCTCGAAATTTTGGAAAATTTCAGTGTGTATCTTTCCCTGTCAAATTATTTGGTTTTTAAAAAAAATTCAAGGGAAGAACTTTTGGAAATATTTGACTAATAGAGCCTTTTAATTCCAAAAAGATAAGCTCTTCTGAGGAAAACTAAGATTACATATCGGGCTAAAATATTCCCAGGCCTAGAAGGCTCAACTGGTCTGGACATTTCGCGTTGCCCACATCGTACAAGTGCCTAATCCCGACGGGTTTGGATTTGTACCCCCCTTACGCGCGAGGGAGAGTATTAGCTTATTCATTCAATAATCACCAAGTTGGTTCACATATATAAACATATTCCACACTTGATATCTAACCAATGTGGGACTAAGCTTTCCATTTTCCTCAACATAATTCACAAGTGGCTTGCTTTGAGCATCAATTTCTCATTCATCACTCAACAATTTTGAGCATATGATATACCGTTGTAAAGATCTCATAGAGTAAATATAAAACCATAGTTTTATGATTCAAATCTCCACCTTTACTAATTGAGAATATACCTCAAAGCTTCCAAAAAATCCATTTTTTACAAAAAAATTCTCCCAAATTCTAGATCTGGAAATTTAGGTTTTTAATTGACAAGATTAATCAAGAAATTAAACGAAAAAGAGACCTTACACAAGCTAATTGAAAGGGGCGGGAATGGCACTTTTTTGGAAATATTGGAATTGATCTTGGAGGTTCAAGATTTCTGATTTGGGGCCAATTCAATTGTGGAAAAATGGCAGCAATATGATGGAGGAGATGATGCAAAATCTTGTGGCAAAAAGAAAATATAAATATAAATAAAATAGGTGTTATGGGCGACGACAACAATGGAGGAAGAAAGAAAAATTAAAGATCAAAGAAGAGAAGAGAGGGGAGGAACGGCTAGGGTGAGTAAAAATAAAATAAAATCTAATTATTTTGTGTAAAATTAACATTTATACCTAGGGTTACAAAGGTATGGATGGCACACACATTAAAACTAAGAGATTTTGTAAAAATTTTAATTATTTTACACGGAAAGGATTTGAACTTGGGACCTTAGTTTAATTTTCATGCTTCCACACTTATCAATTAACAATGGGGTTATTACCTTATTTTTGAAATAATTTTTCCATATTTGTTTAAAAAAACAATGTTTGTCACATTCTAGGGTTTGATGCAAAATTTGCAAAACAATAAAACTGGTGTGAGAGAAGGGATTTGAACTTGGGTTACAAGGAACATTTCACTAACACTTATCCAACAAATCAATCTCACTTATTTCCTAAAAATGCATACATAATCTCAAATTTTAAGGCATGACCGCTCTCTCTCAATTCGCAAACCCGATTCTACTAACCCTCGATTTTTGAGAAGTTACACAAACATGGATATTTTTATCATATCAATCATTCAATATAATATAGAGCTATATCGAGCCTAAATTGAGCTTACGTCATCTCAAAAATGAACCCAAGATCAAACAGGAATCAAATTTAAATATTTTTCAAAAGTTAAAGACAAACATGCAGAACAGGGGTCACATGGTCGTGTCCCTCAACCGTGTAACTCTCTATGACCATGTGGACCAAAAGGTTACTATTTTACAAAACACACATGATCTGCCTTAATTTGATATGGTAAATTAGGCTTTCCCGATACACTTGAGGAGATTATTCTCAAGCAAAGTAGAGTCTTTTCCCTCGTTTTTTTTTTTGTAATTTTTAAGATTTTAAGTTAATAAGTGTAAAGGTCTTATTTTTGCTCATTTTAAGACCCAAATTGGTCAATAGTGTCATTGGATTCCTAACGTAGTTTGAATGATGTAAGGACATGTTAGAGGCTAAAATCGAGCGGAAACAACACCAAAGGAGAGGCTATTGCGATATTCAAACCTTGGAATCGTGATACCTCCAACAAACCCCAGATTGAAGATCACCCTTCAGTGCTATCTCGATACCCTTCAGTGTCAATATCAATTTTTGTGTATCGCGATATCCACTTACCAAGAAGCACCCCAAGTTCAAGATTGTTTAAGGTATTACGATATCACATTCCTTGGATCGCGATACCGATGTCATGTAGGGATAAAAATTGACAAAAAAAAGGTAGTCTTTGTCCACCCGAAGCACCAACCATTGAAGGCTCATTCAAGGTATTTTGGGCACAAGAATTGGGTCAGAATTGCTACTATATTAGCTTATACGAACCGGCTCAGTGATGTGAGTCGAGTCGTTGATGTGCCCGATAGTAAAATAAAGAAGTACCTCTCGATTCAGAAATGTAGTTTGAAAGTTGGCTAAATATGAAGTAAGGTTTCAAAAATTGGTTCAAGAGAGTTAAGTTTGAAATGATATAGGTTTCGGCAAACAAGAAAATAATAAGAATGGAACGATGTGGAGGAAATAGATCAAAATGGACTTAAGGTCAAGAAGGAATCAGTACTAAAATGGAGTACTAACCCGATTCTTATAAGAAACTTAAAGGTGATGAAAAAGGACCTTGACCCACTAACTATAAGAGTTAGGAACCAGAGGTATCAAATGGTTGAACGCCACACTCGAGATTGAGTGATAAGTTCGAAGAAGCAAGGAAGACGCCACTAGCAAGCTAGATAAGTCTACTTGAGTCTAAAACGAAATAAGAGAGTTGAAAAACTCACAAAATGTATGAACATTAATCAAAAGTTCAAAAGTCCCTACAAACAGCAACTAGCTAAGTATTTATAGTAAAATGGCTAGGCTAGCGAATAGGCACTTTGGATAGCCTAATGGACAGCATGCAGCAAATAAATGAACTTGAAACTTCTTGGCACCTTCCTAGAACGTCACTTGTAGGTTCTTTGAAGCTTCCTAGCTTGGGATACATCAATGGGCAGATTCTAGAAGCCTTCAATCAGCTGAGCATGAATGAAATTAAATAGGAGCTAAATTGAGCTGAAATGACTTTGTAGATTCCGTTCAGGTGCTTGAATGGCTTTAATTGAAACTCCTTGTTCAGCTGAATAGTTTAGGAGCTTTAATTGGTAGCTTGATTATTGTAATGGTCATCCAAGTATGAAACCGAATGCAAACAGCCTTGTGTGTGTGAAAGCAAAAATCTGGAAAGCCTTGTGATGTGAACGGAATGTGCAGCAGGTGTGAAAGCTTAGCCGGCCACTTTGGGAAGAATAAGCATCAGCTACTTGTGGCTGTTGCAATGACCGAATGGTCACTTAGATGAGAGCAATCAGCAACTTACTCTTTTAAATGCCATCCATGCATGGTGCCTGCATCCAATAAATTCAGCCATTAAATCATTATACATGCATGGGTGTCATCCAAGGTATATACCTGAAACAATTAAATAAACAAATTAAAAACAAGTTAGGACATATTAAAATCGTGACAACTAGGCATTAAATTGCTCTTTAAATTCGATTGGACTAGAATTCAACAACAAGACACATTAATATTCTGCAGCAGCAGGACGCATTAAATTAAAGAATTAAAACACATTAATTAACAATTAGACACATTTATTTAATTTAAGACACAATTAATTCGGCCAGACACATTAAACAACAGCGGCCAATAAATTAAATTCAGCTAGACAAATTAAATAGCAACAGCTAATAAATTTGTCCTAGGCTTAACACATTAAAATTAGCTAATAACTATGTATGAACTAAGACACATTTAAACTCAATTAACATGTCCAGAATTTGACACATTAAAATCATAAAATAAAACATATTTAAAACTCCTAATTAAAATGTCCAAATTTAACAAATTTATTAACTTAAACTAATTAACTAATTTAACTAGCAGCAATTTATTTGTTTTATTCCAGAAAAATAAATGTAAACTTAAGAAAGCTAAAAACAAGCAAAACTTAAATAAAATTTATTCCAGCAAACTAAAAGCATAAAATTAAATAAACTGAAGTTCAAGCTCAATGAGCTAGAATCAGCTCAATTGAGCTCCATTGAGCTGGAACAAGCTAGTTCAGCTTCCAAGAGTTTATGAATGGCGCCTGATGAACTAAACCAAGGACGTTTTCGGGGCAAGGTCGCATCATTAGCCAAATTTTGGCTGAGAGAAAAAAAAAGCCACATTAGCTTAGTTTAGGTTTAGTTTTCTCTAGGTTTTCTCTTAGCTTTACTTTCGCCTTTTCTAGGGTTTCTTATTTTCATTTCCTTAGCTATAGATTTAACATTTCTTTGCAAATTTTCTTCTTGTTTTTGTTGTTCTTAGTGTTAGTTAAGTTAGTTATCATTGTAGCTTAGGTTTATATTCACTTTTAGTCCCTATACCTTGGTTGTAAGACATTGTCAAATTTAGTTTAATGTATTTCAATTTCTTTTACTTTGCACTTGTTAAAGTTTGTTCCTTTTATGTTTACTGCTTTAGATTTCTTATTGAATGCTTCTCTTTATTTTTAAGTTTTCTATAATAAAAATCCCAACTTTTAACTTTTTCTTAACTTTCTCTTTAATGGCTTCATTACTTTTCATTTTCATGTTTATTAGCTTTCTTTTCAGCATGACTAGCTAAACCTTTAGGGGAGTTAGTTGATGAAGATATGGTAAGCTGATTTTTCGATAAAGGACCTACTCATAATAAATTGGACTAATTTGAATGAACCTAAAAACTTAGGATTGAGGACCCTAAAAGAACATCTAGGAAAGTGAGATCGGGAGGAGATCTTGTTGGGCACCAATTCATTAGTCTCAGGTTAGTCGGTGAGATAGAGAGATAATTTGGATTAATTTGTCTCACTTGGTAAAATGGAGACTGAGAAGTAAAATGGAGCCATTTTGGGAGTTTAAGCGATTTGGATCCCTAATTTTAATATTAGTGAACGACTTCAAGATCAACCAACCAATGTTTGTTATTCAATTGTTAATTTCTTAGTTTCGCACGTTTTACAATTAATCCCTTGTTTGCTAGGTAGTAAATTAGTTTAGTTTCCCTTGAATTTATGAATTGCCATAATATAATCTTTTGCGATTAGTTTGTTAGACTCTTTATTTAGCACGCACGTTATTTAGAAATTATTCAATTGACAATCCTCTTCAGTTTGATTCTTGGATACTCTAGTATTCCATTGTAACACTACAAATATTATAATTTACTTGTCACACTTGCAGTAAAGCCGTACTTTTTACATTTTATTTTAATCCCCAAGTGTCAATTCATATCTCTCTTTTTGTTCACAAGAACAAAGAGAGAAATAGGTGGTCAACACACGCCCGTGCCTATGGCCCATGTCCCTCACATGACCATGTGGCCACCCATGTGGTAACAATTTGGCCGCTTTAGTCCCTTTTTAAAGTCATTCAAACTTGAAGATTTTAGTGCATATTTAAACACACTTTTACCTACATTAATACAAGCCAAAACATGTACAATTCATTCACCTAAACCTGTTCCTGAAACAACTAACCAATATGCCTCAATGGCACCATTTCACAGCAAAACTTTTTGAATCATTGCAAACCATTCACACATGAGTTTCAATAAAAAATTATCATCTAAAATCAACCATGATGCAATCAAATACTAACCATTCAATACCATTTTCATATACCAAAACTTATACTACCATTTCACATTCAAATCCAAACAAACTCATTAATCCAAACATGTTATGTCAACCTATGAGACATTAAAACTTACCCATTTACTAGTCTCAAACATGGATTACAACAATTCCAATTCCATTATGCCTTTCATAACATTTTAGCACATACAAACCACAATCAACTTGGTCATTATACATCCATTATCTCGAGTAAGTGACATTTAAATTTGGTTATTCGCTTGCACATACATATCTCATAATAATACCAAAACATCCAACATCATCAACATCATTAAACCAATATCATGAACATCTAAGATAACTTAAAAAAAATACAACCTTATATGCATGCCACATAACTAAGTCCAGAACAAATAACAGACTATCGAATCAAAGGTTGGATAGTGTGCGCTCCAAGTTGATTCGATCAACGTGTTCCACAAAATGTCAACTACAGAAACAAAAATAGAAAATGTGTAACCTCCCAAACCTGGCCTAGACGTTATGGCTAGATTGAGAAGGCTACATTAGCCACCGAAATGGCTAAGCTAACTTACATTACTTTTGAAAACCTTAAATAAACTCATTTTAGAGAAAACCATAGTTGTACTTTGAGTTAGCTTAAAAGTATTCAGTCATTAAGTTGTGTATACTTATAATTCATTTTCTTGTTGATAGTGTTGTTTTAGAAAAATCATTTTCTTGTCGCTCTCCTTTAAAAAAAACTCAATGTTAAACTAATTCAGCGAAAAAACCATTTTTCAAGTCATTTTGGAAACTCAGTTGCCTTATCGATTTGTTTTTCAAAAACAGATCCTTTGCAATGTAGCGGAAACTAGGGAACAATATCAATTTTACTTAAGCTCGATATCATGCATTATCCAGTTATTATGCTTGAGTAATCCATGCATGCAAAAATCCCAAAAGAAAAGTTATAAAGCCACAGACTAGAAGTCATTAAAAATTACAAACCAAAACCAATAGAGACTGATTAATACTTATAAAAAAATAATCCGAGGTCTAAGGTGGTTCTCTGAATACTGAGTCTGGTTCTAATTTCGAGGTTTACCTGAAAATTTAAACACTATTGGGGGTGAGCTTATGAGAAGCTCAATGTGAGTCAAAAATTATTTAAACAAACATAAATATCGAATACAGTGAAATTGATTAGATTTAACAGAAGAAAATAGAACCATCGTAGGAATTTCATATCGTTACATAACCATTATGAAATTTATGTCAAACGGTGTATGAGCATAGGTCATCATTCATTCGAGTGACAATCATTCATTTCGATACCATTCAATACAACAAAATACAATACATAGCATAAATCAATGGCATTCGAATATGTCGTGCACATGATGCAATGCAAAAAGGCTCCTACCCATACCATCCGCTACACACCACAAGTTCTCCAGAACCCGTCTGAACTCCAAACCATTATGAGCTTAAGCCTGTTGTGGTTAAAACCATAAATAAAAATAGGCAAAAAATTTTGCCAATAAAAATACGATAAATCGCCATTCCCCTCGGTACTCCAGGTGCAGTGCATTGACTACGAATAATGGGGACATAATATGCCGCCAGTACTCCACGAAACTCCTCCGTCAACCACAAAATCCCAACCCAATGCATATGCAATATGTCAAATAATCCCATACATAATCATATCTAAATACTTTTCACATTCATTTGACATGTTCATCATGTCCTCAATAATCACATACTTTTAGAGAAAGGAAAAAGTGTTCTAATTTTCAGATTACCATTAAGATGGTATCTATCAATATCGTTCAATTGATATACTTTACTAATTTCATTTTGCACCAATAGCAACCTCACGTATATATATCATAGTAAATATTTCATGCATTTAAATCATGTATAAAACAAATATCTCAACATTTCATACCATTCTATCAAACATTCTCATATCACATACTATAACTATGCATAACAATCTCAATTACACATTCATACAGACAAACTAGCAATTTTGCCAACACATCAATCTTTTAAGGCTCAAAACGTACTTGGTTCAGCCACTCACCAAACTAATATTTTGGCTACTATGCCAAACCAATCAGCAAGCTAATTATCAAATATAACATAAAATTTATCAATATCAAACAATTTTTACAAGTTCAAGACTCACACCTTATCTTTCGCTTCCTTGCAGCACACTAGCGAATCTTCCAATTTTCCTTAAAAATTTCTTAAACGAACCTAAACCAAAATTCAGTATAAATTCAATCAATTTACCATTAAACTAGCCCCCAAACAGCCACTTATGAATTCAAACCAATCGTTGAAATTATAACTATTTTATGAATTCAAACTAGTTAGATTCCTTAAAATGTATCGATGCAAACCGTATGTACAATCGTTCTTCGCCTTTACGGATGATTTGGGGTGTTTGGTTCAGCACCTAATTCAATAATATACTGGAAAATCAGTAGCTAATTAATGATTAAATTCCTTCATGTAATAAATTCATAACCTTTACCCAACAACTATGTCGAGATAACAAACTAGTTACCCTTAATTACATTTACGCTTCACGATTTGTGGGATACGAATTGCCAATCGATCAAGAACATTTTTTCCTAATTAAATTGGGTTTAAAATCTGATTAGGAGGGTTTAAGAACTCAAATTAATGCTGGAAAAATATAGGCAAGAACCAAGAAACAAAACAACCCCTTTTCTTTCCCATAGGTGCACGCTCCACCACACGCGGTGGCCAAAATTGGAGCTGAATTTTAAAACAGTTTGAGATTTCATTAAAATCTAGAAAAAATAACTTTGAAATCATTTAAAATCCACAAAATTCCAGATCTGGAAATTTATGTTTTTAATGGACAATATTAATTAAGAAATTGAAGAGAGAAGAGACCTTACCCATGTAATGCCCTAAAATTTTAATTTTGGGTATTGTGAATGTGTGACACAAAATATATGTCTACTTTAGTGGTTATGTGTTCTGGGTGTGTTTGGGAGGTCCCAAGTTCAAGCCAGGACTTGGGAAAATTTTGGTTTTTTTATGAATAAGCCCTATATTTGGTCAACAGGCTTTTAAGTAAAAATTGGTAAATAATTAACGGAATGAGCTTGCTGGTCTGGTGGATAAGTGAAGTGTTGGTGCGAAAGAGGTCCTGTATTCGAATCTTGGCGTGGGCATTATTTTTTCTCGTGTGTCCAGGAGAGTTTGAGATGGACTAAAAATCTGAGTAGTGGATTTAGTGGAGAGTTTGATGTAGAGAAATAAGGGGTTGGGGTGGTTATCAAATATTCTGTTCATCTTTTTTTTCTTTTTTGTACTTTCCCCAAAATTCTTCCATTCTCTTGCTATTTTTTCTCTTCATTTCTACCGAATTTCTGCTCTCTTTCACCCTTTATCTTCTTGATTTCTCTTTTCCCACTCTGCCTCGTGTCGCTCCACGTTTGTCTGCGATCGTTCGATAAGTTTTAGATAAGTTATTTGTCTCTATTTGTTAAGTTTATTCTGAAGTGTTTTGTTTATGCCAATTAGGGAATGATTTAAGGGCTCGTAATCACCAATCGGAGTCTTAGTTTGTGTCGGAATTAATGTTCATTGGTTGAAGGTAAGGTTTAGTCTCATATGGGTTAAAACCTCGATACGAGTTCGATTTGGGATCACGTTATGTGAGATAAAATTAGTGTTATTTGTTCAATTATAGGTTTTGGAGTGCTCGGGGACTGTTTTAGCATCAAACAAAACCAGGTGTGTACCCAAAACGCAGAAAATGGGATTCGGCACAAAGTTGAAATTGCTTGCTGTTTGGATAACAACAATAGGCTAAATTTGAAAAATCACCATAAATTGTTGAAATTGAATTAGAGGTTGAAAAAAATATGGAATTAAATTTTATTGAGTATAGTTTCTCATAGAAGAAATGGTGTAAGTAATGAAATTGTAAATCGTGAGTTATAATAAGTTTTGTGAGAAAATGTCAGAATGAATTCGAGTTCCCTTGTTCTGACTTTCGAAAATCATCAAAAATTGGAGAAAAATAATTAGGGGTTAAAATTTACATGTTTAAATTATTAATGAGTCTATTTTCAATAGAAACAAATGGTAACATCATTAAAATTTTGTACTAAGAGATAATTAATTTTTAGCAAAGAAAGGTCGAAGCTGTCAAATAGCAGAACATGGGTAAGATTGAAGATTTTACTGTACTTATTGGCTAAACCAAAATTTCTAAAAATTTTATGGTAGAAATTTACTTTAGTCTAGTTTCAAATGCATCAAACAGATCTTAATTTGGAATTCTGTAGCTCAAGATATAAATAATTTAGTAACAGTGACTCAAGTAGACTACTTTGAAGGAACATATAAGTAAATAGTAAAAAAATATGAATATTTAGCTAGCATAGGTTACATTAAAAATGGACCACACGGCCAAGGCCAATTTCGGCTGAGTGGGCCACACGGGCATGTGGGCCCACACGGGCAGGCCACATGGGCGTGTGAGCCCATTTTCACTGAATTGATTGCTAAGGTTGCACGGGTCTCCCAAGTCGACTGTGAACCTACTGTAGGGTCAGTAAGCATCACTTAGACCCCTAATTGTATGAACTGACTGTTTGATTTATATATGTGTTGAGCATGTTGATAGTATGCTTGTATACTGAACTGGTTATATGTATTAATGTCCTGAGATAGCATGTCATGACTTGTATGTTGCATTGCATGGGGTTGGGTTGATTATATTTGGAGGAACTGTATTGAAAGGCTCTTAAGCCTAACATACTGGTAGCTCAACTACAAATTATTGTTTTGTGCCGTATTCGGTACTATCTGGAGTGTAGGGATGGGTAGGTTGATTTGATCCCCATATGGAGTGTAGGGGTGGACGGAGATGGTGTGTAGAGGCTGGTTGGGTAGGACTTTGTTACTAAAAACTGCATGACTGCTACTGATACTGTGCTGGGCTAAGGCCCTACTGCATATTTGATATTGTACTGAGATGGGCTAAGGCCCAAACTGTTACTAATACTGAAAAAGGGCTTAGGTCCAGGACTGCTTTAACTATGCATTGTGATTTGCTATTGTTTGTTTTCTATGGGATTACATACTGAGTTTTCGTAAACTCACCCATTTTTTTAAATGTGCACAAGTAATACCCAGATTTAGACGGATCGATGTGGCGGAAGACTCGGCGGTGACCACAGTTTTGGACTTTCATGGTTTTTAACCCATATTTACGATAATTGGTTTTATTTCTATTCTATTTTTACTGGCTAAGTTTTTGGGTTGTAATTCGACTTCCGGACTTTGGTTTGGGGTGTTACAACCCAAGCAAGCCGAGAGAAACGGCAATGACACTTTCTTGGTATTGTTTGGGATTGATCTTGGAGTTCAAGATTTCAGATTTGGGGCTGATTTTAATGAGGAAAAATGACAGCCAATATGGTGGAGAATATTTTAACAAATCTTGTGGCAAAAAGAAAAAGAAAAGAAAGATATGGTAAAACTAGGTGTAGGCGACGACAACAATTGAGGAAATGAAAAAAAATTAAAATCAAAGAGAATGAGAGGAGGAGAGGAACGGCTAGGGCAACGAGGAGGGGGATTAAAGGCTGATTATTAGTGAAAATTTAATATTTATACCTAGGTTAACTAGGCTTGGATGGCCCACACATTAAAACAAGGGGTTTTTGTCAAAAAGTTAAATTATTTTCATGGGAAGGGAATTGAAATTAGGACCTTAAGGATAAATTCACTAATGTTTAACCATCAAACCAATAACTTATTCTTGATATAATTTGAAATATTTATTTTAAAAAATAAGGCATGTCACATACTAGGGTTTAAGGCAAAATTTGCAAAATAATAAAAATGGTGAGAGAGAAGGGATTTGAACTTGGGTTTCAAGGAACATTTCACTAACACTTAACCAACAAACCAATACCTCGTTTATTTCCTAAAAATGCATAGATAAATTTCAAAAATTAAGGCATGACCACTCTCTCTCGATTCACAAACCCAATTCTACTAACCCTTGATTTTTGGGATGTTACAAAATGAAACTGAATAAGCATTATATATGCTTAGTAAGTTCAATATGAAATTTACATAACATACCTTGATCTCAAAATAATTTAAGTAATTAAATCAATTTGGTAATCAGTATGGAATATTTGGCATACTTGTACTTTCATATTCATTTCCATAAAATGACCAAATTGTTAGTTTCCTCAAACATCAAACTTTTATAAAGCAACTCACTTATATACGTACAACAATTCAATATAGCATAACATGAAACTTCTTTAACATCCTTAAGCATTCTTGTACAAGTCCACAAAACAACCACAAGTTAGTACATTGGCAAAGTAAGATCAAAGTATTCAAATCAAAATTATGTGCCACCATACTAACTATTTTAATGTTGTTCTCACATTTACATTTTATAAACATATCAACCAAGCTCATAATCACTCTTCCCTAGCATTTGCACCTTTAGTGCATTTGTACACTTCCAACCCTATATAAAACATGTTCAAACACATTTCAAACAATACATTTTAAATAGTTCAAATCAATTCAATCCAATATCAACTTTTCAATACTATATGCATAATCAATTCAACATTTAACCACTTTAAAATATAAAAAAGTATATCATGCAAAATTATACTACTGCCCCTATTATCCAAGCTGAATGTATTTATAAGTATACGTTAGGTTATCTGTCCGACCTCAACCTTTTAAAACAACACCAGATTACTCGTCTGACCTAAATTTGCATCCCAAGTATCTCTGATATATCAATTGCTTGTCCAAGCTGAATGTATAATTGTGTCAGGTTACTCGTTTAGGCTAAACCTTCAACACGACATTATGTAACTTATCTAAGCTAAACCAGATCACATGTATCTTGGTATATCTGTAACACCCCTAACCCGTATCCTTCTCCAGAATAAGGTTATAGAGCATTACCGGAGTTTACAAATTAATTTTCAAACATTTCATTTCATCAAGCATTCATAATCATATATTTTCCTCCTCCTCTCCATTCCACATCCTTAATGTATATAACATGCTTATATGTAACATTATCTATAATTTCACCATTTATTTATATATTCATTCAAAGTTGTCCACTTGCGTCATAGTCACTAAATTATTTATATCTTGAGCTACAGAAATTCAAATTGAGATCCATTAATTTTATCTGAAACTAGACTCACATATCTTCCTACCATAAAATTTTTAGAATTTTTGGTTTAGCCAATAAGTACAGTTTATTCTTTAAAGTCGCCTCTATTTTGTTGTCTAACAGTTCTGACCCTTCTTCACTAAACCTTAATTATCTCCTTGTACAAAATTTAGATGATATCACTGTTTATTTCTATTGAAAATAGAATCTCTAAGGATTTTAAAAATATAAATTATAACCCATAATTATTTTTTTACAATTTTTTATGATTTTCCAAAGTCAGAATAGGGGAACCCAAAATCATTCTGACCTTGTCTCACAAAATCTATTATATCTCATGATTTACAATTCCATTACTTACACGTTTATTCTATGAGAAACTAGACTCGGTAAGCTTTAATTCCATATTTTTTTAATCCTCTAATTTCATTTCCACAATTTATGGTGATTTTTCAAATTTAACCTACTGCTGCTGTCCAAAACTGTTTTAGTGCAAAGTGTTAATTACTAAGTTTATAACTTACTTATTCCCTTTCTCTATAATATTTCCCATCACTTTCACTTATTTCTCTTCACTAATATATCAAGAACCTAAGACTTTATATAAGAAAACTCTACTATAACGTCTTTTCCACGCTATTTCAATACTATCAAACTTAAAAATATATTGAAATCTCAATGTTCTTACCTTGTCCTATTGATTTCAATCTTTAACTTGATTTTCTCTCTCCTCCAGCTTCAATTTCTTGAATCCAACTTGATATTCTAGCTCCCCATAGTCTACTTATTATATTTCTCTCTTGATGGATATGGAAATTCTTTTGATTTCTAGGTGAAAATGGTAAGTTTTTGGAGGAAGGACCAAATTGTAAAAAAAGCAAAACTTTCCTTCTTTCTCTATTCTCCTCACGTTAGATGCATGGAAGATGATGGGTTGGTTTCTTTTCATCTTTCTTTCCACATATATATATACTAAATAAATTAATAATAAAATATTATTTAAAAATCAAATTAAAATATTAATAAACTAATATTTATTTAATTAATTAATCTAAAATATCACCAACATCATCATTGCCTTCTAGATTTCTCTCTCTTCTAATTGACCATTTTGCCCTTTATGTTCTTTTAAAATTCCATCCTTGAGTCATCACTTAATTTGGTAAAATTACGATTTAGTCCCTCAAAATTCTTCACCTTTTCAATTTGGTCTTAATTCATCCATTTTTTCTTGGTTTCTAGATTATTCTAACCTTAAACTATTTGCACTATTGGTCCTTTAACTTTTTCATATTTACACTTTAACCCCTTAAATTTTGAGTATTTACTCTTGGGCCACAAAACTTTTCTCACTTTTGCGATTTAATCCTTTCTTGAATTAATATGTCATAATATACTTCTCAATGTTGACATAACTCAAATTTACCCTTTTTATCACTTTATTTCCTTATTTTACTATATCAGGAATATTATCTTACTTTCTTACTGTAGTAATTTTTTTTTTGGGTATTACAATATCAATTGCTCGTTCGAGCTGAAAATATATATTCATGTCAAGTTACCCGTCCGGGCTAAACCTTTGAAGACACATCAATTTGCTTGGCCAGCTAAAAATATACATGTAAGGCTACACATCTAGCTAAACCTTTAAAACAACAGCAGGTTACTCGTCTGAGCTAAACCTGTGTCACAAGTCTCTTCGAGTCTCCGACAAATATTGGATCTCGAAAATCATCGGAATAAACATATAACCTTGTGCGCAAGACTTTATTAGGTTCATTGGGACAAATTTCAACAATTCGTACTATTTTAAATTCTTATAACCGTATACACACTTTTCACAATTCAAATAGCAATTCAAATACATTTTAAACCTTATAACATCATTATATACATATCATTCGATCACATAAAAATTTCGCAACCATTCTATATCACGCATCTATTCATATTTAAAACTAAAGAGAAAATAAAAAATAATACAAACATATCGTGAATTAATAAAGTAAACCCCATATGAACTTACCTGACAAAATCAATGACACACAAAATGTCGAGGATTAACTCGCAAAATTAACTTTTCCTTGATTATCCCCCGATTAGCTCAAATCTTGATCTATATAGTAAAACCTCTATAAAATAATACGTTTGGGACTCGAAAAATTATTATTTTATTGAGGTTATTAGTTTATCAATAAATGAAAATTTTATTAATTTATCGATACATTAATATTTATTAATTTAAAGAATATTTCATACTTTATGCATGGGTTTTTTATCAAAATCCAATATGCATGTAGGTGCAATGAATTAAAGTTAATTGGTTCATGTAACAAAAAAAGAGTTAATTAATTGGCTCATGTAACCAAAAAGAAAAAAAGTTAATGGTTTCAAAATCCAATACGTATATATTCATTGGATAGATTAAAATTTTTATTATAAATAAACATATGTACATATCAAAATATTGTAATTCCTGTAATCTTTTCCTCCATGGCTTCCCATTTGAAAGGTGTAAAAAAGTCTACATTGACAGATGAGATGAGAAAAGCATTATGTGAGTACAAAAATGAGCATCCCTCTTCAAGTCAAAAAGATTTGCAACAGTGGGTTCAACAAACATTTGATCTCTCTGTTAGCCAATCAATAATATCAAATACTCTTAAAAGGTCATCTGAATATTTGTCAAAAGAGATAAAGAATAGCAATGTTAAAAGGCACAAATCAACCAAATATCCCAATTTAGAGAATGTGTTGTATGAATGGTTTCTCCAATATCAAGAGAAAGTAAACATGACTGGAGAAATGATTTAAACTAAAGTAAAAGAGCTTTTGTAAAAAATGTATGGTGATGCAAATTCTGAATTTAACTTCTCAATTGGTTGGCTAGAACGGTTCAAGACAAGACATGGGATTAAGTCTTATAGAAGATTTGGTGAAAGTGGTTCAATTATTATGGAGAATATTGAATATGCTTTACCTCAAATAAAAGCTAAATTGAAAATTTTTTATTGGAATGATATCTATAATATGGATGAAACAGGCTTATTTTATCGTTTGCAAGCATATCATTCACTGGCTAGAAAGCAATTAGAAGGACGAAAAAAGGACAAGGAAAGACTTACTATTGTGGTTTGTTACAATAGAGATGGTTCAGATAAAGTTCCTCTTTGGGTTATTAGTAAGTTTTCTAATCCTAGATGCTTTAAACATGTGAATATTGACAATCTTAGTTGTCATTATCGAGCCAACAAAATAGCATGGATGATTGGATTACTTTTTAAAGATTGTGTTCGCTGGTTTGATGCTAGAATGACTAGTAGAAAGGTGTTGCTTATAGTAGACAATTGCCCATCCTATCCCAAGGTTATTGAAGGCTTGAGAAACGTTGAATTATTCTTGCTGCCTCCAAATTCAACATAAAAAATTCAACCATGTGATGCTGGAATTATTAGAGCAGTTAAGATTTATTATCAACGTCGCTTTTATTCTAACATCTTGGAACGTTACAAGAAAGGAGAAATAAATCTTGAAAAGACTAATGTATTGCATGCAATCCATTTTATTAATGTTGCTTGGAATATTGATGTGAAGCCTACAACTATTGCAAATTGTTTCCGACATTACAAAATTTGATTCGAGGAGGATATGCCTCTCGAACAAGAAATTGGTGATGTTGAAGGCATTCATAAATTAAAAGAAGTAATTTCTGATTTACACTATAGAAATGTCATGGATGAAGATATTATTCAGGGAGTAATGGATGTGCTAGTTGATGACTAGCAAGATCCAGATGAGAGTAGTGTTTTACCACATGTTTCTCTAAAAGAGGCTTTTCTAGTTGTGGATACCTTGAAGAATTATTTAATACAACAAGAGAAGAATATACCAGATTTGGTTTATGCCCTTCTAAAAGCTAAAGATGAAATTGTATTTGATTCACATGCAAAGAAGAAGCAATTAACTATAAATGCATATTTTAGTAAAGAATAAAATTGAAAAAAAATAGGAGTTGTCTAGAAAGCACTTTAGTTTTATGTATTGTATATAAAATTTTCAGTATATTTAATGAATTATTATTTTATATTTCCATTGGGCCCTTAAGGACTTTTCTAGAAATTATTATCTTATGTATTTAGTGAAGTTATGATTTTATCCCTTGGCCCAAGTCGGGATGAAAAATTATTATTTAATTGAGATTATTAATTTATCGAATATTCATTTATTGAGGTTTTATTGTATAATAATTTATTTCAATTTATCAATTTCAAACATCTCAAAATAGCCTATTGTAATCATATATTAATTCAATTTTATTTTTCAAATATGCCTTAAAGTTTTGAATTTTATTCAATTTATTCCTAAAACTAAATTAGCTATATTTTTTCAAATTTGAGCTCGATTTTAAACCAATTTCAATCTCATTCATCTATAGCCCTCTAGAAACAATAATTATAGAAATTTCATATCAACTTTGAAATATTTACATTCAGTCCTTAAACTCAAAACTAACAAATTTATTTTTACAAATTAGTCCTATTTCATTTCTAAGCTCAACATTCATTTATTTAACATCAAAAGCTTCAAAGAACAACAATGGCAACTTCTCTAAACTTTAATAGATTTTTTATTTAAACTCGAGTTAGCTAGATTAAGTTATAACGATCTCAAAAACATAAAATTTATAATAAAAAAAACAATTAAAAATTTGCTCACCATGAAATTTTATAAAGCTTTGCCGAACTCGGTTCCTTGGCTATGGAAGAATCAGTCAAGAGGAAGAAGAAAATAAGACTTTCTCTTTCCTTTCCCTAAAGTCACTTTTTGTTTCTTTTAATTTCCATTATTATTTTAACTTAAATGTACTAATTAATTAAGCTTTTACCATCCACTTAGTCCAATTAACATATAAATCCTTGAATATTTATTCATTAAGCCCTTTTAACTAATAAAATCTATAGTGATTAACTTTTATGATTTTTACTATTTAGTCCTTATACTCTAATTAACCATCTAATCAAAAAATTTCCGAACCAAAATTTAATTCACCTATGTACAAATCATGTAAATATTTAACAAAAATATTTACAAGCTCAATTTATGAAAACGAGATCCCGATACCTCATTTTTCAAAACCACTAACTTTTGAACCGGTACACTTATACCTTGACTAACTTTCCAAATAACCAAAATTATTATACCAGAATTAAGTATAATATTGTAATAACCACGTAAATATTAATAAATAATATTTACAAACTCGATCATCAAAAAATGGAGTTTTGAAACTACTGTTTTTGGTACCTCTCAAAATAAAGTTGTTACTCAATTGGACTTGATAGACGACATATTAGTCTTTTAATCGGTTTACTCATTTTCGATTAGACTAAGGACATTTTTAGTTTCGTCTACTAATATAAGTTTTCTTTTTGTATTACGATTCGACCACGTAATACCACTTAATATTAGTTTAAACATCAAACAACCAATGTGTGCACAAATTACATAAGGACAATCATCCCCAAGTCCAACACCCACAACGTTGACTAGTTTTTACACTGATCTTTTATTTCATTATATCAAGTTTTACACTCTTAATGAATCTCATTCCTATCTGATGGCGTGATTCCAATACATAATCAACCTCCGCTTAGTAAATTACCCCCATCGAAATGTACGTATACGAAGAATTGATTATTCATATTTTATACTAAATTTGTTAAAAAATCAAAAATCAAAAAGTATATCATTAGTTGCAACTAAAACAATTTATACAATTTAAATTCAAAACCCTGTTGTACTATAAATCACATGACATATATAAAACCCTTAAAAGATTAACATAAAATATAAAAATTTCAACCAACATCTGACATTACACTAACTTATTCTTTTATAAAAATCAATGTTTTGATATTAAATTGGTTTTTTTTTTTTTTTTGAGAAAAAGTTTGGACATCGTTATTGAACAAAATGGCATTGTTTTACAAATCAAACAACAAAAGAAACAACTAAAAGAAGGAAACCTAGAAACGCCAGTCGCACCCATGAGCTTCACCGTCTACAAACCAGATTATCAATAACTGAAAAGTTCCACCACTCCATCTCTGTCTATATCCCCTGTAAAATTTGAGTGATTGCCATCATCTCTAAGTATCCAAGTTCACAATAATCATTCCCAAATAGCTTTCAAGCTGTAAAGGATCGTCAGTCACCAACTCATTTGATGTCGCCATTGGCAAAGGCATTCCGGTAGTGAGCAACGGCTAAGGTCAGGCGTATTATCGGGTGAAGTGTCGTAAGATCCACCTATTCCCTCAATGACGAATTTCCTCATGCACAACCTCCAGTACCGCCTCTGGTCCGTCCTCCACCCACCATGCATCACATTTTTGGCATAATCCTTCCTTTTCCATCAGGTGAGAAGCACGATTCCCTTCTCTTTTGACATGTTGAAAACAACAAAACTCAAATGCTAAAGAAGTCGGTTTCTCCTCCCAGATATACTGACTAACTTCCGAACAATGAAGGCCACATGATCACAGCTTCGAGATGACCATCAAAGAGTCACCTTCGATTTCCACCGCCTTAAAACCCATATCCTTAGCGAATTAAATTGCTTGTAGCCCAGCCCATGCTTCGGCACTTAGCCGATTAGAAACATTGGGATTCCAAATGCATGTCACTCCCATGATTAATCCAGAAATATTTCAAATGATAGCCCCTGCACCAGCAGAACCTAAATGACTATAGAACCCCGCATCAAAGTTAGCTTTGACAAAAGGCTCCATCGGTTTTCTCTATAATCTCAAGTCAAAACCTGGCTGATCTAGTTGACTGTTGAAAAGTGTTTCCAATTTACGAGACTGGCTTAGTGCAAAGGTAACTACATCTCTCGATGTCTGTCGTATTCTTTCATGTACTAATAGGTTACGTGAAAACCATACTACCTATATAGTGACTATGATTGTTAAGCTTGCTGTAGGAGAGCCACCAACAAAAAGGTGTCAAAGCCACTCAACCAAAGAAGCCTCAGGGTGATCCACCGGCCAAGCAAAACCAAGGCCCAACCATATAGGTTGTACCATAGTACACTCTCGACAAACGTTAAGGGTAGTCTCGGCATCCATGCCACAGCCAGGACACATCGAATTCTCCCTAAGTCGACATAGAAACAAATTAGAGTTGTTAGGCACAAAATTGTTAATAAATCTCCATACCGTAATCTTGATTTTTGGTGACACTTGTAGTTGCCAAAGTTGTTTGTACAGATTCTGATTTCCTGAACGGACATCGTTGTAACTATCCTCCTCTAAACTCGAAAACCCTCGTAGAAATAGCCGATATTAGGTACGCACAATGAATTTCCCTAAGGTCTTAAGACACCTATAAAACCCCTACCCGATCCGTTTGCTGAATCCGAGTACGAAACATCACATTTGAACTAGGTTAATGTACTCATTTAGATCTCACTTTTTTAAAATCAAATTGTATTACCTATTTATTTAAAGAAAAATCTTTACAATAGAGACACAAATTTTAATCTAAAACTCACTGTCACAACTCCAAATTTAAAAGGATTTACATAATTACAACATAATGAACCCTGAGGTGAAGCCTCTCGTAATACCCCATCCTATGTGCATGACACTAAATTGATGTCAAATCTTTGAATTAACTCAGTCTAGCTTAGTCCCTCCTCGAGTTTCTTAGCACGCAAGTCTTACAACCACAGGTCAAACCCTTTTAAGTTCGGATGAACTTAGTGAGTTCCTTCATTACACAAAAATAGACCCCATCTCACAGGGGTTTAAGCAGAAAAAGCTTAATACAATTAACTCCCTGCTCATGCGGTAAGTTTCACTTAAACCCAATGTAGTAGGCTCAAATTTATTCCCAATCCTTTTCGTTGGCAAATAGATCATTAGGTGATTTCCTCCTAGGCAATCCTATCACTTTTGACTAGTTTCAATGGTTCCCCAAATGACTCTTTATATCTGTGGACTCTACCTTTTTTTACTTGTATTCTTCCTATCTTCCATTCATTAGTGTAGATTTTTCTCCCCATCATATATTTATAAGGTAATCCTTTAACCTACCCTCCTAATGGCCTTTGGGTATGTCCCTATTGACGATATTTCTAAATTTGTTTAGTCCATGGCAGACTCTTTTTCTTACCAAAGTCTCAGAGGACTTGCTGACATTCCATCTGTTACGATACCTAATAAGGTCCCATGCCACTTTGATGGTTTAAATCCTACTGGGATGAATGGTGGTTGAATTACTTCCTAGTAATTAGCTTTATTCGCGATACCATGCTTATAAATATAACACATCCAGCTTCTATGAACCACTTGGGCCTTCCATATCCAACAGTCGATCAACTGAGTGACCATTTGAGTTCACAATTCCTCTTAAGTGATGTTTCCCTACAGAACTAACCCTTTGGTGGTTACTTCGTAATAGTCCCTTAAAGAGGAATAGTCTTGACAGACATATCTATCACTCGGTCTATTTTTTCTAACACTTCTTTCAATTGATGGGTTCTAACCAACCCCTATTTACTAAGTCGTCTCTTTGGAATATCGACAATCGATCCTTCCTATAGAACTTTGGCCTCCTCGGGCCTCATATCGAGAGTGAATCCCCAATAACCCTCCAAGGTTTCCCTCTATCTTATAGATCCTCCTCGAGCACTTCTTGGGCAGCTCATATTGGCAGATCCTTAACTACGGTCTACTAGTAAAACCTCTTTCATTTCCTATATATAAGGCATTACTAGCACATCATTTCTCTTGTATGATCATCATTGGATTTTCACCCCTGTATCATACAGGCTTTCATGATAACGGTTTGGCAGACTATTCTCTTTCTCATTACACTTGCCTCGTTTGATGGATTCTTCAATATCCACTTGTCAACACTAGCATTATTCTCCTAACTTTTTTTCCTTATTTGCAAATTTGTCCCACTATTGCCTTCTTGTTTAACCACACATGTTTATTATCTTGGTGGACTACCCCGTGTTTACTGTCTCGGCAGACTTAATTGGTTACCATAGTTGAGCTATGATCTTACACCTTAAACCACTTAGAGGTTTCGCCCAAAAAGACCTTACTACCATCGCAGTGTTGATCTATGGAACCTAATAACTATCGACATCAATTTATATTGTATCTACCTTAATGCTCGAAAATCAAAGTGTCCCTCCACAAGGCCCAGAGTTTCGCACATCGCGGTTTGCTCCCAATAATCATGGATGGCAAAATCAAAACAGAATTCCAATTTCCCTATACCTTCACCTATTCATCCATTATGCCATTCTTAACCTTAATGCTCGAACACCACAGTGTCCCCTCCGCAAGACCCAAAGCTTCACTCATCACAGTTTGTATATAGCAACACAATATGGCGGTATCTAACAGAACCACCCTTTTTTCCTATTCCTAACTTCGTCTAACCCATCATTAATCCCCTTTTTCATACTACCACAATAAGCATGCAACTCATGCATTTCATAAATGAAATACCATGGAATCATAGTTAATTTATACATACTGAACTAAAATGGTGGATATATAAGTCTATACGATCTAGAACATACTTAGCCTTTCCAGGGTTAAAGTGCAGAAACTCACCTAATATTTCTTTCCCTTCTCAGCTTAGCCTTTCTCGAACGCCAGAGCTTCTATTTTTCTGGTAGCTAGGCATTACAACCAATACCATAAATTAAATTTAGTATTTTTCAACGAAAAATTTAATTTTCCAGAAACATGCAAAACCCTTAAAATGGTTCTAGAAATCCTTAACTTTATTTCCTAAACTTACAAACACCAAAGGTCTTAATACCTTACTTGTTCAGTGGATTCTCAATTTTTTTGACTCAACCCTCATGAACCACTCCATGCAGAGCTTCTCATAATTATCTCTACTTCGAAGCAACCAGGGAAGAAGATGAAGAAAATGAAACAAGTAATGAAAAGAATTCTCTCCTCGGGAAGTCATTTCCTAGGTATTTATAGCGCTTCTGGCTTAGTTATCAACCTTATAGAGACCATCCGTTAATAATCAGTATGCCTCACACTAAGGAACCAGTTCGTTTTAATCTAACCAAACTAGATTTGGAATTCAACTATTTCCAAACCAGCTTTTATATTTCTCTTATTTTTCAATAGAGACTACCAGCTTACGGTTTCTTTCAAGTTAAGCCCCAAATTGTTCCAAATTTTTGAGTTTAAAGGAAATTGAGTGTGACAAAACCATCGCAGCCTATCATTCAAACAATTATACGCTAACCATATGCTAAGAATTTGCCTAGCTTCTTGGTGAGTAAACAATGTCTACACCACATCCACTTTCCAAATACTAATAGAATTATGGATTAAATACATAACTTTTGCAACACTAGTAACCCTTGGGGATTCAACTTTGCAAGGCTTGTCACTCAAGAGCCATGGCATGTCCCAAATAGAGATCATCGTACCATCACCCACCGATCAACTGATTCTTTTGGAAAGGAGTCATTTTGCCGGCCAGATGCTTCACCAAATAACCAAAGGTTGATTCCCCAAATTTGATTCTAGAAGTTGTGCATGTGGGTAATACTTTTCTTTAAGAACTTGTGCCATTAAAAATAAAGGATCACACGCTAATCGCCAACCCTGCTTGGCCAACAACATGATATTGAACTTGGCAAAATTACGAAACTCCATACCTCCTACCTCCTTCGCAGCACAAAGAGTCTCCCATGTGCACCAATGAATTCCTTGTTGGGAGTGGGATTTCTACCACCAATAATGACCAATATTGACTCTAATTCCCTGCAAAAAAGAATTAAGCAGTAGAAAATAAGACATAATGTAACACCTTTTACCCGACTCGATCGCCGAGTCCGGGTACCAAATGTCATAATTAAAACTGTATTACCTAACAACATTTCTAACTTGACTTATTTACCAACTTAAACAATGTCAAATTTAATCTTTATTTACCATATAAATTTATTTCAATTTCTTAGTTATCAAACGCGTTCTAGGAATAAACATCCAATAAAACTTCTTATTCTACGAGTAACAAAATAAGTTGATTACAGTTTTTACAATCATTTTTGCTTTACTAGGCATAAATATATATTTACTGCGAACTTGAAACTTAGATTCAATTTATTTACACTTATTCAAACCTCAAGGCGTAGCCTCTAAGGGCGGCCCTCTATACGTATGATACTGCAACAAAACATCCACTTGGATTCCGCGAGATTTCGCTTGGTCCCTTCCCAATATTCCAATGTTAGCATTTTGATCATGCAATCAAAGCACATCACTCATAATTTTGAATGAACTTAGTAAGATCCCATACATAAATTATGGAATAATAAATCTTGATATTACAAGTAATAAGAATTTATACACATAAATAACTCTCTGAGTTTCATATAAGCTTTCGCAATTTATTTGGCATGGTCGACGTCTACACATCCTTCTTGAACGAATAGTACTCTCTCTGAAAACCCCTTTTCAAGACTTGACTTTTCAAGCTTCATCCCAGACTTTTATTCTACCTCACTGTTTAGACTCATAAAAAAATAGCCACGCTAATAGATATACCGATTGTCGACTAACTTTGGCGGACTTGCAAGTGTTTCACCAAAAAGATGGATTCTTACCCTGATTTCCTTCATTTCAAGTCGAGACTCAATATCGACTTACTGTATTATCCCAAAATTTACTTTCTTTTAACTTAGCTTGTGCATATACCCTTCCAGAGGAAACTCTTTTACTTACATCCTCGTATGTGGCCTTTGAATATAAGATTTGGCGGATAGTTTAAGCACTACACTTTTCTTGTGGAATTGTACTTGTAAGATAGTCTCACTAGACTTTCCTTTTCAAGATAGCCTGAAAAGATATTCCCTTAATCAGATAGTCTTAATGGACTTCCTAGTAATAAATAATCCATTATCTCATCATTAGATCATATGAGACCAACTTCCCAACATTAGATAGTCCTCCTTTTCATTTGTTAGTCCCTTATGGACTTTACAAAATAGATAGTCCTTAGCGGACATTCCACTTAAGATTGTCCATGGCGAACTTCCCTTTTTCTAATGACCCTTTTGTGTCAAGAAACACTTAGAAATAGAATCTGATGCATTGTTTCTCTTTCTCATAGTTAATGTTGGCTTATTCGTTACCTCTGGTAGACTCTTAATGGCGAATACATATTTGCAATTACTCTAAAAGAAAACCCCCTTTTTTCCACTACCCACATACAAGACGCTTTCACACATTTCTCCTGCCTTTACATCTTAGCGAAGCCTCTTATCTGAAAGCTTGTCGACGCTCCCATACGCTTCATAACCGTTATGATGGAATTTTCATCATGCGAGTCACATAATAGATTTCACATATATGCCCTAACAGGCTTCCATGTTTACAATCCTAGCGGACTTCATTTTTCTATAAGTGTAGACTTGTTTCCCACTAGATCATGCCATGGCTAGCCGTGAACTTTCGACTCTAGAAAGTCAATAGACCATTTCCATGGTGCCACTCCGTAAAGCCAATAGATCATTCCTATGATACCGCTTGGTAGAGCCAGTAGATCACTTCCATGATACAATTCCATAAAGCCAATAGATCATTTTCATGATGTTGCTCCAACCGGTAGATGATTTAACGAATCAAGCTTTCTAAAATCCTCTTTGTTAATTTGAACACCTAAATGTTCACCCATAATGCCGAGGCATTTCATATTGCAGTGACTCCAGTTCTCATTCAATCCTTTCATTCCTCCATTATGTCAATTTTCCTATTTTCAACTAACCTGTCAAATAATTTCCTCTGTACTCCTCATTTTATAAACATACATTTCACGCACAACATTACATTAACTATTACAACATGGAGTATGCCACATGTCAGTTTATCGATACATAACCATATCAAACATTCAAAGAACATTTTTTTCAAACACTCATATAATTGCACAACCATATGCATGCATAACTTTTCCAATCAACAACAACCATATATAGTCAAATAACTCAAATTGAACTTAATGTAAAACATATAAGCAACACAACAACCAGAACAACACCAAAATAGTGGAGTATAAGAACTCACCTACTACCATTCTTCCCCACCAGCTTAGCTTTTCCAACAACCAGTCTCCTCCATCCTAATTAGCTAAGTATGACAACAAAAAATATACCAGTTAACCCGAAGGCATTGATGATTTAAAATCCAAAATTCAAAAACTTGCAGAAACATTTTAAATTTTATCGAAACTCTCAACTTTTTTTTCTCAAATCCACGAGTACTGGAAGATTAGGAACCTTACCAGCTCATCAGATTTCCATCATTTCAAAATCAACCCTCATATTCATCACTTCATGCAGAGCTTTCCTTAAATTTTTTCTTCCTCAGAATAGCTAAATAAAAATATGAAGAGGAGAAGAAAATGAAATAAAATTTAGAAGAATTTCCCCTGTAATAACACTTCTCAGCTATAAATAATCTTACACACACGGCCACCTAAAAATCCTATCAAAACCAGCGGTCGACATCATTATGTTTCCCACTTAGGAACCAATCAATTCCAACATAATTGAACTAGAATTAAAAGTCAACTATTTTCCATTCAGCCACTAAAATTTTTAAATTTTACTGCGGAGGTCACCAAACCTACAGTTTCTTTCAATTAACTCTCAACTTTTATCTAAATTTCAGACCTCTCTTAAAAATCAGATGTGACACATAATATATGCCAGAATGGATTGCAGAACCGACTTTATAAAAACCTCTTCTCCTCCACTTGGCAATCCCACCCTGAATCCGTTAATGGTATAAAATGCCACCTTCTTATTCTGCCCCACCACAATCGACATACCAAGATCTCGAACTCCCAACTCCAACAACATACAATCTTACGTCATAGCATCAACATTGGGACTGAAGCAAATAAGAAACTTATCAAAGTTAACCATCTGATCCGAAAACCCTTCATATTTGTTAAGAATACTTTTAATATGACATACCCCTGCCAAAGTAGCTTCACCAAAAATTAAACTTTCGTCCGTAAAGAATAAATGGGAGACTATCGGCTCTGATCTCAAAGCCTAAACACCCTTCACTAATCTATCTCGAGTAGTCATCCGCAACAAAGAAGAAAGTCATTCACCATAAAAGGGAAATAGAAAGGGGCTCAATGGATCCCCCTTCTTAGACCTATCGTCAGAATTATATGTAACTGATCGCACATAGTGCAAAACGAGATCCACCCATGTTGAGGCAAAACCAAATTTAGAGAATTGGTTGTTGTGGATAGACGCTAGCTATTTAAAAAAGACGGTGAAAGATCAAGTTGAAATTGGAGGGAAATGTTGAAAAATATAGTAGAGATTGGAGGAAATAAATATGGGGACTCCGGCAAGCTCAGATCAGCCAGGAAGATGCGATCAAGAATACGATATGCCAAAGACGATTGCAAGAATGAATTTCACTGATGGAAGTACAAAATGGGAAAGGAGAGGAAAACGATTCAGATGCTTGTAGTTTTCATCACTTGGTGAAAGTTTTAATATGTATACATTGTATTAGTTCATTTTAATTACATATCTAAGACATTGTGGAATGATTGATGCATAAAAATGTTCAAAATATATATATAATTACTTTTTTTCACTATTTAGAGTAATAAATAATAAAAAATAAACTTTTGTCGAAACCATTTTTTTGAAAAACAAAAATTTTAGATTTTAAAAAATGAAAATTGGGAGTCGCCACCAATCTTTTATTGAGGTGTGATTGGGTCACCTAAAAACGATTTTGGTCTACGATTTTTAGAAAAACGGGTCCGGGAGTCGGTTACGTATGAGGAAGGATTAGCAGCCTCATTACGCCCAAAAATTGGTACCTAGTTAATTAATTAATGTCTTAATATTGAAAATTTGAAAAATATAATCCTTAGCAAAAACTTAAAAACGCTACGTATTAAGACCCTTATCATTTCAGAGAAAGAAAATGCCACACCCAATGCATTAGGGCACGACATTCTAATTTCCTCAAAAATGAGTTAGGCCAGAATACTCGTGTAATAAAAATTTAAAAGAATATCCATTTATTCAAGATTTAAGAAATCGCGGCCCAATACGTTAGGGCACAATTCCTCCAAAATCCCAAACTTGGAATATTTCCTTTATTATTTTTTAGAAAAAATCTTCATTTCGAGAAATTAATGCGTCACATCCAATACGTTAGGACACAACGTGTTGAATTCCCAATAATGATTTCTTATTTTTTGATTAAAGAGAAATACTCGATTGTTAGATTTAACGAAGAAAATCGGAACCCAATACATTAGGGCTCAATTTCCTTGAAAATCCTAAATACGAGTATTATCTCTATTTTGAAAAGTTCTATTTTAAATTCAAGTAAAAGATGATGTAATGTTATATTGAATGCGTGTGATAGTCACAATAACAAGTACAACAATTGTATAGAAATAATATAAACAATAAATAAACAAAATTGACATAAAAACATGCTTTTAAAACATAAATAAAAACATAATATCGATAAACAAAAGAAGGAAATAAACAAAACGCATAAAGAATAAAAAGGTACATAATATATTTATTGAAATTATGAGGAAGAAAAAAAACAAGCACAAGATTTACATATAAAATTTTGAATTATAAAATTTATATAAATATATAATGCATTTATGAAATAAAGAAAAATATAAAAAAATATATAGATTAAAATATGTATTAAAATATATATGTATGTGAGCATTTTAAAAACATAAACATATACACGTATATAGATAAATATAAAAATATTTATTTTAAAAATATAACAATATATTTACATATACATATATATATAATAAATCTGTACATATATATATATAATAATTACATATATACATAAAATAATGATTACTCTATATTAAAAAAATAAATATGCGTGTAAGAAGATAAATGAAAATTAATGTACATTATCAATTATGGGAATAAAACAAAATAGTAATAATAAAATAATAATGCTAAAAGGTAATAAATTGAGTAAAAAAAAAGTCACATTGTAATTGAAATCGAATTAGCAGGCAACAAATGGGATTAGAAGTAAAATGAGGGACGAAAATGCCACACGCGAATGACATGGGGTCCAGATGGGCAATAACCCAACTTCCCAAAACGCTGTGTATTGACATAGGCTAAAGTGAATAAATTGAAAATGAACCGGGTAAATTTAAAAAATAGATCTGGAACAATGTGAAAACACCGAGGGGTAATCGCGCAAATTACCCATTTAGGGTGAAAACGCGCGGACCCAACCTGCGGGTCGAGTCGACGCACGAACCCACCCCCAAACCGAACGGTGTCGTTTTGCCCTTAGGTTTTAAAACAGTTTTCTTCCTTTTTTTAAAAAAAATATTTGCAGTAGCAAGAAAAAAAATAAATAAATAAATAAAAATAAAAAACAAATGCTCTCTGCTAGGGTTTCTTCTTAACCCATTTTGCATCGCCGTTCGCCTATGCCAACACTCTGATCGCGACGGAGATGGCAACCATCCGACGATTTCGACGAAAAAAGGTAAAATCTTTTTCCTCCTTTCTTTTCTTCGTATTTTTAAGCGGAATAAATAAATAAAAATAAAATAAAAAAAACGAAACTACGAATGAAGAATACCAAATGGAAAAAAAATAACCTTCTGTGTTAAAAAATTTTGTATCTCCCGCTATTTGAACTCTCTGTGTTGCAAAAATAATAGCTTTCTTTTTATTGATCCCCTCCTCAATGAAGGGAGAGGCCTCTATTTACAGCTGAGCCTCCCCAAATCCAACGGTACAGATCAATTATATCAACGGCTAAGATTAAAGGGTATCTACAAATTAAATCTCTAAGATTACAAAATCATATCTTCTAAGATTGTATATATCATATCTAAGATTGCATATCATATCTAAGATTGTATATCCTCGAAAATTATGTTTCCATATGTGAGCCGGGCTAAAATTGGGTATTACAACTTTAATTGTAAAATTTGACTTTAAACTTCAAACTTTATCCAATGTAAAGTTAAGCAACTTTAAACTTTAAAATAGATAAAATTTAATAAACAATAAAAGAAGTAAACAACTTATATAACAAATAAACAAGAGAAAAAACCCTTAAAATATTCAACTTTATTTTGACCCCATTTATTTAATCTCATTTAATATTTATAAATATTTTTATATATTAAATAGTTTTTACAAAATATCTTTAAAATTGAAATGATACATCAAAACGGTCTATACTAATATATATTAGTTATAGTAAAACATCCAACGATGCAATACTGCCTACTTTAAGTTCAATTCATCGGAATAGGTTAGCTAATATTCTTCTTCTTCTTTTCTAATTCTTCTTGTTCTTATATTTGAGCTTTATTGGATTTGGGTGCTTGACATCTCTCAATAATACACTTTCAATGTAAATAAAAACATAAAAGTAATATATATTTATAAAAAAAGTATATAAAAATTAAATAAGAGTTGAAATAATAAAATTGAAATTTAAAGATTACAATATCTTAAATTTAAATATCATAATGTGTAGTTTTTTAAAATTTTATATAATGAAATAAAAAAAAGATAAAAATAATCTCATAGTAAATAAATAGAATGAGTTTTTAGTAATTAGGATTATGTCAATGAGATACACCAACTAAACTATACAATTAAATAATAATATATGGATATATAAGAAAGGATCCTGTGAAACAAATATATTATTCATTTTCAATAGTTTAATGTCACATCAATAGTTTCATCCTTTTCAGGATTTTCATTTGGATTTGATTTTTTTCAAGATAAAAATGTTGATGTGGCATTAAACTATTAGAAAAGGGATACAGATGACTTGTCGTCACTATTTCATACAATCCTTTTCCATAGATATAATATATTAAAAAAGAAGGGTATATTAGCTCGATTGATATGAGTATTATTGCTAGTACAAGAAAATGTGGGTTCGAGTGCGCTAAAGCGCATTATCCTCCTATTTATGGGTTGGAATGGGCTATGAATAGTTCTAAGCATTATATAAAACAAAAAAGATGGGATCAGAATCTATAATGAGATTATTAAAAGAAAAGATAATAATAAATTTAGCTTTTAATGTTTAGAATTTTTGTCAATTTGGCTCTATTCATTTTTTTAGCCAAGTTTGAACGATAATTTTTTAAAAAAAATCAAATTGCTTTTATTGAACAGAAATGTTGACTAAAATATTACTTTTTTAATGAGTTGGCGTCACAGCCCTTGTGGCAGCCCACGTGCAATTCATGCTAACATGATACTATTTATTTTATATGTCATGTCACTAAATAAATTAAAAATTATAAAAATATTCAAAAAAATTCGAAAACAAAAGTTCATAAAAGAATTTTAAAAGAAGGCATGAAATATATGTAAATTATCATGTGAACGGTTATATTTAAAATTTTAACATTTTAGTTCATATTTCTGTTAAAAAATCAATTCAATTTTTTTTTCAAAAGATTAACGGCGAAATTTGGCACTTAAAAAAAATCACAAAATTTAGCTAAAAGTTTAAATATTAATAGCTAAATTCGATATTATAATTAAAAAAATTGATTGCATTTCCATTTAATCCAACAAGAAAAATAGAGTGTTGGGAGCTGAGTTTAGCAGGAAATGTGGTTGTTTAGCAGGAAAGGGGCGTCTGGGTTTTCAGCTTCTTCTACAGCTGAAGAAGTTACACAAGGGATTGACGGCACTGGTCTAACCGCCGTCGTCACAGGTCCTTGCTTTTTTTTTATTTTGGGTTTAGAAATTTTCGTAAAATCTACTCTCTCTCTCTCTCTTCTTTTAATTATTGGAAAGAATAATTACTCTTATATCTGCAAATAAATATGTTTGGAGATGTTAACTTATGTTTTTGGATATACTTCACTGCGCTTGTTAAAGCTTCACCAACATAAAAGTCATTAGTGTGAAATAAGGATAAAATTTGTGATGAAATTGCATCAGGGGCATCAAGTGGTATTGGCACTGAAACCGCACGAGTTCTTGCACTGCGCGGTGTCCATGTAGTTATGGCGGTCAAAAATATGCCTACTGGGAGGGAAGTTAAAGAAACAATAGCTAAGAGAAATCCCAATGCCAAAATTGATGCAATGGAATTAGATCTGAGTTCATTGGCATCAGTGAGGAAATTTGCTGCTGATTTCATATCCTCTGGTCTTCCACTCAACATCCTCATGTAAGTGTATTTGCCAGTGTATGCTAATGTTTGTTATCTTTGAAAATTATTTAAGAGGAATATGTACTTTTTAAAGTAACAATGCAGGAATCATGGCTACACCCTTCATGCTTTCAAAAGATGGCATAGAATTACAGCTCGCCACAAACCACGTAGGTAAGGTTTCGTGAAAAGAGACATAGTAATGGTTAGATGCCTACTTGATTGTTTGAAATTTCGAAAGCAATGATTTGAAGTATAAACAAGCAAGAAGGAAAGAAAATGACAGAACAGTGCAATGAAGAAAATCTGTTTCCCTTGTTAGGACACTTCCTCCTAACACATCTATTGCTGGAAACCATGAAGAAAACAGCACAAGGAAGGACAGAAGGAAGAATTGTAAATGTCTCGTCCCGTCGTCACAAATTCTCATATCCAGAAGGTATTCGATTTGACAAAATCAATGATCAATCAGGGTAAGACCATCTATACATTCAATACTTAAATCATAATCAAATCACATAGTGGAAGCTTTTATATTTTATCCTAAATACCTCTTTGTGAATTGACAATTTATAGGTACAACAGCTTATCTGCATATGGCCAGTCAAAGCTTGCCAATGTCTTGCATGCTAATGAACTTGCAAGACGTTTAAAGGTGACTTCCATGTCCAAGGATCCTTATTACGTCAGTAACATTACTTTTAACAATTTAGTGGTTTTTTCTGTAGTTATATAATTTAAAATCTTTATATTTTTCTTAGCAAAAATTGAAATTATGGTTGTGCTTATAAAATGGGAAGTATGATATAAAGAGCAGGGTTGATTGAGTTTGGTTTGTTAATCGGTGTTATTTCATCTGCCACCTAGGACTTGTATTCTCGCATATGACTGAATTAGTGCACAAGAATGTCAAACAATGGAACTTATTAGATAAAGTACATGGTAGTCATGACAACCAAAACATGCTGTTATATTTTGGTGGTATGCTCTTTAAACAGGAAGATGAAGTGGCCATAACTGCAAATTCGCTTCACCCAGGTGCCATTGCAACCAACCTTTTTCGACATTCCAACCTTATCAATGGTATTGATTTACTTCCTCTCTTTCTTTCTTTCTTTTTTTTTTTTTCCTTCTAGGGTTGTGCATATTAAAAACAATATGGTAAAGTGATCATCTTTTTATGCTTCAAAGCTCCCATCATTGCAGTTCATTGTAAAGATGCTAGCTTTAAACCCAACCAGTTCGTGCGTCCACATAGTAAAACACGTGTTGTAAACCAAATATTCTACGATTATAATATGATGCATTTGACCGTCTCCCTTTCTCATCCCATGTACTATTATGGATGATGAGTCTCAAAATTGGAATCATGAACTCCATATAAGCATATACTCCAAGAGCCTGTTAGCAATTAATATGTCCTGTTTATTATAAGGTTGGTTTCCTCTTACTAGAGTAGCCCCTTTGTATTTTATTGAAACTGAGATGCTTTCAGTTTATATCAGCATGTACCCTTTATTTTGAATAGTTTTTACACTTATACCAAAGAAAAGGAGACGATTATGATTTATTTAATCTGGTTCTGATGTAGGTCTTGTTGGTCTTGTTGGTAAATATGTCATTAAAAACGTGGAGCAGGTATAGCCTTTGAAATTTTTAGCCCCATTTTGAAGTTGTGTAGAAAATGTATAACTACATGTTTGGATTGATTGAGGTGGTTTCAGGGCGCAGCAACCACATGCTATGTGGCATTGCATCCACAAGTTACGGGGAAGACTGGCCTCTATTTTGCAGACAGTAATGTAGCTGAAACTAGCTTACAAGCTAATGATAATGCCTTGGCAAGGAAACTCTGGGATTTTACTTTCACTTTGATCAACAACTGTCCTAACAACACTTGATAGGCATCAGCGAAATTTATACTTTTTTTTTTTGGATTTTTTTAATGGTTTTAGTGATTTGGATTAAGGTATTCCAAATTAAATTGAGTATGATATAGGAAAATACAATATATTTTCATTTTTCTGTGATTTTAAATCCATTGACCTACAGATAGTATTTAAGTAGTGGTTTAGAAACAAACATTAACCATTAAAGAAGGCATTTCAAGAGTAAAATTAGACAATATCAAATGTATCACTGAACACAAGAAGCCGGGAGCTGGAAAGGGTATTCAACAATCAAAACATCCTTGATTTGTTTCAACAATGGAAATAAACTCATTAAGTTATCAGACGGTATATTACAAGGATGAAGGAAGTAACTAAATGGCATTTAACCACAAGAAAACCAGTTCCTTTTCAACTAAACAATCATTTGCTTCTTCAACTGCACCTCTTTTAGTATATCAGACTTTTAAAGCCAAAAATCTCAAATTTTCATACTTATCCATTTAAAAGAAGTCGGATGACTGTTGAGGATCAAGTTCGCTTCTTTTAAGTCGATTAGTTGTAGGAGCCACCTTAAGTGTACCAAATTTCGAAATTTATCAAGCATTAGAAAACCCTCTGATCAATTTCAGTATGAATGCTCAAATGAATTGTTGTCTTTCAATAACACTAAAATAGTTTTTATAATAGAAATCCAGCTTTTTTCCTATAAAATTGTTGGTTTTTCCTTCTACTAAAGTATTCAAAATCGGACTGAGGGTGGAATTGGTCAAACCACTAATCTAATTGGTCCATCTAGTTCAATTAAATAAATTATTACATATTTTAGTAATAAAAAATTTGGTTCAACTGGTCCATACCAATTTTTGAGTCAATTGATCTAATGATTTTCTCCGAACCAATACCTTGACTAGTTCTTTATCCAACCAATTTGACCAACTAATATGGTCTGATTCAAACATCATTGCCTTTTATTAAAAAACTAAAATTAATTCGAAAAAAAAGATACAAATAAAATTAATTTTAAAAGATAAAACGAGTGAACAAAATGAAAATTTATTAAAGTTGGGTTGTAACCTCCCAAAAACTCCTTTGGTTGTAAAAATACGAGATAAAAATATTGGTGAAATAAGGTATAAAATTAAAGAAAGTATGTATTAAATTAAGAAAGGGTTAAATCATAAAAAATATGAAAAGTTTTGTGGCCCTAATGTAAATATTTAAAATTATGAGGATAAAAATAAATACAAAAATGTTAAGGGCCAAAAGTGCAAATTTACCATTTTAAGAAAATGGGTGAAAATTTAATAAATATTTTTAATGAATTTGAAATGGAGACTTATTGATATATAAAGTTGGAAAACCGAGATATGAACTAAATTGAATAAAGTAAAAAATATGGACTAAAGTGTAATTTTTCCAATTAATGGGTGAAGGACCTAAGTGTATTTTTTTCATTATTTGGAAAGATAATCATAAGGTTAGAATATCTAAATGATGAGGTGTAAATAAAAAGGGGGAAATTTGTGGAAATAAGGCTTGAAATGTCGTGGAATTTGATTGATTGATGGTACAAAGACTAAAATTGAAATAAAAGAAAAGTATAGAGATTTCTAGAAGGGAGAAAGGTGGGATGGCAGCAACAAGAAAGCAAAAAAAGAAATAAAAGGGGGAGAAGAAAAAAAACTAGATGAAGGAAAGCTTTGGATTAAAAACAGAAATGTTGAATTCAAAGGAAGAAAATAGGCAAGTACCTTACTGAATTCATGAAGGTTTAGCTTTATTTTTGATGTTAAAGTGAGATAAATTATTAAGAAGTTACTATGATGATTGAAGTTTAGAAGTTATGTGATTAAATTAAATTATTGTAAGATTTAAGTTTAAATAAAAGAAAGTGGTGAATGTCGATAGATAATGATATTTGAATACGATTATTATTATTGAGAATGGATAATGAAATAACAAGAATTTACTTAATCAAATCATGGAAGAGCAAAATGTTTCACTAAACAGTTTATGGACAGCAGTGGTAGTTAGGGGGTGAGCGTTCGATCGAATCGAATGAAAAAATTTCGAGTTAATCGAGTTGGCGAATCCTATTTTATCATTCTAACTCGATTTGAAATTTTCTCAAATCGAGTCCATTGAGATTGAATTCGAATCGAATCGAATATATTTATTCGAGTTAAATTTAAAAAATGATTTTTGATCTTTGTAATCACTATCACCCACTGTAATCAAATTTGTTATCAACTTTCATCTCCTCATAATTTATTTATTAATATTTTATATACTGGGTTAGCTTTTTTGCTCATTTAGTTACTTCAATTATCTTCTGATTTTTATCACTATGTATTTTGAAATTAAAAGATATATTAAATATAACAAATGTGATTTTTCAATAAAAGTTATCTTAAAGATAAAATGTGAAATTGATACCAACATAAAATTTTAACACAAATATTTTATGGCATCATTAATAATTCAATTTTAATAGAAATTTATAAAGATTTAATAGCATCATCAATAATTCAATCTTAAACAATACAATAATCTAAATAGCATTCCAAGAAATTTTTTTTTTGGATGATATTTTTATTTGAAGGTAAAGGGTGAAAAGTAAAAGTTTAAGAAGAAAATAAAAAGGGAAAGTAAATA
The DNA here is from genome assembly GCF_025698545.1 of Gossypium raimondii. Taxonomy (NCBI): domain Eukaryota; kingdom Viridiplantae; phylum Streptophyta; class Magnoliopsida; order Malvales; family Malvaceae; genus Gossypium; species Gossypium raimondii. The sequence continues at coordinate 28,714,395 of NC_068572.1, read as the reverse complement.
GGAGGAGGAGGGGAGGAATGGGTTTGGGGTAGATGAGGATGGGATGAGAGGGGAGTAAAAGTATTGGGAGAAAAGTAAAAAGGTTTGGGGGTTTGGGTAAAAATGTAAAATATTATAGTTTGGTATTCGGTTTGTTCGAATTATTTGAGTTATTCGAATTCGAAAAATAAACTTCATTCTAACTCGAAATTCGAAAAAAATCGAGTTGACTTGAATAACTCAATTTGTTTAACTCAAAATTTAATTTTTATTTTTATTTTTTCGAGTCGAATTGGGTTTTGCTCACCCCTAATGGTAGTACAACTTTGAAAATTTACCAAAAATTGTATAAATCGAGTTAGAGATTGAATCAAATATGAAATTAAATATTATTGAGTCTAGTTTTGCATAATAGTAACAGTGTAAACAATGCAATTGTTGATTATGAGATATAATAATTTTTATGAGACAAGGTCAATATGATTTCTAGTTCCCTATTATAAATTTGAAAATTCAATATAAATTGTAATAAAAAATAGGAAATGAAATTTATATGTCCAAAAGATTAATAAGTCTATTTTAAAGGGAAACAAACGGAAACATAATATGAGACTTTTAATGAAAGATATTTATTTTTTAGTGATTAAGGGTTAGAGCTGTCTAGCAGCAGAATAGTGGAAGATTGGCTTAAGTATGAAACACCCCTTACCCGAGACCATCGCCGGAATTGAGTAAGAGATGTTATCTAACTTAACTTACCAATTCGGAGCATAAAAATTTGCATTTAAAATTAAATTCACTATTCACAACAAAATTGTCCACCTGCGCGACTGTCACTAATTTAATTATATCTTGAGTTACGAAACTCAAAATTTAAATCCGTAAATTTTACCTGAAACTAGACACATATACCTTCTTACCATAAAATTTTTAGAATTTTTGGTTCAACCAATTAGTACAGTTTATTCATTAAACTCTCCCCTGTTTCACTACTTGACAGTTCTGACCTCTTTGGCACTAAAATAAATTATCTCATTTTACAGAATTCATATAAGATTAAAATTTATTTCTTTTGAAAATAGACTCACTAAGGAATCTATACATATAAATTATGACCTATAATTATTTCTGTGCAATTTATAATTATTTTCTAAAGTCAGAACAGGGGACTTCAAAAACCATTCTGACCCTGTCACACTAAAATTCAATTATCTCAAAATATAAAATTTCTTTGCCTACACCGTTTATTTTATGTAAAAATAGACTTGATAAGCTTTAATTTTATATATCATTCACTCTCTAATTCCATTTCTACTATTTATGGTGATTTTTCACATTCACGTCACTGCTGCTGTCAAAGAAACTGCTTCTTTATATTAACTACCATTTACACACATATAACACCAAAACATAATCTTTACTAACCATTTCAATAGCTAATCTTAGCCATATCATATGAACATACTCAAAATGATTAAGACTCTATACATGCCATAGTTTTAAACATTCTGAAAAACACATAATACCAAGATGGTTATGATAGTGTGATATGAGCTCCGACGATCCCCAATTCAAGCAAGCTTAAATCACTATAAAACAAAGGAAAGGAGAAAATGTGTAAGCTACAAATAGCTTAGTAAGTTACATGTAAACAATAATTACTCATTTAATAATTAACACTTTTAACATATAACTAATCAAAACATTTCTTAGCAATTTCAATCACTTACACATGCACAATCTTACCAATTCACTTGCATATACATTTTCATACTTAACATTTATCACATATGCTCAATTCTTTCAATTGTACCTGCATACACACTTCATTTCATATTCACTTTAACTCATTATTAATCCCGTTGAACACTCGGAATATACACAGATACGTAGAGATTTAGCACATAAGTGTCACACTGATATGTAGCCGAAGCTACCACTGATATGTAGCCGAAGCTACCACTGATCAATAACACTGGAAATGTCCACGGGCCTGCTCACACAAAGTCGTCAGTGTCGCAACACATGCTAGATCACCCAACACCAGGACTCAACTGTAACACTGTAACACTGTAACACTGATCTCTAGTGACATGTCACTTGTATCCACTTCTATTACTAAGTTCAACCGGGAATTTACACTTAACACTTTATTTTCAACACATTATCATTTGAATAATTCATGAACAATTTTTCTTCCACATTCAATATTAATTCACATATCAAATATAATTCACAATTTATAAAAATATAACTATTATTTACACATAACTTACCTCGGATGCAAAATGACTATTTTTGTAAATTAGTCGATAACCTTCTCTTTTCCTCGATCTCTTCCACTATTTCTTCTTTCTTGATCTATATTAACACAATTTAATGCATTTTATCAACATTCCATTCAAATACAACTCATACACAATATTTTGACGAACTTACATTTTTTCCCATAACTTTTCAAAAATTCCACTTTTGTCCCAAAGCTCGTAAAAATAAAATTCACTAAATCATATTTCATGCTCATAACAGCCCCCAATTTCACAAAATCACAACTTCATGCACACTTTACCATCTTTCACAATTTAGTCCTTTTTCAACATTTTCATTGAAATTCATCTAGTAAAACTTGTAATTAACACTTCAAACATTCATTATCTAAACATCACTAATCATTTTACAATCATATCATGAATGGGTCAATTTTTAAACTTTAATTTCATTTAAATTAAATGGTAGAGACATGAAATTCAAGCTTCAATAAGCATAAAAATAAGAAAATAATTAAAAACGGGGCAAGAAATCACTTACAATTGAGCTTAGAAAAATCAAGAACCCTAGCTATGGTGACATGAAATTTTTTGGCAGCAAACGTCTGATTTTGAAGAGGATGGGCACTTATTTTCACTTTATTTTGTCTTTTTCTCAATTTGGACAAAAATGCCATTGACCCATTACTTAGATATTTTTCTAGAATTACCCTTTTGTGTCCATATCACTAATCTATGGTCTAATTGCCACATAAATACTTCCAATTTCATGCAATAATTCAATTAAGTCATTTAATCACTAATTAGACACACTTTGCATTTTTCTCAATTTAGTCCTAAAAATTCAATTACGCACTAAATCATTAAAATTTCCTATCCATATTTTCACACAATATTTCAATCAATCGGAAATTAATAAAAATTTATAAAATTAAACTATTCACTTCAAATTTGTGGTTACGAAACCACTATTCCGATTAGGCCCTATTTCGGGCTATCACAAAGTAGAAATTCTGAAATTTTAATGGTAAAAAGGTCATTGAGTCTAGATTCAAAAACAAAAAGTGGGTCTTAATTCGAAACACTATAAAGCAATATATTAATAATTTAGTGACTATTATATATAAGCATGACATACTGAAGGTCAAAGATTCTTATATAAATACATGTACATATAGGATGTGGAATGAAGATAAGAGGGGAAATAATAGAAGAGTTATAAAATGAATTAATGAAGTCCTAGTTGATAAATTGAAGAATGGAAATCAGGGTGAAAAAAAACCGAGGTCACGATGTCGAAGGCCTCGAAGTCGCAATAAGCACAAGTTAGGCAGTCACGTCGCGACATGGAGATTCCCGAAGTCACGACTGTAACAGCCCGATTTTCAGTGGTGTCAGAAATAGTGGTTCGAGACCACCAAATCCGACGATTAAGCTCGTAAATTTTATTATTTAGTATTTACGAGTCAAATGTGAATTTGGAAAAATTTTTACATTAGTAATTTATGTTTTATAAGGATTTAATAGGTCAAGTGGTTTAGAAAATGAGGTATCGAGACTTCGTTTCTATAAACCGAGCTATAAATATTTTTATAAATATTTACGGAGTGCCACTAAAGTAGTATTGAAGTTTCGTTAGAAAATTTTAAAATTTTGATAGTTAATTAATTAAAAATGATTAAATTGAAAAAGGTGTAAAAGTTGCTAATTAAAGAAATAGTGATTAAATAGCCTAAATAGTAAATAAAGGAGGAAAAAAAAGCAAATAGACACACATGGGATGGCTGAGGCGGCATAAGCAGAAAAAAATAATGAAATTATGTGATTTAAGGGCAAAATTGGAAATAAAATAAAATTAAAATAGCCAAATGAGATTTTAATAGTTTCTAGATCATTTCTTCTCCAATTTTCTGTCCAAAACCACCATTGAAGAGCTCTAAAAGCTAGTTTTCATATTTTAGCTTCATGTGAGTTTAATTCTTGCCTTTCTCTTGTAATTTTTGTGTTTTTAAGACTTTTACTATTAGGTTCAACTAGCTATTACATTAGTTTTTGATTTTATTGAGAATTTTGAAAATTACCATTGATGAATAATGGATGCATTTGATGAAATATCATGGATTTAGAGCTTTAATTTTGTTGCATGATGATTTTATATAGTAATTTTGTTAGATGTTGATTTTAGGACCAAATTGTGAAAAGGTCAAATATTAGGGTTTGGTATTAAATTCTATTTAGTAAGGGCTGTATGATGGCCTAGAATATTTTGATAAATTATCAATTGAGAAAGATTAGTTCATTTAGTGGACTAACTAGTTAAGGGATTAAATTGCAAAAGTTGTAAAAGTTGGGATAATTGTGTAACTTCAAAAATTGAGGGTATTAATTGTGAAGTGAATTAGAACTGAAATATATGATAATGAATGAGTAATTTTATATTTTAAATCAAGAGCCGTAGATACTCGTGAAAAAGGAAAATTAGCATAATAATCTTTGAACTTCTACAAATATTACAATTCAACCCAGGTAAGTTCGTATGGTTAAACTTTAATGTATATATATTTAATTATTGAATGGTATTATGTATTTAATTATAACTATTGTTGAAAATGAAATATCGTTAAAGCTATGAAATTAAATTGAATGTTCGAAACGAGTGGATCGCGGGATATAAGTACATTCAGCAATCGATGAATTGACGGCATTGGAAGAAAATGACAGGAAATTACCCAAGTAAACCGAGGTTTAGAATTTGTTGCGAACTTTCGTGTTTACTTTCCGTTTAGCTCTCACGAGCTTCTGTTTAACTCATATGAGTTTTCGTTCAGCTCTATTGAGCTTCTGTTTAACCTTTATGGGTTTCCGTTCAGCTCTTACGAGCTTCCGTTCAACCCTTATGGGTTTCTATTTAGCTCTCATGAGCTTCTGTTCAACCCTCAGGCTTTTGAAAACGATGTACTATTATCCGCAAGTCGTTTTCCAATTTGGTAAGATTTGGTAAGTGACTTATATAATTGAAATTGGAAGATTTGTTTTTTAATGTTGGAATTGATCTAAAATAAGTGTATTCATCAATTGGGGTTGTGATTGGTAGGAAGTGTACATTGAATGATTACTTAATTGATTTGTTATAGTAGGTTCGGTAAGATTTATGTTTAACCTATCGAACTTACTAAGCTTCATTAAGCTTACTTGTGTTGTTTAATGTCTTTGTAGATTATCGTGAGGTTGGGAGATCAAATCAGCACAACAAGCCACACTATCCAGTTCATTCCGGTAGTCTTTGAAACGTACACTATGGTTTATATGGCATGTATAGGGTTGGTGTGTATTTGATCAAAGTTAGCTTGTATAAATGTTATGAATGATGTTTTGTTCACATAAACAACTTAAATATGTATGTGTGGTCTTATTATGCTAGATATATGTTTGGGTGTGATTAATTGATGGATAAATTATAGGCATGTTGGTGAATGAGTTGGTAAAATATGGTTGATATAAGTAATCAAATGTGTGAATTGATTAATGTGGTAGTTAGAATGTTAGGATATATGTGATAATATGACATTTTTAAAGCTAAGAATTGGTTGTATTGAAAGTCTTGTTATGGCCTATGAGTATGAAATTTGAGGTGTTTAGGTTGAAATCAAGAATAGGTGAGAAATGTGGCCTTAAAATGGCTTATTTTCGTCCACACGGGCAGAGGCACGGGCATTTATATCACACGGCCTAGCAAATAGGCGTGCGGTCTGGTCGTGTGTCCCCTGCATCTTTAAAATTGAGAAACAGAATGCCTAGGTATTTTCACACGGCCTAGCACACGGGCGTGTAGCTTGGCCATGTGAGCCAAGTCAGAGAGTCACACGAGCATAGACACGGGATGGGACACGGCCGTGTGCTCCACATCGAATGGTCATACGGCCTAGGACACGGGTGTGTCTCTTGGCCATGTGAACCACACAGTTTGGCCATACGGGCGTGTGTCCCTTGCAGCTAGGAAGAATTTTAAAATTTTACGAAAATTCTCTAAGTGTTCAGTTTAGTCCCGATTCATTTCTAATGTGTATTCTGGGCCTCGAGGGCTCATATAAGGGATAATATGAGTGATTATGATTAGTTTCTAATATGTATGTTAAATGATATGAAAAGTTCGTACTTGGTTGGAAGGTCCGATAATGCTCCATAATCCTGTTTCAGCGACAAATTAAGGTTAGGGGTGTTACAACGACGCACCCTTAAAGTTTTAAAAATTTTGCAAATTAGCCCCTACTTGACTCGAAAGTATTGAAGAGCTAACAAAAGCTCGATGAAAGCCTGGAAAATCAATTGAAACTTCATTATAAACACCAATTGATCATGTTAGCTCAAAATCATAAAGGAATTGAACCGAATTTCTTTGAAGTTGCTTCGAAAATGAATGTAACATTCCGGTACCCAAACTCGATGATCGGGTCAAGTATGAAAGTGTTACATGGGTGACTAAAATGAGTGTACAATACATTAAATTAACGGATATGTAGTTTGCCGTTTTATAATTTGTTACATAATTTTTTTCACTTTTATTATGGTGTACCATAATTTAGTATTATATTTTAAGTATTTGGCTAAATTTGTGTGACAAGTCAACTATAAACCAATTCACTTGGTAAATGACCAAAAACTTCGTTCCTTTTGCAAAATAAAAACTATCACTTTGAGTGTTTTTTTAATTATAAAAAATCAATTTAAATTCATAATAAATCTAAAAATCACAAATAGTTTAGAGATTATGATTTTTAAAATATCCCTTTATGATTTAAATCAAAGCTTAATTTAGTTTTTGCATAAATTTTTATAAGGTAAAAACTTCTATGGTTCTTCTTAATTTTGAAATTGAGTAAATTGATCTCTCTAAAAAATCGGAGTAATTTAATTACTATTAATTTTGGAAGTGAGCAATTAAGGACAATTAAACATGGTGTTAATGTCTTTTGTCAATTTTACATAATTTTGATTGGTATAATAACAATTTTAGCCCTCGATGTTTATATATTTTGTTAATTTGGTATTTATTCTAAAAATTCAACAAATTTAGTCTCAATATTTACACGTTTGCACAAATATTACAAGCTAAATTTGTTAAATCATGACCAAACCGATAGAATATGCAAATTATGAGAGCTAAATATATTATTATACCAATTAAACTTATGTAAATTGACAGAAAATATTAATATTATGATTAATTGTCCTTAGTTGCTCATTTTTTAAATTGATAGGGATTAAATAACTCTTATTTTTTTGGAAGGGACCAATTTGCTTAATATTGAAATTGAGAGGGACTAGGGAGTTCTTTTTACCAATTTATTAATATATATTATTGTAAATGTATAACAAAAATTCGGTATTTCTCCATCGAACAAACATGAGATACGTTTGTATCGTCCTAAACGACAGCATTACCAACATAAGACGTAAGTTCCGTGTTGTTATTGACAGCACAGCATAACCAAAGACAAGCTAGTAGATTCGAGAAACAAACTGGGGATAGCGTAAGAAATGTTAACAAACATAACATTTGTTGTGATCAAAATCACGAAAGACAAGACAAATGATAACAATGGTCTTGATTATTGATCTAAACTTCCAACACAAACTCCTTATCTTTCTCCAGCTTCTCCAGTGCTCCAGCTTCCAAGGCGATCTCCACGTCAATGCTCCGTCCACCACTCTTCCCTTGATACAAATACACCATCCCATCAAACCTGTTGTTGGATCCGCTCCTCACCCCTTCCGGTTTTCCCCACCCGAAATCCACATCGTATACCTTGAACCTGGGAGAGCTCCCCACCGCCACGCAGTTCACACCAGCATCCTTGTACTCGAATATCTTCGGTGCTGCTTCCCACTCCTTGTTTCGTTCTTCGATGGCCTTCGCGTTGTGCGCTTCTATAGCTTTTTGTACCAACGATGCACCGAATTGCGGTGGATTAGCCGACAATAACCCGGCTGCCGTGACGGTGAAGATGGCATGAATTAGGTTTCCGAAGTAACTTTCCGGCATGGGTGGATCAACCCTTTTACGACAATCAGCGAAGAGAGTGAAAACTGTGTAATCTTGAGGTTTGAGTTCACGTGCTAGGGTTACGTGGTGCCAAACGTGATAAGCTAGAGATTGGAAAGTTGAGAATGGTTTAGAGGAGTCGGATGGTGGGGTAGAGTTGACTTTTGACTTGATCTTGTCGATGGCAGCTTCAGAAAACCTGAAGAGTTTCTCCCTCAGCTGGGGGCCTTGGTTGGCGTCACCGTTGACAGGGTTAGGTGGGAGCGAGAGATCCAGCTTCACGCGGGTGTTTCGGACTTTGGTCCTCTCGAGAAACGGCGAGACTGAGACGGAGTTGGACCCGCTACAGATTTGGGCCCATGAGCTCATGAAATGCCAAGTGGAAGTTCCATCAAGGATGGCGTGGTTGAATGCGCACCCCATTGCCACTCCGTCTTTCAACTTGGTTACCTATCCCACAATATCATTATCATAATGAATCTATTGATATATTTTATAAAATGGGTTAGTCTCTCTTTTAAACATTTTGTCATTATTTTGATTTTTTTTTGTCTAATGGGTCCATTTTATCAAGTGGACTACCACTGCTTTGGATCTCAAGCCCATGAACTTGAGAAGGAAAAAAGGCGAGTGGAGAGGGTTGAAGCTTTTGTTGTGTCAAAATGAAATAATTGCAGGTGGGTTGGCATGGACACTAAATGATATCAACACATATTTTATATGTAATGGAATACGAACCTATCCTTGCCCTATAGAAATGAGATATATATAAGTGAGATTTAGCGGTAAAAGTATTCGAGGTCTTTGTATGAGAATTTAAATTGTAATTTTTTTATTTAAAAAATATAATTTAATGTATAATAATTAATTTATTCACTTTTTAAGTAGAGAGAACAAAATGCAGTTCTACTCTTACTATAGTGAGCTCTTAATAGTTTTTCTGTGATTTAACCTAGCAATTTCATCAATTTAATGGACAAAAAACAGCAAGTTAAAGAAAGTGATTACCTGCACACACAAGAGAGGTCTGTTAAGGCCCTCCAAGTTCAGAACACCATTGTAGGGTATCAAGTCCTTGAAAGAGGCAGTGCCGTCTTCAGCCGCCAGTTCCTCGATGCCGATCTCCATGGCGGTGGCTTCCACCACCTCGACACCGTCCATATCGTCGTCGTATTCCACCCTGAAAACCCCATCCTCATCTTTACCAAGCTTGCCTGCTAGCTGATAAAACTCCTCCAAAACCACTCTCAGCCCATCCTTGAGTTTTTCCACCTTCTCCTCAAACTCCCCACACTTGTAAAACAACAGCTTCTGGTTATAATGGAATGCCAAATATGGGAGATCAAAAGTAACCAATTGACATTCTTTTCTTCCTATCATCTTTCCAGGCTTCACATGACTTGTGCTGATGATTTTCACCTTTGACATCTCGTCCTTCTTCCCTGAATCACCTGCCATATATCCTAATTAATATTTTGTTTTATTTTTAGAAAGAGGATATAGTTCTCAAAGATGCAAAAAGTTGTAGATAGAAAAAGGAGATTAGACAATGGAGATACTTATAGAAGATGAGATAGAAACATAAACACTTGATGATGTAGTTGGGGGTTGCATTAATATGCCTACCTGTGAGAGCAAAGCAGTTGTGACCCATTAATATGCCTGCCCCTGCCTCTGCCTCCGTCCCCTCTTCTGGTTTGAAGCTACAAATTTATTAAGTTGTCGATCAAATCATAATTTTACACTTAAAAACACCTTAAAGTTAGATGATGTATAATTTGTAATATTATATTTATCATAATTTATTCATAAATATATTTAATATTTTTAAATTATAAATTATTGATATAATTTTAATGTCTTCTTCTTATCATTGAGCGAATGTCATTTTTATGATATATTTTTTCTTAGAAGACTAATACTAGTAATTTAAGGCTAATCCCACAGCTATTAATTCAACTTAAACCTTCCAGACATGCCAAATCTTCCGACATTACAATAAGATGTAATATAATACGTAGTATTAAGGTTATGTTTCAATTGAATGAACTTATCTAGTTGACGAGGTGTAATTACATTATAATTTTTTATGTCGTAATTATATATAATTACATAATTTATATTTTTTAAAAATATTAGTTACTATAAAAATTATTATTATGATAAAATAATTTTAAACAAGTAACAAAATTAAAATCAAACCATCATAATTTATTATGTTAGTCTAAAAAATTGTTGATATACTATTATTACTAATAAAATAACAAGAAAAATAAATATTGTATGCAATTTTATTTAATTGTTCTAGTGCATATTTGTTGGGTTACTCCTCTTTATTATTTAACGAGTTCATTATCATTTGAATTTGAATTTACATTATTAAGATTATTAAGATTTTTTCTTCCATGCACTCTTCAAAATATAGATCATCTCAACTTTATCTCTACCTATAATTGAAGTTATGAAATATGCAACATAGTAATATTAAATATACCTCTTTCAACAATTAGATTCATGTAAATTGGTTGATAGGCCATCCAAAGAATTAATGTGAACTCAACAAACCAGTCCACAATATATTTATATAAATATATGACGGATAACATTCCCACAAATCCAATCCATCACGTGTAAATCTAATGTTGTTATCATTGTTGAATGACGGATTGGAAAGGCAGCTCCTGAGGAAACAGAGCCAAAGGGGACCATTGAAATACTATTTACCATGTTTGTTTTTAACTTTATAACAAAATTTATTTTAATTTTTTTTCTTTTTTGAGGTTGTATTATTTGTCAAATCACGTTAATTTCTTTTATGTGGCAGTCCATGTGCATTCCATGTTAGTAATTAATTAGTTTTTTAAATTAAAAAATATTAAAAAGTTTTTTTATATTTTTAAAATTTTAAAATTTAATTAATTGTTGATGTGGCATCCACATTTGCAAAGTAAATATACGTGATTTAATAAATACTGTAAGATTAAGAGTTAAAAAAATAAAAAATTAAAATAATATTTAATTGGAGGGGAAAGAAGATGTTATATGTACAAAATATTAGTAAGAAAATGGCAGTGGTACATCATATTTTATGGTTGTAATTGACATAAGAGGCGAAAACTGAACATTAAATGATTGCATAAAAGAATTGTGATGGACAGTTCATGCTGTGTTAAGGTACAGTGGTGGGAAGCAATAAATGTTGATCACTACAGCTTATAATTGTAGGTAAATTAAGTCTGGCCAGCATTAAATATTCATCACTATAGCTTAAAATTGTAGGTAAATTATGGCGGCATTGCTTCATTTTCACCTCTCGGTACGATGTAGATATAAAGCTCGAGTTAAGAAAGAAGTGGCGATGTCCAAATATTGTTGGGGTCGCTGAATATTGACATGGATTTTTAGCGTTGGAATGTCAAGTTGTCGAAGTAAAATGCGTGATGATTTACGTAAATTGACCTTTTTATGTATAACGTCATAAAATTTCGAGGTTGGAGAATTTTCGAGTAAAATTTGATACGAGAAATTAGTGGGGAGTAATTTAGAGGAAAGGGAAAAAGGATGGTGGTGTGTGTGTTTATTATATTATTTCTTCCCCTAGCCGTCCCATTTAAATTTGGGTAGTTTGACTATAGTCAACATTAAATTCTATTCTCCAATTTATTGCTGCTCGAATTTTCCCCTTTCATCCATATTTGCTGTACCAATCCATCCAAATATCAACTGCTGGTCGCCCCTGCTATGCCTTCTCCTTTCCATCTCCTTCCAAAAATAATAATTGCTTCTTTTATTTCCTTTTTTCATTAAATGAAATTTAAAATATAATTTGGGTTTTGAAACTTAATTTAAATGGATTGAAATTTGAAATTGAGTTTGAAAAATAAAATTTTGTGGTATAATTTTTTTTGTTTAAAAAATGATATTAGAGTCAATTTCACAAGTCTTTGTGATATCAATTCTGAATGTTCTTCAGTGGCTTGAAACTTGACTTCAAGATGTTATTAATTTAGTTTCAAGAAACACTGAAGAAATATGTAATGATCGACTTTGTTTGGTTTGATTTTATTTTTAACTTGTTATTAGATTTTATAGCATAATGATTTTCTTTATTTCCCATATATATTTTTCTTCAAAATAATATTTTGAGATTTTATTTTCTAGAATTTTTATACAAAATTTTATTTTTTAAAACTAATTTTGATTTTTTATAATTTTTATATAGAACTAGGGTCAAATTGATAAAAGAATATAAAAGTTGAGGACTAAAATTGCTAATATACAAATTATAATTTCAAAAGTTGAGGACTAAAGGGTTGAAGAGGAATTATAGATCATTCTAGGCATTATATAAAAAAATTGATGCTCAACAATCGTTGAGCTTGGGAGCTTAGTCGTTTTTTTTACAATATTTTTATATTATAAATGACATATTTATAGGTCCATCTACAAGCTTATGGAAACATAATCTTCAAGAATATACAATCTTAGATATGATATGCAATCTTAGAAGATATGATTTTGTAATCTTAGATATTTAATTTGTAGATACCCTTTAATCTTAGCCGTTGATGTAATTGATCTATACCGTTGGATTTGGGAGGCTCAACTATAAATAAAGGCATCTCCCTTCATTGTAAAGGAGGGGAGTGGGGAATAATAATAATTCTTAAAAGTATTCACTCAAATCTCTCTCTCTCTTGCGTTCTTATTTTCTGTGACTTGTTCTTATTTTGTTGATTTGTGTATAATTTATTTATTGATTTGTATATTGTTGATTTCAAATCTCTTTTTCCCTTATTATTTATTTTCAAATTCATTATTTTCAAATTTGTTTACATTTTATTTTGCCTTGTTTTTTTTATACTCTTTGTTTTAAATTCATTGGTTTTGATTATTGATGCTATTTAATCCTCTATTTGTTATTTTAGTTTTTTATTAAATTAATTATTTTAATATTATTAATACTATTATGTGACATCATTAATCTTGTATCATTATTATTTACTTTTTATGCCTTTAAATTTCAAATTTTGTTATATATATGCATGTATATATACATACGTTTTATAATATATACATATCGTACACATTTTTAATTTTTATAAATATATATATACACATACTTTTATATATTTTCTATGTTTGATAATTTTATATACATACTTATATATATTACATATTAAAATATGTATATTTATATATTTTTATTTTTATAATTCACATACATATATATTTTTCTTATATGTACATATATTTTTTATATTTTATAATTTTATCTATTTTCTTTGTTATTATTATTGCTTTACTTAATGTTTATTTATTTATTCACATGACCATTATTATCATTATTATATTCTTTAAATGTTTCGGTTTTATTTGTTTATTTACTTGATATTGTGTATACATGATTGATTTGTTTTTATTTATCTTTTCATTATTATTATTATTATTATTATTATTATTATTATTATTATTATTATTATTATTATTATTATTATTCTTGATCGTGCTATTTATATTTACATTATAACAATTGTTACTCCATTATATAATTTTACCCAAATTCGCATAAAGAGAAAATTTGAAAAATAAAGGCAATACTCGGTATTTAGAATCTTCGAGAGGATTGAGCCCTAACGTATTGGGTTCCAACTCTTTCGTTGAATCTGAATAATCGAGAATGCTCTTTAATCATAACATAAATAAAAAGCTCATTATCGAGAATTCAATACGTTGTGTCCTAACGCATTGGATATGACACGTTGTTTTCTCGAGATGAGGATTTTTCTAAAATAATAAAGGTAATATTCAATGTTTAGAATTTTGAGAAATTGTGCCCTAACGTATTAATGCAATTTCTTCATCGACTTAAACAATTGAATATCCTTTTAAATTTTATTGCACGAGTTTTTTTGGACAAGCTCGTTTTTGAGGAAGTGAAATATCATGCCCTAACTCATTGGGTGTAACATTTTCTCTTTTCGAAATGAGAGGGTCTTATCGAGTAACTTGTTTTATATAAGTTTTTTTAAAAAACAAAAGATCGTATTTTAAATCTCTTCAAAGTTTTCAATTTTCGACATTAAGACATTAATTAATTAACTAGGTACTAATTTTTGGGCGTTACGGGGGTGCTAATCCTTCCTCGTACGTAACCGACTCCCGAACCCGTTTTTCTAAATTTCGTGAACCAAAATCGTTGTTTTAATAAAGTCAATTCGCTTATTAAAAATAACCACTTTTTGCGGTGACCCGATCACACCTAAATAAAAAGGATCAGTGGCGACTCCCATTTTCATTTTTTTTTCAAAATTCAAGTCGACCCCGTTTTTCAAAATAAAAATGGTTTCGACAATTATATTATATTATTTTGGCTTAAGGGTGTAAAAAGCCCTCAAACTTTTTCAAAAAATATAATTAAGCCCTTGCTTTTTTCTTCTTCTTTTTTTTTTTTGCACTCGATTGAGTACTTGAACGAACTTTCAAAATGCATCAAAAAGGTCATCAAACTTTTTTAAAGAAAAGCAATTAAGCCATTGCTTTTTTTTGTTCACTCAATTGGTACTTGAACTTCAAAATGCATCAAAAAGATCTTCAAAATTTTTCAGAAAAAGCAATTAAGCCCTTCTGTAACAACCTGTTTTCCAGTGGTGCTGGAAACGGTGGTTTCGGAACCCCATTCTCTAATGGTCAAGTCTGTAAATATTATTTATTAATATTTACGAGGTCGTTATAGTATTATATTGAATTATGGTTTATTAATTTTGGCTATTTAGAAAGTTTGTCAAGGTACACGTGTATTGGTTCAAAAGTCAGTGGTTTTGAAAAATGAGGTATCGAGACTTAGAGGTGATCATGGGCCGGGCTGGGCCCAGAAAAAAATTTCAGCCCGCGTCCTAGGCCCGGGCCCAGCCCGAAATATGGGCCTGAAATTTTGTCCAGGCCCGGCCCGAGAAAAAATTCCTAAGCCCGAGCCCGGCCCGACCCATTTTTTTAATAAACACCAAAAATTTATTTTAAAAATAAAAAAATAAAAAAAGTATTTTAAAATTAAAAAAATAAAAAATTTATATTTATTATATATTCGGGTTGGGCCGAACCTCAGGCCAAAAAAGTGGTGCCCGAGGCCTGGCATGTTTTCTAAACGGGCCTCATTTTTTTGCCCAAAACCATATTTCGGGCCTATATTTGTACCCAAACCCTCCCATATTTCAGGCGGGCCGTCGGGCCGGGCTGCTCGGCCCATGATCACCTCTATCGAGACCTCATTTTCATAAATCGAGCTCATAAATATTTTTATTAAATATTTATGGAGTTGTTTTATAGTTGAATTAAATTTTTATCGAGAGATTTTAGTAATTGGATGATTAATTGAAGTACGAGGACTAAATCGTAAAAATAAAAAAATTAATTGCTATTAGTCCTTATTAGCTAAATGAGTCAAACAGTATATTATTGAAGGATTTAAATGGAAATTATGTCATATTCAATTATAGTGGACGGTCATAGCATGGTTTTAAGAGGAAATATGTTAATTATAGTATTTAATTAATAATAAAATAAGATAAAACATAAAAGAAAAACAAATAAGTCTATCATCTTTTCCCATTTTTCTTCTCCCAATTGAATTCACCATGGATGAACTAAGGAAACATTCGTCCATCTTCTTCTCCTTGCATGGTAATTAATTCTAAGCTCGTTTTTCATAAATTTTATATTTTTGAGATCATTGTAGCTTAATCTAGCTAACCTGAGTACTAAATCGTAAAGTTTTTAAAGTTTTGAAATGTTTCCCTTGATGATTTTTTTATGTTTTTGTTGTTAAATAGCTTAGTTATAAGTTTAGATTTGATTATGGACTAATTTGTAAAGTGAAATTTGTTAAATTTTGAGTATAGGGACTAAAGTGTAAATAATTTGAAATTAGCTTTAAATTTCTATAATTATTGATAATAGAGGATGTAGATGGATGAATTTGAAATGGGTATAAAATTTGGAGCTCAAATGTGAAAGTTATGCTAGTTTCGATTTTAAGGACTAAATTGAATAAAATGTAAAAGTTTAGAAAACTTTCAAAATGAAATTAATAGGTAATATGCATGTATTTCAGCTTTTCAAGTATTTGAATTGATAAATTTAACTTAATTGTTATATAGGTCAAGGATTGAACCAATTGGAGATTAATTGCAAAAAGAGAAAAAAAATTGCAAAATAGTCCTTGGTGTTGTATTTGTTGCTGGGCTGGTTAGGTAATTCATGTGGGACTTACTTTATTAATTGATGATACATTTGGATTATATTGTTTTGCTTTATAGTTGAATTGTTATTATATAATGTTTTGGCATAAAAAGATTTAATCGAAAAATATAAAATATCTTTATGTAAAATAGATATTGACTAGGTAACAATTGATTGATGGTATGAAGTAAATACTATGAAACTGAAAGGATTATAAAGGGTGAATGTTATATAATATAGATTAGATTTGTACAAATTGTATTGGTATAATTTGGGTACCATATTGAGGTATATTTGTTTAGTTGAATGGAAATTAGTGGATGTTGAACTTGATTATGAAATTGATATGTATCTAATGATATGACATAGTTTAAATGTACATGCATAGCTTGGGGCTTATGGTTTGTAATTTCATAAATTAATTCATTTAAATTTCTATATACTTTCATTGCTTAGCATGATCAAAGGTAAAAGTAAGTTGAAAATAATTGATGGAATCAAGTTGTTGTGAAATGTTGATTATCGTGATGAAGGACTAAATTGTATTGAATTGAAAAATGTTATGTTTTGAGACGACTTGTTGAATTGAGTTATGAATATTGGTTGTTGGGATATAATTGAAAATTCTATGGAAAAATTCGTTACTTAGTGAATATACAAGTAATGTTTCAGTTTACCCGATGAGGCACTGGGTGCCAATTAAATTGATGAGCGCTGGTTGTAATTGGGTTACTTTGATTTGTTAGATGAGGCACTGGGTGCCAATCGTATCGATGAGCGTCAGGAGTAAATTCTTCACTTCGAAAGATTGGTATGAAATTGGGGTATGGTATGTCATTATGGTATAATTAAAACATTTGGTATAATGTTATGTTTTAATAAAACCTTGAAAGTTCTCTTAAAATCCTATCATATTAATATTGTTTATAGTGATGTATTTGTATGGATTACTCAACGTTCAATTGTTTCCATGAATGGGTTAGATTAAATACGTGATCTTGTATAACGACTTCAGCATCTAATGGCAATCTTGGACTCAAGAGTTGGCGATAATTTTGGTTTGGTCATGGTATGTCCCTAAGAGAGTTTTGTGGTTGAATATGTTATGTGTTGGATGAATTTAACAATTTGAATGTTATGTGAATATGTATATAATTATAAGTTGGTAATAATATTGGTATTGGGTAATTCTTGTTGATGGTATAGGTATGTATGTTATAATGCTTATGTGGTGATAAAGTAATATGTTATAAATGTGCTAGCAAATGAATGGTATGTGTATGCTAAGTTTGAATGGATTTGGTAAGGTTTGTGCATGTTTGAATGGTTGAATGGAAACATTATTATAGGGTGTTTAAAATGGTCAAATGATGTACGCTATATTAATTGTTTTGAGACGCCTTGGATGACATATTGGATTTGTTTGAATATAATGTTATGTTTGGACTTGACTTGTTGGATTGAGGTGCCAAATGTGGCATATTGGTTAGACACTTAGGTTGATTGTTATAAGTGATATTTTTGGTATAATATCAATGCTTTTGAACCGGTTGAAACTTGATATAAAATGTTGCTTGTGATGTAAGTGATTTAGGGTTAGAAAGCTTGTTTTGGAAGATATCTACAGGTATACACGACCTAATACACGACCTAACACATAGTTGTGTGCCATACACAGGCATATGACACGGCGGTGTGATCTGCATGTTTAAGGTGATTTTAGTGCACACGATCACAGTTTGTTACATGATCCAACGGCATGGTCGTGTGACATCTTTTGAGTATTTGCACTTTTGACCCACACAGCCTGAGTTTTTCACATGGTTAGGGAACATGACTATGTGACCCCAGTTTGTAAAATTTTCTTATTTTTTTATTCTTGTTTTTATTTGATCCCTGATTGATACCGTATTGGTTTTAAGCTTTCGTAAGCTCAATATAAACCCAAAATTGATTGAATTGAATGCTGTACTTGATACTATATGAAAAAAAGTGATATTGAATTGGTATTTGGACTATTAAATATAATCAAATGTTTCGTATTTGCTTGTAGCACCTTATAGCTCAAGTCTGGCGACCGGACCGGGTATGGGGTGTTACACCCTACTTTTTTTGGCACTCAATTCGATAATTGAACTTTCAAAATGCATTAAAAAGACCCTCAAACTTTTTCAAAAAAAGCAATTCAGCCCCCCCTTTTTTTTTACACTCAATTGCCAACATGCATCAAAAAGACCCATTGACCGTTAACTTTAACGATTGGCTGTTAAAGCTAACCGCTCCGACTTTTTTTAAGTTAAAGCCATCACATGTCACAAACACAACGTGACATGTGTCAAAAAAATGATAAAAATAAAATCAATAAAACTTATACAACTTATTAAATTTTAATAAAAAATAAAAAAAATATTTAAAATTTATTATAAATTCAAAAAATTGTTATAAAAATTTGTAAAAAATTGTAATTTTTATAAAAACATATAAATATAGAAAAAATTATAAAATTTTATAAAGTCATAAGAAAATTATAAAAAAAATAAAAGAAACACAAAATTTGTAAAAAAATATAAAATTATCATACCAAAAGAAACATTTTATAATTTTTCTATTAATTTTATTGATTTTTATTTTTTATCATTTCTGTGCCACATGTCACGTTGTGTTGCAACACACAATGGTATTAATTGAAAAAAAAAACTAGGGGCCATTAACTTTAACGGTTAACTGTTAAAGTTAATGGTTAAAAAAAATTTTTGATGCATTTTATAATTTTTAAATATATTTTATATTTTTATTAAATTTTAGTAATTTTTATAACTTTTATTAATTTTTATTTTTTTATAATTTTTTGCCACATGTCACGCCTTGGTTGTGACATGGAGTGGCTTTAACTAAAAAAGTTAGAGGCAGTTAACTTCAACAATCAATTGTTAAAGTTTATGGTCAAATGATATTTTTGATGCATTTTAGCAATTGAGGTAAAAAAAGAAGAACAAAGGCTTAATTTAAAAAAAAAAATTTGAGAGCTTTTTACAACATTAAGCCTATTATTTTTAAATAATATATTTAAAAGAATTTCTGCAGAATAAATAAATTTTATAAATTTAAAATTTAAAAGATTTATTATCAATTAAATAAAAAAAACACCGAAACGAGGAACTTGGGCTATGAGACTGCCACCCATTGACGTAGTCCAACAAGCCCATTGTTTTTACCACTGTTCTAAATGTGGGCCTTTGTCCTATAAAGTATAAACCCTTCTCTTTTTCGCCCCTTCCTAAAACCCTAGTCTTCATTCTATATATCGCAGAACCCCTAGCCATCACTCCCCCCCCACTATCATTCCATTTGCTTTGCCTTTAATTCTCCTTGCTATCGAACTCTACCAAGTATGAGACCTCCAAGAGGTAACCATTTTCTTTTCTTTTATATGGTTAAAACAGCTGGGTCTGATAGTCTGGAGCTTATAAGCATCTCAGTCCTCTGTTTTTCTTTAAATGATTTTAGAGTCATGTTCTGTTATTTTAATGTTTGATTATGTGCAGGCCGTGGTGGTGGGTTTAGGGGCAGAGGTGATGGGGGGAGAGGGAGAGGAAGGGGTGGTGGTGGTGGAAGAGGTGGCGATAGGGGAGGCAGTGGCATGAAGCCCCGTGGTGGTGGCCGCGGTGGAGGAAGAGGACGTGGTGGTGGAAGAGGAGGAATGAAAGGTGGGAGCAAGGTTGTAGTTGAGCCCCATAGACACGAGGGAGTTTTTGTTGCCAAGGGTAAAGAAGATGCTCTTGTTACTAAGAATATGGTGCCTGGTGAGGCTGTCTACAATGAAAAGAGGATTGCTGTTCAGGTTATTTTGTCTCTCTAATCACACAATCCATTTCCATTCTCTTATTTACCACGATAGTATCATTGATATCATGTATTGGATATACTTCGTTTTTGGCTATTTGTTTTTTTTCTCTCTAAAACTTGCTGTCAAGATTATGATAAACTTTGCAATGAAAAATTGAGGGTCTTCATGATTTTTTCACTTAACAGAATGAAGATGGAACCAAAGTTGAGTACAGGGTTTGGAACCCTTTCCGATCCAAGTTGGCAGCTGCAATTCTTGGTGGTGTTGATAATATATGGATTGTAAGCTTTCACATTTCCTTTTTTATGCTTGTTCATATAATGTACATCATGAGTATCTCTTAGTAAGACTTTTAAATACCTGACAACTGTTTAATTCTGTTTCTTTTTGGGGTTTAATCAAGAAACCCGGTGCTAAGGTTCTCTACCTTGGAGCTGCTTCGGGTACCACTGTTTCTCATGTATCCGATGTTGTTGGTCCTGTAAGTATAGTATTAACCCCCAAATATTCTAATGTCATTGTATGTTTGTACCTGGCAGAGTTGCTTATTGTTTGTTCATTTCATTTTCCTTCAGAATGGAGTGGTTTATGCTGTGGAATTTTCTCACAGAAGTGGTAGGGATTTGGTCAACATGGCTAAGAAGCGAACGAACGTTATACCTATCATTGAAGATGCTAGGCATCCTGCTAAATACAGGATGCTAGTTGGCATGGTGGATGTGATATTTTCTGATGTTGCGCAGCCTGATCAGGTTTGCTTTTTATGTATTTTTGCAACTCTATTTTTGATTCAGGAAATTTTGGAAAACAAGCAGTTTTATTTGCTTAATTAATTGGTAGTTTGAGATCATGTAGTTTGCATCTCTATGACCTACATACATTTCAAATTTTTTATTCTGAATATGCCTGCGTGTTTTGATTGGTTTCTTTCTCTTTTGGCTTCTTATGTGATGATTCTTTAATCTTTTGTTTTCAAAATAGTTCTTTTGATCTTCAGACTTTGAAAAAGGCTGTATTTGTTAAAATGCAAATGATGAACTCTACTCGGATTCCCCTTCAGGACTTCATGGATGATGCAAACTCGAGTATCTGATGCAATATTAAGTCATCAACCTTAAATAATTTGCAAATTTGGTTTCAAGAAAGATTTTCCTCTTTTGAGAAATGTGTTTTGGGTTTTTATATACTATATTGGTATCAAGTATTAAGCCTACGAAGAGTTGAAACTTATAGATACTCTACTTCTTTACCAGGAAGTATGTCTATGAAACTCTTGTATAGCAGCCTAACTTTTTAACAGTCCAACTGTTAAAATTTTCAATATAATTGCATTTGGTATGCATGTAAATTTTCAAATCAATCTGATATTTCTCTCATTGATGTATATTTTAACAGTTGAAACGTTTTTTACATGCAACAAAAAGTAAATTTAATTTATTCCAAACTTGACATGTATGATTTAGGAGAATGGAACATGAAATATGATGGTTTTCTCTTAGTTGTTTTTATTTGACTTTATAACCATGAAATGGTGAAGTACTCTGATTGTTAGTCTCCAGCCTGCTGAAATTATCTTTCATATCCTTTGATCCGTGGAGATGAATTTAAGATGATTCTGTTGGTTTGCAGGCAAGAATTCTGGCTTTGAATGCATCGTATTTCCTGAAGGCTGGAGGTCATTTTGTTATTTCAATCAAGGTTAGTGAATTTTAAACGTAGGTGAAGTTGAATAAGAATCCTACAGCTGTGCATTTAGACATCAACTTGATTAGATTTTGAATTTGTTCAGGCAAACTGCATTGACTCAACGGTCCCTGCTGAGGCTGTATTCCAGAGTGAAGTTAAGAAATTGCAACAGGAGCAGTTCAAGCCTTTCGAGCAAGTCACTCTCGAACCATTTGAGCGTGACCATGCATGTGTTGTTGGCGGCTACCGCATGCCAAAGAAACAGAAAGCTGGTGCAGCCTAATGTTTGGAGCTAGCCTGGCGTTTTAATCTTATGGTTCATGTTTGATGGATGTTGGGTAGAGTTTGAGAAAATAGTTAATGTATTTTGTTCAATTTAGGTTGTATTAGAACTCGATATAAATTTTGTTTTTGAACATTTGGATATCGTGTTGGTTTAAATCTCCTCCTTCCATTTTGCGGAAGCTAGACCATGACCAAAATGGCCTTGAAAAAATCCACCTACAGTTTATATTATTATAATGTGAAAATAGCAACTTAGAAATGTGGAGAGTATGTCACTCTTTGGGTTTTAAATTGGGCTATATATCTTTTGATGTCCAATCACTTGGGTATTGGTGTTCAAAGGTGTCAAATTTGGGTGGTGAAAGGAAAACAAGAAAAAAAACCTTGTGTTCTACGGATGAATGAATTGGTGTTCTTTTTCAGATATAGACATGCTTTACTTACTTGGATCCCATCCTATGTAAAACACAAGTTCATTTTTCTCTACACCATAACTTGTCATCACACTTAAGCAATTATTTGATAAATTTGAAACTAATTTTTTTTCCATTCAACAATTCTGAAAAACATTTTAAAAATAAAATAAAATAGCTATAAACATGAGTGTTTTTAAAATAATGCATTTTGAAAAATCTCTTTTCTTTTAGTTTTAGAAATTTCTCATCCAAAACAAGGTATGAGTGAAATATTTTCATTGAAAATAATTAAAATTAAATAAATACAACATTTAATCTTAAATTATTATTATAAAATATTTTATTAATATTAATAATGTCTATTAACAAAATTTTAAATTTAATGATAAAAGGAAACTCAAAATAAATAAAAATATTGCTCTACATTGATTCTATGAATATTGATCATACCCGTTATTGTTGCTACATTGTAAATTTTTACTAATAATTTTTAATTTAATATTATATAATATATTAATTTATTTATTAATATAATTTTAATATATTTATGATATATATATATATATATATGGAAAATTTATATTCATCTGTATATGATTTTGGTATATATATTTCATATAAAAAATATTAATCTTATTTTCATGTTTCTACTTTACTAAGTTTTTTAATTTTCAAAATTTGATTCTCATACAATGGTAATGATAAGTGAGTTCAATTGGTAATACTATTAAAACTTATTCTTAAGTTGCTATTAAACTTCATTGTTAAATTGTTGATCTAGTAATTAATAGTTCAAGTATTTATATGCAATGAATTAACAAAAATAAATATTTGAACAATTTATATGTAATGAACTAGTAAAATAAACTTTTAAAGTTTATGCATGTAACACCCCTCGCCCGGTCTGGTCGCCGAACTTGAGCTACAAAATGCTACTACAATTACCGGAACAAACCACATACAAATTGTAGCAATCAATTCATTCCATTACCGATTCGTGACAAAATTTCATGCATAATAGCATTTATAATCAAAATTGAGCCTCAATTGAACCTACGAAAACTCATTTATAGACCTAAGCATAACAATGATCAAATTGCAATGTTTTCAAAATTTCCTCAACTGATATCAACACCCTTTGAAGTTATCGATACCAAATTTAGCTTCAATGTTTCATAAAATAAAATTAAAATCATAAGGTATCGATACTTGGATCAATGAACTAATACTTCCTTATAGGTATCGATACCTTACCTTAGTATTGATACCAACACACACACATATTCGGTTGAGCCTTTAATCTTTTTTTATTGACACCCTCAATGTTACAATTTTTAATCAAACTGCAGGTCAATAAAGCAGCCTATGTGGCATGCCACATAAGCACAATGTCATAGATGACATCATCTATTTAACAATTTTTTTCTTTTCATTTTGTTTCCATCTTTTTTCTTCTTTTCTCTTTCTCTCTTCCCATCTATTATTTTTTTCATTTTGTTACCACCACCATTGCAGTTAGCATTACCATTCCTTTAGATTTTATTGTTGTTTTGTAAAACAATATTGTTAGTGTGAAACCCACCATTGAGTCCATTGTTAACAAGGGAGTGAGGTAAAAACTCTTCAAGCATGGGGTTAGGCTTAGAAAACGGTTTTTGTAACTCTCTCAGATCTCTTTTGAAACTATCCCCAAGCTCATCTTTACCACCACCACCGTTGGTTCCACCGATTTTGTTGTACAACCCTTGTTCGTTGTTGTGTAAGCTCAGATTGGTTGTTGACTGAAACTTTGACTGATCTTGGTCGTTTGACATCATTGTTGTAGTTGACGTGTCTTGATTCGAAGCATTCTCAACAACAGCCATGGCCTGATGATTATATTAGATTAGATTATCCCACTATTTAAATAAAAAAGCTCCCTTTTTTAGCAAAAAAAAAAAAACAGAGTGTGATACTCAAGAAAAGGAATTTTTTCCTATTTCTTTCAGTTTTTGTAATTTTCTCCCTTTTTCTCTTTTTGTTTCTACCACTGTTTCACAATGATTATCTGAGAAAATAAAACAAACACAACAAATGATAATGGCTTCCATAAATGAGAGTTGATGATGTTATCTATGACATAGAATAGAGGGGAAGAGAGAAAGAGAGAAGAAGAAACAAAATGGAAACAAAATGAAAAAAAAAAGAATTTTGTTAAATAGATGATGTCATTCATGACATTGTGCTTATATGGCATGCCACATAGGTTACTTTGTTGACCGGCGCTTGACTAATGGTCAACTGACATTTCCCGTTAAAATTGGGCTGATTTGTGAAAAAATCATTACATTGAGGGCCTTAATAAAAAAAGGTCAAGGGGACAAAACCAAAAACCCCTAAATGTTGAGGGTATTTTTTGCAATTATGCCATATATATAGCATTCTATCATATCAACTTATAACATATGTACAACTTCATTCATATATATTCATTCCGACCATTTCGTTTCCATTTAATACCATTTTCATTTTTGTCTTTCACTCGGAGAACTGAAGTAAATTGAACTTCAGATATACATGACCGATTTGCTCACACAAGCTGTAATGCTCAAATTTGCTCACACAAGTTGTGATATTTTGGATTTGCTCACACAAGTTGTGACATTTTGGGCTCCTCACACAAGTTGTAGGTCAGGTTTAGTTTTACAAACTTTATTCAAGGCTGCTCACTTAAGTTGTCGAGAATCCGCAATGTAACACCCCTAACCTGTATCTGTCGCCGGATTAGGGTTACGAGGCATTACCGAACAGTACACAGCTTAGGAGAGTCATTCTTTACTATTCATGGTTAAGGTAATATAAATTCAATTTTAGAAACCATAAGTACATTTCCTTTTAATCATTCAATAATCAAATTTTAAATGATCTTAGTACATGATAATTTCTTTTGCATACATAAAGACATTCAAACATATATGTAACCTTAGAGTCAATACCATATTTTCGAACATATTTCTAATATAATATATATATATATAATGCTCATTTTGTCCTATCACTATAAATCATAATAAAAGTACAAAATACAATCATAGTACACCCATTTACATGATAATTATCATGCCAAAAATTTACACCCACACAACCAATTCATCTACTACCTATTTCGGCTATTAGATTTAAACTTTAAAGTAACACAAACGTTTTACCATTCAATATTAATCTAACCTTGGCATTACAAATCCTGATTATTAATAGCCATCACAAGCCGAATTTATAACCAAATACCCATGATCCTAACGTTAGCATGTACATTTATTATACTATTGACTAGCCGTTTATAACCGTTAACTAACATTGTTATCTGTCTAATTAGTCATAATTCAATCACCAAATATAAACTCAATTTTCATACCATTTCAATCCATATCATATACCATAAACATACCAAATTCATAATCATTATTTACCATTTAGATACGTACTAAAACAATCAACCAAATAACATATATTAGATCCATAAATTCAAACTTTTATAAACAAACCAAACTTCCATAAAACATATCCATAATTTACTATCACCATTCGCACCTAAAATCAATCAAAAACAATGATATAATGATATAACCACTACTTAACCTATGTTTCATATATCCTAAACACACTTTTAAATTGAGCACTTTCATAACCGATTATAAACCACGCTTGTAATCATCCATTGCGAATCATGCTTCAAAATAACACAAGCATATATATAATGGAACATTTCTCTATAATAAACACAAGTAATAAGCAAAAAAAAAAAATCAAAATGAACTAATCATAAGTCACGTATATATATCACAAATTCTTACCAAAAAATCAAATACTAACCCATCACATACTATACACCATTACCGAAACTACATAGCATAAACCTCATTAACAATCAAAATACATCTATATATCAATATTTCCACACGCATATTTCATGATCAAAATTACTCAAACATTAGGACTTTAGCATAAAGATTGAGCCATTTTCGCATGGCTAAATATATGCAAGTTTCAAGACTAACCAAAACAAATTCTAGCCTATACATGCCATACGTTCAAAGTTTTGAGCTTTCAAAATACTGAGATAAAATTCGATAGTGTGACGGATTTCCTTGACGATCCCCGAGCACGTAACTAGCTTCAAAAATCTATAAAACAATGAATGAGCAAACACATCGTAAGCTTAATAGCTTAGTAAGTCATAAGCAAATAAATTTCAATGAATACATAAAAATTATACTAATAGGCAGAATTTAACTATTCTTGACCACATATATATACTCATTTTAAAGTGAGTAATTCATCTTTTCATATTATACATAATGCCTACCTTTACTATTAGGCTTCGTGTAACTCAAACATACCTGAATTGCTTAATTCAAACTCGCATTCAATTTTTATCGTATAATTTCCTGTTGTACCATTTGAATTCAAAGAAAAGATACTTGGACGACTCAAAAAGCTCATACAATGCCAACGTCCTAGACGTGGTCTTACATGTTATCAAATAACAAAGCCACTGTCCCAGACAAGGTCTGACACGTAATCATATACGACGCCAATGTTTGAGACATGGTCTTACACGTAACTCTCAAATTGATGCCAACGTTCCAGATGTGGTCTTACACAATATCACATATCGGATTTCCTGTGGTTCATACAACTTTCGGATGTCGTAAATCAATCAAATTAAGCTCTTAACTAATCAATCTATGCTAAATTTAATTCGGAAATGTATAAAATAATTACATTCAATTTAAAATCATTTATTCACTTACGAACTTATCTCGGACGAAGACAAGCGGATGGAATCTACTACTCGACCACTTTCGACTTTCCCCGATCTAATTCCGTTTTCTTTTGTTCTTGATCTATATAAATTCAAATTTTGCTATTTAATAACACATTTCATTCAAATTTATTCTAAAAACACATAAATGGGAAAATTGCATTTTAGCCCCTAACATTTCACATTTTTACAATTTAGTCCCTATTTCACAAAATACAAAATATTCAAAATTTCACCACACCCATGCTTGGCCGAATTTCTATAGGGTCCCTAGCAGCCCATTTATTTAATTTATTTTACATTTTGACCCTTAAATTATTGAAATTCACAATTTAATCCTAAATAGAGATTTTTACAAAAAATCACTTAATTAAACTTGACAATCTAACAACATATATTTATTTTTCATCATCAAAAAACAAAAACCACAAGATGGCAAATCATGAATACATCAACAAATTCAAAAATTTCAACATGGGCTAGTTAGTATTTGAAGCAACGATCTCAAAAACGTAAAAATTATTAAAAATCGAGCAAAAATGAACCTTTAATCAAGCTTGAACCAAGGCCAAATGTACAAAAGCTTAAAACCCCTTTTTGTCTTTTCTTGTTTTGGTGAATGAAGGATGAGCTAATGCATGGTTTTTGTTTTATGTTTTATTATATTAACATATTTTACTAAATTACAAAACTAACCTTAATGATTTAATAATAAAACCATATAATGCATGCCATTACCGTCCATTCATGTACTTAATGTCTATATTTCATTTTAAGGACTCCATAATTAATTAGTCAAAGTAATTAAGCACTTTAACAATTAGAATGCCACTTTTACAATTTACATGATTAAGTCCTTTTTATAAAATCGAGCATACAGACAATAAAATTCTCACACAAAATTTTCACACATATGAATTATCATGCTGTAGACACTAAAAATAATATTAAAATATTTTTTTGACTCAGATTTGTGGTCCCGAAACTACTGTCCGACTAGGGTCTAAACCGGGCTGTTACATGCAACGCATGTTGTATATCGGCCATCAATAACGAAATCCCTGACCAACACCTGGTTTCGTTTTGAACCTTAATGGTATGCCATTCATATTCTAATCCTTTACTAAATTTATACGGGCTCCATTACCATTTTTATATCATTACGAACCCTGAAATCGTATACTCACTTTTCATATTTCGAATAACAATTCATATATACTTTTAACCATGTAACATCATCATATGCATACTACCCAATCATATATCAATTTCACATTTAATCATTATCATGTATCTATTCATATTAGTCATTTATTTCACGTTTACGATATAGTCTTTTTGATGCCAAAAGACATTAGTTACCTAACAAATCGAACTAAAAAGTAAAACAATATAATACAAACATAACATGAACTAATAAATTAACCTCTGTTTGAACTTATCTAAAAAAAGGTAACAGACAAGGTGTCAGGGACTAATATGCAATTGCTTATTTTTCTCAATTATCTTCCAACTGATTCAAATCTCGATCTATAATAATTCATTTCAATTTATCAATTTTAAACATATTTTAAAAAAATTTCATAAATATATATCAATTCAATTTCATTTTTATGATTTTCCCTAAATTTTTACATTTTATTCAATTTAGTCCCTAAAATCGAAATTGCTATAACTTTCAAATTCGAGCCTCGATTTCGAAGCCGATCTCAATTTCATCCTTCTATAGCCCTCTAATATCAATATTTATAGAAATTTCATACTAATTTTGAAATAATTACAATTTAGTCCTTATGTTCAAAATTAACAATTTTTATTTTACACAATAGTCCTTTTTCATATCTAAGCTTCAAATCTAACAATTTAACACTAAAAATTCAAGCATTCATCAATAGCATCATTTATAAACTTTAACAATTTCAAAAATTAACACATGAATTAGCTAAATCAAGCTATTACGATCTCAAAAAATATAAAAATGACAAGAAACAGACAAAAAATGACTTACCAATCAAGGGACCTAAACTTAAGACTCCATGGCAAATCCTTTGGCTTCTTCTTCTTGTGAATTTAGTGTGGATGATGAAAAAGAGAAGACAATGTTCTCTTTCTTTCCATTTTCCTTTATTAATTAATGTAATTAAATTATAACATTTTTAATTTAAGGTTTTAATATTATTTTTATTTATAGAAATTCACACCCAAACCGTCCATTGCACATAGAAATAGTATATTTTCATTTAATAATTTGTTTTATTTACTTTATAAGTCCTTTGAACTTTTAACTAATTTAAAATCCATAACGATTAAACTTTTACCATTTTTACAATTTAATCTTTATACCTTATTTAGTCACTAATTCGACAAAACTACGTATCCAAAATTTAATTCACCTATATAATAATTCCTTAAATACTTTTATTAAATATTTAAGGGCTCGGTTTATGGAAACAATGTCTCAATATCACATTTTTTGACACTATTGCCTTTAGGGTTGAAACACTTGTACCTTAACTAACAACCCAATTAACGAGTTCGTCAGGCCAAAATTTGATATGACACTATATTTGACAAGTAAATATTAATTAATAATATTTACAGAATCATTGGGGAACGGGATTCCGAAACCTCTGTTTTTGGTACCACTGAAAAACGGGCTGTTATAATGCATTTACCAACAACTAAACTAACTTATCAGTTATCCTAAAATATGGTGATCAAGTTCTAACAAATTAAAGTAAAAATACTAGATTTTATTGCAAAATAAATGTATGAAATTTAACAATTAAAAAAAACTTAGGTAAGCTAATGTTAAGTTATGAATAGAGCTGTATTAAATATTTAAGACAATTAAAACTCAATTAATAATCTTTGGAGCGATGGAAATGTGTAAATATACACAATCGTTATCAAGTAATAAAGTGACAAGTAAATGTCAAGTTATTGTACCCGGAGGACTATGAAAATAATTATTTATGAATGCAATTAAAAACACTTTGGTGAAGAAAAATATGTTGATTTTGAGGAAGTGATTAAAAACTACAATTTAACTAAGTAAAATAAAATAAAATAAAATAAAAGTTCCAATGCACGATTTCAAAAGATGATTTTAATTAAGATGACATAATTGTGTTAGATTAATTACATTTCTTAACTTAGAATTACTAAGCTCATGTTCATGTTGTTACGAATAAATTCACAACAACTTGGTAATTTGCTAACTACTTGCTCATACGTACCTATTAAATTAACTAATCTCTTAAATATTTTCCAATGCCAATTCAAACAATTAATCAATTTTCATAAGCACATAAAAGATTAAGTGAGGTAACAATGTATTCCTACTTTGAAACAGTTTAATCACAATAATCTTGCAAGTTATGCAAGGCTAATGTACCATCTAATACCGTCGCTAATTTAACCCTTAGCTACCTTAGAAGATTAAACATGCACTGATTAAGTATTGTGTCAATTAATTACAATTTCAACACGATTAAATAATTAATTCATTAGTTACCTTACAATTATAATGCAAGAATAACTTAATCATGATTTTACTTAATCAAACAACTTACCAAGGCCTATAACAATACAAACACAATTTTAATAACTTAAGTGGACAAAATGCAAACAACCTAACATGAATTAATTTAAGCCATATTAATTAAATTAAACATATCTACATAACAAGTATTCATAGGCATGTTCTTAACAACAACAATAAAAATAAAAGGATAGGGAACTAAAATCAAATCCGGTGTTTCTCCGAAGCTTGACTAGTTTGCCTGCTCCTCCTTCTTCGCTTGTTCTTGTTAAACTGAGGCTTCTACGAGCACTTGAATTCTATTTCCAACGGTGGTTGAAGGGCCCTTTTCCAAGAGGGGAAAACGGCAAGGGAATGGAAGGGAAAAAGAAGAACAAATGAAGGGGTTTTGAAATGAAAGGATAAGAGGTGTGTTTGAAATGAGCAGCCAAGTGGGGTATTTATAGGTTGAGTAGGCTGCTAAAAATAGAAAAAATTCAGCAGCCATAGACTCCCCCTTGGCTGGCCACACATGTGGCAAGTTTGAAGCTTTCCAACTTGCTAAATTTAGCTAGGGCCAAATCTACAAAGACTTGAATAGTAGAGGAGTTTGAATGCAGTTTCAAGAAAGCTTCAAGGCTGTTTTGCAAGCCAAATAATCAACTAAATAATCTGATTGGGTTAGCATGTTGGACGGTTTTGGGTAGCCCATTGCTCAGTTGGATCGATTTTCTCGGTTTAGCACAATTGAGTCTCTTTTCATAATTAATTAATAATAATTATTTAACCCAAAATAAATTAGATTAAAATTAAAATAAATTATATTATGAATTAATATTCATAATTTGGACCATCTTAGGCTGAGAAATTAATTTGCCTCAATGCTTCAAAATTGCTTCTCGGTTTTGTGCTTCCAACAGTGTCTGTCGAGCCAATTTTTGCCCTTTTTGCGAATTTGTCAAAAATAAATCAAAATTTATTATAAAATTTATTAAAATTAAACATGTTAATAATTTAAGTGCAATTTAATTATTTTATAATTATTATATATTTTTCGACAAGAATTACTACGAAATTGTATGGATTTGAGTTAAAAAAGGGCATAAAAAAGTGTGTATATTTTCGTGTTTCCAATATTACACAACATTAAAATTTAAAATAAAAAAATTATCCAACGAATCAAATGAACCTACCTAACAAATCATGGACAATATCATATGAAGAAATTGTGGTAACTAAATGTTTTGTTTTACGTCAAAAGATTATTGTTCTTTTCATCTTTTTAACTAGTGATCATATGAATACATATTGGGTAATGTGTAATTTTGTAAAACTCAAATCGACAGTCTAATCGGTCAGATCACCAATTTTCGCGTCAACTAGTTGACCACCAATTCAATCATGAAAAAAGATAAAGAATTCTTGAAAAATCATAAAGAAAATTAAAACATCAAGAAAAATAGGGAAAAAGTAATAGGTAAAATCCCTTACCGGTCCTGATGTTTGATATGGATGAGAGATGCCATTAGAGCACAAACCTAACAAAAATCTTAGGAATATTTAAGACTTAAAATATTGAAGAAATTTAATAAATTTCACTGAATCAAGTTAAAATAATTTGTAGGCTTTAAAAAAAATTTAAAATCAGCAATAATCGGTTTGGAGGTGTTTGGGACCTAAAACGATCCCTTAAGAGTCAAAACAAGCTAAAACAATGTAGTTGGCCAAGTCTAGGGTAGAGGTATCAATACATAAACCTTATATATTGCTACCTTGCCCTGATACTGTAGTATTTTAGCTATTGACTTGCCAAGTACAAATACCAAAAGGCTAGTGGCACACCCTATTTCTACTAAGTCCAAAAATTAAGAAATAATTGAAGGGTTAAATTGAAAGAAGCTATAAGTTGGCGGCCTCTACTAGAAAATTAGGAGAAGATAATAACTGATTTAGGACTTGGTTGAAATCCAATGCTGGTTTGGTTGGACTCAAAACAACTGATTCTTAGTGGGAGACACAATAATTGTAAATAGATGGATTTTATATGGTTGAAGACTGTACGAGAAGGGCTATAAATAGTTCAGAGGTGACTTTTAGGAGAGGGTTCATCTCAATTCTGTTTCACTTTCTTCTCTTCTACATCTTCTTCCTTGGTTACTTCAAAGAAGATATAATTATAGGAAGCTTTGCATGGAGCGGTGAGCATGAGTTTTGAGTCAAGAAAGTAGAGTATCCAACAAGCTGGTAATGTTCTTAGTCCTTCAATATATGTAAGGTTAAGGAAGTGAATATAAGAATTTCCAGAAATCATTTTAAGGATTATGCATATTTTTGGAAACTTGTGTTTTAAATTGAAATTTCTAAGTTTAACTCATGACATTGGGTATAATGCTTAGCTTTTAAGATAATGGAAGCTTTGGAGTCTGGGAAAGCTAAGCTGAGGAGGCAAGGAAGCATCAGATAAGTTTCTATACCTCATTTATGGGATATTGAATGAATAACATAAATTTGAGTAGAATGGTTGTGGTGATACATGTATAAGTTGGAGTGTTCCATGTTACTATGCTTACGTGATCATATGGCTGTGCTTGTGTGTTACAAATTCTGAAACATGGTGGGAAATATAGTCGGGTTAGATGAAGTTAGGATTAGGAAAGAGTGATTCTGTTAGATATCGTCATACGGTGTTGTTGAGTGCGAACCGTGATGTGCGAAGCCCCGGGCCCTGCTAAGGGGACACTATTGGAATTGAAGAAATTCTGTCCCTATTTTTACAAACATACAATTCACGGGGTGATAAAGAAATAAATCGAATCAAGTGCTCGTATGTCACCACTTCCTGAGAATATGAAAATATGACATTAGGTATATAATATATTAAGTATAAGTATATAATTAGTTATATATAACGCATATTTTCTTTCTATATTATTATATTATTAATATTATTTATATATTATTAATATATTTTAATTTATATATATTTAAACTATATATTTAAATGATAAATAATAAAATAAACAAACCAAATCTTATTTATTATATTAATTCTATAATTTGAATTTTCAAAATAGGATTTTAGAAATAGAGATAGGGATAGGATTCTTTTTAGAAATAAGGAATAAAGAAATCATGGATAAATCCAAGTGACTCTTTCTTAAATCCAAGCGATCTTTTCGTAGGCGTTTGCCCCAGATCCAATCGGGGGATCGAATTGATTATAGAAACATGAGTTTAATTAGTCGATTTATTAGTGAACAAGGAAAAATATTATCTAGGCGATCGAAGTGATCATTTACGTTCAAGATTTCTCCCTTATGTTGTTTCCCTACGGAACTAGCCATTTGGCGGGTACTTTCTCAATAATTTCCCCTTGAAGAGGAATAGTCTTAACAGACATATCTATCATTCGGTGACCTTCTTTGTCAATGGGTTCTAACTAACTCCTCTTTTCCTTGTAGACTAACTGGCGTACTTTACGTTTAATCTCTAGCCTAAAGGGTTTCTTTGAGCACCCTTTGATGGTTCTTAATGGCGGATCCTTATTTGCAATCCTCGATTAAACAATCTTTCGTTCGACTGTACACCAGGCACCACTGGTGTGTCATCTCCCATGACTATTTCTTAATGGGTTACTATCCATATGCCCTACTGGCTTTTACAACTAATATTCTAATAGTCTTTCCCCACTTTCGTACACTTTCCATTCATTGGCAGATTCCTTCAACCCGCTAGCTAACTATTGTGTCCCACACTTTCATTTTTTTCTATCCTTTCTTCCTTGTTTGCAAAATTTCCCACGGTTACTGTCCTGATTAATCACATGTGCTTATTGTCTTGATGGACCACCTAATGTTTAATGTCTCAGTGGACTCCACATGTTGCCATAGTTGAACTATAGTCTTACACCTCATAATTCACATGTTTATTGTCCCGGTGGACTACCCTGTGTTTATTGTCTTAGCGGACTACCTCATGTTTACTGTCCCGATAGACTACCCTGTGTTTACTGTCATGGCGGACTACCGTGTTTACTATCCCAGCAGACTACCCTTTTTTTTACTGTCCCAGTGGATTACTCTGTGTTTACTGTCCCGATGGACTACCCTGTGTTTACTATCCTGACGGACTACCCCGTGTTTGCTATCTCGACGGACTACCCCGTTTTTATTGTCCCAGTGGGCTAAAATGGTTGTTGTAGCCGAGCAATGGTCTTACACCTTAAACCTCTTGGAGGTGTCACCTCGAAGGACCTTACCGCCATCACGTTGTTGCTCTATGGAACCTTATAACTGCCAGCATCAATTCATTTCGCATCTACCTTGATGCTCGAACACTGAAGTGCCCCCCGGCAAGGCCTGGAGCTTTGCACACCACGATTTTTAATTAATATTAATATAATTTTATATTTAATTAGATTTTAATGAAGTGGTGATGTGGTGGCTTTTGATTGATTTTGGCTTTTTTTTTAAACAGAGTGTAATGGTAAGGGCTAACTTTGATTATGAAATAAAGTTTAGATATCTAGTTTGACAAAAAAATTTAGGTACCTAACTCAAATAAATGATATAGTTTAAGGGCCTTTTGTTCAATTAAGTAATTTATAAATATGGATAAATTTTGATAAATTTTGAAGCTCATATTTTGGACCAACTTAAGTAACTATATATCTATACTATTATTTAAACATTCAACTTAGTTGTTTTACTAGTTAATCAATTATCGACTCTGTTGGAATATTAATTGGATGGAAAATGACTACAAAAATCATTAGAATATTATGATTTATGAGTGTGATTTTGTATTTTAAAGATTTTTTAAAAATATAAAACCAGTAGAATCATACATTGTGAGATTTAAATCTAAAATAATATGATTTTGTTTGCACAACTCACGCACCACGAGCAAGTGCAAATCACTATCACATACGAACACCATTAGTAGGTAATTTATATAACTTGAACCCACAATGTGAACACGAATAAGCCTTCTTAACCAATAGATCAAATGTTGAAATTAAAATATTAAGATTTAACCAAAAATATATATGATTGTTACATAAAATTTAATAAAATTAAATCTCAAGATTCGAATTGACTCCAATATAACCACATCAATGAACATCGATAATCAACTATGTGGGGAAAAAAATGGCGTAACGTGAAGACGCGGAGGCATCTTAACTCATTTCCAACTTGGAGTTGCGATTTGTTCACATAACTTAGTGTGTGAAATTGTAAAAGAAAAGTTTAAATATGTCAAAAGTTCCTATATTTTTTGACATTAAAATTTAGTCCTTAGACTTTAATTTTGATACACTGAATCCTTGTAATTTTTATTTAAAATTTTGATCTCTCCGTTTAATTTTTCCATTAAAGGGTAAAATAATATTTTAACCCTCAATATTCTATTTTTTAATTAATTTGGTCCTTATCCTTTAAAATTACATAAAAACACTTAAAAGTAATTTTTTATATATTAAAAAACATAAAATTTAAAATATATAATTTTTTGAAATAAAAATTATGAAAAAATAAAAATAAAAAATAAAAAAAACAAAAACCTTTTTATTTTTATTTTTGAATTTTAAAGAGTTTTTATTTTTTAAAAATCACAATTGTTTAAATTTTATGTTTTTCTAAATAAGAAAAAAAATATTTTTTTAAAATTACGTGCTTTTAAAGTGTATGAACCAAATTGACATAAATTTGTAAATGTTGAGGGCTAGAAAAATTTAAAAATTTTAAAAACCAGCTGACCTGTAAATCAGTATGGATTGGTTGAACCGGACTAAAAAATCAGTCGAACTGACAATTGAACTGCTTTTTATAATTTTTTTTAAATATTTTTATTTTTAATTTTTTAATAAATTATTTACTTTGAACTAGTCGAATTGCTCATTCTAAGAACCAATTGGTCATATTAATTTGAAATTGGTAAAATTTTTGGTTTAATAAAATTTTTTAACTTGGCTCAACCAATTTATATTGTTTCGTAGGTCAATTGATATTTTACCTCTCATCGGACTGATAACCCAACAAATTCTCAGTTCGGCTGGTCGATCCAATCCGATTTAGATCACATTAAATTTTAGAATTTTTGTTTATATTTTTAAAAGCTCGTTTACTTTTGACATTGTTAATTTTAAGATGGAGCAAGAATTTTAAATAAAAAAATACAGAAATTCAAGGACGAAATTTTAAAATTTGAAGGAGTAGAGGTAGCTTTGAGAAATTTAAACTTAAAAGAAACGAAGTGCGCGACGTAAGTAACCATCTGCCCGTTTCCGCAATTTTCTTCTTCTTTCAAATTGCAGTCAAAATCAAAATGTCCTTTCTCTCTCTCTCTCTCTCTCTCTCAACTGAATCAATAACAGTTCCATTTTTTCATAGCTTGGATTTCATTTTATGAACAAGAATTTCCCTCATTCTCTCTCTTATCTAAATCTTGAGATTTGACCTAATCTTGAGAATCATAATTAGAATTAGAATTTGAGAGAGATTCTACGATTTCAGCATTTTCGTGGCAGAAAAAAAAAAACTACGTAAGAAAATTGTACATTAAAAATCCCTATACAGAGGGAAAATAAAAGCAAAGTGCGAAAGTGTGAGGCGTTTTTGTTTTTAAATAGAATTGAATTATTGGATTTCGAAGCTTAAGGAGAGAAAAAGAAAGAGAGAGTAGGGATTAGGGTTTTCTGGTGCGTCGAAAGTTTCCAATAGACGGAGGTGTTAGGGTTTTGTAGGTGAAGATGGCAGAGGTGATATTACATATATACGATGTGACCAACAGCGGATCGGATAAAACGAACAACACCATTGTTCATATCAACAAGATCTTCAAGGATAGGATCGGCCTCGGTGGTATCTTCCACAGCGCCATTCAGGTCTCTTCTTTCTTACTCTCTTTCTGAATTTTGCATTTTTTTACATTCTTTGCTATTGTGCTAAACGAGACCTAGGTTTTACGGTTTGGAAAATTCTCGTGGAATTTCTAGGGGTTAACTTGTTCAATTACGTAATGCAAATATTTTGATGTTGATTTTGGATAACATGTATTCTGCTTGTTGCATTTAAAGTATTGCTGTACGATGTAGATAAAGATTTATTAAAGAAAAGGGCGCTTTAAATCTTTATTTTGCTTAAAAGGAATAGTTTCAACTTTCAAGGTAGATCGGAAAGGAAAGGAGAATGCCACAAAGAAACAATTTATGGTTACTCTGCAGAGGAAATGTTAATATTTTTATGTCATCCTAATTTATCGAATTTGATGCGATTGGAAATTTGGATTTCACAAATAGTGATCGATGTGCGATAAAACATATATTAATGTGATATTTAAGATTATTTTTCAAATTATAGATTTGTTAGAAACCAATATAGTGGCGTATTTTGAATTTATGTTTTTATGGCTTTCAAATAGACAATCATTTTGAACTTTAACTAATTTATACATAATGTATGCATTTAATTCTCAAATTTATATGACTAATGAAATTCAAATCCAAATCCTCAATTCATGTTTCCAAACATAGCACTAAAGAACTTTCAATGAGACGAGTTGCTAGGCTTTGGCCAAAGTTTTTACATAGTAGAGGGCTTCTGCATCTTTTTTGCTACTAGATGTTAGGTTGTTGTCAATTCTTTTCATCTTTTTCTAGTTTTATTTGAAAGAACTTATAGAACTTTCCCACTATTCTACTTTATCTTGGGTAATCATGCATCTAAATTATGTTAACTGGGGATAGATATAGAGAACAGTATCTCTTCTGGTTTCTTGTAGTTCTAAGTAGTTAAATTTTCATTGTTGTTTTCTATGGTCTACTTTCTTTTATCTGAATGTTTCTTTATGGATATCATATCACATGTTAGTTCTCCAAAGTGAACATTTTCAAATAGTATTTAAGTGGTCAAACTTTGGCATACTAGAATGGATATAAAAATTTTGGTGGTCAACTTTACAGTACCCTCTTTTTTTTTTAATCATAAATTTGTTATTGATGCCTTTCTTTGTCAAGCTCAATAACTTTATTTGCCTTATTGGCAGGTATATGGAGATGATGAATGGTCTTTTGGATTCTGTGAGCAAGGGTCTGGTGTTTTTTGTTGTCCTTCTAGAAAAAATCCATTGTATACATATCGTGAGTTCATGGTCCTTGGAAGAACTAACTCTTCAGTATTCAAGGTAAACCAGATCTTGTGTGAACTTAGTAGAGAATGGCCTGGAACTTCCTACGACTTGTTATCCAAAAATTGCAACCACTTCTGTGACGAGTTATGCGAAAGGCTTGGTGTCCAAAAGCTTCCAGGTAAACTTAAGATTTGTTGAACTTGAATTCTTTTTGATGGATTGAACAGCTGTAGGAAACCTTAATGATTACTGCTTTACTTATCCCTGTAACTTTGTATCCCACTGGCAGATGGCCAAGTTCTTTAATATAGGTTTTAGTTGACTTGTCGTGGAGAGGTATCTTTTTCTTTGATGAGCATTATTCCATTATTGGATACAGTTGTTCATCGGATGGCAAGTATGATATCAAAACGTTATTATATGCCTCACCTCATGTAACTCATGTCTGGTCTCTTGCTTGATGTAAAGTGGTGAAGAATGTTGTGGTTAATGGTACCTATTAGCTTGTGAGCGGTAAATATGAGTTGGTTCTGTACCGCTCCTGTTCTTTCATCCATGTATTTCAGTGATGAACCTGAATATCTGAGGAAAACTGTTTGTATTAGGGTGTGAAGCTAGGGGCAATCATATACTTTCATTTCACTTGGCAGGCAGGTCAATCGCTGGCTGTATTTGAGAGATAAGATGTGACCACTAAGAGTGAATAGGGCATGTTTTTTATCAGTGCACTGACAATTTAGGTGGCTTGCTTGTTCTTACAATTTTTTAACAGGTTGGGTCAATCGTTTTGCCAACACTGGTGATGCTGCAATAGAAATGGCAGAAAATACTGCCTTACGGGTAAGAGTCCCTTCATTAGTTCACAATTGTAATAATCTGCCAAAAGTCACTACATTTCCATGACTAGACAGGCAATGCTTGTCAAGATATACTCGTATGACTATTACATAAATATATATCATATATATTTGCACTTTGCATGTAGATGCTTTTGTACAGGTAATCATGTGCTTCCTGACATAGCTTGGTCTCTTTTTCTGTATATCGCTTGAGTTGATTATGATATTTAATTGATGAATTCGTTATAAGGATTCTTTGTCCTTTTCAAAGGCGTCTTTTTGGAGGTGTTTGCCTTGGAAATTTATGAAAATAGAAAAAAAAAACGATGGTTATAAGTTAAAACTTGAATCTAAATTCTATGCATGTTGTGAATGGTCCTACAGCTTAAGTTTAAATCCTCACTATGGTTGGTGTTGAAAATTGCTGTCGTGGTAATTATTGCAGTTTAAACAAGCCAAGACTGAGATAGTATCAGCCAGCAAAGTGGCATACCGTTTCCTTGTGGGCGTAACATCTGGATCTACTGCTGGTGATAATCCCCTTCGCAATTCAAACAGTGGAAGCCCAAGATTCCAATCAGCTTGGTTTAAAAACCTCGTCACTGCAGGTGCTAAACCATCTAACAGTTCTGAAATTGAGACTCAGGAGGGCGATGTCGTTCTTCAGCATCAACGGCAACACAATTCTGCACACACATTGCAACAAACATGTCACAATTCCGAAAGACCATTGCGACAAAGTTCACAGCAATTGGAGCAAACATTGCGACACAATTCACTCTAATTGAAACAACCAATGGATCAGAGTTGATTGCTTGATATGTGACAAATGATTTTGTGGAAGCGTCCTTTGTTGGTTTACTACTAAAAAACTATGCATAGTTATGGTCAGTTAGTGTGTATGCATGAAACCAAATTACTTACTAGGATGAAACCCAAGAAGTGTGGGCCGGTAGTCAGCGATATAATAATAAGATAATTTAACTATAAGATGTGTGGTTGATGCTCACTTTATTCCTTAATCATGTGATTAGGCGTTGGTTCTTCGATCATGGAAATGAAACACGTTTTATAATCAGTTAATTTCTTTGGAGAGCACTTGCAACGAGAGGATTAATTATTTTGGTTGTGGTGTTACGACAAAAAGATAATAGGGTATTATTTTCTTTCTTATTACATTAATAATAACAAAACAAAGCTAGGAAATTTACCCCTATTAATATAGATTATAGTGGTTGAGTTCAAACATATAAATTTAGTTGATGAATTGATACAAAGTTCAAGCTAAATTGTAGCAAGTATGGAATTAGAAATTTGTACACCCATGTTGCAGTAGGTGGAAAAATATTGTACAACTGATTATTTTAGGCAATGTTTTAAGTTGTAGTTATTAATTGTTGTTTTTTTTCAAAAATGAAAAATTAATCATGAATATATCAAATGATTTATTATATTCTTAAATATTTTTCATTTTATAATTATCATACAAATTAAGTATTTTAAATTAATTTTGTTTTAGTCAATTGCGAACATTTGTTGAAATCAAGGTTTTAGAATTGAACTAGTGGTTGAATTGGTCAGATCTTCAGTTCCTGATCTGATTGGTTTGACTGGTTAAATCAATTTGTCCGGTTTAAATTAAAGAAATTATTAAAAAAATAAAATTATTAAAAGTTATAAAATTTGATTCAAGACCAATTCATTCAGTTTTGAGCTCGATTTAATTAATTTGTACTGGTTCACGAGTCAATCAAATTTGTTAGCTTGATTAATCAACCGAAATAGTCAAGAGGGGTAAATTGGCCTTTTAAAAATTCGTGAAAGTAAAAGAAAAAATATGAAATAATGAACACAAGAATTTAGAGTGGTTCTGTCTTAATTGCCTACTCCACTACTTTAGCTTTCCACAACTAAGAATTTTCTCAAATTCACTAATTTGATGAATCTTTGAGGAGAAGGTTTAACCTTACAACTCCCTTAAGATTTCTATCCAAATCTTAATATGCAAACCTTTTCAAAAGAGCAAACAAAGAAACAATCTTTACAAGATTAATATGTTTGCCAATTAAGCACTAAGATAAAGAAAACACTTGAGTTGATAGAAAACATTAAATGCTCACAAGTGTATATAATAAAAATATGAAGAATTGAAGCACTGATAGGATTACTTTTTGATATTTTTACTCTCTCCTGTTGTTGAACCTTTGGAAGCTGGTATTTATAGTCCCAAATTGATTTCCAACGTTGTGGTTGTTGTGGAATTGAATAGAGGCGTTGAAGATGTAAAAACTAATGCATTAATGTCATGTGCTACAATAAGTATTGATATCTTTTGATGGACATTGATACTTATGACATTTAATGTTCAATTTAGTGACCGTTGGCCCCTTTTCACATCGATACTAGGAGAATTTTATTGATACTTGATTAAAGATATCAATACTTTTTTATGGGTATTGATACTCAAGTAATTTCTTGTTTAATTTTCAAAACATCCAACCTTAAAACGATATCGATACCAGGGGAGGGTATCGATAAATTTTTGGTAGGTATCAATACTTAACATTTTTGCTCAATTTTCCCTCGAAGTTAGAATGCCAATTTTGTATCAATACCAGAAAAGATATCGATAAAAATATGATGATATCGATACTTAATGATAAGTATCGATACTTCTTACTTTTGCTCAAAAAATCCTTGAAGTCTGAATAGTAATTTTGTATCGATATTAGGCATGGGTATCTATAAAAATGTCTAGGTATCGATACTTAATGATAAGTCTCGATATGTTTGATTTTTGCTCAATATTTCTGAACTTCGAAGCTTAAAACGGTATCGATACGTTTATAAAGTATCAATACTTTTTGTTAGAGACCAATTTTTTACTTGTTTTAAAATGTTTGAAAGGTTTTTGAACTTGTCCAAAATATTTTCTAAGTGTTCAAAGTAATTTTTAAAGTGTTTGAAGATAGATTAGAGTTTAGAAAGATTTTGAAATAGATTTTTACTTTAAACTTCATTAAGTTTTTATTCAAAAAAATTATCATTATTATATAAAAATATTTTATCTAACAAAGCTTAGCTTAACAAATTTTTAATTTAATCGATTCTAAAATTAAAATAAAATCTTAATTGATATTACATCTTAAAATAAAATTACAAATTTTTGAGATAAAATGACCTGCTATTATTAAAAGCAATGAGTGGTAAAACAACCCATGGTTTTCGGAAACCAACCATAGGAAAGTGTCACGGGGCTAGAGTTTTCTCTTGCGATCCGTGCGGCCTTAGGCGATCCGTTCGTCCAAACTCGCCTAAGTCAGCCTTAACTCAAGTGAGGATTCCTTAAGAACTCCTCCAAGGCACCAAATTGAAGAGCGGAAGCGATTTATGCCAAAAGAAGAACAACAAAGAACAACAGAAAGAACGCTCGTAAAGTGTTTGAGTAAATGCTCTCTATTCTCTTATTCACAAAGAATAATGAAACAATGAATGAATTCAGTACAACTAAGGGGGAGGCTCTCTATTTATAGTTGAGCTCCCCCAAAACCGACGGTCGAGATACATTTACATCGACGGATGAGATTAACCATATCCCTTTATTTTAGGGATTTACAAGATATGCCATATCAAATCAAATCTAATCTTTTACAAGATATGATTCCCTCTATCTTCTAAGATTAGTTACCATATTAGCCTAAGTTGCCATCTCTTCATTATCGGGCCAACCAGGCTTCAACCTGACAGGCTTCTCCAATAGCTCTTTTAATCGGGCCAGTTCTCGTGGGCCAAATGATCCCCATCTGAGCAATAGACCTCCATTGGATGCATTTGGTGCAATGGTCATGGGCTTTGAACTGCGGCCCGTGACATTCTCCCCCACCCATTCTCACAACGTCCTCGTTGCGACTTCCGAATGGCACTGACTTGATTCGCCTCGGTCTCGTCTCGACGCCTTAGCTTTTCCCTTCCTTCGGCTTACGTCGTTTCTTCACTCGAACTGTCCTACTCGTTTGTACATCTCGATGACAAGAAGTTATGTCACTCTCTTGTCCACATTCTAACTTGACTCGAACAGAATCCTCTTGATTCACCACACTTTGGCTTCGCTTTGCCCACAGTCTCTCGGCCTCTTTGCTCAAGAACTTCAAAAGGGCCCCTATGTTCTTGCCAAGTCAACAAGTTAGAATGCAAAACACTATCACAGTGTTCGGAATGTACCTTTGCATTTACTCTGTTTAACTGTCCCACATGTATCAATTCCTTTTCCTTAAAGTCCGATGCACCACCCATCTCTCCCATAGGTGGAAGCCTTG
Organism: Gossypium raimondii; assembly: GCF_025698545.1. Taxonomy (NCBI): domain Eukaryota; kingdom Viridiplantae; phylum Streptophyta; class Magnoliopsida; order Malvales; family Malvaceae; genus Gossypium; species Gossypium raimondii. The sequence goes on along the minus strand of NC_068572.1, from coordinate 28,670,022 downwards.
TCGATGACTCGGCCAACTCTGACGCTTCACTCAACTTGAGCCTCATTGGTCCCAGCTTCACTGTTTTCATCGCAACTCTTTCCTCTAAGTCCGATGACAAACTCACCTCTTCCTTGGGTGGAAGCCCCTCTGATGACTCACCAAGCTCAGACGTTGCCTTTCTTTTGACTCCGACTTGCTTTGGACAGTTCCGCAACTCATGCGGACCACGGCACAAGAAGCACTTTACTCGCTTCTTTTCGCTCCTCTTTGCCCTCTTGGCTTTGGCTTTATCCTTGCTCGAACCAAACTTCTTGGGCTCATTGTCTGCTCTATATTTCCCCTCGATGACAGACTTTCTCGGACATTTTCGCAACCTATGCGGACCATGGCACAAGAAGTACTCCACTGGCTTTTTCTCGCTTTCGGCCTCCTTGGCTTCGACACCCCTTGCACTCGAACCAAATACCAAGGCCTTACCCACCGGCTTCTCTTTAAGCGCGGATTTCTTCGGACATTTCTTCAACATGTGTGGACTATCGCAAAGAAAGCATTTCAGCTTATCCCTTTTCCTCTTGGGTTTCTTCTTCCCAACTTGTGGTTTCTTCTTCCCAACTTGTGGTTTCCCATTACCACCATTGTCGCCGTTGCCATTGCCTTCAACAATATCTTCCTTGTGATCCATTTCACATACGCCCATTTCCTCGGACTTGGAAGACCCAAGCTTGTCTTTCCCTAGACCAAGCTTGACCACGGACTCAACTACCGTCATGACTTCTGACAGCTTTTGGACACCTCTTTGTTCCACCTCCTATCTGACCCACGGCTTCAATCCATTCTAAAAAGCAAGCAATGCCTCTCTTTCGGTCACCTTTGAAACTTGGAGCATGAGTTCCTTGAACTATTGAACATACACCCCCACTATGCCCCGTTACGTTATCCCTTGCAACTTTGCCCGAGCTTCTTCATCAGTAAATTCTAGGTAAAACCGACCCTTCAACTTGCATTGGAACTCTTGCCATGTCCCAATCTCTCATTGCCTTTTATCTGTGGTCCTGCCTCGTCACCATAAAAGTGCATGTCAGTAAGAAACATTGAAGTAGTGTTTACCTTATCAGCATCATCCACGATGCCTTTGGCATGGAAGTAGTGTTCCATCCTCCATAAGAAATTGTCCACATCGCATGCAGACCTTGTCCCACAAACTCTTTCGGCTTCGGGACATCCTCGTTACTGAGTGCTGCATTTGCCACTCCTTTCCCCACGGCTACTCGACACAAGGCTAACCTTCCTCGAGCTCCTCTATCCTTGTGCTCAAAGCCCTCGTCGTGGCCATTGTTTCCTCCTTCAAAGCCATCATCATGGCCTCGAGAGCATCGTTCCTCTCTGTCAGCTTCTTCCTTTGGGAATTTAGCAACTCTTGCACGCTATCCATTTGGAAAGTAAGACACATGGTCAAACAGTCCCTGGGCTGCTCCCTCAAGTCTTCAATGCTTTCCCCAAGCGCATTGTTTGACTCTTTTGCATCCTCCATGGGCTCCTCAAGTTTACCCACGCATTCTTCAACAGCCGACAACATCTCTCTCAAAGATTTCCTCGCCCACCTTTGTTCGAATTCTTCTCTCGACATCCTAACGGTGCCTTTGAACCAACAACTCAGATATTACTTGGTTCAAACCTTGCTCGGATACCACTTGTCACGGGGCTAGAGTTTTCTCTTGCGATCCGTGTGGCCTTAGGTGATCCATTCGTCCAAACTCGCTTAAGTCAGCCTTAACTCAAGTGAAGATTCCTTAAGAACTCTTCCAAGGCACCAAATTGAAGAGCGGAAGCGATTTATGCCAAAAGAATAACAACAAAGAACAACAGAAAGAACGCTCGTAAAGTGTTTGAGTAAATGCTCTCTATTCTCTTATTCACAAAGAATAATGAAACAATGAATGGAGTCAGTACAACTGAGGGGAAGACTCTCTATTTATAGTTGAGCTCCCCCAAAACCGACAGTCGAGATACATTTATATCGACGAACGAGATTAACCATATCCCTTTATTTTAGGGATTTACAAGATATGTCATATCAAATCTAATCTAATCTTTTACAAGATATGATTCCCTCTATCTTCTAAGATCAGTTACCATATTAGCCTAAGTTGCCATCTCTTCATTATCGGGCCAACCAGGCTTCAATCTGATAGGCTTCTCCAATAGCTCTTTCAATCGGGCCAGTTCTCGTGGGCCAAATGATCCCCATCTGAGCAATAAACCTCCATTGGATGCATTTGGTGCAATGGTCACGGGCTTTGAATTGCGACCCCTGACAAAAGTACAAGGTCTAAAAAAATGAATAATGAATTGGAAAAAACAAAAGCAGAAGTTGAAGGGACATTTAATAGCGTCACCGAAAAGAAAACTCTTCAACTATCTCTGAAAATGCATTGTCCATCGAAACCAGTTGAAGCAGCTTGTCCATAGCGCTAATTCACAGCATAGTCTAGTTCTGCACAAAGTAGGAAATCAACGATTAAGGGGAAACAGATCCGACCTCGTCTTCCGCAACACGTCCGCCTCAATCGACGCCGGACCATCCTCAATCCAATAGACATCACGTTTTCGGAGAAAGCCTTCCCAAGAAAAAAGATGAGCAACCCTGTTATCACCATGCTTAATATGTTGAAATTTGAAATGCTCAAAACCCACTACTATCTGTTTTGCGTCCCAAATGTACGTTTTTTCTGTCGGATTTGTGATTTACGTCAATAACATCTCTATTCTTATCAAGAATCAATATGTACATCCTGTTTCTGAGGTTTAGATTTCGAATTTTTGTAATATTACTATTCGACGCTAATCTTACATTCGATTAATCATTCATTTACGGTTCTTGTCGAAATCTTCTATTAATCTTAATTGAATTTTGATACCCAATATTAACTCATGTATAAATATTGTTTGAAGAACCCATTTTAGATACGTCGAATTAAATTTGAATGTGAGGGATGTCGTTCGGTATCTTAGTGAAATGTGTGTTTTCTTTTACAAGCGAATCGATGCCCCTATTTTTTAGATTTTACAATTTTATCTAAATTTTTTTTGTTTTGTTTAGTTTAGTCCTTAAACAGTTCCCAAATTTTTTAGTGTTTGTTTTATTTAATTGAGTCCCCGATAATATGAATAATACTAAAATCCATGACCTAATTGAGTGAGTTAATGCTATATAAACATTTTGCATGAATTGTAAATAATACACATGTTTATTGCATTTGTATTTATGATTGTATGTACAACATGCCTTATGTTACCGTTAAACCGAACAATTAATAAGCATGACTTTTGCTATTGAGTTGATATGTTATAAGCATATTATTTGTTACTGTATTTAACTGTTATAAACATATTGATTGCTATCCTATTATTCTATTAAAAGAATAATTAAATGTTACCATGTTGATCTATTTTAGTTTTCCATATTGCATTGCATATAGTGGCACTATATGTATGGAGGACGTGTTAGTAGCTTGTCTGCACCGTTTAGTGGTTTACTCACACATATTAGCAACTTTTATCCGCACCATTTAATGGTTTATCCACACCGTATTAGCAACTTTTATCTGCACCATTTAGAGGTTTATCCATATCATTTTAGTGGCTTTTATCTGTACCGATTTATGGTTTACCCACACCTTATTATTAGCAACTTTCATTTGCAAATATGTTGTGCATCCACAACCTACTAGCAGCTTGTCTGCAAAAGAAAACTATTTTATCAAAAAACCCTGGTGGTTCATCCACTCTTTTTATTATTAGTGGTTTATCCACACTGTACTAGTAATTTATTTGCAACTTTAGTGGTTCATCCACACTATGGTGTAAAGGTAGAGGAGTTCTGAGGAACTCCTATTGTGGAGTTCTGGAGAACTCCTACTGTGGAGTGTAGTGGAGTTGGGTAAAACTTATTCTAATTAATTGAAATTGCATTGCATTTGTAAGACATATACATGGTTTTGAACATGGAGATATTATGGAGACGAATTGATCTGATTTATTTATATTATGTATTACCAATTAAATTGTTATTTATACTATGAATTAATATTCTGTATGTTCTGTCTACTATTTGTACTGGTTTTCTTGTGATTGAACTCACATTGAGCTTCATAGTTCACTCCCCTTTTAATTTTTATCTTTACAGATAACCCACCAGGTTAGGATGTGGACGCGGTATACAGAGAGCTCGGAAACATTTTATTTTTATGAAAGTATTATTAGGCTTATTTTTATAATTCCTGTTATTTCATAAATGTATTGTTTTATTTATTTTATGGCATGGGACACATATTTAGGGTTTATTTAGCATGCATAACATTTAAACTTAAATTTAACATATGGTTTTTATTTAATTGAGGCATGGAATATAGTTTTATTAAAACCAAGTAAAAATCACTTTTCCGCTGCCAAATGAAAATTAAGAATTGTGAGTAATAAATAAATGGAAAATTAACTAAGTTTTCTTAAAGTAGTCAACGTTACGTAGAAAAGTTAAATTAAATCAATTTTTGATAATTCGTGAGTTTTTCTGAAAGTAGACTAAAATTTTCTTCTAAAACAAATATTTCAAATTGAATGTTTATAAAACTTCGATCATACTAGGCCAAGCTGGGGAGGTTACACGACCCGTGGCCATGTTTACTTTTCATCAACCATGAAATGCCAATGAGAGGATATCATTTACTCGTATCTCGGGCTATGAATTACATAGTTGTGAATGAAGCTCCATATTACAGAAGTTATATACCCAATACACCAGCTTTCAGTTCCTTATCTATTTGAACACAGGCTTTTACTTACACCAAAGTATACAAGTCACACATACATAGTTCGTCATTCACTCAGGATTAAGGTATGTCACCCTTTGAATGTCACAAGTGAGTAAATCCATAAATGGATTCATGATCTATTCTTCTTGGGTCTAGTTTAATGTACTGTTAGTTCAGTCAGTCACATCTATATTTTCATCTTCTAGGAGTCATCTGCTTCAATGCCTAAGACAAGGTATCTCCCTAATAGGACTTTATGGATGACATATTAGTCTTTCAATTGGTTTTGTAACAACCCTAACCTGTCTCCATCGCCGGATTAAGGTTACAAAGCATTACTATACAATCAAAAATATTTTACCTTCATAACCTTAAGTATCTTAAACATATCATAAATCATTCATTCACATGCATTTTGTCCCTAAATCAAGCCTTCGAGACCTTAAAAATAACTTAAAAATAATTCGGGACTAATTTGAAACAAAACAAAAGGTTTAAGAAAAAGTTGCAAAAATTGAAAAACATGGGTCACACGGCCATGTGGCTAGGCCGTGTGACATCACCGTAGGCTGTGTAACTTTTGAACAAGGGACACACGACCGTGTCCCAACCTGTGTCCTCACCTGTGTAACTTATTGACTTGAAACACTAAGAAATTCCAAATGACACATGGCCGTGTGACAACCCGTGTCTCAGCCCGTGTGAACCCAAAAATGTACTTAAAATCATGCCAATTCAAGTCTAATTCATATCTAACCAATCAAACCATTTGGGACACTTTCAAGGGGTTCAAACACCATTCAAACATACATAAACATGCCATTTCAATCATCTTAAATCACCTAACCAATTTGCCATTCAAAGGCACCACAATAGCATCAATGCTTCATTTATCTACACATGCTAAGATTCCTCAATTCATGCATAAAGGCCTAGTTCAAATATGTGCCAAAACATGTCTAAAATTGACCATTTGTAAGCCATCATCAACATACCAAAAGAACCTTGTTCACAAGCACTATAAAGTACCAAAATGACATAGCTTAACAAGCATTACAAGTCCATCAACCAAACATAATCTTCAAAGCATAACACACCAAATCACCATTACATTATATCCTATACATGCCATTATTAAATTTGGCCAAAATTACTCAAAATCTACTGAAATAGTTGTTGGATAGTGTGATAGATCTCCGACGAGCTTCCAATGATCAAGCTTCTGATAATCTATAAAACAAATGAAAGTAACAATGTAAGCAACGAGTGCTTAATAAGCTCGTATAAACTTAAACTAAACTTATCATTTCATTTGCATAATATAAAGCATAAGTACAATATCAACCAAAACCATAAGCTTGACATAAGCCTATACAACATCATCAAATTCACAAGTTAGTACTCTTGTATATGATTCAAATGAAGTCATCCATTAAAAAAAAAGATTTACACATGTAATCACATCATTTAATTCATAAATTCTTTTCATAAGTTTATGATTCATTCCATTTGAATACTTACCATTCTGTTTCCTTTTCATACCTGTTGAACCATATAGAATTACATCAGATACTCGGGAAAGCTAACACATAGTATGCCTTTACATATAATCGTAACATTTCTTTTACATCAATGCTCACACGAGCTGTGAAATGGGTCTCTTTACACAAGCTGTGGGTCGAAATACACGTTACACGATGCTACTCACACGAGCTGTGAAAAATCCCCAACAAATGTAGGACCTCAGCCATCAGTAGGACATTCAAGACTAACACCCGAAACATGAAATCCCTAATGACATGTCATTTGTATCCTAAGAATTCTTAAGGTTCAACTGGGACTCGATATCCGTAAAATTGTTATATCATGAATACATTCGTATATTGATTCATTTGAATTAAAACAACATAATAAACATTCAATTTATATAACATTAAAATGATTATAGTTCACACGAACTTACCTCGATAATTTGGGTGTAGTAGTTTAGTCGAGTTAATTCGAAGCTTTTACTTTTCCTCGATCTAAGTTCGTATGTGGTTTATCTTAATCTAAATAAATATTTTCAATCAATTAAGTACTCATATAGTTCAATTTAATCCATAATTAGTATTTATGAAAAATTACAATTTTGCCCCTAACATTTTAACTTTTCACAATTTAGTCCTTAAGCTCATAACTTAGAATTTAACCATTTTAACCTAAATCCAACTTAACCATGATGCAAGGGACCTTAAAGCAACTCCATATTTATCAACAAATCGCAATAAAATCCTTGGACTTATACCTTTAATAATTTAATCCCTATTTCCAAAATTCATCAAAAATCATTTAACAAAACTTGTTTAGTTTTCAACAAGGACTCATAATATATCAACTAACATCAAAACCTATTCAAAAACATTCATGGAAAAGTCCCTCAACCTTTAATAGTTTTGTAAATTAACCCTTGGGCTAGCTAGATTAAGAACTCAAAAACCTAAAAATCATTAAAAATGAGATCAAATACACATACCATGCAAGAAGAAATAAAAAAAAAAGATTTTCTCTTCTCCAATGGTGAATTTAGGTTCTAAAATGACAAAATCTTGAAGATGATCACTTAATTTTCTTTTAATTGATCATTTACCATTTTAACCTTTAAAACTATCATAATTTCATTTAAACCATGCCCATGTACGTCCAATATCACCTTAAATGGCATATTTACCATTCAAGTCCTTTATTTTAATATTTCAAAGCTATTGGACCCCTTTAACTAATAGAACTCAACTTTTACCCTTTTATGATTTAGTCCTTTTCACTTAATTAACTATGTAAACTTCAAAATTTCTTAACAAAATTTTAATACAATCTTATAACCTTGTAGGCATTAAATAAATAATAAAATAATAATTTACTCGTTAGAATTATGGTCCCGAAATTACTATTTTCGATATCACTGAAAATGGGCTATTACAGGTTTGCTCATTTTTTTATTAGACTAAGGATATGTTTAGGTTTGTCTACTAATATAAGTTGTCTCTCCGTATTATGATTCGACGACGTAATATTGCTTAGTATTAGTTTAAACATTAGACAACTAGTGAGCCAATATTTGCTTTTATTTTGCTTTGCATGCAAAAACCATATGAGGACATAATACAAAGAATATTAATGTAATCCATGAATTATTTTATTAACCAATCTGTTCAAAAAAATTACAAATTTAAAAATGAATATACTACACTTAGGGCACCATATGCAACATATGTGTCGTCTATGTTGTAATCCATATGTATGCCACATCAACAAAGTATTTTGAAAAAAATGCAAGTTTAAGTGCTAAAAGAGGTGAAAAATTAAATGGAGGGCTAAAATTAGTTTTTTGTACAATTGAAGGGATAAAAAAAAATCATTATACCATTTATATTTAGTTTGGGATCTAGTTAGTACCTGAACATGTATTCCATCAACGCTGGTACATCTGTACTAAGATTGTTAGTTTACAAATAGCCAATTCGGTGGTATCACGTGGCAGCCTCTAAGTATGCCACATGACAAATTTAAATTAAAAAATTAAAAAATTAAAAAATTAAAAAATCTTTAAAATATATAAATTAATAAAAAGTATAAATTTTTTCACATCAAGAATGAACCTGGACAAAAAATTGTCTAAATACATATGATTTTAGACACCTATTTGTTTCAATTTATTCCATATATTTTAGCAAGTTTATATATTTTAATTTTTTATAAAATATCATGTTATTTATATTATTATTTTAAAATTAAAATATATAAAATTTTATAAATTAATAAAAAGTTTTACATCAAGAATGAACCTAGACACATGGTTGTCCAAGTTCAAATGCATCTGGACAAACATTTGTTCAACTTCATTCTAGATGTGTTTTAGTTCTTTTATATATTTATATATATTATAATTTTTTATATATATTTCAAAATATTTTAGGCTTTATGTATCCATATATTTAGTTGTATATATTTTATATTTTTATAAAATTTTAAATTTATATTTTATATAATTTTCAAAATAATAATAACCTAAGAAACTCATATTTTATTTTAAAAACTAAAATATACAAAATTACTATAAATACATTTGGAATGAGTTGCCCAGATTCATTCTAGATGTGAAAAAATAACACTTTTTCTATTAATTTATAAAATTTAAATATTTTTATTTTAAGTTATATTTGACATGTGACATACAGAGAAACTATCATGTGCCACTGTTAGATTGGCTATCAATGTCACGCCAGCTCAAACTAGAGGTGTTATTGCAAAGGTAACAATCTGAGAGATGAAATATAAGTTTAGGTACCAATTAGATAAAAAAAAGTACCAACTAAATACAAATTAACAAATTCAAGGGAAAAAGATATATTAACCCAAAAATTAAAAATTGGGCATTCATCAAAATATCTCAAAAGAGGAAAAATGTTTAAAGATATTTCATGTCGATTTTTATAATTTGTATTTCATACCATGTACCCATATGAAAATCAACACCTCTTTAAGTTATATATATTTTGAGATATTTTGATGAGGACCCTATTTTAGTCATTTTTATGATTTTATACTCTATATTTAAAAAATAATTATTAATATTTTTATTAATTTAATAAATTTTATAATTATTTTCAAATTTTAAGAATTTTATAATATTCTAAATCACATTTAAAATGAAATCTAGACAACTATTTGTCGAGATTCACATGAGCTTAGATGTTCTTTTCCTAGGTTCTTTTGAACTTTAATTTTAATAATTTTAATAAAATTTTAAGATTTTTATATTTTTTAATATATTAGGTTATAGTACACTCATGATGTGAATAAAAATATTATGTAACAAATATAGATATTAAAAGTTTATATAAAAATCAAATGGCACTTTGATTGAATCATTTGATTGTAATTGTGAAGTTGAATATTTAACCAGGTCTTTGGATTAAATCTTTTATTTGTAATTTTTAATGATTTTAAAAATAAAAAAAGAAAAACACCCTTATAATAATGTAATTTACATTATAAAAATGAATTTGAAGTAAATTTTCAACAGAGTTTTATGGTAGAGATTTCGAACCAATGAGTCTAAACAAATAGTTGTTTAGATATATATAAACTTAAACATCCATTTATCTAGATTCGGTCAATGATAATCTAACATGGATTAATATCCATCACAATGACATACATAAGAAAAAACCAGAGACATGTCCAAATCGTGAAATAAAACTTGGAACTATAAGAAGGTTTTTCAACAAGGTAGAAGCGTAACGAGGTTGGTATTCGATGGAGTTGCAGGCAAAGATTAATAAAAGAAATACAATAATAACATTCAAACATCTGTGTTAATGGCATTTAGATGGTGGGACTAACTGCATTCATGCCTCAAAATCAGTGATAGGGAAAAAGAAAACCATCAACAAACAGACCATTTGATAGTATGGTTAACAGACAGGAGAGAGCAGGATAGGATAGTTCGATACACAGAAGCAGCAACCACAACATATGACTGACACATACATATACATATACATATACATATATCAGAGAGTCATTATTATTCAGAATTATGACCAAACAACAAAACGCTTTGTCTAGCCTCAGTGGAGGACCTTTGCATCCTCTGTGATTTGGAGTGCTGAAATAGCCTGTGCTGCAATCAGACCAACTGAAAGTCCGCCACTTCCTAACCCTCCATTCTCCAAAAATGGTGCTTGCACCTCCCTTCCATATGAGAAGGACCAGTCACCGTCCCCAGTTCTATATGCATTTGAGACCCAGCCTTGACAGTTTGGGTGAGGTTGATGGGGAAGATAGGCCCTTCCTCCATCCATATATATACCATAACCCCAGCAGTTGAACCCCTCTTCCTTGTTTAGCATAATGTTAGCGGAGTCGTCAGAGTCTTCACCAAGTAGGACGTGCAAAGCGACGGCCTCAGCAATTGCAGCACCTTCCTCATCAAGCCTCTGCTGTTCTTCCTTCTTTTTCTGTTTCTTTTTTTCTAGCTCGGAACGGATGGCTGCGGATGTAGCAAGGGCTTTCTCCAACCGCCTCTTTTTCTTCTCAGCTTGTTTAATACGTTCCAACTCATCCTTCACCTGCTTCTTTTTCGCTTTACTCACTACTGTTTGCATTTTGTTACATGCCTTGTTATCCATGAATACTTAAAATGCTTTAAAACCCAGTTTTCAGTTTTTGCTTTAACAGGTTCCTCTAACTCGTATACATTTCCCTATAAAGCTTTCTCTTTTTTACTTTTTAGCCTTTTCCCTAAAATAAAAGTTTTGATGCTACCTATTTCTAATTTTATTGTCTTAGTACGAACTAATATAACACCAAGACTACTACACCCACTCAGGTCTATAGGAATATCTCATCTTGCGGACAATGCAATCCCAAACAGACACAACAGGGGAACACAGTAGAGATGAATAGTAAGCATTCACAGGCCCATCCCTTGGCAACATCCTCCCTAATTTCCCAAAACCCTTGCATTTTCCCATCTTCTGCACACTAACAGAACCAATATCCTTGTCCCTGCCCAAGCGTTACTCACATGGCCTACCCTACTGCAGTCAACAAGCATAACATATGAGTCATTAAAACATCCAACCAAACTTCAAAGTCTGAACTTAAATCATACAAATATGTAAAGTTGGATGAACTAAAAGATTGATGGTAATGGTGAGACAAATTACTAGCATGTATTTAGAATGAAGCATACAGCCTTTCCCAAGCACTTAACAAGTGGAGTCTCAGTGTGTAAATTGAGAGTAAATCAGATCCAGATAAAATATCCATTAGGAAGTTAAAATTGAAAATTCAGATGAATATCAATGAGAACATAGTATAAGCGAGCATGAAGTAAATTTCCAGAAACCTAACCCATCACACAGTTCAATAGGACTGTGATTCAAGAGCAAAAAAAGTCAAACTTACTAAAATATCATCCAATTTTACCTCCAAAATGATCTGACCCCAACGCCCAAAAAGGGATGAAGAGGATAAAAACAAATTTAATCAAATTTATAATAATAAAATTCTTACTTTTGCTGTGAAATTTGACTTACTTCCAATCTAAAATTCCATTTTTTCCTATCTTTGGTAACCCAAACAGAAGGTGCATCCGAGTCTGTCCAATTGTTTGTCCTAAAACCCTAAATTTAGATGTAAGTAGCAGAGTACCATTACCGAAATGGGAAAGAAAATGCCATCTTTAATAAAGATAAATAACTTTAAATCATTAATCGGCATCAGATCCAAATACCTATTGTCAATCAAAAGAGGAAAATCACTGCCTAGAAAACCAAGAGATAAATAAAATATAGATGAACCAAACCTTATCAAGACGAATATTAAGAGAGAAAAAGGGTCCTCCACCAAGAGTCGTAGTATGGACAAAAATGGGAAAGGAAAGAAAAAGGTGCGTGTTTGGATCTCTAGAAAGTCAGAAAGTGGAAAAGAGGATATAAAAAAAACAACAACGAGGGAGGAAAGGAGGGTGATGGAAATGGTTGTGACCAGCCAACGAGAGACAGACACGTGGCATATACATATGAACCATGAGGGGGTAACTGGGAACATTGATCTTCTATGACTTTTTCTCTTGGGGGTTTGTTAATTGTGAGTGGATTGGGTAACTGTGGAGGGTGCGGTGTCACGGGTGATGTCACGCCACTTGGCAATTATTGCGTGATGGATTGATTGCCTCTCTCTCTCATCGCCCCCAACTGATCTTTTTTATGGGTAAACTATAAAAGAGGTCATCCAACTATGGATTGTTTCTTTTTTGGTCACCTAATTATGAAAAGTTACAAAATGATCATCCAACTATTCAATTGTCCTTTTCTGTCACCAGTTGGATAACTTAAAAAATGGAAACACCCAAAAATCTAAGATAGTGGGTTGACCAAAAAAGATAAAATTGAATAGTTGAGCGACCATTTTGTAACTTTTCATAGTTGGATGACTAAGAAAAAACAAATACCATAGTTGGGTGACTACTAATGTAGTTTACCCCTTTTTGTTGAAGGATTTGAATCCCAACTAAATCTGAACGGAGGCCCATTTAGAGCCCAAATGGCCCCAATACCATTCCATGGTCTGATTTTTGATGGCAATCCCCTCTTTCCATTTGTTTCTGTGCTTCTCTCTGCTAATGTCTCCAATCGAATGATTTTTCTTCTCCATCTCCATCTTCTTCCTCTTCCTCCTAAAACCCTAAAATAGAAATGCTCTCCTTGCAGCTCTTCTCCGCAAATCCTAAGCCCACTCTCCTCGACTCTCCGCTCAACCCCCTTTTGTACCCCAAATGCCTAAAACCTCCAAAACCCTACTCCAAATCGAAGCCCGCCCCCATTTCTTCTGTCCTTCAATGGAATAGAAAGCCTGAGCTGGCCGGTGAGACCCCACGCGTCGTCGTTATAACATCCGGAAAAGGCGGGGTCGGAAAAACCACAACCACCGCCAATGTGGGTCTTTCCTTAGCCCGTCTGGGGTTCTCCGTAGTGGCCATCGACGCCGACGTTGGCCTCCGTAACCTAGACCTCCTGTTAGGCCTGGAGAATCGCGTGAACTATACGGTCGTGGAGGTACTCAATGGCGATTGCCGACTGGACCAGGCATTGGTAAGAGATAAGCGATGGTCGAACTTCGAATTGCTTTGCATTTCCAAGCCCAGATCGAAGCTCCCCATTGGATTCGGTGGGAAAGCGTTGGTTTGGTTAGTGGACGCACTGAAAGCGCGTGAGGAAGGGTCACCGGATTTCATACTAATAGATTGTCCGGCGGGGATTGACGCAGGGTTCATAACGGCAATAACGCCAGCAAACGAGGCGGTTTTGGTGACGACGCCGGACATAACGAGTTTAAGGGATGCTGATAGAGTGACAGGGCTGTTAGAATGTGATGGGATAAGGGATATAAAGATGATAGTAAACAGAGTGAGGACAGATATGATAAAGGGAGAAGATATGATGTCGGTTTTGGATGTGCAAGAAATGCTGGGGTTGGCATTGTTGGGGGTAATTCCTGAGGATTCCGAGGTTATCAGAAGCACCAACAGAGGGTACCCACTTGTTCTGAATAAGCCTCCCACGCTTGCTGGGTTGGCCTTCGAGCAAGCCGCTTGGAGGCTTGTTGAGCAGGATAGCATGAAGGCTGTTATGGTTGAGGAGGAGCCCAAAAAGCGTGGGTTTTTCTCATTTTTTGGAGGCTAATAACTGGAGTGAGCTTGTAGTAGCCGGTCTTTGTACAGTCAGTAAAGGTTGGTTGCCTTTGAATTCTAGCTATATCAGTTTTAAGTTTCTTATGGTAGATAAAGGGTTTGGTTTTTAGGGAATTGTTTGCTTGCTTTGAGTTGAGGTTTTACTCAAAATTGTATTCTGGGGGCTTGTTTGAAATTCTTTGTTGGTGTGTGTGGATTGAGTTGAAACATTTCAGTGCTCAATCAATCTCTTAGAATCTGGTCAATGAATCAAAATCATTTCATTTGATTGACTGTCACATATCGGTCATTCAGTACCATAACTGGCTCTTTATCTTATCTGATGCCTTAACATAGAGGTGAGCTGATGATGGTTAACAATGTTGAATCAGGGTATTGCGCATTTGGAAGTGTTTGCTTTAACCTACGACATTTAGCTTGGATCACTACCTGTTTGTAACATTTACATTTTAGTCACTCAGCTGTTACTCAATATCAAAGGCATGACAGAAATCTCAATTGGTAAAAATATTGCTGTTAAACCTCGCGTCTTCCATGTCCTTTGATTTGATTCTCTTTCTTTATTCTTTTTCCGCCTTTCACAAACTCTAGCCGCCATTCAAAGCCTCCATTGCCCGTCACCTCTTTCGGCCAAAGCAATCGTAGCCTCCAGTTTTCTTCTTTTTATCCCTTAGAAAACGCTAACCGTCGCCGTCCATCACATGTCTTCTCCGTCAAAAAATACCGACGAGCTGTCCTTTTTCTCCCTTTACATTTCACTGAAGAACAACTGAGAAAATCATGAAATCCAAAACAAATCTAACATGGTTGCTTTGAGTTTTTTGTGTATGATGTGTGGGAATTGTGTTTTGGCATTTAATGTTGGTTGGGTGATGGTGGATTGAAAGAGAGTTGAGGCTGAAGGTGATTGAGATATTGTGAGGGGGAGAGGTGGTGAGATGATGAATACACATCAATATTGACGTGAAATACATGTCAGGCAATGTATGAGGCTTTCGTCAAATTAAAATTTAGTGATTACAGTACAAGGTAACTTATTATTTCATTAACAAATTAAAATTTAGCTATACAAGAGTGTGAATATTTTTAACAAAATGTTGTGTTATTAGTAAATGATCTTGAACTGCAATTTCTTTGGGTTCAAGAGTTAATTTGTTTTTTGATAAAGCAACCCAATATTACAAATTTCACTCTGAATTTAGGGCCGGTTGATCAGGCCGCTCATTCCTTACTAATTTCGCCATAGAATCAGCTACCTGATTGCATACTTCTGAAATATATGTCTAATTGTTACTTCCCACACGTTCTTTGTATGTCACTCAAGACAACCATTCTCATTTGTTGCTAATTAAAAACACTCAGCATGATTACTTTCTAGCATAATCTTCCGAAACTTTTTATTGTAACTCACTTTCAACTCATCTCAAATAACCCATTCAATGCACGCCAAGTTGATGGTACAAAGTATAGAATCAAAACTACAAACAAATACTATCATTATTATATCACATTTATTGAGAAAACAAAACTTATCGTCCATCTTAAAAATGATTTTGATCTTGGCACTAAAGTATTTCATCTTCAACCTTTAAATTTTGTTTTGAACTTGTGAAGTTGCATGCATAATGCAAATAATTTTAGATGCTATTATTTGAAAAAGACTAAATATTGAATGTTATTTATAATGATAAATCTTAATTTTAATTGATATATAATTGTAATACTAATTAAATTATAATTAGTTTAAAAATATATAATAATAAATAAATTAATATACACAATTGTGTAGTTTAAATGAACAAAAAAATTCTATTATTAAAAATACAACTTATTCTTAAAAGTTTTTTCAAACTCGTGGTTTTATTTATATATTATTATAGATTATAGATAATGAATACGTTATTAGTATAGGGTATAGTAAAATATTAAAAATAAATATTTTAAAAAGGAGACAACCATTTTTAAAGTTGTTTATGGAATTAAAAAATACACTGCCATCCTACCAAAGACTAACCCATTATATTATATTATTAATTTTATAGATTTAAAAAAACATGTAAACAATTAAACATTTTAGGTATGTCTTTAATAAGAAAATAAAACAACTATGTCTACTCTCTAGCACGGTTTTTTGTCTATCCTTGTTGACACAGTTTTTTTTCTAGTTTATTGTGGTTTCTTGTGGTTTTCTTTCGGTCATTCTGGTTCTTAGTTTCGATTGGTGCTCAATAGTGGATGATCTGGCGAACCTTTCGGATGAGGAAAAGGATGCTTTCCAGGAGGATGCGAAAGTGATGGAACGAGTTCTGGAGTTTTTTCTGGTTGGAACCTATTTGACAGATAGCGTGGTTCATTTTTCGTCTCTTCGGAATATTATGGCTGATTTATGGCATCCTATTAGAGGTATTGCTATAACTGATATAGGGGAGAAACGCTATTTATTTAAATTCTTTCATGCGGTAGATATGAACAGAGTTTTAGAAGGTCTTCCGTGGTTTTTTAACAACCATTTATTATTACTACATAAACTGCAAATGAAAGAAGATTCACTCACAATCCTGCTGAATTATGATGTGTTTTGGATTCAAATCCATGAATTCCATCTGTTGGCGAGCCACGATTTAGTGGTGGTATTGACTTATGTAGACTGTGCCAATGGAGTCTGTATAGATGTGTGTGGAAATAAAATTTTTATCAATTCTATTTATCAATCTTTCTCTAGAAAGCATCATTTTCTTTAGTAGTTCTGAAGAAGAAGAGGATGTTTCTAAAGAAAGCTTTGCATGTTCGACTGTCGTGAGAATTGAAGTCTGGTGATGGAGAAATTGAGGAAATGGTAAGCTTCTTTACCCCTCTGAACTCGTGAATTGAAGGAAGGAGTAAAATAGGGACTCCCAAAGCTTTTGTATACCTTTAGATTCTGGGTTTCTAAGGACTAACCACCTTTAATGGTTTTCATGCTTAGTTGCCAAGACAAAGGAGGCTCTAGCGTTTGGACAAGCTAACCTGATAAGAATGGGAAGCAAGGTAAGCTTCGGTCCTCTATTTCTGAGTGAGCGTTGACCATACATTGTTTGAATGGTTCTTGTGTTTAGTTGTTCTAAGTTACGTAAAACTGTTGTTATGTATGGATATGTTAAATAAGCATGCTGGACATGAATTGGCATTGAGTTCTATGATGATGCATGATTTTGCCTTTGATTGTGAATGCTAGGCATGTATAAGATTACATAAGTAATTGAGTATCCGCTAGTGTGTCGACATAGATGAAAAGGGTCATAATAATATGTATATGAAATGCATGTATTGCATGTCTGTGGCAGTGGAGTTCAGAAGGGAAATTATGGACGAGATAGATGAAGTTAGGATTGAGAAATGAGAATTTCTAGTAGATACCACCATACGGAGTTGCTATGTGAGAAGCTCTAGGCCTTGCGGAAGGGAAAGTGCGATGTTCAAGCATCAAGGTATAGGAATGAAAAAATGGAGGAATGGGCAGATGAATAGGAGAATGAAATTCCATTACGATACGACCATACGGGGTTACTTAGTGCAAACCGTGATTTGTGAAGCTCCGAGCCTTGCGAGGGAAGAGGGCACTTCGGTGTTCTAGCATCAAGGTAGAATGTGAAAAGGAATGATATTGACTGATCCTTCGGGTTGACATTGTGACGATGGTATTTAGGTTCCATAGAGAAACACCGCGATGATGGTTAACAAGCTCTATTAGGTGACACTGCGATGGCGGTAAGGTCTTTCGAGGCGACATCTCCAAGAGGTTTAAGGTGTAAGACCATAGTTCGACTATGGCAACCAATGGTGTCTTCTAAGACATTAAACTTGGGGAATTATGATATGTAAGACCATAGCTCAACAACGACTAGTAGTTTGCCAAGACGATAAATACGGGACAGTCCGCCAAGACGTTAAACATGAGAAATCATAATGTGTAAGGTCATATCCCAACTATGGCAACAAGTAAATGTCTGCTAGGACAGTAAAATCGAAGGTTATCAAAATAAGGAAAGGAAGATCTTGGTACAACTCCCGTGGAGAGTAGCATGATTTGATAGAATTGGCATGCTTGAGAATGTAGGTATGAGTCAGCAAATGGTGGCTAATAAATCAGGATTAGTAATTATTATAAGATGATCAAGAAGAACCTAAATCTAGGCATCCATGGGTAAAAACGAGAGGTCCATGACTGTTAAGTTCATCGAGGTCCACTCGAAGATAATGGTCGCTTGGGCAGTCGATAGTAGAGGATACCAGAACATTGCCAATAGGTATGTCAGTTGACTAGAGTTATGGAATATGTGAAGTTTGCCAAGGGCTCATTGGATAAAAAACTCGCCAGAAACCAACAAGAAGAGTATGGTCCGATAGGGATTCATCTATATTATGAGTTGTTTGAAGAATCGGAGTAAGATGAACAGTTAGCCAGGGCTAGATGGCATAGTACAAAGCTACCTCGATGGTAGGGTGTCTGCTCAGATGGCTTATCCAAAGTTAGAATGGTGAATACTGAGTTGGTTAAGGTAAAGTAGAAATTTGGATTGAGGTAGAATCAGGCCAGTATCATTGAAAATCGACAACTACGGTGAATAAGACCGCCAACTACGGGTTGAGGAAAATTGGGAAGGGGTTGACCTTGCTAGTGAAACCTATGGAAAGGCTAAGGATGATGAGATAGTCTAAATTCTCTGCTTTAAATTTTTGTCTTTTAAAAGTTTTGAAAATGTAATTGTGGAACTATTTCATTGGATCTCACTAAGTTCATCAGAACTTACGGTTGTACTACCTTGATTGCAGGGTAAAAGATTATTATACTGACCCTGGGAGAGGACTAAAAGACTCCGCCAGCTCGAGGGAAAAGGGGAACGGTAGCCGTAACATGCATATAGAGGGGCACTCCTGTAGGCTTTGCCACAAGGTTTAAGATGAGTGTATTAAATTTAGACTTTGTAAATACTTATTTGAAAACCAAGTTTCATGAACTTAATATTGATTTTGTATGGCAATAAATAATATGCAATCCCTTATAATTAAGTAAAGCAAGTGTATAAGTAGATAGGTTCATGATTTGTTAAATTATATGGTTCTTTGTATCATTTGGTACTCGAATTCGGTGATTGGGTCTAGTATAGGGCGTTACAGAAAACCTTAAACAACTTAGGGATAAGGTACGATACCTCACGAATATGGTAAAAGATATTGCCTGCAAGAATAAAAAAATGGACAAACATTATATCCAAATGAGAAGATCCACTCGACAAGACATGGGAGGAGGCTAATGCCACATTTGTTGATACCTTCCTCAACATGACCTTTCTCTAGTCCAAAAAACTAGCCTTTTACATCGCGATGTCCAACAAAAAAAAGGACATTTGAAAAGAAAAGGAAAAGACAAGGGGAATAATGAGGCATCAAATGAAAAATACGAGGTTGTTAATGAAAAGATGGAAGCCATAGAGAAAAGGTTAATTGCTCCTTTATCCCTCTTCAACTTTAGCAATATTGAAAGCTCATCCTTCACCTTGGACATTGAGATTGAATCCCCTAAGGGGTCTAAAATGCCAATCATGAAAGCCAAGGCACGACAAATTTGATTGATAACTTAGAAGTGTTTCAGACAAACATATCCTTACAAAGAGTGAGCGACACACTTATCTGTAATGGATTTTTCGTTACCCTAAAAAGGCAATATGCTTGTGGTACTATTATTTGAAACTAAGGTCTGTAAAGAAATTCAATACCTTGGACAAAAAATTGTAAGCAACATTGTTAATAAGAAAGTGCCCATCACTTTAATGCCAATGAAAAAAAAGGCAGATGAAACTCTAAGAGAGCACGTTACCCTTTTTAATGTGGAGACCCTTCAAGTTAAGGATTTGGATCATACTATTACAATCACAACATTCACCAATGAGCTAAGAGATAGGGACTTCACTAAGTCCCTCTCAAAGAAGCCATTAAAGGTCTTGTAAGACCTATTTGTGAGGGTCAATTAAGTATATCAAAGCTGAGGAAACTATGTTAACTAAGCAACAATGAAATAAATAAAAGAGAAGGGAAACATGTGAACCCGTTGAATGACGATCTACAACACTTCCAAGATAAGAAAAGGATACATGAAGGTATGATATTTTTACACCTTTTAACAAACCTCAACGAGAAGTCATCTTCACAATGGAAAGGCTAAACACAAAGAGAGAAACCTTGAAGTATTGCCTTTTTCATAGAGACCACAAACATGATATAGAGGAGTATATTCACTACAAAACCAAATTGAAGACCTAATAATGAAACGTTACCTTAGAAGGTTTAGCGAAAAACGTATGAGGGACGTCGCTCCCTAAGGAAATGAGTGAAGAAGAGGAGGTTGCCATGAAAAAAAAAGGCTTAAAAATAAAACCCTTCACTAGTGACAGATGACCTGAATAAGAAAGGCCCTTGGCAGGAATTATCCACGCCATAACAAGGGGAAGCTTGTCTGGAGGACCAACTGGGACTAGAAGAAAGTGGCAAGCTAAGTTCAACATGGTAATGACCACTCGTGAAAATGAGGAAGGATGAAAGGATGAGCCCATCTCTTTCGGGCTGGAAGATTTGAAAGGAATTTAGCTATTGTACAACAACATGCTCGTTATCTTCACAACCGTCTACAACCATTTGGTGAAAAAAAATTCTCTTTGAGAATAATAGTGCTAGTGACGTCCTCTACTATGAGGCAATGAAAAAGCTGATCAATTGCAAGCATTTCAGATACCTCTTTTTGGATTTGACAACGAGGAGGTGAAAGTCGAAGGAACCATCACTCTACCCTTGATGCTAGGAACACCTCCTCAGATCACCAAAATGTTGGTGAAGTTCCTGGTTGTAAATGTGTCTTCGACTTATGGTATGCTCTTAGGTTGACCAAGTCAAAAAGTACTGAAAGTGATAAGATCGTTGCTCAAATTGAAAGTGAAATTCCCCACTTGTTCGACATAGGGAAAGTTCGAGGGAGGGATGGGTTGTGGATTTGGATATCTACAAATATTCTATCTATTCTTTGTGGATTCAAATATTGTGGATTCAAAATTTAAAATTATTATCCTTTGTAGATACAAAATAGATGCGGATAGATACCCTAAACATCCATTATCTGAATTTGCATTACTTATCTGGATAACGAACAGGGATTGAGATTCGATTATTTGAATCCATTGGTTGCAAAATGCTTATAATTTTAACTATATATACAAAAGAATTTTATTGGATTCAAATTCGAGTTTTTGTGGGTTTGGATATCAGAAAATGATTGGAAATTTTGAAATTGATTTTCATTTACAGATTTAGATATTTAATTTGAATTCATATTTGAATAATAATACTTAGATAATTTGCGAATAATAAATAGATTTGAATTTGTAAACAGATTTGCGAAAGATAATTCAAAAAAGGCTTAAACAACAAAAATGGTACCTAAACAATACAAGTTTTCCCAAATTCGTACCTAAACTTTTTTTGGTCAGAATTGGTACCTAAACTATTAAACTATTACCCATTTTACCCCAATTGTTAGTCTCATTAGAAAAAAAGTTCAGTCAATCGTAACTTTCCACGTAGACCTCTATTTGTTTTATCCATTTTCTTATATTTTCTTCTTATCAAACAATTTTTACCAATTTTTCTTACATTTTCTCATCAACCAATCACCCGAAAAAATAATTGTTTTCTTTCTTGTACAAACCTTCCACCATTTTATCATTTCAAGCTTCAATTGCTTCTACCATATTCAAGCTTTTAACCTTCTCTTTTCTTCACCCAATTCTTTTCTCATCAACCAAACACCTAATTCTTTCCACCATTTTCTTCCTCCTTGATCTCAATCCCAATGTCTTATTCACTTTACTCACTGCCTTTGACGCCAATTGTTTGCTGTTGTTGTTCTCATATAAATTCCAACAAGAATTCAACAATTAAGAATAGATCTTGATGTGGATAACCTGAGAAATACAAAACCAAAACTCTCATTCTTCTTTTGGTTTTTCCTCATCAAACCACCTTGGAGGATCAAATCCTGACCCACCTAAAATCACCACTAATTTTCAATTAGACCTAATTATCAATACTATAAATCTTTCTCTTTTTTTAAAGGAAAAAAAAAGTTGAATTACCAAGCGGATTGCAAAAACGTTGTCAAAACTGTGCCCTTTACAACCCCATATTTCTTGTATGCTTCTATTGATTACTCACTACATGAGGGGGAACAAGCTAACAACTCTTTGGTATTACAAGCGATATTTCCCCTGTTTTCATTTACTACTTAGTTAAATTCAGCAAGAATAATTCATTTTTTTCTTTGCTAAAAGAAAGAAAAACTGACTTAATTTTGTAGAATTTGAGCATGGATAAAGCAGTTTTAATCCCTAAATCCTCAATTTCATCATCTGAATTGGACAAAAAAAACTGTAACAACCCAATTTTCAGTGATGTCAGAAATAGTGGTTTCGGGACCACAAATCCGATGAATGAGTCTGTAAATATTATTATTTAATATTTACAAACCAAATATAGTGTGATAATAAATTTTAATTTGATAATTTTTGTTATTTGAACAAATAGTTAAGTTCAGGTGGTTCGTTCCTAAAGTCAAGTGGTTTTGGAAAATGAGATTTCGGGATCTCGTTTATATAAATCTAGCCCGTAAATATTTTTATTCAATACTTATAGAGTGATTATATAAGTGCATTGAAATTTGGTCCAAAATTTTTGACGTTTAGATAGTTAATTAAACAAAAAAGACTAAATAATAAAAGTCATAAAAGTCAATTGCTATTAGTTTAAAAGGACAAATTGAGTATAAAAACATAATTGAATAACCTTATATGGTAATTTAACCATATTCAAGATATTTGACGGTAGGTATATGTGTTTTTAGTTAAAATATGAATGATTAATGGAATTTTTATGTAAAAGAATATACAAATGAAAAAAAGTAGTAAAACAATTTTTATCTTCTTTATTTTTCATGTTTTGCAATCGAACGCCATGTTTGCAAGCTTGAGAGCTTCGGCCTTGAGTGTATTCATGCATGGTAAGTCATTTTTCACCTGTTTCTCGTAAATTTTATGTTTTTTAGATTGTTGTAACTAGGTCAAGTTAACTTGTACCTTCGTTTTCAAAACTGTTAAATGTTTTTGGCTATGGCATTGATGAGTTTGAAGTGTTTTTGAGGTCTAATGGTATATTATTAAGCTTAGTTGTTAAATAAAACTATTTTATAAAATGATTTTTAGTAATTTTATTATTAAAATAGTAAAACTTCTTGGAATTATTGTGAAATTGTGATAAATGTAGGCTGAAGAGGGATTATATAGAATTCGGTTAGCATGGGTTTTGATTAAATGTGGTTAATTTGTAAATTTTGGGTTTAGGGATTAAATTACAAAAAGTGTAAAGTTTTAGGGTAATTTTGTAAATTTATATTAAAATGGCTTATAAGTTTAAGCTTAATTAATTGAGATGTTTGAATGGATTAATTGAATGAAAAATATTAGTTGATCAAGGAATAAAACAATTGGACTTGGATTGTGGAAAAGCTAAATTATCAGATTAGTCGTCGGCCTTGTTTTCGCAACCGTTTTGTCTAGGCAAGTTCATACTGTTATATTTGGTTATAATTTATTATTAAATGGTATTAATGATATATATTTAACACTGATAAAATGAAATTATTTTATGTGAAAAATACTGAATTTCTGAAATAATTTCGATGGATCGAGTAAAATTTTCATACATGAGATTTCTGTCTGAATTACTATTCTAAACTGAGCTCTAGCATGTGTTGCGGACTCGGGTATACATGTGACTTGGATTTAGCCTGGACTGGTAATTCGTTTTCGTTTTAAAGGTTTAGCCTGGACTAGTAACCTTACATGTATACATAGGCCTGGCCAGGCTATTTTTCTATGTTATCGCTGGTTTAGCCCAGACGGGTAACCTGACACATTTATTCTATATCTGATTAGCTCTTATGAGTTTTATTTGTTTCTGGACTTATGTATTGAATATTTTTACAAATATCAATTGAAAGAATGAAGGTTATTTGATAAGGAACTGTTTCATTGAAGTAAACGAATTACAAATTCTGAATATATGTATGTTTAACTGTTTAATAATCTGGAAATTGTTGAATCATGTTGTGATCAGGTCGATACTTGAAATGGCTATATGTAAATTGATTTATGTAAGGAATAATTATGAAATGTCTATATGGTACGAAACTTTGAATCAAATGTGTCACATATTATAGATTGAGAGGGTGATTGAATTGCAATTGTTATATATGAACATTATATGATATGGTATGTTTTTAGTTTTATATATGTAAAATTAAAAGAATAGATGCATTATCTACATAGAATCAATCATTAAAATGATAAATTGAATAGGGTATAATAAAATGGAATGCGATTACCATTTGAATATGAGTTGAACGAATTGATTGTAAATATGCTATTTGAACGTTTTTCTATAGTATGCTCAACTTTCATGTATATATATGAACTCACTAACTTGTGAGATTTGTTGTGTGTATAGAAAATGAATGAACTCATAAGCTTGTTAATGAAATTACACATGAAATGTACAAATGATTCAAATTTGGTAAGTTTAAGTTTCTGTTATATACAAGCTTACTAAGCATTGATTTGCTTACGTCCATTGTTTCTTTCTTTGGAGATCATCGGAAATCTTAATCGGTTGGAAGTTCAACTCGGAGCATACACACTATCCATTCCCAAATCGGTATAAGTTTTGATTATTTTGTAGTTGGGTTGTAAATGGCATGTACTAGGAGTTTGAATTTACTTGTTATTAGACATATTGTTTCATGCTTTGTAATGTGATGTTGTGGGTGCGTTTATTTGGCACTTTTGGTATGTTTTGACCATATGTATATAAGTGGTAAGATTCATGCCTTTGCAAGTTTGGTTTTGATTGTGGTTTAAGGTTTTGAAATGCTTGATAGATACATGTTTGGTGTTTTGGGAAAAATGTATGTGATTTGGATTTTAAATGTTTGAATTGTGGTACCAATGAGGGTACATTGGTTAAACACTTAGGTTGAATGTTTTGGTATGATTTTAACATGTTTGAATATGTTTTGAATAGGTGAAAATGGTTGGGTTTGATACCTAAGAAATGGTGTTTGAAATTACTTGTTTTTGGAGTCATTTTTGGTTGCACACGACCTGGAACACGGTTTGCCACACGGCCGTGTGCCACAGACGGCCTCCTCACATGGCCATGTGTCTTATTAATTTTTAGGTGCAGGTTTTTCCACACGGCATCAGTCTGTTACACGGCCTGGAGACACGACAGTGTAACCCTATTACGAGTCGCACAACACACGACCGTGTGACCCTTATTTTTAGTTTTTTTTCCATATTTTTCTATTTTGTTTCAAATTAGTCCTTGATTGTTTCTAAACTGTTTTTAAGATCCCATAGGCTCGATTTAAGGTTAGTTTTGTATGATTGTTATGATTAATGATTGACTATTGACTTATGACGGTTAAATTGAGCACTGAACTATTGTGATTTATAATTGACCTGGAATTTTGAGAATGTTGCAAATTAGTCCTAGTTAAATTCTAGATGATATTAGA
The DNA here is from genome assembly GCF_025698545.1 of Gossypium raimondii. NCBI lineage: Eukaryota > Viridiplantae > Streptophyta > Magnoliopsida > Malvales > Malvaceae > Gossypium > Gossypium raimondii. The sequence goes on along the minus strand of NC_068572.1, from coordinate 28,644,332 downwards.
GCATACATAAGCCTGTATATGATATGAGAAATGATGTATTTGTTAATCATAAATTGAATTGATTATGTTATTTGTTTTTTATTGTTGTTAATTTGAGTAATAATTATGCATTTATGAAGTATTCCATGTTTGTTAGAGTCAATCAAAGTGAATTGAATGTGTTCTATTCCGGCTATTACTGTAGCATTCCGTAACTTAGGTCTGACGATGGGACCGGGTTATAGGTGTTACAAAAACCTAATTAGTTAAATAAGGAATCAAAACTTTTAATCAACTTGGTATTGGGAGAGAAAGACAGAGAGAGTAAAAAAGGGAACCTTCTTCGGGAATGTTTTGGTGAAGAAAAGAGAAGATTAAAATCTTGAAGCTAGTAGAAACACTTGAAGCTTGAAATTAATAAAATGGTGAAATCTTTGTAGAAAGAAGCAAATAATTTTTTTTTTGGGTGTTTGGTTGATGAGAAAATGTAAGAAAGTCTGGTAAAAATTGTTTGATAAGAAGAAAATATAAGAAAATGGGTAAAATAAATAGAGGTCTACGTGGCAAGTTATGATTGGCTGAATTTGTTTTTCTAACGGGACTCACAGTCGGGGTAAAATGGATAATGATTTAACAGTTTAGGTACCGGTTCTGACCAAAAAAAAAATTTAGGTACCAATTGGGGAAAAGTAGTATAATTTAGGTACCATTCTGTTGTTTAAGCCTTAAAAAAATGTTGATATCCATCTTACTTCCATTCCTAATCAATACAACCATGAAGCTTAAGAAACAAACCCCTGGACCTCGCCACTTCCTTTGATGAACAAGTAAGCTTTCTTAACTTGACACAAATTTTTTTTATTAAGGGTAGGACTACCTTTTTAACTAAAGAAAAGAGTCCCAACAAAAAGTATCTATTGTAACATGGATGAAAGAATAAGTCCAATATATAGCCTATAGAAGAACTCTCTTCCCTAACGCCATATATTTCAAGAAATCCGCAAGCCTTTCTTAACAAACACGATAGAAGGAGAGGAAAAATATCTTTATATTTTTATTAATAAGAACTTGTTCTAATTTATTATTAACTTCAGATAAAATATCTTTATATTCGTTGTTCAAATCTAATTCAGTTATTTCTCCTAAAATATTTATTTGTTGTTCTATTTTATTAACTTTATTATATAACTTATGAAAATAAAGCAAGCAGTAGAAAAATAGAAAAAAATACTTAGGCAAAAACTCCCTTGGCAAGCGTTCAAAGGATGTTATACCACGAGTAGCAAAGTCTCTAAAACAATGAGCTTTTCAACAAGAGTTTGATGGGCCTTGACTCATGAAGGACTAAGTGTAACACCCCTTACCCGAGACCGTTGCCGGAGTCGAGCACGAGGCGTTACTTGACTTAACTTACTGGTTCGAGGCATAAAAATTTGCTTTTAAAATTAATTTCACTATTTACAACAAAGTTATCCAATCACATAACAGTTACTAAATTAATTATAACTCGAGCTAAAAAACTAAAAATTTATATCTGTAAATTTTCCCTAAAACTAGACTCATATATCTTATTACCATAAATTTTTTAGAATTTTTGGTTCAGCCAATTAGTACAGTTTATTACTTAAAGTCTTCATTGTTTCACTGTTCGACTGTCCTGACCTCTCGTCACTAAAATTCAATTTTCTCATTGTATGATTTTAATATGGTGTTCTAACTTGTTTATACATAAAATATACTCATTAAATAATATAGAAATATAAATTAAAACTCACAAATATTTTTGTACAATTTTTAATGATTTTCTAAAATCAGAACAGGGGACTCCAAAAACAGTTCTGACCATATCTAACTAAAATCCACATATCTCAGAATATAAAATTCCTTTTTCTACACCGTTATTTTTATATGAAAATAGATTCAATAAGATTTAATTATATATATCATTCACCCTATAATTAATTTTATACTATCCTTGGTGATTTTTCAAAGTCATGTCACTGCTACTGTTTGAAATCTGTTTCATAGCAAATTTTTACTTTTTCACGATTTCTAGGTATAAACTATCACCTAGGCATACATAATACCAAACATATTCTTACTTAGCCATTTTAATAGCTAAAAATTATCACATATTTACACATCATCATTTAGCATTATCATAAGAAAATACATTCAAAATGACTAAGTCCCTATACATGCCACAGTTCAACATTGATCATCATAAAATACCGAGTTGTTGTGGTTGATAATGTGGACGCTATAAAAGAAATACTATAAAAGAAAGAAAAATAAAAGAAGTAAGCATAAAGCTTAGTAAGTTTACAGGTAAATAAATAACAACACTTAACACAAATAGTTATACTCAAGTAACATGATCCCTAATTTCCTCTTTACTTAATCTTTTACTCGTTCTTTTGCTTGTTTACTTAGCTAACTCATGATTATAACTTACTCTTCTCTTGCTGAAATGTTGATTCTTAATTGATAACATAATATGTTCTTAACTCTTATAACTCACCTGAATTTGCTATTTATGCTTTTACCTGAACTTTCATGGAACATAATTTGTTTACTAGCCCGTTGAGCCACATTGGAATAATAAGGATACTTGGGTCTCTTTTCTGATAATAACATGCCAAAGCCATGTCCTAGACATGGTCTTACATGGGATGTTTCTTGTACTGCCAATGCCATATCCCAGATATGGTCTTACATGGGAGTTCTCATATCGGTGCCCATGCCATGTCCCAGACATGGTCTTATGGGGGACCTCTCGTCTCGGTGCCAACGCCATGTCCCAGACATGTTCTTACATAGGACCTCACATAATCTCAATGATGCCAACACCATGTCCCAGACATGGTCTTACATGTGATCTCTTTACCCAAATGTCATGACATTTGTATCCAATACATTCCTAATGTTTCAACGGGGCTTGTATCACTAATTCTCTGTCATCTCATACTCGAGTTAACATTAACTAATTTCATGAAATAAATATATAATTGTTGGAAAATAACAGCATTAATAATAATTATTTAAATATTGCATTTATTTAACGTAAACTTACCTCGGTACAAAATATAGCCAAATCCACCCACTTAGTCTTCAACCTTATTCTTTCCTTTGTCTAACCTCAGATTCCGTTCTTCTTGATCTATAATAGCAAATTTAGTTCATTTAATACTCAAATTTACCAAAATAGCCCTCGACTCTAACTTTGGCAAAATTATAATTTTGCCCCTAAACTTTTACATAATTACACTTTTGCCCCAAAGCTCAGAAATTAAACTTCATCTCTTGTTCTTATGTTTTATAACATGCTGAACATTTTTCTCTTCTATGACAACATCAAATTCTTACTCTAACACTTACTTATGAACATTAGGTATTTTACCGATTATGTCAATTTACTCGTTTTCACTTAAAATCGACTAGAAAAAGTTGTTTAACATAATTTCTAGGTTCATCTTCTATCATAAAACATCAAAATAAACATATTTCACCTATGGTATTTTTCCAAATATAAACCCTAGGTTAAATTATTGCTAGAATAAGCTAAATCAAGTTACCGGGACTCCAAAAACGTAAAGAACATTAAGAAGATGAGCACAATTTGTTATCTTTTTCCCTTTTAATTCATTTTAATTACCGAATTATCAAAATGCCCCAAACTTAAAAATTTCCTATTTCACTTATCTCATGTCCATTTTTGTCCATAACTTAACCAATGGTCTAATTACCATATAAAGACCTCCAATTTAAAATTTCATAACAATTGGACAACTCTAACTTGTAGAACTCAATTTTTGTACTTTTTACAATTTAGTCCTTTTGACTAAATTGAGTGCCCAAACGTCAAAATTTTTGAACGAAATTTTCACGAAATCATTCCGTGAAATTGTAGACCATAAAAATACAGTAAAAATAAATTTTTCCTCATCAAATTTGTGGTCCCGAAACCACTGTTCTGACTAGGCCCAAAATCGGGATGTTACACTAAGTAAAACCACATGGAGCCTAAGATCAAAGCATAAAAAGTGTTCAACCAAATTATGCCTCCATGAAAAAGAAAAAGGTCACTAATGAAATTTCAAGGTGATGGACTCTAGACCATCGCGCAAGCATCTGATACAAGTCGAAGCACCAATCATCCGAATGCGCTAGTGGATAGACCATGTCTCCTCCTCATTAAGACCAAAGTGGAAGGAATAAGCGCTAGTAGCAACCACCCACAAAGAAGACCTTCGAACAACCATAAGCATCAACCTTCAACATAAGGGAGAAGCGAGCTAAAAGTCCTTGCCTAGATGCCACCACGGAAACCAATTGAGGAAGTCACTAGCAAGAGATACAAAGGACAAAAATCCTACGGACATACCTAGATGGATGAGCATTGAAGGAATCTATGGACGATCAAAGAAGAAGCCACAAAACTTCATATATGACACTATGGGTGAAGACAAGAAAGCCCTTTAAGGCGATGTTTGAGGACGACAGTGTGGACAAAGATGGGGAGGGCCAACCCTTAGAGCTCTCCCCAAGAAAAGATCTTCCCTTCTTTTAAATCTCTTTTTAAGTTACACACTATGTATCGATTGTGACAAGATAGATTACCATTTGACAAAGTGAACCTGATCGTCGCAAAGCAAAAGTAGCAAACTTTTGAAGATAAGGTTCAAAGGAATTTTAAATTCAAAACTAAAGAACCAGTTGCCTCAAGAAAAAAAAACTAAAGAACCATAAGTAAAAAGTGAAGAATAAAAATAAAGTGGTTTATGATTTCAAATCTATCTATTGGACTTAAAATTGGGTGTGAAGCTCAAACAATAACTCATAAATCAAACCCAACTTAATAAAATAAAAGGGATGATCCGAAGCCCAACTAAAAGTAATTACTCAATTCTCCAATCCACATTGTTTGATTAGAATAGTGGGATAAATTCGGGTATTCACGTTATACATTATTTTAGTTTTCAAAATTTTCATATTTATCAATTTGGTTCTAATTTAATAAATTTATTATGTAACATTTGTGTAAATATTGAAGAAAAATTTGTTAAATTTTTTAGAGTTAAGGCCAAAATAATAAAATATATAAATATTAAAAATTAAATTCATTATTATATCTCGTATTTATTTTTTTAAGAGGAACTAATTTACTCAATTTTAAAATTGAGAGAGACAGGAAACATTTAATCATTAAGAAATAAGGCTGATCCAACCACTGACTACCTTTCGATTGATGATTTTACCAAAAGTATGCACAAGACAAGTGAGTTGCTTATTTGAATTAATGGGAAAACTTGAAAAAAAAATGGTTTTTAGTAAATTTAATGAAATATATATTCCCTTTACCCCCGCTAATTAGTTGGCGTAGGAAGAATTTTTAAAATAAATCCCATAGAGATTTAAGCTAAACTGAATCTCTTCTGTTTTACCAACTAAACCACATTTCCTCTTCCATGAAGCCTGAAACCCACTAATTCCACGTCCTTTTCTTCCTCTGCTACGCACCATGTCATCAGAGGTTTCATATCTCAGTGAAAAGCTCTCCAACCATACCTCTTTTCTGGGTCTTCCATTATGGATCTTGATCCTTGCTTTCCTGTCTTTCTTCCTTCTTTTATCTTTCTCCATTGTCTCTTGTTATGTCGTATGCTATCGACGTACAAAATCCAGCAGAACCCCCCCCTTTTGCCTACCCAACCCCATTGCTCCCACCAATTATCGAACCGCTTACTGCTCTTCCTCGCTCAATAGGAGTCTCCTTCCGCTTAGCATTTCGGATAGAGAGATGAACACGTCCACCCAGCCTGAGCTTCAGGTGATGTTGCCCGACCAGTGGTCTACTCGTGCCAATTATCTAGCTGATATAGAGCACTTTCCTAACTTCTCCCATGGAGTTCCCGACACCTGGACGAGTAATCGCTTCAGTTTGAGGGATGTTGACGTTTTCACAAATGGTTTCGCCTATGCTAATTTAATCGGAAATGGTGATTATGGTGTTGTCTACCGTGGGGTTCTTTTAGACGGTACAACAGTGGCAGTGAAGAGGCTACCCACTAACAGGTATCTATCATTATTTTTACATCTTTCAATGAGTTCACTAGCTAAGCGAATTGATCATGTGACGATCAGTTGCCAAACGGAGGGGTTCGTAACAGAGGCCGAGGCAATCGGGCATGTCCGACACAAGAATCTAGTCAAGCTGATAGGATACTGCATGGAACAAGGTTACAGGTATTTTTTTACTTTATGTGATCCGGAAATGGTGATGCCTCAAACTCCTACCTGATTAGTTTTCTGCTTCATTAGGATGCTTGTATATGAATATGTTAATAACAGTAATCTCCATCAATGGCTTCATGGTCCTCTAGGACAAGAGAGTCCTCTTACCTGGACCGTTCGTATGAACATTATCCATGGGATAGCAAAAGGGTGAGTTCTTCAATCCTAATTTCTAATGATTTAGTTCATGTTACATTGATATGGTTGATGAGAATTGTGATTTACAGATTGGCTTACCTGCATGAAGATATTGAACCACATATTGTCCATCAAAACTTAAAGGCAAACAATATATTACTTGATCACCTATGGAATCCTAAGATCTCTGATGCTGCACTTTCTAGGCTGCTGGGTCCAAACCACACCCATGGAACCACTCCTTCATTGGTGAAGCTAGGGTCTGTTTATTGACTGTTCACTTGCAAGTATTTTGAGAAACATGATAATGGGTTAAAAACTTTTTTGTTGATTTGCATGGGGAACCTATAGTTATGCTGCTGAAGGACACGGTTCCACCAGCCGCTGGGATAAGAAGAGTGATGTGTATAGCTTTGGAATACTTGTGATGGAGCTTGTATCAGGGAGGATGCCTGTTGATCATCATCATCAACCCCAAGTACCAATTCTTAATCGTTGAATGTTTGAGCATTATATTATACAGAGCTTGTTGTCACTAATTTCGAAAGTGAAATTTCATGTTGTAGATTTACTTGATTGACTGGTTAAAGTCCATGGTTGCAAACAAGAAAATTGCAGATGTAGTTGATCCTAAGATGCCAGAAACTCCCTCTGTAAAGGAACTCAAACGGATTACCTTGATCTCATTTCGATGCGTGGATCCGGATTTAGACCATAGGCCAAAAATGGGAGAAGTGATTCATATGCTTGAGCCACGTGACTTATTGCTAAATGATGTAAGAAACAAGATATCACACATTCTGTACCTATTGCTGTCTGGTCTTTTTGGGCTACCGATCAGTTCAGTTTTTGTGGTATGCAGGAACGGCGCATCAGACGAGAGGCATCGCTAAGAAATCATGCAGAGGGTAGCCGGGTGGACGTCTGGAAACACAACGAGGATGCTTCTCATGCGTAAGTCCTTTTGGGTTGAAGTTTCGTTCTCAAGGTTTTCCTTCTAATGACTCATGTAAAGAATCCAATTTAAGTCGTGGAGAGCTTAAAGAACATGCATCTCTATATGGGGTTTCAAGTTCAATACTAATTATAATATAACATAAAAAAAATGTGAATTATTAGTATTATCAGAACTGGCCGATAATAGCTTCTCAAGTAAATACAAATTTTACAACAATGCTAGTAATCAAATGTGTAAATACAACCTCCAATTCAGGTATTTTCAAATGGAAAACTTTGGGCTCCAGTTTTAACGTACAATATCCCATGCGCATACCTTAATTTTCACGCCAAGCAAAGCTTCTCAATGTCTTCACTGTTATAGTGTTTCTTAGCTGGATGCAGCTTGATCTCATAAAGCTTTGGCCAGAGTTTTCCGGTAACTAGAAAATGAACAGAAATATGGGTCCTCAATATATATAATTGTCATGCAAAATGGACTAACCACACATATAAGCTGCTGCATAAAACATCGGCCAATTCTGGTTTACAACTTACCAAAAATGCGATTATTGCTGCTATCCCATGCGATGCCATTTAGAACATCAATACCCTAAACCATAGTGAAATTCATGAGTTAGGCTGCTAAGCAGTAAACATAGATGAATCAATGTACCATTAAGTGATGAAGACTGGAATAAGTAAAAGGTGTAGCCTAAAGAGTATCTACCATCTTAAACAAATCGTATAGAGCTTTCATTGTACCACAAGCGACAGGCAGTGTTAAAAGAGAAAAGGAAATTCAGAATTAGGTGCTTACGTTATATCCGGCCGCTAATAGTCCTCCTCTGTAAAACAATCAAACAGTATGATGGATTTAATTAGTAATTATTCGATTAGAGATAACACTTAGCCAAATAATAATATATATATACCTTAAACTTGGAAGAAGAATCCATCCAAGTATTGTACCATTATTAGGTGAGATTCTTGCAATGCAGTCAGTCTACACAGAAAGGAAGCAGACTTCAGGAAGCAATTTAAGTGAGCAGCTAATCTTTTCTTTCCCAGATATGTAACTCATAACGCAGAAGATTGAGCAGTTACAGGGGCAATAGTGTCAAATGGAAGTTAATATATTGAGGAAATGAGACAGATAAGACAAAGGTGAATTTACTTGGCAAGTCCCCCTATTATAGGGACCGGATCGAATTAGTCTCTCTACTATTAAATTTATCAATTTAGTCCTTGTGCTATCAAAAAGAATCAAATAAGGCTAAATTTCAACAGAGTTAACTTTATTTATTGTTTAAAAGAGTTAATATTTTTAAAGTTTTTTATGGTTCTGCAAAATGGAATCTTTTGTTTGGAGTTGAACTGCAAAATAAAAAGTTAATTTTCATGCCATGTTTTAAACAACAAATGTTAACTCTGCTACAATTTGACCTTATTTAATTTAATTTAACAGTACAAAGATTAAATTGATCCATTTAATAGTAGAAATATTAATTTGATCAAGTCATAGAGGGACTTGGCAAGTACTTTCACCATAAAACAAATTGATTCTCATGAAGGCCACTCAAGATAGACATAAATCGATTCGCATGTGAAAGGGAAAAGGATTGTGAAGGGGCCATTCAGAAATAGTTTCTTCTAGGCATTCACAGAATAGTGTTTTCCAGGAAACTTTTGTTTAGAATGTCAAAAACCAAAAACCAATTAATTATTTTTCTGCTATACTGCTTTCAGAGGACACAAGATTACGTGAATTCCAGAAGGTGGACAACCTGTTATAAAGCCAGACTCCACTAAGTTCCAAACAATGAAACATAAAGTCCATCCTATATGAACCCCAAAAATAAAATAATAAAGATACAAAAGGCGTACCTGCCAAACATTAGCCCATATTTCACCATTTATATATTCCAATTCATTCAGGTAGCGTACATTTTGACCATTAAACTTGATGACATTTTTTGTTGTGACTGCAACATATTGTAAAAGAGAGAACAAAGTTATAAAAACACTAAAATATGAAGGTTACCGATATTTACTATTAGTAAACACTTCTATCTACGCAGTGCTAAGCACCATGAATATTTGGACAATACCAAAGTTGAAGACCCTAAATGGAGTGAGAATATATATAATCAACAGTAAATGCATGTACTAGGAGAACCTTTTAATGTTTGAGAATCGATCTGATACAGTGTTGAAGTCCCATCACTTCCATATAAGATTTTGCCATCAGTTGCCAGTCCCCACCCATCTTCCATCTCATGTGTAAATTGCTCTAACTGCAGTGAGTATGACAAAATAATACCATTACAGACAAAGAACACAGGTATACAAGCAAAGAATGCACTATATTCAAAAGAAACAAGTAAAATGTGTTTGGATAATGAGATGGTTAAGAAAGCAGTAAGCTGTTTCTAATGAGATGCAAACATAATGATGATTTTTGTCATATAATAAACAAGAAAGTTACTATTTTGGACATTGTTTCAAGTTACTATTCCGGACATGCATCATACAAGCAAGAAGGAAAGGTAATTTATGAAGTCAGTGACCCAAATCAAATAAATGAACAGGACAGGACACAAAAAAGTAACAAAAATACCACATTAATACACAAACATCTTTAATACAAATTATTAACCTATCAATATTTATAAAAATAAAAAGTACTTTATACATGATTGTAACATAATACATGAACACGACACTAGGACATGAATTGCCAAATTCTTGTATTAAAAATTCATGACAGCATAATGTGATATCAGTAGAGCAAAAGGAATAATGGAAATTATTGCAACACTTGCCAACAGCCATGTGGTCTGGTAGTAGAGTGTTGGGCTCTAAGTTGACCAAGGATCAAACATTAGCAACTTCAATTATACAAAAGAAATTATTGTAACACTCAACAATGCATGCTCAGATTCTCAACAAGTGTTTATTTAAATCATGATAATACAAATCAAACGACCAAAACAAGGAGTATAATGATGAAGAGACTGGAAGCACAAACTTTCTGCAAATTTTTTCTGTCATATATGAAACCAATTTTCGTCAACCAAGTTACTTGGAACAGCCTACAAAAGAACATAAGAACTACTAATTAGTCTTAAAAGCACCCAAAAAGTTATACAATGCAAAATCCACAAATTTAGAAACCATATTAATAAATGTATTCCATTGTAAACCAAACGATAAAAGTAGATGAAGAGCAAAAAAATGTCAATTGAATGCATATAAATGCAGAGCAAACTGCCAAGTATGAACAGAATTTCCACTAACTGCAAAATGATCTTTATGTACTTTAAACTTCAGAAATATTAAAACCAATTTGGAGGCAAAATAATTCGGTTAGCTAATAGGGAGCTTCAAAGGACCTGATGAAGTGAACAGGGAAGAACACATAACATGAAGAAGAGGAAGAAAATGAAGAAAGGAGCTCAATTGTTTAGATGAACGCAAGAGCCGAAGTATACCAACTAAATTCCTTCTAACAGACCTTTCACCCAGAAGAGTTAAACCCTCTCCAAAATATGAATCAGCCATCTTGTGAAGAATCTCAACCTGGAAAAACATACATATATGTATATAAGATTGGAATTACAAAATATGGTTTGTTTCAGGTTACAACCAAGGACATATTCTCTGATTTGTCACTTTAATTCAAACAAACTGTTATTTTAAATTCATAATATAATATGGCATGTATATTGCACCCTACTAGCAAGCTTTCAAGCAAATTTAACTCCATTTACGTTATATTTCTCAAGAAATCTTATTTACACAATTTTTAACTTCCAAAAATACTAATATTCGTTCATCTGAAAATGGAAATTTATGAATAACCAAGTAAGAACAAGCTTGAATGAAAATCGAAAGACAGGGATCTGTACCTTTCCAGTCCGAATAGCTACTTTCCGAACCGATGACTGAAACAGTGAGAAGATTAGGTGGTTAAGTAAAGGTTTTCAGATCATTCAAATCCAACCCTAAACAAAAATTAGAGACACGAAGCAAAATAATGGAAACTAATTTTGGAACTGCAAACCAATGATTCAAACTTGAGAAATAATGAAACATACATACATAAAGAGATAGCCCAAAAAAAAAAAAAACTAACTCACTTGCCGGTAAAGACCAGTTGACTCAAATAAAGTATCATTTCCAGCATAAAGAAGACCCTGAAAGCAATCAAACCATAAAATTTCAATGTTAAAATATGGTCAAAAGATAAATAAGGAAAAATAAGTCTGAAAATAAATCATAAAGTTTGATCGATCCTCCTTTGCGGACTTACCTGAGTGAAGGCAGTGGAGTCGTGAGGGAATTCATTGACTATTTCAAAGTCGTAAAACTGAAGGGAATAATGATCGGAGGATACCTTATTCCAAGTGGCTGAAGAAACTCCCAAAACAAGAATTACAGAAACAAGCAAAATAATGGATACTAAAACGAAGACTTTTCTGAGATACAGTTGCTTGAAAGTGGCCATGGAGGCGAAGGCTTGGAGCTTGATCTCTTGCCGTAATGCTTCCTTTCAAAATCGGAATTTCGCAAAGAGTTGCAAAGGCGTCATCCACACTTAGATGTATAGTTTCGCGAACATGGTAAAAGGTGCATAATACGCTGTTGTTGGTTGACCAACAAATATCAAACAAATATTTGTGTAGACTTACCATCTCTTTTAATCTTTACTTCAGAGAAAAAAAGAAAATCTTTATTTGATCGCAATAGCATATGATGTCATTGTTCCAACAAAATTGAGGGATAAAAAAAAAGAGAGAGCTAAAGGGGGTCTATAAGTTCCCAAACTTTTGTGAAAAATTATAAACCCTCAGCTAAAAACGCACTCAATTAAGTACTTAAACTCTCAAATTGCATCAATGTATTCATTTGACCAACATTTTTCATCTTGGGCCGTTAAAATATTGATGTGACCGTTAACAATATTGACATGACACTCCATATCAATGATAGTTGCTAACATGGCGGTGTCACATTAGTTACCATGTCATCAAAAATAAAAAATTCAAAAATAAAAAAATAAAAAATTAAAAGAAATACTTTTACTAGAATGAACTTGGACATCTAGTTGTCCAAGTTCATTCATATAAAAAAATTAAACTTTTTAAAATTAAAAATATTTAAAAAAATTTAAATTTTATAAATTTTTAAAAACATTATTAAAATTTATAAAATATTAAATAAATTTTAAAAATTTCAAAAAAAAATCATTCAAAAGTTAAAGTTTAGAATGCATCTAGACATCTGGTTGTCTAGATTCAGTGTAAATCTGACATACACTTTGTTAAGCTTATTGTTTAGTATTTCAGTATCTGACAGACAATGGATAATGTGATTGGATTTCCATTAATTTGACTGTTTTGTTTGTTTAAAGCCTTGATCTGATGCCTAATCACTAAATAATACATTATCTCTATTGATATAATGTACAACAAAGGAAAAGGATAATGAGGAGTAAGGAGGAGATCACGATGGTGCAATAAAGGTCGGTTCACCTAAAGAGGCTGAGAGTCGAAATAGGGACAAGAGGACGGTTGATCAAGAAGATAATTGCTCAGAGTAACTTTAAGGTGCTAGAAGATTGATCATTTCTTCATTGTTTATTAAGGCATTTATAGGAAAGGTCCCTTTGTTTGTTAGTATGACATGACAGGATATACATTTAGTTCGCTAAATGCGTAAAGATAATCATGAGTGTGTATCATGGGACTTTATCAATATGAGGTTATCATGCTTGAATGAAGTCCTTATTGTCTTAAAAGTGTGTTCATACTAGGAGAGTGTTCACTTAGATATTGGTGGGTGACTCCCTCTAGGTAGAACGTGTAGTTTTGTCTAGAGGTACTAAGAGTGGGTGGTCTACTTAGGCGTTACTTCAATAGGAGTCAATGTATAGGTCAATGATGTGCCTAGTGCTGACATGTGTCCGAGTGGCAGAAGGTTATAACCAATAGCTCCCCTGAGTTGAACGGTTCGTGAGACATGATTTAAATTTTGATTAAAGTTTGTCCCATCGAAGAAGATGAAGAAACACTTGATTCCTTTTAGAAGGACAAATAAAAATGTGAAGTTTTGGGGAAGAATGGCCATGATGAGGAGCATCTAACATTGTGTAAATGATTTTGTTCTCAAAATGATGCATTTAAGAAGGTGTATTGAAAAATCTATAAATTTGGTTTCTTACGTTCCTTAAAACTAATTTGTTGTTTTTGAGTTCTTTGTTGCTTGGGATTCTTTCTTTGAAGTTACAATTTAGAAATTTTTTTTGCTTCGTCATTGTTTTCACAATTTTGTAGGAAATCTCCAAAGCCCAAAGCTTTTTAGCTACCCAACTTAACTCCAAGACAACCATCTTTGTCAATCCATAACCATCTTCTGTTCCATCGCTAATGTTACTTCCTTTACCCAGTACTATGGTTCTGAAAACAGGCACCCACCTTCTGCAAGAGTATGAGTAGCTACATTCGCCGTCCTACCAACAAAACAAAAGGTAATACTTTCAAAAAAAATCCCATCCTTGCCTTTATATCTTGAATAATCGGACTCAATATCGATATGTCAGGAATACAAGAGTTCAATTTCTTGATGACCGTATATGAATCTCCCTCCACCTAGATCGATCGAAACCCTAACTTTTATGCAAAAACAACTGCTTGTTCACACGCCCTTGCTTCAGCTGCGAAAACATTAGCAATGCCATGATGAGGGTAAGTACAAGCAGCCATAATTTGCCCAAATTCATTTCTGGACAAAGTACCTGATACAAAAGTATTTACACTAGAGTTAAAAGAAGCATCACAATTTGGCTTTATTTTATCTGAATCTGGTGGTACCCAAATCTTTTGTTTAGGTAGAAAAATAGTTAGTCTTAACTCTTTAAGGGCCTCAATTTCCTACAGATGCCTCTTAATAAACACAACCAGCTCTTGAATAGAGGTCTAATTCCTTCATGAACTTATTAGGAAGTAAATGATACAGTTTCTGTTATTAGTTAGCATCAGTTATGGTTAGTTGGGAAAGCAGTTGAGTAACCGTTCTTGAGCTTGCATTAAATACATGTATTCTGTACGTGTTTTGTAGAATGGAAAATAGAATTCTTTCTTTCATGTGTTAGTCGTTATCTTAGCATGGTATTAGGAGCCAATGTTTCTTGGTATATTCATAGTTGATTTTTTTCTCTCCTCTCATGGCCACCGATACAGTTCCAGATGGTGTACCTGTCGTTGATACACCGCGTCACTCCTCCAACAGTAGGGAAGCTGCTCATTCGCAAGGAAATGGTATCTCGTGTGCACCAGCAGTTCATTATTTCTCCAAGCATGACACCATAAAACTTGCCTCGCATAATTTTCTTCTATCGAAGCATAAACTCTTGTTGATCCTTGAAGGCTATGGACTTGAAGGGTTTGTGTTAGGTACTGCTCTATCTCCTCCTCCTGTTCTTCTTGGTTCTGATGGTCAGCAAGTTGAAAATCCTGCCTTTCTTATTCATCGGAAGCAAGATAAGTTTCTCGCTTCTTGGCTGTTGTCGACTGTTACAGATGAGATTTTAGTTCATCTTACGACTGTTAAAACCAATTTTGATATATGGACTATTATTGAATTAAGGTTTAGTGCAAAGTCAACCATAAAGATCTCAAGCATGCGTCATGCATTGTATTCACTCAAGAAGTCAAATTTGTCTATTAAAGATTATGTGTCTAAGGTAAAATAACTAAGTGATGACTTGACTGTTGCTGGTAGTTTTATCTCTGAGCAAGAACAAATGAGTGTAATTTTCGCCAGTCTTTCAATTGAATTCGAGTCTATTAGGGTTTTTGCGTCTGCTACTTCCTTGTCACTTGATTTGTTGACAGAAATGTTGCTTAACTGTGAATCACGACAATTAGAGTTGTTAACAGAAGTTTCTTGTCAAGCTAATCTAGCAGCCCGGCAACAAGACAATGAGGATGATGTGAAACGATCTGCTGACTCTCTTCGTTTTTCTCAGCAATCTAAACAATATTATAAAGGATCGGGTCGAGGTTGGTCTCGTGGCCGATCTCGTAGAAATGGGAGGGGCTGGTCTCACTCTAGGCCACAATGTCAGTTATGTGGTAAAGTGGGGCACATGGTTCAGACTTGTTATCACATGTTTGATTAGAGTTTCTATGGTGTTGCAGGGTCTAACTCAGTTCAAGTGAATTGTCATCAGTTGCATAGTCCTGGATGTTCATCTACCATTCCTTCTTGCCAAACGATGGCTCATTGTTGCGGTTCGTTTTCTTCGAATTCTTCTGGTCATTTTCCTTTTCGAGCTACACCACCTTCAAAATCTAATTCCATTTGGTACCCTGACTTGGGTGCAACAAATCACATTACACTTGAGGTATCCAATCTCACGACTGCTTCTCCATATGCAGGTAAAAATCATGTCACTATGGGCAATGGTGAATCCATTTCTATTGCTAATATAGGCTCGTCCACTCTCTTAGTTGGGGCCAGACTCTTGAGGCTTCAGAATGTTTTGCATGTTCCTGCGGTATGCAAGAACTTGATGTTTGTGGCACAGTTTGCTAAAGATAATGGTGTCTATTTTGAATTTCACCCGGTTTTGTGTTTTGTGAAGGACATTCAGACAGGGATGACACTACTCGAGGGCTACAAGCATGAAGGGTTATACCGATTTCACCTCACTAAGTCTATACCCACTATTGCCTCGAAGCCCAGCTCCAGTTTGTTGAATAATGTTGAGCTTTCTTCATCTTCCTTATGGCACAACAGACTCGGTCATCCATGTAGTAACACTCTTGCTCATGTGTTGAAATCCTGTAATGTTTCTTTCAAACAAAATAGTTTGCAACAAATGTGTACAGCTTGTCAGCTAGGAAAAGCTCATAAGCTTCCTCTTTCAGCTTCAAAAATAGTATATTTTTCTCCTTTTGATCTTGTAGTGTCTGATGTATGGGGTCCTGCTAGTGTGCCTTCAAATGGTTTCCGTTACTATGTCTCTTTTGTTGATGTATAGCAGATATACTTGGGTTTATTTTCTCAAAACCAAGTTTGAAGTAGCTCAAAGTTTTTTAAACTTTCATCGGATGATTACGGTCTAATTTGGCTGCTCTATTAAGATGCTTCAAACCGATGGGGGTAAATATCGTGGTTTGTCTACAACGTTATCTCAACTTGGTGTGCAACACAGGGTCACTTGTCCCTATACCTCGGAGCAAAACGGTGTCGCTGAAAGAAAACATAGGCAGCTCGTAGACATGGGATTGTCTCTATTAGCACAATCCAGTATGCCTTTGAAGTTTTGGTTTTATGCATTTATGCATGCTATTCATTTGACTAGCAGGTTGCCTACTCCTGTTTTGAGTCATTCTAGCCCTTATGAAGTACTTTACAAAGTTAAGCCCGATTATGGTTTACTGAGAGTTTTTGGGTGTGCCTGCTTTCCTGATCTCTAGCCTTTTCAACAACACAAATTGAGTTTCAGG
Organism: Gossypium raimondii; assembly: GCF_025698545.1. Taxonomy (NCBI): domain Eukaryota; kingdom Viridiplantae; phylum Streptophyta; class Magnoliopsida; order Malvales; family Malvaceae; genus Gossypium; species Gossypium raimondii. The sequence goes on along the minus strand of NC_068572.1, from coordinate 28,627,467 downwards.
TCACAACAATGTGTGTTTTTAGGCAGTGTTCCTACCACCGAAGGCTATCGATGTCTTGCGAAGGATGGTCGAATTTTCTTGTCTCGACATGTTCGGTTTGATGAGACAAAATTTCCTTTTAATAAAGGTTTTCAAAAAGAATCTTCACCAGAATGTGTGCTAAGTAATTCTCAGCGGTCTATCCTTCCTCTAATCGTGTCCAGTAATCCAGGTTTCTTTAATCCATGTTTGCCTACTACAGCACAACTAAGTCTCAGGACAAACATGTACTCTAGTGTTGGAACTTCTTCTAAGCAATTGCATCCCAACCAAGCCTCTTCTACTGTTTCTGTTGGTATTCTTATAACAGTTGCGGAGCCTATGACTGGTGATCCGATTGACAGTCCTGTAACAGATCCATCACTTTTAGTACTTGTGAGTCACCATCCTATACAGACTCGCTCTAAAAGTGGGATTTTCAGACCCAAGGTTTTTGCTTTTGTCCTGGATAAGACTGAACCTACAAACATTAGTGAAGCTTTTAAGAGTCCTGTGTGGACTACAGTAGCCAAAGCCGAGTATGAAGCCTTGATTGCCAATCACACGTGGGACCTTGTTTCCTTACCAGAGGGCCGTCGTGTTGTTGGTTGCAAATGGATCTTCAAAATTAAAAGACATGTAGATGGATCTATTGCTCGGTACAAGGGCAGGTTAGTTGTCAAAAGGTATCTACAGTGATACGACCCCGCCCCGAACATGTCCTTGGTTCAGCTCACCTAATTTTAATTCAGCTCACATGAGCTTAATTTAGCTCGTTTGAGCTCGGTTTAATTTCTTTTCAGCTCATTAATTTTATTTGCTGGAATAAATTATTTGAGTTAGTTAAATTAGTTAATTCAGCTCAATAATTGTTAGTGTTTAATTTTTTTAAATCTGGACAAAATTAATTATTTATGTTAAATGTGTCCATGCATGTTTTAATATATTTTAGTTATTACATAGCATAAATGTGTCTACCTCATTACATCTAATTAATATGTCTTATTGTTGATTTAATATGTCCGAATTCACCAAATTTATGAGCGTGTTTATTGTTCAAGTTGCACCAAATTTAATTTGTCTTAACTTGATTAATTGGTGAATTTAATTCTTTGCAGTATATGCATGAAACAACATTGTTGGAGCTGATGATTCCTTTCTTTCCATATGACTATTCATGGAGCTCAATGGACAATGAGCTTAATTAAAACTCCAGATGTTGTGTTGAGCTTCTCCAAGTGGCTATTCGAAGAATTCAATGGACAAGGCTGTTCAAATGGAGTCCATTCAGCTGGTGGCTGATCAATTTCGTCCTTTCACACTAAGAGGCTATTAGAGTTCATCCATTCACATTATTTAGGTTGTTCGTGCTCCAAAAATCCCATTAAAATGCTGCTGCACGTTCAGCTCCTCAAGGCAGGATTAAAAGAGCTCATTTAAGCACTTGGATGAACATAGACATGGCCAATCAGCTCCCAATGTCTTTCAATTAATTTTGGCACCTCCTAGGCATCTAGAAGCTGTCCTTAGACGTCCTCAACAAAGCCAATCAGTTCCCATGCATCCCAATTAATTCCAGCTGCATTTAGACGCTCTAGAAGCTGTCCAAAGATGTTTTCATTGCTGGAAAAGTTTCCTGGAATTTTCTTGAATTTTTCTAGAAATTTCAGCTCATTAAAAGCTGAAATTAGATGACTATTCAGCTAGCCCTTGTTTTGGTTATAAATAGTTGTTTATTTTCATTGTAAAAGAACTTTTGAACCTTTGATTAATGTTTTATACATTTTGTGAGTTTTTCAACCCTTTTATTTCGTTTTAGACTCAAGTAGACTTATCTAGCTTGCTAGTGGCGTCTTCATTGTTTCTTCGAACTTACCACTCAATCCCGAGTGTGGCGTTCAACCATTTGATACCTCTGGTTCCTAACTCTTATAGTTAGCGGGTCAAGGTCCTTTCTACCACCTTTAAGTGTTTTTATAAGAATCGGGTTGGTACTCCATTTTAGTACTGGTTTCTTCTTGACCTTAAAGCCATTCGAGCCATCTGTAAATTCATCTTCAAATAACCTTTAGCCTCTTCACTTAACTGAACCCATTACATACCTTACTTAGCCATCTTGAACCTATTTTGGAAACGAAATACCACACTTAGCCGAATTTAACCCATTTATTTTAAATCGAGCGATACTTCTCATTTTAACGATCGGGCACATTAATGACTCAACTCACATCACCGAGCTGGATCGCATCATTTGGTGTCAAAGCTAGCTAAAATCGAGGAGTACGGGCGTTCATGAAGTTGCCGGAGTAAGTCATTGTAAAAAAAATTGAAAAAAATTGAAAAAAATAGAAAAAATAGAAAAAAATTCAAAATTTTTTTTATTTTATATTCAAATTTCTCTATTGTAGTCAGCATTTTGTATTGAAAAAAAAAGAAGTTACGAAATTTAAAAAAAAAAGGGAGTTGTTTGAAAGTATTCATAGTTTCTTTTCCCGATCTTCAAAATACTTTCAACCAAAAACAAACCCATCGCCACGCTTAGCACCACATATTTTCTTTTCAGCCCACCTTTATAACCATTAATCATCAATACCCTTGCAAGCCTTTTGAAGTCGACGCCTAAGCTTGCTTATAAGTCAAAATGATTTTTCTATGAAGTTTGAGGGGTGAATTGAGTGGTAAAAGGCAAGAGATTGGTGAGAGCAATAGAGTGAAGAAAAAGCCAATAGTTGGAGCGAAACACGAGTAGTGTGCCATCTATTATTTTCTTTGCAAGAGAACTTGTGAGATTTTTATGGTGAGAATTATTTTTCTTTCTAATTTATATTTTGTTTTCTAACATTGAGTTGAACCATGTTTCAAGAATTTTCTATGTTTGAATTGCCACAAGACTTTGAAGACAAAGAAGACTTTCTACATGCTGCCATTGACGAAGCCTTCGACATCAAAAGGAGTTTAATCCTTCAAAAATTAGAGAACGAACCGCAACGTGAAAATCTATTTCATACTCGTTACCGTGTTCGCGATAAAGTGTGTTGCACCGTTATTGATGGTAAGAGTAGCTCAAACGTGGCTAGTACGAGAATGGTGGAAAAACTTGGCTTACTCGTTACCAAGCATCCCCAACCTTATAAGTTGTGGTGGTTTAACAACAAAGGTGAATTTAAAGTTACTCAACAAGTGCGTGTTGCCTTTTTTATCGGTAGATACCAAGACGAAGTTGTTTGCGATGTGGTGTCTATTCAAGCCTACCATTTGTTGCTAGGAGAACCATGGCAATCGGATCGTAAGGTCACTCGCGATGATCGTACCAATAGGTATTCCTTCAAGCATCAAGGAAGGAAAATCACCTTAGCACTGCTCACACCGGAACAAGTCCATGAGGACCAAACCAAATTGAAAAAATTGGTTGTAAAAGAATGTGAGCGAGAAAAGAACATTGAAAAAGAAATTGAAAGAATGAAAAAGAAGAAGAAGATGATGAGAATTCAAAAATAAATTTGAGTGAAAAGGAGAAAGATATTGAAAAGGAAATTGAAAGAAAACAAAAAGAAAACGAAAGTGGAAAAGAAAAAGAGCCTGAAAAGAAATCGAGTGAAAAAGAAAGAGAGTCTGTAAAAGAAACGAGTGAAGAGAGTAATCACGAAAAAGAGAGGAATTATTTTGCTAACCCTCTTTCGAAATTACCTTGTGATTTTTCTTTGTTTCAGGATTGCAAGATTCCACCCACGGATTGGTTTTAACTTCATTACCTTTCTATCGAGAGACGTTTTCAATTGATCAAAAAAGGTAAGTTGGAAGATAAAAATGATTGTTACAACTCCAATGGTAAGCAAGGTAAGGAATTTATCACGATCCAACCCAATTGGAATTTGTTGGTTTTGGTTGATAAAAGTGTTCATATTATTAATCTTAATGAAATACCCTATAATGCTTTGCCTGGTTGCTTTAAGTCGAATCAATTTGCTGATTTTGATCTGATTAGTGTCTTAGAATTTTCTTCTCATGATTTGTTCCATGTCGATTCAACTAACCTCGAGTTGCAAGTTGATTTGGTTGCTGATAACATTGCCCCAACTCTATGTCAGCAAAATGTGTTTGTCGTATGTGAAAAAAAGTATTCATGTAAACTGTTTAATCTATTTGGGTTTGTTTGCTACGTGAATTCTTTCCATTAATGTGATGAAAGTTTGTGGATCCCTCTATTTGTTTGAAAGATTTTTGTGAGGAATGATTGTTTGAATATATCGATGTTTAATCCTTATTCGTTTAACAATTGTGAATTGTTACTCAGCGAAAATTTTTCATTGTATTCGAGCATAAGTAATCAAAATCGCGTGTTTAAACTCGAAATTTGTTTTGGTTCGATTTGTAAAAAAATCAAGCATCTTAAATTTCGTGCAAATAATTTCTATAGTTTTGATACTTGGATTTTGAATAAGGTAATGGCATTGGAAAAATTTGTTTTCAATTTATATTCGTGCCTTAAACAATTTCTGTGGTTGTACATGAAGTTTGCGTTCCATTTGACAAAGGTTAATTCAGCCACGAAGCTTCGACTACATTATACCCCTGAGGAACGAAAGTTTGTGTTGATCGAATGAGGTAAAAATGATCTTTATTGTTCTGCTCATAAAGGTAAGACACTTGAAAGTACTGAAACGTTTCTTTTCTCATCGGATGGTATTAAAAATCATGTTGAACATTTAATTTTTGTAAAACACTTAGATCGTGTTGTGCTTAGTTATTCCATTTTGCTTGATGCTCATCTATCTGTTTTGGTTGTTGATAAAAAGATTCTTGTGTTTGATCTGCGTACCTTTGTTGGTGACCATATGATTAAACAAAAATTGCGATGTCCAACCAAGCCAATTCATGAATCATATGAATCATTTCAAATACCTATTTGTGATGATTATATCTATCTTTTGACCCATTACTCACATTCTGGTTATGACTTGTGGAAACAATTTGAAATTTTTGAATGCCTTAGAACATGTCCATTTTTGTTTCGAATATTTCACGAGGCATTGGCATGAAAATTAATTTGTTTGCATGATTGTTAACATGTTGTTTTGAACATGTCCCACTCGCATACGATTTACTTGTCTTGTTATGCCTACATGTGAATTACAAATTTGTTTGAAACACGTTTTACTAACTCATGGGTATTCATTTCAGTTGATTCAATTTCCATCTGTACCATTTGACCGCGAAAAATCGGGTAAAAAGAGCTATGTTCAAGTGAACCAACTCCTCGACTTGAGGACAAGTCGCTTCGAAGAAGGGGGAATGATACGACCACGCCTCGAACGTGTCCTTGGTTCAGCTCAGCTAATTTTAATTTAGCTCACATGAGCTTAATTTAGCTCGTTTGAGCTCGGTTTAATTTCTTTTCAGCTTATTAATTTTATTTGCTGGAATAAATTATTTGAGTTAGTTAAATTAGTTAATTCAGCTCAATAATTGTTAGTGTTTAGTTTGTTTAAATCTGGACAAAATTAATTATTTATGTTAAATGTGTCCATGCATGTTTTAATATGTTTTAGTTATTACATAGCATAAATGTGTCTATCTCATTACATCTAATTAATATGTCTGAATTCAGCCGAATTTATGAGCAAGTTTATTGTCTAAGTTGCAGCCAAATTTAATTTGTCTTAACTTGATTAATTGGGTGAATTTAATTGCTGTAGGTACATGCATGAAACAACATTGTTGGAGTTGATGATTCCTTTCTTTCCATATGACTATTCATGGAGCTCAATGGACAATGAGCTTAATTAAAACTCCAGCTGTTGTGTTGAGCTTCTCCAAGTGGCTATTTGAAGAATTCAATGGACAAGGCTGTTTAAATGGAGTCCATTCAGCTGGTGGCTGATCAATTTCATCCTTTCACACTTAGAGGCTATTAGAGTTCATCCATTCACATCATTTGGGCTGTTCGTGCTCCAAAAATCCCATTAAAATGCTGCTGCACGTTCAGCTCCTCAAGGCAAGATTAAAGGAGCTCATTTAAGCACTTGGCTGAACATAGACATGGCCAATCAGCTCCCAATGTCTTTCAATTAATTTTGGCACCTCCTATGTATCTAGAAGCTGTCCTTAGACGTCTTCAACAAAGCCAATCAGTTCTCATGCATCCCAATTAATTCCAGCTGCATTTAGATGCTCTAGAAGCTGTCCAAAGACGTTTTCATTGCTGGAGAAGTTTCTTGGAATTTTCTTGAATTTTTCTGGAATTTTAGCTCATTAAAAGCTGAAATTAGATGACTATTCGGCTAGCCCTTGTTTTGGTTATAAATAGTTATTTATTTTCATTGTAAAAGAACTTTTGAACCTTTGATTAATGTTTTATACATTTTGTGAGTTTTTCAACTCTCTTATTTCGTTTTAGACTCAAGTAGAATTATCTAGCTTGCTAGTGGCGTCTTCATTGTTTCTTCGAACTTATCACTCAATCTCGAGTGTGGCATTCAACCATTGTATACCTCTGGTTCCTAACTCTTATAGTTAGCGGGACAAGGTCCTTTCCACCACCTTTAAGTGTTTTTATAAGAATCGGGTTGGTACTCCATTTTAGTATTGGTTCCTTCTTGACCTTAAAGCCATTCGAGCCATTCACAAATCCATCTTCAAATAACCTTTAGCCTCTTCACTTAACCGAATCCATTACATACCTTACTTACCATCTTGAACCTATTTTGGAAATTAAATACCATACTTAGCCAAATTTAACCCCTTTATTTTAAATCGAACAATACTTCTCATTTTAACAATCAGGCACATTAACGACTCGACTCACATCACCAAGCCGGATCGCATCATATAGGAAGCTGGAGTTGACTTCCAGGAGACCTTCAGTCTTGTGGTCAAGCCAACCATTATCAGGATAGTTCTTGCATTAGTTGTGTCCCTCAACTGGTCTCTTAGGCAAATTGATATCAATAATGCGTTTTTAAATAGGGAATTAAGTGAAGACATATACATGTTTCAACCTCCAGGGTTTGAACAAAGTGGGTTAAATGGTGAGCCACTAGTTTGCAAATTGAAGTAGGCTTTATATGGTCTCAAACAAGCCCCTCGTGCGTGGTTTCAGAAGTTAAGAGATTTTTTGGTTGCTATAGGGTTTACGGTCTCCAAGGCAGATAACTCTCTCTTCATTCTTTGATCGGGTGCTCAAGTATTGTTTGTTCTAGTTTATGTTGATAACATTATAGTCACTGGCAGTGATTCTCAGGCCATTACCAACTTTGCTACTCAACTCAACACTCGGTTTTCATTGAAAGACTTAGGAAAGTTAAACTACTTTCTTGGCATTGAGGTTCAGTACGCATCTGAAGGAATGGTTTTGTCTCAAACAAAGTATGTTCTGGACTTACTTCACAAAGCTTCCATGGATAGGTCGAATGGCCTACCAACACCAATGGTCACCAATTGTCACCTATCTGTTAGTGACGGCAGTCCAGTCGAGGATCAATATCACTACAGAAGCATAGTTGGTGCCCTGCAGTATGTACTGATTACCAGGCCTGATATTGCTTATTCAGTGAACAAGGTGTGCCAGTTTATGCACAATCCTCTGGATGTACACTTCAAAGCAGTAAAACAAATACTACGGTATTTACAAGGGACGATGAGCTATGGCTTAAAGTTCACTCGAGCATCTAAGTTTCTATTGGAAGGTTATTCAGACGCTAGTTAGGGGTTCGATGTAGATGACCGTAGATCCACCTCCGGATTTTGTGTTTTTCTCGGAGGTAATCTAGTTTCTTGAAGCTCCAAAAAGAAACAGGTGGTCTCCCGATCTACAGCAGAGGCATAATATAGGAGTTTTGCTCACACAGCTGCAGAAATGGTTTGGATAAAATCATTATTAATTGAGTTATGTGTTCCAGTATGGCCTAAAGCTTTGATTTGGTGTGACAGTTCAGCTGCGGTTGCTGTAGCAGGAAACCCTGTTATGCACTCCAAATTTAAACATGTAGAGTTAGATGTATTCTTTGTCTGAGAAAAGGTGGCAGCTGGTGTACTTCAGGTTGGCCATGTTCCAGGTTCCTATCAGCTTGCGGATATATTAACAAAGTCGCTCTCTGCACCCGTGTTCAATAAATTTCGTAGTTAGCTTCGAGTTGTTAACATGAATTAGAAGAAGTTTGAAGACAGTAGATAAGTATGGGGAATATTAGGAAGTAAATGATACAGTTTCTGTTATTAGTTAGCATCAGTTATGGTTAGTTAGGAAAGCAGTTGAGTAACCGTTCTTGAGCTTGCATTAAATACATGTATTCTGTACGTGTTTTATAGAATGGAAAATTTCATGTGTTAGTCGTTATCTTAGCAGAACTATCTATTTCGAGTGTACCAAACTGCCCAGTAAGCAATCACCATAATCTTCCTATCTCTAATATCTGCTTGATTGAAGACCTCTCTACTAACCAAAGCCTGTAATCTGGTTATTGTGAGACAGGAAGCACCCCAATTTTCAACGAGCCAAATGTTTGCTTAGAGATAGAATAAAATCTCAACAAATAATCCACCGTTTCTTCAGCTTCCTTGCACAAAGGACATAGGTTGTCAACATGCAGCTTGCACCTCAATAAATTCCCAAAAGTAGGTAAAAAAACTATTAAAAAATATATACATAGTAATCTTAATTTTTGCTGGAATTTGTAATGTCCATAACTTTGTATAAAACACTATAATTAAGCTAGGCATAATCGTAGAATGTAATCTCCTATTGTGTAACTCTTCATCAAGAAGCAACTTGTATCCACTCTTGGAAGAATATTCACTCGACCCTTTATAGCACCACACAAAAGTATCTGGAGGTCTCGTTTGAGCAAGTGGAACAGCAAGAACCTTCTCAGCCTAATCGATATTAAGAATGGATCTAACTCATCCTTTAATCTAGGTACACGAATCTGCATTAGTCAATTGTGCCACAATAGTAAATCTAACATTTATATGCTGACACTGAACTCTTTCATTTCTTGGACTAGGAATCCAAGAATTATTCCATATATTGACCTTATCCCTAATACCAATTCGCCAACCAACTCCTATTTCAATTAAACCCCTAGCGCTTAAGATACTTCTCCAGGTAAATTAAGAGTAAGTTCTAACCGAGCTAACATAAAATCTATCTGTGGATAATACCTAGCTTTCAAAAATTTAGCCAACAAACTATCTGGATGAGTAATAATACGCCAACATCTTTTGGCTAATAGAGCAATATTAAATTTGGATAAATCACAAAAACCTAATCCTCCCTCTGCTTTCGGCAAACAAAGTGAATGTCATGTAACTCAATGTATAGCTCATCAAGATTTATTTTTCCTTTACCAAAATAAGTTAAGAAAATTTTCTAACTTGCTAAATAACACTTTTGGTAAGAGGAAACGCTACATTGCATAGACAGGTATAGCTTGCAAAACTCCCTTAATAAAGACCTCTTCCTCCCCCCAATCGACAAATATCTCATACTCTAGTCTTCTACTTTCTTGTTAAACTGATCCAAGTAATGCACAAAAGCTTGCTTCTTACGTCTACCAACCATCATCGGCAGACCCAAATACTTTTCTGGGCTTGTTGAAACCCTAACTCCTAAAAGGCTATCCACAATCTCCCGTTCAACTGATCCAACATTAGCCCCAAAATGATTCACCTTGCCTCAAACCTCTCAAAGGTAAAAATGATTCACTACTGCAACCATTAACGCCAATCGTATAGGAAACATAGGTCACACACTTCATAACCAAAGCCACACAACTATCATGAAAGCCCAACTGTAACATTATCCCTGCTAAAAAATCTCACTCCACCCTATCATATGCTTTGCTCATGTCGAGCTTAAACACAAAATTACCCTGCTAGCCAAATCTTTTTATTTTAAGGGAATGCAAAATTTCATACGCAACTAGAACATTATCTACAATCTACCTTCCAGGTATAAAAGCTCCTTGAACCTCATCAAGACAACCTTTCAAAACTCCACTCATTCTGCCCACTATTACTTTAGCAATGATTTTGTACAGAACATTGTACAAGCTAATAGGTCTAAATTACGTCATGTTTCTGGGACTACTGACCTTCGGGATCAAGACAATATGAGTCTTATTTATTTCCTCAATGGCAACCTCCCCACGAAGAACCGCAAGATAGTATTTCATAGCATCATTGCCTACAATATGCCAATATTTTTATTGTAAAAAACTCCACTCATTCTGCCCACTATTACTTTAGCAATGATTTTGTACAGAACATTGTACAAGCTAATAGGTCTAAATTACGTCATGTTTCTGGGACTACTGACCTTCGGGATCAAGACAATATGAGTCTTATTTATTTCCTCAATGGCAACCTCCCCACGAAGAACCGCAAGATAGTATTTCATAGCATCATTGCCTACAATATGCCAATATTTTTATTGTAAAAAAAAGCAAGAAAACTATCAATACATGATTCTTTAATAGGTTTCATAGACTTGACTGCAGCCTATACTTCCTCAAGTCTGAAAGGTAGCAACAACTACTTATTCATACCTGGTGAAGCCTTCTTTGAACATTAGCACAAATCCACGAAGCATCCCCCGCAGGGGAGGCCGTAAAAATTTCAATGAAATAATTTGAGGCAATTTTCAAAACCTCTTCCTCTTCAGATACCCAAATCGCCTCTTCACCCTCAATACCGATAATATTATTGCACTTTTTTCGACCAGTTGCAACTTTATGAAAGAAAGCAATGTTTCTATCACCATTTAAAAGCCAATTGATACGAGTTCTCTGTTACCAAAACAATTCCGCCTTATCTGCTTCTAATTCAAGCTAAGCTGAATCTTTGACAACTCAATGAAGATATCATCATTTGGATCTTTTTCATAAAGCTCTTTCATTCTGAGTTGTAGCCTTTTTTTTTATTAACCTTTCTATTTCTTTTTACCGTATGGCTCTAATGTCTCAACTTTCTTCCCAACCCAACCAATTTTGAAGGCAACGTGTCTAAAGATGAAGACTAAAATTGGCTTATTGCTTCTTCACAAGACCCCTCCAAACACCAATTAGCCTCAAAACGAAAATTATGACAACCCCCTCTCTGCCAACTTCTTCGCCCTTTCATATCTATTACTACTAGACAGTGATCAATAAAAGAATGTCTCCAATGAGTAACCAAATAATTAAGAAACAAACTCTACCATGTTGTATTCGGCACTCCCCTATCAAGCCTCTCCCAAATGTTGTTTGCCACTAATCTACCTCTCTCCCACGTGAACCAGCACCTTGTAAACCCTAAATTACTTAGATCACAATCTTGTAGAGAAGATCTAAAAGCCTCCATATTCCTTTTCACTCGTAACCATGCACCTTTCTTTTTAAAAGAATATAATATCTCATTAAAATCCCCAACTACCAACCACAGAATAGATTGATCTTGACCCAACTGGAAAAGTAAATCTTAAGAATTGCTCATTAGGCGTTCCTTAGGATGCCTATAAAACTAGTAAAACGCCATAAAAAAACCCTCTTGCTCATCCTGAATGTCAACATCAATATGATACTGCGAATAACTTTGCAAACTAACCACACAACTTTGTTTCTAACCCAACGATAATCCTCCTCTAGAACCCACTACTCCCGCATTAATTCCATTAGAAAATTCACACTTCCTCCTAACTACTTCCATCATTCTCGCGCTAACTTTTTTTATAAGAAACACAATTTGGGGACAAATTTCTCTCAGCTTATTCCTGAGACGATTTATAGCATGTGGCTTCCTCAGCCCACGAACATTCCAACTTAAGGTTTTCATTGCGCCTAGCTGGCCTACATTGTAGAGCTAGCCGTTCTATCTTAACATTCCCCTGACACTCTAACATCGCTATTGAACAAATCAGTAGAAATTGCACCAAGCATTTGTTGTCTTTTTTTCCCCTCAACAAATTGAATATAACACTCTTTACCATCTGAGCCTAACTCCATAAGCTCAGAATCATTAGACCCATTAACCTTCGACTCATTCTCCCAGTTAGGTACTTGTTCATTTGCATTAGCCAATTGGAATCTTATGGACCATACCAGATTTTGATTGCGATTAGGATAGATATTTCTAACATTATCCCCAAAATTACATTCGTTCATATTTCTATCCATATCCAACCTCTGACTCAACGTTCTATCTGACTTCTGTAACCATCTGCTAACTACTGAAGACCCTTTTGTAACCGGAGCACACAACGAAATATCCCACCCAAAAAGAATCTTAGCCAGATCTATCCTCACCCTAACTGGGAAAAAACTCTACCCATGCTCAAGCTTCCCATAGAGAAAACAAAATACGCTGAGCTTTTTATACTGAAACCTAGCATATAGCATCTAACTAGCCCCCAACACAATTTTCTTTTTACGCTTAATGGAAGTCAAATGTCCAGTCGAACCTTAATCCTCATATACCTCTTCACAACAAACATTGAATCTTCGTATCATAATCAAGAAAACTGCCCAAAAAAGAACGAAATTGACGCGCTATTGCTTTTGACATCAGACCCGAAGGCAGATCGTGAATCTACACCCAAAACTCCACATATAACAATGGTAATGTATTCGGATCCTCCCCTAGTTGAATCTTATGCAATAACAACAAATGATTATTAAAAAACCACGGAGTCCCCTCTAAAACCCAATTCACATCAACTTCATAAAAGAATTGAAACAAAACATGCTTCTCACCTAGATTTGTGATAGAAATACCTTCAATAGGGTACCATAAATCAGCCAATGTGTTTCTCAATGAAGAGAAGTGCACTACACTATCTGGCAAACAACTTCCAACAAAACAAAACTTGAAATCTTTTCTAACTCACTCTCCTCTTGAAACGCCTCCACCTCCTCGTCGACAAGAATCAAATTTTCCAACTCGTCCTCCATGGCCCCCTCCACGAGCCCTAGAAAAAAATTGTGTCAAAAGACAAACGAAAAAAATTGCGTGCCAAAACGGCAGACGAAAAAACTACTATGATCTAGATTTATTGTTATGCTACTATTTTTTTTAATTGTTTACATATAATGTGATATAATATGATTATTATAGTTAGGTATTTGGAATCAAATACATTTTGCATTGCTTACCCCTTCAAACATATTACAACATTATTTTATAAAATTTTACATCCTAACAAATTAAATAATACTATTGCATCTAATTCGCTTTCAATGAAAGTGGCAACATATATTCCAATATTTTAGTAATTAACTTTTGCAAATAGCAAAAAATAAAAAATACATTTGTAACAATATATAAGGCATACTATTTTTAAAATGCTTACGATTGTGTTCTTAATGCAAATTGTGTATGCTTTACTAAATAAATCTAAATGTTTGACTTTATATTTCAAATTATAAAATCATCAAAAGATAAGGGAGGAATCCACTTACACGGGTAAAATTAAAGTAATTTTACACTTTTTCATGTCTTTTGTACAATTAATATTTTAACAATGTAACCAACATAATTCATATTTCATTTATATAGATTATGCATGTCAAATTTGATGTAAATTAAAATTTTCTATCTATTTGGATCGATATATACAAGACTTTAGATCAATATGATAGTGATATCGATCGTTCAAAAGATGTATACATGACAAATACAATTATATTGATAAATTTAACGATTAAATTGTTAAAACATTAATTGTAAAAAAATACGAAAGAATATAAAATTACTTTAATTTTATACCGTGTAAATGGATTCCTCGGATAGGAAAGAAAGCTCTTGACATTATTATATTCTCAACTCTTTTCGAATATTTAAGATTACTTAATAACATTCTTGGTTTTTTTTCATTTTAATTCTCATGTATGACATATTAAACCATTTTTTAATTGATTACTAATCTTTCATTTATGATATATTTTACTATTCTCAAACATTCGTTTTTAGGTTGTAATTATAGTCGAACTTTAAAATGAGAATCAAAATGATTTTAGCCATTACATGGAGGTTTTAAATTTTGTATTTATCTTACATTATTAAAATAAAACTAGCAACACTTAATGTTTTCCTTCGTTTTCTTTTCATCATGTAATTGAAGTCTCGAGGTGAAAATTTTTGGATAATCTTTACTTATATATTTAATTTTTTTTTTTGAAAAAATTGAAATGGTAAGCAAGATATTAAGATTATTAAGATTAATCAATTTGTGTATTAGGTATTTGTTTTTCTTAATTGAAAAATTGCTCGACCATTTCATTCTTAAAAAATTGAGATTTTATTCCTTAGAGTTGATTTTAAGTACTCACTTTTTACTCAACAAAAGAAAAGAAAACCCAATTTTAAAAAATACAAAATCTAAACAAGAAAAAATTGAGTGTTATTGATTTTATTTTAATAAAATAAGTTTAATACAAAATCTAAGAGTTAAAACTATTTGTGTTGGTGATCATTTTGGTTCTCATTTTAAAAGTTGTTACAATCATTTGTTTTTCAAGGTCTAAAGTAAACTCAATAACTAATCATCTGCATTCTGTAGATGTTACTCCATACCCAAGGCGAGGATCGAACTCTCAACAACTGGTTAAGGTAGAAGAGACACTTATCATCTTACCTATCTCCCATGGTTAATACTGTACATATTTTAAACATTATATTAACACACATAATATTCATCTGTTAAAATATAAAAGGCAAAAACTATTTTACTGGCTTAATCCAATTTTTATTGGATATGGATTTATTGGATCCTCTTGTTGGGGATTTGTTGGAGTTTTAAGTAGAGGTAGCTAATCGTACAAGTGAGACTAAACTCGTTTTTAGACTTTGGATCATCTTCGCCTGTATAACTTGTTCTCCAATTGCCTTTTATCAGTCTGTAGACTTTTTGCTTGTTGGCAACATTAAATTGTGATATCATCAAGGAAAGAATTTATTACCACGTCAACAAATACATACACTTGATGCTGGCAACTGTTGCTTTCTTTCAGCCTGCATTTTACAAAACTATTCAGAATTATGCTGATGACTTTAGCTCTCATTTTGATGACCCTGTTCTCCTCTTCTGTGGCTTTTGATGACTCCTTGGAAACAATAAGTCCTTAATTTGTCGCTCAGCACTATACTCTGAAGTTGCCTGCAAAGGCCAAAGTCGACAACTGCTTAACACCAATGATCTTAAGGGCCAGTTCTTCATTGTTTTTGAAAAGTGCTTTTGAAAAGTGCTTTTGAAAAGTGTTTTTCAGAAGTGCTTTTGAAAAGTTTGGTTTAAAATTTGAGTATTTAGCATTACTGTCAAAAAGTACTTTTGAGAAATAAAATGTCTATTTCAGACATGTTACTATCAAATAACAAATATGCATTTAAATAATATTTAAATTAGTTAATATTATTATATTTTAGTAATAATATAAAAAATTATTATAACTTGTTAATATTTTAATATATGAAATATAAATTGTAAATATTTTTAAGCAATAAATATTAATTATTTATAAAATTTAATTAGAATATATAAACTATATTTTAAATATTTAAATATAACCATTAAATATTTGTAACTAGTATTTAAAAATATTTTTTTATTTTTAATTAATAATTTTAACACAATTGTAATTAAGCACCAAGAAAAAAAAAAGAAAAATACTATGTTATTGGAGGGGTGAAAAAGTAATTAAGCCTCAAAAGTGCTTTTGGGAGAGGAAAAGCTAAAATTTTCAGCTTCTCCTTTTGACTCCTTTTCGAAGTGCTTTTGAAAAGCACTTCAAAAGCTAAAATTTCAAATTAAAAGCGACTTGTTCTTCATGACTTTTCTTTTAAAAGTATTTTGGAGTTAGAAGTATTTTTTTAAGCAATGAAGAACTGGGCCTAAGAATAATTGTTGGAATAAGGATAGAAATCGATGGTATTGGAATCCCTATAGTTAAGGATAGAAATCATTATAATCCTTGTAAATCTCGATTCGATTCTTAGGAAATTAGGATATCAATTATCGATTCTTAGGAATTAGGATTTATTTCCATTAAAATGATTATTTCTCTCTATATAAATCAGAACTAAAGCAAGAAAAAATAGAATTTTTTTCCTCCGAGTGTTTTTTCATGGTATCGAGCTTTAGGATTCATTCGATCCTAATTTTTTCTCTAATTTCCTTCCTAAAAATTCCTTGGTTTAGTCCTCCAATGGGTGATATCAATGAAATTTTCTTTGAAACAGAGACATCACAAATAATTCGAATATCAATCGGGAATCACTCAAGGTGAAATTAATTCCTCCACTCTGCGATGATGTTTTTGATGTTCGCTAACAAAACACGACTTGAAACTCTCCATAAGATACTTGGTACTCCCACTACTCATGGATCTCTAGCCATTCAAGGTAACGCCTCAACATTGCTTTTGAATCTAATAATCAATCTCCTTAGATACTCGATTCAAGCGCCCGATCACATGACAGTAACTCCACGTTGTTTCACACCTACACTCCTTGTCATAACAAATCCCGAATCAGCATAGTCGACGGTTCTTACTCACACCGTATGGAATAGGAGAAGTACAAATGATGAGAGTTTTCTCTCGATAAAGTCCTACATGTCTCAAACTTGTCATGTAATTTACTTTCAATTAGTAAACTTACTAAGGATGAAAATGTTCTTGTTGAATTTCCTGCAATTGGTTGTGTGATACAGGAACAGAAATCGGGGAGGATGATTGGCACCGCTAAAGTTGATGATGGACTATATATTTGGAATAAAATAGTATACAAGGGGATTGGCTCTATCCACTTCAAAAGAGGACACTATTATGTTATGGCACAGAGGTTAGGACATCAAACTTTGTGTATTTGAAAAACATCTTCCATTGTTATTTCAAAATAAAAGTATTAATTCCTTAAAGTGTGAAATTTGCCAATTATCTAAACATACCCGTGTGCCATACCCATTAAAACCACATATTCAGTCCCAACCTTTTTCGTTAATCCATAGTGACCTATGGGGAGCCAATGAGTGAAAAATATTACAGGGCTAGATGGTTTATAACATTCATTGATGATCATACTAGGGTCTGTTGGATCTATCTACTCAAAGAAAAATCTGAAACACCCAAAGTATTCCAAAATTTTCACTCAATGGTTCGAACCCAATTCAACTCTACCATACATACCCTCCGTATTGACAATGGGAGAGAATACTTCAACTTTGTCTTAAGTCCATACCTTTCTGACCAAGACATTATACACCAAAGCTCTTGTTCTGACACTCCTTAACAAAACGGGATCTCTGAGAGAAAAAATCGTCATCTCCTTGATGTGGCTCGAGCCATAATGTTCACTATGAATGTTCCAAAATACTTATGGGGAGAAGCTGTCCTCACTGCCTGTTATCTCATAAACCGAATGCCATCAAAGATCCTCAATTTTCAAACACCTCTAAATACTCTTTTAAAGGCCTTCCCTCTATTTCATGTGCCTAATCTTCCAGCCAAAATATTCGACTGTAAAGCTTTTGTCCATAACCATCAACCAAATCAATCCAAACTTGATCATCGAGCCCACACCTGCATCTTCATTGGATATTCCCCTACACAAAAAGGCTATAAGTGTTACTCACCAACATTGCGCCGAATGTTTGTCTCTCGGGATGTTACGTTCTTTGAAAATGAACCATACTTTGCAGCATCTCATCTTCAGGGGGAGATTTTTAATGAAGATGAGACCCTTAATACTCTCCTCATTATACCGCCTGATCCTACTACTACTATCACAAACAAACCTATCCCAGATTTAGTTGTTGTTTCCCCTATGCAGCAAGAATTTAACACCATCCTTCCCAATGACAATACCTCCACCGAAGTACAACCACTTGATCAAGGAAAACAGTAAATACAAGTTTACTCCCGACGGAATCGTTCTCTTGAAACTGATACAGCAGTGCCAATTACATCTCCAACCGAGGACTATTCTGAAACAGAAGTCCCACCTCCATCACCATCCACCTATCTTCAAATTGCAGTTCGAAAGGGTACAATGAGCTGCACTCAACATCCTATTTCTCGGTTTGTATCCTATGGAAATTTATCTAAGTCTTACAAAGCTTTTGTGACTAATGTTGATTCTGTAAAAATTCCAAAAAATATAGAAGAGGCTCTTGAATCAACTGAGTGGAGACAAGTCGTGATGGAAGAAATGAAGGCTCTCAAAAATAATGAAACATGGGAAGTCTCGGATCTGCCTAAAGGAAAAAAACCGTAGGGTGCAAATGGATTTTCACTACGAAATTTAAACCCGATGGTCGTATTGACCGATACAAAGCTCGACTTGTGGCTAAGGGATTCACCCAAACTTATGGTCTCGACTACAACGAGACGTTTGCACCGGTTGCCAAGCTAAACACCGTTCGAGTCCTGCTATCTCTTGCTGCCAACCTTGATTGGCACTTGACTCAATTAGATGTAAAAATGCTTTTCTCAACGGGGAATTAAATGAGGAGGTGTACATGGATTTCCCACCCAGGTTTGAAGAAAACAAGGATCAAGTGTGTAAGTTGAAGAGTCCTTGTATGGGCTGAAACAATCTCCACGAGCGTGGTTCAGCCGATTTGCAAAAGCTATGACTAGCAGAAATTACATTCAAGGACAAGCAG
This sequence comes from Gossypium raimondii, assembly GCF_025698545.1. Taxonomy (NCBI): domain Eukaryota; kingdom Viridiplantae; phylum Streptophyta; class Magnoliopsida; order Malvales; family Malvaceae; genus Gossypium; species Gossypium raimondii. Next base: position 28,608,818 of record NC_068572.1, on the reverse strand, counting down.
ACCACACCATGTTCTACAAGCACTCGGAAGAGGGTAAATGTTGCATCCTTATCGTTTATGTTGATGATATAATATTAACAGGAAATGACTCAAGCGAAATTTTGAGATTGAAAGAATTTCTTGGTACAGAGTTTGAACTTAAAGACTTGGGGAGTCTTAAATATTTTCTTGGTATGAAGGTAGTAAGGTCGAAAAAATGTATCTTCATTTCCCAAAAGAAATATGTTCTTGATCTACTGTCGGAAGTTGGTTTAATGGGCAGCAAACCAGCCGAAACTCCTATGGAGTTTAACCTCAAATTGGGAACTAATGAGGATGGAGAAGAAATCGATAGGGGGAGATATCAACGTCTAGTAGGAAGGCTCATCTACCTATCTCACACCCATCCAGACATAGCCTTCAGTGTGAGTGTTATTAGCTAGTATATGCATGCCTCGAGGGAGAAGCACTTGGAAGCTGCATATAGAATACTAAGATATCTAAAAGGAACTCTGGTAAAGGCACAGTACTTCAAGAAGCATCAACCGAAGCGTGAAAGTCTACATCGATCTGATCAAGGGGTTTTGTTAATGATAGACGCCTACATGGCGACTATTGTAGTTATGTTTGGGGTAATCTCGTGATGTGGAGGAGCAAAAAGCGATCGTGGTAGCACGCAAAGTCAGAGGCGAGTATCGAGCACTATCTCATGGTATATGCGAAGGAGTTTGGATACAAAGACTTATAGGAGAACTAAAAGTGCCTTATACAAGACCTATGAAGATGTCTTTGTGACAACCAGTGTCTTTGTCAAGATAGCACATAATCCACATGCATCATGATCGGACCAAACATGTGGAAATAGATCGTCACTTTATAAAAGAAAAAGTACACTCGGAGAAGTATGCATCACCTACCTACCTACTAGACAACAAGTTGCGGACATGTTAACTAAAAGTTTGAATAGAAACATGTTTGAAGAACTTAGTGGCAAGTCGGGTTTGATTAACATCTACACTCCAACTTGAGGGGAGTGTTGGAATAAGGATAGAAATCGATGGTATTGGAATCCCTATAGTTAAGGATAGAAATGTTATAATCCCTTGTAAATAGAAACTAATCTCGATTCGATTCTTAGGAAATTAGGATATCAATTCTCGATTCTTAGGAATTAGGATTTATTTCCTTTAAAATGATTATTTCTCTCTATATAAATCTGTAAACTAAAGCAGTAAAAAAAAAACAGATTTTTTTTCCTCTGAGTGTTTTTTCAATAATAATAATAACAAGAAACAAAGTCAAGGGACATACCCGCGCATTATACGTGAATCTTAAGGTTTGGATTTGGGTTCCACAGCAAACTCTCAAGTTAAACCCAAAGGAGTCTACACTGATAATAGCTGCCTCCTATAATGAATTGCAAAGAAAACGAATCATCATCTAAAGTATTATAATTAACACAACAACTGATACTAAATATTAAGGTATTAGGGATATGTTAAGGCAACGAATCTTACTTGTCAAAGTCCTCAAGGTTCCTTTTTTAAAAAAAACATAAAACATGTTTCAGAAACTTGAACATTTTACACTATGCCAAGTATGGTCAGATATGGTGCCAGTAGCTCAACATCCAAACAGCAGACTTTCACAAAGCTAATTTATTCCTAACTTCCATGTTAATGTTTTTTTACCTCAACTGGGATACCCTTGCATCTCCAACATAGTGATTTAAGTGCCTGTACGGTCTTCTCTCCACCAGCTTTCAGGCGAGATATGATTTTGGCTGCTGAATGTGCAATGGCATCAGGTTGAGCTTGTTTGAAGTCTTCTAATTCAACATCTGTCTGAAGAAGTGGAAGAAATCAATTTTTCTGATGGAACAAGTGCTATCGTAGCACTCAATTATTCCATGGAACAGTCTTTCTATGTTGCAACTTTATAACACAATATGGTTTAGTTACAGAAGAATGTTTCTTAATAACACCAACAAACAATGCATATCAATCAGCAACTTTATTATTCTAGCTAAGAACAGGATACAAGACCAGAACCACAAATGGTCTCGAACACAAGTAATAAAAGTATTCACACGTTAATCAAACAAAATTTAAAAGAGAAAGAGGATGAAAACCACTAAACACGAAAGCCTTCTACAAACCTGATGTCCATGTGCTGTAATTAGCTGAATTTTAGACATCTGCAATTTGTAAAACAAAGACCCATTCATGGAGATTTCATTTTTCTCAGATTCTTCTGATGTTGAATTATCTTTTGAGGACCCTAACCCATTTCTGTGACCATTAATTATGCTAACATCTTCTACTTTGTCTCCCACAACTTTCTCAACCTGATGTTTATCAGAACTACGAGACTGATTGGTAGATATATGCTTCTGAATTTCAGAATGTTCTTCAATGAACGCTGGCCTTAGAAGGCCTTGAATAGCTAAACCATCCGAAGGTTGCTCCATCCAGTCTATAGGATCATCTGAAGCAACCTATAACAAATAAATAAAGATAAAGTGAGAAAATGTTAACTGGTACAAACCCATGCATCAAAGTTATTTTCTTTAAAACATAGTTGCTACCAAGGGTTCCTTCAAATCAAACTTGACACATGCCAGGAAAGGTTATGTTCGCATAAACATGGATTTAGTTCACTCATCTTCCAAGCAGTGTTCCGCGTTAATTTGCCCTTACTATCAAACATACAGTATCATTACCTCAGTCAACTTGTTGGCGAAGTACATCGGATGGGAGGAATGCATAGTCTCCAATTTTGCCCAGTCTCCTAGTGTCCCATCAGAGTCATCTTGATCATTATCTTCAAGAGCAGAAACCCAATCCTACAAATAAGAAATTAAAAGATGTCTTAGACAGGTTAGAAGAAACATCTTGCATGAAAAGCTAAGTTCATGCACAAGTTAAATTTGAAAGGAGAAGGTCAAACCTCATCATAATCCTCTTCTTCAGCATTCTCATCTTCATCTTCATCTTCAATATCACTATCTTCATCATCAATATCCTCAATTTCAAAATCAACTTCAGATGCGCCAGATAACTCAAGTTCCTTCATGATTTCTGTAGTATCAAAGCCTATAATGACTTGCTGCATAAATGAACTACGTAAGCTTTCAGGAATGCAACAGGAAAAGGAAAAAGGAACTATTAGTTGACCTTTCCGTATGTGACTGCAACTAAAGGTTATTATTCTTATAAATTATTCCAATTTACTCAAAATGAAGCCCAATCTTCCGATTAGAATGGCGCATTCATTATCATGCCAAATCAATAACATTAATGCCTCATTTGGTTAGTAGTGTAATAAGATGAGGAAAATGCCTATTTATTACAATAGTTAGACTTAAAATAAAAATAATTAATACAGTTTTAAACTTGAAATTAGAAAAATGAGTAAAAACTCTTGTTAAAAAAAAAAAAAAGCTCTTCAAAATAAGCAAAAGGTTTTTCCTCTTTTTGCTAAGAATAGGTCATGGGAATGGCTAAATATTACCAATTGAATTAGTTTATTACTCAGTCATGTACTAAAATATGAGTAAAAAATTACTCCTACCAAACATATAGTAAATACTCAAGAACTTTTAGTTATTCATGGGTTGCCTTGACAAACAAGACTAATGTCAATATTGAAAAGCAAAAGCTTCAGACAGAATCTAAGCACCATCTTGAGCCATGCATGCAGGCGTTTCAGATTATTGAAGGTCAGCATTGGAAATTTTATCAGAAAGAAAATATTGCATACCAGAAAGTTATTTTCTACAGCAAAACTTTGCAAAATATCTTCATCACTTTTTACTTGAAAGTATACATCTGCAAGGCATCAGAGTACAGCTTCAATTTGATAAAATAAGACTGACAAGCCTAAATCACAGATATGAGAATAGTCAACTTACTTCCATGTCCATCGGTTACATAAGGCAAGTCTGGCCACATTATACTTTCATGAATTTCATCATTAATCATCCCCGAAAACATAAGTGTAGCTTTAGTATTCACCTGAATATGATTTACTATAGCCAACATTAGCCGCACATACGGGCTAAAAAGTAGGAAGCTATTTTGCTCTGACTATTCATTTTCTTTAAGCTACCCAAAACTGACACCCATGTCAACCATATATTAAAACATGGGTATGACTCTCCAAAGACATATAAAAAGAGAACCTTAGAAAAATCAAACACACCCACCTATATCCAACACTTAAATTTTCTACTATCCGAATAATATAGCATAAAAGTACATATTCCAAATGTTAGCCGATCCCAAAACTCCTCAAAAGGCATCTAATTTGCTTCTCTTAGAGAATAAAATTTTAATTCCCTTAAATGACATGCATCTGAACTCTGAAGTTGATTCTTTGATCAACAATCAAAGCAATATACCTCAATGATGGTCCTACAGGTTTCTGCAGCTGTGAGTGTAGCATCATCGCTATTATTAGAATTCGCCTCACCAATCTCCTCAAACGGATGGTAATCCGGCCTTCCATTCTGCTTGGTAGGACCAGATGCAGAACCCAAATGCTCTGCTGTCACTTGATTCTTTTTCTTTATGAGAGCTCTTCTCCAAGGGGAAGCAGTGTTTAGTCTTTGAAATCTATTCCTGCATACAGCTCTTAGTCCTTAACATTCACAGCCACTATTCTTAATCTCCATGAGCATTTACACAAAATTGGGAAAAAAATTCACCATCAGCTAATGCGCAATTCTACAATATCGACTAAAAACAATGTGTTACTTAGGACAAGTACTTAATTAGGAAATATATAAATTAAACTTAGTACCGAGTTACGTCGAATCCACCACGGCGAAACGGGCGGCGAGAGGTGACGTGGCAACTAGTAACCTCATCGGAGCTGCAGGTAGGACGGTATTCTACTCAAACAGTACATGCACAACATATGCAAAAAAATTAAGTCGCGGTTTGGCGGCTTAGAAAATGCAAGAAAGTTTAAAAGAAGCAAAAGCTAACATATCGAATCATTGGTGGCAGCTAAGTTCATTGAGTTGGTCTCTTAGTCAGGTCTTTATAAGCCATGAATAGCACTAAAAAGGTATATGATTTCGAAAAGGTAGGCAGAGGGGGGAAGAGAGTTACGGTGGAAGGCGGAGGAGCAGAAGTTAGCAGCGGCGGGGAATCGGGCGGCAATAGCTGATTCAAGCATCATCATATTTTAAGATAAAAACTAAAAATTAATTTCTATCCCCGGAAAACCGAGTGCAAAATCTTTGTGAGGCACGAGCGAAGTACGCTTTCCCTTCGAAGAGAGAAGATGAGGTATAAGGGTAGAGTTCCTCCGCCGCAAATAAGAGTTCTGTATTTCCTGCAATCGAACACGTGGCGTAATATAAATGGATGCAAATATTGGTAGGAACAACTAAGAAATAAAAAGTCAAAGCCACATCATATCATAATTCTTTAATATATAATATTTGGATATAAAACTATATCAACTAATAAAAAAATCACTTGAAAATAATTTTTTTAATTAGGGGTGAGCATTCGATCGAATCAAATTAAATCGAATGAAAATATTTTGAGTTAATCGAGTTGACGAATCATATTTTATCATCCTAACTTGATTTGAAATTTTCTCGAATCGAGTCGAGTGAGATGGAATTCGAATCTAATACATTTGTTCGAGTTAAATTTTAAAAAATAATTTTGGGTCCTTATAACCACTGTCACCCACCGTAATTAAATTTGTGCACTGTAATTAAATTTGTTATTAACTTTCATCACCTCATAATTTATTTATTAATTTTTATATCTGAGTTAGCTTCTTTGCTTACTTTGCTTTTTTCAATTATCTTCTAATTATATATTTTGAAATTAAAAATATATTAAATGTAAAAATGTGATTTTTAATAAAATTTATTTTAAAGATAAAATGTGAAATTGATACCAACATAAAATTTTAACACAAATATTTTATGGCATTATTAATTATTCAATTTTAATATAAATATTCAATATGATTAAACAATTCAATAATTTAAATAGTACAAAACGTGAAATTTAATTTAATAATATAAATAGTATATATAAATAAAATTATTATTTAGGTTTAGGGATTTTTTAGATGATTTTGATTTTTTTTTTTGGGTAAAGAGTGAGAAGTAAAAGTTTAGGGGAAATAAATAGTTTTGGGGAGTAAAATTTTGAGGAAAAGTGAACAGGGGAGTAAAAGTTTAGAGAGAAAATATTTAAAAAAAATGGGGGATGGGTTTGGGATAGATGGGGGTGGGAGGGGAGTAAAAGTTTAAGGGGGAAAGTGGGAGGGAGTAAAAATTTTGGGAGAAAATAAAAAGTTTTGAGAGTTTTTTGGAGTACAATTTTGAGGGAAAGTAAATGGGAGAGTAAAATTTTGGAGAGAAAATATTTAAAAAATTGGTGGAAATGGATTTGGGGTAGATAGGGGTTGGGATGGGATGGGAGGGGAGTAAAAGTTTTGGGGAAAAAGTGAGAAGGAGTCAAAGTTTTGATGGGAAAGTGAGAAGGAGTCAAAGTTCTGGGGGAAAAGTGAAAAGGTTTGAGGGTTTTAGGTAAAAATGTAAAATATTATAGTTTGATATTCGGTTTATTCGAATTCGAAAGTTCAACTCGATTTGAACTCGAAATTCGAAAAAAAATTCGACTTGACTTGAATAACTCGATTCGTTTAACTCGAAATTCAAATTTTTGTCCAATTTTTTTAGTCTAATCGAGTTTTGCTCACCCCTATTGTTAATAGCGTTTTCAGGTCGTGGCAGATGTGGGAAATATGTCAAGTTTGGCATGTGTCTGTCGAAACCATTTTTTATTTGTTTTTAAAAAAACGGGAGTCGACTTTGAAAAACGAAAATGGAGTCGCCACTGATCCTTGTGATCGGATCACCTAAAAACAAATTTGGTCTACGAATTAAAACAATGGGTTCGGGAGTCAGTTACGTATGAGGAAGGGTTATCACCCTCGTAACGCCCAAAATTGGTACCGAATTAATTAGTTAATGTCTTAAAGTCGAATGTCGAAAATTCGAAAAGATTAAAAACGATCCCCCTTTTATTAATGACATATTTTAAAACAATATTTGTATGAATTGGAACATATGTAAAAGGCCTTCTTTTCCCGAGGTAACAAAATGTCGTATCCAGTAAGTTAGGATACAACACTTGAATTCCCGAGCATAAGATAACCTTTAAAAACCTTTATTGAAACTTTTGAAAAGAAAATGTTTGACCATCTTGGTTCAATGAGGAAATCAAAACCCCGTAAGTTGGGGTACAATTCCTCAAAGTTCCAAAGACGGTATACAAGTTTGCCTTTATTTAAAAAAAAAAACCTCGTCTCGAGATATCGAAATGTCATATCCAATGAGTTAGGACACAACGTTTCGAATTCTCGAGAGAAGCTTTGATTTGAAATTTTTTTGTTTGGATTGAAAAAGGGATACTCGGTTACTTAAATTCAACGAGGAAAATTGAAGCTCAGTAAGTTTGGGCACAATTTTCTCGAAAATCTTAGATACCGAGTATTGCGTTATTTTGAAAACCCTTGAATAAAAAGATTTCAATACTTTAATTAAACGTGATCTTTTCAAAAAAAAAAACGATGGAAAGATAATGTAACGCGAAATGGAAATTTGTAAGCTAAAATGTACACTAATGAATACAAATAATCAATCAAGACAAATAAGCAATACAATGTACATGATAACAATAATCTCACATCATATATTACATAAATACTAACGTTAACAATCAAAAGCTAAATGAATTAAAAGTCAATTTTAAAAGAAATACCAAACAAATTAACACAAATAACATGTAACAAGTTTTAAAATAGCTAAAAACAAATAACATGAAAGAAGGGAATTATAATCAATAAATTATACATCAAAATAATTTTAAAATAAATAATATATACATATATGAAAGTTTGAAATAAATCAAAATAGAGTTAAAATAAATACTACATAAAATAATAGTATCTAAATAAATTTTAAAATAAATATTATATAAAAAGAAAATCAAAATACATAAAATAATATATATTAATTTAAATAAGTAATACATATGGAATCAAAACTTCATATAAATAATAGTATATAGTAATATATATATATAAATAGGTAAATGAAAATATAACCAAATATAATAATATCAATAATAATAAGAGTAATAATAATAAATTAATTAATAGCAAAAATAACAAACAGGACAAAATTGAAATTAAAATAGAAATTTAGGGGCAAATCTAAAATAAATAAAAGGATATGGACCACATTGAACGTGCGAATAACAGGGAGGGCCCAAAAGGGAAATTAATCCCTACTAGAGGTGCTCATGGGCCGGGCGGTCCGACTCGGCCCGACGGCCTGCCCGAAATTTGGGAGGGCTTGGGTAAAAATATAGGCCCGAAATATGGGCTCGGGTAGAAAAAGAAGCCCGTTTAGAAAGTGGGCCGGGCCTTGGGCAAAAATTTTTTGGCCCGGGCCCGGCCTGGACCGGATATAAATAATATATTTTTTTTTAATTTATTATTACATTTACATTTTACATTTCCCATTTCCCCTCCACTCCACCTCCACTCCACGACACTAGGTGGCGTTATTGTTCTCTTCACTTCGATTCTTCTGCAACTTCCGACCCAAACCCTTCAAATCAACAAGTTCAAGGTAACATGCTTCGATTCTTCTTCACTTTAGTTTTCATTTCAATTGAAATTTTCGAGCTTTACATTTTAATCATGTACTTAAGAGAAGGCTGCTCTTTATTGCTGAGTTTAGTGACGGTGACATGCTTCGATTTTTAATATACTGTTGCCATGTTGTCTTTCAACTTTAAGTCATTTGCTAGAGCTTTTCTGTAAAAATTGGGCTCACCCGAAGTATGAAACTCAGCTTTGGACTTAGATTATTATTCCATTCAGCAGCCTTAAAAGACAAAATGGACGTAGCTACTTACATAATAAGCAGGCCTTTGACCTTCCATTTCTTGATAAAATCTTTTCTGGGTGTGGCATTCACTTTCTTCTGACTTCTGAGCTGCCTTCACTTAACATCAGTTGATTTAATAGGCTTTTCTGCTTTTCTTTTCTTTTCTTGTTTATGCCATTATTAACTTACTACCATTGAATATTGATGCCTTGTTTTCACTTGTTATTTTTCCTTTGGATCAACAAACTGATGATCATAGTAGTAGACGTGGAGTTCAAATCTGTGATTCCGTACATGTTCTTTTTATTGAGATCTCAACACATGTCTCAGTTCCTTTGAGCTGTCAAAAAATTACAAAATATGTGGCTCAAACCAACACTTCCAAAAAAGAAAGAGACACTGTTTTAAATTCTCTTATTAGGTACAATACTTATACCGAACATAAGGAGCCTATCTACATTTATATCCATATGTTCTTTCTTCTTGTATGAAAACAAACCAAACAAGTTTTAATGAACATAAGAGAAATAGGACTTTGATAATGAAATGATTTTGATACGTCTAAGAACATGTTCACTAGTGGTCCAAAAAACAAACAACCAACCCTCTCGGCGGTCATGACAATCCCGAAGACCAACTCTTTGAAAATCGAGTCTTTTATTGCAGCAAAGGTCGTTTAACTGGCATTCACATGGGTCTAATTTTGTCTTGTCTCCTATCCTATGGAACACCAATCCGACAGTAGGAGAAATGAGAGCTACATTATATCTTCTAGGGGCATAGATGCTGACAACTCTTTGCTCATTCCATTATTACTTCACGTCTTGCAGTGGTAACATTTCCCATTGTATTTTGTACATGTTATTCATAATTTTAATCTCATCTTTTTGTTTTTTTTTTTTATTGCGAAACAAGCTATTGAGGCGTAAAAAACAAGAGCCCAGTCAAAGTTGCTATCACTTAGAGGTTGCTATCACACCTTTCCTTGAAACAATCAAACTCAGATCTTTTCGTAAATGATGTGTGTTTTTTTAGTATTACTTAAAGACATGTAACAAGTTTGATCTTGTAGCACAAGGCTAGCATAGTTAAATAACTAGTTTATTATCTCGTGCAATATATGAGTTCGGTATTATACTATTATGTAATATGTATTTATTTTTATATGAAAATGGTGAATATCATTTTATCCTCTATTATGCTTACAAGTTACAACTAAACTTTAATCTTTATATCCTTTTACCAAAATGATTAAATTTTAGTTTCTATACTTTATTTTTAACATAAATTGGTGCTTATATTTTTATATTAACTAAATAATTAATATTGTTAATTTTTTATTAAAACAATAATTTTAATGTAATATACTGTTTTAATATACTATTATAAATATACTTTTTAATATATTGTTTTAATATCTTTATATATATATACTGTTTTAATATAATGTTTTAACTTTTAATATCTTGTTATAAATATACATTTAATTTGTAACACATTAAATGTTGATGTCTTAATGTATTACAGTGTTACTTGTCAAACATTAAAATATTTAAATCTAAAATAATTACTTACCGCTTTTAATAAAATACTAGAAAACTATGTCTTTAATTGCCCAAAATATTTAAATCTAAAATAATTACTTACCGCTTTTAATAAAATACTAGAAAACTATGTCTTTAATTGCCCAAAATGAAATTTAAAATCCAATATTTTTATGATTAGATGTCGTAAATCGTAATTTACCCACAAATGTAGTGCCATTTTGAAGGTGCATGGCATTGATTAAATTTAAGATTATTTAATTTTAATACATGTATATATATAATTATATATTCAATAACCGTGTTTTAAATAAGATTATTTTTGGATTGCAGGACTTGAGTTTTTATGACTATGGCTAGTTCAAACACTCTTATACCTGTGGACGATGGGTTTAATGAGTATGAAAGTTCTCTCAAACGTCAAAAGTCTACCACTTCAAAGGTGTGGGATGAAATGACAAAGCTTGAATGCGAGAAAAAAATAAATTGAAGGCACAATGTAATCACTGTAAGACTATCTTCTCTACTAAATCTTCTAGTGGAACCTCTCATTTAAGACTTCATCTAAATAGCTATTTGAAAAAAGTTAATAAGGACATCACTCAATACACCATAGCCACTCAGCCATCACCCGAAGGTGTTCCATCTATAAAAAACTACAAGTTTAATGCTGATGAGTGTCGTAAAGCTATTTCTACTTTTCTTGTGTGTGGCAAGCATTCATTTAGGACAATTGAAGAACTGGGCTTTAGATACATGATGAGAATTTCTAGTCCTAATTTTAAGAATATAAGTAGACATACAACTGCTAGGGATGTCCTAATGTATTATGCAAAAGAGAGAGATCGTGTTAAAGAAGAGTTGGCTAAAGCACTTGATTTAATTTGTCTAACTTCCGATAATTGGAACTCGGAGCATACTAATGATGAATATATTTGCATTACTGCTCATTGGGTTGACAAAGATTGGAAGCTACAAAAGAGAATCATAAGGTTTAAAGCTTTATTTCCTCTGTATGATGGTTTGAACATAGCGGATGAACTTGTTTTATGTTTATCTCAATGGGGTATAGATAAGAAAATTTTTAGCATCACTTTGGATAATGCTTCTTATAATGATGTTATGGTTTCTTGTCTTAAAAATCGTTTTCGTGCAAACCGAGCTATTTTGTGTGATGGTGCTTTTTTTCAAGTTAGATGTTGTGCACATATATTGAATCTTATAGTTAAAGTTGGTTTGGAACTTGCTGATGATGTTGTTGGTAAGATTCGAAATGGAATTAGGTACATAAAAAAGTCAGGAATTCGTAGGAAAAGATTTTATGATGTGGCCGACAAAAGTTTTCATTTGAATTTGACCAAAAAGTTGCGTCAAGATGTGTGTGTGAGATGGAATTCTACTTATTTGATGCTTGAATCTTCTCTTTACTATAAAGATGTGCTAGATTATTGGGGTCAACGGAATAAAGATTATCAAATGTTTGCACTTTCTAACGAGGAGTGGAGAAATGATGCTATTCTTTGCAAATTTTTGAAAGTCTTTTATGATGTGACTTGTATTTTTTCTGGTTCTAATTATCCAACGGCCAATCTTTATTTTAGAGGGGTTTGGAAGGTTCACAAGGTCTTGCTTGATACAGTTAAAGGTCCGTATTCATTTTTAACTCCAATGGTTAAGCAAATGCAAGAGAAATTTAATAAGTATTGGGCTGAGTATTCGTTGATATTGTCATGTGCTGCAATTTTAGATCCTCGTTACAAGTTGAATTATGTGCAGTATTGCTTTAATACAATCTATGGTATTCATGCTTCAGATTTTGTTGAGACCATTCTTTGCAATCTTAGACTCTTGTTTGATGAGTATGTTAAGAAATCCAAATCCACGTCTTCTTCTTTGGCCGAGAGTTCTAATGTTTTGGATAAAAATCCTGTTGATTCTGGTTTGGATGGACACAATGATAATAGTGCTGATTTTGTGGGATATTTTGATGAGAGTGATGATTATAAACGGTATTTAAATGAATCTAGCACTAGGAGTGAGAAGTCACTGTTAGACATTTATTTGGAAGAACCGGAGCTTGAGTTGAATAGTCAAATAGATGTTTTAGATTATTGGAGCAAAAGTTCAGTTCGATACAATGAGCTTTCATTATTGGCTCGTGATCTTTTGGCAATTCCAATATCGACTGTAGCTTCCGAATCGGCTTAGCATGGGTAAGAAAGTTATCACACCTTTGAGGAGTTCACTTAAGCCAAAAACGGTTCAAGCCATTGTTTGCTTGGATGATTGGATGCGAGCTAAGGGATTTTCAGCAGGTAATTATGATTCTCGTTTTATTGTTCGATTTTTTTCTTATTTTTTCATCAATTTGATTATCTAATTATTTATTCTTATTTCATGTTAGAAATTAGTTGCAAAAAGGACGATGAGGACGATGACGACAATGACGACGATGACGACGATGAGGATGATGATGTTTCTTCGGTAGCTTTTTAAGATACTTTCTTTCTAAATGTTTAGAATTTCATTTAGCTTACAATTTATATTTTGTTATGAAATTAAATATGTTGATGGATTAATGTATGAATATTATGGTTTGTTGCTTAATTTTCCAAAGTCATTTTGGACTTTGGAGGTATGTGTACTTGTGGGGTTTAACTTATGTTTTCTTATCTCAAAGATAGTTTGAAGAAAAATTAGAGATTTAGTAAATGATAAAACTCAAATTGATTTAATATGATTTAAAAGCAATGATATTATGCATAGATAATATTTAAATTAATTATGTTATTATGTTATTAATTTAAATTAATTAAATTAAATGTTTTTTTGACTTAAAACTTAAAAGCAATAATGAATATTTAAATTAATTATGTTATTATGCAATATGCATAGATAATATGTTGCTTTTTGCCCAATGATAATATCTTGCTAGTCCTTATTACTTGTATAATCATTTTATTTTTATTCTCTTTTTTAAGAATTGATTGTTATGTCACAAATGTGTAATTATATACAATTAAAGAACATTTAAATTCAATTAGTTGGTAATTTTTAAACAACTCTAGTGGACATGAGGTTCATTATTTATTAAGAATCAAAACTTAGAGTGTATTAGTGTAATACTACATCAATTCTAACATAAATTTTATAGATAACATGATGAAAGCTATTATTTTAATTTTTTTTCATTATATACAAAAAAATATAATTTGATATTTGATATAATTTTAATAACAATTAGTTTTAACTTTTAAGTTCAAAAAATAAAATAAAAAAATAAAACGGGTTGGGTCGGTAGGCCGAAGCTTCATATTTTTCCAGTAGGGCACTGGCTACATATCGAGCCCATATTTTGGTGGTAGGGCTCAGGCCTAGTAACTAGTAAGCGGGCTGAAAATTTTTTTGAACCCGGCCCGGCCCATGAGCACCTCTAATCCTTGCCCTCCAAAACACTGCGTTCCATCATGGATCGAAATGAAACCAGTAGAAAATTATATGGCGAAAATTAAAGTAAAAAAAGGACTAGATTGAACCACGGCACAAAAGCAGAGGGATTAGGTGCGCAAATATCCCTCCTCATGCCAAAACGCGCGAATCTAGCCGCATTTGGGTTGGGTCATCGGTCGCACCTCTAAACTGTGTCATATTTGGGGCCAGTGAAACAGACCCAAACGAAGCCGTTTTATGAATATTACAAAACCCTAAAAAAAACCTCAAACATCAGATTAATCCCCCAACCCTATGCGAAGAAAAAAAACCCTAGGAGCCCACCCCAAATGCTGCGCCGTTCTTGCGCCCTCGATCTCCACTGAAGCTCTGATTACGACGGAGAAGGTCGAAGATTCGACAGTCCCGACGACAAGGTATGTACTCTTCCTTTTCTTTCTTTTTTGTTGTTTCGCAAAAAGAAAAGGAATAGAAATCAAAAGTAATGAAAAAAAAAGAGGAAAAAAAGAAAAATAGCTTAAATTGGTTTTCACCTTCAGAATTGTTAAGTGATTTTCTTTTTCTCAGTGTGCGTAAAAAAACTACAATGGCCTTTTGTCTGATTTTATAGCCAAATATTCAAAAATGAAAATAATGAAACAATACAATGTTTTTTCCTTCTCTGTTGCACTGTTTTCGTCCTATTTGCAGGTACGACATACGGAGGTAGTGGACGTGGCGTGTAGGGTGGCCAGCTGGAGGCGCGTGGAGGCGTTACATGTATAGGGAGTGGCTCGGTTGCAGCGCAGGGGCTATTAGGGTTTCTGGCTTCTGTTTTTATGTTGGGCCGCGTTATAGTTGGGCCAGGGTATTTGGTTAGCGAGCTAGGTGTTGGGTTTAGGTCTGGGCTTGGGTTTCTGTTAATTGGGTTGTTTTATTTATGTAGATGGACTTTTAACTTTTTTTCTTTTATATGGGTTTTATTTATGGGCCGGGCAATAATTGGGTCTTACAGCTGCCCCTATTTGCTCGTTGTCGTGTAACGGGAATGGAGTAAAGACCCTAGAAATGGCCAATTTTGCCCAATCGTGCTTGGACCTTGGTGCTCCTATTTTTCAAGTAGCCTCATTCCGCCTATTGCATCTTAAGAGGTATAGGAATTGGTGCTTTGATCCACTCCACTATAACGTTTGGGAGATAGGATTTGTAATTTGTAATCTTCTCAAGAGAACAAATTTTGCTATCTTTAGTCTGCTCTACTACAACTTCAGAGAGATAAGACTGGTAGCTTCAACTCATTCTAATGTAATTTCAAGGAAATAAGGTCTGATGCGATCTGCTCTATTGCAACTTCAGAGAGATAAGATCCATCATTTTAATCTGCTCCACTGCAACTTAAGGGAGATAGGATTTATAACTTCAATCTGCTCCACTGCAACTTTCAAGGAGATAAGACTTGTTTTTTCAACTTTGACGCCAGGGAGATAAGATTCGTTGCCTTCAGCTTTAATCTGCTTTGCTACAACACTAGGGAAACAAGATTCTCTACCTTCAGCTTTAATCTGTTCCACTGTAATGCCAAAGAGATAGGATTTGCTTTCCTAAACTTTAATCTGCTCCATTTCAGCTTTAATCTATTCCACTACAACGCCAGGGAAACAAGATTCGCTACCTTTAGCTCTAATCTGTTCCACTGTAATGCCAGGGAAATAAGATCCGTTGTCTTCGATCTGCTCTACTACTGCTTAGGAAGACAGGATCTACAATCTTTAACCTACTCTACTACAAACTCAGAGAGGCAAGGCTGGTGTTTTCGATCTGCTTCACTGCCAATATAGGAAGACAAAATATGTTATCTTCAGTCTGTTCCGCTGCAAACTCAGGGAGGCAAGGTTGGTTTTTCGATCTACTATGCTGCCAATACAAGAAGACAAGATCTGTTATCTTCAGTCTGCTTTGCTGCAAACTCAGGGAGGCAAGGCTGGTGTCTTCGATCTACTTCGTTGCCAATACAGAAAGACAAGATCTGTTATCTTCAGTCTGCTCTGCTGCAAACTCAGGGAGGCAAGGCTGGTGTCTTCGATCTACTTTGCTGCCAATACATAAAGACAAGATCTGCTGCAAACTCAAGGAGGCAAGACTGGTGTTTTTGATCTGCTTCACTGCCAGTACAGGAAGATGAGATCTGTTATCTTCAGTCTCCTCTACTGTAAACTGAGGGAGGCAAGATTGGTGTCTTCGATCTACTTCGCTGCCAATACAGGAAGACAAGATCTATTATCTTTAGTCTGCTCTGCTGCAAACTCAAGGAGGCAAGGCTGGTGTCATTGATCTACTTCGCTGCCAATATAGGAAGATAAGATCTGTTATCTTCAGTCTACTCCGTTGCAAACTCATGGAGGCAAGGCTGGTGTCTTCGATCTACTTCGCTGCCAATATAGGAAGATAAGATCTGTTATCTTCAGTCTGCTCTACTGCAACTTCAGGGAGATAAGACTTGCAACTTCAATCTGCTCCACTGCAACTTTAGGAAGATAGGATTATTGGCTTTAATCTGCTCCATTGCAACTTCAAGGAGATAAGATTCGCCATCTTCTTTAATCCATTCCACTATAACTTCAGTGGTATAGGATTTGTGGTTTCACCGATCTGTTCTGGGGAACATAACCTGTAGAATCCATTTCATGGTCGTATTTATGCCTAGTGATTAGGATGTTATGATCAGAATGAATCAAAATTTCCTAACCAGATGTGTATGCATGAATGCAAAATGTCATGAAAATGATATATTAATGTTTGAGTTGTTATTGCTCTTTTTCATTAAGGCCTCATTACCAACATATCAGAATGCTATCTTCTTCGGCTGGTAACACTATAATCTTTAAGGTTCAATCCACTGTACCTTTGAGACATAAAATTTGAACCATCTTCCTCCCACTGAGTATAAGATCTGGCTCTTTCACAATCCTCTCCCACTGCAATTCAAGGGTACAAGATCTGAATCTCTTTGGTCTCCTACACCATTCCAGGGTGTCGTACCAAATGTTTATGCACAATTGTAGAACTTTCTCTTCCAAGAAACCTCTTCTTATCACTCGGTGATCATTTCTTGTTTGTTCATTGAAGCTTTGTCACCAGCACGACATCTTATCATTTTGTTCAATATTTTGACAACAAAATCGAATGGATAGTCTTAATTTAAACTTTTCCTTCTTAGATATTTCAACCTTTAAACTTGGTGCGTTCTAAACAATAGTCCTGTTCAGGTTCCTGTATTATTTAGAAACTTCTAGAGTAATATGCAAAACTTCCCTTGTGAAAGTATTATTAGTCCATTAATCATTATTCCAATGCAACATGCTTGCAAAAGATCATAACGATAGATAAAATAGGATTGGTTTGGAAGCATGACTCGAAATGGATAAATTATCAAAGAGAGTAAGAATAACAAAGGAATTGATTGGGAACACATATCTTGAAAGAGAATGAAGTATTCCAAGAACAATAAATTCAATATAAATAGTATGAAGACTAGGTGCCCCAAATATCGCATCTTGAACTTCTCTGTACAAACTTTCTAAAGACCATTCTGAGTTTGACATATGTTTAGGAGATCTATAGTACTCTGTCGATGCCCCAAGATGTCGCCTACCCTTTCCTGTTGATTCAAGTATAACAAGATCATCACATGCCCCAATCTGATCAAAATTCGAGTTGCTCTGATCACCTCATGCCCCATTCTGATTAAGATTCGAACCGCTCTAATCATCCCATGCCCCATTCTAATCAAGATTCGAGCCGCCCTTTTCAAGTTTTCAACTCAAATCCCATTTGGTCTCAAGGTGCCCTTTGCAGGTTTTCACCTTGGCCTCTCTATTTTACTTTTTTCATTTTTTTTAAAACTCAAAGCGCCCTTTACGGGTTTTCACCTTGGTCTTTTTTCCTTCAAGTGAAGTATTTCTTGACTGAATCTGAGTTTACAAGATTTGGCAGGTTTTTACCATCCATCCCACTCAAAATCAAAGCTCCTCCGAAAAAGGCCTTCTTTACAACATAAGTACCTTCCCAATTTGGCATCCATTTCCCTCTAAAATCCTTTTGTAGAGGAAGAATCTTTTTCAACACTAAGTCCCTTTCATGGAATTCTCTGGGACGAACCTTTTTGTTGTAGGCTCGCATCATTCGCTTTTGGTACATCTGATCGTGCTGAATAGTTTTTAGCCTTTTTTCTTCTATAAGGTTCAACTGATCATATCGAGATAGGATCCATTCTACTTCATCCAACTTTAGCTCAGTGAATACCCGGAGAGAAGGAATTTTGACTTCAATTGGTAAAACAGCCTCTATCCCATAAACCAAAGAGAAAGGCGTTACCCCGGTGGAGGTTCTGATAGACGTTCGATAAGCAGAGAGAGCAAATGGTAATTTTTCATACCAGTATTTATAAGTCTCAGTCATTTTCACCATAATTTTCTTGATGTTTTTGTTGGCTGCCTCCACTGCACCATTCATTTTTGGGCAATACGGTGATGAATTATGGTGTCTGATTTTGAATTGACTGCAGACCTTTGCTATTGTGCTGTTGTTCAAATTCAGTGCATTGTCAGATATGATTCTTTCAGACATTCCATATCGACATATGATCTTCTTTTTCAAAAATTTACTAACTGCTAACTTTGTGACATTAGCATAAGAAGCAGCTTCCACCTATTTAGCGAAATAATCAATAACCATGAAGATGAAACAATGCCCATTAAAAGCCTTTAGTGATATTGGCCCGATGATATCCATACCCCACATTTAGAAAGGCCATGGAGAAGTCATAACGTGAAGAGGTGAAGGAGGTGCATGTATTTTGTTCCCATAAATTTGGCATTTATGGCACTTATTGGCATAATTGATGCAATCTCCTTCCATGGTGGACCAATAGTACCCGAATCTCATGATCTGTCTTACCATTGTGAAACCATTGACGTGCGTTCCGCAGATACTCTCATGGACTTCTTCCAAAATTTTATTGGCCTCTACAGCATTCACACATCTCAATAGTACTCGATCCTTTCCCCTCTTATATAAAATCTCTCCATATAAGATGTAGTCAATGGTGAGCCTCCTCAATGTCCTCTTGTCATTCTCTGTTGCCTGATTAGGGTACTCACAATTCTTCACATATCGCAGTATATCTCGGTACTGAGGATGGTCATCATTTTCCTCTTCCTTAATACTGTAGCAATGAGCCGGGGTCTCATAAATGCTTATTTGAATAGGCTTTATGTCTTCTAGTTTGTTCACTTAAATCACAGAGGCTAAGGTAGCCAAAGCATCAGCCATCTGATTTTTTTCTCGTGGGAGATAGTAAAAAGTGATATTGTCAAACTCCTCGATCAACTCCAAAGCCAATCTCCGATAACAGATTAATTTTGGGTCTCTCGTTTTCCATTCCCCTTTGAGCTGGTATATCACCAATGTCGAGTCTCCGTATACCTCTAGTATCTTAATTTTTTGCTCCATGGCTGCCTGGATACCCATGATGCAAGCTTCATATTCAGCCATGTTATTGGTGCAATCAAAATCCAATTTACTGGTAAAAGGATAATGATCTCCATTAGGGGATAGAAGGACTGCCCCAATCCCATTACCTACAGCATTCGAAGCTCCATTGAAGTTTAGCTTTCAAGGATGATTTTCTTGAGAATCTGCTTCAGCAGTTGCCACGCACATCAAGTCTTCATTCGGGAAATCAAAATCCATAGGCTCATAGTCTTCTAGACCTTTACTAGACAAAAAGTCTGCTATCGCACTCCCTTTGACAGCCTTCTAATTTACATATACTATATCAAACTCGTAGAGTAAAATTTGCCATCTAGCCATCCTCCCATTCAACACAGTTGACTCTATCATATACTTTTAAGGGTCTAACTTTGAAATTAGCCAAGTCGTATGGTAGAGCATGTATTGCCTCAATCTCCGTGTAGTCCAGATCAGGGCACAACATAATTTTTCAATGGGCGAATATCTCATTTCACAGTCAGTAAATTTCTTACTGAGATAGTATATCGCCTTCTCGTTCCTCCCCGTCTCATCATGTTGACCTAGAATACATCCCATGGAATGGTCAAACACCATTAAATACAGGATCGTTAGTTTATCTGGACTAGGTGGTGACAGCACTAGGGTGCTGGACAAATACTATTTTACTCTCCCAAAAGCTTTCTGACATTCTTCATCCCATACACCTGAGTTATGCTTTTTAAGGAGACGAAATATAGGATCACACTTCTCAGTTAGTTGTGAGATGAACCGTGCTATGTAATTTAGTATCCCTAGAAATCCCCTAACTTCTTTTTGAGTACGTGGGGGAGGCAATTCTTGAATAGCATTGACTTTATCTAGGTCAATTTCAATCCCTTTTTCACTGAATACAAACCCTAGAAGCTTTCCTGATCATATCCTCAGGAAATATCTTAATTTGGTTATACCCCGAGAAACCGTCCATGAAGGAAAATAGTGAGTGCCCTACCGTGTTGTCCACTAGGGTGTCGATGTGAGGCAAGGGAAAATTATCTTTCGGGCTAGCCTTATTCAAATATCTGTAATCTGCACACATTCGTACATTCTCATCTTTCTTAGGGACGGGTACGATATTGGCCACCCATTCTGAGTATTTGACTACTTGTAGGAACCCAGCATCGAATTGCTTTTGAACTTCCTTCTTTATTTTCAGTACAACATCAGGCCTCATTCTCCGGAGTTTTTACTGAACTGGGTTGCAATCCTCTTTTATAGGAAGACGATGTACTACAATGTCGGTATTTAACCCAGGCATATCCTGGTATGACCATGCGAAGACGTCCTTGAACTCTTAAAGTAACTCAATGAAGTCTCGTTTTGCTTCTTCAGTTATGCAGGTTCCAATCTTCACCACATTTCCCTCCTCCAAAGTCATAGTCTCCACCGTTTCCTTATGAGGTAGGATTTGTTTCTCCTCCCACTCTACCATCCTCAACAAGTCCGGAGATAGGCTACAATCTATGTTCTTTTCAAAGTCATGAGATCCTTCCAAATACATGTCTCGTTCAAAAAGATTTTTCGAGTCTATAGCAGAGTCACTCATGTCATTGATATCTAGGGACCTATTATAGATACTAAGGAATATACAAAGAATGTATGAATTTAAGAATACTTATTTGTATGTTATGATTATGAATTAACGAAATAATGATCTGGAAGAAAATCCAAGAGAATGAAAGAATCCAAACTGATTATTCATACAAAAATAATGAAAGATTCTTAAAAGAATATCTGCTCAAAATAATTGCAAAGATGTATTCCATTAAAATAATAATGTTCAGACATATGCCCGTTTCACAAAGAAGTTCTTATTGTCTCTAGGTTAAAACAACAAGTATGTTCTAAATATTACTCTGAGAAAGCTCTAAAAACTTCAGGTATTTCTTCTACAGTCCAATTATTTAGAGAACTCCCAGGTTCATAAGGATGGATATCTAACATAGTCCCTTCTTCATTTGTATCTTCATGTATGGCATTAATGTGAACATTTTCCAACCTCTCTTCAATGCTTTCTTCCATCGGTATCCTTCTTCCCAGATGAATGATCCCCCCTAGTACAAAGGTCTTGGATATGTGGGGAATTATCATTGGTTCTCTTTTAATTTCCTCCCCACTTAGGCGTGCATTTCTTCTTTCTTACCTTTTTTCTAGCTCATTCATTCTCTGCCTTATGTCTGACTTATATCCTAAACCAAAGCGATCTTGTTTTTCTTTCAGCACCAGAGCCTCAATTCTTCTTTGGAGACACCTCTCTAATCCTCTTCCGGTTAAGGCTCCTTTCTCCACCAATAATTGTAACCCCATCTTCGTAATCTTAGATATTTTTTGCATTGGAATTTTGCCCCCTCAGAAATAAATGTTGCGTTTAAAAACTCCAAAGATTGAAAGGAGCATTCAACTGCTTCATCATTAATTTCCACGTACAACGCATTATTAGCTACGACTGCTATAAAATCCTCTTCAACATTTATTGTCACCAGCCGACCTTCTGACACCAACTTTAACTTCTGATGTAACGATGATGGTACAACCCCCGCTAAATACATCCACGGCCTCCCTAATAAACAATTATAGGAGGGTTTGATATCCATTACAAGAAAATCCACCTTGTAGATAGTTGGACCGATCAATAAGGGTATCTCGATTCTTCCTATGACCTTTCTTTCTGTGCCATCAAATGCCCTCACTATATTTTGGCATGTCTTCATATGCGAACTATCCACAGGCAGTCTGTTAAGTGTGGATAGGGGCAATACATTCAATGCTGACCCGTTATCTATCAAAACTCTTGGTAAGGTATACCCTTTGCATCGAGTGGTAATATGCAGAGCTTTAATGGACCCCATACCCTCAGGTGGTATTTCGTCGTCGTTAAAGAAGATAAAGTTATCGACGCTTATGTTGTTGACCAGCCGATCTAGTTTATTGCTAGAGATATCATTGGCCACATATGTTTCATTCAACACTTTCATCAATGCCCTTCGATGCACCTTTGAAATCAAGAGCAAGGCTAGCACAGATATGCTAGCCGGTTGTTTATGCAGTTGTTTCACAACACTATATTCATTGTGTTTTAGGAATTTAAGGAATTCCTTGGCTTCTTCCTCTTTTACTGGCTCGGTAACAGGTAATATAGGCTTGGTTGCTTTCTCCTTCTTTTGCTCCATCACTATGGTCTTTCCTTTTAAAGGCTCGGTTGGAGGACTTATCAAATCGTAGCATTTCCCACTATACGTATAAGAACCTATGCCCTGATCCTCTTTTACAGTATTGGCTGAAAGTTTCCTTCCTTGAATAGTTGTGTTACACTCATAGTTCTACGGGACTTTCTTGTTATCCTTGTAAGAGAAGGCTGCGGGTTTCTGAATTATTATCTTTGGCATTACTGGTACTCCCGCCTCATTATTCTTTGGTCGTGAGATGATTACCACATGATGATTTACTTTTGAAACCCTTATCGTTGATTCCGATGCGCATATGCTTCCTCCTTCCTTGACTTCTTCGTAAAACTCTATTTCCTTATCATCTATCATTCCCTGAACCAAGGCTCTGAATTCTATGCACTCTTGGATCTCATGTCCTTCTTCATGGTGGAACTCACAATAGTTTCTCGTCTCCTTGCAGCTCCCTTCTAAATTCGAACTAATTAACCCCCTTTCTAGCATTTTCTTCCAGACCCATTTCAAAGGAGTTCTTACTTTTGCAATATCTGCCTTAATTTTTCTCCCCATGCTTCCACTTATCATGTTTACCCCATTATCAGTATGATTAGGTAATGGATTTTCTGTGCTGGGCGAATCATCAAACTTGACAACGCCCATCCTGATTAGCCTTTCAACCATCCTTTTGAAGGCTGTGCAATTTTCTATGGAATACCTCTAATCCCCGCATGATAGTCGCATTGTGCATTCGCGTCATACCATTTAGGGTACAGAGGTTGTAGGGGTTCTAAGTAGAAAGGGGAAACAACGTGTGCATCGAACAATCTTTGACACAACTCCCTATACGGCATTGGAATTGGCGTGAAATAGGGCTTCTCAGTGTTTTGTCTTGTGCTGGATTCTTGTCTTGATGGACCTTGTTGGTTAGTACCCGCTTTTCTTGGCTGGTTTACTGTAATCGATTTCGAGTAACCCTTGTTATATGTACTCATTTTGTTCACCTCATTCTCCTTTTTCTTTGAAGCCGACCTTCGCTTACCTTCTCTAGCGTCAATCTTCCCACTCTTTATGGCGCTTTCAATCATTTCATCATTCATAACTATATCAGAAAAGCTTTTTGTGGCAGTTCCTAAAATATTTGTGATAAACGGTGCCTTTAGTGTGTTAATAAAGAGCATTGTCATTTCTCTTTCTAGGAGTGGTGGCTGAACTTGGACGGCAATCTCCTTCCACCTTCGTGCGTATTGCCTAAAAATTTCATTCGGCTTCTTTTCCATATTTTGCAGGGTGATTCTATCAGGGATCATATCTGCTACATGACTGTACTGCTTTATGAATGCTTGTGCTACATCCCTCCAAGAACTAATCTAGGTACGGCTTAATTGATTGTACCTCTTAGATGCTACCCCTGTGAGGCTATCTTGAAAGCAATGTATAAACAGTTGATCATTGTTAACGTATCCAATCATACGCCTACAAAATATGGTAATATGAGCTTCAGGGCAACTGGTCCTATTATATTTCTCAAATTCTGGCATTTTGAATTTGTAGGGGAATACCAAATTCGGGACCAGGCTCAAATCTTTGGCATCAATCCCATGATAATTCTCGGTGCTTTCCATTGCCCTAAATTTTTCTTCGAGCTATTTACCCCTTTCCTCTAGTTGTTTTGACAATTTTCCTTTGTTTTCTCTTTTTTAGCCACTTCGTCGAAATTAGGGATAACTGGATTAATAGGGTTATCTCCAGGGTTAGAGCCTACTCTGACTTGGAAGTTCATTGGTATTGAGGTACCAACCTAAAATTGCTGAGGCCTGATTGTGACAGAAGATTTACGCGGGTGCACCTTAGCTTGGATCTGCACATGTGGAAGGGTAAAGCTTGGAGGATAGAGAGGTCCATCATTGTCTCATTCTTCAGCATTAGCCATAGGGCCCTTTCCTTTATCATTCGCCCCAGCCAATAGTTGGGTCAGTTGGGCCATCATATTTTTTTGAGATTCCAGTATCTTTTCCATTATATCTTGCTGAATTTTATCTAACTGCTCTCGCACTCGTAGCTGAAGTCGGTCTTGCATCTCCTTTTGGAATTGTTCAAGTTTTTCCAATCTTTGATCCATGTCTTTGGTTTTTACTCGAGTACCGTAATGCTGCTTGGTTGGTTGGTTAGTTGGTTAGTTTCCAGATTAACTGAGGAATAATTTTAATCGATTAGGCTCTTTTGATGGATTTTAATGCATATGATGTCATGTAATGCAAATGCATGAAATGAATGCAAAAAGGCGTCGATTCTAATGCAAAAAGGCATCTTTACATAAGATGGACTACAAATATGGTCTTTCCCTAATGCTCAGAACTCTAATCTTCCTAAGAATGAGGCTAACTTTTGTCCCTGATTTGATTCCAACTCATACTTTACGCTCAGCGTATCGGCTTGCACTGCTAAAGTCTGCAAGTGATCAGCTACCTCTCGAATTTGAACCACAGCTTCTCCCATATTATGATCTCTGTTTCTAACTAGATTCTGAAAATAGTGAAGTTGCTCATTCAGACGATCTTTGTTTGTTTCTAGGTACTCAATCCAGATCTCACAATTTTGTAATGTTGATTCTAACTCTTCTATTCTTTCTTTCATTTCTTCGATCTTGCTCAAGCTCGCTCTCAATTCCATCGCAGAATTTCGATTTCAATACTGATGGAGAGATCTTTCTAACTCAGCCACTCTATCTTTTAGTTCACCTTTTTCCTTTTGGTTCTCTAACAAACTCTTCTCTAAAGCCTCATTTCATGTCTGAACCTCTTAGAATCTCGTTTCCCATCCATCGGCCTTGTTCTTTTCTTCTTGAATCTCTTCAAGTCACTGCTCCGAATTTTTTCTCAACCCGGTAGTTCTCATCGATAGGCGCAGCTTTTTATAATCTGTCTTCAAGCTATCTAAATCCTCCTCAGCCTTATTTTTCCCTTTTCTTAGTTTTTCGGCTTCGAGTTTCTGAACATCTATGTCTAATCTCAAGTTCATCTTTTCTTATTCCATTTGTTCTATCTTCTTTTTTAATTCTGCATTTCTTGTTTCAAAATCTTGCCTTATGATTTCTAGCTCAGATAAGATAACCCGTAAATGTTCCTCTGTTGACTGACTATTTTCCTGACTTGCCTCGGGGATATTATCATTGATTCTTCTAACCCACCATTCATTATACTCAGGAGTCGTCATTGGACCTATGGCTAATCTCTTCATCTGACGAGTCTGGTTCCACGCATTGGACATCTCTCGAATCTTTTTTTTGTAACCATCACCCTTGTATGAGAACTCACACTCAGCTAGTCCCTGAGTTGCGGGTATAAACTACCTTGACCTATACTGCCTAAGCACTAGCAACAGGGCATCACCAATAACTCCTCAAATTCCAAGTAGAGGGACCCAATCAAAATCACCGCACCGATACAAAATCTCATTCGGAAGCAACCATAGAGCTCTCCATTCAACGTCTTCTTCTTACAAATTCTGAAGAATTGCCATCCACTTCTCTTCCGAGATGTCGTCCCTCCTCGGTGTAACTACTATCTCTTTTAGTGGCGAATAGTGTTCAGAGAAGACCCGATATGAAACCTTATCAACTTTTCAGAAATGACTGTGGAACCATGCGAGTAATAGCTATGCACATCTGATGAATCTACCTTCACCTGCTCTCGAGTAGGTATTTAGTGACCTGAATGTTTCCATTAAAATTGCTGAAACTGGCGTAACCCACTTATAAAGTCGGTCGAACAAGTCAGTGACTGCCTCATCAACATGTCCCAAAGCCTTGGGGAGGACAACTAAGCCGTATATACTCAAAGCAAAGACCTCTACCCTCTTCTTCATATCTGGGTGTGCTAGAATTATATCTTTCAAATTCTTCCAAGGAATGCACTTGCTATCCCCCTTTTATTTGATTTGAGCTGCAATCCTCTGCTCACTCATCCCGGTTATGTTCATCAACTTCTTCAAAAAGGTCGGTACATTTACAGCTCTCTAGTAGGCTCTGTTGACTTGAATCTTCGAACACCGAAGTAAAGCCATGTATTCTTCTACCGTAGGCACTAAATCGACTTTCCAGAATGTGAAACAACTGTAGGCAGGGTTCCAAAATTGTGCGAGAGCCTGAAACAAATGCTTGTCTACTTTCATATCAAGCAGATAAGGTAAATCCCCATAATTAGAATAGAATAGCTGTCTAACCTTATCGTTCCACTGATCCCAGATTTCCTTCAACTTTTGCAAACTGTTCTGAGTTACACTAATACGGGCAAAATCCCACAATTCTGATACATATCCCTTAGCCAAACTATCACCTTTCTCATGCTGTGTCGTTTCTGACCAAGTTCGGACAGCCGCATTATCTTCCACCTTATCAAGAAACCCTTTTTCCATGGTAAGCTTTCTATCTAGCAATCGAATATGAACCAACGCCTTTCATGATGAAATGCCATGTAGTTGAAATGTCATGCATTCAAAGTAAAACACAAAGAGTCAGTATCATGTATAAACATAGAATCCAAGACAATCAAGAAATAACAAAACACCTATTCGGGTATCTAATAAGGTTTGGGTGTAGTTCTATCTAGGGTGAGTTCCTAAGGTTCACTACATGAGGTTTGGCTTCTAGGGCAAAGGTACTTGGACCAGCAGATTCCTCGGTCCTCACCCATCATAGGCTCATGCGAACTGAGTTCGGTTCAAGGGAATACATTTCTCTATGACTATACAGAGATGAAAATATCACGAAGGCATAGGTACGGATGTATCCCGGAAGCGATCCACTATCCTATACAGAAGTGAAAACCTCACGACGGAATAGTTTCTCACTCCCACTTTGAGGGGTAAAATTGTCCAACTCATGTAATGCATAATGCAAATACACTAATAGACTTAGACCAATCAATCAAACATACCATGATGAAAACAATGAATGCAAAGGGGAATCATGAATTTTAAAACAAAATTTGATTTTTCGACTATAAGATAAAAATTACTCAATTTATGGCTCGACTCTCAAAATCAGTCCCCAGCGAAGTCGCCAAGCTGTCGAAACTATTTTTTATTTGTTTTTAAAAAAACTGGAGTCAAATTTAAAAAATGAAAATGGAGTCGCCATCGATCCTTTATCAAGGTGTGATCGGATCACCTAAAAACAAATTTGGTCTACGAATTAAAACAATGGGTTCGGGAGTCAGTTACGTACGAGGAAGGGTTAGCACCCTCGTAATGCCCAAAATTGGTACCGAATTAATTAGTTAATGTTTTAAAGTCGAATGTCGAAAATTCAAAAAGATTAAAAACGATCCCCCTTTTATTAATGACATATTTTAAAACAATATTTGTATGAATTGGAACATATGTAAAAGGCCTTCTTATCCCGAGGCAACAAAATGTCGTATCCAGTAAGTTAGGATACAACACTTGAATTCCCGAGCATAAGCTAACCTTTAAAAACCTTTATTGAAAATTTTGTGTATTTGAAAAGAAAATGTTTGACCATCTTGGTTCAATGAGGAAATCGAAACCCCGTAAGTTAGGATACAATTCCTCGAAGTTCCAAAGACGGTATACAAGTTTGCCTTTATTTAAAAAAACCTCGTCTCGAGATATCGGAATGTCATATCCAACGAGTTAGGATACAACGTTTCGAATTCTCAAAAGAAGCTTTGATTTGAAATTGTTTTGCTTGGATTGAAAAAAAGGATACTCGGTTACTTAAATTCAATGAGGAAAATTGAAGCCCAGTAAGTTTGGGCACAATTATCTCGAAAATTTTGGATACCGAGTATTGCGTTATTTTGAAAACCCTTGAATAAAATGATTTCAATACTTTAATTAAACGTGATCTTTTTAAAAAAAATGATGGAAAGATAATTTAACGCGAAATGAAAATTCGTAAGCTAAAATGTACACTAATGAATACAAATAATCAATCAGTACAAATAAGCAATACAGTGTACATGATAACAATAATCTCACATCATATATTACATAAACACTAACGTTAACAATCAAAAGCTAAATGAATTAAAAGTCAATTTTAAAAGAAATACCAAACAAATTAACACAAATAACATGTAACAAGTTTTAAAATAGCTAAAAATAAATAACATGAAAGAAGGAAATTATAATCAACAAATTATACATCAAAATAAATTTAAAATAAATAATATATACATATATGAAAGTTTGAAATAAATCAAAATAGAGTTAAAATAAATACTACATAAAATAATAGTATCTAAATAAATTTTAAAATAAATATTATATAAAAGAAAATCAAAATACATAAAATAATATATATTAATTTAAATAAGTAATACATATGGAATGAAAAACTTCATATAAATAATAGTATATAGTAATATATATAAATAGGTAAATGAAAATATAACTAGATATAATAATATCAATAATAATAAATTAATTAATAGCAAAAATAACAAACAGGACAAAATTGAAATTAAAATAGAAATTTAGGGGCAAATCTGAAATAAATAAAAGGATATGGACCACATTGAATGTGTGAATAACAAGGAGGGCCCAAAAGGGAAATTAATCCCTACCCTCCAAAACGCTGCGTTCCATCATGGATCGAAATGAAACCAGTGGAAAATTATCTGGCGAAAATTAAAGTAACAAAAGGACAGGATTGAACCACGGCACAAAAGCAGAGGGACTTGGGGTGCAAATATCCCTCCCCATGACAAAACGCGCGGATGTAGCCGCATTTGGGTCTGGTCATCGGGTCACGCCTCTAAACGGTGTCGTATTTGGGGCCAGTGAAACAGACCCAAACGACATTGTTTTATGAATATTACAAAACCCTAAAAAACATTCAATTATCAGATTAATCCCCCCACCTCTATGCGAAGAAAAAAACCTAGGAGCCCACCCCAAATGCTGCACCGTTCTTACGCCCTCGATCTCCACCGAGGCTCCGATTACGACGGAGAAGGTAGGAGATCCGGCAGTCTCGACGACAAGTTATGTACTCTTCTTTTTCTTTCTTTTTTATTGTTTCGCAAAAATAAAAGGAACGGAAATCAAAAGAAATGAAAAAAATGGGAAAAAAAAGAAAAATAGCTGAAATCGGTTTTCACCTTTAGAATTGTTAAGTGATTTTCTTTTTCTCAGTGCGCGTAAAAAAACTACAATGGCCTTCTGTCTGATTTTATAGCCAAATATTCAAAAATGAAAATAATGAAAAAATACAATGTTTTTTTCCTTCTTTATTGTACTGTTTTCGTCCTATTTGTAGGTACGACGTATGGAGGCAGTGCACGTTGCGTGTACGGAGGCCAACTGGAGGCGCATGGAGGCGTTATGCTCATGGGGAGTGGCTCGGCTGCGGCGCAGGGGTTGTTACAGTTTCTAGCTTCTGTTTTTGTGTTGGGCCGCGTTATAGTTGGGCTAGCGTATTTGGTTAGCGAACTAGGTGTTGGGTTTAGGTCTGGGCTTGGGTTTCTGTTAATTGGGCTGTTTTATTTATGTAGATGGACTTTTAACTTTTTTGCTTTTATATGGGTTTTATTTATGGGCCAGGCAATAATTGGGTCTTACAGTGTCTATCTAATTTAAGGAGGGAAAAAATGCCATTTTTAGTGACGCTTTTGGAATAAAAATGCCACTAATAGTAGCATTTTTCCATTTTCTTGAACCTGATACACAACTTGCCTCTAACGCTTTGGTTGCCTCTTTTGCCTCAATACCATTTTTTCTCTTTATATAACTCTATTTCTTTTATGCTTATTTGCAATATCTCTTACTCGATTCGACGATTATCATAGATAAGATATGTCATATTAGCACATTTTAAGTATGTATAAAATTTTCTTTAGTGAAACCATCATTAATAATTTAATAAAAATCACTTTTGTTCAACATTTGGAGAGATTTGATCACATTTTAAAGTCATATAGAATCATATCATAGATGTTTAGACATCCCAAATACATAAAACAAACATTCAGTAATTTAAATGCAACCAACACACTTCAAAACAACCCTAACGCCATCCAGATGGTTATATTTTTCATTCTTATGGCAATTTGGCAAGAACATAATTACTATGGCAGCTTGTCTCCTACCCGAATGGCGAATTCTACCATCCAAATAGCCTTATGGCTGCTAGGCCAAACAAATCCTAATTGATTAGTCATTTATTGGAATGTCAGTACGCCCCGTGACACAGTGAAAAAGTAATTTTGACGATTACAACCCATGGATCCATGCACAACTAACGAATCTGAGTTGAAAGAAAGGTTATAAATTTTACCCTCCTAAATTGAGTAGGGAAAAATGTCACACCCTAAATTTGTCTAATCCATGTTTTGGATGATTGACCAAGTGAGATTTGTGATGACTCGCATGTGAGCTAGTCAAATTCGCGAGAATTGACTTGTTTCATTTTAGCGTATTTTCCTTGTAGAGTGTTCCGCCAAGTTCTGCCATCTTGCAGATTCCTATTTCACATTTGACGAGTTCTTCCATTGTGAACCTGCCAGTGGTGAGTTCAATTGTTGTGAACAAGTTCATTCGTTTTAGAATCCACAATAAGTGGGGCACGTACAAGAAACCTGTCATTATGCATGATACTTGTAGAGCCTCGATGATTGTGTCTAATTAGTGGAATTATGTGTGATTAGTGAACTCACGTGTGCATGTAATATGATCAGGTATCTTGCTTAGAGTTGGATTACGGGCTAATTCTTATATAAATAGGATAAAAGTTCAGAGGAAATAAACTTTATTTTCCTTTTCTCTGTTCATTTTTGTTATTGCAGAAGAAACCTAAAGTGTTTTTCGTTACTTGAAGAAGGAACCAGTTTTTCAACTTGATTAGCAACTAACCTTTTCAAGCCAATTGCTGGTAAATTCTTGAGTCCTTCTTTAGTTTAATACCAATAAATGAAAGGGTAGTGGCAATTGTTTATATAGGTTTCGACTGGAAGTCATGAGGGAAGGAAACTTCCTTCTGGTTAATGATTGCATATTATCTATTCTTATTTTTACATTAAAGTTTCAATTGTTTCTATATTTAATAGAGTGTTTGATTTTATTTAACTAAAGAAAAGGGAGAATGCCCTAGTGCAAAAGGGAAAGAACCCATAGAGTAGACAAAGTTTTTCCTAATAATATTTGGCGAGTTCCTTTCACTTGTGCTCCTGATAAATTCCAACTAAATCAATAATAATGTTGCCCTTCATGTAAGTTAGTTTATTATAAATCAGTTGTGCGTGAATATGTTAATAAACTAGAAAGATAAATTTTGTTGCAAGAGAAAATGTATAAAATGTTATAATAAACCTACTAAATGCAACAGAATTACTATATTTAACCTTTAAAAATCTAGATAAACCCATAAAATTAATTGAAATAGGCAAAGGTTTATTGAAACTTGACCAACGAGAAAGCATGTCATAAGGAAATTTAAAATCAGTAGCATACTTATCAAACACATGCAAGGTATGCCCTTTTAATTCAATTTCTAATGTTTCCTTACCTTTCTTACCTTGTAGCACTTGTGGAGAATTATCAATGTTCAACTTACCTCTCTCCCACAAGTAAAATTGTCTATTGATGATAGAGTAATGTAATTGGAAGTCCATCAATGGATCCTTGAATCTTGTAATAAAGAAACACCATTGAACAAATCCGAGTTATGGTTAGTTAAAACATAATCAATCATCACTTTTGCATAGATATTTTCTTGCTTTTCATTTTCTTTTCCCAGTTGAGAACGCTCCAATTTTACCTCATATGTATTTTCACTCACCAAAAGTGGACCATCAAGTAGACTTTTATTACTCAATGTCTCTTTTGTAACAACTCATTTTTTAGTGGAGTCGGAACAGTGTTTTTGGGGTCACAAATTTGACAAGTGAGTTTGTAAATATTACTATTTAATATTTACGAGTTAAATATAATATTATAATAAAATTTGATATGATAATTTATGTTATTTGAATGAGTAGTTAAGTTCAAGTGGTATGTCCCTAAAGTCAAGTGGTTTTAGAAAATGAGGTATCGAGACCTCGTTTCTATAAACCGAAATATTTACGAAGTGTTATTAGGTTCATATTAAAATTTAGTTAAGAAATTTTAATGTTTAGATAGTTAATTAATTGAAAGAACTAAATCGTAAACGATGTAAAAGTTGAATTCTATTAGTTAAAAGAATCAAATGGCTATGAAATTTTAAAGTCATGAAATTAAAAGGTAATTATACCAATTAGGGACGTAATGGACGGTTTTGGATGATTAAAGCATGAAATTTGGATAATTTTAAAAAGGGTAAATTTGTAATTTATTAATTAAATGATATTAAACAAACAAAAAGGGCATAAGTGTTATCATCTTCTTCCTTTCTCTAAAAATCAGCCAAATCACCATTAGAGAAGAGAAAAACTTTCAGCCAAGCTTGCTTTGAATGCATGGTATGTATTTGATGCCCGTTTTTAGTGATTTTTATGTTTTTAAACTCGTATTAGCTTAATCTAGCTAACCCGGGATCAATTTGTAAAATTTTTAAAAGTTATAGATTAATCCATGGATGAAATTGATGTGTTTGTGAAGTTTTGTGATAGATTGTCAAGCTTGGTTATTAAATAGATATATTTTGTTAGGTAATTTTTGATAATTTTAAGGTTTAGGGACTTAATTATGAAAGTAGTAAAATTCAAGGAAAATATTGTAGTTTGTTGATAAATATGGGCTGTTATAAGGGTAGGCAAAAATTGACTGTTATGATTTATTGTTAAAAATTGGTGAAATTGCAAGCTTCAAGTTTAGGGATTAAATTGCATAAAAGGTAAAGTTTGAGGGCAATTTTGTAAATTTCATAATTAAGGGTTATAAGCTAAATTGATTATTTTAAATGTTGGAATGAGGTTAACTGAATAAAAATATTCATCTAGATCAAGAAACAACTCGAATGGACACAAATCGCAAAAAAGTCAAAGTAGCATAATAGTGGTCGGTTCGTGTTAGAAGTCATTATGAGTTTAGGTAAGTTCGTGTTTCATTTTAAACTATTACATTTGAATTTAAAATATTAATTTAGAGCTTTATATATGTGTTTATGAAATTGTTAATTGGTTTATTTTATTTGAGAAAAGGGAAAGGATCGTAATTAAAATATCTCATGGTATTATACTCAAAAAGGAAAAAAACCATAGTTGAAAGACACCATGGCACTACATTCGGAATTTCTAAATAATTGAAAAGGTTGAAAAGGAAGTTACCCGGGATAACACATGAAAAGGTTGAAAAGGATATATTCGAAAAGGATATCAAATGAAAAGGTTGAAAAGGTCGCTATCCGAAAAGGATATCAATGAAAAAGTCGAAAATGATAGCAATGGAAGGTTGATATCTTATCCTTCAACCATCCGCTATTCAGGTAACATGTTTCAGGTGAGATATGTATCATAAGTATGAATATGAGATGAATGTTTTGATTAGTATAGTTTGATAATGAATATTAATGCCTTGGTAATTATATGTTTAATATGTCTATAAATACGTTATCTAGTTATGTTAGTGGTATGTTTAGAGAATTAAATGGTTATATGAGTACTATATCGAGTATCTGATGTTATTCTATTTGGTTCAACAGTAAATAAAGCTAAAATAGGTATATGAATATATGAAATGAATCATGATTTTGGATAATGAAATGGACTATAATGACATGTGTAATTAAAAGGAAATGATGGTTTATTATACATGTATAAGTGATGAATTATAAAATGGAAATGTATGTTTTATACCATGTTTTGGTTGGATTTATATGTGTATTGCTTCGCCAACTAACCATGTGAGATGTTGCTTCTAGGAAAGGAAGTTTGGACTATGACTAAGCTAAACTATACTTGATTGCTTAATTTAATGTATTCGATAAGTTTTAGTTTCCTTTATACAAACTTACTAAGCATTAGTTGTTTATACAGTTGTTTTAATTGTTTTGTAGATCATCGAAAAGCTCAAACGGTTGAAATTAACGTTGGAGCGCGATCACACTATCCATCAAACTGCTTCGGTAGCCTATGAATATATTGAATTGGTTATAAATGACATGTATAGGGTTGTATGTTAATTTGATCTGTTCCGAGCTTATGCTTAACCTACTTGCGTATATATATGTTTTGAAATTAGTTGGTATATGCTTGTGTTGATAGGTGATTTTGGTCTTTTATGTTTGTCTTGTGAAGAAGTATGGCTAGGTGGTATAAATTGAGAATGAAGTAATTAAATGAAGTGTAATGTGTGATATGTGTTTTAACATGTATAGGAATTGTTGCTAATTTGGAAATATGGTAATTTTTTTAAGTTGTACCAAACCTTGATATGCATAATGCCTTTTGCCTTTGGTTTATTATGACTAAACACTTTTGAATACGACCATGTTGGTTATGCCTAGCTAAATTGGTAAGTTGTAATGGTCTAGATTGAAAAGAAATGATCTTTTGTATCCATGTTGTAGGCTTGAGATGTGGTATTGTAATTTTATTCATAAATGTTTTTTTTATATGAAATGTGATGCCTTTGAATGACATATTGGTTAGAACATATAGGGTTGCTTGAATTGGTACGTTTTGAATGTGTTAGGATGTGTTTTGGTCATATAAAAGTGTGTGGGATTTGAGATGACTTGTTTTAAAAGCTAAATTAGGAGCACACGGCCTGGGACATGGGCTATCACACAGACGTGTGCCACACACGATCACTACACACAGCCGTGTGTCATTTAAATTTTAGGTGCAGGATGAACCACACGAGCTCAGAGAGTTACACGGTCTGGCAACACGGCCGTGTGACCCAACTTCGTATACACACATGGGCAGACACATGGGCTGGGACATGGTCATGTGTCTTAACTTCGAATGTCCACACCGTTTGGGCTATGTCACATAGCCTGGCCACACGGCCATGTGACCCCTGTTTTCAAAATTTTCAACTTTTTCCCAAATTTTCTGATTTGTTTTAAATTAGTCCTGGATTATTCCCAAACTGTTTTTAGGGCCTCAAAGGCTCAATTTAAGGCTAAAAAGTGTATGTTTGCTAGGTTTGTAATGATTTTTTGGTAATTAATATTAAATGATATTATTGATCTGTTTTAAAGTTATTTGTTTTTATTTGTATGGTAATGCTCTGTAACCCTAATCCGATGACGGAGACGGGTTGGGGGTGTTACATCTTTTTCTTTATCTTTTCAATTTTTTCTTTCCCCTTAACCCTCTCATAGAATTTTATCATTTTTAGTCAGTCCTTATACACATCTTTGGGCTCCAAAGGGGCTAAAGTGTATTTTTTCCTATAAACACAAGGGAGTAAAAGTTTAATTTGCCATGGTGTACCACATCACGATCATATTGTCATGGTCTTCCAAAAAGCAAATGGGACACATGCATGAGAAATTCATCACACCAAATCTCGTCAGAATAATTCCCAATTTTGAAGGCAATTAAAGACTGTTTAACTACCTTAACTTCCGAATTTTCGTTAAGCCATTGTAAGTGATATGGCTTAGGATGATTTTGACAAGGTAAATATAAAGTATCCACTAAAAAACTACTTACCACGTTGGCACAGCTACCACTATCAACAATAATAGAACACAACTTCCTTTGAATCAAGCACCTTGACTGGAAGATGTTAGTCCTTTGCACTTCGTTAAAATCGTCCCTTACTTGAATGTTAAGGGATTGTCGCACTACAAGACAACTGGACTCAAGCAAATCGTCCCCATCAATAGGAGGTTCCAAAACCTCTTCCATACTATGTCTGTGTAACATTATTAGAGGCTGAAATAAAAACACTAAAAAAATTGATCAAAGAAAATTAAACCTCACTGTTATACACTCGCAATAAAAAAAATAAACCACTCAAAGAGACAAAGAAAAGAAGTTAAGACCTTCTCGCTTGTAACTTTTAAAGAGTAATCGAAATCAATAATATTCAAAAAGATGTGGGATCACTCTCTAACAAAATTGACCTAAGGCTTTAAGAAGCCAAAGAAAAACTCGACTTCGAAGGAAATAAGTTGCGCGGAGAAAGGAGAGGAAACTCTTTTCGTACCTATTAACACAATAAACGAAAATTTTTTAGAATGCGTAATAGAATAAGAAAAGCTAAAACAAAAGAAACACTAATGCTAGAATCAAAGAAAATAAACTACCCAACCCAAAACCCAAAACAATAGAAAACAACTTGAATTTTTTCATTCAAGGTGTTCTTGATTTTTAAAAATCACAAAATTTAAACTGGAGTCTCCTAAAATAATGTAGATCTGATCTGGAAAATTTTGGCACAAAATTCAACTTACAAAATATTTTTTATTTTTTTATTTCTCTATTTTTGCACTTTTTTGATCAGTTTTTTGTGGGAAATATTTTTTTATATTCTAAGAAATGCCAAGAATTAGTATGTAAATTTTCAAATCGTTTGGAAAATATTTACGCACTGAAAAATATTTTTTTCCGAAAAACTTTCTAGGTAAAAAGAAAAAAAATTGTTTTGAGGTTGTTTGCTAGAAATCAGTTTATAAGAACACAAAGAATACCTCAAACGCCCAATTTGATACCAAATGATAAGTAATTGAAGCAGAGGAAGCGAAAGAATGATCAAATTTAAGTTGTTTGACTCGAAAAGGAAATATTTGGATCTGATCTGAAAAGAAGAAATAAATAAATTTAGAAACTAAATAAATCGAAAACAGTAAAAGAAGAAATTTGAGAACAAAGAACAAATAAAAAATCATAAATAAATAAGAAAGAGAAATTTAAAAAAAAACAAAGTGGAAGATGGATCGAATAAACCGATGGATGTGATGAATAGTTGGATAAATGTCCAATTGAACCATTTGAAATATAAATCCCAACAAACTCAATTAATGGCTCTAATCAACCCTCCAAGAAATAATTCTTGACAAATTGAAGGGTGAAGAATGAATTCTCACGACTCCTTGAAGAAAATTGAGAAGAAAACTACTTCTAAAAATCACAAAAAAAAAAAATCTTGCACAAAGAAACAAACTCCCAGAGTTGGAAACTTTATTAACGAAAATAATTGTTTTCTTAATGACCAATGAAGAAGCAGGCTAGTCAAGTACATCCAAATAAAACTCTAAAGTATACTAAAACTCTAATTAATCTAAACAAGAAGTAGTTTTAAACTAAACTTTGTTGTTTGACTAAGAAACAAAAACTCCTAAACAACTTAAAACACGTAAACAATATCCAAAAGTCGAAATAAATAAGAAAACCTAATAAATACAATATTGAGCTCATATATAATAAAAATTAAGCCTTAAAATTGAACCCAATATGATTTAAACTCAAATTAAAAGCTCGAAACTCATAATTCCCGTCATAATCCCATCCAAAAATTTTGCTCATGTAGTCATCACTAAAATGATCATAATTTGATTTCCCAGTCTCAAAATTGAGTGATTTAAAGTGAGGCTCGAAGATAAGAGATAGATATTCAAACGCCATGAGGACATCTTAACCCAGAAATGCCTGGACCCATCCAAAAACTTGTCGCAAGTCTGGTGATTTCCCAAACTTGAAAATTGGCAGCTTCAGTGAATGAAATTTAATAAATTTCACCCCATCCATGCATGTATCATAATTGTATGTGCATGAATGATTGAAAATGGATACTCTTCCTAGGCACACAAGCTTTGTATCCGGAAGGGTGGAAAGGGGGAAATGGAGGAAATTGTTGAGATGTGATGAGAGAAATGTATGGATAATATGAAATGATATGTGATTTGCCTCTGGTATGGCATGTAAATGCAAATCGTGATTGGTGAATGCTCTGACCTTGCGAGGGAGCACGTAAGTGTTCGAATTAACAAAGAGGATTTGAATGGAATACTGGCTTTATGGAGCAGTGCCATGAATATGAAACTGTAGCTCTTCGGAACATTAAATGGATCAAAAGCTAACACAAGGAAGTGGTTAATGAACTGTTCCATACAAAGCATGCATGTATTACATAAAGTTTTTGTATGTGAACAGTGCTTTAGTTAGAATGGGTATCCGTGTGATATATGCTTTAGTGTAA
Source organism: Gossypium raimondii (assembly GCF_025698545.1). Lineage (NCBI taxonomy): Eukaryota > Viridiplantae > Streptophyta > Magnoliopsida > Malvales > Malvaceae > Gossypium > Gossypium raimondii. The sequence continues at coordinate 28,570,101 of NC_068572.1, read as the reverse complement.
TAAGTACCTGCATGTGAACTAACTCTGATTATGCTTGGAAATTTGCCTATGAATAGTTATTAGATATAGCTAACATTCGCCAAAAAACTAAAGTTAACGGTGACTAGTATTTAAAAGTAGACAGTATCCGCCAATGAATAGTAATTGATGTGTGATATGTATTCACCAATGGATTGTACGTAATTATAGCGTTGCATCTGTATGTAAACTATTTGGTAATATCAAATGTATTAATTAGTTAGCTTGATTTTGTTTATTTAAAACCTTGATTAAAATGTTTTCAATTATCCTTGGAACTCACTAAGTTCATTTTGAATTTACCTAGTTTCTTCTACCATTTCAGGTTTTGTAGAGCATTGCAGACTCTTGTAAGGGACTCAGCCAGATTGCAGATTCATTTGTGGGCCATTCATTATTTTAGTTGTAAAATGTATATCAATCAAGGTGGCATGTAGTTTTCAATATCTTTTATTTGAACGATGTATAAGTGAATTTGGTTTTCCTTCATATAACAGTTTGTATAAACTGAATGATGGCACTTTGCCAAATTATTAACTCTTATGTTGTGTGTTTTGTGGCGTACTTTTATTTTCCTTTGGTTTTTTTCCTTAAAGATTATAATTCGTCAAACGACATTTTAAGACTATTTTGCTAAGTCGTATTGATTGACTTAACTTCCGAAACCTTTGTTTTGACATTTCGTAGTGATTTCTGTTTTCCAGTAACTTCACCATTTTCCAATCAAACGATCAAATTGGGATATTACAAAAAAATCTAATTCTAGAAGTCAATGTTTAAGGTAGAAAAATGAACCACGACCACAATTTTCAATTCTAGCCTTTAAAGTATCCACCTGGTGAAACAATAGAAAAACCTCTTTGAGCTTTTCAAATAATTTTTTAGAAAAACCCTTATTGCTAGACAATTGAATTTTTTGGGGTAAAGGATGGAGAGAGAATCAAGAATTTCCTATAGTAAAATTTTTTTATTCAAGCCAACTTAAGGGATTAAAATCGAATGTGATATCTTTTCCTAAAATGATAACTATTTATTTCCACTCTTAAATATATCTTTTGACTGAAATTAGTTAAAATCCCTTTTTAAGAATTACGAAAAGATATACCCAATTAAAATTATATGAAACTAATTTCATACTTATTTTAATTGGATTCTCTATATATGCATCAAGTATGCACACACATTGTGTCTAATACTTAACTTTATCAAACTAAATTAATTATGAAAACAATTCTATAATTAATATAGTTCTAGCAATGCATTACTACTACCCAAGTTACAAGAAGTTATGGTTCGGCATAATATTTTCATGATAATGTCATCATGTAGTATATCCCTTTGTCCTTAATATCTAGATTGAACACAAGTCATGGAACAATCACACTTGTATAGCTCAATCTTTCGTTTCTTGATTTCCCGAATAGACCAAGATAAACAAATGAGCGTGATATCTCATATTAACTTATTTGAGCATGACCATGCCTTTCTAGTCTCACACCATCGAAAGGCCTGAGATATTTCTCCCATTATGTATAAGGAAAAAATCCTATCTTGGTCATTTACATCCCACTACACAGATTGTGGCACACCCAACATCAATCTTTATAGTGCAATCATTTACGGAAGACATTTGACTGTGTAAAAGCATACAACTCACGATGTTGGAACAATGGTGATCTCAAGTCTAAGTATCATACTTAAAATTATCATTATAAAAATGTCATGACTATTACATAATAATCTAAGAAGCATTCTCATGATTGGTCAGTCTAGTATATTGTTCTTTAACATATACTAATGTGTTGATTTGTGACCTGCTATCAAATGTAGTAGTTAATTAGGGTCAATTTCACATTTAAAGAGTTTGTTTTCTATGCAATTTAAGATTTTATATTTCTTTCTCGGCATTTAGGTCGTAAGATTAAAAGTTAATAAAATAAGTCTTTTTAACACATTTTGTAGGTGTTGTGACCCAATAGGCCGACACGGGCCTTAGGTTATGCTAATTGGTTTAATTGAGTGTGTAGGATGAAGATATAAATGCCCAATTAATGTGAAAGCAAGGGTCAAGTGATGCACAAGCTTCCTATGATGTCAAGGTACAAAACGAACAACCAAGGTAGAGTTTGGATATTGTGTCATGCCACGCAAGGGGTGTGACGCGACACAAGTCAACGTGCTGCCCAAGTTTATTGGGGTTATTTTCATCTACGCAGTCAAACTTATACAAAGACCTAGGACGTGCCGAAGACCTATTTGGCTATCAACACCTATATAAATAAGACATTAGGGGTTTGATGTAACTAAGTCGTCCTAGACACCTTCAAAAACCTTAGCAGTTTAGGAGTGAGAGTAGATTATTTTCTTTTCGGTTTTTCATAACTCTTTTGTTTTCCTGTTGAAATCAGTTTTGATTCAAGAGTCTATCAATTTAATTAAAGTACTTCAGTTTATTTTCTTTTGCATTCTATTTAATTCTTTATTCCAATCAAGATATTTACTACTTTGTTCCTCATTCGATATTCAATCCACGATATTCAAATCTCTTGTCTCTTCCGAATCGATCATGTTCTTCTCATGAGTTATTTAACCAGAGTAGAGATTATGAATAACATGAGTGGCTAAACCCCTTAGGGGAGATTAACGAGTGGATGAGGATGTGATTAATGGAGGATTTAGGGCTTTCTAAAAGGGATTAGTTGGTATGAATTACTTGTGCTTAAACCACTAGGATTGACAACCCTAGGAAGTTATCATAGGCAAGACGAGACCAAGAGATAAGTCAAACCAACTAAATCGTAATTTATCCTGGTTGAGAAAGTGAGGTCGGAAGATAAGCAAGTATCAACCAATCGATTAGTTAATTAGAGGTCGAGAGGTAATAATTTGTTAATCAGCAGCTAATCCACCGTAAAACCCTAATCCAAAATTAGTTACAAACCCTGAAGCGAGTTAATCTTCCTGATTGGTTTATTGATTTATTTCGTTTGTCTATTTTTCTTTATTTATTTATTTTTATTCCCTTAATCTATTTTATGGTCCATCGTAATATCGGAAATAATCAATACTACTTAGACTTGTTATTGTAAAAGCATTTTCATTACTTATTCCATCCTCTCTTGGGTATGACCCTTGGAATATTTCCAAGTATTGTGTTGTACAAACTGTATTATAATTTGACCCGTGCACTTGCGGACACTGCCATTCTTAATTTCTTATATTTTTGGTGTATTGTTTAGCTATAAACGATAAAATGTTTATAAGTGGTCAATTTATATCATATATCCATAACAACATTTGTCATCAATCAATCACATTATTGTTATCCAAGCCCACAATAATACTTGACTAAGGACATTTAAGAATGATCATATCATTCTTAGGACTTCATTGTTATACAACTTATTTAACACAAAAATAAAGATTGAAAACAATAATGGCAATGTCTTTATTAATAAAGTAGGTAAAATATGTTATTACAATCATCATATGTTTGGTCTTTAGGCATACTTCAACATTAACTACCAAAAGGAGTTTGTAAAACATAATTAATGTAAAAGCCCCAAAATTCAACAACACATCAAAGCTCATAAAAGCCTCATATAACAAATTTATTACACATTGCTCATGTCATCATTTCTATTTCATTGCTTACTTTAATCTAAACATGCTCCCAAATTTTCTCAAGGTAACATAAAAGTGTTTGCAAAAACTTATACTAGCCTAAGCATTTGTGTACATGCCGAAAGACTATCATAAGCTAATAAAAAATCAAGTACTTTATATTTTCCAAACCTTAAACGGTGATGTGATCCTCCCAAGAAACAATCTTAAACTTGTCACAAAGTCTTCAACCTATGCGTTTTAAACAATTAATGCGTTAAGCTCAAAAAGCTTAGTAAGTATAATGATATTTCCTACCTTTAACTTATCACAAATTAATGTTAAATATTTCATAATTATGAATTTTAAGCTCAATTATACCACTTTTTAACAAAGATTTAGATCCATCCACTTATCCATTCTTCATTAAGACTCGTGTATAGCTTATTCTAATCACTTTCATTCACCTCTAAGATGATTTCAACCTATTAATCCATTCTTATCATTTTGTGAGTTTTCCTTTTGTCATTAACATCTATAGTTCCATTTCCATAGTATACATATTTTCCATTAATTTGACCCAATGGTTCCTCATATTGTATGAGGCTTACAATTCATTAGGTAAATTTTATTTTATATTATGCATATGGTAATTCAATTCTAATTTCTAATTTCAATTTCTTAACACTAAATTATTAAATATTAATGAATATCCTTTATTTCACTTAGATTCAATCATTTTAACTTTGTCCATTTTAATACAAAACGTGTGTCTCATCTTGGCATCAATTTTAAACACATAGCCCATATAATTATTTCACTAGAAGTGCATCCATCCAAACACAACCATATATTATATTGCACTAATAGTGTATTCCTTCCAAACACAATCAAGTTGCACATACATGCTATGCCATGAGACATCAAAACATATCTTGATCAAACAACATATCTTCATGCCAAAGTGCGTGCTGCTATCCTTATTGGCAAGTCAGTTGTATCCTAACTATTCCACTAACTTACTAGGACAATAAGTGTATTAACATATATTATGTATATACAAATCACATCTTATAACATCCGCATAATGAATCACATGCTTTCAAGTACATAACAATTTTCATATTTCACATATAACACATTTTGGTTTAACATATTAAACATACAATATAGTTTTGTTTGATATAATTAATGCAAATTAACGTTATTCAAAATAATATCTAATTAAAATAACTAACTCTAATATAACTAAAGTGATAATTAAAATGGTTAGAATTCTATTCAAGTAATAACTCTATTTTATATGTTTACCTCAAAATTTTTAGCTAATAATTGTAAATTATTATAATTATCCTGATTTTTTCCTTGTATTTTATGCTTAGAGTTTTATTCAAGTAATAACTCTATTTTAAAATTAGCACAATTTTTTAATTAATAATTGTAATTTAAATTCTAATTATTTTAAATGAACAATTATCACAATTTTTAGCTAATAATTTTAAATTAAATATTATAATTATTTTAAAATATAATTTAATAATATAATGGAAAATAAAAGCTATTTTGTAATTCAAATTTTTTTCAAATTTTTCTTTTATATATATTATTTAATTATAACATATATTTTAAATTATTTTAATGTTTATTTTATTTAAAAATTTTAATATTATAATATTATAAAAATAAATTTAATAAAAATATTCTTACTTTTCGATATTAAAAGCTAGATGCCATGACAGGACATCAAATTCCTACTAAAGTAAAAATATAATATGGATAGGAAAACTTGTCCAACGTTATATAATAATGAATAATTAATATTAGATTATGACACATTCACAATATGGGTGAAAACAAGAATTATATAACAAATATTTTTATAAAAAATAATTTAAACCATAAATAAAATTTTGATTAAATGGTAAAGTACAAATATTGAAAACTATAAACACTTAAAGGGGTAAAAAACCTTCAAACTTAAAAATAAATAAATAAAAACAATTAAGCTCCTGTTTTCTTACACTCAATTACGTACTTGAAGTAACAAAATTCATCAAAGCAACCATTGACTGTTAACTTTAACAGTTGACCGTTAAAATTAACGCCTTCAATTTTTTCTTCTTTTTTCAATTATTTTCACCACGTCTCACACTCGTGGTAGAAAATGATAAAAAATATTAAAACCAATAAAATATAAAAAAGATATAAATTTTATAAAATAAATACAATTTTTTAAAAAAAATTATAAAATTTATAAGACTTAATCGTTGATAGATTCTATACTTCTACAAAAACCAAATCCATTGATCCCCATAATTTCCCGGACCGAACCCAACTAGAAAATCTTTCAAGCAACAACCATCTAAGAAACTAAACACCTAGAAAACCTTTCTCTCAATTCTGATGAATACCATAATGTTTTTTTTTTTTTTTGAAACAAGATGAATACCATAATGTTATCATCAAGAAAAGGGTTTTTTTGTTTTTTTTGTTTTTATGCTTTAACGATTCAATGACCAAGGAATAAGTTAGGGTTAGATGCAAACAACTATAATTCCCTTGTACACGTGGAGAAATAAACATGTATATCAATAACCAATGTGTATTCAGTAAGCCATTCAAATTCAAAACATTGGTTCTAAGAAGTGCCACTTTATAACCCTTCTTAGAACCAAAGGGAGGGACTATATTGTTATGGTATTTCTCATTACCGATCTGAAACCTGAATGTAACCTCAAACTACCGACCCACAACACGAGTAGATGTGGACAAACCTAGGCCCCACAAGGTAGAGACAGTAGGGGATCACTGGGAGAGCTCGTGTGATGAGCTCGCGAGCTAGGCTCGCATGTTCCTGGGTGTTCATAGGTAGAGGGTGTGAAGTCAAGTGGGTAGTCCGATAAACACGTGTTAAGTCTAGATTAGTATATGTTGGCATGCATGGAGCCTACCTAAGACGTCATTTTGGTGAAAGTAACCGTAACTTATAAATACCCGATTCCCCTCACCAAGAGGATACACAACAAAACACTCAACAAAAATATATAAAATGACAAAAACAACCTCAAAATAATACAATTTACTTTGTAAATAAAGGATATTTTAGTCATTAACCAACTAAGTTGGTATCTTATTAAATCGAGATACTAAATCAATCAAATGTAGGTAAGAGTGGAGCTAGAAAATTTAAATTGTGGGGTTAATCTTTTAAAAATTAAAACGTTCATACAAGTCATATAAACTAATGTATAATAATTTTTTTCTTGTTGTTCCTCTATTTCACTAGTAGACTTTCTTTTAAAATATTTGTTCATTCTTATTAAACATTTAGAACAAATAAATCTAATTCTAAACGCATAAAAATGTTTACAAAGTCAACATACAACTAGTAATTTTCTTTCAAAAATAAAAAAAGATTACGTGCTTTTTGGTGCCATGCTAATGCAATATATCATGTTTTCAAACACAAGATTCACAATAATCACACTTACAACAATAATTTCTAAAAATTCTAAATTTTTTATCAACATTCAAGAAATTAAATATTATAAATACAATTAGACCTAATTTCTTCAAGTATTTATATTAATCAACCTTTAAAATTATTACCGATAGAATTAAATGACTGAATCCTTATTTAAATAAAATATAATGGTAAAATAAAATAAAAGTAAAATCCGTATAGAACTACACTTCTTTTATTTTATTTTAGAATAAGGTTTTTTAAACCTTATTAAGCTCCATCTATTTGATATTGATTAGAATAAGGTGTTTCAATCTTACTGCACTCCTATTAGAATATGGTTTTACAAGTCTATAAATAGGCATAGTCTACTCCTCTTATAATCATTCGAATTCGACATAGTAAATTTTCTTTTCCTATGCCCGTGGTTTTTTCCCGAAAGAGTTTCCACGTAAAAATCTGTGTGTTCATTATTTTTCCTTTCTCTTTTCTTTGTGATATATTGTCATTACCGACATTCTATTTTTACATTAAAAACTATCATGAGTTATTTAATATATAAAAAACTAAATTTTGCATAAAAATTCTAATCTATCATGAGAAAAGCTATAATCCTAAATTTTTAGAGATTTCTCAATAAAGCTTGAAAAAAAGAGTTATTTAAAGATTGAACACCTATCTTGTAAAAAATTTAGAGAGTGCAAGAGAATAAGAGAAATTTGAGAAAAAAGTGATAAGTGTTGGAAGAAAATAAAAGAATTAGAGATTTTAGGTTTTAGTAAGTGAGAGAGATTTATTTATTTTATATAAAATAATTATTTTCAAAGATTTTGACAGGAACTTTTCAAATTTTTTATAGGATATTTTTTTATCAAACCATTTTCAAATATTTTATAAGGTTAATAAACTAATTATATAAATTTTAAAAAGAATTATAAGGTTTTTTTACTAATGCAAGGGTGAAGAAATGTAGATTGTGGGGTATTTTTAAAAAAAATTAAAACATTTATAAAATTCATATAAAGTAATGCGTAATATTTTTTGTTCTTGTTTTTCCTCTACTTTACTTGTATACTTTCTTTTAAAATATTTGTTTATTATTGTTAAACATTTAAAACAGATTAAATCTAAGTCTTAAATACATAAAGATGTTCTTGGAACCAACATATAACTAATAATTTTCTTTCACATAAATAAAAATTACTTAAGTGCTTTTTGGTGTCTTGAAAATGCAATATATATATATTTCAAACACAATATTCACAATAATCATACTAGCAACAACAATTTCTAAATAAAATGCTAATTTTCTAATAAATATTCAAGAAATTCAAGATTATAAATACAATCAATTCTAATTTATTCTAGAATTTGTATTAATCAACCTCTAGCAATTATTACCCAATCACGATGTTAAGATTTTCATTCAAAATTAATCTAAAAATCATTCAATAAAAAATATTACATAAAAATCTCAACCTATCATAAGAAATACTACAATCTTAATTTTTAGAGATCAATCAATAAAGTTTGTTACCAAATTAAAGAGACTCGCTTGAAAGTCTCACAAGATTGAACGCTTATTTTATAAAAATTCTAAAGAATTTTAAGTGTTGGAAGAAAATAAAAGGATTAGAGATTATTGAATTTTAGTGCGTGGGGAGAAACTCATTTATTTTTATATAAAATAAATTGTCATTTTGTGGGTGAATACTCAATATACCAATTTGGGTGAATTGACCAAATACTTTATGTGAAATGGTATATAGATGTTATGTTGAATTGACCAAACATCAAAGTGATTATACGTCAAACAGGATTGGAAGTTGGTAGAATAATTTCAGTTAAATTCGTCAATTTCGAACATTTTGTGTAATTATATGGAAATATTTAAAACATGAGTACGGAACTTTAAAAAAAAGCATAATAACAGAATATTTTAAATAACTTGAACCTTTCCTTCATCACACGGGGATGTAGCTCAAATGGTAGAGCGCTCGCTTTGCATGCGAGAGGCACGGGGTTCGATCCCCCGCATCTCCATCTCGTTTTTATAATTCGGTCGAATTTTCTTTGGAGTTGGGTTACTTTGAATTCTTATTTTGAATTTGCATCTGTTTGACTTAGATGGTTCTGATGAATTGAAATTATTTTACCTTTTATAAATATTTTAATTTTAAATATAATAATTTATTTTATTTTTATAGGATGATAACACCATTTAATTATAATTTATAAAAATATAATTAATTAATAAAGTTGTTATTATATGTAAAATTTATGAATTTTATAAACAAAATTATATAAAATTTAAATTATTATAATAAAGTACAAGATTGAAAATAATTAAATTGATGAAAATAATTGTTTGGTGAAATTTTTAAATTCCACAAAGGAATTGAGGTGTGACAAGTATTATATTTATTTATATAATTAATTTTTGTACTACACCCTATAATAAACTCGTCACACCCAACTTTTTATATAACTCATTTCATTATTTTAAAATAATTAAATTTTTTATTTAAATTCAATTATAAAAGTGCATAAATATTAATACAAATTTACTTTTGTATTTTTTAAATAATAAAATGGACCAATTAAATTATCTCAAAATAGGAGGGGCCTCCCTTTCGATTCAAAATAACACATGGTGAGATGGAATATTGGGTAATATTCCTCCATTACACTGGTATTGTGTTTGGATAACATGACAGTGGGGCAATAGTCATGGCTGTGGAGCTACTTTTCACCATTTTGACCTCTTATAGGGGGCTTGATTTTACAACCTTTTGATTCCAAAAATTAATTGTAAAAATAATAAAGGATTAACCTCTTTACAATTTATTGTCTACTTTTATTTCATCGTCATTACAATTGAATCTAATTATATATTTTTTCATTGTTTTTAATCTTACCGTTATGATACTCAATTTCAACATTACGATAATTAATCTCATTGTCATTATTATTATTTTTAATTTCACTGCTCATTCAAAAAAGTCAAACCCATTTTAAAATATTTATTTCAAAACTCAAATATATAGTGATAAGCCCAAACCCAAAATAATCTAATTATATCTCAAATCTTAAGTTTAAAATAAAAATAATTAAAAGGATAATGATTTTTAACTCTCAAACTATATAGAAAAATCATTTTAACCCCTTTCATATTTTTAAGCTTTATTTAGCTTTTAATTTTTATCTTTTGTCAAATTGATTAATTTTGAATAGAAAAACTACCTTTTTTTGTTAACTTAATAAGGTTGAAGGTTTTATGCCGATCCATATGAATATCATGTCGAAATTAATTAAAATTTAAAATGAATTATAAAAAATTGTTTAAAATTATTTAAAATTATTAAAATTGAAAAAAATTATTAAAATTATAATTTTAACATCAATATTTATAATGGTGCTAAAATCAATATATTTTTCTTTTTCGACATCAACATGAAACCTCTGTACTTTTTCAATCTCTTTATCAAGCATTGCCATTTTTTTCACATCCTTTTAATTTCCTTATTACAAACCTAAAACCAAAATTGGTAGGAGACAAAAGAACCCTAATTGAAAAAAAATTGAATTAAACCTTATAAAGCCATCTCGGTCGGAAGGAAACCAAGTTAGAATGCCAATGAACTCGAGATGCTTGGGTAGATCAACCAAGCCTTAGCTATCGTCATTGTCAAGCTTCCCAAAATTTGAGGAAGAACCACCACCGTCATGAAAGATGGATTTATCATTGACTCTTTTGGTACCTGAAACGACAATGATACGACCTAGAAAATTGAAAGGAAATAACAGAAGGAAAAAGAAGAAGAGAGAATAAAGGAGAAGAAAATGATACTGGAATTCTGTTTACTGATCTGATAACCACCCTCCTTTACAGCTGAAAACTTAAAAGAAGGAGAAAACAGTTGTGGGAAAGTTAGTTACAATTGCCAGCTAAGGTCATTATCATAATGCATCGTTTCATTAAAGACTTAACTTAGGCACGCAACGCACCGTAAAACAAAAGCACACTGTTTTAAAATAGCAAAAAATCTTCTTCTAAAACGTGTTGTTTCATCCATTTTATTTCATTTTTCCTAATTTGAATTCTTCGCCGTAAAAAATATTGCCCTCCAGAAAAGATCATTGTCCTCAAGGATCAAAATGAGGAAAATTAGCTTGAAGCTGTTGCAGAGGTTCCCAAGTAGCATATTCAGGAAAAGTATCTACCCATTCCACCAAGATTTCAGTTGTTGCTTGGTTCCTTTTCTTCACCATCCTCCTCTCGAAGATTCTCACAGATTCTTTCATCATGGCTCCATGAACATCCACCAACCGCAATTGAGTCTAAGTTGGGGCTGCTCCTATAGGCTTCTTCAACTGAGACACATAAAAGGTAGAATGAATGTGCGACCTTAGGGGTAATTGCAATTTATAGCCACCTGTCCAACCTTCTCTACCACAGGGAAATGACCAAAATACTTAGAAGATAACTTCTGTTTAAAGACCCTTCTGACTGTTTGTTGCCTATATGGTTGCAATCGTAGGTAGACCAAATCTCTAACATGAAAACTTCTATCAGTTCTATGCTTGTCAACCAGTTGTTTCATGCAAGTCTAAGCCCTTTTCAAGAGGAACTGCAACATTTTCCAAACAGCTTCATGAGCCTGTAAGCTTTTGTCCAGTACTGCTATAGGTGACACTCCTGCTAAGTAAAGCATACGCTGTGGTGGGGGCTACCCATAAAGTGCTTTATAAGGGGTGAGCTAGATGGCTGATTGAAAGGAAGAGTTATACCACCACTCAGCAAGTGGTAACCAGCTTGACCAAGCAGTAGGCTTTTCTCCTATCATATACCTCAAGTAGTTTTCTAAGCATCGATTTAATACCTCTGTTTGTCCATCCGTTTGAGGGTGATAAGCTGTGGATAGGAGAAGCTTAGTACTAGCTCTTTTGAACAGTTCCTACCAAAAACCACTCACAAAGATATTTTCTTTGTCTGAGATGATAGAATCAGACATCCCATGTAATTTATATACATGGTTCAAGTACTCTTGAGCTACTTCCCTGGCAGTGAAAGGGTGAGACAGAGCCAAGAAATGACCATAGTTAGTCAAATGATCTACTAAAACTAAGATTGAGTCATTCCCTTTAGAGATTGGCAAACCTTCAATGAAGTCGAGATTGATAACAGACAGACCCTTTCTGGAACAGGCAGTGGTTGTAAAAGGCCTGGTGAAGCTACATTCTCACTCTTACATTTCTGACAAACAAGACATTCTTTAACCTAAGGTTTAACACCTGTTGTTAATCCCTTTCAATACACCAGACTAGCCAAACGCTTCCTAGAAGTATGTATCCCTGAATGTCCCCTATAGTATTGTCATGAAAATGCTAGAACATTTCTCTCCTCAAGTTCTCATCCTTCCCCACTACAAATTTTCCTTTCCTCCTCAAGAAGCACCTATCCCAAGAGTATTTCTAATGTTAGGGGCTTTGTTGTTGCACATCTTGAATGATGTGAGCCACTTTAACATCAGCTTGGTAGGATTGTTGCACCCTTATCAGACTGGAGATAAAAGAACTGCTAGATAGCTAAAACAACTATCCTTGCTCTAGTTGTGGTTGTCTGGAAAGGGCATCAGCCACTCTATTATTGATCTCGTTCCTATAGATGACCTCAAAGTCATATCCCAACATTTTGGCCACCCACCTTTGCTGGAAGAGAGTTATGACCACTTGATCATTCAAGAACCTTAGACTTTGGTAATCAATTCTGATCTTGAAGTGCCTTTCAACCAGGTAAGCATGCCATTTTCTAACCTCTAGAAGGACAACTAACATTTCCTTCTTATAAATGGAAAGTGATTGGTGCCTTACTCCCAAAGCTTTACTGAAAAAGGCCACTGGCCTACCCTGTTGCTGCAAAATTGCCCCAACCCCACAACCACTAGCATCTATGTCCACAATGAACTCCAACTGAAAGTTGGGCAACACCAACACTGGTGTTGAACATAAGGCCTCTTTTAAAGCCTCAAATACTGTAATAGTTTAGTTAGTCCAACCCCAACTATTCTTTTTCAGTAAGCCAGTCAAATTTTTAGCCAAAGATCCATATTTCTTTATAAACCTTTTGTAGTATCTTGAAAGACTAAGGAAATTCCTCAATTCCTTGACTAATTGTGGAGTAAGCCATTTGAAGATACTCAACTTTGGACTTATCCATAGAGACTGTCCCATTGTGTTTGCGATACCCTAGATACCCGATTTGTAAAGTGCTAAAAAAACACTTACTTCTTTTGACAAACAGTAGTTGGTTCCTCAAAATAAGAAAAATTCCTTCAAGTGTTTCAAGTGTTCTGTCCAAGTGTTCGAATACAATAGAATATCATAAAAAACAACACTAACCTCTTTAACAAGGGCTTGAAGACTGCGTTCATAAAGGAGTATTGGTGAGGCCAAAGGGCATCACCAGAAATTGATAATGTCTTTCATAGGTTTTGAAAGCTGTTTTGTGTATATCTGGCTCCCATATCTTGATCTGGTGATAACCACATCTTAAATCCAACTTGGAGAACACCTTAGCTCTCTCAACTCATCCATCAATTCTTTAATTATAGGGATTGGAAATTTATCTTTGATGGTAAGCTGGTTGAGTTGTTTATAATCAACACACAACATCTAACTTCTATTTTTTTTTTTACCATCACAATGGGGGAAGCAAATGAGTTATTACTATCCCTGATTATTTCATCTTAGAGCATCTCCTATATCAACTTCTCCATCTCCCCTTTTTGGATTACAAGATATCTATAGAGTCAAATTTTAACCACAACTTCCTCATCTTTCAAAGTTATTTTATGGTCTTGCATCCTAGAAGGTGACTGTCCCTTTGGTGATTGGAAGACATCAGCAAATTCATCTAACAAGCATTGAAGTTCTTGGTCATTAGAAGACACTTCTGCTGACAGAATAATTTAGGCAGAAGAACTCATCTTTAAAGCACAGGGCCTCAATTCCTGACTGATGGCCGCAAAACACTTGGGGGAAGAACCAACACTCTTTAGCTATTGAACCAGGGACAATTCCATGGATAGTGCAAGGTTCTCATTTAACCAAAATCTGCATGGTTAAGGAACCAAAATTCCAAATGATATCCCCTAGAACTAACAATCACTACACCCCCAGCATTATACCACACCCTCTGAGTGGAATCACCATAAAACCTGTATCAAACTGAGAGCCTTGGACCTCCAATCTGACACCCTTACACACCCACTGGTAAATAAACAACTAACATTTGCCACAGTAACCTTCAACTAATTTTTGTTGCAACACAGGAAGTGACAACCTGTGCACCAATTTGACATCAATAAAATTATGAGTACTGCTAAAGTTTACCAAGATGATAGCCCAAATAGAACCCAATCGAGCTGCTACTCTCATCATGTTATGGCCTTGTGAACTAGTTATGGCATGTAATGAGATAATAAGAGATTTAGGTGGGCTCTCCTTTAAAGCAGTCTCTTTTAATTGGTCAAAACACTCCTAAAATTGCTCCATCTCACAATTAGACATAGGCTCAAGCAAAAATTGATACAATTAAGACTTGACACACTTGTTTCCAACATGGTATTTGGCTAATCACCAAAAGTAAAGACCCTTTTGCTTACATTCAGCCATCTCAGTAGGTGAGATGTTCCTAGAGGTAGGCTTACTAGTAGGAACACTAGTCACATATGACATCTGGGAAGAAGGAACATATCTCATAGGTGTTGAGGAATGGCCTAATACAACAGAGGGACTAAAGAAGGATCTGGTTGGAGTTCTCAAGGGAATCAAGGTTCTCTTGGGAGAATGTGAGAGAATTCCTTCAACTTTCCTGGCCAATTGGAACCTTTCTACCAAGGATGATTGCTGAAATAACTCAAGGTATTGACCAATCTCAACCTTCAAGTTACTCATAAAAATACTAAGAAAATAAGGTTCAGAAAGATGTAATTGGATAAGTAGGCTAACAAAAACATGGCGATACTGTTCAACCATACCTTGTTACTTCAAAATAACTAATTCCTTCATTGGATCATAAAAGAAACTGGATTTAAACCTCTCCTGCAACCTTTGAGCATAGCATGGCCAAGTTAGCATATGTAGGCCACCATTCCTTTGGGATTAGAAATGGTGCTAGTCCAGAACTCGACCTTTCAAGTTCAACATTGCTGTATGGATCTTGGTTATCTCAGAGGTTCCCTTAGCTTCAAATAATTGTTCTAACTTAGCCCATTATCCTCTAAAATTAGTGCCATCGAATTTTAGGCACTTAAGTCTAAGTGGTTTGCTAGATATATCTGCAACAGTGGAATGAGCCTGCAAATGAACACTGCCTATATCAGTAGGTGGATAATACTTGCCCCAGCTGGAACTTGACCAGAGCTTGAAGTAACTGAGCCTTTAGGATCAAAACCAGGAGGTGCTCCCCCTAGAACTCTCTTCTTTTTTCCAGTAACCCCAGCGTTAGGTGGTCCAAAATATTGTTTGAGCAAAGATTGAAAATCCCCTTTGAATTATTCTTTGAACTCTTGAAGCTTGGTATCCATCTTAGTGTGCAATCGAACCAACTACTCTTGGATCTTGGAAATCTTCTGCTGCATCATACTGACTTCTTTCTGCAAACGTATGGAAACACCGTCACCAACCATAGATGGGATCGTAATAGCTCTGATACCTTTTATACGACCTGGAAAACTAAAAGGAAATAATAGAAGGAAAAAGAAAAATAGAGAATAGAGGAGAAGAAAAAGATAATGGAATTCTATTTATTAATTTGATAATCACCCATTTACAACTGAAAACTTAAAAGAAGGAGAAAATAATCATGGGAAAGTTAGTTACAATTGCCAGTTAAGGGCATTATCATAATGCACAGTTTCATTAAAAATTTAACCTAGGCATGCAACACACTGTTTCATTAAAACAAAAGCATACCATTTTAAAACCATGAACCTCAAAAATTTGCCAGCTCTAACATCAAAAGTACACTTTTTCGGATTAAGTTTCATATTGTGTGCTCGCAAAATAATGAATACTCTGAAAAATCTTGAACATGTCCCTTTAGAGTAGAACTTTTCACCAACATATCATCAACATAAAATTCAACACTTCGCCCAATATATTTTTTAAAAATTATGTTTACCAACTTTTGGTAAGTTGCAGTTGCGTTCTTCAATCCAAAGGGCATGACCTGGTAGCAGAATAAGTCTTCCTCGGTAACAAAAGATGTCTTGTCTTGGTCTTCTAGGGCCATAGATAATTGATTATAACCTAAGAATGCTTCCATAAAACTCATAAATTATGCCCCAAGGACGCATCAACCAGTCTATCAATCAAGGGTAAGGGAAAATTGTCTTTAGGGTAAGCTTTATTAAGGTTGGTGAAATCAATACACATTCTTCACTTTTCATTAACTTTTTTCACCATTACAATATACGAAACCCAATTTGCATATGCGTGCTCTCTGATAAATCCTTCTAATAGCTATTTCTCCACCTTTTGCCTTACTGCTTCTACAACCTGTTGAGTAAATGTTCTTTTCTTCTGTTTATCTAGTTTCACCTCAGGTAGTACATTTAACCTGTGAAAATTTATTTGAGGATCCACTCCAAGCTTATCTGTAGCCGACCATGTAAAAACATCATAATTTTCCCTCAGATACTCAACCAAATCCTTTTTTTCTTCCACTACCAGCACTGATGAAATTCTCACCACTTTATCGACATCATCATAAAATAACTTAAAAGTTTCCATAGCTTCTGTTGTCTCCTGCTTCTTAATTTTCTTCTCACTTTTTGCATCAAGATTATCCAAATCCAGCACTTGACTATTTGGTCTCATTTTCTACGAGCTCTGTCCTTGCTATATGTGATCGCGTTTTTGCTTGATCGATAACATATGACACTGCCTGGCTTTTCACTGATTAGATTGAATGAATACTACCTCTATACTTGTGAGAAATTTAATCTTCATGCAGAAAGTTGCAATCATTATCTTAGCCATCCTCATTATGTGACGCCTAAAAATGGCATTGTACGCCATTGGATGATCAACCATAAAAAACTAAACATACTCTGTCGTGGTGTGCTCGCCATCCCCCAAGGTCACAGGTAAAGTGATATAACCCTTTACCTCAATAGGATGGTTCACAAAACCATACAATGGGCTCGTCTTCTTTACTGCTTGTTCTTTCAATCTCATTTTCTGGTAAGCTTCTCAGGTTAACACTTCCACAACACTTCCACTATCCACTAATATTCTTTTATTTTCACTCCGAAACCTACAATATCGACTGACACAATCACCAGATTATTTCTATCCTCATTACAAACTAGCTTTTCATCTTCGTTACCAAATTCCACCGTTCATTCCTCCTATTGGCATAACCTTTTGGGTGAGGTAACTGACATAACACTTCTAAGATGAGCCTTCCCCTTGGTATTAGAGGTCGCCCAATCCTCACTTGTTCCAATTATCACATGAATAATTTCTCTCACTTTTTACTTACATTTAGCTTCGGTCATCAAACTCTGCCTTAGCTGACTATCATGCTGAGCTACAATATCCTTTAGGTCACCATTTCTGATTGCTTCTTCAATGACATCCTTCATAAAAGAACAATCATCAGTTTTATGGCCCCAATCTTTATGAAAAGCACATCTATCTCTTGAGTTCAACCTTCTTGCATTATGTCTCATAAGTGGAGGACTTGACAGAATGCCTAGACTCTTTACTTGAATGAGGATATATGCACGCGTAGCAGTTAAGGGAGTATATGTCTCAAACTTATCGTAAGAAGGATACCTTCTTTCGTGCTCAAGTTGAGACCTTTGAGACATCCTGGATGACTCATTCGGTGAGTGTCCCTTATACTGTTCCTCACTTTATATACACAGAGTCTGATAAGACGGACCTTGATGACTATGAGCTCCCTCTCTATTCTTTGGAACGTACCGCGAGCTGCTCTCTTAATCTCTTCTACTTCAGCAAATTTGTGAGCCCTCTTATATAAATCTGTCAAACTTTGTGGCATATTATCAGTGAATGAGTATGCACGTACTCATTCAAAACTCCCATAATAAAAGCATTAATATGATAAGAACTGGGTCGCATCATGTTTCGATACATCTCGACTACATCGGGATTGACCTAAACTCGAGGCGCCCAAGTGCAAAATGAGACGTTTAATTTTAGTTTGTTAATAAATTGAGTTCATCTTAGTTAATAACTCATCTTAGATTAATAGATGAGTTGCTGGTCATTAATACAACTCATCTTAGTTTTAATAATTGAGTTATTATTGAACTTCATTTAATAGATGCTTCTTAATTAATCTAATTCCTAGGATTATTTATTGATGCATGAGTTAAGTTCATTTAATTATGCTTCTTTAGTTAACTAGTTACTGAAATAATTGATGCATATGTTTTAGTTCATTTACTTAAGTTAAGTATTAATGTATGTTATGTTTAATAAGTGTTTACATGTGTTTAATAAGCTCATTTTAATGTTTTTATTGCAGGAGTCTTTTCAAGTCATAACCGTTACAATTCAAGGCTTTTACAAATTAAATAAAGTGGCTGTTCAAGTTATTTTCGGTTACAAAGTAAAGGGGCTGTTAGAAATGAGGTTTAACACATCATTTAAAAGAGTTTAAAGAGTGGATTATTGCTTCTTTAAATTCGGCAGCAAGCTTTTCAACTACCTATCATTTTTGCTGCTCCAAAAGAATTAATTCAAGCATTCAAAACACCATGAAAGTGTTGGTGACTATTTAGCTAACCAAAGGACATTTCAAGATTCACTTTTTAAGCATTCAAAGTCAATTATGCAGCTGAATTGAAGTGAATTAAATGGTGGAGTTATTTGGTTCAAGAATTCTAAGAGACTTTAGCTTTATTTAAGCTTTTAAAATGAATACTTGTGACCATTCAGCTAGCCTTTTTCTAGCCTTATAAATATGTGTGTAATCAGCCTTTTGAAGGGACTTTTACTTTTGGAAATTTGATAAAATTTTATGAACATCTTTTTCACGAGTAAGTTTACCTCCTCTCCTATTTCGTACAAGTCTTGTTTGACTTATCTAGTGCTGCTTGTGGCGTCTTTCCAACTTGTTTGGACTTATCACCAAACCCCTTTTGGTGTGGCATTCATTAACCTATCTTCATCCGACCACCTTAACTGTATAAGAACTGGGGTGACACTTTCGTATAGTGTTGAATCATTTTTGAGTTGAGTTCGATTTTTCCACATCCACCACCTATTCGACTTATCTATCCTTTCATTCCCAAAACCACTTTGTTAGCTTCCGCATATCATCACCAAACTTGTGATTTCAATGCCTGAACATTCTCCTCGTCGATGATCGATGCAAACACGTGAATCGACTTGACTCACCCGGGCTGAATAACATCATTTGGTATCAGAGCTAGTAAAACGAGGAGCACCAACATTCATGAAGAATCCGAAGTAGGTTCTTTTTAAAAAAATACGAGTATTAAAAAAAGTGACCTTTTTTGTAAGTTTATGTTCTCATTTCTTCTATTCTGTGTCCCGATCATCAAGATTAATTTTTCTACCCCCAATTCTTCAACCCCAAACGCTACACTCATAGCCAAAAATTTCTTTTGTTTAGCCTACCTTACACCAAACGCTTATCCTTTGTTAAACTCTTTGAAACTGACCCGAAGTAAGCAAATAGGTCTTTTGAGACAAAATACAAAATTGTGAGAGAGAGGTTGAGTGGAAAAAGGCAAGAGAGTGTGAGCTCAACAGAGTGTTCAAAAAAGCCTTTAAAAATGAGAGAAAACACGAGCAGAGTGAAAAATCAACTATTTTCCTTTTGAGTGAATTTGCGAGGTTTTTGTGGTGAGGTAATCATTTTCTGCTTTTGTTTTTAACATTTCTTCTTTTCAGTAAATAATCATGTCTCGAGATGAGTTTCCAGCATTTGAGTTTCAATACTTGTTGAAAGAAATAGAGAATATGCTTAACCGAAAGATTAAGCCCATTCAAGACAACTTTGAACCTCGAGCAAGCGCCCGATGGAAGTAAACTCCACCAAGTTGGAAAATGGAGTCACGACCATCACAAAGACACATTCCCGATGACTATTTGAGAAGATATTATTATCGGGACTCCTACTTAACAAAGCTTTTGAGGCAATGAGAAATAAATTTTGAGTCAGAAATCATTCGAGATGCCGAACGAGAAAGCACGAGTTATTATTCATATGCTTCAAAGACGTCACGTATGAAGAATCGTTTACGAAGAATTAATATTGATATCTATGAGAATATTTTCTCTTTCTCTGAGCCAAACTCTTATATTTTCAATTCCTATGTATCATTCACAAGTTGTAATCAAATCGAAAAAGAAAAAGAAAAAGAAGTTAAAAAAGAAACTGAAAAGGAAGAAAAAGAAAAAGAAGTTGAAAAAGAGACAAAATTTGAGAAAGAACATAAGAGTGAGATAAAGAAAGACAAGATTGAGGCCGAACGAAAGTGTGAGGAAAAAGAAAAAATTAAAAACGAAAACGAAATGAGAGGAACAGAGGCAAGTGAACAAGAAAAAGTGAGGAGTGTTTCAACTAACCCACATGAAATCTGTTCTTGTTCTGATCTTTCTTTTCAGGTTTCTGAAAGGCCGAGTGTCGAGTATCAACTTCAATACCTTCCTGATGAAAGACGCTTTCGCATGACCAAAAAAGGTAAGATTGAAGATGAAATTGAACCACACAAGCTCAAAGGTAAGGTAGGTAAGGAAATTCTAGCAACTGAGTCATGACAAACATGTTTGAAAGTTATCGATAACATTTTCGATGACTTAGTTTTTAAAAGATTCCCTTACTTGCATCCGATTAATTTTTATTCCTTGACTGTGGTTAATGAACTCATTCTAAAAGAAAGCACAACGAGTTTTTCTCTTGATTTGCATTGTGAAGAAAACTTTGTTGATGTTGTTCGGTCTGATTGACAAACCAAATATTTGATTCTGCATGATGACGATTTTTCACAAAAAGCGATTACAATTTTCGATTGTGATAATTATGTGCATCAATTACTGCCTTGTGAAAAATCCATGATTTGGTGCAAATCTATTTTTAAGAATGTAAAGAGTTTTGATTTTATGTATCTGTGTATGCAAAATTCCTTTTGTCTCGGCATGTTTGATTTACTAAAACCTTTGCTACACTTTGGCATAAGTAATCAAAATCATATTTTTAAACCCGTAATCTGTTTTGGTTCATGTTGTGGGAAAAACCAGCAACTTGAATTTCGTCCGAATAATTTCCATTTGTTTGATACTTGGTTTTTGAATAAGGTAACGAAATTTGCCAAAAAAAAATTCAATTTAAATTCGTTCCTTAATCCATTTCTGTGGTTGTATGTGAAGTTCACATTTTATTTCGACAAGGTTAACTCAACCATGAAGTTTCGACTACACTACCTTCTCGAGGAAAGAAGGTTTTTGTTGGCTAAGAGAGGTACTATCCAATACGATTGTTGGTCACTTGTTTCTAAAGGAGAGCAAGGTAAGATTCTGTTATTCCTCAAACCACTTCAATAAACTCGAATTGATGATTTTTCTCGCGACTTGAATTTTGAAAAGGTAAAGTACTTTGGTGGTGTTAATTGCCATTCTTTGATTGGTGAAAGAATGTTTGTTTTGAATGACGACATCAAGACTTTCGTTTTTGGAAAATGTGAAGCGTCTGTTGGAAAGTCCATGTTTAAACTTCCTTTCCCAAGATTTCTCCATGTTCCTAATTTTGATTGGAATGTGTGTTTTATGAATTGTTATGAGACGTTGATTTGTTTGAACCATGCCTAACTCAAGGTGTTTGAGTGATGCACTTTTGATTTCCAAGAATATATCTTCATAGTACTTTGTAGTTCTGGTTTGTTTCCATTAAAGAACATTTTGATTCATTATGAGAAGGTGAGATCAGTTTCTATTTTTGATCCTGGTATCGGTTTAAACATTCCAAGTTTGAATGGGTTGTCGAAAAGTTATTTTCTGTTCAAAATTCAAAGTGTCACTAATTTATTCTATTATTCTGTAGGTGACAATTTGAAATGGTATCCTACTTAAAAGGGAGGGTTCATAAACAAAGGTGTTTGTGACGATGAAAAATTTTTCGCGAGCAAATGGCCCGTTTTGAGGACAAATCATCTTCAAGAGGGAGGGTATGATGCGAACCCAGTCACATCATGTTTTGATACATCTCGATGACATCAGGATTGGCCTAAACTAAAGGGGCCGAAGTGCAAAATGAGATGTTCAATTTCAGTTTGTTAATAAATTGAGTTCATCTTAGTTAATGACTCATCTTAGATTAATAAATGAATTGCTGGTCATTAATACAACTCATCTTAGTTTTAAAAATTGAGTTATTATTGAACTTCATTTAATATATGCTTCTTAATTAATCTAGTTCCTAGGATTATTTATTGATGCATGAGTTAAGTTCATTTAATTATGCTTCTTTAATTAACTAGTTACTGAAATAATTGATGCATATGTTTTAGTTCATTTACTTAAGTTAAGTATTAATGTATGTTATGTTTAATAAGTGTTTACATGTGTTTAATAAGCTCATTTTAATGTTTTTATTGCAGGAGTCTTTTCAAGTCATAATCGTTACAATTCAAGGCTGTTACAAATTAAATAAAGTGGTTGTTCAAGTTATTTTTGGTTGCAAAGTAAAGAGGCTATTGCAAAGGAGGTTTAACACATCATTTAAAAGAGTTTAAAGAGTGGATTATTGCTTCTTTAAATTCGACAGCAAGCTTTTCAACTACCTACCATTTTTGCTGCTTCAAAAGAATTAATTCAAGAATTCAAAACACCATAAAGGTGTTGGTGACTATTCAGCTAACCAAAGGACATTTCAAGAGTCAGTTTTTAAGCATTCAAGGTTAATTATGCAGCTGAATTGAAGTGAATTAAAGGGTGGAGTTATTTGGCTCAAGAATTCCAAGAGACTTGAGCTTTATTTAAGCTTTTAAGATGAATACTCTTGACCATTCAGCTAGCCTTTTTCTAGCCTTATAAATACGTGTGTAATCAACCTTTTGAAGGGACTTTTACTTTTGGAACTTTGATAAAACTTTATGAACATTTTGTTCACGTGTAAGTTTACCTCCTCTCCTATTTCGTACAAGTCTTGTTCGACTTATCTAGCGCTGCTAATGGCATCTTCCCGACTTGTTTGAACTTATCACCAAACCCTTTTTGGTGTGGCGTTCATCAACCTATCTTCATCCGACAACCTTAACTGCATAATAACCGGGGTGACACTTTCGTATAGTGTTGAATCATTCTTGAGTTGAGTTCGATTTTTCCACATTCACCACCTATCCGACTTATCTATCCTTTATTTCTTTATAATTAAACCGAACCTACATATTTTTAAACCCTCAGTTCATTCCCAAAACCACTTTGTTAGCTTCCGCATATCATCACCAAACTTTCGATTTCAATGCCCGAACATTCTCTTCGTCAATGATCGATGAAAACACGTGAATCGACTCGACTCACTCAGGACGAATCACATCATAATTGCTCATTGGTCCTCCAGATTTTTTGTATTTAATATCACTACATGAAAACTTTTGATGTAATCCTGCAAACTCTCTCATTCCCTCTGCTTGACAGACATTAAACCCATAGGAGTACTCATTATTGTCCTAGATGCTTGAAACCTCCCCAAGAACATTTTTCCTAATTGTGAAAAACTTTGAATGGAACCCTACGGTAAAGATAAATACTAGTCTTTTGCACTTCCTTCAAGGGTCATTGAGAAGGCCTTATATTTCGCAGCATCAAGAGCTCCCAACACATTCATATAATCATTTACTGCATAAGATGTGCGTGAAGGTCGCTCCTACCTTCAAAAATTTCTTTTGGGACTTTAAAATCAGCTGGTAAACTTATAGTTGCTATCTCAGAAGCTAACAGTTTGTTAGAACAAAACAACCAATCTATATCCTAT
Source organism: Gossypium raimondii (assembly GCF_025698545.1). Classification (NCBI taxonomy): domain Eukaryota; kingdom Viridiplantae; phylum Streptophyta; class Magnoliopsida; order Malvales; family Malvaceae; genus Gossypium; species Gossypium raimondii. The sequence goes on along the minus strand of NC_068572.1, from coordinate 28,545,976 downwards.
AAGTCAGGATGCAAAGCTCGCACATCTCTACGTAAAACATTCATTTCATTCTACCACAATTTTACATGTAATCCAAGGCCTTCTTCATGCATGATGGTATTATCGCGGAGATCAGAATTGTTAAACTATACCTTTCTCCTCAACTTTTCATTATTCTTCAATAAATCTTACTGAAACATTTGTTGCTACTCGAACAGAACATTTTGCAAATTCATTTGCTCCATCATCAACCTCATTTGCTCCTGAAGAATAAAAAAATAGTTATGGGGATGCCTCCTGGTCTGAGGGAAGTGATAATTCCTAACCAGATGGGATATTCAAGTCCAAAGAATTTGAGGCTCCTGCATAAGTCGAATTACCCAAATTCTCCGGCCAATCGACAAACCAACCAACAAATAAATCAATCTCGTTAGGTTGATTACCGACGCCAAAAGCTCCAATCTCTACTGACAAAAAATTAATGGGAAAATTCTCATTTGGGTGAGCCATTTTGATTTTTCTTTTCAAACTGAAAATCTTTTTTGGTCGAAAATTTGTCCATGTTCACCATACCAAATTCTTGAGTGTTTTCCTCTATCTCTCTTGGATGGTGATGTTAGACTATTAATATGATTTGGGATTGTTCATTGATGTGACGTACTAGGTTGGTTCCATGCACATCAACACGTATCCTACCCTAAACTTAACATGTGTTTATGTAGTCTCATGAGTGACTTCGCAGGAGAACATAAGTACCCATCCTACGAGCTCGGTCTGCGAGGTCAATGTGTGAGATTGATAGAAATAGACCATCCAACCCAAACCCATTCGGGTTTTAGGCCAGTGATAACAAGTATCATAACAAGCCCTCCCTTCAAAGGCTATAATTGATCCTTCAAACTGAATTTGATGAAAAAATATCTAAATTTTTGTTTTGGAAAATTGAGGTTAGGGACTTTGCTCATCGAGTTTTGGACATTTATAAACATAAACTAAGGCTTGAATTTTAGCTTCTATCAGGTAAGTTACAAAATAGTTTTTCTTTTTTCCCTTTTAATATATACATTTAATAAAAAAATAAAATTTTCATAAATTTCAATATTTTTTGAATTTTTAATATATATTTTAAGTTTTATCATTTTTAATTATTTATTTTTGAATTTTTAAAATATTTTTATTTTTATGAAATTTTAATAAATTTAATAAGTTTGTAAAATTTGTTTTGAATTTATTTTATAATTTTGATTTAAGAAAATTTAATCAATTTCTAACGTGACATACATATGACTACCACGTGGATATCATGTTAGCAAAGTTAACAGGTGGTAACTTTTCCATCCAGATTTGAGCAATTTAACAAAAATCAAAAGTTAGAGGGTTAAATGAATCGAAATAAGCTTAAGTGATTTCTTTTTATATAGTTTGAGAGTCGAAAAGTCATTATGTTGAAATTAAACTTCATATCCAAATGCAATTTATAAAAATTAAAACCCAATTCGATATTAATTTAATAAAAATTAATATTTTTTGAAGTATAGGAATAGTCACTTAACTATTTAGTTCGTTCTATTTTGGTCACTCATTAATTCTTTTTTGTTTTAGTCACTCAACTTTTTAAAATTAAATATTTAGTCACTCTTGTCGTTAACTTAGTAACGAAAGTGTAACGTGGGCTTTTTTTCTATTGACCTAATAACAAATTTAGTGCTTCAATATTTATACATTCTTTCAATTTGATCTTAAATCTAAAAAAAATCAATAAAAAAGCTCAAAATTAACAAATTTATAAATTCAGAAAAATAGTTGGGTTGACGACACCAATTCAGACGACTTCACTATTTGCTAGAGATAGTACCAATTTTAGACTCTAGTGCTCTCGTGCAAATAGGTTAAGATAACTTGATGACTGATTTGAAAACGGTTATGCTTTAATCATTATTCTTTATACCATTGGAATGATTGTTTGCAAATGTGTTATTGACTTGAATTGGTATGAAATGACATGATTTGGAACTGGAAATCTTGGAAAATGTTATTAACTTGGTATTGTAAATGTTCCTTCATATCTTGTTCCACAAGATTGGTTGTGTTTGTGTTTGTTTTACCAGGATTACTTTTGTTTCTAGAATTTTTGAACCCACAATCCCTAATAAGATGTCTTTTTTTTTTCCACAATGGAAACACATTTTATCAATTTTTCTATTCTTGGTCCGGTTGAATTCTTTTTTCTCAATTCGAGGCCTCTTTTAACCCTTCCCGTAAACTCTTTTCTTGGATAAGGTTAACACTTGAACTAAGAATGAGTGCATCATGAATAACCTTAATTCATAAATGATTTTGGAGAATCTCGTATCTTCTTCTTGTATTCGTTCTAAGAGGGTGGTGGATAAAATTGCACCAACTTGAAGTGAATCAGGAATCTTGGTTTCTAGTTCACTTAGTCTCAAAACTAGAATTTGTAACTCATGCACTTGATCCGCAATAGGCTTAGTATCAATGATGGTAAATTCAAAATATTTTGATTCTAAAAACTTATATGTGTCTTTCTTCTAGTTTATATATGAATTCCCAAGTGTTGTAACGACCCAATAGTCAGGAGTGACAGAAAGTGAGGCTCAAGACTCCATTCCAGTAAAATGAACCCGTAGTATATTTTTTAAATATTTACGAAGTTAGTTTAGTAGCGAATTAGATCTTGGTTAAGTAATTTTTGTGAAATTAAGGGCTATTAAGGTATAAGGACTAAATCGCGTAAGGGTTAAAAATTTAATTATAGATTGAAATTAATTAAAGGGACTAAATAAGAAAATATACCTTTGTTTCCTTTTAATGGACAATAACAGCCCATTTTTTAGTAGTGTCAGAAACAGTGGTTTCGGGGCCATAAAGTCTGACGAGCAAGTTCATAAATATTTTTTTAATATTTACAAGTCAAATACGGTTTTTAAAAGGTTTTTGATATGGTAATTTATGCTATTCAAATGATTAATTAACTTCAAGTGGTAAGACCCTAAAGTTAAGTGGTTTTAGAAAATGAGGTATTGGGACCTTGTTTCTATAAACTGAGCCGCAAATGTTTTCATAAATATTTAAGGAGTAATATTAAGGCTGTATTAAAGTTTTGTTAAGAAATTTTAATGTTTAGATAATTAATTAATTAAAAGGACTAAATTGTAAATGATGTAAAATTTGATCACTATTAGATTTAAGTGATTAAATGGCTTAATGAATAAAGGTAAAGGGACTTAAATGGTAATTAAACCATTTAAGGAGTTAGTGGACAAATATGTACATGAATTTGGTGTTTTATTTAATTATTAACCAAGGTTAAAAATGGTAATTTGATAAATTAAATTAAATTAAATATAAAAAAGGGCTTAATTATTATCATCTCTTTGGTTTCTTCTCCAACACAACCGAACATCCATGGAAAATTAAGCTAAGTTCAGGCATGGTGATTTCTTTATGCATTGTAAGTAATTCTTACCCGTTTTTAATAATTTTTATGTTTTTGAGATCATTGCAACTAGGTCCAGCTAGCTCGTACCTTCGTTTTTGAAACTGTTAAAAATTTTAAATGTTTTCATTGATGAATATTTGTGATTTTAGATGTTAAATGATGGATTTAAAAAGCTGGTTGGTATTTAAAAGTATTTTGTTAAGTGGTTTTTGATGAATTTGTCGATTAGGGAATAAATTGTTAAAATAGAAATAGTTCAAAGACTTGATGTGAAATTATTGCAAAAATAGGCTGAAATGGATGCTATTAATATTCGGTTGGCATGATTTTTGTAATAAAAATGGTTAATTTGCATGTTTTAGGCTCAGAGACTAAATTGAATAAAAGTAAAATGTTAGGGGTAATTTTGTAAAAATGTAAAATAAATAAATTGCATAAAATAAATTTTTTTACTATCTAAATTAATAAATTGAATGAATTTATTAATTTAGATAAAGATCAGTGAAAAATCGAGGAGAATAGAGAAATTACAAATAGCCCTTATACTTCGACACTTTTGCAATTTAGTCAGGTAAGTTTGTATAAACTATAATCACTTAAATGTTGATTAGGTAGAATGTTTAATTTGTTTCTCTAATGTAAATGATTCAATATATATAATGTTATTATGCAATTTATCATATAAAGAAACGATGAAAATCCAACGACATTTGGACGATTATTGAGCCCCGTTTGAACCTTAGGAATATGTAGGATACAAATGACATGTCATTAGGGTTTTCATGTTACAGGTGCTGGTCCTGAATGTCCTATTGATGGCTGAGTTGACATTTTTTGTGGATACTCATCAACTTATGTGAGCAACATCGTGTAGCTTACATTTTGACCATCAGCTTGTGTGACTGGACCTAGGTTACCATGTTTCGGGTGTTGGTCCTGAATGTCCTACCGATGGCTAAGTTTCAGCATTTGTTTCGGATACTCGTCAGCTTGTGTGAGCAACATCGTATAGCTACATTCCGACCATCGGCTTGTATGAGTAGACCCATTTATGGCTTGAGTTAGCAATGATGAAAAGGAATGGTTTCGACCATATGTTAGCACACTTTGTGTGAGCTTTCCCGTGTTTCTGATATTATTCGAAGTGGTTCAACGGGCATGAAAAGGGAAGAAATGGTAAGCATTCAAATGACTTATATCATGAAAACTATGAAAAAGAATGAAAAGGGAATGTTAAATGAAAGTATGTCTATGTTCATGAAATTGATGATTTCAAGTGAGGTTATTCATGTTTAATGACTTATCTTATGCTAATTCAAGTGAATTATGAATTGATACACTAACATGTGTTATTGATAATGCTTAGGCTTGTGCCAAGCTATTGGTTGGATCGTATTATGTCTACTTTTAAAGTTATGCATTGAAATGGTAAGTGTCCAAATGGAAATATGCTTATGTTCATGAAATGGTGGTAAGAGTCAAAGTATGTATTATCTAATAAAATGGTTTGTCATGTGAGTGATGTTTATGCATATGACTTGTATTATGCAAATGAAACAGGTAAGAAAAGATAATGAAATGATAAGTTTAGAGTTGAGATGTAATATGATGAAAAAGGAATTGATGAGTTGAATGATGTACTTATATGTGAGAAATTTACTTATGCTATGGATGAATTTACCTAGTTCATTAAAAATATACTAATTAGTGAATTGATGTTGTTACTTAAGTTTATGCTAAGTAAATGAAATGGTAAGAAAGTAAATAGAGTGGTTCATAATATTATGAAAAGGTTAATGATTGAGTAATATGTTTTATAAATCCTATTATGTTAGGAATGAAAATATATGTGATATTGATGAACTTACTCATTTATGAGTTGATGGTTATAAAGTTTGATAAACTTTGTGAAATTGGTATAAGTTTATAATTACCCTATAAAGTTCATTATTAAAATGAAATGTTATGTTTAAATCTTATACGAGCTTACTAAGCATTCATTGTTTACGTAGTTATTTTCCTTTACTTTATAGATTATCGGAAGCTTGATTAGTTTGGAAACTCGTCGGAGATCTATCACACTATCCAACGATTATATTGGTAGATTTTGATGTCTTGATCAAGGTTATAATGGCATGTATAGGTAGACTTGTGGTTTATGTTAGTTGATGAGTTTGGCATGTATATGTCATTTTGGTTAATGTAACCTTGGTACTTTTGATGTCTTATTGATGTGTGTTATTTTTACAATATATTAATGCATATTTGAATGGCTAAAATGGTAGGTAATGAATTGCCCTCAACATGGTCAAGTTATGGTATGCTTTGGAAAGGTTTTGAATAGATGTGCATGATTGAAATATGGTATATATATATGTTGGTTGTTGGAACCATTTGTAAATGGCTAGATTTGTGTCATTTAGATGGTTTTGATGCATGTGAGAAATGATCCAAACGGTAAGGTTATTTTGATATGGCATGAATCTAATATGGTATGGTTGATATGTGTCAATTGTGATATGTTTCGGTATGGAAACAAGTTAGTTGATAAATGGATAAATATTCACATGTTTAGGTATGTTTGAAGTATGTGTTTGAGGTGTCTATATGGCATATTTGTTGTATGGATTATTAGCCTATTGTATGGACCTTTTTATGCAGGTTTTGAGCATGTTTAGAAGCCTTGATCATGTGTGCAAAAGTACTTAGGCTTATGCTTGAGAAGGATGAAGGAAATGGCTTGATTTGGGCCAATTTCTTGTCTACAAGGCCGTGTGACCCCTACAGTGTGAATTTTTTTAACTTTTTCCTCAATCTTTCAAATGTTCCTGATTTAGTCCTGAATCGTTTTTAAAGCCTTTCTATGTCCTCAAGGGGTCAAATAAGGGACGATTTGCACGTTTTTGAATGGATTATGATATGATTTATGAAATGTTTAGAAACGAATGATTATAAGTTACATTTTTACGGATGCAGGTTAGGGGTGTTGCAGTCATAATGAAACATTTATGATATGTATATATAATATATATTTATATTAACTTAATATATATAAGTTATAATAATATATGTTATAATAATAAAATTTAAAACAAAATAAAAGAAACATAATTGATAGTGGAATGAAAGAGAATTTCATTCTCGTTTACATGCATCCGAAACAAAAGAAAGAAGAAAGAAAGAACGTAGCAAGGGTGACACACGGTTTAAAGTTCAAAACCAAAATTGTTTAGTGCAATTTAGTCTTTTTCTTGTAATTTTTACGTTTTTGGAATTTCGGTACTTAGAGCTACCCGACCCATGTTTTAATTGTTAGTATTTTTTAAGATTTTAGATGTTGCCATTGTTGAATAGTTTAAGTACTAGGGGTTAAATTGATAGATTTTTAATTTAGAAGTGAAAAAAGACTAAATTGTAAAATAAATTGTTAATTTTGAGCAATAGGGACTAAATTATGAAAAAATTGAAATTAAGGGTATAATTGAAAATAGAGAGCTAAAATTTAGCTTAGGGTGAAATTAGTATAAAAATCGAGGTTAAATATGGAGATTAAAATTAGTGTTGATTTAGGGACTAATTCGGGGATTAAGTAAAATATGGTAGAAAAATTTAAATCCTTGTGAATTGAGTTGTGTATTATTAATTGATTGTAATTATTTTATTTCGTAGCTAATGTCATACCAGAATTCTCGAGTAAAAAGGGGAAGGATAAATTTGACATCTAATAGCTCGGAATTCACGGTTTGTGTTTCTATAATCCAAACTCTTGTAAATTGTTGCATTTTGAACTATTATGCATGGTAAGACATTAGGTTAGTAGTTTTTTTAAAATTTGGGATGAAACGGATTGAATTGAATTGATGAAAGTTTATAAGGATTCAATGTGTATATTGAGAAAAGTATGTATTTGTATATATGATGAATTTAATATATGTTTTGAGATTTGTGATTGTTAATGAATTGAATAAAATGTCTATATGTTACAAATGTATATATATATATGGAAATGAGACATTGGTTATATAGAAATGCGAAATGAAACCCTATTAACTATTCGGGCTAAGTCGGATATAGATGACATGCCATAGGATAGGAAGAGTTCAGAGATTTCTTCGACCTCGAGTCTATAACACCCCAAAATCGGCCCAAACGTTATGGCCGGATCTAGCGAGGTCACATGATAGGGTGTTTAAAAACTATGTCGTCGCGTTAAAACCATTTCTATTGAATTCCTTATCTTAATATCTTATTAGTTCCAAAATTGTGTTGCTCATTTAATCGATAGTTTCAAAACATTATTCGTTTGCGAAAGCTTTTAAAATAGATTAAACAATCGTGCGTTTAGGAAAAAACATTTGTTTCTTTTGAAAACCGAGGTTTCCTACTACTAGCAGTTGTAATCCACAAGGTAAAGATAATTAAAACCTAAAACCAAAGTCCGAAAGTCCAATTACAACCCAAAAACTTAGCCAGTAAAAATAGAATAGAAATAAAACCAATTATCGTAAATATGGGTTAAAAACCATGAAAGTCCAAAACCGTGGTCACCGCTGAGTCCTCCGCCGCACCGATCCATCTAGATCTGGGGATTACCTGTGCACATTTAAACAAAATGGGTGATTTTACGAAAAATCAGTGTGTAATCCCATAGAAAACAAACAATAGCAAATCACAGAGCACAGTTAAAGCAGTCCTAGGCCTAAGCTATTTTTCAAGATGTCGATGCAGTTTGGGCTTTAGCCCATCTCGATCTTGATATCAAATATGCAGTAGGGCCTTAGCCCATCACAGTATCAGTAGTAGTCATGCAGTATTCAGTAAAAAAGTCCTACCCAACCAGCCTCTACACACCATCTCCGTCCAACCCTACACTCCATGTGGGGATCAAATCAACCCACCCATCCCTACACTCCAGGTAGTACCGAATGCGGCACAAAACAGTAATTTGTAGCTGAGCTGCCAGTATGTTAGACTTAAGAGCCTTTCAGTACACTTCTTCCAAATATAATTAACCCAACCCCATGCAATGCAACATACAAGTCATGACATGGTATCTCAAGACATCAGTACATATAACCAGTTCAGTATACAAGCATTCTATCATCATGATCAACACATATATAAATCAAATAGTCAGTTCATACAATTAGGGGTCTAAGTGATGCTTACCGACCTTACAGTAGGTTCACAGTCGACTTGGCGACCCGTGCAACCTTAGCAATCAATTCAGTGAAAATGGGCTCACACGGCCATGTGGTCTGCTCGTGTGGGCCCACACGCCGTTGTGGCCCACTCGGCCCAAATTGGCCTTGGCCACATGGTCCATTTAATGTAACCCGTGCTAGCTAAATATTCAAATATGTTTTTACTATTTACTTATATGTTCCTTCAAAAGTGTCTACTTGAGTCACTATTACTAAATTATTTATATCTTGAGCTACAGAATTCCAAATTAAGATTCGCTTAATGACTTTGAAACTAGACTCAAACAATTTTCTATCATAAAATTTTCAAAATTTTTGGTTCAGCCAATAAGTATAGTAAAATCTTCAAACTTACCCTTGTTCTGTTGTCTGACAGCTTAGACCTTTCTTTGCTAAAAATTAATTATCTATCAATAGAAAATTTGGATGATGTTTCCATTTATTTCTATTGAAAATAGACTAATTAATAATTTAAACATGTAAATTTTAACACCCAATTATTTTTCTCGAATTTTTGATGATTTTCCAAAGTAAAAATAGGGGAACCCGAATTCATTCTGACCTTGTATCACAAGATTTATTATATTTCACGTTTTACAATTCCATTACTTACATCGTTTCTTCTATGAGAAACTAGACTCAATAAGATTTAATTCCATTTTTTTTTCATTCTCTAATTTGATTTCCAAAATTTATGGTGATTTTTTAAAGTTAACCTATTGCTACTGTCCAAACAGCAAGCAATTTCAGCTTTTCGTCGAATCCCATTTTTTGCATTTCGGGTACACACCTGGTTTTGTTTGATGCTAAAACAGTCCCCAAGCACTCCAAAGCCTATAATTGAGCAAATAACACTAATTTAATCTCACATAACATGATCCCAAATCAAACTCATATCGAGGTTTTTACCCATAAACGACTAAACTTTACCTTCAACCGATAAACAGTAATTCCCACACAAACTACGACTTCGATTGGTGATTACGAGCCCTTGAATCCTCCCCTAATTGGTATAAATGAAACACTTCAGAAGAAAGTTAACAAACAGAGACAAATCACTTATCTAAAACTTACCGAACGATTACAGACAAACGTGGAGCGACACGAGGCAGAGTGGGAAAAGAAAAATCAAGAAGATGAAGGGTGAAAGAGAGCAGAAATTCGGCAACAATGAAGAGAAAAACGGTAAGAGGGAGGAGGGATTTTGGGGAAAGTAAAAAAGAAAAAAAATAGCAAAAAGATGAACAGAATATTTGATAACCACCCCAATCCCTTATTTCTCTCCATCAATCTCCCCACTAAATCCACTACTCATATTTTTAGTCCATCTCAAACTCTCTTGGACGCACGAGCAAAAATAATGCCTATGCCAAGATTCGAACACAGGACCTCCTTCACACCAACACTCTACTTATCCACCCAACCAGCAGGCCCATTCTGTTAATTATTTTTCAACTTTTACTTAAAAGCCTACTGACCAAAGATAAATACCAAAATTTGCCCAAGTCCTAGCTTGAACTTGGGACCTCCCAAACACACCCAGAACACATAACCACTAAAACCAATAGATATTTTGTGTCACATATTCACAATACCCAAAATTAAAATTTTGGTGCGTTACAGAGTCAATGAGGCACTAGGTGCCCATTTACTTTGGTTTAACCGATGAGACACTAGGTGTCAACTTATATAGCGCTGGGCGCAGTTATTATCCGATGAAGCATTGGGTGCCAAACTGGTGTGTTGGTTGGATCCGTGTATCTGTCCGAGTCTGAGTTATGTTAATAGGGAAAATATAAATGATAAAATCGATGTGCTCGATATTGAAATGTCAATGGATGAAAATGGAAACAAGATATGAAAAGGATTATGAAATAATGAAATTGGATGTGCATATTGAAACAAAATTGTGAATTGAAAATAGATATGAATCATGCCATTGCATGAGTTGAATCATCAAATGTTATATAAAATGTCAATGTTAATAAAGAAGGAGCAAATTTGCATTATTGATTTGATACATATGTTTATAGCATTACTTGTTACATTTCTTATATTTTAACTATTTATATCAAGTTTAAATTGTTCGGATTATAAAAATACCACTGAGTTATACTCAGCATGCGATTTTGTTTTCCATGCATAGGTTAGGTACTTTTCAAAATATTGTTAACTAAGCATCCAACCTCAATCCTAATATAAAGTGTGGTGATGTTTTATTTTATAATGGCATGTACCTAGGAAGTATTTTGTTTGATGTTGTTGATATTTGATAATATTTTGGTTTTTAAGTGAAATGGTGGTCATTTGTATATATGGTGGTGATTGAAGTTGTGTTTTGGTATGTTGCATAGTATAATGTGTTGGTATGTCTTTTAGCTTAAAGCTTGATAGCCTAAGTAGCTAAAAGTTAGTTCTGTATTGGTAAAGTTGATATGAATGATAGTTTTGAATGGTTGATATCTTGTTGATTAGTTTGAAGATATAAAATGTGGTACCAATGAAGGTATATTGGTTAGGCAGTTAAGATGATTTTTTTAGCATATTTTGAGCATGTTTAATTGTGTTTTGAATAGGTTAAATTGTTGGTAATTGAGTTGCTTAGAGCCCAAGTAAGTAGGAAATGGTAAACTTGAGTTTTAAGGTACATTTAGGTGCACATGACCTGAGACACGGTCTATCACAAGGCTGTGTGACACATACGGGCAAAACATACGGGCGTGTGCCCTGAGCATGTTGAAAAATAGAATAAGTGTAGTTTTTACACTGGTTAACACACGGCTTGGGACACGACCGTGTGACCCAAGTCAGTGAGTTACACGGGCAGAAACAAGGGCTGGGACACGGCCGTATGTCCTAACTTTGAGAGTCACACGGTCTGGGGCATTTCACATGGCCTGGCCACACGGCCGTGTGTCCCCTGTTTTAAATTATTTTTAAAAATGGCCTTAAACTTTCAGAATTGTTCCAAATTAGTCCCTGCCTATTTTTAGACTATTTTTAGGGTCCTGTAGACTCGTAATAGGGTTGTAAGAGTAACTTTTACTCTGAATTGGAATGAATTAACAAACCTGAATTAGGTGAAGCAGGTCATTCTACTAATATCATCGAAGGTAGTAATTGTTAGAGTATAGACCAATACTCTGATGCTAATAATTGGAATAGTCTTGTTATGTATCCAACTTCTAGCTTTCAAGAGAGGACAAATAGTGATAAGAGTGTAGATAGTGGAAGACCAAGTTTAGCATTATATAGTATGATTCGTGATTAGATCGAATAAGACACTATTACATAACTATTAAATTATATATATTGCCCTTGTATGATATAATATTAATAGTTAGCTTCCACCTTCGATTTTAAAGGAATTGAATGTTCTGGTTGGTTAGTAATGCCTATGACCCTAATCTAATGACGAAGAGGGGTTAGGGGTGTTACAAGTGTGGTTCAAATTTCCTTTGGAGGAGTTATGTTTTTGTGTAGATGATAAAGACTATTTATGAAAGATTTCAATATGTAACCATGACAAATGCACTCATCCTCTCGGTGTTTTCTTCTTTAACCTCCTCAAAATCTATAGGTGTTGCTTTCGGTAATTGTTGCAGGTTTAGATAAGGATGTAAAAAATCTTCATTGCGGCCAACATAAACATCATTTTATCTTTCCATATTGTGTAGTTGATTTCATTGAACCTATCCTTCCTGATCATGTCTTGATAGATTTTTAAACTCAAAGTTAATTTAGACTTCATAATTGTAGAAGGAGAAAACAAATTTAAAGCCTTAAGAATGTTAGAAAAATTGTAATATAACAAAGAAATAGACCTAAAGCATGATTAACTGTCCTTAAGGCTTTAATTTTTCCTTTACGATACAACAAGTCTCAAAACAAAAAAAACTAGAATAGTGAAAATAGAATTATTGAGTTTTATATATAGGCATTGTAACACCCCTTCCCCGGCTTGACCAACAGGCCTTGGGTACTGGATATTACAACGACCCAAATTATCATAACAAATTACTTAGAGTTGTTATCTCGAATGGGTTGACTATGTAATTTTTACAATTTAAGATGACATCTATAATTCATGCCATTAAAGAATTGGGTCTCTACATATTTGTTAATTCACCTAATCTAATAGTATTTACAACTCTAACAGAGTTTAATAAAGACTCCTTCCAAGTCAATTCCCTCAGGCATGGCTTATAAGGGAGCCCCTTTATAATCTAGATTGATACTCACACGTCCCCAGATCTGGTGTTGTCTGACTTGGGCCTTTACTCGATTCTCGTATTAAAGTTTTATCCTGCAATAAGCGAACAACTTATAAGTTCAAATAAACTTAGTGGGAGATTATGCAATACATTCTAAAACAAAATACAGGACTTCCAGAACGAAGTCTTAAGGAGGGATTTAAACTCCTTGATCATCGTGGATGTTCGCAGATTCTAATGAAGTGGCTAAAATCTTCCCCTCTTTCTGTAGCTTACTGTTGGTGGACTTATCCTCTATCTGAGACATACGTATGAACTTTACGGTGACAACCCTCCATATTTAGGCTTGATTCTCATTTGACATTCTCGATTTTGACTACATCGTTAAACCATCCACGGGGTTTTCCTATCATCAAGGTGACTTCACACTTAACTATTTTGTCCAGGCTACTGTTTTTCTCGTTCCCAGTTGTCCATCGATTGATGGGAACGCTTAATCTCTTACATATCCATATTCTCTGTTGCCTTTCGGCAACATTCCACCCCTATAGTCTTTAGCAGACTTACCAGGTGCTAGATGCCCCTTCTTACTCGTGGATCCTCAGTTTTAAGTTCCGCTCAAACATTACAAGGTCATCATCAATCCTGACTTATTAGCCGAACCTAAGAACTCATACTTGAGTTTTCAAGCACACCATCTCCATCAACCCTGCTATTCTCTGCTTGAGTTATACCTAAAATTTCTTTTCCTTATTCAGATAGCTTGCAGGTTCCTTGTGTTAGAGTATGCCCAAAGACTAATCATTAGATGGTTGTAATTACATTCTCATTTTACCTCGTTATTAATATAAGGCATTGCCATTATTATTTCAGTTTCTTTTTCTATGTATATATAAAATAAACTGATTAATAATAAAGTCTTGAGAATAATATTATTATTCTTAAAAAGGTCTTTAGTCGAGTATTATTATGGGCTTGAACAATAATAATGCATTGAGACTAATGTGTAGCTGATTAATGGCAAAGTGTTGTCATTCACATAAGGATGTCAAAATGAATACACGAGTATGTGTTAAAGAACAATATATTGGACTAACCCACAATGAGTATGTTTCTTGGATTATTATGTAATAGTCACAACTATTCCTCATAGTGATAATTATGTATATGATCCTCATATTTGAGATCATCATTATCCCAACATTGTGAGTTGTATATTTTGATATAGTCAAACGTCTACCATAACAGGTTGTACTATAAATACTAATGTTGGATATACCATAATGTATGTAGTAGGATATGATTGATCAAGATAGGAGTTATCCCTCCTACATAATTGGAGTAATATCTTAGGCCACTTGATGAAGTAAGACTAGAAATGCATGGCCATGTTCAAATAAGTTGATATGAGATATCACACTTATTTGTTTAACATAACCTACTTAGAATATCAAGAAATATGATATTGGACTATACAAATGTGACTATACCATGACTTGTGTCCAGTTTAGATATAAAGGATAAAAGAATATGGTACATGAAAAATTTTATCATAGAATGGTTATGTCGAATCACGACTTCTTGTAACTTGGGTAGCAATGATGCATTGCTAGATGCCACTCATTACTTGTAACATTAGAAATTTTATAATATTACTACCAACATTACAAGAACCTACAGGGTCACACCTTATGGTTAAAGCAAATAGACTTCATGCCAATAGAATGGGTGTATACCTTCCTACATACAACTATGGTGGATTTTTATCATTGGAAGATGAGTATTATATGGCGGATAGTTTTGCCTGGTGGACAGTATCACCCATGGGATAACATCGCTTAGAGAACAGTATCGCCTGGCGAACAATGTTACCTGGGAGATATGATTCGCAACTTCTTTCCAGAGTTAATATTTGTGGAAGTTAGTATTCTTTTGGAAAGAATATAATTTCAATATCTTCCACGATTTTCTCTAAAAAGTAAAAGGGAATTATTCCGTATTTAATATACATGATATAATTAAAAGGAATCAGATTATGAAGGTGTGAGTAAGAAAATCAAACTAGGTCTAGTAGCCAAAAGTTTGTATACTCTCTAAAAAAAGTTCAAAAGAGTTTTCTGTTCGTGATTGGCTGGGTGGACTATGTAGAGGCCAAGACACTTTGTTGTCGCTAGGATTGACATCGTGTAAAGGATTTCAACCAACAACATTATTTGTCATTTTCAGTTTTAAAAGGTATATCATTAACCCTATTTCAACTCGATTCGTTCCTCATACATGGATCCGTGGTTGACGATCACTGGAATAATTTTTCTACTGTGCCACGGGGCATACCGACGATCCAATACCTTGTCCTAACAAACCTTTACACATTGCCATTGCTGAAGTTTGACCTTGCACACCCTAATTCCCATATTTAATGCCCTAGCAGACTACTCCGTGTTTAATGTTCCGTTGGACTATCTATGATGTCATAATGTCTTTTAGCTATGGTCTTACACAATTTAACCTGTATTTACCATCCTGACGGATCATCAAAGGATGCCATAGTGTCTCCCAGCTATGGTCTTAGTCCTTTTTACCATGATTCCATAGTGTCTTTTAGCTATAGTCTTACTCATTTATGTCATGATGCCATAGCGTCTTTCAGCTATGGTCTTAATCATTCTAGTCCTGATGTCATAGCATCTTTTAGCTATGGTCTTACTCATTTTAGGTGTATAGCCTCCAATCGGTCTCATGGCCTAGCCATGATATTGATTTACTATTCCCATTGCAATCCAACCGTTCCTTCGTTTGTCATTCTATACCTTGATGCTAGAACACCATAGTGTCTATCAGCCTCAGAGCTTCACTCATCACGAGTGCACATAGTATCACCGTATGGCGGTATCTAATAGAATCACCTGTTTTTTCCTTCTTAACTTCATCTAATCCGGACGGAGACCCTTTACCAAAGTTCATATGCAGTACATGAAATTTAATAATGGAACATTATGGATCATGCATACTGAACTAACAAGGCGGATGCTCATAAACTCATGCAGACTTCCAACATACTTGGTGTTTCTGAGTTGGAGTGTAGAAACTCACCTTGCTTTCTTGCCTTCTTAACTTAGCTTCTTCAATTACCAATGCCTCATTCATCCTTGCAGCTAAGCATCAGTTAATCTAAATGTGTTCAACCCTTAAGACCCAGATTTCACAATTACCAGAAAGTTTGAGTTTTCTTACTCTACTTATTTTCTTCAATCTACAAGTTCAGGGGGTTAAAAAAACTTACCAGCTCTCAATCTTTCTACTTCTAGACTCAAATCCGCACGATGGTTGCAACATGCAGAACTTCTTTCAACTATATCCTCTTCTTCTTTAAGGCAACTGAAGAAGACGATGCTTAGATAAAAAGTTTTGAGAAACAAAATTAAGAGGAACTTTGTTCCCGCACATACCTATATATATACTCCTTTGGCACGATCTCCACTGACTATTGCCGCCACTTGATCCTAATTATTATGTCTCCCACTTTGGAGCCAGCTAGTCATATCCTAACCGAACTAGGGTTGTGGTACAACTATTTGAATTTTGACCAATAAAATTTTCTATTCTCCCATCAGACCCAACAATTTACTATTCTTTTCAATTAAATCCTAACTCTCTAAAATCTCGAGTCAATTTAGGTAACCGGGTGGTACAGACACATTATGTTTTTCATCAAAGAATATGTCACTTAGTACGTAACTTTGTCACAAGTTACATTTTTCCACAGCATTACAACTTTCCAGGAAAGATATATTTATTCATTAAAAGTCTTTTTTGAAATTTATAATTATTCAAATAAATTTGTTTATATGCAAATAAAAAATAATTATTATTTAAAAATTATTTACACCACCGAATATAAATCTAAGTACCTATCTTTTGACATTGCATGTGTACATAAAGTTGAATTGATAAGTACACTTATCTAGCAAGCTAAGCACCCAAGTCTATGAAACAAATTATAAAGAAATTTCTATTTATATTATTTATACTTTATATGTTAGTAATGTGAGATTATTAACATTGCAAATAATTAACACTTATGCTATGTTTGGTTTCTTTGTAATGAAATAGAAGTGTAATGGAATAGAGTTGTAATGAAATAGAACTGTTTGGTTGAATAGAATGGAATAGAAGCGTAATAATATTATTGTGTTTGGTTGAATGGAATGATGTTGTAATAGCATAAAGAAAAAACTAAAATGACCATAGTACTATTAGCAAAATTATTTTTAGGTAGATGATTATTGTTATTATTATTAAATTTTAATAAGATTATTATTAAAAATAATTTAATAAAATAATAAATAATTTAATCATATTCTAATATAATTATTATTAAATATAATTTAATAAAAATAAAATATATAATTTAATAATATTTTAAATATTTTATTTTTATATTTTCTAAGTTCAAGTTTTAAAGGACTAATATGGAAATTATTATTATTTTATTCAATGTTATGGAATAGATATTCTTTGGTAAGACTAAAGAATAACTATTATGGAAAGACAAATAATAGGAAAGTAATAATTATTTAATTGAATTAGTATTACGTTTAACCAAATAAATGAATAATTTACCATTCAATAAATAAAGGAGAATCAATCAGGGTTTTAATATCAAAATCGAAGCTGTGGGTACCTTGGGGCTTAAGGTTATCCATACCTTAGGTTTCGCAGGAATAGTTTGATGGGAGAAGATGTACCGCCTTAGTTTTACAAAAACATAAAAAGCAAGAAATGAAGAAGAATAAAATGCGACCTATGAATTCATGATTAATGGTAACTCCTCTCAAAAGTTAAAACACAAACAACCAGTTAGGGGTTAGATTTTTGTTCAAAATTCAAATCCCTTTTAATGATTTACTTTGAAAAAGAGAAGTTAATTGCTCAACTTTTATTTTTGTGGTTAATTAGGTTATTTTGATTTTCCAAAAACATAAAAAAAGAAAATAACCCTTTTCTTCTTCATTTACTTGATATAAATATTTTATTTTTTAAAATAAATTATGATTTTTATAAAAATTATTTTTAGAAAAGATAAAAATACAAATGTAATATTTTAACTATAATTCATGGACTATATTAGTTATGAAATCTTTGAATTAGCGTGTCACGCTATTATTTTGTAAATGGATGAGTAGCTAAAATATAATAAATTAATAATATTAATGATTATTATATAATTTTTAAAAATTAGGCAATTTTAAAAACTATTTATATAGTTTAAAAGGAAATGGGTTTCATTAAATTTCCAAGGAAAAATATATTAAAATATCATCATAATATTAAGTCGTCGCCAGGGTCAATCTCATTCTCCCTCAGATCAATTTGAGTACTGTTTCTTGTTCTCTCTTCTCTGGCATCCCCTGCAATGGCGTCTGATCTTGAGACCAAAGCCAAAGAAGCCTTCATCGATGACCACTTCGAGCTTGCGCTCCATCTCTACTCTCAAGCCATCCAACTTAATCCTAAACACGCCGAGCTCTATGCTGACCGTGCTCAAGCCAACATCAAACTCAATAATCTCACTGGTATTTCCCTTATTTTCCCCATTCCATCTTGCTTTTATATAATTTCTTTTGAGTATTTAATTGTCTTCTTTTTTTTTTTTTTTTAATTTTGTTGGCGCAGAGGCTGTGGCGGATGCGAACAAAGCGATTGAGTTGGATCCTTCCATGTCTAAAGCTTATCTGCGTAAAGCGTTAGTATATTTTCCAAATGCCTACTTTTCTTTTCTTTAGCTTGATAATTTCACTGCTTTATTTATTTATCTCCTTTTGGCCTTGCACAATCTGCTAATTCCTGCATTAAAATCAGCTGATTCTATCACGCCTTTGATATAATTATTAAGGTTGTGTTTGGGAACTTGGATTTGATAAATAGGTTTGTTTTTGAAAAATAATGTAATTATGTAATAAAACACATGTAAATATAACATTGTTGAATATTTTTCAATTTCATGTTTTTGTTGGATGCCTATTTACTTTAGTGGTGAATTTGAAATGTCTAAAGATGTTCTTGAGCTTGAAATTCATGTTTTCATACCTTATAAATATATAATAATAATAATATTGGATTTAATTAATTTATACAATACGAGTACATTCAATTATTGCAAATTGTACAGAAAATGAAATCCAAATCTTCAAGTTCATGTTCCCAAATATAGCATAAAAGAATTCCCGAGTGGTTCAGAGTGGGATGAACATTATCAATACAAAATACTGATAATAGATAAAATAGTTAAATTAATATTTGCCTTTTCTTACCTAACACTAATGTTCATGTATCATGCATAACCCTTTATAACGATGTGTAAATCTATGCCTGCAGCACTGCCTGCATGAAGCTTGAAGAGTATCAAACTGCTAAGTCTGCGCTGGAGACTGGCGCTGCTTTGGCACCTGCAGAGTCAAGATTTTCCAAGTTGATAAAAGAATGTGAAGAGCGAATTGCAGGTATTGCCTTGAAGAGGGGTTTTTAGGAAGGGATAAATTTATCTACAATAATTGCCCATGCATCAGACATGTTCTTTACCTTAATAAAAATATCCATTATCTTACTAATGAATTTTTTTGTGGTCATTCAGAAGAAACTGGTGATGTATCAATGCAGATGCCAGAAGCATTGGCTAAAAATGATGTACCTGCAAAAGAAATTGAGCTGGACAAGGATCAGCCTAATCTAGAGATTGAGGCTGCACCTCCCAAACCAGCGTACAGGTTTGTGCTTATGCATGCACTTTTCTAATGTCACTGCTTTGTGCATTTGATGATATGTAGTTGATTTGGTTAAAAATATTTGTGCAGGCATGAATTTTACCAGAAACCAGAGGAAGTGGTTGTCACAATATTTGCTAAAGGAATACCGCATGATTGTGTTAAAGTAGATTATGGTGAACAAACAGTAAGTTGCTCATTGATTCCTCTGTATTTGTTTTACTTTTTGTGTCCCTGCCCTTGCGTGTTCAAAGTACTGTTTAGTTTTAGGCTAAAGATATGCTTTCTTTGTTGCTGTGCAGCTAAGTGTTGCTATCAATGCTCCTGGTAAGGAGGCATATCATTTCCAACCTCGATTATTTGCAAAGGTATCACATGAAATTCATGTTGTCAAGTTTCTGGCTTTTAAGAGTAATATGCTACATAAGTATGTCATTTTCTTTTGGGGAAAAGCCTCAAGAGTAGAAACTCTGTAGTTAATGCTGCAATAGTTGAATATATATATTTTATGTGTGGATTGCTTTTCTGTTCAATGTTGACAAACAGATTCTTGTTGAATCTTTTCCCATCTGATTGTATCTCCTGCTTAGATGCTTCTTTTTTCTTTGCGGTGTTTGCCTCTGTTTGAACAGATAATACCTGAGAAGTGCAGATATGATGTTTTGTCAACCAAAGTTGAGATTAGGCTAGCAAAATCTGTACCCATTCATTGGACATCTCTTGAATTCAGCAGGGAAGTTGCTATAACCCAAAGGGTTAATGTGTCTTCTGGTAAGTCGATCACTTTAGCATGGTGTCTTTATCGTAGCGGATACACATCCAAGCTACTTTTGCATGCCATACCGACTTGTCTGTTTCCTTTGTGAACCCTGTGTGGTTGGTACTGTGCAACATAGTAGTAGTTTAAAATTATATATTCACTGGTCTAAGATAAATTATCAACACCCTTTGCTGGTAAGTTCCACTTTAAAACCAAATTTTAGTTGCTAAGCTAGTGTTCTGAATATTTGATTTTTATGAAATTTTATAAGGTCCACTTGAATTATGTTAGTTGCAAATAAAATTTTCTGTATCTTACTTGCATTAAATAAATTTCATTTTCATTTGGTTTCAAACATTTCCATAGCTATTTGCTGTTCTGCAATATGGGGATCTTGAAGTGTAAAATGTGCAGTGGTATTTTTTGCCTGCATATCTATACCCATAAGTTATTGGGTTTTTCTACGTGGACGCTTTTATAACTGAGGTTCTTCTCTAGTTTTGTTTGGTTGGTTTCATCTTTGAATGCCCGTGCTAATTAGCTGTCTAATAATTCTGCTACATGAAGCTTGAAAATTTCTCCTATTGAATTATTTGGCAAGTACCAGATTGTTTTATGTGCTTTTGGTCATAAACTATTTCTTGCTTTTGTAGTTTCTGCAAGTCAACGACCATCATACCCATCCTCCAAACCACAAAGGGTAGATTGGGATAAAATTGAAGCTCAAGTAAAGAAGGAGGTACGTCGAGCAACAAGCTTTTTTTTTTTCCTTGTGTTTTTGGGAGGGACAACTTACCCCGTGGAAGTTGTGGGATATAATCATGATTAACATGTCTCTTTGTGGCTGCTTTGCAGGAGAAAGATGAAAAGCTAGATGGTGATGCGGCTTTGAACAAATTTTTCCGGGACATTTATAAGGATGCGGATGAAGACACAAGAAGGGCCATGCAAAAATCTTTTGTAAGATATTTTAATCCAAGAGATTATCTTCATTCTTCTCTGCAATATGCTAAACTCCAGGCATTGGATAAAGAAATTGATAGTGTGCGGTGACTATAGGGTTAAACTCCCTCCATTACTTTTCTACCCATTACAATGCAATACAAGTTCAATCATTATTCATGATTTACACGTTTCATAAGCGAATCCTACACATAAGAATGATAGGTATTGAAATATAATGGACAAAAAACTAAAGGACATGATCTCGAGCGTGGGTATAATGGTTCATCTGCTGTGTGCCTTCTGATTTTGTGGTGGTGTGCACTGTAGGTGGAGTCTAATGGGACAGTGCTATCAACAAATTGGAAAGAAGTTGGTGCAAAGAAGGTGGAAGGAAGTCCTCCTGATGGTATGGAAATGAAGAAGTGGGAGTACTGAGGACGATTGTAACTTGGACAGTAATTTTTGGTATGTGAATGTCATTTACTTTACTTCAATCTAATGAACGTGTTGCTTGAATGTTGAAAAAGGATTTCCTGTCGTTTATAAGCTTTGTTTAGGGTTTGATTGTGTAGTTTTTTGCTGCTAGTCTTTGTTGAGGCTATTTTTCTTTAAAATCTTGTCGTAAGCTGTGTTGGATGAAGGTTATGAATATAATGAAATGTTGGTGCATTAGATTTTAGCCCTTTCTTTTTAAAAAGCTTGAAATTGTCAATAATTGAATTCTCGTCATGCATGAACCTTGTAAACTTAACTGCTAAATTTTCATCACCCCACTTTTCCATTTCATATCCACCACATCCCCTAACAACCCGCAGGTCCTGGGCCCTTTCATCTCAAGCCTTTGCCTTTTTAAGGGCTGATTCAGGGCCTTCTTCGCAACAAAAACTTGATGTTGGCAAATTTTCAAACATGCGAATGCCATGGACAAAACCATATTTTTCTTAGTCAATGCAGAGAAAGAATCAGTGAAGAGTTGGTGATGTGAGTTTTGAATTTGGCGCAACTGAAACTCTTTTTTTCTAAAAAACAAAGTCAGTGTTTTAACAAATTTTATTATTTGTATAGATTTATAGTTTTTCTTTTTTTTTTAAAAGTAATTTTATACTATCTGAATTTTTTTTTATAATTTTATACTATCTGATATACTTTTAAAAAAATCAATTAAAGGACTAGACTGATGAAATCCAAGTTTGAGGACCAATTTGGACCAAAAAAAAAAATTCGGGATCAAGTTGAAAAAAATTATCAAATCAAGGATTAAATGTTGCTTTATCTCTAATCCAATCTATGAATCTAGTCTCGTGAATTGGGTGAGTTGAATTGTTTTGAATTGGTTAAATACAAGTTGTTAATGTTTTTTAGCCATTTCATATTCGAAGTACTTTTGGTTTCATGGTATCATATTTGGGTTTCTATTAGTTTTAAGTTTTTGTTATCGAATTTATCAATCAGGTTTTCCAAGTTAGGTTATTTCGATTGAGTCATTGAAATTTTTAAGCTTGACACTCGAGGTTGGGTCACTTCAAAATTTTTTAAAGTTATATCATGTTTAAGTAATTTTTGGTGGATCAGGTTGGACAGGTTTAGATCGTTGACCTTTTATATTCAATTTGAGTTGGTCAAGTTTAAATTAGGTTTAATTGAGTCGGCCCTTAGGGTTCAAGTCGGCTTTATTATATCTCTTTTTGCATGCCAAGTTTAGTGTAAATTTAAAATTTCTAACTATTTGTTTATATAAAAAAACTTGTAACTGTTCAATATATATTAATATAGATAATATTTGTATTGATATAAACTCAAATATAAGAGGATTCAAAATTTTAGATGCATAATAAGTACAATTATATTGATAAATTTAATAATTGGATTGTTGAAATATTAATTGTAAGGAAAATTATAGAAATGTATAAACTTTATATAGGTGGATCATTTAAGAAAAAAATCTTAGTTTACATAAAAGTTGTAGAAAATCAAGTCAACAAATTAATACTTTTAATTAAGGTAAACTACATAGAGGTCATCCAACTATGAAAAGTTACAAAATGATTACCCAACTATTCTTAATTGTTTTTTTAGTCATCCAATTATGAAAAGCTACAAAATGGTCATCCAATTATCCAATTTTGGCTTTTATGATCATCAACCGTCTAGTGTAAAAATGAAAACACCTAAAAATCTAAAATAGTTGGGTGACCAAAAAAAAAAATTGAATAATTGAGTAACCATTTTATAACTTTGGATGGTTGGGTAACCAAGAAAGAAATTTACTTTGGATGGTTGGGTAACCAAGAAAGAAATTTACTTATAGGTGTGTGATTATTTTGTATCTTTTTATAGTTGGGTGACAAAAACAAAAACATAGTTAGATGACTACTAGTTTAATTTATCCATTTAATTAATCAAAATAATATTTTAAATTTAATAATAAGTTAATTTCCCAAAAATATACAAAAACCATCATTTTCGTTCTTTCCAATTCAAATAATCAAAATTCATTTTAATACATTTTAAATCATATTGAAAACATTTTAAAAGAGTCTCTAGATGTCCAAAGGTGTTTGAAATCGAGTATAAGTCTCCGGGTTTGAAACAACTCAAAACATGGGAAGGGCTCTGTTCTTGTAACACCCTATACCCAACTAGATTGTCAGATCCGAGCTATAAGGTGCCATATTCATTACTAGAGTGATTTGTCGTAAATTGATATGTCAAATTAGGCTTTCCCGTTATACTTAAAGAGCTAGTTTTTGAGCAAATTAGTGTCATTTTTGTAGTTTAGCGTAGTTTTTAGATTTTCTATTTAATAAGTGTTTAATGTGTTTTTGTACTCATTTTGAGACCTAAATTGGCCAAATGCGCCATTTGGACCCTAACGATTGATTGAGTATTGTAATAACTCAACGGCGGTCGATTTCGAGTGAAAACATCGCCAAGGAGGGGGTATCACGATACCCTCAATAGTCCTAAAATGAAGAGAAGATTGAAGACCACTTACAGTGGTATCACGATACCCAGCCTTTAAAAGGAACCCCCATTTTGAAATTACCAATGGTATCACGTTATCCAAGCCATAGGTATCGCAATATCACTATCGTGAGGGGACAAAAATTGATGTCAACAGTAGTCCTTGTTTAATTGAGGCACCAATCAAAAAGACATGTTGAAGGGCATTTTGGTTAAGAAAAAAGGGGTCAGAATTGTTGCTAAAAAGAGTTAAAAATTCGCTGAAGAGAGAGATGAGACATTAGACACAAGTTTTAGGATAGTTTTCCTTAGTTTTTGTCTTTACTTTCTTTAGGATTTAGTCTTCTCCATAGCTTCTTAGAGTTTTAATTTTATACAATTTCCTTGCTTTCTTAGTGCTA
The DNA here is from genome assembly GCF_025698545.1 of Gossypium raimondii. Classification (NCBI taxonomy): domain Eukaryota; kingdom Viridiplantae; phylum Streptophyta; class Magnoliopsida; order Malvales; family Malvaceae; genus Gossypium; species Gossypium raimondii. The sequence goes on along the minus strand of NC_068572.1, from coordinate 28,521,285 downwards.
GTTAAATTAGTTAAAATTGCAACTTAGGTTTATTTGCATGTTTAGTATTTCAAACTTGGTTGTAATCACATTTTAGTCTTTAGTTTAATGCTATTTAAATTTTCTTTCCTTTCATCTATCAAAAATCTTAACTTTAGTGTTCTTGGTAATTTGTTTTGCTGCTAGTTGTTTGCCTTTACCTTTTTCCAAGTAAAAATCCAAACTTTTATCTTTTTAATGAGTTTTATGTTAATGGCTTCTTTAGTTGTTTCTTTGATGTTTTCTAGATTTAATATGGTAATGAGTAACTAAATCTTAGAGGGTTGGTTAATGGAGATGTGGGTAAACTAATTTTTGGGTTAGGGACTAAATTGAATGAACCTCAAAACTCAGGATTGATGTTCCTAAGGGTAAATCAAGATAAGTGAGATTGAGAGGTAATCTTATTGCGCACCAATTCATTAGTCTCGGGTTATTCAGTGAGTTCGAGAGATAAACTGAACTAATTTGTCTAATTTGATAAAGTTGAGATCGAGAGGTAAAATGGTGTCACTTTTAGAGTTTAAGCAATTTAGATCCCTAATTCGATTATTAGTGAACCACATTGAAGTCAACCAACCATCGTTTGTTATTGACTTGATAGTTTTATAACTTTGCATGCTTTACAATTTTGTCCTTTTGTTAATTAGTTTAATTACTCTCAATTTCATGGCTTGTCGTGCTATTCTATCTAGTGAGTAGTTGTTTAAACTCTTTATTTGCATGTTTTTAGCTAGAATTCACTCAATCGTTGACTCATGTGGGTTTGATCCTTAGAGTACTCTTATACCCCGTTGTACAAATTATATTACAACTAACTTGTTCGTTGGAAATCAAGTTTGGAAAACACAACGGAAAATAGATTTAGGGAAAAACCAAAATTTTAAAAAAAATTCCAAAACAAGAACTTGGTTGCGATATCTAAAGTATAAACACTTAAATCAAAATTTTACATTTTTGATTCGTCTAGGATGAACACTTCGGTCGAGTAGTCTTCTTCACTATCCTCAAGCTCACGTCTGTCAAGTGTGGACTCTCTTTGAAACAAAAATTTTTTCACAAAAATTACTACTGAGGTAATTTTGCAATTTCTCCAAACTTTTGGGTTAAGTTGTAAATAAGAAAAATATCTCTAGAAATTTTCTGAAATAACCTCTTCAGGGAATTTTCTCTCTACAACTTTCTCTTTAATTCAAGTGTATGAAAAATAATGATCCAAGGCTTTCTTTATATAGGAAGAGTTTAGAGAGTTCAATTATGATTAAACTTAATCACTTTGATATTAAATTAATAGAATATTTATCTACAAGATAAATATTAAATTAAATTAAATATTAAATTTATTAAAATAATATTATATTTTGAATTGTTAATCTGAAATCAAATCCCTGGTAGAGCCTTAGTAGGAGTGTAATTCTTCCACTACTCAATCACCGAAAAACAACAACCATCGACCATTTGCCAGCCACTGGAATGTCGTCGTCGTAGTCACCGATACCTCAAGCTGATTCAGTTGCTGCCAGTTCGGTCTAGGCTAGTGATGGCCTGACCAGTCCGGTCCAGTCACCGGTTGGATTGTCGGTCTAGTTTCACATATCAGGCCTGGTTCGACCTGTTTTTGGGTCTTGGTCTCGGTTTTGGGTTCCCTAGACCAATTTAGAATTTCAGGTCCAATTTTCAAGTTCAATTACCCATTGAGCCAATTGTCTAACTTAAAAATTAATTTCTAAAAATATTATATTAAATTAATTAATTTGATTAATTTAATTTTACTTGATCAAAATTAATTTTTCCAAAAATCTCTTAGATTTTCCAAATTAATTTTTCAAGAAAATCCTTTAATCAAATTCTCTAGTTGAAAAATTCTTACGACCGCCTAATTTAATTCTACATCGAATAAATCGACTCAATTAAATTATTTCCAAAGTCGTAGAATTTTCTTTTGATTCAAATACAGTCCGATCAAGCTTTTGTTGAGCTAGTGGAGGGACCAATCAGACATATAGAATTAGGCTCTAGTAATTGCAATTATGTCCAAAAGCATTGTTCCGATAAATCAAAATTACTTAATCATGGAGTCAGTCTACAAGAAGTACCATGATTGAAAACTCCTTATTGTATACTCTTTACGAAAGCAATTCACCCAACTGCTTTGTCTAATGACCTCGTCATGTATGTGTTACCCTCATATGAAATCATTGATTCCTTTGAGTTATATCCGTTCACTCAATACAATCCTATTTTATCTCATTGTCACCATTGTGTCTTCTTAATGATTAATATGACCACTGTCAACAAATGGCTGTGATAAATTGCTTGTTCGAGAACAAGTATCCTATTGCCACGTTCTATATTTATCAATCCACACATTGAACGAACCATGTCAAACAAGGTTTTATTCTTTTTCTCAACTATGCTATTATGCTGTAAAGTGCCCGGCACAGCCAATTGGGATAAAATGTCATTCTCTATGAGGTATCCTAAGAACTCGTCGGACAAGTATTCCCCACCTTGGTCAGACCAAAGATTCTTTATAGATAAACCTAATTGTTTTTCCACTTTCGCACGAAACTCTCGAAATTTATCAAATATTTCACTTTTGCGGTGCATTAGATAAACATATCCATATCGAGAATAGTTATCAATGAAAGTCACATATTAATTGTAACCTTTTCAGGAACTAATTAAAGCCATCAATGAAATGTACCCATATTGTAGTAAACATATGATTGTTTTCTATTTATTTGAACGATGAATAAATCAATAAGGTTAATTTCACATTTCACTATTATGTCTTTTATATTTTCCGTCTTTTATATTTTGCATGCATAGTGAAATTGTGATAAACAAATATTAGCTCATTGATTGTCTAAAGTTCAAACTGAAGATAAGTGGCATTGTGAAAAATATTTACATTGCGAGAAAGACAACTTACTTCAGTAGAAAATCTAAACGAGTCCGTAATCCCATAAAAGAATCAAAGTGGGCATTTAATTCAAATGTTTAGAATGATTATTATGTCTTCTACAATTCCAATTGAGGAGATGGCTAGTCTTGGCTATCAGAGTAGTTGACTCCACGATAGAGACATAGATGTATTCATTAGTAAAATGATGCATCGGACTGGAACCAAAATGAATTAATTCTGAATCCGTTTGTGAATTAATTTACTTGTGATGTTCATGGTGTGATTTACCTAAATCTTGAGTTAGTCATTGACCATGTGTATACAACTCATGTGCTTTGATATAAGTGAAGGCTTATGCTCTAAAGATGATCGGGCCCATAACTGGTATGTTGGGTACATGACTTGTGTATGAAATGACTTTACTAGCAACAGTGGAATTTATAGCTCAATTAAAGAGTTAATGATATCTTTTCATTGGCATTGTGTGGATTGATAAATATGGAACGTGGCCACAGGTTGCTTGTTCTCAAACGAGCAATTTATCACAGTCATTTGTTGACAATGATCATATTAATCATTAAGAAGACACAATGGTGACAATAAGATAAAATAAGATTGTATTGAGTGAACGGATTTAATCAAAGGAATCAAGGATATCATATGAGGGTAACACACACATGACGAGGTCATTGGACAAAGCAGTTGGATGAATTGCTTTCATAAAGAGTATACAATAAGGAGTTTTCAATCATGGTACTTTTTGTGGACTGACTCCATGATTAAGTAATTGCGAATTATCGGAACGATGCTTCTGGACATAATTGCAATCACTAGAGCCTAATTGTATATGTCCGATTGGTCCCTCAGCTAGCTCAACAAAAGCTCGATCGGATTGCATTTGAATTAGAAGAAAATTCTACGATTTTGGGAATAATTTAATTGAGTTGATTTATTTGATGTAGAATTAAATTAGGTGGTCGTAAGAATATTTCAACTAGAGAATTTGATTAAAGAATTTTTTTGAAAACTTAATTTGGAAAATCTAAGTGATTTTTGAAAAAATTAATTTTAATCAAGTAAAATTAAATTAATCAAATTAATTAAAATTAATATAATATTTTTAGAAGTTAATTTTCAAGTCAGACAATTGACCCATTGGGTAATTGAATTTGATAATTGGACTTGAGATCGTAAATTGAGCACGAGAGCCTAAAATTGAGACAAGACCCAAAATTTGGTCAAACCGGGCCCGATATGTGAAACTGGGCCGACGGTCCAACCAGTGGCTAGACCGAACAAGTCGGGTCGTCATTGACCCGAACCGAAATTACAACAGCCGAATTGGCTCGGGATGTCGTAAGGGTGTCGCACTTGCATCACTAGATATGGCGGTGCTGACAGCTGCATTGGCGGTGTCCCAGTGGCCGGTGATAGTTGGTCTTTGATGGTTGAGCAGAAGAAGAGTTACACTCCTACTGGGACTTTACTAGAGAATTTAATTTCAGATTAATTATTACAAAAATAATAATATTTTAATAGTTTAATATTTAATTTAATTTAATACTTATATTAATAGTATTTTATTAATTTAATATTAAAGTGATTATCTTAATATTAAATTAAATTTAATGTTTATCTATAATATTAATTTAATTTAATGTTTATCTTGTAGATAAACATTCTATTATTTTAATAAGATTTAATATTAAAGTGATTAAGTTTAATAATAGTTGAACTTTCTAAACTCTCATTATATAAAGAGAGTCTTGGGTCATTATTTACACACACTTGAGTTCAAGAGAAAGTTGTAGAGAAAAAATTCTCTGAAGAGATTATTCTAGAAAATTTCTAGAGATATTTTTTTTGATTTACAACTTGACCCAAAAGTTTAGAGAAATTGCAAAATTAACCCACTGTTAATTTTTGTGAAAAATTTTCTGATTCGAAACGAGCCCACACTAAGCAGACGTGAGCTTGAGGTTAGCAGAGAAGACTGCTCGGTCGAAGCACTTCTCCTAGACAAATCGAAAAGGTACAATTTTGATTAAATGTTTATTACTTTAGATATCACAACCAAGATCTTATTTTTGAAAAATTTTAACTCTAGGTTTTCCCTAAATTTATTTTCTGCTATGTTTTTCAAACCTGTTTTCCCAACAGTCACGACATCAGGGGGTTCCTTATCGCGATGTAACATACTGTCCAGGTCTTGTCTCAATGACCCATGCTCGACATCGTGTCGTGGCATGGTGACCTAATCTCATCGTGACGACATACACCCGACATTGCGACTTGACATTTTATTTTTGCAATTCCCAAACAAAACTTTAGCCTGCACCTTTCAAACAAATCTTCAAGCACATCCAACCACATTTACAGCTAAAACATGCAACCTGTATACCTCAAACATAAACAAAATATATTGATCAATGGCGTACCAATTCATTCCCAACCTTTAACACACATACCTATTTACCTAAGTCATTGGCATTTACAACATTTCATACCATTTCCAACATAATTGAATCCATTTACATATTATATTCTATTAACAAATTTCACACATCAACCTTTACAAATCAAGGTATATACCTTACTTGACACCAAAACAAAACTTATACAAACTTTATTTAGTCGAGGATTGATTCTGGGATGCTGGATCAATAATTTGATCTATCAAGAAGCTTTATACCTACGCATGTAGAAAATAAATTGTACGCTGAGAAAACATACTTAGTGGTATTTCTATGATTCAAACCAAACCAAAACAAAATTTAAAGCATATACATACATTCAACCTAATTGAAATTCATAGAACAATCTTATATAAGTTCATACCAACAACTTATAGTACAATATAGGCATGCAAAGCATCATTTGAACATATCAACTTACCAAATACCATTCCTATCACATGATACCTAACCAATTCATAATGCCATTACATGTACCATTCTTATTCATTTCCTAACATCAATATTCACATATGTAGATATTCGATTTCATTTAAGCATTTCAACTACTCTCGAGCCTATTGACTTTTTCTTATTTATTTGGCCCCCCAGGACTCGTTTATTTATTTATTTATTTCACATGTTGTCACATATTTCATTTCAATTCCATTTTTCTATTTACATATAATTTAATCAATTCTCAAGTTTATAACCTTATTAACCAGACATGGATTCAGAACAGATACACGTATTTGTCACACTGGGTTGCTCGACAACGATGATGCTATACATGTACATAATACTATGTCGGATTGCTTGACAACGAAGGTTTTCTCAATCTGAAAAATTCGTCACCCCGGATTGCTCAAAAATGATGACTCTATGTTAATAATCTACCACCTTGAGTTGCCTAGAAAAGATGGTTTTCAATCAATAATCTGACCCTATGGTATGCTAACTATACCCGACTCGGTTCGAATAGCTAATAGGGTAACCAAATTTTTGAATTCATTATAAACAGTTCAAATAATACTTTATCATATCTAATTAGTCATCGATTCATCATATAATACATTTTTCAACTCAATTTCATACCAATTATCAATTATCAATCAAATCATAAAATTTATATTCTATTCAATTTAGTCCCTATCTCGATAATCAATTTCAATCAAAGAAATTTAATTAAAAAATTCAATAACAACTCACCTCAACACCATATAATGCAAAATGACATACATTTGTAGAAAATAATTGACTCCTGAATCATAAAAATACAAACCAAATTTTTGAGCTATTCATCGTTGACTTTCGATTTCTCTTTTCCTCTCGACAGTTCTATGTCAACGTTAGCTAAATAAAATCATAAAACATATAATATTATCAATTTCCATTCAAATCAGAACTAATCACAAAATCAAGCATATTTTACAATTTATTAAATTTAGTCCCTAAATTCAGGACAAACATAACTTTCAATCCAAAGCTTCGAATTGAAATCCATTTTCACAATTACTCATTAGGGGTCCACAATTACACCTACCTTATCAACATTTAGAGGAAACTATTTAGGACTCAATTCCTCTTGCTAAGGGAAAAACCTCATCAAAGAAGCATTATCATCATCACCCCTGAAGCAACTATTTCTTCTCTTCAGAACCCAACTAGTAACAAAAGTAGATATTCAAGAAGATTCACCCTTTCATGAAATGATATACCCCTAAATGAGGATGTGTCAATATGAAATTCTCACGTTGGTTCTCACCGCAAGAAAAAAAATATTAGGCCTCTTAGGAGTATGATCTAGAGAAAACCCACTTTGCTCAAGTCCACTTTCCCAGATCATCGTGGAGTGGTCTATATTATCTCTTAGCAAGATGGTGAACTCATTGCAAATAAAAAAAGAACATTGTCGAAACCATTTTTAACAAAAATTTAGTTGTCAACTTAAAAAAAAAAAACAAAAATTGGGAGTCGCCACCAATCTTTTATTGAGGTGTGATTGGATCACCTAAAAAATAGCTTTGGTCTACGAGGTTTAGAAAAATGGATCCTGGAGTCGGTTATGTACGAGGATGGATTAGCACCCTCGTAACGCCCAAAATTGGTACCTAGTTAATTAATTAGTGTCTTAATGTCGAAAATTTAAAAATATGATCCTTAATAAAAACTTAAAAACGTCACTTATTAAGACTCTTATCATTTCGGAGAAAGAAAATGTCACACCCAATGCGTTAGGGCACGACATTCTAATTTCTCAAAAATGAATTAGTCCAAAATACTCGTGTAATAAAATTTAAAAGAATATTCGTTTGTTTAAGATTTATAAAGAAATCGCGGCCCAATACGTTAGGGCACAATTTCTCAAAACCCTAAACTTGGAATATTTCCTTTGTTATTATTATTTTTTTTAAAAATCATTGTCTCGAGAAATCAATACATCACATCCAATACGTTAGGACACAACATATTAAATCCCAACAACAAGCTTTTTCGTTTTATTTTGATGAAAGAGTAATTCTCGATATTTAGATTTAACGAAGAAAATTGGAACCCAATACGTTAGGGCTCAATTCTATTGAAAATCCTAAATACGAGTATTATCTCTATTTTGAAAATTTCTATTTTTAAATTCGAGTAAAGAGATGATATAATGTTATAATGAATGTATGTACAAATGTTGCCATAACAAAACCAATAATTGCATAGAAATAATATAAACAAATAAATAAACGAAATTAATATATATAAAAAAACAATAGTCCATGACATGCAAAGTATCAAATGAAAAAAAATGTAAACACAATTAAATAGCTAATGAAGAAGGCAAACAAAATAAATAAAGAATAGAAGATATATAATATACACATTGAAATTATGAAGATTAAAATGTACATATGATTTACATATAAAATTTGGGTTAAAACTTATATATATAAAATACATAATGCATTTATGGAAACAAAAAAATATGTGTTAAAAATATAAGTAGGTAGTTAAACATTTTGAAAATAAATACAAAAATAGATATATACGTGGATATATATATATAAATATAAAAGAATATTCATTGAAATAAATAAATATGTATACAGTACATATAAAATATATATGTATATATAGATTAAAATAATTAAATAATATCTACATTACCAAAATTAATTAAATGAAAAGAATATGTGTATATATATAAATATGAGAAAATATTAGTTTAAAAAATATAAATATGTACATAAAAAATAAATATACATATATATTAAAAAATAATTACATATGAAAATTATAAAATAAAAATAATAATTACATTATTAAAATTATTTAGTCTTAAGAAAATATATAAAAAACTAAATTGAACTGCAAATAAAAAACTGGGTAAATCTGCAAATAAATAAAGCCCAAAGGACCGTATTGAACGCGCGAATAATATGGAGGGACCGGAAGGGCAATTTTCCCTTTTCCTTTAAACGGCATCGTTCCATAGAGACCAAATTGAAATTGAAAATAACTTAAAGGTGAATTTTAAAAATAAAATAAACTTAATTGTAAAAATATTAAAAGGCGGAGGGGCTAAAAGTGCAATTTGCCCCTCCGCTCAAAAACACGCGGATCATAGGCCGGGTCGGGTCGGCCTCTGCCCCAAAACGACGCCGTTTTGGGCGTCTATATAAACCACTAACCCTACAAAAAATCATTTTAAACACTTTTTTTAAAAAAAAACAAAAAAAAACCTCTGAAAAAGCTCTCCCCCTCTCCAGCTCTTCGGCCAAGGCCCGATCATCGGCCGATCATCGGCCACCAATCTCTGGCGCCGGCACCATCGTCTGCGTTGGCCGAAAATGGGGAAAACTTCAGATCCGGCTCCTCCGAAGCCCCTAAACCCATATTTGGCCCCCAAACCCTCAAAATGCCGCTGGAAGAATACCAAATCTCCGAGAAACCTTTCGGTTTCCGGTCGTTCACGGCGATTCTGGGCACCACTCAGGTTGTTTCTTTCTCTTTTATTTTTTTGTTTTATTCGTATGTAGAATAAAAAATAAAAAAATACTAAATATAACAATAAAAAAATACAAAAATTAACCTTTTTGATTGATTTACTCTCTGTATAGAACTCTCGATTTTCTATGGAAATGCCCTTTTTTTATTGATTTTCGGATCATTTTTACAGTATATTCATGGCTTTTTTATAGCCGAAGTAAAACACTAAGTAAATCTGTTTTTAGCGATTTAATTCGCAATTTTTTGATTCTTTTTTCCATATCTGTTTGATTTCTTTCCTTGTTGTGCAGGTGAACGCGTGCGGCTCATGTGGGGCTTGGTTGCGGCGCGAGTTCACCCCTGAAACCCTAGGGTTTCCTGAATCTATTTTGGGCCACCGCATTTGGGCCTCTGTTTTATATTGGTTTGGGCTCTTATTGGCCTGTCTGTAATTCGGGCCTTTTACCCGGGCCAAAATAGGGTATTACAGTTGCCCCTCTTTACTCGTTGTCGTAACGGGAACAGAGCAAAGACTTTAAAAATGCCCAATTTTGTCCGGTCGTGCTGGACCTTGGTACTCTTTTTCTTCAAGTAGCCTCATTCCCTCCTACTGCATCTTCGGAAGTTTAGAAACTAGTTCTTCAATCTACTTCACTGTAATGTCAGGGAGATAGGATTTGTACGTTGTAGTTTCTCAAAATTTTCTATTTTTAGTCTGCTCCATTGCAACTTCAGGGAGATAAGACCCAATGTGATCTACTCAGTCTGCTCCACTATGACTTCAAGGAGATAGGACCAGATGCGATTTGCTCTCTACAACTTCAGAGAGATAAGATCTACTCAATCCAAGCCTTATTATGCCAGGGAGATAAAATTCACCGTCGTGGCTTCAATCTGCTCCGCTACAACACCAGGAAAATAAGATTCGTTGTTGCGGCTTCAATCTTTTAAATTACAATGTTGGAAAAATGAGATTCGCCGTCGTCGCTTCAATCTGTTCCACTACACCGCCAGGGGAGTAAGATTCGTCGTTGCGGCTTTAATCTGCCTCATTGTAATGCCAAAAAGATAGGATTCACTGCCCACAACTTTAATCCGCTCCACTTCAGCTAATCGTGACTTCAATTTGTTCCGCTACAACGCCAGGGAAGTAAGATTTGCTGTCGTGGCTTCAATTTTTCCATTGCAACGTCAAGGCGATAAGACTGGTGTCTTTGATCTGCTTCACTGTCAGTACAGGAAGGCAAGATTTGCTATCTTTAACCTGCTCCGCTACCACCGAGGGAGGTAGGGCTAGTGTCTTCAATCTGCTTCACTGTCAGTACAGAAATGCAAGATCTGCTATCTTTAACCTGCTCCACTGCCATCGAGGAAGGCAAGGCTAGTGTCGTCAATCTGCTTCACTGTTAGTACAGGAAGGTAAGATCTGCTATCTTTAACCTACTCCGCTGCCACTGAGGGAGGCAAGGCTAGTGTCTTCAATCTGCTTCACTATTAGTACAGGAAGGCAATATCTGCTATTTCCGATCCACTTCATGCCAATACATGAAGATAAGATCTGCTTTCTTCGATCTACTTCGCCACCAATGTGGGAAGACAAGATCTGCATCTTCGATCCACTTCCTACCAATATAGGAAGACAGGATCTGTTATCTTCGATCTATTTCATGCCAATACATGAAGACAAGATCTGCTTTCTTCGATCTACTTTGCCACCAATATGGGAATACAAGATCTGCATCTTCGATCCACTTCCTACCAATATAGGAAGACATGATCTGCTACCTTCGATTTACTTCACGCCAATACATGAAGATGAGATCTGCTTTCTTCGATCTACTTCGCCACCAGTATGGGAAGATAAGATCTGTATCTTCGATCCACTTCGCTACCAATATAGGAAGACATGATCTGTTATCTTCGATCTAGTTCACGCCAATACATGAAGACACGATCTGCTTTCTTCGATCTACTTCGCCATCAGTATGGGAAGACAAGATCTGTATCTTCGATCCACTTCGCTACCAATATAGGAAGACAGCATCTGTTATCTTCGATCTACTTCACGCCAATACATGAAGGCAAGATCTTCTTTCTTTGATCTTCTTCGCCACCAGTATGGGAAGACAAGATCTGTATCTTCGATCCACTTCGCTACCAATATAGGAAGACATGATATGTTATCTTCGATCTACTTTACGCCAATACATGAAGATAAGATCTGCTTTCTTTGATCTACTTTGCCACCAATATGGGAAGACAAGATCTGCATCTTCGATCCAATTCCTACCAATATAGGAAGACAGGATCTGCTATCTTCGATCTACTTCACGCCAATACATGAAGACAAGATCTGCTTCTTTTTAGCCTGCTCCATTGTTGCTCAGGGAGATAAGGCTTTATGATTTCACTGATCTGTTTTTTTGTGAAACATGACCTCTATGATGAACCCAATTATGCCTAAGATGAGGATGGCATGATAAAAAATGCATCAAATGATCTTAGCCAGACATGTATGAATGGTGTTTGCATGAATGTAAAATTTTTTTCTTTCTTTTTTTGTGAGAATGTTCCTTCTTTATCACTTAGGTTATCATTGCCCGAATTCTATTAAGGCTTCATCACTGACGTACTATAACTCTTTCCTGCTCAGCTGGTGTTTTCAAAGAAACACTTAGTCAGCTTGCCCCCATTGTAAACCTCAAAGTTCAATCCACTAGGACGCAAAATTTGTACCATCATTCTCCCACTGCAACCCGAGGGTAGAAATATATGGCTTTTTTCAATCCTTTCCTATCACAATTCAAGGATACAGGATCTAAATCTCTCTGGTCCCTTACACCATTCCCCAGGTGTCATACCAAAGGCTCATGCACAAATAAAGGCTTTCTTCTCTGAGGAAACCTCCTCCTATTACCTGGTGATCATTACTTTTATTTAAGCTCTTACATCAACACGACATCTTGTCATTTTGTTCAATCAGTGTTTTTGACAACAAAATTCAAAGAGAAAGTCCTAATTTAGACTCTTCCTTTTTCAGATTTCTAACATTTAAACCTGGTGCGTTCTAAATAATAGTCCTGTTTCAAGCTTTTGTATTATTTAGAAACTCCTAGAGTAATATGAAAAACTTCCATTGTGAAAGTTTTATTAGTCCATTATCATTATTCTAATGCAACATGCTTGTAAAAAGAACAAAACTATGGATAAAATAGAATTGATTTGAGAGTATAGCTTGCAATAAATTATTAAGAATATTGAGAATGAAAGGGGAATTGATTTGTATCTTGAAAAAGAATGAAGTATTTCAAGAATAAGCAAACATAAATAGTATAAAGACTAGGTGCCCCAGATATCGCAGCTTGAATTTCTCCGTACGAACTTTCTAAAGACCATTCTGAGTTTGACATTTGTTTAGGAGATTTACAGTATTCTGTCGATGCCCCAAGATGTTGCCTACCCTTTTTCTGTTGATTCAGGTATAACAAGATCACCACATGCCCCAATCCGGTTAAAATTCGAGTTGCTTTAGTCACCTCGTGCCCTATTCTGATCAATATTTGAGCCGCCCTTTTCGAGTTTTCAACTCAAATCCCCATTGGTCTCAAGGTGCCCTTTACGAGTTTTCACCTTGGCCTCTCCATTTTTACCTTTTCTTTTCCTTTTACTTTTTCATCATTTTGATTTTTTTTTATTTTGATTTTTTTTTTAGAATCTGAACTTATAGGATTAGGCAAGTCCTTGTTATCCCTTTCAATCAGACTCAATATTTTTAGGTAATGTCTTCCACATAATATCCTCCAATTTCATCTTGTATGCGTAAGATCTTCTTTGTGATCAAATTTCTTTCATAGAGCCTTCTGGGGCAAAATTTAACTATGACAGAAAACTTTGGATCTTCTTCTTCAATTTAGGATAAAATCGAACAAAAGTGCGGAGAGATGGCAATTCGACTTCAACGGACAAAGCTATGATAAGTCAAAGAGAAGGGTATTGCCCCGGCAAAGAATTTTCACTGCATCATTCATGATGTTAATCTTGACCATAATTTAAATTTCTGATGTCATGCTGTTGTTCAGTTTACAATGTCAGTGATTAACCTGGGCATATCCTAGCATGACAATGTGAAGACGTCGTTGAACTCTTGAAGTAACTCAACAAGGTCCTGCTTTGTTTCTCCGGTTATGCATGTTCACAATCTCCATTGTCTCCTTATAAGGTAAAATTTGTTTCTCTTCCCGTCCTACCATCCTCAATAAGTCTGGAGATAGGCTACAATCTATGTCATTCTCAAAGTCCTGAAATCCCTCTAAACACAGATCTCACTTCTGAGTCCGTAGCAGCGTCACTCATGTTATTGATATCTGGAGACCCAATATAAAAGAATATACAAAAAAATGTATTTATGAATAACTATTTGTACAATATAATTATGAATGAAAGAATGATATGGAAGAAAATCCAAAAGAATGAAAGAATAATTATTTCAAAAAGAATGAAAAAATATTGGCTCAAAAATGAATGTAAAGATGTATTTTATTAGAATAATGATGTTCAGACATAAGCCTATTTCACAAAAGAGTTCTTACTGCCTCTAGGCTAAAAGCAACAAGTGTATTCTGAATATTACTCTGAGTAATCTCTAAATACTACAGGGGTTTCTTCTATAGTCTAATTATTTAGAACATTCCCAGGTTTATAAGGGCGAATATCTAACAAGGTCCATTCTTTAGTTGTTTCATCGTGAACACTTCTCAATACCCCTTCATATATTGCATTCAATCCATTATCAATCATGACTGAGTAGTGGATTTTCTGCACTAGATGAGTCATCAAACTTGACAACACCCACGTTGATTAGTCTTTCAACTAGCTTTTTAAATGTAGTGCAATTCTCTATTGAGTGCCCCATAGTTCCTGCATGGTAGTCACATTGTGCGTTCGCATCATACCACTTAGGATACAGAGGTTGTAGAGGCCTTGCATGAAGAGGAGAAACAACATGTGCATCAAACAATCTTTGATACAGCTCTTTATACGACATTGGAATTGGCGTGAACTGGAGCTTCTCAGTGCCTTGCTTCACACCTGACTCTTGCCTTGATAAATCCCGTTGATTAGCAATCGATTTGCTGTACGTATTCATGTTGTTGACCTCATTTTCTTTTTCTTTTGAGGCTTGCCTTCTGTTATTTCCTCCAGCATCAATCTTTCTTCTCCTTATGGAGTCTTTAATCATTTCACCATTCATAACTATGTCAGAAAAGTCTTTTGTAGCACTTCCTAACATGTGTGTGATGAACGGGGCTTTCAATGTATTTATAAAGAGCATTTTCATTTCTCTTTCCAAGAGCGGTAGCTGAACTTAGACGGCGATCTCCCTCCACCTCTGTGCGTATTGCCTAAAACTTTCACTGAGTTTCTTTTCCATGTTCTGTAGAGTGATTCTATCAGGTACCATGTCAGTTACATTACTGTACTGCTTTATGAATACCTGCGCTAAATCTCTCCATGAATTAATCTTGGTACGGCTCAATTGATTGTACCACTTGGACGCTGCCCTTGTGAGGCTATCCTAGAAACAATGTATCAGCAGCTGGTCATTATTAACATACCCAGTCATCCGCCTACAAAACATGGTAATATGAGCTTCAGGGCTACTAGCTCCATTGTACTTCTCAAACTTAGGCATTTTGAATTTATAAGGGAGTACTAAATCCCGAACCAAACTCAATTCTTTAGCATCAATTCCATGGTAGCTCTCAATACTTTCCATCGCTCTAAGTTTTTCTTCTAGCCATTTATACTTTTCTTCAAGCTGTTTTGGCACCTTCATTTTCTCTTTTTCAGCTATTTCGTCGAAGTCAGGGATAGCAAGATTAACAAGGTTGTCTCCTGGGTTAGAGCCTGATCTAGCTTGAAAATTCATTGGTGTTACAGCATAGGCCTGAAACTGTTGAGGCTTGATGGTGACAGAGGATTTGCGCGGACATTCCTCAACTTGCTGAGGGGTAAAGCTTGGAGGATAGACAAGTCCCTCACTGTCTCCTTCTTCAATATTAAGCACAGAGATTTTCCTTTATCAATTCCTCCAGTCAGCAACTGAGTCAACTTAGCCATCATATTCCCCTGAGATTCCATCATTTTGTCCATCAAATTCTACTGAATCTTCTCGAGCTGCTCTTTCATTTGCTGCTAAAGCTGATCCTACATTTCTTTTTGGAATTGTTCGAGCTTTTCTAATCTTTGGTCCATACTTCTTGATTTCACCCGAGTACCGTAACAGAGTTTAGTTGATTGGTTGGTTTCCAGGTTAACTGAGGAATGATTTTAATCGATTAGGCTCTTTTAGTGGACTTTAATGCGTATAATGTCGTGTAATGCAAATGCATACAATGAATGCATAAAGAGACGTTGATTCTAAATCAATTCCATTTAGAAAACTTTACTAGAAAACAAATCTCTTTACATAAAATGGATATTTATACGGCCTTGCCCTCATAGGCGGAGACATTCGATCCTTTTCTTCATTCGAGCGTTAAGATAAATCTCACGAACTCTTCAAAAAGACGTCTCTTCTATCTTCGATCTGGGCCGCAACTCGTTGCTCACTCATCCTCGTGATGCTCGTTGGCTTCTCTTTAAGAAAGTTCAGCGGCTCTCGAATAATCTTTGTCATCTTGAATCTATAGTCGTGTAGTCCTCCATTAAACTATCATCCTTCTCTTATCACGTTTTCTTAGACCATATTAGGGCAACCATATTGTCTTCCATTGTATCAAGAAACTCATTTTCTTATGATAAGCTCTCTATTTCGCAACTGAACGTGAATCAACACCTCTTTTTTATGATGAAAATGTAATGCAATCATAACAAAAAAGAAACAGGTTAGTACAAAGAAAAAACAAGCAAGAATAAATAGAACGTCTATTCAGGTGATCACTAGGGGTTTGAAGTGGCTCTACCTAGGGTGAGCTCCTAAGGTCTTCTATATGCGGTTCGATTCTGAAGTAAGGGTACCTGAACCAGCAGATTCCTCGATCCTCACCCATTATAGGCTCATACAGACCGAGTTCAGTTCAGGGGGATACATTTCCCTATGGCTACACGGAGATGAAAATCTCACGAAGACATAGGTACGGATGTATCCCGAAAGCGATCCACTATCCTGCACGGAAGTGAAAAGCTCACGAAGGACTAGTTTCTCACTCCCACTTAGAGGGGTAAAATCATTCAACTCATGCAATGTATAATGCAAAGATCAATTAAGCAAGAAAATAATGAATGCAAAAGGATCTCATGAATTTAAAAAAAACAATTTCTCGACCATAAGACAAAAATTAATCAACTTTGTGGCTCGACTCTCTTATTTTTTAAAAAGTCCTCAACGGAGTCGCCAAGCTGTCGAAACCATTTTTAACAAAAATTTAGTTGTCAACTTTAAAAAAAAAAATAAAAATTGGGAGTCGCCACCAATCTTTTATTGAGGTGTGATTGGATCACCTAAAAAATAGCTTTGGTCTACAAGTTTTAGAAAAATGGATCCTGGAGTCGGTTACGTACGAGGAAGGATTAGCACCCTCGTAAAGCCCAAAATTGGTACCTAGTTAATTAATTAGTGTCTTAATGTCGAAAATTTAAAAATATGATCCTTAATAAAAACTTAAAAACGTTACTTATTAAGACTCTTATCATTTCGGAGAAAGAAAATGTCACACCCAATGCGTTAGGGCACGACATTCTAATTTCTCAAAAATGAATTAGTCCA
Source organism: Gossypium raimondii (assembly GCF_025698545.1). Classification (NCBI taxonomy): domain Eukaryota; kingdom Viridiplantae; phylum Streptophyta; class Magnoliopsida; order Malvales; family Malvaceae; genus Gossypium; species Gossypium raimondii. Next base: position 28,504,163 of record NC_068572.1, on the reverse strand, counting down.
AAATACTCGTGTAATAAAATTTAAAAGAATATTCATTTGTTTAAGATTTATAAAGAAATCGCGGCCCAATACGTTAGGGCACAATTTCTCAAAATCCTAAACTTGGAATATTTCCTTTGTTATTATTTCTTTTTAAAAAAATCATTGTCTCGAGAAATCATTACGTCACATCCAATAAGTTAGGACACAACATATTAAATTCCCAACAACAAGCTTTTTCGTTTTATTTTGATTAAAGAGTAATTCTCGATTTTTAGATTTAACAAAGAAAATTGGAACCCAATACGTTAGGGCTCAATTCTCTTGAAAATCCTAAATACGAGTATTATCTCTATTTTGAAAATTTCTATTTTTAAATTCGAGTAAAAAGATGATGTAATGTTATAATGAATGTATGTACAAATGTTGCTATAACAAAACCAATAATTGCATAAAAATAATATAAACAAATAAATAAACGAAATTAATATATATAAATTAATATATATAATACATATAAAATTTGGGTTAAAACTTATATATATAAAATACATAATGCATTTATGGAAACAAAAAATATATAAATATATGCATATATACATAAATCATAAAATATGTGTTAAAAATATAAGTAGGTAGTTAAACATTTTCAAAATAAATACAAAAATAGATATATACGTGGATATATATACATAAATATAAAAGAATATTCATTGAAATAAATAAATATGTATACAGGTACATATAAAATATATATGTATATATAGATTAAAAATAATTAAATAATATCTACATTACCAAAATTAATTAAATGAAAAGAATATGTATATATATAAATATGAGAAAATATTAGTTTAAAAAAATATAAATATGTACATAAAAAAATAAATATACATATATATTAAAAAAATAATTACATATGAAAATTATAAAAATAAGAATAATAATTACATTATTAAAATTATTTAGTCTTAAGAAAATATATATATAAAAAAACTAAATTGAACTGCAAATAAAAAAACTGGGGTAAATCTGCAAATAAATAAAGCCCAAAGGACCGTATTGAACGCGCGAATAATATGTAGGGACCGGAAGGGCAATTTTCCCTTTTCCTCTAAACGGCATCGTTCCATAGGGACCAAATTGAAATTGAAAATAACTTAAAGGTGAATTTAAAAATAAAATAAACTTAATTGTAAAAATATTAAAAGGCGGAGGGGCTAAAAGCGCAATTTGCCCCTCCGCTCAAAAACACGCGGATCATAGGCTGGGTCGGGTCGGCCTTTGCCCCAAAATGACGCCGTTCTGGGCGTCTATATAAACCACTAACCCTACAAAAAAATCATTTTAAACACTTTTTAAAAAAAAAACAAAAAAAAACCTCTGAAAAAGCTCTCCCCCTCTCCAGCTCTCTGGCCAAGGCCCGATCATCGGCCGATCATCGGCCACCGCACCGGCCGCCGATCTCTGGCGCTGGCACCACCGTCTGCGGTGGCCGAAAATGGGGAAAACTTCAGATCCGGTTCCTCCAAAGCCCCTAAACCTATATTTGGCCCCCAAACCCTCAAAATACCGCTGGAAGAATACCAAATCTCCGAGAAACCTTTCGGTTTCCGGCCGTTCACGGCGATTCTGGGCACCACTCAGGTTGTTTCTTTCTCTTTTATTTTTTTTGTTTTATTTGTATGTAGAATAAAAAATAAAAAAATACTAAATATAACAATAAAAAATGCAAATATCAACCTTTTTGATTGATTTACTCTTTGTATAGAACTCTCGGTTTACTGTGGAAATGCCCTTTTTTATTGATTTTCGGATCCTTTTTACAGTATATTCATGGCTTTTTTATAGCCGAAGTAAAACACTAAGTAAATCTGTTTTTAGCGATTTGATTCGCAAGTTTTTGATTTTTTTTCCATATCTGTTTGATTTTTTTCCTTGTTGTGCAGGTGAAGGCGTGCGGCTCATGTGGGGCTTGGTTGCGGCGCGAGTTCACCCCTGAAACCCTAGGGTTTCCTGAATCTATTTTGGGCCACTGCATTTGGGCCTCTGTTTTATATTGGTTTGGGCTCTTATTGGCCTGTCTGTAATTCGGGCCTTTTACCCTGGCCAAAATAGGGTATTACAAACATAAAGAAAAAGTCAACTCTTAGACCAACACATAGAACCGATGACTCGTAAGGATCCAAAGACTCTTTCATTATCAAGAAATTTCCTACTTAAACCTTCATAATAAGGAAAGATATCAATTATAGACACCAACCTCATCTTCACTAAAGGCTCTAACATTGCCAACTACCACACCATTTGATGATCTCCTTGTGTAATGTCTAAAGGATCACAATTATGTCTCAATACTACATAACTTTCTACATACTGACATACATAACCTTCAAGCTCAACTGGTTCACCAATCATTATCTAGCCCAAGTTATATTTAACAACTATCGGCCATAAGTTTCCATTAGAACTTCCCTTGGTACAACCAAAAGTTATTCAAAGTCAACAAGCTCCTTACCTTCAAAAGGATCCCAATTTTATTACGACAATATTGATCCCATATAGTCTTTCCATCTAAATTATTTTTATAGCTACAAAATTTAGACGAACGTAACATCCTCCTCATGGGAAATAAGAAACCATCTTCTGCAGCATTTGTTATACAAAAGTACTTTTATCGGTCTAAATACAAGAAATTTTATACAAATTCAATTGGAGGAATATGGTGATTCACCACAAATAACACATCTCCAAACTATCACTTGCTCAAACATCGGAGCAAATACAAAGTTCTGAAACAATCTAGGCTAGATACCCCTTCTCCTACAATAAAAGAAGAATGCAAGCAAGATACACCATAAATTTCTCAACAATTAGCATTGAGCGATTCCATACTCAAGTAAACATAAAAAGAACCCTCTCCCACTTTCTTCTACCCCTAGAGGGGACAATGAAAGTATAGTTATGGTGTAGCAACCTAATGCCTAAAAGCCCTAACACCACCATTGTTTCTCCTTCAGTGATACAATCCCATGAGTTGCCTACTATAAGAACACCAAATTTCCTATAAAAACGATGCTGGGAGAAGGGCTGGTTCTTTCTCTTCCACTATTTTCGTTACCTTTACAAGCTATAACAGACAAACTTAATAACTAATCACTACAATCTAACCATAAAATGAGGTAGAAGTAAAAGTCAAAATACTTAACCAAAAATAATCATCACAAGAAACTCCCAAAGAACTTGAAAGTTCAAAAATAAAATGACCATACTTATAGGCGCTAAAATGAAATGCCTCTTAAAAATCAAAAGGATAAAAAAGGCCATTTAATCAACCAACAACATGTGGAGGGACAAAAGTCACACCGTTCCAAGTTCCAATAAGGCATATCACATTAAATACATATCACAAAAGTATAAACGAATAGATGTTACATGTGATTCAAGTTACACACTCCTACGCACTTCTTCAATAACCACAAAAAGAAGAAAGCTTTCTAATATTGAAAAGAAATCTCTCTACAAAAGACAACATGATATCACTCAATCAACTACGTCAAACAAATATCTAGGAAAGGTCACTTTATAATATATCTCTCAACTAGGGAGACAATTATTATATATAACCAAGCTCGCTCCACTTAAAAGAAGAGATCACCCATGAGAAATTCACCTTGCCCATATATAGCATGCCTTGCCCGGAGTTCCAAAGTAGTGAGCTGAAAAAGGGCTCGCCATATCGGAACCTCGCTTGACTGAAAGCTTATGTGGCCATTACAAAATCCTGAGGATATCTACCCAGTACATGTTTACTTCAACTCCCAAGACTTATGCTTTAACATAGCCATATCATGTGTCATCATGCCACATTTGGTTGCATCCTACCAAAATTTTCCATTACTTACACCATGTCTGGTTAGGGTGAATGGAATAGAGATGTAATGAAATAAAGCTGTAATAAGTAATTCAATTGTTTGGTTTAATGGAATGGAATAGAGTTGTAATAGTATTCTTGTGGTTGGTTGAATAGATTAGATATTGTAATAACATAAGGAAAAAGGCTTAAATGACCAAAGTACCATTAGCAAAACTTTTTTAGGTACATGTTATTGTTATTATTATTAAATTTTAAAAGATTATTATTAAATATAATTTAATAAAATAAAAAATAATTCGATCATATTTTAACATAATTATTATTAAATAAATTTTAATAAAATAACATATAATTTAATAACATTTTTAATATAATTATTAATAAAATATGAATTAATAATAATATATATTATTATACAAATTATATATGACCTACTTTATTATTGAGTGATAGCAATAGCAATAGTGCATCCTACTTTATTATATATAACATATAATTTAATAACTTTGCTCCAAATCCTAGTTTTCTCATTGTGATCTTCATTTAGGCATAGGAACATTGTTTGTTTGATATTAGGTGTAACGTGCAAGTGTTTTTCCCCCTTTGATTACTATGCTCTGCTATTAAGAACATATCTTGACAATTTTGTAGATGACATGGGAGCCTTTTTTTATCCTCAATAATGAATCTATTTAGGTGTAGGAATCAGCAAAGGAACTGTGATTTTATTTTCATTTTTAGATTATACCTGTTGAGAAACCCTGTCTTTCGTTATTGCTACATAAATTGGAATGTATATACGAGTATGGTTTGTGATTATCGGCTAGCAGAAGAAGTTTTCAAAGCTGGTGTTTCGTTTTGTATGCATAAAGGTGGTTGTTCCTTTGACATGTTAAGTGGTAAGAGTTATTTGAAGTGCATGAACCATTGCAGAACAGTTTGGCTGTTGTTTATTGATGATATCAATATGGGTGGAAGAGCAGGGCAGATTAGCAATATGTTCAAAAAGAAGCAATTTTCATTCACATCAAATCATTTCAATATGCAGTCAATTTACAAAATCCAAACACCCTTGAGTTCATGAAGATAATACACAAGTGGTTTCACACTGATCAAACTATTGCAAACTCCCTGCCTCAGAAGGACAACAAGCACTCAAAATCAACTCGAAAAAGATTTGTAATAAACAAGATCAAGAATGCACAGAATTATAAGAAGAGAATCACATTGTCAACTTCACACTGGTTTTTGCACTTGGGAATTTCTGTTTAGAGAACAAGGCATATACTTGTTCTCTTATTTTGCTTCTTTTTCTTTGCAGGCTGAAGAACAACCTTGATAGCAGCATCAAATACAGCTGTAACATTCTACAAATTTCAACACATAACTTCTGAACTTCTAGAAAGAATGAACTTTTAAATGAATGTTGTCATTCATTAATTCCTCCAATGTACAAACTTAAATCCAAAGTAAGATGTCAAATCAGTGTCGGTGCTCAATGAATTGATTTTGTCATAATTTGATCTTTCTATTAATTTAAATATTGTAAGATTGCACTTGGAAGGAATGGAAGTATATCAGGATCCTCCAAGTACATGTGATAGGCACTTTGGGCTAATAGTTTCATCACAAATGACACAAATGCTATACGAACCTGTTGTGTCTTCGAGCTGCACTCTATGTATGCTAGTGCTCCTATTTGCTTATTCAGTCCAAGACCCTGGCAATAGAATTGAAATATTTGAGTATTCAGATTACAGCAAGAACAAGAATGTATGATTTGCAATCGAGAAGCACAACAGATGAATTTATCTTCTTCTTTGACACACTATAAAAACGTCGTCTTTTTAGTGGTCGAATTTAGGTTTGGCAAAAGTTGAACATGTCTACTTAAAGATGATATCGACAGATATAATATCTGCTACTTGGAATGGATTAAAACTCTATACCTTGCTCATTAGATGAGCATAACACTAAATTTGTGAAAGGATGGACTAAACTTTAAAAAGTTGGAACCTGTTCATCCCCCATTGCAGTCTGCCTATACATGTTTTTGAAAAAAGGTTTCTCTTTGTTTGTTTTCTGTAAAGCTTTCATAATTGCAGCAACTTACCCAATCCAATGATAACTTGTGCATATTATGTTCGATGTAGTGAAAAAACTAAAATAGTACACGCCCTAGGATAATCCAAATGGAACTGTCTGTTATATCTTAAATTTGCATCCAATATAAATTTATTAACCGAACAAAAGCATGCTTGTCCATAAATGATGATAGATAATCAAATAGAGCTTGTAGCTAGAAAATCAAATGCAATTGAAGTATGTATACGTTATGTGCATTCATTTCTTTTTCGCTCTTTGTTTATTGTTGTTCATGTTGGATATAGGTGAAATAAATTTGTCGAATTGATAATGAACATACATGAGAATAAAATGATGAATTTTCAGGAAAAAAAATAGTTATAAAGAGAAGAAAAAGCAACTTTTATGAATGTAAGAAGTGGAAAAAGAAACAAGAGAAAGCACTTCATATTAGTGAGCTCTAGTTTATTTTCATTAGACATGGCTCAATTATTCAGAGCATTTTGAACCCGGATTGATAAGTAAAGGCATGACCAATTGCAGAAGCAATACATCAAGGAAGAGAGAATCCATCACCTAGTTTGGTCCCCACAAGAACAATCGGCGCTGTCGGAGCATAATGTCTCAGCTCTGGAACCCACTTCCCCAACACAACAAGGAGAATAAAATACATAAAAGGAATAAAAAAAAACTAGTAGTAAATACATTTCATAAGCTAAGCACAAGGAGAAGAGAACTCACTAAAGATTTAGACTTCAAAAATAAGTAACTAATGAGGAAAATCTTGATCCCAAAATAGGGAAATAAACTCGTGATTCAACATACTAATTTGCATAAGAAAAAATCAAAACAATCATCAGTTTTAGGGTTACTTATGCTGCACAAGCTTCTTTGAAAATTACTTGCTTTCGGTTCAAGAAATCTGAATAACTATTGAGAAACTGGTTAGCAATACTATGATCTGGCATTCTTCAATTGAGTCAAGATTTTTTTCCTTGCTGAAGATTTTGCCGCTAATTGAGAAATTTCTACTATCTTGATTCTTATGAGGAAAAGATTGAAGAAGTTGGTGAGGCAAAATTATGTTTTAGGGTTTTGGAAATGGAGAAGGGAATGAATGTGGAGGTTGTAGTTGAAAGTGCATAAAGAACGATGATGAAAAAATGAGGGCAAAAATTAAAAAGTAATCTTTCAGTGTTCCTATCGTGCTCTGAATGGGCAATTTAGAGGTTGGGGAAAAGAATGGTATTTAGCCTCTATTCAATGATTAATGGGAATAGAGAGCTAAACAACAACACTTGTAATAGGTATTTCATTAAACCAAACAATAGTTTATGGTGGGCCTACAGAATTGAGTTGTAATGGCATAATCATTACATTGTACCAAATAGGGTGTTAATCTTTATCCCTATTCAACAGGACACTTGTTTAGTAGGATCCACAATGAGTCCTTTAAGTTTTAACTAGACCTGTTCATGGTCTAGGCTACCTACCTAGGTTTGAAAGTTCGCCCGAAATTTATAAGGGTTTGAACAAAAATATTAGGCTCAAAAAATAGGATTGGACAGAAAAATTAGGCCTGTTTAAGCTCTGGCTTGAACATTCAAGGCCTAAGCTCGGCCCGACCTATTTTTAAGTTTATAATACTTTATATTATGTTATTTTTATATATTATGTAAATTATAACACATTAAAAAATAAAGTTATACTAAATATATAATACTACTCTAATGTAGGTATTAAAATAATGATAAGATGACTATATAAAAATTTCAATAAAAAAATTTATAAAATGGAACTTAAATGTGTACATCAACGGGAAAGAGACATATGGCGAGGTCAGAGATGAAGAGAAACAATGCAAATTTATGGTCCTCGTACCGACCACTTTTGGAACGGAAGGAACCAAACTGGTAGTTGCAAAGTATGTTGGTTAAGTTGTAACCCTTACCATGGTTTGTGTAGCTTGCTGCATCCAACCCACTTCGCTTAAATTTAATTTAGTATTATTTTTCAAAAGTTATTTTACTCTAGGGGCGCATTCAATCGTCAAAAGGGAGAACGTGATTGAGTATCGATGAGTCAAAAAGGTTAAGTCAAAATACCAAATGAAAGTAGATCAATTTTTTTTCATTCTCGAGGAAGTGCATATTTTATCTGAATCTTCTGAATTTCTTGAGAATCCTAAAAGATCCATTTTTTTCTTTTTTCTCTAATAGATGGTCAGAACTTCATCTGGGTTCAAACCCTACTGAGAGGTCCACTAAAGATCAAAAATTGTTTAAGAAAAAATAAGATATTTCTTTTGTCCCTTCCAAGCGATCGGAAAATAAAAAAAATAGTTAATATAAGTCAAAAATTGTTTAGAGTCATAAACTAAACATATAATTTTGGATAAAAGTGTTTTTAAAAGATCTACAAAATCCAAAAGAAAAAGTAGATTTTTTTAATTTTTATTTCTGGAAAAAGCGTTTTAAGAACAAAAGATAATTTTAATCCTTATAAAATATTTTATATAATATTTATATTAGGTATGTAATTACTTTCCTATTGAAATTTATTTTAAATATATAATATTATATATTTAGATTTTTATTAGTTATATTTTAATATGTAAAATATAATTTATATATTTGAATTAAATTTTAGAAATAATTAATATTAATTACTTAAAATATTTAAAATTTATGAAATTTAAATAATAAATGAAATTAAATGCATATTTGTATTTCAAATAATTAATTTATATTTCATATATTCTTAGTAAAATAATATTCAAATTAATTAATATTATGATATTTAAATAATAAATTATTTTTATATTCTTAGTAAAATATCATAATATTAATTAATTTGAATATTATTTAAATCCATATTTGTTATTTTATAACAGCATGTCTAAAGCAAACATTTTATTTTTCAAAAGTATTTTTTGACAACAATACTAAACACTTAAATCTTAAACCAAAATTTTCAAAAATACTTCTCAAAATCAACTTTACACAATACTTCTCAAAAGTAATGCTAAACTAACCCTTAACCATCTTTCAAAATAATTACTATTGCTTAATATTATATGTTAGAAATCCTTGTGTTTTCATTTTACTTTCGTTGGTAGAGGGAAAGAAAAACAAGGTTTGAGGATGTCTCAGTTGGTCATTGTCCTAGATTCAATTTTCACAGTCAAAATGAGGTCCGATGACAAAGTTTTCTGCTCATGAATTCCATCATGATAATCACCACTTGAATAGCCCAACCACCATGTCGATCTCAAATATTAAATTGAAGTAATCTAACTCCCTTTTTTTTTTCTAATAAAAAAAAGTTAATGGAGTGTGTTCCAAATTTTTAAATTTCAAATAAAATATCATATATATAACTAATTTTTTTTCAAACTAAACATCAATTAAAGATATATAAAAAAATAAAGGGAAAGAGGATACCGTCTAGGTAAAGCAAAACCCATATGTCTGTAATTTTTTTGACATGTAACTGTCTACTTCGTTAGCACGCTATTTCTTGGGGCGATCTTCCCTTGTTGTGTCAGGTTTCTAGTTTTTTGGTGGTTTCGACAGTTTGCTGGTGTGTGGTTTCTGTGGGGCAGGTGCTCGTGTATTTGGTGGGACATGGAAAATGATCTGGCTACTTTGCGAATTATGGAGGAGGAGGATGATGTGATTCAACTTCTGGGGCCTTTATTTGGTCGCACTTCAGTATATGAATTTTGTTTTGTGGGTTGTTTTGTTACTATTAGTGTGATACATTTCCCTGATATGAACAATACTTTAGCGAATTTATGGCATCCTTTGGGAGGGATACAAATTATTGACTTAAGGGAGAAATGGTTTCTATTTTGGTTCTTCAATTGTGTTGACTTTGACCGAGTTGTTAGAGGAGCACATTGGACTTTTAACAACCATCTTTTGGTTTTTCATTGCCTACGTCCTAGTAAGGACCCTTTGTTGGTGCCTTTGATCTACTCCTACTTTTGGGTGCAGATTCATGATTTACCACTTGGACTATTTTCGGAGGCTGTTGCTCGGGCATTGGGGAATTTCGTTGGGCTATTCGAGGAGTACGATGCCAAATAAGATATTAACAGCGTTGTTCCTTTCTTGCGGATGAGGGTCAAAGTTGATATTCGGGCACCATTGAAGCGTCGGAAGAATATTCAACTATCTCCTGGGGACTCTATTTATGTTCAGTTTTGGTATGAGAAGCTTACACTTTTCTGCTTTTTGTGTGGTCGTCTAGGGCATGGAGACAATTTCTACCCCATTCACTTGGCACAGGAAGTCATTGCAAATGATATGGGATGGGATATTTCTCTTAGAGCTGTGGGACGTAGAGTCGCTGTTATGGACAGTATCTGGCTGCGTAAGGAAACTACTAATGGTTTTTAGGGGACAGTTCTTTTGAGCACCTTTAGGCTTACGGGTTTGCCGACTACCTTATCAGCGTGTTTTCTAGGGGGGTCTCCATTTGGTTTTGGGGGTGAAATTAGAAGGGGTTGTGTCGAGGGCTACCGAGAATGTTCTGGGTGTGTACGGTTTAGTCAATATGATCTATGATTTGAAATATGCTCCTGTGGTAGGGATTGGTGGGAAAAAGAGACTGCGAAGTGGACGTTCCTCTAGGCTTGTTTCAGAGGGTTCGAATTCACTAAGGGCTGGAGACGAGCGATCTCCTACTTGCCAATTGAATATATCAGCAGCTGCTAAGGAGTAGGTTGGTCGACAACCATGAGGATCTTCTGCTAGAATGTGTGTGGGTTGAGGAGTCCACGGGATATTCGCAAGCTTCAGCATATGCTGAAACTGTACAATCTCCATATTTTCTTCTTCACGGAGATGAAATTAGATTGTGATCATATGGTTCTGGTACGGCATCGGTGTGGGTTTTTACGTGGCACAGAGGTATCGGTGGAAGGGACTTTGGGGTGTCTTAGTTTGGGTTGGCAGGCGGATCTGCTGGTGGATTTATGAAGTTTCTCATGGTTTCATATTGATGTGAATGCCAAAGAGATTGGTACAGACGTGAGTTGGATTTTTACAGGGTTTTATGGTTTGCCGGATTTGAGACATCGGTCTGTAGCTTGGGATACACTTCGGACTTTAGGACATGATCAAAGGTTGCCCTGGTAGGTGTGTGGTGATTTTAACAAAATATTATACTCTTTTGAGAAGACAGGGGGTGTGTTGCGTGACAAAAGATGCATGTTGGAATTCTAAAGTGTCTGGATAATCTTGGGTTTGAAGGACCTTGGTTTATGTGGGAACCTTACGGCCAAAGACATTAGAGACTGCTTGGATAGGGAGTTGCAAATTTGGCATGGTGGGATCATTTCTTGACTACTTGATAATGTTCGTTCTTTCAGTCCCAATGTGTGTTCTTTTCGGTTTGAGGCATGGTGGGTTTTGAAAGATTCTTGCGAGCCAGTGATTCATTACCTTTGGGTAAATAGTGTGGGTTATGTCCCGCATTGGTTGGTGATGCTTTGTTTTGGCTTACAAAGATGGGTCGCTGGTCTGTCTAATGGCAGGGGGCTAGATTCAGTCGTTTACGTACTCATGTCACGGCCTGTACCTTGGGGGATAGAGACGACGGGAGTATATTGGATTTATTGAGCGCAAAACTTGATCTGAATTTGGAGATTGATAAGGAGTTGTATTGGGAACAAAAAGCTAGGGTTAATTGGTTGAAGATGGGTGACCGGAATACAAGGTTCTTTCATCGATCGGCCAGTCAGAGGAGATGGCTCAACTGGGTTAGTTGTTTGATGCAGGATGATGAGCACTTGGTCGGGGATAAGGCATATTTGTTAGATGTGGCTACTACATATTTTGAAGACTTATTCACCTCTTAAGGACTAGGAGACCCAAGACATATTTTGAAGGGAGTAGGGGCTTGTATCACTGGAGAAATGAATATTGCTCTTATAGCTCAGTTTAATGGAGGAGGTTTCCTCGACTTTGAAATCCATGGCTCCAACGAAGGCGTTAGGGCCTGATGGGCTTTCTGCTTTGTTTTATCAAAAATATTGGCATATAGTCGGGCACAATGTTGATGTGTTTTGTCTAGATTGTTTGAATGACGGTTTGTCCCTTGATGCTATCAACCGAACTAATTTAGTGCTCATACCAAAAGTCAACAATCCTACCCGTATGCAACAGTTTCTCCCTATCAGTTTATGTGTTGTCTTGTATAAGATCATTTCAAAGGTGCTGGTTAATAGGTTTTAGGTAGTGTTGCATTTGTACGTGGATGAGGCTCAGAGTGCCTTCATTCCCAGTCGCGTAATTACGGACAATATTATTCTACCTTATGAGATTGTCAACTCTTTACTCAGAAAAAGAGGGGGAGGAAAGGGCACTTTGCTTTGGAATTAGACATGAGCAAGGCATACGATCGAGTCGAGTGGGATTTTTTGGAACTTATGATGTTGTGGGGTTTTCCAGATGGTGGGTGGATCTTATTCTTCACTACGTTCGTTCTGTTTCATACTCTATTGTTTTGAATGGTGAGGTGGGTCGTGTGTTCTCTCTAATGTGGGGTCTTAGGCAGGGTGATCCCCTTAATTCGAATATTTTTCTTATTTTTTGTGAGGGGTTGTCTTCTCTGATGAGACAAGTGCTTCAGGATAACCTGGTTCGTGGGGTGAAGATTAGCCGGGGTAAAGCTCAGGTGTCACATTTGTTATTTACGGATGGCTGTATTCTTTTTGGAGAAGCCATGGTTAGTGGTGCTCTAATTCTGAAACAAATTTTGGCGGAGTATGAGCGGTTTTCAGGGCAGAGTATTAATTTTGAATAGTCTTTTATCCTATTTAGTTCAAACGTCGATGAGTCTATTATGGACTATATTGCCACTTGTTTAGGGGTTCGAATCTCTACAGAGTCTGAGCGGTATTTAGGGCTTCCCAATATAGTGGGTCGTGATAAGAAAAAAGGCTTTTCATGTTTTGAAAGATTGTTTACGATCCCGGATTGAAAGTTGGTGTGTTAAGCCTTTGTCACAAGGTGGAAAAAAAGTCTTCATTAAAAGTGTCGTACAATCTATCCCTACAATCACCATGTATTACTTTTTGTTATCGGCTTCTTTATGATTAGATATGGAAAAAATATTACTCGATTTTGGTGGAAATACTTTGGGGGACGAAGAGGGATCTCTTGGTGTACTTGGTCTAAGTTATGCGAACTAAAGTCGACTGGAGGTTTTGAATTTCTTGCCTTGGCAAAGTTTAATGTGCCAATGTTGGCTAAGAAAGGTTAGAGATTGATTAAACACCCTAACTCGTTGTTGGCACGAGCTCTTGATGCTAAATACTACCCCAATTGTGCCTTTATGAATGCGCCTCACGAAACTTACCTTTCTTACCTTTGGAAATGCTTTTAGGCTGCGAAGGGGTTGTTGCGTCAGGGCCTAAGTTGGCATGTGGGTGTAGGCACAAGTGTTCGAGTTTGGGATGATGTGTTGATCCCAGGCTTACCTGGTTGACAATTACAACACATGGGGGTTAGTTCACCGGTCTTCTTTGTCTTAGAGTTTATCAATCAGACTACAAGACAGTGGGATGGTCAACGACTTACCAATGTGTTGGACAGGACTATAGCGGACAGAGTGTTGTGTATACCCCTTTCTCGAGTTGCCCATGTAGACTTTATGGTGTAGGGTCAGAGCCTTCGAAGGACTACACCGTGTGCATTGGTTACCGACTCCTTACTACGTCAGATTTTACTGAGAACATAAACCCTTACCAACCTATTTACAACAAACTATGGAAGATGCAACTTCTGGTAAAAATTAAGGTTACAACATGACGTATTTTTCATAATTTTATCCTTAGCTATTACAATCTTTACAAAAGAAGGATTCGTCCTTCCTCACTATGTCCTCGGTGTATGGCCAGGGCTGAAAATTTGGAACACATTTTTCGATATTGTCCTCCGACATCTGGTGTTTGGAAGAAGCTGCATGTTACATGGCCTAGTGCATTATCAAATGTTTCATTTCAAGATTGGTTTCTTTATGTTTTAACTATGCAAACTGGTTTTGTTTCTCGATTAGTGGTGTGTGCTCTGTGGTTAATTTGGCATGCTAGGAATCGTCGGGTTCATGACAATATAATAGTTCAAATTAAGGATATTGTCTGTAGGGTGCAGTCTTACCTCCTGGAGTTTGACGTGGTGCATGCGAAGTTTCCTGGATATCTAATTAGGATTGAGTGCTGGCGGCCTCCTGAAGGGTCTTGTTTGATAGTGAACTTCGATGCTACTTTCCATACGTCTATGATGTTGTCCCGCGCGAGGATAGTTGTTACAAATAAACTAGGTTTCGTTGTTGGTTCCAAATCAGTAGTAAACACACATATACCTTCTACTTTTGCTGCAGAAGTTCTGGCTTGCTACCATGTTGTCCAATTGGGTCTCAATTTGGGCTTACAAGAGGTGATTTTCGAAGGCAACTCCCTTAAAGGCAACTCCCTTATTGTGATTCGCAAGCTTTATTCCCTTCACCATGGCGAGTCGATTATTGGCCACCTGTTGGATTCTAAGGGTCTCCACGGTGAAGGGAATAATCTACCTGCATGTTTGATTCAAGTTAAGGGGTTGGTCGGGCAGTTTCGCTTGGATCGGTTTTTGCATGTTTCCTGTAAGGGGAATACAGTGGCCCACCTGTTGGATTCTAAGGGCCTCCACGGTGAGGGTTGCGCTTTTTAGAGGTGAATTCTCTATATGGCTCTATTGGCTATGGGGAGGGATTGTCGCGCTAGGTGTGTAGGTGTGCTTTTCAGAGGCAGATTCTCACGCTGTCTCGGTTCACGGTGGTAAGGATTTGGATTAGGGGGAGCTCAAGGGTCATGATGGTTTTCTAGGAGCTTGTGGGTGCTTTCATTGCCTTTTGGGTAGACTTTCAGATCTCTGTGTGTGTCAGTTTCTTGGTTTGCCAACTCGATAGAGCCTCCTTCGTGTTTTTTGGCCACTGTTACCGGTTATTTTGTTTGAAATTGGCAGCTACTCTTTGGCTCAAGTTGTTGTTTCCAAAGGGGTTTTTTAGAACAACTCTTTTGCTCTTGTAAATGCCTTCCTATCTAGTGCGTTTGAGAGCTGTTTGTGCTGGGCTTTCCTTTAGGACTTTCAGGGTTTCTTTCTATTTGAGTTGTGGATTGCTTTTTTCTTTTCTAATCTTGTCTTTTGGACTTGTTTTGTTGCTTTTGCTTGTGTTCTGTTTCTTTTAATTGAAAGCTCGGTTTCTTTCAAAAACAAATATATAAAGTAAAATTCAATCTGTGTCAAATAATTAAAATATTTTAGCTTATAAATAAAAATTCAACCTAACACAATGAATTCCATTATTATTTAAATGTCTTCTGAAAAATTATTTAAATTAGTAATTGAGGCATTGACAGTGTTATCAAAAGTTAAAACTTTAAGATTTTGAGCATTTAAATTTTGAGACTCATCCTGTGCAAAAGAATTTGTGGATTTTACATTAGTTTATTCTAGTTTTAAGTCCCATCATACGTGGGCTTGTTTAAATTTATTTTAATTTAGATTTAGATATATTTCATTTTTAATTCATTCTTCTTTTAGTCAATTGAATTTATTCTAATTCTAATTAATAAACATTTGGTATTTATGAATGATTATAAAATAAAATATAGAGAATAAAGAACAAAGAGAATGGGAGAGCAAAGAGAGAGTGCATTTTTATTGATCAATTGGTATATTTACAAAGCTTCTCCAAAGTCTCTATTTATAGGCATAAGAAGTATAAATGAAATAGAAATCTTCTTCTAATGGCTATTAGAATTTAAAGTACATCAAAACTTATCTTGATATTGATGGACATCCACTTAATAAGATATTCATAACACTCCCCCTTGGATGTCCATTGGTAGAAATGCGTCTCGTTAAAACCTTACAAAGATATAAACCCTGTGGGAAAAAAATCTTAGTGAAAGAAAAATAGTACACGTATCTATAATATGCATAATATGTCACCTTATTAAAAACCTTATAATGAAAACCCAATGGGACAAAACCTCGGTTAAGGGAAAAAGAGTACAGCGCGTATTTACTCCCATCATGAAAACATCACATAATTTCTCATATTCTATGTATTCAATCTTGAATACTAGCTTTTCAAATGACCATTTGAACATATTTTCTAAGTATTTATATCAACATTCTTTTGAAAGTCACGAGTGAGGGAAAATTTTGGGGGAAATATATTTTGATCTCTTCAGGAGTTTCAGCAATAATCATAACAAAATTTAATCATACCCCTCTATAAAAATACAAATAGGTATTTTGGATCCTTTTATAATCCTCTCTCAACTTCTATTGACAAAGTTAAATTTACCACATATGTTCAATTATTTCAATTCATATAAATGAACAATTTCCGATAATTATGTCCTAAATCTTTTATAATCCTCTTCGACATTCTAAATCCTTCAAAATTTTAATATGAACTTTACTATATAGTGATTCATAAAAGGTTATAACAACAACCATTAGACGCAAGTTTAGTCTTTTATGAACTATTAGTTTAATAATATATCTAAAGGTTATTGCATCTACCACAAACGAATATTATATCTTTTCATAATTAATGCCAAGACTTAGCAAAAACTTCATATTTTATTCCATTTTGCGAAACTACTTCATTTGCACCCTTATGAGCATTATACCTTTAGATATTTGGACTACTGGTCCAAAAACTCCACAAATTTTATTGTACTTGTAACGCCCCAAAAATCCCTTATATTTATTTTTGTATGTTTGTGACACAAATATCTGTCAGCTTTAGTGGTTATGTGTTTTGGGAGTGTCTGAAAAGTCTTGGGTTCAAGCCTTGACTTGGGCAAAATGTTTTGTTTTAAATGAATAAAGCCCTATCTCTAAACAGTAGGCTTTTAATTAATTTTTTTTGTAAAAACATGTCAAAATGAACCTATTGTCTGGTGGCTAAGTGGTGGGTTGGTGTGCTGAAGGTCAGAAGTTCGAGGCTCTACGCGAACTGCTTGTACTGTGTGAGTGTTGTAGGTTAACCAAAATGCTGTAGTGTTTGAGTGAGTTTTAAATTCGGTTGTTGAGGGATTTTTGGTGGACAGTTTAGGGATTTTGAGGGTGAATAAGAGTGTGATGAACGGTTTAGTAGAGGAAATTAAGGAATAATCGATGTATTTCGTGGGATTGAGGAGCAAAATAAGGGAATTCTCATATTATTCAGATTATTATTGATTTTATTTTAATTCTTGTGATTTTTTTTTCAAAAAAATTGGTTCCCTATACTGTTCCCAAAATTTTTGACGTTAGTTCCCCTTCCCCTCTAGTCTGCAGTTCGTCATTTTGCTCCTCCCTTTGTCGAATATTACTTGGTGAATTTGTGCTGCATCTTTTGTTCCTTTTCGGCTTTTCACATTTCCCTTCCCATCGTTTTCTTTTTCTTCTTCTCATCGTCACCTCCTCTGTTTTGCTTCTTTCAGTCATTGATTCCCCTTTGTGATTTGTTTGCTTTTGCGTTGCTAAATTGCACTCTGCTCTGTCATCAGTTTGGTAAGTGATCTAGGTGTTTCGTTGTCTCGTTTTATAAGTTACTGAATGAAGGGTTATATTTGTACCCTTGAGGTTTTTAATTGATTGTGTTCGTTTCAATTGCTTTCTTTTCAATTTTCTTTCCTTCCAGCAAGGAAAATTTCGACTCCTCCATTACACTCTCCTTCTCTTGTTCTTTTCAGCTGGGGTTTTTCTCTAACAACAATTGGTTGTGCTTGGTCGGTAAGTATGATTTAATTGAAGTTTAAAGTGAAATTCGACTAGGGGTCTAACGAGAAGGTTTGTGACTCTTGTTTTAGGTGGATACCAAGAGTTAGTTGGTGCATCTTCAAGGAATTGAGTAGGCGATTTCGGTGGATTTCAGTAAGGGGCTTTCGATTGTTGATCGAATTTTAACTCCGTTAGCCTTTGATTGAATATCGAATTAAGTAGTTGATTAATTGATGTTTTTGGTTGAATCTAGGTTTTGGAGTACTCGGAGTGTGGTTTAACTACAAGCGAAATCAGGAGTGTAAACACAACTCTAAAAATAGAAATCGGTGAAAAGCCAAACAATGTGATTGTCGACGCCACACGGGCGTGCGGCCCCCTGTGTGGTAGGTCGTGTGATCAAACATGGGCATGTGATCGACGAGGCTGGCCATGTGTAATTCATAATGTTTTTCATGTTTCGATGTTTTCATGGTATAGGTCTGATCCCTCACACGTGATTTCACTAGCCGATGTGGAAATACAGCCTGATATATGTTATAGTGAGGAACCAATTAGAATTTTGGCTCAGGAAGTTAAAGAATTGAGAAATAAACACATAGGTTTAGTTAAGGTTCTCTGACGTCATCATGGGGTTGAAGATGCTACCTGGGAATCGAAAGAAGCTATGAAAGTGCAAGACTCAACCCCATTCTTTGGTAAGATTTTTTAGTACGAAAATTCCTTAGGGGGGAGAGTTATAGCAGCTCGTTTTTAGTGGTGACAAAAACAATGGTTTTGGGACCACGATTCCAACAAGTGAGTCAGCGTTTAAATATTTATTTAATGTTTACAAGTACTTATAAGGTCATATTAAAAATTAGTTAAGAAATTTTAATGTTTAAATAGTTAATTAGGTAAAAGACTAAATTGAAAAGCGACAAAAATTATTTCTATTAGTTAAAAGGATCAAGTGGCTATGGAATTTTAAATTAATGGACTTAGTGGGTAATATTACCATATCCTAAGTTAGTGGATGTTTATGGATAGGTTTTAGTGTAATTTTAATTGTTATTAAAGGGAAATTTGGTAATTAGATAGTTAATAATCATAAACCATGATAAAAAAAACCATTAAACCATTTTTTTGTCATTTTTCTTCTTCCTATTGTCAAATTCACCATTGTTGAAGGGAGAACTTTCGATCAAGCTCAATCCTTGTGCATGGTATGTGTTTGATGCCCGTTTTTAGTGATTTTTATGTTTTTGAGCTTGTTTTAACTTAATCTAGCTAACCCAGGGGTCAATTTGTAAAACTGTTAAAAGTTTAGGGAATTCCATGATTGAGTTTGATTTTTTTTAGTTTAATTGATAAATTATTAAGCTTGGTTGTTAGTTAGACATATTTTGTTAAGTAATTTTTTATGATTTTAATGTTTAAGGGCTTATTTGATAAAATAGTAAAATTCAATGATAATAATGTGAAATGGTGGAAATTATGGGCTGTTATGAACCCCTAGGAAATTAGGCTAATAGGGTTTTCTTTAAAAATGGTGAAATTGCAAGTTAAAATGTTAGGGGTAAGTTCGTAAATTCTTATTAAAATGGGTTATAAGCTTGAATTAATTGTTTTACAAAAGGGGATGCGGAAGATAGTAGATAATATTATTGCAAAAGTAGAAGTAAATGAAAAGTTTTTAAAAAGAGAAGATGGAGAATGAAAAGTAAAAAGAAAGATTTCTAAACTCTTTTTCGATCCCCCATTAGGCTTCCTTCATCTCCTTTTTATAGGAGAATTCTTGAACTCAATTTAATTTTCTTTCAATCCCGTACAGTGTTTCTGATAAGGATCACATCTCATCATGGTTTCTTCATCACGGTTGCTTCCAAGTTGCTTTTCTTTTTTGTCTTGTCACATCTTTGATTTGACATGATTGCTTCCACGTTGCAATTTTTTGTTTGCATCTAGATGCCTTTTTCTTTAGGTTGCCTCCAAACTTGAATATCTGGTTCTTCAAGTTCCTTTCTTGGCTGTCATTTTTCCACGTGGCTTCCTTGTTTGGTTTTATCCTTCTTGAATATTATCTAGATTCATTAACTCGATTTCATCTAGATGTAACGAATCTATTGACAGTCTTGGTGAGTTCCAAGTCTCCCACGTGTTCTTGATTTCTTGTATTACATGTGATGGAAAATCATCAATCTCCATGTCAGTTATCATTTTTAATATTTGCACGGATTCTTTGTCTCTTTCTTCCTGGATGTTTCCAGTTCTAGTATCATAAGCCAATATTCTTCTTCCATTAGTCTAGAACTTATAAGTATTTTGTTGAAGTAAATATTGGGCTTTAGTCATTAAATCTATCCCTGCTTGGATTTGATAATAACTAGGATTATTATAACACTTGTCAATGTTTTTTGTCAAGTATCCTTTGTCTTCTTTGACCGCTGAAAGTTTGGGACTTCCAAATATTTTTTGAATGATCCAAATTTGATATGACTGATAAAATTTTTCTCTTTCACTATACCAATAAGACTACTTATTTCAAGATAAAAATAACAATAAAATCATCTTTATATATCATGCGTAAAAATATAGATTTAATAAATGCAGGAAAATCTTTTAATAAATGAAAAGAAAAATTTTGAACTATTATTTCTTTAACAAATCCCCATTCAATACGCTTATATCAAATGGTTCATGATCAAGTCTAAATTTTATCGTAGGAAATTTTCATCTAAATCATTAGTGAAAACATAAGCTTGTAGAAAATACTCGAAAAAGCTTTTTGAAATTGAGTTTCTTTGTTTGCAAATAGCTCCATTTATTTTTGTAAAAATTCTACTTGTAAAATTTTTCTAGCTTTATTATATAAGCATAGCCTATACATTTTATTCATAATAGGACTATTTGTTCCTTTATTAATAAAATATTGAAATATATCAAGAAGATTATTTATCTCCTTAATATCTAAACAACCTATTTCTTGTTCTTCCGAATCTCTATATAAATAGATTTTAGTAATAAATCATGAGTTTCATTTTCTTTAGTTATTTTTTCAACTAAAAATTGTGAAAGGTTAGCAAGAGCTCTTCTGAAATTATCTATCTGTTCAGTAATATGGGTTTTTCATATTTCATTAATAAAATTATATTATTCTAGTGGTAAACCTGGATTATAAAAATCTTTTGTTTCTTGAATTTTGTTGTTGTTTCAACAAATTTTCAGATGAGCAAAGTTTTTCTACTCCTTTTATTATTTTAGCATAACTGGTTTGGTATATTGAGTTTGGATCTTGGGACCAAGGGAATTGACTTACCGTTTTTGGTGTAAAAGATAAATGAGTTCCAACTGGTTGTCTTACCATTGGATAATGAATATAATATCCTTGATTAGGATAAAAGGATGCTTGTGCAGGTACCGTCACAAATCCTTGATTAAGATTTGTTGTTTTCCCTTTGTTGGGTCTTTTATGGATAGTAGTCCATTCACCAAATTTTTCTAGAGGTTTTTTACCTCTATCCATATAGCCTGCTAAGATAATTAGCAATAATATTGTTAGTTCCTTTTACATATAAGACTTCAAAATTAAAAGTACATAATTAATTATACCACCTAATTCTTTTAGGTATCGTTTCTAAACTTTTATTAGTAAGGAAATGTTTAACTGTCTCGATTATCGGTTTTATAATAAATTTTTCAGGTGCTAAATATATAAGAAAGTTTTTATTCCTTTCTTTATTGCTAATAATTCTTTTTCATATATAACATAATTAATTTCATTTGGTTTAAATTTTCCCAACTATACCCAAATACTAACTCTTCATTTTTATTGTTTTAGCTTTTAAAGCAGAACCCCAATAATTTTGTGAGGCATCCGTTTCTAAAATTAATTTATCACCTTGTTTAGGTAAATAAACTTTTGAAATATTATTTATTTGATTTTAGATTTTTTATAATTTAGAATCTGTTTTAGACTAGATAAAAGGTTTATCCTTTTTTATATTTTCATATAATTTACCTATTTTTTGGATAAGTTAGAAAGAAATTTCTTCCATAATTAATAATTTCCAAAAATTGTTGAAGTTGCTTTTTATCTTTAATGTTTTCAGAAATTCTTTTATTTTTACTATAATATGATCTTGTAGTTTAAGATCATCTGTAGATAATTTTAATCCTAAGAATTCTATTTCTTTTTTCTAGTTCTATTTTCTTAAGATTTAATATGATTCCATGTTTTATGAATTCTTGAGAAATAATATTTAAATTTTTTATGTTTTTCTAATGTATCCGAAAATATTAAAATATCATCTATATAGATCACACAAATTTTTTATATTTATTAAATATAGAATCCATCCATCTTTGAAAGATTTGTGGTGCATTACATAATCCAAATGGAATTACTTTCCATTGATACTGTCCATTAGGTGCACTAAAAGCTGTCAAAGGTTTAGATTCTTCTGTTAGCATGATTTGCCAAAATCTTGATTTACAGTCAAATTTACTAAAATATTTTTCTTGTTTAGCTTGATTAATTAAAACATCCTTTCTTGGAATAAAATAACCATCAAAAATAATATTTTGATTTAATCTTTTATAATTAATAACCATTCTAGCTTTTCCTCTTTTTATTTGACATGATTTCTTATCATAAAAACTGGACTAGAATGTGGGCTATTAATTGTTTCTATTAATCCTTTTCTAATAATTCTTTAATTTGTATATCAAATTCATTTATATCTTGTTTAGTATAGATCATTGGTTTAACTCTAATAATTTTATTGGGATTTTCCAATTTAATCTCACAATATCTAGGGCTATTTTGCCATAATTTTAATGGTTCTTCACTAAAATTATTTTCTAATATTTTAAACAACCAATGACTTTTTCAAGTTGTTTAATTTGTTCTTTTCTTGGTGGTGTAAAATTTTTATCACACACAAATTTATGATTTTCTACTAATGGTATTTTTACGAATTTTTTCTAGATAACATAATTAAATTTTTATCAATAGAAAATGATAAATGATGGTATATAAAATTATTTCCTAATAATATATCTCCATGCATTGTAGGAAAGCATAATATTTTGGGTATCACAAATCTTACTTTATTTATGTAGATTGGTACATTTCTAGCTTTATATTGGATTATGGTTTCATTGTCATCTATTCCTATGGCTTTTATTGGATGTTTCATAGGTTCCCATTTTTCTAGAGGAATGACATTTTTTCTGCAAATACTAGTTGCAGCTCCACTATCAAATAAAACATGCAAAGAATATGTTTTATATTCTCTAAATTGAAATGTAATTTCAATATATGTGTAATATTTCTGGATTGGAAATTTGAAAATGTAATTACATCACTTGTTCCAATTTTCATTTGTTGAATAATTTTTGAAGTTTGTATTTCTTTCATTTTAGTGTTTCTAGAATTTTTACTTGGTTCAGAGGAAAAATAGGAATATGAATTGTTTTCATTCTTATTGGTGTAGAAGGTATAGAATTTGTACTTGTATTTTCCTCATCTTCCTCTATTTGAGTATTTAAGGGTAAAACTAAATTATCATTTGTATTTGCTATTCAAGTATTTTTAAAATATAATTTATCTCCGACGACATATATTCTATAGTACTTACAGGTTTAGAAGTACTTGCACTACTTATCTTTTCTATCATCCGGTCTTTTGGTATTGATAGATCTCTTAAATGTAATAATTTTGGTTGTATTTCAGTAGTAAATTTATTAGGTTCAAAGAGCTCAATAAATTTATTATTAATCTCTTTGATTTATACTGTTGTATTAGTATATTCATTAATAGAAGTCTAACTTATTGTTAGATTTTCGCTAAATCATTAATTTTAGAATTTTTGTGCAATTCTTAAACATAAACATTCTTCTATTAGAGGATCTGTAATAAATATAAAGTAATTTGGTTTAACTTTAAATCCTATTACTCCTATATGTAAATTTGATTGAATTCCTCCAATAAGTGCTTTTATTAGATTTTCAAATCTTTTATCTAGCAAGGTTGCTATTATTGGTATATTATGACCTTTTCTAAATAAAGCTCTAATAGTTATCATTATTATTCCTAAATGTATTATCTAACTTGAGGATTTTTCTTTTTAGTCATCTTAATTTTATCTTTAGTAAATAATGAGATTTATGTTAATCCTCCTCTAGCATCTTTAGCTCTTGTATTACCACTTATTTTTCTATAAGTCTTTGACACCATATTTTATGTTTAGATATTTTATAAATTTCTTCTTTAGAAATATGATTTTTATTATTTTTTCTATCATTTCATCAAAAAGTTTTTCTTTTCCAATTATATTTCCTAATTTTATATCCTCATTGTTGATTTAGGAATTTCTTCTAATTGATTATTAGAACTACTTCCTATGTTAAACATAAATATATATTCTTCTTCATCTGTATCGTAATTTTTTTATATTAATTGTATAATATTTCTTAAGGATTTATTTCCTCTTGAACATATTTCTAAGTCTTGTTCTTCAAGTGTTTTAATCATTTTCTTTGCACTTTTCCCTTTATTAGGACAATTTGGTGCTATGTGACCTTCTTTATCACATATAAAACGTTTACATATTTTTTTAGGTTTTTAGAAGTTTTCTTTTAACAAATCTTTTCTTTTATTATAACGATATTTTTCCTATTTCTGGTTTTCATCTAACTAGCTTATATCTTCTATTTTTCTTTTTATATTTTTTATATGTAGTAGGACGTACTGTTTACATCTGAATTCCATTCATTTTCTAATATTTTTGTACAATATTTATTACTTAATTTATGCTTAACTTGTTTAGAAGCTTTACTTTGTAAACAATATAAAGCTATTCTTTCTTTTACAAAATTAATTCTATTTCCTATAGAATCTATATTTTCGGTTCTACACCACTATTTTACTATGTTTTTCTAAATAAGTAACATATTTTTATACAAATCTCATCCCATGGTGGTGGTAATTTATGGAAATATTAGTTTTCCAAAATTCTATATTTTCATTTTTTGGTTTTTGATATTCCTGAAGAAATTTTTTAGAAAATTCTTCTAAATATCTAACATGACATAATTTAATTTTTGACAATATATAACCATGAAAGCTCAATCGATCGATTGGAACCTCGTCGGATTATCTGATTATCTACAATATATAACTATCTATCTTACTATTGCCTGTTTATGTCTGTGTGAGACTTTAGGCTTTCATATTATCTACAAACAGATAAATGGGTTTTAAGATAAATAACCATGAAAAAAACGAAATTGTAAATAAAAGATAAGAACTTACAATGAATACTACGATATTATTTAGATCAAGAAAAGAATCAGTCAGACTTGAATCGAGGAAAAACTAATGTGTTAGATTAGTCATTGGCTTTACTTTTACAACTGTGTTAGTTGAGGTAAGTTCGTATAATGGTTAAACATGTCAATTTCTATTTTGGATGAATAATTGAGTAATGTTGGGCTTTGTATAACTTGGATTGATTATAAGTTGTTAATTAGTATTTTGGACTAAAGTATAATTGATGGTTACATGTGAAAGATGGGAACTTTATGGATTTATATATGAAATGGTGTAATGGAAAGAAGTTAAAGAATTCGTCATGAAATATGGCCTATTTGAACCTTGTGAATACCTAAGATACAAATGATATGTCATTAGGAATTATATGGTTTCGGGTGTTTCTAGTCTTGGATGTCCTATCGATGGCTAAGGTCCTACATTTGTTTCGGATTCTCCACAGCTCATGTGAGCACTACCGTGTAGCTTAACATCCCGACCCACAACTTGTGTGAGCAGACCCATTTCACAGCTCATGTAAGCATTATGGATATGGTTACAGTTACATGTACAGGCACACTTTGTGTGAGCATTCCCGAGTATCCGATGATATTTTATTTGGTTCAACGGGTGAATTGATTTGGTATGCTCTTTAATACACCTACTAACCTTGTGGTGTGTTGTGATTAGGAAAGAAAAATATGCACAAGTATAAGTGAGCAATGCTTTCATGATTTAATCACTTATGTTTGATAAGTTTAAGTTTCCTTTATACAAGCTTACTAAGTACTAGTTGCTTATATAGTGGTTTTTATTTCCTTGTTTTGTAGATAATCTGAAAGCTCGATCGATTCGAACCTCGTCGGAGCACAATCACACTATCCATCAACCATTTTGATAGTTTTTGATTTTTGGCTAATGGTTATAAATTGCATGTATAGGGCTTCAATCTAATCTTGGTTCCTTGGTTGTTTTGAGTTGTGATGAGCTTAATTATGGTTGGATGCTTAGTTGATGTTGTGTTGTAAATGACGATGTAAATAAGTAATGTTGCACTTGTGTATGACCTTTCTTAAAGTAGGTAAATCATGGTTGAATGGTAATTGTTTTGTTATGTTTGAATTATGTTGAATCAATGATCTTAAGATGTTGAATTGGATTAAGTTTGATATGTGATTTTGTACCTTTTGTTAGCACATTGGTTAATTCTTATAAGTTGGTTGATTTGGTATGTTTTGAGTGTATTTAGAATGTGTTTTGGTCATATGAATGCTTGTGGGAATGGTGCGTCTTGGTGTGCAAGAATTGGGTTTGAAATGGCTAGTTTTAGGGGAAACTTGTGTAGCACACGGCCTGGGACACAAGCTATCACACGACCGTGTGCCACACACGACCACTCCACATGGTCGTGTGTCATTATTGTTTTAAGCGCAACTTTCATACTGTCTGAGACATAGCCGTGTGTCCATATTTCGAATGCACACATAGCTTAGCACATGGCCTGCGACATGATCGTATGACCTTATTTTGAATACCTACACAGGTAGACACACGGACTGGGGCACATTCGTGTGTCCATACTTCGAATACTCACACGGTCTAGGCTGTGTCACACAGCCTGGCCACACGGCATGTAATCCCTGTTTTCCAATTTTTTCAAACTTTTCTATTTTGTTTCAAAATGACTTCTGAATGTTTTCAAACTATTTTTAGTTCCCCGTAAGCTTGATTTAAGGCTTGTGAGTGTATTTTTACTATAGTTAAATTGAGTTATTGCATGTTATCAATTAATTTTCATATTTCTTTCTATTTAAAGCTAAATGTTCTAATTTGTACTGTAATACTTCGTAACCCTAATCCAAAGACGAAGACGGGTTAGGGGTGTTGCAAAGGTTACCGCCAAAGGTATAGTATGCCTAGTTTGCTTGAACGCTGTGTCAAGTAGGTTTTGGTAATGAGATCTGGTTAGGAACCAACAGAATTGACTGGTCAAATAATATATGTATAGGATTATCTTTTATGTTTCTCTCGATACTTGTAGGCTATTTAAAGTTAAATGTTCTGATTTGTACTGTAATACTTTGTAACCCTAATCTAGAGACGAAGACAGGTTAGGGGTGTTACAAAGGTTACCGCCAAAGGTATAGTATGCCTGGTTTGCTTGAACACTGTGTCAAGCAAGTTTTGGTAATGAGATCTGGTTAGGAACCAACAGAATTGACTGGTCAAATAGTATTTGTATAGGATTATCTTCTATGTTTCTCTCGGTACTTGTAGGTCATTTAAAGGACAATCTTTGTATACAATTGATACTTGTCAAGGTCCACTAAGCGAAAATGAGCATATATATGTGGTAAGAATGGAACTTGGAGATATTTTTCTTCCTTTTGTTCTAATTTAGATTCTTTGCAACACTCATAACCTGTTTTTGTCACCAGATTAAGTTACCGAGTACTACCATACATTTTAGAACATTTAATAACAAGTAACATTGAGTTTATCAATTAATTAAAAACATTCATAAATAATTAAGATTGATGTCAAACATATACTTATGGGCCTTAATCGAGCCTACGAGAGCTTAAAAATAGTTTAGAAACAATCAGGGACCAACTTGAAGAAAATAAGAAAGTTTAGGGAAAACTAAAAATTTTTCAAAACAAGGGTCACACAACCGTGTGTCCAGGCCGTGTGACAACTTCACATGCCCGTGAACGTAGACCGTGTAACTAACTGTGCCTGTGTAATATAAGGTCACACGGTCGTGTGGTCAAGCCATGTAACTCTCTGTGCCCGTGTGGACCAACCTGCACTTAACATGCTAAGGGTACACACACGTGTGGGTTTGCTCATGCGTGACATACGGCTATGTGCCAACCCGTGCCCCCAGGCCATGTGTGCCCAAAAATGACCTAAAATACGCCATTTTCACACCCAATGCTTAGGTACCTAAACCAACTTACTAACACATGATCACAAGGCCTCAAAACACATTCAAGAACAACCAAAACATGCCAATTCAATCAATCAAATATCTAACCGATAAGTCATCAAAGACACCACAACTTAATCACTTAACATTTTATTACCTAGTTAAACTTCCAAGCTATGAACACTTAATCTCAACTAGTATACATTAAAATAACCAAGCTTACCAATTGACTGACACAACTACATCCACTCATGTCTAAGTTGGAATCATGCATACATATATCAAGGAGTTGTAAAACATATCAAGAACATAAGCATAACAAGTTATACAACATAATCAATTATGCATCTTTACATCAAACTTAAAACCTCCTATTACATGCCATATAAGCCAAGTTGTATTCAAAATCTACCAAGAGGATCTTCAGATAGTGTGATTTCTTCAAGTTGATTTGATCTCCCGATTTTCACAAAATAGTAATGTACAAAGAAAGAGACAATGACATGAGTAAGCTTTCATAAGCTTAGTAAGTTCGAAGGTTAAAGCGATAAAGCTTACTGAATTAGACAAATCAATTATAAGTACAAGTTTAATAATCAAAACTTCTTGTCAACACAGTCACATCAGGTGAGTTATTGCTTAACAAGATTATAAATAAATTTTTCTACATTTTAATAACATTTAATTATCACTAAAACATTATCGATGAACGTTATACGGATATGAGTATATAGTTAACCATCCGAGAACACACCAAATGCTCATATGAGCTAATCCAATCGATATCACACATCAACACTAAGTGCCTAGCCCGTAGGCTAACATCCGCCCCTGGTAACACACCAGAAAATACTGTAATATAACATGATAGTCCGCAACAAATGTAAGACCTCAACATATTCAGTGTACAGGAGATATACAGGACTCATCTTCACAACTCCTATCAATCCCATACCACACGCAAAATAACCAATTGGCATGCCAATAGTACTCTATCCTACGTTCATCCGGTTCAGGATATTTCAACAATACTCAATGCTATAACGGTTCATTACTTCCATTCTCAATTACAAGAATTAATATATTATTCAACACTCAAAAATTAAATTCATATGACACACATTTCAATTGTATTAAAATTAAACCGAACAAACTTACCTGATTAAATTGCAGCAATGACAAAAGTATAGGGACTATTCTGTAATTTTTTATTTTTCTCGGTTTTCCACTCGTTCTTGATCTAAAATAATAATTTCATTCAATTAACTAATTCCAACAGCAAATATTAACTCATTTTATGAAATTAAGTCTTGTTAGGAATTTTTATAAAATTACCCTAACATTTTACTTTTATGCAATTTAGTCCCTAAGTCCAAAACACGAAATTTAACCATTTTCATTCAATTCCAA
Source organism: Gossypium raimondii (assembly GCF_025698545.1). Lineage (NCBI taxonomy): Eukaryota > Viridiplantae > Streptophyta > Magnoliopsida > Malvales > Malvaceae > Gossypium > Gossypium raimondii. The sequence continues at coordinate 28,474,812 of NC_068572.1, read as the reverse complement.
GCTTAACTGAATATTCAAAGGTTTCACTAAAATCCATATTTTCAATTAATTCACACCAAGTACAAGTAATTTTACTAGTTTCTCATTTTAGTCCTTAAACATTAAAATCATCAAAAACCACTTTACAAAATAGTCTTATTTAACAACCAAGCTTAATAATCTAACATAAAACTTCAAGAATAACTCAAAATAATCAATGGCATAAACCATAACATTTGAAAATTTTACAAATTAGTCCCTGGGTTAGCTAGATTAAGCTAATATGAACTCGAAAACATAAAAATAACTAAACGCAGAAAAGTTTACCTACCAAATTGAAGAACCCTAATTGACCAAAAGATTGCTTCTCCTTGGCTATAAAGTTTTGATTCGATGGAGGAAATAAAGAAGGTAACTTTTTTCTCTAATTTGTTTCATTATAAATTTCACCTATTTACTAATTTACACGTTTACCCTTTTTAATTACATTCAAACTTCAACAATTATAAGTCCATTATTGTTCACTAATTTCATTGATGGTTTAATTACTATAATAATCCATTTTTTCCTTATATTATAACTATTTAACCCCTTAGACTAATAGAAGCTAACATTTACAACTTTTGTGATTTAGTCCTTTTTACTTAATCAACTATCTAAACGATAAAATTTTTTAACCAAAATTTAAGACGATATTAACGACCTAGTAAAAATTTAAATAATTAATATTTATGGATTGACACGTCGAAGTTGTGGTCTTGAAACCATTGTTTCCAACACCACTGAAAAATGGGTTGTTACATTCTTCTTCTTAAAACTTTAATATTTTATTCTTCTTCATTACATTAGAAGCGAAGGCTTTTAGGCAAATCAGAGGATGTTTCCATCTCCTAGTAAGTCTGATAGTTATAAATGTTATAATTTTGAACATAAACAATAAGGTATGAAAAGGAGAACCTGCATGGGGGTTGAATGTAATTAAGATACTATAATTTGTCTGTAAATGAGATTTTAATGAAAGTTTTGTGTTCTTAAGTAGTTACTGCTGCTGGTTTGGGAAGGACTATTGGATTTGGAACTCTTGGCTACAGTAGGTGAGTGCCAGGTGAGTCTTTATATTGACTCATGTATGTTAATTTATATTGGAAAATTTGTATATTGATGTCATCATAAATAATTGGTAAGTGTGGGAGAAGTATAGTATATTTATTGCATCTACACAAATAAGGTACATGAATTTTTGCACGAATAGGAAGATAGGTGGTATGTTTGCATGTGAAATCAGGTGAGTGAAAATATGAATTAGGGTGACACCCCAAACCCGATAGGGACGGACTAGCCCAAATCTGAAACGTTACATTAGCTACCTAAGTGACTTTCCGGCTAACGACCTCCCAAGACACACCCTAACATTATAAAACCTCAATCTTATCCATTTATTATTTATTTATTAATGCGGAAGCAATTTGTGAACCAATTTTAAACATTTTATAAGTAATTTAACCTAAGGGTATTTTTGTCATGTTACCACCTATGGTTAAACTAGCCCGAATCTAGATCTAAACATTTACCTACCCTCTTTTAGTCAATTTATGTAAGCCCTAAAAATTTTAGCTTAATCCGAGTTTATTTTCTAGGTCTAATTCAAGTTTTATCATTAATGACTAAATCGTAACAATTTCAAACTATCATTACTATACCCGAATATTAATTTGAGTGCATTTCTAACAAAATTTATCAATTACAAGTCTAATCCTAAAATTTATCAACTTTCCTTATCATTTAAGGCTCTAATTAGACTTATCAAGTTACAGAACTAATTTGCAATTTAAAAGGACTAGAGAACCAATTTAAAAAGACCAAAATTCAAACCCCCAACAGTCCACTGCAGTTTTTTTGTGTGAAAAATTAAATTTTAAACCCGATTTAGGTATAATTAAATATCATACATATTCATACACATTCAATTGAATTTATTAACACTGACTAAGCCTCAATTAAATAGTATTAAACATTCAATTTCATGCATATCAGCCACCGGTTAATTCAAACAAGTGGCGTACCTTAGTCGCTAGTAAACCACTCCATGGAAGTTTCATTTAAACAATGGTTAGTGTAAACATCATGCATCACACACCGTATTATCAATCACTGGGTTATCAAACAATAATAGACCGTAAATTATTCAATAATCAAACTCAAATATGCATATATGATATTATAAAACCATCCAAAATTAAAAATTTCCAATGTCCAAGTCCAATTACAACCAAAATTAAACTAAGTCCTGGAAGTTCCACAATGTCCGATTTACATCTTTAAAATGTATAACTAAATCTCTACTGAGCCTTAATCTCTTGGAACTCTCTTGCTCGGCTCCTCAGCTCCTCAATCCTGTGGGTTATTAGCATGAATAAAAGGGTGTGAGCTTAAAAAGCTCAGTGAATGTTAATAAAATGATGAGTAAATTAGCACCCAAATCATGCTTAAATCAAAATGAATCAAATACAAATTTTTAGTCGCAATATAAATCCTTAATAGTTTAATGTCATATGCTAAACCATGTATCAAAAATCATAATTAATCATGGCATATAATAATCAATTTAGCATATAACATTTCATACATTTATATTGGCATATACAATCATGGCTTAATCGAGTAATCATACATCCGATAAACGAGTCTCCTTACTTCCAATCAGAATTAGAATCAATCCCGGATTGAGCGGGCTGAGGCCACACGCTCCCTTATATCACCTCAAAACAGTCCCGTTGAGTGGAGACACAAGCTCAAGACTCCCTTATCTACTCCAAATCAGTCCACCTAGAGCCTCATTGCTCACAAATAACATATCAATATGGTGAGTACTCACAAATCCTATGACATGCCAACTATATCTCATGGATCCACCATGCTATAATGCCAATAAAATCAATCAATCATAACATAATTTTAGTCAATAATGTGCTCAATTTAAAGTGTCAAAAAGCATATGTAAATCATGTAACATAGCCATTTTAACATCAAATTAAATCTAGCATACTAATTACCTATTATCAATGTTCATTTATCAATTGAAATATCAACATATCATCGACCAAAAACTCCAGCATACTTGCTTAATTCACCATTATAATCAATCAAATCAAACACATAAAATCACTAGATGCTCACTTACCAACAATTAACAAAAATTTCACCACTTAAACATATATCAATAATCATGCAAAATTAACCAACCAAAACTCAATTAAATATTTTCAGTCAGTAATTAATCATCCAATTAAGCATAAGTGAGAGTCAATTTACCAAATCACCCTTTAATAACACTTACCACACAACTAAATTAATCACAACCAAGTGATCAACCAAGTAAGTCCAAGCTTCTATTTCGATTAGTTTGATCGTCTTCAAGATTCAAAGCTTCAACAGAGATAAAAATAAATATTACCACCTTTCAAAAGATATAATAAACACAATTTTTAATTAATTAGGCTACACGAAATTCTCACTCAAAGTTACCTTACCGGATTTGTATCATCAAGTCGAAAACTTGATTCTTCACAAAATCGATCATTCCAGCCCTCATAATCACTTCCAAACATCAGTACTAGACCAGATAAACACATACTAAGCATCAATTTCACATTTAAATCAAATTTACAAAAATCTAGAAAATCGGTTCATGAAGATGATGAAATTCAAATTTCTTTAAATTACCTTACAAAACTTATTTAATCTTGATAAATAAGATCAAAAACCTTCTAATAGATCCATTTTGAGTTGGAACATCCATTGATTTGTGGATTTCCTCTCAAAATTCAAGATCCACCATTAAAGCACCTTAAGCTTTTGAAAAGATGACATTGATAAGAAAAATCATGTAATTATCACTCAAATAATGTAAATATTCTTCTAATCATCATAAAAATAAGTTTAGAAATAATAATTACCTTTTATTCGTTCTAAATCCTTTAATTGAAAATCTTGATTCAAGAATATTGAGAAATTTTAGAATATTTTGGCTACTTTTGTAAATAATTTCAAGTGAAAAGAGAGAGTATTTTGAGAAGGAAATTTGTTGAATCTATTCTCTGATGATAGATATTTAAAACCATGCAAAGAAAACAAATTTTATAGCTTTCTAATCTGATATAGATGGTGTGAAAAGTAGGCTAGATGCATTGTGTTTAAAACTGAAACAACCCACTAGAAATTTAAAAATTGGGAAATTTGCCTAATGGCCACTCCCACATTCCCCTTACTTTACCAATTGATCCTGTCCCTCCAAAATTCCGAATTTAAAGGTTTATTTGCCAAATAAATACTCTAAAATTTTTCTTATTTTAAAATTAAATCCAATTTAATTAATGTTTAAATTTAACTCAAATTAACCCCTAATAAAAATTATTTTAAAATTATTTTTCGACCCAAATTAATTATTTTCACAAATAATTATTTTATTACTTTAAAATTAATTTTTGAAAAATATTTTTATTTTTTTGGATTATTGTGTAATCGATCTTAGATGAAATTGACCTCCTAAATTGAATTAAAAATTACTATTAACACGATAAATTCCTAAATTCATGCTTGGAACTCGAAAAATATACCTGAAACTACTAAACCTGATTTAGGGATATTACAATTAGACAGGTATGTGAACGAATCTGGTAAGTGGCTTCTGCGTTAGATTAGCAAAACATTCATTTGTGATGCCTCCGGTAGGGCAGATATAGTACTAACCGGACAGGCAGATCACGGTGTCAATAGAAATACTCATGGTGATGCCGCTTGTGAGATAAAGACTGGACTGACAGATCACAACATGAGAATATGTATGAGACCATGTGGTGCAGACCCACTGATTTGTATGGAAAAAATCTAGTTTGATAATAGTTTTCTTGCACAGCGGAAAATAAAAATTTTGAAAGCAGACCCAATTTGTGATATTTATAGCAATAAACCTTAATCGAGTACGCACCTATGTTTTCTAATAAGCGGATCCTTGATATTTTTCAGTTTTTAGCCAAACAATCTTCTCCACTATTCTCATACCACGAACTACTTCGAGTGTGGGCTCGAACCAATTGAACTAAAACAAAAATTATCTCTTCTTAATTTGAAACTGATAAAATTTTTTCTCTAAAAAATATGTTTATAAGTTGAAAATAAATCCTCTCTATTTTTTGGCAGAATAACAATCCCTCAAAAGTTTGTTAATAACTCTACTGGTGCCATCTATTTATAGGAAGAGAAGGTAAAACCCTTGTAAAGTTGTAAAAGTTTATTTCCACTAGAAAAATGATATCCTATTTTATCTAGGATATAAGGGGCGGCAACCCTAGTTAATGATACTAGGGTTTTGTGGTCCTACTCCTTACATATAAGTTGTTCTTACAAACTATTTTGGTGAAAGCTTTATATTATTCTTACAAAGTTATAAATATAAAACCCATATTAACTGTTACTTTACCAAGGTTTGAATGAAAAATTCAACAATTTAAAAATAATGTACAAGTCATATGGTGTATATGTAACACCCCTAACCCGTATCCATCACCAGATTAGGGTTACGAGGCATTACCGAACAAGACACAATTCAACACAGTCATTTATCACCTTTCATACACCAAAGAATAACGATACATTTATAACATTATCAAACTTGAATATCCTCAATTCACTTATTTTAAATTCAAATATATAAATGATAATTACAATTCAAATCAATCATACATTACTAAGCATGTATCACAAATAAACACATTTCAAAATTCAATATTCGATTATATAATACTTTCAATATTCGATTTCCCTAAATCCATCGTATTAATGATATTTTCATAATTAAATCATATTCAAGCATATATCTTCACTTTTCATATACGTAAAATATGTCCGTACATAATTTCACTATCTAAATATCAAACATTGCATTTCATAACTTCGTGTATGTACATAATGAAATCAATATGTATACAACTTAATGTCCAATCACATATACAACATTAGTAACATTATATTATGGTCGTACCTACCTTTGATGTCATTATATTATACACATATGACCATTTCAATGAAATCATTCAATCATAAACTATACACGCTCAATACAAATCAACTTATCCTTTAATCGACTAATCCAATAAATTTATAAAAGCTAAAGTCAAACTTGTATTACTCACTTAACTATCATTACCGAATTTGTATGTATCTTATTCATAAATTTTAAGCCTACTTTGAAATCATTTATACATATCATTTAAAATACCAAAACATGCATATTTATCTATTACAAGTTTGCACATATGAATACACCATTTTAGTCATATCCAAAAATCCATACAATTCATATAATTTTACAAATATAAAATCGAACATTAAGTCCACTTGCATAAGCAAATCGTACCTTTATTAAATACTCCACATTCCTAATTTATTTCATAACAAATTGGCATCCATAAATAACCTCATAAACTGTACAAGATTTAGCCATTAAATCATAAGTCAAAATATGCCATTTCCTAATCAAACCATATCGATTCAAATAATAAAATCATACATATCAATTCACATTTTCCAAACCTATATCCATACACCAATTTATAGCATAAAACACACTTCCAAAACAGGTCTAGATCATGACCAAATATACACATATTCTTCCATACCTTATAACCGTACATACATATGCACATTACTAGTTTCTTTCAAATCAATTTATTAATGCAAATATACTCTTACAAACAAAATTTAACTATCATTTCATCTATGATTTACTTAGCATTTCACCTATATGCCATAACCGAGTTCACTTAATTACTAAATTACATAACAATACCTTAACAAAGCATATCAAACAAGATTCACGATATTTACTTATAAATAAACCATAGCAAAACACCAAGACCAAAACCAAACATATCACACATATCATATATATATATATATAACCGAACCAAGATTAATTAAGCTTGAATAACATTTACCTCATTATCGATGCACATGACTAAAACACCATAACATATATATACTAAACTCACTTCACTTATATGCTTTAACTAAGCTCACCTATGCCGAATTATTTACCACCTTCTTAACAAAACATATCAAACATAATTCACATAAATAAATATGCCATAGCCGAAATACCAAAATCAACATATCTATCACTTGATCAAAAGCATAAAAACCATGCTTAACAAAATAAATAAGCCATTTTCACATGGCTCATATTTACAACCCAAAAATCAAACATATTAACTAGACTATACATGCCATAAGTTTAAATTCAAACTTAGTAAAATATCGAAAACAATTGATAGTGTGATAGACTTCTCTGACGATCCCCGTGCTCTTAACCAACTTCCAAATCTATAAAATTGAAAGCAATTACACACAGTAAGCTATTAAAGCTTAGTAAGTCATAAGCAAATAAACATTTAATCATTTACGTAAATTAAGCTAGAAAATTAGTAATAAACCATTATACTTTCACATATTATTCAATTTATCAACTTATATATCAAAACTTATATAATTTGTAATAACTTCTATTTTTACCGAATAATCAATTGAACATTAATATAACCAATCATCACTTTCCTCAATGCACATATACATCAAACGTCGAATACGTATATATTCAAATATGCAATCACATAATTCATATTTCACATAACTTCATATCATCAATTCAAGTATACAACTCACTTAGCCTGATTTATACATTCGTACACAACTTATCTTTTCTCGTTGAACCATTCGAAATTAAAAAGGATACTCAGATAGTCGGAAGACTCGTACAATGCCAACGTCCCAGACATGGTCTTACATGTAATCACATATCGATGCCACTGCCCCAGACAGGGTCTTACACAAATCAAATACGATGCCAATGTCCCAGACATGGTCTTACACGTAAACACAAGTCGATGCCAACGTCCCAGACGTGGTTTTACACGAAAACACATATCGAAATCCTATGTCATGACATATGTATCCTAACTATTCCTAAGGCTCATACAGGGCTTTCGGACGTCGTAACTCAGTCGAAACGAATTCATAAACATAGCTACCAAGCTTGTACACATTCGGCTAATACATATATTAAATTCACATTTAATTAAAATTAACAACGTCTATTTGCTTATAAACTTACCTCGGATATCAACGGACGGAATAGACGACTATTTGATTATTTTTGTTTTTCCCCAATCCAAATCCGTTTTCTTTGGTTCATGATCTGATAGAGGGTTGCGAGCGGACCAAGATCGAGTTGCCAAGTCATGAGAAAACTCCTACGAGGCTCTAAACGAACAGATCTGAAACGAAAAAGAAATTAAAAGATTAGAACTTTGAATTTCTAGATCTGGAATAAAAATCCCCAAATCAGCAAAGAATCAAATTGAGAATAGGAATAAGTGTTAATAAAGGTTCTTGGGGAATCAAGAACATGTAATTGAACCCAAAGAATACTCCAATCTACCGAATCTAAAAAGAAAGACACAAATAGCAAGTTAAATTTCCCCAAAATTCCAGCAATCAAAATAACCCAAATCTGAAAAGAAGAAATCGGCAAGAACAAGGATTTTAGGGATTTTGAACGAATTTTGCTGCCAAGAACAAAAGGGGCGATCCGATCTTTAGTAAAGAAGAGGCGAATCGATTTGGAATGCTTTGGAATGCCTGGAACGCAACAAGAACAGCAAACAAAGTGATTAAATAAAATCGACACATGCAGAATTTAAAAGAAAAAAATTGGCAGCAAGAAATTAAAAGATAAGTCCTAAGAGGCCTTGAAATCCCGAAAGATTTCACAACTCCCTTCAAACGGCTCTAATCTCCCCTCCAAAGAATATCAATGGCAAGAAGAAGGCTGAAGATGGCTCCCACAATCAAAAGATTGTTAAAACAACTTCTAAAGAAAACTCAAGAGAGAATTCTTGGAGAAAAACTCAAGGAGAATTCTGCACTTAAACAAATCTGAAATTTTTAATATATTTGAGAAGTGAATAACAAGGTGGCTGGCCAAGCCTTTATATAGGCCTCTCAAGTGTTTTCCTAATCTAATTAGAAAACTAAAAATAGAAAAACTCCTAATTATTTTAATATTTAAATGGAAATTTGGCCAAGGGCTTTTAATTGGGCCTCTTAGACTGAATATCTACATAAAAATTTAAACTAAGTATTTAAAAAAATAAAACTTTACAAATTGGGCCACTTTGAAAATTTGGCCTGATTTTCAAGTAAGTATGGTTTGTCTTCTTGTTTGGGCTTAGACTCATCTTATTGGGCCTTGCCTTCAAGAACTTGGGCTTGTATTCCATCTCTTACCGAAATTGGGTCGTTGAGGCTCGTAACGGAGATCCAATGCGATTTGGCTGCAAGATTTGGTTTCTTGGACCAAGATTTCCAAGATTTGAAATCTTGATTTTCTTGATTCTTGAAATCGCTCCAAACAACAAGATTGGGCCAAGATTCGGTTTCTTGATTTTCTTGAAAACAAGAAAGTGAATCTTGATTTTCTCTTTCTCTCGTATATGCATCTAAGGCCTTGCTAACGAAATCCTAGATGATCTTATTTAGTTTGGAACGCATTTGTCGGGCCTTTGATCTCGTTATTTGGCCTTGTGGTAATTTGAGCCCATCACGTTCTTGGGCTTGGGTTGGGCCTTTGTGATACGGGGTGGCGCGCGGACCAAGATCGAGTTGCCAAGTCACGAGAAACTCCTACGAAAGCTCTAAAGCGAACAGATCTGAAATTAAAACAAAGAACAAGATTAAACTAATCGATCCGAATTAAATCCCCAAATTCAATTAAATGAACAAAGAAGACACAAAGAACGAATGAATAGATGTTTTCGTAGTTCAAGAAGACAAAATCGAACTCCAAGATCAATTCTCCACAAGTTTAACATTCAAGAACACTAAATAGCAACGAATTAAATCAATCGGATCTTTAATAGAAAATTAGGGATTTGGGCGACAAAAGAAAAGAAAGATAGAAAATTGAATCGGCCAAGAATGCCCAAATTCCAAGACCTAATTTCACCCAACAAGAAGAAATAAAAAAGAATGGCAAGAACCCTAAATTTTGGGGATTTTTGGATCGAATTGTTCTTCGCCAATAAAAGGGATCGATTAAACGAAGAGTTCTTGGAGTTTAATCAATTTGAAACACAAACAAAAACAAGAAAGAAAATTAGAAGAAGAATCGGCACAAGCAATAATAAAGAAAATAAATTGAACAAGAAGGAATTAAAGAAAAGTCCTAAGAACCCTTGAATTCCGAAAGAATTCACAAATTCCTTCAAACGGCTCTAATCTCCCTCCAAAGAATATCGATGGCAAGAAGAAGGTTGAAGATGGCTCCACAATCAAAAGATTGTTAAAACAACTTCTAAAGAAAACTCAAGAGAGAATTCTTGGAGAAAACCCCAAAGAAAATTTCGCACTCAACAAATCGAAATTTGATAGAAAAATAATAATAAGATGATTTTTACAAAGGGTGGTGGCCAATGCTTATATAGGCCTCCAACAAATCCTAATCTCACAAGTAACTAATAAAAATTAAACCTAATTAATAAAATAACAAGGTAAATTCGCCATGCACTTATATGGGTTGTTTTGGGCCGAATTTTACATGTAATGCTCCTAAAGATTAAAGAAAATTAAATTAAACAAGTAAGATGTTTACAAATTGGGCCCTTTAACATTTTGGCCTGATTTTTCAACTAAGGATGAAGAAATTTCTTGATTGGGCTAAATTTTGGTTATTGGGCCTCGCCTTCAAGAATTTGGGCTCGTGATCCATCTCCTACCAAAATTGGGTCGTTGACGCTCGTAATGGAGATCCAATGCGTTTTGGTCGCAAGATTTGGTTTCTTGGACCAAGATTTCCAAGATTTGAAATCTTGATTTTCTTGATTCTTGAAATCTCTTGAACAACAAAATTGGGCCAAGATTCGGTTTCTTGATTTTCTTGAAAACAAGAAAGTGAATCTTGATTTTCTTGTTCTCTCGTGTATGCATCTAAGGCCTTGCTAACAAGCTCTTGAATGGTCCCATTTAGTTTGGACCGCATTTGTCGGCCTTTGATCTTGTTATTGGGCCTTGTGGCAATTTGAGCCCATCACGTTCTTGAACTTGGATTGGGCCTTTATGACTCGTATCATTCCCCCCTTCCTCAAAAAGATTCGTCCTCGAATCTGAAAAATCAAATGGGGACAAGTCAGCCACATTAAAAGTAGAACTTACATTGTACTCACCAGGTAGATCAATTTTATAGGCATTATCGTTGATCCGCTCGAGTACTTGGAAAGGCCCATCGCCCTTGGGTCCAACTTAGTCTTCCTTTTGTAGGAAATCGTTGTTTCCTCAAATGGACCCAAACCCAATCTCCGGGTTCTAGTACAACCCGCTTTGCCTTGTTTGCTTTGTTGGTGTTGGCGTCATTTGTTTTGGCTATTCGCTGTCTAGCCTTCTCATGTAAGGATTTCACCAACTCAGCTTTCTGTTCGCCATCTAAATTCGTAACATGTTCAAGAGGTAATGGCGCAAGATCAAGTATCTTGTTAGTGGGTTAAAACCATAAACAAGTTCAAATGGGAATAACCGGTTGTAGAATGAATAGATCTATTATATGCAAATTCAACGAATGGTAGGCATTCTTCCCAATTTCTAATGTTCTTTCCCACCATAGCTCGTAATAGAGTCCCTAAGATTCGATTAACTACTTCAGTTTGACCATCGGTTTGGGGTGACATGTAGTAGAATAAAGCAATTTAGTACCAAGCTTACCCCACAATACCTTCCAAAAGTGGCTAAGGAATTTGACATCTCTATCAGAAACAATTGTTTTAGGGATGCCATGAAGTCTTACCACTTCTTTAAAGAATAAGTCTGCCACATGTGTAGCATCATCTGTTTTGTGACAAGGAATAAAATGTGACATCTTTGAAAACCTGTCAACAACAACAAATATACTATCTCTTCCTTTTTTTGTTCGAGGCAAACCTAAAATAAAATTCATGGATAAATCTACCCAAGGTGAAGTAGGAATCGGTAGAGGAGTGTAAAGGCCATGAGGTATTACCTTAGATTTTGCTTGTTTGCATGTAATGCACTTGGAACATACCCTTTCCACATCCTTCTTCATATGTGGCCAATGAAAGTGTTCGTGCAAGATATCTAGTGTCTTGGCCACTCCAAAATGTCCCATTAAACCTCCACTGTGGGCTTCATGAATCAATAAGTCTCTCATGGAACACTTTGGTATGCATAACCTGTTCATACGAAAAAGAAAGCCATCTACAAGATAAAATTTTCAAAAGTAGTATGTCCACAATTCTTATAGATATGGCGAAATCAATATCAACATCATATAATTCTTTAATGTGTTCAAACCCTAAGACTTTAGCATTCAATGTAGTCATTAAAGCATATCGTCGAGACAAAGCATCCGCAACTACATTATCTTTACTGTTTTATATTGTATCACATAAGGAAATGTTTCAATGAATTCTACCCATCGGGCATGTCTTTTACTCAACTTACCTTGTCCCTTTAACCATTTAAGAGACTCATGATCTGTATGTATGACAAACTCATTAGGCAACAAATAATGTTGCCATACTTGAAGTGCACGAACTAATGCCAATAGTTCTTTGTCATAAGTCGAGTAATTTAACTGCACCGTTCAATTTCTCACTAAAATAAGCAATAGGTTGCTTATCTTGCATTAAAACGGCGCCGATTCCAATTCTCAAGCATCACACTCAAGTTCAAAAGTTTTAGCAAAATCGTAATTTAAGCAAAGGAGCGAACATAACTTAGCTTTTAGAGTTTGAAAGGCCTTTTCTTGGGTTTCACCCCATTTGAAACCCACGATTTCTTTATAACCTCTGTCAATGGGGCAAGCAATAGTAGAGAAATCTTTCACAAATCGTCTATAAAAACTAGCTAAACCATGGAAAGATCTCACCTCGATTCGATTTAGAGTCGGCCACTCCTTAATTGCCTTGACTTTGTCCTCGTCGACATGAATACCTTGAGCACTAACTATGAAACCTAAGAATATTAGTTTATCACAATGAATGTGCATTTATCAAGGTTGGCAAATAATCTTTCGGTTCAGTAGAATATCCAAAACAGTTCGAACATGGAAAACATGATCATCTAAAGTCTTTGAGTAAATTAAAATATCATCAAAATAAACCACTACAAATTTACCCAAGTGAAGCCTTAAAACATGATTCATTAATCTCATAAATGTGCTAGGTGCATTAGTAAGGCGAAAGGCATAACTAACCATTCATACAATCCAAATTTTGTTTTAAAGGTCGTTTTCCATTCATCCCTTCCTCATTCGAATTTGATGATAACCGCTTTTAAATCAATTTTAGTAAATATAATCGAACCATGTAATTCATCAAGCATATCATCAAGTCTAGGAATTGGGTGTCGATACTTTATCGTTATTTTGTTGATTGGGCGGCAATCAACACACATTCGACACGTACCATCTTTCTTTGGTACCAATAGGACAGAACAAAGACAAGGGCTTAGGCTTTCACGAATGTACCCTTTGTCTAGTAACTCTTCAACTTGCCTTTGCAATTCCTTTGTCTCCTCGGGATTGCATCTATAGGCTGGTCGATTAGGAATCGAAGCTCCGGTACTAAGTCAATTTGATGTTCTATCCTCGTAAAGGTGGTAAACCTTTAGGGCCTCACTAAAACATCCTCATAATCCCGCAAAAGAGATTGAAACATACTAGGCGATTTTCGTTAATGTTAGATAAAGATAAATAATTTTGCCTAAACCTCACAAGGATACAAGGTCATTTATTAAGTAAGGCTCTCTTCACATCTTTTTTGTTGCCAAAAGATTTTTCCACTCATTTTACCACTAGAGGTTCACTCACCTTTGGGCTTTTTAAATTTTGACTTTTCCACTACTATTAGCCTCTTTTCTCTCGTCTTTTGAACTTGCTCTTTCTCCTTACCCCTCACAAAATTTTATCATCCTCAATTGATCTTTATATACATCAAGAGGATTTAAAGGAGCAAAAGTGAATTTCTTACCTTTAAATACAAGGGAGTATCGATTAAGTTTACCTTGGTGTGTAACATCACGATCAAATTGCCAAGGTCGTCCAAGGAGCAAGTGTGCCGCATGCATTGGGACTACATCACACCATACTTCATCCTCATAATTGCCGAGTTTAAAAGTGACCAAGGACTGTTTAGTAACTTTAACTTCGAACATTCATTAAGCCTTTGAAGGTGATATGGCTTAGGTGTTTGGTGCAAGGTAACTTTAAAGAATCAACCAAATAGCTACTCACCACATTTGAGCAACTACCACTATCAATAATGAGTGAACATAAGTTACCTTTAATAAAACACCGAGAATGGAAAATATTGGCCCTTTGGCTATCATCATCTTTCATCCGAATGTTAAGGGTTGACGAACTACAAGGCATTGAAAGTTAGCAAAGTCCCTTCCTTTGGTGGTTCGACCAACTCGTCGCCATTATCACCATCATCCACAAGTTTCGCATATCCGGATCTCAGATTATCGAGTCGGACGTGTACTCACCGTTATCTTTTAGAAGAAGTAATCTCGTGTTAGGGCATTCTCTACTATAATGACCACGCCTTTGCACTTAAAGCATTCAATCTCACGAGTCCTCTTCGCACTCGAATCACCTAAATTAATGCTTAGAAGGTGTTTGCGTTTTAGCAGAGCCCTTTCTTCCAATCGATTGTTTACTTCCATTACTCAAAGAAGACTTGTTAGTAACAAAAGGTGGTTTTGAACTCTTAAAATCGAATTGGAATTGTTACCTCGATAATATTGTGAAGTAGAGAAGGACCCAAACCTTTGTTCCTTTAATTGTTGCTCGATCTCAATGGCTTTGTGAACTGCTTCTTCCAAATCAATGTAAGTTTGTAGCCTTAATGTATTAGCTATCGGCTGTTCAAACCATCAATGAATCAAACCATAGTTGTTTCTTCATCTTCCTCCACATTAGCTCTCGAATGAGCATCTCCATCTCTTTAAAATATTCATCCACCGTCCTACTACCTTGGATAAGTCTTCTCAACTTTGTTTTAATTTCTCTATAGTAGTGAGGTGGAATAAACCTTTACGCATAATCTGCTTCAACTCATCCCATGTCGAAATCTCACCTTCATAATTCGATGGCGGTTTACCCCAAGTTGAGTCCACCAACTTAATGCATAATCGAAAATTCCGGTGTTGCTAACGCTACCTTTTCATCATCCGGACATTTATAATACCGAAACATGAGTTCAATCTTAGATTCCCATTCACAATAAGCGTCGGGATCATTCTTACCACGAAATTGGGGAATTGTGAATTTCGGTTTTGCCAAAGAAGGTTGTCCACGATCATGAAAATCATCATCCAATCTAGGGACACGTCGAGGGCCGCGCCTATGGGTGATTATTCCTATCTTCCCTGATTGGATCTCGATATTGAAGTTCTTGATTCATTCGTACCTCATTCAAAGTAGTATTCAATGCTTGAAGGGTAGCATTTATTTGTGTGATTGCAGCAGCGTGTCCTTCTAACTTTTGTTGGACTTCCATAAGTGTATCATTATGGTCATCTTTAGACATCTTCCCAAAAAAGCTGCAAAAATAAACACTCAACACTCAAAAATAAAAGTTAGCAAACCTCACCGTTAGTCACTCAAAAAGAAAATTAAAATTCTCAATGAGGTAGAATTCAATCTTGTGAGTTCTTTATCAGAGTTTATATCAACCAATTAGAGAGTATGAACCAAACTACCAAAGAATCCTAATTTGCACTAGGATGCCAAAAACCGACGAGACACCAATTGATTCGTGTTGCACCGAGGAAGAAGTTGTGCACGTGTAAATCCTACTAACACAAGAAACAAGAAGGTGTTAGATAACGTAATGTAAGAATAAAAAGCAAACAAATGAAAACCTACAGCTAAGAATCAATAAAATTGCTAAAACCGAAAACCCGAAAAATCATGGAGTAACTTGACAACTTCGTTCGAGGTGTTCCCGATCTCTAAAAATCACGAAATTAAATCTGGAATGTCCTTAAATATTGAATTTTTATCTGGAAGTTTTGGGCACCAAATTCAACCCGCTGAATCTTTTTTAATTTTTATTGAATTTCGTCTTTTTGATTTTTGACTTTTTGACTGATTTTTTTGGGAATAATTTTTTATATTCAATCACAGTGCCACAAATATGTATGTAAAATTTCAGATCAATCGGACAACGTTTACCCACCCAAATGAATTTTTTGAACAATTTTTCTGGGTAAAACTGCTGTTTGTGCTTTAAAAATAGAGATCGGTTTAGAAATCAACCAAGAACACCCAAAACGCCCAAAATCTGATACCAAATGATACGGGGTGGTAGCGGACCAAGATCGAGTTGCCAAGTCACGAGAAACTCCTACGAAAGCTCTAAACGAACAGATCTGAAATTAAAACAAAGAACAAGATTAAACTAATCGATCCGAATTAAATCCCCAAATTCAATTAAATGAACAGCAAGACACAAAGAACGAATGAATAGATGTTTTCGTAGTTCAAGAAGACAAAATCGAACTCCAAGATCAATTCTCCACAAGCGAATCTGTTCAAGAACACTAAACAAAGAACGAATTAAATCAATCGGATCTTTAATAGAAAATTAGGGATTTGGGCGACAAAAGAAAAGAAAGATAGAAAATTGAATCGCCAAGAATGCCCAAATTCCAGCAAACCTAATTTCACCCAACAAGAAGAAATAAAAAAGAATGGCAAGAACCCTAAATTTTGGGGATTTTGGATCGAATAGTTGTTGCCAATAAAAGGGATCGATTAAACGAAGAGTTCTTGGAGTTTAATCAAGGCTGAAACACAAACAAAAACAGCAAAGAAAATTAGAAGAAGAATCGGCACAAGCAATAATAAAGAAAATAAATTGAACAACAAGGAATTAAAGAAAAGTCCTAAGAACCCTTGAATTCGAAAGAATTCACAAATTCCTTCAAACGGCTCTAATCTCCCTCCAAAGAATATCGATGGCAAGAAGAAGATTGAAGATGGCTCCCACAATCAAAAGATTGTTAAAACAACTTCTAAAGAAAACTCAAGAGAGAATTCTTGAGAAAACCCCAAAGAAAATTCGCACTCAACAAATCTGAAATTTGATAGAAAAATAATAATAAGATGATTTTTACAAAGGGTGGCTGGCCAATGCTTATATAGGCCTCCAACAAATCCTAATCTCACAAGTAACTAATAAAAATTAAACCTAATTAATAAAATAACAAGGTAAATTCGCCATGCACTTATATGGGTTGTTTTGGGCGAATTTTACATGTAATGCTCCTAAAGATTAAAAAATTAAATTAAACAAGTAAGATGTTTACAAATTGGGCCTTTAACATTTTGGCCTGATTTTTCAACTAAGGATGAAGAAATTTCTTGATTGGGCTAAATTTTGGTTATTGGGCCTCACCTTCAAGAATTTGGGCTCGTGATCCATCTCCTACCAAAATTGGGTCGTTGACGCTCGTAATGGAGATCCAATGCGTTTTGGCTGCAAGATTTGGTTTCTTGGACCAAGATTTCCAAGATTTGAAATCTTGATTTTCTTGATTCTTGAAATCTCTTCGAACAGCAAAATTGGGCCAAGATTCGGTTTCTTGATTTTCTTGAAAACAAGAAAGTGAATCTTGATTTTCTTGTTCTCTCGTGTATGCATCTAAGGCCTTGCTAACAAGCTCTTGAATGGTCCCATTTAGTTTGGACCGCATTTGTCGGGCCTTTGATCTTGTTATTGGGCCTTGTGGCAATTTGAGCCCATCACGTTCTTGAACTTGGATTGGGCCTTTATGACTCATATCACTTTGTGACTCGTATCATGATCTAAACATATTCAAATTAAACTTATTTAAACATAATTTCATTCAATTTAATCCAAAAACACATAAATGAGAAATTTACCATTTTTCCCTGACATTTTACACTTTTTACAATTTAGTCCCTATTGCATAAAACACAAAATACACAAAATTTCATAATACCCATGCTTGGCCGAATATCACTCTAGCTCATCAAGTCCATACATTTCATTTATTTCACATGTTAGTCCCTCAAAAATTTATTTTCAAAATTTAGTCCAATTTACTCATATTCATCAAAAATCCAAAGACAAAACATGATAATTTAACACATATATTTAATATTTCATCATCAAACGACAAAAATCTCAAACACTCATCAATGGCACATTTCAAAATCACCATCAATTCACAAAATTAAGGCATGGGTTTTGAAGAACACAAAGCAACGATCTAAAAAACATAAAAATTATCAAAACTAAAGTAAAAAATACCTTGAATCAAGCTAGATAATGCCGAAACCTAAAGAAAACATGGATGGTTTCTTTCTTTTCTCCATTTGGCCAACAAAGATGAAAATAGCCATCTTTTATGTTTTATTTTATTATAACTTAATTTATTAACTAAGTTACAAAATTAACCTTTTAGTAATAAATATTTATAACATATAATATAAGGCTAATTTTGACCATTGCCACCCACTAACATTAAAATGGCCTAATTGCCACATAAAACCTCCATTTTATAAAGACAACAACAATTAAGCACTTTCATATTTAACCCTCAAATTTTTTACTTTACGCGATTAAGCCATTTTCTCAAATTAAGCACACAAACAATAAAATTATTTCACGAAACTTTCACACATATAATTTCACACATATTTAACACAGAAAATAATATTAAAATATTTTTCAGACTCGGATTTTTGATCCCAAAACTACTGTTCCGATTAGGGTCAAAATCAGGCTATTACAGTATAAGTTCAAATATAATAACTTTATTAAACATAATGTATTAATTTAAAACCAAACATTAATACTTCATAGAAATCTCATAAAAATAAAGTCTTATCAAAACATAAATTCTTTGTACAAATCATTTCCAAATACACTTATGTGTCACCCCCACAAGTCATGCATGATACGAAACAAAGCAATCAACTCACAATAGTTGTAGCACTCTGGCGTAGTCCTTCCAACAAAGCCTTCCTTCAGTCAGCAAGCCTGAGAAGGAAAAGGTAACAAAGTAAGTTCATACGAACTTAGTAAGTTCCAAAGAGAAATCAAACATAACATTACTGATAGTACATCTGAGCCTTTCTGAAGGATTTACACACATTCACATAGTAAACCTAATGGTGTATATAGAACACAAACAGACTTAGTATGCCAACTTACTTATCACTTGGGTGTATATTGTACGCCAGCTCAACATAACTTAGATAAATTCATTCTCATGTTAGCCACGTACCCATAATTCAAAATCAAAAGCATATCATTCAGTCTTATTCACATTCATTCTCCCCCTTAACTCCTCATATAATTTTCATCCAAAATAACATTTTTTATCGTGATTTTCCAATCTGGTTTGCAATATAGTTGCCCTATCGGAAGCTATACAAACATATCTCCTCATATCTATCACCTCATATCAATTCATATCACATATATACATAAGAAGCAGATGGTAGTGGATTAAGCATGAAGAATGATGCTTACTTTATATCACAGACAGACTGCACTCAAACTGAAGACTTTTGACAACCATTACCCACACAACATCTTTCATCCATTACAAAGAAAGATTACTTACCTTACACAAATTATAAAATAAAGAAAATTACAACACATAGAAATAAGAAGGAACTCATTATAACCTCTAGCACAAGTCTATAAAGCAAGTCATTTGCCTTTATCATTTAGACCTTCGTTAACTTCTTGAGCTAAAATAAAGATAATTAAACATATCAGATCATCAATTGATCAAATTTGATCATGTATACAAGAATCAACAACACTTAATCTAGAATCAAGAAGTTTCATTTCTCACACACTATTTTAACATCCATGTATACAAAACAAGAAACACGTAAATGACTTAGAGGGTAACCTAGGGTTCATCAATGATCTGTTGTGGTTCGTTGTAGCAGATTAAACTAGTTTTCACACTTAAGAAGCTTGAATATAATCATTTTCATTATGTTTTAGTTAAATTTCTATAGTTTAGTTTAAATCCAATAAAAAGTGTATTTTGAGTCTTTTGTTGACCTTAGGGGTCTAATGAGGCCTAAAGGTGAGCTAATGTACTTAGTGAGTGTGCAAGAGACCATCAGAGGGCATACAAACTCAATACTACTCACTGTGTTGCAACACGAGAAGTTCAATGTCACAACATAAGGAATAGAATGCAAGAATCTCGAGGCTGCCTTCGGTGTCATGACACATCTATTGGATGTCGCGACACACCCTTGAAGCTACCCTGAGTCAGAGCATACTGCCTTCAATGTCGTAACACAGGTAGTAGGGTGTCGTGATATTGGTTCTGTAAGGAAAACACTTATGAGCCAAGGGCGTTTTGGTCTACACAATCAAAACTTAAATACAAGAGCGTCAACTGAGTTAGGTTTGAGGACGACAGCAACCCTAACTCTATAAATAGGCTCTTAAACACTTAATAAAAGGACTATTTTTGGTTATAAGTTTTTCTTTGTAATTTATTTCAGTTTTTTATTTATCTTAGGGTTTTAGATTTCTTTTCAGTTCTTTTTATTCGTGTTCTTCGAAGAACTTGGTTTGTAGACTCAATCAAACATTTAAGGATTTTGGTACTTCATCAATCGAATACAATCAAGATTCTCTAAAGTTTATTCTTGATTTATTGCTCATGCATATGTTTATCATCAAGTTTATTATGTTTATGGATTCCATGAGGAACTTATCCTCTTATGGGGGATTAGCGAGTAGAGATATGAATAATTAACTATTTTGTAAGGATTTCCTAACAGATCAGCTATTCAGGAAAAGAAGAATCTAAACCTTAGGCCTAACAACCCTAGAAAGTCATCAAGGTGGAAATTAACCCAAATTTTGTATAGCCTATTCGTGAACACCTTAACCCTGAATCGATTTAGACTGTGAGGTCAGAAGATAAGTAGTTTTTGCCAACTCAGTATTTCAGTGGATGAATCGAAAGATCTTGCTGGGGTATTGACTAGTTGATTGAACAAGAAAGCCCAAGACAACAGTTGATTATGACTACCAAAGTGAGCTAATCACCAATGTCTTCATTTAATAGAGTTTAGAAATTAGTTTTCCGAAGTCCCTTTCATTTATGCAGTTTTTAATTCCTTATTTATAAAAAAACCTAAAATATTTACCTTATGTTTTATCGTAATATAATTTAGTTAAACTACTAATTAATTCTATTTGCGTCTAGGTTAACCTTAATTTAGTACCCGCCTCCCTTGGGTAGATCCTCAGAGTACTTACCTACATCGTTGTAAAACTATATTACAACCTGACCCATATACTTGCGAACACCTCCTTAAATCTATATCTTTAAGTTGCAATATTCACATTCTGGACATTAATACGTTCGGATACGGTCAATCAATAATTATCAATGAGCTAGTACTAACGTAGAAGTTAGTTGAATACTGCGAACCTTACTTTGTAAAGGTTTTCTGAACTTAGTTTTTTAAATAGTCTTCAGAGGAAATCAATGAAGAAGAAGAAGAAAATGTAAAAATGTTCAGAAAGACAACCGCTATCCTTATATACTTAAGCTCGGAGACAAGGATTAGTGGAAAAATCAGATAATTCCACTAACTCTCTTAATTCCGTGATTAAGTGCACTTAACATAATTTAAGTCTTATCATCTGCAGTAGTTTAGTTCTGTTCTAACTAAATCTCAACTTAACTACCAAAATTACCATACTTAAATAATAAACAAATCTAAATAGCTACGAACTTAATGAGTTCACCTAAAGGATATGGGTTGGACGGATACTTAACAAATAAGTCTGTCAAACCACAGAACTCACCAAAATTAAGAGTTCCCCAAATGGTGCAATACACATAATTCTATACTTAGCCAAGACTAACATTTTACTCATTCATATCTATCCTTATTTTTCTAACTATACGCCAAACAATAACCAGATACAGAGACTTCGTCAGACAGATTGTTACAATATTAGTTTGGTTAGTATTATGGTAAAAATTGAATACGTTCTAAGGAAAACTATTGACAAAATTTCCATGTAGTGTTATCTGAAGGGTAAGTCCACCATATTAGTCTATCAGTATAAGAAATTTGGCGTATTCACAAGTATGAGTAGTAAGTTTTTTGTAAAATCCAAGTTGTCAATATTATGTATAGAAGATATTTAAATTCTATGGTATCCGCCAATATGAGTTTTTCACGCAATATAAAGGTCATCTAAAATTTAAGTTATCCATAAAGCCTGGCGTTCTCGTGATATGTGAATACGGTTATCTAGGATTCCTAGGTTGTTTTAGAAGATCACCTCATTCAGAATAAGTTGTGAGTTGAGTGGTTTTGAGATGTGATCTAATTGACATTATGATAGTTATGTAGTCTAGTACGTGTATTCATCAAAAGTAGTATTCGCCAAAGGTAAGGCTCGTACGAAGTTCTTCAAAAGGGGTTATTTAGTATAGGTGTCTAACGAGAATGGTATCTATGAGTATTCCATACTGGGTAAACTACACATCATCAGTTTAAGTGAGGTTCAGCCTAAGGTAGGTTCTGTAGTACTCTTCTGAGAAGTATATTTGTATTCTAAAAAGGGGAAAAAAATTAAGACAGTATTGAGGGGTGAAATATGGAATCTATCTTTAAGTGAACTGTGTATATTGGTTGGTTAAGTATGGAAGACGAAGCATATGTATACGTCCAATATTAGGAAAGTATTTGCTAAAGACAGAAAGGAAATTCATTATTTTTCAAGATGAGGAATTTAGCCACAAACATTTCAAGGTAATCTGGGTTTAAACTCACTAAATTTATTTGGACTTACTGGTATGTATTTATGTTGTAGGTTTCTTCATATGTATGAGTACGCCAGGAGGGACCAAGCTAAGAGCTCGCCAAAGTAGTAGTTGAGTTGCGGTATTATGCATACAAATGACACCATAGGAGTATGGAGTATAGTCCACTATGCCACTTAGAGTCTATTTTAATCAAGTCATATGTTGTTTTTGAACTTGGATGTAATTATAAAGTAATACTTGTATTTTAAGTACTATTCAAAATAAATAAGAAGTATGTTTTTTAGCATTGTACATCGAAAGTGAAAGTTTTTATGTTAAGTGATTATGTGGAGTAACATCCGAGATCCAGACCGGGTGATTTGGGTCGGGTTGAGGGTGTTATACTATTGTTGTTATGGTTGAAAAGTGCTTTTGAAAAGTGATGTGAAAAAGTATATTTTGTTAATTTAAAGTATTCTTCGTTGCTGTCAAAAAATGTTCTGGGAAGTTGAAACGTCATTTTAGACATTATGTTGGAAGTAAAAATTAAGTTAAAATTATTTCATTTCATATACTAACTCATGAAATATAAAATTAAAATAAATTAATATATTAATACATTAAACATAAAATTTAAATACCTTTTAATATATAAACTATATTAGAGAATTAATTGAAAAAAATTGATAATTAGCAAAAAAAAACACCACATTAGAAAAAAAATTATTAAGTTACATGCTCAGTTAGCAATGGTAAATTAAAACTTAAAAAAATTCTTGATTACCAAGGATTCATTTAGTTTTAAAATAAATATTATGCCATAATCAATAAAACTTTAATTGGTTGGAAAAAAATAAAGAAGAATATTTTGATAATTTTATATTCAAAAGCCAAAAGTTAAAAGTTCTTTTTTCGACATTTGAGGTTGGGTCTAGACTTAATCATAGTCGGATTACCCGTTCAGGCCTCTTCAAAAAGCGAAAGGATTTAGGTAAAAATATAAGCTCGGAAAATGTACTTGGACAAAAAATAAGGCTCGTTTTCTAAATGGATTAGGCCTCGAGTAGGATTTTTTGGCCCGAGCCTAGCCCGAATAAGCTATTTTGTTATTGTTTTGCTACCATTTCGTCATTATATTACTACTACTTTGTTGTTATTATTTGAATATTGAATAACTCTTATTTTATTGTTAATTTTGTTACTATTTTAAAGACATTTTGTTTGCTAAGTTGTAACAAACTTAGTGTTATTTAAGTATAAAACTTTTTTTAAATTTATTTTCAATTTGTTAGGAAATATTTATTTTAGTGTTTTTAGTGTATTTGATGTACTATATTTTTAAAATTTATTTTTATATAAAAATAATCTAAAAATTTAATACGGGTGGACCGAGTCGAGCTTGGGTTTAACATTTTTAATCTAGGTTGGACTTGAATAGAATTTTAAGTCTACTTCTCGAGACGAACCTAGGCTTAGAAAATGAATTTAAAATTTTACATCGGCCCGTCCCAACTTGGCCAACGATTAGCTCTAGTTGGATCTAAATGTTAGTTTAAAAGGTACTTTTGATTCTAAATTTACCTTGTTAGTCATTGATTATGAAACTAAAAGTACTTTTGGTTTCAAAAGATAATTTAAAACACATGTCAACCAAATAAAATATTTTGGTAAAGAAGTGGTTTTTCAAACAAAACATTTGATTTTAATTTGGGATTTTAATTCAAGTAAAAAAAGTTAAATTTTGAAAAAGGACTTTTAATGAAATTACATTTTTAACCTTCGTTAAATCTTTTTATTTACAACCGTATGTTTAAAATTAACATTTTATATCCTTAAAAAAAAAAGCATCTTCCAACATAAACAGTAAGGTAGCACTAAATGTTGGGTTTGTTGGTCTTAACTTGGTGAAGCAGACTTACATGATTACGGTATCAGAAGGGTAGCACTGTGAATGTGGTTGGAATTTGTGGTGATATTTGGCTTTTTCTGCTGTCATCATTTTACAAAGCCTTTGGTCTTCGTTTCATTTATGAACATTTCTATTCATTACTTCTCTTGTTTGGCGTTGCTTTTCGATTCTGAGATTTTATATTAAGAAAGAAATGCACAAATTATCCCACAAGGAATTGAAACCCTACATCTGCCAACTACTATATCATTGTTGAGTGAGACCCCATTTCGATGGATACAAAATTTTAGAATTAAGTAAACTATCTCACAATTTGGTACACATCACATTATTATGTTTTGATCATCTAAAAATATATTTTCTAATTATTAATTGGGGTAAGAAAATCAAGGATTAAAGTGAAAAACAATAAGAACTAAAATAATACACGAAAATTGTTAAATTTTACTTATTTATCTTATTGCCCAAAATTCTAAATATGAGTTTGAAATGTAATTTTTAAATATGAATATTCAAAATTATTATAGCAATTTGGTTGACATTATGAATGGATCGAAATTATTTTCAAAATTATGAATGAAAATAATTGTCTTTAATATTTGTCTAAGAAACCCAAATTTCAAATCTTAGAACAATCTTTACAATTAACTAATTAATTAATTTTATCTTTCATCCCAAACCAAACTCTTTTTTTCATCACTTCTTTATCAAAACAAAGAACAAACAATTAATTTAATTAATTCCAAGTATTTTTTCCTTTACTTTTAGCTTAACATGGAAGATTCGGGATGATATAAACAAAAAAATTTTGAGTTTCATAAACAATTATTAAATATGAGTTATTTGAGTTGATTTCGTTAAAGATAATTTGAAAACATATAATAAAATTTTAAAATTTAAAAGTAGATTAAATTAACTAATTTTAATATTATAATAACAAATCGGTTGACATTATCAACATATAGAAAAATTTCAACAAATTATTTAAATTATTTTGATGTTTTGAAATTTTAAATTTCAATATTAAAACAAGAAATTTAGAATTTTAGCAATGAGATAAAAAGTACACTTTGACAAATTTTGTGTATTATTTTAATTTCTATCGCTTTTTCACTTTAATTCTTACTTTTTACCCCAATTAATATTAAAAAAAAATATTTTTTGGGTGACCAAAATGAAAGTGAACTAAAAGTTAAGTGACCAAAATGAAAATGTCAACATAAAGTGGTGTGCACACTACCATTAGAGATTTAATGTTTGGGTATGTAAAATGTAAGTGCCTTAAAAGTTGGATGACTAAATTGTAAATATTTCATTTTAGATGACAAAACATTGAGCGACCAACTAGATAATTTACCCTTTAGAACATACACAAAACAAAGTTTTAAGAGTTCTTTTATGATGATTTATTTTTTTAATGTTTATTTTATTATTTATGTTTCAGATTTATGATTATTTCTCTTAATAATATTATCAAATTTTAAATTTGTATTTTTTTTAAAGAGTGTAATGTCTATGAAGAATTGTTAGTTAATACTAAGATTCCTTCTCCAACATCTTCCACTTTCTCACCAAATTCTATCACACCTTTACTTTTAAATACACTATCACCACACTTGGTTAATATTAAGGTTCCATGCTTGTCCCACTTCTACCCTTTCTCACCAAACTCCCACCAGAAACTACCAATTGTCCTTGAAAAGGCATTAATCACCCAAGTAAATATTCAGAAATCATCACATCTTTTACTTTCAAAGCTACCATAAATACAAGAGCTCACACAATGGGAATTAATTTCAATTTCTTCATAATTATCCATCAACTGTACAAGTACTAACCCCGGTTACACTGCCCACCAATGCCCATCATATCTAAATTCCAGCCTCTTGTTCTTTTTGTTCTTATCAGTTTTCATCTTTCGTACATAATCATGATAATAAATCCCAAGGTTTCTATTCAGGTGATAATAATTGCTTGTAATTCGTGGACGAAAGAGAAGAATCTGAGGAAATTAAAGACTTTAATTAGTAATTAGAGCTCGAGAATTAGAGCAAACAACAGTATAAGAAATAGAATCTGAAACCATGACCTGTAGAAGAAGATGCATTGCTTAACTTGTATTTTGAAGAATCACTTGTACATCTCGACAACCAAGATGATTCTGCTGTCAAAACAAGCCAAGGATCCAATTCCAAATTAAACCAAATGATTAGTATTAGCTTAAAAACACAAGTAATTACCTGATGAGGAATTGAAAGATTTCTTGCAATGCAAAATGGCGCTTTCAATCGCATCGTGTCGGAGTAGCAAGGAATCATCTTTCCGATTAATTGGGGATGCTGCATACGAGGCTGATCTGCTCTTTACCAATTGCTTGCAAACCCCTGTCGAAACACTCCCCTGTTTTCCCTTCATGGGATACACCGTTGCCGGAGAAGCCACCTTTGGTAACTCACCTGAGGCTGAGAGTGAGACCTTTGCCTTGTCACTTGGAATGCTGTTTTTGGAGACTTTTACGTACTTTATTATATTCAAGTATTTCTGTATCAGATCTTTCGAACTGCTCCTTTCTTCATGTTTTGGGGTCTCCGTAGAAATACCGATTAACTCTTTTCTCTGGGGAGTACATGTATTACTGGTATTTGCCATTGACTTGGACTTGTTGAGAGTAAAAGCTCGAAATTTGGGAGCAGATTTTAACAGGTGTAGGGGAGATTGAGGCTTGGAGGTTGAGTCAATGGGGAGGATCTTTCTTTTGGAGAAATGATCATTCTGCATTGGCAACAAGGGGAAGTCATCATTCTTAGCGGAATCATGCTTGGAATCAAGTGTTTTGTGAGGGGTGCGTAGATGGAGGTGGTTGGAGTGGTGCAAAGGAAGCTCCAAGTCGATGAAAGAGTCGTCCTCTTCATCCAATTCATGATGTGGAATGTCGATGCTTCCACAACAACGTTGGGTCTGGTTCTCTTTCATAGCCCCACAGCTAGGTTTCCAAAACCTCAGAAATTTGAGAGCTTCCATATGGAAACAGAGAGACAAAAGGCTTTTTTACAGTTTTACTTGTCAAAATCTAAGGGAGACACTTCACCGCTTTGCCTGCGTTTTATGGGCGTTCCAAGGGAGAAGCCAGAGAGATTGTGTGAGGTTCTTATGTAATTCAATAATGGATAATATCCTTAAAAGTATCATGCTCCCCCAACTAAGATTGCATTTTATTTTACGTTAAATTAAATAAAAATTTAATTTTTATATGAAAATTTTTATTTATTTCTCCAATTAAAAATTGAATTTTTTAGAATAACTAGATAATTATATCGACATGTTATACATATATATCTCGTTTTAATATGTAAAATAAATTTTTAACCTTAGAAATAAATGAAACTTTTAATAAAATAATCAATTTAATGTATAAAACTAATTTATCTATTTTAATAGATAGAATAAAATAGAATTTAACTATATATAATGTAACCATATTATCCATATTTTCATATTTTAATTATTGTTTTCTTTAAAAAATATACTATTATTCTTGTAATATCAATGCCTATGTAGTCCAAATTTTATAGGTGGGCTAGCTTTAGTTTTGAATACTGCATTATAATGTAGGTATGACTGTTTTACTTTTACTTGCAAAGCAGTTAATTATATTTTGCGTGAAGTTGCAGCCATTGGGCAATGCACTGACCCTATTTAATTCCTTCAGAATTGTCAGCAAAATTGGGACTCCTGCACCTGCAGTCTCTCGCGCAATCCCCCGTCACTACAATTATTATATTTCATAGTTGTTTGCATTGATATTATTTTTTGGGTTTTTATTCAAAATTTATCTTTCAATTTCTTTATAAACTATCTAATTAGTGATTTAACTTTTAGACCCCAGGTCTGAATTACCTGATTAAATTCATTGTCGAAACAACTACAATTAAATACACTTCTATACAACTATGAATACATGCTAATATTATATTAGTCCTTTTGAATATGTTATACAATCATTTTCAAGTCTTATATGAGCTTACGAAAGCTCTTTTACTAACCCGAGGTCGAATAAGGACCAAACTATAAAGTTTACAAATTATTGGATTGACGTCACGACTTCAAGGGCTCTTGGTCGCGACACAACTCACTAACTTGATCTTGTCGTGATGTTAAAGGCTCGATGTCGTGACGTAACTGTTTATTTGCAAATGTTCCAAATGGTACCTAATTAAAACATCATCCAATTTAATATCAAAACCAACTCAAACCTAGGTACATGCCATATATCAAAATAAAAGGGACTATACAAACATTTCTAAGTGCAGGGTTGCAAGCCAGATGCTGAGTAAACAAATCGTGCTCTAAGCGATAAAGCTCAGTAATACTCTCATTATTCAAGTCACAAAATAAGCATATTTACTATAAGAATTCAACCAATATATGCCACAATTCAATCAAATCAATTTGCATATTTAATACTCAAATATCATTCTCACACACCATTTCATTTGATAATCAAAATAACATTTTATGCTATCCTTTCTATTAACAAAGATGCAACATATCTAATTTAATTACATACATATACATTCATGTACCAATATGATATTTAATCTCATTTTCATTCGAGGCTATTTTATCATTTATTTTAAGATTCAATTTCTCTTTCTTGATTCTATTGATTTGTTCAAAGTCGATTAGGCTCCCAAGGCTAGTTTAAACCAAATCGCATGTCTTTCACATGTTGTCGTTTTTCACATATCACATATATACAAACATACTAATTCAATCATATTCATCTCGTTTATCATGTTACCAATTCATGTTTTTATAACCCAATTAACTAAACACAACCTTAGAATGGATACACAGATCTATTACTTTGTCATCCCGGGTTGCTCGACAGTAATGACTACTAGAACATGTACATACTACCATCCCGGGTTACTTGACAACTATGACTTTCACAATCTGGATATTTTGTCATCCCAAGTTGCTCGTCAATGATGACTACTATATATGTACATTCTACCACCCTGAGTTTCCCGACAACGTTGGTTTCTAATAATTTTACCTGAGCCTATGACATGTTAACTATATTTGACCCTGTCTGTGCAGCTAATACGGTAACCAATGTTTCACTTTCATATTATAAACCAAATCACATATCATGATCTCATACCAACATTTCATAACCAATTCAAATATCAATTTATACTACATATTATCATTTCATTATACTCAATCCATCAATGCGTCATTATCAGTTATACAATGCTTATTTCTGTTTTATTCAATTCAATTCAAATTCCCAGTAGTCAATACAAATCAATTTATACGAAAAGCATCAGCTTAACTCGATATTCAATCATGCATTCAATATGTATATGCATATAAATATAATGATCTCGAATCATAAAAGTACAAACCAAATCTTCACATCACTCCTCAATGACTCTCGCTTTTCCTTTCCCTCTTGATGGCCTAACGTTGTCTTTAGCTATGTACGATAATACAACAAATAAATGATGTCAATTTTCATCTAATTCACATTCAAATACAAAGCCAAACATATTTTTGATTTTATTAAATTTAGTCCTTATACTCGGGATATGCATATCTTTCTTTATTTAGTATCAGATCAAAATCTGATTTCACATTATTTCATTAAGGACCATATACTTTCTATTCATAACATAATTTTATGATGATTTTCAATTTAATCTCTAATGTTACAAAGTTAACTATCTAGCTTATTTAGCTTTACAGTTTAGTCCTTATCATGATCTAAGCTTAATTTCTATAAATTTCAAGCTTATTCATCAATTTCTCAACAATGGAAACTTGCTAAAATTCAAAAATTGAACAAATTGATACATGGGATAACTAAATCAATATCTCATTATTCAATTTCCATAAAAATTAAGAAAACATGGCTTGGTTACCTTAATAGGATTAAAGGTTGAATGTTTAAAGAGTTGAAAACTTTCTTCTTTCAATGGTGACAGTGAGAAATAAGGAAGATGATGATGGTTTCATCCACCTATTTAGCTTTTATACTTTGATTAAGCTTATTTTAATCTTATTTAATTAGTTTAATTAATAAATTAACATACTTTAATTAGTTATTAATTAAGCTTAATGGAAACAACCATCACCATCCACTATCCACTAACTAAAATTGGTTTATTAACCATTTTAGTCGTTTGAATAATTGTTATCTAAGTCTTCAAGCATTTTCTTAATTAAAACGCAATAGCGATTGGACTTTCACAATTTAGTCCCCAAGCTTTAATTAAGTACTTTTTCAGCTAAATTAATTAAATCAATCTTTATTAAAATTTCATCATAACTTCATGAATATTCCTAGTTTAATATTTATGGGCTCGATTTAGGAAAATGAGATTATGAAATCGTAATTTTTGACACAATTGGAAATCGGGTCGTTACAATTCCCCCTTAAGAATTTGTCCTAGCTGGAAAGAAGTGGGGATACTGAGATCTCATTGTCTCATTTGGTTCCTAGGTAGCTTCTTCCACGCTATGAATACAATAGAACTTTCACCAGTGGCATGCACTTATTTCTCAACTCTTTTAATTCTTGAGCTAAAATCTCTATTGACTTTTCTTCATATGATAAATTAGGTTGAACTTCAATTGTTTCCATCGGTATAATAGGAGATGGATTGGATCGATATTGTCGGAGCACAGATACATGAAACACATCTTGAATCTTTTGCAACTCTAACTATAAAGCTAGACTGTAGGCAATCGGTCCAACTCTCTTAATGAGCTCATGTGGCCCAATATACTTGGGACTTAGCTTTCCTCTGTGACAAAAGCACAATATCTTTTTCCACGAAAAGACATTCAATAATACTTTTTCACCCATAACATATTCAATATCTTTCCGTTTCAGATCAGCATAGGATTTTGTCTATCAGATGTTGCTTTCAATATACCTTTTATTTCCTTCATCATATCTTCTATTTCTTGCACCATTTTCAGCCCAATCATCTTTTTCTCGCTCAAATTTGACCAAGACAAGGGTGTTCTACACCATCATCCATATAAAGCGTCGTACGAAGCCATTTGAATGCTCGATTGAAAACTGTTATTATACACAAATTCGACTAATTGTAAATAACCTTCCCTACCATATTCACATTCAATGAAACAGACTCGATATAACGACCCAAAATTCAGTGGTACAAAAAAATGAAATTTTGGAACCCTATTTTCGTAAACCGAGTCCATAAATATAAAATAAAAATATTTAAAAAATTATTATAAAAATATATTAAACTGCGGTTAAATAATTTTGTTGAAAAAGTAGTTAATTCAGGCTTAGTGACTAAATCATAAAAATCCAATGCTATAGAGTTTTAATTGACAAAAGGCTAGAGGACCTAAATGACAATTATTCAAAAGGCCTAAATGTTAATAAACCATTGATCATTCGATGGGTGAATGATTGTGATCATCCCCACTTAGTTTGTATTAATAATTAAAATAATATAATAAAAACCTTAATAATTTAATTAACTAATATTAATTAAAGGTTATATATATACACATATATAATGTTATAGTGGAAGAAAGATGATTTTCCATCATCTTCTTCCACTGTTTGAGAAAAAAAGAAGAAAAAGACAAGATAACAAAACACCATGGAAGCTTGCATTCGGCCAAGCTAATAATTAAGGTAAATTAAACCTTTTTTTATGTAATTTTTATAGATTTATGGTCATGGAATCTTGATTTGGCTAGTCCATATACGAATTAAATCAAACCATTAAAGTTTTAGCAAGTTGCCATTGTTGATTAATTGATGTTTTAGGCTTGAAATTGATAGATATTAACTTTAGATTGTAAAATGACTAAATTTTAAACTTAATTAAGCTTGTTTATTAACTTTGTTCCATTATGGACCAAATTGAATAAATGTAAAACATGTTATGAAATTATGCAAAAAATAAAAAGTATAAGGTCTCTAGTGAAAATATGTCAAATCAGATTTTAATCCGAAGCTAGGAATCAAAAGTTATGTATACCCCAAGTTTAGGGATTAAATTGAATAAAATGCAAAATATGTGTTGCTTTGTATTTGAATGTGAATTGGATGAAATTTCATATTGTTTATTTTTTGAATTATCATTCGTAGTTAAATTCGACACCGAACCATCGAGAGGGAAAGAAAAAATGAGAATCATCAACGAGTGACGCGATTCCGATTTGTGCTTTTATGATTCAAGATCAATTTATTTCTTTGCATATTCATATTATATTGCATGAATGAATATCTAGGTGAGTTAATAATGATAATATGAGCTGATTTGTTATTATTAATGTTAAATACCGAGACATGGGACTGAATTGAATAAAATAGAAAAATAGTATGATTTAGTTAGAATATGATATGTGACATGGAAAAAATAAATTGATATATGTTATATGATATGAGATATTGTGATGATGAATTGAATTGTGGTTTTGAAATTGAATGTGTAATTATATATATAAATTGTATTAAATTGGAATAAAATTAGATAAGCTGTCACACCTGGTTTCCTATAAGTTCGAAAATTAAGGAATAATTAAGGGGTTAAATTGAAAGTAGCCATAAGCTGGCGACCTCTACTGAAAAATTAGGAAAAATTAGTGACTGGTTTTAGACGTGGTTAAGATCCAATTCTGGTTTGATTGGATTAAAACTAGTTGGTTCCTCAGTAAGAGAGAAAATGATTACCAACAGATGATTTCTATGGGGTTGATAACGGAGCATGAAGGGCTATAAGTATCTAGGAAATGACTTCCCGGGGATAATTATTCTTAAATTTGTTTCACCTTCTTCTCTTCTTCATCTGCTTGGTTACTTTGAAGAATAGATAGTTATGAGAAGTTTTGCATGGAGTGATGATAATGAGGTTTGAGTTGGAAAAGTAGAGAATCTAGTGAGCTGGTAATCTTCATGTGCTTGGTTTGTTAGTGACTTGTGTATATTTGTGAAATCACGAACTAACAGAACCATCTACAAGCAAAGACAAGGAAAATGAGAAGCTTGTTTAAAAGCTTTTAACCAATTGGTAAGTGTTCAGGGATCACCACTCGTATGAGCAAATCATAATGTTAATCAGGAGCTTAGGGTTTTAACCTAAGTTCTGAGAGTAAGTCTATTCTAAACTTTGTTTTGTGATTGTATATGTGTTGTTAAGAACAGTGATATGCGAGCTCAACATGAGCAATGCTCTACGAGCTCCTCATGATTTGCAAGCTTTATGTTTTAATTATATGTTTTGGAAAATATATTTTTCTGAAACCGTTGGATATAAATGGCATGTCGTAGTGTAACAACCCGTTTTTTAGTAGTGCCAAAGACAGTGATTTCGGAATCACAATTCTAACAAGTGAGTTTATAAATATTATTATTTAATTTTTACAAGTTAAGTATTATGATATAGTAAATTTTTATTTGATAATTTTATTTAACTGGATAATTAGTTAAGTACAAGTGAGTTGTCCCTAAAGTCAAGTGGTTTTGTAAAATTAGGTATTAGGACCTCATTTCTATAAACCGAGCCCATAAATATTTTTATTAAATATTTACGGAGTTTTTATATAGAAGTATTTAATTTTGGTCCGAAAAGTTTAACATTTGGATAGTTAATTAATGAAAAATGACTAAATTGTAAAAGGCGTAAAAGTTAATTGCTATTGAATATTCTTAGCTAAAATGCATAATTAATGTTTGTTTAAGGTCTAAAGTGGCCATTTACCACCTTTTGGATGTGGGTGGATGGTTAATGCTTATTATTTGTTAAATTATATTTTATTTTAATGTTAAATTATATTAAATATTTAAGTAAATATTACACAATATTATAAAACATAAAAAAGGGGAAAAGACATTATCATCTTTATTTTTCCCCTTCACCATGGATTCTCCATGGATGAGTAAACCAGGCTTTCGATCAAGCTTGTTCTTCAACTTTGGTAAGTCAATTTTAACTCGTTTATTGTAATTTTTATGTTTTTTAGATCGTTGCAACTAGGTTCAGCTAACCCATAAGTCTAATTTCAAAACTGTTAAAGATTTCAAAACTTGCCATTGATGAATCTTAAATTTTTTTATAGAAAATGGTAGATTTGGAGATTCTCTTATCCAACTAAAAAATAAGTTTATGTTTTTTTTGGAAAAACGTATTTTTCTGTTTGTAAGCTATCTGATAGTAAGTATTTGAGAACCAGATTTCGCGTAAGTATGACGAACCCAGTTCGCAAGATCGATGTCCTTGCCAAGTTTCTGTTTAACTTATGTTTTGTGCTTGCTTTATGGTTATTCTTTCTTATATATTCACTAAGTTCGCAAGAACTCACACACTCCTTTCTATTCGCTATAGATAGCTAGATCGCAAGGTGAGCAGCGGCGAGGTCAGTGATCTAGGTGAAGTAATCATGTTGTAAATGTAGTACAAATGAAGTCTAGATTAAAGGAAATGAAGAAATTATATTTGGGCTTAGAGATATAATTCTGTTGACTTCGCCGATTGTTTTAGGACTTCGTTATTTTTATGCTCTCTTATGTTTTTCTTTATGTCTATAATTGCAAACCTTTAATGGTTTATAAACATATATAAATTTTTAACATATAAATATAGTCAAATTTTGATTAACATTTTATTAATTTTACAAGTTCACTCTTAAGTATTAAGCTATAACATAGTGTTCGCTATATGCATTAAAATGAATTATTCAACTTGACAAAACTTTACATAGTTCGCCAAAGTTGTTGTAAAGTGATAGAGTTGCGAACTGTGCTAAGTGTGAATCCTAGTGATTGGTGAACTGCTAACCGCGAACCATTAATGGAGTTTGATATGTGCTATAAAACAAACCCTATGAACCATTTTCGTAGTATCTAACCACATAGGGGTAATTCGCAAGACTTACCCTGTTTAAAGAAACTTACCCATAAAAGTATTAAATTATGCAAGCTATCGATACGTTTAAATTATATAGGTTTTATTAGTACCTTTTTACTCATAATTTACAAATTTCAAGCATGTGGGTAGCCAATTGAGTCATTTTAATTTATATTGAGACATTAGACATATTTTGAGTGGAGTTTGTAATTTTATACAATTTAATATTAATTTTACATAGTTTTGCTATTTTATGTTGTATGTTAATTTTTTACTCAATTTTCTACAGTTAGACCACAAAATTAATTCATGTGGGAGACAATAATATCACACATGAACATAAGAA
The DNA here is from genome assembly GCF_025698545.1 of Gossypium raimondii. NCBI lineage: Eukaryota > Viridiplantae > Streptophyta > Magnoliopsida > Malvales > Malvaceae > Gossypium > Gossypium raimondii. Next base: position 28,438,760 of record NC_068572.1, on the reverse strand, counting down.
ATTCCTACTCTATGTGGACGGCAAGCTCACTAAATTGGACTCACAAATTCAATTCAACCCAACTTAGAAGATGGTTACTGAAAAGAATGAAGTTTGCTCTCAATTGGGTTGCCAAAATCATCCAATAAGGAGGGAGAATGGCCCAAATTCGGCAAGCCATCAAGAGCAACCCAACTTAGCTTTGGGATAATTAAATTGAAGTGTAACACCCCAAACCCGGTCTGGACGTTATGGCCGAATCTGGCGATGTCACATGATAGTGTATTTGAAAATCGATGCTCATTTTGAAAAACCATAACTTTGCTTAAAACATTTTTCGTTTAGATCTCGTCGTTATCTTTTATCAATCCTAAAATGGTGATTTTTATTCAGTCGTTAGTTTGCAAAATATTATACGTTGCGGAAGCTTTTTAAAATAGTTTGTGTCATTGTGGCTATTTTGCTAAAACACATGCATTTCTTTTAAAAACCCATGTTTTATCTACCTCTAGCAGATATAAAACATAAAGCAGTATAAAATCCAAAATTTAAGCAAAAACTCATAGCGGCCGTTATCACAGAAAAATACCCCAAATAAAACTTTTAAAAAATAAACCTAATTAAATACGAAATAGTAAAAAGGAGTCGTGTGGCCACAGCTGAGTCCTTCACTGCTCCGATTCGACTAAGTCGGGGGATTACTAGAATAGACAAATCAGAAGGGTGAGTTTACGAAAACTCAATGTGTAATCCCCACATAAACAAGCAGACAGTATGCAATCATAGTTTGGGCCTAAGCCCATTTCGGTAACAGTTTCAGTTTTAGTTAGGGCCTTAGCCCATTACAATACAGAAGCAGTCATGCATTTGGGCCTTGGCCTATTACAGTATCAATACTTAATACAGTAATAGATATGCAGTATCAAATCCTACCCAGCCAGCCTCTACACTCCAACTCCTTCTAACCCTACACTCCATGTGGGGATATAATCAACCCACGCATCCTTACACTCCAAAAAGTACCGAATACGGCACTAGGCAGTAGTTTGCAGCTGAGCTGCCAATAATTTAGGCTCGAGGTCTTTCAGTACACTTCCTCTGAATAATATAACCCCACCCCACCCCAATGCAATGCAATATACATATATGACATGCTAAAACATAATATCATGCATAAAATCAGGGCATATAGTATCAAACCAGTGGGACATCATCATGCTTAATAACATGCATAATCGTATCAGTTATACAGTTATTTCAGTCAATTAGGGATCTAGGTAAGCTTATCGACCCTACGGTAGATTCACAGCCGTCTCAGGCGACCTGTGCAACCTTAACATCAAAACAGTGAAAAATAGACCTACATACCCATATTGTCGGCCCGTGTAGCCCACACGGCCCAAAATGGTCTTGGCCGTATGGAACACACAGTCTAGCCTAAATATTTCATACACACGAATAGTTTACTCGTGTGGACCCACATGCCTGTGTGGCCTACACGACCCAATTTGGCCTGGCCTATGAATTACACATGGCTAGCCTCATCTATCACACGCTCGTGTTCAATCACATGGCCTACCACACGGGCGGTCACATGCCCTTGTGACATTGACATTCACCTGTTTCGGCTTTTTGCCGAATTCTAATTTCGGAGTTGTCTTTACCCACCTGGTAAAGAAAAACGCGCACACATTCCACGAGCACTCCAAAACCTATGTTCAATCATAAACACTTGATTAATCGCATACCAATCGAATTTAAAACGAACCCTATCCAAATCACTTATCCACTTGGTTGAAAACCACTTACCTTGTTTGAGCAACCAATGCCCTACACCCTCAAACCGTTGGAAAAGAATGATCACTAACTCCTCGGTTATTACCTGTATTCTAGCCGAAACCACTATTAACAGTTATTCACATGAACAGTTTGAACCAAATCAAATATCAAACTTACCAAAAGCGCAGAACCATGTAAAGGGGATGGGTCAATTGAAAAAAATAAAACCAAAAAGAAAAGAGACCAAGGTAACCACAATTCGGCAAAGAATAGAAATGCAAAAAACAGTAGCAACGAGGAAAGAAAGAGACGCACCAAGAGGGAAGTAGAAGAAGAAAAATAATCGGTACAAGAGGAGGAAAGAACGTCTGTCGTGGGAAAGGACAAGGCTGAAGGGAACAAAAGATATAGCAAACACACACCTAGCAATATTCGGCAAAGGCTTTTGGGAAAAAAAAGAAACTAAGATGATTAAATTAACAAAATAAAAATGAGTCGATATGGATGAAAAGTAGAAAATCGGCAGCAAAAGGGAGGTATTATGGGAACAAATTAATTCGGCAGAGAGAATAATGAGGGTGTGGCGGTAGCAAAGTTGAAAAAAAAAAGAAAAGAACTCTATCAAAAATCGAAATTGGAAAAGATGAGGGGAGGGAGTCGAATTCTACATCCCACCAAATCGGGATAACTTTTCCAATCCCATAATTTTCTCCTAAAATCACTCCAACCTTCCCACCATTCAGACATTTAATAAAACACAAACTCTAGCCGTACATAACTTCAAAAATTTGACCCTCTTTTTCGTAAGCAGGGATTCAAATTCTAGACCTCTTGCAACATTAACACTCCACTTAACCACTAGACCAGCAGGTCCATTCTAACATATTTTACCATCATATATTTATAAGCCTACTGATTAAATATAGGGATTTATTCAATTAAAAACAAAAATTTGCCCAAGCAAAGGCTTGAACTTGGGACCTCCCAAGCACTCCTAGAACACATAACCACTAAAGCTGACAAATATTTGTGTCACAAACATACAAAAATAAATATATAAGGGATTTTTGGGACGTTACAACTCTACCCCCTAAAAGAAAATTTCGGCCTCAAAATTTTACCTGATCAGAACATATGAGGATACTACTGTCGTATCGCATACTCAGGCTCTCATGTGGCCTCCTCGGTGCTATGATTACACCAAAGAACCTTAACCAGTAGGATGGATTTTCTTCTTAAAACCTTTACATCTCGCTCCAATATCTAAACTAGCTCCTCTTCAAAGGTCAGATCTAGCCTAACCTCGATCTCCTCAACAGGAACAATATGCGTAGAATCAGAGCAGTAGCGCTTCAACATCGACACGTAGAAAAAATCATGAATCTGGTCTAACTCTGGAGGTAGCTATAACTGGTAGGCAGCCGGTCTCACTCGTTTCAGTATGCAATAGGGTCTAATAAACCTAAGGCTCAGCTTCCCTTACAACCAAATCTCAGTACCTTATTCCATGGTGAGACCTTAAGAAAAATGAAGTCCCCCACTGAATACTCAATCTCTCTACGCTTCAGATCCATATAGGACTTCTGTCTGTCTGACGCCAGCTTCAGTCGGTCTCGAATCAATCTAACTTTATCCTCGGTATCAGAATCTAGTTCAGGGCCCAGAACACGCCGCTCGCCCAACTTAGTCCAATATGAATGTGTGCGACACCTACTACCATATAGTGCCTCGTCGGGTGTCATCTGAATGCTAGACTGATAGCTGTTGTTATAAGCAAATTCTGCTAACGGTAGATAATCCTCCCAACTACCTCAGAAATCAATCACGCAACTCCTTAATATGTCCTCCAGTATCTGAATCACCCTCTCTGACTGACCATCCCTCTGAAAATGAAACGCAGTACTGAAGTCCAATCTTGTACCCAGAGCTTCATGTAGCTTCTTCCAGAACCGAGACGTGAAGCGAAGATCTCTATTAGATATTATCGAAACCGGTACCCCATGCAGTCTTACTATCTCAGACATATACAGTTTAGCCAGCTTCTGCAAAGAGTAGTCGGTACGAACCAGTATGAAATGGGCAGACTTGGTCAATCGATCCACGATGACCTATACAGAATCCTTCTTAGGAGGTGTGAGGGGTAACCCACTAACAAAGTCCATAGTCACTCTCTCCCACTTCCAAAGTGGAATCTTGACTGGCTGCAATAAACCCGAAGGCAACTGATGCTCAGCCTTAACCTGTTGGCAAGTCAGACACTTAGCCACAAATTCGGTAACCTCTCGCTTAAGACCTGACCACCAATATAACTCACGAAGGTCGGGGTACATCTTATTTTCGCCGGGATGCATAGCATAAGGGCTACTATGCGCCTCTCGCAGTATAGACTGCCTCAATTTAGTATCTTTTGGTACACAGATTCTCCCACAAAAATAGAGCACCTCTTCACTATTCAGTCTAAAATCCTCAGTATTCCCACTCTCAACCTATTAGAAACGAAGACCCAACGAATCATTCTCTATCTATTTACCTTTAATATACTCTATCCACGTCGGTTTAACTTGAATTTCGGCCAACAGACTACCATCATCAAATAAACTGAAGCGAGTAAACATCGCCCTCAGGTCAGTCATAGCTCTACGGCTAAGTGCGTCGGCCACCACATTAGCCTTACTAGGGTGGTATTCAATATTAAAGTCGTAGTCCTTAAGCAACTCAATCCATCTACGCTGCCTAAGATTCAAGTTCTTCTGAGTAAGGAGGTACTTGAGGCTCTTGTGGTCAGTGTAAATGATACACTTCTCACCATACAAGTAATGCCTCCAGATTTTCAGTACGAATACTACTGCGCCAACTCCAAATCATGCATCAGATTATTCGCCTCATGAGTCTTAAGCTGATAAGACGCGTACGCTACCACTTTATCCTTTTGCATCAACACACATCCTAAACTGACACGTGATGCGTTGCTGTAAATAGTAAACTCCTTTCCAGACTCTGGCTGTATTAGAACAGAGGCGTCGGTCAGTACAGTCTTGAGCTTCTCAATATTCTCTTGCTGCGAATCAGTCCAGTTAAACGGCACACCCTTATGTTGTAGCTTAGTCAAGGGTGCGGCAATAAGAGAAAACCCCTCCATAAAATGCCAATAATACCCTGCCAGTCCCAGAAAACTGATGATCTCAAATATAGTTTTAGGCTGCTTCCAATCTAAGACAGCCTCAATCTTTCGAGGATCGACTCTAATCCCCTCAGTAGAAACCACATATCCTAGAAACACTACTTCACGTGACCAGAACTCACATTTTCTAAACTTGGCGTATAGTTGTTTTTCTCGTAGAATCTGTGGAACCACTCTGAGGTGTTCATCGTGCTCATCCTCAATTCTCAAATACACTAGTAGTATTCAATAAATACCACTACAAACCGATCCAGATAGGGCTGAAACACTCGATTCATCAGATCTATAAAAGCTGCTGGTGCATTCGTTAGTCCAGAAGGCATCACTAGGAACTCGTAATGATCGTACCAAGTCTTAAATGTTGTCTTGTGCACATTAGTCTCCATAACCCTCAACTGATGATATCCCGATAGAGGTCAATCTTGGAGAAAATTGAAGCACCTTGGAACTGATCAAACAGATCGTCTATCCTCGGTAGGGGGTACTTATTCTTTATGGTCAACTTGTTCAATTACCGGTAATTAATACACATACGCATAGATCCATCTTTTTTTTTCACAAATAGAACCAATGCTCCCCACAAAGACACACTAGGGCGGATGAACCCACGATCCAGTAGCTTTTGAATCTGGGTCTTAAGCTTCACAAGCTCTTTTGGTGCCATTCTATAAGGGGCGATGGACACCGGAGCTGTACCAGGAAGGAGCTCAATCCCAAACTCTACTTCACGATTTAGAGGTAACCTAGGTAGCTCTTTAGGAAAAATGTTCGGAAACTCCTTAACCATCATGATATCCTTAACCGAAGAATCCCTAAGAATCTGAAACACTGATGTAAGCCAGATACTCCTCACATCCCTTATGAACTAACTTTTCAGCCCTCAATGCAGAAATCACATTCGATAAGTAGTTTCGATGCTCCCCAATTACAACTACCTCGCTGTTTTTTGCAGTTCTCAGTACAACCCTTTTCGTGGCACAATCTAAGCTCACTCGGTGTTTAACCAACCAGTCCATTCCTAGTATCAAATCAAATTCCCCAAAAGGCAGTTTCATTAGATTAGCCAAAAAGATAGCTCCTTGAACCTCTAGAGGAACATCTGTAAACAGTTTGCTAACCCTTATTGACTGCCCCAACGGACTCAATATAGTGACCTCACTCGTGTGCTCTCAACCAGTATACCCAAGTTTTCAGATACGGTACAAGCTATATAGAAGTGAGTGGATCCTATATCTATAAGTGCAGTATATGGTACATTATAAATAAAGAACGTACCCGTAATAACGTCTAGAGCATCTCCATCCTCTCGACGACGTGCAATATAAACTAGAGCCGGCTACCTCGCCTCAATATGACCAGCACCTTTACCCGTTGCTCTCTGACCACTGCCATAATCATTACCACCTTTAGCCTGACCACGTCCTCTCGGTGGCTACTGAATTGCTTCAGTGGTGGTGCAATACCACTGCCCGAAGCTTGCATCTGACATAAATAACAGAACGTACAAACAATAATTAATTTTCAAGGATCGATTCAAAAATTGATATCTATGTTATTTATATATAATGGGGAAGGTGAATGGTTGCTTTTGTTGCTACCTTCTTTCTTCATCTTCATCTTCATCTTCATCTTCATCGATATGTATGAACAAGGATCTTCCATGATTATTTGTTGAAGGTTTTGGAGCTAATGGCAACGAATGTATCATTATAAACCAATGACATTTTCTATGTTACGAAATGTTCATATAAATCTTACTGTATTGTCTTTCTTTTTCTTTTACTACTATCTCGGGCTTAACACCGTTATAAAGAAAATTCAAAACTCTCGATAGAAAAAATTGAATATCAATTTAATAAAAAATTATAAATATCATTTTAAGAGAAAGTGAAAAATTTAAGAACTAAAATAATATTTAAGCCAATTTGAAATCAAATTTTGAAATAGGTAGTATAATAAGTATATTGTAAGAAAGTATTAAGGATTTCATAATGGCTAATGGGTAATTTAAACAATTTACATAATGATAATGATGTGTCAGTTATTGATGACACATATAACTGAAAGAATCATGTTAGAGTTAAATGTTTTTAAAATTGTATAAATCTTTGTCGATAGAGTCTTAGTTCGACTCGTATGTGTATTGTAACCAATACCGATGGATGTGAGTTCGAGTGCGTTAAAACATATTATCCTCCTATTTATCGGTTGAAGAGGGTTTATGAATAATTCTAAACATTATGTCAAAAAGAGTAGATATAAGTAACAAAACTTTCAATAAATACAAAAAAATAACTCTCTCTCTCTCTTTTGTGTTGTCCTCGCCACGTGTCACATAGTGGTTGTGACAAGTGGCAAAAAACATAAAAAGATATTTTAATCAATAAAAATATAAAAATATTACAATTTTTAAAAATATATAAAAACATTGAAAATTATAATTTTAGAAAATATAAAAATATAGAAAAACTATTTTAAATTTATAAAAAAATATAGAAAAAATTAAACATATTAAAAAGATATAAACATATTACAAATGTAGCACAAAGATAAAGAAATTAAAAAAATTAGAAATTTCTAAAAAAAATTATAGGAAATTATAATATATATATATATATATATATAATATTTTGAATACATGACAAATTCGAGTAACATTTTGATATGCAAAGAGGAGGTAGGCGGTGGAGTCCAACATGAGCAAATCATGAAGTATAGAGGGATGCGAACCCCAAACGTACAACAAATCACTGCACAGGTAGGGAAGTACGACAATATCGAAGGCAAAAACGTTTTCTACTGGTTCCAAAACCACAAAGCACGTGAGACACAAAAGTATAAGCACAACACCACCTTTGTCCCAGAAACTCAGCTCCCATTACCACCATAACTTTGAATACTAGGGTACCTCCAAACCCCTTGATTATTATATATCTTAGTTTTCCAGTTTTTTTTTTTTAATAAATATGATGCTTAAGAAATTAAGCATGCATTTTCTAATACAGGAGGATAGTTCATATAAGAGAAATGCAGGAGCTGGTCATTTGAGTGCATGGAAGAAGCAAGCAGATTGTCATTTAAAGAGGAGGGAACCAGAACTCTGGAGCTATTCCCACTGCACTTGGAAGGCAGATGAAGCCTGAAAAGAAAAAGATAAAAAAAATTTGAATCTAAACTCTGCTCCCATTATGATCTATGATGATGATTAGCTTTTTCTTTTATTCCTTTTCTTTTCTTTTGTTTTTCGGGGAAAGAAGAAAGACAAAGTTATCTTCTTGCACTCAAAGACTCATTGGTGCCCTCTGGAAATATAACTTTGTACAAAATTGAAAGCAAAAGTAGGCGGTTGTCGTGGGTGTTGTTATATTTCTTTTTATATAATTTTTTCTAATATTTTTATATTCTTTTATATTTTTAGCATTTTTTTATATTTTCTGCCACATGTCACAACTACAACATGTCACATGGTAGAGATAACTAAAAATAAATAAAAAATTGAGAGCTATTAACTTTACGATTAACCGTTAAGGTTAAATATCAAAAGAGTTTTTTTTATATATTTTAGCAATTCAAGTATTAAATTTAGTATAAAAAAATAGAAACATGAATTTTTTGGTTGAAAAAGTGTGAGAATTTTTTTATAAAATAAAAATAAGTAAAAGAACTATTATGATACTCACTATTACTGACCCACTACCCGATAACTCAATTGGGTCCTGACCCATACTCTACGTGGTTCACACTTTGGGTTCGCATGTAAGGTGCTCGCACCCTTCTATGAGACCGCACGATGTGGGTTCACACCACCATGTAGGTGAACCCACATCTAGAGAACACATGTTACCTCTAGAGTAAGGTGCGTGTCGACATGCATGGGAACCTACCTACGATATCACATCTATGAACAATAATCATATCATATAAATACACAGTTTAACACATCTAAAAGGGACATACACTCTAAAATACTCAACAATTTGGTGCGGTGAGCATTGACAAACTTTTGATTTTCAAATTTTCATATTGCTAAAAAATAAAAATGACCCACCCAAATGAGAATTTCCCTGGTAATTTTCCGTTGGACCATACAGGTGGTTCTGGCGTCGGTAATCAACCTAGAGAAATAAACCTTTTGCTGGTTGGTTTGCTGATTGACCAGAAAATCTAGGTAACACAGACCAAGCAGGTGCCTCTAATTATTTTGAATTCAATGCTCCCTTTGGTCAGGGACCATCTTTCCCCCTTGACCAGGGTGCATCGTCGCAACAACTATTTGGTTTACAGAAGTAGCTGAGGTTGATGAAGGAACAGATTACTCAACAAAGTTCTAGATTCAAACAACAGCAAGTGTTTCAGCGGGAACTGCTAAGACAAAATGAGGAGTTGAGAAGGAATGTAATGCCCCAAAGTTCAGGTCTTTAATTTTTGCATAATTTGTCACAAATTGCTTGTTTGCTTCAATGGTTAAGTAATTTGGGTGTGTTTGGGAGTGTTTGGGGAGCCTGGGTTCAAGTCTTAGCCTTGGTAGAATTTTTAATTTTTCCCTTAAATGAATCTGGACACTGGCACATAGGCTTTATAAATTTTAGTGCTTGTTTTATGACAAAAAGAGCCTAATGGTCCAGTGGTAAGTGGCGTGTGAAGTACTCTTAAGGTCTGAGGTTCAAGTCCTGTGCTGCATTGTGGAGTATTTATTTTTATCACCTATGCAGTGAGGTGGTAGAGTTTGACTGAAATGCTATGGAATTTGAATGGGGGAGTGAGTCATGGAGAGAATTGTGATTGAGTGGAGGAAATCAAGGAGGGATAAGGGGAGGATTTTTAGGAGAAAATCAAGGAATTTGAGAAGGGGGATTGTGTGCCGTTTGGGGTAGTTCAACTCTTGAGATTTCGGCTAGGGGGTAAAATTTTGTCATTTTCGGCATTTGGAAGAACTTCTTGGGGTAGTATCTGCCAAAATTAGTCTTTAGGTGCTAAATATTTTCGATTTTGGGTCAGTTGTGTGTTCTCCTGTTAGCTTTTAGTGCCGATTTTTGCTAAGTCTTTGGAAGTACTTTTCGGGTTGCTCACTTTTCTTTCCTTCTCTATTCTTCTCTCTTTCCCTCTCCTCCTGTGCCAAATCCACTCATCTTCTTTCTCCCTTTTTGTTTTCTCTTCTCTACTCATCTCTTCTCTTCTTCTCCTCTTCATTCTAGTGCTACAAGTGTTGTCGACTACGGTAATTGTTATACTTTCACTATGTTCATTTCTTTCTCTTTTCTTAAAACCGAATACCTTCCTTCATAATCTTTGATTACCGGCTGCTGATGCTTTTCTCTCGACGTGCTGCTTGTTGCGATTTTAGAGTTTTCCTCAAGGAGTGGTGTAGTGTAAGCGTTGTTAGTTGTCGAAACCACTCTCTCATCCCTCGATCAAGGTAAGTAGGCTAGTCATCTTTTAAGTGTAGGTCGAATATTCCTATGGTTCTATAAATGATCATGTGTGGTTTTCAACCACATGATTAAACAATATTATTTAATGAAGTTCGTTGTATTACAGATATCCATAAAATAGGATTGAAGTCAATCTTCATCGGTTGTAAAAGTGGGCTAAGCCACTTTTGTTAGTCGAGGCAAGTATTAGTTAATTTTGGTTAAGGATGTAAAAGAAAGAGATTAACCCTATTGCTAGTAACTAATGGAAAACTTGTATGAATGCATATTTTGGGTGTTCGTGGATCTTAGTATGTTTTCACCAACAAGTGTGTAATCACCCACTACAACCTTAGATCGGCGAAAAGCAGTAAACACAGCGTTTGAGACCACATGAGCGTGCGATCGCTCGAGTGGCAAGCCTAACTTATGATTCATGGGTAAAATGACTGAAATACCCTCGAAGGGTAAAATGACCGAAATACCCCCGAAGGGTAAAATGACTGAAATACCCTCGAGGGGTAAAATGACCAAAATACCCCTAAAGGGTAAAATGACTGAAATACCCCCGAAGGATAAAATAATCGAAATACCCTTGAAGGGTGAAATGATCGAAATACCCTCGAAGGGTAAAATGACTGCAATACCCTCGAAAGGTAAAATGATTGAAATACCCTCGAAGGGTAAAATGATCGAAATACCCTTGAAGGGTAAAATAACTGAAATACCCCCGAAGGGTAAAATAATTGAAATACCCCCGAAGGGTAAAATGATCAAAATACCCCGAAAGGTAAAATGACCGAAATACCCTCGAAGGGTAAAATGATTGAAATACCCTTGAAGGGTAAAATGACTGAAATACCCCAATAGGGTAAAATGATTGTTATACCTCTAGGAGTGTAACACCCCAAGTCGAGCCTAAACGTTATGGCCGAATCTGGCGATGTCACATTGTAACACCCCTAGCCCGTATTCAACGTCGGAATATGGTACGAGGCATTACCAAAGCACATACATTTATAAACGTATTAAACTGAGTTATAAAATTTCATACAGATTAAAACTTTCAAATTATTATCTTCGAATCGCTAATTAGGGCTTACAAGGCCCAATATATATATACTCATTCATATGCTCAATAAATCCGTTAAACCATTTCAACATCGAAGAATCCATATTATGTCTGAAACAATACTAATAACAATCATAAATCTTTTCATATTAATTCCATATATCACTTACTGAACTTCAAATATCATTTCATAAATATGTAATTCACTAACACATCTTGCCATATACAATATCCAATTGGTGAAACCACTTAATTGAATTCAACTTCAACAATCACAATAAATCTATCACTTGAGTGTGAGTCCATGTAACACTTACCAATTTTGTCAAATTAGTGAACGTTTTATGGAATTGAGTACTTTATTTTCTCGATGCCATCGTCCAACTATGGTCTTACACATAATCGCATAACATATACCGATGCTATAGCCCAGTTATGGTCTTACACGGAATCACATATCACTTATTACCATGGTCCATCCATGGTATTTTCCATCAATTCGTCTTCATCACTGAACGAAAGTACTCAACCCTGCGTTCTACTCAATTTGAGCTTTCTTTCCAATTTATCTTTCTCAACAATCATAATTCAACCATGAATATATATATAGAATAATACATTATGTCATGCATAATACTAACAAATAATTGTTTGGTTTCACCCATATGAATTTACAATTCAATTCATAATAACTAATTGAAATGAATTATTATGTCATTTCTAATTCAACGTTTATCGAATATAATTGGCATATGACCAATTTATATACAAATCATTCATATATTTTATTTTTCCTTCTCTTCCTCTCCATTCCACATCCTTAATGTACATAACACTCTTATAAATAACATTTTCTATAATTTTACTATTCACTCACATGTATATTCAAAGTTGTCTATCCGAGTCAGAGTCACTAAATTATTTTTATCCAGAGCTACAGAGCTCCAAATTAAGATCTGTTAATTTTCCATAAAACTAGATTCACATATCTTCGTCCATAAAATTTTCAGAATTTTTGGCTTAGCCAATAGGTACAGTTTATTCTTTAAAGTTCCCCTATTTCACTACTTGACAGTTCTGACCTCTCTTCATTAAAAATTGATTATCTCACTGTACAGAATTCGGATGGTACTTGCGTTTATTTCACTTGAAAATAGACTCATTCAGAGTTCTAAACATATAAAGTTTAGCCCATAATTATTTTTGTACAATTTTTAACAATTTTCCAAATTTAGAATAGGGGATTCCAAACTCATTCTGACCCTGTCTCACTAAACTTAAAATATCTCAAAATATATAAGTCTTTTGCTTGCTCTAATTCGATTTCCACCATTTTTGGTGATTTTTCAAAGTCACACAACTGTTTCTGTCCAAAACTATTTTGTTGCTAATTCCACTATTTCATAATTTCACTTTTTCACTTTCGATCACTATTCAATTCAATTCCACACATATATTCATCATTCAATTACACTTAATCGTTACATGATCTCATATATTTTCATTTAGTCAATTTCCCGTTGAACACTCGAAATATACACGGATACGTAGAGAATTAGCACATAAGTGCCATTAATCGATATGTAGCCGGCTACCAGCGACACGTGGCCGTAGCTACCACTGAAATGTAGCCGAAGCTACCACCGATATGTAGCCGTAGCTACCACTGAAATGTAGCCGAAGCTACCACTGATCAATAACACTGGAAATGTCCACGGGCCTGCTCACACAAGTTGTCAGGTGTCCGCAACACATGCTAGATCACCCAGCACCCGGGACTCACTGTAACATTGTAACACTGATCTCCAGTGACATGTCACTTGTATCCACTTCTATTCCTAAGTTCAACCGAGAATTTACACTTAACACTTTATTTTAAACACTTTATCACTTGAATAATTCATGAACAATTTTCCTTCCACATTCATTATTAATTCAAATATCAAATAAAATTCACAATTTATAAAAATATATTGCTATTATTTACACGTAACTTACTTGGGTGCAACAATATAAAAATTTAGCAATTTAGTCTTTAATCTTTTCTTTTCTCCGATCAAGGTCGATTCCACTTCTTTCTTGATCTATAATAACACATTTGACTTATTTAATACTCACATTTATCAAAACAGTCCTTGACTCAAACTTTAGCAAAATTACAATTTTACCCCTAAACTTTTGAATATTTACACTTTTGTCCCAAATCTCATAAAAATAAAATTCACTAAATTCTTAAATTTCAAACCTCACTAAATCATATTTCATGCTCATAACAGCCCTCAATTACACAAAATCACAACTTTATGCACACTTTACTATCTTTCACAATTTAGTCATTTTCAACATTTTTATCGAAATTTATCTAGTAAAACTCGTAATTAACACTTCAAACATTCATTATCTAACATCACTCATCAAATTACAACTATATCATGAATGGATCAATTATTAAACTTTAATTCCATTTAAAATAAATGGTAGAAACATAAAATTCAAGCTTTAATAAGCATAAAAATACAAAAATAATTAAAAACGGGGCAAGAAATCACTTACAATTGAGCTTAGAAAAATCAAGAACCCTAGCTATGGTAACATGGAATTTTTTGCAGCAGCTCCAATTTTTTTGAAGAAGATGAACACTTATTTTCTCTTTATTTTATCTTTTATTCAATTTGGACAAAAATGCCCTTGACCCATTACTTAGATATTTTTCTAGAATTACCCTTTTGTGTCCATAACACTAATTTATGGTCTAATTGCCACATAAACACTTCCAATTTCATGCAATAATAGTCATTTAATCACTAATTAGAAACACTTTGCATTTTTCTCAATTTAGTCCTAAAAATTCAATTAGGCACTAAATCATTAAAATTTCCTATCCATATTTTCACACAATATTTCAATCAATCGGTAATTAATAAAAATTTATAAAATTAAACTATTTCACTTCAGATTTGTGGTTACTAAACCACTGTTCCGATTAGGCCCTATTTCGGGCTATCACAAGGAGTTGGAATGAGTGTATAACCGATTTGATCTATGTTATTTATATGACTGTTACTGAGTATGACATAATGCATACACGTAAGATATTAATTTATAAGCCAAAATGAACCAAAACCAAATTCTAATCAAACATCAAACCAAATGATATTTAGATTCATCATGAGCAAAATAATCACATAACCAATTTGCCAATCAACCAAAATTACAATTCCAACTATCACCGTAATTGCACCTATTTAGAACTACTCAAACATTCCATTCACATCCAACAACATATATATATACATTATCTAGAACATTAAACAAAAGACCTAAAATACATACAAGTAATTCACTTGATCAAGGTACTAGACATGTATATATAAATAACCACAAATTGTCACCAAACTAAGTATCAAACACAAACAACATGATAAAATTAACCAAAAGTCCTAATACATGTCATTCATAACCAAGTTCCAAAACAACTCAAAATGTCCACCAAAGAAGAGATGGATAGTGTGTATGCTCCGACTTGAACTTTTGTTCTACTAGGCTTCACGAAATCTACAAGGAAAACACAACACGTAAGCACGATATGCTTAGTAAGTTTGAATTCTTGAAAACATAATTTATTTAATAAATTGCTTTACATAAACATCAATGATCTCAAACCTCAACTATGCATTCATAATTTCTTATTCGCATAACCTACTCAAGAACATTGATATAATAACCATTTCATTAATATCCTTTTCGACCTTTTCATTGTTTCGGAAATGCCATAGTAGCTTTCAACCAAGGTCTCACTCAATTCTAAAACGGTGCCATAGTATCATTTAACTATGGTCTTTTCCTTTCCGATTAAATTGTCATGATATCTTGCAATCACAGTATTTTCCTTTTCTCAATTCAAAAAAAATTTAATTACCACTTTATAGACATATATAAATATCAATTCAATTCTATAAATAAAATGAAATATTTTAATTTAAATACGAACTTACCTTGGTAGAACCGATTCCAACACGAGACCAACGGCTACTCTGCAACTTTAGCTTTTCCTCGATTAACATCTGTTTAGTTCATTTCTTGATCTAAATAATAATTTCATTCAATTAAGTTGTTCATATAGTTTAAAAATAATTCATTCTAGCTTGTAGCCCATTTCAATGTGAATTTACAAAATTAACCCTAGCATTTTAACTTTTACACAATTTAGTCCCTAAACTCGAAATTCACAATTTAATTACAATTAATGAAATACCATGCTAACCTATTTTTCCTAGGGTCCAATATAGCCTATATTGTCCATTATTTCATAACATTTTCCTTGAATTTTACCATTTTCGATTAAGTCGTAAACCTTAAAATCATCAAAAATAACTTAACAAAATGTATTTATTTAACTACCAAACTTAATAATCTATCAATTAAATTCACAAACACTTTCAAATTGTTAATGGCAAGTCCCTAGAATTTTAAAAGTTTTATGAATTGAGCCCTGGGCAAGCTAAATTAAGCTAAAACAATAACAAAAAAAATAAAATCATTAAAAATAGGATCAAAATCACTCACATGCACCCTTAGATAGCTTAGCCAAAAATTCCCCTTGGCTATGGTTTCTTATTTTTGGTTGGTAACAAAAAGAATGGGAAGAAGATGATAACACAATTTACCATCCTTTCATTTAATTGATCACTTACTTAACTACTTATTTGACCTTTTAAAATCATTAGAATTACAACAAAACCAATCCACAAACATCCCCTAATTTAAGATATGGTATTATGACTAGTTAAATCCTTTAGTTTACATTTCCATAATCATTTAGCCCTTTTAACTAATAGAAACCAACTTTTGCACCTTTTTCGATTGAGTCCTTTTCACTTAATTAACTATTTAAACATTAAAATTTCTTAATCAAATTTTAATACGACCCTAATAAATACTCGTAAACATTAAATAAGTATTAAAATACTTACTCGATCATCAGATTCGTGGTTCTGAAACCACTATTTTTGACACCACTAAAAATATGTTGTTACAACTCTCTCCCCTAAAGGAATTTTCGTGCTCAAAAATCTTACCAGGGAATAGATTTGGTATTTCACTTTCATAGCTTCTTCCGGTTCTCAGTTAGCTTCCTTAACCCCATGACGGTGCCAAAGAAATTTAACTAAAGCTATGTGTTTATTTCTTAACTCTTTGACTTCTCAAGCCAAAATTCTAACTAGTTCCTCACTATACGACATATCTGATTGAATTTCCACCTTGACTAGTAAAATCACATGTGAGGGGTTAGATATGCACTGTCGCAACATTGATACATAGAAGCCATTATGAATTTTCTCTAACTCTGTTGATAAAGCTCGACGGTAAGTTATCGGCCCAATTCATTCAATAATCTCATATGGCCAGATGAAACGCGAATTAAGTTGTCCTTTTCAACCAAAATAAAGAAATTTTTTCTAGGATGATACTTTCAGAAACACTCTATCACTGATCTGAAATTCAATGTCTTTTCTTTTCAAATCAACATATGATTTCTGACGACCGGAAGCAGCTTTCAAACAATCTCCTATCACCTTAATGTTTTCTTCGCTTTCACGAATCAGGTCAGTTCCAAAAAGCTCTTTCTCACTCAATTTGGTCTAGTATAATGGAGTTTCACACTTTTGACCATACAAAGCTTCGTACAGAGCCATTTTAATACTCGATTGGTAACTGTTATTATACGCAAATTCAACTAACGGAAGAAATTTTTCGCAACTACCTTCGATTTCCAGAGTACAACAATAAAGCATATCTTCGAGTATTTAAATCACTTGCTCAGATTGGCTATCTATCTGTGGATGAAATACAGTATTAAAAATGTAATTTTGTACCCAAAGCTTCATG
Source organism: Gossypium raimondii (assembly GCF_025698545.1). NCBI lineage: Eukaryota > Viridiplantae > Streptophyta > Magnoliopsida > Malvales > Malvaceae > Gossypium > Gossypium raimondii. The sequence goes on along the minus strand of NC_068572.1, from coordinate 28,421,449 downwards.
TAATTTACTCCAGAATCTAGAATTAAATTGTGGGTCCTGATTAGAAATAATTGACAACGGTACCCGTGTAACTTGACAATCTCAACAACATATAACTCATTCAATCTCTCCAGTGAATAATCCATATGTACGGGAATAAAATGTGTATATTTTGTCAAGTGATCCACAACAACCCATATGACATCTTAATTTCTTGGAGATAACGATAACCCTGACAAGAAATCCATGGTAACCTGTTCTCATTTCCACTCGGGAATCATAACAGGCTGAAGAAATCCTGAAGGTACCTGATGCTCGGCTTTAACTTGCTGATAGATCAAACACTTCGATACGATTTCAAAGATCTCGTATTTCATACCTAGCCACCCGTACATTTGTTTCAAATCACTATACATTTTATTACTACTAGGATGAATCAAGTAACGGATGTTGTGAGATTCCTTTCGAATCTTCCGTTTAATTTCAAAATTTTTTGAAACACATAATCTGTTTTGAAAGTACAAACTATCATTTGTGCCAATGCTAAAATCTAAATCTGACGTCTTTTCAATATGTTCTTGTTTAACAATCAACTTGGTATCATTTTTCTGAGCACCACAAATCTGTTTCAAAAATGTCGGTTTAGCTTTTAATTCATCTAGAATAGAACCATCATCAAAAAGTGTCAATTGAGTATTTAAACCTCTGAAAGAAAATAATGCATTTTGACTCAGAGCATCCGCAACAATATTACCTTTCCTAGGGTGATAGCCAATAATCAGATTGTAGTCTTTTAAAAACTCCAACCATCTATGTTGTCGCAAGTTTAGCTCTTTTTGGGACACCAAATATTTCAAGCTTTTTGGTCAGTGACATTGTGAAAATTTTCTCCATACATATAGTGTCGCCAAAATTTTAAAGCAAACACAATAGGTGCTAGTTCTAAATCATGTGTCGAGTAGTTTCTCTCATGCGGTTTTAACTAGCAGGAAGCATAAGTTACAACCTTGCCTTTCTACATCAAAACACATCCCAAACCATTAAGTGAAGCATCGCTATAAATCACAAAGTCTTTGTCGGACTCTGGTTGAATCAATACAAAGGCTTCGATTAACATCATTTTCAACTGATCAAACTCTACTGACATTTAGTGGACCAAGCAAGTTTTACATCTTTTTGAAGTAGCTTTGTTAATGGTGAATCAATCATCAAAAAATATTTAACAAATCATCTGCAATACCCGACCAAACCCAGAAAACTTCTAATTTTAGTGACATTTTTTAGAGGCTTCCAGTTTAAAATAGTTGATATTTTGCTCGGATCCACTCTAATGTCATATGATGATACTACATGTCTTAAAAACTCGAGTTGTCAAAGATAAAATTCACATTTATTGAATTTTGGAAATAACTGTTTATCGTGCAAAGTCTACAATATAATTCTCAAATGTTGGGCATGCTCAATTTCATCCCAGGAATAAATTAAAATATCATCAATGAAGACAACCACAAACTTGTCTAAATACGACTGAAATATTTTGTTCATCAAATCCCTAAACACAACAGGTGCATTTGTTAAATCAAATGACATAACTAAAAATTCATAATGTTTGTAACTGGTTCTAAAAGTTTTTATCAGCATATCTAAATCTTTAACCCGAAGCTAAAAATATCTAGAGCGGAGATCTATTTTAGAAAATACTAGTGCACCTTTCAACTAATCAAATAAATCATCAATACGAGGCAATGGATACTTGTTCTTAATTTTAACTTTATTACACTACCGGTAATCAATACACAACAGCATTGACTCGTCTTTTTTCTTAACAAATAATACAAGTGCACCTCAGGGAGAAAAACGTGGCCAAAAAAATCCTCTATTTGTCAGCTCCTATAACTGTGCTTTCAAATCTTTTAATTTAGCCGGTGTTATTCTATACGGAGCAATCGAAATCGAAGAAGTTTCCAGTACTAACTCGATAGTAAATTCAATCTTTCTGATTGGTGGTAATCCTAGCAATTCTTCAGGAAAGACATTCGCAAAATCACTAACATTCGGAACTAATTCCAACTTTGATTCTTAAACTCTGGTATCTAAGATGTATGCTAGATACACCTCACACCCTTTTCGAATGATTTTCTGAGCCGACAAAGTAGAAATAATATTGGTGACACTGTCTATTCAGCCTGATTCAACACTAACTGTTTCACCATTCTGACATTTCAAAATAATTTGTTTCTGTCTACAATTCACCTCTACATCATGCAAAGTCAACCAATCCATGCAAAGAATAACATCAAATTCATCAAATGGTAACAACATCAAATCAGCCAGAAAGTTGCAATTTCGAACCTTCAGGGGACAATTTCTACAAACTTTGTCAACTAACACATACTGACCTAAAAAATTAGTTACTTTGACTACAAATTCAGTTGATTCTACTGGTATTTTCATTTTCGTTACTAATGCAGTGCATATATACGAATGGTTTGACCTCGGGTCAATCAAAGCATAAATAGTAAATTAGAAAGTGAATATGTAACATCAACCACATCAAGTGCAGAAGCATCTTCCCAAGCTCGAATCGCATAAGCCCTATCTGGTGCTCGTGCCCCAGAATGAACTGCAATGTCTTTAGTGCCACTTCGATTAACTCCCACATTTCCACTATTCTTCGGTGGCCTACCTTTAGAAGGTGCATTCCCTAATCAAACATTTTGAGCTTTATCTTTATTGTATAAGTCTGGGCAATTACAGAAAAAGTGATCGAATGAGCCACATTTAAAAAATGAACCTTCCGTTACACATATCTCTCCAAAATGTTTCTTATCACATTGCTAATAATCTGGCTTATTTATGTTATGAGCACTGCCAACACAAGCTGTAACACCCTAGAATTTTTATTTTTGTTCTTACAAAGGTGTGACACAACTGTTTATCTGCTTCAGTGGTTAAGTGTTCTGGGTGTGTGAGAGGTTTCAAGTTCAAGCCAGGACTTGGGAAAATTTTGGTATTTTTATGAATAAATCTTTAGTCAGTAGGTTTTTAAGTAAAAGTTGGCAAAAAATTAACAAAATGGGCCTGCTAGTCTGGTGGATAAGTGGAGTGTTAGTGTAAAGGAGGTCCTGTGTTCAATTCTCTGTGATGGCAAGGAGACAGTATTTTAAGAGATAATGAGGGAGAGGTTATCAGAAAACAATCTGATTATCTTTTTGTTGCAGAAAAAAAAGTAGAGTTTCGGTTTCTCTCGAATTACCCAAACTTTTTCTGATGTTTTCTTCTTTTTTTCCCTCCTCTGCCAATTCTTTCCTCTAGTTGCTGCCGAAATTTCCATTATTTTTCCCCTTCCATTCCTTTCTTTATTTTCCAATTGATTTGGTTATTTATCGTTGGTTATGTGTGTTCGGTAAGTAACAGTTTTATCTATTGTTAATTGTTCTTGGTTAATCTCTGAAAGGGGGATTCTTTTCTGGTGTTTAGGAGTTAATTAAGGGACTGGTGGTTTTGAATCGACGCTGTGATTATGCGAAGTCGTGGTTACTCAAACGGGGTAAGGGTTTTGTTAGGTTTTTAGTTGAGTTCCATCCAAAATTGGTTGATTAAAAACGAATTAAGTGATTAATTTGAAGATTTGTTGGTCGATTTTTAGGTTCTAGAGGCTTAGAAGTGCTTATGCATCAGAAACGATACCAGGTGTGCACCCGAAACGCAGAAAATGGGATTTGGAAAAAAGCTAAAATTGCTTGCTCTCAAGAAATAAGAGAAAATGATGCGAAAAATTGTAGAGAAAGGAAATAAGGGTGTTATAACCTTGGAAATCAACATTCTGCAGTAAAATAATTTTGGACAGTAGTAGTAGTCTAACTTTGAAAAATCATAAAAAATAGTGGAATTTTAGTTAGAGGTTGAATAAAATGCAAAATTAATGTTTATTCAGGGTAGTTTTTCATGGAAGAAATAGTGTAAGCAATGAAATTGTAAGTTATGAGATATAATGAATTTTGTGAGACAAGGTCAGAATAGGTTTGGGTTCCCCTATTTTGACATTGGAAAAATTGTAGAAAATTGTAAAAAAATAATTAGGGCCTTATATTATTATGTTTAAATCCTTAATGAGTCTACTTTCAACAGAAACAAACGAAAATATCATTCGAATTCCGTACTAAGAGAGAAATAAATTTTAGTACTGAAAGGTAGAAGCTGTCAAACAGTAGAATCGGGATAGATTTGAAGATTTTACTGTATTTATTTGATAACTATAAAGTTTAAAAATATTAGGGTAGAAAGGTATTTGAGTCTAGTTTCGAAAACATTAAGCGGATCTTAATTTGAAATTCTATAGCTCAAGATATAAATAATTTAGTGACAATGACTCAAATAGACAACTTTGATTGAACATATAAGTAAATGTTGAAAACATATATGAATATTTAGCTAGCATGGGTTACATTAAAAATGAATCACATCGCCAAGGCCAATTTGGGCCGAGTGGGCCATACAGGTACACACGCGTGTGTGGGCCCATTTTTATCGAAATGTTTCTAAGGTTGCATGGGTCACCCAAGTCGACTGTGAACCTAGTGTAAGGTTAGTAAGCACTACTTAGAGCCCTAAATGTGTGAAATTGACTGAATGATATTTGTACTGAGCATGTTAATATCTAAACTGAATATATGTACTGAAATTGCTTAATAGCATATCATCTATGGTATGTTGCATTGCTTGGGTTGGGGGTTCTTATTTGGAGGAAGTGTACTAAAAGGCTTTAAGCCTAATTTACTGGCAGCTCAGCTACAAACTACTGTTTTGTTCCGCATTCAGTACTACTTGGAGTGTAGGGATAGGTGGGTTGATTATATCCCCACATGGAGTGTAAGGTTGGACGGAGATGGTGTGTAGAGGCTGGATGGGTAGGATTTTGCTACTGCATAACTCTTACTGCTATTGATACTGTGATGGGCTAAGGCCCTACTACATTTTTGACACTTTACTGAGATGGGCTAAGGCCAAAACTGTCACTGATACTGAAAAGAGCTTAGGCCCAAGACTGTTCAACTGTGCACCGTGAATATTGATTGTTTGTTTATTTCTGTGGGATTACACACTGAGTTTATGTAAACTCACCCTTTTTGTTTAATGTACACAAGTAATCCCCGGACCATATATATTTTTGGACTTTATGGTTTTCAATTTATGTTTTATGATTTAATTATTATTGATTATTTGGGTTGTAATTTAAGGACCCTCTGGGACTTTGGTTTTAAATTTTGGGTTTTTATTTATTTATTTTACTTCATGGATTTATACCTGCTAGTCATAGGAAATTCAGTTTTCAAAAAACTAAAGGAGTTCCTAAACGCATGATCACATTGATTGTTTTATAAAAGCTTCCGCAATGAGGGATGTTTCAAAATAAATATTTTAAATGAATAAAGATGACTTCCTAAGTTCTAACAAAGGTTTACTAAAGATAATAACATGGAATATTTTCATCGTAACAATGAGGTTTCAAAAACACTATCGTGTGGCATTGCCAGACACGGCCATAATGCCTAAGCTGGGTTTGGGGTGTCACATTTAGTGGTATCAGAGTCAGGTTGCAAAAATCGGTCATGGATTATGGGTTTTAAATTTGGTCTTTGAAAAATTAGTTTTTAAATGATTTGAAATATTTCTACTAGGTGTGTGGTGCAACAAGCCTCAGGCGCCGATCCTGTAAGTGTTTTGAAACTAGTACATGCTATGATATTCTGAAATTGTTATATGTTATGATATTCTGAAACTACTGTAAGTAGTATACTGTGGAAATACTCTAGATGGTGTATATTGAGACTGTAGCAAAACTGATAGAGACAGCGATTTACGAAAATCACTCTGAATTACTAAAACTGTTAACATAAAACATCTGCTAGTAAATACTAAAACTAAAACTGATGCATAAAAATTTGTAATACAGATAAATTCGAATAGACATGAGCGCACGAGGTATTCATGGACGTGGTACTTAAGGCCAAGGTAGAAGTCGTAGGGGAGTTCGATCTGAGTCATCTTCCCTGGGTAATATATCGAATTTGGACACGAGTGAGATGCCAGTGTCGCCTGCTACTGAGGCTGAGTCTCATGATCGCATGAATGGGGACAACACATTGTCTCAGGCTATGTTGAGGATATTGAAGAGGCCACTGGGGCAATCTGTTAGAGTTAGCAAACTGTACAGAGATGTTCCTTTAGAGGTTTAAGGGATGGTATCTCTGGCCGGTTTGATGGAGCTTCCGTTTTGGGAGTTCGATATGATATTAGGGATGGATTGGTTGGTCAAGCATCGTGTCAGTTTGGACTGTGGAACTAAGAGGGTTGTATTGAGAACTGATGAGCGTAATGAAGTAGTTGTGATTGGGGAACGTCAGAATTACTTGGCTAACGTGATCTCTACACTAGTAGCTGAGAAATTGGTTCGCAGGGGATGTGAGGCGTATTTGGCCTACGTAATTGTTTCCGCTTCTAGGGACTCTACAATAAAGGACATCAGAACTGTGAAGGATTTTCTGGACATCTTTCCTGAGGAGCTACCAGGTAGACCTCTGAATCGGGAAGTGGAGTTTGGGATTGAGTTTTTCCCTTGTATAGCTCCGATGTTTATCGCTCCCTATCGAATAGCACCAAATGAGCTTACGGAGCTTAAGGGTCAAATTGAGGAGTTATTGGATCGTGGGTTTATCCGCCCTAGTGTGTCCCCATTGGGAGCACTGGTACTGTTTGTTAAGGAAAAGGATGGATCCATGAGGATGTGTATCGACTATCGACAACTAAATAAGTTGACTAATAAGAACAAGTATCCACTTCCAAGGATTGATGATTTCTTTGACTAGTTCCGAGGGGCGTCTGTGTTCTCCAAAATTGACTTGCGTTCTGGGTATCATCAGTTGAGGGTTAAGGAGGCTGATGTGCATAGGACGACATTTAGGACTTGTTATGGTCACTACGAGTTCCTAGTTATGCCATTTGGACTGACTAATGCACCGATAGCTTTCATGGATCTAATAAACCGAGTGTTTCAGCCCTCCTTGGATTGGTTTGTAGTGGTGTTCATCGATGATATATTGGTTTATTCGAGAACTGAGGATGAGCATGATGAGCACTTTAGGATTGTTCTTCAGATTTTAAGGGAAAAGTAGCTCTATGCTAAGTTCAGCTAGTGCGAGTTCTGGTTATGTAAAGTAACATTTTTGGGTCATGTGGTGTCTGCTGAGGGGATTCGAGTCAATCCTCAAAAAATTGAGGCTGAATTGGATTGGAAGCAGCCTAAGAATGTGTGTGAAATCCGTAAATTTTTGGGGCTGGTAGGTTATTATCGACGGTTTGTGGAAGGATTTTCACTTATTGTAGCACCCTTGACTAAGCTACTACGTAAAGGTGTACCGTTTGACTAGACTAATACGCAGCAAGAGACCTTTGAGAAGCTATAGACTGTACTGACTGTGGCTCCTATTTTTGTACAGCCTGAACATGGAAAGGGGTTCATGATTTATAGTGATGCATCACATGTCGATTTGAGATGTGTGTTGATTCGTCAGCTTAAGACACATGAGGCAAACTATCTGACACACGATTTGGAGTTGGCCACCGTAGTATTTGCATTGAAACTCTAGAGGCATTATCTGTATGGTGAGAAGTGTAACATCTACACTAATCACGAAAGCCTCAAGTATTTCCTTACTTAGAAGGAGTTAAATCTAAGGCAGCGAAGATGGGTTGAGCTATTTAAGGATTATGACTGTACCATTGAGTACCATCCTGGAAAGGCCAATGTGGTGGCCGATGCATTAAGCCGTAAGGCTATGATTGATCTAAGAGCAATGTTCGCTCGACTTAGCTTGTTCGACGATGGGAGTTTGTTGGCTAAGCTTCAACTCAAGCCAACTTGGATCGAGTAGATTAAGGGTAGACAGCTGGAGGATGAGCCTTTGGGTCTTCAGTTTCGACAGATTGAGAGTGGTAGCACTACAGACTTTGGGTTAAACTCTGAGGGTGTGTTGTGTTTCCGAGGTCGAATATATGTGCCGAATGATTCAGACTTGAGGTAGTCTATTTTGAGAGAGACTTATAGTAGCCTTTATGTTATGCACCCTGGCAGGAATAAGATGTATCGAGATCTTTGAGATTTGTATTAGTGGCCAGGGTTGAAGCGTGAGGTTATGAAATTTGTGGCTAGATGCTTGACTTGCCAGCAGGTTAAGGCTGAGCATCAGTTGCCTTCGGGATTGCTGTAGCCAATTAAGATTTCGCTATGGAAGTGGGAACGAGTAACGATGGATTTCGTTAGTGTGTTGAATTTAACACCCACTAAGAAAGATTCAGTGTGGGTTATCGTGGATCGATTGAATAAGTCTACACACTTTATCTCAGTTAGGACAAATTATTCTTTACAAAAGTTGGCGAAGCTCTATATTTCTTAGATAGTGAGACTGCATGGGGTACTGGTTTCAATCATCTCTGATAGGGATCCTCGTTTCATGTCTCAGTTTTGGAAAAAAGTGCATGAGACTCTGGGTTCAAAGTTGGACTTCAGTACTCCGTTCCATCCTCAGACCGATGGTCAGTCAGAGAGGGTGATTTAGGTACTAGAGGATATGTTGAGGAGCTGTGCTATTGATTTCTAAGGCAGTTGGGAGGATTATCTACCGTTAGCGAAGTTTGCCTATAATAATAGCTTCCAGTCTAGCATCAAGATGGAACCTTATGAGCCACTATACAGTTGTAAGTGTCGCACTCCTTTATGTTGGACTGAGGTGGGCGGGCGACGTATTCAGGGTCCTGAGATGGTCTCTGAGACAAAGGATAGGGTTAGATTGATTCGGGATTATTTGAAAGTGGCTTTTGATAAGCAGAAATCTTATGTGGATTTGAAGAGGCGTGAGATCGAGTATTCAGTGGGGGACTTCGTTTTTCTCAAGTTCTCACCATGGAAGAAGGTACTGAGGTTTGGCCATAAGGGCAAGTTGAGCGCTAGGTTTATTGGACCTTACCGTATTCTGAAGCAAGTGGGACCAGTTGTTTATCGATTAGAGCTACCTCCGGTGTTGGATCATATCCATGATGTGTTTCATGTCTCTATGTTGAGGCGTTTCCGCTCTGATCCTACTCATATTGTCCCTGTTGAGAAGATTGAGGTTAGGCCAGACTTGACCTTTGAGGAGGAGCCTGTCCAGATTCTGGATCGTGACGTAAAGGTTTTGAGGAGGAAGTCCATTCCTTTGGTGAAGGTTCTATAGCATAATCATAGCACTAAGGAGGCCACGTGGGAGCCTGAGGATGCGATACGTCAGCAGTATCCTTATTTGTTCTGATCAGGTAAATTTGGAGGCCGAAATTTTCTTTTAGGGGTAAAAGTTGTAACGCCCTAGAATTTTTATTTTTGTTCCTACGAAGGTGTGACACAACTGTGTATCTGCTTCAGTGGTTAAATGTTCTGAGTGTGTGAGAGGTCCCAAGTTCAAGCTAGGACTTGGGCAAATTTTGGTATTTTTATGAATAAGCCCTATCTTTGGTCAGTAGGCTTTTAAGTAAAAGTTGGCAAATAATTAACAGAATGGGTTTGCTAGTCTAGTGGATAAGTGGAGTGTTGGTGTGAAGGAGGTCCTGTGTTCAATTTTCTGTGATGGCGTGGAGACATTATTTTTGCTCCATTTTCGGCTAAGAGTTGTGTTGGGGCAAAATTATGAGTACTTGTGTTTTAGTGGGTTAATTGGGAAAGATTTTAGGAGATAATGGGGGAGAGGTTATCAGAAAATAATCTGATTATCTTTTTGTTATAGAAAAAAATAGAGTTTCGGTTTTCTCTCCAATTACCCAAACTTTTTTCTGACATTTTCTTCTTTTTTTTCCTTCCTCTGTCGATTCTTTCCCCTAGTTGCTGCCAAAATTTCCATTATTTTTCCCCTTCCATTTTTTTTCTTTATTGTCCAATTGATTTAGTTGTTCATCATTGCATGCGTGTGTTCGGTAAGTAACGGTTTTGTCAATTGTTAAACGTTCTTGGTTAATCTCTGAAAGGGGGATTCTTTTTTGGTGTTTAGGAGTTAATTAAGGGCCTGGTGGTTTTGAATCGACGTTGTGATTGTGCGAAGTCATGGTTACTCAAGCGAGATAAGGGTTTTGTTAGTTTTTTACTCGAGTTCCATCAAAAATTGGTTGATTAAAAACAAATTAAGCGATTAATCTAGAGATTTGTTGGTCGATTTTTAGGGTCTGGAGGCTTAAGAGTGCTTACGAATCAGAAACAATACCAGGTGTGCACCCGAAATGCAAAAAATGGGATTTGGTAAAAAGCCGAAATTGCTTGCTCTCGAAAAATAAGGGAAAATGATTCGAAAAATTGTAGAGAAAGGAAATAAGGGTGTTATAAACTTGGAAATCAACATTCTGCAGTAAAATAGTTTTGGACAACAGCAGTAGTCTAACTTTTAAAAATCATAAGAAATAGTGAAAATTAAGTTAGAAGTTGAATAAAATACGAAATTAAATTTTATTGAGTGCAGTTTTTCATGGAAGAAATAGTGTAAGCAATGAAATTGTAAGTTATGAGATATAATGAATTTTGTGAGACAATGTTAGAGTGGGTTCGAGTTCCCCTGTTTTGACTTTGGAAAAATCATCAAAAATTGTAAAAAAATAATTAAGGGCTTAAATTAATATGTTTAAATCCTTAACAAGTCTACTTTCAAGAGAAACAAACGGAAACATCATTCGAATTTTATACTAAGAGATAAATAAATTTTAGTAAGGAAAGGTTAAAGCTATCAAACGACAGAATCGGGATAGATTTGAAGATTTTACTGTACTTATTTGATAAACTATAAAATCTAAAAATTTTATGGTAGAAATTTATTTATTCTAGTTTCGAAAACATCAAGCGGATCTTATTTTGGAATTCTATAGCTTAAGATATAAATAATTTAGTGACAATGACTCAAGTAGACAGCTTTGAATGAACATATAAGTAAATAGTGAAAATATATATGAATATTTAGCTAGCATGGGTTACATTAAAAATGGATCACATGGCCAAGGCCAATTTGGGCTGAGTGGGCCACGCGGGAACGCATGAGCATGTGGGCCCATTTTTAACGAAATGTTTCTAAGGTTGCACGGGTCGCCCAAGTCGACTCTGAACCTACTGTAAGGTCGGTAAGCGCTACTTAGAGCCCTAAATGTGTGAAATTAACTTAATGATATTTGTACTGAGCATGTTAATATCTGAACTGAATATATGTACTGAAATTGCATAATATCATATCATACATGGTATGTTGCATTGCGTTGGGTTTGGGGTTCTTATTTGGAGGAAGTGTACTAAAAGGCTTTAAGCCTAATTTACTGGCAGCTCAGCTGCAAAATACTGTTTTGTGTCGCATTCGGTACTACTAGGAGTGTAGGGATGGGTGGGTAGATTATATCCCCACATGGAGTGTAAGGTTGGACGGAGATGGTGTGTAGAAGCTGGATGGGTAGGATTTTGCTCTTGCATAATATTATCGCTATTGATCTTGTGATGGGCTAAGGCCCTCTGCATTTTGACATTTGTCTTGAGATGGGCTAAGGTAAAGCGCTCTCGATACTCAAAAGGGCTTAGGCCCAAGACTGTTCCACATGCACTGTGAATACTGATTGTTTGTTTATTTCTGCAAGATTACACACTGATTTTACGTAAAATCACCCTTTTTTGTTTAATGTGCACAGGTAATCCCCAGACTTAGACAGATCGGTGCGACGGAGGACTCAGCGGTGACCACAGATATTTTTGGACTTCATGGTTTTCAATTTACGTTTTATGATTTAATTATTATTGATTATTTGGGTTGTAATTTAAAGACCCCCCAGGACTTTGGTTTTAAATTTTGGGTTTTTATTTATTTATATTACTTTATGGATTTATACCTGCTAGTCGTAGGAAATTTAGTTTAATTATTATTGATTTAATTATTATTGATTATTTGGGTCGTAATTTCAGTAGTTCCTAAATGCATGATCACTCAGACTGTTTTATTAAAGCTTCCGCAACGAGGCATGTTTCAAAAAAAATGTTTTAAATGAATAAAGGTGACTTTCTAAGTTTTAACAAAGGTTTACTAAAGATAATAACATGGAATGTTTTCATCGTAACAACGAGGTTTCAAAAATGCTATCGTGTGCCATTGCCAGAGACGACCATAATGTCTAGGCTGGGTTTGGGGTGTTACACTAGCTGTAGGGGTAACTTGTGGTCTCAAGTTAGCTCACTTCCCTTGATCTCTCCCAAAAAATCTAGATGAAGTTGACGCACGGTTGCAAACTTCTAAATCTCCTAGTTGTCTTTTACTGGAGTCCCAAACTTCTGAATCTGCCTTTTTCTTTGATTTGCTAAGATTTTCCGCTTTCTGCGCTCGGTCTACTAACATAACAGATTCTTTCAACTCCAAAATCCCGACAAGCAATTAGATGTCTTCATTCAAACCCTCTTCAAAGCGAGTGCACATAACTAATTCAGATTGAATACATTCTCGAGCATACTTACTAAGCCTGACAAATTCCCTCTCATATTCAACTACCGTTTTATCGCCTTGCTTCAGTTCAAGGAACTATTTCTCCTTCTTATCGAGATATTGTTGGCTAACATATTTCTTTTTGAACTCATTTTGAAAGAAATCCAAATTTACACGATCCTTCAGTACCACTGCTATTAAGGTATTCCACCATTTATATGCCGCCTCTTTCAACAAACAAATTGCACACTTCAAGCAATCATTTGAAGAACACGTTAACTCGTTGAATACTCAAATAGTATTTTCTAACCAGAATTCTGCATTTTCTAGATTGTCTTCAACCTTACCACGAAATTCTTTAGCCCCGTATTTACGAATTTTATCAACAAGAGGCTTGTTTACAGGTAGTTGTTTTGTACTTTGTGGAATAGAGGGAATCGGTTCAGGTACAGGAGTAGGCGGAGGTCATTGAGCCATCAAATTGGTTCGCATAAAGTCAGTAAACCATTCTGATATCATATTAAAGAAAGCTTCACATGCCTCACTCCCTCGTCCACCAGAATTAGGTTCATTGTGAACTGTTCCCTGAATCGAAGTTGGTATATTACTTTTAGCTTCATCAGAAGTAGCTTGATTATGTTCAGAAGTCATCTTTGATCTATATCAATAACAATATAAAATTTTAAGTCGGGAGACATCACACTATCACAGGTTATATAATGACATGTATTTCTAGACTCTATACTTACTACATTTAGTCCGAGAATCTACCAAACCGTAGTTCTGATACCACAAATCTAATAGCCTTAGCCAGTCTTCGTTGCCGAATTAGGGTTACAAAGTGTCACAGTACAATTTGAAATAATTATGTTCAAACAAAACAACTATTCAATTCAAATTCTAACATTTATATAAACATATCATTTATAGCATAATATACAATTACGAGCTGTAACCCGGGCCTATGAGGACCTAAAACTAGTTTAGGAACATTCGGGGACCATTTTAAAACAAAACAGAAAATTTTGGAAAGAGTGCAAAATTTTGGAAACAGGGATCACACGGTTGTGTGACATAGCCTAGGCCATGTGGCACAGAGACATAGTCGTGTGGCCAATCATGCGGCAAATAGTTTAACTTTCGAAATGATTTCACACGGCCGTGTCGCAGATTGTGTGCCAAGTTGTGTAACATTCAAAATACTCTCACATGGTCGTGTTGCAAGCCATGTGTTAGACCATGTTTGATTTGGTGCTGAGTCACATGGCTGTGTCGCAGGCAGATTCCAAGACCATGTCCCAGACCATGTGACACACCAACTTAGATCACACGACTGTGTAAACAGATCTAGTACAGCACGTGATCGTGTGGCAGCTCGTGTCCTAGGCTGTGTACACCAAAAATTACTTCTAATGCAAGCTAATTCAAACCCAATGGCTTAGGCACCAAACCAAACCAAATCAAGATACTTTCATAAGGTTAAACACATTCAAATACATTAAAACATACCAAAAATCAGTCAACCTAGGTGCCTAACCAATGTGCCCTCATTGACACCACAATTTATAAGCCACCATGAACCAAAACCAAATACTAATAAAACATCAAACCAAATGATATTTAGATTCATCATGAGCAAAGTAATCACATAACCAATTTTCCAATCAACCAAAATTACAATTCCAACTATCACCCTAATTCCACCTATTTAGAACTACTCAAACATTCCATTCACATCGAACAACTTATATATATACATCATCTAGAAAATTAAGCAAAAGACCTAAAATACTTACAAGTAATTCACTTGATCATGGTACTAGACATATATATACATAACCAAAAAATGTCAACAAACAAAGTATCAAACACAAAAAAAAAACATGCACAAACGAACCAAAAGTCCTAATACATGCCATTCAAAACCAAGTTCCAAAACAACTCTAAATGTCCACAAAATAAGAGATGGATAATGTGTATGCTCCGACTTGAACTTTCGATCTACTAGGATTCACGAAATCTACAAGAAAAACAAACATGTAAGCACGATATGCTTAGTAAGTTCGAATTCATGAAAACATAATTTATTTAAGAAATTGCTTTACATAAACATCCATGATCTCAAACCTCAACTATGCATTCATAATTTCTTATTCGTATAAACTATTCGAGAAAATTGATATAATAACCATTTCATTGATATCCTTTTTGACCTTTTCAATGGTAACCTTTTTGACCTTTTCATTCGGATCCTTTTCAACCTTTTCATGGTTTCAGGAATGCCTAGGTATCTTTCAACCAAGGTCTTACTCAATTCCAAAACGGTGCCATAGTATCATTTAACTATGACCTTTTCCTTTTCTATTAAATTGCCATGATATCTTTCAATCACAGTATTTTCCTTTCTGTAATTCAACAAATTTAATTACCACTTTATAGAAATATATAAATATCAATTCACTTTTAGAAATAAAATGAAATATTTCCGCAATTAACGTCTGTTTGATTCGTTTCTTGATCTAAATAATAATTTCATTCAATTAAATTGTTCATATAGTTTAAAAATAATTCATTCTAGCTTATAGCCCATTTCAATGTGAATTTACAAAATTAACCCTAGCATTTTAACTTTCACACAATTTAGTCTCTAAACCTGAAATTCACAATTTAATCACAATTAATAAAATACCATGCTAACCAGTTTTTCCTAGGGTCCAATATAGCCTATATTGTCCATTATTTCATAACGTTTTCCTTGAATTTTACCATTTTCATAATTAAGTCCCTAAACCGTAAAATCATCAAAAATCACTTAACAAAATGTATCTATTTAACTACCAAACTTAATAATCTATCAACTAAATTCACAAACACTTCCAAATCATTCATTGCAAGTCCCTATGCGTTTAACAATTTTATGAATTTACCCCTGGCAAGCTAAATTAAGCTAAAACGATAACAAAAACATAAAAATACTTAAAAATAGGATTAAAATCACCCACATGCACCCTTAGATAGCTTGGCCAAAACTTCCCATTGGCTATGGTTTCTTATTTTTGGTTGGTAACAAAAAGAATATGAAGAAGATGATAACACGATTTACCATCCTTTCATTTAATTTACCATTTATTTAATTACTTATTTAACCTTTTTAAATTATTAAAATTACAACGAAACCAATCCATAAACATCCGCTAACTTAAGATATGGTATTATTACTATCTAAATCCTTTAGTTTACATTTCCATAATCACTTAGCCCTTTTAACTAATAGAAACCAACTTTTGTACCTTTTTTGATTTAGTCGTTTTCACTTAATTAACTATTTAAATATTAAAATTTCTTAATCAAATTTTAATAAGACCCTAATATATGCTCGTAAAAATTAAATCAATATGAAAATACTAACTTGATCATCATATTCGTGGTCCCGAACCACTATTTTCGACACCACTGAAAACGAGTTGTTACAAAATTCGCCCCAACCACTCATATGGAGCTTACCACAAAGGAAACTCATTGGATTATCTTATCAAAAGTGTAACATAATACGCCACAAGGGCTTTTCCTTCAGGGCTCATTATACCCACTGTTTCCTCAAAGTTCGCCATACATACTATACCTTCAGTGTTCACCACACATAATATCCCTTTAGAGTTATTCGAGAACACCATTTCTTTCTTTCAGAGTGTGCCATAGAGGCATTTCCTTCATATGGTTTCCAAAAGGGTCATACTTTTGTGCATGCCACGAAGGCCTTCCTTTCTTCATTTCATAAATTGTCGTAACGGCTTCAGTTTTCTGGTGTGTTCACGATAGGGATTTTCCTAAGCTCACATTTTGTGAGGTTCGCCCTCATCATCCTAGGTCACGCAGAAAACCCCCTAGGTAATAACATTCCTTTAGTTATTTCCATATGATGTCATAGCCGACCAGCTATGGTCTTACGCAATATGGTGTCATGGCCATGGACTGTTCCTTTCAAACCTTTAATGCATTAACACTAAACTTAACATGCATCTCATTTTACACATTCCTGACAAACTCATACAGTAATATCTTCGACTCTAGGTTTCTTACCACATACTTTATACTTGTCAAAATCATACCAACTATACATGCAAATCTTATCTAGCATTCATATATCAGCATATTCATCATACAATCCCTTTTTAGTTTCAAATCATATTTCATACAATCATTCGTAGAAGTATTTAGAATGTACAACATACTATATGCATGAGTTGGCTTAGGGACTCACTTGACACCCACGAACAACAACTTGATCTCCAGATCCCAAACATCCAACATGAAAACCCAGCAATCACTGCTTATAAGACATAGGGGTATCGTTAAAACTCATTCATATAACATTTATCATCATCTGAAACCCATATAACCTCTATGCAACACCTTATTCCCTCATCTTACTATTAAAGCACATAAAATAGACTTACTTTTTTAGAAGTCAACATGCAAGTCGTTAATACTTACTGGAACGACGAACATGTGCAAGTATACACAATCGTTAACAAGTAATAAAGTGACAAGTAATGTCGTGTTATCGTACCCACAGGAACTGTGCAAGTGAACATTTATGAAATATAAAATTAAAAAATTTGGTGATGAAAAATATGTTATTTTGAAAAGGTGATCTAGAAATAAAACTAATTTAACTAAGAAAATAAAATTTCAATGCACGATTTCTAAAAAATATGGTTTTAATCAATATGACATAAGTGTGTTAGATTACTTTTATTCCTTAACTTAGAATAATTAAAACTATGTTCATGTTGTTTCAAATAATTTCACAAGAACTTGGTATCCCGTTAACTAATGCACATACTTACTAAATCCATTAATCTTTTAAACATATTTCTATGTCAATTCAAACAATTAATCAAATTTTCATAAGCAAGGATAAGATAAAGTGAGGTAACAATATATTCCTATACTCAAACAATTTAATCACAATAATCTTAAAAGTTATGCAAGGCTAACATATTGTTTAATACCATCGTTAATTTCACCCTATACCACCTTAGAAGATTAAATATACACTAATTAAATATTGTGTCAATTAATTATAATTTCAATTCGTTTAATAATTAATTCAATTTTTACTTTACAATTAAAATGCAAGCATAACATAGGCATGATTTTATTTAATTGAACAATTTACCAAGGCCTAATAATAACACAAACATATTTTTAATAATTCAAGTGGACAAAATGCAATTAATCTAACACGAATTAGATTTAAGTAATTTTAATTAATGCACAAACATCAACACAACAAATATTCATATTCATGATCACAACATAAACTAAAAAGGTTAAGAGAAGGGAACTAGAAAAACAAATCCTGGTGATCTTCTGAATCCAGACTAGTGCACTCCTCTCTTCTCTGCTTGTTCTGTTGATCCTAGGCCTTCATAAACACTTGATTGCTACTACTCTATGAGACGTGCTAGCTCTTTTTCAAGAGGGGAAATCGAAAAAGGAAGAAAGAAACTGGAAAGCAACTAGAAGGGAAAAGCAAAAGAAAGATGGGAGGAAATGTGTAAGAGAGATATATGTGAAGTAAGGGATGAAAAATGAGGAAGTGAATAGGGCTTTTTATAGTGGGAGATGGCAGCTAAAATTAGCTAAAAATAGCAGCCAATCCCCCTTCCCGTGGCCGGCCATGCTAGGTGGAAGGAATGGTTGACTTAAATTTGTTATTTTTAGCTTGTGGCTACAAATAGTAGGCATAAAAAGGGGAGGGGTTTGAATGGCATTTAGAAGAAGCTCAAGGGCTGATTTGCACATGTAAAAATAAGCTAAAATAAGATGATTGGGTCAGCTATATGGGACGGTTTGGTCTACTCTTTTCGGCTTCTCCATCCTCCCTATTTACTTGCTCAATTCAGGCCCTTTCCTTTACTTCAAGCTGACTGTTTTTCCGAATAAAACTAAAATCTGACCAATTGATTCGAGGATGTCCAAAAACTTAAATTTAAGTCCTCCATGACTGTTAAATCATCATCTTGTGCTTCCAATGTGACTACAAAGTTGATTTTTCACCCTTTGTGCAAAACTTGAAAAATTATCCCAATTTATGCAAAATTATTATAAAAATAATTCAAATTCAAATTCTTTATAAACTAAGCTTAAATTAATTATTTTATAATACAAGTATAAAATTCAAAAAAATACTTAGAAACTGTAGGAATTAGTGCTCAAAATATGCTAACAAAGTCTATATATTTTAGTGTTTCCACTTACCCGGGATATGAAACAATCTCCTGCATGAACTCCGATCCTTAGTTTCAGCTTAGCAAGAAAGATCCCATATCAGCTTCAAAGAAAATTAGCAATGGTGTTTTCAAATAGAAGGAAGAAGATAACTCCCCCTTTTCTTATAAAGCTCATACCAATAAATATATAAAACTCATATACTCATAGTGGAATTTGACACGTGTAACCAACTTTCAAAATTTCCCTATTAGTGATTCACAATTGTAGAGAAACATATCCATGGATAAAAAACCTTTACGTATCCTTGAGTTATTCCTTTGATCAATCTTAACCATCTCGTTAGAACGTAACTTGCATAGTAACTAGACCAACTTCGCATACTGGAAACACGAAAATATACACACTTTTTCATGCCCTTGTTACCTCAAATTCATGCAAATTCGTAGTAATTCTTGTTGAAAAATATATAATAATTATAAAATAATTAAATTGTGCATAAATTATTAACATGTTGACATTTAATTAATTTTATAATAAATTTTGATTAATTTTGATCATTTTCGACAGATTTACACAAAGGACGAAAATAGGCTTGGTAGACACTATTAGAAGCACAAAATCGAGAAGCGATTTTTAAAGCATCGAGACGAATTAATTTTTCAGCCGAATATGGTCCAAATTATGAATATTAATTCATAATATAATTAATTTTAATTTTAATCCAATTTATTTTGTGTTAAATAATTATTATTAATTAATTATGAAAATAGGCCCAGTTGAGCTGAACCGAGAAAGTCGATCCAACCGAGCACAGGGCTGCCAAAAACCGTCCCACATGCTGACCCAATTAGCTTATTTTCCATGCAAAATAGCCTTTGAATACTATTTGAATTTGCATTCAAACCCCTCTACCATTCATGTCTTCTAGATTTGTCCCTACCATAAAATAACAAGTTTGAGACCTTTAAACTTGCCATATGTGTGGCCGGCCATAAGGGGACTCTATGGCTGCTGATTTTTTCTATTTTTATCAACCTAATCAACCTATAAAACCCCCCTTGGCTGCTTATTTGAAACACATCTCAAAACCTTTCATCCTTTCACTTCTCTCTCACTTTCTTTATTCAATCCCCTTCCGTTGTTCCTCATTTTCTTCCTCATTCCCTTGCCGATTTCACCTCCTGAAAAAGATTTCTTCAACCACCATTTGGAGCAGCATTAAAGTGTTCTTGGAAGTCCTATTTCAACAAAAACAAGCGGAGAAGGATGAGCGGAGCAACTTAGTCAAGCCTCGGAGAAACAATGGATTTAATTCTTGTTCCTTTTCCTTTTAATATTATTGTTGTTTTTACGAACATGTCTATGAATATCTGTGATGTTGGTATATTTAAATTTAATTAATACGGCTTAAATTTAATTCGTGTTAGGTTGATTGCATTTTATACACTTCATTTATTAAAATTGTGTTTGTGTTGTTATAGGTCTTGGTAAGATGTTTGATTAAGTAAAATCATGACTAAGTTATTCTTGCATTAAAATTGTAAGATAACTAATGAATTAATTATTTAAACAGATTGAAATTGTAATTAATTGATACGATACTTAATCAATGCATGTTTAATCATTTAAGGTAGTGATGGTTAAATTAGCAATGTATCTAACAATACATTAGTCTTGCATAACTTGCAAGATTATTGTGGTTAAACTATTTCAAGGTAGGAATACATTGTTACATCACGTAATCTTTTATGTGCTTATGAGATTGAATTAATTGTTTGAATTGGCATAGAGATATGTACAATAGATTATTTTTAATTTCATAAGTATGTATGTGCATTAATGCATTTGCATATTAAAATTTGTTTAATCGGTTGAATTGACATAGAGATATAGTCAAGAGATAAATGGACTTTGGTAGCTGAGTATTTTCATAAGTTAGCAAATTACCAAGTTGTCGTGAATTTATTCATAACAACAAGAACATGAGTTTAGTAATTCTAAGTTAAGCAATAAGACAATCATGCCATCCTGATTAAAATCATCTTTTGAAATCGTGCATTGGAACTTTTATTTTCTCTTTTTATTTTACTTAGGTAAAAATCTTAGTTTTAATCACCTCCTCAAATCAAAATATTTTTCTTCACCAAAGTGTTCTTAATTGCATTCATAAATAATTCTTTTCATAGTCCCTGTGGGTACGAGAACTCAACATTTACTTGTCACTTTATTACTTGTTACGATTGTGTACACTTACACATTTTCGTCGTTCCTAGTTTTTTGCACCGTTGCTGGGGACTGTTTTAAAAGTCATTATTTGTTAATTTTTGAATTTTGCATTTTGGTTTATTTTTCTGTTCAATTTTAACTTAACTAATTTTTTCTGTATTATTTCAGGTGTTTATGAGTATTGGCCCAATTATCGATTTACTCCACGTAGACCCTGAGATTTAAAGAAATTTTTGATAGTGAAGAAGACAAGCAAGTCAAAAAAGGACTGAAGAGATGAACTTCGAAAATTTGAATCAAGGAAACGAAGCAAACTCTACTCAAAACCCTATCATTATTGCTGATGATAGGGATAGAGCTCTACGATAGTATGTCGTGCCAGTGTTTCATGATCTTAATCTGGGTATTAGGAGACCCGAAATTGAGGCTCAACAATTTAAGCTAAAGCCAATCATGTTTCGGATGCTTCAGACAATGGGTCAATTTAGTGGAATGCCTACCGAAGATCCTCATCTTCGTTTAAGATTGTTCATGGAGGTGAGCAATTCTTTCCAGTTAGCCGGAGTACCCGAAGATGCGCTACAATTAAATTTGTTCCCATATTCACTAAGGGAAAGAGCTCGAACCTGGTTGATCTCATTGCCACCAAATTTCATTTCAACATGGCAAGAGTTAGTAGAAAGATTCCTCATGAAGTATTTCCCGCCTAGAAAGAATGCTAAGTTGAGGAACGAGGTTACTACCTTCTAACAAATGGATGATGAGTCCTTATATGAGGTATGGGAAATGTACAAAGAATTATTCTGAAAGTGCCCTCATCATGGAATCCCTCATTGCATCCAACTTGAGACGTTCAATAACGGTCTCAATGCTCACACAAAGATGGTAGTGGATGCTTCTGCTAATGGTGCTCTCCATTCTAAGTCTGATAACAAGGCTTATTAAATCATTGAGAGAATTGCCAGCAATAATTATCCTAATCGAGTAGCATCAGGAAGACGAGTCACTGGAATACATGAACTGGATCCGCTTACTTCACTCGCATATTAGGTATCTTCGATTTATTCAATGCTTAAAAATTTTACCACTAATGGGTTTAATAGTTTTACAGCTCAGCCACCTAAGCACTTTGAAAGTATTGTCTGTGTTTATTATGGGAAAGGACATTTGTTGAAAGAATGTCCATCAAACCCCAAATTTGTGTATTACATGGGTAATCAAAACCAGAATCAAGGAAGGCAAGGACTGCAATCCAATTTTTATAACCCATCTTGGCGAAGCCACCCTAACTTTTCCTGGAGTAATCAAGGGGCTGGACCCAATAACACTTATGCCCAACCTAGACCGACTCAGCCACCTTTTTTTACCCAACAAGTTCAAAAGCAACCTTCAGTTGAAACTTCTAATGGCTTAGAAACCTTTTTTAAGGCATATATAGCCAAAAATGATGCTTTAATCCAAACCCAAGCAGCCACATTGAAAAACCTAGAAAACCAAATGAGCTAGCTTCCCACTAAACTTAGAAACCGTCCATATAGTGCTTTGCCTAGTGATACAGAGATTCCAAGAAATCTATGGAAAGAGCATTGTAAAACATTGACATAGAGGAGTGGAAAGACATTAGAGCCCAACATTGTCGAAGTTGAAGAGGAGCCAGCTGATGCTTAAGACTTAGTGGAAGTTCAACCGAGTGTTGAAATTATAGTTTCACCGAAACCAGAATCTGTAAAATCTGATAAGGTAACTTCTAAACTAGTTAATTTTGATAAACTAACAACTTTATTAGATGTAGAATTGCTACAAAAGATGAACCAACTAGTTCCAGTAAAGAAGTCTCCACCACCCTACCCTCAAAGACTTCAGAAGTAGAAGCAGGAAGTCCAATTCAAGAAGTTTCTAGACGGACTCAAGCAACTTCATATCAACATTTTGTTGGTAGAAGCACTTGAAAAAATGCCGAATTACGTCAAATTCATGAAGGATATCCTATCTAAGAGACAAAGACTTGGAGAAATTAAGATGGTAGCCTTAACGAAGGAATGCAATGCATATCTTCAAGATAAACTACCCCCAAAGTTGAAAGATCCTTGATGTTTTACCATAGCTTGAAAAATTGGAGCAACTTATTGTGGTAAGGCACTATGTGATTTGGGTGCAAACATCAACTTGATGCCCATGTCCATATTTAGAAAGTTGGGGATAGGTACGATTAAATTTAATTAGTAGATCTAGAAGGAAAATCGAGGATATATTGGTACATGTAGATAAATTTATTTTTCCTACTGAATTTGTTATTTTAGAATTTGAAGCAGATAAAGAGGTGCCAATCATCTTAGGAGGGCTTTTCCTAGCAACTGGAAGGACCCTTATCGATGTGCAGAAGGGCGAGCTTACTATGCGTGTTCAGGACGATCAGGTAACATTTAATGTTTTTAAGTCTATGCAATTTCCTGACACACTTGATGATTGTTCTGCAATATCCAATTTAGAGGAATTAATCATGGAAAAGGAACCCAACTATGTTGAGGACCCATTGGAGAAAATTTTGACATCAGACCCTCCAAATGATTAAGAGGGGGATGAATACTTAGTTCTGCTAGAAGCTAATCAAAGGGGATTTAAACCGCAATCTTGCTTTGAGTCTTTGGAGTTAGAGAATAGGGATTATGCCCAACCAAAAGCGTCAATTGAGGAGCCACCTAAACTAGAACTGAAGGTACTTCCCTCACATTTAAAATATGTTTATTTAAGTAATGCTTCTACTTTGCCTGTGATTGTTTCAGCAGAATGTTGAAATAATTCAATAAGGCTACCAGATAGACATATTCGATATTCATGGCATTAGTCTATCTATATGCATGCACAGGATCATCCTGGAAGATGGCAAGAAAAGGACGATTGATGGACAACAAATACTGAACCCCATCATGAAGAACGTGGTAAATAAAAAATTTATTAAGTGGTTAGATGCGAGTATAATTTACACTGTCTCAGACAGTTCGTGGGTAAGTCTGGTCCAGTGCGTGCCAAAGAAAGGTGGTATTACAGTCATAGAGATTGAAAACAATGAGCTAATACTAACCACAATGGTTACAGGATGGAGAATTTGCATAGATTACCGGAAGCTGAACAAGGCAACAAGGAAAGATCACTTTCCTTCATCATTCTTGGACTAGATACTAGATAGACTCATGGGGTGAGAATATTACTGTTTTCTCAATGGATACTCGGGGTATAATCAAATTACAGTAGTGCCAAAAGATCAACAAAAAACAACATTCAGATGCTCGTACGGTACATTTTCATTTAGACGCATGCCATTTGGTTTATGTAATGTACCTGCTAGATTTCAAAGGGGTATAATGTCTATTTTTACTAACATGGTTGAGAAATACTTGGAAGTCTTTATGGATGATTTTTTAGTGTTTAGAGACACTTATGATAATTATTTAGCCAATTTAGCCAAGGTACTAAGGCGATACGAAGAAACAAACCTTGTACTCAACTGGGAAAAGTGTCATTTCATGGTACGAAGGGAATTCTCCACTTATACCCATTCAGGAGACATTCCTAGATGAACACATACTGAAGGTAAATCATGTCCATAATACCCCTTGGTTTGCTGATAATTCAAACTTTTTAGCTTGTGGTTTGATGTCGATTGATAAGACGTATCATCAAAGGAAAAAGTTTCTTCACAATGTGAAGTACTATTTATAGGAAGAGCCATATTTGTTTAAGAAATGTGCAGATCAAATGATCAATAGATGCATGGCAGAAGATGAAGTACATAAGATTTTATATCATTGTCACACAGATCGAAGTGGGGGACACTTCGGAGGTACACGTACTGTGGTTAAAGTATTACAAGCCAGATTCTATTAGTCAACACTATTAAAAGGTACGTATGCTTACGTAAGGAGTTGTGATCGATGCCAGAGGGTTGGAAACATTACCAATAGAAATGAGATGCCCCGAATAAACATCATTGAGGTAGAATTATTCGATGTTTTGGATATTGACTTCCTTAGTCCTTTCCCTCCATCTTTTGGTCACAAGTACATATTGGTAGCAGTAAATTACGTGTCTAAGTGGGTTGAGGCTGAGGCATATTCGATGAACGATACTAAGATTGTGATGAAGTTTTTGTAGAAGCATGTGTTCACAAGGTTTGGAACCCCGAGAGCTATTATCAGTTGTGAAGGGTCCCATTTTTGTGAACAAATGGTTGAAATGGTTACTCGACAAACATGGAATGAAGTACAAGGTTGCCATAGCCTACCATCTGCAGACAAATGGGCAAGCTGAACTGGCAAACAAACATATCAAAGGCATACTCGAGAAGGTAGTTTGCTCAAATCGACGAGATTGGTCCTAAAGACTGGATGATGCTTTATGGGCCTACAGGATAGCATACAAGACACCTTTAGGGATGTCACCCTATAGGTTGGTCTTTGGAAAAGCCTATCATTTTCCCTTAGAGTTAGAGCACAAAGCTTACTGGGCTCTCCAACAACTCAACTTAGATCTTAAGCTTGCTAAAGAGAACTGGATGCTTCAACTCAATGAGTTAGAAGAATTCTGAATGGTCTCATACGAGAATGCCAAATTACTTAAAGAAAGACTTAAAAGATGACATGACAAGCACATTCGAGTTCGAGAATTTGAAGCAGGTCAGCAAGTCTTGTTATTCAATTCCAGATTAAGGTTCTTTTCAAGTAAGTTAAAATCAGATTGGTCCTGTCCATTTACTATTCACCAAGTTTATCCATACGGAGTTGTCGAACTTCAAAGTAAGGGAGGTAATTTTAGAGTCCATGTTCAGGGCTTAAAACATTACTAGGGGGATAAAATTGAACGAGATCAAATCTCGTTCATTTTATCATATAATTATTTTTTCTCAATTTTGTTTTTAAATAAATGATTTAGGGTATATTTTCGGGATTAGTATGTTTAAATAAATTCTGTCTAGGAGATTGGAACTTAAGCGGGACGGCTTATGACCCTTCCAATCTTTCTTGGGAATTGATTTTAACATAATCTTTCGAGAAATTATTCCCTAAATAGAAAAATAAATTTTTACTTTTTCAAATAAAAATGGTAAATTTAGATCCAATTTTTAATTGCAACTCTATTTCAAATTTTCTTTAAGTCTAGGTACTTAATTGAACTATTTTCAAAATTTGGTTGCTCTTTCGTAAATATTAAAAATTAGATGTCTTTTTTAAAAATATTTTCAAAGGCATCTAAAATAAATGTTTTAATTTAATTTAATAAATAAGATGATAATAACTAGTATATAATTATATTTATTATAATATATAAAATTATTATCAACTTTGCATAGAATTAGGGTTTGTTTAAAATTGATCATATTAATAGTTTTTATTTCAATAAATTGATAGCAAATAATAAAGTAATCTGAATTATATTATTTAATAATTGTTATTAACTTTGTGTAGAATTAGAACTTAAAATATTTTAATTATTAATTTTTTCTAAGAATTCCAATTGAGCTCCTACTCTCTTTACTATAATTTCCAATCACCTTCTACACTTTCTCACATCACCTAAACCAATCTCCATCCATCCTTCCAACACCCACCGTCGACACCCTTAACAACCTTGTTGCCCAGCAGCCACCCTCGCACGCACATCACAACCTGCCCCATCCACACGTCGCTAGCTAGCTCCAAAGCCGCTCACGCCCATGCTTGCTCCAACCGACCATCGCATGCTGTTGCTACCTTGCACGTCCTGCTCCTCGCGCATCGTTGTCGCTCCCAATTCCAGCACACGCGTGCCCCTCTGCTAATGCAAGGCTCTGCATATTGCTACTGCCTTCATCGCACCATGCCGCACACCGTTTCTCCCTTGTGTGCCGCTGCTGCCCTTACCTGTAAGCGCATACCCTTGTCACTTGTGTACCATAATTACATCTTATTTCGCCACCAATCACCCTTCCAACCATCCTTCAATTAAATTCTTTTGCTTCCAACTTTATTTATTGAGTTCTTAATTTCTATTTAACGGTGGTAAGATAAATTTTTCTCCTAAATTTCAATTTTATTTAATTATTTAAATTTTTAATTTATTGAATTATTAATATTTTATACTAATTAAATTTTTGAGAAAATATTTGTTTCTATCTTAGGTTCAGGTTAATCATGCCTCACAAGAGAAATCATGCCTCTGCCCAAATTGACGAACCCCAAAATAAATTTCACTGTGAAGAAGCCAAAGCAAGATACGAAAGCGTCTTCAAGAATCAACAAATGCACCCTGAAAAAGACTTTACACTAAAAGAAAGCAACTATATTGATTTCATAGCGCGCATTCAACAAATTGTTAAAGCTCACAATTAGGAGTTGTTTTGTGAGACCAGACCGAGTGCAGATGAGGAATTAGTTCGTGAATTTTATGTGAATTTGACCTCAAATGAATTAACGAAAGTTTCTATCCGAGGAATCAAGGTACCAATAACCTCAAACACTATTAATGAATTCTTTGAATTACCTGATTTCGAAGATGATGAATATTATTCTTTGATGAGAAATATTGAGACTGAAAATCTATAAGAAATTCTCGAGGAACTTACAGTTCCAGGTTCTAATTGGACTGTGTCAAAGCAAGGAATTCACACTTGTCACAGAGAATATTTGACACCACTAGCGAAGGTATGGTTCTATTTCATTTGATTCAGCCTTATTCCTATTTCACATAGGACTACAATTTCATTAGAACAAATGGTCTTATTATATTCTGTTCTCCAGCAACAAGTTGAAAAGAGCAAGGATCCCGAAGGAGAAGAAGAAGATCCCATAGAGATCAAACAAATGCAGTCAGCTGAAATCCCTAATAAGGCAGAACCAATGGAACCAACAATCGAACCTGACATGAGAACCTCAATGTTCAGAACTCAATCGCCTTGCGCAAATCTTCGAGATGAGCTATCAAAATTGATGGGCATAATGCAACATATGTAGTGGCAGAAACAAGCTTACTAGAGATATTCAAAAATACGGGATGACTCAATGAGAAACGCTCTTACAAAAATATATAATGGCTCCTTTATTTTTATGCCTGAGTTTCCAGATTTCATATTTGAACCATAGAGTCCACTATCAAAGAGGGAGCGAAGCGATTCATGCAAAAACAAAGATGATGGAGCAAAAGATGATTTGGATTCTAAGGGATTTGCAAATAAATAAAAAAGGGGAAGATCTTGAATTTATTTTATTTTCGTTCTTAGGTTATTTAATGTTTTAGGATTAGGTTCTATTAGGATTTTTTTCTATTGCATAATAAAACAAGAGGTGGAAATCATAAATAAAAATGAACAAGTTAAAAAGTAAAAAGTGTGGCAATAGATATATACATGTCTAGGATTGGATCTAGGGAGAGCTTGGTACTTAAGCAGTCAAATTGACTCACCGTCTCTTTTCTAGAATCCTACCTGGTGTATAGTATCTATTCACTTTTAATAAAGAGGACATTGTTCATCTTTTAGTTATGATTAGGATATATTTTGTTCAAAAATTTAAAATTTTGTTAAGTATGCCAAACTTCAGTATGAATAAAATTCTATTATTTCAATAATTTTTATATTAGCAGAATTGTGACATAAATGTATTCTTAATAAATCATGCAAATCATAGTATAAAATTTTTAGTTCCTTAAAAAAGTTAGGCATGCATGAAAGTTTGAGTATCTAGAATTGACTCAGTAGTTTCTTGAGGCGAAATCCTAGGAAGCATGGAACGTTAAAAATGATTTAGGCAACTTTTGTTTGGACCATTTGAGCCTTTCAAGCAAATCTTGATGAATTTTTATCCCTTGAAACCCAACTTTGAGACTATATGACCTAATTTTATTTGAACCTTTGCAATATTCAGCCATCACTTCTCTCTTAATCATCTTTTAATTGTCTCAAATACTAGACTCAGTACTATTCAGAATATTCTTTAAAAATAAGTTTGGGGGAGTTGAAAAGAAGTATCAAATGCTCAAAAAATTATAGTACATACAACAAAATACTCGTGAAATAAAGAGAGAGAGAGAAAAGAAAAAAAAAAAGAAAACATATGTACTCGAAAGAAATAGATGTACAAAAGAGCATGTGAAAGCAAAATAAGTTGGTGCATTCAAGGTAATTATTTTGAAAGTCCGATTCAAGATGAGTCTAGTGTTTTTAGCCTAAATTTATCTATCTTTTACCTACGCCTAGCCTAGCCACATTACAACCTATTTAAAAGACCTATTGATTCAAGTTTTTGTGCTACTTACATTAGTGGAGATAAATTGCTATGTTCAACATATGAATGCATAAATTAAACTTGATGATTGCATCTTAATCTTAAATAAGGGAATAAAATCAAATTGGTAGGGATTTAACATGTCTTTATTGAGTAAGTATTTAGTCTTAAGCATTTAGTCTTTTTTTTCTATCATAATAGTGATTGAGATTAATTTGAATGATATATATACTTAAGTAGCATACATATCAAATTTCTTGTTCTTGAGCATAAGTATACTAAATCCATAATTTTGGGAAGAATGTTGTTTTGAAGGAATTTTCCAAAGGTGTTTCCGATAAATTCTTTTCAATTTGTGCATTACTTGGGATGAGCAATGAATTAAGTTTAGGGGTGTGGAAACACGAAAATATACACACTTTTTCATCCCCTTTTTAACTCAAATTTATTCAAATTCATAGTAATTCTTATCGAAAAATATATAATAATTATAAAATAATAAAATTGTACTTAAATTATTAACATGTTGAATTTTAATTAATTTTATAAAAAAATTTGATTAATCTTGATCATTTTCGACAGATTTGCACAAAGGGCAAAAATTGGCTTGACAAACACTACTAGAAGCACAAAATCGAGAAGCGATTTTTGAAGCATCAAGGCAAATTAATTTTTCAGCCAAAGACGGTCGAAATTATGAATATTAGTTCATAATATAATTAATTTTAATTTTAATCCAATTTATTTTGGGTTAAATAATTATTATTAATTAATTATAACAAGATGCCCAGTTGAGTTTAACTAAGAAAGCCGATCCAACCGAGCACTGGGCTGCCCAAAACCATCCCACATGCTGACCCAATCAGCTTATTTTTCTGATTATTTGGCTTGTAAAATATCCCTTGAAGGCTCATTGAATTTGCATTGAAACCCCTCCACTATTGATGCCTTTCTAGATTTGCCCCTACCTTAAAATAGCAAGTTTGAGACCTTTAAACTTGCCACATGTGTGGCCAGCCATGGGGGATTCTATGGCTGCTGATTTTTCTATTTTTAGCAGCCTACTCAACCTATAAAAACCCCCCTTGGCTGCTCATTTGAAACACATCTCAAAACCTCTCTTTCACTTCTCTCACTTTCTCTTTTCAATCCCCTTCCTTTACTCTTCATTTTCTTCCCCGTTCCCTTGTCGATTTCACCTCTTGAAAAAGAGTCCTTCAACCACCATTTGGAGCAGCATTCAAGTGTTCATGGAAGGCTCGGTTCAACAAGAACAAGTGGAGAAGGGGGAGCGGAGTAACTTAGTCAAGCTAGGAGAAACACTGGATTTGATTCTTGTTCCTCATCCTTTTAATCATATTGTTGTTGTTATGAACATGTCTATGAATAATTTTGATGTTGATATGTTTAATTTAATTAATATGGATTAAATTTAATTCTTGTCAAGTTGATTACATATGGTCCACTTAATTTATTAAAATTGTGCTTGTGTTGTTATAGGCTTTGGAAAGATGCTTGATTAAGTAAAATCATGACTAAGTTATCCTTGCATTACAATTTTAAGGTAACTAATGAATTAATTATTTAAACGGATTTAAATTTTAATTAATTGACACGATACTTAATCACTTCATGTTTAACCATCTAAGATAGCTGAGGGTTAAATTAGCATCGGTATCTAACAGTACATTATCCTTGCATAACTTGCAAGATTATTGTGATTAAACTGTTTCAAGGTAGGAAGACATTGTTACCTCTCGTAATCTTTTATGTGCTTATGAGATTGAATTAATTGGTTGAATTGGCATAGAGATATGTACAATATATTATTTTTAATTTCATAAGTATGTATGTGCATTAATGCATTTGTTTATTAAAATTTGTTTAATTGGTTGAATTGACATAGAGATATAGTCAAGAGATAAATGGAATTTGGTAGGTGAGTATGTTCATAAGTTAGCAAATTACCAAGTTGCCGTGAATTTATTCGTTACAACATGAACATGAGTTTAGTAATTCTAAGTTAAGAAATGTAATTAATCTAACACAATTATGTCATCTTGATTAAAACCATGTTTTGAAATTGTGCATTGAAACTTTTATTTTCTCTTTATTTATTTTACTTAGTTAAAATGTTAGTTTTAATCACTCCTCAAATCAAATTATTTTTCTTCAACAAAGTGTTCTTAATTGCATTCATAAATAATTCTTTTCATAGTCCTTGTGGGTACGATAACTCAACATTTACTTGTCAATTTATTACTTGTTAAGATTGTATACACTTGTACATTTTTGTCATTCCACATACCTTACCTTTAGCGATACCCTCATTACTTAAGAATCCTTGATACACCTACCAATCCCTTCTACTATACATATCCACACATTTCAAGAACAATCCTTACCTTATACTTTATCATTAACTATACACCCGAGCTATCTGCCAAAAGCATTGATTGGGCGAAAAGGAACCCGCCACACAAATTAATCCCATTTACTTTCCAACTCAAGACCCGCCAAAACTGGGTGGTATAGTTAAAATGTAAATTGGGATAACTATATGTGAAATGAGTTGAAACAATGATGGTTAAGTTCTTCGAACTTATGAGATTGAAAATTTAAAATAAAAAGTGGTATTCAATTATTGATATGTCAAAGAGGATATGCAATGGAATTATTATGTTTTTATACTAGCGAATTCAATTAGATTGGGGTAATGAGTTTGAGAAATGGTAGAATTGACATTATAACTTGCATGTAACACCCCATACCCGACCAAGAAGTTAAGACCAAGCCTGGAGGCTACATCAATTTATATTAAAAACAAACCAACATTTAAGTGTTTTAAAGTTTGTCATACAGAAAACATTTAAACAGTTAAACTAACATAAAAATGTGAGCTTACAAACCGTAGTCTGAAATAAAACATACGTTAGTTCAAATTTAAACAAACAGTAAAATATCTAGAAAAGAGAAATAATCGATCACCTGGTACACCGAACCTCCTAAGTCTGTGGGTTACCTGCAATTCAATCAACAAATAGAATGATCACTAAATGTGTGTAGCAGGTATAAAAGCAAGACATCAATATAAAAACAACAGTAATTTCCCAAATTCGGATACAGAATCATAAATAAATGATACTCAATATAATCGTAACAGTTTAGATAAAATGCAGAACAGATCAGATACAGATGCAGAATAGATCAGAATCAAATGTAGTTTCCTACCCCTATCTACTACACACCATCTCCAACCATCCCAACACACCATATAAGGTATCAAGTACATATCCAGCCTTACACACCAATTAGTGTCGGTATGACAAATTTCAGAGTGATTACAAACTAGCTATCAGATTAGTATGCGATAAACCGTTAAAATCAGATATAGATTTGCGGTTTAGCCATTTAGTTTGATAGATCATTAAACTGCCAGCACTTCCTTTTTTATACCATTCCCATATAATATAGATGTAGATTACAGATATCAGATATCAAAGATATATATATATAGTTATCCAAATACAATTCATAACCAGATAATATAGATCATTATCATTTAACGGTTATCGCATCAATCATGCGTACATTTAATCAATTTTTCAGCCTCAGAATATTGGATATCAATTATATAGTCTAATTCAGATCATACGGACCATACAAAAGGCCCACCTTCGATTCGAACGATGCTTACATCCCTAGGGAAATTTTCAGTATTTTCGCCCACACACCCGTATAGATTCACACTGTACATCTTATTCCCACTGGTATGAATAGCAGAAGGGCTACTATACGCTTCCCACAGAATTGACTGCCTCAACTCAATATCATTAGGCACACAGATTCGACCTGACTAAAACAAATGTAGTCGCTATTCAAACCAAAATCAGAAGTTCCACTATCCTTAACCTGACTAAAACGAGAAACCAGAAACTCTTCATACTTCTACTTTGCTCGAATCTGATCAACCCAGGTCGATTTAATATGTAACTCAGCTAGAAGACTACTGTCGTTAAACAAACTCAGACAAGAAAACATCGATCTTAGATCAGTCATCGCTCTACTGCTAAGAGCATCGACCACAACATTGGCCTTACTAGGATGATACTCTATCGTACAATTGTAGTCATTAAGCAACTCAACCCATCTACGTTGCCTAACATTCAACTTCTTCTGAATTAGCAAATACTTGAGGCTCTTATGGTCGGTGTAAATTATACACCTCTCACCATGCAGATAGTGCCTCTAGATTTTCAGAGCGAAGACCATTGCAAAAACTCAAGGTCGTGCATGGGATAGTTGTCCCCATGTGACTTAGCTGTAGAAACGCATAAGCCATAATCTTACAATCCTACTTCAGAATACATCCCAAACCGACGTGTAAAGCATCGCTATAGGCAACAAACTCTTTACTAGATGCAAGCTATACCAAAATAGGTGCCCAAGTTAGAATAGACTTGAGCTTTTCAAAGCTCGCGTGCTACTCATCAGACCATACAAAAGGTGCATTTTTACGCAACAGCTTAGTTCAGGTAGCTGCGATAAGCGAAAACCCCTCCACAGACCTCCAGTAGTAACCTGCCAACCCAAGGAAACTATGAATCTCAGACACGTTCTTCGGTTGTTTCCACTCGATCACAGCCTCAATATTTTTATGATCAACTTAAATCCCCTCAGCTGACACTACATGACCTAGAAAAGTAACCTCTTGTAACCAAAATTCACACTTGCTAAACTTAGCATACAGTTGTTTCTCATAAAGTATTTGTAGAACTATCCAAAGATGCTCGTTATGCTCACTCTTAATTTTAGAATAGATCATAATATCATCGATGAAAACTATGATGAACTAATCTAAATACAGTTGAAATACGTGGTTTCTCAGATCCATGAACACAGTCAGAGCATTCGTTAACTCGAAGGGCCTGATTAGGAACTCGTAGTGCCCATAACAAGTCCTAAAAGTAATCTTATACACATCAGTCTACTAAACCTTGAGCTGATGGTAACTAGAATGGAGATTAATTTTGGAGAGTACAGACGCCCTACGAAACTGATCAAACAGGTCATCGATCCTTGGAAGTGGATATTTGTTTTTTATCGTCAACTTATTCAACTGATGGTAATCCACACACATTCTTATGGTGTCATCCTTTTTCTTGACGAACAAAATCAATGCTCCTCATGGAGACACACTCAGTTGGATGAACCCTCGATTGAGAAGTTTCTTGAGCTGGGCTTTTAATTCCATAAGCTCTTTTGGTGCCATGCAATAAGGAGCAATACATACGGGAGCGGTACTCGATAATAGTTCAATACTGAATTCAACTTTCCTGTCTAGAGGTACTCCCGGTAATTTTCGTGAGTGAATATAATGTGCGAATTGTGCAAGTATACAGGTCGAATCAAGTAATAAAGTGATGAGTGAGTATCGTTCCCACGAGGATTGGATGAGTGCTCTTTATCTAAGTTATCATAATTGAACAGAAAAGATAAATTATCGAATGATGTTTAATGAAATTAAAATGGGATTAACACATTAAATGTGAGAGTAGTGAAGTATACTAGTAGAGATTATCATTACAACAAATCAAACAAGAGCGCTAAAGACTTTAGCAAGGTAGGAATATTGGTCGTGAAGGTTAAGATTACTAATGCACTTTACCTCTATCAAATGTAAGACCTAGGGTTACTAATGGGCATCAAAACCACCAAATAAAATTAATTCCTACAATAAAATAACTCTAAACAGTAGTAAAGAGTAGTAGGTTCAATTTCACAGGGATTGGTGATTATGATAAACTTTCGTGTTTTTCTTGTGAACAGAATTTTTGGCATGCTGATAATCGTGGCAATTGACATGCCCACGACTCCAAACGACCTACTGAAAAACAAATTAAATAAATTAGGGGAGTTTCGAAATAACTAGAAATTAAATAAATGAAATAGCAGAAATAAAAAATTAAATAAATCGAAAATTAAATTAAATTGGGAAAAAAATTTGGACTTTGTAAACAGAGTTATAAGGCCTTAGACTTTGATTCGGTGGATTTCGGTTTTTTGAATCGGTCCCTAAAAATTAGTTTTTTCCTCCAAATAATAAGCTGGTTATTACAACTAAGAACGCCCTAACCGCCAATTCTTCCTCTCGTAGTTGATCCTGGTACACCCTGCAAACCAACCCTTACCAATTGTCTAACTGCGATACACGCGTTCGCAATTCAAGACCTCGGCAGCCTTGCATTCTGAAGAACCCAACTCAGATTAACAGCCTCAACCATGTGTGACGTTTAAATCTGATCACAATCTCCCTTAATTTGTTCACAGAAATCCGTAACAGCATGACCAACTCATCTTCCCAACTGTTTGCCAAAATGACTCCAACCCGACTCACTTTTTGAATTAAAATCGAGTGAACTTTAAGGGATGAATTTGTCAATCCTGATATTTCAGAGAGATGGTGAATACCGATTAGAAGAATTTTTAGTGCGGATACGTTTCTCACGATTCCTGACTGGAAAGAATATCGGCCCAAAGCTAATTTGAATTTAGTGAAGCATGAATTAATCATGCTTTGGTTGGTTATGGAAGTGGATTTGAATGGAAATAGTGATAGATGACAGGGGAAGGACTTGAGAAACAATTAAGCCAAAATTTGAAATAGGAACAAAAGTTGGCAGAATGTCTGCACACTTTCACGCAAAATAAGAAAGAAAAATAATTTTATTTCCATTTAATTGCCAGGCAAATCAAGTTGTCTTTTTTCAAGTGTACCACACCACCTATTTATACATAAACCATATGCTAATTTTAAGCTTGTTCCACCTATCACTAACTACATAAATTAATATCAGATTTCTTTTCTAATTTTGGCTTTTACAAGGTCAAAATCTGACCAACCCCTCAAATGTCTCAAATTTACGATTCAGTCTTTGTTTTATTTCTCATGCTTCAATTTAATCCTTTTTTTGCTTGTCTATGATTTACAGCACCTGAATTTCGTCCCTGCCAATATTTAAACACAAAATTCACCAATTAGCAGGAACTAATTCAAGAACAAGTCGAGTTAAGCACAAAAAATATGCAAAATCAACAAGCTATCAAATACCCCCTACTTAGCTCATGCTTGTCCTCAAGCATACTATACGTTCCTATGTTGGAAATTATTTGGTAACTTATTAGAAATCAAGCCTATTTTTTGCAACCATGATCAACGCAAACAATTTAGGTGAAAAATGAATAAGTGCTCAAAATACCTAGTTTGATCAACAAGTGTCTAGAAAACTTAAACATGTAAATCAAATCATTTCACTAAATTGAAACAAACTTTGCAAGGTATTATTTTCAATTAATCATGCAGTAAATTTGGAACGTAGTCAAACCCTTTTACGCGAACTAGGATGATAACCCAAGCACGCTACCACGGTTACTCAATTTGACATGTCTCCAAACGGACAATTTGTAATAGCCTGGTTTAGACCCTAGTTGGACAGTGATTTTGGGACCACAAATCTGAGTCAGAAAAATATTTTAATATTTTCTTTGGTGTCTACATCATGTTAATTTATATGTGTGAAAATTTCGTGTGAAAATTTTATCGTTTGTGTGCTCAATTTTAAAAAAAAGGACTTAATTGCGTATAATGCAAAAGTGACTAGCTATTTGTTAAAGTGCTATATTCCTATGCCTTTTATAATGTGGGACCCTTATGTTGATATTATACCATTGAAATTATGAGTGGACTTTTATGGACATGGTTAGTTAATTATTAAAGTAATTACAATAAGTTTTAAATGGTAAATGGTTTATTAATATGTATTAAATAAAAACAAAACATGAAATTAATGTTTAGTTCATCTTTCTTTCACTGAAAGAAGAAAATAAAAAGGGGTTTTAAAGCTTTTGTACATTCGGCCATGGTCCAAGCTTGATTCAAGGTTCATTTTTGCTCAGTTTTTGATAATTTTTATGTTTTTGAGATCGTTGTTTTGTGTTTTAGCTAGCCCATGCGTTAATTTTATGAATGGATGATGAATTTGAGATTCCCATTGTTGATAGCTTGATGATTTTTGTGTTTGATGATGAAAAAAAAATATGTTGTTAGATTGACAAGTTTAATTAAGTGATTTTTAGTAAAAATGCCTATTTAGGATTAAATAGAGAATTTTGTAAATTTAAGGGTCAAAATGTGAAATAAATGAAAGATATGGACTTATATGAACTATATGTATATTCGGCAAAGCATGGGAAATATGAAATTTTGTGTCTTTTGTGATTTTATGAAATAGGGACTAAAATGTCAAAAATATAAATTTTAGGGGTTAAAGTGCAACATGCCCTAATTATGTGTTTTTGGTTTGAATTGAATGAAATGTGTTATTAAATATCCAAATTTGAATTTATATAGATCAAGAACAAAAGAAAATGGAAATAGATCGAAGGAAGTCGAAAATGGTCGAGTAGTCGATTCCATTCGTTCATTTTCGTACGAGGTAAGTTCGTAAGTGAATAAATGATATTAAATTGTATGTATTTATTTTGTACATAGTCGAATAGAATTGTACGTATATATAACTACATTGTCGAATTGAATTTAGCATGGAATGATTTGTTACGAGCTTGAATCGATCGAATTACGACGTCTGAAAGTCTCATACGAACCATAGGAATAGTTAGGATACATATGTCGTGACATAGGATTTTGATATGTGATTTCGTGTAAGACCACGTCTAGGATATTGGCATCGATTTGAGATTTACGTGTAAGACTCTGTCTGGGACAGTGGCATCGATATTTGATTACATGTAAAACCTTGTCTAGGACGTTGGCATTGTACGAGCTTTTTGAGCTATTCGGGTATCCTTATTGATTCTAAATGGTTTAGCGGGCAATGTTGATTTAAGATCAAATGTGAAATCGAGCTAAATGGTTCAAGTACGTGTGAAGTTAAGTGTTTATGAAAATAAGGTAAGTATAGTACTTGAGATGATGATATAATTATGCGTGTTAAAAGAGTGATTTATGTGTATATGAGATAGTTTATATTCAGCCAAGTTAAAATTATAACGCTAATGTTTATTTGATGATTTATTTGCTTATGACTTACTAAGCTATCCAAGCTTACTGTGTGTTTGTATGTTCGTTGTTTTATAGATTTGGGAAGTTAGTTACGAGCTTGGGGATCGTAAAGGATGTCCGTCACACTATCGATCACTATTTTGGTATTTTAAAAGCTTGAATTATGAACCTATGGCATGTATAGGCTAGTATTTGTTTTGGTTGATTTTGAATTTGTTTATAAAGCAATGCGAAAATGGCTAGAGATGATGCTTATGTTTATGCATTTTCGGTCATGGTATATGTGTGTGGTGTGTTTGGTATTTGATTTCGGTATGAAGTAATTATATATATGGCTTATGATTAGTTCACTTTGGTAACCTTGATATATGATTGATGGATGAGTTTTGGTTGTGGTTTGTTATTGGCTTATTATTGGAATGTATGATTTGTAATTTGAATTGGTGTGAAAGTGGTAAAAGATGTGCTTATGTATTCGGCTAGTGATGAGTTAAATAAATACTGATACTTATGACATGGTTGCTTGTTGTTTGGTATTTAATTATTAAGTTGATGGTTTCATGCTTGGTACGAAATGTGTTGTGTATATAGATGGTGGTATATTCGGCCATGATATGTAATTCAATATGGTAAATATGCAATATAGTATTTGGTTCGCTAATTATAGACTTATAGATTGATGTATAATTTACTTATAAATAGAGTTAGATTTAGTAAATGATGCACATTCATGTTCGCTAAAGATAGGTAAATGGAATATATATATGCATATGTCATGTTAGCTAATAATGTATATGTCTGTGATAAGATCAATTTTGGTTTGGATATTTTGATTCAGTTTGTAGTGACAAGTATACACATATATTATGCTTGAATGTTTGGTCATATAGGTTCGATTTTATATGGCTCTTTGGATGATTGGAAGAGTAATGTTTAGACATGATATCTTTTACTATTGGTGATTGAAATTGGTTCAAATTGAAACGGTGTTTATGCACATGAAGATATATACATAAATGGTATTAAAAGTATACTTGACCATAATGTAAGTTACTCATGTCGATATGTGTATAAATTTTAAGTAGTGTAATATGGCTCGTTTGGTGTATAATAGGCAAATGTGCGAAGTTACTAAAAGATATGTTGGATATTTAGTTAATGATATGGTTAGTCGTGGCTTAGATATAAAATGGTCATATACAACTTATTATGATGGTATATGTGTTTGGTATATGGAATGATACATACCTAGCTATAATTTAGAAAATCAAATGTCATATATTTGATAGCTATATGGTTTAAATATTGTAAATATGAAACATGTGTAAATTGGTTTGATGTATAACAACTTAGTTCGAGTATTTTGAATAGACAAATAATCTTGATGTGATTGAATTGATGAAGCATGGCTCATATATGTATTATAAGTAGTAAAACTTTGAATGATTTTATTATTTATGAGTTTCATATGTGATAAATTGACTTTTATATTTGAATGAATGATTACTATTTAATTTAACAGTTTATTTATGACAATTGATTATGAGATGAATTTCATGACTGTGTTAAATTGTGTTTTATCCGGTAATGCCTCGTAATCCTATTCCGGCAACGGATACGGGTTAGGGGCGCTACACTATTCTTTTTCTTTTCTTCTTTCTTTTTTTTTCATGGCAGCCTGGTTAGCAAAACGTTTGCAAGTTTTCGGTTCGTCACTCAAAACTTTTTACGCGAGATAAGATGACAACCCAAGCACCTCATCCCGGTTACTAAATTCGGTCAATTTTCTAAAATCTTCAATCATAACTCGAGCCCCCCTTATTTATTTATTTATTTATTTATTTATTTATTATTCATTTATTTTCCAGAAAATACAATATTTTTACCAAGCAATTATAAACAATCAATTTTCATGAAAAAATCTAATTACATATATCAACTTTAAAACACACATGTTGATTAAACTAGATATTTGAACACTTTAATTCAAAAATTATCCAATTTTCCAAATTGATTAGCAATGAAATTAGAGGCTCAATTTCAAACAATTAATGAATAAACCAATATAAGAATGAACAGATGTGAAAGAAAAACATGCAGCAAAAGAAAATCTACCATGCATACTAACAAATTATCAAAATCTCCCCCCACTTAACCGATGCTTGCTTTTAAGCATGTTTAATATGAATTTAAAGTTAAGTAACTCTAACAACAAGCAAAGAGAAAGGTTAAGAATACTCTCAATGTGTTTCTAATAACGTTGTCAGTGTTAGGAGTAACGACTTTATAGGATGTCGAGCATTCGGTTTAAACGTGCCTTTACAGATGAAGGAGGTTGCTCATCTCGCTCCCTAGTAGTGAAATTGGGACGTTGGCGAATTACATTATTACTACGTGTATTTCGTGTACCTAGAGGAACAAAATAATACACGGTAAGGGTGCCGACAAGCAAACCGATAGAATCCAAACAATATTAATCTAGACTGTCCATAGTATATGCACATGTTAAGGATGAAAAATCGACTGAGTATTAGTGGTCGATTAGAGCATAAAACAGCATGAAAATTTCATGCAAACCAATATCCTAAATTAACTTTAAATTTGAAATGCATACACCACAAGAAAAATAATTCAGTTTTATTTAAAACAGATGATGACTCATTTCGACTTAAAAAACTAAAAGCTAAAAATTGATGAATGTATCTCAAAACGAGTTCATGCACCAACAAGTCCTTAGAGGTCTTGGGATTATAAAGTTGATTTCTAGAATGAGTTAGAACACAATAAACATCATTAGCAACAAAATTACTTGGAATATCTAACAAAGCAATATGGTAGGAATCAATTTAAATGTCGTCAGGGTTAACGAAACCCATGGCGATGTTAAAATCAGAAATCGACATTCTAAAGTTTTTACCAAGTAACCGAAAAAGGACAACGTCTTGAGTTTCAACAGTTCGTAATGCATTAATATTGAAGATAAATGTTGTGTAGAACTCATAAACTAATTCATAATATGCAGTATATGAAGTGTTTGCAAATGAACTCCAACCAATAGCATCAAAATAGTTTAACACTGCATCACATAAATTTAACATATTAAGAGTGTAAAGATCAATTTGCTTACAGACTGGGGGTAGACGTTGTCGAATGTTGTCGTATCGTGCGTGATGCTCCAGGGTTGTCAAGTTCAGAGACGTTCATAATCGACCTTCAGTGGGAGTTGTTTAGGTATAGACTCGCCTATTACATTGACTATCCCGGGGCAGTAGAACAAT
Organism: Gossypium raimondii; assembly: GCF_025698545.1. Classification (NCBI taxonomy): domain Eukaryota; kingdom Viridiplantae; phylum Streptophyta; class Magnoliopsida; order Malvales; family Malvaceae; genus Gossypium; species Gossypium raimondii. The sequence continues at coordinate 28,379,868 of NC_068572.1, read as the reverse complement.
TTCGTTAGACGAGCCATGTGGTCAACTCGAATTTCTAGCAGTGTCAATATTGCTAAGTAGAGGCATCACTGGCTCATAAATTGGTGGTCGATATGTCCGAGTGTTGGACAATTGTGTTCGACGCTGAGAAACATGTTTGTTTCTAGTTAAAGGACCTTCGCCATGTTCGTTAGAAGTCTTAGCCTCATCCGAACAATCTGCATAGTATGTTAGTAAAGGTAAAATAGGTTTTAAGTTACGAATCGACCTTTCGGGAGTAATGGGGCTATTGTGCGAACATTCTATCTCGATTAGAGTTGGGCTTCATTGGCGACGATTCCTAATAGGCACGGTCATTCATCTTGTTGGGGGTGGAGATGGTTCTGAGTCATCATCGTCTAAATCGATAATTAGAGGGGCTAAAAACTGATTTTGTCTGCGATTGAGCAAAGTCAAAATATTGTCAGCCGTTTGGTTTCTTGTTCGAACCATGACCGACATTCAGACTTAGGAAACGGAAGTGGTTGTTTGCGGCAGCAGTTAATGGTGGTTGACGGCGGCTCTCGCTGGCGTATTGTGGTTGGGCAGTGATTGGGTTGACTTTCGAATGGTGGTGGTAGGGGTTGTAGAAACGACCAATTAAGGATGTTGGAGTGGGGTTCGTGTTGTTAAAAATTGGTGGTGTTTGGAATCTAGTGGTGTTTGGGCTTTAATGGCGATGATGCGAATGGTGGAAACGAACATGTCTTGGAAGGAGAAGAAATGGAGACGGTCAGCGAAAAGAGACATGGCAAGACTGCGACAACTCTAAGAAGACCAAGATCAACGGCGACGAAGGAGAAGGGAAACAAGTGACAGTGTGTGGAGGGACGTTATTTGGTGTCGACTCAGTGCAGTGGTGCGAGGGTTTGAAGAGGAATCGTCGATCGAATGGCGTGGCGGTGATATGCGGCGATGGCAGTGGCACTATAGGGAAGGGTAGAAGTTAGGGTTTTGGGTTTTCTTTTTCTTTTTTCTTTTTTTTTCTTTTCTTTCCATTTTTTTTTGGGTTTTGTTGGGCTTGTGTAGGTGTTGAGGAATTGGGTTTGTTTTGGGTTTGGGTTTTGGATTTTGGATTTTTTTTATTTGGGTTAGGGGTGTTAGGTTTTATTTGTAGGAATATTGTATTTGGGTTTGGTGTGTGTTTGTTGTAGGTTTCTTTTTATTTGGGTTTGGGTTTGAGTGTTGGGTGTTGGTTTGTGAAGAAAAGAAATGGTAGCACTTAGTATGGTCTGCCCACGCTACAATCGGTATCCGATTTTTAGAAAATTGACTACCTTCATTACGTCTCTAAAAATAACACATTAACTGGATTTAATAATAATTTGGTTATTATTCATTTTGTGACACCCCTAACTTGACTAGAATGGACTGGCCCAAATTCGAAGCATTACATTAGCCACCTAAGTGACTCTCCGGCTAACAACCTCTGAAGACACACCCCAACCTTATCACACCTCAATCTTATCCATTTATTAGTTATTTATTAATGCGGAAGCAATTTATGAACCAATTTTAAACTTTTTATAAGTAATTTAACCTAAGGGTATTTTTGTCATTTTAGCACCTACGATTAAACTAACCTGAATTTAGATCTATACATTTACCAACCTCCTTTTATAGCCAATTTATATAAGCCCTAAAAATTTCAGCTTAATCTGAGTTTATTTTCTATGTCTAATTCAAGTTTTATCATTAAGGACTAAATCGTAACAATTTCAAACTACCCGAATATTAAATTGAGTGTGTTTCTAACGAATTTTATCAATTACAAGTCTAATCCTAAAATTTTATCAAGTTTTCGTATCATTTAAAGCTCTAATTAGACTTATCAAGTTACATGACTAATTTGTAATTTAAACAGACTAGGGAACCAATTTAAAAATACCAAAATTCAAGCCCCCAGCAGTCCATTACAACTTTTTTGTGCGAAAAATTCAATTTTAAACCTGATTTTGAGTATTTTAACGGCCAATTAAACCCGATTTAGCTACAATTAAATATTATACATATTTATACACCTTTAATTGAATTTATTAACACCAATTAAGCCTTAATTAAATAGAATTAAACATTCAATTTCATGCATATCACCTACCAGTTAATTCAAACAAGTGGTGTACCTTAGTCGCTAGTAAATCACTCTATAGAAGCTTAATTTAAACAATGGTTAGTGTAAACATCATGCCTCCCCTTACACCATCTGACCAACCCATCTAACCAATAATACGATCGACACCCTCTAACCAATACTCGGCACGTGTCAGATCACCTCCCCTAACACCACGAAACTCTTTACCATCCAGAGCTTGCAAGCACTCTAGTGACAAACCCTGACGAGACGGAGCAGCATTGGCACCAGCGATATGCTGTAGTGCTCAGACCATCTCTGACATGAAGTGCTCGACTCTGCCCGTCTGAGCATCATCCCGTGGCGGCGCATTGTCCTCTATATTACCCTGATCGCGACGCGGAGGCATAACAACTATCGTATACTAAAGATATGAGTAAAAAATTACGAGGATTGAGTAGCGGCAAGAGGTCCAAGATTAAATAAGTACAGTTCTTATAGGGCATTGTGTTCCAAAATCCTACCCTAGTAACAATTTATATCTCAACGAACATGCATAGGCAAAACATGCAGTTTCAAACAACATAAGCAAGCAAACATCATAAATCTAAGATCGCAATTTTAATATTCGACAACCCTAGGCTAACCAAATGTTTTAATCCCAACCTGGCTCTTATGCCACCAAATGCGACACCCTTAACCGGACCGAGATGGACCGGCCCGAATTCGAAGCATTGCATTAGCCACCTAAGTGACTCTCTGGCTAACAACCTCTCAAGACACACCACGACCTTATAACACCTCAATCTTAACCATTTATTAGTTATTTATTAATACGGAAGCAATTTATGAATCAATTTTAAACTTTTTATAAGTAATTTAACCTAAGGGTATTTTTTTCATTTTACCACTTACGGTTAAACTAACCCGAATTTAGATCTATACATTTAACAACTCTCTTTTAGTCAATTCATGTAAGACCTAAAACTTTTAGCTTATTCCAAGTTTATTTTCTCTAATTCAAGTTTTATCATTGAGGACTAAATTGAAACAATTTCAAACTATCAGTACTATACCTGAATATTAAATTTAGTGTGTTTCTAACTAATTTTATCAATTACAAGTTTAATCCTAAAATTTTATCAAGTTTCCTTATCATTTAAGGCTGTAATTAGACTTACCAAGTTAAAGGACTAATTTGTAATTTAAACGGACTAGAGAACCAATTTAAAAAGACCAAAATTAAAACCCCCAACAATCCACTGCAATTTTTTTGTGCAAAAATTTTGATTTAAAACCTGATTTTGAGTATTTTAGTGGCCAATTAAACCCGATTTAGCTACAATTAAATATCATGCATATTCATACACCTTCAATTGAATTTATTAACACCAATTAAACCTCAATTAAATATAATTAAACATTGAATTTCATGCATATCACCCACCGGTTAATTCAAACAAGTGGCACACCTTAGTCGCTAGTAAACCACTCCATGGAAGCTTCATTTAAACAATGGTTCGTGTAAACATCATGCCTCACACACTGTGTTATCAACCAACAATATACCGTAAATTATTCAATAATTAAACTCAAACATGCATATATGATATTATAAAACCTTCCAAAATTAAAAATGTCCAATGTCCAAGTCCAATTACAACCAAAATTAAACTAAGTCCCGGAAGTTCCATAATTCCCTATTAACATCTCTAAAATGTGTGACTAAATCTCTACTGAGCCTTAGTCTCTAGGAACTCTTTTGCTCAGCTTCTCAGCTCTTCAATCCCATCGATTAACTGCACGAATGTGAGGATGTGAGCTTAAAAAGCTCAGTGAATCTTAATAAAATGACGAGTAAATTAGCACCCAAATCATGCTTAATTCAAAACCAATCAAATACAAATTTTCAGTCACAATATCAATCCATAATAGTTCAATGTCATATGCTCAACCATGTATCAAAAATCATAATTAATCATGGCATATAATCATCAATTTAGCATATAACATTTCATATATTTATATTTGCATATACAATCATGGCTTAATCAAGTGATCATACATCGGATAAATGGATCTCCTTACTCCCAATCAGAATTAGAATCAATCCCAGGTTGAGTGGGCCGAGACCACACACTCCCTTATCTCACCTCAAATCAATCCCGTTGAGTGGAGACACAAGCTCAACACTCCCTTATCTACTCCAAATCAGTCCACCTAAAGCCTCATTGATCACAAATATCATATCAATAAGGTGAGTACTCACAAATCCTATGGCATGCCAACTATATCCAATGTATCCACCATGCTATAATGCCAATATAATCAATCAATCATAACATAATTTCAATCAATCATCTACTCAATTTAAAGTGCCAAAATGCATATGTGAATCGTGTAACATAGCCATTTTAACATCAAATTAAATCTAGCATACCAATCACCTATTATCAATGTTCATTTATCAATTGAAATATTAACATACCATGAACCAAAAACTCTAGCATGCTTGCTTAGTTCAACATTATAATCAATCAAATCAAGCACATAAAATCACTAGATGCTCACTTAGTGGTGTGCAAAATTCGAGTAAAACCAAAAAATTGGTTAACCAATCGAATTGATTAATCGATCGGTTAACGAATTTTTTTGATTGGGGTTGATTAATTATTTTTAATTTTTAGGTTAACAGTTAATTCGGTTCAAACCGATTGGTTAACCAAATTTTTTGTTAACCAAAAAATTAATAAATAAAATTATAATATATAAATAGGCCCACTATTCACCTAAACCCAATCTAAACCCAAGTTTTCAACCCAACCCAATTACCCAACCCAACTCAATCATAAAATTAAATTACAAATAATTTAATAAATAAAAATAAAATTTTAAAACTAAGACTAAAACTAAAGTCTAAATGTCTAAAAATAATTTAATTATGTAGTGATTCAATTTGGTTAATTTGGTTAATTCGGGTAATTCGGTTAATTCGGGTAATTCGGGTAATTCGGTTAATTCGGGTAATTCGGTTAATTCGGTTAATTTTTAACCAAAAATAAAAAAACATATAATTTTCGGTTAATTGGTTAACCAATCGAATTAACCGAAAAAATTTGGTTCGGTTAATTTTTTTGAAAAAAATTTCGGTTCGGTTAACGGTTAAAGATTTTGAAAGGTCGGTTAATTCGGTTAATGTTATTTCGGGTCGGTTAACCGGTCGGTTAACCGAATGAACACCTCTATGCTCACTTACCAATACTTAACAAAAATTTCATCACTTAAACTTATATCAATAATCTTGCAAAATTTAACCAACCAAAACTCAATTAAATATTTACAATCAGTAATTAATCATCCAATTAAGCATAAGTGAGGGTCAATTAACCAAATTGCCCTTTAATAACACTCACCACACAACTAACTCAACCACAACCAAGTGATCAACCAAGCAAATCCAAGCTTCAATTTTGATTAGCTCAAGCATCTTCAAGATTCAGAGCTTCAACAGAGATAAAATAGATATTACAACCTTTCAAAAGATAAAATAAACATGAAATTTCATCAACTAGGCTACACAAAATTCTCACTCAAAGTTACCTTACCGGATTTGTATCATCACGTTGAAAACTCGATTCCTCACAAAATTGATCACTCCAACCCTCCTAATCACTTCCAAACATCAATACTAGACCAAATAAACATATACTAAGCATCAATTTCACATTTAAATCAATTTCAAAAAAATCTGAAAAATCGATTCATGAAAATGATGAAATTCGAATTTCTTTAAATTACCATACAAACATGTTTAATCTTGATAAATAAGATCAAAAAACTTCTAATAGATCCATTTTAAGTTGGAACATCCATTGATTTGTGGATTTCCTCTCAAAATTCAAGATACACCATTAAAGCACCTTAAGCTTTTGAAGAAGATGGCATTGATAAGAAAAATCATATAATTATCACTCAAATAATGTAAATATGCTTCTAATCATCATAGTAATAATTTTAGAAATAATAATTTCCTTTGATTCGTTCTAATTCTTTGATTGAAAATCTTGATTCAAGAATCTTGAGAAATTTCGAATATTTTGGCTACTTTTGTGAATAATTGCGGGTGAAAAGAGAGTATTTTGAGAAGGAAAATTGTTGAATCTATTCTCGATGATAGATATTTAAAACCATGCAAAGAAAATAAATACTCCAAAATTTCTCTTATTTTAGAATTAAATCCAATTTAATTAATATTTAAATTTAACTCAAATTAAAACCCAATAAAATTATTTTAAAATTCTTTTTCAACCCAAATTAATTATTTTCACTAATCATTATTTTATTACTTTAAAATTAATTTTCCAAAAATATTTTTTTCGGATTATTATTTAATCGATTTTAGATGAAATTGACCTCCTAAATTAAATTAAAATTACTATTAACCCGATAAATTCCCAAATTCACGCTAAAAACCCAAAAAATATACCCTAAACTACTAGTCTTGGTTTAAGGATATTACACATTTTATTTTCAATCTAAATTAAACTAAAATTCAAAAATCCAATAAATTAAAATAAATTTGGGTTGCCTCCCAAAAAGCAGTTTCGTTTAACGTCGTTAGCTCGATGACCTGGAAATTTATTCAATCGGCTCTTTAAGTATTAATTGCTCAACCATGTAGACTTGAAAATTTTCGTAGAAAGGCTTCAATCGCTGTCCATTGACCTTGAAATTTTTTCAGATTCTTCACTTTTGACCTCGACTGCAAAGTTTCTTTGTGTAGGGTCATAAAGTAATACTTTCTGCCCTACCACAAATTATTTACAGGTTATCTTTTAATCATGGTATGCCTTGATTTTATCATTATAAATTTGGACACTTTCATACACTTCTCGTTGAATTTTCTCAAGTTCTTGAATATGTAATTTATGATACTTACCTGCAGCTTCCAGCTCCATATTGCATTGCTTAACCGCCCAAAACGCCTTGTGTTCTAATTCTACATGAAGATGACATGGTTTACCAAAATAAGTTGATAAGAAGACATACCTATGGGTCCCTTATAAGTTGTGCGGTACGCCTACAGTGCATCTTTTAGTCACAAACTTCAATCTTTCCTATCTGGCTGGACAGTCTTCTCCAAAACCAACTTGATTTCTTGATTTGACACTTTCGTTTGACCGTTTGATTGAGGGTGATAAGTTATAGTAACTCATTGCACTACCCCATATTTTTTCAAAAGTGTGTCGATTACCTTATTACAGAAATGTGTTCCTTGGTCGCTTATCAAAGCTCGCAGTGTGCCAAACCTGGAAAAAATATAACTCTTTAGAAAATCCACTACAGTTTTGGCATCAGCATGATGAATGGCTTTAGCTTACACCTATTTTGACACATATTCAATTGGAAGTAAAATATAAATGTTACCGAATGATGAGACAAATGACCCCATAAAGTCGATGCCTCCTGCATAAAAAATTTCACATACATGTATAAGTGTTAGAGGCATTTCATTTTTTCGGCTCAAATTTCCTACCTTTCGACTTTTTTCGCAAGTCTTACATAACAAATATGCATCACGAAAAATATGTGGCCAATATAGTCCATATTCAAGTACTTTATGCGCAGTTCGTTTAGAGTCAAAATGTGTTAGAATGACAAAAAGTTAGGATCAATTTTACCTCAGTTTCTGGAACATATCATCAAATTACCTTATTGGAACAGTATTTCCAAAGGTAGGGATCATCCCAAATATAGTATTGAGATTCTCGTTTAATCTTATCCTTTTCAGATCGTGATAAATTAGAAGAAATTATACATGTAGAAAGGTAATTCACCAAGTCTGCGTACCAAGGAAAAACCGTCTAAGCAGAAAATAGACTTTCATCTAGGAAATCGTCTTTAAGCAATGTGACATATTTTGACAGAGATATTCGGCTCAAATGGCTAGCTACCAGATTCTCGCATCCTTTCTTATCCTTAATCTATAGATCGAACTCTTGCAAAAGCAATATCCATCTAATAAGCCTTGGTTTTGCTTCCTTTTTCTCGATCAGATATTTAAGATTTGCATGGTCAGAGAAAAAAATAATTTTAGTTCCTAATAAATTCAATCGAAACTTTCCCAAAACAAAGACTATAGATAGAAATTCTTTTCAAGTGGTTGAGTAATTGCTTTGGGCAGCATCCAAGTTCTTAGATGCATAAGAGATAACGTGTGCTTCTTTCTCGATTCTCTACCTAAGGACCGCTCCTACGTTGAGGTCACATGCGTCGCACAAGATTTCAAAAAGATAGTTATAATTTGGTGGTTGAACTATAGGGGCTGAGATAAGTTTATGTTTGAGCGTGTTAAATGCATCCCTTCATGATTGGTCAAACTCAAACTCCTTGTCCTTCTATAAGAAAGTACCCTGTTCATTAAGCCTTGGTTGTAGAATTTTTGAAAAGTCTTCAATGAACCCCTTGTCGAAACCTGCATGACCAAGAAAAGAACGGATCTCCCTCACAGTTGTGGGGTATGGGAGTGAGTTAATAATATCAATTTTTGCTTTATCAACAGAAATTTCTTCAGTAGAAATGATATGACCTAGAACAAAACCACAAAATGGCATTTCTCATAATTTAGAACAAGGTTAAATTCTAGACACCTTTCTAAAATTTTTACAAGATTTGTCAAACACATACCAAAAGATTCACCATACACAGTAAAGTCGTCCACAAATACCTCAATTATTTTCTCAAAGTAATCAGAAATGATACTTACCATACACCTTTGGAACGTGGTTGGTGCGTTGCAAAGTCCAAATGGCATCCTTCTATAGGCGAATGTGCCAAAGGGACACATAAGCTGTAACACCCATAACCCGTATCCATCACCGGAACAAGGTTACAGAGCATTACCGTACAAACGAAACATTAAAACATACATTCCATACATCATCGAAAACATATTATAAAACAATCATTCACATACACATCATCCCTAAATCGAGCCCTCGATGCCCTAGAAACACCTTAGAAAAAATTCAGGACTAAATTGTAAACACTTGGGAAGTTTAAGAAAACGTCAGAAAAATTAGACTACAGGGGTCACACGGCCATGTGGCCAGGCCGTGTGCCTCACACGACTGAGACAAACGCCCATGTCTTAGGCCATGTAACTTTTGAACTAGGGGCACACGGTCGTGTCCCAACCCGTGTTCTCACCCGTGTAACTCTCTAAGTAAGAGTAACACCCCTAACTCGTATCTTTTGCCGAAATAGGGTTACGAAGCATTACTAGAGATTTCAATTCAAAAAGATCAAAAATTTAAAACATTTAATTCACATCATCAATCATAGCAAAACCATTCAAAGACATACATATTGTCTCTTATTCAAGCCCTCGAGGCCCTAAAAACATAGAAGAATCAAATCAGGACTAAATCGAAAACATATAGAATTTTTCGAAAAAAGGTGAAATTTTTCAAACTGCAGGGGTCCCACGGCCATGTGGTCGGGCCGTGGGACTCACACGGTTGAGACACATGCCCGTGTCACAGGGCGTGTGCACATTCGAAGTAGGGACAAATGTTTATGTCCCAGCCCATGTCTGTGCCTGTGTAACTCTCTAACTTGAGTCACATGGCCAAGCCACACACCCGTGTGCCAGGCCGTGTAACTGTCTGACTTGCAACCCTTTTGTAAGCTATAGGGCACACACAGCCGTGTCGCATGGCCGTGTGTCACACACGACTGAGACACATGCCCGTGTCTCTGGCCGTGTGGACGAAAAATAGATCATTTCCAATCCATTTTTCTCACCCATTCATGCATCTACCTACAATCAATTTTCCACATATAAACAAGCATTTAAATTTCACTAAAAACACGCATAATCAAACTATCCAAATAAGGTATATAAGCATACAACCAATATGCCTAAAAGGCACCTTAATCACAACAATTAAACATATGTACCCATATGCATAGTTTGGCCAAAAGTTCAACTAACATATGACTAAGTTTATGTCAAAACTTACCACTTTGTTTACCAATCAAATTCACACCAAAAGTACCTAATATGCTATTTAACACCTAGCACCATTTTCCATATATGTCATTCATAACCAATATACCAAATCACCATATTCAAATGTATCAAAAGACAATTTATAACAAACATGTTTAACTACCATTTTAACTTCCATCATATAGTTAACATAAACACCAAAAAACAACCATTACAAGGAAAATATATACATGCCAACTTAACACCATTTCATCATTTAAAATACCAAAATTTACAAGCCAAAACATAAGGGCTATAACATCAACCAAACCACCTATACATGCCATTATAACCAAGACTTAAAAATGTCAAAATCTATCGATATAGCTGATGGATAGTGTGATAGGTCTCTGACAACTTTCCAACCCAAACGAGCTTCCGTTCAACTACAAAACATAGAGAAATAAACACATGGTAAGCATGTTATGCTTAGTAAGTTCGTGGTATATAATCTATGCTTATCAATACGTTGCATAATCTTAAATTACATATGTATCAATTCAACATAAGAATAAATTATTCATAAACTTAATTCAAGTGAATTTATAGTTCTCATTGCCATGGATATCACATACTTACTACCTTCTATAGTAATAAGGTAAATTGCATCGACAATTCTTACCAAAGCTCACACGAATAAAAATCACGATGGTTGTCCCAACCTTTTTCATAGCTCGATAGCTGAAGCTATCCCTTTCAGCAACTCGATAGTCGAAGCTATCCCTTTTCATTATTTGATGGTCGTCACCATCCCTTTTCATTATTGATGGCCTTCACCATCCCTTTTCATAATTTGATAGCTGAAGTTATCCCTTTTCACAATTCGATAACCGAAGCTATCCCTTATCACAATTCGATAGCCAGAGCTATCCCTTTTCATTGTTCGATGGCCATCACCATCCCTTTTCATTATTGATGTTTCGTTACCATCCCTTTTCATAATTTGATAGCCGAGGCAATCCCTTTTCATTATTTTGATAACCGAAGGTATCCCTTTTCATTAGCCAATGATCGTCGATAGGCCATTGGATTTTTCTATCGAAACACAATTTGACATTATATAAAATAATAGCATTTAAAACATCATTTAAAAAGCTATTTAAACCTACGAACTTACCTCGACGATAAACGTAGAAATGTAGTCGATTAGTCTAAAGTTTTTTCTTTGCCTCGATCTAGAGTCGTACGTGCTCTATCTTGATCTAAATGAATAAATTTAATCAATTTAACAAATATTCAATTCAATTAAATCCAAATTCACATTTTTTTAAAAATTACACTTTTACCCATAATGTTTTAATTTATTTACAAATTAGTCCTTAGGCTTGTAAAAATGAAATGCACGTAATTTCACCTCTACCCAAGCCTAGCCGAATTTCATACAAGCTTATAACAGCTCACACATTTCATTACTTCACAAACTACACCATGAATATTTTACATTTTTCAATTTAATCCCTAATTAACAAATTTATCAAAAATCACTTAACAAAAGTTGTTTATCTAACAACAAGGATTTATTTTCAACCATCAAACTTCACAAACAACATGAATTCACTCATGGAAAAACTTTAATCTTTTAACAGTTTCACAAATTAGTCCCTGGTTTAGCTAGATTAAGCTACAACGACTCAAAAAACTTTAACTCATTAAAAACGGGACGAAAAATCATACCATGCAAGCTTTAGAAGGTTGGTAGAATATGCAAGCTTCTCTAATGGATTTTTCCTCTTAAAATTTCTGTGGATGATGCATTATAGAAGATGATACCATCTTTTCTTATTTTTGTTTTTATTTATTTATGAAATTACTAAAGTAACATTTACAATTTACTTTAAAAATCATTAAAAATATTTCTATAAGAGTCCACTTAATAAAACAATGGTTTATTTACAACATCAACCCTCTAACCATTTAATTTCATAGCTAGTAAATCCATCTAGCTTATAGAACTCAAATTTTGCACCTTTTGCAATTTAGCCCTTTTTATCGAATTAAGCATGCAAACGATAAAATTTCTTAACGAAATTTTTATATGGTAATACTAACATGCTGTAGACATTAAAATAATAATAAAATTAATATTTCTACGTCAGATTTGTGGTCCCAAAATCACTGTTCTGATTTCACTGAAAGCGGGTTGTTATAGTAGGGTCACAGACCGTGTCACACGATCGTGTCTCACGCCCGGGTCACACGCCCGTGTGCCAGGCCGTGTAACAAATTGACTTGCATGCAATAGAACCTACAGGGGACACACGGTCGCTTCGCCAGGCTGTGTGTCACACACGGCTGAGTCACACGCCTGTATTTCAGGTCGTGTAGACATAAATTTGCCCAAAATCAAGTCATTTCCAACATCAAATCATGCATATACTTATAGGCCTTATGTGCACATAAACAATGCATCAAAACCTTACCAAAACACACATATAATGACCAATTCAAGAGTCCTAAATCAATCAACCATTATGTCATTGAAGGCACCTCAATTTCAATCATCCAAAACTTACCTAAACATACATATTGTACCATTTTTCATTCATCAACTACTAGTGGAAATGCCTTTCAAAACATACCAGAATCTTACCATATTCAAACTATCTCAAAACATACCACATAAGCCATTCCAAAACATGCAACATAAAATAGCACAATGACACGAATCATCAAGGCATCAAAGTACCGAAACAAGATAACATTTACAAATTTTACAAGCCAAATCACCAACTAAACATTCATTACAATGACATTAAAAACCAACCTATACATGCCATTATAACCTTGGCCAAAACATCAAAAACTATCGATATTTATGTTAGATAGTGTGATAGATCTCCAGCGAGCTTCCAAACCGATCGAGCTTCCGATAATCTATAAAACATAAGAAAGAAAATTACGTAAGCACATAATGCTTAGTAAGTTCGCAGAACATTAAACATAACTTATCATTCATTTATATAAAATTAAGTACAAGCATAATATAATCCAATCACAAGTTTGAAACAAGCCTATGCATCATTATCAATACACAAGTTAGTACATCTATACATAATTCACTTGAATCAACCACATGATAAGTCATTTTCATAAGAACATACATCATAGGATTCATTCATCATTTTCGTAAGCATGTGCATAGTACCTTTTATAAACTTACCACTTCAATCCCTTTTCTTGCCCGTTGAACCAACTAGAATATCATCAGATACTTGGGAAAGCTCACACGAAATGTGCATAAACATATAACTATAACATTTCTTTTACATCATTGCTCACCCGAGCTGTGAAATGGGCCTATTCACACGAGCTATGGGTCAGAACGTAGGCTACACGATGCTGCTCACAAGAGCTGTGGAGTATCCGCAACAAATGTAGGACCTCAGCCATCGGTAGGACATTCAAGATCAACACTTGAAACATGAAATCCCTAATGACATGTCATTTGTAACCTACGAGTTCCTAAGGTTCAACAGTGACTCAATAATCGTCATAGCTTTGCTTGTACATACATTTTTCAATTACCTGACAAATAACATATTAACATATAATTTGAAATAGCATTAAAACGATATTCATTCATACGAACTTACCTCGACGATTAGGGCGTAAGAACGTAATTGACTAATTCGAGGCTTTAATTTTTTTCCCGATCTAAATCCGTACGTGGTCTATCTTGATCTAAATAGACAAATTTAATCCATTTAATATCCCTAGCATTCAATTTAGTCCATATTTCAATTTTGTAAAATTACTATTTTGCCCCTAACATTTTAACTTTTTAAAAATTTAGTCCTTAAGCTCATAAATTTAAATTTAAGCATTTTAATCCACCTTTCAAGCTAGCTGCATTCTCCAGGGACTTAAAACAATCCATATAAACCATCATTTCAAAAATTTAATATGAAATTTTACTACTTTTACAAATAAGTCCCTAGAAGTAATTTTTATGAAAATTCACTTTACAAAACTTGTTTATTTATCGACAAGGACTCATAATCTATCATTAAACATCAAAAATCATACAAAAACATTCATGGCATAACCCTCAACCTTTATTAGTTTTACAAATTGATCCCCGGGCTAGCTAGATTAAGCTAAAACGATCTCGAAAACATAAAAATCATTAAAAACAGGACAAAATTACATACGATCTAAGTGAACTAAGCTTGGTTGAACCCTAGCTATGTATTCTTTGATGAATCGGTTAAGAAGAAAGCAAATGGGAAGAGGATGATGATTTTTACTTATTTTTTTATCCTTATTTACCATTTTACCATTTTACCATGTTACCCTTTAAAGACACTCAAAATTTCAATAAAACCTTCCCATGAATATCCACTAACTATAGAAATGGTCTAATTACCATCTAGGTCCTCTCACTTTAAAGTTTCATAGCTATTTGACACCTTTAACTAATAAAACTCTATATTTGTAGTTTTTACGATTTAGTTCTTTTCACATAATTAATCATGTAAACATCAAAATTTCTTCACAAAATTTTAATACGACCTAAGTAACATCCTATAAATATTAAAATAATAATAAAATAATAATTTACTCATTGGATTTGTGGTCCTGAAATCACTATTCTGATTTTACTGAAAACGAGTTGTTACATAAACATCGTCCTCTTTTAATCCTCTGGTGCCATTGGAATCTGAAAAAAAAAACCTGAGTAATCACCAAGACAGCAATAATGAGATTTTCCAGCTAAACAGTCTAACATCTGGTCAATAAAAGAAGTGGAAAGTGGTCTTTCCGAGTTACAGAATTCAACTTCTTATAATCTGTGCCGACTCTCCACCAGTTTTGGACCTGAATGGGAACCATCTCACCTACCAAATTTTTTATTACAGTAACGCCGATTTTTTTCAACACTACATGAACTGGGTTGACCCAATTATTGTCAGAAATGGGATAGGTCATCTCAGCATCAAGTAACTTTTAAACTTCCTTCCTTACTACTTCTATCATGGGTGGATTAAGACATCTTTGAGTCTCTCTTTTGGGAGTTGCATTCTCTACAACTGGAATTTTGTGCTTACAAGTTATGTCTGCAATCGTCCACCCAATCACCCCTTTATAACCTCTAAGAACTTGTACCATATTGTCATCTTCTAACTTTGAGAGTTTATTCGAGTTTATTACTAGCAAGGTATTTCCTTCGCCCAGAAAAGCATACTTCAAATGGTCCAGAAGTGGTTTGAGCTCTAATTCTGGACTTGCAAAATAGATGCTAAAATCTTACTTTGTGAACGAGACAATTCAAAAGTTTTACCTAAATTTTTCCGTAATTGCCATGCCTCCATATGAGCCACTGTTTCGTGAATAGTCACTTCAAAAGTCTAGACTTCTACAAAGAACAGTTCGTAATTCATCTTCGTCATGATATTTCAAATGCAATTTAGTTAAAGGCTCAATTATATCATCATTAGAATAATTAGTAATCGTGCTAGGACTATTCATGGCCTCATAAACATTAAATTCCACCACTTCTCCATCGAACTCCATAGTGAGTATCCCACTTCATACGTTAATTTTTGTTTGTGTAACACACATAAAAGGTCTCCCAATTAGTATATTGGAAGAATTGGCTGAGTTATCATCCTCCATGTCGATGATGTAGAAATCTGCAGGAAAAATAAGTTCGTTTACCTTAACAAGAACATCCTTTAGCACTACCTCCGAATGCACTACCGACCTATCTACAAGCTAAATGATTACACATGTTTCCTTTAAAGGACCCACATTTAGTAGTTTATAAATAGACAAAGGCATAACATTAATTGATGCACCTAAGTCGCACATGGCTTTTTTAATACCGACACTACCTATTTTGTAAGATATGGAAAGCATACATTGGTCCTTACATTTAAGTGGTATTTTCCTTTGTAGAACGGCGGAGACATTTTCTCCAAAACTCACCTTTTCATTGCCTAGGAGCTTCCTCTTACTCGTGCATAATTCTTTTAAGAATTTTGCATATAATCGAATCTGTTTAATCACATTAAGAAGAGAAATGTTGATTTCTAACTTTCGAAAGGTGTCGAGGATCTCCTTCTCTTCTCGCTCCTTACTTTGGATAAGTCTTCCAGAAAATTGACGTGGTATTGCAAATGGTTTTTGTAGTACAGACTCCATTGAAGCCTCTGAGTCAAGTTTCTTCTCGTCTTAACCAGTATTATAGGCACGACTCGTCTTAGGTATGGGTTCCAAAACCTTTCCGCTCCTCAACTTCATAGCACTTGCATTGTGTCGAGGATTAGGCCTAGTTTGGGACGGCAGCTTACCCTGGGAAGCCAAACGGCTAATCGTAAGCGCAAGCCTGCTCACTTGCTTATCTAACTCCTGCAAATGCATGTTTGTTTTTTTTTTTAAATTCTCAGTACTATTTGCTAGCCTTTCTACTATAGCTTCCAAAGACGACTTTGGGGGTGGTAATTATTGATTTAGAAGTGGCCTTTGTTGGTAAGGTTGATTGAATCGAGGATTTGACCCATAACTTAGATTTGGTGATCTTTCCACCCCACATTATTTGTGTTTGAGTAGGGATCATATCTCCTTTGGGTGGCCTTAGAAAGTTTCCAACAACATTTGCTTGTTCTGTTAAGTTTTCATGTAAAATTGGGTATTAGTCTGTCGGGTGGTCTGGCATAGTGCGAATTCCGCACAATCGTGCTGGGCTTGTTTAATCTATATGCAAATTTTGAACAACGTTAGTTAACTTATCAATTTTATCTTCTAGAGATGAGAACTTAACCCATGACCCCGTCTCCTGGGGGTTCTATAGTCAGTCAAAATTGTTGAGAGTTCATAGCCATTGTCAAAATCAACTCTCGTGCTCTCTGAGGAGTTATATTAACAAGTGCCCCTCGACTTGCAGCATCTATCATTTTTATTCTCATTGGGAGCAACCCTTAGTAGAAATACTGTAAGAGTGACTGTTCAGTCAGTCAATGTTGTAGGAAACTTGCACACAACTTTTTGTATCGTTCCCAGTAACCGTATAACGACTCAGTCTCTTTTTGATGGATTCTTACAATGGCCCTCCTTAGTTTGACTGCTCGAGCTCCTGGAAAGAACCTGTCAAGAAATAAATGAGACAAGTCAGACCATGTATTGATAAATCACGATGGTAAATAAAATAGCCATTCTCTAGCAGAGTCGGCTAATGAAAAAGGAAAAGCATGAAGTTTAATTTGATCCTCTGTTACTCCCTAAGGCTTCATGATTATGCAGACCATATGGAATTCTTTGAGATGGGTGTTTGGATTTTCATTTTGTAACTTGCAAAAGGTGGGCAATAGATGAATCAAGCCAGATTTAAACTCGAATAGCGTTTCTCCCGTCAGATAAGTTATAACTAGGGGTTGTTGTTCATCTTAGCTGCTGCGAGTTGGCGTATAGTTTGCTCCGCCATCTCGTCTAGTTCGTTGAATGAGAAAAAGTCATTGATGTAAGTTACGGTTTTGAACTCGAGATATGGTTGTTTACCGTATCGAATGGCTTCTCTTCACAATTTTCTAGCCAACTTCTCTATTTCTGGTTCAAATTCTAGAGACCCCAGTTTTGATCTGGTTATAAGGAAAACAAATAAAAGTAAGAAAAAATATTTCCAATCCCCGGCAATAGTGCCAAAATTTGATGGGCACCGAAACCACCAAATAAAAATAATTCCTACAATAAAATAAATCTAAATAGTAGTAAAGATTAGTAGTTGTCGACTCCATAAGGATTGGTGATTATGATAAACTTTCGTGTTTTTCTCGTGAACAGAATTTTTGTCGTATCAATAATTGTAGCAATAGACGTGCCCACGACTCCAAAAGACTTGTTGAAAAAAAAATTAAATAAATTAAAAGAGTTTCGAAATGACTAGAAATTAAATAAATGAAATAGCATAAATAAACAATTAAAGAAATCGAAAATAAAATAAAATTGGGAAATAAATTCAGATTTTGTAAACAAAGTTATAAATCCGATTTTGGGAATCGATCCTTAAAAATAAATTTTCTACACCAAACAAAAAGCTGGTTATAGCGGCTAAGGACGTTCTAACTGCCAATTCTTCCTCTCGTAGTTGATCCTGGTACGCTCTGCAAACCAACCCTAACCAATTTTCTAACCGTGATACACGCGTTCGCAATTCAAGACCCCGATAGCCTTACGTTCTGAAGAACCCAACTTAGATTAACGGCCTCAATCTCACAGGATGTTTAAATCCGATCACAATCTCCCTTAACTTGTTCACAAAAATTCGATTACAGTACGGCCGACTCGTCTTCCCAACTATACACCAAAACGACTCCAACCCAACGCACTTTTTGAATTAAAATCAAGTTAACTTTAAGGGATGAATTTGTCAATCTCGATATTCCAGACAGATGGTGAATACCAATTTGAAAGATTTTTAATGCGGATTTGTTTCTCATGATTCCTGACCGGAAAGAATACCGGCCTAAAGCTAATTTGAATTTAGTGAAGCATGAATTTAATCATGCTTTGGTTGGTTATGGAAGTGGATTTGAATAGAAATAGTGATAGATGAAAGGGAAAGGACATAGGAAACAATTAAGCCAAAAATTGAAATAGGAACAAAAGTTGGCAGAATGCCTGCACAGTTTCATGCAAAATAAGAAAGAAAAATAAATTGATTTCTATTCATTGCAAGGCAAATCAATGTATCTTTTTTTAAGTGTACCACGCCATTTATTTATACATAAACCATATGCTAATTTTAAGCTTGTTCCACCTACCACTAACTACATACATTAATATTAGATTTCTTTTCTAATTTTGGCTTTTACAATGTTAAAATCTAACCAGCCCCTCAAATGTCCCAAATTTATGATTCGGTCCTTATTCTATTTCCCATGCTTCAATTTAATCCCTTCTTTGTTTGTCTTTAATTTAAAGCACCTGAATTTCATTCCAATCAATATTTAAACAGAAAATTTACCAATTAGCAGGAACTAATTCAAGAACAAGTCTAGCTAAGCATGAAAAATATGCAAAATGAACAAGCTATCAGTTACTCACCCCTAAGGCATTATATGTCTATGGGCTCAATATTAGCAACTACTACTAAAGCTCAACCCTTTAAATCGTATAAGGTAAAGCTCTTTTTCTAGAGTTTACACGAGTATTTCACTCAACACTCACTTATACTACCCAACTTCGGTCCAGGTAACCTCATCTGCCGGTGTCAAGCTACCTTAAGACTTATTGAGCATTCATCAACACTCTTTGAAGCATTTAAACAAAATAACCATTGGGTAAAGCAGTAATATAAGCCATATTAATTCATAACAATAATCAAAGTTAAAATGTCATCCAAAGCAAACCCCAACCATATTAGGTTAGCTCATGGTTGGGCTACACAAATTCAAGAACAGAATCATCAATATCCCAAAATATAAGTTTAGAACAGAAAAATTGAAACAAAATGTAGAGGAAGAAATCTAGGTTTCAAAAATTCAATCCCCCCAACTAGGCATCTTGTTGCTCATCTTCACCAAATTTCACAGTCAGCTCAACTTGCCCTTCTTGCCACAATGAGACCTCTGTTCAAGCTCCAGTCGTCCTCCTTTATTTTTTATTTTATTTCCCTTTATACTTGGGTTATCCTCTAGGGTAAAAATCGTCAGCCAATGATTGTTTTTTCCTAAACTTTAAGGTGAATACTCTCCATTACAGGTGTATGTGAGGGACCAAATGCTGAGTGCTCTCATTGTTGACTGGGTGTTTATCGTTTTCTTCACCAGCATTGCCATGCCAACCTCTCATAATGCCTCGGCAAACCTCCATCCTCTGCTATCATTCTCCCTTAAACCTACCATTCAGCCACAACAAAACCTCTCTACAAGCAAATAAAAATAAAGATACAATAAAGTAATCACCATCTCAATTCTTAGATGAACTACTCAATTGACTAGAAATGATCATGCAATTACCTAAAATGAAGCTAATTTTACTTATGTGCAAGCAATTAATTAAGTTTAAAAGTATGAATTATAACTCTTTTCAAGAGTTATCAGCAACTCATCCGGAAAAACATCCAAAAAATCATTTACCGTCTGAATATTAATGACAGAAGGTTTTCAAGAACCAGAGTCAGACACAAAAGGCCAAATATGCCTCACACCCTTTTCGAACTAGGTTTTCAGCTGTAAGAGAGGAGATTACATTAGAGAGGTAATCTTGAAGCTTCCCGATTATAACGATCTCAACATCCTCATCTGACCTCAGAGTTACCCTCTTAGAGGCACAATCTAAACTGACTCGATGTTCTACGAGTCAATCTATTCCAAGAATTAGATCAAACTCTCCAGACGGCAATTCCATCAAGTTAGCCAGAAACACCACACCCTGAATCTCTAACGAAACCCATTTATACACTTTATCAACTTGGACCGATTGACTCAAGGGACTAATTATAGAAATCTCCCTAGCAGCACTCTCAGCAGATATACTCAGATTCACAGAAATATTGCTAGCTATATATAAGTAAGTAGAACCAATATCTATCAAAGCAAAATATAGAAAAGAATGGATAAAGAACATGCCCACTATAACATCAGCGCCGTCTCTGTCATCACGGCATCTTGCTGCATATACAAAGGCAAGCTGTCGTGCCTCAGCCTAACCCACACATTTGCCCGACACTCTCTTACCTTGGCCAGAACAGTTACCACCCCTGATTATACCACGGCCCCTAAGTGGCCACTAAGATGCTCTCAACGGTGGAATGGGACCTAAAGCCAGAGCCTGTGCAGAAGCTTACACCTGATCAAATTGCCAGGGACAAATCTAGCTGTGTAGAAGCATTACAAAAGCGTGCTCCATCGATCCACACCAAAGACAAGCCCCCAACTTCCTCTAGCACTCACCCAAATGCTGTCACCCATAATTGCTACAGTTCTGAATCTCAGTCACTGCAGCTGGAGCCTCAGTCCTCAAAGACCCATTAGATCTAGCTCGTTTATTAGGGCGTTGAACAGAGCTAGAGGGACCCGAATCCCTCTTAAGCTTACTCTGACCTCTTTCACTATCTCTCTTCTCGCGCTCAGTGTGTTTCACCTCCTCAACTATCTTTGCCTTACAACTAAGGCTATAAAAACCCGCTCCCCCTGAGAAGCTATCAGAACTCTCAAGTCATACCTTAATCCTCCCTCGAACCGGATACTCCTCTCATAGTCATTTAGAACCAGACCGCGAGCATACCTGCTCAATCTTAGAAACTTGAGCCTATACTCAGCCACAGACCTCTCACCCTAAACTAAGCTCACTAAGCTCATAAACTAGCATCTACGAGCCTCTACATAACTCGCCCTCACATATTTGCTCTAGAAGGTGATCTAAAAGAAATTTCACGTAATTTGTTTAGGCTGGGAGCCCTACACAACTGTCAACCACCACTATTAGGCCTCATCTCGGAACAGAGATACGACACCCCTCAGTTTTTGTGTGGGAGTGCAGACGATATCGTTCATAATATGCTCAGTGACCTCTAACCAGTACTCGGTCACTATAAAGGTGACTCTTGTGACACCTCTAAACAACTTAACACCATTCGACCAGAGTCATTCAGTAACCGACCCTTGGCCGCCAGATCCAAAATAAGTCCTAGCAACCCTCTCCAAAACACGCAACAGAGCATTAGACAGTATGTCATCCCCAGCTATTAGAGTCTAAGACCTGGCCTCAACAGTGGAAGTACCAACGATTTCGCTGATCTCAAAATTGGGCATACTACCCATAGAAGATGACTTTGTTCGAGCTTCTTCTCGACCTCCACGATGCCCACGTGAACCACTTCCATGACTATTGCGCGAACTCATTATATCCGCCTATCTGCAATGTTAGAAGTTTACAGCTCATTTTAGAATTTTTATCAAATAGTTTATTTCACAGTCCACATCACAGACTATAACTAAAACTACAAGTTCAGTAGTTGTAATAGTTTTCTAGCTAGTTAGTCAAGCTAAAGTAGAAGTACTAACAGGTTCAGCGCCGGAGACTCGGTCTTTTATAAAATCCATTTTCAGAGTTACTCAAATAATTTTTTCCTTTCAAAATGCAATTTAGCAAAGATAAAAGCCTAAAAACATAGCCCCAAGTTTTGTAAACCTGGCTTGATACCACAAAATGTAACATCAAGTACTCGATCTAGAAGTTAAGACCAAGCCTAGAGGCTACACCAATTGATATTAAAAACAAACCAACCTTTAAGTATTTTAAAGTTCGTCATACAGAAAACATTTGAACAGTTAAACCAACAAAGAAATCCGAGCTTACAAATCGTAGTCTGAAATAAAACATATGTTACTTCAAATTTAAACAAACAGTAAAATATCTAGTAAAGAGAAATGACCGAGCCCCTAGTACATCGAACCTCCTAAGTCTGTGGGTTACCTACAATTCTGTCAACAAATAGAATGAGTTTATCACTAAAAATGTGTAACATGTATAAAAGCAAGACAACAATATAAAAACAACATTAATTTACCAAATTCAGATATAGAATCATAAACAGATGATACTCAGTATTATCGTAACAGTTCAGATAAAATCCAAAACAAATCAGATATGGTTGCAGAACAGATCAGAAACAAATGTAGTTTCCTACCCCCATCCACTACACACCATCTCCAACCATGCCAACATACCATATAAGGTATCAAGTATCCATCCAGCCCTACACACCAATTAGTGTCGATATAACACATATCATAGTGATTACAAACTAGCTGTCAGATCAGCATGCGATAAATCGCCAGAATTAGATATAGATTCGCAACTTAGCCATTTAGTTCCGTAGATCATTAAACTGTCAGCACTTCCTTCTTTATACCATTCCCACCCAATGCAGATGTAGATTACAGATATCAGATACCAAGGATATACATACAGTTATCCAAATACAATTCATAATCAAATAATACAGATCATTATCATTTAACAGTTATCGCATCAATTATACGTATAGATAATCGATTATTCAGCCTCAAAATATTGGATATCAGTTATACAATCTAATTCAAATCATACGAACCCTACGGAAGGCCAACGTTTGATTCGAACGACGCTTACAACCTGAGGAAAACTTTCAGTATTTTGGCCCACACGCCCTAGATGTATGGCATGTGTGGTCCACGCAGCATAGCACACGGCCACATGGCTCAAAACAATGAGTTACACTGTCTTACATACGGCCAAGCACATGCCCATGTGACTCACAACCCCTCAATTTGCCTAGACACACGTCTGTGTCTTTGGCCCGTGTGACCCTAAATCCAAAGTAGTGAGTTAAACGGCCTAGACATACGCTCGTGTCCCTAGCTTGTATGACCCAAAATACAAACAGTAAGTTCCATAGCCTGGACACATGTCGTGTCCTTAGCTCGTATGCCTTCAATTAAAAAGTAGTGAATTATACAACCTGCCACATGGCCTGACACATGATCGTGTGGCATCATCAACTCTATTTTTCGATGTTCAAAACTTACAGAAAAATGAGTTTTCGTTACACACTTGTTAAAAATTCAATGTAGAACAATGATAAATGATCCAAAGCCCTAAAAATGATAATCAAAAGTTCAATCAATGGTAAAAATGAAACAATTAACATAAACAATAGTCAACCAACTATGTCAAAACTTTGATGCAAACTCCGAACACAAAAATAACCATTACCTTCGCACGATACAATAATTCACAAATCAAAGTTGTCTAGGGAATGATTTTCCTTGGTACCTTCTCCTAACGAACACCAATTGAACATTTAAAGAGAGAATTCGAGCAATTTAATTAGAAAACCAATTTTTAACCAAAAGTGAACAACAATAAACATTAGCATAAAACACCAGAACTTACAGAATTAACTTTCAATCAAAGAACAATAAAAAATGAGACTTTCTCGACCATATCAGCAAAAATTTAACAGGCACAACTTAAGAATCTATATAGCGAAAGAGAAAAGAAGAAAAAGAAAAGAAAAGAACAAAAGGAAGGAGAACGAGAAAGGAAAGAAGAAAGGTACATTTAAAATAAAATTATATTTCAAAAGGAAAACTAAACTAATTTTGCAGAATAGTAAAAAATATATTTGCTTCGCTTACATAGAGACTAAAACACAAGGCCAAGGGATATACAAAAGCTTAACCATTGAACCAACAAGCTCATTCTTGACATAGATTAACATTAAATTAAACCTAAGTCAAACGTTCAGGGATAAGGGTTAAACCAAAAGAATAATAAATTTTCTTAAAAACGAGGTTTGAACCCCTGACCTTAATGACACAGTAGAACACTTAACCACTAAAGTAAAGACTTAATTATTGATAGAAACTAACAACAACAGTTCAAAAATTTGGGGTGTTACATTGCATATCATTATTTTTTCTTGAACTCATACATTTGAATAACTTATATTATGTTATAATGATCGTACTATAGAAATACCACTGAGTTATACTTAGTATGTGGTTTTTTTGTGTATAGGTTAGGTCTTAGTTGTCTAAGCTCATCGATATCAACATCCAGAAGAGATCACGTACTCAAAAAGTTGGTGATGTTTTAGTTTGTTAATGGCAAGCACCTAAGGGAGTCATGTGTTTATACAGTGTTATATTGTGGATGATGTTAGCATTTTGAATACCATATGTATATATATGTTGGTAATGGTATTTTCTAATGGTTTTATTATTGAGTGGTTTAGGCATATATGTTTAACAGCTTAAATAGAGAACAGGTAGTATATTATGTAATAGGTTTGGTCAAATAAATAGTTGTTAAGGAATGAATCGTATACTTATGTTAGGCTTAAATAATTTGGTAAGTTTTGGTGCATATTTTTAGGGTTGATATTGAATCATTTTGAGATGCTTGTGTAACACCATAAAATTGGGGTTAGAAGGATCAAAGTTTTCAAGGAAGCTAGTGGTCACTATTAGACTTATATGATTTTATTTGTGATTTAGAGTCAACGATAAGCCTAGTGGTTTAATGGTTAAGCTTTTGTATACCTTTGGTATTGTGTTCGAATTGTAACGTAAGTAATGAGAAACTTATTTTTGATATTAAGGTTTCTTAAAATTTTATCTTTTTATTTTATTTTTATTTTATTCTAAAATTTTTAAAAGAAAGTTTCAAAAAACTTCTCTCTCTGTTTTCATTCTCTTTTCCTCTTATGTTAGTTTTCTTCATTTTTCCAAATTGAAAATTTTATCTTCTTTTGGTAACGGCATTCTTTGCTAGCATTTTTTCAGTTGCTCTTCCGCATCTTTGTTCGTTTAGGATTCGAGTAGAAAAAGCGTGCGTGGGTTCTTTTGAGTATTGAATGTTTTTCCCTCTTAGTTATTCTTATTTTCGTTTGATCAATTTTGCATATAGGTTCTTGTGTATTTTTGTAATCGGGTTTCAAATTGGTCTTTTTGGGGGTGTTTTTAAACGACTCTTAGTGCTTTGGAAGTGACTTTTAGGTGTGTATCCTGAACTATCTAAATCAGGGTTGAGATTGTAGTCAAATTTTGAGTTTTGCAGTAATTTTTGGGTTAGTTTTTGGACCACATGGGTACTCACACAAGCGTGTTCTGCACACGGGCGGTCCACACAATCATGTGTCACTTAGGAATTAGGTTATTTCGTTGTCACACGGTCAAGGATGGGTCACACAGGCTGGCCACACGACCATGTGACCTATGTTAGGAAAATTTACAGTGAGTTACATGGATAGTGCACACGGGCATGTGTCTTGGCTACACAATCATGTGTCTTAGCCACACTGTCGTGTCTCCTCTACCTCTAAATTTGACAGTGAGCTACACACATGGGCATAACCCTCAGTCACACGGGTGTGTCCCTTAGTCACATTGGGGTATGCCCTGTCACACGACTTACCCATACGGTCGTGTGGCCCTATTTTTGTAGTTTTTATAACTTTTGCAAATTGTTCAGTTTTGGTCCTAGAGTGATCCCTAACTTGTTTAAGCCTCTGTAAAATTGGTTAGGACACTAATTTTTCTTGTTGAAGGTTTATGTAGGAGCATGTTACCTCATGAACGGGAATAAGTATATGCATTTATAAGATCTAATTTATTGTTTGCAT
This sequence comes from Gossypium raimondii, assembly GCF_025698545.1. Taxonomy (NCBI): domain Eukaryota; kingdom Viridiplantae; phylum Streptophyta; class Magnoliopsida; order Malvales; family Malvaceae; genus Gossypium; species Gossypium raimondii. The sequence goes on along the minus strand of NC_068572.1, from coordinate 28,353,615 downwards.
AAGTGTGTGTTGTTGTGATATACTGAATTTGAAGTATGTAAATGTTTGCATGTTATAATTGAAAATTGTGTATGTTTTCGTTCTGTCATTCTATGTCTGATTCTATATAAATGTATTGATTTTATTATCTAGAAAGAGTTGCAACTAATTCTGAGTATTTGTATTGATTCTGTTATCTGCATTTGCATCTGAGTTTGGGATCTGAATATGAAGTGAAGAAATTTTGATTTGGTATTTTAACTAAATGATTTGATTTGGCGGTAAAACCGCAATAATTCGAGTGGAAATGACCACAAAACGGTGTGGTTTGGCTGGATGGGTCTACCATAACCCAAAAATAGTGTGTAGAGGATGGAAGGGTCTAGTAAACCCTTTTTGGTGTGATTGGACAAACGAAGATGGTGTGTAGTGGTTGGATAGGTAGGATCATTACATTCGTGTTGGCATTCAATAGTGTATTGCATATACGTCTAATTGTGTTATTTGCATACTAGTTCATTTATTCAATGTGTATGGGTATTGTGAATGATTCAAGATTTTTGTTGTGTTTAAATGGTTGTTGACACCGCTTATTTACATTTGTATTGGAATCACACTAAGCTTTCATAGCTCACTCCCTTAGTTTTTTCTCTTCCAGGTAAACTTAGTGGATAGGTTTCGAACTCAACAAATCGGAGGATCTCAAAGTTTTTCATTCTAGTTTGATTCAAATAAGTTTTCTATAGTACTTTGATTTGGTTAAATTGGTTTTGTAACAAAAAGTTTAAGTAAACTGCGGTATGGGATTTTTGGTTTAAGTTAACTTAATTGTTTTTGTGCTTTGAAATTTGATTTAAAGTATATTGGTTACTTGGAAAACTAGACAGTTTTAAGTGTTTGTTCGAAATTTCAATTAACTATAAAAGGTTTTTAAGATAACTGAATGACATTTTGTTTTGAGTTATCTCAATGGCCAATGTGACCTCTAGAATCTGCTTGAAACTTTTGGGCCGGGTATGGGGTGTTATATTTATTGGTATTAGAGTCAAGTGTGCAAAAACTCGACTTGTGTTTTAACGTGTCCACCTGCATGAATTTGAAAATAGGTATTTTAACAAAAACATACCACAATGTTTTGAAATTATTTTCTTTAAACAAAATGTCTGAGACTTCAATGTTTGTCCATGTGAAACTCTGATACTGTAATGTTTAAATGTTTATCTCTGATTCTTTTTCCTATTCTGAAATGGTAGATCATTTAAGATTATAGGCGATGACTATCATGGAATTTGGTGATAAGTTAAAACATGAGGATCAGCCTAGTGAGACTTTAAATAAGTCCTCTATTTATTCGGGACATGTATTTACTCATGAGACAGAGGTTGTTATGGTTACGCCAGCTGTTAATGGCAGTAATTCAGAGGTTAGTGTTGATACATTGACCCAGTCAATGTTGTGAGTCTTGGAGAAAGTTTTTGAGACCATGTTAGAGAGGGCTAAGGATAAATGTGTTGAGTGTGAGAGTAAGGGAAAGAGTAAGGCTCGAAATAAGAGAGGTTCTAGCTCTTTTAGCTTGGAACCGTGATCTGTGAAGTGGGCTAGACTTAGGTGGAATTTTGGAAAAGGTAATCCAGGAAGATCTAGTGACTAGTAGCAACACATATATTCCGGTGTATGGGTTCTGTAAGAAGCGTCATCCGGGCGAGTGTCGAAAAAAGTCTAAGGCGTGTTTCAGTTGTGGATTCGTGGAGCATCGAATTAAAGATTGCCCTCATCGACCACCTGGTCAAAGGCAAGCCTTAGAGAAGATTCCAAATCGGAGAGCTGGAACCGGCGGCAAGTCAGGTATTGTTGTAGGTTATTTTGATTTGTGTTTTGTTTTGTTATGTTTGGACATGGTTTTGCCTTCTATTTGATTGTTGAGGTATTGTATGTGAATTGATGTGCTTCTATTGCTAAGTGTTGTGTTTGTGAGTGCGAGGTTCTGGGTTCGAATCCACTTACTTTAAAAGAAATTTATTCTGGTTCAGTAGTTAGGGGTTGTGTTTGTGTGTGAAGGTGAATTAGATTTGTAAGACTGTTCATTTTATTAAAATTAAGATTAAGTATTGTTGGGTAGTGTATTAGGGATTTGAGTGCGCAGCGGAAGCGTGGTAGTAATTTTATGCGGGTTAGCGACTGTTATGTTAGTGGGAAATTTCGGGGACGAAATTTCTTTAAAGAGGGGTGAGTCCTAACACCCTAAAATTTGGGTTAGAAGGATCAAAGTTTACAAGGGAGTCAGTGGTCACTGTTAGACTTATACGATTTTCTTTGTGATTTAGAGTCAATGATGAGCCTAGCGGTTCAATGGTTAAGCTTTTGTATACCTTTAGACTTGCGTTCGAATCCCGACATAAGCAATGAGAAACTTATTTTTGATAGTAAGGTTTCTTAAACTTTTATCTTTTTATTTTATTTTATTTTTATTCTAAAATTTTTAAAAGAAAGTTTCAAAAAACTTCTCTCACGTTCTGTTTTCACTCTTTTTTCCTCTCATGTTAGTTTTCTTCATTTTTCCAAATTGGAGATTTTCTCTTCTTTTGGCAACGACGTTATTTTAAGTGTAAGTGTAAGTGGGTTGTTTTAAGTTTTTGTGTTTTTCCCTATTAGTTATTCTTATTTTCTTTTGATCGATTTTACTTATAGGTTCTTGTGTATTTTTGTAATCGGGTTTCAGATTGGTCTTTGAGGGGTGTTTTTGAACGAATCTTAGTGCTTTGGAAGCGGCTTTAGGTGTATATCCTGAACTATTTGAATTAGGGGTGAGATTGTAGCCGAATTTTGAATTTTGCAGTAATTTTTAGACCATACGGCCATGTACTATTAGAAATTAGGTCATTTTGGTGTCACACGGGCTGGCCACATAGCCGTGTGACCCATGTTAGGAAAATTAACGGTGAGTTATACAGTTGGTGCACACAGGCGTGTGTCTTGGCCACACTACCTTGTCTCCTCTACATCTAAACTTGACAGTGAGTTATACAACTTGCTCACACGGGCGTGACCCTCAGTCATACGGGTGTGTTCCTCAGTCATACGGCCTAGACCCTCCACACGGGCATGTGGCCCTATTTTTGTAATTTTTGAACCTTTTTGCAAATTATTTCGTTTTGGTCCCTGAGTGATCCCTAACTTGTTTAAGCCTTTATAAAAGTGGTTAGGACACTAATTCTACTTTTGGAAGGTTTATGTAAGGGCGTGTTACCCCTTGAACGGGAATAAGTATATACATTTGTAAGATCTAATTTATTGTTTGCATAAGTGTGTGTTGTTATGATAAACTGAATTTGAAGAATGTAAATATCTAGATGTGATAATTGGAAATTAAGTATGTTGTCGTTCCATTATTCTATATTTGAATACGAGTATGTCTAATTATGTATAACCGTATTGATTTTGTTATCTGGAAAGAGTTGCAACTAATTTTGAATATTTGTATTGATTATGTTATCTGTATTTGCATCTAAGTTTGGGATCTGAATATGAAGTGAAGAAATTTTGATTTGGCAGTTTAACTGCGCGATTTGATTTAGCGGTAAAATCGTAATAATTCGAGTGGAAATGACCACAAAACGGTGTGATTTGGCTGGATGAGTCTACCGTAACCCAAAACTAGTGTGTAAATGATGGAAGGGTCTAGTAAACCCTTTTTAGTGTGATTGGGCGGATGGAGATGGTGTGTAGTGGTTGGATAGACAGGACCATTGCATTCGTTTTGGCATTCAATAGTGTATTTCATATACGTATGATTGTGTTATTTGCGTACTAGTTCATTTATTCAATGTGTATGGATATCGTGAATGATTCAAGATTTTTGTTGTGTTTGGACGGTTATTGACACCACTTATTTATGTTTGTCTTGGAATCACACTGAGCTTTCGTAGCTCACTCCCTCAACTTTCTCTCTTCCAGGTAAACGAGTGGATAGGTCTCGAGCTCAGCGAATCGGAGGATCTCAGAGTTTTTAGTTCCGTTTTGATTCAAATAAGTTTTCTATAGTATTTTGATCTAGTTCAGTTTGTTTTGTAACTAAGTTTAAGTAAACTGCGGTATGAGATTTTCGATTTAAGTTAACTTAATTGTTTCCGTGCTTTGACATTTGCTTTAAAGTACAGTGGTTACTTGTTAAATTGGACAGTTTTAAGTGTTTGTTCGAAATTTCAATTGACTATAAAAGGGTTTAAGATAACTGAATGACATTTTGTTTTGAGCTATCTCGGTGACCAATGTGACCTCCAGAATCTGGTCGAAACTTCTGGGTCGGGTATGTGGTGTTACAATTTGAATGGTTAAATTGATGCATGACATGTTGACTGTATTGGGGTGCCATTTAAGGCATATTGGTAATGGTTTGAATGTGGTAAATTGATTGATATTCTATTGAGTTTTATGTAGGTTTTAATTAGGTATCATAATGCTTTAAAACATGGATTATGTTTGGAAAATGGTTAGGTATGATTTAGGTCATAAAAGTCACATTTTGTGCACATGGTTTAGCCACATGATCATGTGTCACGCATGCATGGATCTGTGACACAGTTGTGTGCCACTGAGATATAGCATGAATAAAATATCACATGGCCTCAGACTGTTACACGAGCTGGTCACATACCCGTGTGACTTATTGTTTGTATGCTCGTATGGTTTCGCACGACCTTAGTTTGTCACATGACCTAGCGACACGGCCATGTGACTATTATTGAATAATTACATGTTTAACCCACACAACCTTAGTGAGTTACTCAATTTGAATACACAGTCGTGTGACTCCAACCACACATAAACCTCTCACACGAATTAGGCACATGGCCATGTGACCCTTGTTTTACAAATTTGCCCACCTTTTTGTAACTTTAATCAAAAGTCAAAAGTCAACAAAAATATCACATCAATAATTCATTAAAAAATAAGTTACAAAATAGGTACCTTCATAAATATACTCAACTTTAAAAAGTTAGCATAGGAGATAATCCAAGTTTAAAAGAATTTTAAAAGTTTTTTTTTGTGACAAAGAAGAATAAAAAAAGACAGACTACATCACATAACCCACTCCCCCAAACGGTGAGACTTCAAAAACTTGTAATCCTTGACTATCCAAATGAGCCAACTTGACCAGTGTATCAGCTTCCTGGTTCTCTTCTCTAGGGATATGGCAAATACTCCAATGTTGAATCCGAAAAAACAGCTGAAGAATCTTCCTAATCAAAGCAGAGTTAGAACCTCCTGTGAGTCCATTCTAAATTACTTCAAGGCTATCCATCTGAACCAACACGTTACTATATCCTCGATCTATCAAGATGCCTAAGCCATCCAAGATTCCCGCAATTCAGTCTCGAATATGGAGCAGCTCCCCAAGAATCTATCAAAGCCAATGATCTACTTCCCATTTTGATTTCGCACAATTCCTCCTGCTGAAGCAGAACCGTTCTCAAACCTGACAGAACCATAGGTGTTCAAGTAGACCCAGTTACGAGGCAAATTGAGGCACGAAATCATAAAAATTTAATAGGATCCACTTTATTATATAGTTTTATTTGCATTTTATATTTGAGATGAATAAGACAAGCGATACCATCCACAGAAAAAACAAAGGGTTGAAAATGAACCGTACCAGCTTCGTTCAAAATAAATAAACGTCAACCCTTCCCTCACGTTGAAAGATGCATTTCCTTAGGCTAAGTACATCTCATTATCACCATACATCATTAGAATATGATACTTTTTTTTCTTTAAGAAAAGGGTTCATCATAACTAAAATAAAATAAATTCTAATTTAATTGGTTTACATAATTAGTTATTTAATAAGTTGAGGATAGAATCCCAACATTTATAATCTCTTCCTATGTTCTCAAATTATAGCCTTCTTTATATCAAAGAAAAATATGTTTTGACTTTCAAATTTAATTTAGCAGCACTCCAAGCAACTGGCTTTGGCCTCTAAATTTTAGTAGTTAATTTAATCTGTTTTAATTTTTGTTAAATATAAAAATTTGGCTTTAGAGCTTTCAAAGAAAAAAAACAATAATAATTCAAGAGTTTAAATTATATTAAAATAATTTTAAAAAGTCATTTTTTAATCAACCAATAAAAATGTGTCACTTCATACTTTTTGAAGAATTTCTAATTAATATCATAGGTTTTCTAACACTAGATTAAATCTTCTTAATAATAATTTAACCCAGATTAATGTTGATTAATTAAATAAAATTTATGTCAAGAATTAAATAAAATTAACGTATAGTACTAGTAATACAAAGTTTATGTTAAACTGGTTTATAATTTATGGTATGGTGGATTAAAAGTTAAAATTTCAAGATTTATGATTTTAAGAAAATGATTAGATTAGATTAGATTAGATTAGATTAGATTTAGTGTCTGAAGGGTTCTAGGGTTGAACAAATTAAGATTTTTGAATCTTTTAAAAATAGATTAATTTTATTAATTTTAGAGTTAAAAGAGCAATAAGAGTTAACTTGATGTTTTTTGATGTATTGTATTATTCATGCTGTCTAAAAAATATAATATGCCGTGAATGCCTAAAATATGGCTTTTAGGATCATTTTAATTTAAGTTAAATTCTTAATTTAAGGGTAAATGCATAAATTAGGGCTCAACCTTTTAGAGGTTGTTTATATGACAACCAAACCTTTTAAAATGGTTAAATTAGGGCCTAATATTTACGAAGTGCTCAAATAAATACTTTTCTCGCACTTCAGTTGATTATAGAAAATATTAGATAAATCTTGACATGTTTAGAATAAAACACATAACATCTGAATTAAATATTGCTTGAAAAGGAAATAAAATAATCGAACATAATTTGAAATTTGGTATACAACATTTGAGAAGCTCTTATTTAAACATTTTTTTTTAAAAAAAGTTTAATTTTATTTAAACACTTTTAAAAATGTTAGACTCTTATTTGATCATATTAAAAGATTTGAATTTCATTTGAGTATTTAACTTAAAAAAAAATGAGAACCTTAATTGTAAGGTGGAAAAAGAAAAAGCTATGAGCAGTTGGGAAAGCGAAGGTAATTTGGTTTGATTAGGCATAGTGGGAGTGTAGGATGGGACAAAAGAACCAACGTAAGACATAAATAAAAATAACTAGTGCGATATATAAGCTGTGTTGTTAGTGTATGTTGATAATTTAGCATACCGGCGAACAATGGGTATAGGATGTCCATAATCCTTCTTAGTTATTTAATTAATAATAATCCCAACATATATCCTAATTATTTAACAATGATATCAAGTTGGTGCTAATCTAAAAGCAAGTTAACATTAATACATCACCTAGAAATGTCAATGTCACTGATTTCTAGACACTTGGTTATTCATTGGAAGAAGATGTTTGCTGCCTTTTAACGTGTGTGGTTAGGGTGCAGAGAGGTTACCATATGGAGGAGAAGCTTTGCCTTGTAAGAAGAAGCTAATTTTGTAAAAGAGAATGAGACTTTATCCTTTTTCTCTCCATAGGTGAGGAAGCAAAAGTGAGCACGGCACTAGTCATAGTAATTACTAGCTGGATTCCGGTCAAAAAGCTATGTGAGATGGAGATAGCTATATCCACTTGTAGAGGAACAAAAGTTGAAACTTCATCTAATACATAACTAGTTTTATATTTATTTTTGGTGGAAAATCCAACATCATGTTGTTATCATATGATATTTTAAATATATCTTGATGCCAATATTTTCTATATTTATATACACATTCACAAACATTTTTTGCTTTAAATTTGTTCAACTAAAATTAGTACTATATACACTTTTACACTGCTGAGGCTGTTCCTCATTATCTCTTTCTACAGTTTTTATCTAGCTCTCTAGCCCCCGAAATTTCAGTTTTCATGTCTCCAATTTTTTCTAATAAATAATTATACGATTATTGCAGCTTTCCATCATTTTCTCTAATGCTTCTTCAATGTGGTTAATGCACATCTTCCCATACACACAATAATATTACGAGTGGATTTACTAAAATCAATGTTTCATAAATATTATCAAATGTTGATTCAGGGCTTAAATTAATTTGTAATTTTATAATAGTAAAATATTATTTTAATAGTGTATATCTTTATAATTTTTAAAAATTAAATTAATTTTTATCATTTTAAGAGGGTTGAAGTATAATTTTACCTTTATTATTTAAAGTTTTAAAAGTTTTAAAGAACATTTCTAACTACACAGCTGTATTGGTTGTATTAAAAATATTATAGAATAATTCGAATACTTCCTTAAATCTAATATCAATTAATACTCCTGGTCTAAGTTTAATTTCTGTTGTTATATTAATACATTTATATTTTAGTGTATCATTTGAATTGATTTTTACATGGAAAGGTGTGAAACCATATAAAAGGGTTACCTAAAAATATCATAAAACTTTTATACTATATCTTAAATTGTAAAATAGTTTTTAATAACAAATTAAAAAATTTGATTAAGCTCTTTTAAAATTTAAAATTATTAAAATATAAAAGTTATAAAATTTTAAAATTATAAATTTTTATTAAAAAATAACAATATTAACCTATTAAAATTTAATGGTTATAAAATTTTAAACAATATTATCTCGATTTGTTATTTTTAATAAACATTATATAACTTTAACATTTTTATAGTTTTATGATTTATTTTAATAATTAAAATGGAATTGAAGAGAGTTTTATGGTATTTTTGAGCAAAAAGTTAAAAGTGATAGAAGTAATTTGATATTATATTGATAGGCAGACATGATTATCGGTCACGAAATGCAGCTGTGGTGGGGTGGGGTAGTAAGAAAGACAACAATTTTTCACATAATTTAATGTTTCTTCAAACTCATATAGCTGTATGTGGGGGCTACCAACTTTTTTCAAACACTCACCCACCAATCTGTTTGACTTGTTTTTATGTTTTGTCCTTTCTTACATCACCCTGTCCCTAAATATCGCAATTCCCAATAAATAAAACCTATGCATCTCACCGCATCTTATATTATGCTATACTAAAAAATCTTATCACAAATTATAGATTTAAAATAAATATAATAAATAATGAAATATATGATTTAAAATTAATTAATTATAATTACACATAATATTAAAATAAAAATAAATTAAATCGTAGGTAAAATAAAATTTAAACACATAAATATATCGATCGACAATACTAAATACATTACAATTATTTATCATGGCGTTGTCTTCAATTGTGATGTAATGTTGAGTTGACTTGTGACATCAACTCAATTAATGTTATTAATTTACACAACTAATGGAGATAATAAATCATTTATATTAAAATAAAATGTATAAAGTTTTAATTGAGTAGTAAATTTAATGTTTTACTAATGAAATTTGCTTGGATTTAAATGTCATCATTTTCATATATATAACTTATTTTAATTACAAAAGGACATTTTCATAATTTTCTAATTGAGTTGATACCAGATTAACTCATAACACTAACTTAATCAAAGATTTTATTAATAGTATAGATATAAAATATTATAATTTGTACCTTCTTCAAATATATAATTTCTACTATAATAAAAATTAATCTAGTTATATTTTTAAATTTTTTATATAATCTATATTTAATTACTTAATTATTTATATTATTCTTATAAATTCAAAATAATTAAAAAGCATCCAACTATTTACTTGATTAAAAATTATTAGTCATGATACATATAATAAAATTATATTATATTATTAAAATTCAACCATCCATTCAATAAAATATCAATCATAAATATATACCAAAAATATCAATCTTTTGATATAATAACAAATTTAATCCTTAATATTTACCCTTTTATCAAAGTAATCTTAATATCTTTTTTATCAAATTAACCCTTCAAACTTCAAAATTTAATCAAATAACTTTTTTTCTAATATGGCAATCATGCCTGTTCAACTTTATTTATTGATTTATTTTAATAAAATTATGAACTTATTTGAAAATTTTAATGCATTTATTTGAAATTTTATTAATTAAATGTGGATTACTATCTTGATACAACGTAATTAATGTTATTGCTAAAATCCAATCGATTTGTTCATAAAAGAAAAATATTTTAACTAAAATTTGGAGTTTAAGGATTAAAACGATAAAAAGATTACAATTAAAGTTATAGTGTGAATAAAGTTAATTTTAATGGTTGAGTACAATGGTAATGTATATTTTCCTCCAAAGTAGAGGACCCAAGTTCAAACTTTGGAGACTATATTGTTAGAGAAGAAATCATAAATTTTGAATATGAATCGTAAAACGAATATGAAGAATAATTTTACTAAAGCAGAGGTGAAGGCGCAAGAGAGATTTTTGTGGGTAATGATGTGAAATATGCATGTATGAAAGAAAGTAAAATCTTGTTTGTGGCGTAATAAGATTTGAATTTGGAATAAAAGGCATTTAAAAATGAAATGGTGATAATGTGCTTTTCTTTTTCCATTAGCTGCAGTTCAAATGATGTTGTAAGCGAAGCAACGTGTTGATAGCCTTTGGCTTGGGAAATGTAATCACTAGATTTCGACTTTAACATCATTCTTCTTAAAAATATGTATAACAATAGCGGATGAATTTTATATGTATAACTTCATCACCAATGTTTGTACTAGCAGTACAAAATGCCAAGAACATGGCCCATCGGGAGAGAGGGACGGGGTGAAGCAGCTTTTTTTTAATATTACATATTAATATAAAATTTAAATTTATTATTATATTTTTTAAAAATATTTATATATTTTTATATATTTCTTTGAATAAAGGTTATTTTTTTAAGATTATGACTAAATCGATATAATATAAAAGTTGAGAGTTAAATTTATTATTATATCGATTTTTTAACTGCCACATTAGTTTGTCATTTGTAATTTTATTGGGAGTGGCCAAAATGACTGCACTATATAACATGGGTGCTTAAAATTATAAATTTTTTATTTTGAGTGTCTTAAATGAAAATTTTTATAGTTAGGTGGCTATCCGTATAGTTTACCCTAAAAATAAATTAATGTATTTTCCTTTAAACATATATAATTGAATTAAAATGATAATTTCATGTATATATTTAGATCACAATCAAAATTTCATGAATATAATCATATCAAATTAAAATTTACATATAATTTTATGATTTATTCTTATATATCCATCATTCCTAAGTCTGCTTCCTATTTTTTTCTTATTCTAATTATTTCATTTTTTATAAATTATGTAAACAATTAGTTATTCATTCATTTCATTTACAGATTTAGGGTGCAAAGGATTAGTATAAATTTTTTAGAAAAGGAGTTTTTTTTAAAAAAAGTGGGTAATTTTAATATTTAAATTATATATAGTTCAATTATTTTGTATTTTTAATGAGTGAATAATATTTGACCCAATTAAAATTATTGATAAATTATTAATCTAAAAGCAAAACTTGTGCAAATTCAAATTGATAGACGTTAGATGCAAGGTTTAATTTTTATGTTTATAATCTATTTTCCTTTCTCCAACGTGTACAGATAATTATTGGTATGGATTACATTAGAAACATATAATTTATTTAGTTGATTAAACTACATATGGTGAAAAAGATTCTTGTAAATCTTTGAGTGATTCTAATTCTGGATTTCATCGCTGCACAATTTCCAATCTATCCTTACAATTGGATGGGTAGTGGAGTGGACTGCATTTAGTTTATTTTTTATTTTATAATATTTAATTTTATTGTCACCATTATTTTTATATTAACCGTCCATCAAAACCCACCCTTAGGATAGATTAAAAGAATAATGTGAAAAATATAATGCGTAATGATTTATTTTACCCTTCAATTTTATAAAAATAAAAATTATTTTAGCATTCTATTTAATTTTTCACCTTTTAACCTTTAAATTTATGTTATTTTTCAAATCACTTCAAAATGAATGATAAAATGAAATGTAGCGTACGTGATGCCACATCATCAGCAATTAATTGGTTTTTATTTTAAAATTCAAAAATTATAAAAATTATTTTAAAAGTCAAAAGTATAAAAGCATAAAATTGTAAATTTTTTTTAATTTTAAATTTTAAAAAATTAATTAATTGTTAACATGGTGGCATACACATGACAATTCTTGTATATTCCACGTTAGTAAAATTAACAAAAGTTCACTTTTCTATTAATTTTAGGGTGATTTGATAAATAATGTAAGTTTAAGAGCTGAAAAGAAAAATTAAAAGGAGAACTAAAATGACTTTTTTAAAGTTAGAGTATCAAATAAATTATTATGTCTAAAAATAAATAAAGTTGATAGTTTATGAAAATGTACGGTTTATTAAATAGAAATTAGAAAGTAAATAAAAATGGACAAAAGTAACAAGAAGAAAAGGGGAATTCTTCTTTTAATTCCTTTCCTTTTTCTCTTTAGACATAAAATAGAAAATTAGAAATTGTATTTTACTAAGACTCTTTCAAAGAGGGCAACCACACGACACACCATTGAAGAAGGCCGACCAGCTTTTCTTTTTCCCTGTTTTTGCCTTCGTTTCCATTTCAATGAATTCTTGTGTGCTGATTTCTGAAATTTGGGTAAAAGTAACATTATTATTATTATTAAGAGTATAATTGTATTTTATTCATTTTATTTAAAAATAGTTAAATTAGTTTCTTTTTATTAGATTTTTTACTTTTTTATACTGTTAAAAGTTAGCATGGTGGACGGAACAACTATACAATGACATTTGACATGTCACGTATACCTCATGATGACATGTAAGGATTGATTTTTAACAATAGAAATGAATGAATTTTATACAGAAAGACCAGTTTACTCTTTAATCTAATGTACATGAATTAAATTGTTTACTTTTTTAATAAAGGGGTAAAATGTAATCGATTCTTAGTATATGAATATTCATGATACTTTTACCTTAAAATTTATTATTTCATTGTAATTTTAAATATTCATACAAATTTGTGAACTAGTAACGCTTCATCACACACTTAGTTCTTTATAATTTATAATTTATAATTAGTAGTCATAAAATTGTACTTTAAATCTCAAAAAATAATAAAAATTTAATTTAACCCTTTAAACATTATAAAGATATAAACTATTAAATTGATGAATTTATATTTTTACTACCGTAAAAATATACAATTCAATTTCGGCCTCTCAAAAAAATTTCAAACTTTCCCAGTGGAAAAGACCAAGACATGGTATCATTATCATCCTGAATCTCCATTGCGCTCTGCAGCTGGTCTTCCCTCATTTCACTTCATAATGTGATTGGTATGTGATTGTAGAAAAAGAAAAATATTAGAAACGGAAATTGATGGCCTAGCAGCAGTCTCATTTTTACTTGTAGCTTTTAGCCTCTGTGTTTGAAAATAAAATTAATTTAGTCAAACCTAATTTTGATTAAAAAAATCATAGGAATACAGGTAATAATGAAGATGACAAGGTGCGTGAGCGCAATTAACTCTGTACTCCTTAGCAGATCAACTAACAATCCAAAACATTCTAAACCGAGTACTAGCTGGAACATTTGGAGTGAATTTATGGTCCTAATGGTAGCCATACAACATCCTTCTTCTACATATATATATATTCTGTCACCCTATGTATCTGGAAAACGTGTGTTAGTTGCGCTTCTTTATTTGGACCACATCTGTTCTTCTGATATTTTTCTTTTCTGCTCCATACATCTCTCTCTCTTTCTAACTTCCTATTTAACCCATTTCTTATTTGTTTTTCTTTCACTGTTGGGCAGCACATTTCATTCTACATATCTCCAGGCCTCATAAGATTAGGGCTGGTATTTTTCCAGAAAATATTCCAAGGTGAAGCAGTTTGGAGGTTTGCATTCATTAATCTCTGTTTCCGTTATATCCAAGTATGGTTTTATGATGTTATACTGTAATATAGCTGACCCTTTTTCAAAATTGAAACCATTAATTAGGTGCAATGGATCATGGTGAGAATCCGGTTTCAACAGAGTTGCAGGAATATGCTGAACCAGTTCCACAGCTCCTCAAACTTATATCATCCAACGAAGTGGCTGGCTTTGATAGCATCATGGTGAGTTACATCTTTTGGTATATGCCATCTCTTACTTTGGTCTCTTTTGATGATTCAATGTTTGAAATTCATTGCTACGTTTGGGTAGCAGGAAGGTGAAACGCCTGTTTTCCCAAATCCAACCAATAGTTCTCAACCCAATGGTCATCAGAGGAAGATTTCTATTTCAATCAGCATGCCTTCATCTCCTACAGGAGCTACCTCAGCAGGCACCAAGAATGTTTTATTTGTTCAGGACAATGCCAAAGGTTTCAAGAATGGAGTTCCGGAATCTTGTGTGGGTAGTAAGGCAAAGCCTAAAGGAGTCAAGTTTCTGTCTCAGCCAATGCCCAAAGGATCAGTGTTTGGGGAGGGAGCTAATATGAATCAAAATCCAAACGTCAAAAAGTTCAAGGACAAGAGGTTCGATTCATTCAAAACATGGTCTGGGAAACTTGAAAGGCAGCTAACCAATTTACGAGGAAGGCAGCAGGAAAGTGAATCAGAAGACGACTCTGTGAGACCTTCAGAGAATGAAGCCTTACCTGTGGACCGATACTTTGATGCACTTGAAGGACCAGAGTTGGAGACCCTAAGGGTATGTAATGTGCCCATCTTCCCCCAATCCTTTACTCCAAATTAAGAGATTTTAACAAACGACCTGTTTCCACTCTTGACAGGCTTCGGAGGAGATTGTGCTTCCAGATGACAAGACTTGGCCTTTCCTTCTTAGGTATCCAATCTCTTCATTTGGTATCTGTCTGGGAGTTAGTAGCCAAGCTATTATGTGGAAAACCCTGGCCACTGCTACCTCTACAAACTTTCTTCACATCAGCCTCACTGTAAATCTCATCCTATGGTGGATATCTGTCGCTCTGGTAGCCATTGTTGCTTCCATCTACCTTACCAAAGTGATACTCTACTTCGAAGCTGTTCGTAGAGAGTATTACCATCCCATCCGAGTCAACTTCTTTTTTGCTCCTTGGATATCTCTTCTCTTCTTGGCTATTGGGGTGCCACCTTCAGTTGCTTCATCCCTGCCTGTAGCTTTATGGTATGTTCTTATGACGCCATTCCTCTGTCTGGAGCTTAAAATCTATGGGCAGTGGATGTCAGGTGGTCAACGAAGACTTTCCAAGGTGGCTAATCCTTCCAACCATCTCTCAGTTGTTGGGAACTTTGTGGGAGCACTATTGGGTGCATCCATGGGGCTTAAAGAAGGCCCTATATTCTTCTTTGCAGTTGGATTGGCTCATTACACAGTCCTTTTTGTAACCCTTTACCAGAGACTTCCAACAAATGAAACACTCCCCAAAGAGCTCCATCCTGTATTCTTTCTGTTTGTTGCAGCACCAAGTGTTGCTTCAATGGCATGGGCCAACATCCAAGGCTCCTTCGATTACGGATCACGGATTGCCTACTTCATTGCCTTGTTCCTCTATTTCTCACTAGTAAGTTAGCCACTTTGTTGATCTAACTTCACTTATAAGTTGCACACATAGTAAAGCTAAAGTGTTGCACATTTGTACCATGTTTTGCAGGCAGTTCGGATTAACTTTTTCCGAGGATTCAAGTAAGTGCAGCACTACCCCTAACTTATATATATATATAGTTAAGTTGTTTTAGGCAGTCCTGATTCTAATTTCTCTTCTATTTACAGATTCTCATTGGCTTGGTGGGCGTACACGTTCCCGATGACCGGTGCTGCGATTGCAACCATGAGATATTCAAGTGCGGTCACAAATGTAGTAACTCAAACTCTTTCTGTCATTCTATCTGTTGTTGCTACACTCACAGTAACAGCTCTGCTTGTGACCACTATACTGCATGCCTTTGTCCAACGAGACCTCTTCCCCAATGACATTGCCATTGCTATTAGCGACAGAAAACCAAAATCTCATAGGAGGTGGTTCAATCTTATTAGACATGGAAGCTCAGAGCATAATGCAGACATTGACACTTTCTTGAAATTTGCAAATGGCGACACCAAAGACATAGAAGCTGGGCTGAAAATTTCCAGTGCAGAAGCTAAATGAGTTTAGAAACTTCATGCATGTGCCACTGTGATCAGCCTTAGGTTCAACTTTCATCAGGTTCTTGCCTCTTAAGCAGTCAGACATGCGAGGAACGTCCAATTTGGAGTTTTGAAGGTTTCCAGTGACCATGTGTGTAGAGAGAAAGGAAGGTTTGTGGGAGTTTCAGCAGAGAGGGTGAAGGAAAGTGTTGAATGTTTGATTAGTTGTAAATTGCAGAGTGTACGTGACAGATGTTGATGTAATAAGTTGTTGCGTTGAATAAAACTAAAGTTGTGTTTAAAAAATGGGAGAGTTTTCAATTTTAATTGGGAGTTGTAATTCAATCAAATTAGAGGAGCCATATTCCTATTTCCCACTAAGACACTAAAGAGGGCATGGAAAGTAAGAGCCTTAAAATTTATCTCACAGAGAATATTACCTTTTTCTTATTTATTTATTTTCATTATTTTTATGCAATATTTTTTTGCCACAAAATTGTAATACATTAGTTAATTTTAAATATATTTTAAATGCCACTTAAATTTAAATTAATATTCTAATTTAATAATATGAAATATTTAAATTTTATTTTCAATTTAATCATATTATTATTTTATTTTTATTTAAAATAAATAAATAAATAATATTAAAATAAATAGATTAAATTACTTGTTTGCTACTAATAAACTAACTTTTAAGTACTAAATATCACTAAAAAAATAAAAATAATCAAATTTATATTTTTTGATGGGAAATTTCGAAATTTACCATCACATTTCTAATATCTACAATTAAAATATATAAGTAATTAAAATAAAATATTGGTTGAGTGATAAATTTAAAGTTTTTCTAATGTAATTGGCATGAATTTAAATCCCACCATATGCATATTTTATTGCTTTTTAATTAAAAGGACAAAAGCACCTTCAAATAATATAATTTATTTTAAATATGAAAGATCATTTTGTAATTTTCAAGCGAGTTGGTGTCGATTGACTTGTGACACAAACTCAATCGGGATTTTATTAATATTATAGATATATACATTTCATTGTTACTATTTCTATAATAAATAAAAAGTATAATAATAAATTTAGCCTTCAATGTTTACATTTTTTTGTCAATTTAATCATTATTCCTTTTTAAAGCTAAATTTAGCTCTTAACCTTTCAAAAAGAGTCAAATCATTTTTAATAGAAATCTTGACTAAAACATTAATTTTTAACGTTGTTGGTGTAACAACTCGCATGACAATTTATGTGCTTATCCTACTAACATAACACCATTTGTCTTATATGTCACGTAAACAAATAATTCAAAAATTATAAAAATTAAAATTAAAATTAAAATTAAAATTTAAAAATATAAAAGTTCATAAAAATTTAAAAAGTTAGCATAAAATACAAGTAGATCGTCATGCAAGTTCTTTGTATTTAAAATTTTAATATTTTAGTTAACATTCTCGTTGAAGGAAAAATAATTTTGACTCTTTTAGAAATATTAATAATTAAATTCGATTTTTTAATAGGTTAAAGGTTAAATTTAACTAAAAAAAAGTTTATGTTCAAAACGTTAAAAGAGATAAATTTGACATTATAACTAAAATAAATTCAAAATTCAAAAAGAATGCTTGTCAAAGTCAAATCATAAATGATATATGCGGAAAACCACGAGAGGCGAATTGAAATTGGAAATCCAATGGAGGGTTCAACTTCAATCCCAACCCGGAACAAGACCAATGTTATGCTGACACTTGAACAAAAAACTGACGAATGATACCAGGGGTTGAATCTCCGACACGACGTCGTATAACAACAATAATAAGTTGTCTTCTTTGTTTTAATAATAATAATAATAATAATAATAATAATAATTTGCCTAATTTCCATCCGTTTTTTGAAAAGAATAAAGTTTAATGGGTAATTGTATATATAAAATTTTAATTTAATTTAATTCATAATTATTTATATAATATTATTTTATGATTATATATTACATAGATAAATAATTAAATTTATCACATATAAAAATAGGTTAATATATTCATTTTTAAAATTTATATAACTAAATCAATATTAAAATTTAAATATATATTTAAATCACAAATATATATATAACTGAATTAAATTAAAATTTATATGTATAATTTCACATTAAATTCTTACTCAGAGAAAAAAAAAAACAGTTTGAATAAAATAGGTGCATAGTGTTTGTCGATACAAACTAGGCACGCTTCATTCTGCAGCCTCCTCTTTTAAAAGTCATTGTTTTAGCGGCGATTTCTCCAACCTTCAATTTTATCAGCGAAACTCCCTCGCCTTCCTCTCCCCTCGAACCCTTTCTATCTCTCATTTTAGCAATGGCTCAAGTGGTGGCCACTAGATCCATTCGTGCTAACTTCTTCAGCAAGGCCTCCGGATCCCTTCAGGACCCAGTGGAGAAGCTTAAGCCTGCGTCCTTCGCTTCCAAAGTACTCTTACCTGACCACAGGAAGAGCAACGCCGTCGTGCTTACGAGGAACTCTAGGATTACTGCCAAGAGAGCCTCACGTGCCGAGCCTGAACTTATTCCCGTTTCACCTGAGGATGTACTTAAGGTTTGGCCCACTTCCGACCTCTCTGATCTTCCGCTTTGATTATGAATTTGGTTGCTGCCATCTCATGCTAAAAGAAAAAAGATCAAAAAACGCACTGGATCTTTGATAACTTTTTTGATTTATCTAGAGGCTAAGAAAGCAATAGGCGTGATATTATATAAGTGGAGTGATAATATTATCATGGAGCATGCTGATTGTTTTTTTTTTTTTATAAGAATGGAGCGT
Source organism: Gossypium raimondii (assembly GCF_025698545.1). Classification (NCBI taxonomy): domain Eukaryota; kingdom Viridiplantae; phylum Streptophyta; class Magnoliopsida; order Malvales; family Malvaceae; genus Gossypium; species Gossypium raimondii. Next base: position 28,334,735 of record NC_068572.1, on the reverse strand, counting down.
GTCAAGTTGAATAAGGTCATGTTTGTATTTTCGAAAATGCATTGTCCTATTAGTGAAACTTGCACAATCCATAAATGGAAATGGTGATTTTTTTTCTCTAAAATGAGGAAACTTCCTGGTCACTTTGGACTATAAATGAGAAATATTTAGGACTGGAGTCAAGATTTCCGCTGAGATCTTTTTACAAGCCAGTCTTTGGTGCACTGTCGGTTGATTTTGTGCTAAAGAAATTATCCAGAGAATAATGAGTAACATGGGGCATAACTTTCACCTGTTTGCCATTGCCGGTGAAAGAAAAGGAACCTTGAAGTGTATAACAACTTAAGTGTTTGGTTAAAATGATGAAGTTCGAATTACACAGTGTATTTCACTTGAAATTTCTGCTTATTTACACTGGTATAGGATGGTGGCATTGCCGTTGAATGACATAGTCACTATGCTTTGAATTGCCATTATATCTATGCTCAAATAACTTATCATGGACAGTTGAAGAGAGAAAATCACCGGAAATCATTGCTTGTAACTTTTCTTACTTTTTTTCTTCAGAGGGAGGAGCAATATGAGCAGTTAAGGGGGATTCAGCAAGTAGGTGATGGATCAGTGGGTATGTGGTCCAAGCCTACTGTTAGACGTAAAACAAAGATTGTTTGCACTATTGGTCCTTCAACAAACACAAGGGAAATGGTATGGAAATTGGCTGAGGCTGGAATGAATGTTGCTCGCTTGAATATGTCTCATGGAGACCATGCATCTCATCAGAAAGTTATTGATTTAGTCAAGGAATATAATGCACAATCCAAAGACAACACTATCGCAATCATGCTTGACACCAAGGCAAGTTCCCTCAACTTCATTTACCTTTTTACAGTGTAAAAGCAGTTATGCCAGGTTGCTTGAGCCAACAGTTTGGTGTTGTCAGACTTAGACATCGGTGTTACCTTTCTTTGTCAAAATTATTGTCAGAATTTTGTCATCTTAGACAATGTTCTTAACAAAAACCTATGCCAATTGTTTCTTGGATTTTGGATACAGGTTCTGTTATGGTCATCATGACACTCTATTTTGGAGTAAGACTGCCAAGTATGTACAAGTGACAGTATGTTAGTATATGGTTTGGGCACTTATTAGTCTGCAATACAAATATATGTCTGCATGTGTGTGTGTGCATATGGTTTTTGTCTTTATTCGTTTGTTTTACTTGTGAGGTTATGAGCCATTAAAATTGTTGGACGTAGTGTTGTAGGAAACAATTATACAACTTATATTATGTGATTTTCGTCTGATAGTTCTATTAGTTCAGTTTCTGTAAACCTTCATTTATTATGTTCTTATGTTATTTTGGCTCTGTTTGTTAGGGTCCTGAAGTTAGGAGCGGTGACTTGCCTCAACCAATCACATTAACAACTGGGCAGGAATTTACTTTTACAATTAAGAGAGGAGTTGGGACACCTGATTGTGTTAGTGTCAACTATGATGATTTTGTTAACGATGTAGAAGTGGGTGACATGCTTCTTGTTGATGGTATGCTATCTTGAAACTTCAACAGATTGTGAAAGTATTCAGGTTTCGTTAACTTTTTGATGTTTTATATGCTTGTTAATAACAATACCTTCCCTCTCCCCTGCCCCTTTTTTTTCCCTGACACCAGCGGCAAGCATGCATGTGCAAACTCATCTTTGCCTTTAGTCTGAAAAGATGATATGCTTTTAGTATTATGATTCAATTATCAAGAGTCTTAAGACTGCAAATATGTAGCATTAGCTGAAGAAAGAATTTAATGATCTAGAAATGAATTAAAAGGGTCTTACTTCTTCTGCCATGTTCTTAATTAGCTAGTTGGAGTGTGCTGATGCTGTTGTTGGGTCGGGAGTGTCTTCTGCCATTTCTAAGTGACAAATGAAATCTTTAGCATTCTAGAGAAATTATGTTGATTCTGTTGACTTAGAGTTTGATAAAACATTGAAATTTTCAACATTTAATTTTCTAAATGTGTTTGGTAACCCTATAAAATTTTTGCTTGATACAAAAATTTTCTACATTAAAGTGTTGATTTAGTAAGTAGATAACTACTTATTACTTAATGCTGAAAATGTTAAGTTGATTTTATTTTAAAAACGTATATATGAAATAAAAATCTTTTTATTTTATTAAAAATGAAATATTCAATTTAATATATTTAACTTTTATCCAAAACTATTCAAAATAATATAAAACATTAAATTAATAAAATTAAATTTATGAAATAAATATTTTTGGAAATAAAGATATACCATTATCTAACAATTTGTACTTAATTTTACTAATACACCAAACAGATTTCCTATAAAAATTCAAAATTTATAAAATTCAGTACTTAATTTTTTTATCGAATAACACCTTGAGCTGGTCCAGAGTAAAAGTATCTATAACCATCTTTGCATTTCCAGACTAATGTGTATCCTTTCATTATCAAGCAAGAGTTTTGTCTGCTAAGTAGTCTGAACTAGATTATGAAAACAAAACACTAGAAAAATCTCAGCACACTTCTTTTGTTGATTATATGCTCCTCTGACTTTTGATTCACAATGTAGGTGGTATGATGTCATTGGTAGTGAAGTCGAAGACAGAAGATTCAGTGAAGTGTGAAGTAATTGATGGTGGTGAGCTTAAATCTAGGCGGCATTTAAATGTCCGAGGAAAAAGTGCTACACTGCCTTCTATTACAGGTTGGTCCTTGAATTTTCATTGTTGAATTTTCAATTACTTTGTAGCTTTTCCACTTCCTCTCCTCTTTCTCCTTTTTTTCCCACTCCCCTCAATACATGGTTGAGAAATCTTGAGGAGCAACAGATTATTTATTTCTGATGGTTTACTGCAGAAAAGGACTGGGATGACATAAAATTTGGAGTAGACAATAAAGTCGACTTTTATGCTGTTTCTTTTGTTAAAGATGCAGAAGTGGTTCATGAGTTGAAGAATTATCTGCAGAGTAACTTTTTTTAGCTTATAGTTCTTTTTAATAAAATAATAACTGTGGACTTGTCCCATGCCTTAAATTCTAATATTGTTGTCTTTCTCCTTTGCTTTTGGCAGGTTACGATGCAGATATTCATGTTATTGTTAAAATTGAAAGTGCAGATTCTATTCCAAATTTGCATTCAATTATAACAGCATCTGATGGGGTGATCACATTAACTATTTCACGCATTCAGCTTTGTCTTTGCTTCTGAAAAAATATTGTAAAAAATTTGGGAAAATTGGTGCTAAAATATTATGAGACTTTTCATTCAACCATTGAGTACCATCTAGGAAAGTTAGCTGTTACTTCTATTTACTATTCTCTCTGCTGTAACAGGGAGGGTGATGGAAGTGTGAATTATAATGTGATATGAAAGTAACTAGTTATTGCCAGTTCAGCCATATATGTCATATGTAAAAAGTAATCCTTGTTCTTCTATTTTAGGCAATGGTTGCAAGAGGAGATCTTGGTGCAGAGCTGCCAATTGAGGAGGTTCCTCTTTTGCAGGTTGGTTTAGTTCTTAATTGAATGGTAAAAAGATAAACCGTCAAAACTACTTGTAAAGAACTGAAATTTTATTTATTTAGCCACTCAGAACTTCGTTTAAAATGTAGGAAGAGATCATTAGAACATGTCGAAGCTTGGGGAAAGCTGTTATTGTGGCAACCAATATGCTGGAAAGCATGATTGTTCACCCAACACCAACCAGAGCAGAGGTATCTGACATTGCCATTGCTGTTCGTGAGGGTGCTGATGCTGTCATGCTTTCTGGAGAAACGGCTCACGGAAAGTAAGTTATTGAGTTTTTAAATGGGATTTGAGAATTTTATTTTTACTTATTCCTCTTCATACCTTTTTCTTTTCTGGAAAGTGAACCCTTGTTAATTTTTCTATCAAAAGTAGGTAAGAATTTCATTTTTATGCTAATAATAATGATCTTTATTGGGGTAATTGTTTATGTACAGATTTCCCTAGAGGTAATCTGGAAGGTTTTGTGAATATTCTTGGATCCTAGTTGGTGAATTTAAAAGAATATGGGCATGACTTGTACTTAAAATGAACTTACCAAATATTTTTGGGACAAAATTAGAATGTCATATCTGCTGCTTTGCTTTATCATCTTTTTCTCTTGAGTGCGTAACTATTTGCATATTGTGCAAATTACTCTACCTAAGTACAGTTTAGTAAATAGAATTCACTTTCTTGCAGGTTTCCGTTGAAAGCTGTTAAAGTGATGCATACAGTTGCTCTACGGACTGAAGCAACCATATCTGGCTGTGAAATGCCACCTAATCTTGGTCAAGCTTTTAAGGTCATTTGACATGTTACATGCATTTTCCAGTCTCCATAAGTTTTATGCCTTTTTTTTTTTTGTTTCTTGGTCAACATTCTTAATGCTGCATTTTTCTTTGTTAACTATCAATACTTACTGCAGTTACTTCTCTGTAGAACCATATGAGTGAGATGTTTGCATATCATGCTACTATGATGTCAAATACTCTTGGAATCTCAACTGTTGTCTTCACTAGAACTGGTTTCATGGCTATATTACTTAGCCATTATCGTCCTTCTGGCACTATTTTTGCCTTCACAAATGAGTGAGTTTGACCTGTCCCCGAATCTCAAATTTGTTACAGTATAATTTCTGTTTTTAATCTAAGTTATAGCCTCCTCCCTTTTGTTTCTCTCTTTTTCTTCTTTTTGTTCAAAGAGGTCTGATAACTTCTTTCAACTTATAAGTGCAACATTTAGCCGGTAGGAGTATGATCTTGAGAGTTTGACTGACAATAACTTTTATTGGTCATGCAGGAAAAGGATTCAACAGAGATTAGCTTTGTATCAAGGAGTATGTCCCATATATATGGAGTTCTCGGATGATGCTGAAGAAACCTTTAAAACTGCTTTAGCTTTGTTGCAGGTAAGGTCTTACCAGAGAGAATTTATTATGAAGGTTCCTTTTAATTGGCTGGTAATTATAGATTTAGTTGTGCATGCATTAGATCAAAATTATTCTTTGGACCAGGGTTAGAGGGTTTGTTTATAGGTATCCAGCTGAATTAATCAAAATTCAAAACCTTTATATGTATTATTTTGATACTAGGGTGCCTTGATGCTTGCTCAAAACTCTAACCCTGGTTGGATTAATTTTTGAGCAGGGGTAAATATTCACCTTCAATAGAGGTTTATGCTCATTTGTTGTAATTGGTTTTTTTCTTGCTTTTCAGTTTCCACACTAGCGATTTTCCATGATAACCAAATTTGAAATGCTTAAAGGGTGTTCCTAATAGTTGATGACCTTTTTACTTTTAAGAGGCATGACTATGGACTGTATGTATAATTATCGTCTGTCAGTTCAAAATTCAGTAAAATTTGGAGTTTGGTTCATATGATTATACTGTACACTGGTCGTGTTTGCTGCTATTTTTATTCTATTTCTTGCAAAAAGACCAAGTTTTGATATCGCTTGCTAGAACTAGTGTGTGTGCTTAATTCACAATGAAGAACTAGTTTTGGTGTACAGAGGCAAGGAATGGTGAAGGAAGGAGAAGAGGTGGCTCTTGTTCAGAGCGGGAGACAGCCGATCTGGCGATTCCAGTCCACACACAATATTCAGGTACGCAAAGTGTAGCGGCTGAAGAAAGACAAAGAGGAGCCCATTTGACCCAGTTTTATACTTCTTCCCGAGAGTTTCTGAGAAGAGTATTGAGGTTAGGTTTGGGATACTCCCTCACGTCATGTTAGTCATAGGATCTATGGCTGTATGTCTCCTATTAGTTTGGTTTGCTTGAGATATATTGGTATATGCAACTATTAGTTATTGTTTTCTTTTCTTTTTAAAAGTTTCCCCCCAAACAAGATATTTTAGAGGATCCTAATTTTGTATCCAAAGATTGGCGGAGCATGAAATATGATATATTGAGCTTGTGTTACTTGTAAAAAGAATGTAATTGTCTATGTCAGTTGGAGTGAGCAGATTGGTTTTAAGTCGATTTTGTATTAGGTGAAATCGAGTTACTCTAATTTGAGTCAATTCGAACTCATATAGTTAAATTAGATTCAAATATGGGTGGATTAGATCGGATTTTTGGGTTTGGAATCACTTTTCGCTTGATAAAACTGGAAGCTGTATAACATGATAGGCTTAGCCTCATTTCGATCCGTTTTGGGCGGTTAGCCTGCAAGTTGTAGATTATAACGTTTTAGGAGGCCAACGCGAACCTGGTCGTGGGAATTGTTTTATGGCATAATGATTAGTTATTTTAATTATTCATTCATTTATTTTTTTGTCCTTTTTCAACATAACTCGTGGCATCAAGTCATCCAAAATGGAAAAAAATTATGTTTGTTAATTTTATTTCTTTAACCTACGTGGATTGGATTATGCTAGTAATTAATTAATTTTTAAAATTTAAAAATTATAAATTATTAAAATATAAAAAATATATTTTAATTTTAAAAATATATTTTAATTTTGCATACATGTTAGCAAAATTAACAAAGAGGTGAGAAAACAATGACCTTTTTTTTTTGTAAAGTTGAAGGTAAAAAATAGCATTATCATTGGATTAGAGTGGTTAAGGGAGTGTTTGATCGAATCGAATGAAAAAATTTTAACACGAATATTTTATAACATTATCAATAATATAAATAGTACAAAATTATCACTATTTAGGTTTAAGATTTTTTTGGATGATTTTTAATTTTTGATTTGAGGTAAAAGGTGAGAAGTAAAAGTAAAACACTCCGACATGGATGCATTTTTAAGGGAAAACACAGAAAAGCACGCTGACAGGAACGCAGAAAAGTGCGTTGACGGGGATGCGTTTTTGCTCGTGCTCCAAACTAAATTCTCAAAAGAGGTCATTTTTTAAAAATATTAAGGATTTGTTTTGCAAGTTTTATTTTCACATTAATTGGTGACACCAAAAAATAAAAAAAAAATGGTGTTGCCACTTTAGGTCTTTATAAAGACTTATTCTCATAAATTTTTAAAAAATTGGTCTATTTTTGTAATATTTTTTAAAAAATTACATCTTTTGAAAATATAGTTTGGAGTACAGGCAAAAGTGTGTCCCCGTTAGCGCACTTTTCTGCGTTTTCCCTTGAAAACGCGTCCACGTCGGAGCGTTTTACTATTTTCAAACCATTCCAATAAATAATTTTTTAGTGGTCCATTTCTGTAAATAATTTAAGAAATGAACATTTTTTTGTACAATACCTGTAAAAGTTTAGGTGAAAAATAAAAAGTTTTGGGGTTGAAAGAGTAAAGTTTTGGGAAAAGTAATTTTGGGGAAATATTCAAAAAAAATTGGGGGTGGGGGAGGTGGAAATGGGTTTGGGGTAGAAGGGGGTGGGATGGGAGGATAGTAAAAGTTTTGAGGGGAAAGTGAGGGAGTAAAAGTTTTGGGGAAAAGTAAAGAGGTTTGGGAGTTTGGGGTAAAAATATAAAATATTATAGTTTAATATTCGGTTTATTCGAATTTGAAAACCAAACTGGAGTCGAACTCGAAATTCGAAAAAAAATTCGAGTTGACTCAAATAATTAGATTAATTCGTATAATAGGATTTGTTTAACTTGAAATTAAATTTTTTTTAAATTTTTTTGAGTTAAATCGAGTTTTGCTCACCCTTAATGATTACTATGCAAATAACATACAATTGTATTATGAAACATATAATCTAAAATTAATACTAATATTATATATTAGTATGTATCAATTTAAAATAAAATAAAATAGTTTAAATTGTGAATTAAAAAAATAAGTAAATATATTAAATGATAAACATTATTAAATGCACTTTAATTATATTTTTAATTTGTATTTGTATTTTTATAAAATATTAAAATGTTATGATGTTAGGAAGTTTAAAATATAAAATATATATGTTTAAAATTTTTAAACAAATATATTGAAGAGAGTAAAGAAAATGTCATGTAGATTGTAATAATTTTACACTGTTCGAAAAACTGTATACCTTAATTATATTTTCATTAAAATTTATGCGATTCAAAGGAAGTTATCAAATGAAGCAATGATTTACATAATGATGTTTTAGGTTTAAAATTCACATTAGCTGGTTTTTTACTGATTTTATATAAAGATGTGAAAAGATAAAATATTCTACTTTGTTAAAAATATGATTTTAATTATTTTTCAACAAAGTCTTCACTCGTTACATCAATTTAATCAAGTGTTTTAAGTATAGTATAAATGTTTAACACTTCTATCTCAATGGAATATAATTTTAATATATAATATGGATATATACATTTTAAAGGTTGGTATTTCGTAAATTGAAAGTGTACAAAAAATAGAAATACATCCAATAAAAAAAACTCTGGGAAATGAGGCAAAAGCAGGGGTTAATTCCAAAAGCCGTGGATATTTTGAATTTGATGGAAGAAATCGTAGCGGCAAAAAATTGAATAAGACTGTCTGCAGCCGTGGGAATAGTTTTAAATCTGTTGGGAATGTTCAGGTTCAACTGTCAGATTCTATGAATTCTTTGGTTGGCTTAATTAATGATCACATTGACAATGAAAATATTAAAGGTTCAGAGGTCTCAAAAGGAGTGCAGAAAATTGAGCATTTGGGCTCAAATTAGTAAGTTGGTCTCTTTTTAATTTTTATATTTTTTTTATGAATTTGACGGTTTTTTCATGGAATTGTCAGGGATGTGTCAGTCTAAAATTTCTTCGCGATTTTTGTGAATACAGCAGAAAGCATAAACCTTATATTGTTAGTTTGCTGGAAATGAGAGTAAGTGGTCTTAAAGCTGACAAGATTATTTCTAGCTTAGGTTTTTAGTTTTCTCAAGTGGAGGCTATTGAATTTTCTGAAGGCATCTGGGTAGGTTGGAAGGAGCCACTTTCCATTAAGGTTCTATGCAATAATCCTCAATTTATTTGTATTTGAGTTCTTAGTACTGGTTTTTTTATACCTATTCATATTGTATTTGTGTATGGGAGTCCCGATAGACAGAATAGTAGGAAACTTTGGGAGGACCTTCTAGCTGTTATCTCGACGGATAATACTCCTTGGATGACTATTGGTGATTTTAATGCTTTGCTTTATTCTAGTGAGAAAAAAAAAGAGGCACGCTTAGTTGGGAAAGGTTGCCCTCTTTTTAATGATTTTCTTGAAGTGTCTAATTTGCAGGTGTAATAGCCCAAATTTGCCCGGGCTCAGACGAAAAACCAAACATAAATAAATGATAATTGTCCAGTCCAATTACAACCAATTTAAACCCATTTACAATATGACCCAACGGCCCAAATAAACAGAAAACCTTAGTGGCCCAAAAACCTAAAACATTTTCAGAAAACGCTAGTTCCTCCTAAGCCATGTGCGTCGCACCTCTCCCTCGGTCGCACCGCCCACGCCTCCTCCCGAGGCCTGACCCCTCCTAGCTACCTTGCACTGAAATGGCAAGACCCGTTCCGTTGACTTCACCTTGCCTGCAAAAAGAGACAGAAACAGAAGCAAGAAAAAGGTGAAAAAATAGCAGCAGAAAAATAGTGGCAGAAATAAAGCCAAAACAGTAGAAAAAATAGATAAAAATGTATTATAAATCGGCTATAAATAGCCTAGAAAAACAGATTGTAAAGGACCAATTTTTCTGAACGCAAAAAAAAGAAGAAGATTGAAAACAGAGAAATACACAAAAAAAGGCAGAGAAGAAAAAATACAAAGGTTTTTTTTTTCTTACTTTTTCGAATCCTTTTGTTTTTCTTTTCATATATATATAATAGAAAATAAAAAGAAAAGGAGGGCTTACCTTTGTTCTTGATTGCCGAGAAAAAAAGAAATTTTTTATTTTCCTACCGCCGTAGACGACGGCGCTGTCGTCGGCGACAGGCGGCCGTCATGGAGGTCGATGGCCAGATTCTGGGAAATTCCCAGAGAGAAAATTCAGAGAATTTTAGGCCTTTTCTTTTGAGAAAGAAGAAAAAAAATGAAGTTTTTAGAAAAAAAATTGGGAAAAAAAATGAAGTTTTTAGAAAAAAATTTGGTTTAAATAAGGAAGCAAAACGACGCCGTTTTGGGTTAGGAACCCAGGCGCCAAAACAACACCGTTTATGGCCTATCTGCGTGCGTCCCGACCCGCTCTAGGGGGGATCCGTGTGTTTTCACCTTCTGGGTTATTTACACCCCTGGTCATTCTGCTTTTTTATTGTTTGCAATCAAGTTTTTTTTAATTTTTTAATTATGTTTTATGATTTATTTCGATTTTCAATTCAGTCCATATCTGAACGACGCCGTTTTGGAAGAGAAGGGAGAATTTCCCATTTAGTCTCTCCCTGTTATTCACGTGTTCAGATTAGTCCTTTCCTTTTTACTTCTTTCTTATTTGCCCCCAAATTTTGTTTTAAAGTTCAATTTAATCCTTTCTGTTATTTTTGCTATATTATTATTAAATTAATTAATTAATTAATTATTATCATTAGTATTATTATTTTTCCTTTTATTTATTTACTTATTATTACTATATTATTATATTAATTAGTTTTGCATTATTATATTTCCTTATTTATTTATTTATTTATCTAAATATTTTAAATATATTTATTTTATTATGTCATTTTATTTATTTATATTCTTTCATATAATCTTTAAACTTTAGATTTCTATTATTTTTATTATTATTATTATCATCATCATCATTATTATTAATATTAATATTATTGTTAAATTGTTTTATACAATATTTATTTATTTATTTATCTAATATTAAGTCTTTAACTTTAAATTTTAGTTTGTTATCCTTATTATTTGTTTTGTTATTTTTAGCTTGTTTATTTTATTTTATTCTTTATATTGTCATTTGAACAAACCTTAGAAAGAAGATTGTTATTTTATTTTTAACTAGGTTACAGACTTTATAGGGAGAACTAAGTACAAATAAGGAAACAATCCCTAAAAATCAGTACTAAAAATCAGTAACTTCCTAAGAATTAGAGATTAATATTAGATCCTACTATACAAGGTAACTTCTAGGACTAAGGCAAGTATGCTGTCCTTAATCTTAGGGATTCTAACACTCCCCCTTAAGTTGGTGTGTAGATATTTATCAAACCCAGCTTGCCGATGAGTTCCTCGAACATGTTCCTGTTCAAGCAATTAGTTAGCATGTCTGCAACTTGTTGCCTGGTAGGTAGGTAGGTGATGCACACTTCTCCTGAGTCAATTTTTTCTTTGATGAAGTGGCGATCTATTTCTACATGTTTGGTGCGATCGTGGTAAGCAGGGTTATGAGCTATGCTGACAGTTGCTTGGTTGTCACAATACATCTTTATAGGTTTAGTGTAGAGCAATTTTAGTTCTACCATTAGTCGTTGTATCCAGATTCCTTCGCATATGCCATGGGATAGTGCTCGATACTCTGCCTTTACACTGCTGCGTGCTACAACAGGCTACTTTTTGCTTCTCCATGTCACAAGATTGCCCCACACATAGCTACAATAACCACTTGTAGAACGTTTATCACTAATAGACCATCCCTAGTCTGCATCAGTGTAAATTTCCACACTTCTGCTGGCAGTTTTTTTGAAGTGTAGGCCTTTACTAGGGGTCCCCTTTAGATATCTTAAAATTCTGTAAACAGTTTCCAAGTGCTTCTCTCTTGGGGCATGCATGTATTGGCTGATAACACTCACACCAAATGATATGTCTGGACGGATGTGAGATAGGTAGATGAGTCTTCCTACCAGTCGTTGATATCTCCCATTGTCGACTTATTCTCTATCTTTATCAGTTCCCAATTTGAGATTAAATTCCATGGGAGTTTCGGCTGGTTTACACCCCAACATCCCAACTTCAGATAATAGATCAAGAATATACTTTCTTTAGGAGATGCAAATCCTTGTTTTAGACCTTGCTACTTCTATTCCAAGGAAGTACTTAAGGTTCCCTAAGTTCTTAAGTTTGAATTCAGCACTAAGAAATTCTTTTTGACTTTCAATTTCACTTGAATCATCCCCAGTTAATATTATACCATCTACATAAACAATGAGAATGCAACATTTCCCACCTTTTGAATGCTTGTAAAACATGGTATGATCTGCCTGTCCCTGGGTGTAGCTCCTACTGATCATAGCCTTGGCAAATCGGCTAAACCACGCCATTGGAGACTGCTTCAGTCCATATAAAGACTTCTTGAACTTACATACTTGGCCCTTGCTTTCTTCAAACCCGGGTAGGAAATCCATGTACACTTCCTCGTTTAACTCTCTATTGAGGAATGCATTTTTTACATCCAATTGAGTCAAAGGCCAGTCCATGTTGACAGCTAGGGATAGAAGAACTCGAATGGTGTTTAGCTTGGAAACTAGTGCAAACGTCTCGTCGTAGTCTAGGCCATATGTTTGGGTGAAACCCTTAGCGACGAGTCGAGCTTTGTGTCGATCAATGCTGCCATCATGTTTAAATTTTGTGGTGAAGATCCATTTGCATCCTACAGTCTTCTTTCCACTAGATAGATCCGAGACTTCCTAAGTTTCATTTTCCTTGAGAGCCTTCATTTCTTCCATCACAGCTTTCCTCCACTCAGCAGATTCAAGAGCTTCTTTTATATTTTTTGGTGTTTCTACAGAATCAACATTAGACACAAAAAGCTCTATAAGACTTAGATAAGTTTCCATAGGATACAAACCTGGAAATAGGGTGTTGAGTGCAGCTTCTTGTACCTTTTCTAACAGCAATTGAAAGATAGATGGATGGCGATAGAGGTGAGACTTCTATTTCGGAATAGTCCTCGGTTGGGGATGAACTTGGCACTGCTGTCTCAGTTTCAAGAGGATGCTTTCATCGAGAATAAACCCGTAATTTTGGAGCCTGTTCTTGCTGCACCCGCAGTTCTGGATCAGGTGGCTGCTACTCATTGATCGTGCCTATTTCTTGCTGCACAGGGGAACCACTATCTAAATTTGGAACTACAATAACATCCTAATTTATAGGCTTGGTAATGGAGGTAGGATCAGAAGGTATAATGAGGAGGGTATTAAGAGTCTCATCTTCATTGAGAGTCTCCCCTTGAAGATGAGCTGTTGTAAAGTATTGTTCATTCTCAAAAAAGGTAACATCCCGAGAGATAAACATTCATTCTCAAAAAAGGTAACATCCCGAGAGATAAACATTCAGCGTAAGGTAGGTGAATAACATTTATAGCCTTTTTGTGTTGGAGAATGGCCAATGAAAGCATAAGTGTGGGCTCGAGGATAAAGTTTGGATTGATTTGGTTGGTGATTGTGGACAAAAGCTTTGCACCCAAAGATTTTGGTTCGAAGATTGGGAACATGAAATAAGGGAAAAGCCTTTTGAAGAATATTTATAGGTGTTTGGAAATTTAGAACCTTTGATGGTAGTCGATTTATGAGATAACAGGCTGTTAGGACAACTTCTCCTCACATATATTTTGGAACCCCCATGGTGAACATTAGTGCTCGAGCCAAAGTAAGGAGATGACGATTTTTTCTCTCGAAAATCCTGTTTTGTTGAGGGGTGTTAGGACAAGAACTTTGGTGTATGATGCCTTGTTCAGCAAGATAAGGACTAAGGACAGAATTAAAATATTCTCTCCCATTGTCAATACGGAGAGTATGTATGGTAGAGTTGATTTGGGTTCGAATCATTGAATGAAAGTTTTGGAAAACTTTAGGTGTTTCTGATTTTTCTTTGAGAAGGTACACCCAATAAATCCTAGTGTGGTCATCAATGAAAGTTATGAACCACCTAACCCTAGAAATATTTTTTACTCTGCTGGCTCTCCATAAGTCACTATGAATTAAAGAGAATGGTTGGGACTGGTTATAGGGTTTCAATGGGTATGGTACACGGGTGTGTTTGGATAGTTGGAAGATTTCACATTTCAAGGAATCAATACTTTTATTTCGAAATAATAGTGGAAGGTGTTTCTTCAAATACAAAAAGTTCGGATGTCCTAGTCTACGGTGCCATAACATAATTGTGTCTTCCTTGGAAGTAGATAGAGCCAACCCTTCTTGTCCACTGTTTTTATTCCAAATATAGAGACCACCATCAACTTTAGTAGTGCCAATCATCCTCCCTAATTTCTATTCCTGTACCACACCAGTTGCAGAAAATTCAGTAAGGACACTTTCATCCTTAGTTAGTTTATTGATTGAAAGTAAATTACATGATAGGTTTGGAACATGTAACACTTTATCAAGAAAAAAAAATTCTTTGTTAATTGTATATTTCCAATACCAGCCACAGGTGAGTAAGAGCCATCAGTAATGCGAATTCGAGATTGATTATGACAAGGGGTATAAGTGTGAAACAAGGTAGAGTTACCTGTCATGTGATCAGAGGCACCCGAATCGAGTATCTAAGAGGATTGGTTGTTAGATTCGAAAATACTATTAAGGAAAATACCTTGAGTGGCTAGGGATCCATGAGTAGTGGTAGTGCATAGTATCTTATAGAGAGCCTCAAGTTGATTTTTGGTTAGGCGAACATCAAGAGCTTTATCTGTATCAGTGGAGGTGTTAGAGGATACTAGTGCAGCCTTATTGTCCTTCTGATTTTTTTCTAGATAGCCATATAGTTTGAAGCATTTTCCTTTGTATGTCCTACATGGTTGCAGTGGCTGCAGCATGGCCTGGTTGAGCCTGAATCATTCCCAGCACGGGGCTTTTATGGTTGTGGGCCTCTAGAGATAAATGCCGAGTTTTTAGTGGGACGGTCACCAGTAGTTGTCACAGGTTTAGGTTCCTTTAAATCCCCATCGTGAAAAGTCGACGCTTCTCTTCTCTTCTAACTTCTGTAAATGCTTTACCAATGGTTGGCAGGGAGATTTTGCCCAAAATTCGACCACGGACCTCATCAAGTTCTCGGTTCAGTCCTACCAGAAACTCATAGAGACGTTCCTGGTTGAGGCGAGTCATAAACTTGGTGTATTCCTTGCCTTCTCCCCAGTCTGCCTCATAGTACATGTTCAGGTCCGCCACAAAAATTTCAGATCATTGTAGTATTGAGTTACTTCACGTGTACCTTGTCAGATATCTTTCAATTTCAGTTTGATCTCAAATACTTGGGAGGCATTTCCAAGATCCGAGTAGTTTTCTTTGATTGCATCCCACATATCTTTTGCAGGTTTGAAGAAAAGGTAAGTGCGACTAATATGGCCTTCCATTGAATTAATTAACCAAGCCATTACGATCAAGTTGTTGAGTTCCCAAGTGCCATAGTTGGGTCTGTTGTGGCTGGTCGTGGGATGTCTCCATTAATATATTCTAGTTTTCCACGACCATGGATCACCATGATGACCGATTGAGACCATTGTAGGAAATTTTCCATCTAGTCGATGGTTAGTGATTATAAGAGAATAATTAAGGTCCCCTTGAGGAGTTTCTTAATAGCTATTTGGAATCATTTGTGAGGTTTCTATAGTGTCACTCATGGGAAGGAATAAAACAGAATGCAAGAAAGATTAAAGATGAGGGGCGTTTGGAACGAGATTAGAGATGCTAGGAAAAAATCCTAAGGCGCTGATACCATGAACAAACCTTAGAAAAAAGATTGTTATTTTATTTTTAATTAGGTTATAGACTTTATAGGGAGACCTAAGTACAAATAAGGAAACAATCCCTAAAAATCAGTAACTTCCTAAGAATTAGAAATTAATATTAGATGAGATTAATATTAGATCCTACTATACAAGGTAACTCCTAGGACTAAGGCAAGTATTCTGTCCTTAATCTTAGGGATTCTAACATCATTCATATAAACGCATTTATTATTATTTCGTTATGCATATTAACACCGTAATTTATTTTTACACTTTTACTATCAATTCGTGTTATATTAATCTTTATCCGATACATAAATTTTTTTAAAAAATAAAGGTAATATTTCGTATTTGGAAATTCGAGACGTCGTGCCTAACTTACTGAGTTTCGATTTTTCTCGCGTTGAACCTAAATAACATAATATCCTTTTAAAATTAAAATAAATGAGGTTTAAATAAAAAATAAAAGGCAAGCTTATTCTAAAAAATACGAGGTGTCATGTCCTAACTTACGGGATGTGACATTTTGTTACTTCAAGATACGAAGGCATTTTACACATTTTGATTTATTTGAGTAATTTTAATAAAAAATAATACAATATAAAGAGGGATCGTATTTTAAATTTGAGTTTTTAATTTTTGACACGAATACATTAAGTAATCAACTAGGTACCAATTTTGGGCGTATCGAGAGTGCTAATCCTGTACCAATTTTGGGCGTATTGAGGGTGCTAATCCTTCCTCGTGTGTAACTGACTCTCGAACTTATTTTCTGGATTTTTGTAGACTTAAAAACAATGTTTTAATAAATCAAACTATTTATTAAAATGATCAAATTGCAACGTGATTCGATCACACCTAATAAAAAGGATTGGTGGCGACTCCCGTGCCCTTTTTCATTTTCAAAATTAAAGTTGACCTTGTTTTCAAAAAAAATGGTTTCGATAGCAGGATTTAGGCTTTAGAGGGCCCCCATTCACTTGGTATCGGGGTGGGTTATCTGAGAGACTTGATAGAGCTATTAGGAATGACAATTGGGTGAGAACTTTCCCCCATTGTTTAGTCACTCATCTCCCGAGAATAAAGTCGGATCACAGGCCTCTATTTTTATCTCTCAGCCTGAGAGTTACCTTGCCCAAAGGTCGTCCTTTCAGATTTCTTGTTGGATGGGTTGAACACCCTAATTTTTCAGAGTTTGTTAAAGAGAAGTGGTGCATGAAAGGTAACATGGATGACTCCCTGAATAACTTTACTAAGAAAATTAAAATTTGGAGTAAATCTGTCTATGGTATTATTGGGCTCCGTAAGAGGTATTTTAGGTTATCTAATGTCCAAAAGGCTCTAGACATATTTTATTCTGTGAACTTAAGTCTGGTGGAATCTCAATTACGGGAGGAGCTGGAGTGTATCCTTCACCAAGAAGAACTACTTTAGAAACAGAAAGCTAGATGTGATTGGTTGCAGTTTAGAGATCGGAACACTAAATTTTTTCACTTCTGCACGATACGGAGAAGAAATCGTAATAAAATTTCCGCTTTGAAGAATGATAAAGGGAATGGATTTTTGAGGATGAGTTGCTCCAATTTGAGGTGGTTAGGTTTTTCCAGAATTTGTATGGTGAAGTTTCGTCTTGTACGAGAAGTTTACCAACTAGCTCTTTCTTGAAGCTCAACCGCGATGATGAGGTTTTATTGAGGAAAGCTATTTCTAATGAAGAGATTAAGGCGGCTATGTTTGACATGGCTCCTTTAAAAGCACCTGGGAGTGATGGTTTTTACGCTGTTTTCTTTCAAAGTCAATGGGAGTTGATTAGTAAAGCTATTTTTGATTGGGTCAAGAATTTTTTGATGGAAAGACAATTGATAGGGAGCTTAATAATTCATTACTTGTGCTTATCCCTAAGATTCAAACTCCTGAGGACTTTACGCAGTTCCATCCAATAAGTTTGTGTTCTGTCCTCTATAAACTAGTCATGAAGATTATTGCTAACATGTTTAAGGTGGTTTTTCCAAGAATCATAGGTCAACAACAAGCTGATTTCATTGATGAAAGGAATATAACAGACAACATTATTATGGCCCAAGAAGTTATCTATTCAATGAGAAACAAGCATAAAAGTGGATGGCTATTAAGATTGACTTGAAAAAAGCCAATGACTGAGTGAGTTGGGACTTCATTGACGCCTCTATACAAGCGGCAAGCATTCTTGATTTCCTTAGGAACGTCATTATGTCTGCTATCACAAGTTCTACCATGCAGATCCTATGACAAGGGGTTCCTACTCAAAACTTCAGTCTAGCTAGAGGTATAAGACAGGGGTGTCCTCTCTCCCTTTATCTTTTTGGTCTTTGCATGGACTGGTTGGGACAAAGTATCAGTTTTTCTATAAATTCAGGCATTTGGTCTCCCATTCGTTTGTCCAGGTATTGTCCTACTCTTTCTCTTTTTTTATTGACGATCTTGTTATCTTTAGGAAAGCTGATGTTAGACAGGCTAGGCTAATACATCGGGTGAATGCTCAAAAAATGAACATTTTCTTTTCCAAAGGAGTGAGTGATAATCTGGCGAGGCATCTTTTTGATACGCTTGGTTTCCGTAGAGTTCAGAATCTTGGTTTGTATTTGGGTGTTCCTCTCTTTCTTGATATGGTTATTATCAGTTATCTGAAATTTATGGTGGAAAAAGTCAAGTCGGTGCTACATAGATGGATATAAGGCAGTTATCTTTGGCTGGTAGAGTTACGCTAGCTCAATCGATTCCGTTCTCTATTCCTATATATTTTATGCAATATTTAAGGATCCTGTAAGGAATTTGTGATGAGATTGAGAGCATTATCAGACAATTTATATGGGGATCATCTAGAGGGAGTAAAAAATGGCTATTGTTAATTGGAGCTCAGTTTGTCAACCTAAGGCTTGTGGTGGGCTTAGGATTCATCAGCTGAAAGATAAAAATACCTCTTCTCTTTTGAAGTTGGGATTTAATATTCTAACAAATCTAGAAGCTTTATGGGTATAGGTTTTGCGAGCAAAGTATGGTGTTCAGGAAGGTATTCCACTCAGTATATATCACAAAAATGGCCTCTTTCTATGAAGAGCTCTTTCTAAGATATAACCTCTGCTTAGAGAAAATATTTTCTAGTCTGTGGCAGATGGTTACACAGTTAGATGTTGGAAGGATAGTTGGATTCTTGAAATGAGACCCTTGGTAAATTTAATCCCAGCTAATGCTTGCTTTGCTACAGACTGTTGTCTTGAGGAGATGATTACTAAAGATAGATGTTGGAATCTTGATCTCTTTCGTGTATCGTTACCGGAAGATTTAATTGGACGTATCTCTAGCATTTCACCTTCGTATCCTTTAGTAGGCTTGTATAAATCGCTTGGGTAGTAACTTTATTTGGTTGTTTCTATATTAAAAGCGCTTATCATAAGGTTAAGCAAAATTTGTGGAATTCTGTGGAGGAAGCTTGGAAATTACCTTGGAAGGTTGAGGTGCCTCAAAGAGTTCGGTTTTCCTTTGGTTGATTCTCAAACAGAGATTGCTTACTCAAGCAGAGAGGCTAAGGCGTGGTGTGAGTAATGATACAAGATGCTCAATTTGTGGTCATGGATATGAAGATATGATTCACACTATTAGGGCTTGCGACGCAGTGAAAAATGTATGGTTTCGAATCCTTCCCTCTAATAAACTAACTACTTTCTTTTTAGGTAATTTGCAGGAATAACTTAAGTTTAATTTGGAAAATCATATTATTATTGATTGGGGAAAAGTTAATTGGTCGTGCTTCTTTGGATTTCTTGCTTGGCGAATTTGGAAGAACCATAATATAGTCACTTTCCAAGGAGTACCGTGGAGTATAGAAGAGGTTGTTAAAGGCGCTTACAGTTGGGCTCAACAATACAGTTCTACTTACAAGGGAGGGAGGTCTGGTAGTCATGTATTGAGGGAGGACTTAGTGGGAACAAAAACGTGGATTCGTATTAGGGCTGATGGAGTTGTTAAAATTAACACAGGTTTTACCTCGGCAAGTGGAGTTCTGAGAGACTAGAATAGAGCTTGGGTACTTGGTTTTAATCGTAGAATAGGAATTTGTTCTTCTTTTGAAGCTGAATTGTGGGACAATCTTGATGGTGTGACTTTTACGCAAGGAAGATGTCATGACAGAATTCTGATACAGAGTGACAACATGGAAGTTATTGGGAGCATTAATGAGTCCTTTTGAAGGGGACAAATTTTGCTTTAATAAGGCACATTAATCAATTTTTAAGTAAGGAGGCTAAACGGGCCATTGGTTATGTTCCTAGAGAAGATAACATGGAAGCTGATCAAATTACTAAGCTAACTTTTGATAGAGAGGAAGGATTATAGTTATATGTAGCTTCTCCTTTAGTTTCTTTCTAGTTTTTTTTTGTAACACTTCTTTTATTCACCAAAAAAAAGTATACTTTTGTTTTATTTCACAAGCAACATTAAAAAATTGTCATGTGTAATTTTTTTACATATTTATTATTTTTAGTATTTACTATGCCCTTAAAGGACACTTGTTAACCCCCTAACTCTGTTTGTGGAATCTAAAAACTCCATTAGAAGTGTACCAAATATTTTTCCTATAATTTAATGAGTAATTATTTGATACATCGCTTGTGGAGTTTTTTAGACTTCACAGGTAAACTCCACAAGCGATTGAGCACTTGATAAGTGTCACATTTATTTATATATGTAATTTTTTATTTTTTACTATACTCTATTGTCACGAGCCGTAGATCAAAACTCATGACGAATGCGTAAAGAGCATCCTATGGGGGTCAATTGATTAAATGGGGGGCTCATTTGACTTACTTGAACTGACCTGATTCGTGAAATATGTGGAGAAATCCATCTACTTGAAGCCTTGGTGGCCTAGTGAAACACTTGAAAATTAGGATTGCCATGGTAAATATGTAAAAGATGTGATATATTAGAAGATTTGATTTTGTAATCTTAAAGGATTATATAAATCCCATGAGAATCTCAATTGTAGACAAGCTGTAATCTTGACCGTCGATGTAACTAAATATGTACCGTTGGATTTGATGGAGTTCAACTAGAAATAGAGACATTCCCCTTATTTGTATCTTTCATGCTAATTGAATACTACAGAGAGCAGTTATTCAAACATTTGCTGTGCTTTTATTTTCTTTAGGTTTTTTCTATTCTTACGTTGCTCTTTTGTGGCTTGGAGAATTTTTATCTCAAACTTTCATTTTTTGAGAGTTAACTTAGACGGATTTAAATCCAAAAAATTGTTTAAAACTACATGGGTTGTGAGATTAAAATTCTAACCCCGCGACAGTATAAAACTCTTGCCACATACTAAACCCTTTTGTGAAGTGTAAAAAACTTCACAAATAACGTGTGAGACAATTTTCCATACTTTTATTGTCCACCATATTAATATAAGAATGATATATATACTAAATTATATAAAAGGATATTAATATTTAACATATTCCTTTTTTATCTTTAAGATTTTTTAAAAAATCCACTTTAACTCAGATACCCTGCTCTCACTTTAATATATTCCTTAAAGTTAAGTGCTTGTTTCCTTCAATAAATATAAGAGATTTTCCAATTTTTTAAAAAATTAGGAAACATTAAAAACTTATTTACTTGAAAAGTTTAAAATAATTTTAAAAATGAAAAAAATTATTTTCACTAAAAATGTTTTGTAAATTGAAAAATGGTTTTGATTGTAATAAATTGACATCAATTCAAATCCATAGAAATAAAAAATAATTTTAGATGAACTACACCACAAGTTACTCTAAAATAACATCGTTTTTACTTTGGCCACTATTTTTTGTTAATTTAGTCATTCTAATTAAGATAATTGCTCAAATTGGTCATTACTATTAAAAATTTCGTTAATCTATTAACGGATTGTTGACGTGACATATTTTTTTTAGTTTTGACTAAAGCTAGAGACGCTCTACAATTAGTTCACAACTTTTTTTATAGTTTATTTGCAACATAAAGATTTTAATGATGACATCATCAACATTTGAATTCTCTTTGAGAATGAGTCTAATGACGAGAATGACAAACTATGACAATGACGCATCCTTTTTTATGAGCCCGACCACCCTCTTTCGAAAGAAAGGTTGAAACATCAAACCCTTGTTCATAATGCTTCTGAAAGAAGTGATTAGGAGCATCAACGTGATTGCCAGTTTGTGTTTCCAATTTGAACTTTGGACACATTTGATGTGAATCCATTTTTAATGTTGGAAAGAAGCCAAATAAACTGACCAAGACCCTTCTTGGATCCAAAAAGTTGGCAACTGAGAAGTGATTTTGTGAGTTATGTCAAATATTTTGCCACTACCATTAGTTGCTACAACACCATTGGAGATGATGCTTAAAGTAAATATCCCTGCACAATGTTGCAGCAGGAGCTTGCTTTTGTCCATGGTGGAGTTGTAAGTTTCTGACAATTAAAAATCTGTATTTCTTGTCAACATATAAGATATTGAAGTCGATAGGAAAATAAAGTAAGAGATTGATTATAATAAATAATCGTTTCCCTGCACAAGTAAATATTCGAATTATTTTCTTTCACGACCCTTTCTTTATTAGTAAGAAGGTGGTCGGTAGGGATGGCAATGAGGTGATCTAGATTTTTGTTTATTCCGACCTTAATTTAAATCTTGACCAATTTGTCCCCACCCAATTCTTAAGAAAAATAACTACCTTGAACCCGAAAATTTAATAGAAGATCCAACTTCGCCTCGATTCGATCTGGATTTAATTTAAGGTAAACTACATCCACAGTCACTCTAAAATATGGTTTATTCTATTTTGATCTCTTTAATTTTTTTTAATTTAGTCACTCTAATGAAAATAATTGTTCAAATTAATCACTATCATTAAAAATTTTATTAATCCACTAATGGATGACTGATGTGACACATTAGCCGATTAAGTGATTGACATGTATCATTTCTTTTTTACTTTTGACTAAAGTTGGAAATCTCTTTATAAATAATCCAAAACACTTTATTTATTTATTTGCAATATGACGATTTACTTGCAAGAAATCCTTAACAAAAAAAAATTAAAATCATCAAAAAATTCAAAATTTTGTTCCGTCCTCAAAATAAAGTCAAGAGTACCAGAAATCAAATTGAGATATGAAACCGGCAAAAACAAGTGATTGTTTGTCTTATTTCCAGTATTTTAGACTCTGATTTTAAATTCCATTCTACTATTGATTGTAATAGAATCCCTTCCATTATATTTTGGGTCCTCTAGTAAGACTTCCATCGCTAAATCTATTATTAACTCCTATCAAGAACAATGTTTTTATCGATTTGTATCTTTATTTGATGTTATTTGTAGGGTTAAGAGAAGCTAGGTGTAACACCCTATACCCAACTCGATTTACCGGATCCAAATAAAGGATGTCACAATACTTACATATTTAACAAACAATTTTAAAATTGGCGAAGACCCTATTGAATATACCTCTTATTTATTTAGTATTTATTCTAAGTCAAAAGTTTTTGGCTTAAGCATTTAATAATCACAACAGATTCTCAATCCCATTATAAGTCAATACAACGTAAATCTATTAAAAATAGACTCAATCGTGGCATATAGTACTATTTGCTACTTGAAAACGTTTTCCCAAATGTGTCATTTTTTAATGCATAATATCGCTCCTCGAACTGCCACCTAGGCGCATTCCTGGCTTGGTCCCTCCAGACACACTAGTTCAATACCAAGAACTTGCATTACAAATAAACACTCGTAAGTTTGACAGGACTTAGTGAATCCCAACTATCATTTCCTTTAGACGATACTATTGAAATCCTTGAATTAAGAATTATGGACTTCCTTTCTTACTTTTATTGATACTTTTCTGATTCCTGGTGGATAACCATATGTTCATATCCATCCCTGACCACCTCATATCCATTCCGCTCAGTTGGCGGATCATAGGCTTCACTCTTTATTTCGGGCCCTATCTCACAAATCTTTCTTTTTTTTGAATATAAAATATGGATATATTCTTCGGAATGATAAACATACAGATACTATCCTTGGCAGATTCTTATATTGGCTCTGGCGTATTGTGAGGTCGCTAGTCACCGTACCTCTGATTCGATCTAGACAATTGAATTTGATTTGATGAATACCATATGTCTAATCATACAATAGAAATCCAAATGACACAGATACATAGTATGAGAATTTCCAGGATGGGCGGACACATATACCACCCTAAAGTTTCAGATCTTCTAGGGACTCTATCTTGGTAGTTCACTAGAGCAGATTCATTAGTCAGTACACTGTCATGGTCTCATTCAAAAAATGCCTCAAAGACATACCCAGATCTCGCCACGAAGGCGAACTAGCAACTCGCCACTTAGGCATTACAGAATTCGTCATACAGACTTTTCATACAATACACTGCAGAGACTTATCAGATGATTCACCATAGAGGTTTATCAGATAATTTGCCACAAAGGCTTATCAGATGATTCGCCACAAAGGCTTATCAAATGATTCACCATAAAGGCTTATCAGATGATTCAGCACCACAAAGGCTTATCAGATGATTTGCCACAAAGGCTTATCAGATAATTCACCACAAAGACTTCACGTAAACTGCTGTGTTTGACTATATGGATTTGTCTAAACTCAGCATCACTTGAAGTTTGGCCGTCATCACCCCCGGGACACGCAGAAACTCTAGGAAACAATTGCGGCTCATCCACTATTTCCAAAACATGCCATGTCCATGGTCTTTTCAGATAATTGGCACATTGGACTTTTTCTTATGTTTACTATCTCAGTGGAGGTCATCAAAGCACCATAACGAGGTCCATTATCGTATCACATACTTTCTTGACACTCCACCCGAACCCCCTTATCGCCAACCATACTTTATCATGCATCACTCAGATAACTTAATAGACACATTTACATAGATTTCATTCATACTCTTAACAGAATCTTACTTCCCAACACATGATTTCTTATACATGCTTACCACATATCGTTATTTTCGTGTAGCACATCATGCACGTCAGTACATACATGCAAATGCTTCACAAGTAACATACATACATACTTTGACTCCTTAAGAAGATATGCTTATCTATATGTGCAAAAATCATTCAAAGAATCATGATAACATAACACACTGGAGACAGGTTTAAAGACTCACCAAAGACTAACCTTTACCTCAGTCTAGAGCTTCTGTTTCGATCCTTTATCCCAAACCAGTAGTAACAATTGCTTTAAAGGTCATAAAATTTCCATTAGAATCCCATTACAAATAGTTTTTTATCGTTCAACTTCATGTGACCCATAAGCAGAGCCTTCCACTCATACCCTACTATTCTTACACCCATTGATATCCTTACTCTTTAATAATCGTAACATACAGTGCTATGAGACTTACCAAAAGGTTGAACCATCCACTGGATACACTAATCTTAGCTCTAGCTTAACAAAGAAGAATAGAACATTTTGGTCAGAAAGAAGGACCATAACGTAGAGTAGAAAGAAAAGACACTGGAGTGTCTACCTCCTTCACTAGATATAAACTCTCTGTCCCATTGCTGTGGACTTTGACAAGTGATAATCCTTACCTAACCCAATCTCTTAGTTTTTCCACAAAAATCTGGGGAAAGGTAAAGAAAATCCGGTGAATATCTTCACTACTATTTGACCAGTCATGGGTAGGGTCAAATCAATCCAATTGACTCCTAACTAATCTCGTCACGAGAAATAACTTAGACAATGCTCATGCAACCCGAGTATACTATACTTTAATAGTGACTCATGGATGGTGTGGTGTTAAAAACAATTAGGTCTCCTACAACTTCTTCAGACACTTGATAGGCTCTTTGTGCTCAGCCAATACTTTGAGTGTATTCTTTCTTAGGTGTACTCTTTCTTTGCTTTAAGATACCCTATAGTTAAATCCTTAGATATTACTAATAAGCAAATACTTTAACGCTATGCAACAATACTCTAACTCCCCATCAAGCCAACAGGGTGGCAGATTATGCTACCATAGTGCTAAATCAATTTACATATTTACCTTACTCACCTTTTTGGATTCATAGCTTTTGAGGTGTGACACTAGGAAAATGATGGTTAAGAATAATAAGAGGACTGTGCTTTTTGTTGATGAAGCTCATAGGTTTAATATGTCACAATAGGATTCTTTCTTTTCTATGATTGAAGATGGAAGCATTGTGTTTGTGGGGGCGACTACTGAGAACCCTTTATTTCATTTTATCATGCCATTTTTTTTAGGTTTAAGGTTCTTACATTGAATACATTGAAACCCTTGTGAAGAGAGCAAAATTTTATTATATTTTTTGAATTTTTTGTTAGGTATTTCCTGTAAGTAAATCTTTATGTTGCAAATATACTAAAAAATATTTTGGACTAATTATAAGGAGGTCTCTAGCTTTAGTCAAAAGTCAAAAGAAAAGCCATGTGTGAATCACTCAATGGGCTAATGTGCCATGTCAGCAATCCACTAGTAAATTAATGGAATTTTTAACGATAGTGACTAATTCAAACAATCATCTTAATTAAGGTTACTAAATTGAGAAAAAAAATTTAGAGTGACCAAAATATGATAAACTCTATTTTAGAGTGACCATGGGCATAAGTTACCTTTAATTTAATTGTTTTAATTTTTATTTTGAAGCAAATAAGATTAAATTTGTTAAGTTTAATTCAAACAATTATCTTAATTAAGGTGACTAAATTGAGAAAAAAATTGAGTGACCAAAATATGACAAACCCTATTTTAGAGTGACCATGGGTATAGGGTTACCCTTTAATTTAATTGTTTTAATTTTTATTTTGAATCAAATAAGATTAAATTTGTTAATTTTAGACTTAAAACTTAATATATTTATTTATTTTTTATTTATATATTTATTTATTGAAAGCAAAACCTTAATATATGTATATAGTAGTGGATTTACCTTATACCCGACCTGACCCGACTGTTTTTCTAATTTTACTTAGATTGGCTCGCCACGAACCTAATTTTCCAAAAAATAAAAATCCAACCCTAATGTGTTGGAACTCGTCAGATTCGGGTTTCTTTTGCCACCTTTAGTGGCAGTGGTGTTTTGATGGTAAGTGAACTCATCGGAAAGGTTGGAGTCATTGTCATGGTTTTTCATTCCTATTGTTGGATTCCCTTTTTTTAAAAAAAGGATTCAAATGTTGATGATACCACCCTTGAAATCTTTATGTTGCAAATAAACAAAAAAGTGTTTTGGATTACTTACAGAAAGGTCCTTAGCTTTAGTCAAAAGTAAAAAAAGAGGCCATACCAATAATCCCCTAGTGGATTAACAGAATTTTTAATGGTAGTAACCAATTCAAACAATTTACCTTAATTAGAGTGACTAAATTGACCAAAACAAAGTTTTAGAGTGATCAAAATAGGAACAACATTATTTTAGGGTGACTTGCGGTGCAATTTACGTAATATTTTTTAAATATAGGAAAAAGATGACATTTTCCACTATGTAGATGATTAAGAGATAATTATAGTAATAATGACATGGCTAACTTAATTAAACTATGTTAATTAGTGAATAATCATGGTATAAAAGCATAGGATAGTGGAAAAAATGCATCATTTTTCTCCCTTCACCATCCACCATTGTAGAAACAAAGAAAAACTCTCCAAGCTTTTAAAGAATTCAGCCAAGCAAAATTTAAGGCAATTAAGTCCTTTTTTCATGTATTTTTTATAGATATGGTGTCATGGGAGCTTGATTTAGCTAGTCCATGTACCAATTTGATAAATTGTTAAAGTTTTAGGTAGTTCCCATTGTTGATAAAATGATGATTTAGAATTGAAATTGATAGATTTTGAGCTTAGATTATGAAAATGACTAAATTGTAAAGTTAATTTAACTTTTATTAACTTTATTATATTGGGGATCAAATTGAATAAATGTAAAACTGTCATTAAATTAGGTTAGAAATAGAAGGTATAAGGTCCCTAATTAAAATATATGAAATCATATTTTAATTTGAAGCTAGGAATTGAAAGTTATACCTATCCAGAGTTTAGGGACTAAATTAAATAAAATGTAAAATATGTGGGAAATCAAAAATGGATTTATTTAGGATCATGCATCTCATGATATTGTGTAATAATGTTTGGTATTGATTTGGTAAATAAAATCTTTATATAGATCAATACTTGGATCAAATTGGAGTTAATAAAGGAAAAGCAAAAATTGTGAATTAGTCCCTGAAGGATTCACACATTTTGTATTTTGAAAAGGCAAGTGTATATGGAACTTACTACCTTTCTTTGTGTCATATGTGTGTGCTTGTGTTGTTTCATTATAACTATGCTTAGACATGGCTTTGAATATTGATTATATTGGCATACATGGTTAGAAAATGAAATGGACTTAAATTAATATTGTTGATTGATATGAAATGGTACGGGGTATGAATATAAAAGTGTGAATGGTCACAGGGTACGATATGTAAATGTGGAAAATTATAGGGCATAAACATATGAAAATGATTATTATAGGAAATGGTAATGAATATATGTATAGTTGATGCCCATGTGAACTTAGTAAAAGGTTAAGATATGGTTGGAATGCTAATAGGGTCATATGTGGGCTTGACAAGATATGTGATTGTACGAAGATTAATATAGGTTATATTGAGATCCAATATCTGTTGCAAATTATCGAGTATTATATGTCTTTATAGAGACTTTGGTGTGGTGGAGAGATGTACTTGAAAATGTTTATATATTTGATGCCTATAGGCTTTACACTTCACTGCCCTAGTATGATGTAGTTTAAGCTCTTAGAAGCTATCTAGTGTGGTGTAGTTCACCCGTTTATCCGAGTCTGTTTTACTAGGATTCTTTTAGGCGAAACACTATAATTGAAATTTGATACTTGAAAATGTAATGAAATGGTTTCGATAAACTAATTTGATATAACAATGAAATGAATTGTGTGAAATGTGTATACTCTTATAGATTGATAATAGAATATGATATTGAAATGAACTATGTGAAATTGGTATTATCTTATGGATTGATGATAGAATATGATATTTGAGATGAGTTTTTCTTTTAGTGTCTAATGATCATGGATACTTATGGTCACCTTGTTGTTATTTTAAGTGGCATGTCCTAGCCAAAATTATGCCAAATCTTTCGTATCTTGATCGTGCCCCGACATGCATGCACCAGGGCATAGAAATAAGCAAGTAAATATGGAAATATGTGTGGTGTCTACAAGCGAACATGTCAAATAGTAATATAGATTGTACAATGAAATACTAGAAGTACTCAAGGATCGTACCCAAGGAATTGCTAAGTTGATGAAAGTTATTACTAAATTAGTTATCCAAAAATAAGTACTAGTCTATTTGAATCACGAATTAGTAGTGCAAATTCAAGATTAAGATTGCAATAAAACTAATTAAATTAAAAATAAACCTACAGTTAGAACTATTGGATCTTCCTATTCCTTGTTTAAACGATGTGAGCTATTTAGCCTAAAGTTGGTTGAATTACTAATTATCAATTACGCCAATATTTGCTTCAACTGAGTTATTTACCACCTTTAACTAAGAATACCTGACTGCCTCTAGACATACTAATGTCTAGAGTGTAAATATTACAACAAAATAGAGAGTTATGATGCAATATCCACAAGCATACAGGTCGAGTTGTAATATAGATTTTACAATGAAATAGGTGAGTACTACGAGGATCGTACCCAAGGGAGGTGAGTGCTAAATCAATCTTAACCTCAACAATTAAAGATCTAATTAATACTTTAAGTCAGTTATAGTACAAGAGTAAAATAAGAAACTTGTTTAGGGTTTGTAAAATAATAAAATAAAATAACATAAAAAAATAAAGTTACAAGAGATAGAGATAAATAAAGTGAATCAAATCTGAGGATGGGTGATCAGCTCACTTCGACAATCTCAATTAACTGTCATCTTAGGTTCCTCATCAATCAACTAGCCACTACACTTGTAAGATCTTTCAATCTTCCACTAACATAACGAGTCAACAAGAACTACTCATCTTCCGATCTCACAGTCTAGACTAGCTTGGGGTAAAGGTGTTCACGAATGGGATTACCAGTTTTGGGTTAATTCCCACCTTGATGACATCCCAGGGTTGTCAGGCCTAGGGTTTGTTTCTTGTTCTTTCTTTTCCAAACAATTGATCCACTGAGTAACCCTACAAAATAGCTAAGATATCATGTATCCACTCGCTAATCCTCCATAGAAGGATTAGTTCCTTATGGCTTTAATAAACAACATGGAAGAAATAGAAGAAATAATCATGGGGAATAAAACGTAATAGAGAGTTTAAGGAAGCCTAATTGATATTGAATAATACAAATCCACAGAACTTGATCTTGCTTTACAATCAGATCTCTTGAAGAAACAAATCAACTAGATTATGAAAACTTAAGAGAAACAAGAAAAAAATCTAAAACTTAAGAAAAGAATCTGAGCTAATGGAATGGTATCTATAATGTGTGCTAGAGAGGTCTATTTATAGGCTTCAGGTAGCCATCGTCCTTAACCCTAGGTTAGTTGACATTCTTGAGCTTTAAGTTAATTGTGTAGACCAAAATGCCCTGCTTCGTGTTTTATTCTCGTCACAGAGTCAATGTTATGACTCACCAGGACTTGTGTCGTGACATAGCAACCAATATGCTCCTCTATAGCCACCTTCAGGGGTATGTTGTGGCATTGAAAGCATTTTCTCACTTTCTCTATTCCACTCTCTATGTTGCGACGTTGGATCTCCCATGTTGCAACGTAGTTTCCAATATTGGCCAGAAATGCCTTATAATGGTCTCTTGTACACTCACGAAGTACATTAGTTCTCCCTTAGGCCACATTCGACCCTTAAGGTAAATAAAAGACTCAATTTTCACATTTTATTAAATGTTCGTAAAACTAAAGAAACTTAAGTAAAACATAATGAAAATGCTTGTATTCAAGCTCTTTAAATGTGAAAACTAGTTTAATCTACTACACCGAATTATGGCGGATTAATACCTTCTCGATCTCATCCTTGTTAAGAGTTACTACCTAAGATACCCTTTCGATCTAGTCGCTTAGCACAAGCTTACTAACGACTTATACAATAGAATACCCTTTCAGTCTTATCTATCTAATTGTTCTACTAGAGTCGTCAATCCTAGTATATTGAGAACTATAACAAAAATTGAATAAATACCCAATTTCAAATATTGATAATAGCACAAATTTTATTCTCATCTTGATACAAGCATTCAATTAATTCAATTATTGAAATAGATATAAATAAAGAGAATAAATAAGAGAATGCTTATTAATAAATAACGACGAGCGTACATGTCCGAAACATTCTACGTTCGTAACGAATAAACTTTAGAACAGAATCTCCAATTAAGAAAACACCAAAGTAAAAACCTAATTTTCTAAAAGCGAAACTAAAATCTTTGTAAAAGTCCCTTCCAATTAGATTATAATGCTGTTTATATAGGCAAAAACAAAAAGACTAAATTGCCCTTTCGTTTATAATAGCAAAGAGGGTTTTAAGTTGGAAAAAGGACCCATGATTGCCATTAAAATAGCAGCCAACATGCATGAATTGTTGCTTTTGTCTTCAATGACATGACACTCAGATTCCAATGTTGCATCATTCAGTCCCCATGTCGTGACATTCAATTCTAATGTCACGACATCCAATACCAATATTGCAACATTCACGACAGTTTCGTCTTAAAAGTTTGTTCTTGCGCCTATATTCAATGTTGCGACTTCCGTGGCCTAATGTTGTGGAATTGGCAGTAGTTTAATCTAAAAGTTTCATCTTTAGCTCCCGATCCATCCTACATAACCATATAACCTTATTTAGATATCAAACACCATAAAATCTACTAAAAAGTATACTTTGACTACTTAGAATGTAAAAGCATAAATTATTATTAAAACGACTTGATTTTACTATCAAACAAGCTAAAATTATGCGAAAATGGATACAAATAACATGATTTCTCGTGGCAGATTATAGCTAACATGCTTAAGTATTATCTAGGTAAGCATAGTATTTTCCATTTAAAGTTACTAAGTATTCGTATGCTTACTCTAGTTGTTTCAACTACTTGTAGATCTTCATTTACGAAACTTGTCGAGCTGGATCAGTATGAAGCACACATTATCATCAAGATGGTAAAAGTATATTAATTTTGAGTCCAAATATTGTGGTGTGTATATAAGGGCTTCTTGGTATGCAAATAGTTATTTTTGAGTGGATAGTTGTGTGGTAATTGTTGCTATAATTGAACTTGTATGTTAAGCTTGGCATATGACCTATTTGATGTTTTGTTTTGGTCATATTTGATGCTATTAGGTGTGATGATCTTGAACTTGCATATGTTTGATATGTTAAAGGTTGCAAAGTGAAATAGTTAGGTAAGATAAGTTGATAAACGATTTGAAAGTGGTTATGTTTTCTGTCATGAGTTTTTATGCCATTGGAATGTTTGTTTCCAAAGGTTTTATTAACTTGAATTGGTATGAATTGACATGAATTGGTATTGGTAGAATTGGCATGTGCATCGGTGAAATGAAAGGTATTGGTTGGAAGTATGAAATATGTACTAAATATGATATTTTTCAAAATAGGGGTGACGTCGCGACTCTAGGTCCCCAACATCACGACATAGATTTTACAATGAGTGACATCGCGATGTCGAGATTTTGAAAGTCATGGTGTAATGCTTTGATGAACGATGTCACGATGAGAAAACTTTGATGTCTCAATGTCAACTCGAAGGTTTTTGAAAACTTTTCAATTAAGGACTTAATTGACCTCGGGTTAATAAAAGAGCTTTCATAAGCTCATATAAGACCTGAGAATAATTTTACGTCATATCGAAATTATTTTTATACAAGTAAGCATATTGTATTAATTGAAATGTTTTGAAATTTGTTGTAATTGTTCCGACAATGAATGTAGCATCATGTAGCTCGAACCTGACGATTGGATCAGGGAAGGCGTGTTATATTTAATGGTATCAAAGATACGATTCAGTCGTTCTAGGACTAAATCGTAATGTGTGTCAAGTCTAGAAATTCATGCCACAGTAGTCTGTGATAGTGTGATGCATCTTGATCCAAATTGGCTTTGATTTTAAATAAAGGTTATCCATGTTGACTAATTTAAATCAAGTCATGAATAACGAAGTAGAAAGTAATGCTCCCACCTCTGATTAGGGAGCTCAAAGTTTGCCTGTTCCGTAAGGGCTAGGAGGTGAGGCTAAATATGTTTTTATGTACATGATGAACCAACAGTTCAATTAGTTTATGGGAGCCACCCCTTCAGCTCCCTAGCAACAAATGCCTCTAGTGGCACAACCTCGACACCAAGCTCTTATTCTGGTACCTATTGCTCGCCTTCCAATTGAAAAATTACACAAGTTTGGGGCAGAGGAGTTTAAAGGTAAAAAGGACGATGACTGCACGAAAGTTGAGTATTGGTTAAACAATACCCAGAGGGTCATTGATGAGCTGATGTGTACCCCAAAGGATAGTGTGAGATGTGCAGTATCCCTACTTAAGGAGAAAGAGTATTAGTGGTGGACAGCTTTGACATTCGTAACCTCGAGAGATAAGGTAAAGTGGGAGTTCTTCCAAGTTGAATTTAAAAAGAAGGACATCGGCCTACTATTTTTAGTTGAATATTTAGATTGAGTAAATTGGGATTTTATGGAGCTAAAATAGGGAGATATGAAAATAGTTGAATATGAATAAGAATTCATTTGCTTGAGTAAATATGTTCGGGAACTCGTGACCATTGAAGCGAACATGTGTACCTTTTGTGAATTGGGATTGAATGAAGACATTCAAATGTTTGTTAGAATTTTAGATTTAAAAGAGTTTGTCATTTTATTTGAGTGAGTTCAAAAAATGAAATATATGCGAAGTGAGAAAAGGCAAGCTAAGTCTAATACTCGAGGTGTGATACTTCATTAGTGATTCTTTCAGGAACTTGGCTTGTCACATAAGTCTGAATTTCATATTTTCGTATGTGAAAAGTAGAAATATCATCATATACTAGACGCTCGCTGATGAGTACCACATCCTCAAAATTGTAACCTTCCCATAGCATATAAGCTACTAGTACGTTTTTGCCCAGAGCGAGTTTGCCGCCAACCATAGCAACACTGTCCGTTAAAATTTGTCCCTTTCTAATGCATTTACCCTACCGAACCTTGGTAGTTTGATGCATACAAGTATTTTTGTTGGAACGTTGAACCAATAAAATGAGAGAATTTTGAAGCCATTCCTCAACTTCTTTGAGAATCTCGAGAAGAGAAGTGCCAAGGTCGAGTAATTCACGACCTCAAGCTATGTCAGTAGCTAGTGAGGAAAGTGTCCGGAATGTAAGTAGATTAGTTTGTGAGTACTATGGGAAGGTCATACGAGAAAGTGTTGGCTAAAAAATGGAGTCTGTATCATATGCGGCTCTATAGAACATTTTATGAGAGACTGCCCGAGAAAGGCAGATGTTAGCAATGAGCAGGCTGCAAAGCCAGTGCCAGCCCCAAAAAGACGTAGAAAGCCAAGAACCAATAGTAGTGCTGGTGGCAATCAGAAAGGAACAAGGGATACATCTCTAAGATCTAAGGCTCGTGCACCTACCAGAGCTTATGCAATCAGGGCCAGGGAAGAAGTTGCTGCGCCCGATGTTATTGATGGTACATTTTCCTCATTTGATATATCTGTGCATGCATTAGTCGACCTTGGGTCAACTCTTTCATACATATACACGTCATTAGATGCAGCGAGAAATATACCAACATAATTTGACATAGTTTGATATATAGATGACTAACCTGTTAGACTAGAGTCTCTATAACAACCCGAAAGTCAGTGGTAACTGTAAATAATTTTGTTAAATATTTATGGAATTATATTAGAATTGAATTGAATATCGATCGAGTAATTTTTTTGAAATAGTGCTTAATTAGGGTGCAGAGACTAAATCGTAAATGTGTTAAAAGTTCAATTGCTTAAGGAATCTTTAATTAGAACATGACTAAGGGATTAGAGAAGAAATTAAACCAATACCTTAATAATAGTGGATGGTAGTGAATATCAATTGATGATTAATATTATAAGATTTTAACTTAATTAAAGTTTAAATTTAAACTAAAGTTAAAGTTTAAACAAAATGATGATTAATATCGTTTGATGTTGTCATAAGTTTGAATAAATGGTTTCATGATAAAAATTGATGTGAATTGAGATGCTGATTAAGAATGAAATGAATAATCAATACCCTATTAACTGTTCAGGTAAAGTTGGATTTGAATGCCATAGGATATGAAGAGTTTAGGGTTACTTCGACTACGAGTCAATGAGGCACTGGGTTCCAATTTGCTTCGGTTATACCAGTGGGGCACTGGGTGTCAAATTTATTGATAGCGTTGGGCGTAACTATTTGCTTTTGATTTATTAGATAAGGCATTAGGTTCCAAGTTGGTGTGCTGGTTGGATCTATGTATTCGTTCAAGTCCGAGTTGTGTTAATAGAGAAATAAAATATAAAAATGAGATGTTATATTTAAAATGATGATGACAAATAAGGCTCTGAATCCATGATATTGGAAAACTGATATGAGATGAAGTAATTGATGTTGAGAGTGTAAATGGACATGAAATGGAAGAAAAATGTCAAATGGAATGTCTATTTGTGACATGAGTTGAACAATGGTAGATATGCTAATTGCATATATGAAATTGGAAATTGAGATACCGAATGATATGTGAAATGGATTGCTATGTTTTTATATTAACTAGATGTGTTAGTTTGAACAAAGAATATATGTGAATTGGCATTAATGGCATGTTAATTGCATATTACCATTCCCTTTTAACTTATGCATTTAAAATTATTTATGCTCTGTTTAATGTTCAGATTATAAAAATACCATTGTGTTATACTCAACGTAAGGTTTTATTTTTCATGCGCAGGCTAGGTGCTTTTCAATTTGATCATCAACTCAGCATCTAGCGACAATCCCAGACTCAAATGTTGGTGATTGTAACACCCCTAACCCGTATCTGTCGTCCAAATAGGGTTACAAACATTATAAGAGTTTACATTGAAACATTTAATATCACAACATCAATCATAACATAGTCAATCAATAACATAGATATTGTCCCTTATACGAGCCCTCGAGGCCTTAAAAACACATTAGAAACAAGTCGGGACTAAATCAGAAACATATAAAATTTTTAGAAAAAAGATGAAAATTTCAAACTGCAGGGATCACATGGCCATGTGGCCAAGCCATGTGTCTGACACGGCTGAGACAGACGCTCGTGTCGTAGGCCATGTGGACATTCAAAGTAGGGACACACGGCTGTGTCCCAATCCGTGTCCGTGCCCATATAACTCTTTGATTTGGGTCACACGGCCTAGCTTACAAGCCCGTGTGCCAGGCCGTGTGCTAGGACGTGTAACTGCCTGACTTGCAACCCTTAGTAAGCTACAAGGGACACACAGGGCGTGTCACTTGGCCGTGTGGACGAAAAATAGGCCATTTCCAAGCCATTTTTCTCACCCATTCATGCACACACCTACAATCAATTTTCCACATATAAACAAGCCTTCAAGTTGCACTTAAAACATGCATAACCAAGCTAAATCAATATGGAATATATTCATACAACAATATGCCCAAAGGGCACCTCAAACATAAAAACTAGCATGCATAACCAAATGCCTAGTTTATCCAAAACTTACCATTTTGTATACGTATCAAGTCCACACTTATATGTACCAAATTTACCATTTAACAATTAGCATCATAAGCCAGAAATATCAACTACGTTTTTCATACAAAAATGGCCATGTTCAACTTCTATCATCTAAGCATCATAAAGATTATAAAGTCATCCATCATAAGGCCATATACATATATAAACATATCAACCATTTCAATCATTCAAGATATCAAATTTACAAGCCAAAACATAATATCTAAAACATCAACCAAAACACCTATACATGCCATTATAACCAAAACTTAGAAACACCAAAATCTACTGATTTAACCAATGAATAGTGTGATAGATCTCCGACTAGATTCCAAATCGATCGAGTTTTCGATAATCTGAAAAGTAAGAGAAAAAAATCGTATAAGCAATGAATGCTTAGTAAGCTAGGATAAACTTTAAAATACAATAATCTATTTCAATAAGAACTTTATAAGTCGTAAATAACCCAATACCGATGCCTCAAGGTTTATCAACTATATAACTATCAATTCACAAATGAATAGGTTTAATAACATCCCGAATACTTTTCATTTATAACATAATATGACCTCATAAGTTGAATTACATAATCATTAGTCTTTTGAACCACTTCCTTTACTTACTTACCAATCCATTTACTTAACATAAATTTAATTACATTACTAACTCATGAATTAGTGTACTTATTCATGACATAAGTAAATTCACATATAGCACAAGTAATTTTCCTTCCTTACAAGTAAGTCCTTTAACTTGACAATTCTTTTATTTCATCATGTTACATCTTAACTATGCACTTATCGTTTCATTACCTATTCTCACCCATTTCATTTGCATACACATAAGACATAAACATAACATTAACCATAGCCACAAGCTAGTGCATTTGAACATAACCCTTTTAGAGTCAACTATATGATAAACCATTTTATAAGAAATTACATTGATTCTTACCACTTTTTCATGAACATAAACATGTTTCCATTTGGTCATTTACTATTTCAATACATAAATTTAAAACTAACATAATATAATCGAACTGCTAGCTTGGCACAAGCCTAAGCATCATTAACAACACAAGTTAATGATTAAACACGTAACTTAGCAATGTCATCACATGGTAAGATAAAGTACATAAACATAGCATCACTTAAATCATACATTTCATAATCATGAATATTCATACTTGGATCATCAACAATTCATACCTTTTCATAGGTTTTTAACTTAGCTTTCAATACACTTACCGTTCTTTACCTTTTTATGACCGTTTAACTAGTAACTTGACTCGGATACTCGGATAACTACACCTTATCAAGGGCATCATAGATGCACAACAAGGGAACCAAAGTGCAATCAGGAGCACGAATGTGCGATCAGGGGAATCAAAGTGCAAATAGGGGAACCGATGTGCATTCAGGGGTATTGAAGTACAAACAGGGGCACGTAAGTGCAATCAGGGGCACTGAAGTACAAACAGGGGCACGTAAGTGCAATTAGGGGTACCGAAGTACAAACAGGGGCACGTAAGTGCAATCAGGGTATAATTTACGTAATCAGTTAATTACTTAAATATAAAATAATAGTACATATGGAAATGCAATTATACAATTTAATACTATGAACTTACCTGGGTAAATTGTAGAAATGTCAAAGTACAAGAGCCTTTTGGTAATTTCCATTCTCCTAGAGTTTCCACCCGATCTTGATCTAAATTAATAATTTCATTCAATCTATTAATTTAGACAATAAAAAAATGTATTTTATGCAAATTATTTATTTTGATATTTTTACAAAGTTACCCCTAAAGTTTTCCATTTTAATGCCAATTTATAACAGCCAAATATTCATGGCACCTATATCAGCCCATATTTGCAACAATTTCACATCAAATCCTTGAAATTTTATTATTTTAACAAATTAGTCCCTAATCGATAAATTCATCAAAAATCACTTAACAAAATACTTTTAATTATCAATCAACATTCCAATTCATAATTTAACATAAAAAATCACAAGATTCATCAATGGCAACATTCAAAATCTTTAACAGTTTAAAAATCGAAGGTACGGGCTAGCTGGACCTAGTTCCGACAATCTAAAAAACATAAAAATTACAAGAACCCGATCAAAAATGGCTTACCAATTGTTGCTTGAAGTTAGACTTGGGCTAGGCTTCTTCTCCCCCTTTTATTTTTGGCTAAGTGATGAAGAAGATGAATGAATCATCTTTCATTCTTTTTTTTTTATTCTTTACTTATTTAATTAACATATGACATATATTATAATGTATTATAATTTAATAAACATATATTTTTTAACTATAACCCCACTTACGGTTTATCACATTTTAAAAATTGTATCTTTACGATGCAAATCAATATACTTTCATTCATTTAAGCTATTTAATCACTCAAATCAAATAGCGATCAAATTTTACATCTTTTACGATTTACTCCTTTTTAATTAATTAACTACTGAAACATTAAAACTTTTTATCGAAACTTTAATACCACCTTAATGAAAACCCATTTTCTAAAACCACTTGACTTTAGGGTCATATCACTTGAACCCAATTGTTCTTCCATATAGCATAAATGTAACAACCCGTGTTTAGTGAAATTGGAACAGTGGTTTTGGGACCACAAATTTGAGCCCATAAGAAAATTTATTTTAAAATTATTTTATGGTCTATCGTATCATAGTAATATCGTATAAAAATTTTGTTAATAAAATTTTACCAATTACATGTTTAATTAGATGGAAAGGACCAAATTGCATAAAATACGAAGTTGAGTTCTAGTAGCTATAAGTGTCAAATAGCTATGGAATTCAAAATTGGAGGTCCTTATATGGAAAATAGACCATTAAGAGGAGTTAGTAGATAAATATGATGACTCATCCATGGAAAGTTAAATAAAGAAAAGGACTAAATTGGAAATAGAAATCATTAAAGATGATAAAAATATAATATCATCTTATTTCATCATCTTCCCAAAATTAAAAATACATAAACCCTAGCTAGAAAAGCTTAAAGAATACAAAATTATTTGGCTAAATTAGTGAGTATTCTTGTCCTTTTTAATAATTTTATATTTCGAGATTGTAATAGCTTAATCTAGCTATCTCGGGATTAATTTGCAAAGTTACCAAAGTATTAAAGTTTTTCCATGGATGAGTATGTATGAATTATGAAACTCATGGTAGAAAATGAAAGGTTGTTGATAGATAAACAACTTTTGTAAAGGAAATTTTCATGAAATTGTGATTTAGGGACTAAATTGAAAAGGTGTAAAATTCATGGAAAAATTTTGAATTTTATGAAATACATGGGCTGTTAATGTTACATGTAAAAACTAGTTAGGCTTGGAATAAGGATTAAATTGCATGAATTTCATTTTCCGAGCCAAGGGACGAAATCAAAATTAATTAAAAGTATAGGGGCAAAATGGTAATTTTTCCTAAGATGTTAATTGGATTGAATTGAATATGAATTTTATTAAATCGATGTTAAATTCATTCGTATAGATACAAATAAGTCAAATATGAAGTTAGATCGAGGAAAAGAAAAAGCGTCGGATTAGTAGAATTTGCATACACGAACATTTGTCGAGGCAAGTTCGTGTAAATAAATTATGTATATTTATATGTTTGAATTAAATGTTGTATATGTGAATTGTGTAATTGTTGTTTATATGAAATTGATTACATATCCGACAAAGCCCGATAAATGTTAAGTCCCGTTTGAATAAATGAAATTCGATGTATACAGGATTTCCCGTATTGGTTGTGGTCCTGCATAAGTTATGGACACACCATAGCTCAAAAGAGCATCCCTTTGTTAGCCTTCTCGAGTTTCCCATTAATAGCTCTTCGAAGCATCTCGAACGGTTGTGATCCTACATGTGTTGTGTACACACCGCAGTGTTGGAACGCCGGCACCCCCACAGCGTAGCAAAAATTAAAACATCCGGTAATCCAAACCTTGGATCCATGTGTGAGGAACGAATCAGGGTGAAATAATGTTTCAAAATTAACGAATCTTTAAACTGAATAGACAGCAATGCCTCAGCAACGAGTATTCTGTTCTACAATCGAACCAAGCCGTAACCTTTAGTGAATCTGGCCTCTACACAATCCATTCAGTTGACAATGAACGGAAGAAATCCCCAAAACCGTTGTTAAGAAGACTTTGCTTGACAGCTGCTAGACCCTTTAAGTAAAGGAAAAACAAGATTTTATATTTTGAGGGTTTTTTCTTAAAAAAACTCTCTCTATTATTTCCCTTTTATAATTGGTATATCTATATATAATGAATCATAATTCATTAAATAAATTAAATAAATATAACTATATTTTAAACCAAAATTTATAATTACATTAATTATAACAATGATTTCGGTAAACTATATTTATTTGAATTTATATACGAACCAAAATCATATAATATGTTCTCATTATGCGTACAACAACCTTGTACATATAATATGTTCGATATTTGATTACCCAATTAAATTAATTCTACAATTAATTTAATTCATGTGACAACCAAACACAATACCAACTATGTTTTATTCCATTCATTTCAACCATAGGGTGTGACCCTATAGGTTTAGCAGTAATACTAGAACGATTCTAATGTTACAAATAATGAGTGGCATCTAGCAATGCATCATTGCTACCTAAGTTACAAGAAAACATGATTCAACATAACCTTTTTGCGATTAACCATTTATGCATTAATCCTTAAGTCCTTTATCTCTGGGATGGACACAAGTTATGGAATAGTCACACTTGCATAGTCCATCCCATGTTCCTTGATATCTTGAGTAGACTATGGTATACAAATAAGTACAACATCTCATATCAGCTTATTTGAGCATGCCCATGCATTTCTAGTCTCACTCAATCAAGTGGCCTAAGATATTACTCCCATTATGTAGGAGGGACTTATCCTATATCGATCAACCATATCCCTCTACATAGATCGTGGCATATCCAACATCAACCTTTATAGAACAATCAAGATAACATGATTCAACATAACCTTTTTGTGATTAACCATTTATGCATTAATCCTTAAGTCCTTTATCTCTGGGATGGACACAAGTTATGGAATAGTCACACTTGCATAGTCCATCCCATGTTCCTTGATATCTTGAGTAGACTATGATATACAAATAAGTACA
This sequence comes from Gossypium raimondii, assembly GCF_025698545.1. Classification (NCBI taxonomy): domain Eukaryota; kingdom Viridiplantae; phylum Streptophyta; class Magnoliopsida; order Malvales; family Malvaceae; genus Gossypium; species Gossypium raimondii. Next base: position 28,293,153 of record NC_068572.1, on the reverse strand, counting down.
ACATCTCATATCAGCTTATTTGAGCATGGCCATGCATTTCTAGTCTCACTCAATCAAGTGGCCTAAGATATTACTCCCATTATGTAGGAGGGACTTATCCTATATCGATCAACCATATCCCTCTACATAGATCGTGGCATATCCAACATCAGCCTTTATAGAACAATCAATTACGGTGTACGTTTGACTGTATCAAAATATACAACTCACGATGGTTGGGTAATGATGATCTCAAGTCTGAGGATCATATACAAATTAATCACTATGAGTATTGTTGTGACAATTACATAACAATCTAAGAAACATACTCATAACGGGTCAGTCCAATATGTTGTTCTCTAACATACATATTCATGCATTGATTTTGACACTCCATATCAATGACAACTCTTTATCATCAATCAACTACACGTTAATCTTAACGCATTATGGTTTTCCTAGCCAACAATAATACTTGACTAAGGACCCATTTTAAGAATAATCATATTAGTCTTAGGACATTATTATAAAACAGTTTAGTTATACACACAGAAAAGAAACTAAAGTAATAATGATAACGCCTTACATTAATAAACATGATAAATCAAGTATGTTATTACAACCATCTCATGATTGATCTTTGGGCATACTCTAAGAATCTCCCACTAGCACTAAGACCAATCACTCATATATCTAATACCAAGCGACTTAGTGTGACGATCATGCTTCTGCTGTGTCAGAGGCTTGGTCAGGGGATCAACAATGTTATGATCTATAGATACTCTGCATATCTCTACATCCCCTCGATCGATAATCTCTCATATAAAATGGTAGCGCCTAAGTATATGTTTGGATCGCTGGTGAGATCTGGGTTCTTTAGCTTGTGCAATGGCTCCATTGTTATCACATCGGAGTTCTATAGCATCTGATATGCTAGGCACAACCCCTAGTTCAGTAATGAACTTCTTGATCCAAACTGCTTCCTTTGCTGCCTCACTGGCTGCAATATACTCGGCCTCAGTTGTAGAATTGACTACTGTACTTTACTTTGAACTCTTTCAGCTCACAGCACCACCATTAAGGCAAAACACAAAACCTGATTGCATCGTCCTTGTCGGTTTGGAAGTTGGCATCAGTGTAACCTTTTACACTTAACTCTTCCTCACCTCCATATATTAGGAATGTATCCTTAGTCCTTCTTAAGTACTTAAGGATATTCTTGAATGTGGTCTAGTGACCTTCACCAGGATCTATTTGGTATCTACTCGTCATACTTAAGGCATATAAGACATCTGGACGGGTACATAACATGACATACATGATAGATCCAATAGCGGAAGCGTATGGAATTTTACTCATGCGTTCTCTCTCTTGTGGAATTGGAGGACACATTTCCTTCGAGAGTGAAATGCCATGTCTCATAGGTAAGAATCCCCTCCTAGATTCTTCCATACTGAACCTTTTCAGTACTTTATCTATGTAGTACTTTGACTTACACCTAGTAGTCGTCTTGATCTATCTCTATGGATCTTGACTCCTAAGATGTAAGTGGCTTCGCCCAAGTCCTTTATAGAAAAAAAGCTTCCTAACAAAGTCTTAATAGACTGCAAGGTAGGTATGTCATTTCCTATGATAAGTATGTCATCCACATACAGTACCAAGAATGTTATAGTGCTCCCACTAACTTTTTTGTAAACACATGACTCATCTTCATTTTTGATAAAACCAAACTCTTTGACTGCATCGTTAAAACGAAGATTCCAACTTTGAGAAGCTTGCTTTAATCCATAAATGGATCTTTGTAGCTTACATATCTTTCTAGCATCCTTTGGATTGACAAAACGTTTAGGTTGTGTCATGTACACATCCTCTTCAAGTTTTCCGTTAAGGAAAGCTGTTTTGATGTCCATCTGCCAGATTTCATAGTCATGAAATGTAGCTATGGCGAGCAAGATCCTGATGGATTTGAACATAGCTACAGGAGAAATGGTTTCATCATAGTCAACACCATAAACTTGGCGAAAACCTTTAGTGACTAATCGCCCCTTGTATGTTTGTACATTACCATCCATGTCGGTTTTCTTTTTGAAAACCCAGTTGCACCCTATAGGTTTAACCCCTTCAGGTGGGTCAACCAAAGTCCATACTTGGTTTTCATAATGGAATCCATCTCAGATCTCATGGCCTCATGCCATTTCTTAGGGTCTGGGCTCGTCACAACTTCTTGCTAAGTCCTAGGCTCATCTTGATCGATAAGAAGAATGTCACCATGCGTTGTAATGAGAAATCCATATCTCTCAAGTGCTTGGCGTTCTCTTAAATATCTGCGCGGTGGTTGTGTTTCTATAGCAGTTACTTGTTCCTCAATTTCTTGTGGAATATGTTTTATCTCTGGTTCAGTGGTATTTTGTAATTCTTAAATTTCTTCAAGTTCAATATTTCTGCCACTTCCTTTTCTGGAAACAAATTCTCTCTCTAGGAAGATACCAGTCCGAGCAACAAATATTTTGTTCTCAGTGGGATTGAAGAAATAATATCCTTTGGTTTCTTTTGGATACCCCACAAAAATACACCTTTCAGATTTAGGTTCAAGCTTAGTAGACGTCTAATGTTTAACATAGGCTTCGCAAACCCAAATTTTCATAAAAGACATACTGAGACGTTTCCCAGTCCACATCTCATATGGCGTCTCCTGAACCGATTTAGATGGAACACGATTTAGTGTGAAAGCAGCTATCTCAAGTGCATGTCCCCAAAAAGAAGTCAGTAGATCAGCATGACTCATCATGGATCGAACCATGTCTAATAGAGTTCGATTTCTTCTCCCAAAGACTCCATTCCATTGAGGAGTACCAGGAGGAGTAAGTTGTGAGACAATCCCACATTCCTTCAAAAGATCATCAAACTCTAGGCTTAAATACTCTTTACTTCATCAGATCGAAGTGTCTTGATAGTTTTGCCTAGTTGATTTTGTACTTCATTTTTGAATTCCTTGAACTTTTCAAGGGACTCAAACTTATAGCGCATGAGATAGACAAACCCATATCTACTGAAATCATCAGTAAAAGTAATGAAATAGTGAAATCCACCTCTAGCCTGTGTATTTATTGGTCCACATACATCAGAATGTATTAGGCCCAATAAATCACTAGCTCTTTCACTTTTACCAGTAAAAGGAAATTTAGTCATTTTTCCCAATAAACAAGATTCACATACTTCAAATAAATGAATCCAAAAGACCATCTTTATGGAGTTTGGATATGCGTTTCTCACTTATGTGGCCCAAACGACAATGCCATAGATAAGTTTGATTTGAGTAATTTATTTTCGATCTTTTAGTATTTATGTTGTAAATGGGATTCATTTGATCTAAAATATAGAGACCATTAATCAATTGTGCCGAACCATAGAAAACATTATTGAGATAAAAGGAACAACAATTATTCTTAATAATTATCTCAAAACCAATTTTGTCTAAACAAGAAATTGAAATAATGTTTTTAGTCACACTGGGCACAAAATAACAATCCTCTAAACATAAATCAAGTCCACTAGGCAAAGATAAATTATATGTTCCCACAGCTAATGCAGCAACTTTTGCTCTATTTCCAACTCCCAGGTCCACACGTCCTCTAGCCAAAGTCCTACTCCTTTGTAGCCCCTGTACAGAAGTACAAATATGAGAACTACAACCAGTATCTAATACCCAAGAAGTAGTAGTTGATAAATTAATATCAATAATATAAATACCTGAAGCAGACGTTCCGCTTGTTTTGGCCTTCTTGACTTCTTCAAGATAGATAGGGCAGATCCACTTCCAATGTCTAGTCACATCACAATGAAAACAGTTCCCTTCCTTAGACACCCCACCTTTAGGTTTCAATGCAGCCTTTCCTTTTCCAGGCTTGGGCCTACCTTTTCCCTTGGGCTTTGTCTGAACTTTAGCATTTTCCTTGCCCTTGTTATTACGGGCCACCAGTATGGGCTTGGGTCCAACCTTTTTCATGTTGCCTTCAGCAGTTCGTAACATACTGATCAACTGTGGCAGAGTCTTGTCAATTTCATTCATATTGAAATTGAGGAAAAACTGGTTGTAGCTATCCGGCAATGATTGCAGAATAACATCTGTGGCCAACTCTTGACTCAATGGAAACCCAAGCTTAGATAGACTTTCAATATAGCCAATCATCTTAAGGACATGAGGTCCTACTGGGCTTCCTTCAGCCAGCTTACATTGGAATAAGGCCTTAGAGATATTGAACCTCTCTTGCCATGCTTGCCCCTGATAAAGTTCTTTCAGGTGCTCGATCATTTCATAAGCAACCATGTCCTCATGTTGCTTCTGAAGCTCAGGATTCATAGTGGCAAGCATAAGACATCCAACGTCTACCATGTCATCAAGATGCTTCCTGTAAGCATCTTTATCAGTCCTCGAGGCATTAGCGGGTGGTTCAATAGGAAATGGTTGTTCAATGACATATAATTTTCGTTCTTGTTTGAAGGAAATCCTCAAGTTACGAAACCAGTCAAGAAAATTCAAACCATTCAATTTGTCCTTCTCAAGGACCGATCGCAATGAGAGTGTATTAGTGTTTGTAGCCATAATATATCTACAACAATAAAATATGCATGTGTAAATTTACCAAGTTTATATCAATCATTAAAAGAAATTTATTAAATGATGTTCCCACTATTACAAAATTAATAACCCTCATATATTAGCATTGGAAAGACTTTCTCAAAAAGTATTTCAAGTAGGTTAAGGATCCATATTTCACCTCCTCTTAAGTCAGCTTTGGCTTTACTCTCAAGATTATGGTTATTTAGGTAAGCAACACATGCTAATTACATCATATGTAACTCCTAATGTTTGGTAAACAACTCTTGTTCTAATCATCTTATGATTTATCCAAATTACTTGCTTCTAGGTTTCTAATCCTATTAGAGTAACCTAGTTAAGTCATTAACCAAATTTAACTAGCGAATATCACTTGTTTATTCTTAACGTTTAACCAAGATAAATACTAGTACTTCGCTTTAGCAGAACCTACACAGTATTGATCGAGGCCTTAACGAGGGCAAAATTGGAAGGCTCTATTAACTTAATACTTTAATTGAGGGATTTTATTAAGGTTGTTCCATCTCACCAATTATGGTCTACTTTAGTCCATTTAGCCTTTTAATTGATCTCTTCAATTAATGAGGTTCATTATTATCAAATTTTAAATATATTAAAATTTGGCATGCTTTAGACATCCATAACATCTCATACATGAATAAATAAAGCAACAAATAAATACAATAGTTATAGCCCATAAACTAAGGTGGTGCAACCCAAGCCAACGGGAGAACCTAAAGGAAACCTAAAGGTGTAAGCCATTTCACAAGCTATCGGTCCACACTAGTTGGCCCATCTTCCTTCTCGTCTAGCCCATAGTATTTATAAAATTGCAACCTTTTAGCAAATGGGTCATCGGGCTATAACTATGCATTTCAAACACCGTGCATATCAAAAATAGCATACATAATTCAACATTTTTTTAAAGTGAATTATAAAATATCCTTTCAACCTTTTATGGCTCACCAAGTTTTATTTATTATAAAACATACTGTAAGAAGATAGGCTCTGAGGCGGTTGAAGGAAGCGGGTGGTAAGATCAGGGAATTGTCGTGGCGCCCCCACGGTACGAACCGCATACCCCAGTCAAATGAAACCTCATGATTTGATAACTTTTATCAACAGAATCGTGTTTTCAGGATTTTAATCCTTCAGGTTTCATGCCAAAACAACTCTTGTTTCTCTAACCAGTTAACTCTTACTGGAAACTGTACATACCACCGTCACACCGTTATAGATTTGTTAACACTTAACAGTAATAACATAAAATCGAATAGGCCACAACACCATGATTAACATTTAATCAATTATCGAAAGAAACGATTATCAGGTTATGCTTAAACAATTTAAACAGTAAAAAACGTAATAAAATTAAAGCATGCATCTTATACAATTGCATCACCCAAGTACTTAAACCTGAGTCCGTATCACACAAGTGGCTCTGATACCACTATTGGAACGTTGGCACCCCTATGGTGCAGCAAAAATTAATACATCCGGTGTTCCAAACCTTGGATCCATGTGTGAGGAATGAATCGGGGTGAAATAAGGTTTCGAAATTACCAAATCTTTAAACTGAATAGGCAGCAACGCCTCGGCAACGAGTATTCTGTTCTACAATCAAACCAAGCCGCAACCTTTAGTGACTCCGGCCTTTACGCAATCCACCCAGTTGACAATGAATAGAAGAAATCCCCAAAACCGTTTTTAAGAAGAATTTGCTTGACGGCTGCTAGACTTTTTAAGCAAAGGAAAAGCGAGATTTTATATTTTTAGGGTTTTTTTCTTAAAAAACTCTCTATTTTTCCCTCTTATAATTGGTATATCTATATATAATGAATCATAATTCATTAAATAAATTAAATAAATATAACAATGTTTTAAACCAAAAATTATAATTACATTAATTATAATAATGATTTCGGTAAACTATATTTATTTGAATTTATATACGAACCAAAATCATATAATATGTTCTCATTATGTGTACAGCAACCTTGTACATATAATATGCTCGATATTTGAATACCCAATTAAATTAATTCTACAATTAATTTAATTCATGTGACAACCAAACGCAATAGCAATTATGTTTTATTCCGTTCATTTCAACCATAGGGTGTGACCCTGTAGGTTTAGCAGTAATACTAGAACGATTCTAATGTTAGAAACAATGAGTGGCATCTAGCAATGCATCATTGCTACCTAAGTTACTAGAAATCATGATTCGACATAACCTTTTTGCGATTAACCATTTATGCATTAATACTTAAGTCCTTTATCTCTGGGATGGACACAAGTCATGGAATAGTCACACTTGCATAGTCCATCCCATGTTCCTTGATATCTTGAGTAGACTATGATATACAAATAAGTACAACATCTCATATTAGCTTATTTGAGCATGGCCATGCATTTCTAGTCTCACTCAATCAAGTGGCCTAAGATATTACTCCCATTATGTAGGAGGGACTTATCCTATATTGATCAATCATATCCCTATACATAGATCGTGGCATATCCAACATCAGCCTTTATAGAACAACCAGTTACGGTGTACGTTTGACTGTATCAAAATATACAACTGATGATGGTTGGATAATGATGATCTCAAGTCTGAGGATCATATACAAATTAATCATTATGAGTATTGTTGTGACAAGTACATAACAATCCATGAAACATACTTATAACGGGTCAGTCCAATATGTTATTCTTTAACATACATATTCATGCATTGATTTTGACACTCCATATCAATGATAACTCTTTATCATCAATCAACTACACGTTAATCTTAACGCATTATGGTTTTCCTAGCCAACAATAATACTTGACTAAGGACCCATTTTAAGAATAATCATATTATTCTCAGGACATTATTATAAAACAGTTTAGTTATAGACATAGAAAAGAGGCTAAAATAATAATGGTAACGCCTTACATTAATAAACATGATAAATCAAGTATGTTATTACAACCATCTCATGATTGATCTTTGGGCATACTTTAACACGGAGCACTTATGAGCGTCCTGATTAAAGGCGGGTATTCTTGTCCCGTTTTTAATAATTTTTATATTTTTGAGATCGTAATAGCTTAATCTAGCTATCTCGGGGATTAATTTGCAAAGTTATCAAAGTATTAAAGTTTTTCTATGGATGAGTATGTATGAATTATGAAATTCATAGTAGAAAATGAAAGGTTGTTGATAGATAAACAACTTTTGTAAAGGAAATTTTCATGAAATTGTGATTTAGGGACTAAATTAAAAAGATGTAAAATTCATGGAAAAAATTTGAATTTTATGAAATACACGGGCTGTTAATGTTACATGTAAAAATTAGTTAGGCTTGGAATAAGGATTAAATTGCATGAATTTTATTTTCCGAGCCTAGGGACGAAATCAGAATTAATTAAAAGGATAGGGGCAAAATGGTAATTTTGCCTAAGATGTGAATTGGATTGAATTGAATATGAATTGTATTAAATTGATTTTAAATTCATTTGTATAGATCCGAATAACTCAAATATGAATTTAGATCGAGGAAAAGAAAAAAAGTGTTGGATTAGTAGAATTTGCATACACGAACAGTTATCGAGGGAAGTTCGTGTAACTAAACTATGTATATTTATATGTTTGAATTAAATTTTGTATATGTGAATTGTGTAATTTCTATTTATATGAAATTGATTACATATCTGACAAAGGCCAATAAATGTTAAGTTCCATTTGAATAAATGAAATTCCATGGATACAAGATTTCTCGTAGTGGTTGTGGTCCTGTATATGTTGCGGACACACCATAGCTTGAAAGAGCATCCCTTTATTAGCTCTCTTGAGCTTCCCATTATATGGTTCTTGCAAGCTTCCTGTTAATAGCTATTCGGAGCATTCCGATCGGTTGTGATCCTGCATGTGTTGTGGACTCATCGCAGCTCTTGTGAGCGTCCCAATTAAAAGGCTCTTTGTGAGCTTCCTGATTAATGGCTCTCCGGAGCTTCTCGATATAGCCCGCTTGAAATTCTCGATATATGGCTATCCAGAGCTTCTTGATTAATGGCTCTTCAAAGCTACCCGTTATTGGCTCGCATGAGCTTCTTAAATACAGCTCTTATGAGCTTCCCGTTATACAGCCCGAATAAGCTTCCCGTTACATGGCTGAATGAGCTTCCCGTATATGGCTCGAGAGAGAGCTTCCTGTTTAAGTGCTCGTATGAGCATTCCCGAATATGAATTGATGAATTTCAATTTTCTACACTTCAAGTGTACTGCCTGTGAATCCATCGATATTTTAAATAAATTCAACGGGCAAAGTTCTGATATGGAATAATTTGAAATTGAGATGAATTATTATGGAAATGTATATGTCATATGAATATATGATGTAAAAAAATATGTATATGAAATTTATTATATGATGAGCTCATTCTTGTTTCTTGATATTCACATGAAATACATGACTAACATGTTTCTTGAGGTTATATGTGTTTAGGCAAATTACTAAATTTCTTTGGATGAATTTTGCATGCTTACGTTAAATGTAAATGATTGGTAAGTTAATTTCCTATTATACGAACATACCAAGCATAATATGCTTACTCTATTTTACTTTCCTTTACTCTATAGTAATTCGGAGTCTCGTTGGGTTGGAAGCTTGGCGGAGATATCATCACACTATCCATCGGCTCATCTTGGTATATTTAGTAAATTAACTTTTGTTATAATGACTTGTATAGGATAACTTGGCCAATGTAGGCATACACATGTTTTGGTTGTAATTAGCCATTGGAATGGCTTGTAATGGTCATGTTTTGATATATATAGTATTATCATGTTTGAATTAGAAATTTGATCATGCATATATGCATTTTGTATCTAGGTAAGTATAAGTTTTGGAATGACATAATAATAAATTGTGTAGTAAGGTGCCTAAGAGCACATTGGTTGTATGTGTAATATGTCAAATTTAACACATGATTTTGGCTTGTTTTAAGTGCTTTGATATGGTTTGTGAATGTATTTAAGTGATATTGTTGGTGGAAGACAAGTTTGGGTGAGAAATATGGCTAGGAAATGACCTTATTTTGTTCACACGGGGAGAGACATGGGAGTGTGTCTCAGCCGTGTGTGAGACACAGCCTAGCACATGGTTGTGTGTTTTGGTCGTGTGTCCCCTACATCTTTAAAATTTAACACAGAATGCTCAGGATTTTTTACATGGCCTGGCATACGGGTGTGTGGCTTGGCCGTGTGACCCCTGCACCTACTTAATGCAAATTTTCATGTTCACACGGCCTAGCACACGAGCGTGTGACTTAGCCTTGTAACCCAAGTCAAAGAGTTACACGGGTATGGACACGGGCTGGAACACGGCTATGTGCCCTATTTCGGATGCCCACACGGCCTGACCATACGAACGTGTGTCCCTTACACCTTGGAAAAATTTTGGGATTTTGTGAAAAATTCTCTGAGTACCCAGTTTAATCCCGACTTGTTTTTAATGTATGTTTTGGGCCTCAATGGCTCACATAAGGGACTTTATGAATAATATTTAACATGAATGTTAAATAAATGAAATGTCTGTATTTAATTTGTAAATTTTAGTAATGCTCCATAACCCTATTCTGCGACGAAAATGGGTTAGGGGTGTTACAATAAATTACCAATTCAAATTTTATTTTAACACCATAACTAACTCGTGAATATTAAATAATAATATTTACAGACTCGCTCGTCAAATTTGTGGCCCCAAAACCACTAAAAAATGGGTTGTTACAGTGATGATTTATCTTGGTCTTGGTACGTACCAAAGAAGTCTTATGGTTATATGATGTTCATTTTGAATTTTGTTTGCATTTTGAGAATAATATGTGTATATATATGTGTGTGTCTAATGGCAATGATCATGATAGTGATATTTTGTTAAGTAGTTGGTATGTATGTTATTTGCTTATAAGGTATTTAGGTGATATGCCATGGAGTAGATATCGAAGAGTGATATCTATGCTTATGCCATGCTTGAAATTATTTGGTAAATTTAGTGTATAAGTTATAAAGTTGATTTGGAGCCAATTGTGAGATGGTTTGAATGGTTAAATGAATGCATGTTTGGTTTTTTTTTGAGGAGCCATTGAAGGCATATTGGTATCATTGAATGTGGTCATTTGGTTGATTTTAAATTGTTGAGTGATGTGCCAGTTGTGACATATTGGTTAGGCACTTAGGATGATTGTTATAAGTGATATTTTTTGTATTATTTTGATGTTTTTGAATTGGTTGAGATATGGTATAATGGTTGCTTGAGACCTAAGTGAATTAAGGTTAGAAAATTTGTATTAAAAGGTATTTTCAAGTACACACGGCCTGAAACATGGCTGTGTGCCATACACGACATATGGCACAACTGTGTGGTCTGTGTGTGTTGAGTATTTTTGGTGCACATGGCTACAGTCTATTAGATGGCCTGGTGACATGGCCTGTGACATCTTTTGAATATTTACACTTTTGACCCACACGACATCAGTGAGTTACACGGTTTTTTCACATGGTCGTGTGATTCTAACCTTACACGACATTAGATTTTTACACGGCTTGACCACACGACCATGTGATCCACCCTACATGGCTTTAGCCTTCCACACAATCAGGGGACGCGACCGTGTGAACCCTGTTTATAGATTTTTTCTATCTTTTTGTTTATGATTGAAATTGATCTCTGTTTAATACCGAGTTGGTTTTAAGCTTTCGTAAGCTTGATATAAACCCAAAGTTGATTGGATTACATATTATACTTGATCATATGTGATGTGATGATATTTAATTGAGATTTTTTATTAATAAATTGCATGTAATTGATTTGTAATGGTTTGTAACATCTTATTACTCGGGTTGAGTGATTGGATCGAGTAAAGGGTGGTATATTTAGTGGTATCAGAGCAATAGGTTTAGCCTATTCTTGGACTAAATCAAGAGTATAGGAACATGCCAAAGTTGAGTTGAGTTTGATTCGGGATTTGGATGCTGATTATACTGTTTCTATTTTATATTTAAAAGATGTCGAGAGAATCTAGAAATGAGTTTAATCAGGATATTCATAGTAGCGGTCATTCCATTGAGAATGAAATTATGGTCGAATCGATGGCACCGAACGTTGATTCAGCTGGTGCTCAACAACCTAGGGTTGATAGAGACAGAAACGAGGGGCAATGTGATTTGATTATACTTTGAGCTATTGGTGATGCTTTTTAGAGAGTGGCAGGAGTTACTCTTGCGGTAGTACCTCTGTCTATTGTTCAATGGCCCTCGATTAAAGAATTACGGAGGTATGGTGCTACTGAATTTATGGATTTGAAAGGGGTTGATTCCTCGACTACAGAAGTTTGGTTGGAATCGACTAAACAAATACTGCAACAACTTGAATGCATCCTACGAGAAAGTGTAATCTGTGTTGTTTCTCTACTACCAGGAGAAGCATATAATTGGTGGCAGACAGTAACATGCCAGGTACCTACTGAGCAAGTCGATTGGGAGTTCTTTCAAGCTAAGTTTTAGAAAAAGTACGTCAGAGAGTTATACCTAGAGGATCGAAAGCAAGAATTTTTGTTATTGAAGCAAAAAGAAATGTTAGTAGCTGATTATGAGCATGAGTTTCTACGACTCAACAAATACACCTCAGAAGTTATACCGTCTAGTATATTACCAAATTTCAAAATTTGTCAGTCTAGTCGAACGAGTGAAAATGGGGGAGCAAGCTTTAGGCCTCAACAAGAAAATAAAGCCTACACGAGTTGTTGGAAAATGAACATGGATTTCTAGTTCTCATCCGCTACTAAAACAAACTAGGGATTCTTGTGGTAATTGGAGATCGGCTTTTACGCCCGACAGATCTGAAAGAAACTAGGATCATCAATGGGGATCATCAACCATCTGTTTTAGTGGGTAGTGTGCGAGGTCCTGCTCGTGATTTTGATGTACCGAACTGTGAGCACTGCGGGAAAAAAACATCGATGTGAATGTTGAAAGTTGTCGCAAGCTTATTTTCGTTGTGGATCATTGGAGCATTTTTCTCGTGAGTGTCAGAGGTCTGCACCTGCGGCTAGGGGGTGGAAGGGTTATTCATGGTAGTTATGTTATGAGAGGTGGATTGAGAAAGGGGAGTGAAACTATTTCTCATCAAATTTTTGTCTGAAGCTAGGAACCAAAAGTTATGCCTACCTTGAGTTTAGCGACTAAATTGAATAAAATGTAAAATATGTGGGAAAATCAAAAAATGGATTTAATTAAGATCATGCATCTCATGGTATTGTGTAATAATGTTTGGTATTGATTTGGTGAAAAATATTTATATAGATCAATACTTGGATCAAAATGGAATAAGGGAAAATAAAAAATTACGGATTATTCCTTAAAGGATCCACCCATTTTGTATTTTAAAAAGGCAAGTTTATATGAAACTTATTACTTTTCTTTGTATTATATGTGTGTCCTTGTGTTGTTTCATTATAACTATGTTTGGACATGACTTTGAATATTAATTATATTGACATGCATGGTTAGAAAATGAAATGAATTAAGATTGTTGATTGATATGAAATGGTACAGGGTATGAATATAAAAATGTGAATGATTACAGGGTTTGATATGTAAATGTGGAAAATTACAAGGAATAAACATGTGAAAATGTTTATACATTTGATGCCTATGAGCTGTGCACTTCGGTGCCCTGGTATGGTATAGTTTAAGCTCTTACGAGCTATCTGGTGTGGTGTAGTTCACCCTTGTATTTGAGTTCGCTTTAGTAGGGTTCCAAAGGATGAAATATTATAAATGAAATTTGAAACTTGAAAATGTAACGAAATGATTCGATAAACTAATTTTATATAACATTGAAATGAATTGTGTGAAATGGGTATGATATTATAGATTGATAATAGAATATTACATGGAAATGAACTTTGTGAAATTGGTATGATATTATAGATTGATAATAGAATATGACATGGAAATGAACTTTGTGAAATTGGTATGATCTTATGGATTGATGATAGAATAAGATGTTTAAAGTTTTGCTTATAATGTCTAATGATCATGGATACGTATTCTCACCTTGTTGTCATTTTTAGTGTCACCTAGCCAAATGTATGTCAGATCTATGGTAGTTAACATGCTTATGGAACTTGTATTTTCCACTTGAACTTACTAAGAATTTGTATGCTTACTCTAGTTGTTTCTCCTACTTGTAGATCTTCATTTGTGGAGCTTGTTTAGCCAGATCAGCACGAAGCACACACTATCATAAAGACGACAAAATTATATTCATTTTGAGCCCAAATATTGTGGTATGTATATAAGGGCATCTTGTTGTGCAAATGGTCATTTTTAAGTGGATGGTTCTGTTGTAATTGTTGCTATGATTGAACTTGTATGTTATACTTGGCATGTGGCTTATTTGATGCTTGGTTTTGGTCATGTTTGATGCTATTAGGTGTAGTGATCTTAAACTTGCATAAGTTTGGTATATTAAAGGTTGCAAAGTGAAGTAGTTAGGCAAGATAAGTTGATGAATGATTTGAAAATGGTTATGTTTTTTTTGTCATGATTTTTTATGCCATTAGAATGTTTGTATTCAAAGGTGTTATTGACTTGAATTGGTATGAATTGATATGAATCGGTATTGATAGTAGTGGCATTTGAATAGGTGAAATGAATGGTATTGGTTTGAAGTATGAAATATGTACCAAATTTGAGAAACCACATTCATTTCTGAATGAATGTAACCAATTTCTATAACTTTATCATTTCTATCCATTTCTGTTCATTTTATTCTATATGCAATTCATTTCAAGTTTCAACGAGCTAGCGGAGGGTTTGATTGGACATATGTAATTAGGGATCAAATAATTTATAATTAAGTTTCAACTTTTTGTCTATTACTTGTAAACTCATTTAGTCACGAAATCATTCCACTATAGTATCGTGACTAAGCTCTCCCCAATTACTTACCATTACGAAAGCTACTCGATCAGTGCTCTTCCAAAGACCTTGTCATAAGTGTGGTACCCTTATAGGATATTCTTAATCTTTTCGAGATAAATTCGTTCTCCCAATATGATCCTATTTTATCTCATGGTAACTATCACATCTTCTTTCATGATAAGTCAATTATTATCAAATAGTAATTAAGTCAATTATCACAAAGACAAACGACCCATGGCCATATTTACTTTTCATCAATCATGTAATTCCAATGAGATGATATCATTTACACATTTCTTGGGCTATGAATTCCACTATTGTGAATGATACTACAAACTGTAGAAGTTGTATACCCAATGCACCAGTTTTTGGTTCTTTATCTATTTGAACTTAGGTTTTTACTTACATTAAAGTATACGAGTCATGCATACATAGTCCATCATCCACTAAGGATTAAGGCATGCCACACTATGAACGTCACAAGTGAATAAATCAATAAATGGATTCAAGATCTATTCTACTTGGGTACTATCTAATGCACTGTCAGTCTAGTCAATCACATCTATGAATCTATCTTTTGGGAGTCATCTGCTTTAATGCTCAAGACAAAACATCTCCCCAATTGGACTTGATAGACGAAAAATTAGTCTGTCAATCATTTTGCTCATTTTCACTTAGAATATGGACATGTTTAGGTCCATTCATTAATACAAGCGATCTTTTCATTTTGTGATCCGATCATGTAATATTGCTTAGTATTGTTAAATATTAGATAATGAGTGAGCCATTATTTTCTTTCATTTTGCTTTGTGTGAAAAAACCATTGATGACAATATACAAATGGTATTAATGTAATTTATGGATAATTTTATTAAATCAATCTTTTTGAAAAAATACAAGTATACAAATGAATATACTACACTTAGGGCACCAGATCCAACACAATTAACCGCACAAAACTTTTAGAAGAGATACAGCACAAGTGACACACTTTGGCGATGAACACTTTAACTACTTCAAAACTTGCTCTAACTCTAGCTAGTTCTCAATAGAGTAAGGGTCAACTCCTTTCAATCCTTTAAATTCAGTTGCTCCATATTTTCACAACTCTTTTATCGGAGCTCACTAGGCTGCAACTATCGGTTCAAGTTGTAGAGTAGGTCATGCTACTCTTTTGAGTACATCAGCTATTATGTGGAGTAAATCGTCATCACCTTCAACCTCTTGGCGAGGTCAATTAGTCCTACTTATGCATCAAGCATTGACTTTATCAACACCGTGTGCCTCGATCTTTACTCGATTCCCTCTTTCAATAGAGTGATCACTACTGTTAACTTCTTCCTAAACAACATTTCTTGGTTCATCCGACATTTTCATCTACAGCACAAAACAATAAATAATTAGCAGCAAAATCTTGACTCAAACTTACTTGACTTTGGCATGTACATCTAGACTCAATTTGGAGCTCGATTTAGCTTGAGAATTGGCTAAACCTGTAACTTTGATACAACTAAATGTAACACCCCACACCCAACCTTATTGTTAGATCCGAGATGTGAGATGTCACATTCCTTGCCGGAGCAACTATAACTTCACTTGCATATCAAATAAACAATTTATACAAGCTATTAGGTTCAAAACTTGATTATATTGTATTTTTTAATCAAATATAGGTTACCAAACGAGCTTAGGAAAGCTCTTACGAATCTTTGATGTTAACCGAGGGACTAAAATGTAAAATTTTCAAAATATTGAGATGATGTCGCAACCATGAGGGATTCATGTCACAACACTGAAGGTAGAAGCTCAACATTATGACTTCAATCGAGATGAGTCGTGACCTTGAAGACAAGTGGTTGTTGTCGTAACTTTAACAAAGAAATGTTGTGACTTAAAAGGAAGAGTAACTTAGAATCGCGACATCAAGAAGTGAGAGTCATGACTATGGGATAGAAGCTCATTGCCACGACATCAATAGGATGGTGTTGCGACTCTGAAGGCAGATTTCCCCAGTCTCTGCATCATTTAACTCAAACCTGCCAATCACACAACTCAAATGGTCTAAGTGATCAAAAAATCCAATTCAACTCATCTTAAGCATGAATTCAAATGCCTAATTACTTTCATTTATATTCTCAACAACTTAATACATATGATTTTAAGCATATCTACATCCAGTTGAGTCTTATACTTCATACATATATACTTTCAGTTCATATGTTCATATTCAAGTTAAAATTTTCCATTCCAAAGGACCAAAATGACAACTTACAATTTAATACCAACTCAACCTTAGGTACATGCCACTTATTGATAACATAATGAGGCTATACAAAATTTTTGAGTCAAGAGCTGAGTTCTAGATGCTGTTTCACTCATTAAAATCTCAAGATATACGGGTACCTTGGCACAGAATAAACAAACTGTACGCTGAGCAATAGGGCTTGGTGGTATTTTCATGATTCAAATCAATAATACAATAATAATAACATGTCAGTAATACAATTAAAACATTATTAGTTTTCAATAATTTCAATTTGCCATTCATGTCTAATGTACCAAATTTCAGGCCTTATCTCATTTGGCAAACACATATGAATATGTCATTCTATGTTTTCTATTATTATATCACATTTACTTATATTTCATAGTATATAACTTATTAATTTCATTTTCTCATTTCTTTTGCGAATCTATTGATTCATTTTATATCATATCGGCCTTAGGCTTGTTTAATTTGATTTGCATGATTTTTCAAATGTTATAATTTGTCACATTACATATATATTCATGATCTACCATTTTTCATCAACATTTCATATCAACTATCATTTAACAAGTTTATGTTTTATGATCCCTATTAACCAAACATGGACCGAAGATGAATACATGGATCATCCAACCATCACACTAATATATATAACACCCATTGCTTCATCGGAACGTCTAGAGTATAAATTGTACTCCACACTTTATCGATATAAACCAAAGTAAAGTGTGCTCTGCACCTTATTGGAACGACCGAAGTATAATACGTGCTACATGCCTCATCGATATAAATGGAAGTATAATCTCGTACACTAATCATTTAGCATGCCAACTATATTCGAATCTGTCTGAGACAGTTAATAGAGTAACAAATGATTCAAACACACACACATACACATGTGCACATACATATATATTCATGCTTGTCGCTATGCAGTCCACCACATTTCATAACATCTCACATAAACCAAATCATGAAATTAGTAGAATGCTTATCTCATATAAGCTAGTTTTTAACAAATCATGTATTTATATATATATATTGAACTCAAATCATGAAAGTACAAATTGTATTCATTACTAGTCTACGACTCTCGCCTTTCCTTTTTCTCAAGACAACAGAACGTCATCTTTAGCTACGTTTGATCATTCAATTACAAAATTGGTATTAGATTCCACTCATTCACATGAAAACATATAATCAACAATATTTTGTAATTTATTCATTTTAGTCCATATATATGAAGTACTTATATTTTTCAATATTTAACATCAAATCAAAATTTGATTTCATATCCTTTCATTAGGGACCCTATAATTTTTATCTATTGCATAATTTGATGATAAATTTTACTTTATTCAATTTAATCCCCAATGTCATAAAATCTTCTAACAAGCTTAACTTAATTTCTAATTTATTCTTTATCATAATCCAAGCTTACTAACTAACAATCTCTTCAAATTTAAGTTCAAAATCATCAATTATATTTTAATGGTAACTTGCTTAACATTTAACATTTAAAGAAATTAACACATAGACTAGCTAAATCAAGCTTCCATGATTCAAATCTATAAAATTTTAAAGAACTAGCTTGATTACCTTAATTAATTAAAACAAAAATAGAGATGAAAGTAGTTTCAATGTTAGGAAGAGAACTAAGTTGAGAAAGATGAATGGTTTCATCTTCGACTAAGTTTTTTTTCATTTATACTTGAATTAATAATCTAATTTAACTTAATTTATTATTTGTTAATCATATTTACTTAATAATTAACCTTAATTAATTAAAGGTAAGTGGACAAACTCATTTCAAAATAATGGTGAAATAACCATTTGGTCCTTTAACTAATTACTAATTTGGTCCTCAAATATTTTCCAATTGAAAACTCAATAGTGATTGAACTTTTACAATTTAGTCCCTAAACTTTAATTATCAATTTTCTCGGTTAAATTACTTAACCAATATTTAATAGATTTTCATACTAACTCCATAAATCTTCCTATTTTATCTTTATAAACTCGTTTTACGAAAATAGAATTCCAGAACTGCATTTTCTGACACCGGCTAAAGTCGAATCTTTACAATAATTGATTGGAATTGGCTTGGTATGCTTTGGATATGAGTTTTATATGTTTAAATTAAATGCTCTAAAGATAAAATTAAGTGAATAGGAGACGAAAGGTGTCTTTAGACATTAAATATGACATCACTTATCTGAATCTTGTTGTTTGGAGTAAGGGGTGTTAAACTCATTCTTATAAATGAAGAGAAGATTTTATCTCATAACTTTACGGTTTAAAGGAATTATGAAAACCTACTTTTAATGTATTTGTAAAAATATTACCATTTATTTAATTTTTATGTTTTTAAAATTCAAGTAATTGTTGATTTACTCGTGTCCATTTTTTTCTTGGTTGTGCTATTTTTTTTTTCACAATTTTTTTTTTTTTAGGAAAAAATTAATGACATTGAGAAAAATAACCAAATAAGTACAACTAACCGAGGAAGAGAGGGCACCGCTAAAACCGAAAGCTCTCCCCATAAACCCATGCCTACCGCCTCACTTCCCGGTCGATGCCATTAACGTCAAACAAAAGAACAACACGCTAAAAAGATAGCACAGTATCATAAACAATACGGTTTTCGCTAAACGATGAGCAGTTCTATTAGCACCCTGACAAATCCAAGAAAAGGAAATATGCTGGAAACAAGACACAAGCAAGCGACAGTCGTCGAGTATCAAACCAACCTCAAAGCTAAGCGACTTATTCAATTTTAAAGAAATAATAACCTCAATGTAGTTAAATTCCACAACTAAATTATCAAAACTGTAAGTTTTGATCCTCGATAGGGCCTTATGGATGCCCAACACTTCGGCAATCGTTGCACTACCTGCTGCTATTAGTTGTCCCGACAGCCTCCCAAGGAATTCTCCATTCATATCACGTAATACATCCCCTAAGCTCGCCCTCTGATCATCAACATTGCATTTAAGCTGCCCAATCGAGTATCGATTCCACACAGAAGCAGCGGAACTAGGCTGGGACATAGCAACAAGTAACAGCCGCAGGTATGCTGCTCGTGAAGCTGCCCAATCGTAGATAAAACGCGCAACAAAGGTCACGAAAGATGTCGCAGCTGTATCCTCCCTTCGCAAAGGTAACGGTTCCAAAAATACCACAAACTCCAAGCCGTCACCGTGACTCTTTGCAGCAGGTTGTTATCAACAGAACCTAACAGCGCAAAAATCCAATGTGCAAACGACGTGGTATCAACAGTGGTTGCAGAAAGAGACCATACCTAGGTGGCAGACGAACAGGTTCGAAAAATGTGGTCACAGTCCTCAACTTCTTCGCGTGGGAAAAAGCCCTCCGCAAACTGCACCACAAAAACTCAGTAACCTTAGGCTGCAAACGAGCATTCCAATACGCAACCAAGGTCCTTAACCCTAAAGCTAGTCAAACTTGGTTGGGAGTCGATATGCCGACTTAACGGTGTACTCCCCCATTTTATTGAAATGCCAAATAAGCTTATCTGGGGTTGTCACAGCTTTTGCTAACGAAATAAGTTAACACCATATTCAATTATCATTATTTGCTAAATTTCGAGTAGTCTAAGGACTAAATTGACTTGTTTATTTTGAAATGGGTTAATTTCTTATTACCCTATAGTTTATTAAGGAAAAATTTTAATATTGAATATAATATGGACTAAATTAATTATCCATGTATCATCCTCTTCTATCTCTATAAATTTCCTTCTTATTTTTAGGGTCTAAACATGTGTTTGGCCCTCTATTGAAGTTTAAGATTTAATTTTCTACTTTAATTTGTATAACTTAGTCTTTTATTTTTATAATGTGAATAATTGGTCCAAATAATTAATACCATTAACTTTTCTATTAAAATGTTTTGAATTATGTTGTTATTTTTTTATCTTTTAAGTAATATTTGACTTAGTTGTTATGTGTTCTATTTGAAGTATTCTACTAATTTTGTACTACAAACCGAAAAAAATGAATGAAAAACTCTTATTTGAGTACATTTGAAAAAGTTTGGCAACTTTCGAAAAAAAAAAAAGGAAAGAAAAGAAATAAAAGGGATTTGGCCCTTATTGGACTATTTTAATGTTTGGTCCTAGTTCATAAAAAAATGAAATGTTTGATCCGTATGTGAGCAATCTTAAAGGTTTTGCGTAATTTGAGCACTTAATGAAATATATTGATAAATCCAAAAACACGATATTAATATGTACCAAGATCGAAACAAAAACAAAAAGTGTATGTATTAATTGTAATATTTGCAATTTTAAAATCAATCATAAACCATCACTTTAAGTCAAATCCAAACCAAAATTTTTATGTATATTAGATTTTGTTATACCCACGATATGTGTGAAAGGAAACATTTTAGGTAAAAAATATTCTTTTTGAATTTATTCAATAATGATTAGGTGGGTGGTAAAAAATTGCATATAAATCTTATTGAATACATGTTTGATTATTGGATATATAATTTTAGTTGTTTTATTTAATTATTATATAAAATACGAACAAATAAAAATATTATCATATATATTAGTTGTCATTTAAAGAAAATGATATAGTAATTTTTTAATTGAATTGATATCGAATTAATATTTGGGATGAGATTTATAGTAAATATATATATTTGTTTCATTAAGTAGAAAAATTGGCCAAGAAATGATGATATCCAATTTTCAAATGTATCTGTTTTATTATTACTACTACAGTAGACTAGTCGTGGAGCAATATTACATAATTAACACATTGATTCATGAAAATAATAACACTGAAGCAACTTATTCTTCCACAAAACTTGCCCCCAGCTATAGCCTGCCCAGGTTGCTTGCTTCATATTATAGTTTCTTTCATTGATATATATATAGTTTTTATCCGAAGGGAAGCCAATTTTTTTTTGGAGGAATCGGAATTAATTTATATATTTTTACGATAGTAAAAATATAAGTTTACTATTCTAATAATTTATATTTGTATAATTTTTAAGAATTTAAGTTAGATTTTTATTATTTTCTTTACAATATAATTTTATAATTATTAATTTAAAATTTTATAAATTATAAAGAAAAACACAAACCCGTGGCTTCGCATTGTCTATACCTTGCTTTTAATGGCAGCACTGTAGCCATTGGCCCCATCATAGTATCTGTTCCAAAGCATACTAAATTTTGAAGACAATTAAATTGGATCTGACATGAGTCTATCACAACAAGGAATAGCACAAAAACTTATCTATAATTGAAGTAAGCCAAAGAAAAGCATCGCGGACCATTGTCATAACGAATAAGATACATGAAACGACAGTAACAACGGGCATATATTGAAAGCATAATTGAAGAGCAGTTTACAGTTGTAGGCTTGAGGCCACGGAAAGTAAGGCCATCAAGATCCGCGATTAGATCAAATCTTTCAGATAAATATAAATATAAAAATAAATTTAATTAGTCATAATTAGTCACACATTTATTAAAAATTAATTTAAATATTGAACATTAAATAAATAAAAAAATCCTGCAAATTTACATCTTGTTGTCTAAAACTTCAGACGAAGAAACATGGACAAAAAACACAAGTATTTCACTTTCATTTACAAGGGGCTTTCCTCCTTACATTTAGTGAAATACAAGTAAATGAAACTTTCATTGAAGCATCTAATATGTCCTTATTCTCTCATAAATGAGCCAGGGGAACTTTTATCTCCTAAATTTAATGGGCGGTGGTTGGAAGGGTTGTCAACATCCACTTTCAATGTATTTGTAACAATATTTTTATTTATTTATTTATTTTAATATTTTTAAAATTTAAGTAATTGTGGATTTATTCGTGTTCATATTTTTTGGGTTGTATTTATATTTTTATTTTGCCACAACTTTTATTAGCTATATAAGTTAACACCATCTTGAATTATCATTATTTGCTAAATTTTGAGTAGTTGAGGGACTAAATTGCCCCGTTTATTTTGAGAGGAGCTTGATCGTGCCTTTGCGTGCATACATTGAGCAGAGAAATTTTCAAACAGATAATATAAAGTAGAGTGAAGTGTAGTGCTCTGCAAGTGCCACAGGTCAGTTGTAATATTTATAAGTGTTACAATAGAATATAGAATATTCTAAGGATCGAACTCAAAAAAGACAGGGTGGCAATTTCGACTAACAGCAATCAAGCATGCAAATAGGAAACTCTAGCCAACTACTCTAAAGGCATTATAGTACAACAAATCTTAAAAGGAATTTAGGCTAAAATCTAAGCTACTAGGACTAAAGTGCAAATAAACCAATTTCACGAATTAAAAAAATAGGCCAACAATATGGTTGATTAATATCCATGTTAACAATTAATCCATAGTTTAGGGGACTAAAACACTTAATCTTTCTAATTATCAAAATTTACCTCTCGGTCACCATTTTACCCTATTAAGCAATTTAATTAAATTTACCTCTCTGCCTTACTAGACTAAACCAGTCTAATCAAATCGGAACATAATAGGTGTAACACCTTAAACTCGACCCGATTGCCAGGTCCGAGTTACAGAGTGCCATATTTGTTGCCGGAGCAACTACGATCAAATTTAATACAAATTCACATCATCAAGCATATAATCATAAGAGTAATAAGCAATCAATACAAATAATACCATTTTCGAGTCTTGTACGAGCTTACGAAAGTTCTAAAGATAACCTGAGATGGAAATAGGACTAAGTTGTAAAGATTTCAAATTATAGAGTTGATGTCGCAGCGTATGGGAGTTTCTCATCGCAATGTGACAAACTGTTTGTTCTCATTGGGATGATGGGTTTCCTCATCGCGTTGTGACTTGTAATTTAGTTCTCGTCCCGACGACATGCATTCAACGTCGTGACGTGTCATTTTAAGCCATTTCTCGTCGCTACGTCACATACTATCTTTGCAATATCTCTTTTCAAACACCTTTAGTTCATAATCATTCCACAATTGCAACATTATAACATCTAAATTTACATATCAAACCCTCAACCAACACAAGTTAACACCATACCAACCATAAGTCATTTACCTATTACATTTCATACCAATTTATATGCAACTCTTGTTATTTCATCAAGATCACATTATAACCTATCGTACCGATTCAACTAAACTTTTATACCATTACAAACCATATTCAATCTACCATATGCAAACACAAACCTTGAAACCAAAATACATATTTATGAATATAAATAACTATAAACCAAAATTAACACAACTAAGTACATGTCATTTATTAGCAAAAGAGGTTCATAAACATGGTTGAGTTCAGGATTCTGTCTGTGGATCCTGAAGTCAATGTTCGGGATCTCTCTTTAAACCTAACCTCTGCACGAGAAACAAAAACCGTATGCTGAGCGATAAAACTTAGTGGTATGTCTATAATTCAAGAAGTAAAATGAAATTTATGTCAAATAACACATTTAAATTAATATGCCATAAATTGATTGCTAAGAATCATGTTATAATGAACCAAATCAGTCATATGATTCAATCTTTACATATTTAACCAATCTATTAAAAGAGCATCTTATTACTATACTAATTCCCGAATCAAATCGATTGATTCATCTCATTTACAATCAATCTTCCAAACTTATAAATCCGATTCACATAACCTTTCACAGGAGCAATTCAATTCATATAACATTATTAACTTTTCATTTTAGATCCCTATTAATTTGACTCGAACTCAAATGGTTATACAAATCTAACCAACACACCAAATTTGGCACCCAATACCCCATCGAAAAATCTGAAGTAGATATATTGCGCTTAGCGCTCATCGGTATAATTGAAGTATAAGTTGTGCCCAACATTCATCAACACGTAGTCGAAGTAACCCATACTCAATCTATCCTATGTCATGCCAACTATATCTGACTCCACCCGAACAGTAAGTAGCAATTCATCATTTGTACAATTTATATTCCATCAATTCAATTTATAATTCTATACATCATTTGTCACGTAATCATAATATAATTCAACCAAATTCAAGGTTAATTTCATGCTTTTATTAAATAACTCTTTTTTTAATTCTATTCAATTTAGTCCTCTATTTCGAAAATCACACATTTTCATACCAATTCAATTCAACTAATCATTCACAACTTACCTTCATATCTTACCATGTAAAACAGTAGAAATATGCAACAACTAAAGTAATTCATATTATAGAAATACAAATCGAAAATTTTGAGCTATTCGTCGACGACTTTAGCTTTTCCTTTCTCTATCGAAGAGTCAGGATTGATGTTAGCTACCGAATAACATAAAACATATAACACTATCGACTATCAATTCCAATCAACTACCAAATTACACATACTTTACAATTTATTCAATTTAGTCCCTAAAATTGAGACTAACATAACTTTCAATTTAAAACTCCAATTTGAAATTTGATTTCACTATTTTTCATTAGGGACCTCTTATTTCTTATTTTTATAGCCAATTTTACATTTTATTTAATTTAATACCTAATGTACAAAACTATCAATTAAGTTTTACGATTTAGTCCTTTTTCATATCTAAGCTTAAATTCTATCAATTTAACACCTAAAACTTCAAGAAATCAACAATGGGAACTTTGTAAAACTTTAACAACTTTATAAATTGGTACATGGGCTAGCTAAATCAAGCTCTCATGACTTCAAAAACATAAAAAATATAAGAAAATGACATGAATACTAACCAATTTTGCTAGCCGAAAGTTGATAACCCTTGGTGATTTTATTTTTCTTCTTACGCTTATTCGATCATGGAGAGAAGAAGATGAAGGCTTTTTCATTCTCTTCCCATCCACCTATTTTCTATTGATATTGAGTTTGTAACACCCCTAACCCGTATCCGTTGTCGGACTAGGGTTAAGAGGCATGATCGAACAATTCACATCATTATACAAACATTTCATATACATTGATCATGTATTATCATATCACATTCATTCATAATCACATTGTCCCTTAAATAGGTCTACGAGATCTAAAACATGCTTTTAAGAAGCTTCGGGACTAAATTAGTTTCACATAACAATTTTCGAAGCTTTAAGAATTTTCTAAGTAACAGACATCTCATGCCCGTGTGAACAGCCGCGTGGACAAATATAGGCCATTTGCAAGGCCAATTCACCAACCATAAGGGTCAAACCTACATAAGCACATTCCAATTATAAAGCCATCTACATATCAAACCTCACATTATAAACAAGTCAAATCTCATGGCTCAATACATTTCAAACATATAGGCACCAATAGCCAAAATCACTTACACACTTAACAAACCAACTAGCCTATACATGCCACATAACAAAAATTACAAACCCTTTAAGTACCGAAACCATATCTGGATAGTGTGATGGGATCTCCGACGATTTCCAACCCAAGTGAGCCTTCGGAACACTATAAACATTGAAAAATAACACAAAGTAAGCTATAAATCTTAGTAAGTTGATATGTAAATAATAAGAAATCTATTAACCCACTTTTACCAATCCCACAACATGTTCTCAAGATGATACAATCAAAATTGCACATAGTTCCACTATTTGCTCATGCTCACATCAAGCTGTCTACTGGAGTCATAGTCACTAAATTATTTATATATTGTGCTACGGAACTCCAAATTAAGTTCCGCTTGATTTTCCTGAAACTAGACTCACATATTTTCTTACCATAAAATTTTTTGAATTTTTGGTTCAGCCAATAAGTACAGTTAATTCTTCAAATTCGCCCCTATTCTGTTGTCTTACAGTTCTGGACCTTCTTCTCTAAAAATTAATTATCTCTTAGTACGGGATTCAGATGATATTCCCGTTTGTTTCTATTGAAAATAGACTCATTAATAATTTTAATCATATAAATTTTAACCCATAATTAATTTTATACAATTTTTAATGATTTTCCAAACTTAGAATAGGGGATTCTAAAATCATCCTGACCTTATCTCACAAAATTTCAAATATCTCATAATGCAAGATTCTTTTGAGTACACCGCTTCTTCTACGTGAAACTAGACTCAATAAGCTTTAATTTCATGTCTTATTCAACCTCTAATTCGATTCCCACAATTTTTAGTGATTTTTCAAAATTATACAACTTATACTATGCAAAACTATTTTATTGCAAATTTTACTCTTTCATGATTTCTTTCATACATTTCATAAGATTTCGTTTCCAGTTCCATACGTCCTCAGGACACATATCATATTTCATCTATACAATTCACATAGATCATATTTCATTTCATTCTCAATCATATAATCATTTACATAGCTAACCTTAGCTTTCACAAGTTTAATCAATTTAATTCTCATATAACATTCAATTCATACTTCCATATAGCCAAATGAGCACATTTTGGTATACAACATATTTAAACACATACATTTCTCATTTCATATACATGATACGGTATGAACTCACCAATTCAATTTCATTTGATTCTCACATAGGTTCTATACTTACCTGTCTTGCTTAACTCGATCGTACTTTCATTCTCAACTTTCACTTACTTGTTGATTTCTATCACAAATACCTTGCTTTTGTTTTACCATCACTTATAACCATGTTTTATCCACTTTTCCCGTTGAACCATTTGGAATACTAAAGGATACTCGGGGATCTCGTACATATAGTACCGTAACAATGCCATATCCCAGATATGGTCTTACATGTAATCTCGTATCAATGTCAATAGCCCAGCCATGGTCTTACACGAAATCACATATCGATGCGAATGTCCCAGACATGGTCTTACACAAATTCTCATATCGATGCCATATCCCAGATATGGTCTTACACGTAATCTCAGAAACCCTAATGTCATGACATTTGTATCATATCTATTCCTAAGGTTCAACTGGGACTTTTACTTTGTCGAATCTCCGTCGAACATTTCCAAATCATTGTAATCACAATTAAATTCAATATTTAAGCATTCACCATAATTATCTCAATTAAGCATTTAAACATGTATAATTTAATGCCTATTAAACATACGAACTTACCTTATTCATTGAAACGACAAATTAGGTCGACTAATCCGATATTTTGTTTTCCCCCGTTCTAGATCCAAATCTCGTTTATCTCAATCTATATAATATCAAATTTTACTTATTTAATCATCATTTCATTCAATTTAGCACAATTTACACATTTTGGCAAAATTACATTTTTCCTATTATTTCACATTTTACAATTTAGTCTTTATCACATAAAATCACAATTTCATGAAATTAAACACAAAACCAAGCTAGCTAAACTTTCCATATCTTACTACCAGCCCATATTTTCAATTTATTTCACATTTTAACCACTAAGTTTCCACATTTCACAATTTAATCCAAAATTGACATTTTTCTCAAAAATCACTTTATAAAATATTAAAATCTAACATCAAATATTCATAATCTATCATAAATCATCAATTTACTCAAGCAACCAACAATGACAACATTTTAAGTCTTTAATAGTTTCGAATTCAGAGGCACGGGCTAGCTAGATTACGAAGCAACGATCTCAAAAAAGTAAAAATCATTAAAAACAGGTTAAGAATTCATACCTAATGGAAGGGATTAAGGTTGCCGAATGTTGAACATAAAAATGGCTTCTTCCTCTTTAGGTTTCGGCTGAAAATGATGAAAAGATGATGATGTTTTGTTTTTATTTTATTTAACTTATCATTAATTACTTATTTACCTTTTTACCCTTTAAAAATATTAATAATAACACCAATTTCCACTCCACTATCATCCATTATCTCATAAATAGAATATTTACTACATAAGAACCTTCACTTTTAAGTTCTATAGCTATTTGATACCTTTAGCTTATAGAACACAACTTTTACGCTTTACGCAATTTAGTCTTTTTTACTAAATTAAACACTTAAACAGTAAAATTTCTTTACGAAAATTTCACACAATAATTCTATCATGCTATAAACCATAATAACATAATAAAATAAATATTTTAACTTTGGATTTGTGGTCCCGAAATCATTGTTTCGATTTAGCTAAAACTGGGCTGTTACAACTCTCACCCCTTAGGGATTTTTGTCTCCGAAAATCTTATCAGCAAATAGATTAAAGATTTTCTTTCACATAATACTTTCAAATTCTCACATAGCTTCTGATTTCATAATTCCTAAATCTTTCGAACTAAGATTCTGATCTGCACTTTACTCTATGACATAATGGATTGTTTCTCAATCTCGGTCGAAGAAATTTTATGCAGAAAGTCTGATCTTTACCGTCGCCACATTGATACATATAGTACAATATGAATGTTCCCAAGTTAGTTAAAGAAGTCAGTAGTCTTACCTTTTTAATAATTTCGTACAACCCAAATAATCACGAAACCAACTTCTCTTTATAGATAAGTCAAGAAGTTCTATTCCCACAGTAATACTTTCACGAACACTCAGTCCATTAACTGAAATTCAATATTTTTACGTATCAAGTCTGCATAAGTTTTTTGTCAATCTGAAACGGCTTTCTAGCTGTTACAAATTACTTTCACTTTCTCTTCAATTTCACTGATGAAATTAATCCCGTTAATCTTTTTCTCACAAAGTTTGATCCAGTACAACGGAGTTCGGAAACTGCAATCATACAATATCTCATACAATGTCATCTTTATAACACATGATAACTCAACCAACAGTACTAGTCGTTCTTAGTTGTTTCCAAACTCTAAAACACAGTGACACATCATACTTTTGAGAACCCAAATCACTTTCTCTATTTAGCTATTCGTTTAAGGATGAATTACGATATTACAATACAACCTCATACCCAAAACTTACTGTACTTTCTCCCAGAATCACTATATAGACTTCGGATCTCTATCCGAAACAATAAAGACTGGCACCCTGTGCAAATTGACAATCTCAGAAATATATAAATTAGCTAGTCTATCAAGAGAGAAAGCCGTACGTACAGAGACAAAATATACATACTTCCTCAAACAGTCAACAATAGTTCAGATAACAACTATCTTTTTCGATGATAAGAATAATCCCGATACAAAATTTCATCAAAACTTTATTTCATTACTACTCTGATATCAACACATGCTATAATAGTCCCGAAGACACTTAATAATCAACTTTAATTGTTGATAACTCAAGCATTTGGTTACAAAGTCAGAAATATCACATTTCATACTCATTCAATAGCATAACTATATCAGATCATTATACATCTTATTACTCCCGTATGAATAGACTAACTGCCACTGTGAGCCAGCTGTAACAATTGTTATACAATCTCTGAAGTCTTCGATATATGCACTCTATCTCGAAACAACAAGTAATCATCAATTCCACATCTAAAATTCTGAATCAGAAGTCGTTGACACATTTTTTAACTTCACAAATTCACCGAATAAACACCAATTTAGCTTCTAACTATTCATCATTCAATAAGATCAATCGTGTAATCATCACTCGTAAAGCACACAAAGGTTTCCTGCTCAAAATATATGTGACTGTAATCATTTTCCCCGGATGGAAATCAATTACTAACTCAAAACTCTTCCGACAGTTCAAGCCGTCTTTGATAACCCCAATTTCAGATCTTTCTATAACATCAAATAAGTTACATTACTCACCACTCAATCTATGTCGCTAACTAATTAGCACAAATACAATGTCAACCATATCTAATTCACATGTTAAAAAACTCTTTTCTTGCAGCTTTAACTGACTCAGATAGAACTGATGCTTCAGTTAACAATGCTCTCAACTGTTAAATTTACAAACAGAACAACTTTCATTTACAATCACATTTTCGATTTAAAACTAATCCGATGGATATAATTCAGTATCATCTCCCATGATCAAAATAGAAATTATAATCATAATAGATATATTCATCTCTGTCAAAAGAATATCTCTTGCAAATAATCACATAGAATCATAACAAATCCCAGGCAGCGAAATCTCAAAGTATGGAACTATACAGAATTTCTGAAAGTTACAACCCATTTAGAATAATAAAGATTTCAATGATATCCTAGAGAAATTCTAGCAGAAAACATCACTTATAAGCACTGAAATCAACTATGACAAAAGCAACATAATCTTCATGTATATTCAACAAAACAATAACCAATAGGAACATAATACTATCATCACACAGCTCTATTATCAACTTTTCTTTAACAAAAAGAAATGGAATACCAATGAAAGAGAGAGCAATGATGAGCATAACCCAAACAGACCAACAATGCTTTCGTCTATTAGTATATTTAGCTAATATTCTCATACGATAAGAATTTCATTTGAAGATATTCAGGCACATATACCTCTGAAAGTAAACAAACACATAGAGTACCCAGAAGAAATCGTCATAAACTATTCGACTATAACCGCTGTACTCAACTATCTTTACAATTCAAACATTATTCCACTGTCTATCTCTGACATTACTGATTTCTCCTTATTCCATCATTAACAGAAATCAATTCAGAAGAACTTCCAGTTAATATATTCTTTAGATATCATACCTGAATATTTTGTTTCATCGAATTCAACTTCTTCTTTAACAACAACTTTGCATAATCCGAATGGCCTTTAAAACAATCCACTATCTCTTCTGTACTGTCTTTACTTGCTGAATCATTCTCTTATCTGATCACAGGATTAATCCTTCAATTTCAAAACTATGTAATTCCACACTTGTGAGCTTATTCAATCTAAATCTTACGGATTTCATTGTAACACTTTACTGATGAGGGGGTGAGGGTCGTAAAGCCTCAAATTTAAATCTCACATATACATGCACATAACATTTATCAATAACAAATATCATGCACTCTCATCCATACCTTTATGAATTTCAACTAATCATAAACACATTTTCACTCGAATATTTGAGTATCACACTCTGCACTATCAGAATTAACTCGGTTGGAAAGCACATTTGTCTAAATAAACAAATTTCATTAGAGTCAGGAGATATCACACTATCACATGTTAAATATGGCATGAATAGCTAGACTCACATATGCTACGTTAGTCCTAGAATCGACTAAATTGTAGCTCTGATACTAATAAATGTAATACCCCTAACCCGTATCCGTCGCCGGACTAGGGTTAAGAGGCATTATCGAACAATTCACATCATTATACAAACATTTCATATACATTGATCATGTATCATCATATCACATTCATTCATAATCACATTGTCCCTTAAATAGGTCTACGAGATCTAAAACATGCTTTTAAGAAGGTTCGGGACTAAACTGGTTTCACATAACAATTTCTGAAACTTTAATAATTTTCTAAGTAACAGACGTCTCACGCCCGTGTGAATAGCTGCGTGGACAAATATAGGCCATTTTCAAGGCCAATTCACCAACCATAAGGGTCAACCCTACATAAGCACATTCCAATTATAAGCCCATCTATATATCAAACCTCACATTATAAACAAGCCAAATCTCATGACTCAATACATTTCAAACATATAGGCACCAATAGCCAAAATCACTTATACACTTAACAAACCAACTAGCCTATACATGTCACATAACCAAAATTACAAACCCTTTAAGTTTCGAAACCATATCTGGATAGTGTGATGGGATCTCTGACGATTTCCAACCCGAGAGAGCCTTCGGAACACTATAAACATAGAAAAATAACACAAAGTAAGCTATAAAGCTTAATAAGTTGATATGTAAATAATAAGCAATCTGTTAACCCACTTTTACCAATCCCCACAACTTGTTCTCAAGATGATACAATCAAAATTGCACATAGTTCCACTAGTTACTCATGTTCACATCAAGCTGTCTACTCGAGTCATAGTCACTAAATTATTTATATATTGCGCTACGGAACTCCAAATTAAGATCCGCTTGATTTTCCTGAAACTAGACTCACATATCTTCTTACCATAAAATTGTTAGAATTTTTGGTTTAGCCAATAAGTACAGTTAATTCTTCAAATTCGTCCCTATTCTGCTGTCTGACGTTCCGACCCTTCTTCTCTAAAAATTAATTATCTCTTAGTATGGGATTCGGATGATATTTCCATTTGTTTCTCTTGAAAATAGACTCATTAATAATTTTAATCATATAAATTCTAACCCATAATTAATTTCTGATGATCTACAAGAAATCAAACAAAGTAAAAATAAGCAACACAATACTTAGTAAGTTAAATTTAAATTTAAATATAACTTACCAATCTTAATATAACCTAAGCATTGATCACATATATATACAAAATTTGGAAATATGACATTCTTTGTCCTATGCACATCACAACCGAACAAAGTTAGCATATTCAAAACCGTAACATAAGTCATAATCCATGCTTTTATATCATATACACCACATGAATTCATATTTCATATTCATTCCCTTTTACTTAAATCAGATGTCATTTCCATTTAATATATCCAGTTTCCACCCGATGAACTATAGCAAAATAACATTGAATACGTGGGATAACAATGCTCACACGAGCTGTGAATATAATGATCCCTTGAGCTATGATTATAAATGCTCACACGAGCTGTGAAAATGGGCATATTCACATGAGCTCCAGGTTAGGATGATAATGTTACACGAAATGTCTCACATAAGCTGTGAAGATTCCACAGCAAATACATGACCTTAGCCATCAGTAAGACATCTAAGACCAGCACCCGAAATGGTAGTAACCCTAATAACATGTCATTTGTATCCTAGCCATTCACTAAGTTCATACAGGCCTCAATTTATAACCATATCATTCAGTTCTTTAAACATTATCACATTTACATGAATTCAATCTTATCATTTCCCAGTTTTATTCACATACATCAACTACGATATACTTCACGCTTTAAACCATCTAGTAATAAAAAGTGCTATTCCATTACCATTCACTACAAGTTATATATATTTTTCCAAAACATAATACATTTATAATTTAACCAAGTATTATACAAACTTACTTAAACCGAAATAGTAGCAAGCACGACACCAAGGACTACTCACCAATTTTTCCCTTTCCGTGTTTATTTACCAATTAATCTGTTTCTTGTTATCAAAGGAGTTTTGTTTGGCCGAACTTAAGTAGCTTTAGCAATAATGTTTTGATTTTTATTTTTGATAGTAACCAAATGAATATGATGATTATTATCTTTTGTTTCATTATTTGACATATAATATCATTAATTAAATTTATATTTTTAACATATAATATACTTAATAATAACCATTAACCGTCCATACACTTCAAAATATAGCTAATTTAAAGCCATCCAATCATGCTTCTCTAAGCATTTAACACCTTTAATTAATAGCAAATAACTTTTCTAGCTTTTATGATTTTATCCTTTTTACCTAAATAACAAACCAAACATCAAATTCACTGAACCAAAATTTAATATGACATTCTATTAAACTCGTAAATATTAAATAAATAATATTTACTGACTCATTGGTCAAAATTGTGGTCCCGAGACTACCATTCAAGACATTACTGAAAAATAGGTTGTTACAACTCTCCCCCTAAAGGAAACTTTCTTCCTGAGCGATACCTTCAGGAACACTTTATCACCAACTTGAAATTTGATGTCTTTTCTCTTTAAGTTGGAATACGATTTCTAACAGTTTGAAACAACTTTCAAACAATCTCGTATAACCTTAACTGTTTCTTCAGTTTCACGGATCAAGACTGTCCTTGGAATCTTTTTATCACTTAATTCAGTCCAGCACAATAGAGTTCTACACTTTCAAACATATAAAGCTTCGTATGGGGCCATTTTAATACTCGAGTAGTAACTGCTGTCAGAAAAAATTCAACTGATGGAAGAAAAATTTCACAATTACCTTCAAATTCAAGGATGCAACATCAGAGCATATCCTCAAGTATCTAAATTACACTGTCAGACTGACTTCAGTCTATGGATGAAATTCTGTACTAAAATTCAACTTAATGCCTAGAGCCTCATGTAACTTACCCCAAAACCTAGAGGTAAATCTCGGATCACGAGCATAAATAATTGACAACGATACACCATGGAGTCTGATGATCTCAAAAACATACAATTCTACTAACTTCTCAAGTGAAAAATCTGTATGTACAAGAATGAAATGTGTGGATTTAGTTAATCGATCAACGGCAACCCAGATCACATCTTTCTTTCTCGGTGATAACGATAACCTTGACACAAAATCCATGGTGACTCATTTCTATTTTGACTCTGGAATCGTAATAGGCTGTAGTAATCCTATCGGAACTTGATGTTTGACTTTCACCTGTTGGATATCAGACATCTCGCCACAAATTCTAAAATGTCATGTTTCATACTAGGCCACCAGTATTGTTGTTTCAAGTTACTGTACATTTTGTTACTAACAGGATGAATCGAATTAGCGCTACAATGAGCTTCTCGAAAATTCTTTCGTTTGACATCAGAATTCTTTATCAAACATAATATATCCCAGAAATACAAACTACCATCAACACCAATACGAAAGTTGATATCTTGCATTTTTCCAACATGTTCCCATTTAGCATTCAACTCAACATCATTTTTTTGCGCTTCATGGATTTTTTGCAAAAACATCGGTTTAGTTTTTAATTCAACCAAAATCGAACCGTCACTTCTAAACATCAGACGTGGATTCATGGCTCTTAAAGAAAATAAAGATTTTTGACTCAAGGCATCTACAACTATATTGGCTTTCCCCGGGTGATAGTGAATGATCAAATCATATTCTATCAGCAATTCCAGCCATATACGTTGTCTCAAATTTAGCTATTTTGGGACATCAGATATTCCAAACTTATATGGTCAGTGAAGATATGACAGTTTTTTCTGTACAAATAATGTCGCCAAATTTTTAGGGCGAACACAATAGCTGCTAGCTCTAAATCATGCGTCGAATAGTTGTTCTCGTACAACTTCAATTGTCAAGAAGCATAAGCCACAACTTTACCTTCCTGCATCAAAACACAACCTAGACCGCTAAGTGAAGTATCACTATATACCACAAATTCTTTTCGAGATTCTGGTTGAGTTAATACGAGAGCTTCTATTAACATCACTTTCAACTGTTCAAAGGTCTGTTGAAAATTTTCAATCCAGACAAACTTAACATCTTTTTGTAACATTCTTGTCATTGACAATGCAATTATCGAGAAACCTTTGACAAAACGACTGTAATAATTGGCCAGTCCTAGGAAACTTCTTACTTCAGTGATATATTTTAGAGGTTTTCAACTCAATATAGTTGAAATCTTGCTAGGATTAACTTGTGTACTGTTTGTCAATACTACATGACCCAAAACTTGACTTTTCATAGCCAAAATTCAAATTTACTAAATTTCACACACAACTGTTTCTCTCGTAATATTTGAAGCACAATGCTCAAATGTTGTCACACCTTAAATCCTTTAAACCCAAAAATTTAGAACACTTAGGGGTTAAACTTAAACGAGACAGCAAACTGGCGGTCTCTATTGAAAAACCAGGAAAAGTTAGAAATAGAATGGAGCATGGTTGAGAAATATGTCTAGTTCGGTTGAATTAGTCAGTCTTTTAGTTTGGGACAAAATGATTATGGATGAAAGATTGATATGCGGTTGGAAACTACGTATGAAGAGTTATAAATATCTAAGAAATGAAACCTTAGATGAACTCCTCTCAGTCTATTTCTTTTTCTCCAGTTCTTCATCCTTTATGGTTTTTTCGAGGAAGCAATGGTCGTGAAAAGCTCTGTAATGAGTGACGATTGGGAGGTTTAAGTGGGAAAAGTAGAGAAACTAGTAAATTGGTAAGGTTCTAAGCCCTTCGATATATATAAGACATAGAAAAAAAGTTAAGAGTTTCTAGAAACCATTTATAAGTGTTATGCATATTTCTAGAAAATTTAGGTTTAAATTGAAAGCACTAGGTTTAACCCATGATTTGGATGTCTTACTTAGCTACTATGAGAGTAGAAGCTCTGGCGTCCGAAAAAGCTAAGTGGATAAGGCGAAGAGGTATCAAGTAAGTTGTTGCACTCCACTTAGAAATGTTAAGTATATTGAAAGTTTGTATGCGTTATGAGTATCCGCCATTTTAGTTCAATATGCATGATCTTATGATGCTTTATTTAGAAAATATATGTATTGCATATAGAAAGGGGATAAATGATGAGTTAGAAGAAGTTAGGAATGGGGGAGAGAGTAATTCTATTAGATACTATCGTATGATATTGCTGACTGCAAATAGTAAGGAGCGAAGCTCTGGGCCTTGTGAAGAAGACACTGCGGTGTTCAAGCATCAAGGTATAGAATGGTGAAATAGAGGAATGAATGGAATGAAATTAAAAGAGTAAAGATCATGGCTAGGCCATGGGATCAATCGGAGGTTGTATGCCTAAAATGATTAAGACCGTAGTTAAAAGATGCTATGACATCAAGACTAAAATGAGTAGGACCATAGCTAAAAGATGTTATGACATCATAACTGAAATGGGTAGGGCCATAACTGAAAGATGCTATGGCATCGTTGATTGTCCAACTGAACATTAAACATGGGATAGTCTAATGGGACGTTAAATACGAGGTAGTCTGATGGGAGGTTAAAAAGGAAAATATTTTGTTTTGATCCGCTTAGTGTGATAATTGCCATAATGGTGTTTACACCTTTTTCAAACCAGTCTCTTAAGAGAAGTGGGAATGGCTCTGCTTGAATTCTTGACAGGGGGAGTCGTCGGATTTCTTTAGTCAATCTCCTTGTAGGAGTTAAAGGAGAGTATGGGTAAATCCTTATATCTAGCAGATTAATTCCTATGAATCTAGGGAGTTGTACACCTCGTTGTTCTCTAGAAAGTGTGAGCTCCTTGAGTCCAACCAGTTTGGCTTTGCTTCCACCTTGCAGGGAAAACAATGATTTTTCCACCTTGCTAATAGTGGAAGGAAGTTAATGGGGCTGTTGAGGTGGAGAGATGAACCCTTGGCATGGGAAGATGAGGGGAGATGAGCGATGCTGATGTGGTCTACCCACCATGTCATAGGAGTCATAATGAGTTCAGCCCAATGGGTGATCTGAGAAGCTAAGGAATGGAACTCCCTCGGGTTTGGAGACAGGTGCTTGCCACATTCTAGGTTGATCGAAAATGAGGATGTGTGATCTCCTATGACTAGACAACTCCTTCGAAGAGGAAGAAGGTAGTTATTAATGTCTCCCAAACAAACCTTATCCTGATTTACTACGAGAACAAAAATAAGTAAAGGAAAATGAATTTTTTGAAAATTTAGGTAACCTACCATATTATATTCGGTGGGTGTATCCCTGAAAGTAATGAATTGTCACCTTGCTTATGGATTTTATGAAGAATTTAATTGGTAAATAGACCAATAAGGCAGGGAGTAGAGGTTTTTTTTTTTTGAAATCTTAAAGTCGTAGTCATAAGAGAATATCATTCTAAAAAAGTGGTTAGGTGAGGAGTTGTGGAAATCCTTTTAACGATTTGATTTATTTTTAACCAAAAGGAGAGTTTAGGGAATCATGGATAAATTTAATGAAAGGAAAGGAACTTTTCAAAACCATCAATATGGATGGGACACCTATTGGCATTAGGGAAAGGAAGAAAATTTCAAAATTCCTAAGACGAAAAAATTTGCCAATTGTTACCCAATATGATGTAGATCTCATAAATTAGAACTAACCATAGGACTAATTAATGACGGCCTTATTTGAATAGGATCGATAAGCCACAAATATGATTACTAATGGAGTAGAACCCCGAAATTAAGTAGCGACCCTAGTATCCCGCCATGATAGAAATGAAAACATTCAGTGGAAAAGCTTAGTCACCCTATGATAGGAATGGAATTGACCTATTAAGCGGGTAACAGTTAGCACATAATGAGCTAGGAAACTACGGGATTATCCGCCAGACTTTGAGAAAAGAGGATGATAGATAGACTGTGTTTATTACAGTGCATTCACCCAAAAGTTGGACTTAAAGGAAGATATGGACTCGAGTGAGTCTAACGAGGGAAGGGTTATAAGCCCACCAAGAAACGGGTATTCAGAATTGTTAAGTACTTAAGAGAATTAGCAAATTGGGTGGATTGAGAATAACACGGGTATACAAAGGAGGGGTAACAAGCTAAATAATTGATAGAAATAAAGAAGAATTTCTCTAAGTCCGCATCTACAAGATGGGTGAGACAGGAAATTCTGAGGACGGATATTTTTTAGGGTGGGAGAGTTGTCATATCCAAAATACTTTAAACCTATAAATTTAGAACACTTGGAGGTTAAAATTGAAAGAGACTGCAAACTGAAGGTCTTTATTGAAAAACTAGGGAAAGTAAGAAATGGAGTAAAGCCTGGTTGAGAACCAAGTTTAGTTTGATTGAATTAGAGCCAGCTGGTCTCTTAGTGGGGGAAAATGACTATGGATGAACGATTGATATGGGTTGGAAATCGCACGTGAAGGGTTATAAATAACTAAGAAATGAATCCTAAGATGAATTCCTCTTAGTTTGTTTCATTTTCTCCTCTTCTTCATCCTCCATAGTTGGTTTGAGAAAGTGATGATCATGAAAAGCTCTGCATGGAATGATGATCAGGAGGTTTAAGTTGGAGAAGTAGAGGAACAAGCAAACTCGTAAGGTTCTAAGCCCTTCGGTATATGTAAGGCTTAGAAAATAAAGTTAAGAGTTTTTAGAAATCATTTTTAAGGGTTTTGCATGTTTCTAGAA
This sequence comes from Gossypium raimondii, assembly GCF_025698545.1. Taxonomy (NCBI): domain Eukaryota; kingdom Viridiplantae; phylum Streptophyta; class Magnoliopsida; order Malvales; family Malvaceae; genus Gossypium; species Gossypium raimondii. Next base: position 28,253,547 of record NC_068572.1, on the reverse strand, counting down.
AATTTAGGTTTAAAGTGAAAGCATTGGGTATAACCCATGATTTGGTTGTCTTGCTTAGTTACTAGGAGAATGGAAGCTCTAGCGTCCAGAAAAGCTAAGCAAACAAGGCGAAGAGGCATTAGTTGAGTTTTTGCACTCCACTTAGAAATGTTAAGTATATTGAAAGATTGTATGAGTTGTGAGTGCCTGCCATTTTAGTTCAACATGCATGATCCTACGATGCTTTACTCAGAAAACATGTGTATTGTATATAGAAAGGGGATAAATGATGGGTTAGATAAAGTTAGGAATGGGAGAGAGAGTAATTCTGTTAGATGCTTCTATATGATATTGTTGAGTGTAAACTATGAAGAGTGAAGCTCCGGGCCTTGTAGAAGGGACACTGCGGTGTTTGGGCATCAATGTATAGAATGGTGAAATAGAGGAATGGATGGAATGAAATTGGAAGAGTAAAAGATCATGGCTAGGCCATGTGACCGATCGGAGGCTGTATGCCTAAAATGATTAAGACCATAGCTGAAAGATGCTATGGCATCACGACTGAAATGAGTAAGACCACGACTGAAAGACACCATGACATCATGGTAAACAACATGAAGACCATAGCTGAAAGACACAATGCCATCCTAGTAGTCCATCGGTACAGTAAACACATAGAATATAAGGTATAAAACAGTAGTTGGACTATGGCATCCCAGGTAGTCTATCGAGACAATAAATACGAGGTTATATTGGGTAAGGCCATAGTTGAAAGATGCTATTGCATCAAGAGACAATTTGATGTTAGAAAGAGTCAGACCATCGTTGAGACACACTATGACATCGTTTATAGTCCGACGAGACGCTAAACATGGGGTAGTCCAATGGGACGTTAAAGACGGGACACTCTGATAGGACGTTAAACATGGGGTAGTCTGATAGGACGTCAAACACTGGGTAGCCCGTTGGGATGGAAAACATGAGGATTAGAGTAGTACTTGTATGATTTTAAGCCTTAAGACCATAGCTCAGCTGTGGTAACATAAGATAGTTCGCTGGGATAATAAACACATGTGGATGATCGGAACAGTAGTTGTGGAATAACCCACAAACATGGAAAAAAGATTGAAAGGGAAAATGGAAATTTAGGCAACTACTAATTAGTTGACGGGACGAAAGAATATGCCAATGAATGATAAATGTAAAGAGAGTGAGGAAATAAGGCCAAGACGGTAATCATAGAAGCCGAAAAGACATGAGGGTGGTAACCTGCCAGAAATTAGTTATTCAAACTACTGAGCTAGTTGTGCTTAATTTACAAGAAAACTAATGAGTGAACAAATTGGGGATCGTAGATAAGGATCTGTCATTAAGAACCACTATAGGGTGCTCAGAGAAACCCAGTAGGGTTGTAAGTGAGATAAGGAAAGTAGGTCTAGTCTACAAGAAAAGAGGGTTACGGTATAAAAGAGAAATGTTTGTCAAGACTATCCCTCTTAAAAGGGAAACCAATGAGGAAGTATCAGCCAAATGGTGAGTTATGCGGGGTTGCGATATGAAAGAGAAATTGTGAACTCAAATGGTCACACAGCGACATTCAGCTGGGTATTGAAGGTTATAAAGGTTCGTAGTAGAAGGGCATGCTACGCTTAAGGGTAAAGTAAAGCGACCAAAGTGGATTACAAGAAGTATTTCGATCACTAATTAAACTAAGCAGGGTTTAGTCCACCAGGGTGTAGTTATGCCAATGGAAGGACGGCGAGTTATTTATACGAGATTATGAAAAGGACAGAGTCTGTCACGGGCTAAATTGATATAGAAAGATTGCCAAAAGGAAAAAACCCAAAGGCTATTGACATGGTAGGTCATAGGATTACCCTTTGAGAACATGGTGGAAAGAAATGGTGACACAACCAGAAAAGTAGAAACATGGGTAAAGGTAATGACGGGTCCGCAGAAATGGTGACACAACCAGAGGAATAGTTTGTATTAAATATATACTTTGTATTAAATTTAAATCCTGTTGTCCGGAGTCAGGACTTTATACTTTGTATTAAATTTAAATCCTATTGTAAGTTTATATTTTTAAATCATTAATACCATATGTTTTAAACTTAGTGAGGTTTTAGTAGGAATGTTAACCCAAATTATTTGTGACACCCGCACCTGGATTTGGTGACCGAGTCGAGTTAGCGTGTTACAAATGTTGAGCATGCTCAGTCTCATTTCTCGAATAAATCAATATATCATCAATGAAAACAATAACAAACTTGTCTAAATACGATCAAAATATTATATTCATAAAATCCATAAATACAACTACAACATTTTATAACCCAAACGACATAACTCTGTACCTAGTCTGAAAGACAATTTTTGGCATGTCTATCTCTTCAAACCTAAGCTGATAATATCCCTAACGAATGATGATTTTTGAAAACACTCTCACCCCTTTTAACTGATCAAATAAATCATCAATGCGGGGTAGGTATATTTATTCAGAGTTGTGAATTTATTCAATTATTGATAGTCAATACACAATCTCATCGACCCTTTTTTCTTCTTTACAAATAACACTGGAGCACCCCTGGGAGACACACTCAGCCGAATAAAATGTTTGTCGAACAACTCTTGCAACTTTGGTTTTAGTTCTTTTAATTCAGCTGATTCCATTCTATATACAGCAATAGATATCAGAAACGTTCTCGGTGCCAATTCAATAGCAAATTCAACCTCCCTGATTGGTGGTAACCTTGGCAATTCTTCTAGGAAAGCATGAACAAATTCTCAAACATTCGGAACTAGCTCAATTTTTTTAGTTTGAAGCTCTAGTATCAAGGATATAAGCTAAATACACTTCACAACCTTTTCTAACAAGTTTGTAAGCTGACAAGGCAAAAATAATGATGGTGGCATGGTCAAATCTATTACTTTCCACATTAACCATCTCATCGCTCTGACATTTTAATACAATATGTTTTCTTCTACAATTAATAATAGAATCATTCCTGTAACACTCCCTTACCCGAGACCGTTTTCGGAGTCGAGCATGAGGTGTTATCTGACTTAACTTACTAGTTCGGAACACAAAAATTTGCTTTCAAAATTAATTTCACTATTCCTAACAAAACTCTACACCTGCGCGACTGTCACTAATTTAATTATAACTCGAGTTATGAAACTCGAAATTTAGATTCGTAAATTTTCTCTAAAACTAGACTCATATACCCTCTTAGCATAAACTTTCCAGAATTTTTGGCTTAGCCAATTAGTACAATTCATTTGTTAAATTCTCCCATATTTCACTGCTCAATAATTCTGACCTCTTGTCACTAAAAATCAATTATCTCATTGTAAAGAATTCATATAATGTTATTGTTTGATTCTTTTGAAAATATACTCACTAATGAATCTAGACATATAAATTATGACCCATAATTCTTTCTGTACAATTTTAATGAATTTCTAAATTTAGAACAGAGGACTTCAAAAACCATTCTGACCCTAACTCACTAAAATTCAAATATTTCAAAAATATAAAATTCCTTTTCCTACACTGTTTTTTTTATGTAAAAATAGACTTAATAAGATTTAATTATATATATCATGAACTCTCTAATTCCATTTCTACTTTTTGTGGTGATTTTTTGAAATCACGTCACTACTGCTGTCCAAAAACTGGCTCTTTGTATTAGCTACCATTTAAACATATATAATACCAAAACATGTTCTTTACTAACCATTTCAATAGCTAATCTTTAGCCATATCATATGAACATACTAAAAATGAATAAGTCTCTATACATGCCATAGCTTTAAATGTTTTGAAATCACATAATACCGAGATGTCTCTTGATAGTGTGATACAAAGCTCCGACAATCCCTAATTCGAGTAAGCTCAAAACGCTATAAAACAAAGGAAAGGAAGAAAGGAGTAAGCTACTAATAGCTTAGTAAGTTACAAGTAAACAATAAGCACTCATTTAATAATTAACATTTTTTTAACATATAACTAATCACTACATTTCTTGGCAAATTCAATCACTTATATATGCACAATCTTACCAAATTCATTTGCATATACATTTACACACTTAACATTTATCACATATGTTCATTCTTTCAAATGTAACTGCATACATACCTCATTTCATATTCAGTTTAACTCATTATTAATCCCGTTGAACACTCGGAATATACACGGATACGTAGAGAATTAGCACATAAATGCCACACTGGTATGTAGCCAAAACTACCGATATGTAGTTGTAGCTACCACTGAAATGTAGCCGAAGCTACCACTGATAAATAACACTGGAAATGTCCACGGGCCTGCTCATACAAGCTTTCAGGTATCTGCAACACATGCTGGATCACCCAAAGACCGGGACTTCTTGTAACATCAGAATATCGGTCTCTAGTGACATTCACTTGTATCCACTTCTATTCCTAAGTTCAACCGAGAATTTACACTTAACACTTTATTTTAAACACTTTATCACTTGAATAATTCATGAAAAATTTTCCTTCCACATTAAATATTAATTCACATATCAAATATAATTCACAATTTATATAAATATATTACTATTATTTACACATAACTTACCTCGGATGCAAAACGACTATTTTCGTAAATTAGTCGATAACCTTATCTTTTCCCCGATCACTTTCACTATTCCATCTTTCTTAATCTATATTAACACATAAATCAAACAGACCACAAACTGTGCCATATGCCTATGTATAGCACACGACTGTGTATCAAGTCATGTGCACCTACAAGAACCTTTTCCAACAAGTTACCTACCCCTATGTTCACTTAGGTCACAAGCAAGCATTAAATCATCAATCAACCTATTCAAAAACATCAAAACTATACCAAAACACAATCTTAAATAATCTATCCTAAGTACCTAATCAATATGCCACAATTGGCACCTCAATTCAAACATTGATAATCAAACATTCATCACCATTCATACCACCATTCTCATACCAAAACCATTTTAACATAACCACCATTTCGAATACCAAGACATAGTATTTTTAAGAACTTACCATAAACTTACCTTTTGGACCAAATAACATAACTTAACCAATTCAAAATCTAATTCATCCCAAATGTTGCATTTAAGCTCAAACATACAAAAACCATTGCACATACATGTCATACCTATCCATTCCTTAATCCATTGAAATGTAATCTATGGAGCAAGATCAAAGCATTACATATATATAGACATTCATATCCAAAAGGTTACCAACTTAACCAAAATACCATTTAACAAAAAATGTATCATTTCAAACCACAACTCGCATATAAACATATGTAACAAACAAACCTATTTACATGCCACTTATAACCTATCCCAAAATGATAAAAAATATACCAAGTCGTTGAATGGATAGTGTGAGCTTCGACTTGATTTCCATCCGACTGCAAAATTTTTGATGATCTACAAGAAATCAAACAAATCAAAAATAAGCAACACAATACTTAGTAAGTTCGTACGAAATTTAAATATAACTTACCAATCTTAGTATAACCTAACCATTGATCACATATATATACAAAATTTGGAAATATGACATTCTTTGTCCTATGCACGTCACAAGCGAACAAGGTTAGCATATTCACAACTGTAACATTATATACCACATGAATTCATATATAATATTCATTATCTTTTACTTAACTCATATGTCATTTCCATTTCATATATCTAGTTTCCACCCGATGAACTATAGATAAATAACATTGAATAAGCGGGATAACAATGCTCACACGAGCTGTGAATATAATGCTCTCTTGAGCTATGAATGTAAATGCTCACACGAGTTGTAAAAATAGGCCTGCTTACATGAGTTGTGGGTCAGAATGATAATGTTACCCGATGTTACTCACATGAGCTATGAAGATTCCACACAAATGTAGGGCCTTAGCCATCAATAAGACATCCAAGACCAACACCTGAAATGGTAGTAACTCTAATGACATGTCATTTGTATCCTAGCCATTCACTAAGTTCATACGAGCATTAATACATATCCATATCATTTAGTTCTTTAAACATTATCGCATTTACATGAATTCAATCGTATCATTTCCAATTTTCATTCACATACATCAACTACGCTATACTTCATGCTTTAATCCATCTAGTAATCAAAATTGCTATTTCATAACCGTTCACTACAAGTTATATATATATTTGGTCCTTTAGTTTCGCGACCATGGTCTTTGGTGTAGTGACATGCTACTTAGGCAAGCTCAACTTCTTCATTCTTCAAGGTTGTGGCTAGCATTGTGACACCACTTATAACACCCCTATCCTAATTTGATCATTTTACCCAAGCTACAAGATGCTAAGAAAGAAAAAAGAACATATAACACTTGTATATACACTTGAACATACAATATTTCATATAAACATCTCACATAACATAGTTTCATAGTATTCATACTCAATCTGAGTCTTAAATAGACTTGCGAAAGCCTTTAAACCAACCCGAGAACATGCGAATACTTAATTGTAAACTATACAAAAAGTACACAAATTTTAGTAAATAAGAGTCACACAACTGTATGGCCAGGCTATGTGATAGGCTGAGGTCGTCTGAAGCTAAGTGACAAGGCCGTGTTGTCAAACCGAATAATATACTATTGCCATTTTATCTCGAGTCACACGACCATCGCCAAGCCATGTAACTAACTGTAATCATGCATCCCAAATATCACCTAAATGAAATAGACCACACGATAGTGTATTTGGCTGTGTGTAACTACATAAACCTTTTCCAACAAGTTACCTACCACTAAGTTCACTTAGGTCACAAAAAAGCATTAAATCATCAATCAACCTATTTAAAAACATAAAAAATATACCAAAACATAATCTTAAATCATCCATCCTGTGTGCCTAACCAATATGCCACAATTGACACTTCAATTCAAACATTTATAATCAAATATTCATCACCATTCATACCACCATTCTCATACCAAAACGTTTTTAACGTAATCGCCATTTCAAATACCAAAACATAACATTTTTAAGCAATTATCGTAAACTTATCTTTTGGACCAAATAACATAACTTAACCAATTCAAAATCTACTACATCCCAAATGTTGCATTTAAGCTCAAGCATACAACAACCATTGCACATACATGCCATACCTATCCATTCCTTAATACATTAAAATGTAATCTATGGAGCAAGATTAAAACATTACATATATATAGACATTTATATCCATAAGGTTACCAACTTAACCAAAATACCATTTAACAAATAAGTATCATTTCAAACCACACTCGCATATAAACATATGTAACCAAAAGACCTATTTACATGCCACTTATAACCTATCCCAAAATGATGAAAAAATCTACCGAGTCCTTGAACAGATAGTATGTGCTCTGACTTGATTTCCAATCGATTGCTAAATTTTCAATGATCTACAAGAAATCAAACAAAGAAAACGTAAGCAGTACAATGCTTAGTAAGTTCGTACGAAATTTAAACATAAGTTATCGATCTTAGTATAACCTAAACATTGATCACATATATATACACAAATTAGAAACATGGCATTCTTTGTCCTATGCAAATCACAAGCCAACAAGGTTAGCATATTCACAACCGTAACATAAATCATAATCCATGCTTTTATACTATATACACTACATGCATTCATATTTCATATTCATTCCCTTGTAATTTAATCAAATGTTATTTCCATTTCATATATCCAGTTTCCACCCAATAGACTATAGTGAAATAACATTGGATACGTGGGATAATAATGTTCACACAAGCTGTGAATATAATGCTCACATGAGTTATGAAAATGGGCCTACACACATGAGCTATGGGTTGGGATGATAATATTACGCGATACTTCTCACACAAGTTGTGAATAATCCGCAACAAATGTAGGACATTAGCCACCAGTAAGACATCCAAGACCAACACCCGAAATGATAATAGATCTAATGACATGTCATTTGTATCCTAACCATTCACTAAGTTCATACGAGCCTCAATTCATATCTGTATCATTCAGCTCTTTAAACATGATCACATTTACATGAATTCAGTCGTATCATTTCCCATTTTCATTAACATACATCAACTATGCTAAACTTCAGACTCTAATCAATTTAGTAGTCAAAATTTCTATTTCATAACCATTCACTACAAGTTATATATATTTTACCAAAACACAATACATTTATATTTTAAAAAAAGTATTATATGAACTTACCTAAATCGAAATAGCAGCAAGCACGACACCAAGGACTACTTAGCAAAATTTCCCTTTTCGTGTTTATCTACCAATTGATTCGTTGCTTAATATACAAGGAGTTTTTTTTTTTGGCTGAACTTAAGAAGCTTTAACAATGATTTTTTAATGTTTATTTTCATTGGTAACCAAATCAAGATAATGATTCTTTTTTTCTTTTATTATTGAACATATAATATCATTAATTAAATATATATTTTAACATATAAAATACTTAATAATAACCATTAATTGTCCGCACGCTTCAAAATATGGGTAATTACCATTTAAAGCCATTCAATCATGCTTTTATAAGGATTTAACACCTTTAATTAATAACGATTAACTTTTTCAGCTTTTATGGTTTAGTCTTTTTTACCTAATTAACCAACCAAACATCAAAATCATTGAACCAAACTTTAATACGACACTCTATTAGACTCATAAATATTAAATAAATAATATTTACTGACACACCGGATGAAATTGTGGTATCGAAACCACTGTTTCTAACACCATTAAATAATGAGTTGTTACACCACTAGCCCGATGTTGCGACCATAGAGGCTAGTGTCGTGAAATCAACACCTTGGTGTTGCGACCTTGGAGGCAGTCCACTCGAATCTGCAATTTCTGGAAGTCCAACTCTTTAGTTGATGGAGAAGATATTGGTGTCACAACATTGAATCCTCAATGTTGTGACCTTGCGTTTAAGCTCATGTTCTTATTTTTGTATCAACTAAGTACCTAAAACAAGCTCAACTCAAAGGTGATAAATCTAACTTATATCGACTTTTTTAGCACCTTTTTACTAGTAATTCATGCAAGTTTCGAGTATTTTAATAACGAACTTTTTAATTTTATTACAAAATTACTTAGATGGACAAAATTAAATACAAATTTACATTTTTTGTTACTTACATGCTAATTTGACATAGTTTTATGCAATAGGAGGAAAATTAGCCTTGAAGCTCACCTGCTCAATGCTCGATGTTGTAGCAATCTTCTGTAGCAAAAGTCATGCCAAGGAGAGCTAATAATTAATCAACTATGGACATCTAAAATTAATTAGGATTATGTATAATGGACAGACTTGACCCAACTTAGGAATCGGACTAGTGAAATAGTCAAGTATGCTGCTCAATTTTAGAGCCAAACCGTCCAATTAAGGAGGAGAGTGCCCAAATTCAACTACAAGCAACCCAACCATCCATTTCATATTTAATTTAGGGTCCTTAGACTTGTTAAAAAAATTACAAAACAGCCCCCAATAACTTTGCTAAGTGATTGTTCAACTCCCCCTTGAAAAATGCCTTGGATTAGCTATCTTTAGCAAAGTCATCCTTCCTATTCCTTTTCTCAAGGTGATCAGCAATAAGAAGGGGGATTGACTTGCTATTTTTATAAAATACAAGTTTCCCCCTACTAGGATAATTACCACCCCTCACTCCGTCATTTCATCATCCTTTATTCATCCATCTTTCTTTCTTTTCTCTCTTTGCTTTCCTTTCCCATTTTCCCATTTTTCAAGTGGGTTGTGCAAGAATTTGGGAACAGCCCATTCAACCATTGGAGGAGCACTTTGGCTTGATTGATAAAGCAAGGAGTGAAGCACAAAGGAGGAGCAAGGAAGTTGTGCCACAAAGAACTATCGAAAACAACTTTGCATTTATTTCCCTTTGCTCTTTTAATTTGTTGTTGTTCAATTTAAGAAACATGATTGCAACTAAATTTTATGTTTTTAATATAATTATGCTTTCTTAATTCCTTTGGTGTTAGAATAGTTTAATTTCTATAGCTTAGATTATTCATGCCATTAGTGATGTTATGTGCTTCGACTGTTTATGCATTTAGATAAAATTATGACTATGTTATTCATGCATTACAAATGTGGGAAATGCAATTGAATTAATTATTAAATCATAACCAGACTGTAATTAGTTGACACACTATTTGAATGGTGCATGTTTAATTTATATTCGAGAGAACCTTATTACCTTGCATAATCCTAGGATTCATGTGACTAAATTGTTTCATTATAGAAATATTATTGTTACCTCACATTAATATGTTTTTCTGCTTATTAATTTTACTAAGTTGTTGACAGAGACATATGCTATACTTAATAGTTTAATAAGTTGAATTCTTAGCGATTCCTGAAAAAGTAACCTTGAAGTCGTAACAAACATAGACATATACAGACAAGAGGTTAAACTTTGGACTTCAAGAGAAGCCAAAGTACTCGTAATTAAAATAGAATTAATAAATACCGAGTTGCCATGGAATTTTCCGTAACATCATTAGCAGTATTAAAATATTTTTAATTTAGGAAGGAGAATTATTCTGACACATACATGGCTCATTCCTTCATTTATTTAATTTAATTTAATTTTAAGCATATTTAGGATAGTTTAATTTAATCAAACTCATCAATTAAATTTATTTTCATCAGCAATCAATTTGCTAGTAATTAATTTTGTAATACTTGATTCATATAGACAATCTCGTGAAGACGATACTTGATATAATTATCAATTTATTATTTTTAACGATTATATATACTTGCATATCAATCAAATCAATTCGAGACAAAAGGTTAAGTCTCTAATGACATACTCTTACCATTTTATTCAGAAAAGTGTAAAAATTTCATGAGAACTAGAATTAAGCATGAAATCTATTAAATACAAAAAGTAAGAAAAGGCCCTACGAAATGCATCGAGTATAAGTTCTTTAATTAAAGAGCTTAATTTGTGGAATATAAATACAACACATCATGGCTAACTCGCTGATTACTCTATAGTTTATTAACGAAAATGTTTATGTTGTTTTTAATTATGCTATTTACTCACTTTTGAATATAACATGGTTAAATTATTTCGTTTTTTACACCAACTAAATTGCATCCAACCCTAGAGTATAAGGACCTCATAATTCCATCCAAGTATAACCTTAAATATGGTTTTGTCTCTCTATTAAAGTTTGAGATTTAATTTTTTTATATTTTTTTTATATTATGCATGTCCGTTTTAGAGTCTATCTTCGGAGTTTGTGACTGTTTCTCTCAATAATATTGTCTCCAAAGTTCGTATCTACGTTCTCTCCTTGAAAGTGTAATGTACCTTACCATTACACCCAACCACTTGATCCAAATGATGTGAATAACTTATCTAAATAACTAAGCACCATTAACTTTTTCTAATAAAATGATTTAAATTGTGTTTTTATGTTTTCTTGTCTTTTCAAGTAATATTTAAGTTGACTGTCATGGTTCTATTACAAAAACGTGAATATCACCTAATTTTATGCTACAAATCGAGTAAAATGCATGAAAAACCTCTATTTGAAAACCTAAGGTTAGGCTTGCTTTCAAAATAAAAAGAAAAAATAAAATAAAGAAAAGAAAAGAAGTGGTTTTGCACCTAAATGGCTATTTATTATGTTTGGTCCTAGTCATAAACATTGAAATGCTTGGTAAGGTTTTCTTAATTTGAGTATTTAGCAAAATACATATGAAAAATATTAAAAATATATTGATAAATCCAAAAAAAAACCAATATTGATATGTACCCGTACTTAAGCACAATCGATGCGTTTACCGATACGATATAAACTACATTGATTACAATAATGAGCCGACAACCCCTTAAAATGTGTGAAAGAAATCATTTTATGTAAAAATTATCTTTTAAATTTTATTCAATAATAATTATAGGTGAGTGAATAAAATCTTGCATATATATCTTATTAAACAAGTATTTGATCATTGGATATATAACTTTTAACTATTTTATTTAAATATTATATAAAAACATGAAAAGACAAAAAAAATATCATCACACTATATTAGTTATCGAGAAGGGATTTTATGAAACTGTGATTCTACGCCATCCCTATCTCTTTTCAATAGGAGCATGACAATTTAGATTTTTCCTCTCGATTTTTAGTATTTGTAGTTGGATTTGAATTTTTTTCACGAGGAAAAAACTAAAAATCAAGAGAAAAAATCTGATTTATCATGCTCCTATTGGAAATGGATAGGGATAACGTGGAATCACAGTTTCATATAATCATTTCTCATTAGTTATCATATGAAAAGAAAAATATTATATTAATTTTTTAATTAAATTAATATCAAATTAATATGTAAAATATTTATAATAAATATGTTTATAATAAGTAATGAAATCTGTTTCATTACTAGTAAAACTGGCCATGAAATGATGATATCCAATTTTCAAATATATCTGTTTATTATTAGTACTACAGTAGATTATTCGCAGTGGAGCACTATTACATAATTAACACATTGATTGATGAAAGTAATAAGAACACTGAAGCAACTTATTCTTCAACACTGATTTGCCCCCAGCTATCGCTAGTAACTGAAGCCTGCCGAGGTTGCTTGCTTCATATTATAGTTTCTTCCATATATAAATAGTTTATACCTTGCTTTTAATGGCAGCACTGTAGCCATTGACCCTATCATAGTATCTGTTCCAAAGCATAACACCTCCATACTTTGATGATTTCCTGATCTCTGGAATTATTTTAGAGGTTAAGACATCAGGTGGAATATACCCACTTCCAGCTGCCGCCCTGGCTGCGGGCAACCCTAAAAACAACTTCTTTATCGACTTCATCCTAACCCACCGTTTCCATGAAGCTAGAATCTTGCTTGTGTTACCCGGACTGTATTGGCATGGGGGATTGTTATAAAACTGAACCCAAACATAATCGAAGAGTCCAGTACTAAGTGCAGACCCTAAGAATTTATCTGGGATGGGACACTGAGGAGCAGCCGATAGGTAAACCTTTTTCCCAGGCTTGCTATATGCAGCCAAGTAGCGTGCAAGATCAGCCCAGTATTTAGTGGAGCCGAGCTCTATGTCGAAGTCTATACCATTCAACACGGCACTTCCTAATGGCCGGGAAGCTGATCTTCCACCCAAGAAGTTGTTGTATAGATAAGCGGCTACCCTCTTGGCATCGGCTTTAGAAGCCAGAGAGTACTGGCCAATGCCACCACCAATGGAGAGCATTACCTTGATGCCTTTGCTTTGGCAGTGTTTGATTTCTGAACTTGCAACCCTACAACCACCATTTGCTGGGTTGCAATGGCCTGCGAGGTTGAGCCCGGGGGTTCGTCGGCTGCCAAACTTATTGAGGAAGGCTATGTTAACGTATTTGTAGCGGCCAGTGTTACAAGTTTGGTTTAAGGTTGTCTCGGAGCCGCTCTGACCCCAATAGATTGCGATCCCACCAGCATGGGAGACCTCAATCAGGGCTGCCAGGACCAGGAAGGAGACAAGAAGATTAGATATGGGTTTTGTTTTTGTGAACATTGTTGAGACTGGTCTTTGGAGTTTAACCTGTGTTTTCACAATGCGGATAAAAATGTGGCAGGCTGGCTTATATAAAGTCGAGCGAGAGCCCAAGCAAGACGTCGTCACATTAAAATATGAGCGAAGACCCGATTTTGGCGGTTCACTCTTTTCAATTTAATAGTACATGCTAGCCATGTTCGTTAATAATTTGTCTAATTTCACAGATAAACTAATTGGTCTTTTTTTTTGTTTTGATGATAATTTTATCTAAACTAGCTTCGTTCTCAAGTTAAGATCTTTCTTGCTTGCTGAAATCAAATTAGTTATACTATATGTTTAGAAAAACATGGGACAGATTATCCTATGGACTCAAAGATTTTGAATACGACGATGGGAGTTTCAATTAACACCATTGACCTAGCTACCTTCATGGTGGTTAACTTTTTTTTTTATCCAATTAAGTGATGAATTCATTGGTTAAACCTGTTCTAAACTTCAATTTTCGCTAAAAGTATACATAGTTTGGAGATGGATTTTTTTTTATTGAGAATGTTTGAGCTTTGCTTTATTATTTGCCATTCTATTCTTTTTAATATATTTTAATTATAATTCTCATAACTAATTAATGATTCTAAGCATGTGAATGATGATGATCTAGGAAACAAATGATGAATCGGATCGAACCCTCGGAATATGAAAAAAAAGTATACTCAAAACAATCAAATCACTTGTTTTTGTTTTAATTGTAATTAAATTAAAAAATAAAAAATATCTTTTAAATAATAAATCATAAATAAATATTTTACAATATATATTTATTTTATAATAATTAAAAATTAAATTAAACTTTTGTATTATTACAATTAAATGCTAGTTTAGCATTACTTTTAAGAAGTGTTCTTGAAAAATGATGTAAGAAAGTATTTTGAAAAGTTCATTTAAGATTTCATGTGTTTATAAGCTTGATGTGAAAAGCTAAAATATTAATTTTAGACATTATGTCATAAACTAAAAAAATAAGTACATTTCAAATGTCTTACAAACATGTACAATTACATTTGTGAGTCTAACTTCTTAGCATCTTTATCCAATATATGTGCAGAGCATCCTCACATCCTAAAATGATTTAGTTTGAGCTTGTTACAAAGCCACATTCCGTATGGAATCATAGGTGCTAACTTAGTTAGTACTTCATTTAAAATATAGCAAACTATTTATAACGAATATCCTCAAAAGGACGTTGAAAGTTGTGAATATAACAAGGTTCTATTCATTCTCTCAGCTACACCAGCTACACCTTTCTGTTGTGGAATTCCAAGCACAACCAACTTGGAAAGAATCTCATTCTCGATGAGATTTCCTAAGAACTCATCAAATACATATTCCCCACCTTGATTAGATCGGAGTGCCTTAATGGATAAACTTAATTGGTTCTCCATCTCTAAACAAAACTCTTGAAAATTTTCAAATACTTCACTCTTGTGATGAATTCAGTAAAAATATTCATATTTGTAATATAAAAATACTCATATTAATAACCTTCGAGAGTCATGTAATATTATTAACCTCTTGCACATTGATGTTCCTTGAGTCATACATCAGTGTGCAAACGTTGTAAAAGTTTATTAGCCCTTGTACCTTTGGAATCAATAAACTTCATTGTCATTTTACCTTTCAAGAAACTTCAAGTTGTGAAAGATTGACCTCTTTAAGAAAACTTAAAGTGTCGTCTTTCACAAGTATCATTCTTAGTTAATATGTTCAAGTCTTAGATGTCATATGCACGTCTCATTTGAGTGGGGACTTTTGAGTTTTTTACTCCGAATTTTCATTTCAAGTAGTAACTACATATTATGTTTGATAAAATTGAAATTATTTTATATCTAACCATTACATATCAAAGATTTATTTCATTAACAAATTGCGATACATTTATTAAATGTCAAAGTATAACAATCACTAAATAAACATGCAAAAAAAGAGAGCAAATTTCTCTTAAAATTATATATATAAAAATGTCTTTCAAAATAATCTTCTTAAAATTATTAAAATAAAGATGTACTTCTTTCACTGCTAAGACTATCACAATGTTTCCATCACTAGTATGTTATAAAGCTGTTCGAGACCTAAACAAACTTTGAAAAGTCAAAACAAATCAAAGTAATACAGTGCAATGACATGAACCCGGGGCAGTTGTTGCAACACAAGTCTCCAATTGTAGCGACACAAATCCCTATACTATAACTTTTTGCATTTTGTCTTACTTGTATCAATACATCAATGCACAAATTCTAAAACAACTATCAAGGCCCAAAAATCACCTTAAAACTCATTTGTTTTTTAACCTAAAAGATTGATATCAAAATTAACACTTAGAGAACCCAAAAGCCAAGTGGTAATCATAAAAAAAGTCTATCAAACATCTTCAAAGATGGCCAACACATACACAAAAAGGACTTTTAAGTATACTTTGGAATCATTATGAAAAACTAGTGAGATGTATTTAAAAACTTTACTTTGGTAAAGGAAGGAAATTATGAAGACCAATACAATTAAAACTTCATAAATTATATAACCAACATGACCAATAAGACCCCCAACACATTGACCCAATGCCAAGCTACTCAAGATATCAAGTATCATAATAACTAGCATGATTAAACATACATACATCCTAAATACATGCCACAAGTTAAAAATACAATAAATTCGTACTCTTAACAACTTGTGGATAGTGTAATGCTCCCAAGTTAACCTGGCCTTGAGAATTCAAGAGTACAAATCTGCGCGCATGAGTAATGGTGTGAAAGCATATAAATTCTTAATAAGCTTAATTGGTAAGTACCATACCTAGCTTACTAGGAAGAACTACAAACACATGGCTCGACAAGCTTCATTAGTCATGATAGTTACAAGGTATATAAATAAGGTTCAACGTAAGTGTTCATGTTAAATAAATGGCATAGTACTAGTGTACTTTAAGATAATCACAAGATATTATTATTACGCTTCTCTTTGTTTCTTATACACACTTTGCTCATGTTGATATTCTTTTTATTTCCATTACTCATCCTGATTAAGATTATCATAATCTTGTTTCAATTATATACATGTAACTCTAGTTGATTTTTAATTAACACATTACAAGCATTTCTCCTATTAACACCTAAACATGTAATGAAATTGATTTTATATTAAGACTTGAAGTGTAACATGACTTACTTACTTTCATTGGTGATTTCATAATCTTTTAAACTTCTCGCCCAATGTAATCTCATTAAAAATGAACTCGGACACACGGGTGAACTCCATCACACCATGATAGCTCAATAGAGCATAACTAACCACACCAAAGCACATACTGCAAAGCCCGAAAGCAACATATACATATGCATATACAAAATCATCCCTCCACTACACCAAGGTCTTTGAAGAGACAATACACAAGTGATGATTCACAACAAATGTTGAATCATCAAATGACATAATAGAATCTTTGCATCAATATCAAACTCGTACATAAATGCACATGTGACCCTATTTACATGCCAACTGTGTGCTAGTCTTTCCACTAAGTTATATAGGCATATTCCCATTATGATTTCACATTAAATTCCATTAAGACAACCTTGCTTATAAATCATATATCATCACATTCATATATCATATTACTTTTTCACATGAGTTGGAATTTCCCAACTAGGTCATTGGACAAAATGAATTCAAATAATCATTCAATCACAATTACATAGTATCTTATATCAAAATCACATAAAGTCTTAGCATAACATGGTTATTTCAATATTTGAACATTTGTCATATATTCACATGTTAATATATCATTACATAATCTTGAACATACTAACTAACATATCTTATCAATGTTCATTCATCATGAATTTAACTGCTCATTCCTTTATTAGCTTTAACATATCAAATTCACCATGTGCCAACTTTCACTTATAGTTGAGCCATACCATACACATATATACAAAGTACAATATATATAAAAATAAGTAAGCATAGTAAGTTGTAGTTGAACTTACCTCTTCTGTAACCAACAAAATGGGTGAATACCTTTTTATATTCTTTACTTTTGAACGTCTTCCCTTTTCCCTTGCCATGCTTCCTTTGTCCACTCTTATTCTACTCAAAGCACACAAACATTCAGAAGCACTTAATTAAATTTTGTACTCACTTTCAAATGGCCACTAAGTGGGTTACAAATTAAACCAATAACTATGAGTACATAGTTTGTCACATTTAGTCTCTAGTATCCAAAATTCGCACAAATCGTAAGCCTCCCATTCAATTTTAATTCTGACTTTAGAATTATATTTTAAGAACTCCAAGCTATCCAAAAATACATATTTTTCCTAAAGTTCTCTTCATCCTCTCACTAAACTTCATTAAGTTCATCCATGGCTTATAATACATCCTTTAGAAAAAAACTCAATTTTAAGATCATCTATAATTTGTTTTCTTCATTATAACTTTATTCCAAATAAAATAAAATCTAAAACCCTTAAATATCCATGATCAAACTTTATCTATCCAAACATTCTAAAATTTCATCCATTGTTATCTAAGCATTTTTTTCATTAAATTTCAACATCTAAAGCTATTAATTTAACTAAAATACAAAGGAAATGTCACTCGCCTTTGAAAATGGTAGGCGACTGATACGTCTAAAATAGAGTTATTTTAATCACCTTTAGCTTACAATTTTATTCAAATTAAGGGTGATTGATAATAGTCTAATACATGTTTATCGATTTATATGCTAGAACATGAAGTTTTCATCCATGAAGGTGACTAGTGGACTTAGAGGGAAGAAAGAATTAAAATTCACATGCTAATGCCCAATGCTATAGCAATGCCGCAACATATACCAACGAATTGGGCTTGGGAATTCTACAACCTTGGATGCCAAAATTAGCTTTGTTGGGCTTCAGAACACATCTTAACCCAATTTTTGAGATGATCAGCAGACTAAGAGGTCGAACAAAAGCCCAAACCGTACGCCCAATGAAGAAATAGAAAAAATTCAAAATATGAGGGACCTAGTCTTCAACTTCTTCAACCACATGGAGTGAATCAAGGAAGCACTTACCAGGCTTGAGAGAATCAATGGAACTACCATGGAAAACCACCAGATTCGACTATTATCTTTTCTTAAATGTTTATCCATGGAGAACCACCATTGGCTATTCATATTTCATCTTTCCTTTATCTTATTTGTTGTTGTGTTTTTATGTTTATGCACAGGATTGCAAATTGTCTTCTTTCTTTTAATTTAATGATCATGGCTTAATGCTGTTTTGCTAAAATGATTATGGATCATCGATATGTTGTTGTTGATTATTTGATATTAATGTTTGTGCATATGATTGTTTATATAATCAAGTAATTTACATGTCAAACTTACAAATGCATCTCAAGTAATTTACATGTCAAACTTAAAAATGCATGACCAACAATGGTAAGTAATTGAATTAATTATTTAATCTAAGAAGAGGTAATAATTGATAGATAAACAACTTGAATGGTGCATGTTGAGACAATATCGAGAGATAATTGCTGCATGCATAGTCCTTATGAATGATACCTGAGAAGGTGATCTTGATGTTAATTTGGCATAAATATATGTTAAGTAACTAAAAGATTGATGTAGGACTTCGAGAGAAGCTTACAACTTGCAGAAATTGGGTTAGTAAATCATCATGTTGCCATGAATTCATTTTAATATTTAATAGCATTTTTAATGATTGTATCCTAAGGAAAAATCATTATTCTAGTCTTTCATGACATTTGTTGTTAGTGATAAACTTTTCTACTGCTATTCTCTTTTGTGTTGTTATTTAATTTGCTTGCACACTTAGTTTAATTTAGTTTAAGTCCTTAATTAAATCCTCACATCCAATTCTTTATTACTTACCAAACTGTTGATAAACTTTAAAATTATTTAACTTACTTATACAGTCCCTGTGGAGATGATAACTTTATATTTACTACTTTATTACTTGTTTACGACTGTGTACACTTGCACATCATTCGAATATCATGAACAACAACATAAGAGAAACAACTTTAAGCTTTCGTTCCTTTTCTTTCTTTCTTTCTTTTAGCCACTATTTGAATAAAATAAAAATGAAGTAAATGCTTTTTTCTTTCATATATTAATGGCTTTAATAGTATAAAAATATTTTAATAATCAAAATCTATTGCCCATCTTTGCTTCATTAATGAAATAGTGGAAATTGATAGCTTAGATCGAGCCTCTCACTAACTTACACAGATTTTGATAATATTTTCTCACAAGTCCCTAGTTATTCACTTTAATAATCCTCTTCCATTAGATTCTATCATTTCTTTCTCTCATCCACTAACATGTCACATTTCCAACCCTCATAATTTAGTCCATAAGTCATTTACTATTAATATTTCAATTTGTTTTCGATGTCTTTTCCAATGAAGCCTTTAATTAATAAACAATCCACATCTAACTAACACTTATACTTGAAATTTTATTTACTCAACCATTGGTACAAAACAAATTTCAACATAAAAAATGTTGGGATGCTATACCATGTCTTAAGTTCTTACAAAGGAACTACCTCAAATTTAAAGTCATTTCCCCTTAATTTTCTATTCTCAATCCTAGGTTCAAGCCAATACATTGCTAACAATGATCATCTTGCCTTATTTTCATTACCAAAACCTTTTATTTGGCCAATAAGTTCCCAAAAATTATGATAGTACCTCATAGTCCTAACAAGAGTTTTATTTTCAAATCATTTCTTTGGCCCACTAAGTTGCTATCAATCATTGTTTATTTTTTTCTTTGTAAGTAAATATTCATCAAACAAAATTGCGTCAAAATAATCTTCACAATGAGTGTTGCCCCATTATGCTCAAACTAATAAAAAGCAAGAGTCTTTAAAGGTTAATAGTAATTTATCAATATTCATTTTAAATTCATAACAAATCCAATACAATGACATTTCTTCTTTTGAAATAATATAATGTTGGATTTGGTGCCCTAAGTGTAGTTTTTTCGTCTATGTACACTTGTATTTTTTCGAACACAATAGTTAAATAAAATTATTCATGAATTACATTAATAGCCATTGTATATATTGTCCTTAATGGGTTTTAGTGCAAAGTAAAATGGAAGAAAAGATTATCTCATTGGTTATCTAATGTTTAACTATTACTAAGTGGTATTATGTAGTCGGATTAGAATACGAAAAGACAACTTATATGTAGATGAACCTAAAGATGTCCCTAGTCTAATATGAAATGAGAAAACTGATTGAAAACTAATATGTTGTATATCAAGTCCAATTAGGGAGATGATTTGTCTTGAGCATCGGAGCGAATGACTCCAAGAAGATTAAGACATAGATGTGACTAACTGGACTGATAGTACATCGAACATGACCCAAGTAGAATCGATCTTGATTCCATTTATGGATTTAATCACTTGTGATGTTCACAGTATGACATACCTTATTCTTGAGTGGATGATGGACTATGTATGTGGGACTCGTATACTTTGATGTAAGTAAAAGCCTAAGTTCAAATAGATACGGAATCGAAAGCTATTTTGTTGGGTATACGACTTTAGTAGCATGTAGCATCATTCACAATAGTAGAATTCATATCCCAAGACATGGGTAAATGATATCCTCTCATTAGTATTACATGATAGATGAAAGTAGACGTGGTCACGAGTCATTTTTTATTTTTGATGAATGACTTAATTAGTATTTGATAATAATTGACTTTCAATGAAGGAAGATGTAATGGTTACCATGAGACAAAATAGGATCATATTGGGAGGAAGAATTTATCCCAAAGAGATTAGGGATATCCTTTGGAGGTAACACACTTATGACAAGGTCATTGGATGAGCACTGATTAAGTAGCTTTAATAATGACATTTAATTTGGGAGAGCTCAGCCATGATACTATACTAGAATGTCTTCTTGACCTAATGAGTTTATAATTAATAGGAGAAAATTTGGAACTTAAATATCAATCATTTGAACCCTAATTACATATGTCCAATTGGTCCCTCCGCTATCTAGTTGAAACCAAAAATGAATTGTATGTTGACTCAAATGAACAAAAATGAGTAGAGAAATGGGTTACATTTAGAAATTAACGTGTTTTCTCACTAAGTATGAAAATCACTTGAGAATTAATTTAAGTTTTGTAAATTATTATTTAATTAAATAATTGAATTGAAAATGGAATTAAATTAATTGGCCATTGTGAATTAGTTGAATGTAGTAATTAAATATATTTTCTTATATATTCTTTTATGGTAAAATTTTAATGATTTTGACGGAATTAGAATTGAGTTGAGAAAATTATTTAATTGGAAATATTAATTTTTTAAAAAAAATTAATTTAATAAATAATATTTATTTTTGGAAATAGAAAAAATGTATTGGTTTGGATTAAATTATAAAGTGTTGGGTTTAAAGTCCAGGAAGCACGTATAATTCGACCAAATACAAGAGAGGCTCGAATCCCCATCATAATACATATGAGGGGAAGCACACCTTATTAGTCGCTCCTCTCTCCTAGTTCAACTAAGGGGTGAGTTTTTTTCTATTAAATAAGTATTATTTGTATTTTACTAATTCAACTAGGGTTTCATTTCTTCTCCCTATAAGTTGATGGCACCACCGGTAAGGCTAAAAGATACAACAAGTTATATAAAACTTTGAGATATTGTTATTCTGCAAAAAAATAGTGAGAATTTATTTCTAAGTATAAATTCTATTTTCCGAGAATAACAATTCTACCGGTTTCTATAAGAGAGATTTACTTTTCTACTGGAAGTAAAGAAAATATTTTTTCTTTTGTGTTTGATTCCAAATTGTTCGAGCCCACACTCGAAGAAGTTCATGGTACAAGACTAATAGAGAAGGTAGCCGGATTGAAAGCCGAGAACGCCTAGGATCCGTCTAGCCCAAAATAGGTACTATTTCAAGAAAATGTTTATTGATATAAATATCATTAACTGGCTCGATTTTCAAAATTTTATTTTTCCACTGTGCAAATAATCATTATTTAACCAAATTATTTCCAACA
This sequence comes from Gossypium raimondii, assembly GCF_025698545.1. Classification (NCBI taxonomy): domain Eukaryota; kingdom Viridiplantae; phylum Streptophyta; class Magnoliopsida; order Malvales; family Malvaceae; genus Gossypium; species Gossypium raimondii. The sequence goes on along the minus strand of NC_068572.1, from coordinate 28,230,841 downwards.
ATTGCTATCAATGCCAGGTTTGCTATGTTTATAGTATAAACCGATATCGAAATCTTTTCTATCTTCTTCATGTGTGATTAATTTTTGATAAGATGTAACATTCTTATAATTATCAACATGTTCTGGGATATATATATGTGAATGGATGTATGTTATTTTTTTGTTATATATGATAAAGTACTTTTTTCTAAAGTTTTGATTCCTAAAAATTAAAGTGGTTGTAACTTAATTTTTATTGTGAATGTAATTAGATTGTGGACTATCATCTCCATGCCAAATTTATTTATTTTATTATTTTGGAATAATTCATGTGAGCTAGAAACGGACATAAGTCTTATATAACCAATATTTTTGGCAAAGCCTGAAGAACCGAGACACGTCCAAGTTGATCGAGACAACGCAAGCCTAACATGTAAAACCCCAGGTCTGGAGGGTATAAAGTTTTGGTGTATAATAGTAAACAATCTATATGGAGAAGAGTTATTTGCCTAAATAATTTTTTTATAGTATACATGTGGCCGTTTAATACTCGCCACATAAGAAAGTAAGGATTTGATTTCATGATATCCTATTATATTAAGGAGGAGTTCATGTTAAGTGATAAAGGTAAGTATGGAATAAGTATTTGCCAAAGGTTTGTACGTTTGGTTTGTTTGGAATATTGTGCTAATTAGATTATAAGTAATTTGGTTAGAAATAAACTATACAGCCTAATCTGATAATTGTGAATGCAAGGAACTTATTTATGTTTCCCTCGAAACTATAGACCATTAAGAAGGAAAATTCTAAAATAAGTGACACTTGTTAAACTTCACTAAGTAGGTTGGGTTATATAAATGTGTGAGATGGGTTCGAAAGGAGGTTCTTCTTCTTCTTCTTCTTCTTATTATTATTCTTTAAATGATGTTTTTGATTCTTTTGATATCTCTTCCTCAGTACGCTGGAAGCTATGATTCTGGGTTTAATCAATGGTTATTTCATCTTAAGGTAAGTATTTCATCTGTGCATGTTAAGTTCTAAATGAGTAAGTTTGTATGTGGTATTTGAACAGTAAGTTATAAGTGCAAGGTTTTGCATGAGGTTGTCAGCGATTGAGATGATAAGTAAATTATATGTATAAGAATTGTAAAAGTGAAATCATGTTTCTAAGTAGTGATTGATGCTGGTTCAAGAGGGATATCTGGGTCTAGAGCTTAGAACTGTAGTAGGGGAGTCTCTACCCTGACTCTCTTGTGTAAACTCTTCAATTAGAAGTATTTATATATAAAGGATAATTATATATATAGTAATCAGTAAATGTATAATCATAGTAAAGATGAAGTAAGTGTATGATGATATGTGTAAGGTTCTATTGAGAAGAAAACTAATTGGTAAGAATACATGTATAGTTGTGATATGAAAAGAATGTTAGTCAGGAAATACGATTACATCTGGGTAAGTAAGTAATAAGGAATGTTCTATTGTAAAGCCTCTAGTAGGGAAATTATAATGCTAACCAGATTGACATATCATAGATTAATAACGAGTATAAGACCATGAGGTAGAGGCCCATAACAACTTGGAATGATTTGGAACCATTCATGGGTTAGCCTAAAATAAAATTAAACTGGAAAGGCAGAACACGATTCATGAATATGTGTAAGACCATGTAGTTAAGACCTATGCCATTATTAGATATGTCTGTATATATGTTCACAGTGTAGCCTTCAATAATGTGTAAATCGAAATGGTAGATCACAATACACAAAACTATGTATAAAACCACGAGGGAAAGACCCATTGCATCTTCTATAAAGTTCATCTGGACAGAAAAAATGAGAATTCTGTATGATGCATTTATGGCGTGATCTGTCAAGAATGTCTAGTAAGATTTGAATGTCTATATTCATGGTAAGATATGAATAAATCTGTTAGTTCTGTAATAAGTATAGCTGAGATAAGGTACTGTTATACTCAGAGTCAATGGTTGAGTAAGATCAGTGAATTAATTCAATAAGTTATTGAAAAGAACTGTGTATCTGTATGATGATGTAAGTATCCGCCATGATAATCTGAAATGTTTGATATATATGTGTATCTATGTGAGATTTAAGGATATGCCATTTTGAGTTTTTCTGGGTTATGAAATGCCATTTTGAGTATCTGCATTTTTTAACGAAATCGATAAGAAATTCTTCTAATCTCTCTATGTAGTATATCATAAGTGTGGATTTGAATGATATTGAATTAAGGAATGATTTGGTTAATAGTTTGTTGTTAAGTATTTTAGTATAAGTATTTGTCAAATATAATGTATTTGTTCGAGAACTATGTCTAGAAACTATCGATCTAAGTAGAAAGTAAATATTAGACTCTGGTCCATATGAAACTAATTCTAAAGGTATGTTCTGTTGAGAAGTACATAAGAAACAAAGAAAATCAATAAATGCATTAAAGAATCTTTAGTAGCCAGATAATTATAATTGGTATCTTAAGAATATGATAGTTGGCGTGCATGTGTGAATAAAACTATAGTGGTATCCACTCGAATCAAATGGTTTAGAAGTAAGGTTGTCACATAGAAGTAATCATAAGAAAATTTAGTATCCTCCATGGAAATTCTATGAGAAAGCTCACTGGGTTCTTTTGATCTTACAATGTTTATTATTGTTTCAGGTGTACAGTATGGGTTTTCACCAAGAGGGACGATGCCAGGTGTACACCTAGATTGCGACAACGTGGGATATTATGCATACAGTGGATATGCGGCATAGTCCAAGAGTACACCTTACGATTCTGTCTTTAATAAACTACTATGTTGTAAAGATATATATCAAGTTTAATGTAACAAGTTATTGTATAATACTTCATTTGTTTTCATATGCTAGATTTTTCACTACAATTGTTAAATAAAATAATTAGAGAAATTAGAGTTTGTTAAATTGTTAAGTATCATGTGTAGTAACACTTGAGATCCAGACTCGATGAATCGGATCGGGTTGAGGGTGTTACAAGTTGGTATCAGAGCCTAGTTTAACCGATTCTCAAACATTTATGTAGAAAGGAGCCCTGCCCTGTATGCATAATACGCCGAGCTTGTCTTAGTTCTTTAAGTATTTTAAATTTATGTTTGTGTGAAGGATATTTGCTATGTCAGTTAGTAAAACACTTTCATGATAAGTAAAACAGAGAGAAATAAAGGAGCGATTCATTTATGAGATCTAAAAACTATTCCATTGGAATGAAAGAAAAAGATAAAAAACAAATTAAAAAGGATATTTCAATTCCCTTCCCCAGATTGATGATCAGTATGTTCGACGGGGACCTCCTTTATTAGTTTCACATCCTTTGGAGCCTTCTCTAAGTCAATTGAATCTACTAATTTTTTTTCATCATTCTCTGCTTCTGGTGTACTGGTGGCAAAGAAACCAGCAATTTGTTTCCATTTATTCTAAAATCCTCCCAATCTTTGCCTTTAGGATGGTAGACATTGAATCTGAAAGAATTAGTAGAGATGTCTTTAAGAAAATTGAAGTCCATTTGACTTAAATTCATTGTGCCAATAGCCACTTAAGTGTGAAGAACCAAATTGATCCTTAATTCAGGCAAAGACTTATTCAAGTTCTCTATGGTATCTTCTTGATATTTTCTAAATGTTTCTTCATTAGACTGGAGCAAACCATTCAACTCAGCCCTATGATATAGCTCTTAAGCCTTAAATTGCTCCTTTAATGAGGACTCACTATTATCTAGCAATGTGGCTCTCTTTTCCAAATGGTTGCATTCAGCCTGAATATCTTTGGGTTGTGCCCTCCAAGCCATGACGTAAGAACTGAGTAGTTCAATTTTGCTCTTATAAATATGCTCATTCCTGTGTAGCCCATCTATAGTTTGATTACCAGCTTTGACTGTCACTTCTAAGCTCGCAGTCTTGGCTTTATGATAGTTACTAGTTTCTTGGAGAAGCCTACTCCACAGACTATATTCTACAGATAAGGTCTGTGCAGACTTAGCCAATAACAAGAGAGAAGGTGACTCTGGATTGGAACCAAGATAAGATCAAAGAGATTCTTTTAACTAGAAGGTTATCATGCTAGTTTGACTCTGAATGATAGAACTCAGAGCAATGATGCCCCTAATGTATATAAGCTGCGCCATGGAAATAATTCATTTGCTTACAGAAGAGCATGGTTAGGGTTGAGAACTGGATGGAATTTCTGGTTGAGTTGATGGTAATGTTTCTGCTGGGACCTTAGCCAAAGGAGGATCAACATTTTGAACAAGGGAGCTGCCTGATACTCTTGACAGTGATGACGATATCATGTCCTAGGATAAGATGTTTTAGGACAACTAGCAATCAATTATCCTGAACCTTCATGTGGTCCTCATATAATCTTAGCAGAGATGTCTATCTTGATGTTCACTAGCCTGAGGTTCGCAAATGAACCCAAGGTCTGTCGTGTTGTTAACCTTATTGAGAGACACTTGTCAAGTTATTTATGGATACATCGTCAGGTTTACGAGGTCCACTATATAAAGTATAAAACTTTTATATTATTAAGTAAACTAATAAACAGAGAAAAATACAATTACTATCATTGTTTTTTTTACTGTATCGATCCTTCAATCCACCATGCTTAACGGGGCAGCAAACTTTGTTTGCGAATTATTTGTTCCTTAGAGAAAATACATAATTTGCTGCGAATCATCCGATAGAAACGCGCCCCGGGGGTGGGTTCCCCTACCTACATAGGCATTTTATTATATTAATTTGTATGCACCGAATATAGAGAGAGAGAGAGAGTGAAAGACGATTTTGTTTTTTCCTCTTTTTTTAATGTAAATACGAGATGACTCATAGCGTCCGTCCATATTTTAAACCATTGAAATGCAATAACGTTTATGTTAAGCTCATATATTATTCGTCTAACCTATGACCAAGAGAAAAAAAAATATTAATCTAACCTTCTTAAGTTTGATTTTGAAGCAAGTTTTACGTACATGCCTCGGTTACAGCCACGTTTTGAATACGATATTTGTTAAGTTGGGAAGATGGATTTCACTTTAAGTAAAGGGTATAATGATTTATTTAGATAAATTTGTCTAAAATTTAAATTTGCAAATTATTTAAGTAACATTATCCAAATTCGAATTTAAATTATATATTATTATTTATTTGTGGAGTGTGCCTCATATTTACGAGACATCGTCACAATGAGTATTACAACGTCACGACGATGCCCCTACGAGAAGAAAATGACGTGGCAACATGTTTCCAAATTCAAACGAGTTTTTTTCTCTTAGTTAAACTTTGATATTTGCTCCCTAATTAAACTTTGATTATTTTAAAATTATTATAGTTATTTTAGGACTCTAGTTTTAACCTATTTAAAGGGGTCATTGTATCCTTGATTCAAGATGTCAATAATCAAGATATTTTCTTCTGGGGGCGGCAATATGTAGTCACAGATGAGTTTAGGTGAGAGTTTTCGTGGTAATTATGGAGAGAATTTAATACCCCTTTTGTGAGTGTCTTATGAGATTTAGGGTTTTATTTACCAGTTTGCTCTTTGGGATTTTGAGCTTTTTATTCGGGGTTCTAGGCAATGTACAAGTACATATAAGTTTATTCTCTCCATATTGTAATCTCGTTTGTTTACTCGTTAGTGAAAAGCCGAAGCCTCTTTTACCCGTGATTTTTTATCTTCTTCAAAGGGTTTTTCGCGTAAAATATTTGGGATCGTTCCTCTCCACTTTTACTATCTCGTTGTTTATATGGGTCGACCCCCAACACTATTAGATATTTGAATCCGTAAAAAATCAAATTTAACATTTTCAATCATATGTTAGATATCCGAATCTAAATCCACGGAATAATATAAAATCAAACAAAATTAATTTTATGTTAAATTTATTCATAATTAACAATAAATAAATGCAAATTAACAAAATTAGTTAATTAACAATTTCACAACAAGTTAAATATACCTAACTTCTTTGTTTGAGAAAGAAATATATCTAACAACTTAAACATAAGAATTTCAAACAAATTAAAAGTTTCATGACAATCCCAAATAACTTAATTACTTAACGCTAATTATATAGTGTCAATTGTATATATTATAATCTATCGTAAAGTTAGTTACATGCTTAGAATTTAAGTTTACATATCATTAACATAAAAGTGTACATTACAATCAAATAATGGTGTATAGGGTTACATATCATTAATAATCTACCTTAATTATATAGTATTAATTGTATATGTTATAATCGACCATAAAATTAATTACACATTTAAGGTTTAGGTTACATATAATTAATAAAAGAATGCATATAACATCATAATTGTACTATAAGTATTATTCATTCATAATTTACTTATATATAACAATTGATTTATGGAAACTAAACCTAATTATGTCACATTATACCATAAATTCATATTATAATATTATTTTAATTAAATTTTTGGTTTAAAGTACTTTAACCATTTGATGAGTTGTTCAAATAATAAAGGAATAAACACAAATTGATGGATTTCAATGATCCCATCTCATTATTTACTTGGGTTTATGGATATAAAAGAAATGGTTTAAGAGAAACTAAATTAGATTTAAGATAAAAAATGTAAATAATATATAAAAATTTAATATATTTAATTTTATTATTAATTATTATATTTAATTTTAGAAAATATTTTTAATATGCTTTTATACATTATTTATTATTTTGTGTAAATTATAATAATTATATAAGACAAATATTGATTGTTAAAGCATGACTTTATAAATAAGAAGTCTTGGGTTCAAACCTTATAAGTTAATATATATGAGACATATAATTAAAATACACTTCAAATCCTGTATTTTTTTTTATATATTTGTAGTTTAATCTCTCAATTCTTTTATTGAATGAAGTTCATTACATCATTGATTTGGAACTTAATCTCTCTATTTTTAGCCCTAGAAATTTTTCACAAGTCTTCATCGGTTTGGGAATAGAGCCCACATTCTAGCAAGTTGAGGTCGAGATTAAGATAGAAGTTCGAAAGGTTGAAAGCTGGGAACAACCTATTCCATTGATTTAGAAAAAAAAACAAGTACAATTTTGGTAAATGATTTATCACTATAAATGTCACAAAAGCTCATTTTAAGAAAAATTTTAAATTTCTGTTGTGCAACGTTTTCTAGACCTTAATTTTTTCAATGTATCATTCCTTTACCCCTTCCTTTTCTACTTAGGGCTAGTTCTTCATTACTTTTGAGAAGTGCTTTTGAGAAATTTGAGTGTTTGGCATTGCTTTCAAAAAGTGCTTTTGAAGAATAAAATGTCCATTTTAGACATGAGATTATAAAGTAATAAATATGTCTTTAAATAATGTTCAAATTAGTTAATATTATGATATTTTAGCAAAAATATAAAAAATAATTTATTATAACTTATTGTTAATATTTTAATATATAATATTAATTTTAAATATTTCTAAGTAATTAATATTAATTATTTATAAAATTTAATTAGAATATATAACCTATATTTAAATATTTAAATATAAAAATTAAATATTTGTAATTAGATATTTGATGGGCTACTTTAACACTAAAATTAAACAAACATAATACTATCTAATTAAAATCTAAAATCTAATTACTAAAACCCAATATTAAACTTAGTAATTCACTTAAAAAGAGCCTAAAACTAAGTGTGAATTTAACTCTAAAACATATATTAATTAAACACCTATCAATTTCATTCCAACTGTCATTGTAATGTAATGTTATAATGTTTTTGTTCTAATATATGACAATGCACATTGTTTGTCATATTTTTGTTCCGATTTAATGCACACTACCATTTTAGTGTAATGTTTGCCAATAATTGTTTCAAAATGGTATGAACTTTGGACCAAAAGAAAAAAAAGTTATATAAACAACAATTCAATAGAAATCCGACAAAATTAATTGAAGTTGGTTCGATTCGGTTAATTATTTTAACAGAAAAAAGCTCAATTCAACTAACTGTTTAGTTAATTATCGTTCAATTAACAATGAATCGAACTAACTATTTCATCACCCTTTAGATTAAATGTTTGAGAATATAAAACAAAATACTTAGAATTATAAAAGCAAACATAGTTTCAATTGAACAATTTAGCGTGCAATGGATACTAAGATTCTAATTTGAGGGTAAAATATGGAATGCCCATATTGTACAGAACTTTGATGCAAGCACTCCGTTTCCTCTGACTACATGAAAAATTCCCCTCCATTGCAGAAAACAACATCATGGTTGGTGGAACAGCATACAGAAATAAGATTAGAATCACACTTGGTAAGTAACTTGTTACCACCCGGTGTATGAACTCCCTGCATAGCATAACAAACAAGATAGATTCATAATGAGTGCCTGGTTCCTTCTCTTTAACTCCTTCGAGTTTCCACTTAATAGCAATGATATTTGTCCTATCTACATGTATTAATACACACCAAGAGCTTGGGTGAGTTTAATGCAGTTAAATAACAATGACACCACTATAATAAGTTGTATCTGGCTATTTATGTACTCTAGATTGTCTTTCACATAGGAATGCACACCAATCATTACAGCAACAAGTATAACCATAGGAAAAAGCACTGGTGAACATGGAAAAACCACACAAGACAGGATAAGAATATTAGCCAGCAAACCTAGCAAGGCAAAGATTACAGAGAGCATGAAATGAAAAATGTTAAGATGTTCCTCTAACTTATATGTACTTATACTAAAAGTGAAAAAATGCAAGACATCAGAACCGCAAAAATATCAAATGGTTGCACAACACCTTGAAAGAAATTAACAATCTAATAAACTACATCTGTGGTTTTCCTTTTCTACATGGTCAATCGAAGAAGAACACAATTTTCAACGGGAATATGACATCAGGGATAGAGAAGGGTTAAGTGCACCAACTTGAAAAATAGACTAAAAAGGATAGACCTCTTATGAAATAGGATCCACACAAGGAAAAGCACTTGCCATTCGTTGGTTATTAGGGGCATCCCGAAAACGTCCGGGTCGAAATATGGCTTTCAAATTAAGTTCCGAATTAGTGGATGCTGCCAAAGGGAGTGGCGATGCCATACGCAAAAAGGAAGAGACTCATAGAATGGCAGAGGCAAATAGAGCTTTTGCACATTTTCGTTAATCCATGAACAGGATCGATATAGACACATAGATTCATGGATCCATACATCTCGATCGGAAAAGAATCAATAGAAAAAGAAAGAATCGGAATTGACATTCATTAAAAATTAGCCAAGAGAGCAGCAAATATAAGGGGCTAACATATACCTTAGCAACTGGTGCCATCTCAGCAGCAATATGAATGACATGCAACCCTGGACTAAAGATCAACAAAATGGAAAAGTTTAAAAGGGGAAAAAAGGCAGTAATGTAGTAAAATTGACTGGTCAAATAAGCACCTAGCTTGTGATGATATCAGCTGGAGAAATGTAGATATAACTTCATCCTCTGTCTTTTCTTTGCACATCACATATGCATCACAAATGCGTCGATCCCTCTTAGCATGTCTGTTAAAATATGATTATAATCCCATTAAATAATCCCATTAAAATAAGTAACCTGAGACTTCAATTTGATTATAAAAGTACATAAACCAGTCACAATAAAGCTAAACTTCACACATAGAGAGGATCACCACAACTGTATTTTATAAATCATGCTTTACAATTATTAGGTATATTGAATAGAAATAAGCTGGTGCTATCCAGGCTTATTACAACCATTTCCATCTATTGATTACTTAAAACAGCATGCCACATTAGAGCTGGAGCATGGGGCAATAATAACAAACGGCATATTCAACATGGCAATTTTGTTAACAGTTACCAAGCAGTTTTATAATTCAGATGAACAATAGAGCAAATAAATCATATTTAAAAGTTATGGAGCTCTTGCAAGAATTTGAATGACCAAATGATCATAAACATGACGATATCAGTCCCAAAACCCTACTCCTTCATTGGACTACACTTCAGTCAATGTTAATTTAATTCACAAATATAGTCTTAAAACCAAAAACTCTCTGCAAACATGCACAATACCTACAGTATAATTTTCATAAATTGTATGAGAATACATAGATAAAACTAAAACCTCAACTCCTATATTTATCAAGGTCTGCCAACCAAATGCAAACATCAAAGGGGCAGATCATCACTTTTTTTATTTTTTGGCTATGGCACAGTCATTACGGCCATTATAACCTATAATAAACCTGCTTTTTTTTTTACCAAAAGTTAATGTGTTAATAATGTTAAAACATATTTCCAGTTGAAAGCAACATATTCATAGAGTAAATAAACGAAATTTCAATTACTATGCTAGTTTCATAGGAATTTTCAGCAACCAAACAGACAGTAAAAGAGGAAACAAATAAATAAGACAGATACAGTTTGTGTTCTTTTCACATATAGTTGTCAAGCTACCAAAAAAATCTAAGATAACCACAATCAAAACAAACAATTTTAACGGACTAAATGAAAAAGAAAGAATACAACTGTTTGATCTCCAAGAAAATGGAGGAAACTAAAAGTTCATTATCTCTTTCACTCTTAGCTCTCTATTTCTAAAAAGTAAAAGTATAAAAACTTTCAGAACAATAACACAACAGAAAATATACTCGTGGATTTTCAGACCTCACAAAAACTGATCAACTTCGTTTAATACTAAGATTTTACGCACTGTTGTTCAAAATAAAAATAGTAAGTAAAATTTAACTTGTTTTATAACCCTAAATTCAGTCCTTAATAAAGAAAGTAACTAAAAACTTTTCTGATTAGATCAATATTAAATTAAATCATTGAGAAAACAAAAAAAATGCAATGGTATTCAGTATTCATTCTCTTTTTCCTACATTTTCTCAGCATCCAAACAATCATAAGAACTGCAAAAAGTACTCACCGAAACGTAGTCCTCCACATTATCAATTCCTTCCAAGATGATTCCGGAAGACGATGCCGTTTCGCCGGACATTATCACGAAACAAAAAGGAAATATACGGAAAAGAAATTAAGTATCAACAGGGAAACTGAAATTTAACCGAATCCGAAGAGAAATTCTACTGCATCGCGTTTGGTTTTTCTAAGTATAAAATCTTCTCTGTTTTTTTTCAGAGGTTGAGAGTTCTTCAGTAACCCAGCCCCGACATTTTTCTTTTCAGAAAGAATCTTCTTAACTAAGGGCCGGCTTTTATATGTAAAGGAGATTCAATCCTTACCCGGAAATTAACCATTGTTGTCTCTTACTCTTTTCGCTCGATGTAGGAGATAAAAGAAGCGTTGACAACCTAAGTTTATCTCCTATCCAATATTCAATCAATTACAAAAATCAATCCCAGACAAACAAAAATATACAGAAGAAGAGAAGAAAAAGATAAACTCACCGGCAGAGGGCAGAGGAAAAAAGAACCAGCAGAGGGCAGAGATGAGGGCAAAGAACCAGCAGAAAGCAGAGAGTAGAGAGCAAACAAGGGCGTTCGTGTGTGTGGCTAAAAAAGTAAATGAACCAGCCAAAAGCACTTTTTGGCTGAAAAGCTAAAAATTTTTACTTCTCCGTCTTACCAAAAGCACTTCTCAGCTTCTGAGAATTTGTTACCAAATGAAACCTGTTCTTTATTACTTTTTAAAGAAAAGTATTTTTTTTAAGAAAAAGCTCGTATGTTAAGCAATGAAGAACATAGCCTTACTCAAAATCCAAGAACTAAAATAAAAGTGAATTTCGAAAAGAACAAAAAACTCTTTGTTCGAGTTAAAAGAAATTTTTTTATCTTTGCCACTAGATGGAGACATTAGAGGTTGGAACTAAGCGTTGTGGTTCACTCATTGCATCACATACTTGTTTCTAGAATCTATTTTTTTTCAATTCAAATCGTTGAAGTTATATTTTCTAACATTCTTCGAATCCGGATTTGTTCCTCACATATAGTTCCAAGGGTTACAATTGTCGGAATATTTTTTTCGCTGCGCCACAGAGCACTAGTGTTCCAACAGGAAGCCTCGTAACAACCCGTGGGTTCCCAAGCCTACAAAATTCCTTACTTAAAAGTTTTATTACCCCGACAAGCCTGGTTACTTGGTCCTGCTAATGTTTGGTTTGTTTTTGAAAATCCGAGCCCAATAATTCCGTCCATTTGATTAATCCATGCAGTAGCACTTAAGTGCATTGACTAGAGGATTTAGGCCTTTTATTTCCATCAACAAAGTCAACTAGATGGTCTTCTGTATTAACGCTCTTGGAACCTTTATCCAACCCCTTATCCAAGCCCATATTATCAAGTAGCACCTTATCTATATTAGAAGTCCCACCTAAATTGATTCCAAGATTAATGCTAATCACGATAAAAAAATTGAATTAGAGTAATCATCTCCCAGGTAATAGGCATTCAAATTAACTCCATTGAAAATTACGGGATTCGCCCCTTCCTCCACCACTCCAATAGGAGTTACTTCTCACCTTGTATTGCTCGATTTCAACAATAGCTTTCAGTGTGACACAACCAACGATGGAGAAAGCATAATAACTTTAGTCTTCATATGGAAATCTCGCATACACTTGCTGATTCGTTGCAAAAATAATTTTGTCCTTCTTAATTCTCAGCGGAGGTCTCGCATCAATTTTAACATGAAGCCACATCTATCCTCAACCCCCTCCTGCATTGGACTTCACATTATAAATGATAAATGTTCCAACAAAATTTCCTACCTACCTTTCCATAGATATCAAACCTAGTGGCAATTCATGAATTTACAACCAAAGTTCTGTTAAAAAAATAGTGCTACCTACCTTGGATCATCTTCACCAGAAAATAGATGGATCAGGAGCAAATGGTTATTGAACATCTACGACCCCATTTATAACCCGATCAACATAAATTTCAAAATAAAATCGAAACAAGTACCTCTTATCTCACAAATCATAGAGTGCAACACCTCCAATTGGTTCCACAAGTTTACAAATGTGTTTTTTATGGAGTGAAAGTAAATCAAACATGCTGTTAAAATATATCTAACAAGACAAGTCTCATACATAATCAATCCTAATTCACTGCCCAAATCAATTAGCCATGGCTCCTCCTAACTATCCTCTATAGAGGGATTCACTATTTCACTCTCCATTTCTTTATGATTAAATTCTCCTATTAATCTTTGTAACGATTCGATTTTTAGTGGTATTAGAAATTATGGTTTTAAGATCTTATTTTTGTAATTCGAGTTCATAAATAATAAATAAAGATATTTACGGAGTTATTATATAAAAAGTAAGCGAGCAGAGAGTATTTATATTTATTTTATTTTACTTTACGTTTGTTACCCTTGTGCAATAGAGTTTATATATGGTGAAATGAAGGAATTCACTAAGTTCTATTGAACTTACAGGAGTTGTTTAATGTTTGTAGGATTTGCAAGGTTGAATGAGGACTTAGTGGAGGGACCCAGCCAGATAGGGTGGAGATCAAGGATCTTAGTTAGTTAGAGTCATGCACATATAAAGGGGGTACTATTGGAGGCTTCGCCCCAGATTTAATTATGTAGGGACCAGATAACATCCATCGAATCTATATTTTTAGATAATAAATAGTAGCTAAACGTTAAGAGTTTTTTTGTATACAGTTAGATTGATTTGAAATAGGAATTGTGAGGATATAAACATTTAGTGGCTTAAGGCCTTTGCTGTAGGAATTATTATTGATTTCATTATTAGATTGGTTTATTTAAAGTATGTTTATTGATAGTTAAGTTAGCAATTATTAAGTATAGGTCCATTTGTGATGCTGCATACTCGGATCCGACAGATGGGTTCGGCATGGGGTGTTACACTATTAGCTATTTGGACAATGTCGAATATAGTTTGCATGCCTGAAAATCATCATTGTTGGGCAACCCAAGGTAGTAGATTGTACAAATAGAGGCATCATTTCCAGGTAACTCGGGGTGATGGATCCGCATATCTGTTCTGAGTCTGTGTCTAGTTAATAAGGTTATAAAAACATGAATTGGCCAAATGATATATGAGATGAAATGTGATACATGATAGCATAAGAAAGACATGTGAAACGGTTAAACATGCCTGAGAGCCGATAGAAAGAGTTAAAAAATGAATTGTTTCAATTCAAAAATAAAAAGTGATATGATCAAATGATACAAATTGAATAGAAATGCAAACATAATTGATATTGGTATATTGGTAGGATATGCTCAATTAGCTTGTTAATTGTGGTAATGTATAATTGATTCATTTGGCATAATGGTACACCTAATAGAATATACATTTTGATATGTGAGTTGAGAATTAGTATGAATTGTATATGTATTAGTTGATATTAGAATTTGGTATTGAGTATATGCAATTGGTATAAACTTGTTTTATATTGACTTGAATCATTGAAATACCACTAAGTATTTTCCCTTAGCATACCATTTGTTTTCTCCATGCACATGTATAGTTGATTCCCGAGAGTGCGTGCAGTAGATCCAACATCCATGAAGTGATCCCCTACTTAGCAAAGTTTGCATAATTCTATTTTGTCTAAGTATGACATGTACCTAGATTGAGTCAGTTTAAGGTATAATAGATGACCATGTTGTATTTGAAACTTGAAATAGTGGCTTGTAAATGGTTAAATATGTGAAATTGGCATATAGTTGGCGTGTATGAAAGTTTGCAGGTTGAGACTTATATATATAATTGTATATGTCAATTTTGATAAGTGGATGCTAATATAGTGTAGGTGTTTAAGTTAATGTATTTGTTTAGATAACCTAAATACATATATGATGAGGTATTCCAGGATTAACATTTAGGAATGGTGTATTTGGCTGAAAATATGCTATAGAAGTGTAAATTGGTAGATTTGGTATTTATATGTTGGTGCCAAATTGGTACCATTTAGAAATAGTATGTCACGTAGTGACATTGAGCATTTGTCGTTGCGATGAGATCAAGTCCATATGTCACGTTACGACGTCGAGCAATGGTTGTTGCAACGAGGCCAAGCCAGTAAGTGGCGTCGCAATGAGGAACCCTGTAAGTCACGACGTCAAATTCAAACCTTGAAAATATTACAATTTAGTCCTAATTCGACCTCGGGTAAGTAATAGAGCTTTTGTAAGCTCGTGTAAGACCCGAAAATGACTGCATATAATATTTTATGCATGTATTGCTCGTAATAAATTGTATAATGGTCTAAATTGAATATAAGTGTTCGTAGTTGTTCCAACAATGAATGTGGCATCCTGTAACTCGGACCACCGAGTGGGTTGGGTATCAGGGTGTTACAATATTGTACTATGCATAAAGTTAAAATATCAAATCCATGTTCCCCAACTGGATCATTTTTAGTTTCTATACTTTTTAAAAAAATAGGTATATCTTGCATCCTTTCTAGAGTTTCGATATTCGATATAAGGATTCCTTTACCAACAGTCAACCCGATTTGTTAGAATAGCTTCCATTGAGTCTCTGCACCTATCCTTTCCTATTTTTATTATTCTAGCTTGCTGAACCTTTGCTCATGTTTATTTTCATAAAATAATAAAATAATAGGATTTGGCTCAGGATTGCCCATTTTTCATTCCAGGGTTTCTCTGAATTTGAAAGTTATCACTTCGTAGGTTTCCATACCAAGACTCAATCCAATTTAGTCTATAAGTTTTGAAATTTCAATTTTGATGCAAACTACAATTAAGCCCATTAATTAGCTTTTTTGTGAGTAATATTTGGAAATAACAAGCTAAAATGACATTCTACATATAATAATATGTTTGTTGCATCAAAATTTGAAATTATTTAACACTACTATTTGATCGAGGTTGAAATTTTAAAATTAAAAATAATGACTGAAAATGATTAAATTAAAATATAAGAACTAAATTGACAACATTTTTAGTGAAAACAATGAAAGCAACTTATTATTTTTTTCTAGCTTTCAAATATTTTGGGTCCATTCTCAAAAATATATTTTAAAAATTTTGAATAAAAATATTTTCTTTAATGTTTTCCTAGTTTTTGAAAAATAAAACGAAAATGATATAATTTTTTCTAAAACAAACGAAGTCTTATTTTTCTTAAAACGATTCTAGAAATACCTAAACACTCATGTATGTGAAGGTTAATGTAAAAATTCAAATATGATTAATACTTGAATATCTTCTTGAATTTTTTGCCATCAACTCCATAAAAATTGACATTGAATCTGTCCATGTGAGTCCTAAATTTAGGAGTTTTAAGTCTTAGGATTTTAGTTGCAGGTAGCTCCCAACCAATAAAAACTATATGTTAGGCTTTTTTATCCATAAACTTTATTAAGGTCTTCATCCTTACCTTCCAATAAGCATAATTAGATCATCCAAGAGATCGTGAAATTGAAAAGCGTTTCATCATAAATAAAAATCAACTTCAAAAACACTACATCAAGTGTCAGGCTTTGAGACAAATTTGTGACTGTGACTGTAACTGTAACAACTCCATCATTGCTAATTGGCTTCCTTGTTATTCTAATTATTAATTGCTTCAATTGTTTTTTTTTTTTTTCATCTTTCTGAAATTTTCGCCATTCAAATTACTATGATTTTCATATTAAGAGAGAGGGTCCCTTCCCGTGAGGGAGTTGCCAACCTTGAAGAGGATGATGTTGGTGATGATAATGAAGAGGGTATGCTGCTCATTTTATCATCATCATGGTTGCCTCGTCTTTTTTCTTAACTAAACATTTAAAAATTTTAAGTATTTATTGAAAATTTAAAAATAATTAGATTTTTATGCTATTTTTGAATATTTTATACTTTTATACATTTTCGCTAATGCTTTACAATTTTTTGAATCTTTACCTATTTTTATTGTAAATAAAATTTTAAATTATATATATTTTAAATTTTTAGAAACAGTATCAAATTTATAAAATGTATAAACCTTGATAGCTAAATTTTTAAAATTAGGATCAAATTGATAAAAATGTATAAATATTTAAGCTAAATTTGTCATTATAATAATTAAAAAATTCTACATCATTCTTTCGTTAACAATTTAATAGAGGAGTGACTAAAATATTCAATGCTGATAATGTTGGTGACGAAATTGAACATTTTAGAGTTAAATGATCATAAACACGCTAATATTTGAATGATCTATAGTGTAGTTTAATTAATTTTTAAACAAGATAGTTATTTGGTATATTTGCAATGGAGGTTTTTCTTTATTTTGAATATTGAGGTGGAGCTTTTTAATTTCAGTTTTATAAACAGAGTTAAGAAATCATGGGGATTCATTGATATTTAAATAATTAAATAAAATATATAATAATTTTTAATTCTGCTTCTGGAATTAAAAGAATTCCTATCACCATGATATTAAATAATAAACTTTTAAAAATATTGTAAAATGACCCAACAAGAGGATACTAATCCTTTTTTTCCCAAATGTGTGATAAAATTAGCATCCAAAATAAGAAAAGTATGTCGATTTATATATTTAAGATGCTTACGTAACTAGGATACACTCGTGAACTTAATTTAGGATTAGCCAGCTATATGACTATCCTATTTACGATGTCCATATCCGTAACTAATCTGCTTAAACAAATAGAATTATTTTATGTTTAAATTGCGTGTTTAAAAGTTTACTAGTGAATAATAATAATAATAATAATAATAATAATAATAATAATAATAATACTAATGCTCTTGCCATTTTCGACTAGGATTTTGTTCTCGGTTCTGTCATGTGTGTGTTTTGGCGTTGGGTTTTTTTATTTTATTTTAGTTTTTGTTTTTGGTTGTTAATGGAGACTGGTTTCCTTCGTTGTCCATACGTGAGATGGAGTAGGATGAATTGGTTGTGTCACCGGATGATGCCTACGAAGAGGATATTAACTACAAGCTTTGTCTAGTGGGGAAATTTTTGGGAGCTCGGAATATAAACTTTAATGCGATGGAGAGGATGCTGTTAAATCTATGGAAACCGTTTCAGGGGGAGAATATTCGTATGTTGGGTGATAACCTGAATCTTGTTCAGTTTTACCACATGGCTGATATGAAGATGATGATTAGTGGGGGTCCATGGTCTTTTAATCACTGTGTTCTCCTCATTCATCTATTGGCTAAGGGTGAGAACCCTGAGGATGTCGACTTTCATTTCGTGGATTTGGGTTTAGGTTCACAAGCTTTCGCCTGGTTTCACTTCGAAATCTTTGGCGAAGAATTTAGGAAATGTTTTGGGATCGTTATTTCTTGACTATGATCCGGGGGTGAAAAGAGCTGGTCGGAACAATTATATGCTTATATGGGTCAGGTTGGATAATCGTTTGTCGTAGATGAGGTGGAAGAGGATAAGGAGATAGGGCGAGGGGTTCTATGAGGCTTTGTTTAGTTATGATAGCAAGATAAATTCGTATTTTTAATATATTTATTTTTGACTAATTATCAAATAAAATGTTATTAATTTTAGATTTTTCTTATTAAAAATGAAATTGGTGTGTTTAATTCAAACTCTTACAAAAAAGGAGCTAAATTGGAACAAAAAACAAAGATGAGGGTTTGATTGAAAGATTGAAGATTCAAGGATAACTGGGTAAAGATTGAAGGAACAAAAAACAAAGAGGAGGTACGTGCCACGTGGTTGGAAATTTAACAAGGGTCGATTTGTAGGTGATACTGGGATCGACTACGAGAGGAAGAGCTGGCGGTTTGAGAGATCCTCGATTGCTATAACCAGCTTATCGCTTGGAAGGGAAAATTTGTTTCAAGAATCGATTCAAGATTAGAGTACACTGAGGCAAAGGCTAAGCTTAAAAAATATTTTATTTATCCATTTATTTTATTTTTTAAAATTTATTTTTGCATTTTCGAATCTATTTTTATTTTATTTTTCGTATTTTCTTATTTTATTATCTTAATCAATTTAAACCCCCCCCAATTTTTATTTTTATTTTCAACATTCCTACGCACAGATCATGGACACGACTGTGACCGCCAAAGTGATTCTAGTCACGGAAAAATATGAAATTAGATAGTCAGTCCCTGTGAATTCAACCCTACTACTCTATACTGCTATTTACTGTTATTTTGTCGTAGAAATTTATATTTGGTGATTTCGACGCCCATCAAATTTTGGTGCCGTTGCTAAGGATTGTATGACTAGGTCAGAATCGGGGACTTTAGCATTTGAACTAGAAATAGAAAAATTGGCTCGAACACTTCAAAGAGAAGCTATTCAACGCGGTAAACAACCACAACTGACTTTGAAAAAGGATATTACATCAAAGATATTTACTCATCCGAAGATTCAGACAACATGACAAATCAAACTATATGCCAACTTGTAGCTGCACCAGTTGAACAGTAACCACTATGCATAACTTATCCGGCGGGCGAAACACCATTCGAGTTGAAGTCAAGATTAGTACATTTATTGCCTACTTTCCGCGGTTTGAAAAATGAGAACCCCCATACTCATCTGAAAGAGTTCCACATAGTTTTTCTAAGCATGAAACCAGAAGGAGTAACTGAGGATCAAATAGAACTATGAGCTTTTCCTCTTTCATTTGTTGACTCTGCTAGAGAATGGCTATTTTATTTACCTCCAAGATATGTTAATACTTGGACTGATATGTCCCGATTGTTTCTTGATAAGTTTTTCCTATCAACTCAAGCAACCGAATTAAGGAGGAGTATAGTCAGAATTCAGCAAAAGGAAGCAGAATCACTCTGTGAATATTGGGAGTGATACAAGAAGTTGTGCGCAAGTTTCCCACAACATGGTTTGTCTAAATAGTCACTCTTACAATATTTCTACGATGGGTTATTCTAAATGGAAATGAAGATGATTGATGCCGCTAGTTGAGGGGCTCTTGTGAACATGACTCCCCAAAGAGCTAGGGGATTAATTTTGACTATGGCCCAAATTTTCAACAGTATCGACCACCTATGGAACTTACGAGAAGGGTACATGATCTAAGTACTCCTTTTATAGTAAATAAGGTTGATGAACTTACTAATGTGGTTAAAATTATGCTTGCAGGACAGATGAACCTAGCTCGGTTGTGCAAGATTTGTGCTAAGCCTGATTCTATCGACTCGTGCTTGATTTTACTTGAAGATAGAACTGCAAAAGTAAATGCCATTGGGAACTTCCCAGGGCCACCTCAAAGGCTTTATGATCCATATTCAAACACATACAATACAGGATGGAGGGATCACCCAAACCTGAGCTATGGATCGAATCCTTAATATAATAAACCATATCAACCAAGACCACCTCCGCCTCAACAGTATCAACCTTCAAAGTCATCTCTTGAAGCCATAGTAGAGAGGTTGGCCATTAACACTGAAAAGTTCCAACAAAAGTCTGAGGCACACTTCCAAGAAATTGATCAGTAAATAAGTAGGTTAGCACTTACAGTTAGTTTTTTGGAGAACCAAGGAAACTTGCCATCTCAAACCGACCTGAACCTATGTCAAAATACAAGTGTCGTGACCGTAAAAGATGGAAAAGAGTCAGAACTATTGTCTGGCAGGAGTCATGACCACAACTTTAAACAAGAAGCTGAACCAACAGCTCCCACTGAGCCGGCACCTCATAAACCATTTGTTGTACCTCCCCCATACCCTGGAAGGCTCGCCCATGTTAAAAAGGAACGAGAGGAAAAAGAAATCCTTAAGACATTTCGGAAGGTAGAAATTAAGATTCCTTTACTTGATGCAATTAAACAGGTTCCACACTATGCAAAATTTTTGAAAGAATTATGCACCGACAAAAAGAAACTCCAAGGAAACGAATCGGTGAATATGAGATAAAATGTTTTTGTAGTGATACAAAGAAAAATCCCTCCTAAGTGTAAGGACCAAGGTATGTTTTGTATATCCTGCAAAATAGGTAATATTGGCATAAAGAAAGCCATGTGTGATTTGGGAGCATCTATTAATGTAATGTCTTTATCTACTTTTAAATCTCTAAACAGGGGTGATTATTCAATTGGCAGATAGGTCATGCGTATATCCAGAAGGGGTGCTGGAAGATGTCCTCGTAAAGGTAAATAAACTAATTTTTCCTACAAACTTTTACATCATCGATTTAGAGTATGACCACTCAAAAAATGCTTCTGATATTCTACTCGGGAGACCATTCCTAAGTACTGCACATACAAAAATTGATGTTTGAAGTGGAACCCTCACTATGGAATTCAACGGTGAGGTAGTAAAGTTTAATGTTTATGAGGCGATAGGCCAACCCAACACAATGTCAAATATTTCTAGTGTTGATATTATTGAACCACTAACGAAATTTCATTTTGAGTATCATGAAGGTGATGGATTACAAACTGTACTTTCCAAGCGTTTAGACCTCAATATGATGGATGAATTGGAGGAGATAGTGACGTTCAGAGAAGCAATTTGGTAAACCGTTGTTCTATTGGAGACTTTTCAATTTCCTATAAGCCAAGGTAAGTACTTTGAACTTTCTCCTTCTAAAACTAAACTGTTGCCTTTTATTTTGTAGACCCTAGAGATAGAGCTTAAACCATTGTGGAAACACTTGAAGTATGTCTATTTAGGTAATGGAAACAGTTTACCAATAATAGTTTCTAGTAAACTTTTAGGATTGGAAGAAGAGAATGTAATTCGAGTCTTGAAAGACTACAAAGGGGCTATTGGATGGACGACCGTCGACATAAAAGGGTTAAGTCCCTCGACTTATATGCATAGAATATCGATAGAAGAAAATCCAAGCCCAAAAAGAGAAGCTCAAAGATGCCTTAATCCACCAATGATGGAGGTTGTCAAAAAGGAAGTTTAAAAGTTACTGGATGCGAGGATGATCTATCCAATTTCCGGTAGTAATTGGGTCAGCCCAATTCATATGGTACCCAAGAAAATTGGTATGACTGTAATAAAAATGCAACAAGAGATTTAGTTCCTACTCGAGTCCAAAATAGGTGGAGAGTCTGTATAGATTAGAAAGTTGAACTTTTTAACTCGAAAAGACCACTTTTCACTTTCTTTTTTGATCAAATGTTAGAACGTTTAGCAGGAAAAATTCACTACAGTTGTCTTGATCGTTATTCAGGTTTTTTCTAAATTCCAGTGGCACTGGAAGACTAAGAGAAAATAACGTTTACATGTCCCTTTGGCATGTTCGCCTACGGACGGATACCATTTGAACTTTGCAATGCGCCAACCACATTCCAAAGGTGTATGGTAAGTATGTTTTTTTGACTATGTTGAGAAAATAATTGAGGTATTTATGGACGATTTTATAGTTTATAGTAATTCTTTTAATGAATGTTTGTCAAAACTCATTAAAATTTTGGAAAGGTGCCTAGAATTTAATCTAATTCTTAATTATGAAAAATGTCATTTTATTGTAGATAAGGGATTGATTTTAGGGTATATTGTTTGCGCTGAAGGGATCGTGGTTGATAAGGTCAAAACTGATGTTATCAACTCACTTCCATACCCCACAATTATGAAGGAAATTCATTTTTTTTCTTGGTCATGCAGTTTTTATAGGCGCTTTATTAAGGACATTTTTAAGATTTCGCGACTGCTCTGCAATCTCTTGCAAAAAGATAAAGAGTTCGAATTTGATCAAGCGTGCAAAGACGTGTTCAACACTCTCAAACAAAAGATTGCTTCAGCTTCTATAGTACAACCACCAAATTGGGATTACCCTTTCGAGCACATGTGCGATGCAAGCGACCAAAGTGTATGAGTTGTCTTTGGGCAAAGAATTGGGAAGGAACCCCACGTCATGTACTACGCCTCTAAAACATTAGATGCTACCTAGAGCAATTACTCAACTAGTGAAAAAGAATTATTAGCCATTGTTTTTGCTTTGGAAAAATTTAGATCATATTTATTAGGCACTAAAGTTATTATTATTTTTACCATGCAACATTGAAATATTTGATTGTGAAAAAAGAGGCAACCTAGGCTGATTCGATGGATTCTTCTCTTACAAGAATTCAATCTCGAAATTAAGGACAAAAAAGGAAGTGAGAACCTAGTACCTGATCATTTGAGTCGAGTTCCCTTCTTAAAAGACAACACACCTCTTAAAGATGGCTTCCCAGATTAAAGTCTTTTATTAGCTCAAACAGTTTACCGATGGTTTGCAAATATGGAAAATTACTTCGCTACAAGTATTATTTCTTCCAACTTATCACGTTCTGAAAAGGACAAGCTCAAAAGAGACTCACGATATTATATTCGACGATGTGTCGCAGAAACTGAGGTACAATCTACCCTTTCTTTTTGTCATTCTTATGCTTGTGGAGGGCATTTTAGTCCTAAACGCACCGCACACAAGGTAATTGAGTGTGGATTTTTTTAGCCACACATATTTCATGACGCTTATTTATTTAGCAAAACTTGTGAGAGTTGTCAAAAAGTGGGGAATTTAAGCTAAAAGAATGAGATGCCCCTAACACCTATACATTGTAGGTGAAATTTTTAATGTGTGGGGCATCGATTTTATAGGACTGTTTGTTTCATCATTTAATAATGTTTACACTATTCTCACTGTAGATTATGTATCTAAATGGGTAGAAGCTAAAGCTACCCGACATGTCGATGCTAAAATTGTACTGGATTTTCTAGCGAACTTTATTTTTTCCAGGTTTGGCACACTGAGAGCATTAATCAGTGATCAAGGAACTCATTTCTGCAATAAGGTAATTGATACTCTACTGAAAAAGCATAGGGTGACACAACATGTGGCCACAACTTATCACCCACAAACAAACGGTCTAGTGGAAGTTTTAAAGTGTGAAATAAAGTCGATTCTGGAAAAGACTGTGAAACTTAATAGGAAAGACTGGAGCTTACGTTTAAACGATGCATTGTGGGAGTACCGAACTGCTAACAAGGGACTCATAAGAATGTCCCCTTACCAACTCATATTCGGTAAACTGTATCACCCTCTAGTAGAGTTAGACCATAAGGCATTTTGGGCAATAAAAAGATGCAACATGAAGTTATACATCGAAGGTAATTATCAAAAATTAGATATTCAAGAGCTTGAAGGGATCTGACGTGACCCATATGAAACGCCCAAATTTATAAAGACAAAACCAAGGCGTTTCATGACCAAAGAATATCTCATAAACAATTTTTAGTTGGTCAAAAAGTGTTACTTTACAACCCAACACTAAGGATTTTTGTAGGTAAGCTTCGAACTAAATGGCTTGGTCCTTTTGTTGTTACTAAACTATTTCCTCATGGTGCAGTTGAAATTAAAAACGAGGAGTCCGGGAAATATTTGGAAGTCAATGGATAAAGTATAAAACCCTTTTACTAGAATTTTCAAGTACACGTGGTAGAGGAATTATTTTTTGAAGAGACAAATGATTAAATTTTCTAGGTCGTCAAGCTAACGACGTTAAACAAATTCAATTAATGGGAGGCAACCCACATTTATTTTTATTTATTTAATTTAATTTAATTTTTAATTCTACTTTAGTTTGAAAATTAAATAAAATATTATTTGATTCATTTTCTGGCGTTATATTTCAAGTACATGAACCGCTCGAAGCAATAAAGTCTTTCGACAAAGATGTGATCAGGTTAGTAGAGAACAAGAGGAGCAACCACCTTCTACTGTAGATAAACGACTTCATCACATTGAAGCCCGCCTTGAAACAATAAAAGCCAATATCTCAAACGTCTTCAACATACTACAAAGCGATCACTTCCACCGCGCTTCGACCCATTAAATATAAACGGGGAGTACACTTTCTCCACTCATATTATTCTTTTTACATATTGGGGGCAATGTGGGCTAAATAGGGGGAATTTTGGATCATGCCATACTTTCTTTTTGCATGTGTTTTGCTAAATAATTTTTTTAATTTTTTTCAGAAATAAACCTCTAATTCTTATGTTTAGTTTACTTAAATAAGTGGGTGAATCATGAATAGTTATTGCTTTCTTGATCAATGAATATTTTGTAGAATTGAAAATATTATGGCTTAGTTAATGTTTCATGAAAATTGTTGGCTCTTTTGAACATTCCTCATGAAAGTACTCGTTTAAATAAATAAATAAATTTGCTAATAGCTTGGTTAAGAGTGAAGATTCAGAAATGTGACCAAGTTGAGTAACCGGGATGATGTGTTTGGGTTGTCATCTCATTTTGCGTCAAAAGGTTTAGTGACGAGCTGAAGCTTGTAACACTCTAATAACTGAGCTACCTTGAGAAAAGAGAAATAGAACGGTTATAGACATATGAAATTGAGTAACCGAGATGAGGTGTTTGGGTTGTCATCTCATTTCGCGTCAAAAAATTTGATTATGTTTCAAATTCGTTAAAACTAAATAAAGAGAACGTGTCGGGTTGAGTAACGGGGGTGAGGTGCTTGGTTGTTATCTCACTTCGTGTCAAAAGAATTGACTACGTTTGAAAAAAAATAAAAAATGTATATAGATATAAATAAAAGTATATATTGGGTATGATTGATTCACATGTTTGATTAAGCCTAAATTTAGTGAAATAGTTGAATTTGACATATTGTTCGAGATTTTCTAAAATGGTTATTGATTGAGTTTAGCAATTGTTTATTTTTGATTCACCTAATTGTTTGCAGTATGCTTGACTAGGAAATGAGGTTTTGATTTTTAAAAGGATTGACAAATTATTTTTAGTGGATACCATGCTTGAGGACAAACATCGGCTAAGTAGGGGGAATTTGATAGCAAGATAAATTTGTGTTTTTAATATATTTATTTTTGTCTAATTATTGAATAAAATGCTATTAAATATGGATTTTTCTTATCAAGCATGAAGTGAGTGTGTTGAATTCAAACTTTTACAAAAAGGGGCTAAATTGGAATAAAAAGCAACACGGAGGGCTTGATTGAAAGATTGAAGATTCAAGGATAACTGGATAAAGATTGAAGGGTTGAAGATTTTTTTTAAAAAAGTGGTTAAATAAAGATTGAAGGATTTTGATATTGTTACAACTCTATAATTAATTTAAATTTGATTTTTAAATTTTGAATTATTTAGTGATAATATTTAGTGATAATATTTAGGATTATTTAGTGATAATATTTAGGAAAAATTTAGCTAAATTTTAACACTAAAAGTGTGTATAAATACCTAATGGCTACAGTCAATTGAACACACACTTTGGCTTTAGCATTTAATAAATTCTCTTTTTTTTTCTCTCCTGCATATTTTCTGTTCAATTATGTTGTTTCATTCTTTTTTTTTCTTTTGATTTCAACCTTTTGGTTTAATTGCCTTCCAAGGCCTTTCACCTTTCTACTTTCCACAATTCCATTTAAACCATTTATTTTCAAGCATGATTCTTTCCATGATTAACTAAACCCTTTTTAGCCTTAGCCTGATTATCGCTTTGACAAAGTAATCGTGAGATATGAACCCACACTAAATATTTTGCAATTCGGTATTCGTTATCTCTCTGGTATATGGGGTAGTACAAATTCGTCCCTCAAATTTGATTCAATTTTGATTCGATTTCAATTCAAAAAGTGCACGTTGGGTTGGAATCATTTGACATACAGTTGGGATGTTGAGTCGGCGGTGCTATATTCAAAATCTCACGAGCAAATTGGTGTGTTCAATTGGAAAAAGCTAGTTAGATTCCATCAAGCGAGATAGCGATTGGATTTAAATGACCCACACGGTTGAGGCCATTAATTCGAGTTAGGCTTTTCAAATCACAAGGCTATCGAAGTCTTAAATTACTGATACGTGCCACGTGGTTGGAAATTCGACAAGGTTCGATTTGCAAGTGATACCGGGATCGACTAGGAGAGAAAGAGTTGGCGGTTTGAGGGATCCTCGATTGCTATAACCAACTTATCGCTTGGAAGGAAAATTTTTTTTCAAGGATCGATTCAAGATTGGAGTACACTGAAGCTAAGGCTAAGCTTAAAAAATATTTTATTTCTCCATTTATTTTATTTTCTTAAATTTATTTTTTCATTTTCGAATCTGTTTTTATTTTATTTTATTTTTCGTATTTCCTTATTTTATTATCTTAATCAATTTAAACCCCTCATTTTTATTTTTATTTTCTGCATTTCTATGCACAGGTGGTGGACTAGAAAAAAAGGTAAAATTAGATAGCTAGTCCTAGTGGATTTGACCCTACTACTCTATACTACCATTTACTGTTATTTTTTCGTAAGAATTTATATTTGGTGGTTTCAATGCCCATCATTTTATGAGCATATTCTGCTGGTATGTTTCTTGTGTGGCCTGATCGGTCATAGCAAACAGAGTTGTAGGAAACTAATTAGTGTTAAGGAGGAAGAGGTTTTCTAATCATAATTCTGATACTTCTAGTCAACAAGTTAAGCAGAGTTCTTGTATTGATAACAAGTATAGTTTTTATCCTCAATATTTTAAGTTTGGGCCAAACATGAGGAGTATGGCAGTGGGGAAAGAAAATGTTGAGCAGAGCCACATTGAGAGGAATAGTACCGGAGTCATTGAGTTTTCAAAAGAGTGTCAGAGTATTTGAGAAAGATTCGTTATGGAAACGGAAGACTTAAAAACGCGATCCCCTTCTAGTATGAAAGGTAATACCGATAGGAGATAATTTGATGGGGATGACTCTTTTACAGTAAATACCCAGACTCCCACTACTCTTTTATCTGCTGAACTTGCGGTTGCAATGATTTGCCTTAGTTGAAACTGTTGGGGGTTGGACAATCCCCGAGCAGTGTCAGGTTTTTGAGAGCTTGTTTCTTCAAATAAACCAGATTTAGTGTTTTTTATAGAGACTTTGGTTGATTTGAATAAAATGGAGGAGTTGCATGTTCTGTTACAATTAGATTCATGTTTGTCAGTGGATAGAGTTGGGCGTAGTGGAGGGCTCGTGATTTATGGATGAATTCAATTAGTGTTTCAATTTTTGGTTACTCAAATAATTATATTTGTTGACACCATTTTTTGGATGGAAAATGGGGTCGACTTGAGTTTTGAAAAAATGAAACGGGAGTCGCCACCAATCCTTTTTAAAGAGGTGTGATTGGATCACCTCGAAAAGTGGTTGTTTTTAATAAACAGTTTGATTTTATTAAAACAACGATTTTGGTCCACGAAATTCGAAAACGGGTTCGGAGTTGATTTACATACGAGGAAGGATTAGCACCCTCGATACGCCCAAAATTGGTACCTAGTTGATTACTTAATGTCTTAATGTCGAAAATTGAGAACTTTGAAGAATTTTAAAAAATACGATCCTTGTATTATAATGTTGAAAATTTTTGGGAAAATGAGGCATATTTCACGTTAATCGAGAAAAAGAATCATATTCAGTAAGTTAGAATACAATATCTAAAATTCTCGATACGCGAATGAAAAAGTTTATTTAAGAAATTTTAGCCATCTCGAATTTAAAAATGAGATCACAACTAGTAAGTTAGGATGCGACCCCTTTTTTAAATTTCGAGATCATTTAAAACTTGATTTTGAAAAGATTCGTGTATTTAGATTCATCGAGAAAATCGAAACCCAGTAAGTTAGGGCACGATTTTCTCGAATCCAAACACGAAATTCCATTTAAAAAAAATTGTTACATCAAGTCAAATAAAACACAAAATCATAGTGAAAGCAAATTACATTTTTATGCATGGTAAATAAAAAAATTCAACAAAAATTAAAAAATAAACAAACAAGAATAAAGACATTTAAGCAAATAATAACGAACATGTAGATAAATAAATAAATCAACATGAAATGATAATTATAATAATGAATAAAATGGTGATATATATATGTATGTATGTTAGAAACAAATTATACGGGTAAAAACATAAAGTTAAATACAAAAAGAAGTATATATATAATTATAAAATACATGTATATACATAAATAAGTAAATAGAAATGCTCATAAAATAAAAATAAAAATATTCGTATGCACGTGTATTATATTGTATATGCGTAGGTATAAATATTATGTAGTATATGTATATAAATATATAGATATTAAATAAATAAAAGGTGATAGATATAAAAAAATTGAATATATATATAATATAATATTATTATTAGATATATATTAAAGTTTATAAATATATAGATTCGTAATAATTTTAGACATATATATTATAGTATATAAGCACATATATATGAATAATAATAATAATATAATAATAATAATAAATAAATGAGCAAAAGGAAAAACATGCTTAAAAGGGACTTAAATCAAATAAAACAAAGTTTCGGGCCAATTTAAAAATAAAAAGGCGGAGGGACCTAATTGCAAGCGCAGTAAAAAGAGGGACCGAAGGGTAATTAAACCTCATTGTCAAAACGACGCTGCCTCAGGGAGGAGGGCGCAGATGGTCAAGGACCAAATCGAAAAACAAACTAAATTAATGGGCCAATTTGCAAAAACTAAAAAGGATTAAATTAAAATAATTAAAATCATGAGGGGCTAAACGCAATTAGCCCCTTCAGAAAGAAAACATGCGGATCCTCCTGGTAATGGGTCGGGTCGATCCGATCCAAAGCAAAACGACGTCGTTTTGGGCGTTATGGAGCTGGGCCAAAACGGCGCCGTTTCACACGCCTATATATTCAAAAAATTTTCCAAAAAATTTCATTTTCTCCCCCTCTTTTCAGAAAAAAGCCCAAAAATGCTCTCTCTTCCTCCCTTACTCTCCCCAGAATCCGGCCATCGGTCCGACCGAGAACCACCGTACCGGCCGTCGGTCGCCGGTGTCGGCGCCGCCGTGCACGGCGATGGGGAGACCAAAAGTTTCCCTTTTTTTTCGAATCGTCTCTTCGTTCCCCTGATCGCTCCGGTGTCGGTAAAACAAGGTAAAGATGCCTCCTTTCTTCTTTTTTGTTTAATATTTTGAAATAAAATAATCAAGAAAAAAACAAAAAAAAAGAAGAAAATAACCTTCAATCTTTTTGTTCTTCTGAACCGTTCTTGTATTACAAAGGTTCTTAATCGATTTTACACCGATTTCCAAAAAACACCCCTCAAAAAAAAAAATCCCCCCGTTACATTTTTGAATGGCTTTTATAGCCTATTTTTTGCTACTGTTTTGCTTGCTCGTTGTTTCTTCTCTGCAGGCGCAAGTGGCGATGGGATGGTGGCAGGTGTGGCGTGAGTCAGAGGGCAAGTGGCTGAGGTGATTGATGGCGGCGGCAGATGCAAGTGGGGCACTAGGGTTTCAGTCTCTGAAACCCTAGTCTGATGTGGGCTTGTCCATTGGGCTCGGGTATTGGGTAGTGTTGGGCTTATTGTAATTGGGTTTAGTTGGGTAGATTGGGCTGAAATGGGTTAGGTCAAAACGGGCCTGTACAGCTGCCCCGCTTTGCTCGTTGTCGTGTAACGATAATAGAGCAAAGACTAAGAAAGGCCCATTTTGCCCGGTCTCGCCATATCTTGACTTCTTCTGGCGCTTCCCTTCAAGTAGCTTTATTGCAATCCACTGTGTCTTGTCGCTTCAATCCACTCCACTGCAGTTCAGGGAGATCTGACTTGTAGCTTCAATCTTTCTTCGCAAGAATTTCAGGGGGACAAGATTCGTGGTTTGATTCGTTATTGTTGATCTGCTCCACTACTGCTTAGGAGGACAGCATCTGCAATCTTCAATCTATTCCACTGCCAACCAAGGAGATAGAATTACTGGCTTCAATGTACTCCACTGTAATCACAGGAAGGTAAAATCTGCCATTTTCGATCTTCAATCTATTCTACTGCCAACCAAGGAGATAGAATCTAATACGATCCACTCTACTGTAACTTCAGAGAGATAAGATCCTTTATTTTAATCCGCTTCACTGTAATCTCAGGGATTGGATTATCAGATTCAATCTGCTCCGCTGTAGTCTCCGGGAGATAAGATCTGAAATTCTTCGGTCTGCTCCACTGTAATCTCAGGGAGATAGGATTACTATCTTCAATCTGCTCCGCTGTAATCTCAAGGAGATAAGATCTGAAATTCTTCACCGCTCCACTGTAATCTCGTGGAGATAAGACCGATGCGATCTACTCATCGTAACTTCGAGAGATAAGATCCTTTATTTTAATCCGCCCACTGTAATCTCGGGAGATAGGATTACTAGCTTCGATTCGCTTCATCGTAATCTCGTGGAGATAAGATCGACATTCTTGATTCTGCTCCATCGTAATCTCGTGGAAATAAGACCTGACGCGATCTACTCTGCTGTAACTTTAGAGAGATAAGATCATTCATTTTAATCCACTCCACTGTAATATCAGGGAGATAGGATTACTAACTTCAATCTGCTCCGCTGTAATCTCAGGGAGATAAGATCTGACACGATCTACTCTACTGTAAATTCAGAGAGAAAAGATCCTTTATTTTAATCCATTCCACTGTAATCTCAGGGAGATAGGATTACTAATTTCAATCTACTCCGCTGTAATCTCAGGGAGATAAGATCTTTTAATCCGCTCCACTGCAACCAATGAAGGCAAGACTTGTTTTCGATCTTCTTCGCTGTTAATTCAGGAAGGCAAGATCTGCTTCTTTAACCAGCTCCATTGCAACCAATGAAGGCAAGGCTTTGTTTTCGATCTGCTTCGTTGTTAATGCAGGAAGGCAAGATCTGCTTCTTTAACCACTCCATCAGAACCAATGAAGGCAAGGCTTTGTTTTCGATCCGCTCATTGTTAATGCAGGAAGGCAAGATCGCGCTTTAACCACTCCACAGTAACCAATGAAGGCAAGGCTTGTTTTCGATCTACTTACCGTTAACGCAGAAGGCAAGATTCGCTTTAACCACTCCATCAGTAACCAATGAAGGCAAGGCTTGTTTTCGACCGCTTCATTGTTAACGCAGAAGGCAAGATCGCGCTTTAACCAGCTCCATTGCAACCAATGAAGGCAAGGCTTTGTTTTCGATCTGCTTCGTTGTTAATGCAGGAAGGCAAGATCTGCTTCTTTAACCAGCTCCACTGTAACCAATGAAGGCAAGGCTTTGTTTTCGATCTGCTTCGCTGTTAATGCATGAAGGCAAGATCTGCTTCTTTAACCAGCTCCACTGTAACCAATGAAGGCAAGGCTTGTTTTCGATCTGCTTCGCTGTTAACGCAGGAAGGCAAGATCTGCTTCTTCACTGATCTGTTCTCTAGGGAACATGACTTGTATGTTTTATTTTATGAACCTAATTGTGCCTAGTGATTAGGATGACATGATCAGAATGAATCAAATGCTCCTAACTAGATGTGTTTGAATGACATTTGAATGAATGCAAAATGTCATGAAAATGATTCCTTAATGCTTAGGTTATCATCACGCAAAAGCTTATTAAGGCTTTATCACTGACATGCTACAACGCCTTCTTGCTCAGCTAGCATATCCAAAGAAACACTTAATCTGATTGCCCCCCACTGTGAACGTCAAAGTTCAATCCACTAGGACATAAAATTTGTACCATCAATCTCCCAATTTAACCCAAGGATAGAAAGGTATGACTTTCTCAATCTTCTCCTATCGCAATTCAATGATATTGAATGTGAAACTCTTTGATCCTTTACCTCATCACCAAGGTGTCATACCAAATGCTCATGTACAATTGCAAAAGTTTTCTTCTCCCAGAAGACCTTTTCTTTTTGCCTGTCAAACATCGCTTGTCGGTTCATTGAAGCTTTGCCACCAACACGACATCTTGTCATTTGGTTCAATCAATGTTTAGACAACAAAATCTGAAAGGATAGTCTTTAACTTAGGCTCTTCCTTCTTAGATATTTCACCCTTTAAACTTGGCGTTTTCTAAACAATAGCCCTACCTCAGGTTCCTATATTATTTAGAAACTTCTAGAGTAATATGCAAAACTTCCATTGTGAAAGTGTTATTAGTCCATTAATCATTATTCTAATGCAACATGCTTGCAAAGAGAACATAATGATAGATAAAATAGAATTGATTTGAGAGCATAGCTCGAAATGAATGAATTATCAAGGGTAGCAAGAATAAAAGAGGAATTGATTGGAACACGTATCTTGAAAAAGAATGAAGTATTCCAAGAACAACAACAAATTCAATATATAAATAGTATGAAGATTAGGTGCCCCAGATATCGCAGCTTGAACTTCTCTGTACAAACTTTCCGAAATCTTTTTTGAGTTTGACATGTGTTTAGGAGATCTACAGGACTCTGTCGATGCCCCAAGATGTCGCCTTACCCTTTCAGGTATAGCAAGATCACCGTATGCCCCAATCTGATCACTTCATGCCCCATTCTGATCAATATTTGAGCCGCCCTTCGGGTTTTCAACTCAAATCCCCTTTGGCTTAAGGTGCCCTTTGCGGGTTTTCCCCTTAGCCTCTCCATTTTTACTTTTTCATTTTTTCATTTTTCATTTTTATTTTTCTCATTTCTTTTTCTTTTTTTCTTCTTTTTTTGTTTGACTCAAAGTGCCCTTTGCAGGTTTTCACCTTGGTCCTTCCTTTTTCTTTAAACGAAGTGTTTCTTGACTGGATCCGAGTTTATAGGATTAGCAATCTCACTCAGGATCAGTGCTCCTCTGAAAATGGTCTTCTTTACAACATAGGGACATTCCTGGTTTGGCATTCATTTCCCTTTGGAATCCTTTCGTTAAGGAAGAATCTTTTTCAACATCCAGCCCTCTCGTGGAATTCTCTGAGACGAGCCTGTTTATTATGGGCTCATATTATTTATTTATGGTACATCCGACCCTGATGAATAGCCTTTTAACCCGTTTCCTCGGGCCAACTAATCATATCGCGATTGGATTCCTCCAACAAGCAATGAGGGGATTTTAATAGGTAAAACTACCTCAATCCTGTAAACCAAAAAGAGAGGTGTTGCCCCAGCACAGATGTTTGACAAACAATGAGGGCAAATGGTAATTTCTCACGTCAATCCTTGTAAGTCTCACCATTTTCCTTCAATTTCCGATGTTCAACTCTAGGAACTTCAAGGATTTAATCATGGTGTCCACTTCGAAGTTAATTTGAGACCTCACTATCGTGCTATTGTTTAAGCTCAATGCATTCTCCAATACCCTCTTCTCTGAAATTCTATATCGGTATACGATGACTTTGGCTCATGAAGTAGCCTCTCAAAAAATGAAGCAATGCCCATTAGAAGTCTTCGATAATGGTGATGTCCATGCCCCATTTTGTTTAAAATTTGAGTCGCCCTTTTTCGGGTTTTCAACTCAGATCCACCTTTGGTCAAAGCGCCCTTTGCGAGTTTTCGCCTTGACCTCTCCTTTTTTCTTTTTCTTTTTCTTTTTTTTCTTTTTTCTTTTTCTCCTATTTTTGACTTTGATTTTTTTTTTGATTTTTTTTGATTTTTTGATTTTTTGATTTTTTTTTGAGTCTAAACTCATGAGATCAGACAAGTCGTGGTCATGTTTTTCGACCAGAATCAATGTTATTCTAAAGTTTTCCACATAAAATCTTCTACTTTCATCATGTATGTGAGAAACCTTCTTTGGTACCAAATTTCTTTCATAGAGCCCTTTTGGAACGCAACTACGACAGAAAACTTTGGATCTTCCTCTTTAATCCGGACAAAATCCAACAACATTTTGAAGGGATGGAAACTCGACTTCAAATGGGCAAAGTTATGCTAACTCAACGAAAGAGGCATTGCTCCGGCAAAGAATTACATCGTTCGTACTTGTAAATTTCTGACATCGTGCGGTTGTGCAGGTTTTATTACAAGAATCGAGGCATACCCTGGTATGATCATACAAAGACATCTTTGAATTCTTCGTCTCTATGGGCAGGTCAATTCTAGTCTTCACCAAGCTCACAATTTCTAATGATTCATTGAGAGGTAGGATCCGTTTATCCTCTTGTTCTACCATCCTCAACAAGTTTGGAGATAAGCTACGATCTGTGTCATCTTCAAAGTTGTGAGATCCCTCTAAACCCATGTCTCGCTCAAAAGGAGATTCTAAGTCTGTAGCAGTGTCATTCATATCGTTGATATCCAGGGACCTATTGTAGGTACAAAAGAATATACAAAGAATGTATGAATTTAAGAATAATTATCTGCACAATATGATTATGAATGAATGAAAGAATGATTTGGATGAAAGAATAAAAGAATAAAAATAATCATTCATAAGAAATGAAAGAATATTGGTTCAAAAGATCGCAAAGATGCATTCCATTAAAATAATGATGTTCAGACATGAGCCTATTTCACAAAAGACTTCTTGTTGCCTCTAGGCTAAAAGCAACAAGTGTGTTTTGAATATTACTCTGAGTAAGCTCTAAATACTACAGGGGTTCCTTTAGAACACTCTCAAGTTTATAAGGGCGAACATCTAATAAGATCTCTTCTCCGATTGCTTCTTCGTATTCGGCACTGATGTGAATGTTTCCCAACATCTCTTCATTCATCGCATTCCTTTCATTATCCGTATGATTGAGTAGCGGGTTTTCTGTACTAGATAAATCGTCCAATTTGACAATGCCTATACTGATAAGCCTTTCAACCACCTTTTTAAAGGCGATGCAATTTTCTATGGAATGCCCCGTATTTCCCGCATGATATTGCATTGTGCATTCGCATCATGCCATTTGGGGTACGGAGGCTGTGGAGGTTTTAAGTAGAAAGGGGAAACGATGTGCGCATCGAATAACTTTTGGTACAACTCCTTATACGTCATCGGAATTGGCGTGAACTGGAGGTTCTCAGTACCTTGTTTCACTCCTGATTCTTGCTTTGAAGACCTCTGATGGCTGGTGGTTTCTGTCTTTGGTCGGCCCGCAGTGATTGGTTTTGAGTGGCCCTTGTTATACCTGCCCGCATTATCCCATTTATTCCCCTCCTTCCTTGGGGCCTTTGTGGTACTTAGGTATTCCACCCTCGCCTGCTTTGTTTCAGCCAGGTTGTCGAGAGCAACAGGAAAATTGTTCCTCACTTTGGACCTTGGGTCCGCAAACAACCCACGGTGTTGTTGTACCACCGATACTGCCAGGATGATCGATAGTAAAGGGTGCCCGTGTGAATGCCCATCCTGGTCAGATCGTGCACTAATCGGAGTACAATCTATGGAATAAGCAAAATCCTCATTATCAACCCCCGAGTGGTCCATCGGGTCCTCCCTTTTTTCTCCAGCTAGCAATCGGTTGAACTGACTTATCATGGTTCTCTGTAATCCTAGAATCGATCTCTCATCTCCGTTGAAATTCACCAATTGTCACAGATCCGAATTTGCATTCGCTCTAATTTTTCCAACCTTCGTTCCATTTCTCTAGTTTTTGCTTGGATATCGTAAAGGCGTTTGGTTGGTTGGTTTTCTAGGTTAGCTGAAATAAATTTACTCGTTTAGACTCTTTCAATGGATTTTAATGCATGTAATGCAATGTAATGCAAATGCATGAAATGAATGCCTAAAGAGACGTTGATTCTGATTCAATTACATTTAGGAAACTTTTCTAGAAAGCAAATTCCCTTACATAAAACGAATACATGTACGGCCTCACCCTCATATTCCAAGAAACAACATCGGTCTTCTTCTTCATCCGCATGTTTGAGGTAATCTCGCCAATAGATGCCATTGCTAGCTCATTTTCTTGATCTTGGTCGCGATCCATCATCTGCCTATCTTCATAAGGCTCATCAACTTGTCGAAGGCTTTTGGACAATCGTCTCGAACCCTTAGGCCACAAAGTAAAGATCACGAACTCTTCTATCGCCCTTCTTGTGTTTCTCAGAATATATTTGGGAAGTTGTATTGTTTTCCATTTTATCAAGGAATCCGTATTCCATGACAAGCTTTCTAATTTAGTAATCGGACTTGAATCAATATCTCTTTCCTAAGATGCAGATGCAATGCAATCATAATCAAAGCACAAAAAGAGGGGTTAGTACAAAAATAAACAAGGAAAACAGAAAGTACCTAATCGGGTGACTACTAGAGGTTTGGAGTGGCTCTATCTAGGCTAAGTTCCTAAGTCCACTATATGAGGTTTGGCTCTAAAGATAAGGTACCCGAACCAGCAGATTCCTCGATTTTCACCAATTATAGGCTCATATAGATCGAGTTCAGTTCAGGGGAATACATTTCCCTATGGCTGCACGGAGATGAAAATCTCACAAAGACATAGGTACAGATGTATCCCGAAAGTGATCCACTATCCTGCACGGAGGTGAAAACCTCACGAAGGAGTAGCTTCTCACTCCCACTTAAAGGGTGTGACCATAGGTCATGCAATGCAATGCAAAAGATACCAAAATTTAAACAAACAGAGCAATTATAAACCACAATGATGAAAATTATAATGAAGAATGAAATGCCATGAAAGGATCGTAAATTTAAACCAAATTTTCAATTTTCGACAAAAAGACAAAAAGTAATCAACTCATGGCTCGACTCACTTATTTTTAAAAAAATTCCCTAGTGGAGTCGCCAAGCTGTTGACACCATTTTTTGGATGGAAAACGGGGTCGACTTGAGTTTTGAAAAAATGAAACGGGAGTCGCCACCAATCCTTTTTAAAGAGGTGTGATTGGATCACCTCGAAAAGTGGTTGTTTTTAATAAACAGTTTGATTTTATTAAAACAACGATTTTGGTCCACGAAATTCAGAAAACGGGTTCGGGAGTCGGTTACGCACGAGGAAGGATTAGCACCCTCGATACGCCCAAAATTGGTACCTAGTTGATTACTTAATGTCTTAATGTCGAAAATTGAGAACTTTGAAGAATTTTAAAAAATACGATCCTTGTATTATAATGTTGAAAATTTTTGGGAAAATGAGGCATATTTCACGTTAATCGAGAAAAAGAATCATATTCAGTAAGTTAGAATACAATATCTAAAATTCTCGATACGCGAATGAAAAAGTTTATTTAAGAAATTTTAGCCATCTCGAATTTAAAATGAGATCACAACCAAGAAGTTAGGATGCGACCCTTTTTAAATTTCGAGATCATTTAAAACTTGATTTTGAAAAGATTCGTGTATTTAGATTCATCGAGAAAATCGAAACCCAGTAAGTTAGGGCACGATTTTCTCGAATCCAAACACGAAATTCCATTTAAAAAAAATTGTTACATCAAGTCAAATAAAACACAAAATCATAGTGAAAGCAAATTACATTTTATGCATGGTAAATAATAAAATTCAACAAAATTAAAAATAAACAAACAAGAATAAAGACATTTAAGCAAATAATAACGAACATGTAAATAAATAAATAAATCAACATGAAATGATAATTATAATAATGAATAAAATGGTGATATATATATGTATGTATGTTAGAAACAAATTATACTGGGTAAAAACATAAAGTTAAATACAAAAAGAAGTATATATATAATTATAAAA
The DNA here is from genome assembly GCF_025698545.1 of Gossypium raimondii. NCBI lineage: Eukaryota > Viridiplantae > Streptophyta > Magnoliopsida > Malvales > Malvaceae > Gossypium > Gossypium raimondii. The sequence goes on along the minus strand of NC_068572.1, from coordinate 28,192,524 downwards.
TACATGTATATACATAAATAAGTAAATAGAAATGCTCATAAAATAAAAATAAAAATATTCGTATGCACGTGTATTATATTGTATATGCATAGGTATAAATATTATGTAGTATATGTATATAAATATATAGATATTAAATAAATAAAAAGCAGGATAGATATAAAAAAAATTGAATATATATATAATATAATATTATTATTAGATATATATTAAAGTTTATAAATATATAGATTCGTAATAATTTTAGACATATATATTATAGTATATAAGCACATATATATGAATAATAATAATAATATAATAATAATAATAAATAAATAAATGAGCAAAAAGGAAAAAACATGCTTAAAAGGGACTTAAATCGAAATAAAACAAAGTTTCTGGGCCAATTTAAAAATAAAAAAGGCGGAGGGACCTAATTGCAAGCGCGCGTAAAAAAGAGGGACCGAAAGGGTAATTAAACCCTCGCTGTCAAAACGACGCCGTTCCAGGGAAGAGGGCGCAGATGGTCGAAGGACCAAATCGAAAAACAAACTAAATTAATGGGCCAATTTGCAAAAACTAAAAAAGGATTAAATTAAAAATAATTAAAACTGTGGAGGGGCTAAACGCGCAATTAGCCCCTTCGCAAAGAAAACACGCGGATCCTCCTGGTAATGGGTCGGGTCGATCCGATCCAAAGCAAAACGACGTCGTTTTGGGCGTTATGGAGCTGGGCCAAAACGGCGCCGTTTCACACGCCTATATATTCAAAAAAATTTCCAAAAAATTTCATTTTCTCCCCCTCTTTTCAGAAAAAAGCCCAAAAATGCTCTTCCTCCCTTACTCTCCCCAGAATCCGGCCATCGGTCCGACCGAGAACCACCAGACGGCCACGGTCGCCGGTAGCATGCGCCGTGCACGGCGGTGGGGAGACCAAAAGTTTCCCTTTTTTTTGAATCGTCTCTTCGTTCCCCTGATCGCTCCGGTGTCGGTAAAACAAGGTAAAGATGCCTCCTTTCTTCTTTTTTGTTTAATATTTTGAAATAAAATAATCAAGAAAAAAACAAAAAAAGAAGAAAATAACCTTCAATCTTTTCGTTCTTCTGAACCGTTCTTGTATTACAAAGGTTCTTAATCGATTTTACACCGATTTCCAAAAACCCCTCAAAAAAAAAAATCCCCGTTACATTTTTGAATGGCTTTTATAGCCTATTTTTTGCTACTGTTTTGCTTGCTTGTTGTTTCTTCTCTGCAGGCGCAAGTGGCGATGGGATGGTGGCAAAAGGCGCGAGTCGAGGGGTGTGGTCGAGGTGATTGATGGCGGCGGCAGATGCAAGTGGGGCACTAGGGTTTCAGTCTCTGAAACCCTAGTCTGATGTGGGCTTGTCCATTGGGCTCGGGTATTGGGTAGTGTTGGGCTTATTGTAATTGGGTTTAGTTGGGTAGATTGGTCTGAAATGGGTTAGGTCAAAATGGGCCTGTACAATATTGATATGTTGGTGAATGGTGGGAGTACTCAGTGTTGGCGGCTTATTGGCTTTTGTGGATTTCTTAAGGCTTATCGGAAGAGAGCTTTGTGAGCACTTTTAGGTTCGCTTGTGTCGCTTAACAGCTATCCATTAGCATGTATAGGTGATTTCCATAATCTTCTCTTAGTACATGATAAAGTTGGTGGTACGACGTATCTCATGGGGCTTATGCAAGGGTTTAAACAATGTATTTTGGATTGTAATTTGACACATCTCGTTGTTTGGTTTTGGTTCACTTGGGAGAAGGCCCGAGGTACGAATTCATTTGATATGGAGAGATCTAATAGGGCGTTTGTGACTTAGTCGTGCATGCAGATATTTCCTAAGCATAAACTTTTTAATCTAGTTAGTGCTACGTTGGATCATCATCCTATTAAGTTGATGGCTCTTACATCATTCCCAGCTCGGTCTTGCGAGTATAAATTTGAGAATCAGTGGTTCCTTGAGCATGATTTTTGTGGATGTTATTGCTCATAGTTCAGATTTTGGGGTTGATGATTGTCTATTATTTCAGCTTGATCGGTCTCGTGGTTTATTAATTGAGTCGATTAAGTCTTTAGAGAGCAACTTTGGGAGGAAGATTGCCACGATTAAGAAGCAAATTGTAGAGGGTAAATGGTTGATGAAAGGAGTCGATGTCTTGCGGGCTTTATACACCAAGTTGAATTCGATTTTGTCTCAAAAGGCCACCTATTAGAAATAACGGTCCAAATTGTTTGTTTTGGCTCATGGGGAAGCTGATACTCGATATTTCCATGCTCAAGCATCGTAGTTCTGTTGTGCTAATCATTTAGCCACTCTTACTAATGCCAAAGGTAACATTTGCCTTTAGGTATGTGATATGGAAGCGGTTGTCTTGAGTTATTTTTATACTTTATTTACAAGTTCAGGCAATGGTGATTTTTCTTTGTTTTTCCGTATCTTTCTTCGGGTTTCTAATGAGGATAATAATGTGTTATTGGCTTCTTTTACAGTAGCAAAGTTTAAGGAAGCTGCCTTTAGCATTCACCTTGACAAGGTGTCGAGTCTCGATGGTTTTAACCCGAATTTTTTTCGGAAGTGTTGGCATTTGGTGGGGGAGGATGTAGTTAGACATTATTAGCTTTGGTTTGACGGTGGTGTGTTCCCTGTCACATTAAATGATATTGTTTTGGTATTAATTACTAAAGTTTGTAACACAACTGCGATGAAGGACTTGAGACCTATAGCTTTGTGTAATTGCTTTACAAGGTTATTGCTAAGGTCTTGGAAAATAGTTTGACGGTTGTCGAAACCATTCTTTTGAAAAATAAAAGTTTTAGGTTGTCGACTTTTAAAAAATGAAAATTGGGAGTCGCCACCAATCTTTTATTAAGGTGTTATTAGATCACCTAAAAACCGGCTTTGGTCTATGAGTTTTAGAAAAACGGATCCGGGAGTCGGTTACGTACGAGGAAGGATTAGCACCCTCGTAATGCCCAAAATTAGTACCTAGTTAATTAATTAGTGTCTTAATGTCGAAAATTTGAAAAATATAATCTTTAGCAAAAACTTAAAAACGTTACGTATTACGACCCTTATCATTTCAGAGAAAGAAAATGCCACACCCAATGCGTTAGGGCACGACATTCTAATTTTCTCAAAAATGAATTAGGCCAAAATACTCGTACAATAAAAACTTAAAAGAATATCCATTTATTAAAGATTTAAGAAATCGCGGCCCAATACGTTAGGGCACAATTCCTCCAAAATCCCAAACTCGGAATATTTCCTTTATTATTTTTTAGAAAAAAATCTTCATTTCGAGAAATCAATGCGTTACATCCAATACGTTAGGACACAACGTGTTGAATTCCCAATAATGAGTTCTTATTTTTTTGATTAAAGAGAAATGATCGATTGTTAGATTTAACGAAGAAAATCAGAACCCAATACGTTAGGGCTCAGTCTCCTTGAAAATCCTAAATACAAGCATTCTCTCAATTTTAAAAAGTTTGAAATCGAGTAAAAAAAATGATGTGTTGCTACATTAAATATACAATGCAATAATAAATATTACACATCATAGAAATAATATAAATAAAAGAATAAATAAAATCAATATACATAATAAAATAATCACATACAAAATATCAAATAAATGATCAAAATAAAAAAAACAATTCTTTTTAACATATAAATGAAAACATGAATTAATAATCGAATGAAGAAAATGAACAAAATATAAAGAATAAAAGGCCCTCATAATATATGCATTGAAATTAAAAGTCATACACATAATTTACATATGAAATCTTGGGCTATGAAACTTATACATACATGATGCATTTATGAAAATAAAGGAAAAAATATAAATTATAAAGTATATAAAAACATATATTTTCATTTTTAAAATAAATATATTCATTTATATAAATAAATAAAATTAGTTAAAATATTAATATGTATACATACATATATATACTAAAATAAATATATACATATAGATAAAAAATACATATAAATAAAAATAAAATAAAATAATTATATTATACTACAAAAATAATATATGTATGTGAAAATATATATATACATATATTTTAAAAAATAATTAAATATGAAAAGAATAAAAACTAATTAATAAAAATAAAGAAAATGAAAAGGACTAATTTGAATCTGTAAATAAAAATTCGAGGCAAATATATAAATAAATGGAAACTGAAGGACCAAATTGAACGCATATATTACATGGAGAGACCAGAAGGGAAATTTTCCCTATTTCCCTAAACGGCGTCGTCCAATCAGGATCGAACTGAATTTTAAAATGAATAAAAGGGTAAATTTAAAAATAAAAAAATTTAATTGTAAAGATATTAAAAGGTGGAGGGGCTGAAAGTGCAAATTTCCCTCCGCATAAAAACGTGCGGATCCTAAGGTGGATCGGGTCGGGTACTCAAAACGACGTCGTTCTGGGCGTCTGGGGGGCTATCCAAAACGACACAGTTTTGGTACCCTATATAAGCCCCCCAATCTTCAAAAAAATTCAATTTTCCCTTTATTAAAAAAACCCTAAAAAGAGGCTCTCAACCTCTCCCCTCTTCTCCGGGCACTGGCCTAAGGCCTGGTCATCGGCCACCACGCCGGTCGCCGATCTCTGGCACCGACACCACCGTATGCGGTGGCCGAAAAAGGGGAAAACTCCCTATTCGGCCCTTTCGGCCTCCCTTAACCTGAATCTGGGCTCAAATCCTCCGAAAATTGACAAAAGCCCTCAGAACCTTTCGACTTCCGATCGTCTATCCTTGGAGATGAACCTCGGCCGTTCCAACAGCGATTCAGAAGCAAACCAGAGTAAGTTCTTTACTCTTTGTTTTATTGTGTTTTAGTAAAGTAAAAATAATAATAAAAATAAAAGAAAACAGAGAAATAATTGATGAAAAAAAATAAAATATCAACCTTTTTGAGTGTTGATTGATTCTCTGTTAGTGTTGTAAAATATCGTGCTTTTTTATTGATTTCGACTTCGGCCCCATTACAGTGTGTTAAAATCGCTTTTATAGTGATCGTCAATACAAGAAGAAAAGAAAGAAATAAAAGAGATCTTCCAATATCTGCTTGATTTGATTTCGATTCCTTGATTTTCTTTCCTTTCTTGTGTTTGCAGGTGATTGCATGGAGATTCAACTCTTGGTGATGGTTGCGGCGCGAAGCTCTTGCTGTTGCTAAGGTTTCAGAAATTGTTCTCGCCTATTTGGGCTAAACTGTAATTGGGCTTTAGGTTTGGGTCACTTATTTTAGGCCTATTCTGTTGTAATTGGGTTTGTATTATTTTGGCCTTTTTACTCGGGCCAAAATCGGGTATTACAGCTGCCCCTCTTTGCTCGTTATCGTGTAACAGAAACAGAGCAAAGACTTTAAGAATGCCTGATTTTGCCTAGTCACGCTGGATTTCAATACTCTTCTTCTTCAAGTAGCCTCATTCTGACATTCTGCGTCTTCAGAGGTATAAGCTTTGGTATCTTTTCAAAAGAACAAAATTTGCTATCTTAGTCTGCTCCACTGCAACTTCAGGGAGATAAAATTAGATGCGATTTGCTCTCTGCAACTTCAGAGAGTTAAGATCTAAGGTTTTAATCCGCTCTACTGTAACTTCAGGAAGGTAGGATTTGCCATCTTCAGTCTGCCTCGCTGCAACTTCAGGAGGATAAGACTTGCTTACTTAGTCTGTCCACTGCAACTTCAGGGAGATAAAACTAAACGAGATCTGCTCTCTACAACTTCTGAGAGATAAGTTCCAAGGTTGTAATCCGCTGCAACTTCAGGGATATAGGATTTGGTTGCTTAAATCTGCTTCCCGCTATCTTGGCAAGATAAGATTTGTCGTCTTTGATCTGCTCCACTACTGCTTAGGGAGATAAGAACTACAATCTTCAACCTACTCCGCTGCTGCTCAGGGAGACAAGGCTTGGTGGCTTAAATCTGTTTCCCACTATCTTGGAAAATAAGATTTGCTGTCTTCGATCTGCTCCACTACTGCTTAGGGAGATAAGATCTACAATCTTCAACCTACCCCGCTGCTGCTCAGGGAGACAAGGCTTGGTGGCTTAAATCTGCTTCCCACTATCTTGGAAAGATAAGATTTGTAGTCTTCGATCTGCTCCACTACTGCTTAGGGAGATAAGATCTACAATATTCAACCTTCTCTGCTGCTGCTCAGGGAGACAAGGCTTGGTGGCTTAAATCTGCTTCCTACTATTTTGGAAAGATAAGATTTGCCGTCTTCGATTTGCTCCACTACTGCTTAGGGAGATATGATCTACAGCCTCCTCCGCTGCTGCTCAAGGAGACAAGGCTTTGTGGCTTAAATGTGCTTCCCACTATCTTGGAAAGATAAGACTTGCCGTCTTTGATCTGCTCCACTACTGCTTAGGGAGATAAGATCTACAATCTTCAACCTTCTTCGCTGCTGCTCAGGGAGACAAGGCTTGGTGGCTTAAATCTGCTTCCCACTATTTTGGAAAGATAAGATTTGCCGTCTTTCATTTGCTCCATTACTGCTTAGGGAGATAGGATCTACAACCTCCTCCGCTGCTGCTCAAGGAGACAAGGCTTTATGGCTTAAATCTGCTTCCCACTATCTTGGAAAGATAAGACTTGCCGTCTTTGATCTGCTCCACTACTGCTTAGGGAGATAAGATCTACAATCTTCAACCTACTCCACTGCTGCTCAGGGAGACAAGGCTTGGTGGCTTAAATGTGCTTCCCACTATCTTGGAAAGATAAGACTTGCCGTCTTTGATCTGCTCCACTACTGCTTAGGGAGATAAGATCTACAATCTTCAACCTTCTTCGCTGCTGCTCAGGGAGACAAGGCTTGGTGGCTTAAATCTGCTTCCCACTATTTTGGAAAGATAAGATTTGCCGTCTTTCATTTGCTCCATTACTGCTTAGGGAGATAGGATCTACAACCTCCTCTGCTGCTGCTCAGGGAGACAAGGTTTGGTGGCTTAAATCTGCTTCCCACTATATTGGAAAGATAAGACTTGCCGTCTTTGATCTGCTCCACTACTGCTTAGGGAGATAAGATCTACAATCTTCAACCTTCTCCGCTGTTGCTCAAGGAGACAATGCTTGGTGTTTCACCAGTTTGTTCTCTAGGGAACATGACCTGTATAATTCATTTTATGAATCTAATCATGCCTAGTGTTTAGGATGTCATGATCAAAATGAGTCAAATGCTCCTAATTAGGTATGTATGAATGATGTTTGCATGAATGCGGGATATCAGTTTTCAAGAATTATCATTTCTTAAAGTTTATTAAGGTTTTGTCGCTGACGCCTTTTGCTTAGCTAACATCTCCGAAGAAACACTTAACCAAATTGCCTCCCATTGTTCACTTCAAAGCTCAACCCTCTAGGACGTAGAATTTGCACCATATTCCTTCCATTTAAGAGTAGGGAAAATTTTGACTCTTCTCAATCCTCTCCTATAGATTATGAGATTCGTTTACACCACTCCCAGGGTGTCCTACCAAATGCTCATGCCCAAATGAGGAGCTTCCTTTCCATAAGGGACTTCTTTCTACCCCATCAAAACTTCTTGTCATCTTATTCGATATTTAGACAACCAAATCTGAAAAAACGGTCTTAATTTAGACTTTTTCTTTCTTAGGCTCTTGAACTTTTGAACTTGGTGCGTTCTAAACAATAGTCCTGTTTCAGGTTACTAAATTATTTAGAAATTCCATAGTAATATACAAAACTTCTTTTGTGAAAGTTTATTAGTCCATCAATCATTATTCTAATGCAACATGCTTGCGCAAAGAAAAAATACTGAGTAAGAGATTAATTCAGGTCATAACTCGAATAATAAAAAAGAATTTATTGATAGTAAGTGTCTTGAAAAGAAAAAGTATTCAAGAACAGCAAAAAATGAAGTATTTACAAGAACCAACAAACTTGGTACAAATAATATGAAGACTAGGTGCTTTGGATATCGCCGCTCGAACTTCTCCGTGCAAACCAAGAACCATTCTAAATTTAACATGTGTTTAGGGGATCTACAGTACCTTGTCGATGCCCCAAGACGTCGTATATCCTTTTCTTGTTGACTTAAGCGAAATAATATCACCATATGCTCCAATTTGACAATGTTTGAGCCGCCCTTTTTGGGTTTTCAACTCAAGCCCCCTTTGGTCTCAAGGCGCCCTTTTCGGGTTTTCACCTTGGCCTCTCCTTTTTTTTTTCCAGGGAATCAGAGCGCCCTTCGCGGGTTTTCACTTTGATTCCTCCCTTCCTTCAAGTGAAATATTTCTTGACCAAATCTGAATTTACAGGATTCGGAAGATTTTTGCCATCCATTTCACTCAAAATCAAAGCGCCTCCAGAAAAAGCCTTTTTCACAACATAAGGTCCTTCCCAGTTTGGCATCCATTTCCCTCTGAAATCCTTTTGTAAAGGGAGGATCTTTTTCAAAACCAAATCCCCTTCATGAAATTCTCTGGGACGAACTTTCTTATTATAAGCTTGCATCATTCGCTTCTGATACATTTGACCATGACGAATAGCTTTTAATCTTTTCTCTTCAATCAGGTTCAACTGATCATACCAAGATTGGATCCATTTGACCTCATCCAATTTTAACTCAGCCAATACCCGAAGAGAAGGAATTTCCACCTCAATAGGTAGAACTGCCTCTATTCCATAAACCAAAGAAAAATGTGTTGCCCCAATAGAAGTCCTAACAGATGTTCGGTAAGCCAAAAGAGCGAATGGTAACTTCTCATACCAATCATTGTAAGTTTCAGCCATTTTTGCCACAATATTCTTAATGTTTTTGTTGGCCACCTGTACTGCACCATTCATTTTTTGATGATACGGTGATGAATTATGGTGTCTGATATTGAACTGATTACAGACTTCTGCTATTGTGCTGTTATTCAAATTCAATGCATTGTCATATATAATCCTTTCAGGCATTCTATATCGACATATGATCTCTTTCTTTAAAAACTTCCTGACTGCTGACTTCGTGACATTAGCATATGAGGTTGCTTCTACCCACTTAGTAAATTAGTCAATAACCACAAAAATGAAACGATGTCCATTAGAAGCCTTCGGTGATACTGGCCCAATGACATCCATACCCCACATGGAGAAAGGCCACGGAGAAGTCATAACATGAAGAGGAGAAGGAGGCGCGTGCAATTTATCCCCATAAATTTGGCATTTATGGCATTGCTTGGCATGGTTGATGCAATCTCTTTCCATAGTAGACCAGTAATATCCAAATCTCATAATCTGTCTAGCCATGGTAAATCCATTAGCGTGCGTTCCACAAACACCCTCATGGACTTCTTCTAAAATTTCCTTAGCCTCTACAACGTTCACGCACCTCAACAATACTCGATCCTTTCCCCTTTTGTATAGGATCTCTCCATCTAAGACATATTCAATAGCTAGTCTCCTCAATGTCCTCTTATCATTCTCCGTTGCCTGATCAGGATATTCGCGATTCTTCACATATAGCAATATATCTTAGTACCAGGGACGATTATCATTCTCCACTTCTCCAATGCTGTAACAGTGGGCCGGGATCTCATAAATACTAATTTGAATGGGCTTCATGTCCTCTAACTGATCCACTTTAATCATGGAAGCTAAAGTAGCAAGAGCATCAGCCATCTGATTTTCTACCCGTGGAAGATAATAAAAAGTAATGTTATCAAACTCTTCAATCAATTCCAGAACCAATCTCCGATAACAGATCAACTTGGGATCCCTCGTTTCCCATTCCCCTTTAATTGATAAATTACCAATGCTGAGTCTCCATACACTTCCAGTATCTTAATCTTCCGTTCTATGGCTGCTCGAATCCCCATGATGCAAGCTTCATATTCGGCCATATTATTAGTGCAATCGAAGTCTAATTTACTGGTGAAAGGATAATAATCTCCGTCTGGAGATATCAAGATTGCCCCAATCCCATTGCCTAATGCATTTGAAGCTCCATCAAAGTTCAACCTCCAAGAATGATTTTCTTAGGGATCCTCTTCAACGTTCGCCACACACATCAAGTATTCATTTGAGAAATCAAAGTCCAGATCCTCTAAAGCTCTACGAGCCAAGAAATCTGCTATCGCACTCCCTTTGATGGCCTTCTGACTCACATATACTATATCAAACTCGGAGAGTAAGATTTGCCATCTAGCCATTCTCCCATTCAACGCCATTGACTCCATCATATACTTTAAAGGGTCTAATTTTGAAATTAGCCAAGTCGTATGATAGAGTAAATATTGCCTCAACCTCTTGGTTGTCCAAATCAATGCACAACATAATTTTTCGATAGGCGAATATCTCATTTCACAATCAGTGAATTTCTTACTAAGGTAGTATATCGCCCTTTCTTTTTTTCCAGTTACATCATGTTGACCCAGCACGCATCCCATAGAGTTGTCGAACACCGTTAAATACAAAATCAAGGGTCTATCTGGACTAGGTGGTGACAGCACTGTATTGGATAAGTATTGCTTTATCTTTTCAAAGGCTTTTTGGCATTCTTCATTCCAGACATCAGGATTATGTTTCTTCAAAAGGCGAAATATAGGATCACATTTCTCAGTCAACTGTGAAATGAACCGAGCAATGTAATTTAATCTTCCTAAGAAACCGTGAACTTCTTTCTGGGTACGTGGTGACGATAAATCTCGTATTGCCTTGACTTTGTCTGGATCTATCTCGATTCCTTTTTCACTGACTACGAAGCCTAACAACTTTCCTGACCTGGCTCCAAAATTACATTTTGTCGGATTAAGCTTGAGCTGGAACTTCCTTAATCTTCAGAACAATTTTCTTAAGACCTGCACATGTTCCTCCTCTGTTCTAGATTTGGCAATCATATCATCAACATATACTTCAACTTCTTTGTGCATCATATCATGAAACAAGGCTACCATGGCTCTCTGATATGTTGCTCTCGCATGCTTTAATCCGAATGGCATCACCTTATAGCAAAATGTTCCCCACAAAGTAATGAACATTGTCTTTCCCATATCTTCCGGATGCATCTTTATATGATTATATCCCGAGAACCCATCCATAAAAGAAAACAGCGAAAATCCCGCCGTATTATCCACCAGAGTATCAATATGTGGCGATGGGAAATTGTCCTTTGTACTTGCTTTATTCATATCCCTGTAATCCACACACATTCGTACTTTTCCATCTTTTTTAGGAACTGGAACGATGTTGGCTACCCATTCAGAATATTTGACCTCCTGTAAAAACCCAGCATCAAACTGTTTCCTAACCTCCTCTTTTATTTTGGGCACAATGTCAGGGCTCATTCTTTTGAGCTTCTGTTGAACTGGTTTGCAATCCTCTTTTATAGGTAGGTGATGCACTACAATGTCAGTATTCAATCCGGGCATATCTTGGTATGACCATGCGAAGACATCTTTGAATTCATGGAGTAATTCAATGAGGTCTCGTCTCGTCTTTATGGAAATCTCAGTTCCAATTTTCACCCCTTTTCCTTTTGTTCTACCATCCTCAGCAAGTCCAAAGATAAACCACTATCTTCATCACCTTCAAAGTCGTGCGATCCATCTAAACACATGTTTTGTTCAAAAGGGCACTTTGAGCTCGTAGCGGCGTCTTTCACATTATTGATACACAGGGACTAATATGGTTACAAAAGAATGTATGAATTTATGTACAATTATTTGTACAATGAAAGAATATATTTACTTGTATAGAAACAATGAATGGATATTTACTCGAAACAATTGCAAAGATGTATTTTCTTAAAATAATGATGTTAAACATAAGCCTATTCCACAAAAGAGTTCTTGTTATTTCTAGGCTAAAACAATAAGTTTGTTCTGAACATTACTCTGAGACGACTCTAAAGATTTTAGGTATTTCTTTTGCAGTCCAATTGTCTAGGACACTCCCGGGCTCATAAGGACGAATGTCTAACCAGCTCCTCTCTTCATTCACATGCTCATGAATGGCATTGATGTGCATATTTCCTAACCTCTCTTCGATGCTTTCCTCAACTGATTTCTTTCTCTCATGATGAATAACTCCTCCAGATACGAAAGTTTTGGATATGTGGGGAATTATCATTGGCTCCCGCTTAGCTTCCTCCCCATTTAGGTGCGCCCTTCTCCTTTCCTGCCTTTTTTCTATCTCCTTCTTTCTCTGTCCTCTATCTGGCTTGTATCCTAAGCCAAAGTGATCTGCTTTTTTCAAAGATCGAACCTCAGTCCTCCCTTGAAGATATCTCCCTAGCCCTCTTCCGGGTAAAGCTCCTTTTCCTACCAACAACTATAAACCCATCTCTGTAGTTTTGGATTTGGCACCAAAATTTTGCTCCCTTTAGGAACAAATGCCGCATTTACAAAATTCAAAGATCGAAATGAGCATTCTACTGACTCGTCATTGGTCTCCACGTATGGTGTCTCATTGGATACAGCTGCTTTTATATCTTCTTCGTCATTTATTGTCACTAGCCAACCATCTGACACTAACTTCAACATCTGATGTAATGATGACGGTACTGCCCCTGCCGAATGTATCCATGGTCTTCCTAATAAACAATTATAGGAAGGTTTGATGTCTATCACAATAAAATCTATCTCATAAACTGTTGGGCCAATCAGTAGGGATATCTTAATTCTTCCCATGACCTTCCTTTCTATACCGTCAAACGCCCTCACTACATTTTGACATGTTTTCATGTACGAACTATCTATGGGTAGCCTGTTGAGTGTGAATAATGACAATACATTCAAAGCCGATCCATTGTCAATCAATACTTCTGGCAAAATATGCCCCTTGCATCGTGCAGTGATATGCAAAGCTTTGGTAGATCCCATGCCCCTAGGAGGTATTTCATCATCATTGAAAAATATGAAATTATCAGCACTGATATTATTGACCAACTGATCTAATTTGCTGATAAAAATATCCTTGGACACATAGGTCTCATCTAGCATCTTCATCAGCGCATTTCGATGTACTTCTAAATTCAAGAGTAGGGCTAGTATAGATATGCAAGCCGGTTGTTTATGCAACTGCTCGATGACATTATACTCACTATGCTTCAAAAATTTGAGGAATTCCATAGCTTCTTTCTCCTTTACTGGCTCAACTATTTTCCCTTTTTTCTCCCCTATTATGGCCCCTTTCATAGGTTCTGGATTGGCACTCACACACTGGTCTTTTGTAGTCTCTTTTCCAGGGATAGTTGTATTGCACTCGTAGCTCCATGGAACCTTCCTACTGTCCTGGTAAGAAAAGGTTGCAGGTTTCTTTATTATGATTCTTGGTATTACTGGCGTTCTCACTTCAACCTTCTTTGGTCGTGAGATGATAACCACAGGCTGCGCTGCTTTTGGAACCTTCGAGGATTCGGATGTGCAAATGCTCCCTTCCTCCTTAACTTCTTCATAAAATTCCATTTCCTTATTATCCATCAGGCCTTGAACCAGGGCTCTGAATTCTGCGCATTCCTAGATTTCATGTCCCTCCTCATAATGGAACTCACAGTAGTTTTCCTTCTCTTCAAAGCTTCTTTTTGAATCCACTACCAGCAACCCTCTTTCTACCATCTTCTTCCAGATCCATCTCAAAGGAATCTTCACTTCTGCGATGTCCTCTTTGATTTTCCTACCCATGTTACCTCCTATCATGTTCACTCCATTTTCATTATGATTAGGTAACGGATTCTCTGTACTGGGCGAATCATCCACTTTAACGATACCCATGCTTATGAGTCTTTCTACCAGTTCTTAAACGTCGTACAATGTTCTGTAGAATGCCTCGCGATTCCTGCGTGATAATCACATTGTGCGTTTGCGTCATACCACTTGGGGTACGGAGGCTGCAGAGGTTTCAAGTGGTAAGGGGAAACCACATGTGCATTAAATAGATTCTGATATAATTCCCTATACGACATCGGAATCGGCGTAAATTAAAGCTTCTCCGTATTTTTCCTTGTATCGGATCCTCGTTTTGATGATCCTTGTTGGTTAACAGCCACTTTTCCCAGCTGATTCACCATAATTGTCTTTGAATATGAACTTATAATTATTGACCTCATTTTCCTTCTTCTTCGAGGCCGACCTTCTACTACTTTCTCCCGCATCTATCTTCCCGCTTCTGGTAGCATTTTCTATCATTTCGCCATTCATAACTATGTCAGAAAAGCTTTTAGTAACACTTCCTAACATGTGTGTAATAAATGGGGCCTTCAAGGTGTTAACGAAAAGCATCATCATCTCTCTTTCTAGAAGAGATGGCTGAACTTGTACGGCAACCTCCTTCCATTTCTGTGCGTATTGCCTAAAACTTTCGCCTGGTTTCTTTTCCATATTCTGCAAAGTGATCCTATCAGGTACCATGTCAGTCACATGGCTATACTGTTTTATGAACGCCTGTGCTAGATCTCTCTATGAATTAATTTGGGTACGGTTCAATCAATTGTACCACTTGGATGCTGCCCCTGTGAGGCTATCCTGGAAGCAATGTATCAAGAGTTGGTCATTATTGACATAACCGGTCATTTGTCTGCAGAACATGGTAATATGAGCTTCGGGGCTACTAGTTCCATTGTACTTCTCAAACTCTGGCATTTTGAACTTGTAAGGGAGTACTAAATCCGGGACCACACTCAATTCTTTAGCATCCATCCCATAGTAGCTCTCCGTACATTCCATCGCTCTGAAATTCTCTTCCAGCCATTTGTACTTCTCCTCTAACTGTTTTGGCAACTCGTCATTCATTTTCTCCTTTCCAGTCGTCTCATCGAAATCAGGGATAACAGGATTAACAGGGTTGGCTCCGGGGTTAGAGCCTGATCCTGTCTGGAGATTCATTAGCGTTGTAGCGTCACCCTGAAATTGCTGAGGATTAATGGCAATAAAGGACCTACGCGGGTATATCTCAACTTGCTGAGAAGTAAAGTTTGGAGGATAGACAGGTCCCTCATTGTCTCCTTCTTCAACATTGAGCACAGAGCCTTTTCCTTATCAGTTCCCTTGTTAAACCATTGAGTTAACTAGGCCATCATACTCCTTTGAGATTCCATCATTTTGTCTATCATTTTTTGCTGCTCATTCATTTGCTTTTGAAGTTGCTCCTGCATTTCCTTTTGGGATTGTTCTAGCCTTTCCATCCTTTGATCCATATCCTTAGTTTTTGATCGAGTACCGTAGAGGTGTTTAGTAGGCTGGTTGGTTTCCAGATTAACTGAGGAGTAATGCAAATTAATTAGAATCTTTTAATATTTTTAAATGCATATGAAGTAATGCAATGCATGAATGCAAAAAAGACATCAATTTTGATTCAATTCCATATAAGAAAACTTTACTAGAAAGAAAATTTCTTTACATAAAGTGAATTACAAATAAAGCTTTGCCCTATTGCTTAGCATTCTAATCTTCCTAAGTAACACAGCTAACTCTTGCCCCCGATCTGATTCTAATTCATACTTCACACTCAGCATGTCTTCTTGTACTGCCAAAGCTTGTACATGATCAGTTACTTCTCGGATCTGGACCACAACTTCCTCCATAATATGATCTGTGCTCCTAACTTGGTTCTGAAAGTAGTGTAGCTGTTCCTTATTACGATTTTCATTTGCTTCCAAGTGCTTGATCCGGTTTTCACAATTTTGCAACACCGTTTCTAGTTCTTCGATTCTTTGCTTCATTTCTTCAATCTTGCTCAAGCTTGCTTTCAACTCTATTGCAGAATTTTGATTTCGATACTAACGAAGAGATCCTTCCAACATGATCACCCTATCCTTTAACTCGCCTTTTTCTCTTTGGCTTTCTGACAAACTCTTTTCTAGAGCCTTGTTTCGTCTCTACATTTCTTGGAATTTCTGTTCCCATCTATCGGCTTTGTCCTTTTCTTCTCAAATTTTTGCTCGCCACTATTCTGACGTTTTCCCCAGCCCGGCAGTTCTCATTGACAGACGCAACTTTTTATAATCCATCTTCAGACTACCCAGCTCCTCCTTAGCCTTGTTTTTCTCTTTCCTTAATTTCTTAGTTTCAAGCTTCTGAACGTCTATGTCCAATCTCAAGTTCGTCTTTTCTTCCTCCATTTGCTTTATCTTCTTTTCTAAATCCGCATTTCTTCTCTCAAAATCTCGTCTTATGATTTCCAACTCAGAAGGAATAACCCGCAAATGCTCCTCTATTGGCTGGCGACCCCTTTGATTTACCTTGGGTATATTGTCGTTGATTCTCGTACCCCACCATTCCTTATACTCAGGAGTTGTCATCGGACCCACAGCTAACCCCCTCATTCGGTGAGTCTGTTTCCACGTGCTAGACATCTCTTGAATCTTCTTTCTATAACCATCATCTTTGTACGAAAATTCACAATCAGCTATCCCTTGGGTCGCAGGTATAAATTGTCTTGAGCTACACTGTCTCAGTACCAACAATGGGGCATATCCACTAGCTCCCCAAATCCCAAGTAGTGGAACCCAATCGAAATTACCACACCTATAAGGATCTCATCTGGAAGTAACCAAGGAGATCTCCACTCAACATCTTCCTCCTGAAGACTTTGAAGAATCGCCATCCACTTCTCCTCTGAATTGTCGTCTCTCCTCGGCGTAGCTACTATCTCCTTTAGTGGTGAATAATTTTCAGAGAAAACCCGATACGAAACCTTATCCACCCTCCAAAAATGACTGTGAAACCATACAAGTAGAAGCTGTGCACATCCAATAAATCTGCCCTCACCTATTTTTCAGCATGCACTCAACGACCTGAAGGTTTCTGCCAAAATTGGTGTAACCTTCTTATCAAGTCGGTCAAATAAATTAGTGATCGCTTCATCCACATGCCCCAAGGCCTTGGGGAAGACAACCAAGCCATATATACTTAAAGCAAAGACATCTAACCTCTTTCTCACGTCTGGGTGCGTTAGAATTGCATCTTTCAAACTTCTCCAAGGAACACATTTACTATCCCCCTTTTGCTTAATCCGTGCAGCAACCCACTGCTCACTCATCCCTGTTATACCTATCAGCTTCTTTGAAAAGGTTGACATATTTATCGCTCTCGAGTAGACTCTGACCACTTGAAACTTTGAACATCGGAGTAAAGCCACATATTCTTCTATCGTAGGCACCAAATCGACATTCCCAAACGTGAAGCAACTGTAAGCAAGATTCCAAAACTGGGCGAGAGCTCGAAACAAATGTTTGTCTACCTTCACATCAAGCAAATAAGGCAAATCCCCATAATTGTCATAAAATAACTATCTAACCTCATTATTCCACTGATCCCAGATTTCCTTCAACTCCTGCAAATTGTTTTGAGTTACATTGATGCAAGTAAAATCCCATAATTCCGATACATACCCATCAGCCAGGCTATCGCCCTTTTCTTACTGCGTTGTTTCAGACCAAGTTCAGACAGCCGCATTGTCCTCCACTTTATCAAGAAACCCTTTTTCCATGACAAGCTTTCTATCTAGCAACCGAATCTGTACTGACGCCTTTTATGATGAAATGAAATGCCATGTCATGTCATGCAAACAAAATTAGACACAAAAGTCAGTATCAAATATAAGCATATAATCAAGAAAGAGTAAAGTGTCTATTAGGACATCTGCTAGGGTTTAGTGTAATTCTACCTAAGGCAAGCTCCTAAGGCTCATTATATGCGGTTTAGCTCTAAAGTAAAGGTACCCGAACCAGCAGATTCATTGATCTTCACCCATTATAGGCTTATATAGATCAAGTTCAGTTCAGGGGGACACATTTTCCTTATGACTATACGAAGATGAGAATCTCACAAAGGCATAGGTACCGATGTATCCCGAAAGCGATCCACTATCCTATACAAAGGTGAAAACCTCACGAAGGAATAGCTTCTCACTCCCACTTAAAGGGTAAAATTATCCAGTACATGTAATGTATAATGCAAAATAATTTAAAGTACTTAAATCAATTAAGCATGAATGCAAGAGGATTTTTAAAATGAATTTCATTTTTTCGACTATAAGACAAAAAATTAATCAACTTTGCGGCTCGACTCTCTTATTTTTTTTAAAAAAATATTTTGTCCCCAATGGAGTCGCCAAGCTATCAAAACCATTCTTTTGAAAAATAAAAGTTTTAGGTTGTCGACTTTTAAAAAATGAAAATTGGGAGTCGCCACTAATATTTTATTAAGGTGTGATTGGATCACCTAAAAAAAATGGCTTTGGTCTACGAGTTTTAGAAAAACGGATCCGGGAGTCGGTTACGTACGAGGAAGGATTAGCACCCTCGTAACACCCAAAATTGGTACCTAGTTAATTAATCAGTGTCTTAATGTCAAAAATTTGAAAAATATAATCCTTAGCAAAAACTTAAAAACATTACGTTTTAAGACCCTTATCATTTCAGAGAAAGAAAATGCCACACCCAATGCGTTAGGGCACGACATTCTAATTTCCTCAAAAATGAATTAGGGCAAAATATTCGTACAATAAAAACTTAAGAGAATATCCATTTATTCAAGATTTAAGAAATCGCAGCCCAATACGTTAGGGCACAATTCCTCCAAAATCCCAAACTCGGAATATTTCCTTTATTATTTTTTAGAAAAAATCTTCATTTCGAGAAATCAATGCGTCACATCCAATACGTTAGGACACAACTTGTTGAATTCCCAATAATGAGTTCTTATTTTTTTAATTAAAGAGAAATGCTCGATTGTTAGATTTAACGAAGAAAATCGGAACCCAATACGTTAGGGCTTAATTTCCTTGAAAATCCTAAATACAAGCATTCTCTCAATTTTGAAAAGTTTGAAATCGAGTAAAAAAATGATGTGATGCTACATTAAATATACAATGCAATAATAAATATTACAGCGTCATAGAAATAATATAAATAAATGAATAAATAAAATCAATATACATAATAAAAATAATCACATACAAAATATCAAATAAATGATCAAAATAAAAAAACAATTCTTTTTAACATATAAACGAAAACATGAATTAATAATCGAATGAAGAAAATAAACCAAATATAAAGAATAAAAGGCACATAATATATGCATTGAAATTAAAATTCATACACATAATTTACATATGAAATCTTGGGCTATGAAACTTATACATACATGATGCATTTATGAAAATAAAGGAAAAAATATAAATTATAAAGTATATAAAAACATAAATTTGCATTTTTAAAAATAAATATATTCATATATATATAAATAAATAAAATTAGTTAAAATATTAATATGTATACATACATATATATACTAAAATAAATATATACATATAGATAAAAAATTACATAGAAATAAAATAAAATAAAAATAATTATATTATACTACAAAAATAAATATGCGTATGTGAAAATATATATATACATATATTTTTTAAAAAATAATTAAATATGAAAAAGAATAAAAAAACTAATTAATAAAAAATAAAGAAAATGAAAAAGGACTAATTTGAACTGTAAATAAAAATTCTGAGGCAAATCTATAAATAAATGGAAACTGAAGGACCAAATTGAACGTGCATATTACATGGAGGGACCGGAAGGGAAATTTTCCCTATTTCCCTAAACAACGTCGTCCAATTAGGCCCCATTACAGTATGTTAAAATCGCTTTTATAGCGATCGTCAATACAAGAAGAAAAGAAAGAAATAAAAAGAGATCTTCCAATATCTGCTTGATTTGATTTCGATTCCTTGATTTTCTTTCCTTTCTTGTGTTTGCAGGTGATTGCATGGAGATTCGGCTCTTGGTGATGGTTGCGGCGCGAAGATCTTGCTGTTGCTAGGGTTTCAGAAACTGTTCTCGCCTATTTGG
The DNA here is from genome assembly GCF_025698545.1 of Gossypium raimondii. Classification (NCBI taxonomy): domain Eukaryota; kingdom Viridiplantae; phylum Streptophyta; class Magnoliopsida; order Malvales; family Malvaceae; genus Gossypium; species Gossypium raimondii. Next base: position 28,172,697 of record NC_068572.1, on the reverse strand, counting down.
GCTAAACTGTAATTGGGCTTTAGGTTTAGGTCACTTATTTTAGGCCTATTCTGTTGTAATTGGGTTTGTATTATTTGGGCCTTTTTACCCGGGCCAAAATCGGGTATTACAATGGTGTTGGAAAAAATTCAGTTTAAAAATGATTTTCTATTATAACGAAAATTTAAAATTCTAAAAATTCAGTCTATTTGTGATATTTATAGCAATACATTTTTTTTCGAAAAGTACATGTATTTTGTATGAGATGGATCCTAGACATTTCCAGCTTTCAACTGAATGACATTATCTGCTATTCTCGTACCACAAATCGCTTTAAGTGTGGGCTCCAACAATCATGAATCAAACATAGAACCATAGGCAATTTTCTTACTTCTAATTGGAAAGTAATTCTCTCTTAATAGAAACTGATAGAATTATTATTCCCAAAAAATAGAATTTATGCTTAAAAAATAAATTCTCACTATTTTAAGGCAAAATAACAATATCTCAAAGTTATATATTTAGTTCTACCACCATCTATTTATAATGAGAGATAGAAGAATCTTGGTGAAATAGTAAAACACAAATAATACTTTGAAAAATTAATCTCCAAGTTTAACTAGGAGAGAATCGGATTCTCCTGTATTGGGTTCAATTATATCTCGCTTCTTGAACTTTTAACCTAACACTTTATAATTTAACCAAACTCAATACATGTTTTTTATTTCCCAAAATTAATATTATTTATTAAATTAATTGATTTTAATTAATTTTCTCAACACAATTCTAATTTCGTTAAAATCTTGGAAACTTTACCGTAAAAATATAGGAAACAACATATTTAATTTCCATATTCAACGGATTTTGACTAAATAATAATTCGAAAATTTTGAATTAATTCTTACGTCATTTCCATACTTAGTGAGAAAATACATTCATTTTCGAATGTAACCTATGTCTCTAAATTTATCATTTCCATTAATTTCTGGTCATTTGATTCTTTCTACAATTCATTTCTAGTCTTGACAAGCTAGCAGAGGGATCTATTGGTGATATTTCATAATTTAATATGGAAAATTGAATCCTTTTTGATACTTAACGAGCTTCTAACCGAGCATTTTGATGTTATTCCAATGATTTTTTTGAATAAAATAGGCATTGTAGGATACTTATCGACTAATTAGACAAACTCATGCCTAATGAGTTCTAACTAAGTGATGTAGTTAGTGCAAGACACGACTTGGGCTAAATGGCAAAGATGTTAAGGGACTGCCCATAATGCCGAGACACTGAGGATGTGGAGTCGTGGCATTGAAGTTGAGCATGCTACAATTGATTCTATTCATTTGATTCTTTATACAATTCATTTCTAGTATTGACAAGCTAGTAGAGAGATCTATTAGTGATATTTCATAATTTAATATGTAAAATTGAGTCCTTTTCGAGACTTAACGAGCTTCTAACCGAGCATTTTGATTTTATTCCAATGATTTTTTGTTGAATAAAACAAGCATTGTAGGATATTTATCAACCAATTAGACAAACTCATGCCTAATGAGTTCTAAGTGATGTAGTTGGTGTAAGACACGACTTGGGCTAAATGGTAAAGAAGTTAAGGGACTGCCCAAAATGTCGGGACACTGAAGATGTGGAGTCACGACATTGAAGTTGAGCATGCACCTGGGAGGAACTTTGAGCAACATTGATACTGTAGGTGGACTGTGATTGAATTTACAACATTTGATAGATAACATTGCGACATCCACGATAGCAGTTAGAGGTGAAAGTCGATCACAATGTTGCAGTGAAGTCGCGACACTGATGGTGAGGTTGCCACACCCATGTCACTCAACAAAGACTCGAGCAAACTACCAAGAAAGTCGTGACACTAGGCCTGTGGTGTCGCGGCATTGAAGCTCAATGGACTAAAAATCTAGAGGGGCATTTTAGTCCATACAACCCAAAATTTAAGATTAATCAGGACAGATCGTCTAGCTTAGGTCAAATCTTAAAAACAGTATAAATACTACTTTATAAACATGATTAAGAAGGCTTGGTGACAATTATTAGTTGCTAAGTAGTTAGTTTAAGGAATTTTGACAACAATTGTTACTTTGATTCTAATTTTATAGACATTTTATGCACTTGCAATTTCTTTGCTTGTTTTAAATAATTTATTTTTATTAGTTTCATTCCTTGCAGATTATTTATCTCTAAGAGTGATCAAGCAATCCATCTACATGAATTTCAGCTTTTACTTCAACACAATCTCCATAATCATAATTAATCGAAAATTTATTGAGCATTTTAAAACCCTTTATTCTTAGTTATTAAATTTATTAAATGACTTATGAGTTAAATGGTTATGGTAGAATTGTGATGAGTCGTAATTAAATTCATCGAAGTTGGTTAATTGAAGTGGAAGCAATTAATAGAAAGTAGGTGAAAATTTAGAGAAAGGATAATAAAAGAAGACTTTATCCAATATCGATTCAATTGTCCATTTTAGTTTCATTCGAAAGATAAATTGGACTAAATCATAAGTTGGTAAAATTAGAGGTCGAAAGGTATTAATTAGATCAGTTAAAAATTATAAATAAAAATCACTGAGCTGAGATTAATTGTGACCGTAGAAGTTAATTAACTCTTGTTTGTTAGTCCAATGTAATTCGTTTGCAATTTTTTCATTCTTACATTTAGGTTATTTTAATTAATAGTGATTTTTTCACCTGTATTTTATGATCAGTCATACTATAGTTAGTAGATAAATAGCTATTTAGACTTTGCTTTGCATGTTCTTTGCTCATGTTTGGTTCAACTTTAGTTGATACCTCCCTTTGGTATGATCCTCGAAATACTTCTCTATTTTGTTATAATTTAAAATTATATTACAATTTGACATGTATACTTGCAGTACACTGCACTTCTCTATATTTTTTTGCAATAATTATCTACCTAGATGCACGCACATTGAGGAGCGATCAAGTTGTTGGCGCCATTATCGGGGAGGTTTTGGTGCTTAAATTTGAATTAGTTAGTAGTAATTGCATGTTTAGAAGATAACTAGCAAGTTCTAGTATTATAGATACGAAAACTTGATTACTAATTTTTTATTATGTTGCTTATTGCTTTTGGTGTGATAGTTGTGGATATTTAGGATTGTTAGTTGTGCATACCTAGGATTGTTTGTATTATTAGTATTTTGTTAATTTGCAGAATGACTTCGCTCCTTGATCAAGTGCTCTTTGATAGAAACAGGCTCTAATCTAGCATTACCATCCTACAAATCAATGTCGCACATTTTGAGATAAATTTTACATTATTGGCTTGGGTATCAACAAATTTACAGTTTTGCAATGTTGAAGTCATAGATCCGATAATATTTCTCCATTGATTTGAATAGTTATGTAATAATATTGTTTACATAGGTGTGTCGAATGATAAAGCTTTTGTTAATCCCATTTGCCTTGGGAGGTGAAGCTAGATCTTAGTTAGAAATGTTGCCATCGAACATTATACCAATGTGGGAAGAGTTTGTGGAGTTATTTATTCGATGGAATATCTCAAAGTGTAGGGTACATTGATCAGAACGAGAAACATAAACAATTGAGGAAGTCAATCCTGCTAATGTTATTAACATAATAGGTGTGATGCATATGGCTGCAAGTGAACAATTAGAAGAAGCTCTAAAGGAATTTTTTTTTTTTGGAATTCAAAGTGGAGCATTTGGTTGAAATGGGGAGTGTGGAGTCTACGAAGAGGACATAACAAGTATTGGACTAGTTTAGATATATTTGGATGTTGTCATTAAGCAATAATTTGTGCATCAATTGGATTGGTGGAGACAGTTTAAAAAACCATTAGGACTATTGGAGGATGCATCCGAAAAGATGATTTCTTTAATAGTTAGACCTCCAAATTTGGAGTTGAAACCTCTGCCTAAGAATATAAAATATGAATATTTAAGGGAGATTAATACCCTGTCGGTGATTAACACAGCTCATTTACCTACAAAACGAGAGCTGGCATTACTAAATGTGTTAAAGAAGCATAAAAAGGCGATTGGTTGGATGACTACATATTTAAAGGTATCAACCCAATACTTTGTCATTACAAAACTGGATTGAAGGAAAGTAAGAAACCTATAGTGGATGCTTGGTAGTGTTTGAATCCTACTATAAAGGAGGTAGTGAAAAAATAATTAATTAAATGGTTTGATGTCGGCATCGTGTACGCAATTTGCAATAGCGATTGGGTTAGTCCAACACAATGTGTTTTAGAAAAGGGTGGTTTGGTCATGGTAGCTAATAAGAAGAATGAACTTACTCCAACCAGAACAGTGATTGGAAGGCGTGTATGTATTGATTACAAGAAACTTAATGATTCAACTTGGAAAGATCATTTTCCACTCCCTTCATTGACCAAATGTTAGATAGATTGGTAGGGAAAGAATATTATTGCTTCCTCGATTGGATATGCTAAGTGTCATCATATTCCAATCTATCCTGATGATCAATAAAAGATGATGTTTACCTATCCATTGAAACATATGCCTTTCAGCAAATGCCTTTTGGCTTATGCAATGCTCTGACTACATTTATGCGGTGTATGACATCTATCTTTGCCAATATGATAGAAGAAGGAATGGACACTTTCATGGATGAATTTTTGTGTATGGAGACTTGTTTACTGAATGTTTGTCTAATTTAAAGTGTGTTTCAGAGAGATGCAAAGATGATCTGCCACAAATCAATGTGGCAAATTAAGCTTTTTCGATGCACTTAAGGAGCATTTCATCGAGTAAAATAGAGTTTTTAGCATAATTTTTTGTTATTTTCTTATTTTCATTTTTTTGGGTAATAAGTGAAAATGTATTGTTTTTTTTATCATTTTGTGACCCAATTTGGCCAATCGTGTCATGGGGAACCTAACAAGTCGATTGAGTGTTGTAGGGAGTTAACGATGGCCTAAACGTGAAGAAACATCACCTAGAAGGGGGTATTGTGATATCGAAACATGGAATTCATGATATCTCTGACAACGATAAATGAGGAGAATAGGGATCACATATAGTGGTATCGAATACCAAGGATGGGTATTGCAGTACCAAGACTATAACAACCCATTTTTAATGGTGTCAAAAATAGTGGCGCGGGACCAAAATTTTGACGAGTGAGTTATTATTTTAATATTTATTTAATGTCTACTAGATTTTTTAAGGTTGTATTAAAGTTTCATTAAGAAATTTTGAAGTTTGAATGGTTAATTAGGTGAAAAGGACTAAATCGTAAAAGGTGTAAAAGTGAGTATCTATTAGTGTAAAGAGCTTAATGGCTATGGAGATGAAATCTAAAGGATTTAAATATTAATTATACCATTCTTAAAGTTAGTGGACAATTATAGGTAGGATTTTGTTAACTTATAAGTTAATAACTAAGGGTAAAGTGGTAATTTAATAAATAATCTTAAACTAAAATAAAAAAATGGATACCATCATCTCTGATTTCCTTATCCACTATAAATTGAAGAGAAAAACACCATTAGAATAGGGTTGAGCATTCGTTCAAGCTTTTATCTTGCATGTAAGTGAATTTAAGCCTTGTTTTTAATGATTTTTTATGTTTTTGAGTTCATTTTAGTTTAATCTAGCTAGCTTGGGGGTTAATTTGCAAAACTGTTAAAGGTTGAGGGACTTGCCAAGGTTGATTTTGAGTATATTTTGAATTTATTTGATAGATTATTAATCTTAGTTGTTAAACAAACTTGTTTTGTTAAGTGATTTTTGATGAACTTTGAAATAGGAATTAAATTGTTGAAAGTGTAAATCCATGGGTTTTATTGTGAATTTTTGATAATTATGGGTTGTTCCATGGTCCCTTATAGTTTTGGTTAATATTTTTTTAGTTAAAATGGTTGAATTTCAAGTTATGAGCTTAAGGTCTAAATTATGAAAAGTTAAAATATTAGGGGTAATTTCATAATTTTACATAAATATGAATTATGGATTGGATTGAATACTTGAAATACTTAATTGAATGAAATTATCTATTTAGATCAAGATAAACCACAATCAGACTTAAATCGAGGAAAGGCTAAAGTTTCAGATTAGTTTACAACTCTACTTCTACGACCATAGTTATTGAGGTAGGTTCGTATGGATTATGATCTTATTAATGTTAGTTAAATTGATTATTTGCTATGTTATGTTAACATAAATGGACTTAAAATTGTATATGTATTGATGTATGAATAATTAACATATAACAAATCCCGTTTGAGCCTTAAGAATTCTTAGGATACGAATGACATTTCATTAAGGATTTCATGTTTCGGGTGCTGGTCTTGAATGTCCTACCGATGGTTAAGATCCTGCATTTGTTGCGGATTCTCCACAACTCATGTGAGTAGCATCGTGTAACTTACATTCCAACCCACAACTCGTGTGAGTTATTGAAAAGAAAAGGTTACAATTATATGGAAAGGCACACTATGTTTGTGAACATTCTCATGTATCCTATGTAATTCTAGATGGTTTAATAGATAAGTAAAGGAAATGACACAGTAAGTATACAAATGAAATGATTCATGATCATCTGAAAAGGTTAATGAGTTAAATGATGTGTATATGAAACTTATTTACTATATGATTGAATTCATTTGTATCATGGATAAGCCTACTAACTTGTGAGTGATGGTGTTTGTATAGGCTTATACTAAGCTTATGGTCTTGGTAATAACATTATGCATATTTTATAATTTGTCCTAAAGAAATGGTAAGTTAGGTTTGAATTTATACTAGCTTACTAAGCACTCGTTCCTTACGTAGTTACTTTCTTTTGTTTTATAGATTATCGGAAGCTCGATTGGTTGGAAGCTTATCAAGGATCAATCACACTATCTGTAACGCGTAGGTTTGTGCAAGTGTACACAGTCGTTATCAAGTAATAAGTAAGTATCGAGTTATCATCTCCACAGAGATTGTATTTGTGCTAAGTCAGTTAATTTGTAAAATTATATTAACAATTTGGTTAATAAAAACACAATATAGTTGAAAAGTGGTGATTAAAATATATTAAACTAAATGCAATGATCCCTAATGCCAATTATCCTAAGTATGCAAACTATATGATTGAAAAAGATTTTAGTAAAATTAAACACAATTTTGCAACAATTATAACATAAATAAACTAGGACAGTTACTTTAATTAAACTCAATTTATTATCAACATGCTTAACAACATTCGGAAAAACATTCCATGGCAACTCGATCTTTCATGAGTTTGGAAACCACATTAGGTCCTTTCGGAATCATTTACTTAGTAAATATGCATTTTACTGATTCTTATTTACCAAGGGCTTCTTAGCATTCGTGTGAAGTAACAGGGATGTGTTAGGTTTGAAACAATTTAATCACACAAATCTAAAAACTATGAAGATAATAGAGCTTGATCAGGGTTGTTATGCAACCTACAATTTAATTGGGTCAAGATCTAAATTGAGCATGCACATTTCAATTATGTGTCCATTAACCATCGTCTGGTCAGGATCGCTCAGCTAATTCAAGTGCATTCCAATCACGTATGAACGAAATACAGACTTGATTTTAATTGAAAACATGATCGATTGAGGCACAAACATTATAAGCATGAATCAAATAAATATTATTTAATCAAAGCAATCATCCTAGCTTAAATAAAATTAAGCTAACATTGTTGTAAACAAGAACAAAGAATACATAACAAACATCTTTAGATTAAATTAAAGAAAAGAAAGATTAAACCCAATTTAAAGTGGCTGTCACCTAAGACTTTGACTGACGAGGCTCCTTCGCTTCTTTGCTTTGCTCCTTTGCTGATGGTTCTCCAAGGTGGCCGACCAAGGGTTCTTTAAGATGATAATTTTGCTAAAAATCCTTATGCAAGGATGATGATAGGCATGAGGGGGAAAGATAGCTAAGAGAGTTGAGAGGGGAGAGAATGATGAATGAGTGAGGGATGATTGAAAAAGTGAGAAATGAGCTCTTATTTATAGGTGAGGCAAGGGGCTAGTTTGCTAAAAATAGGAGTGTCCATCTTTTGAAACTTCTTCCAAGGATGGATGGCCATGAATTGAGGAAATGTGGTTGATTCTGCTTTATTCTTAGTCAATTTGAGTGCCACCACAACTCAGAACGAAGACTCGGTCACTAGCAAATCTTCGGGAAAATATTTGATTCCTTTAACTCTTCAAGGACCTTGTGTAATTAAACTAAAAATTGATTTATGATCTGCCATGTGCATCCAAAAATTGGGTTGACTTGGTCCCAATTTGGACAGTTTTGCAATTAGAAGAAAACTCACAGACCTGTCAAAAAATAGTAGATAGTTTAGAGAACCAAATAATATAATTTTAACCACTTCAATTAATTAATTTACTTAATTAATTAAAACCCAATTTATTAATGAAATATTTAAAATAAATTATTAAAAATAAATTTATAGTTTATTATTTAATTTAATCATTCATGGCCCACTTTATAGCTTAAAAATATAATATGCTCAAACTAATATAAAATAAGCCATTTTATGCATGAAAACTATATAATAAAGCATAAAATCACATTTTAATAATTTCCATGTCCTAATTTCAATTTTTCGATATTTCATTAATTTATTAAACAATTACTTGGTTTTAACAACAAATTTAAGTAAAATGGTGATGAATTATATAGGAAAAATCCTATATATTTCTCAATTTACACTATCCAACAACTATTTCAGTAGTTTTTGAGTAATTTGGCCTAGGTTATATATGGCATGTATATGATCTTTTGTAATGGTAGTTTATGAATGTGTAAACGGTTGATTTAGTATGTTTATGCTTTTGAAGTTTATGTTTGTTTTGATGAACTTTTAATGCTTGTTCAAGTTAGGTCATTTTGGTCATTCTTAAGTGCTTGTATATAAGACTCTTTTGGTATGTTTGTGATGGCTTAGAAGTGGTCATTTGTGTTATCATGTGGTAGGTAAATGAACTAGGTTTTGTACTTGAATATGACATTAGGGACTTGTTTTGGTTAATGATGTTTTGATTCAAATCTGGTGCCTTTGAATGGCATATTGGTTAGATGAAATAGGATATTTGAAATGGTATGTTTAGGTGTGTTTAAATGATGTTTAAATCTCTTGAATGTGTGCACAAATGGAATGGTTGGTTAGGTATGGTTTGGCCTTGAAATAGCTTGAATTTAGTGTCAATTTATGGATCACACAGCTTGGGACACGGGCTGTCACATGGCTGAGTGACACACATAGCCTAGCTATACGGTCGTGTGTCATTTGTAAAATCCTAGTGTTATAAGTCAGTGAGTTATACAGTCTAGCACATGACGTACGACACAGCCGTGTATGGCAAGTCAGAGAGTAACACGGCCTGCGACACGACCGTGTGACCTTACTTAGTGAGTTACATGGGTGAAGACACGGGCTGGGACACGGTCGTGTGTCTTTTTGTGTGATTGTTACACGGCCTGGTTTATGTCACACAGCTTGGCCACACAGTCGTGTGATCCATGTTTTCCAATTTTTGCAACTGTTTTTTTTTAAATCTTCTATTTTGTTTCAAATTAGTCTCGAATTGCTTCTAAACTATTTTTAGGGCCTCGAAGGCTCGATTTAGGGACCAAATGCATATGATTAATTGGTTTTTAATAAGTTTAATTTATTTAATGTTATGATGTTAAATGTTTCCTAATTATTGGGTAATATTTATAACCCTAATCCGGCAAAAAAGCTGGGTTAGAGGTGTTACAGAGACCCACAAGGCCCTAAATTTCAATACTGAGTTGGGTATCGCAATATCGAAGCCTAACACAACAAAAAGTGACTGCATGAGTAGTTTTTGTCCAACAGCCATACCAATTAAAATTAGACACCTAGGGGCATTTTGGTCCAAAAGTTAGGGTTGAAATAATCTATTTAAATCCAGTTTTGGCTGAATGAAAATTGGAGCTTTGTACTTTTGTTTTTATCATTTTTCCCTTAGTTTTAGGTTAGGGTTTATTTTCTTTTTCTTTTTCTTTTTAGTTTAGGTTTCCTCTTTTCTTTTTAGAGTAGATTTTAATATTCTACTTTCCTTTCTTCTTTATTGTTAAAGATTTTGTAAACAAGGATGGACAAACTCTTGGGCTTCAATAGAACTTCATCAATTGAATGAGAATTTTCTTAAACCCTTTGCTTTCATTTTATGCATACCATTTGTTTGATAAAATGTTTGTTTGGGATTTGAGTTTGAATATGGGCTAAATTTGTTGGATGGTTGATTGTTTGGTTGTTTGTTAGCTTAATTTGTTGATTATTCTTGATTGATTGGTTGTTTTATTATATCAGAATGCTTAATATGCTAGAATTGACGCCTCTAGCGGAAAACCTAGATAAATGAGACAGGAAGGAGAGCTTATCCTTAGATAGTTCGATATGATGGTGTCGAGTAGTGAGACCAAAAGGTAATCTATATGCCTAAGTGGGACCAAGAGGTAATCTTAGGTGGTATCTTTGAGTCTAGGATGAGATCGGAAGGATATTTCATACTAAAAGTGGCAACTAATACAATCGGTATAGGTTCATTAGTTTAATTAGCACTCAACTAATCAACCGACCATCGTTTAATCATTTACATTATCTAAAACATTTGGAAGAAAGTTTAGCTTAGTTTAATTTTAGTTTATAAATAACTTTATTTGAACTTACACTAATAATTTCCAACTCGATTAGATTAGTAACTGATTAACTTGTAATTAACTTGATAAACACATTTCCCCACTTGAATATCCTTTGGGTTCAACCCCTTGGAATACTTCATGTTCCATTAGAACTATAAATATTACAACTGACATTGTCCGCTTGTAGTTAAAACCCGCTCTTTAAATTGTTTCATAAAATTGTTCATTTTTACGCGCAAGCGCGTGGCGGGTCAGAAGACACGGATTTTGTTCCTAATTTTGGAAATTTTCAACTTCATTGTAAACGAGGGAATTGTTCTGGGGCGTTACATTTCTAGGAAAGGTTTGGAAGTTGATAGGACAAAGATTGAGGTTATATATTATTAGCAGTAGATTATGTTTTGAAATGGGTGGAAGCGATAGCATTACCTACAAATGACACCAAATTTGTGGTAAAACTATTTAGGAAGAATATTCTTTCAAGATTTGGGACAACTAGAGCCTCATTAATGATGAAGGATCACATTACTGTAGTAAACAATTGGAATCTGCACTAGCAAAATATATTGTTAGACATCACATTACTAATACATATCACTTGCAAGCCAGTGGCCAAGCAAAGGTTTTTGATCGTGAGGTAAAATAGATCTTGGAAAATACTGTGAATCAAACTAGTAAGGGCAGGTCAACAAGGTTAGATGGTGCATTATTGGCTTATAGGACAACTTACAAAACTCTTTTGGGAATATTCCTTTATTGTTTGGTTTATGGGAAAAATTGTGAGTTGGAAAAACGTTCATATTGGGAAGTAAAAGAACTAAACTTAGAGCCTAACTTGGCTAAAGAAGAAAGATTGTTCCAACTTTATGAGTTAGAGGAATTTTGATTTTTGGCATATAAAAATGTGAAGCTATAGAAGGAGAAAAGAAAATTACACCATGATGCCATGATAGACAAGAAGAGTTTTGCACCAGAATAGCAAGTACTTCTATTTAACTCCAGGTTGAAGTTGTTTCCAAGAAAGTTATGATCGGGACGATCAGGACCTTACATTGTCAATCGTAGACTCACTTATGGAGCCATGGAATTGATAGCAAAAGATTACCAACTTTTCTTAGTCAATGGGTAGCAAGTAAAGCAATATTTTGGGGGAAATTTTGATAAATTCTGTGAAATACAATATTTAATATGTATTGTTCCAGAGAGCAAAAAAGGCAAGGTAGTTGATGAAGAAGATAAGGATGTAGGATTCTGATGCTTAGTTATGGTCGAAGTTTAGAAAATTTTTATTGTGAAAAAAAATAGTTTATTGTTTCTATGTAGGCCACCCACACAAAGTTCACACAACATTTTTGAGCTTTAAAAAAAGAGAGGAGGAAGTCCCTAACACACCTCGCAACACGTCATGAATAAGAGAAGCCTTAAAACTCTTTCTATTAAGATGGAAACACATTGAGAGCAATGTGCATTTTAAAGTGTTGGGGTGTACATAGAATTTAATTGTTTTGTTTGTGTTTAATTATTTTGTTTGTGTGGTTTATGCTTTTAAATGGTTAGCTTTAACTGCATAGTGCTTGAGCCTTCATTAGTGCAAGTGATTGGTCACTCGTGTAACGGTATTAGTGAATTCTTATACACATGTAAAATTTGGTATGATAGTAGAAGAATTTTCTTCTTTTAGAGTTAAACTAGTTAGTTCAGATTATTACACCATGTAATAGGGTAAAGTTAATTATTGCCTACTGAAACTCATACCATATGATGAGTAGTTGTATAGATGGAATATATGTATTTGTCTTGAACTTTAATATAGTAGTGAAATCATAAAAAGATCATGAATTGAATTCATAAATTTTGAAATGTTTAAGGATGACCTAAGGAAAATGATCGGTTAGCTAAAGCCTAAATGAACTCACCTATATGCTATGAACCCTTAGCACCGTGATTTGAGCCTGTTTTTTACCTTTATTTCTTAACCTTTTTGCTGAGACATTGAACTAAAAATTTGTGTATAATCATCCTATCTTTGTCCCATTTTTCTTTTCTATGCATGGAATTAGACATCGGGCTATATATATTAAGGGTAAATAGAAACATAATAGGGGCCTTAAAAGAAAGAATTGTGAGAAAGCTAGTGAAAATGATTTGATTCCATAAGTAAATATTGTGGATTGAGTGCCCCATATGTCAAAACTGAAGAAAAGAAAAGCTTAAGTAAGGGATGAAAAGAGCATAGAATGGACAAAATTATTGAGACTGAAAAAAATGCTAATATTAGCTCAGAGTTGAAAATATTTTTGGTCACTCAGTAATACACAAAAATGCTAAGCTCTCACACTTATGGTATTTGAATTGAATTTATCTAGCAAGTTGGAGAAATAAGGTGGTGAGGATATGGGTTACATTAGGGGGTGATTAGGGGACAATATCATGTGTCAAACTAATTCTTGTGCTTGAACCATGTTGATGCTCATTTTCCTTGAAACTAAACTGTCCTTAAGCCATAGAACATTACAAGCTAGGAAGTCATATATGACATTGACAGGTCAATTTATGGATGATTGTCATGTTATTTGTCTGAGGAAGCGACTACTTTAGGTTATTTTGGTATCAATATTATATGTACATAGTGAATTTTGATGGAATCAAATGAAACACAATAAATACGTATGATTACATGTTCACCTATTCACTTGTTCATGTTGTAATTCTTTGAACTCTCATGCTTTACTGGTAGAAGTTGTGAGTTCCCAAAGTACCATACCAAGGTTGCATGATAGAAGAGTCATTTTTATTGTCTATAACTTTGACTAAATATCTTTACTAAGCATACTCAAAGGTCTTCGTGTTGCATGTTTTCTGTTAGTCGGTGTGTTCGCTTAAGGATAAATAAAGACTAAAGTATAGGGGAATTTGATTTGTTATAATTTAATATGGTAAATCGAGTCCTTTTTTATACTTAACGTGCTTCTAATCAAGCATTTTGAAGTTATTCCAATGGCTTTATCATTTATGTGCTATTTATGTTTTTGTTGAATAAAAGAAGCCTTGTAGGATTTTTATCGACTAATGCTGAACTCAATTTGAATTTTTTTTCGAATCAAATTGAATTAAGTCAAAATATTTTGAGTCAGCTCGAGTCGAGTTAACAAATCCTATTATTTATACTCAATTTTGCATTTACATGGACCGATTATTTAACTAGTAGACGAAGTACAAGATTATGTAACCATATAAACAATATGATGGTTTTGCCTTTTAACTTAATGTGTAAAAATTTATCAAAACGACGTAGCTTTGCCTTTTAATTTAATGGTTTTGACTTTTAACTTTAGAAAAGGTAAACATTTATCAAAACGACGTAGTTTTGCCTTTTCTAATTCAGATTTTTGGATAACCCGAATTGTGTAATTCATATTTGAGTTAAACCGAAAAACTTAATTTTTTATTCGAGTTGATTCGAATAACTTGATTAACCCAAATAACTCGAACTAATTAATTCAAAATTTAAAATTTTTACTGAATTTTTTGAATCAAATCAAATTTTGCTCACCCCTAGCTAAAAGTCGCAACATCAACAAAGTAAAGTCGCAACATCCATGAAAGTAGCTATAGGTGAAAGTCGATCATAAAGTTGTAGCAAACTTGACCTGTCGCCAATTGTGGTGGTAGTTTTAGTACATTTTGGAACTCAAGGAGCTTGTTTTATAGGTATTTTATATTTATTTATTGCATTTTTAGCTTTTGTAGTTTAGATTTAATTACTTGCAAAATAAGTGTTTTTACGTAATAATTTGTGTAGTTGACTTATTAGGCCAATACAAGCATTAGGTAGTTCTAATCAGTTTATTTGAGTGTACAGGATGTGTATTTCTAAGCCCAAAGCCTTAGGAATGATACCCGTGTGTAGCACAAGTTTCCCGGGTTGCAACATGTGGAAAGGAACTTCAATTCCCATATTTAAGGTTTCGTGTAACGACACACATGGGCTATGTCGAGACACAGGTTGGACGTGGGGCAAAAGATCATCAAGGCTAAATTCATATGCACAATCCATATTTTAGGAGTTTAAGGCTTGTAATAGACATAATTAGGGCTACTAAACACCTCTATAAATAGCAAGGTTATTGCTAATTAGTAAGCAAACCTTTAGGAGGCGTAGTTAGTAGATTTAGGGTTTTAATTAGTTCTCTTTTCATTTTCAAAACAATTTATTTTTCTTTCTTCTTTCGACTTGAACCCAAGTTCTTTTTATTAAGTAATTCAGTAGTTTTCTTTTTCTTTTACTTTTGCAAACATCAAGATCAGTCTATCTATTAACAGATTTCACAACTCAGAGCACATTCTATTCATCCAACGGATAAATTTTTAAACCTTTCTCTTGTTTAATTTAATTTAAGAGTTATGGCATCTAGATCCATGAGAGGATACTTTTCTAGGGAGATTAACGAGTGGATGTGGGAGTAGTTAACAGAAGAATAAGGGTTCTTTATAAGAATTAGTTTGTTTAAATTATGTATGCTTAAACCCTAGGACTAACGACCCTAGGAAGTAATCTATGTTAAACGAGGTCGAGAGATAAGTTTGCCAAGTAAATCATAGTTTATCATAGTGGAGAAAGTGAGGTTGGGAGATAAGCGAGTATCTGTTGATTTGTTAATTAGTAGAGGCCGAGAGGTAATACTAGTTAATTAATAACTAATTCAATCTAAACCTGAATTCTTAAGTTAATTACAACCATTGAAATGAGTTAATCTTTTGTCTGTTATTCTATTTTAGTTTTTTTTTAATTTACCTAGTTTATTTTATGATTTTGATATATTTTATTACTTTTCGTAATATAGTTTTTAATTCCTACTATTTAGACTTGTTATTGTAGAGGTAATTTTTTGTTTAATTCATCCTCCCCTGGGTATGATCCTCGGAATACTTCCTTGTGTTCTATTTTACACATCTATATTACAACTTGACATGTATACTTGCGGATATCGCGATTTAATTTAATATATTTTCTGTGTAGTACTTTCAAGTCAAACGTGCATGCGTTTGGTAGTGGTCACGTTGTTGGCATCGTTGTCGGGGAGGTTTCAACATTAAAATGAATTTTATTTTCTACAATTAATAGGATAAAAAGGAAAGTTAGAAATTATAGATAATTTTTTATTAATTTTGTAACACCCTATACCCGACCCAATCATCGAGCCCAAGTACCAAATGTCACAATTAAACCATTTTACTTAACGACATACCTTTAATTCATTTAATTCTTCGCTAGACTTAATCCTACGTTTACATGCAAATTTAACCCAATTAATTAACTAACCAAAGTTCTTCCATAAATGCACATCATATGAAATCTCTTATTATACGAATAATTAATTAAGTAGAAAAATGTTCTTTACAACATACCCATCTACTGTATATTCCTATATACATAAATTTGACAAATTGGATTCTTTTTAGTTACATTTCCAATCCTCGAGGCTAAGCCTCTAATGGCACCCCTCTATATGCATGATATCGCTTTGAAGAAACCCACGTGGATTTCACGAGGTTTGGTGTAGTCCTTTCCCATAGTTTAACCTTTGATCCTGCATTCAAGGCAAATCACTCATAAGTTCAAATGAACTTTTTGAGATTCCATACATAACTTATTAAATAATAACAAATTAATGTTATGAGAAATAAGGATTAATGCATGTAAATAACTCCATGAATCTCATTTAAGCTCTTGAAGTTTCATTGATGTGGTCGACACCTATAAAATCTTCTTGAATAGATTGTTGGTAGATATATCTGTGGCAGGATTGCTCTAAGTTTTATGTGTCCTGAAGACTCTTACAAGATGTTACACCCCAAGTTTGGCAGACACAATATTTTGGCATATAGTGGCAAAATAATTTCTTTGGCGAAGTGTAATCCACCCATATGTTTCTTTTGGCCTATAGGTGTGGGCATATAGTAACTATCATGTAAGCAAGTGAAGATTTTATTTTAGGATACTATTTAAAGGAAAAGATAGTATTAAATGAAAATAGGTAAGTATGATATGAATTATTGCCAAATGTATAGTAAGCCTTGTTTGTCTAAAGTACTATGCTAGTTAGGTTGTAAACTAACTTGGTTAGGAACCAACAAGATAGACTAGCCTGATATTTATAATGCAGGCTTCTCATTTATAATTCTCTCGAAAACTATAGACCATTAAGAAGGTAAATTCTGAAATGTGTGACACTTGTTAAATTCCACTAGGTAGGATGGGTCATTTATATGGGTGAGAAGGGTTTTGAGAGCGATTTTTCGTCTTCTTCCTTTGAGAGTACTTTCTAATTCTTTTTCTTAAATCCAATGTTATCTTTTCTTCATTAAGCTGGAAGTTAAGGGTTCTTAGTTTAATCAGTGACATTCTATCTCTAGGTAAGTATTACAACTTTGTATTTAGATGTTTTTGAAAGAGTGAGTTTGTATATGATATATGAACAGTAAGTTGTAAGTATAAGGCTCTGCATGGTGGATTATCAGTGATTGAGATGACAGTAATTTGTATGTAAATGAGTTTTAATGGTGGTCCTATGTTCTGTAAGCAGCTGTTGCTGCAGGTTCGAGAAGGATGATTGAGTTTGAAACCTTGAATTACAGTAAGTGAGTATCAAGTGAGTCTTTACCTTGACTCTTAAATGTGAAATGTTTAAGTAGAAGTATATATATACGAATATGAAGGATAAAAATATCTAAAGTAATTGGTAAACATATGATATGATGATATGTATTAAGTTCTGTTGAATAGAATAATGTTTGGTAAGCATACATGTAAGGTCTAAGATACGAGATGTATGAATCAGTAAAAGGTGAAAATCTGGGAAGTAAATATTGAATAATGTCCCTTTATGAAGCCTCTAGTAGGGTAGTTATATTGCTAACCAGACTGATAGGTCATGGTATGAAAACAAGCATAAGTCCATGAGGTTGAGACCACCCATGGTATCTTAATATGACTTGGAAACACTCATGGTGTAGCCTCCAGTAAGATAAAGACTAGATTCACATATCACGATACATGAATGTGTGTATAAGTCCATGTGGCTGAGACCCATGACAAGATATGTTTGTATGTAAATCGAATTGGCAGATCATGATACATGAAATAATGTATAAGCCCATGAGGGAGAAAACCATGGCGTCGTCTGTGAGAGTCCACTGGAATGGTAAATACCTGATTCTGTATGATGCCTTCGTGGCGTATTCTGTATGACACCTTTGTGGCATATTCTGTTTGACCCTTGTGGCATAATCTACTTAGTTTGAATGATGGAATGTGATTATTCTCCCTTATGGTAACTTTTAGCTAAGTTATGATAATTCTTTGGTAAGTAATTCTATGATAAGATTATGACACATTAGAAGTTAATGTGGTTGTGTAAGATCTGTGATTTAATTAAATAAGTCTAATAGGAATTTCTATGTTTAGAGAGAGTATCTGCCATGATAATCTGTTAGTTTGAGATTTGGGTGTATTCATAGATATGAATGAGATAAGTATCTATTAGTCTAGTTTTCCTATAAAATGTAGGGTTGAATCTAAAGTTATCCAAAATTTTTCCATATTTGAGTTGTATAATTTCTTCTTCTGGAATCATATGGAATCTAAGTTATTGTTATCCTGAGTATCTGGTTCTAAAATATAATTGTATGGAATTCACCAGAATGACCGGTATATTTCATTATTAGTAAGAGATTGTATGGTATTCAAATCTGCATAAGTATCCACCAAAACTTTTTGTACCCTCCAGTGATCAGTATCTATGAATAACCATTCTAGGTTAAGAGTATGAGTGATGGGATGGTCTATATGAAGTGGGTTCTAAACATGTATTCATTAAATAGTACTTTTGTATCTGTAAGAGAGAGAATTGGTATGCTAAGCATGGAAGTTGGTGTAAGTGTGAGCCTAAAATTATGGAAGTATTTGCCAAAACAAAAGTAAAATGTTTAGGATGGTAGCCGTGTATGGATATTCACTCGTTGTTATAAAAGTATCTGCCAAAGTAATCCTGAGTTAACTCTCTCTAAGTTCTTTTTAACTTACAAAGGTTATGCTTGTGATTTCGGGAAGCGTGGTACAAGATTGCGCTAGAAGGCATGATGTGGGGAGTACACTAAGGAAGCGGTGGATCGGATTATTATGCAAACAGTGGAAAAGTGGTGTAGTTTAGGGTTAACCCCTAAGATTCTGTCTATAACAAACTTTTATATTGTATAAGTTGTAACAAGTTTGATATAATGATTTACTTTTAATATTTTCCATTGTTCTTAGATATAAAGCCTGCCAGTTAAATAATGAGAAAAATGTTTTCATTAAGAAGTTTATGTCAAATATTTTGATGATTTTTGTTAAGCATTTTGTGTTGTGACATTCGAGATTCGAAATCGGTGAATTGGGTCGGGTTGATGGTGTTACACAAGAGGCTTAAACTTCGTTTCAGATTTGGAGCTTTTCTTTCCTGATAATCTCGCCTCATATCATTGGTTAACTCTGGTGAACTAGTACACACTTCATCGCATTGGTAGATTCTTTCCATTACTCTTTATTATCTAAAACTTTCTAGTAAACTCACGGTATCATTCGGAATTCCCCGTGTATAAACCATAGCTAACTTTGATACTTGTCCATAAGGAAAATCCTTAGGTACTTACCTCGACAGAAAGCTTCTAAATCAACTACTTGGCGGATTGTCATACGAATAAACCCCTTTCTTATAAAACCATATAAGATAATCCAAATAGACATTTCCTTCAACAAGGTAGTCCTTAAAGATATTCTCGTCTTTTAGATAGCCCTTGGCGGACTTCCCACGTAAAATAGTCCTTGGTGGACTTCTCCTCCATTAAATAATATTTAACATATTTCAATAAATAAATAACCCTTAGTAGACTTACCTAGAGCGAATAGCCTTCATGGATGTCCCCCTCATTTGGTATTCCCTAGTGGATTTTACAAAACGGATGGCCCTTGGTGGACATTCCACGTAAGATAGTCTTGGGCAGATTTCCTTTTCTTGGTGACTGTTTTACCAAGAAACACTTAGAAATAAAGTCCCGAGAACTATCTCTCTTTATCATAACCAATGTCAACTTGTTTGTTACCTTTAACAAACCCTTAATGGCGGATGCATATTCGTAAGGGTTCTAAAGAAAAATTAGGTTTCCACGTATATTCGTATACATGATGCTCTCACATATTCCTCTTGCCTTCATGATTGGGCTAGACCTCTTATCAGCACGCTTTCCTGCATTCCCATTAACTGCCGCCAAACGTGAGATCGTTTGACAAGAAGATACCACGCCAACTATATATGAAATTAAAGCAGTGGTGTCTGCAAGTATACGGGTGAAATTGTAATAAATTATTGTGTTATACTGAAACATAGGAAAGCATTCCAAGGATCGTACCCAAGGGAAGATGAATTAATCTTTGAAAACCTCTTTACAATAATAATTCTAAATAGTTATAATTAAATTCTATATTACAAGAAATCATTAAAGAGATAAATATCATAAACTAAATAAACGTTATAAATAAACAATAAAATAAACAAACAACTAAACCAATCAAGAAGATTAACTTGTTTCGGGGTAGTAATTAACTTCGGGTCTGGATTTTAGGGTGAATTAGCTATTAACTAACCAACTAATACCTCCCGGCCTCTAACTGATTAATTAATTGATTGATACTTGGTCATCTCCTTACCTCACTTTCTCAAGCAAGATAAATTACGATTTACTCGGAAAACTTATCTCTCGACCTTGTTTAACTTTTGATTACTTCCTAGGGTTGTAATTAACTTCGGGTCTGGCTTTTTGGGTGAATTAGCTATTAACTAACCATCTAATAACTCTTAGCCTCTAACTGATTAATTAATTGATTGATACTTGGTTATCTACTTACCTCACTTTCTCAAGCAAGATAAATTACGATTTACTCGAAAAACTTATATGTTGACCTTGTTTAACTTTTGATACTTCCTAGGGTTGTCAAGCCTAGGGTTTAAGAACATGTAATTTATACCAACTAATTCTATAGGAAACCCTTAATCCTCCGTTAAGCACTTTCCCATCCACTCATTAATCTCCCCTAAGGGAATTAGCTACTTATTGTAGTCATAATCTGAAACTCAATTGATGTAAACATGTAAATAGCACGAATAAACTGAAAGAGAAGCGAGATGTAGAATAATCCTTATTTGTATCGGTTAAGAGCAGGATAACGAATCTCTCGATCGGGAAAATGAATTCTATCACTTGCAAAGAAAAATAAACTGAATAACTTCGATTGAATAAAATAAATATTTGATTGAAATTGATTCCAAGAGAAAAGAACAAAGCGTTTAATAACAATAAAGGAAAACTAAACCTAAATCCTACTCCTAAACTACGAGGGTTTTTCGATGCATTTAAGACGACTTAGTTACATTAAACCCCTAAGGTTTTATTTATAGAAGTTTTAGTGGCCCTAATTAGATCTCTAGCACATTATAAGTCTTCGTATAAGTTTGATTGCATAGATGAAAATAGCCTCAAAAGACTTGGGTTCCACGTTGTTCCTATGTCACGTTATACACAAGCTATGGCGCGACATGACAATTATATTATGGGCTTGGAAGTCCTTGTTGTGTTTTCGTGACTAGGGAAGCTTAGTTCAAACTTGTAGTACCTTAAAAAATTGAGGGTTCCTACAAAGAAAAGCTAAACACAAAAATATATAATCCACTAAAATACTAATGAAACTAACAAAATAAAAATCATCCAAAAATAGAAAAATCTTAAAAATATAAATCCAAAATAATAATTAAAAAATGTTTAGAACTAGTTGGAATCAGGCCCCTCCTCTTCCTCGTCCTTCTTGCCCAGCGGTAAGAATCTCACAAACATTTCTGGAAGTGGCGTTGACATCATCCTTCCATTTTGTTGCGCAAGGCAAATCAAAATATCACCCATGAAATGCATCCAACACGTTTGCCATTTAGAAATTGTCATGTCTGTCAATCCCATCATCCATGATGTCTGTGCTTTTATCTTCCTTTTAGTAGGCTTTTGGGGAACCATCCTATGTTTTGTTCGTTTTTCAGCTTCCTAATTTTGCTTGCTTTGGAGCTCAACAAAATGGTCGTACCTGTTGTCTCCGCTTAGGCTCTTCATCGGTCGCGTGAATGATTTGACAAGAGACATGGGAACTTTCGCTTGTCTACATAGGGTTGTGATCAAGTGCGGGAGTACATACTTAGCTTGCGGCTCCATATGCATTTTAGCATTTCTTTGTAAATCCAATGGCCAATGAAAATCTAATCTTTCTGTAAAATAGAGTAAATCATAACCGCTCTATACGCGATGATGTTAGAGACATTACGTGTAGATGTTAGGTGGGTGCAAATAAATTGCATTCACATCTTCGTCATCAGAAACATGATGGTTTGGTTTAACTTGAGGGGCACCTCAATGTTGGCATGGCGAGCCCACTCGCCACAACCCTCCGTCAAATAATTAATTATCCCCTCCATATCTAGTTCCTCTAATGTAAATAAATCTAAATTTACTAGATAATCATGGGTATAATATGAGGCATCATAAAATCTTCATATTTTGTGAGGCACAATCAACACCTCTTTTCCCCCACTAGTAACGTGGGTAATCGTCTCACCCTTTTGTCTATGACTCTTCCATTCTTTCAGTGAGGTATAAAATTCATAAATTATTGTGTCGGCCTCTTTTCCCCAAATAGTAATGTGGGTAATCATCTCACCCTACTGTCTACGATTTTTCCAATCTTTTAGGAAGGCATAAAAGTCATAAACTATTGCGCCAATCGCCGGTTTGATTAGGGTTGCGCAAAAGTTATTCCAACGGGGTTATTGCACCAAATCCCAAATTTCTTCGCAGGCAGACATGGTGGGGTCGAACCCACGTTCTTGAATGAATGATCGCACACTTATTTGGAGATACAATCTCACCACTTACAAATTAGGGAAGCGGTTGGCATTAAAATTAATCGGTGCCTCAGTGGTGCATTGTTGTTTCCTTGATGCCATTTTAAAATTACAACAAAATAACAACCCAAATGGTAAAATTAATGAAAAATAGAGTTAAAACATGAAACCTCAAGTTATTATCGATGAAAATCGTTCCTTAACCGATGTGAACTCTACAACTTGTAATATGAGAAGAAAACTAGAAAACTATAAAAGAAAGAAATGAGGAAGATCTTACTTGTAGAATTAGGAGATTGGAAACACGAAAAATCAAAGCTAAAATTTGGGGTTGAGGTGCGACGGCTAGAGGTTGCTTGCTGCTCTTTTTGGATGTTTGAAATATGAGTCTTTTATGTTAGGACCGATGCGTATAAATAGAAATTTCGACAAGCTTTTAACCTGAATATGGTTCAGACCATGCTGAAAAACACAGTCATGTCACACCATAGCATCTGTGTTGTGTGACACGACGGCCTAATTTTTCCCAGGTTCATATCGAGATGGTCGTGTCGCGGTAGGGTGGTATATGGCACCATGACGACTAGTTTTTTTAGGGTTTTGCATTCGAAATGGTTGTGTCCCACATGGTCTTGGTGTGTTGTGACACGACCTTGCTTCCACTTTTTCAGGGTGTGTTGATGTCCTCCGATTGTCCCTTTTTGTCTCAATTAGCTTCGATCTCTCTTGTTGCTCCCGAAAACCTATTTTCTCCTAATTCTAACATGCAATTTAAAAACTTGATTTCTAAAATCTAACTATGAAATAAAAATTTAACTAATTTACAATATTTACAAATTAATTTACGTTTTTGGTTCGATATGTGTGATGCTATTGGACTCGTCCATCGTTCGATTCCAATGGTCCTCAAATTCCCATGCCTTTCCTTTCATTTTTGATATTTCTTTGCATTCTAAGGCTTGTTTTTTTACTTCTGATTCAAAAGTACCTCTAAAGAATCATTTCAATTGTTGTCTATTTAGTAGGAAGTTCTTGCCATCTTTGGTCGTAAATTCCATAACACCATGGGGGAAGACTCGGTCTAACGTAAATGCTCCTTACCATCTTGACCATAACTTTCTTGGAAAGAGTTTTAGTCTAAAGTTAAATAGTAGTACTTGTTGTCCTGGTGAAAAGGATTTCGTTTTGATCATCGCATCATGCCTCTTTTGATCTTTTTCCTTGTAAAGTTTGGCATTTTCATATGCCAAAAATTTGAACTCTTCTAACTCATTTAACTGGAATAGTCTTGCTTCCTTGGCTAAGTTTGGATCCAAATTAAGTTATTTGATTGCCCAATATGCCTTTTTTCCTAGTTCTATTGGCAAGTGACAGTTCTTCCCATAGACTAGTTTGTATGGTGACATACCTAACGACGTTTTGTATGTTGTTCAGTAAGCCCATAGAGCATCATCCAAATATATACTCCAATCCTTCCAGTTTGTATTTACCGTTTGTTCCAAGATTTGCTTGACTTGTCAATTGGATACTTTAGCTTGCTCATTGGCTTGAGGGTTATAAGTTGTGGTAATTCAATGCTTGACACTATATTTAGCTACTGCAGCTTCCAATTATCGACTGCAAATTTGAAAACATTCGTCACTGATCAAGGCTCTCGGGGTCCCGAATCATGCAAATATGTTATTTCGAAAGAATTTCACTTTTTTTTTCATATTGTTTGTTGGTAAAGTAGTCACTTCTACCCACTTCGAGAGATAATCCATCATGAGATGAATATATTGGTTTCCAAAAGAACAAGGAAATGGTCTCATGAAGTCTATGCCCCATACATAAAAAATCTCCACTTCCAAAATCCCATTTTGCGGCATCTGATCTCTTTTTGAAATGTTCCCTGTTCTTTGGCAACTGTCACATCTTTGCACAAATTCGTAGGCAACTTTTTTTATAATAGGCTAATTGAATCTAGATTACAATAACTTTTGTGTTGCTTTCTTCCTTCTGAACTGGCCTTCGTACAGGGATTTATGGCATCCCATTAGAATATCTTCTACCTCTTCCTCAGCCACACAACACCTAATTAATTAATCAGCACATTGTTAAAAAACATATGGTTCCTCTCATGTATATTTTCTCGAATCATACTTAATCTTTTTTTCTTCCCCAATGTTGCGTCTACTAGAAAAATGCCTTGGGCTAAATAATTGATAATGTTTGCATATCAGGGTGTTTTGGAAATCGCCTTGAGTTGAAATAATTGTTTATCAACAAAGATTTCATTAATTTCCATTTTCTTGTTGCCTTGAGCTTCTAATTTCAATCGCAATAGATGATTTGCAACTTGGTTTTCTGTCCCTTTTCTACCAAGATCCATAAGTCTGCTTGTGACACTCCTAACTCGAATCTGACGCCAGAATAGGGTTACAGAGCATTACCAATAATTACAAATCAAATAGACTAAAATTTTAAACATTTCATAACATATTAACAATCACATCAGAATCAATCAAAATCACATATATTTTCCCTTATACAAGCCTCCGAGGCCCTCAATACGCATTAGAAACAAGTCGGGACTAAAACGAAAACTCAGAGAATTTTTTGAAAAACATTGAAAAATTTCAAAGCTGCAGGGGTCACAAGGCCAATGACACGGCCGTGTCTCAAACCGTGTGGGCATTCAAAATAAGGACACACGGTCGTGTCTCGGCCTGTGTCCGTGCCTGTGTAACTCATTGACTTGGGCCACACGACCAAGCCACACACCCGTGTCCATGCCCATGTGGACAAAAATAGGTCATTTTACAAGCCATATTTCTCACGTAATTTGGCATAAATCTACACCCAACATTATGCATCTAAATAAGCCATATTCAGAGATCCAAAACAAGTATAGTCAAGACTTAAACATATGGTATATTCAGATAAAACCAATATGCCATTAAGCACCTCAAATGATAATTCATATAATGTATAATTATGTACATAATTGGACCAAATAAGCCAACAACCTTCCAAGCAATTTGCATCATTTCATGCCACTTAGCGTACTTACCAAAACATACCAAAACTCCCCAGTTGGTACAAATTATACTATTCTAAACTAGCATCAATATACATATATGCCTTCCACAGCAAAACACCAATTCACATCAAACTTTATGACATGTCTAATGTGCACATTCAACAACAATTTCATTTTCCATAATTCAACCACAATTTACACCATATATCAACCATATTAAGACAACTTATACACATCCAAAATATACCAAACATAAGCCAAATAAGTGACCATAATCACAACAAAACATATAGGCTAACATTAGCCAAAATAACCTATACATGCCATTATAACCAAAATTAAACAAATGAAAGTACCAAAAGAGCCGATGGATAGTATGATATAGCTCTAACCAGATTCCAACCCAAACGAGCTTTCGATTCACTAAAAACATAGAATATACACAAAGTAAGCATTTAAGCTTAGGATGTTCGTATAACATAAAATTTAACTTACCATTTTGTTACAAATTAGGTAAGTAAACATAGCATATCCCAACTCAATTTGGCCAAATGCACATAGTCAATGACATTTTAGCCATGTAAAACACATATAATAGCCAATAAACATGGATGAACATAACCACTAAGCAAGTTTCATATACATGTATCATCCATTTCATGTTTCAATATATCATGTAATATCATTTCCATGTATCTCATGTATATACCTGTAATAGTTCGTATTGGACTCATATCATTTCGTAACAGAACATTGCCCATTGAACATTTAGAATATTGTTGGATACTCGGGATAACTCACACATAGTATGCTAAGCTGTAATCCGTTAATTCATGTACATGTATGCTCATAAGAGCTGTGAATTGGTATACTCTTACGAGCTGTAAATCGGTAAGCTCATAAGAGCTGAGAATCGATAAGCTCTTACGAGCTGCAATCGGTAAGCTCATACGAGCTGAGAATTTGTAATCCCTAATGACATGTAATTTGTATCCTACGAATTTCTAAGGTTCAAATGGGACTCGGTAATTCTCGTACGTCATCGGATATGCGATCGATAATTATACATGGCAATTATACAAATTGCATACATATAACTCAATTAAAACATATAAATACACAATTTAATTACACGAACTTACCTTGACGAGTATACGTAGATACAGAGGTGATTAATATGAGATTTTCTGTTTGCCTTGATCCAACTCTGTACGAGGTCTTACTAGATCTATATGGATAAATTTAACCCAATTCAATATATTTCACATTCAATTTAGTCCAACACATATTTTTCACAAAATTACCATTTTACCTTTATACTTTTAATTTCTTTGCAATTTAGTCCCTAGTTCATAAAAATGGAAATTTACTCAATTTTACCACAATCCACTATGGCCGAATATCCAATCCTTAGTAAGCACTATACTTCATTATTACAATTTCACCATGTAATAACAATATTCTTCCTTACTCTGTATAGATCACAACTCTATGTCTAGAGTGCTAAGTGTATTCGCTCGAGTACTCGCTCGTACCATTCAATCCCGATGCAAGTTATTTTACCTTTTCAAAATTAAATAAAGTCAAAAGATATATCATGCATTCATCTATGTCCAGAGTCTACATGCATATATTTAAAATAATCCAAACAGAATAAAATAGTAGATCTACTCAAAATATCACCCTGATCAGCAATATATCAAGATAGATCTAGTAATACCAACCCAAATGAAATTAGCTCATGGGTTGGGATTTAAAATCCAAAATCAGAATAACATTTAACATTGTCATTAACAATTTAGAACTCACAAAAATTAATTAACAGAATGAAGGTCGAACTATAGGAAGCTTTCGCCACTTCAGCTTTCACTTCAGTGCTGCTAAATCGTGCAGGACCAAAGGCTGATTACTCATCCCTTTCCTTGCATTTCTGCTTTGCTCTTAAGCTGCTACCCTCTCCTTTTTTTGTAACGGCCTGATAGTCAGAGGTGTCGAGAAGTGCATTCTTGGGACTCCGTTCCCATAAATCGAACTCGTAAATATTTTAAATAAATATTTACAAAGTTATTTGTGTAGTTAATTAGGTTTTGGTTAAGTGAATTTAATTGAATTAAAAGTAATTAGGTATAAGGACTTAATTATGTATAGGGTGAAAGTTGAATTATAGATTAAAAATTAATTAAAGGGCCAATGTAGTAGTGATACCTATGTTATAAAAATGTTAAAATATGTTATCTTAATAATTAAGTAAATATATCTATATATTATATAATATTAATTAAAGTATAATAAGTATTAAAAGAAAGAATAAAAAACAAAAGAAAGAAAGACATACAAAATTAAAAGAAAAAAAAAGAGAAAGAAAGGGAGAAAGGAGACGCACGACTAGGGCTCTAAATCTTTAAGTTTCAATTGGTTAGTCAATTTAGTCCCCTTTTTCTTGTAATTGGTATGTTTTTGGAATCCTGGTACCTAGGGATTGTCAATGCTGAATAATTTTAGTATTAGAGATTAAATTGATAGATTTTTATGTTAGAAATGGAAATGGATTAAATTGTAGAACAAATTATAAAATTTGAGTATTTGGACTAAATTGTGAAAAATTCAAATTTTAGGGTTTAAGTGAAAATAGGAGTTAAATTTAGTTTAAAGTGGAATTTGTATGAAAATATAGAATTAATTATAAAGAATAAAAATTAGTCTCGATTTAGGGACTAAATTGAAATTTAGGAAAATATTGAGTAAAAATTTAAATATTCAATATGAAATTGAATTTTGTTGTATTGATGAATTTTAATTGTTTTAATTCCGTAGCTAACGTCGTACCGAAATCCTCGACTAAAAAGGGGAAAGATAAAATCAACACGGAATAGCTCAGAATTCACAGTTTTTATTTCTATAATCTGAACTTAGTTGTTAATTGTTATAATTCAATTTAATGCATATGGTAAGTGTTGAGGTGAGTAATTGACATTTTGATAATTGATTGAAATGGATTGAATTGGTAGATTCATATTGAATGTATTGATTATTGAGTTTAAATGAATTCATGTAGATATATGTGATTATATGAAAAATTAGTATTGGATATTGGTTATATCTGAAATGTGAAATTAAACCCTGTTAACTGTATCAGGCTGAGTTGGATATAGATGGCATGCCATAGGATAGGAAGAGTTCAGGGATTTCTTTGACTTCAAGTCGATGAGGCATTGGGTGCCAATTTACTTCGGTTTAACCAATGAGACACTGACTACTTCGAATTTATCCGATAAGGCACTCAGTGCCAAATTAGTGTGTTGGTTGGATCCGTGTATCTGTCCTAGTTAGAGTTGTGTTAATAGGGTAATTAAATAAAATGGTACTATGATTGATATTGGATTATATTGTATGTGAATTGAAAATGGGATAGTGATGTGAAACATGAAAATGAGATACATGAGTTATGTACTCATGAATTGGATATGGAATGGATAATGTTATTTTTTAAATGATATGTGGATCAAATTGTGAAAAGCTATTATATAGCAAGTGATGAGAACTGAGTACGGTATGAAATGATTTTATAACTTTTTCCTAAGATTTTCAAATGTTTCTGATTTGTCTCAAATTGTTTCTAAAGTGTTTTCAAACCCTCAAAGGTTTAATAAGAGACTATATGCATGTTAATGATGAATCATTTTATGATTTTTGAAATGTTTGAAATGGATGATTAGATTACGATTACTCGATAATGCTCCGAAACTCTATTCTAGCGATGGATACGGGTTAGGGGTGTTACATTTTCTCTAGACTTTTTCACGAGTTTTTTTGAAAGAAAACTGCTCTCCAAATCCCTCTCCAAAATCCTCCCTTTTTCTATCTTTTCTCATTCCTCTTTTATAGGAGAGGTCCCCCTCTCTCACTGCACACTTTTCCCCCTCTTTTTCAAGTGTATTTATCTGGTACACGTTCAGCTGGCTGAAAGTGACGAGGTCTGAGTGCTTCGTCAACATATTCCTAGAATTTTCATGGCATTTGTGTTAGCAATCCATCAAAACTTTTTCCATGGAAATATTTCACTTCCTTCATTCACTTCCTCCTTTTTCTCCTTTTCTTCATCCTTCATGCACTTGCTGCATGCAAAAACCAATTCCCTTCTTTCCAATAGTAAAAGTAACATAAAATGACGCTTGAGATACAATCCAAACGTTATTAAGCAATGTTCTAAAAATAACCTAAAAATGGAAATATATCTACTTAAGTACAGGCATTTAATCAAGCTTAGAGGTTCGAAATATAACTTTTTTCAAGAGTTATCACACCCCCAAACATGAGTTCTTGCTTGTTTTCAAGCAGAATATGTATGAATGCATGAATTTGCCACAACTACACAATTGCCTCTTGTATTACTAAACCAAACGAAACATATTTTATACCTCCATTCTCAACAGTCTTCTGTATAAAAAATTGGTTCAAATTTTATAGGTTTGTTAGCATACGAAGTGTAGAAAATGTTACCTAAAATTATAAGTTCCTAAATATTCATGCAATTTTGACTAGAGCAAGCACCTCCTAATGTACTTTGTTTATCTTTCCACTAAACTCAGGTTTTCTTCTCATACTTATTCTGTCATTGCATTATAAAAAATTTTCTCTAAGGAATTCATCTTGTCACATGATTTCTTTACTTGACAATCTCAATGGAGCATACACTAGATTGCCAGGTATTACATCACGCCACAATTGGAATGTAATTCCCTCATGAAGCTAAGGTTTTTGACTAAAAAGATGGATAGAGCAAACAACTACCCCCTTAGCTACTCAGCCTACTACTATAGCGAAGTGCCCTCAAACTATTTTTTTTACTCACTCTTATTTGATCTTGCTTTTCTGATCAATAATACAATGGAGAAAACAGAGTATTACTAGCCTACTCAACAATTTCAAACATTAGAGTGCTTTATAATGTATTTTTAAATTTTATTTTATTTATTCATTTACCCTCAGTTTTGTCATGGTATTTATTATTACACATTGCTAATTTACTGATCTCAGTTTCAAGACTTCTAAGTGTATTCAAAGAAACCTGCTATAGATTAATTGCGATTATACTTAGGTCATTCTACTTTTAGGCATCAATTTTCACACAACTATCCTAAGCTAAACATACCTAATCAATTATCACAATTTCCACAGTTTGAAGATTTATTATCCTCATCGAACATCATAGATAACAATATACTTCTCATGGTCTAACAGTCATTTAGCATTTTTATGCCATGGCAAAATGAGTGATAAAATGATCTAATGTTCAAACAAAATATCTCATGCATGCAATATGTGCAATACACCCCCAAACCTAAGGGATGCATTATCTTCAATGCATGATCAAACACAAAATTTCACTTATGCAAAAACAAATAGATATGTAGAAAATGCAATGAAAAACACATGTAAAAATGAAAACAAAATATGCAAATGAAAATTAAAAACAAAAGCTTGGAAAGTATTTGTGTTGCTTTAGTTGGATCGAGTGGATTTCCTAGTAGCGTGCTTGTAGCGCTGCTTCCATTTGAGCAGATTGATTGGCACCTCTTCATCATCATCATCTGATTTCATAAGATCATCAATCAGTTGATTAATCTCATGATCTTGCTCTAATATGGGTACAATAGCTTGAGGTGCAATAGCAGGTTCCTGTGGTGCAGAAGTTTGACTCATGCTATCTCTTTCCTTATTTGAGTCAATGTTCACCGATTTTGTTTTCTCTACCTCCCCCTTTGTTTCTTTGTTCTTTTTTTCTATAGCGGCTAGATGTGTGGTAGTGTCTATCACAATGGCTTCCACTTCATCCTCATTTTCATCCTCTGGATCTGATAACAACTCTTTGGGAAAAGTAGGAAATGGAGGCATGGGCCTAATAAAGTTTTTCTGAAGAGATTTCTTGATAGAATTATCCCTCCTTTTGACATAGCCCCAAAATAAAGTTGTTTCTTCTTGAGCCTTTCTTAAATTAGTAGTTTTCCTCAGTTGTTGCTTCTCCATCAAATGGAACTGTTGTTTCAACATCTCAAGAACACCGAGCACTTGCTGCTAAAAATAATTGTGAGATGTTGATAGAGTGGCATGGGTACTAATAGGTGGAGAATAGTTTGATGCAGAACCAGATTGTCGTGGCACTTCTTCCCCTGAAATCCCATGGCAGTCTGTTTGGTGATGGCTTTTTTGTTAGGTATTTTTTGCTTATTTGCTTGGATAGGGACATTGACCCGTTGACAAAGAGCAATAATGAGAGATGGAACATTCAGATTGCCTACATTCTTTTGTGCACAACAATGAACTTCTCTAAAAATAATGTTTCCAACATTTATCTTCCGTCCAGTCGTAATAGAGTGCAGTAACAACATGCGTTCCTTTGAAATAGTAGATTTATGAGTTGAAAAGCTAAGGCGAGGTTTAAGAAAATGGTATCATACCCTACAATGAGGCTTCAAACAAACACGATCGATGGTGTAGCAGTTTTTTCGAGAAACTATCCATTTAGTCCTTTCCACGCATAAATCTGCAAGAACTTGATTGAGTCCTCCTACTGTTATTGTCTTGAAAAATTGAGAATGTTCATCAAGGCCTTCAAGTAAACCATATTGTGCGTTGATGGAGTATTCATTGAATAACACCAACACACCACATACATAGATGAAAGCATTATCTGGAAAGGTTAAATGGGTATAAAATTTCTTTACAACTTTCATAAGAACATCGTCAGGATAAAGGCAAAAGAGTTGCCATCCATGTTTCTCTACCATAGAAGAAATTGCTTTAGTGTATCCCATAAAGGCTGCATCTTGAAAAAGAAAGCATTTTCCATACAAAAAGGTCGCTTTGATGTGTTCATGTTGTACTTTTCTTCAGCAACTTTGCTTAAAAATGTTTTTGGAGGCATAAAGGTTGACAGAGATGGCATACCTCGAGCCATTTGAGAAGAAATAGTAACTGTAAAAATAAAAAGTTAAGACCTTTACAGTTATGGAGGAAAAATTGAAAATGGTGAAAAAGAAGAAACTGAAAATAACTTGGAGAAAGAAAATGAATCAACTAGGGTTAATATGACAGAGAATATAGTAGTGACGTGGGGGATAAGATTAGCCTGAATTTATGGCCTAACACAGTAAAGTAAGAATTAGACGGGAAAATAAAAAAATAATATAAAAATTAAGCTAACAATTTGCAAGTATGCTAAGTGGGTTAATTATTACAAAGCTTGGGCCAAAATCTACCTGCAACAAAAGAAAGAAAGAAAAATTAATTAAATCAATAAAAGAAAGAAATCAAAAGCGAATTAATTAAATAAAACTAGGCAAAAGAAAACACTACGCAGTTCGAAGAGCAATGGAATGTTTATCATGAAGTATGGGAGCTCCCCAATAATGCTTCAAACGTAGGCCATTGACTTTGAAATTAAAGCCAGTCTTGCCATCTTTGACCTCTACAGCTCCATGAGGGTAAACATGCACTATCTCAAATGGGCCAGACCAATGAGACTTCAATTTTCCAGGAAACAATTTCAGCCTGGAATTGAACAACAACACTTGTTGTTCGGGTTCAAATTGTGATGACAAAATCTTCTTATCATGTAATCACTTTGTCTTTTCTTTGTATAGTTTAGCATTCTCATAAGCTTGAGATCTGAATTCCTCCATCTCATTCAACTCTAGTAGTCAGTTTTTGCCAGCATTAATCCAATCCATGTTCAATTTCTTAATTGCCCAAAATGCCTTATGTTCAAGTTCAACAGGAAAATGGCAAGGTGTCCCATAGACGAGCTTGAAAGGCGACATTCCAAATGGTGTCTTGAATGCAATGTGTTATGACCACAAAGCTTCATCCAATCTAGATGACCAATCTTTGTGGGTCGAATTGACCACTTTCCCCAAAATCTGCTTAATTTCTCTATTCGAGACCTCAGCTTGTCCATTTGTCTGGGGATGGTATGTCGTGGCAATTTCATGTTTAATCCCATATCTGTTCAAGACGATAAAAACTAATTTGTAGTCGAAATGGGAGCCTTCATCACTAATAATGGCACAAGGTGTATCAAACCTAGTGAAAATATTCTTATACAGGAACTTTAGTATCGATTTGGCATCATTTGTAGGGAGAGCGATAGCTTCAACCCACTTGGAGACGTAATCTACAGCTACAAGGATGTATATATTGTCCCAAAAGGGTGGCAATGGACCCATAAATTCGATTCTCCACACATCAAAAAATTCAACTTCTAGAATATTTTGCAATGGCATTCATACCTCTTTGATAAATTTCTAGTCTCTTAACAACGATCGCATTTTTGGAAAAATTCATGTGTATCTTTAAACATGCTTTGTCAAGAATAGCCAAGTTGGAGAAATTTTGCAGTAGTTCACATTCCCCCCAAAGTGTCCTCCATATAGTGCTGAATGACAGTGGTGTAAAATACTTTGAATCTCATCATCCAAAACACACTGCTGAGTTATTTGATCTGCACAATGTTTGAATAAAAACGGCTCATCCCAATAATATTGATTGGCATCATGGATAAATTTTCTTCATCTTTGACTATTGAGATTAGGTGGCAGTAATCCACTTACTGAAAAATTGATGAAATCAGCATACCAAGGTAATGTCGTGGCAACCAGTAATTGTTGATACGGAAAATCCTCCTTAATGAGTTGAATATTTTCTTCTTCATTTCCTACTCCTAATCTCGACAAGTGATCAGCCACTTGATTCTCTGTGCCTTTCCTATCTTGAATTTCTAGATTAAATCCTGTAGCAGCAATATCCACCAAATTAACCGTAGAATGATTCGTAAAAATTTTAACTTTGGTGCCAACTAAATAGGATATGAATTTGTCAATCGCAAACAACACAACCAATAGTTCCTTCTTAGTAGTGGTGTAGTTCAATTGTGTATCTATCCGCATTCAACTTGCATAGTAGATGGCATGAAACACTTTATCCTTTCTTTGCCCAAGCATTGCTCCTATAGCGAAATCACTGGCATCACACATAAGTTCAAAAGGTAATGTCCAGTCCAATGCTATCACAATCGGTATTGTTACCAGTTACTTTTTCAATACCTCAAATTCTTGCATACTAGGCTTATCAAAATTGAAAGCTCTATTATGTTCTAACAATGCACACAGGGGTTTGGATATCTTCGAAAAATCTTTAATAAATCAGCGATAAAATCTTGCATGGCCAATGAAACTTCGAACCTTTAACTATAGTGGGTGGTGGCAATTTCTCAATAACCTCAATCTTTACTTTGTCTTCGGCAATCCCTTACTATGAAATTTTATGTCCAAGAACAATGCCTTCACAGACCATGAAATGACATTTTTCCTAATTTAGAACAAGGTTAGTCTCTCCACACCAACAAAGAACTAGCTCTAGGTTTTGTAAACAACTTTCACAAGTATCGCCAAACACCAAGAAGTCCTCTATAAAAACTTCCAAAAATTTCTCCACCATGTCCGAAAATATTGCCATCATGTAACGTTGAAATGTTGTAAGGGCATTGCAAAATCCAAATGACATTCATCTGAAAGCAAAGGTTTCATAAAGACAGGTGAATATAGCCTTTTCTTGGTTAGTAGGAGCTGTGGCAATCTAGTTATACCCCGAATAACCATCCAAAAAGTAGTAAAAGGCTTTTCTTGCTAATCTATCTAACATTTAATCGATGAATGGAAAAGGGAAATGGTCATTCCTATTTGCTTTGTCGAACATTTGATATCATATACAAACTCTCCATTCCGTGACAGTACGAGTTGGAATGAATTCATTGTTATCATTGCTAACCATAGTAACACCCCCTTTCTTAGGTACACATTGAACAGGGCTCACCCACGAACTATCAAAAATAGGATAGATTATTCCAGCATCAAGCCATTTGATAATCTCCTTTTTAACGACTTCCTTCAATATAGGGTTCGGTCTTCTCTACTGCTCAAATAAATTTCCATGGCAATCCTCCATTAAAGTCTTATGCATACAAATGGCCGAACAGATTTCCTTGATATCCCTGATTGTCCATCTCAACTCCTTCTTAGATCTCTTCAAAACTTCTAGCAATTGAACCTCTTGATCAGATGTTAATTCTACAAAGATAATTACTGGCAACGTGTTGTTGTCTCCTAAGTAGGCGTACTTTAAATGTAATAGTAAAGGCTTCAACTCCAAAGTAGGAGGGTCGTTCATAGAAGGTTGAGGAGGTTTAAAAAAATGCTCTGATAAATTTAAAGATTCAAAACCCCTCCTTGCTCCATTTTCAAGTTGCTTATCCACTATTAGTTCACTAAGTTCTTCAATCAGTTCCTCTTCATTCAACTCAACTAAGTCTGCTTCATTATCAAAATTGTTCCAACAAAATTATGCCAATTCTTCCTTCAGTGTTGTGTCAATAATCTCAATGTCGTGACAATCTTAATCTATATCTACACACTTCATGGCATCAAAAACACTAAAGGTTATCTACTAGTCATTAACTCTCATTGTTAATTCACCCTTCTATACATCAATTAATGTTCCACTAGTGGCTAGAAAAGGTCTTCCAAGAATAATTGGTACCTCTTTATCAGCTTCGTATTTTAGAATAATAAAATTTGCCGAAAAAATAAATTTGTCAACTCTTACCAACACATCTTCAATTTTACCTTCCGGATGTGCATAGGAACGAGCAACTCGCTGCAGCGTGACAATTGTAGGTGTCGCCTTCCAAATATCCAATTTCCTGAAAATAGACATATGTATTAAATTTATGCTTACACCTAAATCACATAATGCATTGCCAACATAATAATTTCCAATTGAGCAATGAATAGTAAAACTCCCCGGGTCCTTCAATTTCAGTGGCAATTTGTTCATCAACATTTCTTTGCACACTTCAGTGAGAGCAACAGTTTCAAATTCCCCTAGTTTACGCTTCTTTAACAATATGTCCTTCATGAACCTTACGTAATTGGGTATTTGCTCCAATGCTTCCAGTAGTGGTATGTTGATATGAAGTTGCTTCAGGACATCCAAGAAATTTTTGAATTGAAAATCTTGCTTTGACTTCTGAAATCACTGAGGAAAATGTGGCGGTGGCCTTCCTTCAACTTGTTGAGGTTGTTTTGCCATGGCATTCCTATTAGCGACAAGAGCTGATTCTGCTTCAACACGTTTTTGTTTGCTCTTCTCAATTGTAGATTGCTCCACTACTGGTTCTGAATCTGCCTTATGTGTGAAATCTGAGCTATCTTCTTCAACAACGGCATCATTAACAACTCCAAGTAGCTGAGTAGCACTTCTGAGTGTAATGGCCTTGCAATGTTCCTTCCCTTGAGAACTTGAATTTTCAATATCACTCGCCAATGCTCCTTGCTGTCTTGAGCTTAATGCACTGGCAATTTGCCCCATTTGGTTTTCTAAAGCCCTTAAAGATGCAGCTTGACTTTGTATTACAGCATCATTCATAGCCATGTATTCCTTCAATAGAGCTTCAATAAATGAAGATGATGAAGAACTTTGCTAAACATTTTGTAGGGGCATATGTTGATTGTATCCAGGTGGTGCACTTGTAACATTTTGTCGAACAACATTACTGGAATTTCTCATTCCTTGATTACTCTAACTAAAATTAGGATGTTGTTTCCATCCTAGATTGTATGTATGAGAATATGGGTTATTGTTTCGATTGAAATTTCCTATGTAACATACTAAAGTTAGGTTCGGTAGGCATTCATCAAAAACATGATCTTCCACACAATAAACACATATTAATTCTGTTGCTTTCATTTCCTGCACTACAGCTGGTCTCTTCAGTGTTTTAATCATATTAGTTAGGGATGATACCTGAGTTGTTAATGAAGTGATCGCATCAAGCTCTATAGCTCCAGCAACTCTTCTACCAGTACCCACTCTTGTAGTTGGATATTGATAATCATTGTTAGCTATCCTTTCCAAAATCCCATATGCAATATTATATGATTTATCTAGCAAAGTCTCATTGGTAGATGCATCAACTACAATTCGTGTGTATGCATTCAGTCCATTATAAAACATTCCATTTGTTTCCAATGTTGGAAACCACGCATCGAGCATTTTCTAATCATTTCCTTAAATCGCTCCTAAGCTTCATACAATGTCTCATCTTCAAATTGCCAAAAAGATGTAATATCGTTCCTCAATTTGGCGTTCATGTTTGGAGGGTTGTATTGCAAAAAAAAAAAAAAAACCTTTGACAAAGTTCATTCCAGCATGCCACCGTTCTTTACAACAAAGCATTTAACCATGCTCTGGCATGATCTCGCAATGAGTAAGGAAATAGCTTGAGTCTTAGGGCATCTTCAGGAACACCCTACTGCCTAAATAAATCACAGACCTCTAAAAAGAGTCTTAAATACAGTTGCAGATCTTTAGTAGGTAATCCATTGAACTGTCCTACTGTTTGTAGCATTTGAAACATCACTGGTTTCAACTAAAAGTCCTGAACTTGAATATGTGGCTTAACAATCCCTAAATTCAAATCATCCAAGATTGGCACTACATGCTCTCTAATGGTTCTATCTCTATCATCTACCACTTGAGGAATATCAACGTCCCTACCATTCGGATGTAATGGCTCTTCTTTGCCTGGATCATTTCCAATCCTTGCCATTTCTCGCAATTCTTTTCACTTTCTTCTCAAAGTTCTCTCAATTTTAGGATCAAAATAATACTCTTTATTCTTGGGAATACCTCTACTCATAAACTAGCAACAAACTTGAAAAAGAAACAACAACAACTAAATAAGCTCAAACAAACAAAATTAAATCGATAATATAAACCAAAATTTACCAATATTTTGATCCCCAGCAACAACTCCAAAAACTTGTCGCATGTGAATATGTAATGTGAATGTGCAAATATACACGTCGAATCAAGTAATAAAGTGATAAGTGAGATCTTCTCCAAAGGGATCGAAACAGGTAAAAATATGGCTGAGTTATTATGATAAACTATACTAATTAGGCTTATAGCAAAGTAAATAGAATAATGATTTGAAGTGAGGTATTAATGTATGAAATATAAAAATCAAATAATGAATAAAATTTTGTGGCAATTGTACGAGACAAAGTTGAGAGGACTGATGTTGTTGAATGGGAAGGTTGGAATTACTTGGATTATATCTTAATAACATAATAACGTCGTGGAAAAATCTTTACCAAATTACTGCTTAGAGTGTAACTACTACATTCTTCTTCTTTCGAGAGCTACAATTAGACCTATCATTCTAAGTCTTTGTATGTCTACAAGTCTCAAGAACAATACCTAACAATATTCTTCCTTACTTTGTATAGATCACAACTCTATTTCTAGAGTGCTACGAGTACTCGCTTGAGTACTCGCTCTTATCATTCGATCACGTCCCAACTTATTTAATCTTTTCAGAATTAAATCAAGTTTAAGGATATACCATGCATTCATTTATGTCTAGAGCTTGCATACATATATTTAAAATAATCCAAAATGAATAAAACTGTAGATCTACTCAAAATATCACCATGATCATTAATATATCAATATAGATCCAATAATCCAACCTAAATGAAATTAGCTCATGGGTTGGGATTTAAAATCCAAAATCAGACTAAATTTCAACATCATCATTAACAGTTTAGGAATCACATAAATTAATTAACAGAATGAATGTCGAACTGTAGGAAGCTTTCGCCACTCTAGCTTCCACTTCGATGCTACTGAATCGTACAGGACCCAAGGCTGATTGCTCGTCCCTTTCCTTGCGCATTTTCTCTCTTCTTAAGCTGCTACCCTCTCCCTTTTCTCTGGACTTTTTTCACGAGTTTTTTTGGAGAGAAAAATGCTATCCAAATCCTCCTCCAAAATCCTCCTTTTTTTATTTGTTTTTTTCTCTTTCTTCTTTTATAGGGTAGGTCCCCCTCTCTCGGCACACAATTTTCTCCCTCTCTTTCAGGTGGATTTATCTGGTACACATCCAACTGGCTGAGAGTAACAAGGACTGAGTGCTGCGTCAGTATTTTCCTAGAATTGCCATGTCATTTGTGTTGGCAAGCCATCCAACCTTTTTCCATGGCAATATTTCACTTCCTTCATTCACTTCCTCCTTTTTATCCTTTTATTTATCCTTCCTACACTTGCTGCATACAACAACCAATTCCCTTTTTCCCAATAGTAAAAGTAACATGAAATGACATTTAAGGCACAATCCAAATGTTATTATGCAATGTTTTAAAAATAACCTAAAATGTAAATATATTTACTTAAGTACAGGCATTTAATCAAGCTTAGGGGTTTGAAATGTAACTCTTTTCAAGAGTTATCACAAGACTAGCTTAACATTGAATGAACCATGTCAAGCAAGGTTCTATTCCTTCTCTCACCTATGTCATTCTGCTGTGGACTGCCCATCGCAGTTAACTAAGATAAAATCCTATTCTCTACGTGGTATCTTAAGAACTCATCGGACAAATATTCCCCACCTCAGTTAGACTGAAGATTCTTTATGGATAAATCTAATTGCTTTTCCACTTCCACACGAAACTTTCAAAATTTTTCAAAGGTTTTGCTTTTGCGGAGCATTAGATACACATATCCATATCGAGAATAGTCATTGATAAAAGTCACATAATAACCGTAACTTCCTCGGGCACTGATGCTCATGGGACCACATACATTAGTGTACACAAGTTCTAAAGGTTGGTTGGGCCTTGTAACTTTTGCATTAAAAGACCTCTTAGTTATTTTACCTTCAAAGCAAGATTCGCATTGTTGAGAATACTTAAGGGACCATCTTTCATGAGTCTAGTGATTCTTTCTTCGTTAATATGAACAAGTCTTAAATGCCATAGGTACCCCTTATTAGAGTGAGAAGTTTTAAGCTTTTTATTCACTATTTCAGTTTGAAGCATCAAGTATTTATTTGGTTTGATAAAGTAGAGATTACTTTCTATCCATCCATTACAGATTAAAGAAAGATTTGAAATAGCAATCCCTTTATTGAATGTCACGGTATAACCGTCATAAAATAAACATGCTACAGAAATTAAATTCCTCTTAAAATTAGGTACATAAAACACGTTCTTTAAAACAATCTTCCTAAAATTATCAAAGTATAAAATAACTTCTCCCACTACTTCATCTAAAACATAGCTTCCATCTCCGATTCGCAATGAGAGGCTTCTGTCACGCAGGCTTTTCATTTCATTTGTAACACCCCTAACCCGAATTTGTTGCTGAAATAGGGTTACGAAGCATTATCGGTAATTACAAATCAAACAGACAGAAATTTCAAACATTTTATAACATATTAACAATCACATCAGAACAAATCAAAATCATATATATTGTCCCTTATACGATCCCTCGAGGCCCTAAATACGCATTAGAAACAAGTCAGGACTAAATCGGAAACTTAGAGAATTTTTTGAAAAACATTGAAAAATTTCAAAGCTACAGGGGTCACACAGCCAATGACACTCCTGTATCTCAAGCTGTGTGGGAATTCGAGATAACGACAAACGGCTGTGTCCCAACCCATGTCCGTGCCTGTGTAACTTACTAACTTGGGCCACACGGCCAAGCCACATGCCCGTGTCTCTGCCCATGTGGACAAAAATAGGTCATTTTTAAAGCCATATTTCTCACCCAATTTGGCATAAACCTACACCCAACATTATGCATATAAACAAGCCATATTAAGGCATCCAAAACAAGTATAATCAAGACTTAAACATATGGTATATTCACATACAACCAATATGCCATTAAGCACCTCAAATGACAATTCATATCATGTATAATTATGTACATAATTGGACCAAATAAGCCAACAACCTTCCAAGCAATTTGCATCATTTCATGCCACTTAGCTTACTTACCAAAACATACCAAAACTTTCCTATTTGTACAAATTATACTATTCTAAACTAGCATCACTATACACCTTCCACAACAAAGCACCAATTCACATCAAACTTTATGACATATCTAATGTGCACATTCAACAACTATTTCATTTTCCATAATTCAACCACAATTCACACCATATATCAACCATATTAAGACAACTTATACACATCCAAAATATACCAAATAGAAGCCAAATAAGTGGCCATGATCACAACAAAACATATAGGCCATCATTAGCCAAAATAACCTATACATGCCATTATAACCAAAATTGAACCAATGAAAGTACCAAAAGAGTCTATGGATAGTTTGACATAGCTCCAACAAGCTTCCAACCTGAACGAGTTTTCGATTCACTAAAAACATAGGATATATACATAGTAAGCATTTAAGCTTAGTAAGTTTGTATAACATAGAATTTAACTTACCATTTAGTTACGAATTAGGTAAGTAAACATAGGATATCCCAACTCAATTTGGCCAAATGCCTAAGCACATAGTTAATAACATGTTAGCCATGTAAAACACATATAATAGCCAATAAACATGGATGAACATAACCACTAAGCAAGTTTCATATACATGTATCGTCCATTTCATGCTTCAATATATCATGTAATATCATTTCCACGTATCTCATGTATATAGTTGTAATAGTTCGTATCAAAATCATATCATCTCGTAATAGAACATTTCCCATTGAACCATTTAGAATATCATTGGATACATAGGATAGCTCACACATAGTATGCTAAGCTGTAATCCGTCAATTCTTG
Organism: Gossypium raimondii; assembly: GCF_025698545.1. Classification (NCBI taxonomy): domain Eukaryota; kingdom Viridiplantae; phylum Streptophyta; class Magnoliopsida; order Malvales; family Malvaceae; genus Gossypium; species Gossypium raimondii. The sequence continues at coordinate 28,130,304 of NC_068572.1, read as the reverse complement.
TACATGTATACTCATATGAGCTGTGAATCGGTATGCTCTCACGAGTTGTAAATTAATAAACTCAAACAAGCTGAGAATCAGAAAGCTCTTACGAGCTGCAATTAGTAAGCTCATATGAGCTTAGAATCAATAATCCCTAATGACATGTCATTTGTATGCTACGAATTCCTAAGGTTCAAACGGGAATCAATAATTGTTGTACGTCGTCGGATATGCGATCGGTAATTATACATGGCAATTGTACCAATTGCATACATATAACTCAATTAAAACATATAAATACACAATTTAATTACATGAACTTACCTCGACGAGTAGACGTAGATACGGAGGCGATTAATTCGAGATTTTCTTTTTGCCTCGATCTAACTCCGTACGAGGTCTGGCTGGATCTATACGGATAAATTTAACCCAACTCAATATGTTTCATATTCAATTTAGTCCAACACATATTTTAGAAAAATTACCATTTTGCCCCTATAGTTTTAATTTCTTTGTAATTTAGTTCCTAGTTCATAAAAATGGAAATTTACATAATTTTAACACAACCCACTATGGCTGAATATCCAATAGGTCCTTAGCAAGCACTATACTTCAATTACTTCACAATTTCACCACGTAATATTTCATATTTTTCAATTTAAACCCTATTTGACAATTTCACTAAAAATTCATTTACAAAAGTTGTTTATCTAACAACAACCATTCATTTTCTATCATCAAACTTCAAAACTCATATATATTCATCAATGGTAAAACCCTAATAGTTAAACAGTTTCACAAATTAGTCCTCGGGCTAGCTAGATTAAGCTACAATGATCCCGAAAACATAGAAATCATTAAAAACAAATTAAAAATGCATACATAATTGAAGAAATTAGGGTTTCCAAAAGTTAAGCTTCAACAATGGCTTCTCCCCTTCTAAATTTGGTTGAAAGCAATTAAAAGAGGATGGCTTTTTCATTTTTTTTATTTATTATAACATATAATTACTAATTTCCAAAATTAACCTTAATTAACTTTAATAATTACAAAATTGCCAAGCCAACATCTACCACTAACTCATAAATGGTCTAATAACCATATAAGGACTTCCACTTTAAAGTTCTATAGCTATTTAATACATTTAGCTATTAGAACTCAACTTGTGCACTTTATGCGATTTAGTCCTTTTTATCAAATTGAACATGTAAACTGTAAAATTTCTTAAAGAAATTTTTATATAGTAATACTATCATGCGGTAAACCATAAAATAATAATAAAATAAAATTTTTAACTTCGAATTTGTAGTCTCAAAACCACTTTTTCAGTTTAACTAAAAACAGGTTGTTACATATTTGAATCCCTGTAAAGAAACACACACATGGTTAGTGGCTCCAGAATCAATAACCTAGTTGTCAATTGATTCTTCCACTAAGCAAGATTCAACTACAAAGAGTTCCATACCTTTGCCCTTTTCGGCTAGGTAATCCAAGTACTCCTTGCAGTTTGATTTGAAATGTCATTTTCTATTGCAGAAGAAACATTTGATCTTTTTAGGATCTTTTGACTTCTTAGCCTTCTTCCTATCCACAGAGGTGGAACCGAAGACTTAGTCGACTTTTTCTTTCCTTTAGCTTTCTATTTCCCCTTAGAGGACGAGGGGCCCACAGCTAAGTTTGCCTCACGTTTCTCCTGAACCAGCTTACCACCATTCAACATCAACTAATAGGATTGTAATTCCTTCATGAGCTGAGTCAAGGTAAGCGCCTTGTTCCCCAAGTTGTAAGCGACCCTAAAACTAACAAACTCCTTGGTTAAGGATTTGAACACTTTCAATTTGAGTGTTCACGTCTAGTTCAACCCCATTGACCTCCGCTTCTACAAAGAATCTCATAAGCTTAAGCATATGTTCTTTGACCGGAGTGCAAGTTTTCTGTTGAGAAATCATCAAATTTGTAATAGCAAATTGTCGAGCTAATGCAACTGGGCCTCCGTACAAATCTTATAAATTTTTCATGATCTCTTTGGTACTATGGACTCGTGTTGCTTTTGCAACACACTACTCATGCTCACTAACATAGAACATCAAGCAATCAAGTCAGAATCTCTCCAGTGATATCTTGCTTTGGGCTGAGCTTCAGGAGGGCACATTTCGTCAATAATGAATTTGTGTTTCTCACAATTAAGAACTATCAGCAAGTTCTATTTCTATTCTCAAAAGTTATCCCTATTTAATTTATTCTCAGTAAGAATGATAATAAGAGGAGTAGAAGACATATTTGAACTAAAAAAATAAATATTTCACTAATCACTATCTTTGTATTAAGCAAATATTTTTCATTTCAGTAATATATCAAGAATGCAATATGATGCATGCGTCTTATATTAAAACCTTGAAAAAAATTCGTTGCTACAATCATTCTCACATCCATCAACCATGTCGCATTGGGGTCCCATGATTAACTAGCAAGAACATAGATTACATCCAATCAGTTCGTGAATCTTAATTCTCAAGACTCCACATGAACTAACGACCTTTTAACATTCGGCTATCATCTCTAGCTTAAATATCGTTTCTTGGGAAACTATTTAATCAGATATGATCTTGAGTTTGTAACCATTGACTCAACACCTATCATGAACATGCTTTCATTTGTGAGTCATCTTGGGATAATCTCTCTGAAAGTCATGCATGACTAGTTGTCCTTAAAAGGAAATCTCATCTAGTGAACCCACATGACAAAGTTTACCTTGGGTGCGGCCAGGGTAGGAACCGGCTCAAAATTTTATCATGCTATCAGTTAGGGACCATCAATGGAGGGTGTAGGTCTTGTTCAAGGGCCTTCTCCCACTCAATATTTTAAAAACATGCAAGGCTTTTTATCCCAATTTTTAAGAATGATCATACAATAGTCTTAGTGGCATTCTTACCTAATCTAAATGACATGCTTTCAATATATACATGGCATGCTATGACAATTTTATAATATTCAAATTCATTTTCAATAATCAATTAATCATAAAAACAAACAATTTTGATTCGCCATAGTTTTTCTTTTAAGGGAAAACTGAAGAAATAAAAGCGAACCGTACACCAGGTAGGGTTCCGAAAAAGGGACGTGAGTCAAATTTGACCGCTTAAAAACCAAGCATTTCTTAGCCAAAGTCAATCCTAGACATGCACCTTCTCATTACCACATTTCTCACAGTTATGGAATAACCTAAAGAAGTTAATAGAACAATATAACAGATTTATTTTCTCATTACCACACTTCTTATTTTTAATCAATCAATTGTGGATCATCTCACATATATATCACAATTATAACATTACATAATATAAATATTATAAAAAGCTATAAAATAGATATATAATGAGATAGGTAATTAAAATAAAATTGTCAGCCAAGGTTTCTATGGTTCTAGTTCTAGAAATAAATGGAAAAATAAAATTAAATAATTTTTTGCCACAAGGCATTCCTTGGGTATTCAACTGCCATCACACCTTTTTCTCGTCATGGACTCCTTTTGAAAAATTACATTTAAGTCCTATATTCGTTTTTGGCTCACAAGAATTCTATGAATTAAAAATATATATGGCCCTACGTGGAGATGATAGTCCACGGTTTATTTCCTAAGAACCACAACCTCGACAAAAAATAATTATATAACAAATATATAATATCACATTCATTCTCGTATATAACTCAAAGCATGCATAAGATCTAAACAATTTCACTTTCTATGTAATCAAATCATTCAAGAAGAAGAGAAAATTATTTTCATTATCTATTTATACTTATAGATAGAACATAACCTAGCTCTGATACCAATTGTTGGAAAAATAGGTTTGACGAAAAATAAATTTAAGGAAAAATCAGAGTTTTAAAAAAATTTTCCAAAACAATATCTTGGTTATGATATCTAAAGTAGTAAACACTTAATCAAATTTGTACCTTTTCGATTCGTCTTGGATGAGTGATTCGATCGAGTAGTCTTCTCCGCTATCCTCAATCTACATCTGTTGAGTGTGAGCTCGTTTCGAATCAGAAAATTTTTCACAAAAATTACCAATGGGGTAATTTTGAAATTCCTCTAAACTTTTAAGTCATGATGTAAATCAGAAAAATATCTTTAGAAATTTTCTAGAATAATCTCTTCTGAGAATTTTCTCTCTACAACTTTCTCTTGAGTTCAAGTGTGTGTAAATAATGACCCAATGCTCTCTTTATATAGGGAGAGTTTAGAGAGCTCAACTATGATTAAACTTAATCACTTTAACATTAAATTAATATAATATTTATCAAGATAAATATTAGATTAAATTTAATATTAAATCTTATTAAAATAATAGAAAGTTTATCTACAAGATATAAACATTAAATTAAATTTAATATTAAGATAATCACTTTAATATTAAATTAATAAAATACTATTAAAATAAGTATTAAATTTAATTTAATATTAAACTAGTTAAATATTATTATTTTTTGGAATAATTAATCTGAAATCAAATTCTCTGATAGAGTCCTAGTAGGAGTATAACTCTTCCACTACTCAACCGCTGGCCACCAAGACACCACTGTTGCAGCCACTGCCACCGTTGTGTTTGATGATATAGGTTCGACACCCTTACGGCACCCCAAGCTAGTTTAACTGTTGTCGATTCAGTCCGGGTCAATGACGACCCGATCGGTCTAGTCTAGCCACTAGTTGGACAATCGAACCGGTTCTACATATTGGGCCCGACTCCACCAGCTTTCAGGTCTTGGTCTCAATTTTGGGCTCCCGAGCCCAATTTACGATCTCAGGTCCAATTTTCAAGTTCAATTAGCCATTGAGCCAATTGTCTGACTTGAAAATTAACTTCCAAAAAGATCATATTAGTTTTAATTAATTTGATTAATTTAATTTTACTGGATCAAAATTAATTTTTTCAAAAATCACTTAGATTTTCCAAATTAATTTTCAAGAAAATTCTTTAATCAAATTCTCTAGTTGAACAATTTTTCGGCCACCTAATTTAATTCCATATCAAATAAATCGACTAAATTAAATTTTCCTAAAGTCGTAGAATTTTCTTCTGGTTCAAATGTAGTCCAATCGAGCTTTGTTGAGTTAGCGGAGGGACCAATCGGACATATACAATTAGGCTCTAGTGATTGCAATTATGTCCAGAAGCATAGTCCTATTAATTCGAAATTACTTAATCATGGAGTCAATCTACAAGAAGTACCATAATTGAAAACTCCTTATTGTATACGCTTTACGAAAGCAATTCATCCAACTGCTTTGTCTAATGACCTCGTCATGTGTGTGTTACCCTCATCTGATATCCTTGATTCCTTTAAGTTAAATCTGTTCACTCAATACAATCCTATTTTATCTCATTGTCACCATTGTGTCTTCTTAATGATTAATATGATCACTGTCAACAAATGACTATGATAAATTGCTCACTCGAGAACAAGCAATCCATGACCACGTTCTATATTTATCAATCCACACAATGTCAATGAGAGGATATCATTAACTCTTTAATTGAGCTATGAATTCCACTGTTGCTAGTAAAGTCATGACATACACAAGTCATGTACCCAACATACTAGCTATGGGCTTGATCGTCTTTAGAGCATAAGCCTCCACTTATATTAAAGCACATGAGTTACATACGCATAGTCAGTGACTAACTCAGGATTTAGGTAAATCACACCATAAACGTCACAAGTGAATGAGGGTAAATAAAAATGAAGTAGAAGAACCCAGATTCTAAATGAAGAAATTCAAACTTGAAAAATATCTTTTTGATTCTCAAAGAATGAAGGGCAATGGATTGATCGAGAAAGATCTCTTGTTCCTTTTATAAGATCGTGTGAATGGATCCGCAGATGTTTGGTAAAAAAAATATTCTCTTTTAAGAATAATCAAAAATGGAAAGTGTTCAATTGGAACATGAAAACTTGACTAAATTTGTCCTAGTTACTCTTAGAGATAGAGTGGACAAAGGGAGGAGATTCTTGAACGAGAAAAAGGACCCAATGACTTCGAAAGAATTGAATGAGGAGTCGTACAAAGTGAAAATCTCATGTAAGGTTCTGTAAAGTGGCAAAAAGGGTGACTTATCTGTCAACTTTTCCACTATCACCCCTAAAAAAATCAAACTCTGTCTTACATAAAGCTGCCAGATTACAATTAACCTCTGGGTTTGAAATCACTGCTTATATACCTGGTATTGGCCATAATTCACTAGAACATTTCTCCGATAACCAAGACTAGTCATCTGCCCAATTGGAATTATAGATGACATAATAATCCTTCTCAGTATTTGAATCAAATGCTCACTTTGATTCTTTTATGAGATTACAGACTCATTTAGGTTATCTACTGAAGTAAGTTCTATTTCTTGCAATGTAAACGTTATTTACAATGTCACTTATCTTCAATTAGAACTTTAGACAATCAATGAGCTAATATATGTTTTGTCACAATTTTGCTATGCATGCAAAATATAAAAGATGTAAATACAAAAGACATAATAGTGAAATGTGAAATTAACCTTATTTATTTATTTATCGTTCAAATAAATAGAAAATAATTACATGTTTACTACAATATGGACACATTTCCCAATATCTAGGGCAGATCTCCAAGAGGTTCCATCCACCGATAAGGTGTGCCCTATAATGCCACTGATGATTTGGTCGCCGTTTTGGTGGGAAGGAGAGATGAACCCCCATAGCTCTTTTATACTGCTTGCAAGCTGTGTGTAGGACGATGGTCTTCCTCGCCAGCTGTTGTCATAGGTGAGGTGAGTCTTCTGGTAGAGATTTGATTCCCCACAAGGCTTACTCTAATCTTTCTACTGTAGACTCTTTCCATCTCTTAAGCCCGTCACAGTCCTTTCAGCCGAGGAACATGGACATGGAGGCCTTAATGGAGAGGGTGCAAAAGGTTGTTGAAGTGGCTGATGCAAGGGCATAGATTGGTAGTAGTAGTTGTAAGACGCTAAGGGCTGAAGGGAGTTCGCAAAGCACTAGAGAGAGTAGTGGTACAAGATTGATCTGCCGAAGGCAAGGCAATGAGCCAGTTAATATAAAGAGGGAAGTTACTTAGCCAACCATCCCTTCCCAACCCAAGACACAATCAAAGTCTGCCACTCCTACGGACGTAACTCCTATTGCCTCTCCTCTTCCTGTAGAGCCTAGGTTCAGCATGGTTTGCTCAATACCACCTTCCTCTCCCTTTGGCTCATTATCCAGATTTTAATAACAAATGGGCTATTTGCTCACATGCCTTTGGGCTAATAACCTCTTAGGACCCTCACCAATTCCTAATTTTAATTCCCAATCTAACAATTTGGCACTTAATTTTGATTTTCTTACAAAATAGTCCTTACCTCAATTTTCGAACTTCTAAATTCTAACTAAATTAATGCAATTTTAATAATGAAAATTTAATTATATCGAGTTATAAAAACAATATGCTACTTGTTTTCGAAAAACCTCTTAATTTAACTTCCTAAAACAAATCGAATTCTCGATTTCCAAAACTATACGAAATTTTTGTCATCGAAAAATTCCAAGCCGTTAAATCAAGACCAAAGGAATTACATTTGGTGCGATAGTAATTTAAACCTTGTTGGTTTGAAATGCAATAGTATAATGAGTTTCTTTTAAATGATGAGTTCAATTTTCATCTTTTTTAGCCTCTTTTGTTTTGTTTTTTTTTTTTTGCATCAAAATAGTCTCAAATTAGTGTTTTTTAAATAATTTTTAAAATTTTAAATATATTTTAGAATTATCTAAATAATAAGTATCAACTTGGGAGAATATACCCAAATTAGGGACCAAACATGTATTTAAACCAAAAGAAAAATAAGAAGAATTAAATTGCTTAAAAATTATAGGAGTACACCATTAATGGCTAATGACAGTTTAGTAATCTAAATGTAATAAATCATTAACGTTAGTGAACATATTGTAATTTTCAATAACATTAGTGATCACATTGTAATTTTTAAAGTTCAATGATAAAATGTAATTTGAACTAGTCCTAAGTGACTAAATGACTAAATGTGTAGTTTATCCTTTCATAAATTTTAGAATTTTTTTTATATTTTTTCAAAAAATAATAGGAAAATTCCCTAATCCCCAATACAACCGTATACATACATGAAGAAGATAACGGAATGGGGTTTAGTTTACAGTGTAAACCATACTCCAGTTTCCAGTTCAACCACCACTCCATTGTCTTTCCTTGAAAACTCATGAAAATTTTAATTTTTAACAATCTATCAACCAAAAAGTAATAGCAATTAATAGTAGAAGAACCAGAAAAATAAAAAAAAATGTCTGCTTTTCATGTCTCAAAGTTAATCATTACTTCGCAAGCCTCAGCAACTTATCCAAAATTCCCCCCTTTTTCTGTTTTCAGAAAATCTCTATCATTCCCTCACTCTGTTTCTCAGTGCCAAAGGAAAATTGCAACCTTTGTTTCTTCAAAATCATCAGAAGCTGGGGAGTTGCCGACCGCTGAAGATGAGTGGCTCAGCAGACTCCCGGATAAGAACAAGCCACTTTACTCTCACAGCTTGCCTTGCATTGAAGCATGGCTTAGGAGCTTAGGGTTTTATCAAAGCAGAGAGGACCGTGCTGTTTGGTTGATTGAAAAACCTGATTGGCATGCCCAGCTATCTCTTGATGTCACTGATCTTTATATAAGGTAAATTTATGGCCTATTTTAGGATTTTTAAGCGATTTTCTTTGTCTAGTGTTTGTTTTTTTGTTTTTTTTTCCATTTTAATTTGAGATGGGTATGTTTATTTAGTTGATCGTTGATTGAGTTTAAAGAATTTCTTCTGTTAAGGGTAAAGTTATCTGGTGTCTTCTTTTTTTTTTTTCCTGCTAAAGGTTGATGTTGTTTAGTTTCTATTTTGGAGCAAACATTCTGTTACTTCTAATGACTACCATAAGCTAACATATAATTTCTAAATTGCAGGTATTGCATCCATGTATAGAATAAGAAGGTTTCATTTAATATTGTTGTGATTAATGTGAAATACTAGCAATAGGGGTTGATAATGACAAATTTTAGTTGACTTGACCAAGTTCTATTTGGTTAAACAGAGCAGGCATTCAAAAAGTAGTGATTAAGGATAGGGATAACGTTTGGAAGGTTTGGCCATTTCTACTTTCTACAAGTGTTAGCAGGATATCATAATCATTGGTGCAAGGATGCTGGTCATGCTTCCTGCTTGCGTATCAACCTTAGCATTAGACTTAGGAAGCAAAAAACCATGAATGTTAATCCCCTTCTTACAGTTCTTTCTTGCACAATATCTCGTTTTTGCATAAATTAAGAGAGTGGGATAGAAGTCCATAAACTAAGAGAAAAAAAGATATGGTGGAAAATTGATGCTCTTGGTTAGAGAGAAAGAGCAAAAGATTTTGGATGTTTACTATAGGTCCTCTTTTAGAGGAGGGCTCAAGTCCCTCTAGACCTTGGCTGATATATACATATCATTGGTTCTTAGGTTGAATCAAGCCTTATCTTCCTCTGAGACGAACTGCTAAAGCAATCATTTCTGTTTAGTCAAAATTCATTAAGACCTTTAAACACAATTGATCTTGCTGCATTTGATCGCTTGATGATCCTGGTGTAATTTAATTAAATGCCCTCAAACATTATATATATATGTCGGGCGGAGCGGGGATTGGAAGGAAATGAATAAAAATAAGTGAAAAGTGTTATACATCATTCTTCCCAACCTCATCCAAAATTTTATCTATGATTGGGCTGAGAAGATTGTATCATGTGCGGCAGGTACTTGAAGAGTGGACCTGGGAATCTCGAAAGAGACGTGGAAAGGAGATTTAGTTATGCACTGAGTAGAGAGGATATTGAAAATGCAATACTTGGGGGACCATAAAGACCTATAATTAGTTCCTCGTCATGTATAACTTCATTACAGCAGTTGCATAGTGTTTTAGATGTCAATTACTTTATCCACTTGCTAAACTTTGAGGATATCAGAGCACTGCAAATTTCCAATCTTATGCGTTTTATCCTTTTCTGGTTGTTATTTTTCCACCCATTTTTTTCATACCCGTGTTGCTGTGATGCCATAGTGATCTTGTCCTAGTTTCTTGGATTGAGCTAAGCAAGTTATGGGCATTTTATGAGTAAATTGTCATGGATTTCAGATTGAAAGATACATAGCCCGTTGTTATTATGATGCTTATTTTCCTATTTTCCGAATATGTGCCACTGTGATAACAGTACAATCTGCAAACTGTGCACGAATAGTCTTTTGTAAAATCAAGTCAGTTGCATTATCAATGGATGCAGCTGCTTCATCAAGCACCAAGATTCAACTTCTCATGCTCCAATTTGATCCATCTTGCCCAACTGCGCGACCACTTGGTCACCATAAAAGGGTAGGATCCTTCAGTATTATTCCAATCTTGTGCCCTCCTTGAAATATGCAACTAATGACTCAAAGAACTAATGGTGCATCAGGCCGATATGTGATCTGTTCCGAGTAAGTTTTCTCAGTATACAGACTGGTCCTATATAATAGAAGTTAACTCTATAATACATAAGCAAAGAAATATGATACCAGCAAATCACAGATATCCACTTTATCCACAGCAAGCCAATCTGATGGAGGAGGATTCTCCTCTATCAATTCAGGGGTCGCGCTTGTTATATACATGTATTGATTAAGCCTTTCTAGTAATTTGCTATGGTGCATTGGTTTTGAACTGGATATACTAGGGACAAATTCATATGGAATTATCCGGTAGCTTAATATTGTTCGAAGACTTTTATCTCTTAAAAAGAATTTTCTTTTTGTGTGAGATAGTTGAAGAGTGACAGTTTCTTACGCTAACCAGAAGTCTAGTAGGAAGCAAACCAATGCAGGGTGATGACGTTTTGCTTGACAAAGTGAAAAAAAAAATTAAAAGGTCGAAAGTAAAGAGGATAGAAAATATTTTTTTTCGCCGTAATTATGCTTGCTATGAAATATAGAAGAAAACTGGATGAAATATTTATTTTCCTTCTCTCGCTTGGTAGGGTAGAAAGTAGAAAGAAAATAAAATAAAATTATCATTTTTATTGACGTTTATTAAGATTATTTTTTTCAATAAGAATTTTCCATACAAAATTTTATTATAATATTTAAAAATAATTATGATATATAAATAATTTTTATATAAATATAAAATATGTTTTTTGATGTATAATATTTACTAAAAATATTAAATCATATTATTCAACCATAAAATTTCCTAAAGTGACTTGACAAAGTGAACTCGTTGCCAACTAAGGCTCACTCTCCACCTATTGGAAAAAAGTTCCCTAAAGTTCCTTTTTCTAGATTCTCAGTGCCCTCTATCTAACTCACCATAGCCTCTATTTGATTACCCTATCTAATGGTTGTTCTAGCTTAGGCCTAGAGTCCAATGGTGGTGAAGGTTGTTAACTAGATTGAAAAGTTGATGGCTTTGCACTATGAATCTTAGAGGTAATGTTTTCTTCCGAGGCTAATTTTGATTTCTTCACTTGTATGTATCATCGTCCTTCCTTATACTTAGGATTGCCCTACTTACAGCCAATTTCTTAAATAACCTTGACATATGTCACATAGACTCATATCTTATCTTGCCACTTTATCAAAATGTGATCTTAAGCTCTTGAATTGTGTAACTCTCTACATCTACATCTTCAATATGAACAATCGTAGGTCATGATATGGAGTGACTCTTATCAAGACTAGGGTAAGGCATCTTTTTCTTAGATCTTTCCTCCAAATGAATGGTTGTGATAGAGGATCGCGCGCGGACCAAGATCGAGTTGCCAAGTCACGGAAAACTCCTATGAAAACGCTAGACGCTTGGATCTGAAACGAAACAGAAAATTAAACTTAGAATCAACAGATCTGAAACGGAACACCCAAAACAATAAAGAATCAACCAAGAATTGAAACACTTATTAATAAGGATTCTTGGAAGCCAAGAACATGAAATTGAACTTCAAGAAAAGTCACCAATCAGCCGAATCTGACAAGTAAACACAAAACAGAAAAATTAGACTCAACAGATCACGAAACCTCAAATTGAAGTAGAACTAGGTTTTGTTCGACAAGAAAAAGAAGAATTATGAATCAAGAACGATTCTTGATGCCCAAGACACAAGGGTGAGTACTCACAATCCTATGACATGCCAATTATATCCAACAGTTCAAGAGATCAAAAGATCAAAATATCCACAATTACACAATTTTAATTATTGATTTAACATACATCATCTCTGTTCACATTCATCAATTTACATCACAAACTTGTTCACAATGCATGCTTATTGAATTCACATTTAATTGCACTTTAAGTGCCACAATAATGCTCATTGAGCCATCATATATCTGACCACATATGTGTGAATTAAAATCAATACATCATTTATCACATACATGTATTCTCACATATTACCTGTCATCATAATAATATCACATTCCACAATTCAACACATATGTACTTACCGAAATTCCACTCACTTCCACTGCATATTTGAGTTATTAGCATGTCTTTATCACTGTCATTTGGCATATGTATCATGCCCACAATACAACACAATTTACAATAACCATCACATACATCTCATGTCACAATATCGCATCATAATACTCAATCCATAATTATTCACATAATCACACATTTTGTCAAAATAAATCAAGGGGAATAGAAAGTTTGCACTCGGAACTTAGGATAGGGGTTTAGGATATTCCTAAGCTCCCAATTAACACTATCAATTGTGTCTTCTAGTAGCGATTCTAAACACTCACCGATCACGCTTTCGCTTAGTCGTCGAAAGCTCAAACTAACTTTTCCTTTCCTTTTGCCTTCCTTGTAGAAGACCCTAATGAATCTGAAGCTTCAAACAAGTAAATCACACATCAACACAATCAACATTCAACCAAAGACTCACCTCAATTAACCAAAAACACAAGCCTAAGCTAGATTCTTTTAAAACTAAAACTTTCGACATAGTAAACTTGAAACTCAATTATCTCAATCTCTACTTATTCCCTTTATCTAAAATTGATTTCATTCATCTAATTATTCATATACGATTGATTCTCAACCTTCAAACTACACAAAATTACCCAAATTCGTGGTTCCAAAATTTCAACATAAAATAGGCATTTTTCATGAAAACTCAATAAAAACTTAAAATCTTTTAAATAAAAGTTTAGAGAAAGTTTAGAAACCTTCGATCATGTCAAAAAAGTTTAAAAACACTTTGAAACATCAATTTTATTCAAAATCCTAAATTTCACCATTAACGACCAATTTTTTACTTTTATTCAAATATTTTGACTCAATGAACAAAAACTCAATTTAAAAGGCTAGATATCATTAAAGACCAATAGGAATACAAAAAATTACCTTAGTTGATGAAGAATCAAGTGTTTGATTGAAAATCTAAAAAACCCAAAAGTTAAGCAATAGAAAAATTTATGGTGTTTTTGATGGTTTTTATGGAATTCTAAAGAGATTTGATATTATGAGGATGAAAGAAATCAAAGGAATGAAGTTTGGGAATCAAAACTGAAGGAATAGGGTGAACAAGAAAAAGATAGAGAAGATGTATCGTGACTCAGATGGAGGGAGAATTAGGGTATTTTTAAAACGTTGGTAAATTTACCTTAATGGTACTCTTAATTCAAACATTTTTACAAAATAGTCCTTATTTAAAATTAAAGATCGTTTCAACCTTATTTTCCAAAATTGACTTGATTTTCAAAAAGATATAGTCAAAAATAATTTCAGGTTACCACACTTCAGAATTTTTCGAACCTACTCCGAGCCAAAAATCTTAATTTGCCCTCAAAACTTCTATGCCCAATTTTGGGGTGTGACAATATTCATACCTTTTTTAGCGACTAATATTCATTTAGCCCTTGTACCTTTAGAACCAAAATATCTCTTAATCATTTTTCCCTTCCAATAAATATTCACATTGTGAAAGCTTTATCTCTTTAAGCAAAGTTAAAGGACTATCTTTCAAATGTCTAGTGTTTCTTTTTTAGTTAATATGATCAAGCTTTAAATGTCAAGGGCTAAATGAATATTAGTCGCTTAAAAAGGTATGAATATTGTCACACCCCAAATTTGATTTCATTCATCTAATTATTCATATACGATTGATTCTCAACCTTCAAACTACACAAAATTACCCAAATTCGTGGTTCCAAAATTTCAACATAAAATAGGCATTTTTCATGAAAACTCAATAAAAACTTAAAATCTTTTAACAAAACTTTACAGAAAGTTTAGAAACCTTCTGATCATGTCAAAAAAAGTTTAAAAACACTTTGAAACATCAATTTTATTCAAAATCCTAAATTTCACCATTAACGACCAAATTTTTTCCTTTTATTCAAATCTTTTGACTCAATGAACAAAAACTCAATTTAAAAGGCTAGATATCATTAAAGACCAATAGGAATAAAAAAATTACCTTAGTTGATGAAGAATCAAGTGTTTGATTGAAAATCTGAAAAACCCAAAAGTTAAGCAATAGAGAAATTTATGGTGTTTTTGATGGTTTTTATGGAATTCTAAAGAGATTTGATATTGTGAGGATGAAAGAAATCAAAGGAATGAAGTTTGGGAATCAAAACTGAAGGAATAGGGTCAACAAGAAAAAGATAAAACAAGATGTATCTTGACTTAGATGAAGGGAGAATTAGGGTATTTTTAAAACTTTGGCATATTTACCTTAATGGTACTCCTAATTCAAACCCTTTTACAAAATAGTCCTTATTTAAAATTAAAGATCTTTTCAACCTTATTTTCAAAAATTGACTTGATTTTCAAAAATATATAGTCAAAAATAATTTCAGGTTACCACACTTCAAAATTTTTCGAACCTACTCCGAGCCAAAAATCTTAATTTACCTTCAAAACTTCTATGCCCAATTTTGGGGTGTGACAATATTCATACCTTTTTTAGCGACTACTATTCATTTAGCCCTTGTACCTTTAGAACCAAAATGTCTCTTAATCATTTTTCCCTTCCAATAAATATTCTCATTGTGAAAGCTTTATCTCTTTAAGCAAAGTTAAAGGACTATCTTTCAAATGTCTAGTAATTCTTTTTTAGTTAATATGATCAAGCTTTAAATGTCAAAGATAAGCCTGATTTGAAAGAGAAGTTTAAAGTTTCTTATTTATAATTTTAGTTTCAAGAAGTGAGTACATCTTTGATTTGATGAATTAGGTATTATTATCGGTCTATCCATTATAAATAAAAGACTTATTTTTATGAACTTCTTTATTAAATGTTACGAAATAACTATTATTAAATAAACATGTTATAGAAATCAAATTCATCCTAAAATTAAGAACTGAAGTAACATTTTTCAACATAATAAATCAAAAATTATCAAAATAAAGATGTACTTTTTCGACTACTTCCACCATCATAATGCTTTCATCTCTAGTTTGCAACAAGAGGTTTCTATCATGCAGACTTTTTGTTTTCTTAAACCCTTGCAAAGAAACACAAATATTATTAGTGGCTCTAGAATCAATGACTAAAATATCTTTTGAATCCTTTACTACATAAGTTTCAACAATAAAGAGTTCATTACTTTTCTTTGCATTGGATGCTAGGTAGTCCTCATACTATTTGTAATTTGCCTTGAAATCCCCTTTTCTTTCTACCAAAGAAGGATCTAGACTTAAATACATCCATGGGCTTTTTAACCTTCTTTCTATCCACTTTGGGTGAAATCGAAGATTTAGCCACCTTTTCCCCCTTAGCTCACTTCTTCTTACCCTTTAGTTAAAATGTTGTCATTTCTAGGTTGGATTCTCCCTTTACTTGTATAGGGTGTTCATCATTCAACATCAACTCATAAAATGAAGTTCTTTCATGAGGTATGTCAAATTCAATTGCTTGTTTCCTAATTTATAAGTGCACCTAATGCCTACAAAGTCCTTACATTGGGTTTTGAATACCATTTGGATTCGGGTATTATTGTCAACCTCAACCCTAGTGTCTTTTGTTTCTACAAAAATATAATAAGCATATGACATTTCACTGGAGTTCCAAATTGTTTTTAGAGTTCAAGTTGGTTTTTGTGGACTATCAAGTCAAAATAGTTTGGCCTCTAAACATGTCCTCCAAGTTGTCCATCGTCTCTTTAGTAGTTCTATAACTCTCATATTACTTTTAAAAAGTACTACTTATACTTGCAAGTATTTAGCAACAAGCTGTAGCCTTTTTCCATCAAGTTAGGCCTCACATTGTGATTTCAGTGAGCATGGTTCAAAAAGCTCAAAGTTATGTTTATTGTAGCGTAACACAATGTGCAAGTTTTGTTTCTAGCCTTTAAAGTTGTTGCTAGTAAATTTGTTTTTGCTAAGAATATTGATTAAAGGTGTTGGTCTCATTTTCAAGCTAAAAAATAAAATAACAAAAAATAGTATTCTACGTAAAAAAGCAATATTATATTTAATTCTTTAGAAACTTTTATCACTACAAATAATTTGCTATATACCAACACTTACTTTTCTCGACAATCCAATCCATAAGTATAAGTTGGTCTATACCAACATATTACTTATCTGTTGGTAAATGATGAACCTATACCAACACATCCAATTATTGTAGGTATATGAGTATCTATATTGATGATCATATTTATTTATCAAGATGTGTCTTAAATATCTTGACGATTTTACTAGTACCCATTATAGGATGTATTCTAAAAGGTTAAAACATGTCTTAAGTCACTATACCTTTAATAAAACAAAATTTTAGTCCATGTATTTTTATTTCTAGGCATTTGGTGCCTCTACTTTTCAAAAAATTCATGTTCAACTATTAACACTATTAAACTTATTTTGTTAAGTATAGGTTAATTACAAAGTCTTTTCTTTAGTTACATGGCTACTAAGTAAGTATTTTCTTTTCAAAATGTTACACCAACAAATTTAACAAAAAAATTAATAGTGTTAACAATTTGACTTAAATTTTGAAATCTAAAAGTTAGAAAGACTAAAATCCAAATATGTAAAAAGAAAAGATAGAAAATATTTTACCTAAAAAAGCTACAGGGATTGAAGATCAAATTTCCCCTTTTTCCTTTTGCTTTTCTTCACGTGAAGGTCATAGATGGCTTTTGGTTCTTCCTTTCTTCAATGCTTCATGTGGGTCTAACCACTTTCCCCTCTTTACTTTTTTTTTTTATTTCTTCTTACCCTTCTCACATTTTTTTTGTTTCACTATTTTCTCTTATTCTTCTTCTCTATTTGCCCTAGTCATTGCCTTCACTCCACCATACGATCAGTCATTGCCAATGTCCCTCGGGCAAACTAAGACCACTAGATTGTAGAACTCTTCCTCCCCAATCTATTTTTCAGCTTAGTTTGGATGAGAATCAACTTGAAATATTGATGTGTCATATTTTAATATGTCAAATTAAGCCTTTTAAGCAATTAAAGAGCTTGTTTTCAAGTAAATTGGTTGTCTTTTATTTTTTTTGTAGGTTAGATTTCATTTTCAATTGCAATTTTTAGCGTATTTTATGTTTCTTTGAATAAAAATGTCAATTACATGTCTCGAAGAAATTAATTATGGTTAAGACATTTTCAAGGACTTAGTGGAGGAAAATGAAGAAGCGAGTGAGTAAAAAGCAATAATGTTGCAACCTTAGGTGAATGATGTTGAAACCTGGAGTACTTTGACCCCAAGGTCACGATATCACCTATGAATGTTGTGACATTGCTTGCTTTCCATCAGCCAAGGAGCCTATCATCAACGTAGCAATGTTCAACCTTTAATGTTGCAACATTGAGTTGCGACATTGCTCTATGAATGTCGTAACATTAGCCCCTGACTTGGAGTTTAAGAATCGAGCCAAGTCAAGCAAGGTCGTAACCACCACCTATCAATGTCGAGACCAAAAGCCTTTTCTGATGAGACTGTCATGACATAGGGCATAGAGGTCGCAACATTGAAGTTGACACAACCAAATTCAAAAGGGCAACATGAAGGAATCATGGGTCAAAGTTGCCTTAATTAAGTTTATTAACAAGGATATTTTTGTAATTGATGTATTAAAAATGTTTTGCCTATAGATTCCACCTTATATCAACTATTTAGAGGTGGCTAAGCTAAATAGAGATTAGAGTAGAGATGAGGGCAAAGCATATTTTTATTTTACTTTTCATATTTTTATATTAGGTTTTCTCTCACTACACCGAAACAGGTTTTTAGCGGCATTTTTTTATGCCTTTAAGCGCCGCTAAAAGTATTTGCGGCGTTTTTGAAAGCGCCGCAAAAAATGCCGCTGTTGTCAACGCCGCAAACGTTTGCGGCGTTTTTAGAAATAAACGCCACTATAGACCATGACCTTTAGTGGCACTTTTCCCACAAACGCCGCTATAGATCAGGACCTTTAGCGGCGCTTTCTCCACAAACGCCGCTATAGATCAGGACCATTAGCGGTGCTTTTGCACAAATGCCGCTATAGTCAAGACCTTTAGCGGTACTTTTTTGCACAAACGCCGCTATAGATCAAGACCTTTAGTGGCACCTTTTCCACAAACGCCGCTATAGATCAAGACCTTTAGCGGCGCTTTTTCCACAAACGCCGCTATAGTTCAAGACCTTCAGCGGCGCTTTTTCCACAAACGCTACTATAGATCAAGACCTTTAGCGACACTTCTCGCAAAAACACCACTAAAAACATAACGTTTAAAAAAATTATTTTAATCAACTAATATTTATTTTTATGATAAATATTATATTATGTTTTATTTTTTAAAATTTGAACTTTAAATATAATTTTAAGGATAAATAAAAAAATTTATTTAAATTAAATTTTCTATGAAAATTTTAACTTTAAAACTAAATATAAAAATTAATGAATTTAATTTTAGAATTTAAAATAATAAATTAATAACACAATTAAATCCAAAAGTGAGAACTCAAGTTGTCGTAAATATTAAAGTAAAAATAAAAATTTAGAATCAAAACTAAAATAAATAATACATATAAGAAACAAACTGACTAGTTGAACTTGCCTATGACTATACACATTGCAAGGTAATAAAAAATACAATGCAGTCTGCTGCACCATCTTTGCTCTGCAAGTTTCATTGAAGGCATTCCAAACTATATCCTGCAATATAAACATCCATTATTTATAAGAAAGATAAAAGGTACAAACCACACATGTAGGGAGAGGAAAACTGAAAGAAAACAGAAATTTATGCGTGTAAATACAAAATGCTTCAAACACAACCTAATTGTGATTCATAATAAATATTACCTCCACTTCTGCTGAAGAGTAAGCTGGATCCAAGTTCTAAAACAGAACAAGTTTTCCAAACTCGTGTGCATCCTGCAAACTTTCTTCCCAAGGCTGAAACAATGTAGGAAGCAGTTTAAGATCAGTTTAAAGAATGTAGACTAATTTTCCCACAAATAATAGCAATCAAAGTAGGCTATGAAAATAATTTAAACAACTGGTTTAAGAGTGACAGAGGAGTGCTTACGAGTTCTCCAAACCATTTGCTCCTATCCTGTAAGCATGAATAAACAACAAAATGTAAGTACTTCTTCACAAGAAATATCCACATCAAGGAGAATAACAGAGGGATAACAAGATAGTAAATCTGCAATAAGGAGGAAAGCAGAAACTTGCAAGCATGATATTGTACAGGATGATGAAGATTAAACAAATAAATTTATTCATCCAAAAGGAAATACGAGTAGAAGCAAGAACTAGGTAGGAGAAACAATCAAATGAGACCACATTATTCTTCCAATAAATTTTAAAAGAAATTGAAATATGAGATCATGTGATTTAAAAAAAAAAAGATCCAACGCAGGAGGGAAAAAAGATAGGCTATAAAGTGAGGTGAACAAAGAAAGAAAGGGTGTCACAAGATTTACCTATCACTTATATAGTAATACAAGAACTGCAACAAAGCCATCACGTCAAACAATAGCATAATAATAATTGAATTTTCCAAAGTAATCACATCTTTGTTAACAAATTAGTAATTGTCATTGTGTGTCTTTCAATGCAACTAACAATCAACTGTTAAATTACTAGCTTGAATATCAACACTTCAATATTTAATATGTAAGGAATTATCAAAATCAACATTTCAATAATTTATATGCAAGAAATTAACACAAATCAATCTTACAACAGTTTATGTGAAACAAATTACCAAAAATCAATTATTCATAGTTCATATATTTACCGGCAATAGGGCTAAATCTTCAATTTCTATAACGATTTATATGCAACAAATTAACAAAATCAATGGTTCAAGTTCATGTATTTACCAAAAATCAGACTAATTTTTCAATATTTATAACAACTTATATGCAACAAATTAGCAAAATAGATGGTTCAAGTTCATGCATTTACCAACAAGTAGACTAAATTTTCAATTTTCAATTTTAAAACCCTAAACCCATTTTAGGTAACATTAGTAGAACATTTCAATATTTAATATGTAAGGAGATATAAAAATCATCATTTCAACAATTTACATGCAAAAATTAGCAAAAATTAACCGTTCAAGTTCATGTATAATGTATTTACCAAAAACCGGACCAACTTGTCAATTTTATAACATTTTAAATGCAACAAATTAGCACAAATTAACAATTCAAGTTCATATATTCACCAAAAACCAGACTAAATTTTCAATTTTTATAAAATAAGAGGATGGAAGTCTAACAAAATAAAGTTTCAAATGAAATTCAGACTTACACCATTAAGTAAATAAGAGTTTTAAACTATCGGAGATCAAAACAAATTAGCAAAAACCAACTGTTCAAGTGCATGTATACACCAAAAACAGGATCAAATTTCCAATTTTGCAAATTAAGAGGATCAAATTCTAACAAATTAAAGTTTCCAACGAAATTCAAAATTACACCATTAAGATCATATTATTCAAAGTTTGTAATTTCAGTTTCAAGCCGTGAAGCATGAAATAATAGCCATAGTAGCGCCTGCAAAACCTCCATATGAATGAACAAATGTAGTTCTTATAATATAAATAATCAAAAGGAGCAATAATCTAAAACATATGAATGAACAAATGTAGTTCTTATAATATAAATAATCAAAAGGAGCAATAATCTAAAACATACCTTTTTTTAGTTTCCTTATTTTCTATGAAATCAAACAGCAGCACATCCATATGTCTATTTTTCAAAGGTTAATCTGAGACAAAACTAATGCCTTTTCCGATGTTTTTCTTTCGGATTTCTCATCATCAAATCCAATACCCAATTTTGACATATCGAATTCACTCAAATTTCTTCGTTTCACGATTCCAAATACGTAATTTTTGCTGTTTTGGTTAATTAGTCTCGGACTTTGCAGAAATCCCATGGACCTCAAACTTGCACAACAGAATGCGTGAAAATTAAGTTAGATTTAATAGATCTTAGAACAAAAATAGAATAAAACACAAAGGAGTGCATACATGTATGCAAGCATCAAAAGGAATTAATCCACAATGAGGCCACAGATTAAAGTGGAATCATTTCAGCTGATATCAGTTCCAGGCCCCCCAAAATGAGAGCCTCTTGATGTCCTGCTTTAAGAAAACATGAGTTTTATATAAGTTTTTGCATGTTTTAACTTTTAATATAATTAAAAGCGTCCAAGTTTACATAGGCAAACTGGAAGGAAACGACTTTGTATAAATTCCGCCATATCTTCAAGTGCATAACTGAAAGAACTTGAATTTTAAGAAGACTGTAACAGATCCACCTCAGAAAATTAAAACCAATAAACAAAAACACAATAACCAACTAGCAGTCAACTTGTCAAGTCAAAGCACTCATGCATAAATCATTGCAAATAAAAACTATACATAACTAAATTCATAAGGTAATCAAGATAAAGTATAACTTGAAATAAGCCACAAGAGTCTACCTTTCTGATACTGCTGATCAGTGACAGGCTTCTTATTAGCAGCTGGTCCAATCCGCATTGCCCTAGTTGAACAATAAATCCCATTCATTTCAGTCATTGCACGAATTTGTTCAGTTTCATCACCAAACTTTACAAAGCCATAACCTTTAGACCGGCCATAACCGAATTTAAGTACTGAGTTTTACAATAGTAGCATTGCTGCTGCAAGTCCAACAGACATAACAAAAGAGAAATTAAAAAGATAAAAAATAATAGCCAACCAAGCATCCGTTAAAATTAAGTCATGATTAACATTTATGTACTGAGTTTCATCTTGGACACCCCCTCACTTATAAATAAAAATAAAAACAATCAGCTTTAATTCATTCTTCGTAAGAATGGTTGAAAAATAACTAACCTGCATCATTGGGAGAATCATATGATAGGATTCTGTAGAAGTCGACATTCAAAGATGGTATACATATAAGACTATTTTAAATTTATAATATTGAATGTGGTTTCAAAAAGTTTCCACCACATAATTTGTAAAACAATCTTGGTTTCTTTCTGATACCGATGACCAAGGGCCAACATTAGATAATACTGTTAAGTGAAACAAAGCATAATGCCAAGGCAACCCTTACCAATAACCATAACAAAGAAAAAGTAAAAAGATCCTTAAAACCACAATGCATAAACATGTAAGATCCTAATATCCGACTCCATGAAATACTAATTATGTTACTCAGATTCAGATGTGAATATCCTAAACAGGTATTTGTCCAACACATGCTCAAATTTCCCAAGTTCTTCATATGCTTGGAGAGATCTAGGAGGGTCAAATTCCCACCATATTCATATCCATATATGTACTGGATACAAGTGCTAGACATGGGTGTTTCAAAAAAAATGAAAATCTAGAATGTCATAAAATACGAGCAAGTGAGCAAAGTAAAAAGAAAAAAAAGAACAGGAAAATTGAGAATATAGGAAAACTCGTTCTTACAGCTTGTATGTTCCTATCCTCATCATCAAAAAAGAGCATTGAGTTGAAGGGAATCCCAGTCCTTGAGTGACTTCTCTGAAATTGATCGATCTATTCAAACCTCAAAAATGAAGAAGAAATTGGGAGAGGCACAGTTTAGGGTTTGGATTTGGTTGAAAAATGAGAGCTTTTTAACTATAAGTGGGGGTTGTTTGACCTAGATTTGGTACGGCGCCCTTTTTCTTTTCTTGAAACGGTGTCGATTTTGATCTGTTTTTGGGGAAATAGCATGATTTTTTTAAACTAAAATGATTTTTTGTGGTATTTTTATGAAAAACGCTATAAAAAAAATATTTTATTTTGAACAAAACGACGCCGTTTGTAATAGTAACGACATTTTTTTGCTAAAAACGCCGCTAAAAATTACATATTTTTTATATTCAATTATTATATCTTTCATATAAATTTTAAATGAATAATTCTTAATTTTTTAAGTAATATTTATAAGAATTAGATAAAATATAAATTTTAGTTTTTATTTCATTTTATTTTTGTATTTTATTTTATTTCTTATAATTTGGTCCTATCAAATTAAATAATTACCTATATATCCATATCAATCTATTACTTTTTTAACTTATTAATTTATTAATTCTATTTAAAATAATATTTAAATATATCAAATGGTTTAGATTAAATATTTTTAAATATAAAAGCATTAATTAATTGTATAAAATTTTATCATTTAACAAATCTCAAGTAAACCTTAACCTTAAACCCTAAATTAACCATTCAATATATATAAAGTCTATCTATTATATATCTCTTAAATAATTTAATTTCAATATATTAAATTTATTAATATCTTTTTTACAATTATATAAGAACATATTTAATATATAAATTAAAAAACTAACTAATCTAAACCCTAAACCCTAAACCCTAACCCAACCCCTAAATCCCTAAACCCTAAATCCCTAACTCTTAACCCCTAACCTCTAACCTCTAAACCTTAAATCTCAACCCTTAAACTATAATCCCTAATCCATAATCCCTTAATCCATACTCCCTAAACCTTACACTATTAACTCCTAAACCGGCCTTAAATCTTAAATTAATCATATACCCAAATCAAAAACCCTAAACTATAGTGATAATTAATTCAATATTTTAAAATTAATACTATCCCTTTTACGGTTATATAAGAAATTATTTAATATGTAAATTAAAAAACACTCAGTAATGTACCAAAAAAACTTAAAAATTATTTTAAATAATAGTATTTTAATTTTTCCATTTTTAACAAATATTTTTCTATGTTTTTTATTTCAAATTATTTCTACGTGTCATTATTTTTTTTGAAGATTTTGAATATACAATTAAAAATAATTTAAATTTTAATTAATATAAATAAACTAATTAAATAATAAATAGACAGATAAAATATTTTTTGCGGTGCTTTTTCAAAAACGCCGTTAAAATAGAGCATTAGTGATGCTTTTCCAAAAAAACAGCTAAAGCCTCGAGCATTAGCGGCACTTTTCCAAACATGCCGTTAAAGCCCCGAGCATTAGCAGCGCTTTTTCAAAAACGCCGCTAATGCCCCATGCATTAGCGATGCTTTTTGAAAAACGCCACTAAAGCCCCGAAAACTCAAAAAACGACGTCGTTGGGCTTAGGTTTCTTGCGGCACTTTTTGGAAAACGCCGCTAATGCTCATTTTTAGCGGCGTTTTCCAAAAAGTGCCGCTAATAATCGATCTTTAGCGGCGTTTTTTTAAAAGATCTAGTAATGCTTGATTTTTAGCGGCGTTTTGTATCCAAACGCCACTAAAAACGCCGCTAAAAGCCTGTTTTGGTGTAGTGTCTTTTCTTTTCTTTTAGAATAAATTTTATTTTTTTGTTTTATTTCTTCTATTTTCTGAAGACTTGTAATTGGAGATGGATCAAGCTTTTCGGTCGAGTCTCACATCTCGCACCTCTACTAGAGACATAACTATCATGCCTTCTCTTAGACGATCGACCCATTACACTACCAGAAGCTCTCTGGCCAGAATAAGTAACCACAGAATGAGGCGGCTCAGCTAAGGTCTCCTCAACAACCTTAGCTCTCTCAACTAACTCTTCAAACATCTTTATAGGCTGAGCTACCAAATAAACTTGAATCTCGCGGTTTAGCCCAAAATGAAACCTCTTACAACGGTCTATTTCATAAATAATCATCTCAGGCGCATATTGACTAAGTCACAAAATCTCAGCCTCATAATCAACCATAGATAAATCACCCTGAATCAAGTCCTAGAATTCATGCTTATGAGCCTCCATATATTGCCTGGTCATATGCTGCTTTCCCATATTCTTCCTTTTAAAAGCCTCGAGAAAGTAGCTCCAAGTCAATCTATCAATAGCCGTACCTCTCCTAATTGTATTCCACCAACGATGAGCCTCACCGTCGAGTAAGGACATAGCACAACCCAACTTTTCCTCGTCAGAAAAGGACATTTGCTTGAGTATCCTTTCAACTCCCTCCAACCAGTACTCAGCTATGGTTGGGTCAATACCTTTCACTCTAGAAAACTCTTTAGCACCCAACGCCCGAAGAAGCTCAAGCGACAACCCTCGATTAGTCGGTGCAAGATTGGCAGGTGCAGGTGCAAGGTTAGCACCAACAATCCGCTGAAATGCTCCTATCATAGCTTCCATCAGAGGGCCTACACCCTCATCAGGTATGTTTACTCTACACAGCGCACAGGAGGTGCAGAGGATGTACCATCCTCTTAAGCACTAGCTCTCATGTTAACACGTCTAGGAGGAATATATAATAATCCAGCATACACAAACAAGTAAACGGTGTGACTGGCGAGAATGATCCAAGTCTTGTTCCTGCAATAAACTTTAGGATTAAAGGCAATGTGTTCCTGTTCCTACCCCACATGCATCACAAATAGAGATATCTCATGCAATTCAAGTAACCAACATAATTTAATCACTCGGGTTTCCAAGATTCATTGTAAAACCCTAATCAACACTTCAACAACAATCACCTAGGTCCGAGAATTATTAAACCTAGGCTCTAATCCTTAAAATGTAACACCCTATACCTGATCTAGTCGCCAAGCCCAAATACAGGATGCCACACCACCATCACGTCTCATGTACATCAAATAGGAAACTAGGTTCAAACAAACAGTTCGCTAATTGGTCATACATTCAGTCAAAATCATGCATAAGGGCTAATTAGCAAACTTTCATAAAAATGTCCATAGGTATCAATACTGACATTAAGGTATCAATATTTTCTTTAAATGGTATCGATACCACTTAGAAAAACGATACCAAATGAGCATACTATTTCTCGGCAAAATTCTCATTTGTTGAAAATTATTGATACTTGCTAAAAATTATCGATACTTTAGTCCCGAGCATCGATACTCAAGATAAGGTATCGATACCAAACCCCTATTATGTCTTCCTGTTCATTTTAATTCACAGAGCTATCAATTTTTAAAGCAAGCTATCGTACCTCTTCTACTGAAGCCAAAAATGCAGTATAAAAGAGAAAATAATTCAATTGTTATAGTCCCTAAGCAACATGCTTCAAGTACTTTATTTGTTTCATCATTCAACGGTTCATTTATTAGTCCAAAACGTCAAATCATCCAAACAAGAATCGTCATGCCAACATCAATGTCTATTATTCTAGCATAATAATAACATGAAGACCTTATAAACCAAACCAAAATGCTTAGAACTCAACATAGCCATAATAATTCTACCACATTGCCTGTCCCCCCAATACGAATAAAATAATAAAGCACCTACGATGAATAACCAGTCTTCCTTGGATTACTCCCTCAGAAACCACATCGCCCACACCGTGTGGTCACTAATCTTCATATGTTGAAATGAGTAGGAGAGCTTTAACAAGCTTTGTGAATGCAAGGAGTTTTCAGTATGCAAACATGTCATCATGCAACACAGCCCACCATTTACTCACAAGAACCTTATTCTTAAGTCTAACATCATATAGTATTAAATCATGTATCATCTAATAGTTCAGTCTCACAACTCATACATACTAATTCAAGCA
Source organism: Gossypium raimondii (assembly GCF_025698545.1). NCBI lineage: Eukaryota > Viridiplantae > Streptophyta > Magnoliopsida > Malvales > Malvaceae > Gossypium > Gossypium raimondii. Next base: position 28,103,280 of record NC_068572.1, on the reverse strand, counting down.
TAGAACATATTCCACACGATTACATAAATTATGATGAGATGGCACTTGAGATATGAAACATATAGTGAGCTCTATCATCACACATCGAATACACGGATCTCCATTACACCACATAGACTCATAGAGTCAAACATGTCCCAAAAGTGAAGCATTTAGCTAACACTCTTCTTATTTTCCCTCACATGTCTCATTGAATGGAGCTTAGCTCTCATTCCCTTATCCCTCCAAACATGTCCTAGGGCCTCAACGCCCAAAACCACTATACATATAAGTGTGTACTCACAATCCTATGACATGCCAACTATATCCAAAAGTTCAAAAATCACAAGGCCAAAATATTCGAAAATAACACATATTAGTTATCGGTTATCCATGAATTATCACTATCAAATATCATATTTTGCAAAACACTAACATGGTCATATAGCATATAAATTCATGAATATAATTGTACTTCAAACAATAGTCAGTATATCCACATACAACCTTTCATGCATAATACATAACCACAAAATCTCAAGATAATTATGGATTCAAGTAAACTTACACTCAAAACTTAAAGTAGGGGTTTAGGCTACATCTAAATTCCCAATCAACACATAACTCGTGTTTACGAGTAGCAATTCAGTACACTTACCATTTTATGTTTTTTTCAGAAAGTCAAAAGTTCAACTAACTCTTCCCTAACTCGTAGCAAGCTCTATCGAAACTGAAGCTTTAATCACAAAAATCAAACATTAACCACAATCAAATAATAACCAAAAATTCACCCAAACCAACTAGAACACAAGCTTTAAGCTAAGTTCCCATGTAACTTAAACTATTAAGATAACAAACTTTAAATACTAATATCTCGATTTATACTCAACCTTTTTCCCTAAAATAAGTTCTGTTCATCTAATTAATCATCTACGCCTAATTTGCAACCTTCAAACTAGAAAATTCTACTCAATTCATGGTATTCACATTTTTCGACATCTTTTAGGCAATTTTCACAAAATTCATTAAAACATGAGAAATCATTAACGAAACTTCAAGGTAAGTTTCAAAACCTTCTAATCATGCTAAAACAAGTTGAAAAACACTTTGAAACCATATTTTTATGCAAAATCTTGAAATCCACCATTAATGGCTTGATTTTTTTACTTTTATTTAAAACATGCGATTTGAAGGCTAATAATTCAGTTTTAGAGTCTAAATAACATTAAAAACTTATGGATAGATGACTGATTACCTTTATTGAAATAATGAACGAGTTTTGACGTAAATCTGAAAAAACCTATGTTTGGAGAAGATGATGAAATATATGAAGTTTTGGGTGTTTTTCTTGAAGATTTATGATGGTAAATGACTTAGGAATGATAGGAAATCAAGGTATTATGGTTTGGGTAAAAAATCAAAAGAAATAGCAAGGGAAAAGTAAGGGTTAGCAAGCACAATGAAGGGGAAAAGAAACTGACATGAAAACATGTTGATGGGGAAGAAATATGTTCAATTTTATAAATTGGTTAAATTGCCACGTAAATGCTCACTATTTTGACTATGTTACAAATTAGTCCTTTCTCTAAAATTAGGGGTTTCTAGAACACTTTTTTAAAAATTGATTTGACAGCTAAAATGTCATAGTCAAAAACATTACCAAGTACCAACCCTACAAAATTTCGAGCTCATCTAGGCCAAAATTCCTAAAATACCCCTAAAACTCCTAGGCCCTATTTTAGGGTGTTACAATTTAACTGTGTTTAAATAAATTGTCTCAAACTTAGAAGCCTTAGAGGTTTAGTATGATAAAGAGGATTTAGGTTTAATTTTGCTCTATTCATTGCCTCCGTCTTATTCAACTTTTAGAGGTACGATTTTGTATAGTTTCAAACCTCTCATAGTTAATGAAGTCTATGACGTCTTAACCTCATATGACAAGATGGAGCATCTTGTGGCTAGATTCGACTCTCAGGGAGGGGTCTCATTGTTTGTGGGAGGCAATAATGAAATACTAGTTATAATCGTGGGAGGTCATAAGAACGAAATCCTAGTAGTAAATCTAAGGGTAGATCAAGATCTTGAAATAGAGATAAAACTTGTAACTTCTGTAAAAAGAAAGGGAACATTAAGTCTGAGTGCTATAAGTTACAAAATAAGATCAAAAGGGAGGTTGCAAATTAAAAGGAAAAATAACCAGAATCCGATGAAGCTGATGTAAGAGAGGACAAAAGTGATGGTGAACTCCTAGTTGCTTCTGTTGACAACTTTAAAGTAAGTGAAGAGTGAATCCTTGATTCTGACTATACTTTTCATGAGTCTCAATCAGGATTGGTTTACAACATATGAAATAATGTCTAAAGGTGTTGTTTTGATGAAAAATAATGCTTCATGTAGAATTGCAAGTATCGGTATGATTAAAATTAAAATATTTAATAGAATCGTCAGAACACTTAGTAATGTATAACATGTACCAAAGTTGAAAAGAAATTTGATTTCTTTGAGTACTCTTGATTCAAAAGGGTACAAGTACATAGCTGAAAGTGGGATTCTATAGATTAGCAAGGGTTCCCTCATTGTGCTGAAAGGGTAGAGAAAGACTACCAAGTTATATGTTTTGTAGGCTTCAACTATTACTAGTGATACATTCCTCGTTTCCTCTTCCTTATCAAATTATGACATTACTAGACTTTTCCATATGCGTCAGGGGTATATAAGTGAGAACGACATGGCAGAATTAAGCGAAAGATGACTTCTTGATGGACAAGGTATTAGAAAACTAAAGTTTTGTGAGCATAACATTTTTGGGAAGCAACAAAGAGTTCGATTCACTAGAGGAATACACGACATGAAGGGAATGCTAGATTATATTCATTCTGATCTCTAAGGACCATCTAGAGTTTCTTCAAAGGGCGGCACTAATTATATGCTAACGATCATTGATGATTTTTTCATAAAATTTTGGGCATTCTTCCTAAAGAAGTAAACCTGATGTGTTGCCCACGTTTAAGGATTAGAAGACTATGATTGAGAAGCAGGCAGAAAAACAAATAAAACACCCTTGCACAGATAATGGCTTAGAATTTTATTCTGATGAGTTTAATGAATTGTGCAAATCAAAAGGAATCGTGAGACACTTGATAGTTCGTCATACTCCATAGCAAAATCGACTTTGTAGAATGAATGAATAGTACAAGAATGGAAAAGGTCCGATGCATGTTGTCGAATGCTTGTTTACCGAAGTCGTTTTGGGCTGAAGTGACCTTTATTGCATGTTTTCTGATTAACCGGCCTCCGTCTATTTCTATTGAGAAAAAGACTCCGCAAGAGGTATGGTCTAATACTCTTGCTGATTATTCTGATTTGAAGATTTCTGGGTGTCCTGCGTATGCTCATGTTGATAATGGTGAATTGGAACCTAGATCTATTAAGTGTGTTTTTCTTGGTTATAAGGCTAGTGTTAAAGGATATAAGTTATAGTGTCCTGAAACTAGGAAAGTTGTGATTAGCAGAGATGTTATTTTTGATGAAACTGCTATGATGTCTAACTTACCTCTTAAAGACTCTTCCGGTAAAGACACTATAGTGTGTTCATTGTAAATGGGTGTTCAAGAAGAAGGAAGAGACTCTAGGAGTTGAAGAAACCATGTATAAAGCAAGTTTGGTTACAAAAGGTTATAGTTAGGTTCCAGGTGTAAACTTTACAGATATGTTTCCTCTAGTTGTTAAGCATAGTTCGATTCAAGCATTGCTTGGTATTGTGGTCATGTATGATTTGGAGCTTGAGCAATTAGATGTGAAAACATCATTCTTGCATGGAAAGCTTGAGGAAGATATTTACCTGTAACAACCAGAGGGTTTTATAGTCTTAAAAAAGGAGAACTATGCTTGCTTGCTAAAAAGTCCCTATATGGCCTAAAACAGTCACTTACACAGTAGTACAAGAGATTTGATTCATTTATGACTACTCATGACTTCAAAAGAAGTAGTTTTGAAAGTTGTGTTTATTTTAAGAAAAATTATGATAGTTCATCTACATATCTACTCATTTATGTTGATGACATGTTGATAGAAGCCAAAGATAAATGGGAGATAAGAAAGGTCAAAACCCAGCTTAGTAAAGAATTTGAGATGAAATATTTGGGAGTAGCAAAGAAGATACTTGGGATGGAGATTTTCAGAGATAGAAAAACATGTAAATTGTACCTAAGTTAGAAAGGGTACATTGAGAAAGTTCTTTACAGGTTCAATATGCAGAGTGCCAAACCTATTAGTACTCCATTAGCACCCCACTTCATAATTTCATCAGCTTTGTCTCCACAATCAAATGATGAGATTGACTATATGTCATGTGTTTCATATTCTAGTGTAGTGGGATCTCTCATGTATGCTATGGTTTGATCACGTCCAGATTTATCATATGTAGTTAGCGCAGTTAGTAGATACATGACAAATCCCGGTAAAGAATACTAGAAAGCAGTTCAGTAGACTTTCATATGCTTACGAGGTACTACTAATGTTTGCTTACAGTTTGGAAGAACTAGAGATGGAATCATTGGGTATGCTGGTTCTGATTTTGTAGGAGACCTTGATAAAAGAAGGTCTCTTACAAGGTATGTCTTTACTATTAGGGGTTATGCCATCAGTTGGAAAGCCACTTTGCAGACTACAGTTGCTTTGCTAACTACTGAAGTCGAGTACATGGTGATTACTGAAGCTTGTAAATAAGCTATTTGGTTAAAGGGACTCTTTGGTGAACTCAGTAAAGACCATCAGATCAATACAATGTTTTGTAATAGTTAGAGTGCAATCTTTCTTACAAAGGATCAAATGTTTTATGAGGAGACAAAATGTTGGGAAATGTGCCCATATTGTAGTAAACATGTAACTATTTTCTATTTATTTGAACAATGAATAAATAAATAAAGTTAATTTCACTTTTCACTATTATGTTTTTTATATTTCTACCTTTCATATTTTGCATGAATAGAGAAATTGTGACAAGAAAATATTAGCTCATTGACTGTCTAAGTTCAAATTGAGGATAAGGCACTATAAGAACATTTACATTGCGAGAAAAACAACTTATCTCGGTAGATAATTTAAACGAGTCTGCAATTCTGTAAAAGAATTAAAGTGAGCATCTGATTCAAATATTGAGAAAGATTATTATGTCGTCTACAATTCCAATTGAGGAGATGACTAGTCTTGGCTATCAGAACAATTGACTCCAAGGGTAGAGACATAGATGTATTCATTGGCAGAATGATACATTGGACTAGACCCAAGATGAATTAATTCTGATTTCGTTTGTGAATGAATTCACTTATGACATTCATGGTGTGATTTACCTAAATCTTGATTTAGTCACTAACCATGCGTATGTAACTCATGTGCTTTGATATAAGTGGAGGCTTATGCTCTAAAGATGATCGAGCCGATAGTCGGTATGTTGGGTACATGACTTGTGTATGACATGGCTTTGCTAGCAATAGTAGACTTCATAGCTCAATTACAGAGTTAACGACATCCTCTCATTGGTATTGTGTGAATTGATAAATATGGAACGTAGCCACGGGGTGCTTGTTCTTGAACGAGCAATTTATCCTAGTCATTTTTTGATAGTGATCATATTAATCATTAAGAAGACACAATGGTCACAATGAGATAAAATAGGATTGTAATGAGTGAACGGATTTAACTCAAAAGAATCAATGATATCATATGAGGGTAACACACACATGACAAGGTCATTGGACAAAGCATTTGGATGAATTGCTTTCATAAATAGTATATACAATAAAGAGTTTTCAATCATGATACTTCTTGTGGACTGACTCCATGATTAAGTAATTGAAAATTATCATAACGATGCTTCTGGACATAATTTCAATTACTAGAGCCTAATTGTATATGTTCGATTGGTCCCTCCATTAGCTCAACAAAACCTTGATCGATCTATATTTGAATCAAAAGGAAATTCTATGACTTTGGAAATAATTTAATTGAGTCAATTTGTTCGATGTGGAATTAAATTGGGTGGCCATAAGAATTGTTCAACTACAGAATTTGATTAAAAAATTTTCTTGAAAATTTAATTTGAAAAATCTAAGTGATTTTTGGGAAAATTAATTTTAATCAAGTAAAATTAAATTAATCAAATTAATTAAAATTAATATGATATTTTTGAAAATTAATTTTCAAGTTAGACAATTGGCCTAATGGGTAATTGAACTTGAAAGTTGGACCTGAAATCAAAAATTGGGCTCGGGAGCCCAAAATCGATAACAATACCCAACAACTAGTCAAACCAAGCCGACAGTCCAACCGATTGATGGATCAGATCGATCGGAGTATCACTGGTCCAGACTGAACTAACAGCAACCGAAAGATTAGGCTGCCAACGGCTGCCACGACGACATTATGGTGGCTGAAAAATGGTCGATGGCGGTGGGTCTTCGATAGTTGAGCAGTGAAAGAATTACACTCCCACTAAACTCTACTAGAGAATTTGATTTCAGATTAACTATTCCAAAAATAATATTATTTTAATAGATTTAATATTAGATTTAATTTAATATTTATCTTAATAGTATTTTATTAATTTAATATTAAAGTGATTAAGTTTAATCATAGTTGAACTCTTTAAACTCTCGCTATATAAAGAGAGCCTTAGGTCATTATTTAAAAACACCAAGAGAAAGTCGTAGAGAGAAATTCTTTAAAGAAATTATTTTAGAAAATTTCTATATATATTTTTCTTATTTATAACTTGGCCTAAAAGTTTAGAGAAATTGTGAAATTACCCCACTGGAAATTTTTGTGAAAATTTTTCTGATTCAAAGTGAGCCCACACTTGGCAGACATGACCTTCAGGATACTGAAGAAGACTACTCGGTCGAAGCGTTCATTCTAAACGAATAAAAAATGTACAATTTTGATTAAGTTTTTATTATTTTAGATATCACAACCAAGTTCTTGTTTTGGAATTTTTTTTTAACTTTGATTTTTCCCTAATTTTATTTTCTGTTGCGTTTTTCAAACTTGATTTTCCATTACAAAGCACATTGATGTTCAATATCATTTTGCGTGTGATGTTATTACTCGTGGTGATATTATTGTAAGAAAAGTTAATACTCATGATAATCTTGCGGATATGATAACTTAGTCACTTCCTATAACCAAGTTTGAGCATTACTTAGATTGGTTGGTGTTCATTGTTGAAGAATACCCCTTTAGGGGTTTTTGTGGGAAAGGTGGAGAACTTTTTCATTAAAAATTCATGCCACGGTGGAGATTGTGTAACTTGAATCTCGTCACTTGTTGAAGAAATAAATATAGTGGCAAAAAAAGGACATCTGTAGGGGCGAAAGGCTGAGGGATGTACGGGGTTGTGATTGGTACGGACCAATCCGTATAGAACTATTCTTCTACTATTTGACTTTGGTTAGAACAGGGTTTTTCAACCCTTAAATAAATGTAGTCGAACCTCTTCTTGTATCATTCATTTTCAAAATTTGTGAATTTTTCCTCCTCTGCCCATGGTAATTCCCGAAAGGGTTTTCACGTAAAATCTGTGTTCTTATTTTTCTTTTCTTATTTCTTTGAAATATTTTTATTGCCATTATCGATGTTTATTATATCACTAAGTTATTATCTATACTTTGATGATTTTCTTGTTCAATTGTATTGAATTACGTATTAAACTAGAATTGACGCCTCTAGTGGAAAATTTAGATAGAGGAGACTGATAGGAGACTCTATTGTATAGGAATTTAATACATTTGTGATGAATAATGCCTTGGTGAGATCGAGAGGAGAGCTTAGATGGTACCTTTTAGTTTAGGATGAGACCGAGAGGAGATTCCTAGTTAAGAGTGGCAAATAATATAATCGGGATAGGTTTATTAACTTACTTAGTGATTAACGAATTATTCAATCATCGTTTTAACCATTTGCATCGGTTTTAGTAAAAAAGAATAAAGTTAGTTTAGTATTTTAATTTGTTAATTTTAGAATTAATTGAAATCAAATTTTCATATTAGAATACACAAATAATTATATTTATCTAATATGAAAATAAAATGATGTATTTATTTGTAACACCCCTAACTCGTATCCGTCGCTGGAATAGGGTTACGGAGTATTACCGAAAAATTTTAACTTAAAACATTCAATTTCAACCATTTTCTAAAACACATCATAGCTCAATCAAACACAAGCATATTGTCCCTTTTTCGAGCCTTTGAGGCCTTAAAATCACTTTAGGAACAATTCGGGACTAAATCGAAAACATTTAGAATTTCATGGAAAAAGATAGAAAATTTTATACTGCAGGGGTCACACAATCGTGTCCCAACCCATGTTCGTGCCTGTGTAACTCTTTGACTTGAGTCACATGCCAAGCCACACGCCCATGTGCCAGGCTGTGTAACTCTCGAAATGGCCTCACATGCCCTTGTGTCAGGCCGTATGCTAGGTCGTGTAACTGCCTGACTTGTAAGCCCTTTGAAACCTACAGGGGATACACAGCCGTGTAACATGGTCGTGTGTCACACATGGCTGAGACACATGCCTGTGTCTTAGGTTGTGTAGACAAAAAATAGGACATTTTCAAGCCATTTTTTTCACCCAAACTATGCTCACATCAACAAGCCATTTGTACATGTATTCAAGCTTCAAAATGTACCTAAAACATGCATAATAAAGCTAATTTAACATGGTATCTAACCATACAACCATATGCCAAAAGGAACCTCAATCACATAGCATCAAATCAATCTAAACATATGCATAATTTAGCCATTCATCAACCATATGTTTCCAACCAAAATTCCATACCAATCTTACCTCAATGACCACATGACAAAATCACATTCAAGCATACCAAATTGGTAATTCAAAATATGCATTCACTTGACCATTTCAACATCCACCATCAAAACATTAAAATGCCAAAAGTTCATCAACCAAAACACCACATTTAGAAGCCAAACATAATGACCATTTCATCAAACACAATTCACCTATACGTGTCATTATAACCAAGACTCAAAACATCAAAATTTACCGATATAGTTGTTGGATAGTGTGATAGGTCTCCGACGAGATTCCAAATTGATCGAACTTTCAATAATCTATAAAACATAGAAAAGAACACGATGTAAGCATATAATGCTTAGTAAGTTCGTAAATCATGAACAATGCTTACCATTTCAATGCATAAAATTAAAAATAAATATGATTCAATCCATCACAAGCTTGGCACAAGCCTAAGTATCACTAACAACACAAGTTAGTGCTTAATCACATAACTTAACAAAATTCATCACATGGTAAGGTAAATCTCATAATCATAAATCATATGAAATCATACTTTTCATAACATGAATATACGTACTTTGTTTATGAATACTTCATACCTTTCCATAGTTTCATAGTGAAATCCATCGGAACCCTTACTGATTCATCATTTTTCATACCCATTGAACCACTTAGAATAATATCGGATACACAGGAAAGCTCACTCTAAGTGTGCTAAACATATGGTCAAAATCATTCATTTTCCTTTTCCTTTTCATAGATGCTCATGCGAGCCATAAATGGGTCTGTTCACACAAGCTGTCGGTCGAAATATAGCTACACGATGTTGCTTACACAAGCTATTGAGTATTCACAACCAATGTCGAAACTCAGCCACCGATAGGACATTCAGGACCAGCACCCGAAACATGGTAACCTTAATGACATGTCATTTGTATCCTATATATTCCTAAGGTTCAAACGGGACTCGATAGTCGTCGAAACGTTGTTGGATTTCCGTCGTGACATGGTATGATAAATAACATAATAGAATTTAAACCAAATAACATTAAAACACTATTTAAACATACGAACTTACCTCGATCACAAAATGATGAAATATGATCGACTAGTTCGACACTTTATCTTTCCTTCGATCTAAATCCGTACGAGGCTTAACTTGATCTAAATAATCAAATTCAATCCATTCAATAATCATTCTATTCAATTCAATCCAAAAATCATATTTTTGCAAAATTACGCTTTTGTCCCTATTGTTTTTATTTCTTTACAATTTAGTTCTTAAGCTCGTAAATTAAAATTCATGCAATTTCATCCCTACCCAAGCTAGCCGAATTTGATATGGTTCCATAGCAGCTCATAAAATTCATTATTTCACAATATTCACCATAAATATTACACATTTTTCAATTAAATCCCTAATTGACATTTTCAACAAAAATCACTTTACAAAAATAGTTTATCTAACAACAAAGATGCATTTTCTTCCATCAAACATCAAAAACCACATGAATACATTCATGGCAAAACTCTAATCTTTTAACAGTTTTACAAATTAGTCCCCGGTGCTAGCTAGTTTAAGCTACAACGACTTCAAAAACATAGAAATCATAAAAACGGGATGAAAAATACTTACATGCAAGAAATTTGAGATGAATGAACCCTAGAAAATTTTCCTTTGAACATTCGGGTGAAGAAAACCAAATGGAAGAAGATGATATCTTAATTTTACTTAATTTTTACTTTAATTTACTTATTTACCCTTTTACCCTTTTAAAAACATCTATAATTTCAATAAAACTAATCTCATAAATGTCCACTATCACTTAAATATTGTAATTATCATCTAAGCACTCTTATTTTAAATTTCTATAGCCCTTTAATATTTTTACCTATTAGAATTCTACTTTTGCACCTTTTATGATTTAGTCCTTTTACTTAATTAAACATACAAACGATAAAATTTCTTAACGAAATTTTTATACGATCTTGCTAATATGCATTAGACACTCAAATAATAATAAAATAATTATTCACACATCAATTTGTGGTCGAAACCATTCTTCCGATTTCATTGAAAATAAGTCGTTACATTATTTCTTTAAATGAGTATTGTTGAATCTCAATTAAAATTTTATGTATACATTTGAACCACAATTAAAGTTTAATGTGTATAATTGCACCAAATCAAGGTTCATGTATCAAATTGTACATTGGATCAAAGTTCATGAATAATTTTAAGATATACTCTATAAAAATTCAAAAGGTTCTTCAAAGGACTTTAAATTTTTTTTGGAAATTTGGAAATATTTATTATTTTATTTTAATGCTTTTTGAACTTTTATATTTTTTAATATTATGGTTTTAGATTTTTAAAGTTGAGGACATGTAGATTTTCCTTTTACTATTATATTTGTATTTTATCCTTTTCACTATGTCAACTTTTTCAAAAAGTAATATAGTTAATGCCGGAAAATTGTTCTTATTTGCTCGTTTTTGGATAGTGTACGACTAAGTTGTTCATTTTAATTTAAAAAAAAGACTCATTGCATTTTAATAATAGAATGCAAGTGCGAACTTTGAAATGAAATTATTGGGAGAAATAGTCATGAACCTCAAACATGAACTATAAAATGAAAATAAAAAATATCAAAAAAATATTATTCTTGTAATTTTGTTTTTAAGCACTAATTACTCCTAATTTTATAGTACAATGAAATCTTGTATATTTAGGCCTGTTCAGAAATACTTTTAGATGTATAAATGCACTTTTAGATAGTTGAAGTAATCAATCTTAAATTGGTTGCTTTTTCAACTAAAAGCACTTTCACGAAGTGCCTATTGACCCAAACAGGGAAGTCAATATCAAGTGTAGTGGTTGTTGGCATTAGCTATTTCAGGGTAAAAATGCAGTTTTACCCTTATTAATTTACTCTTCTTACCTGCTCAAGAACAAAGTGAAGTAATGTACGCCCTTATGCAAGCATAGCTTTTGGGAACATTTGCAAAATATCAGCTTTTTTTAAGCCATTTTTCATACCTCTGTTTCAATAAAAAATTGCAGACTAAGTTGTTGAAGATATGCGCAGTTTCTTAATGAATTATTTTTTGTTCCTTTTTCAGTTTTTAATCATATTCAAATAAGTTATAATTTATCATCTATTTTTTAATTATACACTTGTTATTTTTGTGGTATTGCTGTAGATTTTAGTGTGTTTTATTTCTAAAGAGATGTGTGTTTGCTTTTCTTGGTAAATCTTTAGAATTATTAGTGTGAGAAAAAAAAAGATAAAGCCATTTAGAATTAACTTTTTATTACTTTTATTTAATATTGATTTTTATAGTTTCAAATTATAGTTAAGAATAAAAAAATTCCGAAATTGCATGCATTCTAAAAGTTGGAGACCGAATATTTTGGCATGAGCTTGGAAATTTTGGCACGAGCTTCTATGGTGAGCTCCAAGCTTGCACCAAAATTTCAAAGCTCACACTAGAATACCTAATATCCAACTTTTAGAATGCATGCAATTTCATTTTTTTTTATTCTTATCTATGATTTAAAACTATAAAAATCAGTATTAAATAAAACTAATAAAAATTAATTGTAAATGGTTTTAATTATATCAAATATTATTTTGAAGTACTTTTAAAAGACACTGGTTTTAATTCAGTAATATTTACCGTTTTGAAAATCTTACTTTGAATGAATTACGAAAAACTCATTGTGACTTAACAAATCATTTTGTAAAACAAATACTAAAATTACAAGAATAAAGTTTTAGCAAACAAAACTTACCTAAATCAACAATCATTGTCGTTGATCAAATGCCCACTTATATTGCGCTTCGACTTTATAATTTTCATTGGTTAAGCTATGATTAGAGTAATTTAGGACATTTGTTTTCGTTAATTTGGAGGTTTTCTTATTTGTTAGTCACAACTTTTAGAATGAAAATGATTATAATTAAAATACTCAATTTTGGATAAAACAAATATTTCTAAATTCTAGTTATCTCATTAAGAAAAATCCTAACACCCAACTTTTTTTCTCTTTTCTGTGCAACTAAAGAAAAATTGTTTTTTGAAGAGCTCTACTTTCAGATTAAATTTCCTGTATAAAAGAAAACAAAATGAAATTAGTTTTCATATTTTAATAATTATTTATTCGGCTTATAAATTTTAATATTTATTTATTTGGAATATAAATCATAAATTTAGTATTATTACAAAAACAATATCTTTATTACTAACTCTTCTAGACCTTGTTGGTTAGGTTGTGTTTACGTTAACAAGGAAAGTAATATGTTTATTTTTAGGCATAATCCAAAAATATTCTCTAACGTTTGGTTGTTTGGTCACTTTGACTTTTTATATTTATTTTTTAGATCACTAACGTTTTTTTGTCAAATTGATCTATTTTTAATAGACATGTTGACTTGACTATTAGTTAACTAACGGTCAACATTAACTACTGACATGGCAGTCCAAGTGTATTTAAATGTTGATATTGCACTATTTTATCTTATATGCCAACATCACAAATGATTTTAAAATTATTAAAAATTATTTTAAAATCATTAAATTTATTTTAAAATCATCATCATCATCATCATCATCATCATCATCATCTCCATTGTTTCTTTCCATCTTCATCATCCTCCTCCCCCAAGTTCCACTTCTCCAACTGAAAAAAAAACACAACAAATGCAGGTGGTTAAAATTATTAAAATTATTTTAAAATCATCATCATCTTCTCCATTGTTTCTTTCCATCGTTCATCATCCTCCTCTCCCAAGTCCCACTTCCCCAACTAAAAAAAAAACACACACACAGCAAATGCAAAGCAAACAAAAACATAAACAGCTCAAAATGAGTCGCCTCCCATTTCCAACAAAACCCTGCGACAATGGCACCCAAAACCAAACATACTACAGACCTTGACAGGTCCATACACTCTAATCTGAGGTCAATTTTCAACAAAGAATAGAGAAATATTATACAATAATTTGCAAAATAAATAAATAAATAAATTACCAACGGCTCTTCAAAAGGCCACAATTTGGACCAAAACCAAATCTGCCTTTGGGAATCTGAGGTCTGAAAAATCGAACTCTGCAACCCAAAAGACTTTTGCTTGAAACCTCCTGATGGGTATTTGAGAAATAAAACCAAAAATGCTTTGGAAATTTTGGTATAAGAGAAACCCCTAAATTTCCCCAGTAAAACAAGACTTTGATCGCCATTGGTTCGAGAATGCAAAGCTTATAAATTGGTTTTGGGGGCTTGGCTTGGCGATGGAAGAGAAGTTTTTCTACGGAAGGGAATGGAGAAGCGAAGAACGGGAACTGGTGAAGACTAATTTTTAAAAACAAGTTTCAAAAACCCATGTTTTAATAATAGGTTTCGAAAACCCAATTTTTTAAGTTTGATTTTTAAAATTTTTCAGATTTCATTGAAGAAAATGGGCCGCCGATATTTGGAGGATTAAGGGATTTTAAGGAAGAAACAATGGGGAAGAAGATCAGAGACGACGACGACGATGGTGAACAATGGAAAGAAATAGTGGGGAAGAAGAAACTGTGGAAATTGGAAATTAAAATAATTTAATAATTTTATTAATTTTATATTTCAAAAAATAATTCAATAATTTTATATTTCAAAAAAATAATTTTAATAATTTTAAAAGTATTTTCTGACATGGCATATAAGGCAAAATAGTGCAACATCATCATTTAATTACATTTGGACCGCCACGTCAGCGGTTAATGTTGATCGTTAGTCAACTAACGGCCACGTTAGCATATCCATTAAAAATAGACCAATTTGACAAAAACAAAAAGTTAGGGGCCAAAGTGATAAAAAAAAACATAAAGGGTCAAAGTGACCAAATAGCCAAATGTTAGGCGTTATTTTTGACATTATGCCTTATTTTATTTGGAATGCTAATTAGTTTAATGGTAGTTTTGGCCCACGAACTTTAAAAAAAGAATCAATTAAGCCTCTTTGAACTTTTTACACCCAATTAAACTCCTGAACTAGCAAAATTAGCCAAATAAGCCCTTTGATTAGTGTTGACCATTACAACATTGACGTGACCACTAACGACATTGGCATGGTGCTTCATGTCAGTGAAAGTTGCTGACGTGGCACTACCAAGTCAACTGTCACGTCAAAAAAAATTAATTTTTTAAAAAATTAAAAAATTAAAAGGAATAATTTTTATTTTTATTTTATTGGAATTAACTTGGGCATATGGTTATCTAGGTTTATTTATTCCAAAGATTATTATTTTAAATTAAAGAAAATACTTTTAAAAGATTTAATTTTGTAAAAATTTATAAATTTGTAAAAAAATATTATTAAAATTATAAAATAGTAAATAAAATTAAAAATTTCAAGAAAATTTAAAAGTAATAAAATCATTTAAAATTTAAGTCCGAATTAATCTAAAATATTGACAACCATATGTTTAGATTCTTCAAGACAATTATTTTTAAATTATATAAAGTTTGAAAAATATTAAAATTAATTTTCTTTAAAAATCTAAATGTGTATCAATGTTTTAATTACATTGATGCCTTTTAGAGTGTATAAAAATAAATATATTTTAGAAAAAATAAATATAAATAAATTTTAATTTTATTAATAGTTTGTGTAAAGTTTTGTTTAAAATGTATGAATATATTCAATTATTTAAACCTTTTAAGCTACACATGTAAGAAAATAATTAATACACCTTTTAGGTTACGCATGTAATAAAATAATTGATACACATTTTTAATTGGATATATCGTACATTAAAAAAATTTACATGTATGATTAATAAAATTAAATTTATTTATTTTAAAATATTTATTTATTTTATATATCTTAAAAGGTAACAATAGAATTAAAACATTGATACAAATCAAAAATTTAAAGATAACTAATTTTTAATATTTTTAAATTTTATATAATTTAGAAAAATCGCCTTAAATGAATCTAGACTTAACTTTTAAATGATTATTAATTATTAATTTTTTAATTATTAATTTTATTTAATATTTTATAAATTTTAATAATGTTTTACAAATTCATAAAAATTTTAAAAATAAGTTTAAAAAATTAAACTTTGAAATGAATGAACATGAACAACCATATGTCTAGGTTCATTCCAGTAAAAATTAAAAATATTCCTTTTAATTTTTTAATTTTGCTGACGTGGCAACTGACATGGCAATGCCATGTTAGCAATGTCACTGACATAAAGTGCCATGTCAGCACTATTAATGGCTACGTTAGTGTTGTAACGATCAACATTAGTTAAATGATCTATTTAACCAATTTTATTAGTTCAAAGATTCAATTGGGTACAAAAAATTTGAAGGATCTTAATTGATTTTTTTTTAAAAATTTCAAGACGAAAAAAACCATCAAACCAAATTAATATATTTAATATAAAATTTTACAATTAAAACTATCAAATGTTTCGCCATAAAATTGCACAGAATTTGGTTAAAAATGTACAGTGAATCTCAATAAATTTCTTCATTATGAAATAATAAGTTTCATATTTTTAATACAAATGGTTAAAAAGTGTTTTAAGAATTTTAACCATATTAATATATAATTAAAATTAAAATAATTATTTAGAAAAAAAAGTAGACTATAAAATATAAGACATTTGAAGTTGGGCTAAATTAGTTTTATATGCTTTTTTTTTTGACATTTTAGGTTATTTTTTTAAATTAGGGAAAGAGGTCGATTTTGGAGAGAGTATGTGAAAGCACGTTCAGCTGGATGCGCTTTCACACTTCCTCTCCTAGGGTTAAGGTTTTTTTTTTGTTAGGGTTAGGGTTTTAGGGTTAGGGTTTCCAACCACTTCATATCTATTTGGTCACCGTAAAACTTATTCGACACTTTCCTCAAAAATGCCTTGCAAAGATCCTCTTTACCAGGAACGACTGCTAATCCCGTGACAACTAATCTATCCACCGGTAAACCAAGTTGTAAAGCTACGTCCTCAAGTGTGATTGTACACTCGTTGCATGGAAGATGAAAAGTGTGTCTTAGGCCTCCATTTTTCCACCAACATGCTGATGAGTGTAGGATCGAGTTTGCAGCTCTCGAGCATACGAGACGTATGCAAGACTCCTGTATCTTGCAAGTAACCACGGATTTTGGTGATTGAGCCCTTTGAAAAATTATGTATGAACTCCTCCAAAACACGATCATCTGCCTATTTATATCGACAAAAAAAATTAAAACTAAAATGCTTTAAAATTAACTTGATTGAAAATAACGAATTTTAAAATTTTGTCTTACTATTATCGCTTGAGTGGCATAAATGTGTTTGTTGTTGAAACGAGTAAGAGAGGTTCTCATTTGTGAAAACTTAATCAAAATGAATAATATATGAAATAATTAAATAAATCTACAATATTTTTAAACAAGCGTATCGGGAAATTTAGAACAAAACTTGAAAAAATTGAGAGAATTGAGAGAGTTGAGAGTTTAGAAAGAATTGGTGGAGTTGGATTTGAGTGAAAAGAATGAAAATGACTGGTATTTATAGGAAAAAATTACCATTGGGGCCCTTCAAAAATTTTACCATTGCCAACATTCAAAAAAATTACCATTGTGGTTGTCTAGACTGACAATACACCAAACAGGTCAAAAGTTGAATTTATCTTATTAACTTGTGACGTTCATGAGTGACTTATCAATCCTAAGTAAGTAACTAATTATTTGTATGTAACTCGTATACTTTAATATATCAAAAGCTTGAGTTCAATTGATAATATCTCCAAAAATTGATATATTGGGTATACAACTTACGTATGACATGACTTTACTTACAAAAATGGAATTCATAACCCAATAAAGGGTAAAAGATATCCTCTTATCAGCATTGCATAGTTGATGAAAAAGTAACTTGGCACAAGTCATTGTTCTAAATTTAATTACTATGTGTTAGTAATTGACTTTTCATGAAGGAAGATGTAATGATTATCGTGAGATAAAATATGATCATATTGAGTGAAAATTTTAACCCAAAGAGATTAAGGATATCCTATAAGGGTAACACACATATGACAAGATCATTGGACAAACATAAAATGAAGTTGTTTTGTAATGACATATAATAAGGAGAGTTCATTCATGGCACTTTTAATGGATTGACTCCATGACTAAATAATATTATAATTAATAGACGAAGCGTCGAACTTAATTACAAATTATTTGAGCCCTAATTATATATGTTTAACTAGTTCCTTTACTAGCTTAACATAACCCTATACATATTACATTTGAATCAATACATTTGATGAATCAAAACAACAAATAGAAAAAAAGATTGCATGTATTGCTATCCATAGTGAATGCATTTTCTCAATATGAACAAGAAATGTAACAACCCAAAAGTCAGCGGTGTTAGAAAAATACAATTTTGGGACTCCGTTTCACAAATTGAGCCCGTAAATATTATTATTAAATATTTAAGGAGTTATTTTATAAGCAAATTGAATTATAGATTAGTAATTTGGTTGAATTAGTGATTAATTAAGGTTCAGGAACAAAATCATAAAACTTTAAGTATTATAGAATTCTAATTTATAAAAGGCTTAAGGACCACAATGGTTATTAAACCGTTGTTCTTACTTATTTGGTGGTTTTTAATGATGATCAACTGTGGTAAGTGTAGTTATTTATTTATTTGTTAATTAAACAGTTAGTTAAGGTATAAGTGTAGTGATCTTGAAGTCAGTGGTGTTAGAAAATGAGATGTTGGGACCTTGTTTCCATAAATCGAGCCTGTAGATTTTTATTAAATATTTACAAAGTTATTTTATATATGAATTGAATTTTGATAAGTAATTTTATTGAATTAGTGACTAATTAAGGTACAAGGAATAAATTGTAAAATGGTAAAAATTTAATTACTATAGATTTTTAATTGCGAAAGGATTAAACTAATAATTAAACAAAGGTCCAAAATGAAAAATATGCCATTTTGAATTTATAGTGGACAATTAGTGAGCTTTTGGCTTATAAAATTATTAAATAATTAAAACAAAAAATTAAAAATAAAATTAGGAAATGATGAAACAATTGTTCATCTTTCTTCGACCACCGAAAAACAAAACAAAAGAATAAGGAAGCCATTGTTTTAGCTTCAATACATTTGCCCCCTTGTATGGTAAGTGTTTCTTAACTCGTTTTTCGTAATTTTTATGTTTTTGAGATTAAGGAAGCTTGATCTTGTTAACACGTGTGTTATTCTCCAAAACAGTTAAAGGTCACAAAAGTTACTATTGTTGAATCTTGAAGCTTTTACTACCAAATTGTTAGATTTTAAGCTTAGATATGAAAAAGGGCTAATTTGTAAAGTGAGAATTGTTAATTTTGAATATAAAGACTAAAGTGTAAATATTTCGAGATTGACAAGAAATTTTTGTAATTATTGATAATGTAAGGCTATTGAAGGATGAAATCAAAATTGAATTGTAAATCAAAGCTCAAATTTGAAAGTTATAGCAATTTACGGTTTAAGGACTAAATTGAATAAAATATAAAATTTTAGGAAACTTTTGTAAAATGAGATTGAATTGTCATATACATCCAATAGGGTATTAAGAGATATTTTGAATTGATAATTGAAATGAATTATCATTTAGATCAAGAATTGAGTCAATTGGAAGATAATAGAGAAAAATAAAAAATTACGTATTAGTCCCTAATATTGTGTCGTTGCTGTTGTCATATCCCAAAAATCGGATTAGAAGGAATTGGATTAGTGAACTGAGAGAGTGGTCACGTCCTGTTTTTAAGTTAAGATTGGGGAAAATTTTGTAAAGTGATTAATTTGATTAAATGACTAAGTGTTGTGTATGTGTGTGAAAGGTCTTATGTTCAAATCCCTTCCCTTGAGTTTTATTGTTTTTATTCCCACACTTGACTGGTCACATGTAGGTTATATTTTATTCTCGTTAGTTTGTTAACAAGAATGAGCTTGTTGGTTCAGTGGTAAGGCTTCAACTTACCTTTAGGTTCCAAGTTTGAATCTTGTTTTGTACAAGTGAGATTTGTTTTTGTTTTAATTTTGAGAAAAAATCTGATTAGGATAACTGATAGGATTTAGTGGGTAGTTGTTTTATTTTATTTTAAATATTAATAAAAGGTAATTCCCTAAAATCATTCCCCTCTTTTGACATCCAACTCTTTCCACTTCCTCTCTCTCTTTTCCATTCAAATTTTCCCAAAATATTTTTCATTCTTTTGGTTTACTCTACAATTTTTGTTTTGTTTTCTTTTGGAAATGATGTGCTTCTACTTCCTTCTTCCATTGTTAATATTTGGTTTTAATTTTATGTGTTAAGTTTTTGGACAGTTGTGGTAGCAACAATCTTGTGTAAGTTTATTGTTTCTTTTGTTTTAGTAAGGAGTTTTGTTCGTTCTCTTTTCTTAAGTGATGGCGAAAGGCTGTAATTTTGGGTTTAAGTGTTTCTATTGACTATTTTTGTGATGGTTGTTAAGTGAGGGGGCAAAGATCGCAATCCATCAGTGGGCTAGTTGTGGTCAACTACTATTTTACGGGGTAAGCATTGATATGTCAATTTCAGGACTGATTTTGCTAGGTTGTGTTATCGAAATCAAGCTTCGGTTTTGGTATTGAGTCAATTTGCAATAGTAAATCGATCCATTTTAATGTTGTATATAGGATTCGGAGAGCGGTGTTTGTATGGTCCATCACAAATAACATCAGATGTGTGATTCTAATACGAAACATCAATTAAAACAAATAAAAACTCAAAAATAGAGGTTATTTTTTAAACTACTTTGCGTCACACGGTCGTGTGTCAGGTTGTGTTGTAGATTGTGTGATAAAGAATGAGATGGATGAATGCAGAAGTAGATCGTAAAGTTTGTCAAAGTCACGGATTTGACTTAGGGCTTTAGACGTTCAGAAAGAAACTTGAATTTTTTACACAACTTGAAACCCATTCAAATCCAAGATAGATAAAATAATTAAAATAAATAACTAAGATAATTAAAATAGAATAATAAATCTACGATTAGAACAATAAGGAAAAAAATATAGAAGATAGATGGAAAGATAGAACGTGATATGTAGAAGTCCTAAGAAGCCTTGGAAACACGAAGAATCTATAACCCCCTTTAAACTGCTCTAATTTCCCCTCCAAGAAAGAAAACTTGGCAAGAAAAAGTTTGAAGATGATCCCCACAATCTGAAAAGATTGTTAAAATTATTCTAAAAGAAACTCAAGAGAAATTCATAAAAGAAAAAAAAACTCAAAGAGAATTTATGAACTCAAAAAAGAAGTTGAATAATAATGAATTGAATGATTTGTGTACATTGCAAAGGCCTAGGCTAGCTAAATAAATCTAAATAAAACTCTTAAGTATACTAGAACCCTGGTTAATCTAAACAAGAAGTAGTTTTAAACTAAACTTTCTTGTTGACATAAAACTCCTAAATAACTTAATCTTCTTAATAATTATTAAAAATTTAGAATAATAAAATAATAAAATAATAAGAGCTGATAAATACAATATTGGGCTGATATATAATAAAAATGAAGCCCAAAACTTGAACCCAATATGATTTAAACTCGCAATTCCCATCATAATCTTGTTAAGAAATTTTGTTTGCGTAGTCTTCACTAAAATAGACATAACTTGAGCTCTCGAACTCAAAATCAAGTGATTCAAAGTGAGTTTCGAAGCTGAGAGATAGATCTTTAAATTCCTTGAGATATCTCAACCCAAAAATGCTAGGATCCTATTCAAAAAGTCGTCACAAGTCTACTGATTTTCCAAACTTGAAAATTGTTAGCTTCGGTGAATAGAATTTAATAAAATTCACCCCATCCGTGCATGTATCATTCCCCCTTTCCTCGAAAAGATTTGTCCTCAAATCTTGTCTTTGATCGAACCTTGATTTGATTTACTTAGATTTTGACATTGCTGTTGGGCCTTAAGGTAGTGTGAGCCCATCACATCCATAGGTCTAAAATTGTGCCTTGAGACTCGCATCATTCCCCCATTCCTCAAGAAGATTCATCCTCGAATCGTCAGTTGCACAGAAAGAAAAGGGATTAGATTAAATAACAATAAAATGAATAAAATACTTACCTAAGCTTTCTTGTGCGCCAAAACTATCTCTAGGATCAAATATATGATTTTGACACCAAATCAACATGCATCATTCCTCCATTCCTCAAGAAGATTCATCCTCAAATCTTGATTTACGAGAAAGAAAATGGATTAGATTAAATAACAATAAAATAAATAAAATACTTACCTAAGCTTTCTTGTGCGCCAAAACTATCTCTAGGATCAAATATATGATTTTGACCTCCCAAATCAGCATGCATCATTCCTCCATTCCTCAAGAAGATTCATCCTCAAATCTTCAGTTGCACAGAAAGAAAATGGATTAGATTAAATAACAATAAAATAAATAAAATACTTACCTAAGCTTTCTTGTGCGCCAAAACTATCTCTAGGATCAAAGATATGATTTTGACCTCCCAAATCAGCATGGATCAAGTATTTCTCCTTCAAAAACAAATCATCAACACTAAACAAAGAAATATTAGGCACATGAGTCTTCAAGTAAAAAATAACCTGTAACTTTCTTTGAATATATATGTTCATCCATAAGAATTTCCAACGATGAGTGAATTTCACATAATTATAAAAATCAAGTAATTTGATATTATTATGTAAAATTTCATATTTAAAGTCGAAGGTAGAAAGTTTTGTTGCAAGATCAAATGCATGAGGTTCTATAATAAACCTGTCGAATGCAACAAAAGTAAGCTTTAAATACCTAGATAAACCCATAAAATCAATTGACCTTTCAAACCATTGTTTATTGAAACTTGACAAATGAGAAAGCATGTTGTAAGGAAAAATAAAACCAGTAGCATACTTATCAAAAACATTCAAGGTATGCCTACATATTTCAACTTCCGATGTATCATTACTTTTCTTACCTTCTAGCACCTATGGAGAATTATCAATGTTTAACTTACCTCTTTCCCGCAAGTAAAATCGTCTATTGATGATAAAATAATATAATTGAGAGTCTGTCAATGGATCCTTGAAATCCTGTAACAAAAAAGCACCACTAAAAAAATTTGAGTTAGAGTTAGTTAAAATATAATCATTCCTCACTTTTATATGGGTATTTTCTTTCTTTTCATTTTCTTTTTCCACTTGAGAACTCTTCAATTTTACCTCATATGGATTTTCACTCACCAAATTTAGACCAGTAAGTAGACTTTTATCACTCAAGGTCTCTTTTCTCTGACTTTTCACATGATTTTTCTTCACTTCCCACATCCCCCTTACAAGTATTATGAATCAATTCAATAAAATCCATCTCAATAGGAGAACATGACATTTCTATCTCATCTAACTCTAGAGATTCAAGGAAAAAATTATCATTATCATTTTTTTCCGGTTCACAAAGTTCGCCATCTTCTTTGATCAATAAAAGTCTCGTGTTAGCACAATCACGACTATATTGCCCATGCCCTTTACACGTAAAACATTAAATGTCAAGAGCTCTTTGTTGTTTTGGTGAAAAATTAGTAGAAATAGGTTGCTTGAAAGATGTAGAAGAATGTTTTGTAGGAGCCCTAATTTTTCACTCAAAAGGTTTAGTCTCAGCATGTTCTAGCAGCAACTTATTAGTAGTATAAGGAGGTTTTGAATTCTTGAAAGTAGAATTAGAACTTGTACCTCGACAATAGTGTTATGCGCCAAATCGATGAGATTAACGTTGCTAAAATTGTTGCTCAATCTCAACTACCTTGTGTACCATCTCTTCAAGATCAATACAGGTTTGAAGATTAAGAGTATTGGCTATCGAAACGTTCAAGCCATCTACAAATTGCACCATGGTAGTCTTTTCATCCTCTCGTATATTTTCTTTTTGCATACGCATCTCCATCTCCTTAAAGTACTCATCAATAGATTATTACCTTGAACAAGGCATTGAAGTCTCATTGAAACCTCTCTATAGTTATGAGAAGGAACGTAACGCTTTTGCATCATTTGCTTCAACTCGTCCATGTGGCAATTACTCTTTCGTAGTTTCTTTGACGATTAATTCTAAGTTGAATCCACCAACTCAAAGCATAATCCAAAAATCCACGGGTCACCAATGGGACCTTTTCCTCTTCTCAGCAATTATAGTAACGAAACATAAGTTCAATTTTTTATTCCCACTCACAATATGCTTTGGGATCATACTTCCCTCGGAATTATGGAATGTTGAACTTTGGTTTAGCTAAAAAATGTTGCCCATGGTCAGTATTAACCAAAGTCTCATCATTTGCACAAGAGACACGTCGAACATTATTTGCATGAAGATGAGGTTGATCAACCTTATCTCCCCAATTACGATTTTGACACTTAATTTTGGTACTTAGATGTTCCAAATTTTTGTTGATCGTGTCTAGAATAGTGTCACGTTACTGATCTTGAGCATTTTGAACCTCTTGATCCCTTCTCAACTTCTCAATCATAATATTGTGAATCGTTATGAAAGCCTAAAAAGAACACAACATTTAAGAAAAGGAAAATTAATCAAACCTCACCGTTATGCACTTATAAATGAAAATCAAATTCTCAATGAGGTAGGAATTAGTCTTGTGAGTCTTTTAAAAATTTTCTATATCAATCAATCAGAATGTATTAGGATCAAACTAACAAAACAAATCTAATAGCACTATGAGTCCAAAATCGGCTAGATATCAAAGAATTTTGTTGCACAGAGGAAGGATTGTGCAACGTGCTTTAACCTACTAACACAAGAAACAATAAAGTGTTAAAATGCGTAAAGGAACAACAAAAAAACAAAAATAAAAATAAAAACCTAAGGATAAGAGTCAATGAAAATTGTTGAAAACTAAAAACCCGAAAAATTGTGAAGCAAATTGACAAACTTCGTTCAAGGAGTTCCCGATTTCGAAAAATCACGAAATTTAAATTAGAGCCTCCTCAAATAAAGTAGAACTGATCTGGAAAGTTTCGACACAAAATTCAACCCACATCATGTTTTTTTTCTTTTTTTCATATTTTTTCTGTACTTTTTTAATCAATTTTTTTGTGGAAAATATTTTTTACTCAAAAATAGTGCCAAGAAATAGTACGTAAAATTTTAGATCATTTGAAAAAAATTTACCAACTGAAAAGTCTTTTTTTTTTTTCTGAAAGTTGTCAAGGTAAAAAAATTTGTTTTGAGGCTGTTTGCTAGAAATCAGTTTATAAATACAAAAAGAACACCTAAAACACCCAAATTTGATACCAAATGAGATGGATGAATGCGAAAGCGGATCGTAAAGTTTGTCAAAGTCATGGGTTTGACTTAGGGCTTTAGACGTTCGAAAAGAAATTGGATTTTTGACACAACCTAAAACGCAATCAAATCCAAGTTAGATTAAAAAATTAAAAGAAATAACTAAGATAATTCAAATATAATAATAAATCTACGATTAGAACAATAATGAAGAAAATAAAAAAGATAGATGGGAAGATAGAACGTGGTATGTAAAAGTCCTAAGAACCCTTTGAAGCACAAAGAATCCACAACCCCCTTCAAGCGACTTTAATTTCCCCTCAAAGAAAGAAAACTTGGCAAGAAAAAGTTTGAATATGATCCCCACAATCTGAAAAGATTGTTAAAACTCTTCTAAAAGAAACTCAAGAGAAATTCTTTAAAAAAGAAAACTTAAAAAGAATTTATAAACTCAAAAGAGAAGTTGAATAATAATGAATTGAATTATTTGTGTATAATGCAAAGGCCAATATATAGGCTAGCTAAATAAATCTAAATAAAACTCTTAAGTATACTAGAACTCTAATTAATCTAAATAAGAAGTAGTTTTAAACTAAACTTTCTTATTGACATAAAACTCCTAAATAACTTAAACTTCTTAATAATTATTAAAAATTTTGAATAATAAAATAATAAGAGCTGATAAATACAATATTGGACTCATATATAATAAAAATTAAGCCTAAAACTCGAACCCAATATGATTTAAACTCGAATTAAAATCCCAAAACTTGTAATTCCCGTCATAATTCTATTCAGAAATTTTACCTGCGTAGTCTTCGCTAAAATAGTCATAACTTGATCTCCTGAACTCAAAATCAAGTGATTCAAAGTGAGTTTCGAAGTCGAGAGATAGATCTTCAAACGCCTTTCGAAGTCGAGAGATAGATCTTCAAACGCCTTGAAGACATATCAACCTAAAAATTTTAGATTCTCATCCAAAAAGTCATCATAAGTCTATTGATTTCCCAAACTTGAAAATTGTCAGCTTCGGTGAATGGAATTTTATAAATTTTACTTCATTCGTGCATGTATCATTCCCCCTTTCCTTAAAAAGATTCATCCTTGAATCTTTTTTTTTATCAAACCCTGATTTGATTTGCTTGGCTTTTGACATTTTTGTTGGGCTTTGAGGTAGTGTGAGCCCATCACATCCATTGGTCTAAAATTGTGCCTTGAAACTCACATCATTGTATGAGCCACACGGCCTGGGCCATTTAGGCCATGTGGGCTACACGGGCATGTGTGAGGCCGTGTGGGGCATACAGGTTTGTTAGTTGGGTTGTGTGGTCACAAGACCATGTGGGCCCATTTTTTGAAAAATTTCACCTAAGCCCATTTGACTTTGAAATTTTTAATTAGATCCTCCGTGGGGTCCGTTCGACTTAAATATGACTTGAAAAATATGAAATCTGATAGTATGATACTGTATTTAATGTGTGTTTTTAAGTAAAAAATGTGCAATAATTATTTATGTTTAAACGTTAATCAAGTATGATTAGCATATGTTTTGAAACGCGATGAAGTAACAATTGGGAAGTATTAAAATGCTTACTAATTCTGAATCTAAGGTAAGTGCTCTGACTTGTATTCTGCGGTATTTGATTTGTTATGTGATAATGAATATGTTGTATTCTAATACTCATGTTTTGTGATATTATGGCACGATTTTGTTTCTGTTAATCTGATCTTTTAATACAAGATAAACTTCTAAAATCGCCAGATGAGATTACTTGTTAAGCGTGCCATTGTTCTGATTCTGTTTCTATATGACATATCACATGCATGGGGTTGGGTTAAAATTGAAAGGAGGAAGTGTATTTTGGCAGTTTTACTGTAATTTTGGCAGTTAAACTGCAATATATGTTTGGCAGCACAACTGCACTATTATAAGTGGCATACCACCACAACCCAGTGTGATTGGATGGACTCATGTAGTCCTATTGGTATGATTGGTTGGACGAAATTGGTGTGTAACGAATGGGGGTAGGATTTGTTTTGATATGATATGACATTTTGATATGATATATGTTCTGGAAATATGACATTCTAATTTGATATGTCTCTAGTATTGTGTCATTCTGATCTAATATTCACATATGTGAACACTATAAGTAAAAATTATGTGTTGGTATTTACATTTGTGTATGTTATAAGCAAAAATTATGTGTTCAAATTCTGGGTTTTAAATAAGTGTTTTCGAACTTTGATTTTTCTAAACATCTATGAGAGTTTTGTCAATTTTTATGCCCTCGAAACATGCATCGAGTTTGATTAAAACAAAAGCTTTTGAACAAGTTGACGTAATTCCTCTATATCTGGTCATAACTTCTAGGCTAGGTTTGGGGTGTTACAACTGTTTTGTTAGGTTAATTCATATGGAACTTACTAAACTAAGTCATGTTATATATGTATTTCTATAATTTGAATCATTATATTTCTTATATATTTTTTTTCCAAAGTACAATATCGAGGTAAACTAGAAATGATTATTTGAGTTTAGAATGTTATGTTTAGGATTGTTATCGAACTAGAGAAATAATTTGATCGAAATGAAAATTTGTGTAACTTAGTGATTATATGAATTTACATTGAATTTGGTTAGAATGTATTATGTTGTATAATGAAATGAGAAGAACAAACTTAATCAAATCATGAAAGAGCAAAATGTTTCACTAAACACTTTATGAACAAGTGGTAGTACAAATTTGAAAATTCACCAAAATTGTAGAAATCGAGTTAGAGGTTGAATCAAACATTAAATTAAAGATTATTGAGTATAGTTTTTCATAAACCAACAGTGTCAAAATGTAATTTTAGATTATGAGATTTAATAATTTTTATGAGACAAGGTCGAATGATTGCGAGTTTCCTATTTTAATTTTGAAAACTCATTATAAATTCTACAAAAAATTTAGGAGATGATATTTTATGCCAAAAATGTTAACGATTCTATTTTCAAGGAAACAAATAGAAGCATAATACAAGACTTGTCTTGAAATATATTTAATTTTTAGTAAAGAAGGGTTAGAGCTGCCAAGTAGCAGAACAGGGGAAGATTTGAAAAACAAAACTGTATTAAATGGATTAAGTAGAAATTCTAAAATTTTTATGGTAAAATTTCATTGAATCTAGTTTCAAAAATCAAAAGCAGATCTTAATTTCAAATTTTTAGGTCAAGATATAAATAATTTAGTAATTGTTATTCAAGAAGACAACTTTGTTAAAAATATATGTGTAAATAGTAAAAGAATAATTAATGTTACATATAAGCATGCCTAACTAAAGACCAAAGATTCTTATATAAATACATGTACATATAGGATGCGAAATGGAGAGGAGGAGGAGGAAAATAATAGAAGAGTTATAAAATGAATTAATAGTTTATTATGACTGATCGAATCATATTGGTGTGTTGGTTGGATCTGTGTGTCCATTCTAAGCCTGTGACAAGTTAATAAGATTATAAATATTTAAATTAGTTAAATGTTATAAACAAAGAAATGATATTGAATCGAGATGTGTATCAATATGAAGAAGAACCAAAATAAGCCTTGGGGGGCCAAATAAGTAGGGAAGAGCTATTAGGCTCAAAAATGAATGAATTGTTAAAATGAACGGAAACATATGAGCTTAATTGTGATGATAATAAATGATATGTGAGAAGTGTTAAATTGTGCATGGATGTAATAATAATATGAAGTATTTGATCATTTATTTTAACTATTGGTTCATGACCTGACGTCAAATGTAGTAGTTAATTTGGTATATTTTCGCACTTAAGGAGCATGTTTTCTAGCACTTTTAGTATTTATTATTGTATTTTTGGTATTTCGTAGTTAGTACTAAAATTTAATAAAATAAGTGTTTTTACACAAATTTGTGGGTGTTGTGACCTATTAGGCTGACATGCGCCTTATGATGCGACTGCGCCCTGCAAAGAACTTAGCTCGAGCAAGGATCCTATTGTGCTTCCTCAAGGACCGATTACGCGAGCCGTGCTAAACAATTCAAAGAAGCCATTTCGGTTTTAGCTCATCAACTTTGGGATGAGATATCGGCTGGAAGTTTTGGGCACATTCGTACCAGCCTTACGAACCTTCCGTGCATATTTTTGCAAGTTGAATTTAGCCTCATTTCAGCCCCATGAGCTCGAATCAGCTCAATTTCATTTAGACATTAATATAGTTGCTGGAATAATTATTTGAGTTAGTTAAATTAGTTATACACAGCCCAATTAATAATCGTTGTTTAATTGGTCTAAAATCTTGACAAATTTAAGTATGCATGTTAAATTTGTTTTTATTGCATGTTATTAAGTTGTCTTAAATCTTACAGCTTATAAATATGTTTTTGTTATTGCATGTTTTTAATGTGTCTTGTCCTAACCAAATTAATTGTGTCTTAACTTAATTAATTGTGTCTAGTTTTAATTATGTGAATTTAAATTGTCCAGATTAACTTTTTTAGTTATGTTCAGCTGAATGTGAAATTAATTTAAATTGATTCATCTCTTTTGTAGGTTGGTCAAATGTGGAGAGTATTTAAGCAAGATGCATGCACCATAGATACAATGAACTTGGTGATACATGCAAGTGAATGTTCAGCTGATTCATTTATCAACAAAACAACATAATGTTGTTCACACTTGGAGTTCACACCAATGACTATTCGGTTGGGCATGTCTACACCTAAAGGACTCTTCAAGGCTGACTTTTCACACTTATTTTCGCTATTCATGTTCTCCTTTAATGCTGGTGTCTTTTCAGCCAAGATTTGCATTTTAATGAGCTCATTAAGCTCATTGGCCGAACCTAGCTGCTGCCATTCACCTATCCAAGTTCTCCAAGTTCATTTGCTTAGTGTAGAAGCTGCCCATTGGACTTCAATCGGTTGAATTTAGCTACAGCAATTCAATGTTTAATTCTGGAATTTTCCAGCTCATTCTAGCTCAATTTACTTAGCTATGAAGAAGATCATTCGGCTACCTAGTTGAACATTATAAATAGTTGTTCACTTTCATTGTAAAAGGACTTTTGGCATTATTGTTAATGAATTGCTGCCGAATTTGTGAGTCATTTTTCTCTCAAATTTCGTTCGAGACCCATAAGACTTATCTAGCATCTAGTGGCGTCTACCCGAGTCTCTTTTCTGAACTTATCACTCCCTAAACCGAGTGTGGCGTTCAACCTATACCTTTGGTTCATACTTACCTAAGTATCGGGTCAAGGTTCCTAATTTACCAAATTCAACTTCTTAAGGTCTTATAAGTTTCGGGTCAACACACAACTTTTGTGTTGGTTCTTTCTTGACCTTTTTGATCCATTTTCGTACCAAAACCTATACCCTTTCGTGCCTACACCAAAATCCATTTCGTACCAAAACCTATACCATTTTGTACCTATACCAAGCCCCATTTCGTACCAAAACCAATACCATTCCCTAACTAAACCTAAACCATATTCGACCAAATTTAGCCTACTTTCTTTTAAACTTTAAAACCAAGACATACTTCTTCGTTTAACGATCGGGCAACTAAACGACTCGGCTTCATCCACTAAACCAAGATCACATCATTTGGTATCAAAGCTGGTTAAAACGAGAAGTACAGACATCCAAAGTCATCCCGAGATAGGTACGTGAAAAAAAATTCGACAAAAAAATTTGAAATTAAAAAAATTATTACGAAATTAATTAGAAAAAGTTTGTGATTTAAAAAAAACTGTTCAAACGATTTGTTTTCAAGCTCTGTGAATTGACAAAAGATTGTTACATTTTGTAGCCCGAACACCTTCTTTTTTCTTTCTTTCTTTTCACGCCACACATCTTAAAAACAATCCTTATTTCTTTTAGCCTACCCTTTTAACCTAATGTCAATCCTTTGCAACCCTTTTGAAGTCGACCCCTAGTCTACGATAACGTCACATCGAGTCTCCTACGAAATCACGAGAGAAAATCGAGTGGAAAAAGGCACGAGTGTGTGAGCACAATTAGAGAGAAGGTAAAAGCCTAAGAAGAGCGCAAACACGAGTGTGTGTGACACTAATTTTTCTTTCTGAGTGAACGTGAGATTTTGTGGTGAGGTTATTTTATTTTAAAATTCCTTCATGTCTAGAAGTCCAGAGAGGAACATGGCTGAAAGGAACGAAAGAAAACCTATTCGTAATGTCCCGGATCTTAACTTACAAGCCTTGTTGCGAGAAGTGGAGCGATTATTCGATCGCAAGCTCGAGCCTATACAAGAAAGGCTTGATTTAGTCAAAGAGTGAGGTCGACAAGAGAGAATACCTCAAAGTCCACGAAGAAATCGCGGAAGGCAACGAGACCCCGAAGAAGACTTTGATGCCCCTAGTGAGGCCGAAAGTGATCAAGGGTCAAATCTAACCGACCGACGGAGAGGCCAATGACATCAAGGCCAAAGGGAGCGTGGATGTGTCGATAATGATTTAAAGAATATAAAACTTGCCATTCCTCCATTTCAAGGCAAGTCTGATCCCGAAGCATATTTGGAGTGGGAGAAAAAGATAGAACTCGTTTTTGATTGCCACAACTACTCCGAAGCCAAAAAGGTGAAGTTAGCGGCAATCGAATTCTCCGACTACGCTATGATTTGGTGGGACCAACTCACCACAAGTCGACGAAAAAATGGCGAGCGACCCATAGCCACTTGGATTGAAATGAAGGCACTTATGCGGAGACGATTCATTCCATCCTACTATCATAGGGAGCTTTATCAGAAACTCCAAAGCCTTTCTCAAGGGTTGAGGAATGTAGAAGACTATTACAAGGAGATGGAGATTGCGATGATCCGTGCCGATGTCCAAGAAGACCGAGAAGCAACGATGGCACGTTTCTTGGCGAGACTTAATCGTGACATAGCCAATGTTGTAGAATTACAACATTATGTCGAAGTGGTGGACATGGTACACATGGCCATCAAGGTGGAAAAGCAATTGAAACGTAAAGGCGTCGTTTGAAGCTATCCTACTGCGACTTCCTCTAAATGGAGCCAAGGCGTTAGCAAAACTAATCCACCAAACCGAACCAAAGAAGCCCCCGTGCCATCCAAGACGAATAAATCTGTGGCTGAATTGAGCAAAGGCAAGGCTGTTGAAGGGTTCTCTAACCGATCGAGGGACGTCAGATGTTTTAAATGCCTTAGACGAGGGCATATTACAAGTCAACTCCCAAATCGAAGTACTATGTTGATTCGTGCTAACGGAGACATAGAATCTGAGGAAGAACTTGATGATGAACCCGAAGCGATTTTTGACGAAGAAGAAGAGATTGAACAAGTTCCCGAAGGAGAGCTTCTTGTTGTCAAGAGAAGCCTTAGCATCCAAACTGTCGAAGAAGAACAACAACGGGAAAACATTTTCCACATGCGTTGCCAAGTTTAAGGGAAAATATGTAGTGTCATCATTGATGGTGGCAGTTGCACGAACATGGCAAGCACTTTAATGGTGGAGAAATTAGGCCTGCCAACCACCAAGCACCCGAGCCCGTACAAACTCCAATGGCTCAATGATAGTGGTGAACTAAAGGTTACCAAGCAAGTACTTGTTTCCTTCTCCATAGAAAAGTACTCTGATGAAGTTCTTTGTGATGTTGTCCCTATGCATGCGGACCACCTGCTTCTAGGACGCCCGTGGCAATTTGACTGTCGAGTTTTGCACAATGGATATTCAAACTGGTATACCTTTAAGCATATGGGGAGAAACATGACTTTAGCCCTATTGACTCCGAAGCAAGTTTATGAAGACCAAATCAAGCTTAAGCAATCTGTAGAACAATCGAGAGAAAAAGTAAAAGAAAATAGTGAAAATCAAAAAGAAAAGAAAATTGAGAAAAAAAGAGGCAAAATTGCAAAAGAAAATGAAAAGAGAGTAAAAAAAGAAATCAATGAGAAAGAAAAAGAATGTGAAAAATTGAGTGTGTTTGTGAGAGCTAGTGATGTACGGAAGGCTTTGATGTTGAAACAATCGCTTCTTGTGCTCATATACAAGGAGAACATGTTTATTACTACCGACTTACCTGAAAACCTTCCTTCTTCAATTTTGACTCTTTTACAGGATTACAAAGATGTCTTTCCCGACGAAACTCCGAGTGGATTACCACCTCTTCGTACAATCGAGCATTAGATTGATCTTGTTCCAGGTGTTGTTATACCAAATAGGCCAGCTTATAGGATGAACCCTGAAGAAACGAAAGAGTTACAACGGCAAGTTCAAGAATTGATGGAAAAAGGTTACATCCGTGAGAGCCTTAGCCCCTGTGCCGTCTTCGTTCTGTTGGTACCAAAGAAAGATGGCACGTGGCGAATGTGCGTCGGCTGCTGAGCCGTGAACAAAATAACCATTAAGTACCGGCATCCGATACCTCGTTTGGATGACATGCTTGACGAACTAGGTGGTGCCAAGCTATTCTCAAAAATCGATCTAAAAAGTGGTTACCACCAAATTCGAATGCGGGAAGGCGATGAATGGAAGACGGCCTTCAAAACCAAGCATGGTCTGTACGAGTGGTCATGCCATTTGGCCTAACCAATGCCCCTAGTACATTTATGAGGTTAATGAATTATGTGTTAAGATCTTTCATTAGTAAGTTTGTTGTTGTGTATTTTGATGATATCCTTATTTATAGCAAAACTTTGGAAGATCATATCACGCATCTCAAGTCAGTTTTGAAAGTCCTTAGAAAGGAAACTTCATATGCTAATATTAAGAAATGCACTTTTTTCTCTGACAACGTTGTTTTTCTAGGTTTTGTGGTTAGTTCAAGAGGCCTGGAAGTAGATTAAGAAAAGATCAAGGCGATCCAAGAGTGGCCGAGACCGACTAGCACAAGCCAAGTCTGAAGCTTTCATGGATTGGCGAGTTTTTATAGGCGATTCGTGCCTAACTTTAGCACTGTAGTCGCACCTCTAACGAGTGTGATAAAAAAGAACTCTGCCTTTCAATGGACCGAAGAACAAGAGAAAGCATTTATTTTACTTAAAGAGCATTTAACTAATGCCCCTTTACTAGCTTTACCTGATTTCACTAAAATGTTTGAAATTCAATGTGATGCTTCAGGTGTGGGAATAGGAGCTGTGTTGATGTAAGATGGAAGACCAGTTGCCTACTTTAGCGAGAAATTAAGTGGAGCTGTCCTCAACTACCCCGTTTACGACAAAGAGATGTATGCTTTAGTTCGAGCCCCAGAGACGTGGCAACATTACTTATGGTCGAAAGAGTTTGTGATTCACTCTAATCACGAAGCTTTGAAGCACATTAAGGGCCAGCAAAAACTGAATAAACGCCATGCCAAATGGGTTGAGTTCTTAGAGTCTTTTCCTTATGTCATAAAGTACAAAAAAGGTAAAGATAATATTGTGGAAGACGCGTTGTCGAGGAGGTACACTTTATTATCCGTTCTTGATTCCAATTTGCTTGGTTTCTCTTTGTTGAAAAATTTATAAGCTCATGATGACGATTTTGGTGAAATATTTGCTGCTTGTGAGAATGCATCGGTTGAGAAGTTTTATAGGTATGAAGGATTTCTTTTCAAGGAAGGAAAATTGTGCATTCCCCGAAGTTCCATTCGAGAACTCCTTCTGCTCGAGGCGAACAGCGGTGGACTTATGGGCCATTTCGGAATTAGCAAAACTATGTTGACCCTTTAAGAGCACTTCTATTAGCCTAAAATGAAGAGAGATGTTGAACGAGTTTGTAAACATTGCATAACATGCAAAAGGGCCAAATCTAAAATTCAACCCCATGGATAGTACACTCCATTGCCAATACCCGAGGGCCCTTGGATTGACGTTTCTATGGACTTTGTTCTCGGGTTGCCGCGAACAAAAATGGGGAAGGATTCTATTTTCGTATTAGTAGATAGATTCTCTAAAATGTCTCATTTAATTGCATGTACTAAGACTGACGATGCCGTCCATATTTCCAATCTTTTCTTTAGGGAAGTCATACGATTGCATGGAATTCCGAGAACGATCGTGTCCGATCGCGATACCAAGTTCTTAAGCCATTTTTGGAGATCCTTGTGGGGGAAACTCGGAACCAAGCTTCTATTCTCAACCACTTGTCACCCCCAAACTGACGGCCAAACCTAGGTGGTCAATTGAGTATTATCGACATTACTTAGAGCGATCATCCAAAAAAACCTAAAGTCATGGGAGGAATGCTTACCGCATATCGAGTTCGCCTACAACCGATCAGTTCATTCGGCAACCAAATATTCTCCTTTTGAAATAGTCTACGGATTTAACCCTTTGATACCTTTGGACTTATTGCCTCTGCCTAACGATCAGCTTATTCATGCAGATGCAAAGAAGAAAGCCGAGTATGTGAAGGAGATACATAAGAAGGTGCGCAATAACATTGAGGCTAGAACGAAGATCTACGCGCAAAAGGCCAACAAGGGACGAAAGCGAGTTGTGTTCGAACCTGGTGATTGGGTCTGGGTTCACATGTGCAAGGAGCGATTCCCAGCCCAACAGAGGTCCAAATTACTCCCTCGAGGAGACAGACCATTCCAAATCGTAGAACGTATCAGCGACAATTCCTACAAACTTGATTTTCCAAGTGAGTATAATATTAGCGCCAGTTTCAATGTCTCTGATTTATCTCCCTTTGATGCAGATTTCGACTTCAGGACAAGTCGTTTTGAAGAGGGGGGAATGATGTGACCGTGCCCTGCAAAGAACTTAGCTCGAGCAAGGATCCTATTGTACTTCCTCAAGGACTGATTACGCGAGCTCGTGCTAAACAATTCAAGGAAGCCATTTCGGTTTTATCTCATCAACTTTGGGACGAGATATCAACTGGAAGTGTTGGGCACATTCGTACCAGCTTTATGAACCTTCCGTGCATATTTTTGCAAGCTGAATTTAGCCCCATTTCAGCCCCATGAGCTCAAATTAGCTCAAATTCAGCTCCATTTCATTTAGACATTAATATAGTTGCTGGAATAATTATTTGAGTTAGTTAAATTAGTTATACATAACTCAATTAATAATCGTTGTTTAATTGGTCTAAAATCTGGACAAATTTAAGTATGCATTTGATTGTGTTTTTATTGCATGTTATTAAGTTGTCTTAAATCTTACAGCTTATAAATATGTTTTTGTTATTGCATGTTTTTAATGTGTCTTGTCCTAACCGAATTAATTGTGTCTTAACTTAATTAATTGTGTCTTGTTTTAATTATGTGAATTTAAATTGTCCAGATTATGTTTTTTAGTTATGTTCAGCTGAATGTGAAATTAATTTAAATTGATTCATCTATTTTGTAGGTTGGCCGAATGTGGGAGAGTATTTAAGCAAGATGCATGCACCATAGATACAATGAAATTGGCGATACATGCAAGTGAATGTTCAGCTGATTCATTTCTCAACAAAACAACGTAATGCTGTTCACACTTGGAGTTCACACCAATGACTATTCAGTTGGGCATGTTTACACCTAAAGGACTCTTCAAGGCTGACTTTTCACACTTATTTTGGCTATTCACGGTCTCCTTTAATGCTGGTATCTTTTTAGCCAATAGTTGCATTTTAATGAGCTCATTAAGCTCATTGGCCGAACCTAGCTGCTGCCATGCACCTATCCAAGTTCTCCAAGTTCATTTGCTTAGTGTAGAAGCTGCCCATTGGACTTCAATTGGTTGAATTTAGCTACACCAATTCAATGTTTAATTTTGGAATTTTCCAGCTCATTCTAGCTCAATTTACTTAGCTATGAAGAAGATCATTCGGCTACCTAGTTGAACATTATAAATAGTTGTTCATTTTCATTGTAAAAGAACACTTTTGTGTTGGTTCTTTCTTGACCTTTTTGATCCATTTTCGTACCAAAACCTATACCCTTTCATGCCTACACCAAAATTCATTTTGTACCAAAACCTATACCATTTCGTATCTATACCAAACCCCATTTCGTACCAAAACCAATACCATTCCCTAACTAAACCTAAACCATATTTGACCAAATTTAGCCTACTTTCTTTTAAACTTTAAAACCAAGACATACTTCTTCGTTTAACGATCGGGCAACTAAACGAATCG
This sequence comes from Gossypium raimondii, assembly GCF_025698545.1. Lineage (NCBI taxonomy): Eukaryota > Viridiplantae > Streptophyta > Magnoliopsida > Malvales > Malvaceae > Gossypium > Gossypium raimondii. Next base: position 28,066,062 of record NC_068572.1, on the reverse strand, counting down.
GCTTTTCCACTAAACCGAGATTGCATCACCTTAGGTAGTTCTAATTTGTGTAATTGAGTGTGTAGGATGATGAACTAGAGGCCCAATGGATCTTTGGGTAAAGGACGAGTGATGCTCAACCTTTTTGAGTCGTGAGAGCACAACACAAACCAATAAAGGCACAAAAAACATGTTGTGTCACACCATAGGCCTTGCATGGCATGACATACGGTCGATTAAGGGTTAAGGGTTTCCTCTAGAATTAGTTTATATAAATTATGCATTCTTAAAACCCAGGCTTAACAAGCATAGGAAGTAATCAAAGGTTAAGCGAGATCGGGAGATAAGTTTGTCGAGTAAAACGTAATTTATCCTGGTTGAGAAAGTGAGGTCGGGAGCTAATAATTGGTTAGTTAATAGCTAATCCACCTTAAAATCCTAATCCAAAGTTAATTACAACCCCTGAAACTAGTTAATATTCTTGATTGGTTTAATCGGTTTCATCATTTATGTTTTATTTGTTGTTATTTACTTTAGTATTTAGTTCTCGATATTAACCTCTTTTATGATCTATCTTATTATAGGATTTAATTATTACTATTTAGACTTATTATTATAAAGAGACTTTCAATAGAATTAATCCATCCTCCCTTGGGTATGATCCTCAAAATACTTCCCTATGTTCCATTGTAACACATTATTATATTATAATTTGACCCATATACTTACAAACATCACTGCTTAGTTTCATATATTTTTGGTGTAGTTATTTCTAGTCAAATGTTAGCTCGTTTGGAGGTGGTCAAGTTGTTGGTGTCGTTGTTGACTGCCTATAAACGTGTTATCATTTATAGTAAAATATCACACCAAAAATATATTAAATTAAATAGGCGGTGTCCGCAAGCATACAGGTCAAACTGTAATATAGTAAAGTGTACAACCAAATATTGGGAAGTATTCTAAGGATCATACCCAAGAGATTGTTGATTGGAGAAATTAATATTCAATAAATTATAGAAAATAATTACTAATCTAATCAAGTCACGAATTAGTAGTGTTAATCCAAACAAAAATATTAATGAAACTAGTTAACCTATAATTAACCTAATGAACTTTCTTATTCATAGTGTCAACAATGCGAGCCTCTAGCCTATGATTGACTAAATCTTTAATGATTTGATTAAATAATAACTTGTCCTAAATTGAATTATTTATCACTCTTAGCTATGACTACCCTCCTGGTTCATCATCACTAAGGATTACCACCTAAGTCACCCTTCCGGTCTCTTCCTAGATATATAGAAACCCTTTCAGTCTCACCGCTCAACACAAGTTACACATGATAGGATACCCTTCCAGTTTCACTTCTCTTGATATTCTATTAGGGGCATCACTCCCTAATATAATAAGTACCCTTGAATAAATAATCAATTTCAAATAAATAATTACTTAACAAATAAATTAGTTTATTAATCGAACCATGCAAGATATAAAATAAGCACAATAAGTTATTCAATTATTCATACAAACACTAATTGATCAAAGAAACGAAGATATAAATAAAAGAATAAGAGATAAGAGAAAGCTCATGAATATATTGAAGTGTAGTGCTGGAGCAATCTCCGCTTGCAATTGCCTTCACATCAGAATAGAAAAGTTCTAACTACACGAACATGAAAAGAAAAGAAAACTAAAACAATCTAGGTCTAATTCTACTCACAATTTCAGTGACCCTAAGGTTGCTTATATAGGCAACGGGCTACTTGGTGACCATTCAACCCGATATACACTTAGATACCAATAAATAAAATATTTTACTAAAAGTTAGGGTACAAATACAGAAATTTCCCAAAAGTTTCATTGAAGGAAATCAACTATATTTTGGCCCGCCATCGTCACGTTGTCATGACATGGGGATGTTCCTCATCACGACGTCACCCCCGTGCCGTTCTTCCCATTTCTTCATTGTGTCGTCGAGACAAGAGGAAGCTCTTCATCACAATGTAAATTGTATTTTTTTGCCTTGGCAGCTTCGTTATGCTATCAGGCTCCATTTTCTCGCGGGCCAATCATCATTCCTTGTATTCTTGGACCGGAATTAGCATCCTACACACTTAATTAGCTCATTAGTCACTCATAAAACCTGATTTGGTCTTACGAGTCATCGAAATAATAGAAAATACATAAAAGCACTTATTTTATTAACTTTTAGTCTCTAACCTACTAATATTGAAAATATAATAATTAATTATAAAATGTCAAGAAAACAAACTCGTTAATGTGAAAATGACCTAAAATAACTACTACAAGTGACTTCAAGTCATTTACCCCAACACTTAAGTTTTACTTGTCCTCAAGCAAATTAAACAAAACAAAATAAAACCTAAAAGAAACTAGAACTAAAAACAAGAAATAAACATACACTAGAAAGATTTGTCTAAATATATAACTCTAGCTAGAAATTGAAACAATACAAAGTCATTTACATCTAAACAGATTACTTCAATAAATTACAAAGTAAACAAGTTAAAGAAAATTAAATATATATATCTCCATTAAAATGTATATACTGAATATAGTATTTATTTTGTAAGGTATAGTTAGTTCAATATTTTTTCTACTCGGTTTATTTTTGTACATGGTTTGAATTATAATGAAGTAATATTTCCCCAATAATCCCTTATGATTTTATTTATTTATTATTTATTTCTATCAATACGATTGAGATTTTTTCGGACACTTTTTATAAAAGTTATACTAGTCATACTACACCGCTTCAATAACCATGTATTTTACCGAGTATTTTCTTTTAATTCAACATTCTATACTTCTACAAATATAATTACCTATTCATATCTACCATTACCACTTGGTATATTTTATCTATTTTTCCTATTTGCGCCTAAAAACTGAACTAATTAGTCTAAATATAAACAACCTAAATTATTTAATTTCGTGCTAAATTTACAATTTAAACAAACAACCTAGGTATATGCTCCTAACCAATCACTTGTATTTCTACAAGCTCAAGCACAAACAAAACACACAAAATAAAATTTTAAAAACGATTCAAAACAAAGCAAAATAATAGAAAAAAATTTAAAATTTTAAAAATTTCCTATGTCACCCCTATACTTTATTCGGCACATTGTCCCTAATGTGCAATAAAAGATAAAGGAAAGAGATTACCTGATTAGCTTGATAAGTGTAACAAAATTGGTGGGACTGGCTCTTCCTCGTGATTTGGCTCAAATTTGTAGTGCCTTCAAAAAAATGGGGTTCCTACAAAGAAGACTAAACATACCAAATATATATAATAAAGTAAAATCTTAATTATAAACTAAATAAAAATAAAAATCAACCAAAATTAAAATTAGTCTTAAAAATATAAATCCAAAATAAAAATAAAAAATGTTTAGGATTAGTCAGAATTAGGCTTAGACTCCTCCTTAGCTTCATCTAGGTTGTCCTCTAAATCTAGATTTCCTTCAGGATCTTTTTCTGGGTCTTCCATCAGATATTCCTCGGGGTCTTCCTTCGGATCCTCCTCTAAATCTTCTTTTATCATTATCTTACTGGATTTCACCTTTGCCTCGTAATTTACTGTTGGGAATTGAGACAGCCTCAATCCCCTTTTTCGTGCATAGTTCTCATAGATTGGTCCTGCTTCATGCATCCATCGAATTATCACCTCGAAATTTGGCAACATATCTAGGTATGACTTTCACTTAATGGCTTTCTTTCATTTTCGGTGTCCCACCAGATGCTTCACACTCAGCTCTCATATCGGATACTTTGTTGGTTGTAAGTAGCACTATTGTCACATGATTACGTGCAAGTGTACACAGTCGTACAAGTAATAAGTAGTGAGTAAAAGAATATCGTCTCCACAGGGACTATTGAGTGAATTATTTACAAAGTTAATTCTAATCAATTTGGTTAAAAACAAAATAAGAAAGAATATTGTTAATGAAAATCACAATTTTAAGTTATGAAAGTAATCAAAATTCAAACACCGATAAAATAAAGCAACATGCCTTGCAAGAAATGATCACAACATGAAATAAATATAAGCAATAATATAAAACAACATGAATAGACTAAAATAAAATATTTCACTTTTACAAGAATTCATTAGCAATCATAAAAAGAATACCACGAAAGGTTTGTGGCAATATGAAAATTCATTAAACCCATTTAATTAAGGCATAGGCTCCTCCCGAAGTCCCATTTTATTCCTAAGTTAATTAACATACCCCTATGTCAAAAAAACTAACTTAGAAATCACCCTCCCAGGCATTTACACAATTTATGCATACAAAAATTATCTTCCAAAATCAACATGATATGCACCATTTAGGTTTTACATTTATTAACTATTATCTCTTCCAAGATTAAACAGTTAATTCAATAACCTACAAATGTTGGCCATACATTCACAAGTATAAACATGATTTAAACTCAAATGAATGAAATAATCATTTGCACAGAATATTCAAGAAACAAATACTAATGAACTGAAATCAATATTCATATCCATTTTGAATAAACAAAATTAAATCATGTCATATTAAAATGAAAATATAAACATGAGATGTAACATTGTCTCTCGACATAGAAAACAATACTTTAATAGTAATGAGAAGGGTAAGAAAGAATAGCCGAGGGGGGCTATCCACAGCCATTTCACAATGTGAAGAGCAAACAGTTGAATGTAGGGGGCTATATGCGACTGCTCCTTGTGACTTCCCATGGTAGTTTTCCTCCTCATCTTTAAGTTAAAATCACAATGCGAAGAGTAAACAGATGAACTTATGCGAAGAGTAAACAGTCAAATATGATGGTTTTTAACTGTTATTTTTAGCAGTAAGGTGGACGGCTGAAGGCCTTTTCTAAGTTTTCATGCCGATTTTATTTGGTGCAATATTGGGTCATATCTCCTATATTTGGGAGTCTAAAAGGTTGTTTAGGGACTGCTAAATTTAGCAATGAATTTTGCCAACTTATTTTATGGTAAAATTGGGTAAATGGAATTGGTTTTGAGCTTCTTATTTAGGTAATATTTAGCCTTTTTGGAATTCATTTTGGATTATCACCAATTGAAGTCCATGTGATTGCATTTACATTCTTTCAACTTATACCTATCTAAGACCCAAATACAACTAAAATTTTGTCATCATTTCCCTTAGCCCAATTAATCCAAAAAAATAACAAAATAACATGCAATTAACATAATATTCATAAACTTAACACATTCTCATGGAAATAATAAAATATCCTGAAATTAAGTATAAAACCACAGAAAGTGTTATATTTTTACTCGAAATTAGCATAATTTATAAATAAAAGAGTGTTGAAATATCTATATTATTTAGAGTTTACAAGCACTCCTATTGTCCCATCGGTATCTCGCTATCTTTGGGGCAGAGAGAGAGAGAAACTTCTTTTCCCTAAAATATTACCTTCATCTAAGGTACGTCTACCTATTGATTCTTCTCGGTCTCCTTTAAGAACGCGTAAAACTCCTCGTTCTTGTAAAGGGAATTTTCGTTGAATTGCTCAAAGGTTATTTGCTACCTCCCTTTATCAGATGTTGTCATGGTTGTCCGCTACGGATTCACTGTCAGAAAGGTTATTACACATGATTTTAAGGTTATGGAATAGTTGAAAGGCTGAGAATTCATGGAATCTTGAAAAAGAGGGTAGCGAAGGGTGTTCAGTTTCTTGTGGATGTTAGAGTTTGCCCAAAGACTAATCATAAGATGATTGTAGTCACATACTAGTTTTACCTTGTTTGTTAACATAAGACATTGTCATTGTTATTTCTTTTTCTTTTTTTGTATGTGTAAATAAACTGATTAATAATAAAGTCCTAAGAATAATATGGTTATTCTTAAAAGGTCCTTAGTCAAGTACTATTATGGGCTTGAACAATAATAATGCATTAAGACTAATGTGTAGTTGATTGATGACAAAGTGTTGTCATTTATGTAGGGATGTCAAAATCAATACATGAGTATGTGTTGGAGAACAATATCCTAGATTGACCCGCTATGAGTATGTTTTTTAGATTATTATGTAATAGTCACAACATTACTCATAATGATAACTATGTATACGATCCTTAGACTTGAGATCATCATTGTCCCAACATCGTGAGTCGTATATTTTGATATAGTCAGACGTCTACCGTAATAGGTTGTACTATAAAGACTGATGTTGGGTATGCCACAATCTATGTAGTGGGATATGATTGATCAAGATAGGATTTGTCCCTCCTACATAATGGGAGTAATATCTTAGGCCACTTGATGGAGTGAGACTAGAAATTCATGGTCATGCTTAAATAAGTTAATATGAGATATTAGACTTATTTTTTTTGTTGTAGTGTACTCAAAATATCAAGAAATATGAGATTGGACTATACAAGTGTGACTATTCCATGACTTGTGTTCAATCTAGATATAAAGGATAAAATGATATAATACATGAAAGAATTATTACAGAAAGGTTATATCGAATCATGACTTCTTGTAACTTGGGTAGAAATGATGCATTGCCAGATGCCACTCATTGCTTGTAACATTAGAAATGTTATTCTATTACTACTAACATTACAATAGCCTACAAGGTCACACCCCATGGTTGAAGAGAACAAAATCTAAACATAGTAGGTATTGTGTTTAGTTGTCACATGAATTAATTTAATTTGATAGTTAAATATTAAACGCATTAGATGTACAAACTTGTTGTACACAAATAGAGAACATAGTTAAAATTAATATATGAATTTGATTCATATGAAATATTAATCGAATATAGTTTGTCAAATTATTAAAATAAATAGTAATAATAATTTCGGTCAAAGATAAAAAAATAGGAAATTAATATTCTTTTGGAAATAATATAATGTTTTAATATTTTTAGTATGTTTCTCTAAATATGAAAAAAATAATTATTCCATTTTTATTATGTAATATTAAGAAAAAGGAATACAATCCCAAAATGTATGTAGGTTACCAAAAAAAGGAAAGAAAAAAGATGGCTTAGCAGCCATTTTTGAAAATTCTCACTGAAAGGTTCAAAAGAATATTTGTTGTTCGTTCTTTAACTGGATGGACTACATAAAGGTCGAAACAATTTTGTTGTGGCTTGGGATCAACATTGCACAAGGGAATTAGATCGAAAAGGTAAATTTTCAACCATGTTTCAACCTGATTCGTTCCTCGTACTTGGATCCACAGTTGTTGATTGCAGGAATATTTTTTTCCGCTGCACCATAGGGCGTATTGGCATCCCAACACTGATATTGGAGCCACTTGTACGATACTCATTCAGGATTAAATTGATTGGTTGATGAGATTGCATGAGATACATGTTGTTTGATTTGATTTATTTGATTTGTCTTATGTATATATGATACAGGTAATCTACTTAATAAACTGTGTATGATTAATTTGTTAAACATATGTAATAATATGTTCCTCTCAACCACTGATTAAATGTTAATCATTAATTTTGATGTCTATTGGGTCTTATATATTATTTGTTAAGCGTTAACTAATTTGTCTTGGGGCAGTGGGGTTTCTGTTATTCAAAGTTAATAGTTACCTTGTTGGTAACATTCGAAAAAGGAACAAAAGTTGTTCTAGTAAGAAGGCTCATAGATCAAAATGTTGAAAATATTTTGTTTTTGATAAAAATTGCCACAGAGTGATGTTTTTTTCTACAGACATCTAAGTTTAGTTTCTTACATTTCACCGGGGTTTATCGTTGTCCGAGCAGGGGGCTCTACCCCATGACCCCTATGCGTATGCAATATTAATTGTAGGGACAATTTTTTATTCACATTAACAAGCGATTGAATAAAAAACATATCATATGTTTTATGTTATGATTGATTTGCATGGTGGTTGGAAATGAATAGTTATAGCTCGATAGCCCATTTGATTTATAATTTACAAATGTTGTAATCTTATAAATAGGGTCAGTGTGTCATGCCTTTCTATTTTTCTATTGTATTTCTCTTCTCATCCTACTTCCTCATATGTAAAACGAGTTGCACCCTTAAGATACATTTCAGTTGTAATTGTAAATTGTACGAGCTGTTACGAACTAGAGGAGATGAAGGTTGAGCTATCTAAGGTGGAAAAGAAGCTTGAGAAGCGACTTGCACCCTTAGGATACCTTTTGGTTCTCCCATTGGCTTTGGAGGAACCACCTTAGTTTTATGGGCTATAATTATTGCATTTATTTACTGTTTTATTTTATTCATGTATGTGATCCAATGGATAATATGTTAGCATGCATCTTATAGGAAATTGATAAAATCAATTAAAAGATTAATTGGACTAATGTTGACCATTAATGATGAGATGAATTGAAAAAAAAAATACCATCAATAAAATATTAAGTTAAGATTGCTTTCCAATATTTACCCTCGTTAAAGCCACGATTGATACGTGGGTTCTGCTAAAGCGGAGTACTTATATCTATCTTGGTCAAACGAGAATAATAAGCAAGTGATATTCGTCAGTTATAATATTGGTTAATAACATAACTAGGTCATTCTAATAGGATTAGAAACCAACAGGCAAGAAATTTGGATAATCATGAGATGATTGAAACAAGAGTTGTCCACCAAATAATGAGTTACATATGATGTAATTTTTAAGTGTTGTTTACCTAAATAACAATAATCTTGAGAGTAAAGCTAAAACTGACTTGAAAGGAGGTGAAGTATGGATCATTACCCACTAGAAAAACTTTAAAGAAAGAATTTTTCGAAATTAATGAGGCTCATCTGCTTTGAATAAAATAGTGGGAGCATCTTTTGATAAAGCCCTTTTAATGATTATAGTAAACTTGGTAAATTTACTCATGAACATATTTTATTATTGTAGATTTATTATGGCAAACAACTCAAACTCTTTATTATAGTGATCTGTCCTTGAGAATGACAAGTTAAATGACTGGTTTCTGTAACTTGAAGATTATCCTCAAACAAGAATAAAATTATATGTCATTGAAGAACTCGTTCCTAATGAATCAACAACTAATGCCTTTAGAGCTGACAAGGATTCTTATAAGAAGCATCTTGATGACATGATAAACATAAGATGTATAATACTTGCCACCATGACTCCTGAACTTCAAAAACAACATGAGGATATGGTTGTCAATGATATGATCCAGCACCTCAAAGAATTATACGAGGGGCAAGCACATCAAGAGAGGTATAAGACCTCTAAAGCTCTATTTCAATGCAAAATGGTGGAAGGAATTACTGTGGAAACTCACGTTCTTAAAATGATAGGCTATATTGAAAACCTTGAAAAACTTAGATTCCCTCTAAATGAGGAATTGGCCACCGATGTTATCTTGCAATTGTTGTCAGGTAAATTTAGCCAACATGAACAAAATTAATAGAACTTTACCACAATTACTAACATGTTGAGAACTACTAAAAGTAATATGAAATATGTCTGCTTATTTTGCCCTACTTGAGTCACTTTAAGACCCACATATGTATCTTGGACTCTTAATTAATTTTATTAAACTTGAGTAACCTTAAGGCCCACGTATATAACTTGGACTCGTAATTAATTTTAGTTAATAAGCTAAATTAATTACCAAATTATATAATTTACAAAAGAACCATCTTAATTATGTTAAAATCGTGACTTTACCGCATTAAAATACCTCTATAACTTTATTTAATTTTATTTCATTCCAAATAACATGATCTCTTAATCTCTTAATTCAACTTTGGATTAGCCAAAATTCTCTCTCTCTCTCTCTCTCTCTCTCTCTCTGTGTATATATATATATATATATATATATAACACATCTACGATATCTTTTCTTTTGAGTCTCAGCTCTCCACTCGTTTGCAATTCCGAGAAACGAACATGATAGCCAAAAATATTGTCCTTAAAATGCTTACCATGACACCATTCAAAATTAAAAATGGTGGTGATCACCCACCATGTGGCCGGCTAAGGCTACCCGAACTCAGTTTTTATGTAATATTAGATAGATATACAGATGCTATTACATCTGATTGGATCTGTAAGGAGGCATTGCCCCACCTGCTGCTGCTGGTGGTACACCTCCCTGGCCTGGCATTCGCATCATTCCGGGATTCGTTTGAGGCATTGAGGTTGGTGGTATGTAAGGATGATGATTACTCATCTGCACTGGCATGGATTGCTGTGCCATTGCCGGAACACTTGAGGTCCATCCACCTGAAGGCTGAGGCGGCATTGTAGGTTGTTGTAACCCTGGAGCATATGGAGTCCCATTGTATTGATGAGCAGCTGGACCACCCATTGCTTGAACTGGCTGTTGCCCCAATGTTGAAGGCTGAGGGTTAACCATGGCCAGGTTAGGGATTGTGTAATCTCTGCTCCGATCATTGTTGACCTGTAATGCAACCACCAACCATATTAATGTGGCAATCTCGAGATCAAACAAAATCAGCCATGTAATTCAAACAAAATTTAAAAACAACATAGCAGGATTTGAAGGGTAGGACTACATGGCTGAGACACTACCCCCTCCCTTTCCCTCCTCACACCCTTCTAGAAAACATAATGAGCAAGTGCAAAGAAAATGCGTGGCTATCAATTTTGCCACCAAGCTGAATTATTGCATCAAAACCAATCATTTAGATAACAATCAGTAAATTGTATTTTCCAAATACTTTTATACTGAGATCAGTGTGGCGTGAATATGAGAGATGGAGCTTGCAAAATCCTCCATCATATATGCAGTGCCCTTCCAAGGTGTCCTTAGCCAAAACAGCTGTCTGAACATCTGCAAAACATGAAAGCATTACTACTTAAATTTAAGGGAATACTGGAATAATGTGTCCAAACTCTTTTGTATGTTCTTGCCTTAAATATAAAAAGCATAATGGATTAGGTCATAAATTCTAATGATTAATTTATATGAATAAGTAGGGTCAATTTAAAAATATAACCTTTTCACCAATAGTCAGAAATTATCAAATGTGAATAATGGTCTTTTGAACAGGACCATTATTCACATTTGATAACATGTTCGAATATTACCTGGGTACTGAATTAGTGCCTGTAGTCCACCATTCTTATCAAACATGGCAATCTTTTGAACAGGACCAAAAGCAGAGAAGACCTAACACAGGACAACGAAAAGAGAGAAAATGATAAATAATCAGTGTTAGTTGAGGTACTATACAGACAAATAAAAGTTGCTTTCAGTAATACCATGTGTAGCACATCCAAGGTAACAGCATACTGCATGTTCTCGATTGATGCAAGTAAAACATTACTTTCTGGTTCGAGTTTTTTCCCATCAAGACCCAAATTAAACTGCAATGACGACAAATGAATTTCATTAATAATGAAAAATTAAAAATAAAAAAAATAACACTACCGAGTCCAGTGCAGTAATGCAGCAATATTATTGAACTCTCTAGTATAAAAATCTTGATGCATGCAACACCTTTATGAGAAACACAAGTATTTTAAAAATTTTAGGGAAGTGACATGGATGAAAACTAAGGTTTTCTGATCTAAGAAACTGTACCATAAATAATTCACAGAGAATAAATGAAAATTCTAACCGCTGTTAAGAGACACAATTGTTAATAGTATGTTCTTTACCTGGCCACTTCCATCTATAGCCGAAGGAGCGACAGGAAGATAGGGATTGGTATAATCTCTGAATGAAATGGGCAAACAATATGTACAATTACTATAAAATAGTGAAAAATGGAGAACGCTAGCAGAGAGATGAGTTGCACACCCCAGTGAAGGGTGATGCAACACATGTAAGAGATGAATGATGTACATAATAAAATTACTATCTGCCAGGAAAATAATTGTTTCATAAACAATCTGGAATCAATTAAGTACTATGAATCTGGAATCAGATACAAAGAGGAGATAAAGGAATACCTGCTTCTGTGGCTCTGGAACTTCACACTCAAATCTGTATGAGCAGAATAAGTAATCCTAAGTGTACACGGAGATATATTTTCAGAAAGCAGGTACCTGAAAACCCAGGACAAAGTGAGTACAATGTACATGAAAACCTTCAAAAACAAAAGGAACATAAGCTGCAAAATTACAACCCTCGCTTGGACTATAATTCTAAATCAGTGAGCTGTCTCTATCCTTTATCAAGAACTAAAACAATCCAAATATGTGAGGATGTTGTAACACCTAACAGAAACAATCTGCCAAAAGTTCAAGGGCCCAATATACATATGTGCTCAATGTAAGTGGACCACATCTAAAGCTAAATAGTCCATTACGGTTGGACTAAATACCGTGACTAACAATTAATACAACCGTCACCTAGGGATGATTCGTCCATCCAAGGCACCTTTTGCAGATGTGGCTGTTTCTGCATCTGAAAACTGCACCAAAGCCTACACAAAAAGCAGGATATATACTGAGCTTAATTCAAAAGCCAAAAAAAAAACAACAGATACCAAAAGAAAATTTAATTCATTGACCTGAAATCCAGCTGTCTTCTCAAAGGTAGTAATTTTATGCACAAATCCAAAAGCTGAAAATACCTGCATTATTTAATACTTTTACAAAGATGAACTAACAAAAATCAAGCAAAATTACTCCAAAAAGCAATTCCGATCTTCAGTTCTATAAAAGGTTTGCCAGAAAATAAGGAATAGAGATAAGTTAACATATCCACAATATTCAGCATGGAGACGACAATATAACTTATTAACAGACTACAGTTTGACAAACCCAGATTTTACAAGGAAATTGACAAGATCAATACATGCCAAATTAATTTCACCAGGATGGTGTAATGCCACAAAAGATGAAAAGAGTGAAGATGAAAAATCCAACAAAGGACTTCTATGAAACCTCAGAAATTTACAAATAAAACCAGGCTACAGATCAGACTGCTCAAATTTCATTTTTTATCAAGTTCTATGAAATAACATTTCTCTCAACTTATAAGTTAAGAAACTAATTCAATCACCATTCTTCCCTAAGGATAAAATGTAAATCTCCAGTCTCCACCTGCTTCAAATAAATTGCAGCAAACTGCAGACAAGGGGACAGATATTAATTGCTCTAGGATTTTAATCATTAAAGCCCATGAAGGAGGATGTCAAAGGAAAAAGTTGCTATAAGTACCAGATTCTAGAATCAGAATCAGGCTAACCCCAGGCAGAAAGAAGATACTGCTAACTGAGGACTAATGATAGGCACCTAATTGTAAAATATTTTGATATATATTTATATATGCATGTATATAGCGCATATATATACATAGACCACTCATGTCTCTATAAAAAGTTGGAATGTACCTAAGATAAATAACCCGGTTCTTTAGTAGAATTATATCCAGGCAAACAATTAACTCCTAATAACAGATATATAGAAAATAAAAAGAGAAAACTGAGACTGTGACAACTAGCTGCCTCATATTACTCCTATATCACTAAGAGCTTCTATTAATAATTGTAAATAAAGTTTTATCCCAAAATGGGGAAAGATAAATATGTTAGCATGAGCAGAAACAGACAGAAGGATCTTTCGATCTTTCACAAGCTAATGTTGATGACAGTCCAATTTTGTGAATAAAGGGCACAATGGACAAGAACCAAAGCCGGTTACATGGATGATTGGCTGCCTAATCAAAGTTTCTAAAAAGAACTACCAATTCAGGGAGGCACTTGCCTTAAGCACCTTTTGTTCTAATAAGACAGTGCCCTATGCACCTAAGCATGCACCTCCCTTAATGCTACTATCGATTCAGGGTCTGAGACACTTGTTTGGACATTGCTTCACCTTATTGCCAAGAAATCTGAAGCACTTGACTACCTTGTTCATGTTCAATGAGGAGTGACGATTTTGGCACTCAGCAAAACTAGCAACTATTATATCGAACAAATATATAATACAGACCATATATGCAAAAATAAAAAAATGTAAATGGAGCACAAACTTCATTGCCAGTAGCAGCACAAACAAAAAACATAGTGACACCAAACATCTAAAAAGTCCAAGGGTGCACATGAAGAAGAAATGAAAAAAAAAATCCTAAATGGTAGGAATAGGAGGTAAGTAAGGAAGAGTAAGGAAGAGAGAGGCAGTGTTAAGGAAAGGAGAAAGGAGACAAACACACATGTTCTCTTTCTCACGATGCACTAAGCTGCCATTGGAGATTATTCCCTTGACATGATCCTGCTGATCCATTCACATTCATGTCAAAACACAAAAGTTTTTCTCCAAAAGAGCGTGACAAAAACTACAGAATCCTAGTTATTACATAAACTCATATCAAACAACAACTTAGAAATAGTAACTTCACACCCTTCTAAACCAAAAGGAGAAAAGACATACGCCATCCTTACCAAGTGCAATACATCTATGGAGACAAGCCGTGCATCTTGACCTTCGATTGTTACCAACAGTACATTCCCGGCAACATCTGCGGTCGTTTTGTTGTTTACAATTTCTTGCCTGTTAGAATATTGCAGGTAGACCGTTTTACCCCTTACTTGAGCAGGCTCTGAAGATGAAGCATAATACGATATCATGGCAATAGCTTGATTCAAGTCAGCCTAAAAGGTAAACAAAAACATATATTTAATTACTAACTTCACTAACATGGTGGAAGAAATTTGACCAGAATTTTTTAAAAAAATCTGATTAAACTTACGAATTCAATGAAAGCTTGATTACGATTGGCTCCAACATTGCACTTGGTGTTAACGATCTTACCAAATGGCTTCCCCAGCTCGATCAACTCTTCCTCCGTACACTCCCATGGCAAGTTTCTCAAATGCAGCACCTTAGATGGGGGTTGAGTGTAACGGAACTGAGGCTGACTTGATACCGAGGCCATCCCGTTCGGAAATCAACCCCTCTAAAAATCTTTGGCAAGAGAAGACAGATCAGAAACCCTAGATGCCAAAAGAATATATGTTTAATTCAAAATCGAAATATATACATAGATCAATCAAAACCAGGAAAATGCAATGAAATTAAGGGAATAAAATAAACCTGAAAAGAAAAAGAAATTAATGAGAAAATCCGTGGAAACTTCTGAAGTTCGTTAAGTTAGGGTTTCAAGGAATTTGAGATAAATTGGTATGGTAGACTTTCCTTTCGTTTTGATTTTATTAAGGGATGGGTATCGTCCTGGGTTTTGGCGCCGATGGGCGTTATGTATTAGGGAAGGAGAGATTGGATTGGATTGTATTTTCCCTTCTTTTATTACTTTTCTTCAGAAACGAAAGGAGCGGACTTTACCCGACCCGAGGCAGCGGTTTTTCTTTTCGTTTTGGGCCTTTTGGCCACTAAGGCAGCGTCTTCGGATTCTTAAACTTTGGTGCCCACGTTGCTGTGGAATATAAATACGTGCAACTGGAGAATTATTTACGACTACTTTTGAAAAATACTAATATTTAGAAAAATTGTTTTTGAAAAATATTTTTCAATATTTTAATTTAAGATATAATTTTTTAATATTATTTTAAATTTTTTAAGAAATAAAATATTCATCTTAAACACAATGCTGTAAAGTAAAAATATGTGTTTAAATAATATTTAAATTGTTAATATTATGATATTTCAATAATAATCTAAAAATAATTTATTATAACTTATTATTGACATATGAAATATAAATTATGAATATTTTTGAATTAATTACTATTAATGATTATTTATTTATAAAATTTAATTTCAATATATAATATATATTTTAAATATTAAAGCATAATAATTACAAATTTAAATATATATTGTTATATATTTGAAATAAATTTTGATAAGAAAATAATTGTATAGGTAATTTAAATATTACGTAAAATACATTAAGTCATTTGACTCAAAGGTATATTTCCACACGCAAAAGCTAAAAATGCTTTTGAGTTTAGGTATAAAAGTATTTTCATTTCAAAAGTTGTCTATTTAACATTGTTTATAACTCCAAATAAAGTTTTATTAAACCGTTAGGAAAAACAGAATTTAAGATTAACTATTACAAACATAAATACAATATATATTCATAAATACAATACAAGTATAAATATATGTCCGAACAAATACAATGTAAAATTAAATCAATTAAGAAGCACAATCAATGAAAAAAATCAAATAAATCCCATCCATGGCAGATAAATATGTTGAAACTGAAACCTCACATATCACAATTACACATGATAAGGCTTGAACATAAGTACTCAAAGACCTAAAACTTCACATTAACTAACAATACTAAAACCTAATTCCCCATTGAATAAATAAATAAATAAAATCAAAATTAACACTTTCAATTATTTAAATTTATAAACAAATTTTATGATGATCAAAACCACTTAATATAATTTTCTTTTATAAAATGTGAAAATAATAAGTAAACTATGACTTATTGAAAAACTTTTATTTTAATTTATTTCTTTTGGTATTATCTTTAAACATTTCACATTTAAACTTTTGCTTTGTTTAAACTAACTTGAAGTGCTTTAAAAATTTAAAGATGAAAATGTAAAATAAAATTATCATAATTTAAAATTTATATTTATTAAATTTTAATTATATTTTGTACTTAAATATTTTAAGTAATATACTAAATAGATAAGTTAAATTTAGTATTTAATTTTTGGATTAATATATTTCTTACCTAAGTTTGACACCTTTTTCTAATGGGGTATCGTGTTATTTTGGTCCAACTTGATATATGTATTTGACAAAAGTTATATATTTTGGTACCTAAAGATAAAAAAGTTAACTTATTAGTGTTTAATTTGGGTTCTAGGGTTGATTTAATGAAAGTTAATTGTTATCAAGATTAAGTTTGATATTTCCATGATTTTATTAATAGAATAAACTTAGTGCTAATTGTGAACTTGTTTAATTTCGTTTTAACTTATTAAATACAATCTAATGAATGTCATTTAATTCTAATTTTAGGGTTGATTTGATGAAAGTTAATTGCTAATATTATTAGCTAATTATGAATTTTCATCAAATCAATTCTAAAACCCAAATTAAACACTAAAAGTTGACATTGTTATTTTCATGTACCAAAATGTATGACTTTTGTCAAATACAGATACCACTTGGACCAAAAATAACAATGTACCACATTAGAAAAAAATGTCAAACTTTCGAACCAAATTATGCACTAAGCCTTAATTTCAATATTTAATTTTTAACATTTAACTTTTAGTTTATCAAACAACACTTAATTTAAAACAATTAAAAATTACCACGGGTTCAAACCATGTCATTCCCACTCCCTCCCCGAAAATTGTAATGATAAAAAATGCTCTATTCTTTGCTCTCCCTTGTTGGTAGCAATGATGCCTTGGGTAAGTCAATCGCGCGTAGTGATGGTATTGGTCATTTAATCAAAAAGTTAGGTTATGGGAGGATGATCCACCCAAAGACGGTGGAATTGGTATAGATCCTCTGAGTCTTATGAAGGAATCCTTTAGAGATAAGTTTCTAAAATCTTTCAATTTGAATACCAATAATTAACTTATTGAGGAAGATGATGATATTGATTTAGTTGATGGAGACGTGATCACAAACATGGTAGATGGAATACCTTCAATGAGATTTTTAGAATGAGTAAACTCTTTTGTAGAGCAAAGCACGTAAAAAATTGTCATTGTCAATGTCAAACTCTTTGGCAAGAAGATTGATTTTGTCACTCCTTTGAACGCCATGCAACACATGAACATGGACAATGAGTATTTTTTGGAAAAGTTCAAATCTATTAACAAATATATTAAGGTGTTGATGGAGGTGTGACATCCCACACCCGACCAGGTCATTGGATCTAGATGTGTGACATCACATTACGTTGTCTAAGCAACTTAGACTATTTCAACTAGTGTCATTAATTAACATGTTACTCAAGACATAATAATTTACCATACATTCTTATCCATACACAATAAGAGGTTTGATGAATGTTAATTGATATTAATTTATGCATTTAAAGGTTTAATAGAGTCCATTGCGAAGTTAGGATTCAAATCCAAACTTTAACTATCAAAATTCTATAATGTGTCTCGAGACAGAGAACTCCATGTCTCGAGACAAGCCTCCCCTGTTTCACTATTTTTGCTTCAATGATTGACTTTCTCAAGACAAAGAGGTTCTGGTATCAAGATAAGCAACAAGGCAAATTTATTTTAGCTTCAATATGCCCTTGTCTTGAGACACAAGCCATTCTATCTTGAGACTTAAGCCATGTTGTCTCGAGACTAGAATAGTTAGTCTCGAGACCTAAGTTATTAATATGCACCAAATGATTAATTTTGATCTTGTGATATTGAGACATGTTCTTATTGTCTCAAAACTTTAACATAAAAGTGCACAAAATAAACATTTAAATACATATGAACACTAACCAAATTATGCCTAAACTTATCTAACTTCACACCAATTTAATATACATCATCATAACCTATTAAACATAAACATATACTTACCAAAACATCACATTCAATGCCACTTAGTCTTACATGGTTAATCTCATGATCTATCACTTAACAAATGCATACAAGCATACTATGTAGACATTGCAACTTATGAAATAAAGCCTTATAATTCCAATTGCCAAAAACATACCAAAACCTTCATAAAATAAACAAACCATCATAAGACTCAACCTAGGTACATGCCATTAACTATGCATACATACTAAAAAGTATAGACTTGATTCGCGTTGAGCTGAGCTACTAACCTTGGATAATTTGCAACTTTGATATACTAAAACTCATACAAGACCTACGCACAAAAACAAAAGCAACCGTATGTTGAGTAAGGTGTACTTAATGGTGTAATCATAATTCAAAGACAATATCACTAATGCCATTAAATTAAACCACATAGTTTCACAAATTGACAACTTTGATTTTAATCTCATGAATCACATAAGCTTTCATATTATTCAACTACTAAGTCACCCTATGGGTATTTGTGTTACAATATCATTTATCAGTAACTTTGACGCACCCTTAAGGTATTAGCGTCTCGAAACATATCATATATATATTAATCTCATTTTCCATATCAAAACATAATCGATCATTCTTTGTATAAATCACGTTCATTTTATTAGTTCGACCCTATTAACTTACTTGAATTGGAGGATGGATATACATATCAATCTACCAACAAACCTGTTTATGCACCAAAGTGCTAGTTGGGCATAAATGCACCGATCCTACCAACTACACCAGAATACGCTCATACCATTAGGGAATTTGAGTCGACGATACATTCTCAACCCTTAGGGAATGAGAGAACTATTATAATATAACACGCATCAAGTGTTGGATCTCCCACCTATCAAATAGACCCTATGGCATGCTAGCTATACCCGTAACTTTATTTGACACTATTAATAGGACGTCATTTATATTTATTCATCATTAAAACACATTATAACCAAGTTAGCATAGCATTACCGCAATTGCAAATATGTGTTTACAATTCGATATATCACTTCTGTATTACTTCATAATATAGCACAAGTAATGATAAGATAATATAATCATCACATATATATACATTTTATACATATACCTAACCATTTTCAATATAGATAGCATGCAACAACCTATTTTTCGATGTTGTCAGAAACGGTGATTTCAGGACCACAATTCTGACGAATGAGTTCGTAAATATTATTAAGTAATATTTACTATTCAAATCTAATGATATAGTGAATCTTGATCTAGTACAAATGGTTTGTACTAGAAGGCAGTGATTTTTGAAAATGAGGTATCGGGACCTCATTCATGTAAACCGAGCTCATAAATATTTCTATTGAATATTTATGGAACTATTGTATAGGTGAATTGAAGTTTGGTCCAGAAATTTTGATGATTTGAATGGCTAATTAGGGTACAAGGATTAAATCATAAAGATCGTAAAACTTTATCACTATTGATTTTTGTTAACTAAAATGTTTATCTAGTAATTTCTTAAAGGTCAAAATAACAATTAGGCCATTGCAAACTTTGGTGGATGGCTAAAGCATAATAATTAATAGTTTATATGTTAATTTTAAAGTTATAATTAAGTTAAAATTAGTTAAAGTGGATTAAAAATAAATGAAAGGTAAAAGGCCATTTTTCATTTATTTCTTCTTACCATTACTAAAACAACCATTTTTAGACCTTGAAGTATTCAACCCAATTTTGAAGCATTACATGGTAAGCCATTTTCACCCGCTTTTCCATAATTTTTATATTTTTGAGATCGTTGTAACTTGATTTAGCTATACCATATCTTTGTTTTCAAAATTGTTAAAGATTTTAAAAATTTTCATTGTTGTTTTTGAAGCTTTTGGATGATTAATGGAAGATTTTGAAGCTTGAAAACATTTTAAGATTATTATAAATGTTTCAATTGTTAGCTAATTGTTTTAGGTAAGTTTATACAATTTAAAAGTGTTATAAATGTTGATTAATTGTGTTATAGATACTTATATATATTGAATGAATCTTGGATGAAATAGAATTTGTATAAAAATTGAGTTTGGACTCAATTGAAAGGTAAACATACATGTATGTGATATATATTCTGTATAGAGTAACCACATGATATTGAGATGATTTTGATATATGCCTTGGTACTTGGGAATGTTATAGTAACATGAAAATCCTGAATCTTTTATAAGTGCATGTTTGAACCTAGTAAACATTTAGGATACGGTTGACATGCCAATTGGGTAGATACGTGCTTATCCTATTAGCACTACGGTGCTCCTGATAGTACTGTCGTACTCCTGTTAGCACTATAGTGCTCCTGATAGTACATTTGTGCTCTTGTTTGGACTACAGTGCCCCTGATTGCACATTTGTGCCCTGTTATACACTCTGGTGCCATGTTTGCGCTTCGGTGCTTCTATATGCACATTTGTGCCTTGTTTAGCACCTCGGTGCTCCCTAATACTATAACCCGTGTATTTGAATCCTTTTACTATTGTTCATGGGGTTGCCTTGATTAAATAATAAAAGTGGTTGACTTGTTGACTAGAACAAACATTGAATACTTGGATTGAACAAATTGAAATGTTTTAATGATTGTCCTGTTACATGAATATATAAAAGACTTACCTATTTCTTGTGAAATGGAATTTCAGGATTGACTATGCAATGAATACTTAGTTATATAATTGTATCTTTGGTTATAAGGTAAGCTAGTGTATATGTTTTATATGAACTTACTAAGCTTTCATAAAGCTTACTCAATTTAGTTTCTTTTTTGTTGTAGTCGACATTTTGTTGAACACGACTATCGGATCTCTTCAAAGCTCACGCTATCTACCATCAACTTTGTAGTTCTTTATTGGTTATGTGGAATGCATATAGGTTAAATGTATAAGTGTTATTTTGGAAAGAAATTATGTAAGACATGTGAACATTTGTTTTATTTCTATGGTTTGTAAATGTTTATATATGTGTGTGTTTTAGGTGTGCTTAAACAAGTTTGGATAAAGAACTATTATTGACCACTTGTGTTAAATGTGATTTTGGAAGTTGGTAATTTTCATCATGGTTGAGATGAATGTTTTGGAATGTATGCATATCTATGATGAAATGATTGGATGAAATATGTTATATGTATAACATCTAGTTGTGAAAAGGTGTCATTAAGGCATATTGGTTGGAAGACTAGGAAATGTTTAGGTATAATCTGTTTTAAGATGAATTGAAAATAATCTCATGGATGAATAAGACTTGTTGTTTAAATGTTGATTGCTTAGCTCATTAAGCTTGTTAAAAAGAAATATTTGCTATTTGAATGCATGGCCTTAAGAATGGTTAGTTACATGTTTGATATGATGGTTGATTAGTTTTTGTACAAGTTGTGTTGCCATTTATGCATTACGTGAATCATAGACTTGCTTGATATATGATGAACAATTAAAATGACACATATTTGTTCCACACGACCTAGCACATGAGTTTGTGCCTTACACAGGCTGGCCACACACCCATGTGGATATTGTAGGTTTAGTAATATTTGGATCACACA
This sequence comes from Gossypium raimondii, assembly GCF_025698545.1. Lineage (NCBI taxonomy): Eukaryota > Viridiplantae > Streptophyta > Magnoliopsida > Malvales > Malvaceae > Gossypium > Gossypium raimondii. The sequence goes on along the minus strand of NC_068572.1, from coordinate 28,044,046 downwards.
GTCATAGTTAGTTACACGACTTGGAAACACAGTTGTGTGACATATTCAGACATGGGCACAGCCTTTCATACGGCCGTTTGACCCCTTTTTTCATGTTTACCCTATTTTGTTACAAAAGTTTTAATTTCATCATCATTTATTCCCGAACTTGTTTTAGAGTTTCTAAAAGCTCGATTGGAACTCATATTAGTTTGTTAATCATGTTTTACATGTATTATGAAATGAAAAACTAGTTTTTAAGCTATAATTTTATGTGATGTTCTCTGTTTACTATAGCGACATCTCATGTCACGAGTCTAGTGATCGGACTAGGTATGGGGTGTTATATTTAGTGGTATCAGAGCTACATTTTAGTCAATTTTAGGATTGAACATAGTGTGTTTGGAGTTTAGAAAATACATGTCATATATAGCTTGTGATAGTGTGATGCTTTTGATCTGATCTAACCCTGTTTTCTTGTAGATTTAAAGAAATCTACTGAATCAAATCATGTTGTCAATGAAGAATTTGGTAGTATTGTACCAGATTTTGATAAGAGAGCAAACCCGATTATGCCAGTTCCGCAAATGTTTGAGAATGAGGCTGAAAATACCTTCTTTTGTCTGATAGGTTAGTGGTTCAATGAGTTTTTGCGAGCCAATCCTGCAGCTCCACAACCTTCGTCCCCTATTGTGTCTTCTCTGACATCTACTAGTCCTCAAAGTTTTACACCCGTAAATGTACATAGGCCTCTGATTGGTAAGATCCAAAAATGTGGGGTCAAAGAATTCAGAGGTAAGATGGATGATGATCCAAATAGAGGGGGTATTCGTTAGAAAACACTCAGAGAGTGTTTGATGAGTTGGTTTGTACACCTAACGAAAGCTTGAGATTCGTCATGCTTTTGTTGAAAGATGAGGCATATTAGTGGTGGTATACGGTGATAGTGGTTGTATTGAAAGAAAAGGGTTAATTGGGACTATTTTAGAATTGAATTTTGAAAGAAATATGTCAGCAAATGGTATTTAGAAAAGAAGAAGAAAAAATTTCTTGAGCTAAAATAGGGAAACAAACCAATTATTGCATATGAGCAAGAGTTTGTACACCTCAATAAATACGCACGAGAGATTGTGCTAATAGAAGAAGAGATGTGATGTAACACCCCTAGCCCGTCTTTGTCGCCGGAGTAGGGTTTCAGAGTATTATGGCAAATAACGAATCTCAATATATCATAAAATCAATAAAATATTAATTTAAATACTATTTATTCATAACCAATATTAATTCATGACATCATATAAAAACGAGCTTTTAATTGAGTATACGAAACCTAAAAATCAATTTGGAAACAATTAGGAACTAATTTGAAACAAAACAGAAAATTGTAGAAAAATTGAAAAAAGGAGTTACACGGTCATGTGGCTCAGGGACATGGCCGTGTGGCCAAACTGCGTACAATTCAAAAATAGGGTCACACAGTTGTGTCACTGGAAACACGAAAATTTACACATTTTTACATACCCTTTTTAACTTAAAATCATATAGTTTCGATAAAATTCATGTCGAAAAAAATTAATTTTTACAAAATAATTAAAGTGAACTTAAAATATGAACATGTTGAATTTTAGTTAATTTTATAATTAATTTTGATGAATTTTGGTTATTTTTGACAGATTTGAACAAAGGGCAAAAAATGGCTCGGCAAACACTGCTAGAAGCACAAAACCGAGAAGTAATTTAAAGTATCGAGGTGAACTAAGTTTCAACCTAAGACAGTCCAAAATTATATTTATTAATTCATAATATAATTAATTTTAATTTATATCCAATTTAATTTGGGTTAGTAAATTATTATTAATTAATTATGAAAAAATGGTCTAGTTGAACTGAACCGAGTGAACCGCACCGACCAAGAAATGGACAGGCCAAAAACCGTCCCAAGAGCTGACCCAAATCAACTTATTAGCTGATTGTTTAAGCTTGCAAAGAGGCCCTTGAAGACTTGTTCAAGTTGCATTCAAACCCCTCCATAATTGGTGGCTTTATAGATTTGCCCTAAGCCTAAATTAGCAAAGTTGAAACTATCAACCTTGCCACATGTGTGGCCGGCCAAGGGAGGGCTCTTTGGTTGATAATTTTAACTATTTTTAGCAGCCCTCCTCGGCTATAAAAACCCCCTTAGGCTAGTCATTTTAGAAACACACCTCAAGCATTCATATATTTCCTCTATTTTCTCCACTTTCTCTCTTCTTTTCCATTCCAAAATTCCCTTGCTCTCTTGTCGATTCCTCCTCTTGGGAAAGGGGCATTCATCTACTATTTGGAGTAGCAATTAAGTGTTCATAGCAGCCTTGGTCGACGAGGACAATGGAGAAGGAAGAACGGAGCAACTAGTTAAGCCATGGAAAAACACCGGATTTGATTCTTGTTCCCTATCTCTTTAATTTTTGTTGTCGTTATGCTGAACATATCTATAAATATTTATGTTGTTGGAATGGTTAATTTAATCAATTTAACTTGAATTTAATTTGTGTTAGGTTGATTGCATTTCATTTGTTAAAATTATTGAAATTGTGTTTATGTTGTTATAGGCCTCAGTAAGATGCCTGATTAAGTAAAATCATGACTAAGTTATTCTTGCATTACAATTGTTAGGTAACTAATGAATTAATTATTTAAACGGATTGAAATTGTAATTAATGGACACAATACTTAATCAGTGCATGTTTAATCATCTAAGGTAGCTGAGGGTTAGATTAGCAACGATATCTAACAATACATAATGCCTTGCATAAGTAGCAAGATTATTGTGATTAAACTGTTTCAAGGTAAGGATACTTTGTTACCTCACATAGTCTTTTATGTGCTTATTAAATTGAGTTGATTGTTTGAATTGACATAGGGAAATGTACAAGAGATTATTTTAATTTAATAAGTATGTATGTGCAATAACATATTTGCCTATTAAGATTTGTTTAATCGGTTGAATTGACATAGGGATATAGTCAAGAGATAAATAGATTTTGGTAGGTGAGTATGTTCATAAGTTAGCAAATTACCGAGTTGCCGTGAACTTATTCGTAACAATATAAACACGAGTTTAATAATTCTAAGTTAAGAAATGTAATTAATCTAACACAATTATGTCATCTTGATTAACACAATAGTCCTTGTGGGTATGATAACTCGACATTTACTTGTCACTTTATTATTTGTTGCGATTGTGTACACTTGCACATTTTCGTCATTCCAAGTGTTTGGCACCGTTGCCGGGGACTGTGTTTTAAAAAAAGTAATTATTTGTGAAGTTGTTAGTTTTGCATTTTGGTTTATTTTTCTGTTCAAATTTTAACTTAGTTAATTTTTCTGTGATTATTTCAGGTGTTTATGAGTATTGACTGAATCATCGATTTACTCCCTGTATACCCTGAGATTGAATGAACTTTTCGACAGCAAAGAAGACAAGCAAGTCAGAGAAGGACTAAAGAGATGAACTTTGAAAATCTGAATCAAGAAAACGGAGCAAACCTTGCTCAAAATCCTATCCTTATTGCTGATGATAGGTATAGAGCTTTGAGACAGTATGCTGTGCTAGTATTTCATGATATTAATTCGGGTATTAGTAGACCCAAAATTCAGGCACAACAGTTCGAGTTAAAGCCAGTCATGTTCTAGATGCTTCAGACAGTTGGCCAATTCAGTGGAATGCCTACCGAAGATCCTTGCCTACACTTAAGACTTTTTATGGAGGTGAGCAATTCTTTCAAGTTAGCTGGAGTACCCAAAGATGCATTACGATTGAAGCTGTTCCTATATTCGCTAAGGGACAAAGCTCGAGCTTGGTTGAACTCATTACCACCAAACTCAATTTCAACATGGCAAGAGTTAGCAGAATAATTCCTTATGAAGTATTTCCCGCCTAGCAAGAATGCTAAGTTGAGGAATGAGATCACTGCTTTCCAACAAATGGATGATGAGTCATTGTATGAGGCATGAGAAGGTACAAAGAATTATTATGAAAGTGCCCTTATCACGGAATCCCACATTACATACAACTTGAGACATTTTATAATGGTCTTAATGCTCACACGAGGATGGTAGTGGACACTTCTGCTAATGGTGCTCTCCTTTCTAAGTCTTATAATGAGGCTTATGAAATCATTGAGAGGATTGCTAGCAACAATTATCAATGGCCAACCAATCGAGCAGCGTTAGGAAGACGAGTCGCTGGAATACATCCTTACTTAGGAAGACGAGTCGCTGGAATACATCCTTACTTCACTCGCATCCCAACTATCATCAATATCATCAATGTTAAAAAATCTTAATACTAATGGGTGTAATAGTTTTACAGCACAGCTACTGAATCAATTTGAAAATGTAGCCTGTGTTTATTGCGGGGAAGGAAATTTGTTCAAAGAATGTCCATCGAGCCCAGAATCTGTGTATTACATGGGTAACCAGAACCAAAATCGAGGAAGGCTAGGGCTACAATCCAATTTCTATAACCCATCATGGCGAAACCACTTGAATTTTTCCTGGAGTAACCAAGGGGCAGGAACCAATAGCAATTATGTCCTACCTAGATCGACCCAGCCACTTAGTTTTTCCCAACAAGCTCAGAAACCAACCCAAGCTGAACCATCTAATAGCCTAGAGAATCTATTGAAGGCATACATGACGAAAAATGATGTCTCTCTAAGGAATTTGGAGAATCAAGTGGGCCAGCTTGCAATTGAACTCAGAAACCGACCACAAGGTGCTTTACCTAATGATACGAAGAATCCGAGGAACCCAAGGAAAGAGCATTGTAAAGTTTTAACATTGAGGAGCGGAAAGACTTTATAGCCCAATTTCGTCGAAGTTGAGAAGGCGCTAGCTGACGCTCAAGACTCAGAGGAAGTTCAACCAAGTGTTGAAATTCCAGTTTCACCGGAAATTGAATCTGCAAAATTCGACAAGGTAACTTCTGAACCAGCTAATTCTAATAAACTAATAACTCCGTTAGATGCAAAATTGCCACAGAAAACAAATCAACCTGTTCCAGTAAAGAAACCTCCACCACCCTACCCTCAAAGACTTTAGAAGCAGAAGCAGAAAATTCAATTCAAGAAGTTCCTAGACGTACTCAAGTAACTTCATATCAACATCCCGTTGGTTGAAGCACTTGAACAAATGCCGAACTACGTCAAATTCATGAAGGATATCCTGTCTAAAAAATGAAGGCTTGGAGAATTTGAGACGGTAGCCCTAATGAAGGAATGCAGTGCATATCTTCACGACAAACTACCTCAAAATTGAAGGATCCTGGATGTTTTACCATACCTTGGAATATTGGAGCAACATATTGTGGTGAGGCACTATATGACTTGGGTGCAAGTATCAACTTGATGCCCATGTCAATATTTAGGAAGTTGGGGATAGGTGAAGTTAGACCTACTACAGTTACACTTCAATTAGCAGATCGATCCTTAGCACATCTAGAAGGAAAAATCGAGGACGTATTGGTACATGTAGACAAATTTATCTTTCCTGCTGACTTTGTGATTCTAGACTTTGAAGTAGAGAAAGAGGTGCCAATATCTTAGGAAGACCATTCTTAGCAACCGGAAGGACCCTTATTGATTTGTAGAAGGGCAAGCTTACTGTCCGTGTTCAGGATGATCAGGTAACATTTAACATTTTTAAGTCCATACAATTTCCTGACACAATTGATGATTATTCTGCAGTGTCTGATTTAGAGGATTTAATCGTGGAGAAGGAACTCAATTATGTTGAGGACCCATTGGAACAAATTTTGACATCAGATCCTCCAAATGATGAAGAGGAGGATGAATACTTAACTTTGTTAGAAGCTAATCAAAGGGGATTTAATCTACAATCCTGCTTTGAATCTTTGGAGTTAGAGAAAAGGGATTATGCCCAACCAAAAGTGAAAATCGATGAGCCACCTAAATTAGAATTGAAGGTACTTCCTTCACATTTGAAACATGTTTATTTAGGTAACTCTTCTACTCTACCTGTGATTGTTTCAGCATAATTAACTACTGAGCAAGAAGAGAAACTCATCCTGGTGTTGAAACAATTCAAGAAGGCTATCAAATGGACCATAGCTGATATTCACAGAATTAGTCCATCTGTATGCGTGCACAAGATTATCTTAGAAGATGGAGAAAAAGGGACGATTGATGGACAATGAAGACTGAACCCCATCATGAAGGGCGTAGTCAAGAAAGAAATCATCAAGTGGTTAGATGTGGGTATAATTTACCCTATATCAGATAGTTCATGGTTAAGTCCGGTTCAGTACGTGCCAAAGAAAGGAGGTATGACTGTCATTGAAAATAAGAATAACGAGTTGATACCGACTAGAACGGTTACGGGATGGAGAATTTGCATTGATTATCGAAAGCTGAACAAGGCAACTAGGAAAGATCATTTTCCTTTTCCGTTTTTGGACCAGATGCTGGATAGACTCGCAGGGCGAGACTATTACTATTTTCTCAATGGATACTCAGGGTATAATCAGATTATAGTAGCACCGAAAGATCAACACAAGACAACATTCACTTGCCCGTATGGGACATTTGCATTTAGGCACATGCCATTTGGTTTATGTAAGGCACCTGCTACATTTCAAAGATGTATGATGTCTATTTTTACTAACATGATTGAGAAATATTTGGAAGTTTTTATGGATGATTTTTCAGTACTCAGAGATAATATGATGATTGCCTAGTCAATCTAGCTAAGGTACTAAGGCGATGTAAAGAAACAAACCTTGTACTTAACTGGGAAAAGTGTCATTTCATGGTACGAGATGGTATTATTCTAGGGCATCGGATAACAAGACATGGAATCGAGGTAGATAAAGCAAAGGTAGACGTTATTGAGAAAGTCCCACCTCCAATATCTGTAAAGGGTGTTAGGAGCTTTTTGGGCCATGCCGGTTTCTATCGAATATTCATCAAGGACTTCTCCAAAGTTGCTAAACCCTTATGCAAATTTTTTGAGAAGGACACGACGTTTAAATTTGATGAGGAGTGCTTAAGAGCTTTCAATGATTTGAAAAGTCGGTTAGTCTCGACACCCATAATAGTCACACTAGACTGGGATTTGTCATTTGAATTGATGTGTGACGCAAGTGACTTTACGATCTGAGCTATCAAAGGTCAACGAAGGAACAAAGTTTTTCATCCTATCTACTATGCGAGTCGGACTCTGACAAGAGCTCAATTGAATTACACGGTAACAGAAAAGATTTACTTGCTATTGTGTTTGCTTTTGACAAGTTTCGATCTTATCTTGTAGGTACCAAAGTGACTGTTTATACGGACCACTCGGCGATTAAGTATTTACTTGCCAAGAAAGACGCTAAGCCGAGACTGATCCGATGGGTACTATTGTCAAGAGATGTGTGGCAGAAGATGAAGTACATATGATTTTATACTATTGTCACTCAACGCCGAGTGGGGGACACTTCAGAGGTACACGTACCGCAACCAAGGTATTGCAAGCTGGATTCTTTTGGCCAACACTATTCAAAGATGCATATGCTTACGTAAAGAGTTGTGATTAATGTCAAAGGGTCAGAAATGTCACCAACAGAAATGAGATGCCTCGAACAAACATCATTAAGGTAGAATTATTTGATGTTTGGGGTATTAACTTTCTTGGTCCTTTCCCTCCATCTTTTGGTCACAAGTATTTATTAGTAGCAGTATACTATGTGTCTAAGTGGGTTGAGGAAAAGGCATATCCGACAAATGATGCTAAGGTTGTAATAAAGTTTTTGCAGAAACATGTGTTCACAAGGTTTGGAACCTCAAGAGCCATCATCAGTGATGAAGGGTCCCATTTTGTGAACAAATGGTTGAAATGGTTCTTAGATAAACATTGAGTGAAGCACAAGGTCACTACAACTTATCACCCGTAGATGAATGGGCAAGCTGAACTGGTAAACAAGAAAATCAAAGGCATACTTGAGAAGGTAGTTTGCCTGAACCGGCGAGATTGGTCCAAAAGACTAGATGATGCTTTATGGGCTTACAAGACAGCATACAAGACACCTTTAGGGATGTCACCTTATAGGTTAGTCTTTGGGAAAGCCTGCCATCTACCCTTGGAGTTAGAACACAAAGCTTACTGGGCTCTCCAACGACTCAACTTGGGTATTAGAAGTGCCAAAGAGAAACGGATGCTTCAACTTAACGAGTTAGAAGAATTCCGAATGTCTTCATATGAGAATGCCAAATTACTTAAGGAGAGACTCAAGAAATGGCATGACAAGCACATTCGAATTTGAGAATTTGAAGCAAGTCAGCAAGTCTTGTTATTCAATTCCTGATTAAGTTTCTTTCCAAGTAAGTTAAAATCACATTGGTCCGGTCCATTTATGATTCATCGAGTCTATCCATACGGAGTTGTTGAACTTCAAGGTAAGGAAGGTAATTTTCGAGTTAAGTGTTCAATGCTTGAAACATTACTGGAGAGATAAAATTGAACGGAATCAAATCTCATTCATTTTATCAGATATTTCATTTTTCTTGTTCTTCTATTTGAATAAATGATTTAGGGTATATTTTCGGGATTAGTATGTTTAAATAAATTCTGTAGGAGATTGGAACTTAAGCGGGACCGCTTGTGACCTCTCCAATCTTTCCTAGGAATTGATTTTAACATAATTTCCCAAGAAATTATTCCCTAAATGACAAAATAAATTTTTAGTTTTTCAAATAAAAGGGTCAATTTTGATCCAAGTTTTATGTTGCAACTCAATTTTGAATTTTCATTAAGTCTAGGAACTTAATTGAATTATTTTAAAAATTTGGTTGCTCTTTTATAAATATTAAAATTAGATGCCTCTTTTGTAAATATTTTTAAAAAGCATCTAGAATAAATGTTTTAGTTCAATAAAAAAAAGAAAAAGAAAAGATGATAATTATTAATATATAATTATATCCATTATAATATATATTAATTATTATCAACTTTATTTAGAGATAGGATTAGTTTTAATTTAATCATATTGTATTCAATAAGTTTTATCTTAATAAATTAATAGCAAATAATAATTTAATATGCATTATATTAATTATTAATTTTTATTTACTTTGAGTAGAATTAGAACTTCGAATTTTTAAGAATTCTACTCTAGCTCCTACTCTTTTCACTATAAATTCCACCCATCTATTTTTTTTATTTTTTCATTCATACACCATTCCCTCCAAAAACACCAAAACCCTTAAGTACCGAAACTTCCTAACAATTCCCTAGCCACAGCATCGCCCAGCTGATCGGTCAGTAGCACCCCCCGCGCGCCCACACCAGGCCTGCTCAACGATCCGCACGCTGCTCACATCCATCCCCTGCTGCGCATTGTTGCCTTGCATACCCGAGCGGCACATCACTCTTTCACCCATTCTTAGCCAAAAACCCTTTTAATTTTTTTTTAATTTGCCATCTTTTGATTCACAATTATTTTTCTTAAGAGCTCTTAATTTTTACAAAAAAGGTGGTAAGACCAATTTTTCTCCTAAATTTTAATTTAATTATCTAATTTTTAAATTTATTGAATTATTAATATTTTATATTAATTAAATTTTTGAGAAAAATAATTGTTACTATGTTATGATCAGGTTAATCATGCCTCGCAAGAGAACTTGTGCATCTACCCAAATTGACGAATGCAAAACAAGTTCCACTGTGAAGAAGCCAAAGCAAGATACGAGAGTATCTTCAAGAATCAACAGATGGATCCAGAGAAAGGTTTCATATTGAAAGAAAGCAACTATATTGGTTTTATGGCGTGTATTCGTCAGGCTACTGAAACTCTCAATTGGGAGTTGTTTTGTGAGAAGAGACCTAGTGTGGATGAGGAGTTAGTGCGCGAATTATGCAAATTTAACCTCAAGCGAGTTGAAAGAAGTTCCAGTTTGCAGAATCAAGGTACCAATAACTAATGAGTTCTTTGAATTGACTAGTTTCGAAAACGACGAATATTCCTCCTTGATGAGCAATATAGAGCCTGAAAATTTGCAAGAAATTCTCGTGGAACTTATAGTTCCAAGTTCTAAATGGACTGTGTCAAAGCAAGGAATCCACACTTGTCGAAGAGAATATTTGACACCATGCAAAAAGGTATGGTTCTACTTCATCCAATTCAGCCTTATGCCTAGCTCACATGGGACTACAATCTTATTAAAGCGAATGGTCTTATTATACTCGATTCTAACTGGGAAGACCATTGATGTGGGAAAAATCATCCTGAGGGAAATGCGAAACTGTGTTGTTAGACGTTCACGTTTTGGCCCAGCTTACTTTTCCTTTACGATAACAATTCTGTGCTTAAAAGCTAAAATTCTTGCAAATGTAAAGAAGACGGGCTATAGCTAGGGCACAATCACAGATTGGGACCTCTATTGAATAGCTGGAGACTTTGTTCTGCAGCAACGAGTTGAAGAAAGTGAGGATCTCGAAAAAAAGAAGAAGAAGATCCCACAGAAGCTGAACCTGATATCGAGACTTCAATGTTCAGAGCTCAACCGTCTCGCCCAGATCTTTGAGATGAGCTGTCAAAGTTAATGGACATAATGCAACATATGCAGTGATAGCAACAAGCTTACTGGAAATACTCAAAAATAAGGGATGACTCGATGAGAAGTACTCTTTCAAAAATTTACAATGACCCATTTATTTTTGTGCTTGAGTTTCCAGATTACATATTTAAACCATGGAGCCCATTATCGAAAAAGGAGTGAAGCGATTCATGCAAAGACAATAATGATGAAGCAAAAGATGATTCAAATTCGGAAAGATCTGCAAATAAATAAAGAGGGGATCTCGACTTTATTTTATTTATGTTCTTAGGTTATTTTAGGATAAAATTAATTAGGATTTTTGCATAATAAAACAAGAGATAGAAATCATTAATAAAATTGAACAAGTCGCGAAGTATAAAGTGTGGCAACAGATATATACATGTCTAGGATTGGATTTAGAAAGAGCTTGGTACTTAAGCAGTCAAATTGACTCATCTCCTCTTTTCTGGAATCCTACCTGGTGTATAGTATCTATTCACTTTAAACAATGAGGAAATTGTTCATTTTAATTAGGGGGACCGAAAAATTGAAATTATTTCCACTCAGAATAAATAGTTCTTTAATTATGATTAGGATATATTTTGTTCAATAATTTAAAATTTTGGTAAGTGTGCTAAAGTTCAGTAGAAATAAAATTCTATTATTTTAATAAATTGTTATGTTAGGTGAATAATGATATAAATATATTTTTAATAAAGCATGCAAATCGTACCATAAAATTTTTAGTTCCTTAAGAAAGGTAGGCATGCGTGAAAGTTTAAGTCTCTAGAATTGACTTAGTAGTTTCTTGAGGTGAAATCCTAGGAAGCATGGAATGTTGAAAATGATTTAGGCAACTATTGTTTAGACCGTTTGGGCCTTTCAAGCCAACCTTGATGAAAATTTATCCTTTGAAACCCAACTTTGAGACTATATGACCAAATTTTATTTGAACCCTTGCAATATTTAGCCATCACTTCTCTCGTAATTATCTTTAAATTGTCCCAAACACCAGACTCAATACTATTTAGAATATTCTTTGAAAATAAGTTTGGGGGAGTTGAAAGAAGTATCAAATGCTCTAAATATTGTAGTACATACAGTAAAATGCTAAAAAAAAGAGCACATGTACTTGAAAGAAAATAGATGTACAAAAGAGCATGTGAAAATAAAGTAAGTTGGTGTATTGAGGGGAATTATTCCAACGGTCTGATTGAAGCTGAGTCTAGGGTTTAAAAGCCTAAATTTATCTATATTTTACCTAAATCTAGCCTAGCTACGTTACAACCTTTTTAAAGACCTATTGATTCAGGTGTTCTATGCTACCTACATTAGTGGAGAGAAATTGCTATGTTCAACATATGAAGACATAAGTTAAACTTAATGATTACAGCTTAATCTTGAATAAGGAAATAAAATCAAATTGGTAAGGGTTAACATGTCTTGTTAAGGAAGCATTTAGTCTAATTATGCTATCATAATAGTTGTTGAGATTAATTTGAACTATATGTATACTTAAGTAGCATAACTATCAAATTCCTTATTTTTGAGCATAAGTATATAAAATTCATAATTCTGCGAAGAATGTTATTCTGAAGGAACTTTTCAAAGGTGTTTTCTGAGTAATTCTTTTTAATTTGTATGATAGGAATTCTTTTGTATGATAGGTTAGTGGTTCAATGAGTTTTTGAGAGCCAATCGTGCAGCTCCACAACCTTCGCCCCTATTGTGTCTTCTCTGACATCTACTAGTCCTCAAAGTTTTACACCCGTAAATGTACATAGGCCTTTGATTGGTAAGATCCAAAAATGTGGGGTCAAAGAATTCAGAGGTAAGATGGATGATGATCCAAATAGAGGGGAGTATTTGTTAGATAACACTCAAAGAGTGTTTGATGAGTTGGTCTGTACACCTGACGAAAGCTTGAGATGCGTCGTGCTTTTGTTCAAAGATAAGGCATATCGGTGGTGGTATACGATGATAGTGGTTGAATTGAAAGAAAAAGGTTAATTGGGACTTTTTTAGAACTGAATTTTGAAAGAAATATGTCAGCAAATGGTATTTAGAAAAGAAGAGAAAAAACTTCTTGAGCTAAAATAGGGAAACAAACCAATTGTTGTATATGAGCGAGAGTTTGTACAACTCAATAAATACGCTCGAGAGATTGTGCCGATAGAAGAATAGATGTGTTGTAACACCCTTAGCTCGTCTTTGTCGCCAGAGTAGGGTTTCAGAGTATTATGGCACATAACGAATCTCAATATATCATAAAATCAATCAAATATTAATTTAAATACTATTTATTCATAACCAATATTAATTCATGACATTCATATAAAAACGAGCTTTTAATTGAGTATACGAAACCTAAAAAACAATTGGGAAACAATTAGGGACTAATGTGAAACAAAATAGAAAATTGTAGAAAAACTGAAAAAAGGGTTTACACGGTCACGTGGCTCAGGGACATGGCCATGTGGCCAAACTGCGTACAATTAAAAAATAGGGTCACATAACTGTGTCACTGGAAACACGGAAATTTACACATTTTTACATACCCTTTTTAACTTAAAATCATACAGTTTCGATAAAATTCTTGTCGAAAAAATAATTAATTTTTATAAAATAATTAAAGTGCATTTAAAATATGAACATGTTGAATTTTAGTTAATTTTATAATTAATTTTGATGAATTTTGGTTATTTTTGACAGATTTGCACAAAGGGTGAAAAATGGCTCGGCAGACACTGTTAGAAGCACAAAACCGAGAAGCAATTTGAAGTATTGAGTCAAGCTAAATTTCAGCCTAAAATGGTCCAAAATTGTATGTATTAATTCATAATATAATTTATTTTAATTTATATCCAATTTAATTTGGGTTAATAAATTATTATTAATTAATTATGAAAAAGTGGTCCAGTTGATTTGAACCTAGTGAACCGAACCGACCAAGAAATGGACAGCCCAAAAACCCTTCCAAGAGCTGACCCATATCAACTTATTAACTGATTATTTAAGCTTGCAAAGAGGCCATTGAAGACTTGTTCAAGTTGCATTCAAACCTCTCCACAATTGGTGGCTTTATAGATTTGCCCAAAGCTTAAATTAGCAATGTTGAAACTATCAACCTTGCCACATGTGTGGCCGGCCAAGGGAGGGCTCTTTGGTTGATAATTTTAACTATTTTTAGCAGCCTTCCTCAGCTATAAAAACCAGGCTGGTCATTTTAGAAACACACCTCAAGCATTCACATCTTTCCTCTCTTCTCTCTACTTTCTCTCTTCTTTTCCATTCCAAAACTCCCTTGCTCTCTTGCCGATTCCTCCTCTTGGGAAAGGGGCATTCATCAGCTATTTGGAGTAGAAATTAAGTGTTCATAGCAGCCTTGGTCGACAAGGACAACGGAGAAGGAAGAACAGAGCAACTAGTTAAGCCACAGAAAAACACCGGATTTGATTCTTGTTCTCTATCTCTTTAATTTTTGTTGTTGTTATGCTGAACATATCTATGAAAATTTATGTTGTTGGAATGGTTAATTTAATCAATATAGCTTGAATTTAATTTGTGTTTGGCTGATTGCATTTCATTTGTTAAAATTATTGAAATCGTGTTTATGTTGTTATAAGCCTCGGTAAAATGCTTGATTAAGTAAAATGATGACTAAGTTATTCTTGCATTACAGTTGTTAGGTAACTAATGAGTTAATTATTTAAATGGATAGAAATTGTAATTAATGGACATAGTACTTAAATCAGTGCATGTGTAATCATCTAAGGTAGCTGAGGGTTACATTAGCAACTATATCTAACGATACATTTGCCTTGCATAACTTGCAAGATTATTGCGATTAAGCTGTTTCAAGGTAAGGATACTTTGTTACGTCACATAGTCTTTTATGTGCTTATTAAATCAAGTTAATTGTTTGAATTGAGATAGGGATATGTACAAGAGATTATTTCGATTTAATAAGTATGTATGTGCAATAACATATTTGCCTATTAAGATTTGTTTAATCTATTGAATTGACATAGGATATAGTCAAGAGATAAATGGATTTTGGTAGGTGAGTATGTTCATAAGTTAGCAAATTACCGAGTTGCCTTGAACTTATTCGTAACAATATAAACAGGAGTTTAATAATTCCATGTTAAGAAATGTAATTAATCTTACACAATTATGTCATCTTGATTAAAATCATATTTTGAAATCGTGCATTTGAGATTTATTTATTTAGTTCACTTAGTTTAAAATCTTAGTTTTTAATCACTCTCTTCAAACAAAATATTTTTCTTCACCAAAGTATTTTAAATAGCATTCATAAATAATTCTTTTCACAGTCCCTGTGGGTACGATAACTCAACATTTACTCGTCACTTTATTACTTGTTGCAATTGTGTACACTTGCACATTTCCGTCGTTCCAATAGGCCGAGTACAATTCAAAATAGGGTCACACGACTGTGTCGGCAGGCCGTGTAACAACCCGTAATCGCATGGGAAAAACCTCCACCAAAATTAAATAGGCCACATGGCCATGTGGAGTGACTATGTGTGGCACACGACCGTGTGATAGCTCGTGTCTCAGGCTTTGTGCACAGAAAATAACTTCTAAAATAAGGTAATTCACCACTCATTTTTTAGGTACCAAGCCAAACCAATTTCAACTATTTTCACACCTTCAAAACACATTCAAACATGCTCAAAACATACCAAAACATTCGACATAAGTGCCTAACCAATATGCCCTCATCGGCACCACATTTCATACACCAAACTAAAATCACATTAAAAAGTCACAAGCTTTTACCTTATACATGTGCCAAACATACCAATTCATCCATTCCATTCACATAGATTTTTACCAAATCTCAACCACTTGCAAGAAGCATAAACCAAAAAACCAAAGGCATATATATATGGATATATACAAGCCAAAAAAAATTGATATACACATCCACAATTATGCTTTACCAAAATTTAAATAACATTATCACAACAAGAGAAATTAAATAACCCAATGTCAAAATGACCAAAACTTCTACCAAGTTGAAGAACGGATAGTGTGAGTGCTCTGACTAGCTTCCAACCCTCTGAGATGTTTGATGATCTATAAGGAAAGAAAATAACTAATGTAAGTCACTAGTGCTTAGTAAGCTCGTATAAAACATAAACGTAAACTTACCAAATAAGATCAATTTATACAATTCATCCATAATTTCATTAACAAGCTCATGAGTTCATTCAATTCCTATATACGTCACAAATCTTACAAGTTTATGAGTTCATATATATAAGAACTTAAAACCATATCATACCATATAATGTTTGTAAATAACAAATGTAATTCAATCATCCATCTCATGTTTATATTATATGCCATATTCTATTCAATGCCTAATACCATATAACAATTTCATAAGTCAATTTACATATACTCATTTCATATAACTCATTTGTATATCATTTAATACACGATGAACCCTAGTGATATAACATTGGATACATGGAAAAATGTTCACACGAGTTGTATCTATAAATGCTCACACGAGCTGTAATTGTAAATGCTCACACGAGCTGTGAAATGGGCATGCTCACATGAGCTGTGGATTGGAATGTTAAGCTACACGATGCTGCTCACATGAGTTGTGGAGGATCCGCAACAAATGTAAGACCTCAGCCATCGATAGAACATCCAAGACCAACTCCCGAGACTATAATAACCCCTAATGACATGTCATTTGTATCCTAAGCACTCACAAGGTTCAAATGGGCCATATCTTATCGAAATCATGTAATTATTTATACACTAGTTGATCACCATTACTTAACCATGTAATTTTCCATTTTCAATCATAACTTCAAATTAACTAATATTATAATTTAATCCAAATCATCAATTACTATTTAACAATAATTTAATCTATACATAACACAAATGTGAATCAACAATTTATCCAAAATAATAATTAACAAGCTTAATCAATATACGAACTTACCTAAACAAAAATGGTTACAAATACGAGGCCGACGACTAATCCGTTAATTTAGCTTTTCCACAATTCGAGTCTGATTGATTCGTTTCTTGATCTAAAGAATAATTTGCACTCAATTAATCCATTTAAACTGCTCAAAATTAAACTTAAGCTTATAAGCCCTTTCATTATAAATTTACAAAATTACCTTATATTTTACCTTTTATGCAATTTAGTCCTTAAACTCGAAACTTAGGAATTAACCACATTTAAGCAAAACCCATGCTAGCTAAATTTCTTAGGGTCTCTATCCAAACCATATATATATCACAATTTCACAACAATTCCATGGAGTTTTACTATTTTAACAATTTAATCCCTAAACGTTAAAATCATTAAAAATTACTTTACAAAATAATCTTATTTAGCTATCAAGATTAATAATGTAACATCAAACTTTAAAAATAGTTCAAACTCATCAATGACACCTTTTAAATTATTGAACATTTTTACGAATGAACCCCTAGGTTAGCTAGATTAAGCTAGAATCAGGCTTGGTCGAATGCTCCCTATGCTACAATGGTGGTTTCAATTTTTGGTTAGTGAAAAATGAAGAAGATGATGGCTTTCCATCATTTGTGATGTTTAATTTTTATTTAATTATCGATTTACTATTTTTTCCCTTTTTATAATTAATCATATTTCTTTATAAATCAATACCAAAACCATCCATTATGTTTTATTTAGGTATAACTACCACTTAAGTCTCAATTCACATTTCCATAGCCATTTAACACCTGCAGCTAGTAGAAACTAACTTTTGCAACTTTTACAATTTAGCTCTTTTTACTTAATTAACTATCTAATTGTTAAAATTTTCTAACCAAATTTTAATATGAAACTATAATAGACTCATAAATATTAAATATGTAATAATTATTGTATAACTAGTCAGAATTGTGGTCCAAAAACACTATTTCTGACACCACTGAAAATGGGTTGTTACATATGTATTCGTTTTAAAGACGAGCTGAATGATGAGATAAAGATGTTCGTTGGAGCAATAGAAATATGAGAATTTTTAGTCTTCTCTAATCGAGTACAAAAAATGGAAGAAATTTGTAATAAAAAGAAACAAAATGAGATGTGAGCTCGGGACTTTGGCAAGCGAAGTACATCCAAACCATTCTCAGCTCCTCCATCAAAGAAGTCGAGGGAAACTTTCAGTCGCCAAAACACTCTATCGAGGTTTGCAAGAAGAAATAGGGCAAGACCAGGTGATTCGAGATTCTAGACTATTTTTGCCGCCAATGTTGGCAGTATCCACAATGCGAAAAAACCTATTTGTGATCATTGTGGTAAATTTCACACTGGTGAATGCCAACTGAAAATGAGAGCCTGTTTCCAATGTTGTTTAACAAATCGTTTTCTGAAAGATTGCTCGATGAAACCTAATGTTTTAGTAGATCAAAATGTTAGACTTGATGTAACTCCGTAGAGAGGAAAATGAGTCCAAAAATGGCAGAAATGTTGGTATTGGTCGAGGTAAAGCTATTGAAATTATTACTGGTACTTTCTCCTTTTTTGATGTTAATGTTTATGTATTGATCGAACCTGGGTCAATTCACTCTTATTATGCATTGCATTAATAAATAAGAAGAACATACTGATAGAGTCCACAAATTACATTGTTAGAATAACAAATCCATTGGGTCAATGTGTCTTTATTAACCATATTTGTAACTATTTTCCACTAAAAATTCGAGGTTGTGATTTTCTTGCTAATTTAATGTTGTTATAGTTTGATGAGTTTTATCTTATCCTGGGAATGAATTGGTTCAACTGAACATGACATAGTGGTTAATTGTAGACAAAATTAGATTTCATTGAAATGTCAGAATGGTGTAGTGGTTACTGTTAAGTCAGACAGAATTGATTATGTTTGAAAGTCATATTTGTGATTTATGCTCAGAGAATGGTTTATAAAGGATGTGAAGCATTTTAGCTTGCATTTTAGATACACAAGTATTAGAATCAAAGATTGATCAGTTATCGACAATTAGAGAATTCATTGATGTATTTCCTAATGATGTTCCTAGATTACCACCAAAATGAGAGGTTGAGTTTGCTATTGAATTGAATTTGCTATTGAATTAATACCCAAAACTACTCTGATTTCAATTGTTCTATACAGAGTAGCTCTAATTGAATTAAAAAAGTTAAAAGTAAAGTTGCAAGAGTTGGTTAACAGAGGTTTCATACGACCAAGTGTGTCACCTTGGGCTGCTCCAATTCTGTTCATGGAAAAGAAAGATGGCTCAATGAGATTGAACAGAATTACTGTAAATAAAAAAATACCCACAGCCCCAAATTGGCGATCTATTCGATCAGTTGAAAGTTAAAGAGCCTAATTTATCGAAAACAACTTTCAAAACTCGTTACGGTCATTATGAGTTTCTTGTGATGCCATTTGGTCTGACCAACGCCCCTACCGCATTTATGGATTTAATGAATCACTTATTTCAAATGTACCTGGACAGGTCTGTTGTTGTACTCATTGACGACATTCTAATTTATTCAAAGAACGAGTCTGAGCATGCTCAACACTTGATAACTGTATTACAGACTCTGCGTGATAAACAATTGTATGCAAAGTTTAGCAAATGTAAGTTCTGGCTTCGAGAAGTTAGTTTTCTTGGACATGTGATTGTTGCTGAACGTATTCATGTTGGTCTTGCTAAAATATCTGCAATTTTGAATTGGAAAGCTTTGAGAAATGTTTCTAAGATATGTAGCATTTTGGGTTTAGCTATTTATTATCGACGCTTTGTTAAGGATTTCTCAATAATTGTACTATTTTTGACTAGGTTGTTACAAAAAAAATGTTGAATTTATCTGGTCAGAGAAGTGTCAGCAAAGTTTTGATCGACTGAAAGTTTTGTTGACAAGAGCCCCAATTTGGAACAGCCTGAATCTGGAAAAGAGTTTATGGTATACATTGATACTTCATTGTGTGTTTTGGGTTGTGTACTTATGCAAGAATGTAAAGTCATAACTTATGCCTTCCGACAGTTAAAACTGCATGAAAGAAATTATCCAACTCACGATCTTGAGTTAGCAACTATTATGTTTACCTTGAAAATTTGGTGTCACTATATTTACGGTGAAAAATGTCACGTTTATACTAATCATAAAAGTTTGAAATACTCGATGACTCAGAAAGCTGTGGCAACGAAAATGGTTAGAATTACTAAAAGATTAGGACCTAGTGATTGATCATCATCCGAGAAAGCTAACGTAGTAACTGATGTTTTAAGTCAAAAATCTTTGTTTTCTTTGAGAGATATGAATGCAAATCTTACTTTAAAATGGGACAAATTTATTTTGGCTAAATTGAAAGTAAGACCGTTATTCCTAAAAGAATTCATGATCTCCAAAAGCATGATTCAATATGCAATCAAAACAAAGTCTAGTTGACAATTCGCAAACTATAGAGTTCAGTATTGGTGAAAATGGCAGCATGTATTTTCGAAACAAATTGTGTGTACCTGATGATTCATAGTTGAAAATAGACATTCTGAGTAAAGCTCATAATAGATTTTATATGATACATTTAGGCAACAACAAAATGTACAATGATTTGAAACAGATTTACTAGTGGCTAGGTATGAAGCGAGAAATCTTTGAATTTTTAACTAAATCATTAGTGTGTCATCAAGTAAAAGTCGAGCATCAAGTTTCATCCGGATTACTACAGCCTGTGATGATTTTGGAATGGAAATATGAGCGAGTTATGATGGATTTCGTATCGAAATTACCATTGAATTTGAATAAAAGAGATGTTATCTAGGTGATTGTTGATAAATTAACGAAGTTTACACATTTTATACTGATTAGAACCGATAACTCACTCGAAAGGTTAGCTGAATTATACATTTCAATAGTTTTTTGGTTACATGGCGTGCCACTGTCTATAATTACTGATAGAGATACGAGATTTACCTCTAGATTTTGGGGTAAGCTAAACGAGGTTTTTCTTACGAAACTACATTTCAGTACAACTTTTCATCCATAGATAGATTGTCACACCCGATTTCCTTTAAGGCTGGAAATTAGGAACAATTGGGGGTTAAATTAAAAGAAGCCATCAGCTAGCGGCCTCTACTAAAAAATTAGGAAAATTTAGTGACTGATTTGTACATAGTTGAGACCCATTTCTGGTTTTGTTGGATTAAAACCAACTAGTTCCTTAGTAGGAGACAAAATGATTATCGATGGAGGTTTTTATATGGTGAAGGGCTATAAATATTTGAAAAATGACTTCCTGGAGGAATTTCTTCTCACTTTTATTTCATTTTCTATTATTTTTCATCTTTTGGGGTTTCTCTAAAGAAGAGATAGTTACGGGAAGCTTTGCATGGAGCGATGATCATGAGGGTTGAGTCAAAAAAGTAGGGAATCCAATAAGTTGGTAAGGTTCTTAGTCATTCGGTATACGTAAGATTTAGAAAATGATGTTAAATACTTTTAGAACCTTTTTAGAGGTTCTACATGTTTCTAAAAAACTGAATTTTAAGCTAAAAATACTAAGTATAACTCATGATTTTTTGTTATAATGCTTAGCTACCAAGAGATCGAAAGCTTTGTCATTTAGAAAATTTAAGCTTAGGAGGCAAAGAAACATTAGATGAGTTTCTATACTCCATTTCTAAGATGCCTTAAAACTAGCATGAATCGTTGTTTAGTTTAGAATGAATTCTGTGATGATGTATGATCTTTCCTGTTTGAGAATGCTTGTTATGCATAAGGTTGAGTAGGTATATGAGTAGCCACAAGGGTGTCAGTAAGTATGAAAGGATTATGTTTTTATGCCTGAAAAGTAGCGTACTCCATGATAATATGTTTATGAATTGCATGTATTGCATGGTTTTTATAGTGGAGTACAGAGGGGAAATTATTGACGAGTAAGATGAATTTAGGATTTGGGGAAATAGTGTTATTGTATTTTCTAATCCGGGATTATTGAGTGCAAATTGTGATGTGCAAAGCTCCGGGCCTTACAGAAGGGGAACTATGGTGTTTAAGTATCAAGCTAGAAATGACGAAATGGAAGAATGGTGGATGGATAGGGAAATGGAATTTTCGTTAGATTCCACAATCGAATTTTGCTGAGTACAAACCGTGATATACAAAGCTCTTGACCTTGAGAAGAGGATACTACGATGTTCGAGCATCAAGGTTAAATGTGAAACAGAATGATATAGATTGGTCTTTTGGGGTAACATCGTGAGATGGTTATTAGGTTCCATAGAGTAACACTGCAATGACGGTCTATAGGCTCTATGGGGTGACACCACGATAACAGTACGGTCCTTCGGGGCGACACCTTATTGAGGTTTAATGTGTAAGGCTATAGGTTGACTATGGCAACCAATTGAGTCTGACAAGACGTTAAACATGGAGATTTAAAGTGTAAGACCATAGCTCGACTATGACAACCGATGGAGTTCGCCAAGACGTTAAACATGGGGTAAAACGTGTAAGTCCATTGCTCGACTATGGCAACATAGAGAGTCTGCCAGGAAGTTAATCATGGGGTTAAATCAGGTAAGACCATAGCTTGGCTATGATAGAATTTGTAGCATGCCGGGAAATTAAACACAGGATGGTCCGTTGGGACATTAAACATGGGGTAGACCACCAGGATGGTAATCATGGAAAAAGGGTTTAGAAGGAAAATTACAAGTGTTGGTGAATGGCAGCTAGCCAGAGAGTTTGAGGAATCCGCTAAGAAAGGAAAATGTAGTGATAACAGGAACAACTTGCCCAAGCAGTAATCATAGAAGTTGGTTGGGCATGTGAGTGGTAACTCAGTAAGATGCAGACAGTGGGAAATGGCAAATCAGTAGTGCTTGGTGTTAAGGAAAACAAAAGAAGGTCTATTCGAGGATCACAGATAAGAATCCACCACTAAAGGTCGTTAGATGGTGCTCAATGAAACTTTGTATGAGAAAAAGGGAGGTACCAATAAGGATTATGCAAGCGACAAGTATGTCTGTCAAAACTATTCCTCTTGGAGGGGAATCCATTGTAAGTATAACCACCGTAAAGTTAGTTCCATAGGGAACCATCATACAAGGGGAATTTTAAACTTAAATGGACGTTGAAATAATAGTCTGTTGGATACTATAGACCAAAACAGTTCTCCATATACGAATATGTTTCTCTTTAAAAACAATGTATAGAAAATTGGGTGGATTACATGGGAGTAATCCAAACAACATTGCAATCAAGTGTAGGGTAGGGAAAAGAAAATGAAAATAAGATTGAGTCTGCTAATATGGTGTGGGGCTTACTAATAGCCTTTTTAGAGTGACAATAAATCCACCATACTAATATGAGATAAGAGAACTGATAAAAAAGAGTGTTGTATAAAAGAAGTTCTATTAAGGTTAGACTGTACGGTTGGACACACACACTTAAGATGAAAGATGAGGGTGCATCTCGACAAGATTCGAGATTTCAGAACTTCGAGTTAGGGTAAAGGTTAGTATTGGTAAATGCCCAAAGCATGTAGGTAAAGTGAGAATCCAGCAAGATGAGAAAACATTTGGAAACCACCAAAACCTTGTCGACGAGACATAAGCTCGACCAAGAACTTATAGTACTAGTAGTCGAACCACCAATAAAGAAAGGCAGAAGGCATGTGAGAGTTTGCTAGTCCAGATAAGGCGTGAAATTCTGAGTAAAATAGGGAGTTAAAGTATTTTATTTTTTCTTAAGTTAATACCCCAACAAATAAGGGGTGAGTTATACATTTTTGAAGTGAAGAAACTCACAAAGTTCATTGAACTTACCAAAGTTTTGGCCTATGTTTTGCAGGGCTTGTTGGTTAAGGAACTTGGGAAGGGACTAGGCCATACTTTGTGGGACCAAGGAATATCATCGGTTAGGTGTCATGCACATAAGAGGGGTCTATATATGGGCAATCCATATATGCCTCAAGTTCAAATATATTGTATTTAAATAGTTTCTTTAGAAATGAAAATTTGAGATAGTAGACTTTTTAAATTAAGGTTATTTTCGTAGGAAATATTTATTATTAAGTGATAAAGTTTGTAATTTAAATTTATGATTTAAAATTTGGCATTTTATCCAAACTAGTCCATATATGACACTCCATACTCGGATTTGGTGATCGAGTCGGGTGTGGGTGTTACATAGATAGATAATCAAATTGAGTTATTCAGATACTAGAAGACATGTTACACTATTGTGTAATAAAATTTGAAGGCACCTGGGAAAAATATTTACCGTTAGCAAAATTTGCTTACAATAATAGCTATCAATCAAGTATAAAATGACACCGTTTGAGGCATTATATGGTAGAAAACGTAGAACTCCGTTATACTAAACTGAATTGTGAGAAAGAAAACTTGTTGGGATTGATATAATCTATGAAATTGAGGATAAAGTCAGAGTTATTCAGGATTATTTGAAAGATGCCTCAGATCTCCAGAAATAATATGTCGATTTAAAAACAAAATATATTGAGTTTAATGTCAATGAGAAACTGTTCCTGAATGTTTCACCCTAGAGAAAGGTAGTTTGGTAGAAAAGGAAAGTTAAGTCTGAGATTCATTGGGCTGAATGAAATCCTTGAAAGGGTCAGACTAGTAGCTTATAGATTAGCTTTTCTTCCAAAATTTGAACCTATTCCCAATTATGAAATTTAGAGGAAAAAATTACCTAAAAAGGGGAGTTGTAACAACCAGTTTTTTAGTTGCATCGGAAATAGTTGTTTCGAGACCACAATTTCGATGAGTGAGTCTATAAATATTATTAAGTAATATTTACTAGTCAAACCTAATGGTAAAGTGAATCTTGATCTAGTAAATTTTACTTGTAGAATGATTAGTTATAATACAAGTGGATTGAACCAAAAGTCAATGGTTTTTGAAAATAAAGTATCGAGACCTCATTCCTAAAAACTGAGCTCGTAAATATTTTTATTGAATATTTATGTAGCTACTGTATAGGTGAGTTGAGGTTTGGTCCAAAAATTTTGATGATTTGAATGGTTAATCAAGGTACAAGGATCAAATAATAAAAACCATAAAACATTATCACTATTGATTTCTACTAACTAAAATGGTTATCTAGGAACTGTTTAAAGGTCAAAATAGCAATTAGGCCATTGTAAACTTTAGTGGACGGCTAAAGCATAATAACTAATAGTATATGTGTTAATTTTAAAGTTATAATTAAGTTAGAAAATAGTTAAAGCGAATTAAAACATAAAAAAAAAGTAAAAAGGCCATTTTCATCTCTTTCTTCTTACCATCACTGAAACCACCATTTTTAGACCTTGGAGTATTGACCAGGCTTTGACGTTTTTCATGGTAAGCCATTTTCACCCCTTTTTCATAATTTTTATGGTTTTTAGATCATTGTAACTCAATTTAGCTATACCGTATCTCCATTTTCAAAACTGTTAAACGTTTTAAAAATTTCCATTGTTGTTTTTGAAGCTTTTTGGATGATTAATGGAAGATTTTGAAGCTTGGAAACATTTTAAATTTATTTTGCTAAGTAAATTTTGTTATTTTTACATTTAAGAAATAAAATGATAAGTTAAGGAAATTAACATGAAATTTTTGTGAATTTAGTTTTAGAGGGTTGTAGAAGGACATAATCGAAATCAAAATGAAAAACAAAGTTTAGTTGTGAAAGCTATACGTGTTTCGATTTAGGGACTAAAATGAATAAAATGTAAAAGTTTAGGGAAATTGTCTAAAATAAAATCAAAAGGTCATATGCATGTATTTTAGTGA
Source organism: Gossypium raimondii (assembly GCF_025698545.1). Classification (NCBI taxonomy): domain Eukaryota; kingdom Viridiplantae; phylum Streptophyta; class Magnoliopsida; order Malvales; family Malvaceae; genus Gossypium; species Gossypium raimondii. Next base: position 28,018,682 of record NC_068572.1, on the reverse strand, counting down.
TATAGTTCATTTGGAATTGATAATATGAATTTTTTTTATAATAAAGAAGGCAACAAAGTGCCTTTATTTATTTTTTACAAAGGAATTACCCAATTTATCTTCTAACAAAAAGCTTCCTAACATGAAAATTAGGAAATCAATAATCGAAAGTTCAGATTCCCCTCTTGGACAAGTTCTAACTATCCAATCAGCAACCACATTTCCCTCTCTTCGAATAAACTGAAACTTCACCATTTAAAAGCATCTTTTAACCGCAAAAATCTTTCGGACCAAAGATAACTTTCCCCAGACTTATTCTTAAGGCACTCCACTGCCTCTAAACAATCACTTTCCATAATAACTTTCCTATACTCTCTTAGTTTAGGAACCTCAAGACCGCAAAGTATATCCCATAATTCAGTATTGAGGATAGAACACCTACCCAAATGTTTTCTGAAACCTTCCTTCCAATTTCCCAATGAGTCACGTATAACCCCTCTAGCTGCCGACCAATTATCAATCATACTTGTGGACCAATCTGTATTAATCTTCACCCAACCATGGCGTAGAGATCTCCATTTGATATCCTCTTCTTGTCTTCCATTCATTACATCACCTTTTGCCATGGACTACTTAATACCACCAACAAAATAATCTATCCTCCTTATAATCTCCTCAGGTCTGCTTATAGTTTGCTAAAAAATAAAACAATTCATATTCTTCCATAGTATCCAACACAAGACAGCATGCTTTAAAAAATTACAACCATTGTCATCAAATTCTCCATTCAGAATTGTAAACACCCAGTTCGGTATATCAACATAAAAAAATATGGTAACAAATGCGATGGAATAACCATTCTCCATACATTTTTTTTGCAAATGAGCAGTTGTGCAAAACATGAAGGACTGTCTCGTCACCACATCCACACAATGCATAATCACCATTGGCTGCTACATTTCTCCTCACTCGTTCATGGTTAGTTAGGAGCAAGGAAAGGTAGCCCATTTTGGGGTTCAAAGTTTTGGTTAGCTTCAGCACTTGCATGGTAAGTGTTTTTTATCCCATTTTTAATGATTTCTATGTTTTTTAGCTCATTTTAGCTTAATCTAGCTAAATGGTAGATTATGAGTCTTTATTGAAAAATAACAAATTTTGTTAAGTGATTTTTGTTGAATTTTAGAATTAGGGACTAATTTGTTAAAGGTATAAAATCTAGGGTTTTAATGTGAAATGATAATAAACATGGGTTGCTTCAAGGTTCCTTGCATATTTGATTAACATGGATTGAAATTAAAATGGTTAGATTTTACTTTATAAGCTTAAGGACTAAATTGTGAAAATTTTAAAATGTTAGGGGCAAAATGATAATTTTGTTTGAATATGAAATGTGGATTAAATTTAATACTAGAAGTACTAAATCGATTGAAATTGTTTATTTAGATCAAGATAAACCTCGTACGGACCGAGATCAAGGCAAAGCAAAAGCTTCGAATTAGCTCAATTTAACTTCTACGCCCCTAGTCGTCAAAGTAAGTTCGTATGAATAGTTATCGTATTAATGTTATTTAAATTGTATGTTATTATGTTACTTATAATGTTAATTGAACGATGTATAAACAAATTGATGCCATGACGGTTATCGAGTCCCGGTTGAACCCTAGGAATTCTTAGGATATGAATGACATGTCATTAGGGATTTCATGTTTCGGGTGCTGGTCTTGAATGTCCTACCGATGGCTGAGGTCCTACATTTTTTGGGGATACTCCACAGCTCGTTTGAGTAGTATCGTGTAGCTTACATTTTGACCTACAGCTCGTGTGAGCAAGCTCATTTCACAGCTCGTCTGAGCAATGATGTAAAGGAAAAGGACGGTTATATGTAAAAAACACACTTCGAGTGAGCTTTCCCAAGTATTCGATGAAATTTCTAAATGGTTAAACGGGCAAGAAAAGGGAATGGAAAGGTAAGTATGCAATTGTATTGAATCATGAAATTATGAAACGTTAAAGGTGCAAAGGTTATGTTTATACATGATGAAAATATGTTTTATAGATGATATCATATATATATATGAACAAGTGTACTAACTTGTAAATTGATGATGTTGTTTAGGCTTAAGCCAAGCTTGTGATTATGGTTGATTTTTATGTTTATGCTTTATATTATGCAAATGAAATGGTAAGTTAAGTTTGGTTTATATGAGCTTACTAAGCATTAATTGTTTACGTAGTTTCTTTCATATGTTGTTAGATTATCGAAAGCTTGATTTGGTTAGAAGCTCATCAGATATCTAGCACACTATCCAGAAGTCAATTCAGTAGTTTTTGTGTATTTTGGCCAAGGTTTATAATGTCATGTATTGGGTGGCTTATTGTGATGTTTTTTATGAACATGTAAAATGGTAACTTGATATGTTTGTGTTTGGATGCTTATGGATTGTTGATGAACTTACAACGCTTGCTTAGGTAAGTCATTTTGGTCACTTAGAATGTACGTATATATGGTTCTTTTGGTAAATTTGTAATGGCTTGATAATGGTCTTTCATGGTATGTTTTTTATGTTATGAAAGTGGCTAAAAGAGGTATGTTTTAATACCTAAATGGTTTAGAATTGTATGCATGGAATTAAGCATATAAACATGTCTAAGTAGGTGATGTTTGGTTGTTGTTTGTGGTGCCTTTGAATGGCATATTGGTTAAATTAGGACTGTTAAAATGGCAATTATATGTATGTTTTTATAGGGTTTTGGTGCCTTGAAGGTGTGCACAAATGATCTAAATTTTTATGCATGTACTGGAAATGGCTTGATTTTAGGTAAATTTAGGTCCACACGGTCTAAGACACATGCGTGTGACACGACCATGTGATCATATTCAGAGAGTTTACACAGGTGAGGACACGAGTTGGGACACAGCTGTGTGTCCTTAGTTTGAAGGTTACATGGCCTGAGACATAAGCGTGTGCCGCAGCCATGTGACGCACACGGCCGTGTGACCCTATTTCCAAAATTTTGTGATTCTTTCCTAGATTTTCCAAATGATTTCAGATTGGTCTCAAATCATTTCTAGGGTATGTTTAGGGTCTCGAGGGCCTGATTTAAGGACAGTATGTATGTATACTATTGGTTTATGATTGGTTTATGTTATTAAATGACGTTAAATATAAATGTTTTCGATTGTACAGTAATGCTCTGTAATCCTAATTAGGCGACGGATATGGGTTAGGGGTGTTGCAATCATTCTCAATGAGTAGAATGTCATCGACATATAGAATGAGAAAGACAACCTTTCCATCTCTTAAACCTTTATAAACACAAGGTTCATCTACGTTTTGCTCAAATCCAAAAGTCTTGAATGCTTGATCAAATCTTTAATTCTATGAGTAAGATGCTTGCTTAAGTCCATATATGGATCTAAACAGTTTGCAAACTTTATGCTTGTTTCCTTTAGCTATATATTCGATAGGTTCCATCATATAGATGGGTTTTTTCAAGATAGTCGTTCAAAAACGCTATCATGACATCCATTTGCCTGATCTTGTAATCGAGAGCTGCCACAATAGATAGAAATATGTGGATTGACTTGAGCATGGTTGTAACAACCCAAAATAGGGCCAAGGAGTTTTAGGGGTAATTAGGAATTTTAGCCTTAGAGTGTTCAAAATTTTGCAACATAGTGTGTCGGTAATGTTTTCGACTATGGATTTTAGAAAATCAAATCAATTTTTTAGAATGAGTTTTGAAGACCTTTAATTTTAGAAAAAGGACTAATTTGTAACAGGGTTAAAATTGTGAGCATTTATGTTGCAATTCTACTAAATTTTAAAAACCAACCTAAAATCCCTCATTCCCACTTTTATTTAATGATAGTTTTCTCTCCAAAGTTTGTTCTTGTCGTCCTTTTGCTCTCCCAAATCTCTCAATCGATTTTCTTTGTTAAATCTTTAATCTTTTTATTTCCATCATTCCCCAAGCATTTAACCTTCATAAATCTTCAAGAAAACATCCAAAATTCCATTAATTTCATCATCTTCTGCATTTGTTATTAGGCCTTTGACACTAAATTTTTAGTCATTAAATCAGATGTTTTGATTAAAAGCCAAAAATAGAGTCGTTAATGGTGAAATTAAGCAAGTGAACATGGACTATGAAGCAGCTAGAAAGAAAAGACTATTGGATACCACTGAACTAGAGGAGATTAGGAGAAATGCTTATAAAAATGCTGCCATTTACAAGGAAAAGACCAAACAATGGCATGACAAGATTATTTTACCGCGATAATTTGTTGTGGGTCAACAGGTTTTATTATTCAATTCTCGACTCAAATTGCACCCAGGTAAATTGCATTCACGTTGGTCAGGACCTTTTAAAGTTGTCACCGTATTTTCTCATGGTGCAGTCACAATTTGAGATTTACATGATGAACACCAGTTTAAAGTGAATGGATAGAGGCTAAAACACAATTTTGGCAATAATGATCAAAAGCAGGCAGAGACCATTAAATTGGTCGAAAAGTTTTAATTTTTAATCAGTACTCCTTGATTTTAGTTTATTTCATTTTATTTATGTTTTGATTAAGATTGTTTTCCTTTCTTTTTGCTGAATAATTAGGTACCATTTTCGACGCATTGAAATCTTACTGTTAACGCATTCCATACGTCTACACTACCATTTATAGCTCGTCAAAATTCAGAGAAATTCAAATTCCACTGTTGGATCAAAACTCACTCAGCCATTTGATATTTTTGAGCAGGCACAATTTCTATTAGACAAAACTCTTTCTGCCAGCCCTATATCTCTCCATAAAACAACACGCCTTTCCATCTTCCTCTTTCACTCACTATAAATTCTCCCTCATTGTACCAACTGTAAGGCATTAAGCAACCATTTTTATTTCTTTTCTCTTCTAAAAATCCTATCTTTTTACCTTTAAATCATTTTCCTACAACAAAAGATGACAAAGAAAAGACGCTCGGTCAAGAAAGCCACCAAATCTGCTACAGAACATGTATCCTCTGCTGCCACAGTCCGTGAATCAGAATCCCTCAAGCTAGTACAAGCAAGGGAGTCTGTAGTCTTTTTGAATAAAATGGTAAAGGAATGATTTCACAACAACATATTGAAGCGCATCTTTCATCCCGAGCAGGGCATTTCTCTTTCGCCACAACAAGATTTGGGTAAACAAGTCTCCAAAACCATCTCGAAGTTAAAGTGGGAAACTTTTTGCAACCATCCTGGAAGCTACTTGCCTTCACTGGTACGTGAGTTCTATGCCAATCTCTACGGTCATGAGTTAGAGTTTATTTTTGTTCGGGAAGGTTTAATACCATGTGATGCTGCAAACATCAACGAGCTGTACAACACCAAGGTTGATGTCGACGAACACTCTGAGTTCATGGATGACATCACAGATGAAGAATGTGACCTATTGGTGAGAGACTTGTGTGTCGAGGGAGCAGTTTAGATGGGTTCCCATTAAAAGAACTCTACGATGCATCGTTGCTTCCTGACACTGCAAGGTAAAATTTGCAGACCAAAGCCCTCCATTCAGAGCACCACAATCACCCTAGACAGAATGTGCCTGATACATTCCATAGTCAAAGGCCAAAAAATTGATGTGGGTGCAATTCTTCACCAAGAAATAGCTGACTGCACTACAAGGCAGACTGGGATCTTAGTTTTACTATCCCTAGTGATGTTATTGTGCCAGCAAAGAGGAATCATGTCCCATGCTGGTGAGGAAATCATAGAAAATAAGGGCCAATCAATGAAACCTCTATAGAAAGAATGACTCGTGGTAAGGACACACCGATATTGAAGGAGGTGGAGACCAGCAAGACAAGAAAGAGTAAAGCCAAAGTCGACAGAAAAGGAACAAGCATGAATGCAGAGACATCATTATGGCACAAATTGAAGGATGTCGAAAAAATGGTAAATTCCATCAACAACAGGCAGATCAAGCTTGTCGCTATAGTAGAAGATATGGAGCGATCCCTGAATTTGTTTTATGCTTTTACCAGAGCCTGAAATAATTCTATTGTAGCCATATTAGGCCAGCTAAGCCCATCCCAGACAAGCCCTTTCTTGGATGACGACTTAAAAGACCAAGATAGACCGGTGGCATCGTCACCCATTGTGCAGGTCTCTGATACTAAGAAATAAAAGGAATCTAGGGACATCGACGAATGCCTACGAAAGATTGATAGCTTATTTAAGGATGGTATTTTTGCTGATCAAGAAGACATTATTTTTAAGAAGGAATTTGATGTTGTAGAATAAGAAGTTATTCTTTAAGAAGAAGAAGCTGCTGAAAAGAACAAAGAAAAAGAAAAATAAGATTTTTTTAAAGAAGTTTTTCACCGCACTCGAATCTGTAGGTGCAAATATTAAGAATTTGGAGCGAATTAGAGTGAGACTGATAGAAGTTGCTGAGATCACCAATGAGGAGCAACACAATTCATGGGCAATAGTGGTCTACATTGGACCACCCCAAGTGTCCTCTCCTACAAAAAAAAGTAGCCGATGATGCCGGGGCTGAGCCAGGAACTGATGAGCAATCTAAAGACCGCGCAAAACCCAAAGAAAAGAAAAGGAAGCGCTCCAAGGATAAAAAATGAAAGAATAAGGAGGAGAAAGAAATATCATGCAGCCATATCGACAACTGCGGATAATTGAGTTAGTTTGTTTTAAGCTTTCATTGTAGTATTCATGCATTGCATGTAACTGTAGGTTTTATTTGATAAGTATATATTGTCGTTGCAGTTTAAAATTTTTCTTTGAAGCATACAAGGTTTATTTGTGGTTAATGTAAATATGTGTGAAAATTTTTGTTCCATTCAATTTTTAATTCTTGAAGCATATGAATTATCAATGAATGAGTTGGAAAAATTTGATAGAAGATTGTAGCTTCAATTCTTTGATGAATGAATCAGGTTGCATGAGTAATGGATGACTGCCATCATTCCTTAAATCTTTAATGAATCTACCTTTTACAGATACTTATATATGTATATATAGTTATAAAGTAGAGACACTCCAAACTGGGTGTAGTATACAATGTTAAAAAGGGAACACTCCAATACAAGCGTTAGAAAAATCAATCTGGCCAAAGGCTGTCGCTGCATGAGTATGTGTCGGCGCAGTTACGTACTCCCTGGGGGTTTGTTGCACCCCATCGTTGCTTCTCAGGAACAAGGGTACAACAATGCAATGATATCCCTTATTCCAAAAAAAAGTATATATATACTTAGTATCATACAATAAATGTTGTCTGGTAGATAGAGTTTAGGTTTTGAAGCATGATGCTAGCATTGATGAAGTTGCAATCTTATTCATTCATACTTATGCATTGTCGATGCAATATTCTTTCACCTGAATGTGATTCATTCATTGGGATTTTAGGTGATTCAAGTTGCTAGAATGATCATTTGCTTTAGTGAATTTTTGGGTAGCCTTGCTAGTTCCTGTTTTACTTAAGAACAAGTAAAAACTCAAGTTTGGGGGTGTGATAGTACTAGGAAGAACATACGTTTTCTCCCTACTTATTCGTTAATTTTTCCCCATTTAATTATCTTTAGCATATATTTTATCATTTTCAGTTTAGTAATTTACATTTTATAACTCAATGAATCTTAGCCTATTTTATCCTTAATTTTGCTATCTTATTACATTATTGTCGCTACAAGAGTTAATCCCAGACTGCGTCTAGAATCGTCGCCACAACTGACAGCTATCCGAATAAGAACCAAAACTGCGTGACCTATCTATTCTGGTATAACCAACCTGTACGTACAAAGGATGGAATAATTTTGAGGAAAGGACACCTGTACTGTTGGAGCAGGACATAAAATAGGGGCGTGAGAAGAAAAATGGGAGATTTATATATTTTTCTCCTCCATCATCATCTTCATCATCTTCCCTTGAAGCTTGTGGCCATGGCAGCTTAAGCCTCTCACGGATGAGCCAACATGAAGACCAGATGCAGACTAGCTCCTAACGAGGAGACCTAAGTGTGAGACAAGAGGGAATAGAGAGATTCAGTCGAGTCGTCTAGGGATAGTATTCTCCATTTGATTCTTTCTTATTTCTTTCTAAATGCTAGTGATTAAATGGAAGTACACATGAATTCTTGGTTAAATGTTATCTTATTCAAGCTCGCTTTTATAGTTTAATCTTAGGGTTTGAATTTTTTTAACACGGAAGTGTTATTGTAGTCACTGACACTAGAAAGTGCAGTGACAGTTTGAGGCAACAAGCATTTCAACAGAAGTTGAGTGAGGATTAGAGGAATTTAGTCCACTTGTTTTTAATAGTGCCATGTTGCCTTCATCATAAGGTAAGGTTAATATTCGTGTTTAAGTCTCAGATTAAATAGAGGAGTGACGCTGGGTAAGATATAAATTGAATTTTATTGCATCAACAATCACCTGTACTTTTATACCTTGTGAGCATTTAGTATTCTGCTGAAGATTCATGTTGGGGATCCCAGTTTAGCATCATCATATTTTACTTCATTATTTTTAAAGTTATTTCATCGACATCTCTCCTTACAATTTATCTTGTTTATATCCAGTTATTGCACCGACATTAATAGACAAAAGACTACCATCCCTATGGGATCGATATCCGACGGACTCACATCTGTCTACTAAACTTGCATCGACAGTGTATGCTTGCACATTATTACTGTGACGTTAAATAGCTGACCAGAGTGTAACTCTTCCTTTGCTTAACCACCAAAGGCAAACCACCTCCAGCCAATAAAACAATGCTGCTGTAGCCACCAGCACTATCGTGTCTAGTGATGAAGATGCGACACCCTTACTGCACCCCGAGTCGGTTCGGTTACTACTAGTTTGGTCTGGGTAAGTGATGAACCGACCGATCTGATCTAGCCACCAATTGGACATTCAGCCAGGTTTCACATACTGAGCCCGGTTTGACCAATTTTTGGGTCTTGGTCTCAGTTTTAAGCTCCCAGACCCAATTGACTATCTCAGGTCCAATTTTAAGTTCAATTACCCATTGGACCAATTGTCTAACTTGAAAATTAATTTCCAAAAATGTTAGATTAATTTTAATTAAGTTGATTAATATAATTTTACTTAAATCAAAATTAATTTTCCCAAAAATTACTTAGATTTTCCAAATTAATTTTTCAAGATAATTCTTTAATCAAATTCTCTAGTTGAACAATTCTCATGACCACCTAATTTAATTTCACATCGAATAAATCGACTCAATTAAATTATTTCTAGAGTCGTAAAATTTTCTTTTGATTCAAATGCAATCTGATCACGCTTTTGTTGAGATAGCAAAGGGACCAATCAGACATATACAATTAGCCTCTAGTAATTGCAATTATGTCCAGAAGCATCGTTCCGATAATTCACAATTACTTAATCATGGAGTAAGTCCACAAAAGGTACTATGATTGAAAACTCCTTATTGTGTACTCTTTACAAAAGCAATTCATCCAACTGTTTTGTCCAATTACCTCGTCATGTGTGTGTTACCCTCATATGATATCCTTGACTCCTTTGAGTTCAATCCGTTCACTCAACACAATCCTATTTTATCTCATTGTCACCATTGTGTCATCTCAATGATTAATATGACAACTGTCAACAAATGACTATGATAAATTGCTCGTTCAAGAATAAGCAACCCATTGCCACGTTCCATATTTATCAATCCACACAATGTCAATGAGAGGATATCATTAACTCTTTAATTGAGCTATGAATTCCACTATTTCTAGTAAATTCATGCGATACACAAGTCATCTACCCAACATACCGGCTATGGGCTCAATCATTTTTAGTGCATAAGTCTCCACTTATATTAAAGCACATGAGTTGCATACTTATGGTTAGTGGCTAACTCAAGATTTAGGTAAACCACACCATGAACGTCACAAGTGAATTAATTCACAAATGGATTCATAATTAATTCATTTTAGGTCCAATCCAATGTAACATTCTAACAATGAATACATTTACGTCTCTACCCGTGGAGTCAACTGCTCCGATAGCCTAGATTAGTCATCTCCTTATTTGGAATTGTAGACGACATAATAATCCTTCTTAGTATTTGAACCAAATTCTCACTTCAATTCTTTTATGGGATTACGAACTTATTTAAATTATCTACTGAAGTAAGTTGTCTTTCTCACAATTTAAACATTCTTACAGTGTCACTTATCTTCAGTTTGAACTTAGACAATCAATGAGCTAATATTTGTTTGTCACAATTTTGCTATGCATGCAAAATATAAAAGGCAAAAATACAAAAGACATAATAGTGAAATGTAAAATTAACTTTATTTATTTATTCATCATTCAAATAAATAGAAAGCAGTTACATGTTTACTACAATATGGACATATTTCCCAATAATCTCTCACTAGCCCTAGTGAAGTAAATGTGTCATGTTTCGTATTCTCATATCCTCGACGTGTTTGTTAAAACTCCTAGTTACAAGAGTCTTAGTAAACAGATCCACAAGGTTATCTTCAGAGGCTACTCTTATTATATCTACAATTCCTTCGGCTAATGCCTCTCGTATCAAGTGATACTTTCAATCAATGTGTTTCGTCCTCTTGTGACTTCTCATTTCCTTGGTATTAGCTATTGCAGCACTATTATCACAATACAGTGTTATAGTTTTTTTCCATACCAGGAATAACTTCAAGATCGATTCAGAACTTTTGAAGTCATATTGCTTCTTTCTTTGCCTCAGAAGCAGCCACATACTTAGTCTCCATAGTAGAGTTAGTAGTGCAAGTTTGTTTTACACTTCTCCAGACTATGGCTCCATGGCTTAGAATGAATACATTTTCTGACGTTGATTTCCTCGAATCTTTACAGGTACAGAAGTCGGAGTCTGTGTATCCAACATGAGTAATGTTCTCCCCAGAATACACAAGCATATAATCCCTGGTTCTTTTAAGATACCTTAATATATGTTTTACAGCTTGTCAATGCTTGAGACTTGGATTCGTCTGATATCAACTAATCATTCCTACTATGAAAAAGATATTTGGACGTGTGCAAAGCATCACATACATAAGGCTTCCAACTACTGAAGCCTATAGAACCTTACTCATATGCTCTTTTTCTTCCACTGTCTTAGGACAATTATCTAAAAAAAGATGAAAACTTGATGTAGTCGATTAAATGCCTGGCTTTGCATCAATCATTGCAAAACATTCCAGTACCTTATAAATGTATGAAGCTTTAGATAGAGTTATCATTTTATTCTTTCGATCCCTAAGGATTCAAATTCCAAGAATATAACTAGCTTCACCTAAGTCCTTCATGCTAAATTGTTGAGTTAACCACAGTTTAACAGATGACAATTCTCCTACATCGTTTCTAATAAGTAGAACATTATCGACATACAAAATGAGGAAGACCACATTTTTGTCCTTTATATGCTTATAAACATAAGGTTCATCAGTGTGTCGCTTAAATCCAAAAGTCATGATCATTTTATCAAATCTTTTATTCCATGAGCGAGACACCTACTTAACTCCATAAATGGATATTAGCAGTTTCTGCAAACTTTATGCTCATTTCCTTTGACAACATAGCCAGTGGGTTGAGCCATGTAAATGGTCTCATCAAGATAGCCATTTAAGAATGATGTCTTGACATCCATTTTTGAGATCTCATAATCAAGAGCAGTGGCAATGCATAAGAGTATGCGGATAGACTTTAGCATGGCTATCGGAGAGAAGGTCTCATCGTAATCGATGCATTCTTTCTGTGTGTAACCTTTCCCTACAAGTCTAGCTTTGTGTATTTCCACTTTCCCTTCTACATTTCTCTTCTTCTTGTAGATCCACTTACACCCTATGGGTTTAATTCCAATCGGTCAGTCTACAAGTTCCCACACCGTATTAGATTTCATACAATCCATCTTGGCATCCATTGTATATTTCTATAGCTTGGAATAAACGTCCTGCATAGCCTCCTCATAAATTAGTGGATCATCATCCTTATGATTGGCTTCCGTATTATAAATACTATCATCATAGATGAAAAAGTCTGGTTTCTTAGAAACTATCCCATTACGATGGATTCCCCTATGCTGTTGATTATTTGCAGGTCTTTCTACAACTTTATCAAGAATTAAACTTGGTGATTGTTCTACCACTCCTGAAAGTTCCTCGAGAACCACTTTACTTTGAGGCTTAAAGTTATCAATGTAGTTTTCCTTGAGGAAAGTAGCATGAGTAGAAACTTTAATCATATTATCTATCAGATTGTAGAATAATCCTCCCTTTGTTCCTTTCGGATAACCTACAAATATGCACAGTTTTGTCATTGCATCCAACTTCTTTGCATTCTTATCTAGAACGTGTGCGGGACAACCCTATATTCTAAAGTGTATTAGAGCGGGTTTATTTCCATGCCACAGTTCATAAGGTGTCTTACAAGCAGACTTGGTTGGCATATCATTCAGAATATAGCAAGCCGTTTGTACCGTATATCCCTAGAAGGAAGTAGGAAGTCTTGAATAGCTTAACATTGAACGAACCATGTCAAACAAGGTTATATTCCTTCTCTCAACTATGCCATTCTGCTATGGAGTGCCTAGCATAGTAAACTGGGATAAAATCTAATTCTCTATAAGGTATCCTAATAACTTATCAGACAAGTATTCCCTACCTCGGTCAGACTAAAAATTCTTTATGGATAAACCTAATTGTTTTTCCACTTCCGCACGAAACTCTCAAAATTTAACAAAAGTTTCACTTTTGCGGTGGACTAGATACACATATCCATATCACGAATATTTATCGATAAAAGTCACATAATAATCGTAACATCCTCGGGCACTGATGCTCATGGGACCACATACATCAGTGTGCACAAGTTGTAAAGGTTGGTTGGCCCTTGTACCTTTCACATTAAAAGACCCCATAGTCATTTTACCTTCCAAGCAAGATTCACATTGTGGAAGACTAACTTCTTTAAGCATACTTAAGGGACCATATTTCACGAGTCTAGTGATTCTTTCTTGGTTAATATGACCAAGTCTTACGTGTCATAGGTACCCCTCATTAGAGTGGAAAGTTTTAAGCTTTTTATTCACTATTTCAGTTTGAATCATCGAGTAGTTATTGATTTGATAAAATAGATATTGTTTTTCATCTATCCATTACAAATTAAAGAACGATTTCTGTGAATAGAAATCCATTTATTGAATGTCACGATATAACCGTCATAAAATAAACATATTATAGAAATTAAATTCCTTTTAAAATGAGGTACATAAAACACGTTCTTTAAAACAATCTTCTTAAAATTATCAAAGTGTAAAATAACTTCTCCACTGCTTCGGCTGAAACATAGATCTCATCTCCAGTCTACAACGAGAGGCTCTTGTCACGCAGACTTCTCGTTTCACTAAACCTCTGTAAAGAAACACACACATGTTAGTGGATCCAGAATCAATAACCCAGTTGTCAATTAATTCTTCCACTAAGCAAGCTTCAACCACAAAGAGTTTCATACATTTTCCCTTTTTGGCTAGGTAATCCAAATACTCCTTATAGTTTGATTTGAAATGCCCTTTCTTGTTGCAGAAGAAACATTTGATCTTTTCAGGATCTTTTGACTTCTTAGCCTTCTTCCCATCCACACAAGGTGGAACCAAAGACTTAGTCAGTTTCTTCTTTCCCTTATCTTTCTACTTCCCCTTAAAAGATGAGTGGCCCACAGCTAAGTTTGCTTCAAGTTTCTCCTGAATCGACTTACCACCATTCAGCATCAACTCATAGGATTGTAATTTCTTCATAAGCTAAGTTAAGGTAAGTGTCTTATTCCCCAAGTTGTAAGCGAACCTAAAACCAACAAACTTCTCAGTTTAGGATTTGAATACTATTTCAAAATGAGTGATTATGTCTATTTCAGCCCCATCGTCCTCCGCTTCTGCAAAGAATCTCATAAGCTTAAGCATATGTTATTTGATTGGAGTGTCAATTTTCTATTGAGAATTCATCAAATTTGTAATAGCAAATTGTCGAGCCGATGCGACTTGGCCTACGAGAAAATCTTCTAAATTTGTCATGATCTCTTTGGTAGTATGAAAATTCTTATGTTTCTTTTGCAACATACTACTCATGCTCGCTAACATATAACATCGAGTAATCGAGTCAGAATCTCTCCAGCGATTTCTCGCTTTGGGCTGAGCTTTAGAAGGGCATGTTTCATCAAGAACGAATACGTGTTTCTAACAGTTGAGAACTATCAACAAGTTCTATTTCCATTCTCGACAGTTATTCCCATTTAATTTATTCTCAATAAGAATGCTAATAAGAGGAGTAGGAGACATATTTGAACTGAAAAAAATATTCACTAATTATTATCTTTGTATTAAGCAGATATTTTTCATTTCAGCAACATATGAAGAATGCAGTTTGATGCATGTGTCTTGTGTTCAAACCTTGAAAAAATATTTTTTTTGTTGCTATGATCATTCTCACACCCATCAACTATGTCGCCTTAAGATCCCATGATTAACTAGCAAGAACATGGATTACATCCAATCAACTCGTAAATCTTAATTCTCAAGACTCCACACGAACTAACGACTGTTTAACATTTGGCCATCATCTCTAGCTTAAATATTGGAAAACTATTTAATAAGAGATGATCTTGAGTGTGTAACCATTAACTCAACACCCATCATGAACATGCTCTCATTTGTGAGTCATCTTGGGACAATCTCTCTGAAAGTCATGCATGACTAGTTGACCTTAAAAGGAAGTCTCATCTACTGGATCCACATGACAAAGTTTACCTTGAGGTAGGGCCAAGGTAGGAACCGACTCAAAACTTTATCATGCTATCACTTAAGGACCATCAATGGAGGTCGTAGGTCTTGTTCAAGGACCTTCTCCCACTCAATATTTTAAAAACATTTAAGGATTTTTATCTCAAGTTTCAAGAATGATTATACAATAGTCCTAGTGGCATTCTTACCTAATCTAAATGACATGCTTCCGATATATACATGGCATGATATGGCAATTTTATAAAATTCACATTCATTCACAAGAATCAATCAATCATAAAAACAAACAATTTTGATTATCCATAGTTTTTCTTTTAAGGGAAAAATCGAAGAAGTGAATGTGAATCGTGCACCAAGTAGGGTTCCAGGAAAGGGAGGTGAGTCAAATTTGATCGCTTAAAAACCAAGTATTTCCTAACCAGAGTCAATCCTAAACATGCACCTTCTCATTACCACATTTCTCACAGTTATCGAATAACATAAAGAAGTGAATGGAACAATACAACACATGTATTTTCTCATTACCACACTTTTTATTTTTTGAACGATCCATTGTGGATCATCTCATATATATATATCACAATTATAACATTACATAATATAAATATTATAAACAATTATAAAACAAATATATAATGAGATAGGTAATTAAAATTAAATTGTCAGCCAAGGTTTCCATGGTTCTATTTCTAGAAAATAAATGAAAAAATAAAATTACATAATTTTTGGCCATAATGCATTCCTTGGGTCTTCAACCGCCATCGCATCTTTTCCTCGTCGTGGACTCGTTTTGGAAAAATTATATTTAAGTCCTATGTCTGTTTCTGGCTCACAAGAATTCTATGAATTTAAAAAAAAATAGTCCTACATGGAGATGATAGTCCACGGTCTATTTCCTAATAACCACAACCTCGACAATAAAAACAATTATATAAAAAATATATAATATCGCATCTGTTCACATATATAACTCAAAACATGCATAAGATCTAAAGAATGTCACTTTCTATGTAAAAAAATCATTCAAGAAAAAGAGAATTTTATTTTGATCATCTGTTTATATTATAGATAGAACACAACCTGGCTCATGATACCAATTGTTGGAAAAAATGGGTTTGGAAAACGTAGCGGAAAATAAATTTAGGGAAAACAGAGTTTTAAAAATTTTTCCAAAACAAGATCTTGGTTGTGATATCTAAAGTAATAAACACTTAATTAAAATTGTACCTTTTCGATTCGTCTAGGTTGAGCGCTTCGACCAAGTAGTCTTCTTCGTTATCCTCTAGCTCACATCTGCCGAGAGTGGGCTCGCTTCGAATCATAATATTTTTCACAAAATTACCAGTTGGGTAATTTCATAATTTCTCTAAAATTTGGGGTCAAGTTGTAAATCAAAAAAAATCTCTAGAAATTTTCTGAAATAATCTCTTCAGAGAATTTTCTCTTTACAACTTTCTCTTAAATTCAAATGTGTTTAAAATAATGACCAAGGCTCTCTTTATATAAGGAGAGTTTAGAGAGTTCAACTATGATTAAACTTAATCACTTTAATATTAAATTAATATAATATTCATTAAGATAAATATTAGATTAAATTTAATATTAAATCTTATTAAAATAATATAATGTTTATCTACAAGATAAATATTTAATTTAATTTAATATCAAGATAATCACTTTAATATTAAATTAATAAAATAATAATAAAATAAGTATTTAATTTAATTTAATATTAAACTATTAAAATAATATTATTTTTGAAATAGTTAATCTAAAATCAAATTCTCTAGTAGAGTCCTAGTAGGAGTGTAACTCTTCCACTACTCAACCACTGAAAACCAACCACTGCTGACCACCAAAACACTGCTATCATAGCCACTGACACCGTCGTGTTCGGTGATACAGGTGCGACACCCTTACGGCACCCCGACCCGATTCGATTACTGTCAGTTCGGTTATGGTTAGTGACAACCCGACTGGTCCGGTCTAGCTACCAATTGGACCGTCACCCCGGTTTCACATACCGGTCCCAATTCAACTAGTTTTTGGGTCTTAGTCTTGGTTTTGGGCTCCCGGGACCAATTTACGATCTCAAGTCCAATTACCCATTGGGCCAATTGTTTGACTTAAAATTTAATTTTTAAAAAGATCATATTAATTTTAATTAATTTGATTAATTTAATTTTACTTGATCAAAATTAATTTTCCCAAAAATCACTTAAATTTTCCAAATTAATTTTTCAAGAAAATTCTTAATCAAATTCTCTAGTTGAACAATTCTCACGACCAATTAATTTAATTCCACATCAAATAAATCGACTCAATTAAATTATTTCCAAAGTTGTAGAATTTTCTTCTGATTCAAATGCAATTCGATCAAGCTTTTGTTGGGCTAATAGAAGGACCAATTTGACATATGCAATTAGGCTCTAGTAAATGCAATTATGTCTAGAAGTATCGTTCTGATAATTCGCAATTACTTAATCATGGAGTCAGTCCACAAGAAGTACCATGATTGAATACTCCTTATTATATACTCTTTACAAAAGCAATTTATCAAATTGTTTTGTCCAATGACCTCGTCATGTGTGTGTTATCGTCATATGATATCATTGATTCCTTTTAGTTAAATTCATTCACTAAATACAATCTTATTTTATCTCATTGTCACCATTGTGTCTTCTTAATGATTAATATGATATTTGTCAACAAATGACTATGATAAATTACACGTTTGAGAACAAGCAACCCATGACCACGTTCCATATTTATCAATCCACAAAATGCCAATGAGAGAATACCATTAACTCTTTAATTGAGCTATGAATTCCACTATTGCTAGTAAATCCATGCCATACACAAGTCATGTACCCAACATACTAGCTATGGGTTCGATTATTTTTAGTGTATAAGCCTCCACTTATATCAAAGCACATGAGTTGCATACGCATGGCCAGTGGCTAACTCAGGATTTAGGTAAATTACACCATGAACGTCACAAGTGAATTAATTCAAAAATAGATTCATAATTAATTCATCTTGGGTCCAATCCAATGTATCATTCTACCAATGAATACATTTATGTCTCTACCCGTGTAGTCAACTGCTCCGATAGCCAAGATTAGTCATCTCCCCAATTGGAATTATAAACGACATAATAATCCTACTTAGTATTTGAATCAAATGTTCACTTTGATTCTTTTAAAGGATTACGAAATTATTTAGATTATCTACTGAAGTAAGTTGTCTTTCTTGCAATATAAATGTTATTACAATGCAACTTATCTTCAGTTTTAACTTAGACAATCAATGAGCTAATATTTGCTTGTCACAATTTTGCTATGCATGCAAAATATAAAAGACAGAAATACAAAAGACATAATAGTGAAAAGTGAAATTAAATTTATTTATTTATTCATCATTCAAATAAATAGAAAACAGATACATTTTTACTGCAATATGCGCACATTTCCCAACACTTATCCAAATATTTCACATGTTGTTAGTGTTGTTAGCGGATACATGGCAAATCCTAGTAAGTTACACTGCCATACAATTAAGTAGATTTGTAGATATTTACAAGATACTTCTAACATGTGCTTAGAGTTTTAAAGAACTCAAAAGGGTTTAGTCGGATATGTTGATTCTGGTTATACAGGAAACATAGATCGAATGAAGTCTCTCATAGGTTACCTATTTTCTTTTGGAAATTGTGTCATTAGTTGGAAAGTGACACTTCAAGCTACAATGGCTTTGCTGACTTTTGAAGTATAATACATGGCAATTACAGAAGCAGTCAGTGAATTGGTTAGTGAAAAAAGGGCAACTATCGTATATTGTGATAGTCAAAGTGCCATAAATCTCACCAAAGATCAAATGCTTCATAAGAGAACGAAGCACACAGACATTCATTATCATTTTGTTCGAGAGGTGATCATTCAAAGAGATATTCAAATTCTTAAATTTGGCACAGAACACAATTCGGCAGACATGTTGACAAAGAGCCTTCCAATTCCAAAGTTTGAATATTACTTGGACTTGGTAAACATCCGACGAAGAATCAGTTAAGCCCGTAATAGGGCTTGATAAGGGAGTTGGTCCAAATACAAGCCAAGGTGGAGATTTGTGGGAGAATGTCTCTTATTTTGACCAAAAATTATTTTGGCTTTTCTTCTCCTAGTTAAACTCTATTTTTAGTTTCCCACTTAAACTCTAATTAACCTAGAGTTGTTGTAGTCATATATGCTATAAATTTCAGCCTATAAATAGGTCTTAGTTACTCTAGGTTTTACACAAAAAAAATATTTAAATTGAGATAATTTTGTTATTTGTTTCGAAGGATTTTTCTTGTGGGGCTTCAGGTTTTGTTTTAATTCTCTCCATCTTTTGTACTCTTCTTTATTGTAGTGAAATCTCCTTTTGCCCATGGTTTCTTATCCTTTTTTGAGAATTTTTTCCACGTAAAATTTACGTGTTCGATCTTTTTGATTCTTATTTTATTCATTTTTTATGTGATCTTGGGTCCCTTAATTGGGCTAAAATTGAATCTGTCATTTGGATCTAAAACATGGGCTAAGGCTAAGAAACCCAAAGAGGCATTTGTGGGCTCTTAAGGCCTAACCCGTACATTTTTATTTAGTTTAACAATTTCCATAGCTTTATTTTATGTTTTATTCGAACATCCTTTTAATATGTCTTAAAATGTTATGTCTTTTTATTGTATGTTTACTATGTGTCTTAAACGTATTTAATGTGTCCTAATGCATGGTTATCATGTCCTAAGAGAGTCCAATGGCTGGCTATCTTAAAAGCTTCAAGAGGTTGTTTGATTTTGCAAAGAGCATCAAGTACGTTCACATTCAAAATGGTTGTTCATGTGGGCATGATAAGTGACCATTCGGTCAAAACATTGCTTCCTTAAATGCACTGTCTAAGTGAGAGAATGAATGGGACTCTTTGGCAGCCTTCTAGAAGATGGTTATTGATCATTCCTATGCTCAATTGAATGTCACCATCCACAAAAAAGCTGAATGTCCTTCTTGGGGAAATTACTTGGTCACTAAGCATGATGCGACCTTAACTCAGGAAGTTACTACCGAATCCATTGAGCTGCCACAAGGGCCAATAACTCGATCACGAGCTAAGAAATTTTGAAATGCATTAGCAAGCTATGTGGAACGAGCTTGTGGAGAGAAAGTAGTCGAATTTGATAGTCATGCTTTGAACAGTTCAATAGGCGTCACTTGCAATTTATTGCAAGTTGAATTTGTTTCTTTTAATTAAACTTATCTTAGATTAATAAATGAGTTGCTGATCAATTAATTCAACTCATCTTAAGTTTTTAATAATTGAGTTATTATTGAACTTTATTTAATAAGATGCTTCTTAATTAATCTAGTTCCTAGGATTACTTATTGATGCATGAGTTAAGTTCATTTAATTATGCTTCTTTAATTAACTAGTTGCTGGAATAATTGTTGCATATGTTTTTAGTTCATTTACTTAAGTTAAGCAATAATGTGTGTTATGTTTAATAAGTGTTTACATGTGCTTAATAAGCTCATTTTAATGTGTTTATAGCAGGTGTCTTTTCAGCTCATAACCGTTACAACTCAAGGCTGTTATAAATTAAATAAAGTGGCTGTTCAAGTCATTTTCAGTTACAAAGTAAAAGGGCTATTATAAAGAAGGCTTAAACATCATTTAAGGAGTTTTTAAGAGCATTTTTATGCCCTTTAAAATTCGGCAACAACCTTTCTTCTTCCAGCAGTTTTTGTTCTTTCAAGAGAATTAATCAAGCATTCAAAATATCATTAAGGAGTTGGTTAATACGTTGGTGTCTATTCGACTAGTCAAGGACAACTCAATAGTCATTTTCAAGCAATTCAAGTCATTCAATTCAGCTGAATTGAAGTGAATTCAAGAAAGGAGTTTTGGTTCAAGAATAAGAAAAGACTTGAGTTTTTTTTTTTCTATTTTTATGGCACATTAAGTTGAATGTTTGTGACCATTCGGCTAGCCTAATCTAGCACTATAAATAGATGTAATCAGCCTTAGAAAGGGGACTTTTGCTGAATATATGTTGAATTTGAGTATTGTGAGTTATCCAATTCTCTTTGTTTCCTTTGGAACTGATCTGACTTATCAAGCATAGCTTGTGGCGTCTATCTTTTCTTTGTTTGCCGAACTTATCACCTTTGGTGTGACGTTCAATATACCTTTGGTTACTATCATAATTGATAGTGGGTCAAGGTTCTTTGTTGTTCCCTTAAAATCGTAAATCACCTAAGAACCATTTTGAGACTCGGGTCAACAATCCATTATTGTTGGTTCATTCTCGGTCTTAGCCAATTTTCCATTATTTTGCTTAACCATTTATGCTACTATTTTTGTTTGAAACCATTTGCTTATTTTGTTTCATTTTAACCGAAACGAATCTATCCTTACTCAATTCATGATCGGGCAATACTTACAACTCGGGACATTTTCGTAACGAGTTCGTATCAAAGCATGCACGAAACAGTTTAATGAATACCATTTTGGTTGTTCGATTAAAGAGAAGACATTAACACATCTTAATTGTTAAGTGAAGTTCATGTACATCATTTAAGGCTGAATTTAGCCATTCATCTATTAGGTGTTCTATATATATTTCGGTTTTATCATTGTTGTAAGGTTAGACTATTTTTTTATTATCAAAAATACATTTTGAGTTTCAACTCTTTGTTCTTTTTAGAACTTCCTGAACTTATCAAGAATTCTATTCTTGTGGCATTCACCAAACTCAATCTTATCACTTCAACCCATTCCAAAGTGTGGCGATCATCCTATACTTTTGGTTCCTATCTCAATATAGATAGTGGGTCAAGGTTTCATCGATTTCCAAACTTTTCGAGTTTAAGAAATCTTACAGAATTTGGATCGCGTTGTTTTATAACATCAATTCTTTTCTGGTTCGTTTAAGTTCGTAAGTTATATCCCAAATTTACCTTATTGATTATTTTCCTTCATAATTAACAATATTTCGAGTAAATGCCTATTTAGACGATGAGGAACATTCAAACCGCGAATCAAATTTCAAACTCATAACCAGGTTCACGTCAACTTTATTCGTTGTTTGTCAAATTAAATTTTTAACCCATAACAAATGCTGTCAGTTTAGAATATATATCGGAAGTTGTAAGCTTTTGCTTTTTCGTTTCCGTGTCTTAGTTGTAAAATTTGTCTTTATCATGAAATTAGTTAATAAAAGAATATTTCTTTTCTTAACCAAAGAAATTAAGTTCGAATTGCTGGGATTAATCTTTTTTAATTTCACACACCTTAAGGAAACTTGCAGATATTGTCACAAAATTTAAAATTTAAAATTTAAAATTTAAAATAATATTTTAACATATATGTAATCATATTTTTAATAAATTTAAATTAAATAAACGTCAGAATAAAAATATGTAGTAAAGTAGTGGTGGCCGCTAGTAAACTTCTAAAGTTTAGAGGCAGCACATGCATGTTTTTTATAAGGATTTTAAATTATCAAATATATATGGTTGAGGTTGATTAAGTTTTACCATTGATGGTGAAGGAAATAAGCATGGTATCATTAACGGTGTTCATGTCGACATGTAGAATTTCAAGCGAGAGGTGTTCAAGGCAGACATTATTTCAACAGGCTGACGAGAAACCTGAGGAGACACCATCATTGAAAGAAAACTTTGGCCTGAAAACTTCACTTCCACATCGACTGCCGGAGACTTGGGTTTGCAACGAGCTCGTTAGTATCGTCCACGCCACAGCCATGATGATTTCATGGTTTGAGTCCCTTGTTGAGCAAATAAACTTGGCTTAAAACAGTTGTGAACTATTTTGATGCCCAATGGAAGCTTGTATCCGAGACGGTCTTAAAACAGATGCTGAAGTAGTTGGAGATGTGCCACTGGAATGTTAGTAAAGAAAATGTAACATCTATGTTCCTCCCATTTTAGTAAAGAAAATCAGTTAATGGGGAGTACTTGACAATAAGATTGGATAACTTTATGCACTCATCGGTCCTATCTAACCAGCCTTCTAATTGACTTATCCAGCAACATTCTGCTGGTCTAGATGCCTCAAAGAATACATATCATAATGGCTTTGGCAGAGCACAAATCTCTAGCTACTGCAGTAACCCATTCTGAACCTGTTTAAGCCTTTATGAAGTCATTCATTAGATAATATCAATGAGAACAAGAGCAAGAAATGGCTAATGCTATGGCAAATCATACCTAGTATGTTATGTACAGTAGCTTTTATTAAAAACTAAAAAGATGTTGAGAAATCACAGCCGTTGGTTTTTTTTCATTGGCTCGTGTTTGTGTTACATTTTTTAGCTCACCTCAGCAAAAAACATTTTAAGTTTTAACTAAACTAATCAAATTTTCTGCACAACTCGAGCAGTAAGGAACAGAAAAAAAAAATGAACATCAAAATTGTTGTAAAAAGCAAAACTTATGTGCTACCCTGCTTGATCCATTTGAAGACCTAGATATCTTTGATCCATTTGAAGACCTAGATATCTTTATCCACATGTAACACTAAATCGTGAGACCTAGAGCAAAGGATGTACACCTCATCAGCATGTTACATTATCCGCAACAAAATATTGGTCTCCCGCAAATGCTGGGTAGACCCCAAAAACTGGGAATCGGCAGCTTTTGTTCATCATGAAGTTGCACAATGGTTTTGCAGCACATATTTTACCACTTCATAGAACGAAATCACAATCCCAACTGAAGGGCCAGCACGGCTAACACGAGGACCAATTCCTGTAAAAAGACCCCTGATCCCTCCATCCCTGTTTCAAAGAAAATACGGTAAGGAAACCCTCATCCCAAATTAACCAAGTTGTTTTGACTCAATCTCTCAACGAATTGGTTCTCACATACAATGCAGCACAACCAAATATAAATTTTTTATAAAAAAAAAAAAAAACTCATGCCAGTAGCACAACCAAACAAATAAAAGCAATGAAATCCATTAACACCAAAAGGAGAAAAAAATTCTCAAGACTAACCTAGGGTTGTAAACGAGATATCTCCCTTGAAAGCTACTCAGATTTGACTAAAAAACAGCACTTGAAATCAATTCAGCCATTCTTAAGTCAAGCTCAAGCATCTCAAGCTACCAAGCAAGTCGAATTCAAGTATCCTAATGCTTAAATCAAATAACTTGAGAGTCTAATGGAGCTTTGTTATTTTTAATTATACATTTTTAATTTAGTTAGTATTTACAAATTTCAGTTCAACAGCGGAGCATAAATAAGTGAGTTTGAATTTATTTTTATTAGGTAAACAAGTTGAATCGAACCTGAATGAGCTCAAGCATCTCAATTTTTATCTCAAATCATGTTCGAGCCCTCAAAGTGATACTCTAGTGAGCTCAAGCCAAGCTCAAGCTTCTTACAACTTAAACTCAGCTCAGCTTGATTCTACCCCTAAACTTATCCAAGCAAGGCTTCAAACAGAAATATAATCAAGTTTGATTCCAGTCCTATCAACATATTAGATGCAATTGTTTTTCAAGCATAGTGCTGCCTGGGGGGAATCAAGCAGATTTCATTCGATCCAGTGTTGTCAAGGCATGTGCAGAGGCCTAGGAATGCCCAGCCGTTGCACCTCAGTGCTAGGCAACACTTTTCACACTTGAGCTTAGACTCAATTAACTCAAGCAACTTGAGTTCTGGCCTTTAAGGTTCAGTAATATTGTAAATATAAAAACTAATGGCTATATTCTAGTAATATACTTTTATAAACATATTAAATATGTATTTGACAAATAAAAGCTTCCACTATAACGAGCCCAACTAGCTCACATGTAACTTGACTTGTTTACACCCCTAGAAGGCTGCCTAAGAAAATTATTAGCAACTTATTATTGAAGGTCATAAGACAAGTTTGAGTCTTGGGGCATTGAAACCATGTTATATGCACATGTATCATCACCATCAAAGAAGCTTAATTCATTTTACAAACAGTGACTCACTATAGCGAGCCCAACTAGCTCACATGTAACTTGACTTGTTTACACCCCTAGAAGACTGCCTAAGAAAATTATTAGCAACTTATTATTGAAGGTCATAAGACAAGTTTGAGTCTTGGGGCATTGAAACCATGTTATATGCACATGTATCATCACCATCAAAGAAGCTTAATTCATTTTACAAACAGTGACTCCACTATAGCGAGCCCAACTAGCTCACATGTAACCTGACTTGTTTACACCCCTAGAAAGCTGCCTAAGAAAATTAATAGCAACTTATTATTGAAGGTCATAAGACAAGTTTGAGTCTTAGGGCATTGAAACCATGTTATATGCACATGTATCATCACCATCAAAGAAGCTTTATTCATTTTACAAACAGTGACTCCACTATAGCGAGCCCAACTAGCTCACATGTAACCTGACTTGTTTACACCCCTAGAAGGCCGCCTAAGAAAATTAATAGCAACTTATTATTGAAGGTCATAAGACAAGTTTGAGTCTTGGGGCATTGAAACCATGTTATATGCACATGTATCATCACCATCAAAGAAGCTTAATTCATTTTACAAACAGTGACTCCACTATAGCGAGCCCAACTAGCTCACATGTAACTTGACTTGTTTACACCCCTAGAAGACTGCCTAAGAAAATTATTAGCAACTTATTATTGAAGGTCATAAGACAAGTTTGAGTCTTGGGGCATTGAAACCATGTTATATGCACATGTATCATCACCATCAAAGAAGCTTAATTCATTTTACAAACAGTGACTCCACTATAGCGAGCCCAACTAGCTCACATGGAACTTGACTTGTTTACACCCTTAGAAGGCTGCCTAAAGAAATTATTAGCAACTTATTATTGAAGGTCATAGGACAAGTTTGAGTCTTGGGGCATTGAAACCATGTTATATGCACATGTATCATCACCATCAAAGAAGCTTAATTCATTTTACAAACAGTGACTCCACTATAGCGAGCCCAACTAGCTCACATGTAACTTGACTTGTTTACACCCCTAGAAGACTGCCTAAGAAAATTATTAGCAACTTATTATTGAAGGTCATAAGACAAGTTTGAGTCTTGGGGCATTGAAACCATGTTATATGCACATGTATCATCACCATCAAAGAAGCTTAATTCATTTTACAAACAATGACTCCACTATAGCGAGCCCAACTAGCTCACATGTAACTTGACTTGTTTACACCCCTAGAAGGTCGCCTAAGAAAATTATTAGCAACTTATTATTGAAGGTCATAAGACAAGTTTGAGTCTTGGGGCATTGAAACCATGTTATATGCACATGTATCATCACCATCAAAGAAGCTTAATTCATTTTACAAACAGTGACTCCACTATAGCGAGCCCAACTAGCTCACATGTAACTTGACTTGTTTACACCCCTAGAAGACTGCCTAAGAAAATTATTAGCAACTTATTATTGAAGGTCATAAGACAAGTTTGAGTCTTGGGGCATTGAAACCATGTTATATGCACATGTATCATCACCATCAAAGAAGCTTAATTCATTTTACAAACAATGACTCCACTATAGCGAGCCCAACTAGCTCACATGTAACTTGACTTGTTTACACCCCTAGAAGACTGCCTAAGAAAATTATTAGCAACTTATTATTGAAGGTCATAAGACAAGTTTGAGTCTTGGGGCATTGAAACCATGTTATATGCACATGTATCATCACCATCAAAGAAGCTTAATTCATTTTACAAACAATGACTCCACTATAGCGAGCCCAACTAGCTCACATGTAACTTGACTTGTTTACACCCCTAGAAGGTCGCCTAAGAAAATTATTAGCAACTTATTATTGAAGGTCATAAGACAAGTTTGAGTCTTGGGGCATTGAAACCATGTTATATGCACATGTATCATCACCATCAAAGAAGCTTAATTCATTTTACAAACAAGGACTCCACTATAGCGAGCCCAACTAGCTCACATGTAACTTGACTTGTTTACACCCCTAGAAGGTCGCCTAAGAAAATTATTAGCAACTTATTATTGAAGGTCATAAGACAAGTTTGAGTCTTGGGGCATTGAAACCATGTTATATGCACATGTATCATCACCATCAAAGAAGCTTAATTCATTTTACAAACAAGGACTCCACTATAGCGAGCCCAACTAGCTCACATGTAACTTGACTTGTTTACACCCTAGAAGGCGCCTAAGAAAATTATTAGCAACTTATTATTGAAGGTCATAAGACAAGTTTGAGTCTTGGGGCATTGAAACCATGTTATATGCACATGTATCATCACCATCAAAGAAGCTTAATTCATTTTACAAACAAGGACTCCACTATAGCGAGCCCAACTAGCTCACATGTAACTTGACTTGTTTACACCCCTAGAAGGTCGCCTAAGAAAAGTATTAGCAACTTATTATTGAAGGTCATAAGACAAGTTTGAGTCTTGGGGCATTGAAACCATGTTATATGCACATGTATCATCACCATCAAAGAAGCTTAATTCATTTTACAAACAGTGACTCCACTATAGCGAGCCCAGCTCGCTCACATGTAACTTGACTTGTTTGCACCCCTAGAAGACTGCCTAAGAAAATTATTAGCAACTTATTATTGAAGGTCATAAGACAAGTTTGAGTCTTGGGGAATTGAAACCATGTTATATGCATATGTATTATCACCATCACAGAAGCTTAATTCATTTTACAAGCACTGACTCCACTATAGCGAGCCCAACTAACTCACATGTAACTTGACTTGTTTACACCCCTAGAAGACTGCCAAAGAAAATTATTAGCAACTTATTATTGAAGGTCATAAGACAAGTTTGAGTCTTGGGGCATTGAAACCATGTTATATGCACATGTATCATCACCATCAAAGAAGCTTAATTCATTTTACAAACAGTGACTCCACTATAGCGAGCCCAACTAGCTCACATGTAACTTGACTTGTTTACACCCCTAGAAGACTAGCTAAGAAAAGTATTAGCAACTTATTATTGAAGGTCATAAGACAAGTTTGAGTCTTGGGGCATTGTAACCATGTTATATGCACATGTATCATCACCATCAAAGAAGCTTAATTCATTTTACAAACAGTGACTCCACTATAGCGAGCCCAACTAGCTCAAATGTAACTTGACTTGTTTACACCCCTAGAAGGCTGCCTAAGAAAATTATTAGCAACTTATTCTTGAAGGTCATAAGACAAGTTTGAGTCTTGGGGCATTGAAACCATGTTATATGCACATGTATCATCACCATCAAAGAAGCTTAATTCATTTTACAAACAGAGACTCCACTATAGCGAGCCCAACTAGCTCACATGGAACTTGACTTGTTTACACCCCTAGAAGGTCGCCTAAGAAAATTATTAGCAACTTATTATTGAAGGTCATAAGACAAGTTTGAGTCTTGGGGCATTGAAACCATGTTATATGCACATGTATCATCACCATCAAAGAAGCTTAATTCATTTTACAAACAGTGACTCCACTATAGCGAGCCCAACTAGCTCAAATGTAACTTGACTTGTTTACACCCCTAGAAGACCGCCTAAGAAAATTATTAGCAACTTAGTATTGAAGGTCATACGACAAGTTTGAGTCTTGGGGCATTGAAACCATGTTATATGCACATGTATCATCACCATCAAAGAACCTTAATTCATTTTACAAATAGTGACTCCACTATAGCGAGCCCAACTAGCTCACATGTAACTTGACTTGTTTACACCCCTAGAAGACTGCCTAAGAAAATTATTAGCAACTTATTATTGAAGGTCATAAGACAAGTTTGAGTCTTGGGGCATTGAAACCATGTTATATGCACATGTATCATCACCATCAAAGAAGCTTAATTCATTTTACAAACAAGGACTCCACTATAGCGAGCCCAACTAGCTCACATGTAACTTGACTTGTTTACACCCCTAGAAGGTCGCCTAAGAAAATTATTAGCAACTTATTATTGAAGGTCATAAGACAAGTTTGAGTCTTGGGGCATTGAAACCATGTTATATGCACATGTATCATCACCATCAAAGAAGCTTAATTCATTTTACAAACAAGGACTCCACTATAGCGAGCCCAACTAGCTCACATGTAACTTGACTTGTTTACACCCCTAGAAGGTCGCCTAAGAAAATTATTAGCAACTTATTATTGAAGGTCATAAGACAAGTTTGAGTCTTGGGGCATTGAAACCATGTTATATGCACATGTATCATCACCATCAAAGAAGCTTAATTCATTTTACAAACAATGACTCCACTATAGCGAGCCCAACTAGCTCACATGTAACTTGACTTGTTTACACCCCTAGAAGACTGCCTAAGAAAATTATTAGCAACTTATTATTGAAGGTCATAAGACAAGTTTGAGTCTTGGGGCATTGAAACCATGTTATATGCACATGTATCATCACCATCAAAGAAGCTTAATTCATTTTACAAACAAGGACTCCACTATAGCGAGCCCAACTAGCTCACATGTAACTTGACTTGTTTACACCCCTAGAAGGTCGCCTAAGAAAATTATTAGCAACTTATTATTGAAGGTCATAAGACAAGTTTGAGTCTTGGGGCATTGAAACCATGTTATATGCACATGTATCATCACCATCAAAGAAGCTTAATTCATTTTACAAACAAGGACTCCACTATAGCGAGCCCAACTAGCTCACATGTAACTTGACTTGTTTACACCCCTAGAAGGTCGCCTAAGAAAATTATTAGCAACTTATTATTGAAGGTCATAAGACAAGTTTGAGTCTTGGGGCATTGAAACCATGTTATATGCACATGTATCATCACCATCAAAGAAGCTTAATTCATTTTACAAACAAGGACTCCACTATAGCGAGCCCAACTAGCTCACATGTAACTTGACTTGTTTACACCCCTAGAAGGTCGCCTAAGAAAATTATTAGCAACTTATTATTGAAGGTCATAAGACAAGTTTGAGTCTTGGGGCATTGAAACCATGTTATATGCACATGTATCATCACCATCAAAGAAGCTTAATTCATTTTACAAACAAGGACTCCACTATAGCGAGCCCAACTAGCTCACATGTAACTTGACTTGTTTACACCCCTAGAAGGTCGCCTAAGAAAATTATTAGCAACTTATTATTGAAGGTCATAAGACAAGTTTGAGTCTTGGGGCATTGAAACCATGTTATATGCACATGTATCATCACCATCAAAGAAGCTTAATTCATTTTACAAACAAGGACTCCACTATAGCGAGCCCAACTAGCTCACATGTAACTTGACTTGTTTACACCCCTAGAAGGTCGCCTAAGAAAATTATTAGCAACTTATTATTGAAGGTCATAAGACAAGTTTGAGTCTTGGGGCATTGAAACCATGTTATATGCACATGTATCATCACCATCAAAGAAGCTTAATTCATTTTACAAACAAGGACTCCACTATAGCGAGCCCAACTAGCTCACATGTAACTTGACTTGTTTACACCCCTAGAAGGTCGCCTAAGAAAATTATTAGCAACTTATTATTGAAGGTCATAAGACAAGTTTGAGTCTTGGGGCATTGAAACCATGTTATATGCACATGTATCATCACCATCAAAGAAGCTTAATTCATTTTACAAACAAGGACTCCACTATAGCGAGCCCAACTAGCTCACATGTAACTTGACTTGTTTACACCCCTAGAAGGTCGCCTAAGAAAATTATTAGCAACTTATTATTGAAGGTCATAAGACAAGTTTGAGTCTTGGGGCATTGAAACCATGTTATATGCACATGTATCATCACCATCAAAGAAGCTTAATTCATTTTACAAACAAGGACTCCACTATAGCGAGCCCAACTAGCTCACATGTAACTTGACTTGTTTACACCCCTAGAAGGTCGCCTAAGAAAATTATTAGCAACTTATTATTGAAGGTCATAAGACAAGTTTGAGTCTTGGGGCATTGAAACCATGTTATATGCACATGTATCATCACCATCAAAGAAGCTTAATTCATTTTACAAACAAGGACTCCACTATAGCGAGCCCAACTAGCTCACATGTAACTTGACTTGTTTACACCCCTAGAAGGTCGCCTAAGAAAATTATTAGCAACTTATTATTGAAGGTCATAAGACAAGTTTGAGTCTTGGGGCATTGAAACCATGTTATATGCACATGTATCATCACCATCAAAGAAGCTTAATTCATTTTACAAACAAGGACTCCACTATAGCGAGCCCAACTAGCTCACATGTAACTTGACTTGTTTACACCCCTAGAAGGTCGCCTAAGAAAATTATTAGCAACTTATTATTGAAGGTCATAAGACAAGTTTGAGTCTTGGGGCATTGAAACCATGTTATATGCACATGTATCATCACCATCAAAGAAGCTTAATTCATTTTACAAACAATGACTCCACTATAGCGAGCCCAACTAGCTCACATGTAACTTGACTTGTTTACACCCCTAGAAGACTGCCTAAGAAAATTATTAGCAACTTATTATTGAAGGTCATAAGACAAGTTTGAGTCTTGGGGCATTGAAACCATGTTATATGCACATGTATCATCACCATCAAAGAAGCTTAATTCATTTTACAAACAATGACTCCACTATAGCGAGCCCAACTAGCTCACATGTAACTTGACTTGTTTACACCCCTAGAAGGTCGCCTAAGAAAATTATTAGCAACTTATTATTGAAGGTCATAAGACAAGTTTGAGTCTTGGGGCATTGAAACCATGTTATATGCACATGTATCATCACCATCAAAGAAGCTTAATTCATTTTACAAACAATGACTCCACTATAGCGAGCCCAACTAGCTCACATGTAACTTGACTTGTTTACACCCCTAGAAGACTGCCTAAGAAAATTATTAGCAACTTATTATTGAAGGTCATAAGACAAGTTTGAGTCTTGGGGCATTGAAACCATGTTATATGCACATGTATCATCACCATCAAAGAAGCTTAATTCATTTTACAAACAAGGACTCCACTATAGCGAGCCCAACTAGCTCACATGTAACTTGACTTGTTTACACCCCTAGAAGGTCGCCTAAGAAAATTATTAGCAACTTATTATTGAAGGTCATAAGACAAGTTTGAGTCTTGGGGCATTGAAACCATGTTATATGCACATGTATCATCACCATCAAAGAAGCTTAATTCATTTTACAAACAAGGACTCCACTATAGCGAGCCCAACTAGCTCACATGTAACTTGACTTGTTTACACCCCTAGAAGGTCGCCTAAGAAAATTATTAGCAACTTATTATTGAAGGTCATAAGACAAGTTTGAGTCTTGGGGCATTGAAACCATGTTATATGCACATGTATCATCACCATCAAAGAAGCTTAATTCATTTTACAAACAAGGACTCCACTATAGCGAGCCCAACTAGCTCACATGTAACTTGACTTGTTTACACCCCTAGAAGGTCGCCTAAGAAAATTATTAGCAACTTATTATTGAAGGTCATAAGACAAGTTTGAGTCTTGGGGCATTGAAACCATGTTATATGCACATGTATCATCACCATCAAAGAAGCTTAATTCATTTTACAAACAAGGACTCCACTATAGCGAGCCCAACTAGCTCACATGTAACTTGACTTGTTTACACCCCTAGAAGGTCGCCTAAGAAAATTATTAGCAACTTATTATTGAAGGTCATAAGACAAGTTTGAGTCTTGGGGCATTGAAACCATGTTATATGCACATGTATCATCACCATCAAAGAAGCTTAATTCATTTTACAAACAAGGACTCCACTATAGCGAGCCCAACTAGCTCACATGTAACTTGACTTGTTTACACCCCTAGAAGGTCGCCTAAGAAAATTATTAGCAACTTATTATTGAAGGTCATAAGACAAGTTTGAGTCTTGGGGCATTGAAACCATGTTATATGCACATGTATCATCACCATCAAAGAAGCTTAATTCATTTTACAAACAAGGACTCCACTATAGCGAGCCCAACTAGCTCACATGTAACTTGACTTGTTTACACCCCTAGAAGTCGCCTAAGAAAATTATTAGCAACTTATTATTGAAGGTCATAAGACAAGTTTGAGTCTTGGGGCATTGAAACCATGTTATATGCACATGTATCATCACCATCAAAGAAGCTTAATTCATTTTACAAACAAGGACTCCACTATAGCGAGCCCAACTAGCTCACATGTAACTTGACTTGTTTACACCCTAGAAGGTCGCCTAAGAAAATTATTAGCAACTTATTATTGAAGGTCATAAGACAAGTTTGAGTCTTGGGGCATTGAAACCATGTTATATGCACATGTATCATCACCATCAAAGAAGCTTAATTCATTTTACAAACAAGGACTCCACTATAGCGAGCCCAACTAGCTCACATGTAACTTGACTTGTTTACACCCCTAGAAGGTCGCCTAAGAAAATTATTAGCAACTTATTATTGAAGGTCATAAGACAAGTTTGAGTCTTGGGGCATTGAAACCATGTTATATGCACATGTATCATCACCATCAAAGAAGCTTAATTCATTTTACAAACAAGGACTCCACTATAGCGAGCCCAACTAGCTCACATGTAACTTGACTTGTTTACACCCCTAGAAGGTCGCCTAAGAAAATTATTAGCAACTTATTATTGAAGGTCATAAGACAAGTTTGAGTCTTGGGGCATTGAAACCATGTTATATGCACATGTATCATCACCATCAAAGAAGCTTAATTCATTTTACAAACAAGGACTCCACTATAGCGAGCCCAACTAGCTCACATGTAACTTGACTTGTTTACACCCCTAGAAGGTCGCCTAAGAAAATTATTAGCAACTTATTATTGAAGGTCATAAGACAAGTTTGAGTCTTGGGGCATTGAAACCATGTTATATGCACATGTATCATCACCATCAAAGAAGCTTAATTCATTTTACAAACAAGGACTCCACTATAGCGAGCCCAACTAGCTCACATGTAACTTGACTTGTTTACACCCCTAGAAGGTCGCCTAAGAAAATTATTAGCAACTTATTATTGAAGGTCATAAGACAAGTTTGAGTCTTGGGGCATTGAAACCATGTTATATGCACATGTATCATCACCATCAAAGAAGCTTAATTCATTTTACAAACAAGGACTCCACTATAGCGAGCCCAACTAGCTCACATGTAACTTGACTTGTTTACACCCCTAGAAGGTCGCCTAAGAAAATTATTAGCAACTTATTATTGAAGGTCATAAGACAAGTTTGAGTCTTGGGGCATTGAAACCATGTTATATGCACATGTATCATCACCATCAAAGAAGCTTAATTCATTTTACAAACAAGGACTCCACTATAGCGAGCCCAACTAGCTCACATGTAACTTGACTTGTTTACACCCCTAGAAGGTCGCCTAAGAAAATTATTAGCAACTTATTATTGAAGGTCATAAGACAAGTTTGAGTCTTGGGGCATTGAAACCATGTTATATGCACATGTATCATCACCATCAAAGAAGCTTAATTCATTTTACAAACAAGGACTCCACTATAGCGAGCCCAACTAGCTCACATGTAACTTGACTTGTTTACACCCCTAGAAGGTCGCCTAAGAAAATTATTAGCAACTTATTATTGAAGGTCATAAGACAAGTTTGAGTCTTGGGGCATTGAAACCATGTTATATGCACATGTATCATCACCATCAAAGAAGCTTAATTCATTTTACAAACAAGGACTCCACTATAGCGAGCCCAACTAGCTCACATGTAACTTGACTTGTTTACACCCCTAGAAGGTCGCCTAAGAAAATTATTAGCAACTTATTATTGAAGGTCATAAGACAAGTTTGAGTCTTGGGGCATTGAAACCATGTTATATGCACATGTATCATCACCATCAAAGAAGCTTAATTCATTTTACAAACAAGGACTCCACTATAGCGAGCCCAACTAGCTCACATGTAACTTGACTTGTTTACACCCCTAGAAGGTCGCCTAAGAAAATTATTAGCAACTTATTATTGAAGGTCATAAGACAAGTTTGAGTCTTGGGGCATTGAAACCATGTTATATGCACATGTATCATCACCATCAAAGAAGCTTAATTCATTTTACAAACAAGGACTCCACTATAGCGAGCCCAACTAGCTCACATGTAACTTGACTTGTTTACACCCCTAGAAGGTCGCCTAAGAAAATTATTAGCAACTTATTATTGAAGGTCATAAGACAAGTTTGAGTCTTGGGGCATTGAAACCATGTTATATGCACATGTATCATCACCATCAAAGAAGCTTAATTCATTTTACAAACAAGGACTCCACTATAGCGAGCCCAACTAGCTCACATGTAACTTGACTTGTTTACACCCCTAGAAGACGCCTAAGAAAATTATTAGCAACTTATTATTGAAGGTCATAAGACAAGTTTGAGTCTTGGGGCATTGAAACCATGTTATATGCACATGTATCATCACCATCAAAGAAGCTTAATTCATTTTACAAACAAGGACTCCACTATAGCGAGCCCAACTAGCTCACATGTAACTTGACTTGTTTACACCCCTAGAAGGTCGCCTAAGAAAATTATTAGCAACTTATTATTGAAGGTCATAAGACAAGTTTGAGTCTTGGGGCATTGAAACCATGTTATATGCACATGTATCATCACCATCAAAGAAGCTTAATTCATTTTACAAACAAGGACTCCACTATAGCGAGCCCAACTAGCTCACATGTAACTTGACTTGTTTACACCCCTAGAAGGTCGCCTAAGAAAATTATTAGCAACTTATTATTGAAGGTCATAAGACAAGTTTGAGTCTTGGGGCATTGAAACCATGTTATATGCACATGTATCATCACCATCAAAGAAGCTTAATTCATTTTACAAACAAGGACTCCACTATAGCGAGCCCAACTAGCTCACATGTAACTTGACTTGTTTACACCCCTAGAAGGTCGCCTAAGAAAATTATTAGCAACTTATTATTGAAGGTCATAAGACAAGTTTGAGTCTTGGGGCATTGAAACCATGTTATATGCACATGTATCATCACCATCAAAGAAGCTTAATTCATTTTACAAACAAGGACTCCACTATAGCGAGCCCAACTAGCTCACATGTAACTTGACTTGTTTACACCCCTAGAAGGTCGCCTAAGAAAATTATTAGCAACTTATTATTGAAGGTCATAAGACAAGTTTGAGTCTTGGGGCATTGAAACCATGTTATATGCACATGTATCATCACCATCAAAGAAGCTTAATTCATTTTACAAACAGTGACTCCACTATAGCGAGCCCAACTAGCTCACATGTAACTTGACTTGTTTACACCCCTAGAAGACTGCCTAAGAAAATTATTAGCAACTTATTATTGAAGGTCATAAGACAAGTTTGAGTCTTGGGGCATTGAAACCATGTTATATGCACATGTATCATCACCATCAAAGAAGCTTAATTCATTTTACAAACAAAGGACTCCACTATAGCGAGCCCAACTAGCTCACATGTAACTTGACTTGTTTACACCCCTAGAAGTCTGCCTAAGAAAATTATTAGCAACTTATTATTGAAGGTCATAAGACAAGTTTGAGTCTTGGGGCATTGAAACCATGTTATATGCACATGTATCATCACCATCAAAGAAGCTTAATTCATTTTACAAACAAGGACTCCACTATAGCGAGCCCAACTAGCTCACATGTAACTTGACTTGTTTACACCCCTAGAAGGTCGCCTAAGAAAATTATTAGCAACTTATTATTGAAGGTCATAAGACAAGTTTGAGTCTTGGGGCATTGAAACCATGTTATATGCACATGTATCATCACCATCAAAGAAGCTTAATTCATTTTACAAACAAGGACTCCACTATAGCGAGCCCAACTAGCTCACATGTAACTTGACTTGTTTACACCCCTAGAAGTCGCCTAAGAAAATTATTAGCAACTTATTATTGAAGGTCATAAGACAAGTTTGAGTCTTGGGGCATTGAAACCATGTTATATGCACATGTATCATCACCATCAAAGAAGCTTAATTCATTTTACAAACAAGGACTCCACTATAGCGAGCCCAACTAGCTCACATGTAACTTGACTTGTTTACACCCCTAGAAGTCGCCTAAGAAAATTATTAGCAACTTATTATTGAAGGTCATAAGACAAGTTTGAGTCTTGGGGCATTGAAACCATGTTATATGCACATGTATCATCACCATCAAAGAAGCTTAATTCATTTTACAAACAAGGACTCTCACTATAGCGAGCCCAACTAGCTCACATGTAACTTGACTTGTTTACACCCCTAGAAGGTCGCCTAAGAAAATTATTAGCAACTTATTATTGAAGGTCATAAGACAAGTTTGAGTCTTGGGGCATTGAAACCATGTTATATGCACATGTATCATCACCATCAAAGAAGCTTAATTCATTTTACAAACAAGGACTCCACTATAGCGAGCCCAACTAGCTCACATGTAACTTGACTTGTTTACACCCCTAGAAGGTCGCCTAAGAAAATTATTAGCAACTTATTATTGAAGGTCATAAGACAAGTTTGAGTCTTGGGGCATTGAAACCATGTTATATGCACATGTATCATCACCATCAAAGAAGCTTAATTCATTTTACAAACAATGACTCCACTATAGCGAGCCCAACTAGCTCACATGTAACTTGACTTGTTTACACCCCTAGAAGACTGCCTAAGAAAATTATTAGCAACTTATTATTGAAGGTCATAAGACAAGTTTGAG
Source organism: Gossypium raimondii (assembly GCF_025698545.1). NCBI lineage: Eukaryota > Viridiplantae > Streptophyta > Magnoliopsida > Malvales > Malvaceae > Gossypium > Gossypium raimondii. The sequence goes on along the minus strand of NC_068572.1, from coordinate 27,981,163 downwards.
TCTTGGGGCATTGAAACCATGTTATATGCACATGTATCATCACCATCAAAGAAGCTTAATTCATTTTACAAACAGTGACTCCACTATAGCGAGCCCAACTAGCTCACATGTAACTTGACTTGTTTACACCCCTAGAAGGCTGCCTAAGAAAATTATTAGCAACTTATTATTGAAGGTCATAAGACAAGTTTGAGTCTTGGGGCATTGAAACCATGTTATATGCACATGTATCATCACCATCAAAGAAGCTTAATTCATTTTACAAACAAGGACTCCACTATAGCGAGCCCAACTAGCTCACATGTAACTTGACTTGTTTACACCCCTAGAAGGTCGCCTAAGAAAATTATTAGCAACTTATTATTGAAGGTCATAAGACAAGTTTGAGTCTTGGGGCATTGAAACCATGTTATATGCACATGTATCATCACCATCAAAGAAGCTTAATTCATTTTACAAACAGTGACTCCACTATAGCGAGCCCAACTAGCTCACATGTAACTTGACTTGTTTACACCCCTAGAAGACTGCCTAAGAAAATTATTAGCAACTTATTATTGAAGGTCATAAGACAAGTTTGAGTCTTGGGGCATTGAAACCATGTTATATGCACATGTATCATCACCATCAAAGAAGCTTAATTCATTTTACAAACAAGGACTCCACTATAGCGAGCCCAACTAGCTCACATGTAACTTGACTTGTTTACACCCCTAGAAGGTCGCCTAAGAAAATTATTAGCAACTTATTATTGAAGGTCATAAGACAAGTTTGAGTCTTGGGGCATTGAAACCATGTTATATGCACATGTATCATCACCATCAAAGAAGCTTAATTCATTTTACAAACAAGGACTCCACTATAGCGAGCCCAACTAGCTCACATGTAACTTGACTTGTTTACACCCCTAGAAGACCGCGCTAAGAAAATTATTAGCAACTTATTATTGAAGGTCATAAGACAAGTTTGAGTCTTGGGGCATTGAAACCATGTTATATGCACATGTATCATCACCATCAAAGAAGCTTAATTCATTTTACAAACAAGGACTCCACTATAGCGAGCCCAACTAGCTCACATGTAACTTGACTTGTTTACACCCCTAGAAGACCGCTAAGAAAATTATTAGCAACTTATTATTGAAGGTCATAAGACAAGTTTGAGTCTTGGGGCATTGAAACCATGTTATATGCACATGTATCATCACCATCAAAGAAGCTTAATTCATTTTACAAACAAGGACTCCACTATAGCGAGCCCAACTAGCTCACATGTAACTTGACTTGTTTACACCCCTAGAAGACGCCTAAGAAAATTATTAGCAACTTATTATTGAAGGTCATAAGACAAGTTTGAGTCTTGGGGCATTGAAACCATGTTATATGCACATGTATCATCACCATCAAAGAAGCTTAATTCATTTTACAAACAAGGACTCCACTATAGCGAGCCCAACTAGCTCACATGTAACTTGACTTGTTTACACCCCTAGAAGGTCGCCTAAGAAAATTATTAGCAACTTATTATTGAAGGTCATAAGACAAGTTTGAGTCTTGGGGCATTGAAACCATGTTATATGCACATGTATCATCACCATCAAAGAAGCTTAATTCATTTTACAAACAGTGACTCCACTATAGCGAGCCCAACTAGCTCACATGTAACTTGACTTGTTTACACCCCTAGAAGACTGCCTAAGAAAATTATTAGCAACTTATTATTGAAGGTCATAAGACAAGTTTGAGTCTTGGGGCATTGAAACCATGTTATATGCACATGTATCATCACCATCAAAGAAGCTTAATTCATTTTACAAACAATGACTCCACTATAGCGAGCCCAACTAGCTCACATGTAACTTGACTTGTTTACACCCCTAGAAGGTCGCCTAAGAAAATTATTAGCAACTTATTATTGAAGGTCATAAGACAAGTTTGAGTCTTGGGGCATTGAAACCATGTTATATGCACATGTATCATCACCATCAAAGAAGCTTAATTCATTTTACAAACAGTGACTCCACTATAGCGAGCCCAACTAGCTCACATGTAACTTGACTTGTTTACACCCCTAGAAGACTGCCTAAGAAAATTATTAGCAACTTATTATTGAAGGTCATAAGACAAGTTTGAGTCTTGGGGAATTGAAACCATGTTATATGCACATGTATCATCACCATCAAAGAAGCTTAATTCATTTTACAAACAGTGACTCCACTATAGCGAGCCCAACTAGCTCACATGTAACCTGACTTGTTTACACCCCTAGAAGGCCGCCTAAGAAAATTAATAGCAACTTATTATTGAAGGTCATAAGACAAGTTTGAGTCTTGGGGCATTGAAACCATGTTATATGCACATGTATCATCACCATCAAAGAAGCTTAATTCATTTTACAAACAAGGACTCCACTATAGCGAGCCCAACTAGCTCACATGTAACTTGACTTGTTTACACCCCTAGAAGGTCGCCTAAGAAAATTATTAGCAACTTATTATTGAAGGTCATAAGACAAGTTTGAGTCTTGGGGCATTGAAACCATGTTATATGCACATGTATCATCACCATCAAAGAAGCTTAATTCATTTTACAAACAAGGACTCCACTATAGCGAGCCCAACTAGCTCACATGTAACTTGACTTGTTTACACCCCTAGAAGGTCGCCTAAGAAAATTATTAGCAACTTATTATTGAAGGTCATAAGACAAGTTTGAGTCTTGGGGCATTGAAACCATGTTATATGCACATGTATCATCACCATCAAAGAAGCTTAATTCATTTTACAAACAGTGACTCCACTATAGCGAGCCCAACTAGCTCACATGTAACTTGACTTGTTTACACCCCTAGAAGACTGCCTAAGAAAATTATTAGCAACTTATTATTGAAGGTCATAAGACAAGTTTGAGTCTTGGGGCATTGAAACCATGTTATATGCACATGTATCATCACCATCAAAGAAGCTTAATTCATTTTACAAACAAGGACTCCACTATAGCGAGCCCAACTAGCTCACATGTAACTTGACTTGTTTACACCCCTAGAAGGTCGCCTAAGAAAATTATTAGCAACTTATTATTGAAGGTCATAAGACAAGTTTGAGTCTTGGGGCATTGAAACCATGTTATATGCACATGTATCATCACCATCAAAGAAGCTTAATTCATTTTACAAACAAGGACTCCACTATAGCGAGCCCAACTAGCTCACATGTAACTTGACTTGTTTACACCCCTAGAAGTCGCCTAAGAAAATTATTAGCAACTTATTATTGAAGGTCATAAGACAAGTTTGAGTCTTGGGGCATTGAAACCATGTTATATGCACATGTATCATCACCATCAAAGAAGCTTAATTCATTTTACAAACAAGGACTCCACTATAGCGAGCCCAACTAGCTCACATGTAACTTGACTTGTTTACACCCCTAGAAGGTCGCCTAAGAAAATTATTAGCAACTTATTATTGAAGGTCATAAGACAAGTTTGAGTCTTGGGGCATTGAAACCATGTTATATGCACATGTATCATCACCATCAAAGAAGCTTAATTCATTTTACAAACAAGGACTCCACTATAGCGAGCCCAACTAGCTCACATGTAACTTGACTTGTTTACACCCCTAGAAGGTCGCCTAAGAAAATTATTAGCAACTTATTATTGAAGGTCATAAGACAAGTTTGAGTCTTGGGGCATTGAAACCATGTTATATGCACATGTATCATCACCATCAAAGAAGCTTAATTCATTTTACAAACAAGGACTCCACTATAGCGAGCCCAACTAGCTCACATGTAACTTGACTTGTTTACACCCCTAGAAGGTCGCCTAAGAAAATTATTAGCAACTTATTATTGAAGGTCATAAGACAAGTTTGAGTCTTGGGGCATTGAAACCATGTTATATGCACATGTATCATCACCATCAAAGAAGCTTAATTCATTTTACAAACAAGGACTCCACTATAGCGAGCCCAACTAGCTCACATGTAACTTGACTTGTTTACACCCCTAGAAGTCGCCTAAGAAAATTATTAGCAACTTATTATTGAAGGTCATAAGACAAGTTTGAGTCTTGGGGCATTGAAACCATGTTATATGCACATGTATCATCACCATCAAAGAAGCTTAATTCATTTTACAAACAAGGACTCCACTATAGCGAGCCCAACTAGCTCACATGTAACTTGACTTGTTTACACCCCTAGAAGGTCGCCTAAGAAAATTATTAGCAACTTATTATTGAAGGTCATAAGACAAGTTTGAGTCTTGGGGCATTGAAACCATGTTATATGCACATGTATCATCACCATCAAAGAAGCTTAATTCATTTTACAAAAAGTGACTCCACTATAGCGAGCCCAACTAGCTCACATGTAACTTGACTTGTTTACACCCCTAGAAGACAGCCTAAGAAAATTATTAGCAACTTATTATTGAAGGTCATAAGACAAGTTTGAGTCTTGGGGCATTGAAACCATGTTATATGCACATGTATCATCACCATCAAAGAAGCTTAATTCATTTTACAAACAGTGACTCCACTATAGCGAGCCCAACTAGCTCACATGTAACTTGACTTGTTTACACCCCTAGAAGACTGCCTAAGAAAATTATTAGCAACTTATTATTGAAGGTCATAAGACAAGTTTGAGTCTTGGGGCATTGAAACCATGTTATATGCACATGTATCATCACCATCAAAGAAGCTTAATTCATTTTACAAACAGTGACTCCACTATAGCGAGCCCAACTAGCTCACATGTAACTTGACTTGTTTACACCCCTAGAAGTCTGCCTAAGAAAATTATTAGCAACTTATTATTGAAGGTCATAAGACAAGTTTGAGTCTTGGGGCATTGAAACCATGTTATATGCACATGTATCATCACCATCAAAGAAGCTTAATTCATTTTACAAGCAAGGACTCCACTATAGCGAGCCCAACTAGCTCACATGTAACTTGACTTGTTTACACCCCTAGAAGGTCGCCTAAGAAAATTATTAGCAACTTATTATTGAAGGTCATAAGACAAGTTTGAGTCTTGGGGCATTGAAACCATGTTATATGCACATGTATCATCACCATCAAAGAAGCTTAATTCATTTTACAAACAAGGACTCCACTATAGCGAGCCCAACTAGCTCACATGTAACTTGACTTGTTTACACCCCTAGAAGGTCGCCTAAGAAAATTATTAGCAACTTATTATTGAAGGTCATAAGACAAGTTTGAGTCTTGGGGCATTGAAACCATGTTATATGCACATGTATCATCACCATCAAAGAAGCTTAATTCATTTTACAAACAAGGACTCCACTATAGCGAGCCCAACTAGCTCACATGTAACTTGACTTGTTTACACCCCTAGAAGTCGCCTAAGAAAATTATTAGCAACTTATTATTGAAGGTCATAAGACAAGTTTGAGTCTTGGGGCATTGAAACCATGTTATATGCACATGTATCATCACCATCAAAGAAGCTTAATTCATTTTACAAACAAGGACTCCACTATAGCGAGCCCAACTAGCTCACATGTAACTTGACTTGTTTACACCCCTAGAAGGTCGCCTAAGAAAATTATTAGCAACTTATTATTGAAGGTCATAAGACAAGTTTGAGTCTTGGGGCATTGAAACCATGTTATATGCACATGTATCATCACCATCAAAGAAGCTTAATTCATTTTACAAACAAGGACTCCACTATAGCGAGCCCAACTAGCTCACATGTAACTTGACTTGTTTACACCCCTAGAAGTCGCCTAAGAAAATTATTAGCAACTTATTATTGAAGGTCATAAGACAAGTTTGAGTCTTGGGGCATTGAAACCATGTTATATGCACATGTATCATCACCATCAAAGAAGCTTAATTCATTTTACAAACAAGGACTCCACTATAGCGAGCCCAACTAGCTCACATGTAACTTGACTTGTTTACACCCCTAGAAGGTCGCCTAAGAAAATTATTAGCAACTTATTATTGAAGGTCATAAGACAAGTTTGAGTCTTGGGGCATTGAAACCATGTTATATGCACATGTATCATCACCATCAAAGAAGCTTAATTCATTTTACAAACAAGGACTCCACTATAGCGAGCCCAACTAGCTCACATGTAACTTGACTTGTTTACACCCCTAGAAGGTCGCCTAAGAAAATTATTAGCAACTTATTATTGAAGGTCATAAGACAAGTTTGAGTCTTGGGGCATTGAAACCATGTTATATGCACATGTATCATCACCATCAAAGAAGCTTAATTCATTTTACAAACAAGGACTCCACTATAGCGAGCCCAACTAGCTCACATGTAACTTGACTTGTTTACACCCCTAGAAGGTCGCCTAAGAAAATTATTAGCAACTTATTATTGAAGGTCATAAGACAAGTTTGAGTCTTGGGGCATTGAAACCATGTTATATGCACATGTATCATCACCATCAAAGAAGCTTAATTCATTTTACAAACAAGGACTCCACTATAGCGAGCCCAACTAGCTCACATGTAACTTGACTTGTTTACACCCCTAGAAGGTCGCCTAAGAAAATTATTAGCAACTTATTATTGAAGGTCATAAGACAAGTTTGAGTCTTGGGGCATTGAAACCATGTTATATGCACATGTATCATCACCATCAAAGAAGCTTAATTCATTTTACAAACAGTGACTCCACTATAGCGAGCCCAACTAGCTCACATGTAACTTGACTTGTTTACACCCCTAGAAGACTGCCTAAGAAAATTATTAGCAACTTATTATTGAAGGTCATAAGACAAGTTTGAGTCTTGGGGCATTGAAACCATGTTATATGCACATGTATCATCACCATCAAAGAAGCTTAATTCATTTTACAAACAAGGACTCCACTATAGCGAGCCCAACTAGCTCACATGTAACTTGACTTGTTTACACCCCTAGAAGGTCGCCTAAGAAAATTATTAGCAACTTATTATTGAAGGTCATAAGACAAGTTTGAGTCTTGGGGCATTGAAACCATGTTATATGCACATGTATCATCACCATCAAAGAAGCTTAATTCATTTTACAAACAAGGACTCCACTATAGCGAGCCCAACTAGCTCACATGTAACTTGACTTGTTTACACCCCTAGAAGGTCGCCTAAGAAAATTATTAGCAACTTATTATTGAAGGTCATAAGACAAGTTTGAGTCTTGGGGCATTGAAACCATGTTATATGCACATGTATCATCACCATCAAAGAAGCTTAATTCATTTTACAAACAAGGACTCCACTATAGCGAGCCCAACTAGCTCACATGTAACTTGACTTGTTTACACCCCTAGAAGGTCGCCTAAGAAAATTATTAGCAACTTATTATTGAAGGTCATAAGACAAGTTTGAGTCTTGGGGCATTGAAACCATGTTATATGCACATGTATCATCACCATCAAAGAAGCTTAATTCATTTTACAAACAAGGACTCCACTATAGCGAGCCCAACTAGCTCACATGTAACTTGACTTGTTTACACCCCTAGAAGGTCGCCTAAGAAAATTATTAGCAACTTATTATTGAAGGTCATAAGACAAGTTTGAGTCTTGGGGCATTGAAACCATGTTATATGCACATGTATCATCACCATCAAAGAAGCTTAATTCATTTTACAAACAAGGACTCCACTATAGCGAGCCCAACTAGCTCACATGTAACTTGACTTGTTTACACCCCTAGAAGACGCCTAAGAAAATTATTAGCAACTTATTATTGAAGGTCATAAGACAAGTTTGAGTCTTGGGGCATTGAAACCATGTTATATGCACATGTATCATCACCATCAAAGAAGCTTAATTCATTTTACAAACAAGGACTCCACTATAGCGAGCCCAACTAGCTCACATGTAACTTGACTTGTTTACACCCCTAGAAGGTCGCCTAAGAAAATTATTAGCAACTTATTATTGAAGGTCATAAGACAAGTTTGAGTCTTGGGGCATTGAAACCATGTTATATGCACATGTATCATCACCATCAAAGAAGCTTAATTCATTTTACAAACAAGGACTCCACTATAGCGAGCCCAACTAGCTCACATGTAACTTGACTTGTTTACACCCCTAGAAGGTCGCCTAAGAAAATTATTAGCAACTTATTATTGAAGGTCATAAGACAAGTTTGAGTCTTGGGGCATTGAAACCATGTTATATGCACATGTATCATCACCATCAAAGAAGCTTAATTCATTTTACAAACAAGGACTCCACTATAGCGAGCCCAACTAGCTCACATGTAACTTGACTTGTTTACACCCCTAGAAGGTCGCCTAAGAAAATTATTAGCAACTTATTATTGAAGGTCATAAGACAAGTTTGAGTCTTGGGGCATTGAAACCATGTTATATGCACATGTATCATCACCATCAAAGAAGCTTAATTCATTTTACAAACAAGGACTCCACTATAGCGAGCCCAACTAGCTCACATGTAACTTGACTTGTTTACACCCCTAGAAGGTCGCCTAAGAAAATTATTAGCAACTTATTATTGAAGGTCATAAGACAAGTTTGAGTCTTGGGGCATTGAAACCATGTTATATGCACATGTATCATCACCATCAAAGAAGCTTAATTCATTTTACAAACAAGGACTCCACTATAGCGAGCCCAACTAGCTCACATGTAACTTGACTTGTTTACACCCCTAGAAGGTCGCCTAAGAAAATTATTAGCAACTTATTATTGAAGGTCATAAGACAAGTTTGAGTCTTGGGGCATTGAAACCATGTTATATGCACATGTATCATCACCATCAAAGAAGCTTAATTCATTTTACAAACAAGGACTCCACTATAGCGAGCCCAACTAGCTCACATGTAACTTGACTTGTTTACACCCCTAGAAGGTCGCCTAAGAAAATTATTAGCAACTTATTATTGAAGGTCATAAGACAAGTTTGAGTCTTGGGGCATTGAAACCATGTTATATGCACATGTATCATCACCATCAAAGAAGCTTAATTCATTTTACAAACAGTGACTCCACTATAGCGAGCCCAACTAGCTCACATGTAACTTGACTTGTTTACACCCCTAGAAGACTGCCTAAGAAAATTATTAGCAACTTATTATTGAAGGTCATAAGACAAGTTTGAGTCTTGGGGCATTGAAACCATGTTATATGCACATGTATCATCACCATCAAAGAAGCTTAATTCATTTTACAAACAGTGACTCCACTATAGCGAGCCCAACTAGCTCACATGTAACTTGACTTGTTTACACCCCTAGAAGGCTGCCTAAGAAAATTATTAGCAACTTATTATTGAAGGTCATAAGACAAGTTTGAGTCTTGGGGCATTGAAACCATGTTATATGCACATGTATCATCACCATCAAAGAAGCTTAATTCATTTTACAAACAGTGACTCCACTATAGCGAGCCCAACTAGCTCACATGTAACTTGACTTGTTTACACCCCTAGAAGACTGCCTAAGAAAATTATTAGCAACTTATTATTGAAGGTCATAAGACAAGTTTGAGTCTTGGGGCATTGAAACCATGTTATATGCACATGTATCATCACCATCAAAGAAGCTTAATTCATTTTACAAACAGTGACTCCACTATAGCGAGCCCAACTAGCTCACATGTAACTTGACTTGTTTACACCCCTAGAAGACTGCCTAAGAAAATTATTAGCAACTTATTATTGAAGGTCATAAGACAAGTTTGAGTCTTGGGGCATTGAAACCATGTTATATGCACATGTATCATCACCATCAAAGAAGCTTAATTCATTTTACAAACAGTGACTCCACTATAGCGAGCCCAACTAGCTCACATGTAACTTGACTTGTTTACACCCCTAGAAGGCTGCCTAAGAAAATTATTAGCAACTTATTATTGAAGGTCATAAGACAAGTTTGAGTCTTGGGGCATTGAAACCATGTTATATGCACATGTATCATCACCATCAAAGAAGCTTAATTCATTTTACAAACAAGGACTCCACTATAGCGAGCCCAACTAGCTCACATGTAACTTGACTTGTTTACACCCCTAGAAGGTCGCCTAAGAAAATTATTAGCAACTTATTATTGAAGGTCATAAGACAAGTTTGAGTCTTGGGGCATTGAAACCATGTTATATGCACATGTATCATCACCATCAAAGAAGCTTAATTCATTTTACAAACAAGGACTCCACTATAGCGAGCCCAACTAGCTCACATGTAACTTGACTTGTTTACACCCCTAGAAGGTCGCCTAAGAAAATTATTAGCAACTTATTATTGAAGGTCATAAGACAAGTTTGAGTCTTGGGGCATTGAAACCATGTTATATGCACATGTATCATCACCATCAAAGAAGCTTAATTCATTTTACAAACAAGGACTCCACTATAGCGAGCCCAACTAGCTCACATGTAACTTGACTTGTTTACACCCCTAGAAGGTCGCCTAAGAAAATTATTAGCAACTTATTATTGAAGGTCATAAGACAAGTTTGAGTCTTGGGGCATTGAAACCATGTTATATGCACATGTATCATCACCATCAAAGAAGCTTAATTCATTTTACAAACAAGGACTCCACTATAGCGAGCCCAACTAGCTCACATGTAACTTGACTTGTTTACACCCCTAGAAGTCGCCTAAGAAAATTATTAGCAACTTATTATTGAAGGTCATAAGACAAGTTTGAGTCTTGGGGCATTGAAACCATGTTATATGCACATGTATCATCACCATCAAAGAAGCTTAATTCATTTTACAAACAAGGACTCCACTATAGCGAGCCCAACTAGCTCACATGTAACTTGACTTGTTTACACCCCTAGAAGGTCGCCTAAGAAAATTATTAGCAACTTATTATTGAAGGTCATAAGACAAGTTTGAGTCTTGGGGCATTGAAACCATGTTATATGCACATGTATCATCACCATCAAAGAAGCTTAATTCATTTTACAAACAAGGACTCCACTATAGCGAGCCCAACTAGCTCACATGTAACTTGACTTGTTTACACCCCTAGAAGTCGCCTAAGAAAATTATTAGCAACTTATTATTGAAGGTCATAAGACAAGTTTGAGTCTTGGGGCATTGAAACCATGTTATATGCACATGTATCATCACCATCAAAGAAGCTTAATTCATTTTACAAACAAGGACTCCACTATAGCGAGCCCAACTAGCTCACATGTAACTTGACTTGTTTACACCCCTAGAAGGTCGCCTAAGAAAATTATTAGCAACTTATTATTGAAGGTCATAAGACAAGTTTGAGTCTTGGGGCATTGAAACCATGTTATATGCACATGTATCATCACCATCAAAGAAGCTTAATTCATTTTACAAACAAGGACTCCACTATAGCGAGCCCAACTAGCTCACATGTAACTTGACTTGTTTACACCCCTAGAAGGTCGCCTAAGAAAATTATTAGCAACTTATTATTGAAGGTCATAAGACAAGTTTGAGTCTTGGGGCATTGAAACCATGTTATATGCACATGTATCATCACCATCAAAGAAGCTTAATTCATTTTACAAACAAGGACTCCACTATAGCGAGCCCAACTAGCTCACATGTAACTTGACTTGTTTACACCCCTAGAAGGTCGCCTAAGAAAATTATTAGCAACTTATTATTGAAGGTCATAAGACAAGTTTGAGTCTTGGGGCATTGAAACCATGTTATATGCACATGTATCATCACCATCAAAGAAGCTTAATTCATTTTACAAACAAGGACTCCACTATAGCGAGCCCAATTAGCTCACATGTAACTTGACTTGTTTACACCCCTAGAAGGCTGCTTAAGAAAATTATTAGCAACTTATTATTGAAGGTCATAAGACAAGTTTGAGTCTTGGGGCATTGAAACCATGTTATATGCACATGCATCATCACCATCAAAGAAGCTTAATTCATTTTACAAACAATGACTCCACTATAGCGAGCCCAACTAGCTCACATGTAACTTGACTTGTTTACACCACTAGAAGACTGCCTAAGAAAATTATTAGCAACTTATTATTGAAGGCCATAAGACAAGTTTGAGTCTTGGGGCATTGAAACCATGCTATATGCACATGTATCATCACCATCAAAGAAGCTTAATTCATTTTACAAACAGTGACTCCACTATAGCGAGCCCAACTAGCTCACATGTAACTTGACTTGTTTACACCCCTAGAAGGTCGCCTAAGAAAATTATTAGCAACTTATTATTGAAGGTCATAAGACAAGTTTGAGTCTTGGGGCATTGAAACCATGTTATATGCACATGTATCATCACCATCAAAGAAGCTTAATTCATTTTACAAACAAGGACTCCACTATAGCGAGCCCAACTAGCTCACATGTAACTTGACTTGTTTACACCCCTAGAAGTCGCCTAAGAAAATTATTAGCAACTTATTATTGAAGGTCATAAGACAAGTTTGAGTCTTGGGGCATTGAAACCATGTTATATGCACATGTATCATCACCATCAAAGAAGCTTAATTCATTTTACAAACAGTGACTCCACTATAGCGAGCCCAACTAGCTCACATGTAACTTGACTTGTTTACACCCCTAGAAGACTGGCTAAGAAAAGTATTAGCAACTTATTATTGAAGGTCATAAGACAAGTTTGAGTCTTGGGGCATTGAAACCATGTTATATGCACATGTATCATCACCATCAAAGAAGCTTAATTCATTTTACAAACAGTGACTCCACTATAGCGAGCCCAACTAGCTCAAATGTAACTTGACTTGTTTACACCCCTAGAAGGCTGCCTAAGAAAATTATTAGCAACTTATTCTTGAAGGTCATAAGACAAGTTTGAGTCTTGGGGCATTGTAACCATGTTATATGCACATGTATGATCACCACCAAAGAAGCTTAATTCATTTTACAAACAGTGACTCCACTATAGCGAGCCCAACTAGCTCACATGTAACTTGACTTGTTTACACCCCTAGAAGACTGGCTAAGAAAAGTATTAGCAACTTATTATTGAAGGTCATAAGACAAGTTTGAGTCTTGGGGCATTGAAACCATGTTATATGCACATGTATCATCACCATCAAAGAAGCTTAATTCATTTTACAAACAGTGACTCCACTATAGCGAGCCCAACTAGCTCACATGTAACTTGACTTGTTTACACCCCTAGAAGACCGCTAAGAAAATTATTAGCAACTTATTATTGAAGGTCATAAGACAAGTTTGAGTCTTGGGGCATTGAAACCATGTTATATGCACATGTATCATCACCATCAAAGAAGCTTAATTCATTTTACAAACAAGGACTCCACTATAGCGAGCCCAACTAGCTCACATGTAACTTGACTTGTTTACACCCCTAGAAGGTCGCCTAAGAAAATTATTAGCAACTTATTATTGAAGGTCATAAGACAAGTTTGAGTCTTGGGGCATTGAAACCATGTTATATGCACATGTATCATCACCATCAAAGAAGCTTAATTCATTTTACAAACAAGGACTCCACTATAGCGAGCCCAACTAGCTCACATGTAACTTGACTTGTTTACACCCTAGAAGGTCGCCTAAGAAAATTATTAGCAACTTATTATTGAAGGTCATAAGACAAGTTTGAGTCTTGGGGCATTGAAACCATGTTATATGCACATGTATCATCACCATCAAAGAAGCTTAATTCATTTTACAAACAAGGACTCCACTATAGCGAGCCCAACTAGCTCACATGTAACTTGACTTGTTTACACCCCTAGAAGGTCGCCTAAGAAAATTATTAGCAACTTATTATTGAAGGTCATAAGACAAGTTTGAGTCTTGGGGCATTGAAACCATGTTATATGCACATGTATCATCACCATCAAAGAAGCTTAATTCATTTTACAAACAATGACTCCACTATAGCGAGCCCAACTAGCTCACATGTAACTTGACTTGTTTACACCCCTAGAAGACTGCCTAAGAAAATTATTAGCAACTTATTATTGAAGGTCATAAGACAAGTTTGAGTCTTGGGGCATTGAAACCATGTTATATGCACATGTATCATCACCATCAAAGAAGCTTAATTCATTTTACAAACAGTGACTCCACTATAGCGAGCCCAACTAGCTCACATGTAACTTGACTTGTTTACACCCCTAGAAGGTCGCCTAAGAAAATTATTAGCAACTTATTATTGAAGGTCATAAGACAAGTTTGAGTCTTGGGGCATTGAAACCATGTTATATGCACATGTATCATCACCATCAAAGAAGCTTAATTCATTTTACAAACAAGGACTCCACTATAGCGAGCCCAACTAGCTCACATGTAACTTGACTTGTTTACACCCCTAGAAGGTCGCCTAAGAAAATTATTAGCAACTTATTATTGAAGGTCATAAGACAAGTTTGAGTCTTGGGGCATTGAAACCATGTTATATGCACATGTATCATCACCATCAAAGAAGCTTAATTCATTTTACAAACAATGACTCCACTATAGCGAGCCCAACTAGCTCACATGTAACTTGACTTGTTTACACCCCTAGAAGACTGCCTAAGAAAATTATTAGCAACTTATTATTGAAGGTCATAAGACAAGTTTGAGTCTTGGGGCATTGAAACCATGTTATATGCACATGTATCATCACCATCAAAGAAGCTTAATTCATTTTACAAACAGTGACTCCACTATAGCGAGCCCAACTAGCTCACATGTAACTTGACTTGTTTACACCCCTAGAAGGTCGCCTAAGAAAATTATTAGCAACTTATTATTGAAGGTCATAAGACAAGTTTGAGTCTTGGGGCATTGAAACCATGTTATATGCACATGTATCATCACCATCAAAGAAGCTTAATTCATTTTACAAACAAGGACTCCACTATAGCGAGCCCAACTAGCTCACATGTAACTTGACTTGTTTACACCCCTAGAAGGTCGCCTAAGAAAATTATTAGCAACTTATTATTGAAGGTCATAAGACAAGTTTGAGTCTTGGGGCATTGAAACCATGTTATATGCACATGTATCATCACCATCAAAGAAGCTTAATTCATTTTACAAACAAGGACTCCACTATAGCGAGCCCAACTAGCTCACATGTAACTTGACTTGTTTACACCCCTAGAAGGTCGCCTAAGAAAATTATTAGCAACTTATTATTGAAGGTCATAAGACAAGTTTGAGTCTTGGGGCATTGAAACCATGTTATATGCACATGTATCATCACCATCAAAGAAGCTTAATTCATTTTACAAACAAGGACTCCACTATAGCGAGCCCAACTAGCTCACATGTAACTTGACTTGTTTACACCCCTAGAAGGTCGCCTAAGAAAATTATTAGCAACTTATTATTGAAGGTCATAAGACAAGTTTGAGTCTTGGGGCATTGAAACCATGTTATATGCACATGTATCATCACCATCAAAGAAGCTTAATTCATTTTACAAACAGTGACTCCACTATAGCGAGCCCAACTAGCTCACATGTAACTTGACTTGTTTACACCCCTAGAAGACTAGCTAAGAAAATTATTAGCAACTTATTATTGAAGGTCATAAGACAAGTTTGAGTCTTGGGGCATTGAAACCATGTTATATGCACATGTATCATCACCATCAAAGAAGCTTAATTCATTTTACAAACAGTGACTCCACTATAGCGAGCCCAACTAGCTCACATGTAACTTGACTTGTTTACACCCCTAGAAGGCTGCCTAAGAAAATTATTAGCAACTTATTATTGAAGGTCATAAGACAAGTTTGAGTCTTGGGGCATTGAAACCATGTTATATGCACATGTATCATCACCATCAAAGAAGCTTAATTCATTTTACAAACAGTGACTCCACTATAGCGAGCCCAACTAGCTCACATGTAACTTGACTTGTTTACACCCCTAGAAGACTAGCTAAGAAAATTATTAGCAACTTATTATTGAAGGTCATAAGACAAGTTTGAGTCTTGGGGCATTGAAACCATGTTATATGCACATGTATCATCACCATCAAAGAAGCTTAATTCCTTTTACAAACTGTGACTCCACTATAGTGAGCCCAACTAGCTCACATGTAACTTGACTTTTCTACACCCCTAGAAGATAGCCTAAGAAAATTATTAGCAACTTATTATTGAAGGTCATAAGACAAGTTTGAGTCTTAGGGCATTGAAACCATGTTATATGCACATGTATTATCACCATCAAACAAGCTTAATTCATTTTAGAAGCAATGACCCCTCTACAGCGAGCCCAACTAGCTCACATGTAACTTGACTTGTTTACACCCCTCGAAAGCTGCCTAAGAAAATTAATAGTAACTTATTATTGAAGGTCATAAGACAAGTTTGAGTCTTGGGGCATTGAAACCATGTTATATGCACATGTATCATCACCATCAAAGAAGCTTAATTCATTTTACAAACAAGGACTCCACTATAGCGAGCCCAACTAGCTCACATGTAACTTGACTTGTTTACACCCCTAGAAGGTCGCCTAAGAAAATTATTAGCAACTTATTATTGAAGGTCATAAGACAAGTTTGAGTCTTAGGGCATTGAAACCATGTTATATGCACATGTATCATCACCATCAAAGAAGCTTAATTCATTTTACAAACAATGACTCCACTATAGCGAGCCCAACTAGCTCACATGTAACTTGACTTGTTTACACCCCTAGAAGACTGCCTAAGAAAATTATTAGCAACTTATTATTGAAGGTCATAAGACAAGTTTGAGTCTTGGGGCATTGAAACCATGTTATATGCACATGTATCATCACCATCAAAGAAGCTTAATTCATTTTACAAACAGTGACTCCACTATAGCGAGCCCAACTAGCTCACATGTAACTTGACTTGTTTACACCCCTAAAGGACTGCCTAAGAAAATTATTAGCAACTTATTATTGAAGGTCATAAGACAAGTTTGAGTCTTGGGGCATTGAAACCATGTTATATGCACATGTATCATCACCATTAAAGAAGCTTAATTCATTTTACAAACAGTGACTCCACTATAGCGAGCCCAACTAGCTCACATGTAACTTGACTTGTTTACACCCCTAGAAGAGTTCCTAAGAAAATGATTAGCAACTTATTATTGAAGGTCATAAGACAAGTTTGAGTCTTGGGGCATTGAAACCATGTTATATGCACATGTATCATCACCATCAAAGAAGCTTAATTCATTTTACAAACAAGGACTCCACTATAGCGAGCCCAACTAGCTCACATGTAACTTGACTTGTTTACACCCCTAGAAGGCTGCCTAAGAAAATTATTAGCAACTTATTATTGAAGGTCATAAGACAAGTTTGAGTCTTGGGGCATTGAAACCATGTTATATGCACATGTATCATCACCATCAAAGAAGCTTAATTCATTTTACAAACAGTGACTCCACTATAGCGAGCCCAACTAGCTCACATGTAACTTGACTTGTTTACACCCCTAGAAGACTGGCTAGGAAAATTATTAGCATCTTATTATTGAAGGTCATAAGACAAGTTTGACTCTTGGGGCATTGAAACCATGTTATATGCACATGTATCATCACCATCAAAGAAGCTTAATTCATTTTACAAACAGTGACTCCACTATAGCGAGCCCAACTAGCTCACATGTAACTTGACTTGTTTACACCCCTAGAAGGTCGCCTAAGAAAATTATTAGCAACTTATTATTGAAGGTCATAAGACAAGTTTGAGTCTTGGGGCATTGAAACCATGTTATATGCACATGTATCATCACCATCAAAGAAGCTTAATTCATTTTACAAACAAGGACTCCACTATAGCGAGCCCAACTAGCTCACATGTAACTTGACTTGTTTACACCCCTAGAAGGTCGCCTAAGAAAATTATTAGCAACTTATTATTGAAGGTCATAAGACAAGTTTGAGTCTTGGGGCATTGAAACCATGTTATATGCACATGTATCATCACCATCAAAGAAGCTTAATTCATTTTACAAACAAGGACTCCACTATAGCGAGCCCAACTAGCTCACATGTAACTTGACTTGTTTACACCCCTAGAAGGTCGCCTAAGAAAATTATTAGCAACTTATTATTGAAGGTCATAAGACAAGTTTGAGTCTTGGGGCATTGAAACCATGTTATATGCACATGTATCATCACCATCAAAGAAGCTTAATTCATTTTACAAACAAGGACTCCACTATAGCGAGCCCAACTAGCTCACATGTAACTTGACTTGTTTACACCCCTAGAAGGTCGCCTAAGAAAATTATTAGCAACTTATTATTGAAGGTCATAAGACAAGTTTGAGTCTTGGGGCATTGAAACCATGTTATATGCACATGTATCATCACCATCAAAGAAGCTTAATTCATTTTACAAGCAGTGACTCCACTATAGCGAGCCCAACTAGCTCACATGTAACTTGACTTGTTTACACCCCTAGAAGGCTCTCTAAGAAAGTTATTAGCAACGTATTATTGATGGTCATAAGACAAGTTTGAGTCTTGGGGCATTGAAACCATGTTATATGCACATGTATCATCACCATCAAAGAAGCTTAATTCATTTTACAAACAGTGACTCCACTATAGCGAGCCCAACTAGCTCACATGTAACTTGACTTGTTTACACCCCTAGAAGACTGCCTAAGAAAATTATTAGCAACTTATTATTGAAGGTCATAAGACAAGTTTGAGTCTTGGGGCATTGAAACCATGTTATATGCACATGTATCATCACCATCAAAGAAGCTTAATTCATTTTACAAACAGTGACTCCACTATAGCGAGCCCAACTAGCTCACATGTAACTTGACTTGTTTACACCCCTAGAAGGCTGCCTAAGAAAATTATTAGCAACTTATTATTGAAGGTCATAAGACAAGTTTGAGTCTTGGGGCATTGAAACCATGTTATATGCACATGTATCATCACCATCAAAGAAGCTTAATTCATTTTACAAACAAGGACTCCACTATAGCGAGCCCAACTAGCTCACATGTAACTTGACTTGTTTACACCCCTAGAAGGTCGCCTAAGAAAATTATTAGCAACTTATTATTGAAGGTCATAAGACAAGTTTGAGTCTTGGGGCATTGAAACCATGTTATATGCACATGTATCATCACCATCAAAGAAGCTTAATTCATTTTACAAACAGTGACTCCACTATAGCGAGCCCAACTAGCTCACATGTAACTTGACTTGTTTACACCCCTAGAAGACTGCCTAAGAAAATTATTAGCAACTTATTATTGAAGGTCATAAGACAAGTTTGAGTCTTGGGGCATTGAAACCATGTTATATGCACATGTATCATCACCATCAAAGAAGCTTAATTCATTTTACAAACAAGGACTCCACTATAGCGAGCCCAACTAGCTCACATGTAACTTGACTTGTTTACACCCCTAGAAGGTCGCCTAAGAAAATTATTAGCAACTTATTATTGAAGGTCATAAGACAAGTTTGAGTCTTGGGGCATTGAAACCATGTTATATGCACATGTATCATCACCATCAAAGAAGCTTAATTCATTTTACAAACAGTGACTCCACTATAGCGAGCCCAACTAGCTCACATGTAACTTGACTTGTTTACACCCCTAGAAGTCGCTAAGAAAATTATTAGCAACTTATTATTGAAGGTCATAAGACAAGTTTGAGTCTTGGGGCATTGAAACCATGTTATATGCACATGTATCATCACCATCAAAGAAGCTTAATTCATTTTACAAACAGTGACTCCACTATAGCGAGCCCAACTAGCTCACATGTAACTTGACTTGTTTACACCCCTAGAAGACTGCCTAAGAAAATTATTAGCAACTTATTATTGAAGGTCATAAGACAAGTTTGAGTCTTGGGGCATTGAAACCATGTTATATGCACATGTATCATCACCATCAAAGAAGCTTAATTCATTTTACAAACAGTGACTCCACTATAGCGAGCCCAACTAGCTCACATGTAACTTGACTTGTTTACACCCCTAGAAGGCTGCCTAAGAAAATTATTAGCAACTTATTATTGAAGGTCATAAGACAAGTTTGAGTCTTGGGGCATTGAAACCATGTTATATGCACATGTATCATCACCATCAAAGAAGCTTAATTCATTTTACAAACAGTGACTCCACTATAGCGAGCCCAACTAGCTCACATGTAACTTGACTTGTTTACACCCCTAGAAGACTGCCTAAGAAAATTATTAGCAACTTATTATTGAAGGTCATAAGACAAGTTTGAGTCTTGGGGCATTGAAACCATGTTATATGCACATGTATCATCACCATCAAAGAAGCTTAATTCATTTTACAAACAGTGACTCCACTATAGCGAGCCCAACTAGCTCACATGTAACTTGACTTGTTTACACCCCTAGAAGGCTGCCTAAAGAAATTATTAGCAACTTATTATTGAAGGTCATACGACAAGTTTGAGTCTTGGGGCATTGAAACCATGTTATATGCACATGTATCATCACCATCAAAGAAGCTTAATTCATTTTACAAATAGTGACTACTATAGATAGCCCAACTAGCTCACATGTAACTTGACTTGTTTACACCCCTAGAAGACAGATGCCTAAGAAAATACATTAGAAAATTGCACCAATTTAGTCAATTTGAAGGTCATAAGACAAGTTTGAGTCTTGGGGCATTGAAACCATGTTATATGCACATGTATCATCACCATCAAAGAAGGCTTAATTCATTTTACATCTAGAGGATAGTAAAGAAGAAGAAGACTTCCAAAGAACAAACCCAAAGAAAAGTTTGCCCCAAGGATGGTAGCTATATTGGATTCTTCGCCAACCAAGGTTAGAAGTCTTCTCCTAAGCTGCATAAATAGTGATACGGGGGTTACGCGCGGACCAAGATCGAGTTGCCAAGTCACGGGAAACTCCTACGAAAACCCTAAACAATCAGATCTGAAACAAAACAGAAAATTAAAAGATTAGAATTTTTAATTTCTAGATCTGAAATAAAATCCCCAACACAGTAAAGAATCAAATTGAGAATAGAAATAAGTGTTAATAAGGGTTCTTGAAACCCTAAAGGAGATTGCGATTCTGCCCAATTGAACACCAAGATAGTTTTCCCAAATTTCGACAATCTAATTTCACCCAAAAGAGTATGGAAGAACCCTAGAAATTGGGGATTTTGGGTTGATTCCTTAAGATAGAAAAAGGTGAAAACATAATAAGAACAGAAAATAAATTAGATAAAGATTCAAGACAAGCGTAAATAAAAAATAATTGACAACAAGAAATTAAAAGATAAGTCCTAAGAAGCCTTGAAATCCGAAAGATCTCACAACTCCTTCAAACAGCTCTAATCTCCCTCCAAAGAATATCAATGGCAAGAAGAAGGTCAAGATGGCTCCCACAATCAAAAGATTGTTAAAGCAACTTCTAAAGAAAACTCAAGAGAGAATTCTTGGAAAAAACTCAAAGAGAATTTCGCACTTAAACAAATCGATATTTTGATATATTTGAGAAGTTATTTACAAGGTGGCCACCATGCCTTTAAATAGGCCTTATAACTAGTCCTAATCTAATTAGAAAACTAAAATAAAAAAACTCCTAATTATTTTAATAGGAAATTCACCAAGGGTCTTTATTTGGGACTCGGGACCTGAATATTTACATAAAAATTAAACTAAGTAAAAATAAATAAATAAAAATAAAACTTTACAACTTGGGCCACTTTGACAATTTGGCCTGATTTTCAACTAAGTATGGGTGGATTTCTTGATTGGGCTTGGAATCTTCTTATTGGGCCTTGCCTTCAAGAATTTGGGCTTGTGATCCATCTCCTGCTGAAATTGAATCGTTGATGCTCGTAACGGAGATCCAATGCGCTTTGGCCACAAGATTTGGTTTCTTGGACCAAGATTCCCAATATTTGAAATTTTGATTTTCCCGTTCTTTCATGTACGCATCTAAGGCCTTGCTAACAAACTCCTGAATGGTCCCATTTAGTTTGGAATGCATTTGTCGGGCCTTTGATCTCGTATCATTCCCCCCTTCCTCAAAAAGATTCGACCTCGAATCTGAAAAATCAAATGGGGACAAGTCAGCCACTTTAAAAGTGGAACTTACATTGTACTCACCAGGTAGATCAATTTTATAGGCATTATCGTTGATCCTCTCGAGTACTTGGAAAGGCCCATCGCCCATTAGGTCCAACTTGGTCTTTCTTTTTGCAGGAAATTGTTCTTTCCTCATATGGACCCAAACCCAATCGCCGGGTTCTAGGACAACCCGTTTGCGCCCCTTGTTTGCTTTGTTGGTGTTGGCATCATTTGTTTTGGCTATTCGTTGCTTAGCCTTCTCATGTAAGGATTTCACCAACTCAGCTTTCTATTCACCATCTAAATTAACAATGTGTTCCAGTGGTAATGGCGCAAGATCAAGTACTGTTAGTGGGTTAAAACCATAAACAAGTTTAAATGGAGAATAACCAGTTGTAGAATGAATAGATCTATTATATGCAAATTCAACAAACAGTAGGCATTCTTCCCAATTTCTAATGTTCTTTCCCACAACAGATCGTAATAAAGTCCCTAAGATCCGATTAACTACTTCGGTTTGGCCATCAGTTTGGGGGTGACATGTAGTGGAATAAAGTAATTTAGTACCAAGCTTACCCCACAATACCTTCCAAAAGTGGCTAAGGAATTTGACATCTCTGTCAGAAACAATTTTTTTAGGGATGCCATGAAGTCTTGCCACCTCTTTAAAGAATAAGTCTGCCACATGTGTAGCATCATATGTTTTGTGACAAGAAATAAAATGTGTCATCTTTGAAAACCTGTCAACAACAACAAATATACTATCTCTTCCTTTCTTATTTCGAGGCAAACCTAGAATAAAATCCATGGATAAATCTACCCAAGGTGAAGTAGGAATCGGTAAAGGAGTGTAAAGGCCATAAGGCATTACCTTAGATTTTGCTTATTTGCATGTAATGCACTTGGAACATACCTTTTCAACATCCTTTTTTATATGTGGCCAATGGAAGTGTTCTTGCAAGATGTCTAGTGTTTTGGCCACTCCAAAATGTCCCATCAAACCCCCACTATGGGCCTCATGAATCAATAAGTCTCTCATGAAACACTTTGGTATGCATAACCTGTTTATACGAAAAAGAAAGCCATCTACAAGATAAAATTTTTCAAAAGTAGTATGTCCACAATTCCTATAGATATGGCCGAAATCAGCATCATCATCATATAGCTCCTTAATATGTTCAAACCCTAAGACTTTAGCATTCAATGTAGTTATTAAAGTATATCTTCTAGACAAAGCATCTGCAACTACATTATCTTTACATTTTATATTGTATCACATAAGGGAATGTTTCAATGAATTCTACCCATCGGGCATGTCTTTTACTTAACTTACCTTGTCCCTTTAACCATTTAAGGGATTCATGATCTGTGTGTATGACAAACTCATTAGGCAGCAAATAATGTTGCCATACTTGAAGTGCACGAACCAATGCCAAGAGTTCTTTGTCATAAGTTGAATAGTTTAACTGTGCACGATTCAATTTCTCACTAAAATAAGCAATAGGTTGCTTATCTTGCATTAAAACGGCGCCGATTCCAATTCCTGAAGCATCACACTCAAGTTCAAAAGTTTTAGCAAAATCAGGTAATTTAAGCAAAAGAGCAGAACATAACTTAGCTTTTAGAGTTTGAAAGGCCTTTTCTTGGGTTTCACCCCATTTGAAACCCATCGATTTCTTTATAACCTCTGTCAATGGGGCAACAATAGTAGAGAAATCTTTCACAAATCGTCTATAAAAACTAGCTAAACCATGGAAAGATCTCACCTCGCCATCGATTTAGAGTCGGTCACTCCTTAATTGCCTTGACTTTGTCCTCGTCGACATGAATACCTTGAGCACTAACTATGAAACCTAAAAATATTAGTTTATCACAATGAATGTGCATTTATCAAGGTTGGCAAATAATCTTTCACTCGTAGAATATTCAAAACGGTTCGAACATGGAAAACATGATCATCTAATGTCTTTGAGTAAATTAAAATGTCATCAAAATAAACTACTACAAATTTACCCAAGTGAAGCCTTAAAACATGATTCATTAATCTCATAAATGTACTGGGTGCATTAGTAAGGCCGAAAGGCATAACTAACCATTCATACAATCCAAATTTTGTTTTGAAGGCTGTTTTCCATTCATCCCCTTCCCTCATTCGAATTTGATGATAACCGCTTTTTAAATCAATTTTTGTAAATATAATTGAACCATGTAATTCATCAAGCATATCATCAAGTCTAGGAATTGGATGTCGATACTTTACCGTTATTTTGTTGATTGGGCGACAATCAACACACATACGAAACGTACCATCTTTCTTTGGCACCAATAAGACAGGAACAGCACAAGGGCTTAGGCTTTCACGGATGTACCCTTTGTCTAGTAACTCCTCAACTTGCCTTTGCAATTATTTTGTCTCCTCAGGATTGCATCTATAGGCTGGTCGATTCGGAATCGAAACTCTGGGTACTAAGTCAATTTGATGTTCAATCCCTCGTAAAGGTGGTAAACCTTTAGGGGCCTTACTAAAAACATCCTCATAATCCTACAAAAGAGATTGAAACACACTAGGCAAATTTTCGTTAATGTTAGATAAAGATAAATAATTTTGCCTAAACCTCACAAGGATACAAGGTTGTTTATTGAGTAGGGCTCTCCTCACATCTTTTTTTGTTGCCAAAAGAATTTTTTCGCTCATTTTACCACTTTTTGATTCACTCACCTTTGGGCTTTTTAGATTTTGACTTTTTTACTATTAGCCTCTTTTCTCTCTGTCTTTTGTATTTGCTCTTTCTCCCTTACCCCCTCACAAAATTTTATCATCTTCAATTGATCTTTGTATACATCAGTAGGATTTAAAGGAGCAAAAGTGAATTTCTTACCTTTAAATACAAGGGAGTATCGATTAAGTTTACCTTGGTGTGTAACATCACGATCAAATTGCCAAGGATGTCCAAGAAGCAAATGTGTCGCATGCATTGGGACCACATCACACCATACTTCATCCTCATAATTGCCAATCTTAAAAGTGACCAAGGACTGTTTCGTAACTTTGACTTTGAGCATTCATTAAGCCATTGAAGGTGATATGGCTTAGGGTGTTTAGTACAAGGCAACTTTAAAGAATCCACCAAATAGCTACTCACTACATTCGAGCAACTCCCACTATCAATAATGATTGAACATAAGTTACCTTTAATAAAACACCGAGAATGGAAAATATTGGTCCTTTGGTTGTCATCATCTTTCATCTGGATGTTAAGTGTTTGGCGAACTACAAGGCACGAAAAATCAGCAAAGTTCCTTCGTTTGGTGGTTCGACCAACTCTTCGTCATTATCACTGTCATCTACAAGTTCTGGCATATTTGGATCTGTTTTATCAGAGTCGGAAGTGTACTCACCATTATCTTTTAGAAGAAGTAATCTCGTGTTAGGGTATTCCCTACTATAATGACCATGCCCTTTGCACTTAAAGCATTCAATTTCACGAGTCCTCTTCGCACTCGAATCACCTAAATTGGGCTGCTTAGAAGGTGTTTGCGTTTTAGCATAAGCCCATTTTTCCAATCTGATTGCTTGTTACTCAAAGAAGACTTATTAGTAACAAAAGGTGGTTTTGAACTCTTAAAATCAAAATTGGAATTGTTACCTCGGTAATATTGTGAAGTAGAGAAGGACCCAAACCTTTGTTCCTTTAATTGTTGCTCGATCTCAATGGCTTTGTGAACTGCTTCTTCCAAATCAATGTAAGTTTATAGCCTCAATGTATTAGCTATCGGCCTGTTCAAACCATCAATGAATCGAACCATAGTTGTTTCTTCATCCTCCTCCACATTATCTCTCTGAATGAGCATCTCCATCTCTTTAAAATATTCATCCACCGTCCTACTACCTTGGATAAGTCTTCTCAGCTTTGTTTTAATTTCTCTATAGTAGTGAGGTGGAATAAACCTTTTACGCATAATCTGTTTCAACTCATCCCATGTCGAAATCTCACATTCATAATTCCGATGGCGGTTTACCCCAAGTTGAGTCCACCAACTTAATGCATAATCAGAAAATTCCAGTGGTGCTAACGCTACCTTTTCATCATCCGGACATTTATAATACCTAAACATAAGTTCAATCTTAGATTCTCATTCACAATAAGCTTCTGGATCATTCTTACCACGAAATTGGGGAATTGTGAACTTCGGTTTTGCCAAAGAAGGTTGTCCATGATCATGAAAATCATCATCCATTCTAGGGACACGTTGAGGGTCGCGCCTATGGGGCTGGTTATCCCTATCTTCCCTGATTGGATCTCGATATTAAAGTTCTTGATTTATTCTTACCTCATTCAAAGTAGTATTCAATGCTTGAAGTGTAGCATTTATTTGTGTGATTGCAGCAGCGTGTCCGTCTAACTGTTGTTGGACTTCCATAAGTGTATCATTATGGTTATCTTTAGACATTTTCCAAAAAACCTGCAAAAATAAACACTCAACACTCAAAAATAAAAGTTATCAAACCTCACCGTTAATCACTCAAAAAGAAAAATTTAAATTCTCAATGAGCTAGAATTCAGTCTTGTGAGTCCTTTAGGAGAGTTTATATCAACCAATTAGAGAGTGGATGAACCGATCTACCAAAGAATCCTAATTTGCACTAGGATGCCAAAAACTGACGAGACACCAATTGATTCGTGTTGCACCGAGGAAGAATTGAGCACACGTTTAAATCCTACTAACACAAGAAACAAGAAAGTGTTAGATATCGTAAAGGAAAAATAAAGGCAAACAAATGAAAACTCACAGCTAAGAATCAATAAAAATTGCTGAAAACAGAAAACCCGAAAAATTACGGAGTAACTTGACAACTTCGTTCGAGGTGTTCCCGATCTCAAAAAATCATGAAATTAAATCTGGAATGTCCTTAAATATTGAATTTTTGATCTGGAAAGTTTGGGCACCAAATTCAACCCGTTGAATCTTTTTTAAAAATTTTATTGAATTTCATCTTTTTTATTTTTTTGACTTTTTTGACTGATTTTTTTACGGGATTAATTTTTTTATATTCAATCACAGTGCGACAAATATGTATGTAAAATTTCAGATCAATTGGACAACGTTTACCCACTTAAATAAATTTTTTGAACAATTTTTCGGTAAACCATTGTTTGTGCTTTAAAAATTGAGATCGGTTTAGAAATCAACCAAGAACACCCAAAACGCCCAAAATCAGATACCAAATGATACGGGGTTGCGACGGACCAAGATCGAGTTGCCAAGTCACGGAAACTCCTACGAAAACCCTAAACAATCGATCCAAACGAAACAGAAAATTAAAAGATTAGAATTTTGAATTTCAGATCTCAAATAAAATTCCCAAAACAAAGAAAGAATCAAATTGAGAATAGAAATAAGTGTTAATAAGGGTTCTTGAAACCCTAAAGGAGATTGCGATTCGCCCAATTGAACACCAAGATAGTTTTCCCCAAATTTCGACAATCTAATTTCACCCAAAAGAGTATGGAAGAACCCTAGAAATTGGGGATTTTGGGTTGATTCCTTAAGATAGAAAAAGGTGAAAACACAATAAGAACAGAAAATAAATTAGATAAAGATTCAAGACAAGCGAAATAAAGAAAGAATTGACAAGAAGAAATTAAAAGATAAGTCCTAAGAAGCCTTAAAATCCCGAAAGATCTCACAACTCCCTTCAAACGGCTCTAATCTCCCTCCAAAGAATATCAATGGCAAGAAGAAGGTCAAGATGGCTCCCACAATCAAAAGATTGTTAAAACAACTTCTAAAGAAAACTCAAGAGAGAATTCTTGGAAAAAACTCAAAGAGAATTCGCACTTAAACAAATGATATTTTGATATATTTGAGAAGTTATTTACAAGGTGGCTACCATGCCTTTAAATAGGCCTTATAACTAGTCCTAATCTAATTAGAAAACTAAAATAAAAAAACTCTTAATTATTTTAATATGGAAATTCACCAAGGGTCTTTATTTGGGACTCTGGAATGAATATTTACATAAAAATTAAACTAAGTAAAATAAATAAATAAATAAATAAAATAAAACTTTACAACTTGGGCCACTTTGACAATTTGGCCTGATTTTCAACTAAGTATGGGTGGATTTCTTGATTGGGCTTGGAATCTTCTTATTGGGCCTTGCCTTCAAGAATTTGAGCTTGTGATCCATCTCCTACTGAAATTGAATCGTTGATGCTCGTAACGGAGATCCAATGCGCTTTGGCTGCAAGATTTGGTTTCTTGGACCAAGATTACTAATATTTGAAATCTTGATTTTCCCGTTCTTTCATGTACGCATCTAAGGCCTTGCTAACAAACTCCTGAATGGTCCCATTTAGTTTGGAATGCATTTGTCGGGCCTTTGATCTCGTATCAAATAGATACAAAAAACAAGCAATTCAGTTTCTGGGGTCTTTACCCTATTTATTTAAAATGCCAAGGTTGTTTTTTCCCCTACAAGTTATGTTACTTGTGGCAGGAAGGAAGTAGATGACCATAGGAGTTTCAAGTTCTAACAAATGGAAACTCACAGGTTCAAGGGTTGACCAACAAATTCCAGAGAAAGGAACATCACGAGCAAGCTGTGCTCCCATGCCAGTCCATAAGACACGATAACCTAGAGCTGTCAACGTAAACATCAGAAAAGTAGGACTTCCTTTTTCTGTATGTAGGTGGGAGAAAGAGAATAGTTATCAGCAAAAAACTGCCATTTGTGACTCTTGTTGGAACAAACCGGAATCACTTCCATCTAGGAATGCAGTTCTTTGAGCACACAGCAAAATATTTCACATTAACATTTACTAAAATAACAGGTTTAGGGGAATTATGCAGTGATCATTTAGCATTAAGCAATAATTCTAACAAAACTCCGAGGAAAAACATCACTTATCAATTATGATTTTAACAAATATCATAAAAGCATAGACATTTCAAATTCCCCAAATTAATCATAGAAGACGCAAGCCATCATGTTGTCATGTTAAACTATCTAAGCAAGAATGTATTACTCTAGACTATATATACCATACTCGCTTCTAAAGCAGCTAAAGTTTGACGATGAAATTAAGCTTAAACCTTATACATCAGTTCCTCAATTTTCTGTGAAGTCAGACAAAATCTGCTGAATTAGAGAAACATAAGTCTACGTTGTAAACATGTAAGAAGAACTTGCAATAACCTTATGCCAATTGCCAACCAATTGGTCATGAAAACTCTAATAGGAACATTTGAGGTTATGAGTTAGTATCAATGACTAATGTACTTTTAGAGGTCTAGGACGTAGCAAGTAAACAGACAAGCAGAAGAAGAAGAATATATATACAATATATATAGTGAAAAGACTGAAGGCTTTCAGCATTTAATTGTTGAAAAAGAAACCAGAAACAGGTACAGTGGAGATTAACATACAACTGTTCTGAGGGTTTGTGCCCTTTACATTGGAGAGGACTCCAAGAAGGGTACTAAAAACTCCAGGAGGCTTCTTTTGGATTTGAGTGTCCTTAACTGCCTGTGATTGAAAAGAAAACTGAAAAGGATTAGACAATACAATCATAAAGGTAATTACATTATTTAGACAATGAATAGAGAAATATCAAATTTTAAGTAACAAAAATAAGAAACCAATTTTTATTAAAAAAAAAAAAACACATAACTTAGCATTAAATAACAGCAGTAGTGAAGCAATCACTTTTACTATGATAAAATCAATAACATGAGTGAGTATTTGAATTAACGTCAAAATTACCTGCATGCGTGTTCTAGCAAGCTCAATAGGGTAGCATGTTGCGCAGGCTATTGATCTTGCCGATGAACCAGCAACCAAAGGAACATAGGGAGTCACAATAGGTATATGTTCTGCTGCAAGCCCCTCCATCCAGTTGCGGAATATATCATAGCAAGGTAAATAGATTCCCACCTATACACGATGTGAGTGATGTTCACAAAAGCTTTATAAATATTTAGTACAAATGTACCTAAAAATACTTGCGCGGACTTCTAAAAGGATAACTAATCAAAATAGGAACTCACAGTTGGTACAGCCAAGGCCAGGCCTGCATTAGTCCCTCTCCACAACCTAGAAAATCCCTCCTGCAGAACATTTCCTATAAGGTGGTTGAAAACAGTAGAAAACAAAAAGGAAAGCGCATAACAAACACACTAAGATCAAGACAAAGCACTCACTTAAGGTTATTGCAACACCAACCTGGCGAATTATCTTGTTGAAGACATCTAATGTTCCTTTGTATTGAAAACAATCAGGAGGACAAATTGCTACTGTACCATGGACTCCAGCACGTGTGCATGATGGTGAGCATCTTAAATCCGCAAACATCTAATCCAAAACATTCACACATGACAAAATTAAGCACATATCTAACATGTAATTCCTTTCTAGAAAACAAAAGGCAAGGGATTAGCACTGCATCCGTACCGTGTTCGGTCCAAAATATGCCATTTGACCAATAAGATTACTTAGTGGATGCGAATAAGGTACTCCGGCAGCTTGAGCTTGCAACCTTGTCTGTTAATTGCAAAGGGAAAGAAAGACACATAGTAATGTTTCAAAACAACCGATACAATGAACATCTACATAACAAACAATAATACGACAGAAAAAAAAAACAAAAAGAAAAAGAAAGTCTGTGCCGGTTATCATTACCTTGACAACATCGAGAGGATTAACGATAATGGCGGATAAAAAGGCGGCACCGGCAGCAGAGAAAGTCTTCTCTCCTATCCCTAGATTCAAATTGCACGCATTGTTATCTTTTTGACGCTGAGGAGCACAGAATTCACTCCCATTAATATGGGTTATCATTGGTTCCGCGATGAACAAATCGTGACCGTTGATTTCGACTGTTGAAGATGGTTCAGAACTCAGCCACTGATTCTTTGTCCGTCGCTCCGTTTCAGCCATCTTCATTTATTTCTTCTTCCAAGTAGAAAATCCATCGACAATAAGTGTGCAAACAGAATCAACGACGAATTGATTCCCAGATCATCAAATATTAAGACATTTGGTTGACTTTAGAGGACAATAATAATTTTAAAAAATGTAATGAAAATGAAATTACTTGTTTTGGGGAAATGGTGGTGAAGAAGAGTCCTTTAAAGAAGGAATAGAGAAATAAACAGGACCATATATTTTTATTTATGAAAGTTTACCGTTGAGGGGTATTGTAGGGCTTTCATTTCTACTCTGCGCTTGAAACAAGGCGCTACTCGCGGTGAGTCAGCCGATCCAAGTCTTGACGGCGAGCGGTGAAACCATAACGTAGGCAGCATCAGTAATAAATCACAACGGTAAACGTAAGTCGGAAGTCAAAACTTAACCACCTAATATTTAAACTATACCATATTATCTACACTGGTACCTTAAAATATATTTATTATTTAAATTATTTTAGCCTTTAAAAAATAATTAATTAATTATTTTGTTACATATGACACTTTTAAATTAAATTAAATTAAATTATAAAAATCAAATGTAATTAAAAATTATTTGACCCATGGCTAGTGAAATTTTCTAATAGTTAAAAAATATTTAAAAGAGAAGAAAAATCCTAGGAAGGAAAGAGTTTAAAAAATTGAAAAGTTTTAATTTAATTAAAGGTAGTTATTTGATACATCATTAATAATTTTTTAAACTCTATAAGCAGATTAAAGATTAAACAAGTATATTATAAGGTGTACTAAAATTAAAAATATTAATTACATAAATAAATGTGACACTTATCACACCTCAATCCACTTGTAAAGTTTAAAAACTCTACTACGATATCAAATAATTACTTTTTAATTAAATTAGAACTTTTCAAAAAACATTTACACTCTTTCCCTTCCTAAGATTGTTTCTTCTCTTTTAATACATTTTTTTAACCATTATAAAAATTTTCTTTGCAATCGTTAAACCATTTTTTTTAACTCAACTTCTTCCCAGGATTTAGATTTCATATTTTACCCGAGTCTTTTCATTATAAAGGTTCCTACATCATTAAATAATTTATGCAAATTGTGAAAAAAGATCCATTCGCTCTCGTTAATTTCTATTTTGTGCAAATTTATTTCAAACCCTTAGCAAATATCATCCCATATTTTTATTTTTATTTTTATTTTTATTTGCACAAGTTTGAAATAAGGAATGAAGTGGTCTAGTGGTTTAATATTCCTTAGCTATCCTAATGGTCCAAGGTTTAAGTCCTAATGTTCACATTTTTCTATTTAAATTTTTTTTACAATTTTTCAATGTGATTTAAGTATTGGTCGTCCACCCCTTTTTCATCATAAATAGGAGGATTCCCTTCCTCCAATATAGGTCAAACGTACCTTAAGTTGAGGGTGCATAATCCCTCTTTTTACTCCATGTCTCCCTCCCTTGCTAAAACTTTTCATTCTTGCCATACAAAAGGTTCATTGAACCTAAACCTAGTTGACCAACCTATTCTCATTCTCCCAACCTCACTTTGCCATCCCTACCTCCCTCTTACTCCTATTTTCTCTCTTTTTCATTTCTCTTCTCATCTATTTTCTCTCCATTTTGCAAAATAACCACCACCCATTCTTTTAATCTTTGTTTCTTTCCTCTAACATGACCAAACCCTCCAACATCGTTCACCACGCCTCGTGGTTGCTGTACCTCCTATCATCTTCTTTTTCTCCTCTCATCACCGTCGTAATCACCGCCGCGCACCACCACGGATCTCATTTCTCCTCCCCCATTACGCCAAAACCCATAGCCCTCCAATGTCGGACCACCACTCTACCATCGTCGGAGCGCCGTCAAGTTGTCGCCGTCACCGCTGTCGTTGGTGATAAAAAATTATTCCTTTCTCTTCCTCTTTCACTTGTTGATTCTTTAATTGATTAAACTTACATATTCCCTTCATTCTATCAATCTTTTTAGATCACTTGATTCATCGACTTCATTCCTTTCTCGATTCATCGACCATTCCGTATTGAATCAAGTTGCAAGTGTGGTAATTTGGATCGCAAAATCCTTATCTTAGTGGTTTCATATTATGGCCAAATGGTATAGTGGCCATAAGGACAATGTTACATTTTATTATCATTTATTTATTATCGTACCAATACTACTCCTTACCATCTTGAAGAACCAAACGATAATCATAGGGGAGACCCTTAGTTTCGCATTAAGAATCATCTTTTCAAGAGTCCAAAATCGTGGGGTAAGTGTTGGTGAGTACTTTGGTAACTGATCTATTAATGATGAATATTTTTCAAACGGATCTTAACTAATAAATGTTATTCATGTGTTAGATTCATCTTTTGAGTTAGATCAAAGTGAGATCGTTATTAAGGATTATGGCAAGTCGGATCTACGGTATAAGGTGTGGGATCGTTACCATTTGTTTGTGTGATATAGTTATTTTATTACATTAATAATTTAATTATATTAAAACATGAGTATACTAAATATTCATGAAGAGTTGAAAAACTTAACAAGATGAACACCAATTAAGTGACTCTAACCGAGTGATTCTGTGAAACACATGATAATTGATGTGATTATGATTGTGATTATGATTATGATAAATGTGTAAATCTCATCCTTATGATATGTGATGTATGGCTTATGTGATATATGTGATGATTTAAGCATGTGAGGCTTATATATGTGTATGTGAAAATTGAGATTCATGATCTAATGTGAAAAGCATGTTTAACATGTTAAAGTGATTATAAGTGATCAATAAGTTATATGTGATTATAAGAGCATGTTTACATGTCTAAGTGTAAAAGTGAATAATATGTGTTAAAAAGTGAAATTGCCATATCAAATGCATGGGTGGGGTTTTGTGAAAGGTAGAAGTTATGTGGCAGTTTATCTGTAATTATGTGGCTGTTATCGGCAAATATGTAGTGGTTTGTCCATAATGTGTTACATTGTCATTTACCGGCATTTATGTGGTGGCTTGTCCACAAATGGTGTTATTGGATGGACGAGTTTTGGGGAACTCGATATATGGTGTGTAGCGGAGATGGGTAGGAAATTTTATAAAATGTGTATAGTTTTAAAAGTATGCATCAACATGTTCATGCATAAGTATCAGTATTAGAACTTGTGATTATTATGATGATTGATATGATGATATTGATATTTTGACATGTACGTGATTATATATGTGTTGACCTCACACTGGGCTTTTAAAGCTCACCTCTTTTTAATTCTAACTTTTCAGATAATAATCGAGTTTAAGACAGGATCAACTTACGGAGGTGCTCTCGGTCACTTTCAGAAAAATATATTATTTTGGTACTCAATATTTTGGGAATATGTTTTTATTACTAGGGACTTTTGCTTGGGATTTTCTTTTGGACTTTGGATTATTTTGATTTTGGATTTTTTTGCATAATTTAGGTTTTAAAATTATCATTTAAAATATTGTGAAATTGACAATTTATGATGAATTTTTCATAACTAAGTCAAACAAGGCCCAACAATGGTGTTTTCAAAATTCAATACTTTTTTTTCGAAACTCAACACTATCTGCTCACAAAATTTATATTTTATGAGATATATATTAAACCTATGTTTTGAAAATGACGAACGAGTTTTAGATATGCAAATTATCCACTGCGATGTTTTAATTGAAGTACAATACTTTCTAAAAAAAATCAAAACTTGAGTTTTGTCAAGATAAACAATTTCAAACAAAATTCAGTTTTCTCAATAAGGACATTTTTAGCAGCGACGATTTTTAAGAGAAAATAGCTAAATGATTTTCTGCGCCACCAATATGGCCAATGTGATCTTCGAGATTCGACCATAATAACGTCTAGGCCGAGTTTAGGGGGTTACATCATATTTTGGGGCACTGACGTCCACTGTATACTATACCTCCATGCTAATGTCGGTGCCAATAGGGGTGTTCAATCAGTTAACCAACCTGAGCTAGCATTAGTCGAATTAACCAAACTTTTTAAATCCTTAACCGTAAACCAAATTTTTTCAAAAAAATATTAATTAAACCAAACTTTTTCGGTTAATTCAGTCGAATAACCAAAATTTATATGTTTTTTTTTATTTTTTGGTTAAAACAAGTATTTAAAGAGAAAATTAATAGCATAACTATGTCAGTAACCTGCAGAGAAAAGAAGCAGCAAATATGGTTAGTAACCTTTCTACAAAATTACATTCACAAACACACGTTGACTCATTGAAAACAAAGAAGCAACAGCGAAAATTGTAGAAATATCGATGGCAGAAAAACATCGAACGATGATGGTGACCTGGTGTACGTCGGATAGTGTGACTAGTGGACGTAGAACGGTGATGACTAGCAGTAGGGATTTTGAGACTTAGGAGATTTTAGATTAGGGATTTTCAATTTAGGGTTAGGGATTTTTGAGTTGTGAGATTTTGG
The DNA here is from genome assembly GCF_025698545.1 of Gossypium raimondii. Taxonomy (NCBI): domain Eukaryota; kingdom Viridiplantae; phylum Streptophyta; class Magnoliopsida; order Malvales; family Malvaceae; genus Gossypium; species Gossypium raimondii. The sequence goes on along the minus strand of NC_068572.1, from coordinate 27,945,762 downwards.
GACTTGGTGGGCAGTGGCTGGTGTTTTAGTATTACCGTGCATTGTTTTGCGTTTTTAGATTTTGGGAATTAAAATTTTATGTTTGGGGCCTGGGTTAGTTTTTGGGTTTATTTGGGAGTGGGTTAGTGTTTGGAGGCATGAGTTTGGGTGGGTAATAGTGGCCTGATGGGTTAATATAATATTAATTATTAAGTTCAGTTAATTCAGTTAATTAACCAATTTCAAACCGAATTAACCGTTAATCGAACTTCCAAAAAATTTTTAATCAACCTTGACCGAATTAATTTGGTTAACTGACCGATTAATTGAATTAATTCGGTTCGGTCGGTTAAATCAGTGTTAATCAAAATTTGCACACCCCTAGATGTCGAACCCTATATTGGGACAGATGTCGACATATGCACTGCCACTAACGACGATACCAATGCAGACGCCCATGCAACAATTGATGCCGATGTCGATACCCGGGTTGATGTTGATGTACTCGGGATTTGGGGCACCTTATGGTTACACGCCTATAGTGACCCAAACACCATGCGCATCACTGTTTTACCAGGGTGGCTCATCGTCGCAACCACCGGACATGGGAGTGGCGGATACACGATGGTAGGCGAGGATGACGTAGTAATCGACCACAGAAAAAGATGATGGCGCTACTGATCTCAAAGAAATGGTTTCCCAAGGGGCCATGCTAGGTGCATATTCAGGCGATGATAACGATGAGGAGGAAGTCTACATGCCCGCACCTCCGGTTGCAGCTCCATTTGAACCTCTGGTTGTACGCCCGGTTCCACATATAAATCCTTCACATGACTATTATCCACCACCTTGTGGCACACATTCTCCCCAATGATATGATTGTGTTTTTTGTTATAAATATTGTGATGTAAATATAAATATGTCATAAATAAAAAATAGTTAATTATTACAAAAAAATCCTCTTAGGTTGTGTACATTATTAATTATTACAATTAGTATAAAGTCTTTATTTGAACAATACCTTTGTCTTTTCATGAGTTATGCGTAAGTTAACAATATATAAGAAATTAAACCAAAGGGAATACATGAAGCACACTAATAAATATGAAATTTGGTAGAAAGTAATGTTATCGATGTTGGGGCTCCAACGTATCCCTGTACAGAGAACATGTTGTCTTCGTATGCCTTAGGTTTCTACAATACCAGTATAATTTCTATTGACCATGTCTCTCCTAAATATCCATATTGTTCCTCATCCAGGTGGAATTTAAGCGACCTTTTGGGAAGCGATGCAGGTCCTTGTTTGGCACCAACTCGAACGATGCGCTGGACATAAGCGGCCACATACTCTTATCTTGGACGGGTTGGAATTCAAGACTCTACACATTGTGAATGCATTGTAGTTAGTAAATGTCATTGATGTAAGGTGCGTACTCAATTTGTATGTTCCCACATACGATAATTGCATGTGCGTATTGGAACCGAAGTACTTGGAACCTCCCACAATCATAGGTCCCTTCCATTAGGTTCACACGATAAGATGCACCTAATATTTTATGGTCGGGCCTAGCATGCTCCGTGACTCAAAAATTGAGGTTCTGATGCGAGTGGCACACTAAAAACATGGTGTTCGCTCTCGTTATACTTCACTGAATCTCTTTCATCACGTCATCGTAGAATGTACTGCTGCCCACTATCTGTCTAGCATACGTCGATTCCCTCTTAAGAAATAAGGCGGCCAGTCGAAAATATGTCTTATTGACAACTAGTATTACTGACAAATGACGGTCCCCTTTTGTATGAAATTGATGAACTCAGCCAAATTTGATGTCCTGTGCTCGTATCATAGACCCCTATTGTATGACTACATCTACTATTCGAACTGTATATTCAATACTACGCCATACCGTAGGCATTAATGGTGCTCAAGTTGTTCAACATTTGATAGAATCGATGTTAGACGAGCTCGTAACCTCTCGAGAAATAGCTATCAATTAGTGCAATGAAATAACTCGTTATAAATATTCGATGTGCAGCAAATACATAGTTCAAACTACAAACCCATGTCAATGATTAGATCTCGCTCAGTTGCTGAAGGATATTTTTGTGGTAGTTGGATCCCACATGCTGTATGCAGTACTGATGATGAGTGCGATCCCAGAGGGATCTGTGATGACCAATCACCGAGAGTATTATAGGTCTCCTATCCAATATGACACATATGTCGGGATACGGGCAAATACGGTGACGCAATCAGTTTAAGAAGAAATCTCATTCATCTACCATTTCTCCTAAAGTTATTGCAAATGCTATAGGCAGAATCTTCTAATTACCATCCTGAGCAACGATAAGCAAAAGACGCTGCTGATACCTTCCATACAACTAGGTGTCATCAATTTGGACCATAAGCTTGCAGTGCTGAAATGCCTCTCTGCATTGCTCAAAGGTCCAAAAGAACCAGTGGAATACTCTTTTCCTAGGGATCAACTGATCGTCGCAGTACCCTGGACGTATTTCAAGATTAGTTACGATACATGGTACATACTGATCCAATACCGACACCATTGCCATAGATAGTTTTACAAACCCCCCACCCGTGATGTAACTACTCTATAGCTTTCTATTTTGCAACCCACACTTTGTAGCACGTTGGAGTGTACTGGTACTGGCTATGTATGTCTATAATCAGCACTAGTATTTCAATGCGGGGAGTGGCTTTCACCATCGATAGAATAATGTCAGCAATCATGTCCGAGTCTAGCCTTGAATGGTATTGACTTGCACCTATTGTAACACATGTATGGGGACCGGGATCTTTCTTTATCGTCCACATCCCAGTTTTCTTCTGGTAAGACACCATGATTTTCCACTTACACCTCCTATCCTTCGTTGCACACTTTCCTTCTAATTTCTCGAAACGGGATTTTGTGACACAGTAGTTCACGTCGTTATTGATGTTGTACTACTTTAGTGTAGCAAGAAAAACATCTTTTTTGGGGTATTCCAGTCCAACTTCCAATACTTGTACATCATGATATGCGCTTGCATGACCAGGTGTTCTATGCGGAAGCCAAGAAAAATCTAAACCACCCTTGATCGATAAGTCAATATTCATTTTGTGGGGCAAAGGTTCATATGTTCTGAATTGTGCCTTTGGATCTGGAGTATTATCTGAGGCATCATCATTAGACTCTCAAGGTTCCGGCTCCATTATAACCGAATCTGATTCGAAAAATAGTGTCACTTCTGAACCATCCAGATTGCGTTGTCGGATTGGCTCAAGTTCTGACTCTTCCTACTCCTTTATGTTCGTAGCCCTTTTTTCTGCGCTTGCATCTCCTTCCTCGTCCGTGCCTTCATTGTCACCTTCGATTACGGTGTTGCACGTATCATCATCATCCTCCGTTGAAAGGATTAGGTCATCAGTTCTCTTGTAACCCATGTGCCCGTCAGAATATTTAATGGGTTGATGATCGGTATAGATTAATGATCCCTCGGTATAACTGCTTCTGCCACATAACATCGACCCAGTGTCGAAGTTGAAATCGAATCCACTGATTGAATATCAAGCCTGAGTGTCTAGATTTGGGTTATTTTGATAACCCTGACTAGTACTAACCCTTAAATTAAAAATCGATGCCAGAGACCGATGAATGTCTGCCCACATATGTTTCGGGAACATTGTAGTACCCGCCTTAAAAGAGGGTAAAAAACCCACCGCACAACCGTGTAGTAGGACTTTCTACTTCAGCTTCAGTATTCGTATTTGCCGTGACTGTGGTCGAAGATGGGCCAGATCCATCAGCATCTGTGAACTCGACCTATAACTTAATAACCGTATTTCTGTTTGCGGTGTGTGATGATATGACTGTCTCGAGATTCGTCTCACTAATCACATTAGATAGCTCATACTTATAGGGGTCAACAGATGCAAGAAATTTGCATGCAACCTCATAATTCTTCCCGGGTCGATCCCTTGACTTTCCTCCTAATTCTGGTTCGTAGCTCACACATTTGAATGATACTATTGATTGCAAATTCCATGGAACCACCTTGAACTCTATATTACATATTTGACCATTGTAGCATATAACAAATTTCACTCGTTGACTCATTTCAATATCGATCACGATTTGGATGAATAAACACAAAAAAGTAGAGAGTTGTCTGAAGGAATACACACAACTCTCACCTATGATACAAGGTACTTCTGTTTGATATTAAATTTATGTGTCCATGTTATGAAAATTACGCCATTTTATAAGAGAATTATGTAGGGAGAAAACGAATACGTTCTATGAATTTCGTTTACGAATGCAGACATTCATTGCATACTGTATAGTGCAAATAATTTTCATCATGCGTTCATAAGTCATATATTTTCATTGAGATTTTGTGCTGCATAGCGTGCTCGAAGGTCATTTGAAAAGGTACTTTCACCACCAGAAGGTAGGAAATTTGTTAGAGAAAGCTCACGTAGTTGGGGGTGCTATCAAATTATTGATTATTGATTATTGCATCTAGTTAATTACTCTTGACATCCATCACTCAAAATGTTGTGTTTTTATATAAGTATGATAATTAACTAAAATGTATGAGATGAATTTAGCAGCAACAACACAAACTTCAATAATCAATAACATGAATAGGCTAGAATAATTACATCATTCAACTTGATTCATTTTTCTCATGTTTAACAGTGTTCGGAAAATATTCCATGGAAACTCGATCTTTCATGAGTTTGAAACCAAATTATGTCCTTTCGGAATCTTTTACTTAGTAAAACTTGTATTTTACTGATAATATTAAACTAAGAGTTTCTTAGAATTCATGTGAAGTAATAGGGACGGGTTAGGTTTGAAACAATTTAATCACATTACCTAAAAACTATGCAAGATAATAGAGCTCCTTAAAGTTATTATGAACCTTTAATTTATTCGCGTTAGGATCTAAATTAACCATGCATTTTTCAACTATTGTGTCTATTAGTCATCGTCTGGTTAGGATTGTTCAGCTAATTCCAATGCATCCAATCATGTATGAATGAAATACATGCTTAAGTTTAATTAAAAACATGATTGACTGAGGCACAAATACTATAAACATGAATTAAAAAAACTTCATTGAATTGATGCAATCATTCTAGCTAAAGAAATTTAAGTTACCACTATTGATGACAATATAACAAAACACATTGCACACATGATTAAAATCAAAGTAACAAGTAAAGGAAGAATAAACTCTGTTTTAATCAGCAGTCTCGCGAAATCTAATTGAAAAAGTTTCCTTCCATCATTGTGTTGCTTATTTGTTAATGGCTCTTCAAGGTGGCTAATCAAGAGATGATCTTATCAAGGTTTTGTTGGGTAAGAAAGAAATATGAGACACTTTGCGTGAAAATGAAGAGAGGGAATGAGAGAATAAAATAGAAATATTAAATGAAGGATGAATGATGAATGATTGAAATGTGAGATGGGGGTAGGTATTTATACTTGAGGTTGGTGGAGGAGTTTACTAAATATGGCATTGAAAATCGACCATGATATGTGGAAAGGCGGGTGATTTGGTTGCTTGATTCCAGCATAAAATCATGTTTGAATCATGCAAGGGGTGGATGGTTTCTTGAACAAACATAGTGTGTTGATTTTCAATGATTTTCCAAGTGTAGGGACCTCCAAATAATTATCCCAAATGCTTATTTTTGGCTGCCCAAATATCATTGTCGAATTGGGCTTCTCTTCTTCTTGTTTGGACATTTTGTGCCCCATTTAATAGTCAGACTTGTCCACCATGTAGCACCATTTTTCACTGGGTCAAAGCAACATCTTCATGACCCAATTTGCATGATTTTGCCGTCCAAGTAGGGTAGAATTGCTCATGTCCATGCAAAAGTTATAATAAGCTCTTTATTAAATTAATTTTATGGGCTCATTGCATAATTAAATATAGCACATTAATAAATAACCAGAAATATTTTAATTTATGCAGAAAATTAACATAATAAAGCATAAATTTGCATATTTTATAAATTCATGTCTATTGTTGGAATATAAACAAAATTCACTTAATTAATTAACAAATACTCAGGATTAGTATTTTTTAATTAAAAAGCTGGTAAAAACTACTAGAAAAGCCTATATGATTTAGAGTTTACAGCTTTCTTGCGATGTTAATAGAAAAGCACCCCTAGTTGAGCGAGCTTTCTCTAACAAATTTCCTATTCTTCAGGGAGAAAAGCCTAACACTTCGAATAATTCAAAGACTTTAAACACGTTTAGAATATGTTCCTACGGCTATAAAATACCTCACACAGACCAAGCTTCATCATCCCTCAGTCATATAATTTCTCCTCAATCCTTTCCATTTCTCCACTATAAAAAATTTCCCGGTTTTAAAAATTTTGATTGCTAAAAATATTTGGTTTACATTCGAGGTATTCTTGAGATGTTGGCAATGTGATATCGCTCTGAGTCGCACACATTTCATATATCATATCGAGATAGGATCATTACCTCCGAAGCCTATCCTAGGAAAGTTTATTATAGGGTGATTTTGCTTTTTACAGTCAAGGGTAGAAGTCGAGTTGGAGGTCTCAATCGACGGTTGTTACGCGGTAATAGATCAGGGTATAATGGAGGAGCCAGTTGATGGTTGTTACGCGACCATGAGCTCAATCTTTTTGAATACCAAAAAATGATGCCCTATAAAGATCATACAGAAGTTTGATGGCATATTCATATGGAAAAACTCTGGGGCTTCCTGTTATAATCGGTGTAATTTTTTTTCCATTTCCAGGAAACCGGTACCTTTAACCTTTATTCTTATTCGAAGACTGGCACTGTTGTAGACGCAAAAGGATTCTCAGGCGAGGAATGGGTATTGCGGTGCAATAGATGTGATGCTCATTTCGGGGCGACAACGATTGTCATTATTACACAACCCATTAATAACTACAACCGCCGCTGCACCGACCCAATTTTGACCTCTATTGTGACGGAACATCCGCTGTTCACCAAAGAGCCCTCTTGTGTCCACCTCGGTGTCAGCCTTTGGATAAGAATGAAATGTTAAATATACTGGCTGCATGGAAATAGATAAAAAAATTACTTTGATTACACTGGAAGTTCTCAGAGTTTTTTCGTATGGTTCGCATCAATCTTATGTATGATATATATATGGCACTGTTTGTGGGAATCCAAAAAGCTTGAACTCTTAATCGCATAACAACCGTCACCTAGCCCCCCAGTTATACTCGAACACGTGACCGTATCATAGCCGTCGACTAGGGTCTCTACCTAAACGTCAACCTTGATCGTATCAAGCATTATTACCCCGAAATCGGATTTACCTACAATGGATTTCTAAGGTGATGGTCCTATCTCACCATGACATATGAAATTTATGTGTGCTGAAGCGCATTATCACATCCCCGACCCTTCAAAACTACCTAAGAATTTCTGTCATTTTAGTTGAAAAACTTAAAAACTTTTAAAATACCCTAAACCTTAAAAAAGCCATAAACCCTAACCCTAAAAAATAAAACCCTAACCCTAGAGAGAGAAATAGAAAGTGCACCAAGCTGGACGCACTTTCACTTTCTCTTTCCTAAAATTGACCTATTTCCCTAATTAATTTTAAAAATAGCCTAAAAGCCTAATTAAAAAAATGGCCTATAGCCCTTATTTAGACAAGTATTTGAACTGGCTAGATAAATGCCAAATGGAAGTGGCCACTTTCACCACCATTGGGATAGATCGTTACTTGATATATTTAAAGTTTTCAATTTGTTGAAATGAAATCTTTGGGATTTAAATGATGTTGAAATCATGGATGTATGAAGTCTAACTTTGAAGATCAATCCATATGAAGAAACTTATCTTGAAAATTAGATTGGATTGGATCAAGCAACCAAATCCCTTGGATTGTGGTGAACGAATTGAGATAGCATTGAAGAATAAATGTCTAGCAATCCACTTTACGTTGGTTTTTATTAGTAAATTGTATTTTTAGATTTTATAGTTATTGTCTAATAGGGATTTGTCACACCCCAAAAACGGTAGATCTAAAAAGACGAGTGAGGTATGCATATTAATTTTTTTGACGCACTATGGTAGCATAATCCACCACCCTACTGGCTTGCTAGCGAGTTAGAGTATTAACACATACTAGCGTTAGAGTATCTGCCCATTGGCGGTATCTAAAGATTTAATTACAGGGTATCTTTTAGTGAAGAAAGAATACGCCTAAGAAAGAGTACGCCTAAGGAAAAGTACGCCTAGAGTTTTGGTTGAGTACGAAGAGCCTACTAAGTGTATGAGGAAGTTGTAGGAGACTTAATTATCTTTAAGACTATGCCATACGCGAGTCACCGTCAAGGTATAGTACGTTCGGTTTGCATGAACACTGTTCAAGTTGGTTCTTGTAACAGGATTAGTTGGGAATCAACTAGACTGATTTGAACCTCCTCATAACTAGTTAAATAGTAATACCGATCTGCGTCGTTTCCCTCCAAATTTTGTAGTGAAATCAGGGGACAATTTTAGTAAGTATCGCTACTTGTCAAAATCCACTATAGAGGACCGAGAGTATATATAGTCAAGGGGGACATTCCAGATGATTTTTCTTTCTACTCTACGTTTTGGTCCTTCTTTCTAAACCTAAATGTTCTTTTCTTCTTTGTTAAGCTAGAGCTAATATTTTGTTTAATTAGTGGATGATTCAACCTTCTGGTAAGTCTTATATCTCTGCATGTTACGATTGTTGAAGAGTAGGGATGTTAAAAGATGTAAGAACAATAGGGTATGAGTGGAAGGCCCTACATGGGGGTCGCATGTAGTTGAAATGTTAGTAAACTATCTGTAAATGAGCATTCTAATGGAAATTTCATGATTTTTTAAGTAGTTGCTACTACTAGATCAGGAAGGACGATTGAAACAGAAGCTCCGAGCCAAGGTAAATATGGGTTTCTAGACCAGACTCCTGTATGTTATTTTATGATGAATCTTTGTATGGCTAATGTCCCAATAGTTGTGCATGTCTTCTTGAGGAGTTATTGTATATATGTGTGTAGGTGTTTTCTATAAAGCATCTGCATGTAGGTAAATGAAGTATACGATGTGCTACATGAATATGACGATGTGTGGTAAGTATGCATGGGAAATTATGTGTTGGGAAGTATGATTCTATTAGGGGTATAAGTGAAATCAATGTAAATGTGTTCATTATGTTTAATATGAATGATGCATGACAATGTAAGGTTAGAGTAAGGGGGTCGGGTGTAGTGTCGGGAAAATATACAATAGGATAATGGACCTCGATGTGGTGCTTTGATGACGTCCACCTGGACAGTAAAAACAAAAGCCAATATGGCAAAAATGTAGTCTGTCGAAACCGTAAACATGAGGTTCGATGGGACAGTAAACACGAGAAAAGGCTAGTATGACAAATACGTGGAAAGACCATGCCATGGCACATCTTGGAAATGGTGAATGAGTCACATTTGTCTATTAAGGTTTCTAGTGTCTTGGGGACGATGATGGGCAAACCTTAGGCGATGTTGAGTTTAGGAAAATCCATATCGCCAAACACGACAGTTTATGTGGTGCCTTGGTGACAAACCAAACCGAGCCTTTGTGGCAAGAAATTTGTAAAGCCTTTGTGGCAAGTTATTTGTAAAGCCATTGTGGCGTGTTATCTGTAAAACCTTTGTGACGAATTATCTGAAAAGCCTATGTGGTGTCTTGCAGGGCTTTGAAATCAATAAGAAAAAGAACCCATAGGTGAAAGGGATCTTGTATCATATGCACAAAAACAAGGAAATTTGAATTTTGTTGTCTGAAACCAAGAAAAAGATGTTGAAAAAGATTATGATAAACCAGACAAAAAAAAACGTAGAAAGAAAAAACAATATAAGAGCAACAAAGAAGCAGAACTTGATTTCTTCCTAAAAAGGTTTTTGCATTTTCAATTGAGACGAGATGGTTCTTCAAATCAAAGAATAATCAATAATGTCAAAGTATATTACCTCCTGCTTAGACTGAGAAATCCAAACAAAATCATTATATCCTCTATTCAACGAGGAGAAATGAATCTGGATATTTTGATAATTTCAGAAGGATTTAACTCATAGAGAATTAATGAAAAAAGGAATATTGATTATCAATCCAGTTCGTCTGTCGATAAAAAATGATGGACAATTTATTCTATATCAAACTATAAGTATTTCGTTGGTTCATAAAAATAAACGCGTCCTACAGGGCGTGCTTTCAACCACATCAGCTGAAAACGCGCCTTATAGGATGCGTTTTCACAAAAAAAATTAACAACTTAGTGTTTTTGGTCAGATAGTTAAATATTAATGCTTTTGTCATAGAGTCTCGGGTTCGATTCCTTTCTTACTCGCATTTATATTTTTTAATTTCATATTGTTTCAAGTTTTTTATATTTTTAATTAATATTTTTAATACATTAGCTCTTTTTGTTAGATGATTAAATAATTAGATAATTGTGATTTCATCCTTAAGTTTATTTCCTCTTACAAACATTTTAATATGTATTTTTTATTTCATGTTGTTTAAAGCTTTTGTTTTATTTTTTAATTAATGTTTATAATTAATAAATATATTGTTTTCAAGTTTTTAATTAATAACTATTTTATTTATTAAATCAAATAATAAATATGTAGTTATTTTAAAAAAATCAATTAATTCTTTTGATATATTTTTCTTTATATACTATATTTATATGTCAAATATTTATTTTCTTTACCTATATTGTGGGTATGGTGTTTAATACTATGGATTGAAAAATAAATATTACACGTAAAAATATATATTTACTACAAATAATGATATTTGCAATAATTATTTGATGTTATAAATAAAAGAGTTATTAATTAAAAATAAAAAATTTGAAAACAATATAATTTTAATTATAAACATTAATTAAAAAAGTTTGAAACAACATAAAAAAATACATATTAAAATATTTATAAAAGAAATTGAACTTGGTAGTCCTCAACAATTAGCTTATGATTCCATCTAATCAGAAGAACTAATATGTTACAAATATTAATTAAAGATAAAAACTTGAAATAAAATGATACAAAAATATAAATATGAGTAAGAAAGGAATTGATCTTAAGTCTGAAAAACAAAACAATAATATTTAACCATTTAAGTAAAGGAGATAAATTATTAATTTTTATTGAAAACGCATTCACCCCTGCGAAATGCGAATACAGGGAAACAATTCTAGTTAAAAGATAAAACTAGCAGGGCAACATATTGTGGGAACTGAGGATGCAGTCTGAGCAGAAAAGCAAAAGAAGATCGTAAAAGAAAAAGCTAACCCCCACAACCCCCCGGTCCAGAAGGGTAGGGAGGATAGATATTGCACAGAGTAATGATGTCCCAAGGCCAAGGCCTAAGGTTAATTTCCTACCAAAGTCGACCCAACGTCTCACACCCATTTCTATTAACTGCCCACACTCTCCAACCTTCCCGGTCATGGAACCATTTCTCTTTCAAAACACCTGGAATGCCAAAACCATTCCATCTCCAACTCCCACTCCCTCTACCGTCCCACAACTCCCACCAAACCCAAACAGGGACCCAAGACGACGGCATCCCCATCGACGACGTCAAAGTCATCGCCAAATTCAAAACCAGGTATAACTATATCCGCGTTCTCCAAGTTTCTCGAAGGGCCGACCACCCTTTCGCCGGCTCTAGGCTCCTCCTCCTTGATTCCCCTGGAAACATCCACAGCATTTCTTTCCTCTTCAAATCACTCACCAACACTTATTTCGACGTTTTTGCCACTCTGCCTCCCATTTTACCCCCTGGAGCCGTTGGCATTCTCGGCTTCGGGGCGGGCTCCACGGCTCGCCTGATGCTTGAATTATACCCAGATTTGATAATCCACGGATGGGAACTTGACCCATCTGTGGTTGCAGTTGGAAGAGAATATTTTGGCCTTGAAAAGCTTGAAAAACAATACCCAAATAGACTTTTCATTTCCATTGGAAACGGATTGAAAGCTAGCATTAGAAACGGGTTTGCAGGTATTTTAGTGGATTTATTCAGTAAAGGTAGTTTGATACCAGAGCTTCAGGAACCAAGCACGTGGCACAAGTTAAGGAAGAGCCTGAGAAAAGGCGGGAGAATCATGGTGAATGTAGGGGGTAGTTGCGTGGAGGCTGAGGATGAAGGCAGAAATGGGAAGATGGTGATGGAAGAGACATTGAAGGCCATGCATAGGGTTTTTGGCGACAAGCTTTTTGTATTGAATCTTCGGAACCGAAAGGATGATGATAGTTCCCTCGCTTTAACTGGCGAATTGGCGGTGCCGGATCGTGATGCCTGGAAGAAGGCGCTTCCGCATTCTTTAAAGGGTTACGTTGATATGTGGGCTCCATATCAGGGCTGATTCTTGATGTGAGTATGCAGTCCGTGTCCGTGAACATGAATGCCCATTTTCTGTTTGTGTTAATGCCTAACTCATTTTTATGGTGTATTGTTTTATGACACCACTCTAGTTGCTTCCTATGGACGTTCAAGGTTATTCGTCAACTAATAATGGTTTTTCTTCAATGATGGCAGTTGGTGATCAACATTGATGTGCCGATGTTATCTTCTTGTTTCGCAGGATGTTCGAAGAAATGGGTAGAGGAATGGCCATCTTTTCTCGCTAATAATATATACACCTCCGGTTCTTCACTTGCATACAGCATTGGAAAACGCCCTGAGATCATCCTAATGCTTGGAGTTTCAGTTCTATCTCTTTTTGAATATCTCTACAAGTCCATCAACCTTCACACCTCAACAATATTCTATTCTATTCCATGTATGTATGGTCGATGAACATACATTGTTTTTTCACAAATGAAACAAAAGATTTGAGTAAGTCCTGAAATTATTGAAGATCTTTTCAACCCATTGTAGTGTTTTGGAATACTTCTCTAAATCAACTTCTCATATTTTCTTAACGGTGTTTTAGCTGCTCGAATTTCAAATGAGCGGACATACTTTGTTGTTCTAGGGAAAGGAAGCCTCTTGTTTGCCGAGGCAATACGAAGGAAGTTCATTGTAGCTTTAAAACTCCGAAGGTATAGTAATTTTGCCATGTATTTGGTAAAATAAATTAAGCATTGACATGAACCAGTGTGAACACATTACATGCTATCGACTGATTTACTGGGTGAAATGAAACTAACATCCGATGATAACTAAAGGGTTAATGTGATAATTAGATTCACTTTGATATTTATACTTTTTATTTTATTTTGTATCTATATTTGGTAGCATATTTTTATTTTGGCCCGTAAATTTGGATTTTGTAAAAAAATAATGATGTGTCCAATTTCAAATTTCAAAGTCAACTTAATTTTCATGTTTAGGGTAAAAAATTACATTAATCCAAAAATAAATACTGAATAAAAATGCATCCACAGAAATAGGCATAATGCTTAGTTTAGCCCCCGAATTATATTATTTTCCAACATTGGTGCCAAACTTTTTTGCCCCACTTTAGAACTTAAACTGTCATTTTTGTTATTCAATTGAATCCAAATTTTGCACTGACTAAAAAAAACTATTGAATGTGGTCAGCGGATATTAGCACTAAGTTTTAGGAGTCTAATTAGAATTTTTAAAAACTGCGAATTTTAGTGATAATTTTTAAAAATTTTGATAAATCTAATTAAAACTTTCAAAAATTTTAGAGGTATTACGAAAATTTTAAAAAAAAACATTAATTGAAACATTTAAATTTTTTGGAAGGATTTAATTAAAAATTGTAATTTTAAGGGTATAATTAAAAACTCTGGAGGCCAGGCACTAGGCCCTAATGAGAATCTACCTCTGCATCAAAATGTATCACTTAAGACTTTTGCTTCTAAAAACTTTTGGTCATTTAGAAAAGCGACATTTGGAGCTCATGTTTATTGAAATAAAAATAAATGAAATTTTTTAAAAAATTTAAATAAAGTTAAATATGTTAGAAAATATACCATTCACTTTAACCATTGTGGAACGTGGAATGTCCATTTGAATTTTAATATTTTAAAATTTTAAGAACTTTTATAAAAGTTTTATATATTTTAATTTATTAAAATTATTACATTTGTCTAGAAATTTCTTTTCAACTTCATCAATTTGTAGAATCTGTTTTTTTTAAGTTAAAACTGTTTCATTTGTTTTAGAATTTTGATATATTGCTTTGAATTTTTAATTTTTTAATATTTTGCTGTTTTGCAAAAATAAAAATAATAAAAATTATTAAAAATTTCTAGATTATGTATTTTTGAAATATTGAGGGTTTTTTTGTAACTTTTAAAATATAACTAAAATTTTCCAATTTTTGAATTTTTATATATTATTTTGAGTATTTAGAATTTACATTTATATATTTTAGAAAATATTAGATTTTTCTAAATTTCAAAATAAAATTTTCAAGTTTTTCAATTTGAATTATTTATATAAAATTTTTAATTTTTTTAAAAATAATATAATATACAATATTAAAAATAATACAAATGGTTCAAAATAACTTGCAATTCAGGGGCAATATAATGGAAGACCCAAATCAACACTTAAAGCGAATCCTTCAATTATGTGATGCTTTTAAGTATAACGGGGTCATTGATGACGTTATTCGTCTTCTGTTGTTCCCCTTTTCATTATGCGACAACGCATACGAATGACTTGATTCGCAAGAGCCTAGTTCCATCACTACATGGGACGAATTACTAGGAAAGTTCTTACATAAAAAATTCCCCATAAGTAGAACCATTCAATTAAGACGTGACATTGCCAATTTCAAGCAAATCGAGGGCGAGAACCTATACGAAGCGTGGGAATGTTTTAAGTTGTTATTAAGGAAGTGCCCGTATCACGGAATACAAGAGTGGCTGCAACTGCACATATTTTATAATGGGCTAGATGGTAGCTTGAGAGTCAGATTAGATGGCGCATCAGACGGGGCCTTCATGAGCAACACCTATGAGCAAGCTTGTCAATTAATTGAGGGCATGGCCATGAACTCGTATATGTGGCCCAACAAGCGATTCTCATATAATCCAAAGTCATCGACGGCTAAAGCGGTCAAAGAGGACGATAAATATCAAGAAAAATTGGAAAAGCTACATCGCTTGGAGACCATTATTAAGTCGTCAATGAACGATGTTGCTCGAAGCTATGTGTTGTAGTCAATTACTTGGGCAATAGGAGCAGAAATCCCTACTCGAACACTTATAACTTCAATTAGAAGGACCATCCCAATCTGAAGTGGGGAAGCAACCAATGTGGTAGAAACCCAAGTCAGAACCTACTAAATCTTCCGTATCAACTTTCACATATTCAAAGATCTCAAGAAAGATCCATGGGAAATGATCACGTTGGTTTTGGTTTAAGACTGGATCGAATCGAAAGAGGAATGCAGTTAATAAGATCTAACATTCAACAAGTGAAATATAAATGTGCACAAACTCGTGCCAATATGGTCGAATTAAAAGAAGATATTCGTAACATAGTAAGTGCATTGAATGAAATGCGTAGGCAAATGGGCACATGTATTCCAAGTAATACGGAAAACAACCCCTAGAAGGAAGGAAAAAAACACGTGAATGCCATTGCACTTCGCTCGGGTAAAAGTCTTGTAAACCCGAGTAAACCTATGCAAAAGAAGGATGATAAGGTCGATACGGTCAACGAAATTCTTAATGATCTTGAACTTGAGGAGCAAATGGAGAAACTAGCCTAATTGGAAATTGTATAACATTCAGAGCATGCCTCAAAGCAAATACCGCCTCTATCGAGGTTAGAGGACAAACAACAAAGGGATGAAGTGAAATTTGTAAGTTTTTTGAATTTATTTAAATCCATTAACATTAATTTGCCATTACTAGAATTAATTGAATAAATGCTGAAATATGCCAAGTATTTAAAAGAATTCATGTCTTAACATAAGAAATTAAAGAAGTGTGAGCAAATCAATATCGACGCCTCTTACCATGTGATAATTGCCTGAAAAATACCCCCGAAGTTAAAAGATCCGGGTAGTTTTACAATTCTTGTTGAGATAGGGGACAAACATTTTAGTAAGATTTTTGCGATTCAAGGGCTAATATTAATTTGATGCCTCTATCTACTTATTTAAAACTAGGATTAGGGGAATTAAAAAACATGTCGGTAACACTATAGCTAGTTAATATGTCTCTAGTACGCCTCCAAGGTGTGATTGAAGACGTATTAGTTAAAGTAAGGGGTTTTATTATACCCATCGATTTTGTTGTCCTTGACTTTGAAGAGGACCAAGACATTCCCATTTTGTTGGGTAGGCCATTTTTGGCCACGTCTAGATCAACCATCGATCTCGAGAAAAATGAATTAATTATAAAAATCGATGGCAAGATAGAAGTGTTCAAATGTTGTCACGATTCCCAAAATGAAGAATTAAGAAATTAATTAGGGGAGAATTGTTACACAATTTTTTATATCACCTCTAACAACCTCGATTAGAGGTATGGTTGATACGATCTCAGCCCGTGATGTTTCTATTGAGTTGCCACAAAGGCCTATAACTAGGTCACGAGCTAAGAATTTTAAAGAAGCTTTGGCAAGCTATGTGGATCGAGTTTGGAGTGAACAAGAAGCTGATTCTATTCATCATGAAAGGAGTAACCCAATAGGCGTCACTTGCAATTTATTGCAAGTTGAACTGAAATTTTAATAAACTCATCTTTAGTTAAATAATTGAGTTGCTAAACATTTATTCAACTCATCCTTTTTTAATTAATAAGTGAATCATTATTGAACTTTTATCTATTTAAGTGTTGGTTTTAATTAATCTAGCTTCCAGAATTATTTATTGAAGCATGAGTTAAGTTTATTTAATTTTGCTTCTTATATTAACTAGTTGCTGGAATAATAAATGCATGAGTTTAGTTCATTTATTTAAGTTAAATACTTATTGTTGATATGTTTAATTAGTGTTTAATATGCTTAATAAGTTGATCTTAATGTTTTAATTGCAGGAGTTTCTTCAGTTCACAACCGTTACATTTTAAAGCTGTTACAAACTTAAAAGAAGTGACCTTTCAAGTGCTATCTGAACACAAATGAAGTAACTGTTACAAATGGGGTTAGTACACCATTGAAGGACATTTTAAAGAGAATTTTATACTCCTTAAATTCGGCAGCAACCCTTTAAGCTACCTGCTATTTTTTTCTTTTTTAAAAAGAATAAATTAAGCATTCAAATCCTCATTAAGGAGATGATGTCTATTCGACTAGCCATGGGACAACTCAAGAGTCAAGTTCAAGCTTTCATGAACATTCATTCAGCTGAATTGAAGAGAATTCAATGAAGAAGTTATTTGTTTCAAGAATGCCAAGAGTCTTGATCTTTAAATAAGTTTTTCTTAATTAGCACATTAAGTGAATGTTTGTGACTATTTGGCTACCCTATTTTAGCATTATAAATAGGTGAATTCAGATTTTTGTAAAAGATACTTTTTGATGAATTTTGAATGAAACTCTGTTCATTTGGTGAGAATTACTTTTCTCCAATTATGTTTAAAGACTTGTTGGCTTATCTACAAAGCTAGTGGCATCAACCCGTTCTTTATTTTATCCCGAACTTATCACTTTAACAAGTGTGGCGTTCAAACCCCGTACCGAGGTTCCTATCTTTCTAGATAGTGGGTCGAGGTTTTGATTGAATTTCCTAACCAACTCATTAAACATATAAGTGTTGGGTCGACACTTAATAGTGTTGGTTCTTACTTGTTTCCTGAGTCGATTTATCTCTTTCATTTTATCAAACTCGAACACTTCTATTTTATCCATTTTCCCTTAACCTCTTTTTATTATAAAACGATATTGAGCCTATAATATCAAACTTATTTGTTAGCCATTCATTGGTTCCTTACTTCATCGTAGATGATCGAGCAACACAAATACGACTCGACTCGACACTGAGGCGGATCGTATCATTTGGTATCAGAGTAATTAAAACGAGAAGTACGGACTTACGAAGACAAGCCGGAATAGATTCATGAAGTGAAAAAAAATTTAAAAAAAATTCAAGTTGTATTCGTAAGTTTCTCATTGTTTTTGAAGTATTGAAAAAAAAACGAAACTTCAAAAAACAAAGTGTTGGAAATTTCCCGATTCACAAAGAATTGATTTTCTATCCCCATCTCTTCTACTCAACACCACACTGAACCCAATTTTTCTTTCTTTGTTCAGCCTACCCTATCCCTATTCATTACTCCCTTTGTTTCCCAAATTTGTGACTGACCCCTAAGCCTACGATTAAGCCTTGGCAAGTCTGCTTACAAAGTCACGAGAAAAGAAGAAGTGGAAAAAGACACGAGAGCGTGAGCATAATAGAGAGGTGGTAAAAGCCAACATACGAGTGCAAACACGAGCGTGAGTGTTATCATTTTCTTTCTTTCCAAGTGAATATAAGGTTTGTTGTGAGGTTTTAATTATTATGTTTCTTCAGTTCTGATTTGTTTAATTTGTTTTATGTTACAAAATTCTGATCAAAATATGGAGGAGCGACAAGAACGACAACCTGTTAGAAATGTTCCGAACCTTAATCTTCAAGCCATGTTACGAGAGGTGGAGCGACTCTTTGATCGGAAGCTTGAGCCTATACAAGAAAGGTTGAACTTGGTTGAAGAAAGAGCACGTCGGAGAAGGACACCTCAAAGTCCCCCTAGAAATCGAGGCTGACAACAACTTAATGAAGATGATCCGTTTGATCTTAGTAAGGCTGAATGTGACCAAGGGTCCAATGTGAGTGTTCAATGAAGAGAACAACAAAATTGTGGCCAAAGAGATCGGAGACGAGAAGATGATGATCTCAAGAATATAAAGTTGTCAATACCTCATTTTCAAGGCAAATCTGACCCTGAGGCGTATCTAGAGTGGGAGAAAAAGATTGAATTGGTATTTGATTGCCATAACTATTCCGAGAATAAGAAGGTCAAACTAGCCGCAATCGAGTTTTCAGATTACGTGATGATCTGGTGGGATCAATTCACTACTAGTCGAAGGTGAAACAGAGAAAGGCCTATTACCACCTGGGTTGAAATGAAAGCGACAATGCTACGGCGGTTCATTCATTTGTATTATCATCGGGAACTTCATCAAAAACTTCAAAATCTTTCTCAAGGCACTAAAAGTGTAGAAGATTATTACAAGGAGATAGAGGTGGCGACGATTCGTGCAGATGTGCAAGAAGACCGCGAGGCAACGATGGCTTGTTTTCTAGCTGGGCTCAATCGTGATATTGCTAACGTAGTCGAACTTCAACATTATATTGAGGTGACGGACATGGTACACATGGCCATCAAAGTGGAAAAATAAATGAAGCAAAAAGGTGCTACTCGAGGTTATTCCACTACAAATCCTTCAAGATGGGGACAAGGGATTAGCAAAAGTTTTCCATCAAACCGAGCAAAGGAGTCCACGGTGTTGCCCAAAACAAATAAGCTTTAGGTCGAATCAAGCAAAGGAAAAGCCATTGAGAGCTCGTCCAACCATTCAAGAGATATCAAATGCTTTAAATGTTTGGGGAGAGGACATATCGCAAGTCAGTGTCCAAACAGGAACACCATAGTATTACGTGCTGATGGTGAAATTGAAACGGAGAATGAAGAGGAGAATGAGCACCCTATTGAATTCTGATGAAGAAGAAGATTTGGAACACCCTATTGAAGGAGAGTTGCTTGTAGTCAAACGAAGTTTAAGTCTTTAAAGAGTGGAGAATGAGCAACAATGAGAGAATATTTTCCATTCGAGATGTCAAATCCAAGGTAAAATTTGTAGTATTATTATAGATGGTGGAAGTTGCACGAATGTGGCAAGCACTTTCATGGTGGAGAAGTTAGGATTTCCAACCACCAAACATTCGAGCCCGTACAAGCTTCAATGGCTCAATGATGGAGGTAAGCTTAGAGTCGTGAAACAAGTTCTTGTTACTTTCAAAATTGGAAAATATTCTGACGAAGTTCTATGCGACGTGGTGCCTATGCATGCGGGCCATTTGCTGTTAGGACGACCATGGCAATTTGATCGGAGAGTGGTTCATGATGGCTATACCAATAGGTATACCTTCAAGCATTGTGGCAAGAAAGTGACCCTCACACCGCTAACCCTGAAGCAAGTATACGAAGATCAACTCAAACTCAAAACTTCTATTGGACAAATACAAGAAAAAGAAAAAAAGAGTGTGAGTGAAAAATAGAAGAAAAATGAGAGAGCTCGAGGTAAAACTTGAAAAGAAAGTGAAAAGGCAGCCAAAGAAGAAAAAAACATTGGGAAAATAAGTGTGTTTGCAAAAGCGAGTGATGTTCGGAGAGCATTAACTTTGAGGCAACCTATATTTGTACTCAAGTACAAATAAATTTTGTTGAACACTAACGAATTACCCAAAGATCTACCTTATTCTATGTTGTCTCTTTTACAGGAATTCGAGGATGTTTTCCCGGATGAAGTGACTAGTGGATTGCCTCCCATTCGAGGCATCGAGCACCAAATCGACCTAGTGCCTAGAGCCGCACTTCTTCATCGGCCTGCTCTCAGAAGAAACCAAGGAGTTGCAAAATCAAGTTGCTAAACTTATGGATAAAGGTTATATCCGAGAGAGTCTTAGTCCTTGTGTGGTACTGGTTCTACTTGTGCCCAAAAAGGATGGTTCGTGGCGAATGTGTGTTGATTGCCGTGCCATCAACAAGATCACCATCAAATATAGACATCCTATTCCTTGACTCGATGACAAGCTTGACGAACTAAGTGGTGCCAAAATATTCACGAAGATTGATCTTAGGAGTGGATACCATCAAATTCGAATGCGAGAAGGCGATGAATGGAAGACTGCCTTCAAGACCAAACAAGGTTTGTATGAATGGTTGGTAATGCCATTTGGTCTTACAAATGCTCCTAGTACTTTTATGCGATTAATGAATCATGTGTTGGGTGCTTATATTGGAAAATTTTGTGTAGTATATTTTGATGATATCTTGATATACAACAAGTCATTGGGAGAACACGTTCAACATTTGCAGATGGTTTTAGAAACGTTGCGACAAGAGGTACTCTATGCCAATTTTAAAAAGTGTTCATTTTGCACTAAAAAAATTGTGTTTTTAGGTTTTGTCGTTAGTTTCGAAGGATTGGAAGTTGATCAAGAGAAAGTTTGAGCGATTCAAGAATGGCCGCATCCGACTAGAATTAGCCAAATTTGAAGTTTTCATGGGCTGGCTAGTTTTTATCGATGTTTCGTACCTAATTTTAGTATAATTGCTGCACCATTGACAAGTGTTATTAAGAAAAATTCAGCATTTTATTGGACTGATGAGCAAGAAAACTCATTTAATAAAATTAAACAATGTCTTGTTCAAGCACCTTTATTAGCACTTCCTAATTTTTCTAAAACTTTTGAAATCGAATGTGATGCTTCAGGTGTAGGAATTGGGGCTGTGCTAACACAAGATGGAAAATCGGTGGCGTATTTCAGCGAGAAGATAAATGGTGCTGTTCTCAACTACCCCGTGTATGATAAGGAAATGTATGCCTTAATTCAATCTCTTGAGACGTGGTAGCATTATTTGTGGCCAAAGAAATTCGTGATTCACTCTAACTACGAAGCCTTAAAGTACATCAAGGGTCAACATAAGTTAAACAAACGCCATGCAAAGTGGATTGAATATCTTGAATCTTTCCCATATGTCATCAAGTATAAGAAAGGAAAAGAAAATATAGTGGCTGATGCCCTATCAAGGAGGTACACCTTATTATCTTATCTTGATTCTAAGCTACTAGGGTTTTCTTATTTGAAAGAATTGTATGTTGCTGATGATGATTTTGGAAATATTTTTGCTGCTTGTGAGAATGGATCTTTTGAGAAGTTTTATAGGTACGAGGGATTCTTTTTGAAGGAAGGTAAGTTATGCATACCACAAGGCTCGATTTGAGAATTGCTTACGCAAGAGGCGCATAATGAATGTCTCATGGGCCACTTTGGTATAAGTAAGACACTATCTACCTTACAAGAACATTTCTATTGGCCGAAAATACGAAGAGATGTTGCACGTGTCTGTGAGCGTTGTGTGACTTGTAAACGAGCTAAGTCCAAAATTCAACCACATGGTTTATATATGCCGCTGCCCATACCTGAATTTGCTTAGACGGATGTATCCATGGACTTTGTCCTTGGGTTACCACGAACAAAAATAGGAAAAGACTCTATATATGTTGTAGTTGACAGATTTTCGAAAATGTCTCATTTTATTGCACGTGCTAAGATTGATGATGCTGTTCATGTCGCTAATCTCTTATTTAGGTAAGTTGTTCGTTTACATGGTATTCCAAGAACAATTGTATCCAATCGCGATGCAAAGTTTTTGAGCCATTTTTGGAGATCATTGTGGGGAAAGCTTGGAACGAAGCTGTTATTTTCGACAACTTGTCATCCACAAATGGATGGACAAACAGAGGTGGTGAACTGAGTATTGACTACTTTGTTGCGTGCCATCATCCGTAAAAATTTAAAGTCGTGGGAAGAATGTTTACCTCATATCGAATTTGCTTATAATCGTTCTGTTCATTCTGCTACTAAGTTTTCCCCTTTCGAAGTAGTTTATGGTTTTAATCCATTAACTCCCCTTGATTTATTACCATTGCCTAATGATCAATTTGTACATGTAGATGCCAAAAAAAAGGCCGAATACGTCAAGGAGCTCCATCAAAAAGTGCAAGCTAATATTGAAGCCCGAACTAAAAACTATGTTCAAAAAGCGAACAAAGGAAGGAAACGAGTTATTTTTGAACCAGGTGATTGGGTTTGGGTTCATATGAGGAAAGAACGATTTCCAGCTCAGCGACGATCTAAGTTGTTACCACGGGGAGATTATCAATTCCAAGTTATTGAAAGGATCAATAAAAATTCACATCGACTTTACTTACCCGGTGAATATAACATTAGTGCCAGTTTTAATGTTGCTGATTTGTCTCCTTTTGATACAGATTCCGACTTGAGGACAAGTCTCTTTCAAGATGGGGAATGATACGATCTCAGCCCGGGATGTTTCTATTGAGTTGCCACAAGGGCCTATAACTAGGTCACGAGCTAAGAATTTTAAAAAAGCTTTGGCAAGCTATGTGATCGAGTTTCGAGTGAACAAGAAGCTGATTCTATTCACCATGAAAGGAGTAACCCAATAGGCGTCACTTGCAATTTATTGCAAGTTGAACTGAAATTTTAATAAACTCATCTTTAGTTAAATAATTGAGTTACTGAACATTTATTCAACTCATCTTTGTTTAATTAATAAGTGAATCATTATGGAATTTTTATCTATTTAAGTGTTGGTTTTAATTAATCTAGCTACCAGAATTATTTATTGAAGCATGAGTTAAGTTTATTTAATTTTGCTTCTTATATTAACTAGTTGCTGGAATAATAAATGCATGAGTTTAGTTCATTTATTTAAGTTAAGTACTTATTGTAGATATGTTTAATTAGTGTTTAATATGCTTAATAAGTTCATTTTAATGTTTTAATTGCAGGAGTTTCTTCAGTTCACAACCGTTACATTTTAAAGCTGTTACAAACTTAAAAGAAGTGACCTTTCAAGTGCTATCTGAACACAAATGATGTAGCTGTTACAAAGGGGGTTAATACACCATTGAAGGACGTTTTAAAGAGAATTTTATACTCCTTAAATTTGGCAGCAACCCTTTAAGCTACCTGCTATTTTTTTCTTTTTAAAAAGAACAAATTAAGCATTCAAATCCTCATTAAGGAGATGATGTCTATTCGGCTAGCCATGGGACAGCTCAAGAGTGAATTTCAAGCTTTCATGAACATTCATTCAGTTGAATTGAAGAGAATTCAATGAAGAAGTTATTTGTTTCAAAAATGGCAGGAGTCTTGATCTTTAAATAAGTTTTTCTTAATTAGCACATTAAGTGAATGTTTGTGACTATTTGGCTACCCTATTTTAGCCCTATAAATAGGTGAATTCAGATTTTTGTAAAAGATACTTTTTGATGAATTTTGAATGAAACTCTGTTCATTTGGTGAGAATTACTTTTCTCTAATTTTGTTTAAAGACTTGTTGGCTTATTTACAAAGCTAGTGGCGTCAACCCGTTCTTTATTTTATCCCGAACTTATCACTTTAAAAAGTGTGGCGTTCAAACCCCATACCGAGGTTCCTATCTTTCTAGATAGTGGGTCGAGGTTTTGATTGAATTTCCTAACCAACTCATTAAACGTATAAGTGTTGGGTCGACACTTAATAGTGTTGGTTCTTACTTGTTTCCTGAGTCGATTTATCTCTTTCATTTTATCAAACTCGAACACTTCCATTTTATCTATTTTCCCTTAACCTTTGTTATTATAAAACGATATTTAGCCTATAATATCAATCTTATTTGTTAGCCATTTATTGGGTCCTTACTTCATCGTAGACAATCGGGCAACACAAATACGACTCGACTCGACACCGAGGCAGATCGTATTAATGGTTGTGGTTCGATGTATGTAGGAATGAACAGGTCGAGAAAATGTGATAAATGGAAAGACCCCAAATGGAAGGGTATATGTTAGATGGATCACAATGAACAACAACAGAATGATAATTCGATAAAGGGTATCTGTGGGCTATCAGATGAGTCTAATAGCCACACATAATTTAATCATTGAAATCTTAATCCGTGTTGTAAATTAGTGTACATTTAATTTTTTTCATATTTTGGAACTTTAATTAGGCTTAATAATTTTAATTAGGATAGGATTAAGGCTATAGGAAGTCAAATGGTTGCTATTTTGTATGGTATTTTCAAATTAAGAGTAAATGGAAGGGATTGACACACCAAAAAACATGAGATTTGGGAAAATGAGGGTCGTGTCATGACATCGAACCTCGGTGTTGCAACACAAAACTTTGAATACTTTAGTTATATAAAAAATAGGCTCATCTCGCGACATGGTATTTCGAAGCATCCTTTTCAAAATTCCAAACTCGTGCGCGAGATTAAACCCTGGTGTTACGACACTACATTTCAAACCTATATTATTTTGAAAATTAGGGTCTGTGTTGCGACACCATAATCCCATGTTGCAACATAAAATAAAAAATAAAAATCTTGGAGCATTTGAAGTTCGATGTCACGACACCCATGCGTCACGTTGTGACACTAGTGTTGGGTTTGTAATTTTTTAACCCGACCTCCACGCATCTCGGCGGCCCCAATATAAAATCTAACCTATTTTTAGCCCTAACCCTTTCACTAAACATATTCTAAACAACCACCTTAACTTCCTAAACACTAGCCGCAAACCCCTCTCCCTCATTGCTTTTGATTTTTACACTTTTAGCAGACTTTCCTACCCCATTTGCTTCTATTTGCTGCAACATTGCTAATTACTCCTCCATAGATAGCTTTTCACATTGAGTTTCGCACGACAATGCAATATACATGGTAAAATGTTCCTAAAATCATTACTTTATTTTAATCGTATTAGTTGCTTCTCGGTTACTTTGCATAGTTAATTTAGAGAGATTGAATATGACACCTAGGAAAGTTAGACACACCATACAACCGGAGGGATTGATGGATTTCGATACCACCTGTTTTCGGAGCCAGAAGATTGAAAAATAATTCTTACAGCTCCAAGGGAAAACATTCATCCAAGAATGGGGGTTTGATCCATCATTCGATTTATCTGATGATATTTAGTATTTGGTTCATTTTAATCAATGGACTGATTTTTGCTTGATCCCAGAAGAACCGACGATTAACGCAATAGTTTATGAATTTTATGCATCGTTAAAAGAACTAGAAAATAATAAATTACCGAGAGTTGAGCATACACATGTAATGGTTCGGGGAAAAAAGGTCCTTTGTAATATTTGAGAAATTTGTAATTTTTACAATGCCATATTCTTTCTCTCGGACACTCTTGATTATACGGATATTTATTATTTTCGAGACATCGACTTGGAAAACATTGTTGAATACCTTACCAAGGAGAGAAATGTTTGGAAACGCCAACCAAGCACGAACATCCCTTTATCATTCAAACAAGCAATTATGTTTCTATTTGCAAAACTGTGGATGTAGTTTATTTGTACTTGTATATCACCTACCCTTAATGTTTCTAATGTTAATGTTTTTCGAGCTGTGTTGCTTTAATCTATTTTGTAGCATCCACAGGTTTGCGTGGGCAAGTGGATTCACCAGTTAATGCTCACTTGCATCAATGGCAAGAAGGTCATGATATATTTCCCGCACCTCGTGACTGCACTATGCAAGAAGGCGAAGGTTCCCATGTCCATGACGGAGCAATTCGTAATGCCATCGAAAAGCCTCATCAATAATTCAATCTACATCCAATACATTGAGCTTTAATGAAAACAAATAACCGATTGGAACCAGCACTGAAAGCACAAGATAGATGTCTCACAATCTTTGAAGCGAAAGGGTAAAGAGAAGATCCAGCCGAGCCAAGGGCTAAGTGATTTGCCTGACATGGAGTGGATGATTAGGTGGTTGCAAGAGATGTCCCCGGTGGGCATCCATTACGCACAAAGGCATGGCTTGTGAGTGTCCAATCCACCACCGAACAAATATCCACCCATGCAATTATGAGGAAGGGGAGCAGGAGGAAGAAAACGAGAATACCGAGGAACGAGAGGAAGAAGGAGAAGAGATGACCCACGACTATGACCTTGACAATGCGTTCCTACTGGAACAACCCATAGTGGGAGGGGTCAAATTTTGCAGCCCGAGCCAAAGCAGCTCGACCAAATCTACGAGTAGGCGGGCCACCAAGATAGCTGCGGGTCGTGGGAAAGCCCTTTTCATTGCGAAGAATCAACCATCATCCGGTTCTGATTAAATTTTGAAGTTTTATTTATTTATTTTTGGGACTGTATAATTTTAAATTTGGATGATTTTTTTATTTTTCTTTAATTAGTTATAATAAGTCGTGTGTTTATTCTATGTAGGAACCCCATACATTAGGAGACACTATGATATGGATCTAAATTGGTACGAGGAGGACCACACAATTACTTTCAAGGCACTTCAACGCTTAAACCGAGTAGTCTCTTATCTTATCTTTTGGGTGCACTTAGTGACAATGTGCCAAATAAAGTGTGTATGTGTGTGTGGGGGGGTTAACATAGAATTTTTCAAAATTTTCAAAAATTTTAAAATTTTGTTACTTTTTTATTTATTTATTTTAGTAGTTAATTTTAATTTTTGTGTGCTTGTTTGTGCTTGAGCTTGTAGAAATACAATTGATTGGTTAGGAGCATGTAAATAGAGTTTTGTACATAAACTGTAAATTTAGCTCGATAGTAATTGATTTTAGGTTGTTTAATGTTAATTTAATTAGTTTTCTTTGTTACATTGTAAATAGGTAAAAGTGTGTTAAGTATATACCAAATGAAAAATAAGTACATAAAAAGCATATATGTTTGTTTGAATTATAGGCTATTAGACTGTTAAAATTTAGTTCATTGAATCCATGAATTGAAACATTTAGAGATGACCTAAGGCATTGTTTGGTAACCACTTGAGCCAAAAAGCTGACCCTATTCCCTAGTACCTTATTTTGAGCCTAAATTCATTTTCTTGATGAACCTCGAATGAAATTGTAAACCTAATACATAATCTCTTGATACTTTTCTTTATGGTTTTAGCACGAACTTAGACGTCGAGCCATTAATATTAAAGGTTAGGTAGATACATCACGGGGGTTTCAAAATGAAAACAACTGAGAGTAAAAACTAAGGAATAATATAGTATAATGAGTATAAGATTATTGCAAAGTTCTACTTTAATGAAGGAAAAAATCAAGTGAAGAAAAGCTTTGTGAAGGCTAAAAGGCTAAAAGGCAAGCGAGAAAATCTTGAATGAACAAAAGAAAAGTGAGTAAAAAGGAAAAGAAAGAAAGAAAGATAAAAAATAGAAAAGAAGAGAAAAATACTCATTTTTTTCACACAAGACTCGCTAAGATGATTGTACTTATTAATACTATATTTTACCATAGAAAATGGAGAGAAAAGGAAGGCGAGAGAAGTGGATGTAAGGTGGTGAGCTAGGGGATATAATTGGGATAGCATTGGGGTCAATATGATGTGCCAAACTATTTTTGTGCTTAACCCATTTTGTAGAGTCAGTTCTTAAATTCCGAGCCAACCTAGGCCGCAGAATGTTACAAGTCAAAAAGTCCTATGTGACCTAAGTGATACAACTCATGAATGAAAATTAAACTGAATGTTAACATTTCTAACTACTTATATTCTTCGAACATAAATGTGTACTTGTGTATTTGTTTAGATGCAATAATACGCTTAACATTCTTGAGTTTGTTTACTTTGTAACCTAGTGAAACTAACGTGTTTGGTATTGAAAATCGGGAGTCAATTATATATCGTGCTAGAATTACATGTTTGGTCAAATTATCTTATTTATAATGTTTCAAATCGATCTTGTGTATTAAGCATGCTCAAACACTGTTTAGTTATTTTATTTTCGTATTTGTGTGTTTTTGTTTTGTTGCTTGAGAACAAACAATGAGTTAAGTATGGGGGAGTTTGATTTGCCACAGTTTGTTGTGTCAAATTAGAGTCATTTCAGCACTTAACGAGCTTTTTTTCTAGCTATTTTATATGATTTTATTATGTTTTATGTTATTGTGTTTAATTTTAGTAAAATAAGTTTTTTTACACAATTTTTAGCCATGTGATGACCTAACGGGACAATACAAGCCTATGTAAGAACTAACAAGTCAATTTAGTGTGCAAGACACTATTTTTGGGTTGAGAACGTGAAGGACAATGGCAGCATCGTGACACCGACATTTGGTGTCGTAACACTAGAATTTGAAGCCAAATAAGTCACCCTCGAAAGGTAGTGTCGTGACACCAGAGCGAGGAACTATAATTTTAAGTCAGTGGTGTTTTCATTTGCACAATACACATTATTTAGTTTTACGCCTACTAATTAACCCAGTTAAGGTAGAACATTTTGGCTATAGATATAGGTGTATAGCCTCAATTTAGGAGACCTGGTCGAGTGAGCCACTTAGATTAGTTTTAGGATTTTATTTTAGTTTTAATTTTATTTCAATTTAGTCCTTTTATGTTACAATTTTTTTCCTTTTGTTTAACTTGGATCTGATTTAGATCCAAGCTTGTATTTAAGTAGTTTATATTAATTTCTTTTCAGTTTTCAATTACAATTGAGATTGTCTTTACAACTATTAAAAGAATTTTGGCTTTCGCGCACAAATCGATATCGAAACGAATCAATTTCCTTATTCCCTTTTTTCTATTCAATTGTTTGCTTAGCATGTTGAATATGAAATTAGGGAAATTTTCATCTAGATCAATGAGTGGCTAATTGCCTTAGGACGATTAACTACCACACCCCAAAAATGTGAAATCTTAAGTTGCAATGGTAACCTTTGGGTTAATTGGAAAAACTTTTCTTTTTGAGCGATCTCTAACGTAAATAAGAGTATTTGACGAATTGATTGATAAAAGATTGGATTTAAACTTTTAGTTAGGTTACCGTTGAACTAGAAATCTTTTAGTGGGAGACATGGTTATTAGGAATATTTACAATTGGCTATTGAATTGATATCGATGAAGAAAGTGTGGGAGTATTATACAAGGGAGAGACATTATTCTCCAATGCTGTTATTTCATTTTTCTGTTCTTTCTTCATATTTTTTCTAGTCTATTTTGGAAGAGATAAGAATTAAGGAGCATTATGCTTGGAAGGAAGAGACTGAAGTTTAAGTCTGAGAAACTGAAGAATTTTGTAGCTAGTAAGCTTCCTAATCTCTTTGTATTATCAAATATAAGAAAAGGTAAGAAAGTTGAGGATTCAGTTAATCCATTGATGCTGTTATGTAAATGGTAAAATTATGGATAATCATTACATTTCCACTACTTGCAAACACTATATGGTTCTTATGATTTTAAATTATATTTGTTGGAATTCAGAAATGGTTGTTATGTTTTGTTGATGAAGGAGACTCAAGTAGCAGGGGAAAATCTAAGTAGTTGGATTTGGCGTCAACTTTCAAGTGAGTTCCAAAACTCAGGTTTTAAATGGTTATTCATTCATTTTCAGTATCGTGTGCTAAGTATGTCTAATTGAATATTGTGCAAATGATGAGCTCTTCTATGGCTAAGTGTTGTGTAAATGATGAGTATACTATGGTTGAATAAAGATATATTATGATGCATGTTGTGTGTAGATATGAAAATACATGACTGGTTGTAGGTTTATCCATGTGGTGTAAATGAAATATTTGGCGTAATGTGTATTGTGCGTGAACAATAGTATTGGTTGAGTTCTTGTGTATGAAATGGATGTGTACGAATGATATGCGGAGAACTAGAGGTTTGTCGAAGTGTGATTGATATAGGAGAAATAATGGAGAATATGATATGTTATATGTTTTGCCTCCAGTATGGCATGTGAATGCAAATTGAGATTGGCAAATCCGCCCGACCTTGCAGGGAACACCCATGTGTTCAAATTAATAAGGAGGATTTGTGGAGGTTTGGGTGAAATATACAAAAAATGAATATTAATGGTATTTAGCTTTGCAGAGGTTCGATTGGACTGTGTGGAGAAATGTGTGCACCAATATATGAAAGCCCTTAATGGGTAGTATGAAATCCCTGTAAGGGTAGTATGAGACTCTGTGGAGTCTAAGGCTTTAAGTCGTATATGTGAAAGCAAGTCCATGGCCATGGCATGATCCAGGGAGGTTCGTCAGACTCAGCTATATGGTGTAATCTAGTAGAGGTCCACAAAATAATACGCATATGTAAATTTGTAACTTCCGTGAATTCATGTATATGTCCGTATTTATGTTTCCGCAGATATTGGATCGGCTTTTATAAGTTTGCCAAGCGTGAGTTCGTTTACTGGTAATCTATTTCTATGCGCGAATCCAAAGGTACGAGCTATATGTTTATACGAGTTGTATGTAAGATATGACTGTCCAATAAGACTATCTTACAAGTGGAAGTCTGTCAGGACTATCTTACAAGTATGAATCCATAAATATGATCCTATAAATAGAGGATTCGTTCTTATGAATCCGATTACATGTAATTTGTTTCTAAGAGTAGACCACTGTGAATGGGCTATATGTTATTGCGAGATAGATGCAGGTTATAATGGTCCACCGAATGCATTTTTTAAGCTTAGTGTCAAAGCTAGACATGGATTTCTATCTTATGAATGTTTACGGACGGACTTACGTATCAGAATCCATTTTTATATGAGGATTGTAACAATTTAACCTGACCTGATCATTGAGTCCGGGTACCAAGTGCTACGATTAACCCGAGATGCAAATCCGACTTCCTAACTAAACGTAATTTTAAAAAAATTAGACAAAAATGAATTTGCGGACTCAGCTTTAATGTATAATTGATCTACCATAATTCGATGTAGCAGATTAAACTAGTTTTCATACTTAGGGAGCTTGAATACATGCATGTTCATTAGGTTTTAGTTCATTTTCTTATCTTAGTTTAAATTCAATAAAAAATGTATTTTGAACCTTTTGTTGACCTTATGTAACACCTTTTACCTGTGTCCAACGCCGAGACAAGATACGAGACATTATCGGTCGTAAACACTAGCAACCATACAAAACTGGGCCATAAAATTTTCATTCAATTTAAAACTATTTATACATATGCATCATCAACAACTCTTATCAGAGCATAATTATATATAACTAACATATCATACCATTGAGCAAAACTTAGCCATTGGACATCAAGACTTCTAGCACATACAACCATTAGGAATTTAGGCCATACCCACAACTCATCATATATCATGCAAACACAACTCACATCACAATACATTGGCATATAATTATATATATATATATATATATATATATATATATAGGCTTACAACCAATTAGCCAATATAAGCCAAGTTACATAACTACACATAAATCAAACCTTTAACCATTACAAACCAAAACATAATAACTCATACACAAAATGACTGAGTCCCTATACATGCCATAAACTTAAAATGCTTGAATACGTTGATACTGATCAATAGCTTGATAGTGTGATAGAATCTTCGACGATCTCCAACCCGAGCTAGTATTAGTGACACTATAGGAAAAAGAAAGAAAGGGGGTAAGCTATATAGCTTAGTAAGTTGGTATGTAAATAATAAGCAATCTGTTAACATGTTTTTACCAATCCTCTCAACATGTTCTCAAGATAATACAATCAATATTGCACATAAATCCACTATTTACTCATGTTCACATCAAGCTGTCTACTCAAGTCATAGTCACTAAATTATTTATATCTTGTACTATGGAACTCCAAATTAAGATCACATTGATTTTCCCGAAACTAGACTCACATATCTTCTTACCATAAAATTTTTAGAAATTTTGGTTTAGCCAATAAGTACAATTAATTCTTCGAAGTCGTCCCTATTTTGCTGTCTAATAGTTCCAACACTTCTTCTCTAAAAATTAATTATCTCTTAGTACGGGATGCGGATGATATTCTTGTTTATTTCTCTTGAAAATAGACTCATTAAGAATTTTAATCATATAAATTATAATCCATAATTCTTTTACAATTTTTAATGATTTTCCAAATTCAAAGCAAAGGATTATGAAATCATTTATCTCACAAAATTCAAATATCTCATAATACAAGATTCTTTTGCTTACATTGTTTCTTTTAAGTGACACTAGGCTCAATAAGATTTAATTTCATGTGTTATTCAACCACTAATGCGATTCCCACAATTTTTGGTGATTTTTTAAATTTATACAACTGTTGTTATCCAAAACTGTTTTATTGTAAATTTTACTTTTCATGATTTCTTTGTATTAACATTTATTTAGACACACATAACACTAAAGTATATCCATAACTAGCCATTCCAATAGATAATCATTATCATATGTTTACATGCCATTCATTGGCCAATTTCACCTACACATCAACAACAAAGACTTAAACATATCATGTGTCAATTTAATTTGGCCTAAAAGCCTCACACAATCATCAATCAAATTTACTACATATTTATACCTCATAAGTATAGACCTATAATCACAAGATCATTCTCATAAGTATGACTTACTCATTTACATTCTTGCCAAATGTCCAATATACATCGAGTTCATTACTCATGAATTTTTTGTACACACCTTGTCTTTTCTTTGCCGTAATCTTTGGATTACCCATTGAACCACTTGGAATACTAAGGATACTAGGGAAAAATCATACATAATGTATTGTACAAATGCCATGTCCTAGACATGGTCTTACATGGAAATCTCATATCGATGCCAATAGCCCAGCTATGGTCTTACACAAAGTCTCATATCGATGCCATATCCCAGATATGGTCTTATACAAAATCTCAAATCAATGCTGATGCCATATCCCAGATATGGTCTTATACGGGATCTCAAATCGATGTCGATGCCATATCCCAGATATGGTTTTATACGGGATCTCAAATCAATTCGGTAATACATATATACATATACAAATCAATTCGACAATGTATATATCTACATATAAATCAATTCGGCAATATATAAAACATATACATTTGAATTCAAAAAAATTTATTTACTTATGAACTTACCTCGTACGTAAACGAACGGATCGGATCAACTACTCGTCAACTTTTGATTTCCCCCGTTCTAAATCTGATTTCTTTCTTTCTTGATCTATATGAATTCAAATTTAACTCATTTAATCACCTATTCATTCAATTTCATCCAAAAATACCTATTAGGACATTTTTTCACTTTAGCCCCTAAAGTTTCACATTTATTCAATTTAGTCCCTATTTCACAAACACACAAAATTTACACAATTCAATATAACACAAGCTTAGCTAAATTAATATAGTGCCCTTAGCAGCCTAAAAATTTCATTTATTTCACATTTCAACCACTCAAATTGCATATTTCACAATTTAATCCCTATTTGACATTTTTGTCAAAAATCACTTTACAAAACATATTAATCTATCAACAATTATTCATTTTACATCATCAAGATTCAAAAAAATCAAGCTATAATCAATGGCAACTCACGAATTCATCCATCAATTCAAAAAATAGGGCATGGGCTAGCTAGAACACGAAGCAACGATCTTAAAAAGGTAACAATTATCAAAAACGGGAGAAACGATACTCACATGCAAGAAAAATGGGGTTGGCCGAAAGTTCAAGCTTCCATGGCTTCTTTCTCTTTCAATTTTTGTTTGAATAATGGTTAAAGATGATAACTTTGCCTTTTTGTTTTATTTGTTTTGTCATTTTTAACCAATTTACAAAATTAACCTGTATAAACATTATTTATTACACAAAATGCCAAACCATATCTTTAATGAGCTAATTACCAAATAAGGACTTCCACACTAAATTTCTATAGTTATTTAATACCTTTAGCTAATAGAACACAACTTTTACGCTTTACGCAATTTAGTCCTTTTTACCTAATTAAGCATCCAAACAATAAAATTTCTTTACGAAACTTTCACACATATATAATCACATGCTGTAAATACCAAAAATAATATTAAAATAATTTTTTGACCTCAAATTTGTGGTTCCAAAACTACTATTTTGATTTAACTAAAACCAGACTGTTACACTTTAGGGGCCAAATGAGGCCTAAAGGCGAGCTAACATACTTAGTGAGTGTGCAGAAGACCATTCAAAGGCATATGAACTCAAGGCTGGTTGCTGTGTTGTAAAACGGGAAGTTTAATGTCGCAACATAGGGAGCATAATACAAGAATTGTCATACTGCCATTAGTGTTGTGACACAACGATGAGATGTCGCGACAGACCCTTGAAGCAACCCTTGACCATAGAATACTGCCTTTGATGTCGTAACATCAACCTTGTAGAGGAAACAACTATGAGTCAGGTGCGTTTGATCCACACCGTGGAAGTTAAATACGAAAACATCAGCTAACCTAGGGTTGAAGACAACGACTACTGTAATTCTATAAATTGGCTTAGTTAGCACTTGTTTAAGGACAACTTTTCATATTCTAAGTTTTTCTCTGTAATTTAGTTTTAGTTTTTCTTTCTTTTAGGTTTTTGATTTATTTTCAGTTCTTTTCTGTTCGTGTTCTTTGGAGGACTTGCTCCGTAAACGTGATTAAACATTTGAGGATTATTACACTTCATCAATTGAATATAAACAAGATTATTTAAGCTTTATTCTTGATTTATTTTTCATGCATCTCTTTATTATCAAGTTTATTATGTTTATGAATTCCACGATGAACTAATCCTTTTATGGGGAATTAGGGAGTGGAGGTGTGATTGACTAATTTTTATGTAAGATTTTCTTAGCGGATCAACTGTTTGGGAGGGGAAGAACATAAAACCTAGGCTTGAAGACCCTTGGAAGTCATTTAGGTGGGAATTAACCTAAAATAGATATGCCCTATCCGTGAACACCTTATCCCTGAACCGATCTGGACTATGAGGTCAAGAGATAAGTAGTTCTTGTCAAGTCATTAGTTTAATGGATGATCGAGAGATCCTGCTAGGGTAATGGCTAGTTGATTGAATAGAAACCTAAAATAGGAATTAGTTATGACCACCGAAGCGAGCTAATCACCCATGTCTAGATTTGATTAAGTTTAGAAATTAGTGATCCAAGTCTATTTTATTTATGCAGTCTTTTATTTCTTTATTTATAAAAATCTAAAATCCCTTTCTTTTTGTTTTATCGTAATATAATTTATTTAAATTACTAATTAATTCTATTTGTGTTTAGGTTATCTTTAATTTAGTACTCGTCTCCCTTGGCTACGATCCTCGGAGTACTTACCTATTTCGTTGTAAAACTATATTACAACCTGATTCGTATACTTGTGGACACCGCCTCAACTCTAGATCTTTAGTTATAGTATTTACACTCTGGACGTTGGTATGTCTAAAGGCGATCAAATTGTTGGCGTCGTTGTTGGGAAGGCAATGCTACTAATTTGATTTTAATTTTTACGTTTGAATAGAATAATTACGACATTCATAAATTATAGATACAATTTTTATTTTATTTGTACTAACATCTTTTATTTTTATTTTTGGGTTCAGTGTATGACACGCACTAGAGGAACACCTATAGAGCTGACCACTGATCCAAAAAGAATAATTCGTAGAAATCGTCGACAGCAACAACAACAGATGCAAAATCAACCACCTGCTGTAGGTAATCACCGTACGAGGACTTGTTGTTCGACGAGGTTGACAATTCTAACATCCAAGATTTAGTACCACCACCACCGCAACTACCAACACATCCACCTATGGCACAACCAGTACATCGAATAACTTTGAAATCTAATCGATTTTGATCCAGATGATCCAAAATAATTTGTAGTTCAGAGGCACAATGACGGAGGACCCAAATTAGCATCTAAAAAGATTCCTTTAGCTTTCTGATATATTTAAATATAACGGGGTTACCGGTGATGCTATACGTCTTTGACTATTCCCCTTCTCCCTGATCGATAACACCTTTACTTGGTTAGAATTATAGGCACCAGGATCCATTACGACATAGAATGAACTTGCGGAGAAATTTCTACAAAAGTTCTTTCCCATTCGCAAAATAGTCCAACTAAGGAGAGAGATCATTACATTTAGGCAAATAGAAGGAGAGAGTTTTCATGAAGCTTGGGAGAGTTTGAAGATGTTAATATAAAGATGCCGACACCATAGTTTACCCGAGTGGCTAAAACTATTGATGTTTTATAACGAGTTGGATGCACACGCACGTTCAGGACTAGATATCGTTGTAGGAGGAGCCTTGATGAATAGAACATACGAGGATGCATATGACCTAATTGAAAATATGATAATGAATTCCTATCAGTGGCCAACCAAACGATATACATATTACTAGAGACCATCTATGATAAAATTTTTTCAAGAAGATGACATATATCAACAAATTTTGGATAGACTTAACCATATAGAGTCCTCATCTAATGCGTCGTAAACATTCGGAGTAGACAAACCTCTCTTCCATTATCTTAATAATCCAACTGAGGACATGAAATACATCGGGATTAGGGGTGGAAACCCTTATTTGAATACGTATAATCTTGGCTGGAGAGATCACCCAAACTTGAGATAGGGCAAAAACCAGGGAGGAAGTACTATCTCTAATTCTACTAAAAATAATACATACCAATCTCCTTATTTACAGAAATCTCAAGAAAGGGCCAACTCGAATGACCATGCTATATGTGGTCAACGTCTGGATCGAATCGAGGGGGAAATGCAGTCAATGAGGATTGAATTAAAACATGTGCAGTTTGAGTGCACCAACACTAAACATTGACTAAACCAGAAGATCAGATAAGCCAATTAATGAGTATGATGGGAGACATCAAAAGGCAAATTGGCACCGACATTCCAAGCAACACCGAGAATAATCCTCGCAGGGAAGGGAAAGAGAATGTAAAAGCCATTGCGCTCTACTCGGGAAAAGTACTGAGTAGCCTAGACAACTTACCTCAAGAGGAGATCAAATAGGATACCGAAGATCTTCAAAAGGACCACCAACAAGTTGAGAATGAACCAGGACCAGAGGAAGTAGCCAAGCCGAAGGAAGAGCCAATCAAGGAATCTACACTAACAAGGGTACCATCCCCTTCATGGTTAGAAGAAAAACAAAGATGGGATGAGGCAAAATTTGTAAGTTTATTAAACTTATTTAACTATATGAACATTAACTTTCCCCTAATTGATTTAATTGAAAAAGTTCCTAAATATGCCAAGTATTTAAAAAAAATTATGTCTAGGCGTAGGAAAAATAAAAATTGGAGAGCAAGTCAACTTAAGTGCCACTTGTAGTGCAATTATATCCAAACAGATGCCTTAAAAGTAAAAGACCCTAGGAGTTTTACAATACAAATTGAGATAGGGGACATTCATTTTATTAAGGGTGAGTTTGGATGGGCGGTGCGTTTACCTGCAGTTAGTGTAAAAATAGCGGTGGTGGTGAGATTAGATACTGTAGCATGAGATAAAAAGTAAACTAAACGCATCGCACCGCACCGCACCCAATCGCCCATCCAAACCCACCCTAAGACTTTATGTGATTTAGAAGCCAGTATTAATTTGACTCATTTGTTTATATACAAAAAACTTGGGTTAGGGGAGCTTAAGAATACACAAATTACACTAGAATTAGTTGACATGTCTTCAGTACAATCGAAAGGGGTACTCTAAGATGTGTTTTGTTAAGGTACGAAATTTTATCATCCCGGTCGAGTTTGTAATTTTAGATTTTAAAGAAGATAGTGAAATACCCATTTTGCTGGGTAGACCATTTTTAGCAACATCGAGATCCACTATTAACCTAGGAAAGAATGGATTAACGATGAGATAAATGGTGAGACCAAAATTTTCAAATGTGGTCACCAATAGAATAAGGTGAACAGGGAAAAATTAGGGAAGCAATGTTTTGAGATATCTATAAGAATCCCTAATTACCTTGAGCTAGAAAGGGTGTTTTTTGTGATTAGTGCAGGCCGAAAGAGCAAATTCAAAGAGCGAGAGAAACGAAGAAAGGTGGAGTGGCACGATGGATGCTGGATGAACATTGATAGAAATGAAACAGGCAAAGCATTTATATGTGCTGTAACAGAGCTAACAGATGAATCTAGTAGGAAAACCTAACCTCTTTAAACTGAACTAAAAATTTTGTTATATTAGTGTATATTATGTTAACAAGTAGCATAAAATTCATTTTTGCTTAAAATGATCAAACTTTTTTACCGAACACTTTAAAAAATGAGAAAAGGGGTTGAAACATAGTCGATGTTGCAACACAAAATCTCTTTGTTGAGACACCACCCACAGACTCAAGAAATCGAGAAATCTGTCTCGAAGTTGTGACACAACACCTATGTGTCACAACACAACATCCAATATACTCACAGAGTAAAAAATTTCAAGGTGTGTCGCGACATCGAACCCTCATGTCGTGAAATCGATATGGGTGTTGCGACACAGAACCTCTATGTCACGACATCGCTACAATATTTTGCAAGGTCGACCCGACCCATTACACAACCTACTAATTTTAACTTTTTTAACCTGATTTCAAGCTTAAAAACATAAAAAATTTTAACCTAAATTCATTCCTACTTAGTTTTAAACCCTTAACAACATCTAAACCCTTTCAAAACCTCTCAAATTTCTTAAACTCTAAAACCCTTTTTCTACTCAAATTCCTATTCTTGCAATCTCTTTTTTTCTTTATATATTCCAAGTGGTGCAGGAACAGAAGTGAAACGTAAAAGAGTTACATCAACACAATCTCCACAAAGAATTAAAAGTAAAAGAAACCGAGGTTAAGGGTTCCTATCTTGTTTTACTATTTCATTGATTATTGTTTGAAGTTTGTTACTATTCTAGATTTAAACATATCAAATATGCCTCTAAGAAAATCTACGAATACAAATGAACTTGAACTATCGACAAGTACAATCCCCTCTAATTTTCCAAACTCGAACGTCAAAATTTTTTTCTTAGATTTTCAAGGAAA
Source organism: Gossypium raimondii (assembly GCF_025698545.1). Taxonomy (NCBI): domain Eukaryota; kingdom Viridiplantae; phylum Streptophyta; class Magnoliopsida; order Malvales; family Malvaceae; genus Gossypium; species Gossypium raimondii. The sequence continues at coordinate 27,906,126 of NC_068572.1, read as the reverse complement.
AACATTTATTCAAGAATGAGGGTTTGAAACGTTAATGGTTTTATGTCAGGAGATTAGGCTTTTGGCTCGATATCATAGATGGGAACGTCTTTGTGCTATCCCCAAAGACTCTGCTATGGTCCAATAGTTTAAGAATTTTAGGCATCTTTAAAGTACCAAGAGTCTAAGAGACCAGATGGTGCCACATGGGAAACAATTTCAGTACAGGGGAAGGATAACAAGTCACCCCTCGAGTTAACTGTGATTTTTATAACACTTCATATTATGAAAATGATTTTGTAGAAGAAATTGGTTTAAAATATTTTAGTGACATAAATATGGATAACATTATAAATTACGTAACAAAGGGTAGGGGTGAATGGAAATGTCTCCCCGATTATGAAGTACCCACGTCCTTTACTCAGGCAATCATGTTCTCAGTGGCCAAAATGTGGATCCAATTTTTATGCACCTGAATCACTCCGACAGTAAATGTCTCTAATGTCAATACTTTTTGAGCAGTTTTGTAGAGAAAACAAGTATGCATCAGGACATGGATATACCATCACATGAAACAGCGCATTAGCGACTAAAAAGTTTGGGTTTTCTTTCCCCACTTAGTAACAACATTGTGTAAGAGAGTTGATGTACAAATTACGACTACCGAGAAATCTATGAAGCCGTCCAAAAGTATTATAGGAGGTACACTCTACATACAGTACACGGAGCTTCGTACAAAACAAATAAAGTATTAGAAAAAATGCCAAAAAGAGAAGACAGATACTCTGGCTTCATCTAAAAGGAAAGCAAAATCGACAACTTGACAAGAAATTGGTGAAAGCAACAATATAAAACTAGATTGGATGATAAAATGGATACAAGAGATGGGCTCGATTTTCCATGACTTTGTACGAAAAAATAATATTAGAGTACCAAATTATTCATTGGATCTGTCTGGTTCAATGCATTCTAAGCATGAAGAAGAGGAGCAAGAGAGTGAGGAACAGGAAGATAGTGAGAACGAGGAAGAAGAATAAGAAGGTAATGAGATGGACTTTAGGAGGAGGATGAAGATTGAATTGAAATTTTAAGTTTTTTAAGAATTGTATTAATTTTTGGATAATTTTCATGTTTTTTCATTTTAAAAGTAGGATTAACAGTAGGTGTTTATTTGTTTTATTTTTTGTTTCAAGTTTTCTATGTAGGAACCCCATATGAAAGAAGCACGAAAAATTTGAGCTTTCAACGAAAAAGGGAAGGGAGCACCCACCATTAGTCTATAGGAATGTCATGATCAATTATGTAACTTCTTTCCCTATCCTTTCAAGGTTGCACATTAGGGACAATATGCTATCTAACGTGTGGGGGGAGTAACATAGGATTCTTTTTAATTTTTACTGTCAAATGTGTGCTTGAGCTTGTAGAAATACAAGTGATTGGTTAGGAGTATGTATATAGGTTGATTGTATTTAGTATAAATTTGACCTTTTGGTGGATTCTCTTATTATCATGTTTACTTGCATTCATAGATGCACCACGATCATCCTTTCATACTACTCGCCATACGAGTTATATAGTAATTTCCATTTTTGTGCCCTGGTGGGTTTTCCTTGTTTACCATTCTAGCGGACTTCCACTTGGCCTTAATGTGTACCTATCCATTGGGTCCATGGCCATCCATGGACTTTTGATTCTGAAGAATCAATAAACCCCTTTCGAGATACTATCCTATAGGAACTGTATATTGTTTACAACGTGTCGCTCCAAAGGACTTATATACAGTTTACATGGTGTTACCCCGAATGACCTATATACCATTTACATGATGTCACCCTGAAGGACCAGTCGATAACCGTCATCACAGTGTCGCTCTATAGAGTCAATAGACCGTCGTCACAGTGTCGTCCTATAGAGGCAGTAGATAACCATTCCACGATGCTGCCTAACTCCTTTGGATCCCATAAAAATCTGCCCAATCTTCCATTACTCCAATTTTCCTAACTCCATCCACCCCGTCTATGTAACCCTATCTATACTCCATATGTCACAAACATGCATTGCAAGCATGACATTTCAAATACTAAGAAAACCTTAGTTAAATATGATCATGGTAGTATGCATGTTTTTCCAAGTAAAAGATTCCGAAAGGACATTAAATTGGTTTCAAGCTGATGAAAGTTCGAGTTGCCATGGAATATTTTCTGGAACATTATTAAGCATGATGAAAATGAATTAAGTTGAATGATGTGATTGTTCTATCCTATTTATGTTATTGATTGTTGAAGTTTGTGAATTTGCTGCTGAACCCATCTCATTCTATTGCATACATTGCATTTAGATTAATTTACATTAGGGATCACTTTGCATTTAGTTTATTTAATTTAATTTAACAATCAATCACTTCAAAAATATTGTGTTTTCTTACCAAATTGCTAGTATTAATTTTACAATCGATTGATTAACATATACAGCCCCTGTAGAGACGATAACTCTTTTACTTACTTATTACTTGAAGCGACTGTGTACACTTGCACAAACCACGCGTTACGGTAACCGATTTGACTTTGTGCCTGAATTCCCAAAATTTATCTTCGATCATTGGGCTCCAAATTTGAATACTAGGCGTAATGATTTCACCATTCCGGAAAGAGCAACAAGGCACAAAGATGGTCATGAAGAAGTGGAAACAATACCAAAAAGCGAGGATGCTACTAAATAAATAAGGGTTTTTCTTTATTATTTTAGGATATTTTATATTTAATTATTAAGACTCTTTACCTAGTTCGATCGCTGGAAACACAAAAATATATATACTTTTTCATGCCCTTTTTAACCCAAATTCATGCAGTTTCGGTGTAATTCTTATCGAAAAATATAATATAATTATAAAATAATTAAATTTTACTTAAATTATTAAAATATTTAATTTTAATTAATTTTATAATAAATTTTCATGAAATTTTATTTAATTTCGACAAATTTGCACAAAGGGTGAAAATTGGCTTGACAGACACTATTAGAAGCGCAAAACTAGGAAGTGAATTTTAAAGCATCGAGGCGAGTTAATTTCTCAACCTAAGAAGGTCCAATTGATGAGTATTAATACATAATATAATTAATTTTAATTTTAATCTAATTTATTTTGGGTTAAATAATTATTATAAATTAAATTTTGAAAAGAGGTCCAATTGTGCTAAACCGAGCACATGGGCTGCCCAAAACTGCTCAACATGCTAAACCAATCAGCTTGAATTAGCTTATCATTTAACTTGCAAATCAGCCCTTGAATTTTTCGTGAAATTGCATTCAAACCCCTCCAGTTATGAAGCTTTTGTAGATTTGCCCCTAACTAAATTTAGCAAGTTTCAAACATTCAAACTTGCCACATGTGTGGCCGGCCAAGGGGGTTTATGGCTGCTGATTTTTTTCTATTTTTAGCAGACAATCCCGCCCATAAATGCCCCCATTTTCCACTTATTTCAACACGTCTCTCACACCTTTCATTCCACACATCTCTTTTATTTTCTCTCTTCCAAACCTTCCTTTGCTTTTGATTTTTCCCATCGATTCCCTTACCGATTTCCCACTTGGATCAACCATCATTGGTAACATCATTAAAGTGCTTGCAGAAGCCTCGGTTCAACAAGAACGAGCGAAGAAGGAGGAGCAGAGCAAACTAGTCAGACTTCGGAGAAACACTGGATTTGATTCTAGTTTCCTATCCTTTAAATTTTATTGTTGTTTTTATGAACATGTCTATGAATATTTGTTATGTTGTTATTTTAAATTTAATTAACACGGCTTAAATTTAATTCGTGTTAGGTTGATTTCATTTCGTCCACTTAAGTTATTAAAATTATGTTAGTGTTGATATAGGTCTTGGTAAATTGTTTGATTAAGTAAAACCATGATTAAGTTATTCTTGCATTACTATTGTAAGGTAAATAATGAATTAATTATTAATCATATTGAAATTTTAATTAATTGACATGATCTTGAATCGATTGCATGTTTAATCTTCTAAGGTAGTGAGGATTAAATTAGCGACAGATTAAACGGTACATTAGTCTTGCATAACTTGCAAGATTATTTTGATTAAATTGTTTCAATGTAGGTATATATTGTTACCTCACTTAATCTTTTACTTGCTTATTAAAATTGATTAATTGTTTGAATTGGCATAGTAATATGTTCAAGGGATTAGTTAATTTTGTAAGTCTCGTATATGCTATAGTTAACAAAGTACCAAGTTACCGTGAATTATTTTGTAACAACATGAAAATTGTTTTAATAATATTAAGTTAAGAAATGTGATTAATCTAACACAATTATGTCATATTAATTAAAATCATCTTTCAAAACCATGCATTGGAACTTTTATTTTTATTTGATTTTATTTTACTTAGTTAAATTTTAGTTCTTAGTCATTTCCTCAAAATTAAAATATTTTTAATCACCAAAGTGTTTTTAATTGCATTTCATAAATATTTTCTTATACAGTCCCTGTGGGTACGATAAGTCGACATTTACTTGTCACTTTATTACTTGTTGCGATTGTGTACATTTACACATTTCCATAGATCCAAGTTTTTGACGCCGTTACCGGGGACTGTTTTAAAAGTCATTATTTGTGAATTTATTAATTTTACATTTTAGTTTATTTTTCTGTTCAATTTTAACTTAGTTAATTTTTTCTGTGTTGTTTCAGGTGTTTATAAGTATTGATCGAATTATCGATTTACTCCCCATAGACCCTGAAATTGAAAGAACTTTTTGACAACGAAGAAGACAAGCAAGTCAGAAAATGACCGAAGAGATGAACTTCGAAAATCCAAATCAAGGAAACAGAGCCAACCCTGCTCAAAATCCTATCCTTATTACTGATGATAGGGATAGAAATATAAGAAATTATGCCGTGCTAGTGTTTCATGATCTTAATCTGGGTATTAAGAGACCCAAAATTGAGGCACAACAATTTGAGCTGAAGCCAGTCATGTTCCAGATGCTTCAGACAGTGGGTCAATTTAATGGAATGCCTACCAAAGATCCTCACCTTCACTTTAGACTGTTTATGGAGGTGAGTGATTCTTTTAAGTTAGCCAGAGTACCTGAAGATGCACTACAATTAAAGTTGTTCCCATATTCACTGAGGGACAGAGGTCGAGCCTGGTTGAACTCATTGCCACCACATTCCATTACCACATGGCAAGAGTTAGCAGAAAGATTCCTCATAAAGTATTTCTTGCCTAGCAAGAATGCTAAAGTATTTCTTGCCTAGCAAGAATGCTAAGTTGAGGGACAAGATCACTACTTTCCAACAAATGGATGATGAGTCCTTGTATGAGGCATAAGAAAGGTACAAAGATTTATTACGGAAGTGCCTTCATCATGGAATCCCATATTGCATTCAACTTGAGACATGCTATAATGGTCTCAATGCTCACACGAGAATGGTAGTGGACACTTGTGCTCTCCTTTCTAAGTCTTATAACGAGGCTTATGAAATCATTGAGAGGATTGCCAGCAACAATTATCAATGGCCAACCAATTAAGCAGCGTCAAGAAGACGAGTTGTTGGAGTACATGAAGCGGACACTCTCACTTCACTTGCATCTCAAGTACCCTCAATTTCATTGATGCTTAAAAATTTTACCACTAATAGGTTTAATAATTTTGCAGCTCAGCCACCGAATCAATTTGAAAATGTAGCCTGTGTTTATTGTGGGAAAGGGCATTCGTTCGAAGAATGTCCATCAAACCCAGAATCCGTGTATTACATGGGTAACCGAAACTAAAACTGAGGAAGGCAAGGACCACAATACAATTTCTATAACCTATCTTGGCTAAACTACCCTAATTTCTCTTGGAGTAACTAAGGGGCTAGACCTAGTAACACTTATGCCCAACCTAGACCGACCCAGCCACCTATTTTTACCCAACAAGTTCAGAATAAATCTCAAGATGAATCTTCTAATGGCCTAGGAAACTTGTTGAAGGCATACATAGCCAAAAATGATGCCTTAATCCAAAGCCAAGAAACCACACTGAAAAACTTAGAGAACCAAATGGGCCAACTTGCAACTGAACTTAGGAATCGATCACAAGGTGCTTTGCCTAGTGATACAGAGAATCTAAGAAATCTGTGGAAAGAGCATTGTCAAGCATTGACATTGAGGAGTAGAAAGACATTAAAGCCCAATGTTGTCGAAGTTCAAGAAGAGCCAACTGATGCTTAAGATTTAGTGGAAGTTCAACCAAGTGTTGAAATTCCAGCTTCACCAGAACTAGAATATGCAAAACCTGATAAGGTAATTTCTGAACTGGTCAATTCTGATAAACTAATAATTTCATTAGATGCAAAATTGTCACAAAAGACGAATCAACCAATCCCTCAAAGACTTTAGAAGAAGAAGCGGGAAGTCCAGTTCAAGAAGTTCTTAGACGTACTCAAGCAACTTCATATCAACATTCTGTTGGTAGAAGTACTTAAGCAGATGCCAAACTACGTCAAATTCATGAAGAATATCTTGCCTAAGAAAGGAAGACTTGGAGAATCTGATACGGTAGCCTTGACGAAAGAATGCAGTGCATATCTTCAAGACAAACTGCCCCTAAAGTTGAAGGATTCTGGATGTTTTACCATACCTTGCAACATTAGATCAACTTATTATAGAAGGCACTATGCGATTTAGGTGTGAGAATCAACTTGATGCCCATATCCATATTCAGAAAGTTGGGGATAGGTGAAGTTAGACCTACTACAGTTACACTTCAATTAGCATATCGATCTTTAGCACATCCAAAAGGAAAAATCGATGATGTATTGGTATGTGTAGATACATTTATTTTCCCTACTGACTTTGTTATTCTAGACTTTGAAGTAGATAAAGAGGTGTCAATCATCCTAGGAAGGCCTTTCCTAGCAATTGGAAGGACCCTTATTGATGTGCAAAAGGGCGAGTTTACTATACTTGTTCAGGACGATCAGGTAGCGTTTAATGTTTTTAAGTTTATGCAATTTCCTGACACAGTTGATGATTGTTTTGTAGTATTTGAGTTAGAGGAATTAGTCATGGAAAATGAACTCAAATTTTTTGAGGACCCATTGGAGAAAATTTTGATGTCAGACCCTCCAAGTGATGAAAAGGAGGAGGAATACTTAGCTTTGCTAGAAGCTAATCAAAAGGGATTTAATCCACAATCCCACTTTAATTCCTTGGAGTTAGGAAGTAGGGATTATGCCCAACCAAAAGCATCACTTGAGGAGCCACCTAAATTAGAACTCAAGCTACTTTCTTCACATTTAAAATATTTTTATTTAGGTAACGCTTCTACTTTGCTTGTGATTGTTTCAGTAGAATTGACCAAAGAGCAAGAAGAGAAACTCATAGTAGTGTTGAAACAATTCAAGAAGGCTATCAGATGGACCATAGCCGATATTCATGGCATTAGTCCATCTGTATGCATACACAAGATCGTCTTGGAATACGACGAGAAATGGACAATTGATGGACAACGAAGACTGAACCCTATCATGGACGTGGTAAAGAAAGAAATCATTAAGTGGTTAGATGCGGGTATAATTTATCCCATCTCAGATAGTTCGATGGTAAGTCCGGTCCAGTGTATGCTGAAGAAAGGAGGTATCATGGTCGTAGAGAATGAAAACAATGAGTTGATACCAACTAGAACGGTTACGGGATGGAGAATTTGCATCAATTACCGGAAGTTGAACAAGGTAACTAGGAAAGATCACTTTCTTTTGCCGATCTTGGATCAAATGCTGGATAGACTTGTGGGGCGAGACTATTACTATTTTCTCGATGGATACTCAGGGTATAATCAGATTACACTAGCACTGGAGGATCAACACAAAACAACATTCACGTGCCCGTATGGTACATTTGCATTTAGATGCCTGCCATTTGGTTTATGTAATACACCTGCTACATTTTAAAGATGTATGATGTCTATTTTTACTGACATGGTTGAGAAGTATTTGGAAATGTTTAGAGATTATTTTTCAGTGTTTGAAGACACGTATGATGATTACTTAGCCAATCTAGCTAAGGTACTAAGGCAATATGAAGAAACAAACCTCGTACTTAACTGGGAAAAGTGTCATTTCATGGTATGAGAAGGTATTTTTCTAGGGCATCAGATAAAGAGACATAGGATCGAGGTAGGTAAAGTAAAGATAGATGTTATTGAGAAACTCCCTCCTCCAACATCTGTAAAGGGTGTTAGGAGCTTTTTGGGCCATGTCGATTTCTATCGGAGATTTATCAAGGACTTCTCCAAAATTGCTAAACCAATTTAGGAGACCACTTGTCTAGATTGGAGCCGCAATAAGGGACTACTCCACTTATACCCATTTAGGAGATATTCCTAGATGAGCACACACTTAAGGTAAATCATATCCATAATACCTCTTGGTTTGCTAATTTTGCTAACTATTTAGCTTGTAGTTTGATGTCAATTGATAAGACATATCATCAAAAGAAAAAGTTGATTCACGATGTGAAGTACTATTTTTGGGAAGAACCATACTTGTTCAAAAAGTATGCAGATCAAATGATCAGGAGATGCGTGGCAGAAGATGAAGTTCCTAAGATTTTATATCATTGCCACATAACTCTGAGTGGGGAACACTTTGGAGGTACACGTACTGCAGTTAAAGTATTGCAAGCCGAATTCTTTTGGCCAGCACTATTTAAAGACGCATATGCCAACATAAAGAGTTGTGATCGATGCCAGAGTGTTGGAAACATCACCAACAGAAATGAGATGCCCTGGACAAATATCATTGATGTAGAATTATTCGATGTTTGGGGTATTGACTTTTTCGGTCCTTTCCCTTCGTCTTTTGGTCACAAGTGCATATTGGTAGCAGTAGACTACGTGTCTAAGTGGGTTGAGGTCGAGGCATAACCGACAAACAATGCCAAGGTTGTGATGAAGTTTTGCAGAAACATGTGTTCATAAGGTTTGGAACTCCTAGGGCCATCATTAGTGATGAGGGGTCCCATTTTGTTAACAATTGGTTGAAATGGTTACTCGTCAACATGGAGTGAAGCACAAAGTTACCACAGTTTACCATCCACAGACAAATGGGCAAGATGAACTGGCAAACAAAAAGATAAATGGCATACTCGAGAAGGTAGTTTGCTTGAATCGATGAGATTGGTCTAAAAGACTGGACGATGCTTTATAGACCTACAGGACAGCATACAACACCTTTAGGGATGTCACCCTATAGGTTGGTTTTTGGGAAAGCCTGTCATCTGCCCTTGGAGTTAGAACACAAAGCTTACTGGGCTCTCTAACAACTCAACTTGGATCTTAAGCTTGCTAAAGAAAAAGTTCTGAATGTTCTCATACAAGAATGCCAAACTATTCAAGGAAAGACTTAAAAGATGGCAAGACAAGCACATTCGAGTTCGAGAATTTGAAGCAGGTTAGGAAGTCTTGTTATTTAATTCCAGATTAAGGTTCTTTCTAGGTAAGTTAAAATTAGGTTGGTCCGGTCCGTTTACGATTCACCAAGTTTTTCCATATGGAGCTGTCGAACTTCAAGGCCAGGGAGGTAATTTTTGAGTTAATGCTCGATGCTTAAAACATTACCAAGGAGATAAAATTGAGTGGCATAAAGTCTCATTCATTTTATCAGATACTTAATCTCTCTAGTTTTCTTTTAAATAAATGATTTAGGGTATATTTTCAAGATTAGTATGTTAAAATAAAATTGTCTAGGAAATTGGAAATTCAGCGGGACCGCTTGTGACCCCTCCAATCTTTCCTGGGAATTGATTTTAGCAAAATCTTCCGAGAAATTATTCCCTAAATGGCAAAATAATTTTTTAGTTTTTCAAATAAAAGGGTCAATTTTGATCCAAGTTTTAATTGTAGCTCAATTTTCAAATTTTCTTTTAAGTCTAGGTACTAAAATTTTCTTTTCAAATTTGGTTGCTCTTTTTTTAAATATTAAAAATTAGCTGTCTCTTTTTGAAAATATTTATAAAGGCGACTAAAATAAAGGTTTTTAATTTAATTTTTAATAAATAAGATGATAATAACTAATATATAATTATATTATAATATACATTAATTATTATCAACTTTGTATAGAATTAGGATTAGTTTATAATTGATCATATTTTAATTAATAGTTTTATTTCAATAAATTAATAGCAAATAATATTTTAATATGCATCATGTTAATTATTAATTGTTATTAACTTCGTATGGAATTAGGACTTAGAATATTTTATTATTAAATCATTCTAAGAGTTCTAATTGAATCCCTGTCTCGATTCACTATAAATTCTACCAACTCTCTCCACCATTCACATCACCTTAACCAACTACACCAACATCCACCATCGGCACCCTTAGCAGCTTCATCACCTAGCAGCCACCCTCATGCGTACCTCACGACTTGCTTCCTTGTGCACGTCGCTAGCCTACCCGACGCCATTGCTTGCTGCTTGCGCACACTACTGCTGTCGCTCATGCCAAGCCCTGCTACTCATACATGCACTCGCTCAACTCACCTACACGAGCACCAACCCAACAGTTGTTTCCTGTCATCACACCTGCCCGCACGCCCAGCTCCAAGCTGCTCTGCACACGCCATTGCCACTACCAGCTCCAGCCTGCGCGTGCTAGCACTGTCGCGCCTCATGTTTGCCTTGCAGACACCACACGATCAATACACCTTCCAAACATCCCTAAACGGACCTCTTTAGCTTTATATTTATTTTCTAAGTTTTTTTCCCATACAAAGGTGGTTAATCATGCCTCACAAAAGAACTTGTGCCTCTGTCCAAATTGAAGAATCATAAAACAAGTTTCACTATAAAGAAGCCAAAGCGAGATACGATAGCGTTTTCAAGAATCAACAAATGCACCCTGAAAAATACTTTACATTGAAAGAAAGCAACTATATCGATTTCATGGCGCGCATTCGAAAAATTGTTGAAACTCTTAATTGGGAGCTATATTGTGAGAAATGACCTGGTGCAGATGAAGAGTTAGTTCGTGAATTTTATACGAATTTGACCTCAAGCGAATTAACGGAAGTTTCTGTCCCAGGAATCAAGGTATCAATAAGCTCAAACACTATTAATGAATCCTTTGAATTACATGATTTTGAAGACGATGAATATTCTTCTTTGATTAGAAATATTGAGGTTGAAAAATTAGAAGAAATTTTCGAGGAACTTATAGTTTCAGGTTCTAAGTGGACGATGTCAAAGCATGGAACTCATACTTTTCGTAGAGAATATTTGACACCAATAGCGAAGGTATGGTTCTATTTCATTTGATTCGGCCTTATGCCTATTTCATATGGGACTACATTTTTATTACAGCGAATGGTCTTGTTATACTCGATTTTAATTACAAAGATCATTCAAATAGAAATGAGAAATTGTGCTGTTAGACGTTTCGGCCCAGCTTACTTTCCCTTTATGATAACAACTTTGTGCTTGAAAGCTAAAATTCTTGCAAAAATAAAGAAGACAGGTTATAGCCAGGGCACAATCATAAATTGGGACCTCTACCGAATAGCTAGAGATTCAATTCTACAGCAACAAGTTGGAAAGTGCGAGGATCTCGAAGAAGAAGAATAAGATCCTATAGAAATCGAACCAATGCAGTTAGCTGAAATCCCTGATAAGGTAGAACCAATGGAACCAATAACCAAACTTGACATGGCAACCTCAACATTCAAAACTCAATCGCCTCACCAAGATCTTCGAGACGAGCTGTCAAAGTTGATGGACATAATGCAACATATGCAGTGGAAACAATAAGCTTACTAGAGATATTAAAAAATACTGGATGACTCAATGAGAAGCGCTCTTACGAAAATATTCAATAACCCATTTATTTTTGTGCTTGATTTTCCAGATTTTATATTTGAACCATGGAGTCCAATATCGAAGAGGGAACGGAGCGGTTCATGGAAAAACAAAGATTATAGAGCAAAAGGTGAGTCAGATTCTGAGGGATCTGCAAATAAATAAGAATGAGGGGATCTTGACTTTATTTCATTTCCTTTCCTAGGTTATTTAATGTTTTAGGATTAGGTTCTATTAGGATTTTTATTTCTCGCATAATAAAATAAGAGGTGGAAATCATAAAGAAAAACAAACAAATTGCAACATTAGAAGTGTGACAATAGATATGTACATGTCTAGGATTGGATCTAGAGAGAGCTTGGTACGTAAGCAGTCAAACTAACTCACCTCCTCTTTTCCAGAATCCTACCTTGTGTATAGTATTTATTCACTTCTAACAATGAGGACATTGTTCATCTTAAGTAGAGGGGGCCGAAAAATTGAAATTATTTCCTCTTAGAATAAAATTTTCTTTTAATTATGATTAGGTTATATTTTGTTCAAAGAATTTGAAATTTTGTTAAGTATGCTAAATTTCAGTATGAATAAAGTTCTATTATTTCAATAATTTTATGTTAGCTGAATTGTGACATAAATGTACTCTTAATAAAGTATGTAAATCATATCATAAAATTTTTAGTTCCTTAAGAAAGCTAGGCATGCATGAAAGTTTAAGTCTCTAGAATTCACTTAGTAATTTCTTAAGGCAAAATCCTATGAAGCATGGAATGTTGAAAATGATTTAGGAAAAATTTTGTTTGAACCATTTGAGCCTTTCAAGCCAACCTTAATAAATTTTTATCCGTTGAAACCCAACTTTGAGACTATATGGTCTAATTTTATTTGAACCTTTGCAATATTTAGCTATCACTTTTCTCAGTACTATTTAGAACATTGTTCGAAAATAAGTTTGGGGGAGTTGAAAGGAAGTATCAAATGCTCAAAATATTGTAGTACATATAATAAAATGCTCGTCTAAAAGAAAAAGAGAGCATATGCACTCGAAAGAAAAATAAGTTGGTGTATTGAAGGGAGTTATTCCGAAAGTCCGATTCAAGCTGTGTCTAGGGTTTTTAGCCTAAATTTATCTATCTTTTACCTACCCCTAGCCTAGCCATGTTACAACCTATTGAAAGACCTATTGATTCAAGTTTCTGTGCTACCTATATTAGTGGAGATAAATTGCTATGTCCAACATATGAAGGCATAAATTACACTTAATGATTGAAGCTTAATCTTAAATAAGGGAATAAAGTCGAATTGGTAGGGGTTTAACATGCCTTTATTGAGAAAACATTTAGTCTATTTTTTCTATCATAATAATTATTCAGATTAATTTGAATGACATGTATACTTCAGTAGCCTAAATCTCAAAATTTTTATTCTTGAGCATAAGTATGCTAAATTCATAATTTTGATAAGAATTTTTTCTGAAGCAATTTTTCAAAGATGTTTCCAAGAAATTATTTTCAATTTGTGCATTACTCGGGACAAGCAATGAATTAAGTTTGGGGGTGTAGAAACACAAAAATATATATATTTTTTCATGCCCTTTTTAACTTAAATGCTTGTCGAAAATATAATATAATTATCAAATAATTAAACTGTACTTAAATTATTAACATATTAAATTTTAATTAATTTTATAATAAATTTTCATAAATTTTGATTTAATTTCAACAAATTTGCACAAAGGGTGAAAATTGGCTCGACAGACACTATTAAAAGCGCAAAACCAGGAAGCGATTTTTGAAGCATCGAGGCGAATTAATATCTTAACCTAAGACGGTCCAATTGATGAGTTTTAATACATAATATAATTAATTTTAAATTTAATCCAATTTATTTTGGGTTAAATAATTATTATTAATTAAATTATGAAAAAAGGTCCAATTGTGCTAAACCGAAAGTTTTAATCCAAAACTATCCAACATGCTGACCCAATCAGCTTGAATTAGCTTATTATTTGACTTGCAAATCAGCCCTTGAATTTTCCTTGAAATTGCATTCAAACCCCTCCAGTTATCAAGCTTTTGTAGATTTACCCCTAGCTAAATTTAGCAAGTTTGGAACATTCAAACTTTCCACATGTGTGACCGGGCAAGGGGGTCTATAGCTGCTAATTTTTTTGCTATTTTTAGCAGCCAATCTCACCTATAAATACCCCATTTGCTACTCATTTCAACACATCTCTCACACCTTTAATTCCACACTTCTCTATCATTTTCTCTCTTCCAAGCCTTCCTTTGCTTTCCATTTTTCCGTTCCATTCCCTTGTCAATTTCCCTCTTGGAAAAGAGCCCTTCAACCACCATTGGTAGCATCATTAAAGTGCTTGTAGAAGTCTCGGTTCAACAAGAATGAGCGAATAAGGAGGAGCGGAGCAAACTAGTCAAATTTCAGAGAAACACTGGATTGATTCTAGTTTCCTATCCTTTAACTTTTGTTGTTGTTGTTATGAACATGTCTATGAATATTTGTTATGTTTTTATTTTAAATTTAATTAACATGACTTATATTTAATTCGTGTTAGATTGATTGCATTTCGTCCACTTAAGTTATGAAAATTATGTTTGTGTTGATATAGGTCTTGGTAAATTGTTTGATTAAGTAAAATCATGATTAAGTTATTCTTACATTACTATTGTAAGGTAACTAATGAATTAATTATTAATCGTATTGAAATTTTAATTAATTGACACGATACTTAATCAGTGCATGTTTAATCTTCTAAGATAGCTGAGGGTTAAATTAGCGACGGTATTAAACGGTACATTAGCCTTGCATAACTTGCAAGATTATTGTGATTAAACTGTTTCAATGTAGGTATATATTGTCACCTCACTTAATCTTTTACTTTCTTATTAAAATTGATTAATTTTTGAATTGGCATAGTAATATGTTCAAGAGATTAGTTAAGTTTGTAAGTCAGTATGTGCTATAGTTAACAAATTACCAAGTTTTCATGAGTTATTTTGTAACAACATGAACATTGTTTTAATAATGTTAAGTTAAGAAATGTGATTAATCTAACACAATTATGTCATTTTGATTAAAATAATATTTTGCAATCGTGCATTGGAATTTTTATTTTATTTGATTTTATTTTACTTAGTTAAATTTTAGTTCTTAATAACTTCCTCAAAATTAAAATTTTAGTTTTAATTGCATTTCATAAATATTTTCTTATACAGATCTGTGGGTATGGTAACTCGACATTTACTTGTCACTTTATTACTTGTTCCAATTATGTACACTTGCACATTTTACAAGATCAATCACATACATTTAATAACAACAATATTCAATAAATCATCAAATACAAGTCATGAATCATGTTTATCATGAATTACAGACAATTTTGAGTCTTAATCAAGTTTAGGAAAGCTCTTAAGGTAACCCAAGTACAAATATGGACTAAATTACAAAATTTGAAACAAATAGGGAAAAATCATAAAATAGGGTCACACGGCTGTGTGACAAGCTGAGGCTGTGTAGTGCTAGATCACATGGTCGTGTGCCAAAACTATGTTACAAGCTGAAGCCTTGAAAGATGGAGTCACATGGTTGTATCACCATGTCGTGTAACAAATTGAAGCCATCTGGACCTAAATGCAAAATTTCCAACAAAAAGTCACATGGACGTGTTCTGGACCATGTGACAAATTGAAACTGTGTGCCAAAATTTATTGACCAAATGAACAATACCACACGGGTGTGTGGCCAGCCTTTGTGACTAACTGATGTCGTGTTCACCCAAAGCTTCCCAATCAACACAGAGCACACGACCGTGTCCCATGCCCATGTGTAATACACGATTGTGTACTAACCTGTGTGTGTCATAATGTGTCTTATAATGGAAGTCACAAACATCAAATACATACTTATGCCATAAACATGCCATTGACCATTCATAAACCTATTCAAAATGCACAAAATATGTCATTTTCCTAGCTCTAACCAATATTCCATAAGGCAGCATCACAAACATAAAACAACACCAAAATTCAGTTCAATTAATGCCAAAATAGTAGGTCACCATACATACACCCATTACACAAGCAAGATACAACTATCAATCATCCAAACATGACAAAAAATGACAAGTCTATAACTTTCAAATTTATTACCAAAACTAATTCACATACCATTCTTAAAAATCTAATTCAATCATAAAGCTTTTAAGCCACCTTCACCAACACAATCATACATGTTTAAACATCATATTTCATGACCAAACATGCCAAATTTTCATGTTAATCTATCACATTTTCCATACTTATCAATCATCTTCAAAGTCATCACTTCAAACCATAATCAACCCTATAATAATGCCAATATGCGAACATAGTATATAAACACTTGCTATTAAAAAAATTATATACAATTCAACCCTTATTACATGCCACATAATCAAAATAAAACATTTTCAAAGTCTACCAAACAGTGGCTGGACAGTGTGATCTTCAAGTTGATCCGATCGCCGAGTTCTGGAAAACGATAACTATAGGAAATAGGAAAAGAAACAAAGTAAGATTCAGTTGAGCTTAGTAAGTTCATAGGTTGAAAACAATATAGCATATCTTAACATCCAAGTTTAAATAACAAAAACAATTTACTAACATTTTATCTTGTTACCATAAATCGTATCAATAGGTGAGTTCATCACATTCAAGTCATAAAATTTTCCAAACTATAAAAGTTGATTCAATACCATTTCAAGTCATCATATGAATCAATACAAATACACTTTCAAATAACTCATCTATATTCTATCACAATACACGTGGTAGCTAGTCACCAAGTCTTTTAATAACAATAATTCAACACGATGAACTTTAATGAATAAATATACTCGGTCATCCACCTAAAACACGCCAGAATGTTCAAACGAGCTAATCCATCCAAGAACATGCCTGGACACTAAGTGCCAAGCCCGAAGGATAATATCCTTCTAGAAACACGCCTGGGAACTAAGTGTCACTCCCAAAGGCTACACATCCTCCCTCAGAAACACACTTGAATCACTGTAAATATAACTCGGTAATCAATAACAAATTTAGGATTCTGTTACATTTAATGAACAAATAAACATATCATTTTTCGTTGTCTCATCTCATATACAACACCAAAATAACTCTATTGGCATGCCAATCGTATCCTATCTCACGTTCATTCGGGCTCAAAACATGTAACAATTTATCACTTTTCAATCAAGTCCTTTTTATCACCTTTGTATCAATTAAAAATTTTAAGTTCATATCCAAACAATTCAATTATACAATTCATGCATAACTATTAATAAAATATATAAATAATTACACCATATGAACTTACCAAGGAATAACAACAATAGAAGAATTTCAACGACTAATCATTATTTTTCCTTTTCCTCGATTATCAATCAGTTTTGATTTATACAAGAATTTATTTCCAATTATCATCATAAATACATTATAATAGCTTATTTAATGCATGTGACCACTTATTATCATTTTTTCAATTTCCGTAAAGTTTTGTATATTATTCAATTTAGTACCTAAAATTGTAACAAGATTATTTTTCACAATTAAACCGAAAAACTTAAATTTGAATTCATTATCATCCCTTAACATCTCCCAAGTAACTAAATTTACTATAATTTGATGCCATTTTCAACATAATATCATTTTAGTCCTTAAACTCAAAACTAATTAAATTCACTTTGCAAAATAGTCATATTTCAACACAAAGCTTCAAACTCAACCATTAACATCCAAATAGCTTAAGAAATAACAATGGTAACTTTTCAAAACTTTGAAAGTGTCACAAAATATAGTCATTGGGCTTGGTAGATTAAGCTACAATGACCTTAAAAACATAAAACTTACGAAAAATAGACCTCAAGTTAACCTACATGCACGATTGAAAGCTTGACCGAAGCTTAGTCTCCCTTAGAAATGGTTATTCGGTTGAGGCCAAGAAGAAATGAACAAATTTATGATTTCTTTTCTTTTTACATTTGTTAAACCTTTTATTTATTTACCATTATACCCTTAATTTCACATATTTTAATTCTAAAACATACATATATACCATCCTCTAGCATAACTATGGATAAATTTCCATATAAAACCATTCAAATTTGTTTTACACTCAATTAGCACTTATTAGTTAATAGTGATTAGCTTTGGCGCTTTTACGGTTTAGTCCTTTTCATTAATTAACTAAATAAACATTAAAATTATTGAACCAAAATTTAATACGACACTCTAATGACATCATAAATATTAAATATATAATATTTATGGACTCACTCATTGGAATTGTGATCTCAAAACCACTATTTCTGACATCATTGAAAACAGGCTGTTGCATAATTACATTTTTAATATTTATATTTATATTTTCCCCTTTTTCGCATAATAAAATTAAGTTAAATTCATGAATAATAAAATGTTGGATTATAGTATGCTCATCGAAAAATAAGAAGTGTGGCAATGTGAATGTGCATGTCTAGGATTGACTCTGTCAATGAAAGACTTGGTATTTAAGCAATCAAATAAGACTTACCTCCTGGTGCACAGTTGTTTTTAAACAACTGAGGTATGTTTATTTTTTTCCCTTATGATTTATGTTTTTAAACAATGAGGACATTGTTTCTCTTTAGTTGAGGGAGGGACCATATTGTAATATGAGATAATTAATTTTTTCATAAAGGCAAGAATTTGTATGCTAACTAAGTTATGATATGTATATAGATCTTAGTGATTGTGTATAAAGGCTACCATGAAAATTTTTAATTCCTTAGATAAACTAAGCATTCATGAAAGTTTAAGTCATAAGAATTGATTTAGTAACTTCTTTGAGACAAAATCCTAGAAGGCATGGTAATTTAAAAATAATTTAGGCAAATTTTTGTTTGGACCATTTGAGCCTTTCAAGCCAACCTTAGTAATTATTTATTCCTTGAAGCCTTACTTTGAGTTATATGGTCTGTCTTTTTTTTTTTTTCTAAACATTTCATTGATGAGCCATCCCTTATTTAATATTTATCTTTATTTGTCCCAAGCCTTAGACTCAGTTCATCTTGAATATTTTTGTGTTTAAGTTTGAGGGAGTTAGAGAGAAGTAATGGATGCTCAACACAAGTAAAAAAAATGTCAAGGTATATCTAGTTGTATGCTCAAGAAATTATCTGTTGATCTTAAAAAAAATCTAGTTGTTGAAAAAAATGTACAGAATATGTACTCAAACTCAAAAGAAGTTGGTGTTCTTGGGGATAATTGTATTTGGAAGGTTCAAGGTAAGCTGAGACTAAGGTTTTAGCCTAAAATTTGTCTATCTTTTTTCTACCTTGATCCAAGCCATGTTACAACCTTGTTAAAGACCTATTAATTTAGATTTCTATGTCAACTACATTAGTGAAGAGGAATTACTTAGCTCAACATATGAAGACATAATTTAAACTTTAGGATTTTTGTTTAGCATTACTCGAGGGAAACAAAAAATTTGATTGGAGAGAATTTAAAGCACATTTATGAAAAAAAGGCATTCAATTCAGAATTTCTTATAGCACTCTAGTACTTGAGAAAATTTGGAAAATGTACATACTTGAGTTACATACTTGCAAAATTTAATTTGAGTATGATTTCACTAATACATGACTAGATGAAAAATTAATTATACTTAGTATGTTGCAATTATGTTGTTCTTACCTCTATAAAGTGTCATTGCTAGGGTCGAGCAATGAATTAAATTTGGGGTGTGATAACTCTAAAATATAGAGTTATCTTTAGCACTTTTTAAACTAATAATTCATGCAAATTTCAAATGTTTGATAAAAAATTTTGGAGTTTCTGCTATAATTGTGTCTTATTAGCTGATACTATGAAGAATTTGCTAATTTGATCATTTTATACACTAAAACACACGATTTTTTGCAGTTTTCGTAACAACTGATGCACTGGAGGAAAAGGCAGTATAAAAGCTCACCTTTTTTTATGCTCAGTTTTGTAGCATTTCCACAGCATGAGCTATGGCTGATGTATGATCAACTTTGGATACCCAATTAAACGAATAATGGACCTTTGAAGTTCTTTTGACGCAGCTCAAGAATTCGGACAACAAAATGGACAGCCTTCTAAGGAGGTAGGGAGTCAAACCATCCATTAAGAAGGAGAAGGCCCAACTGTCCATAGAGGTGCCCAAATCAGCCACACAAGAATTGGTAAAATATTTAAAATCAATCACAAAAACTCCTCATGTGGCCGTTCAACTCCCCTCCCCCTTTTAAGGTTTCTCTCCCATGAATGAAGCATAAAATAACCCAAAAATAGCAAAGTCATACATCCACTTTACTTAAAGCAAGGGCTAGCCATGGGAAAAGAGATCTTCAAGGCTCTCATTTTGCTAAAGATAGCCAACCTATTCAAGTATAAATACCCCTTATCTATTCACTCATTTCATTCATCTCTTCTCCAATTCCCTATTCTTTCACTACCCATTTGAGAGGGGAACACAACAGTTTGAGAGAAGTATTTCAGAAGTTCTTTGAGCAGCAAAATTGTAACCTCCCTAACTCAGCCCAGACGTTACAGTCAGATTCTGAAGGCTACATTAGTCATTGAAATGGGCCTAGTAAAATAATTATATTTTCTAAATGGTGTTTCTAGGTCATCTTCTTATCTTTGAAGAATAACTTAGCTTGTTTATCTTAATTTTACTGAAACATTAATCTTTAAGCCAAATTAGAACTAATGTCTAAATTGTAGTATCATTATGACATTTGAAAACTTGTATTATTTTCGATCGAGTGAGCTTTTAAAGTTTGAGTTTTGCAAAGGAAAAGTTCATTGTTTACAGATTTTATTTAAAAACATGCTTCTTGCTTGCTTAACCAAATTATTTAATTTAACTAGTTTCAAAGTTATCCAATGCATATGCAGAGTTCCAAAACCAAACCCATGCCTTAGAATATATAAAACTATACAAAACCAATAAAGCTTACAAAAAAATCAAGTCTAAAATACTTTTTGAAAATCCGAGATGAATCCTCCAAATGTCGAGTATGAGTTCTAACCTCGCGGGTTATCTGTAAAAGAGTAGTCAAAAGGGTGAGCTCTAAAGCTAAGTGTGAGTCATGACACATAAGTAACCAATACAGAAATAGTAAATACAACATACAAGCTAACAATATTGCAGTAGAGCATCAATCATAGTTCACAGAGTTTATAGGGTTTATGCTCATGCTCATGTACAATAGTACAATTTTATATAATGTAGTGAAAGTTCCTACCCACCCATCCGCTACACACCATAAGATTTTCTCAGAACTCATCTGGCCATACACACCATAATAATTACGAGTAAACCACCAGTAGATTGCAGATGAACTGCTAGTAAAGACTGCAGATAAACTGCCAGTAAATGTGTGGATAAACCACCAATATTATTGTAGATGAATCGCTAGAACTCCACACCAACATTAAATGCCTTCAGAACTCCACAGTCACCCAACCTTATGCAATAGATAGACATATCATGTGAATGACAAAATCAGTAACAATATTAGCATGCTTTTAATCATGTAATCAATTTCAATTTAATGTTCAAGCAAAATTAGTAAGCATGTGATAGAATCACGAGTCATGCTATAACAGAACAATAGCATTTAATAACAACACACCCATATTGAGCCAACACAGATTAGATCTCATATACAATCGACTAAGTACCGAAATCACTTACATCAAATTCGGTCAAAACAGGATAACACATACATACATTCGACCATTGTAGAAAAGTCATTATACACATTCGACCAATAGCAGATCATCCTAGTTACGACATACAAATAATCGATCAAGGCACAAAAGGGGTACACACAAATTTAATTGATCATAAATAAGGTATACACGCATTCAATCATCACAAATAAATACACGATTCACTCATGGTTAGGACACACACCTTTAATCAGCACTAACAGTCCTCTAAAGCACTTTTACGATTCAAATCTGATTTGGTTCCTTCCAAATTTGTACCTTGACGTTAAAAAAACATATAAGATCACACATTAGAATCAACTAAGCACCATAAAAAGATTTGGTCATGCCAGATCTGTGATAAGATCTATATAATCGATTCACAAAACAGAAATAAGATGACAAAAAATGAGATATGCTCACTTACAAATTGAATATGGAAAAGTCAGTGGAGATGTAAGCAACAGAGATGGGGATTCAACAAAGAACAGTGAAGATGATATCAGTTTGGATGAAATTAAAAGGAGGAGAGAGAAAAAAGAAAAGAAGATGTGATAGATGAGAAAATGAGAATGGTGAGAGAAAAGATTCGGCCTCAATGGAGAAAAGAAAAAAAGAGAAAAGAGAAGAGAAGAACAAAAGGGATGACACAAGAGCAAAAGGGAGATAATTAAGGTTTGAGAGAAAAAAAAGCCTGAATAAAAAATAAATTATGCTATATACTAGGATTTAGAAGCATATGGACAACAATTAGGGTTTTGGAGCAAAATATAAGCTGCAAAATAATATGCATAGGAGAGGAATTGATCTCGAAACTCAAGGACAAAACCAGTAACATTTAACCATATAGTCAGAAACTAATTATATCTTAAAAGTACATAAAATTACAATAAAACTCAGGGTGTGACAACTCTTCCCTCCTTAAAAGAAATTTCATCCTCAAAATTTACCTGATCCGAACAGATGAGGATACTGTTGCCAAATCGAGTCTTCCAACTTCTATGTGACCTCTTCAGAGCTATGATTTTGCCACAAAACTTTAACCAATGGAATATATTTCTTTCTCAGATTTTTTACCTCACGATCAAGAATTTGCATAGGTTTCTCCTCAAAAGACAAATCTGGTCTCACCTCTATCTCCTCAATCGAAATGATATGAGATTTTTAAGATCGGTACCATCTCAAGATCTAAACATGGAACACATAATTCATATGCTCCAGCTCAGAAGTTAACTCCAACTGATAAGCCACCGATCCAATCCGCTTAAGAATTCTGTAAGGCCCAATAAAACTTGGGCTCAACTTGCCCTTCTGTCCAAACCTCAGAACCTTCCTCTATGGTGATACTTTCAGAATAAACCCGACCTCCGATACAAAATTCTACATCCTTTCTCTTTAGATCAGCATACAACTTCTTCCTATTCAAAGCCTTTTTTAGAGAATCTTGAATCAATCTAACCTTACCCTCAGTTTCCTGAACCAATTATGGACCCAAAATATTCCTTTCACCCAACTCAGTCCAACACAGAGGTATCTGACACTTACAAACATACAAAGCCTCATACGATGCCATCTGTATGCTCGACTAAAAACTATGATTGTACGCGAACTCATCTAACGGGAAGTGCTCCTTCCAACTACCTCTGAAGTCATTCATACAACTCCTTAACACGTCCTCCAAAACTTGAACAACCCGCTCTGACTATCTATCTGTCTACGAATGGAAAGTCGTATTGAATCCAGTCTAGCACCCAGTGCCTCATGCAGTTCCTTCTAGAATCAAGATGTAAAAGGAGGATCACTATCAGAAATAGTTGATACCGGTACCCCATGCAGTCTCACAATCTCAAAAGTATACAACTCAGAGAAAAATATGTACGAACCGGTAAGAAGTGAGTCAACTTAGTCAACCTGTCCCCTATCACCCAAATGGGATCTTTCTTAGTATGTGTTAAGGGCAAGCCACTAACAAAGTCCATAGTCACTCGCTCCTATTTCAAATAAGGAATCTTAATAGGATGCAACAGTCTAGAAGGAAATTAGTGCTTAGCTTTCACCTGTTGGTATGTCAGACACTTAGCCACAAAATCCATTACCTCTCGCTTTAGATCAAGCCACCAGTACAATTCCCTAAAATCTCGATACATCTTATTTCCTCTGGGATGCATAATGTAAGGGCTATTATGTACTTCTCGAAAAATAGACTATTTCATTTCCCTATCATCTGACACACAATTCCTCTCTTTGAAAAACAAATGCCATTAGAATTAAACCTAAAGTTTGTTGTCTTACCTTCCTCAACTTGCTTAACCGGAGGCAAAAAGGACACATCCAAAGGTTGTTTCTCCTTAATCTCACTGACCAAAGTTGGCCTCACTTGCAACTCTGCTAGTAAGCCACCATCCTCAAACAAACTCATTCTACAAAACATGGCCCTCCAATCTGCCACAACATTGGCTGTAACACCCCTAACCCGTATCTATCGTCAGAATAGGGTTATAGAGCATTACTAGAGTTTACTTTTCAACTATAAAAATTTTTAATCATTTAATAACTCAACATCAATCATAGAAAAATCAATCAATATTATTCATATTGTCCCTTATACGAGCCTTCGAGGCACTAAAAACACATTAGAAACAAGTTGGGACTAAATCGAAAACATATAGAATTTTTCAAAAAAAGAAGAAATTTTTCAAACTACAGCGGTCACACGGCCGTGTGGCCAGGCCTTGTAACTCACACGGCTGAGACACACACCCGTGTCTCAGGCCGTGTGGGCATTCGAAATAGGGACACACGGTTGTGTCCCAGCCCGTGTCCGTGCCCATGTAACTATATGACATGGCTCACACGGCCAAGCCACATGTTCGTGTGCTAGGCCGTGTAACTGCCTGACTTGCAACCTTCTGAAACCTACAGGGGACACACAGTCGTGTCGCATGACCATGGGTCACACACAGCTGAGACACATGCCCGTGTCGTATGCTGTGTGGACGAAAAATAGGCCATTTTCAAGCCATTTCCCTCACCCAAAACATGATTACATATACTAACCATTTGTACCTATTTTCAAGCATCCAAAATGTACCTAACACATGCATATTCAAGCTAGATCATCATGGTATTTGTTCGTACAACCAATATGCCCAAAAGGCACCTCAATCACCACAATCAAACATGTTTCTACATTTGCATAGTTTAGTCATTAACCATCCAACCTTTGCAACTAAATTCACACCAAAACATACCAAAATGTTCACATACCAATATCACACTCAAATATACCAATTTGGCCATTCAAACCTATCATCACTAAACCATTTCAACATTTAACCAGAAAAGCACCAAAATGCTAAATTTCATCATTCCTTAAACCACATATATATACATGCCAACATGATAACTATTTCATCAACCAAAATACCATATTTACAAGCCAAACATAATGGCTATATCATCAAGTACAAAACACCTATACATGACATTATAACCGCGACCAAAGCATAAAAATCTACCTATAAAATTGATAGATAGTGTGATGAATCTCTGACTAGTTTCCAACCCAATCAAGCTTCTGATAATCTGTAAAGCAAGAGAAAGATAACCACATAAGCAATGAAGGCTTAGTAAGCTCGTATAAACTTTAGACATAGCATTCCATTCCAATAATGAACATTATAGGTTAAGTATAAACCTATACCAATGCCTCAATATTTATCGAACCATAATCATCAACTCACAATGTAATAAGTCTATCAACACCATATATATTTATCATTCCTAGCATAGTAGGATTTCATAAGACTTGAACCCTTCCATTTTTGTACTTTCCCTTGCATTTACTTATTTTAGCTTAAATAACAACATTAATTCATTAAATAGCATAATTGTTCATGAACTAGGTATATTCATCTATAACATACGTAAACTTCTCACATACAAGTACATATTTCAACTCATTCATTCCTTTTTATTTCATCATATTTCATTTCAACTATGAACTTACCATTTTCATTACCTTTTCATACTCGTTTCCTTTACATAATACAAGACATAAGCATAACATCAACCATGACTACGAGCTAGTGCATTTAACATAACTCTTTGGAAACAACTACATGATAAACCATTTCATAGAAATTACATACTTTAATTTATACCACCTTTTCATTTACATAAGCATATTACCAATTGAACACTTACCGTCTCAATGTATTTCATTAACACTAAGCATGATATAATCCAATCATAAGCTTGGCACAAGCCTAAGCACATCAACAACACATGTTAGTTCATTTTAACATAATTCAAGTGAATTTAACATGGATAACCATTATACTTGAGCATAATTCAATTGGATTTATCATCTATCTCATAACATATCATGTTTTCCATGTATCACCATTTCAATGAGTTTCATGCATACATATCTTAATTCATATTGAACATTTACCATTTCATTTGCATAACACATAAGACATAAAAATAGCATTAACTTCACAAGTTAGTGATTAAACACATAACTTAACAAAAATCACCACATGATTAAATAACTTTCATGAATATAGCATATAAGCCTTCATACTTTCCATGAACATGGTTATCCATACTTTAATCATCAACAACTCATACATTTCCATACTTTCATGACATTTTTAATTGAAACACTTACCGTTCCTTCCCTTTGTATGCCCGTTGAACCACTTAGAATAATACCGGATACGCGGGAAAGCTCACAAAAGTGTGCTAAACATATAGTCGTAGCTCACATGAGCTGTCAAATGGGCCTGCTTACACAAGCTATCAGTCAGAATGTAAGCTACACGATGTTGCTCACACAAGCTGTCGCGTATCCGCAACTAATGGTGGAAACTCAGCCACTGGTAAGACGTTCAGGACCAACACCCAAAACACAGTAACCCTAATAACATGTCATTTTTATCCTATATATTCCTAAGATTCAAACGGGACTCGATAGTCCTCGTTTCTTTTTATGATAAATTGCATATTAATACATTACATATATAATAATTCATTACATTAGAACACCACATTAAATATTTAATTTAATCAACATTTAAGTGACTTTAGTTCATACGAACTTACCGGGCTAATTTGCAGAAAAGTCAAAGTATAGGGGCATTTTGGTAATTTTCCACTCTTCTCAATTTTCCACTCGATCTTGATCTCAATTAATAATTCTATTCAATTTATTAATTTAGATAGTAAAAAATGTATTTTATGCAATTTAGTCATTTTTGACATTTTTACAAAATTGCCCCTAAAGTTTTACTTTTATTCAATTTAGTCTCTGAGCCTAAAACATGTAAATTAACCATTTTTACCCAAAATTGAGCCTAGCTGAATACTTATGGCATCCAAAAATACCATTCATGCAACAATTTCACAACAAATCCTTGTATTTTTTCTATTTTAACAATTTAGTCCCTAATCGACAAATTCATCAGAAATCACTTAACAAAATACTTTCACATAACAACTAATATTTCAAATTCATCAATTAACATAAAAAAATCACAAGATTCATCAATGGAAACATTCAAAATCTTTAACAATTTCAAAATCAAAAGTACAGGCTAGTTGGACCTAGTTGCAACGACTCAAAAACATAAAAATTATTAGAAATGGGGCTAAATCAGACTTACATGCATCCTATGAAGTTTGGCAGAAGCTTGAGTACTCTTTCATGGAGGTTTGGCCATCCAGGAAGAAGAATGAAGAAAACTGTTTATGAATTTCAATATGCTTTAAGTTACATTTCAACTTATTTACAAATCTTCCATTAAACATATTTTATTTTATCATTTTCATTCAAGTTGTCGTCCAACCATATTAATTAAGGCTAAATTACCACATAGGTCCTTCCTCATTTAGTTAATAAGCTATTTAATCATCTAAATGTAATAATTATTAAGTTTTGCATATTTTACAATTTAGTCATTTTTCTTTAATTATCGAAACATTAAAATTTTTCAACGAAACTTTAATACCACCTTAATAACACTCCATAAATATTTATAAAAATATTTAAGGCTCGGTTTACAGAAATGAGGTCCCGATACCTCATTTTCTAAAACCACTTGACTTTAGGGTCTTACCACTTGAACTTAAAAATTTACTTATATAACATAAATCACTATATCAAAAACCTTTTTAAAACCATGTTAGACTCGTAGAAATTAAATAATAATATTTACGAACTTTCTCGTCAAATTTGGTGGCCCCGAAACCACTATTTTCGACACCACTGAAAAACGGGTTGTTACATTGTCTTTCCCAGTATGGTACTCAATAACACAATCATAGTCCCTAAGAAACTCAATCCATCTCTGTTGTCTTAAGTTCAACTCTTTTTGGGAGAAAAGATACTAGAGACTCTCGTGATCAGTGTAACTAATACGCTTCTCACCATATATAATGTCTTTAGATTTTTAGTGCAAACACTACAGCTACCAGTTCCAAGTCATGAATTGAATAATTGCACTCATACAGTTTAAGCTGCCTCGATGCATAAGCCATAACCTTATTGTCTTGCATCAACACACATCTAAGACCAGTATGGGATACATCATTGTACACCATATAATCTTTCCCTGATTCGGGCTGAATCAAAACTGGTGCTCCAGTCAACACAACTTTTACCTTCTCAAAGCTAGCTTGCTAATCATCCATCCACTTAAAAGGGGAATTCTTCCCCAACAACTTCATAAAAGGAGCATCAATCAGAGAAAACCCCTCAACAAATTTCTAACAATACCTAGCTAAACCAAGGAAACTTCAGATCTCGGAAACATTCTTAGGTTGCTTCCATTCCAAAAGAGCCTCTAATTTCTTCGAATCCACATGAATACCCTCGATTGATACCACATGACCCAGAAACATTACTTCTCTTAGCCAGAACTCACATATACTCAGTTGCGCAAAGAGCTTCTCTTCTTGGAGAATATATAAAACAACTCTAAGATGCCCATCATGATCAATTTCAGTTTTTTAGTAAACCAGGATGTCATTGATAAACACAATGATGATCTAATCAAAGAATTGTAACACCCCTAACTCATATCTATTGTTGGAAAAGGGTTACGAAGCATTACCGTAAAAACGTAACTTAAATCATTTATTTCCAATCATTTTATAAATCATAACATAATCCATTCAACACATGCATATCGTCTTTTATTTAATCCCCCGAGGCCTTAAAAACACTTTAGAAACGATTCGGGACTAAATCGGAAACATTTAAAAACTTTATGGAAAAAGATTAAAAAATTCACATTGCAGGGGTCACACGGCAGTGTGGCCAGGCTGTGTGACTCACACGGTTGAGACACACGCCTATGTCTTAGGCCGTGTAACATTCGAAATAGGGACACACGACCATGTCCTAGCCCGTGTCTATGCCCGTGTAACTCTCTGACTTGGGTCACACGGCCAAGCCACATGCCCGTGTGCCAGGCTGTGTAACCATCGAAATGCAAGCATTAAAACCTACAGGGGACACACGGCCGTGTCGCGTAGCCGTGTGTCACACACAGTTGAGACACACGTCCGTATCTTAGACCGTGTGGACAAGAAATAGGCCAATTTTAAGCCATTCCTTTCACCTATTTCAAGCTCACACCTACAAGACATTTGCACATATAATCAAGCTTTCAAACATACCTAAAATATGCATAATAAGGATAATTTGTTATGGCATCTATCCATACAACCAATATGCCAAAAGGCACCTCAATCACAATAATCAAACGTACCTAAATTTGTGTCCAAAAGGTCATAATTCAACCAAACATACTTAACTAAATTTCATATCAAGACATGCTCAAATGATCACTTTGCAAACATGCCAACACTTGCCACTTTGGCCATAAAACCATGCATCAATTTGATCATATAACACCAACCATTAAGCATCAAAGTGCCAAAAGCACACCAACCATCAAGGTATCAAAATAACATAAGTTTCACAAATTTAAAGCAACATTACATGTCAATATCATTAACTAAACATTAGACATAAGTCCACCTATACATGCCATTATAACCACAACCAAAGCATCAAAATCTACCAATAAAATTAATGGATAGTGTGATGGATCTTCGACTAGCTTTCAATTTGATCGAGCTTTCGATAATCTGTAAAGTAAAGGAAAATAACTACGTAAGCAATGTATACTTAGTAAGCTCGTATAAACTTTAAGCAAAACATTCCATTTCAATAATAAACATTCTAGAATAAACATAAACCTATGTCAATGCCATATGATTCATAAATCTATATGATCATCGACTCACAAATGAGTAAGTTCATTAATGTCGCATATATTTATCATTCATAACATGATAGGATTTTATGAGACATAATATATAATCATCAACCTTTCTATAAAATTATATAGCTTTCAATTTACTTACTTTTCATTCCTTTCTCAATGCTTATCATAAGCCTAAACGACATTATCAATTCCCAACTTAGTGTATTTATCCATGATATAGGTATATTCATCCATAGCATACGTAAATTTCTCACATATAAGTGCATCTTTCAAACTCATTATTTCCTTTCCATCAAATTTCATTTCAACTATGAATTTACCATTTCATTACCTTTCCTCACTCGTTTCATATGCATATCACACAAGATATAAGCATAACATCAACCATGACTACAAGCTAGTGCATTTAAACATGGCTCTTTTGGAATCAACTACATGATAAACCATTTCATAAGAAATTACATACTTTGATTTATACCACCTTTTTCATGAACATAAGCACGTTACCAATTGAACATTTATCGTTTCAATTTATTTCATTAAGATTTAACATGATATAATCCAATCATAAACTTGGCACAAGCCTAAGCACCAACAATAACCCATGTTAGCATACTTTAACATAATTCATGTAAACTTAACATAGATAACAATTATACTTGAGCATGGTCCAATTGGATTAATCATCCTTCATAACATATCATGTTTTCCATGTATCACCATTTCAATAAGTTTCATACATACATGTCTTGGTTCATATTGAACACTTACCATCTCATTGGCATAACACATAAGACATAAACATAACATTAACCATATCCACAAGCTGGTGATTAAACACATAACGTACCAATATCATACACATGGTAAGATATGGTACACAAACATAGCATCACTTAAATCATACTTTTCATAATCATGAATGTTCATACTTTGATCATTGATACATGATACCTTTCCATAATTTTCGTAGTGAAATCAATTGAAACCCTTATCAATTCATCCTTTTTCATGCCAGTTGAACCACTTAGAATAATATCAAATACACGGGAAGCTCACACAAAGTGTGCTAACATATGGTCGAAACCATTCCTTTCCTTGTCCTTTTCCTTTTCCTTTTTCCTTTTCCTTTTTCTTTTCCTTTTCCTTTACATAGATGCTCATACAAGCCATAAATGGGTCTGCTCACACAAGCTGTCAGTCGAAATATAGCTACATAGTGCTACTCACACAAGCTGTTGAGTATCCACAACAAATGCCAGAACTCAGCCACCGGTAGGACATTCAGGGCCAACACCCGAAACATAGTAACCCTAATGACATGTCATTTGTATCCTATATATTCCTAAGGTTCAAATGGGGCTCGATAGTCGTAGTACATCATTTAATTTCCATCATTTCCTTACATGATAAATTTCATAATAACATATATATTGATTCATTTTCAATAAAACTGTACATTAAACATTCAATTTAATCAACCATTAAATGATAATAGTTCATACGAACTTACCTAGCTAAATTGTAGAAATATCAAAGTACAAGGGATTTTTTGGTAATTTTACATTCTCCTCGATTTTCCACTCGGGACAAAATAAAATGCATCCACATTTTGGCCTCAGGTATCACAATTGATTGTTGGAACCTCATTGGGTCATTGGTTCCCACCCTTCAAACCCAGGTGCCCTGACCTTCTGTTAAGAAATTTATAATGCCATTATAATCTACCTCGTGCTCATCTAACTCGTCGTAAAAGTCCAGAGTGTAACGAGGGGTTCTATGGAAGACCTCAATTGCGATAGGAGAAGCACCGACGAGAATGTATTTCACAAAGATCTTTTGGTATTGTCCCTCAATAAAGTTTGCATAAAATTCTCGCACAATCAAAATGATTACTAGTTGAAGGGGATGCCAGCAGAAGGTAGACCACCTTAATATCTCGACCCTAGTTATGATTGGATCATGAAATAAGTTTGTGGAAAAATTAAATTCACATTTCGGTATAAGTGGTTTGTCCATGAATTTTTTGAATATTTTCATGGCATTTTCAAATATGAATCATCCTCTCAGATCGTGTGGAACATCGCGTTCGTCGATTCTCTAGGATGTTGTCCTCTTACGGGAAGTCATAACCAATAATATGTAAGCAACAAATAACCACAATTAATCAAAATTAGTGTTTCTAACTCTTTTTATCAAAATATCACTCAAATAATTATAGATTAAAGAGAGTGAATATCACTGATTTTTGTTGTCATGGTGCCCATCGGTCACAGTGGTATGTCTCCGGTCATTACCTTCTATCACCAGAGAGGAAACGGTGTTTGTTTCCAAAAGAAAAGAGGAATGTTAGAAAGGCTAACGTGTTGATGTTGTGGAGGTGGAACAGGTGGAATTCGACGACGGAGTGCGTGACAGCAAACAAACGACAGTGCGACGGTGGCAGAGAATCATATGGAACCACCAGTTAGAGAATTAGAGTTCAGCATGGCTATTGGGGAAGGACGGTGAAGAGCTGTGGAACCCCGATCGTAGGAGCGGTGGTGGACTCATTTGCAGCTTTCATGGGTGTTCATCGGCGGTGATGGTGATGATGAAATGGTAAGTAATTGTGCAAAGGCTAGAGTGGAAAGGCTGGATGGTGCTTTACCGACTGTCAAAATCTCTTATTAGCGGAGTCCAGTAAGTGTAAGGCATCAAGATGGTGTGAAATTGTGGAGGCGATGGCAGAAGATTGTGGAGGAGCCGTCTGTTTAGTTTTTCGTTGGGACGTGGTATCTTTTGTACTAACCATGTCATACCGATATGGTATCCTTTGACGTCTCGACATCATGGGCCATTTATTTAACTAGGCGTTTTGCTTTTGCTCATCCTGACGCGGGTTGCCTTGTTCGCCCCTACGTCAAACAAATCCCAAGGACATTTATTTTGTGCCTTGTCCCCATGTTGTGCTGTATCTCATCTCGATGACATAACTCGACACGTCTCGACGTGGGCTATAAACTCATCCCAACGTTGCACTACTTTGGATGCTCCCTTGGGTCAGGTTCTTGGCTCGTCGTGGTGCCCTGATTTCCCACGTCATGACATGTCGACTGTTTCAGCCCTTCTCCTCAAGATTTTTTTGCTTTCTCTTTCACAAGCTCAACACTCTCTAAGATAAAATAAAGTAACAATTATAGATAAACTATAATTATACATAATAAAAATAAGGGTCAATTTGTTTGGCAGTAAAATGTTTTCCGTAAAATGATTTCTGGAAAATGTTTTACTTTTCTGTAAAATGATTTACTGGAAAATATTTTTTGGTGTTTGGTAAATTTGTGTAAAATATTTTCTGCTGTTTGGCAGATTTCCTGAATATATTTTTCGGAAAAGTTGTTTTTACATATATTTTACATATATTAATATATATTTATTAATATATATTAATAAATTGTTTTTACATATATTGCAATGATTTAATTATAATAATACTCAATTATTAAGCTACAATATTAATCGTTATAAATTGAAAAAACTAATATCAAATAAATTATTTGTAATTGTGTTAAAAAACAAGTATTGAATAATTATAAATTGCTTCAAACCACAATGAGTACTAGAAATAATAATATTATCCAAATACATAATTAATGGTACACCACATAGTAACAACATTGTCTAGTGCATAATATTACACCACATATATCCAAATACATAATTAATGGTACACCACATAGTAAGAACATTGTCCAAGTGCATAATATTACACCACATAAATGTATCAATATCTTCAACCTTGAGAAAATTTTTGAAGCCAATTTTTTTTATGCTTCTTATTTTTAACTAAAAAAAGTTTGGCCTCTGATTCATGACTCCCTAGATAATCAAGCACAGAACACAAGAAGTCTTCATCAAATCCTTCTTCCTCCATCGACATCACTTGTTCGTAAAGCTGTGATGTATTATCGTGAGAATTTTTCCAAAGCATTAGCAATTTTGCCAAGTTGTTCACCCACAAATTTAATTTGTTCATCAACAAGACTTTCTTGACCACTTTTTCTTTTACGTTTGGATGTGCCGATGAAGATACATTTGTTCTTACCTCTTCACCTCTTCATTGTTGGGTCTCATGTGCATTGAATCTTCATTACCATCATCCAAATCTATGTCAAGAAATGTTCGCAAAACTCCTGTTGCCATATCTTTGCCAACAACCACGACCATTTCATCATAATGATCAATGCTTTTATTCAAAATGGTTCATACTTCTTGTGTGCTGTTGGATATTATACACAATTAGAATAACAAGTAAAAACAATTGAAATATACTTAACATATATATATACATATATTACCATCATTCTTTGCATCATATGTCGCTCTATCACATGTGATCATTTTCATGTTATCATCCCATCTAAAACCACTTTCACCTCGAATTTTGCATATAATCGCCTTTGGTTTTTATCGTCCTCAAATGATTTTCCACATGCTTCAGATCGCATTGGACTTGGAATCTTTCAAATGACGTCAACAACTCGATTAATAGAAACTGCTCTGAAAGTATTAGAAGGTTTATTTCCTTTTCGAGCCTCCTCTACTAAAATTTCAAGGAAAATATGTTCCATCGTTTTTGTCCACCTGACTTGCTTGGAGGTCCCTTCTTTGTTGCCCTTACCCATTCTACAAAATAAATTCAACCATTTCAATATCCAACAAGCTTAAAACATAATAATAAATTCAATATCCAACAAGCTTAAAACATAATCAATATCTAACAAATTCAAGACATATATCAAAATCCAACAAACTAAAATTTCAATATCATTATCCAACCAACATTTACAAAAACAACATTCAAAAAATTTTAATACTAAAACATACATAACATAGAAACAACAACCCTAAGCCCTAAACCTAAATATTTCTAGCCATATAGTCCACATAGTTTGTGCAATTTCATCTCTCTTAGCAGACCATTCTCTTGCTTCTTGTCTTTCTTCTCGCTCCGTGAGAGTTGATATTATCAAATCAGACTCAGACGCCTCGTATAATCCTTGATTAAGTAAATCACTAGGATCAACTCCCATTATATGATTATGAATGATACAACAAGCCAAAACTATATCTACTTGAGTTTGAAAATTCCAAAATGGTTCAGATCTAATACACGAAACCGCTTTCTTCAAAATCCCAAAACACATTCAACAAATGATTCGTAATGATGAATGACAAAGATTAAAGAGTTCCTTTGCATTTTCGGCCCTTCAAAGACCAAACTCTTTTAAATGATATCGGACACCACGATATGGGGTAATACATCCATTTGGATGCCATATCCAAAGATCAACAAGATAATATTTACCTACAATTTTACAATACATAATTAATACTAATAAATTATGAGCTTATTACTACTATTTGCTATTTTATGATAAATATTACCTTCCGGAATTCTTAATCCTCCTGGACGTGAAAGTGCATCACTTAAAATACGAGAATCATGTGCACTACCTTCCCAACCTGCTAGAACATAGGAAAATTTCAAATCAAATGTAATGGCAGCCAATACATTTTGTGTCGTCCCCCCTTTAAGGCTACAAAATCTTCCTTGCATGCTAAGTGGAACGGATGCACGAATATGAGTTCCATCTAATGCTCCAATACAATCTTTAAAATAAGGATAAAACCTTGGATTGTTTCTAATTTCACTAGGAGTTGACTCATCAGGTAATCTAATAACTAGTCTATACAATTTTAAAATAGCTCTCAATACAACCCTAAAGTAACGGTGAACTGTCTCAGTTGATCTATAATATCTAGATCCAATCACTCGAAACCTTACATTATGACCAATTATATGTAAAAATATAATTACTTGCTCCCTAATATTCACAGATTTTGTTGATTGTAACAAATGATTCCTACTAAGAATATCACACAAATTAAAAAAGGCGATCGGTCTCATCCTTATCACATCAATACAATGCTGGTCACCACTATATAAAATACTATTAATATAATTTTCTCTTTCATAATCTCGATTCACACGAGGGCGAGAAGCAATTTCCTTCCTAGTTTCTAATTTTTTAATCCAAAGAGCCCCAAAAGCTAAAACCGAAGCCACGACTCCGACAATTGCAGTTTGATGTTGATTACGATCCATCTACACAAAATAATGCCACACAAATATATGATCACTACAAAAAGATGCCTGTTTCTTCATAAGATCACATAAAGTTACCATGACTAAGAGTGCATACATACATATCAAGCTAATTAAAATTGAAAATACCACTTAAAATGAAAGCATGAAAAATGAAAGCATTGAAAGTACCACTTATAACTGAAACAAACTGAAGCAAATCAGTAATTTGCAAAAAACAATTAGAATTTCAAGATATGCTAATGGTCTCCTACATGCTCTTAAACATGTTCAGCATGTTACCCAGAAGTATGCTATGGGCTGAAACAAGCTCACCGTACGTGGGGTTAGACCCTATGTTTTTCTTATATAGTATATATATTTATTTTGGTTTATCAGTTCTATCTGGGAAAAAAAATATGTTCTATCACTTCAATTTCTAAGGCTAAAAATTGGACTAAGCTTGTCCATAAAGCGGCCTTAGTTAAAGAAGAAAACGTAAAAAAGCTGCTTTTGCTATTGTTGTATGGATAATGCAACCTTGGAACGAAGAAGCTTGTTATGCCCCTGAATCTGAAAATGTCCACTATTCTCCCTTAAAATCTGAAAAGGGCCACCATAGTCGACTGAAGATGGCTGCTTCAAGCCTATATAAGTTTTATTTCTGCCAAATTTTTTTTGTGTTCAGATTTTCTTTGCCATTTATAATATACGGGGTCGCGAATTGCGATACATTTTTCTCTACTTGTAAGCCCATTAACCAGTACACTATGAGAAGTTTCATGACTGAAATTAAATTTTGCCTGGTTTAGTTCATTGGTTTTTAAATTTTTTTAAAAAAATTGTAATTATATGTACTATTTAAAAAAATCAGTAATATAGAAAATTAAAGAAAAATTTAAAAAATTATCAACTTTTTAAGTTTTGAACTAAACAATAAAACTGGTTATGGCAGAGATCTTCTAGTAGTCATTTTAACATTGAATTTTCTAAGGAAATTTAGATTGAACTGAAAGTCTTATTGGTATTTTTGATTGGTTTCTTTCTCAAGCATAAACTTTATATATATGAGTTGCTAACAATTTTAATATCCAAGAAATAAAAGATCAAATCTCAAGCATAAAGTCTCTCTATTTGACATTTTTAAACAAAAACTTAACAGTAAGGATAATCACCTCAATACTTCCTTTTAATCCATTAACTCAATGCTAAAACTAAACCATGGAATCAATTATAATGCAAAGGAATAAAAGCATTAACAATTTACTCCAGTAAATAAGACCCACGGCATTCAGAACTACAAAAACATCTACATACCCTGAGTTTCTTATGCGTTGCAACTAGAATGGGAGGAATAAGTGAATACAGATCACACAATGGTCTTGTAAGTGCTGAAAAAGTTGGGTGCTCAATAGCCCTGCAAAAATTAGAGGAACATCATTGTACTCAGAAACTACTTAAAAATTAGAGGAACTGGAAATGCTCTTAGTCCACTCCAGCTCAACATTATTTCTTTTGATGCATTACAAAAAGTATCCGTAACATGCTAGTATTTACTAAAACACTCTGATAACTTGAGAATTTTAACCATTTCCTTGCTGAAAGAGAGAGCCCATAATATTTTGTAACATATCATAGCAAATGACACAAATGTCAGTGTATAGTTCTCT
The DNA here is from genome assembly GCF_025698545.1 of Gossypium raimondii. Taxonomy (NCBI): domain Eukaryota; kingdom Viridiplantae; phylum Streptophyta; class Magnoliopsida; order Malvales; family Malvaceae; genus Gossypium; species Gossypium raimondii. Next base: position 27,868,398 of record NC_068572.1, on the reverse strand, counting down.
AGCCTAACAATAAAACGATGATAGCACTATAACCAACTCTGAATTTTATCTTTGATAACTACCCTCTACTCCAACTTGTCATATATTGACTAGGTTTTACTCAATTAAGCACCTCAGGATTAATTGCATTTGAAATTCAATTAGCATAACTCAAACATCCATATCATTCATTAGCAGGAGTCTAGGAGGAATTGCAATGGAATACACTATTTGCTAGTATGCTTAACATAAAAGAATCTACTGTCTCCATGAAAAAAAAAGGATTATTTAACCATTGGTGAAGCTAAAATCTCCACATGGGACGCTACTAACTGCTACATGCTTATTAAGTACACGATTACTATCCTATATGAAAGCTCAAAACGCCCAAGCAAGTTAATCGACGACCATGAATGCCTAATAAAATCGACAATGGAAACACAATACAAGAATAGTAAGAATAGTTATGGGGTTTCTAAAATCCACAGTAACATAAATGATGATAATTATTAACTATACAAAAGAAGTGAACATTAGAGTATTAAGCTTAATTGCTTAAGAAATTCAAGAACCTTAAAATTACACAACAAAACACGATAAAATAAAGTTAAAATTCCAACTAAGGAATAAACAAATAAAAAATGATAAGAGATAAGAAATGAATTGGGTCAATCGCATCTACTAACTCAAGCTTTGAAGGTAGAAATGTTGAGATTTTATAGAGAAAATAGCAAGAAAATTAAAAGGAAAGCTTCCTCAGAGTGAAGAATTGGGGTCGAGTGGTGTAGGGAAGAAGAGGATGAGTTTTCATCCTTCTTCCGATTCTGAAAATCCAAAAAACCACCAATTTCATAAAAACTTGAAGCTTTTGGGTGACTCACCAATGATCTATGGAGCGAAAGATGGAGAAGGAAGATTAAGTCGAGAGACAGAGATGGCAAGGCGAGATGAGGAGAGGCGGAAGCTTTGAGGAATGGAAAATGTCTGCTACTTAGAAGAGAATGGAAAATGTCTGCTTAGAGAAGAATGGAAAATGTCTTACCAATTTTGAAGTCGTAAGACAATTTCCGGAGGAATGGCCTTGATTTTATCGTGTTTTGGAAAATGGTTTCCTAAAGGAATTCATTTTCCCCCAAACAAACACCGGAAATGGTGTAAAATGTTTTCCGGAAACCATTTTACAGCAAACAAACGCACCCTAAATTTAATAAAATTTAAATTAATAGAATTGAAAATTGAAGTCTTCTTTCGAGATTGGGACAATCCGTATCGCCCCCGAATAAGAACTTCCAACTGGTCCTTGAGGCTTTGATTCGTCATTTACTTGTCCTTCGAGGGATATAAACCAGCATCCTTGGTCTATTCCATTGATATCACCTTATCTTCAACCAGCGCAACATCCACATCACGAGCCACTTGGTGTCAAATCTGAACCAACCCTAAATTATTTTTCAAGATGTTACTGCCTCGAGCCACTTTGCTTCCATGTCACGAGAGGTTCGATTAACTCGAGCTTTATCTTCTTCATCAAACAAGAATGAGTTAAACTCATAGATTTCTTTGGCTAGCACCTTTTTGGTTTTGGCTAGAAAGTGTTTCGACTCACCTACACTTTCATTAAGAATCGGTTTAAACTCTTCTACCTCTAATGTTACCACTATATCTACTATTACATCTACTTCTATGTTAATTGGATCGGAAATTTCCTTGACGACGTTTAATTCATTCCTGTCTGTACATCCAAACTCTTGTTGACGTTCAAGATTTCATTCTGAGTGATTTTCGGTAGTACATTGGTCCTTCGGATAGAAATTGGGGACATAATGTACAACCTCTTCCAATGGAGTATTTACTTGGGATTTTTGCCGAAAAAATTCCTCTAATCGATCCAAATATTGTTGGTTTCATTTTAATTTAGCTTGGAATTCTCGCTCATGACTTTCTTGTTCCGACGTATAGTCATAAATATCATAAGGAATTTTTTCTCAATATGTGGATGTCCCAAATTGTCGCTCATCTATTTCTTCCAATAAATTAATTGTTTTGTCTCTTCATTGGTAAAGTTCTAGCATAAGTGATTTTTGGTTCTCTATAATCTCCCATTGTTCGTAAACTCCCTCATTGTATACTTCGTCTTCATCCCATATGTTCAACGAATCTCCATCCCTCTCATGCGTATACTTGCTCGGCTTTGATGGAAGTTCGTTCAAACACTCAAGTTGCTTGGTTTTGTAATCACGACTCCATTGGTTTGTCAAATCTCTGTACAACAAAGTCAATTTCGATTGTTCGTACACCGACCTATAAAAATCAATATTCATAATTAAAGTTGATAACCAACAAGGTAAATAAAAATATTTACTTAGCTATAAAAATTCAAAATATATTAGTATTGTTATTACACTAAAATAAAATAAAATTTAAAACACTATCTAGCTCGTTCATCTTTCGATTAATATTATTTTTAGTAATCAATCTAACAAAAATTTCACCATCGCAGTCCTTGGCAATGACGCCAACAACTTGACCGCCTATAAACGTGTTATCATTTATAGTATAAATATCACACCAAAAATGTATAAAATTAAATCGGTGGCGTCCACAAGCGTACGAATTAAATTGTAATATAGTAAAATTTACGACGAAGCTCTGGTAACTATTCTGAGGACCGTACCAAAGGGATTGGAGATTGGAGAAATTAATCTTAAATCAATTACAAAAAAATAATTACTAATCTAATCGAGTCACAAATTAGTAGTATTAATCCAAATAAAAATATTAATTAAACCAATTATATTAGTTAACCTAATGGACATTCTTATTCCTATTATCAATAATGCGAGCCACAGCCTATGATCGATTAAATCCCTAACTATCTAATTAAATAATTAATTATCCTAAATTGAATTATTTATCACACTTAGCTAAAATTACCCTCCCAGTTCATCTTTACTACAGATTACCACCTAAGTCACCCTTTCAGTCTCTTCCTAGGCATACGGATACCTTTTCGATCTCACCGCTTGACAAAAGTTAGAAAAGACAGGATACCCTTCCGATCTCACTTGTATCAATATTCTATTAGGGGCGTCACTCCCTAATGTACTAAGTACCCTTGAACAAATAATCAATTTCAGATAAATAATCACTTAATGAATAAATTAGTTTATTAATCGAATCACGTGAGATATGAAATAAACACAATAATCTATTCTAATATTTATGCAACGATTAATCAAAAGACAAATAAAAGAATAGAAGAATAAGAGATAGGAGAAAGATCATAAATTTATTAAAAACACAGTGTCGAAGAAATCTCCGCTTGTGATCGTCTACACATCAGAATAGAAAAGTTTCGACTACACGAACATGAAAATAAAATAAAACTGAATAGTAAATTTTTCTGTCTAGGTCTACTCACAATTACGGTGACCCTAAGGTTGCTTATATAGGCAACAACGTACTTGGTGACCACTCAACTCAAGAAACACTTAGGTACCAAGGAATAAAATATCCTGCTAAAATCTACAGTCCAAATATGGAAATATCCCAAAAGTGCCATCCAGGAAAATCAACTTCATTTTGGCCCATCATCGTCATGTCGTCGTAATGTGGAAATGCTCTTCGTCACGAAGTCATCGCAGTGTAAGTATCCCCATTTTCATCGCATCGTCGTGATGAGAGAAAGTTCCTCGTCACGACGACAAATGTGTTATAGGCCTTTGGCAGCTTTGTTGGCTTATCGGGCTCCTTGCCCCGCGACCCAAACATCTTTCATTCTATTCTTGGACTTGAATTGCTATCTTACACAACTAAATAGCCCATTAGTCACTCACAAAGCCCAAGTCGGCCTTATGAGTCATCAAAATAGCAGAAAATGCATAAAAACACTTATTTTATTAACTTTTACTCCTAAGCAACTAATACCAAAAATGTAATATTTAATTATAAAATGCCAACAAAAAAAACTCCTTAAGTATGAAAATGACCTAAAATAACTACTACAAGTGATGTCAAGTCAATATAAGGGGATAAGGGGTCGTTGGTTTGGAAATGTCATTTTAGTATAGCTAAGTTACGCAATTCGCAACTCTTGTAGCTCCTTTCAAAGAATTTCCAGTAGACTATTTCATGTTGCCTCTCGAGTTGAAACATGTCAAGGAACATACTTTGGGTGTCTTGCAGCTCGCGGTTTAGATTACGATCATTTTCTTGGCGAATAGAAGAGGCCACTCTTCCTCATCATTGTGCATTCTCCTCTCTTGTGAACATTCAATAGTTCTTGCATATTTCGTTGCAACATCTCATATTGCTATTTATAATATTGCTACTACCTTTGTTGAGATTCTTCGGTCTACTTAAACTGCTCTTGCAAGTTTCAAAATTATTCTTGCAACTCTTGGGATTTTCTAAGAACCAACATTTTGATTCTAGTTTGTGTATATTTGGTTCAAGTTTTGATAGCTAGGATGGGTTTCGTAGTATCTTTTTTCATATGGGTATGGTGAGACATGTTGGTTATAAGGATCACAGTAATTAGTACCATAGTTCTGGTTCATCTAAGTTTGGTTAGTGTTTTCGTATGTCCTGATTTTAGGTGGTGTCAAAAAATGTTGTTTCAGAACTCCATTTCCTTAAATTGAGTTTGTAAGGATGAAATAAAAAGATTAACAAAGTTAATATGAAAATATATTAAAGATCAGTTAAGTAATTTAATCGAGAAAATTGTTAATTAAAGCTTAGGAACTAAATTGCAAAAGTCAAATCGCTATTGAGTTTTAAATTAGAAAATGATTGAGGACCTAGTTAGCAATTATTCAAACGGCCTAGATGGTTATTAAACCATTGTTTTTCATATTGGTAGTGGAAGATGACGATAGCCATTAAATGGTTATAATTATGATTGATGAATAAATAAATGTTAAATTAATTTAATTAACATAACTAATTAAGGTTAGTTAAATTTTAATTAAACTTTAATTAAAGTATATATATTAGTGGATAGAAAGATGAAACATTTATCATATTCCTTCATTTTGTCCACCAATAAAAAAAAGAAGAAAACTTTAAACTATCAACCAAGCATTCAACCATTAATTTTCTTAAGGTAATCAAGCTATTTTTCTTATTTTTTATACATTTATAATCATGGGTGTTTGATTTAGCTAGCCCATGTATTAATTGGTTCAATTAGTTTATGCTTAGCAAGTTGTCATTAAAATGAAATTGATCATTTGGAGCTTAATTTCAAGAAATTGGTAGTTAGTAGTAAGATTAGTTAGAAACAAAGTTAAACTTTTAGATAACTTTGTAACATTAGGGACTAAATTGAATAAATTGAAAGCTATCATGAACTTATGTTATAAATAGAAAGTATAAAGTCCTTAGTGAATGAATGTGTTAGGCATAAACCTAGTCTAAGAAATGAACAAGTAAAATAATGAAGAAATTGAAAAGATCAAACACAAATATTTTACGTGGAAAAACTCCTCCGAAAGGGATAAAAAAGCACGAGCAAAGATAATTTCACTAAAACAAAGAAAACGAATAGTACAAAAGATGGGAATAAAACTAAACCCTGAAACCCGAAATAAGAACCCTCAAAATGTAAACACAAAATTCTTTGAAAGCTTATAAAATCTAATACCTAAATGTGTAATGGGTTATCTTTCTAGGGTAGAAAAAGGGCCTATTATAGGCTAAATTTGCAGGTCAAATAATATTAAAATAACCTACACTAATCAAAGTTTAAGTGGGAAACAAATATTAAAATAACCTACACTATTTAGAGTTTAAGTGGGAAACTAAAAATAGATTTTAACTGGGAGAAGAAAAACCAAAAAATACGAGGCATAACTCCACAAATCTCCATCTTGACTCGTATTTTCACAACGCCTTCTTTGTCAAAGCTCGCCACAATCTTATCTCGAACTTTGCAAGATATTAACTAAGTCAAAGTTGTGCTTAGAAGTTGGAAGACTTCTAATCTTCAACTTGTGCACTACCAAATCAAAACTGACCAAGGTCTGATTTCCATGAACGCAGTGCCCTATCTTTTCCAAACCTGCACCCGAAAGAGAACCTCTCTTATATGAAACGGTCAAACCTTTTTTCCTCCTATGACTAAGTTATTTTCGCTTCAAACGAGTGGACTTTGACTCTAGACGAGGGATGTCCTATTTCATCGGTCACCATTGATCCTTCTAAAACATAAAGACTGTCAATCTTTCTACCTTTCATCAAAAAGAGATCCTTATGAGATACCTTAATTCCGCTTGACTCGATGTTGATTTTACAACCCTTCGAGTCCAAATTTCCCAAGGAGATGAGATTTTTCTTTAAGTCAGACATATTTCTAACATCTGATAGTGTCTTGATTGTCTCGTCATGCATCCTGATCTGAACAGTAACAACATCGGTTACTTTACTAGGTAAGTCATTCTCTAGGCACACAAATCCACCTTCAACTTAATTGTATGTAGAGAACTAGTCCCTGTTGGAACACATGTGGAACGAACATCTGACAGTGTCCTGATTGTCCTATCGTGCATCCTGATTTGAATAGTACCAACACTAGTTACTTTACTAGGTAAGTCATTCCCTAGGCATACAACTCCACCTTCAATTGAATTGTATGTGAATAACCAGACCCTGTTGGGACACACATGTGGAAAGAACACCCCGAATCCAGGATCCACTCAGATGTAAGCTTGGAGCTTTCACTTGTTGACACCAACAAAAATCATCACCCTTGTCATTGGCCAAATTAGCACTAGCTAAATCTTCCTCGTCGTTCCGAACAGCCCTTTTACTTTGGAGCTTGTAACAATCTGCCTTGATGTGACCTAACTTCTTACAATAATGACATCTCTTGTCTCACTTCCGTGATGCTACCAAAATCAAGGCTTGCCTATCTGACTTGCTACCAAAATCATTGTCGAGTTTGTCTTTGCTCAACAGATGACCCTTCACATCCTCAAATGAGAGATTATCGCTGCCATAATCAGGGTCTCCTCGAAAGACTTGTATGAAGGGGGTAAATAGCACAATAATAGTATATCTTGATCTTCATCGTCAATCTAAATCTCAACGTTCTTTAAATCACTCAAAAGAGTAATAAATTGACTGGTGTGATCTCTAAAGTGCTCACCTTCGTTCATGTGGAATGTGTACAATCGTTGTTTCAACACTAATTGGTTAACTAGAGACTTAGTCGCGTAGAAGGTTTCTAACCTTTTCCATAAGGTGAATGTCATTTTCTCCATCAAAATCTCCTACAACACATTATTTGTTAGACATAATTAACTCATGGATAGAGATTTTTTATCTAACCTATGACATTCTGATTTATCCATATTTGCAGGCTTCTTCATTGTAAGGACCTTCTCAAGACTGCCCTGAATCCAAATTGTCGTCATTCGAACTTGGCACAGATTGAAATTTGTGATGCTATCGAACTTATCAATATCAAACTTTGTTGTTGCCATCTCTGAACGAGTTGATTGCAGAAATCGAGCTAGCTCTTGATACCAGTTTGTTGGAGATAAACCTTGTTTAAGAAACAAATAAGTAAAATAACAAAGAAATTGAAAAGATCAAACACAAATATTTTACGTGGAAAAACCCCTCCGAATAGGATAAAAAACCTCGAGCAAAGATAATTTCACTAAAATAGAAAAATGAATAGTACAAAAGATGGAGATAAAACTAAACCCCGAAACCCGAAATAAGAACCCTCAAAACATAAACACAAAATTCTTTGAAAGCTTATAAAAGTTAATATCTAAATGTGTAATAGGTTATCTTTCTAGGGTGAAAAAAGGGCCTATTTGTACGCTAAATTTGTAGGTCAAATAATATTCAAATAACCTACACTAATCAAAGTTTAAGTTTGAAACTAATATTAAAATAACTTACATTAATCGAGTTTAAGTGGGAAACTAAAACTATAGTTTAATTGGGAGAATAAAAGCCGAAAAATACGAGGCATAACTCCACAAAATGTGAAATTGGATTTTAATCTAATGTTAGATACGAGAAAAATACGAGTAACCCAAATATAGGGACTAGAATGAACAAAATGAAAAATATGTTTGATTATGTGTATGAATATAAATTGGATGTGATCTAGTTTTATTTTATAATTGAATTATCGAACATATCTAAAAATGATGTTGGGTCACCTTGAGAGAAGGAAAGACGAGAATCGTAATTAAATGATGAAAACTCGATTTGTACTTTTATGATTCAAGCTTAATATATATATACATATATATTATTGTTGCATATTCATTATTGAGGTAAGATTATTACTTTTCTTATGAATTGAAATATGTTCGATGGTATTGAATGTCGATAATAGAATTGTTCTAAATATAGTAAAAACGAGCATGATATGAATTGCTAAATGATATGTGATACAAATTGATGATGAAAATAGTATAAGATCATGATATTTGAATCGATTTATAAAATGTAATTCGAAAATTTATACCCTAGTAACTATTCAGGCAGAGTCAAATACGTTGGGACCATTAGTACGCCCAGTGGCGTAGCAAAAAAATTATTCTGGAAATCATCAACCACGGATCCATGTACGAGGAACGAATCGGGTTGAAATAGAGTTGATAATATTCCTTCTTTACCGAAAACATTGAAAGGATGTTGCTGATTCGATGTCGATTCCAAGCCACAATGAAAACATCTCAGCCTCTATGTAGTCCAACCCTGTCAAAAACAAACAGCCACTTTCTCTTGAATTTTTCAGAGAGAATTAAAAAAGATTGCTAGAATTTTTAAATTATTAATTTGGTAACCTTAACACACTAAGGGATTATCATCCTTTTATCCTCTTTGATATCACATATTCAAAGGAAAACTAGGATGATTCCCTTATTAATAGAGAAGGCAAATGGAAAGTTAGAAAAAGGGGTTATATTTTCAAAAGAATATTAATTGCCATGTCTTTTATATTTTGGTGAATTAATTAATATAACTGCTTATATTAATAAATTCAGTAAAATATATACAATTAATATTGTGTATGAATTAAATTCATATATTAATTATATTCTTTCCAAAAGAATATTAATTTCCATGCCTTTTATATTTTGATGTAAATTAATTAATATAATTATTTATATTAATAAATTGGTAAAATATATACAATTAATATTTTGTATGAACCAAATTCATATATTAATTTTTTCTATGTTCTTTATTTGTGTGCAACAAGTTTGTACATATAACGTGTTTAATATTTAACTATTAAATTAATTCAACAATTAATTTAATTCATGAGACAACTAAATACAATACCCAATATATTTGGATTCTGTTCATTTCAACTATAGGGTGTGACCCTGTAGGCTCTTGTAACATTGGTAGTAATAGTAGAATGTTTCTAACATTACAAGCAATGAGTCGCATCTAGCAATACATCGTTGCCCCCCAAGTTAGAAGAAGCCATGATTCGACATAACTTTTCTATGATAATCTTTTCATGTATTATATCATTTTATCCTTAATATCTAGATTGGACACAAGTCATGCAATAGTCACATTTGTATAGTTCAATCTCATATTTCTTGATTTTTTTAGCAGACTACAATAAACAAATAAGTGTGATATCTCATATCAACTTTGTAACAGCCCGATTCTGGGCCTAGTCGGAACAGTGGTTTCGGAACCACAAATCTGACAAGGGAAAATATGGTTATTATTATATTTTTATGGTCTAAAATTCCACGGAAAAATTTCGTAAAAATTTCGTTCGAAAATTTCGACATTTGGGCACTCAATTCAGTCAAAAGGACTAAATTGTAAAAAGTGCAAAAGTTGAGTTTTACATGTTAGAAGTGTCTAATTGTTATAAAATTATAAATTGGGGGTCCTTATGTGGTAATTAGACTATTAGTTAATTGATGGACAAAAATAGACATAAGAAATGGGTGAAATAGATTTTTTTTAAATGGGGGTATTTTGGTCATTTGGTAATAAAAAGAATAAAAAGGGAAAAATATGACAAAAATCATCATCTTCTCCATAGTGAACAAAATCAGCAAGGGGGAAGCCATATTTAGGGTTTTCAAGCTTCTAAGATCTATAGTAAGTGATTCCAAGCCCCGTTTTTAATGTTCTTCGCATTTTTGGAATCCTCGTAGCTCGGTTTAGCTTATTTTATCAATAATTCATGTTAGGGTTCATATTTGGAAAAATACCCATAGGTGAAATGTGTTTATTTTGCTGTTTTATGGTGGAATATGAAGCTAGAATTTATGTTAAATAACTTTTGCTAAGTGATTTTAAGCAAAAACAAGTAAATCGACATAATCGGTAAAAATATTTATTGTTCATAAGTGTATGTTAGACTGAGAATTTGATGTTGCCATAGACGGGAAAAGTGTTAGCATGTTGTAAAACATAAGAATAAGGTGTGATATTTAATTTTCGAGCTTGGGGACAAAGATGTAATTATGCAAAAGTTTAGGGACAAAATTGTAATTTTTATAAAAGTTGAGTCAAAGCTTGTTTTAATAAATGTGAATATTAAACAAGCTCAATTTGCTGTTATAGATCAAGAAAGACGAGAAATCAACCTTAATCGGGGAAAAGAGAAGATTGAGGATTAAATTGCAAAATCTTTACATTTTGTATCGAGGTAAGTTGTATGTAATTAATACATTGTTATAATTATTTTTGTTATATTTCATGACAATATACGTAAAAGGATCAATATTATAATGTGTTTTGGACAAATTGTAAATATATTTGGAAAGTAAGAATCTTTGTGAAACTGTCGTAATAGTAAAAAATTTGAGTAAGGATATCGATGAACACGTGTGTAGTACTGTGTGAAGGCTACTACGTGTATCGATAAATAATGGTCACATGTGTAGTACTAAGTGAAGGCTACTATGTGTACCGAGAAGTTTTGAGCACGTGTGTAGTACTGTGTGAAAGCTACTACGTGTATCGGTAAACTATGGTTACATGTGTGGTACTAAGTGAAGGCTACTATGGATACCGGAAAGCTTTGGTCACGTATGTAGTACTATGTGAAGGCTACTATGTGAGCCGTAAAACTTGATCACGTGTGTAGTACTATGTGAAGGCTACTATGTGAACTGTAAAACTAATCACGTGTGTAGTACTATGTGAAGGCTACTACGTGTATCGAATGATAAAAATAATATGAGTAGTACTGTGTGAAAAGCTCCGAATATTTTTTTTATACCGTCATGATGATGAAATATGAGTATGTGATCGGAATGTGATAAGTTGTGAAAAGTGATTGAAGTGATGAAGTTTGCGTTGTGTTATAAAATAAATGGTTGTAGTGCTATGTGAATAAGGAATGTTGGAATAGAACAGGTTTGGACAGTGACGGTGATGTTAGTTTCAAAAATCACCAAAAATTAGAGAAATTGAGTTATAGGCTGAATAATAAATGAAATTGAATCTGAATGAGTCTATTTTCATATGGAAGAAACTGAGTAAGTACAGGAGTTGTATATTTGGGGATATTTAAATTTTATTGAGACAGGGTTGGATTGATTTCGAAATCCCCTGTTCCAAATTTGGAAAATCACCAAAAATTTTAAAAAAATAATTATGGCTTGAAATTTACATTCTCGAATTCCTTAATGAGTCTATTTTTAAGAGAAAGAAATGAGAACATTATTTGAATTTTTTACAAAGAGTTAAATAAATTTTAGTATGGAGAGGTCGGAACTGTCAGGCAGTGAAACAGAGGAAGGTATAAAGAATAAATTGTACTAATTGGCTGAACCAAAAATTCTGAAATTTTTATTTTGGAAAGGTATATGAGTTTAGTTTTAGGGAAAATTTACGGATCTTAATTTTGAGTTCTGTAGCTCTGGATAAAAATAATTTAGCGACTCTGACGCAGAAAAATAGTTTGCTGGAAATTGAATAAATGATAGATTTATGTGTGATAGAAATTTTATTATATATGATATTATTCTAGAAATTTATTTATCGATTACATACATACTTTCTAAGCTATAACCTTACTCCTCTTTATTTTTCTTTTGTTTTATAGTGATATTAATCAGCTCGGGAATTGGACGAAGTCAGGACATCATCCTCACTATCATCATCATCTTTTGGGTATTTTGCAACCAATACTTTTGAAAAATGGCATGTATAGATGACTTTATGTAATGTGGTATAAATATGTATATATATAGTATTGTTCGGTTAAATATGTTGGAGTTTATTAATGGATAAATTATGTCTGAATATATATAACTGTAATTGGTTGGAAATATTGAAGTTGGTTAAAATTGTCTTTGGAAATCTGCAGGGGGTTTTATGTAAAAATAAGCAGAAATGCTGCCGAAATTTTTACAAAAAAAAAATTAAGTGTTTGAGTTCTATTAATACCTCATACTCTGTTTCGGTAAGGAACATGGGTAAGGGGTGTTACAAACTTATTCGAGCATGGTCATGCATTTCTAATCTCACTCCATCAAGTGACCTAAGATATTGCTCGCATTATTTAGGAGGGATAAATTCTATCTTGATCAACCATATCTCACCACATGGATTGTGGTATATCCAACATGAGTCTGTATAGTACAACCTATCACGGTAGATGTTTTGACTGCATCAAAATATATGACTCACAATGTTGGGACAATGATGATCTCAAGTCTGAGGATCATATACATAGTTATCACTATGAGTAATACTGTGGCTATTACATAATAATCAAATAAACATACTCATAGCAAGTTAGTCCAATATGTTGTTCTCTAACACAGACGATGTATTGAGTTTGACATCCTTATGTCAATGTCAACTCTTTGTCATCAATCAACTACACATTAGTCTTAATACATTATTGTTGTCCAAGCCTACAATAATACTTGACTAAGGACCTTTTAAGTATAATCATATTTTCTTAGGACTTTATTACAATTAAGTTTATTTATATACATAGAAAAAAGAAACTGAAATAATATGGCAATGTCTTATATTAATAAATAAGGTAAAACCAGTATGTGATTACAATCATCTCATCATTGGTCTTTCGGCATACTCCAACAAAATATAGTTGCCATGCCATAGGATTAGATTTGTGTACAGGTTTATACTTTGATTTTACCGATGAGGCGTAGAGTGCATTTTACTTCAGACGTCCGACGAGGTGTGGACCACATTTTACTTTGGTTATACCAATGAAGAGTGAAGTGCAATTATTACTTCAGGTGTTCTGATGAGAAAGTGAATGTCGAATTGGTGTGATGGTTGGATGATTCGTGTATCCATCTTGAATCTGTGTCCGATTAATAGGGATTATAAAACATAAACTTGATAAATGATATTTGAAACTGAAACAATTATATGAAATTGTACTATTTGTGTATAAATATGAGATGTATCAAATGAGAACATGTGAAAGATCATTTTAAACCGATTTAAACAAGCCCCTGGGAGCTGATATGGTAATGAAACGGATCAATAGATTTGAGAAAGAAATGAGATAACAAAATGAATAAGTAACATATTGATTTGTTTTAAACTGATATGGAAAATTAAGCCCTTTTTAAACTTAATGAGCTTGTACTTAAGCATTTTATAGTGTCTTTTGTTATATTTATGCAATTTATGGATTTCATGTTTAAGTTTAGTTGTTATCGTATTTGAACTTTTTTCTAAATAAAATGGAAAGTATATTCCATTAGGGACTTAATAGTTGAGTTGAACTTGTTGCAGGTAGTTGATTGATGCAAAAAAAGAAAATATGATCGTTATTTAGAGCAGAGGTCGTGACATTGAGAAGTCAATGTTATGACACCAATGCCTTTGCCATCGAGTAGGGAAGTGGACTTTATCAAAGAGCATGATTGAGTGAACTATTTCCAAGGTGGCAACACTAGTGGTTGAAACATTGGACTAATGGGTATGACAACACCAGCCACAGTCGTTGTAGATGAAGACGTCGTCTAATGACGATGTCGCAACACCAAAGGATTGTTGTCGTAACATTGAAGCCTAAAAGCATCCTTGGAGTAATATATTGTTGATTTCGTGACACCAGTATGTGGATGTCTCAACACAAACCCTTAATGAAGGAAATTGCAGAAGGCCATTTTGCTATTAAACAAGCCTCAAATTAAATATTAAGTGAAGGCATGCTTGTCTTTAACCATTAGACAATTTCTCTTTTCTCTTTTTTTTTTCTTCTCTTATTATTTTTTAAAAATAGGATTTTCTTTTATTATCTTTTAGAATAGGTTTTTTTTTAATTTTTTTCTTTATTTCTTCTCAATTGTTGAAGATGTTGCAAAGGATGAACAATGAAATTATTACACTTCATGGAAATCGAACAATCAAATGAGCGTTTTCTTAAACTTTTTACTTTTATTTTATGCCTACCATGTGTTTAATAAAATACTTGTTTGAAATTAAAGTTTGATTATGTGCTAAATTAGTTGTTGGTTGATTGATTAATTATTTGTTAGATTAAGTTGATGTTTATTCTTGATTAATTAGTTGTTTAATTAAATTGTTTAATACACTAGAATTGATATCTCTAGTAGAATATTTAAATAGACGAAACAAAGAGGAGACTTTATCCTTGATAGTTCAATATAAGTGTAATAGTGTCGCGTGTGAATATGATGTGCGAATTGTGCAAGTGTACACGCCGAATCAAGTAATAAAGTGATGAGTGAGTATAGTTCCCATGAAGATTGGATGAGTGCTCTTTGTCTAAGTTATCACAATTGAACAGAAAAGATAAATGTATCGAATGATGTTTACTGAAATTAAAATGGCATTAACACATTAGAAGTGAGAGTAATGAAGTATACTAGCAAAGATTACCATTGCAACAAATCAAACAAGAGTACTAAGGACTTTAGCAAGGTTGGAATATTGGTCGTGAAGGTTAGGATTACAAAGGGATTTATTCTAACCAGTGAACAATGTCATGGCAAAACTATGGCGAACTTACTGTTCGATTGGGTACTAATGTGGTTTACCTCTGTCAAAAGCAAGACCTAGGGTTACTCACCTCTAAGGCACTATATGTTTATAGGCTCAAGATTAGCATCTACTACTAAAGCTCAACCCTCTAAATCGTATAAGGTAAGGCTCTATGTCTAGAGTTTACACGAGTATTTCACTCAACACTCACTTATATTACCCAACTTTGGTCCAAGTAGCCTAATCCTGTCGATGTTAAGCTACTTTAAGACTTATTAAGTACTCATCAACACTCTCTTAAGTATTTAAACAAAAACAACGATTGGGTGAAGTAGTAATATGAACCATATTAATCCTCAAACATTAATCAAAGTTAAAACATCATCCAAAGAAAACCCTAGTCATATTAAGTTAGCTCATGGCTGGGCTACACAAATTCAAGTTGTTTTCGTATCATCAATATCCCAAAGTATTAGTTTAAAACAGAAGAATTGAAACAAAATGCAGAGGAAGAAATCTGGGTTTCAAAACTCAAATCCCTAGCAACTCGACGTCTTGTTGCTCTTCTTCACCAAAGCTCACTGTCAGCTCAACTTGCCCTTCTTACCACAATGAGACCTCTACCCAAGCTCAGAAAAATTGTCATTTTTTTTTCCTTTTTTTTTCTTTTTCGTCTCTCCCCTTTTTATTTCCTTTTATACTTGGGTTGTCTTCTAAGGTAAAATTCGTCAGCCAATGATTGCTTTTTCCCTAATTTTGAGGTGAATATTCTCCATTAAATATGCATGTGGGGGACCAAATGCTGAGTGCTATTATTGCTGACTGGATGTTTGTCATTTTCTTCAGCAGCATTGCCATGGCAACCTCTCATAATACCTTGGCAAACCTCCATCCTCTGCTATCCTTCTCCCTTAAACCTACCATTCACCCACAACAAGACCTTTCTACAAGTAATTAAAAGTAAATATGCTATAAAGTAATCACCATATTAAGTTCTTAGATGCACTGCTCGATTGACTAGAAATAATCATACAATTACCTAAAATGAAGCTAATTTTACTTAAGTACAAGCAATTAATTAAGTCTAAAAGTATGAATTATAACTCTTTTCAAGGGTTATGAACTAGATAGTGAGACCGAGAGGAGAACTACTTGTCCAAGTAAGATCGAGAGAAGAACTTAGTGGGTAATTCTGAATTAGAATAAGACCGAAAGGAGAGTCTTAGTTAGGAGTGGCAAGTGATCTAATCAGGATAGGTTACTGGCTTAGTTAGCAATTGGTTAATCAATTTACCACCACTTTTTATCATTTGCATAGTGTAAGGCAATATTAAAAAAGTTCATTTTTAAATAGTTTGATTAACAATTTAGAATTAGTCTCATATATTTTTAGATTTTTGTTTGCACTACTAATTTGTGACTTAATTAGATTAATACTTGCTTTTGAATAATTAATTTAATAACAATATTTACCTCCTTTGGAAATCCCTTGAGTTCAACCCTCGGAATACTTTCGTATTTCATTACAAATTTTCTATATTACAATTTGACACTATATGCTTGCAGTTAAAAACTGCTCTTAAAATTGTTTTAAAATTAGTTTTTGTACACACGTGCATGTAGGTCACATATTACAAAATGAATAAATGGTATGTTATGAAATGAATTTGAATTTAGACTTGTTGTTTGAAAGCATGTCATTATATGTTTATATAAATGATTAAATGAAATTGTGCTTTTATTTTGTATATGAAACAAGAATAGATGATATGATTTGATCCAAAATGAATACGATGTGATGATTTTAAACATGATATGTAATATCTCTGTGTTGCCAAATGAGATAGTAAATGAGTTTGATACATGAGGCATGATTTGTGAATTGAATTGGTGAGAACTAAATTGTCCATTGATGGAAACTTTATCATGCTATTTCCAATGTAATATCGATTTCAATCATGAAAGTACCACTGAGTTTTATCGCTCAGTGTACAGTTTGTTTACTTTATGCGCAAGTATTAATAGATCTCAAAGACTTAATAAGTGATCCAGCATCCGATCTACAACTCTCGACACAACAATGTTTGGATAGTTCTTTACGTTATAAATATATATGGTATGTACGTTAGGTTTGAGTAGGTTTTATAATGTAAATGGTCATTTTGGATCCTTGAATTAGTAAATGTCATTTTAAGTTCAACCATATGAATTGTTAAAGAATTCATGTAAGTAGTATAAGGTTAAAATGTTTGAGTTATGTAAATGAACATATATGTTGAGTTGAATTGTATTTTAGGGTCTATAGACAAATTGAGTTTTTCAAATTGGTATGTTGAATCAAATGATGCAACTTTTGAAAGAGTCTACCTTCAATGTCGCAACACCACTCTATTAATGTTGTGACGCGACATCGACCTCCTATTTTCAAAGTTGTGACACTACACTATTGATGTTGTAACACCCAACTTCTACCCTTGATGTCGTGACATGATCTTTTCATGATTGCAACTCAAATCCAAAAATTTTTGAAATTGTTACATTTTAGTCCTCAAATGACCTTGGGTTATCAAAATAGCTTTCATAAGCTTATTTAAACCTTGAATTCAATTATATAACGTATTGCAATTATGTATTGAACAAAATAGCATGTGTAAAATGTTTAATTGATTTGAAAATGAGATTGTAGTTACTCCAACAATGAATGTAACATCCTGTAGCTCAAACTCAACAATCAAGTCGGGTATGGGGTACTACAGTCTTAGTCTTAGTTTTGGTCAATGAGGATATTAGCTTCTAGGTTTTCCATCAGAAAGATATCATGGTGGAAGTAAGTCTACACTCGCAACACCAATTGTTAATGGGATAACATACAAGGCAGAGATGGTAATGAAGATGTGTGGTTCACCTTGTTTGCTACAAGATGGTTACCATTCAAGGTGGTTAGATAGGACAATATGGAGGTAAGAAATATGAGGGGGGATGAAAAGGGAGAGAGAGCTTCCCTTCGAATCTTGACCTTGAGACTTATATGTCCTACGCCCCAACCCTAAGGTGCAAGTGGCCAAGTGGATTGTCACTATAGGCCTAGGTAGGGTGACAACAAGACGTGTTTTCAATCACATGTACATAGTAGTTGGAGTCTGGCAGGGTGGTTGATTACTAGGACCCTTTTGAGTGCTAGGGTAGAGAGCATTCCAAGGGGTGCATTCAGACCACTTGTAAGTTCACTACTCTGTCCCAGCAGCTAGGGTATAACATGATCCATTCTATATGTTCAATGCTTTGCATTAGGTTTAGGTTATCCAAAGTAGTTGGCATATGAGACTTTTTAAGGGACCATACTTGCAAGTGTGTTTCCAAGTGGTAACATACTTGCAAGTATGCTGCCTTTATGTATGTTGCCAAGTGGTACCATACTTGTAAGTATATTGTCAAGTGGGTTTAGATGATCCATCCTACATAGCTCAAGTGGTACCATAATTGCAAGTATGTTGCCTCTTAAGCCTCAGGTTGGCAGTTTGAGTCACCCCATGCTATTATCTCCTCCAATCGAGGTTTTCGCTCCATGAACTGTACACGACTCTCCGTGGAAGTTAGGGACAAAACCCTGACACAAGGACAATACCTTCGATCGTTGGGAGACTGGTCGACTTCTGACAATAACACTCTAAAGATTTCTTCCGAAATAGTCGATCCCCCTCAACAAAACTATCTTTATCTTTGCAAGTTAATATTGTTTTGGGATGCATCTCGAATGTTGCTATAAATCTATTGACAGAAGAAATTGCTTGTATCGATTGAAATAATTGTTTCAAAAAGCTTTTTCATTTCAACAACTCCAAATGCCCTAGATGATGGATATGAATTTCTTTGCCACACAACCACATTTAAATAGCTCCTAAACCATATTGCTCATGCGAAGGGCATGTCCAAAATAAATGATCCACTAATTCCTCAACTTTGCACATTGAACATAGCTCATAGCCATTCAAGTTCCTTCTCTTAAGCTCTATTCAATCTGACAGACAATTATTACAAAGTTCCCATAAGAACAAGGTTAGTTGGCACGATATTTTAGTTTCCACAAGACTTTGCAATTGAAACCGTTTGTTGAAAGATTAACATCAGGATTATTTTGCTACCAAATTAATTCATAAACACTTTTGGCTGAGAACACTCTCTTAGAATTCCACTTCTTTGCAAATTTATCCTCTCCTCCCAAAAAAAAAAAACCCTTGATTTTAATCCGTTCATCCCTTCCTCACATAGTTATTCTTGCATCTATTTAACCCTCTATACTTTACAAGCTAGGTGAATTGGATAGTGCATTTCGAACACAACTATTATTGTTTTGGTTCTCATTAGATGCAAACGTATGGCTAATGAATGATCACTGACATAAAATGTGATAGCATGTGATGCTGAGGGGGCAAATAATTAGTTCAATATGTTTTGAAAATTCTAAAACATCTTAAAAGGCCTATAAGATAAGCTTTATGGGTTCAAGGGTAACCTATCAAGCTCTTAAGATGACCTTGACCAAGCCACATAGAACGATGGCTTGCAAAACAATTAAAATCTAGTTAGCCTATCAAGCTCATAGGACCAACGTAACTACAATAATTAGTGGACTAATTGATCAAATACTATGGATCGAGAATAGTTTTAGGGTCCAATTCCCTTTTATTCTACTCATGTAGGATTTAGTGAGAACCATAGATGACTCTTTTTCAGTTAAAGACCATTCTTAGTTATTCGAAAGGGTTCCAGATAGAGAGGATTGCAGGTTTACTATCTCAAGTCATGGAATAAACAAACAAGCAAAATTTTGTTCCAAATTCCAGGCAAATAAATAGGACGTTTGTTTTAAGGCTTACTAAACAAAGGCTATATTTGTTTTAATTTTTAAGGCTCACAAAATAAAAAGGTTTTATTAAGGCTCTCAAAGAGAGGCTATATCTGTTTTAGGACTCAAACTAAAAGGTATATTTGGATCGCCAGTTCACAGTGCCAACAGATGAGAGTAGAATACCATTTATGGATTCAAATTTCAAAATAAGCCTCTATTATTTTAAGACAAGGATTCATATACCAATATAAAGGGCAATGTGTTTGATTAAATTTACAAAGAACGATTCGTGTTCCTTGATTTGAGAATTCAAATACTTTGGTTCAAACTTTCGCAAAGGCAATGCATTTTCAGGTGATGTCATTTCACCAATTAAAGGTTTCCCCAAGGTACCTATTAATTAACTAGAATAGCTTTATTAAACTTCAACTAAACAATGCAATGAACAAATGAAATGACAGGAGCGTATGCGTAAAAGTGTAGGAATAAATAGGACGTTTGGTTCATGTGTTACACACGCATTAGGAAACCGAAAACAACAAAACAATGAATAAACAAATTGTCCTTGATATAATGCACATTGGCCATAAAAGGCACATGCAAATTTCAAAATTAAACCAAATTGCCAATAAATCTACACATGAAAATGCAAACCATATAAGGACCACTACTCATGCTTGGGATTAACTGGAGCAGCCTTCTCATGGTGAAATCTCACCACAATGCATGTTATATTGTCCGCACTCCCACGTGTGAACGCTGCTTCAGTCAACTTTCTGGCAGCTTTCTCGGGTTCTTCTTCTGCTCCTGCTAGGGAAACAGCATCCTGGAATTGCAATTTTAACTTATAACAAGCGAACAAGCACAAAAATCCCCTAAAACCGTTCTAACTCGAGCATTGAAAGAATAACCAATCTAATCTAATCTATTATTGGAACACAGTCAAATCAGTATGCTCCTGAAACCTGGTAGTGTCCATCTTATTTTTCTTTCCTTTTAGCAAGTTCAAATGTCATTAATAACTAGTACTTCATTCTAAGATGAAGCTCAAAAACAGAACCCGGCACATGCCTGATATATGTGGACAGATAAACTACGTGCAACCATGCACATCACCACATTTTAACATGTGTCCAAGAGAGGTTTACCTCATTAGGCACTACATCCCATAACCCATCACTAGCAAGCACAAGCAACTCAAACTCTTCATCGATCTCTTTATCCTGAGAAATAAACATTAAGAGTGAAAATATTTCATTAATATTTTCAAAACCTACCAGCTTGAACTCATGCTATATGAATTGTTGTAGTCAGATCACCGACAGAGATCAAGAGACAAAGTAGGATGGAGCAAGAAAAAGTAGAAGTCGAGATAAAAGTGAAAATGAGACAAAAGTATTTAACGTTATAGTCAAAATAAAAAGAATAAAACCATAAGCACATTCAGCATCTCATTCTAAAACATTAGCTTTAGGAAGGATGAAAACAAAAGGTTGTAATTTTCAACATTTTCACATCAGATGATGCTTTTGCCAAATGAGTTGGTACTACTAAAGGCAAAGCAATACAATGGAGAAAGTAATAGAAAAATTAAATGTAAGGAGAGCAATTAAGATGATTAAAGATTACTAGCTTATTAGCATATGGTTTTGAGGATCACCTGAATTTCTGGTTCTGCAACAACAAATTGCTTCAACATGCGATCACCGAAAGCTCGAGACATAGCTAATACACCTCCTACCCTCCAAGTTCCTGAAAACATGATCAACAAGAAATTTCACTATAAACTTTCAGGAGCCAGAACTTCTGATTCAAGTACCAGATACAAAGAAAAACATTTATTCTGACTCAATTTAGACAAGCTAGATTTTTAAAATTTCTTACCTGCCCACATAACAACCCCACCAGCATTTTCAATTCTCTTCCGTTCATCAGTTCTATTTGGTTTATGATCCTCTGAGAGAGGGATAGCTTGAAAATGAAAAAGAAGCTGCATTTAGAAGTCCCTACTTATGAATTCCAAAATTCTCAACATTCACTGTCATGTCAAACAGCAGGTTAGACTATATAATATAGTTCATGCTTATTAGTGATAAATAAGCATACCCACAATGTGCTTTGACATGACTATTTTTATATATATATGATCAAGGGCAAATAAAACTCAAAATGCCTATGTGTCCTGGCCTTCTTCACTTTTAATGGGTCCTTCCCTCATGCAATTTCATTGAACCATTTCACGGTATATTCAAGTATAGAATTTAAAGGCAAATTATGTTAATCCATATACTAATACACTTGAAACCAACATATTAATATACAGTTTTTTTTAATGAAGCAGCGCATACCTTCTCCAGCCTTGGATATTATAGTCCTTGAGTCTCCAACATTGGCAACATATAGATGGTTACCAACCAATACTGCTGTTGAAGCAGTTGAACCATCATCTCGATAAGTATTTCTTTCAGAATCCAAGAAATCTACATCAGTCTGTGGATATGTTTCACCTGCAGGCAGATCCAGTGAAACCAAAATGAATAAAAGATCATTCAAGTAGGTTGATAATCATTTTATGTGGAGGCAATCCCATCTCTAGCCTACTCAAAATAAGAAAGAGATGTGAATACTTGTAAATGCATGGATCCCCCATAGAGGGCTGATAGCAAAGGATATGCAATATTTTAAATGTTCCATAAACAGAGAATATCAGAGTTCTTGAACGCACTTATGGCAAGTTTGGTGTCAGTGATGAACTTTGGATGCTTCATTAGATTCTCAAAAAGGTGTTGTTTCAAATACTCAGCAGCATGAGAACCACCATGCCCTGAAATTGCACATAACAGTTGTTAAATGGTGGGGTAACAAAAACTGTCATTGCAGATAGCAAAGACATCTTGCTCTCTGGAAATGTTCCTTATCATCCAAAAATACATGCACCACCATGGAAGATAGTGTAAATAGGTTGAAACTCAAAGTGTTTGTCAAATTCTACATTTGGGATGTAAAATAAAAGAATGTCAGTCTCATAATGATTTCTACTCAGTTTTAAATGAAATCGAAAGACTTACACATGATTTAAAGGTGTATTTGAACTTTGAACTATGCCACTTTTGTCACTTTGGTACTCAAAGAATAGAAGTTTCCAATTTGGAACCTGAACTTTTGTTCAGTAAAAAGGCAAATTGTCCCATACTATCTTCACTGGTCAAAATAATAACATGATTTACAAGACCAGTAATCATTTTAGACATAAGCACATGTAATACCATCAAACCAACAAGAAAAGTCGAGAATTTTTTTTTTTTTTTAAATTCCAAAGAATAGAAAAGAAAAAATTGAAAATTGAAAAGAAAAAAATGATGGGAAAATCCCAAAGAAAACGGAACCTTTCTTCATCGTCTCAACATTTTTTCTATGGACAAAATCTTTTCATCGATTAAAAAAGCTATGAAATCATGACCGAAAACTAAAACTAATGGCATGTAGCTCTCCATATCAATCCAGGAAAACTCAAGAACAAAGGGGGAAAAAACTGATACTAAAGCAAAGGATTCAAAAACCATGACAAATGACCACAACACAGCAACCAGGATGGAGTAAGTAAGCCATCTGAAGCTTTTCAAGCTGCAACCACTAGTCAAATATGACAAGTTGAAGACTGCCAGATACAAAAAAAACATTGGGAGAGAGAATTAGAAGTCTGGACACTGGAACACTTACAAGGAGTCAAGACCACAAGGTGCCAGCTAGCTCCCTTCCGCTCCCCTCCTCTCTCCCTCTCTTTATATTTTATATTTAATTTTCTTTGTTTTCCAATTTCAAAAATAATTACTGTTGTTGAGACCCACAAAGGAGTGGATACCAAATGGTACCAGAGTTACAAATAGACCTCTTATAGTCATGGGAGGTCCTGGGTTTGAAACTTGGAGAGCACCTTAGCTTTATTCAGAGCAGCTGACAGAACCTTGAGGAGGCCCCCGGCATCCGAAGAGGACAATACCGGTTTGTGTGTGGTAACAATACCGACAGCTCCAAGGTGGGCTCATCAGCAAGTAATAAAAAATTATTGGCAAAGCAAAAGTTGAGGTACCTGATCGTGAATTATTATTATGAAGATACCAATGTGATAGAAGTGGCATATTTCATGTTCAGATGACCCATAAACAGACTACCACATAATTTTATTTCTTATAACATATTTTGCACTATCAACATTGTGTTAGAGGAAACCTAGATAAGGGGAAAGACCAGTCCCACATTTTAGACTGAGGTCTTCTCCAATCACATCAGATGTTGTGCCTTCAAATATTTGTCCATAATGTGTTATAGCATATACACAATATTTTAATTTCATATCCTTTCACAAGGTAAGAAATGTTAAGAGAGAATCTAACCATCAAAGATTCCAAACATGCAGACCATCTGCCCATTAATCTTGGAAGTTTTAATATCATAGAAATCTTCCATGGTTGCTCTCTTTCCCCTGAAACTTGAATAGCCATAGCTTAATTTTCCATCTTCACTGCCAAATCAGACAAGAAACCGACCATGTAAGTGTGATTTTAAATCTAATGTTAGTTAATAGCATCACTTGTACAAAATTACAAATAACAACTAGAAAGTATTTGAATCTCTCTTTAACATCTAAATCAACAAATAAAATGAAATTCATGCATGAAAATGATGATACATTCAAAATGTATAAATTCAAGTAAGATGCATTGTTTATGTAAGGAACTTGAAGAGGAAAATACTTGTGACAGTGCTGATTTTGGGAAGTAAAAGAAATTACAAAGAGAATAAAATTAATATTAACAATGATATTACAAGTCTTGCAAAGAAATAAAACAATATTTCCATCTATTCCCTCTTAATTAGGGAACCAGGGTATGAAAGTAAAGACAAACTGATGAAAAGGAATTTACTAAAAAACCCATTTTCACTTATTCCACTATGAGACTATATGAATTTATGAGAGTACTAATATCAACACATGTAAAATTGACATTGTTAAATTTCTCAGATTGCATAAATAATCAGTAACTGACAGTAGCAACACAATATGTAGCTTTCAATCATTGGGAAACACATTAACTGAACCAAACATGGAAAGAAATTTTCATATCTGACCAAAAAATTAAACCAGCATACAGTAAACTGCTAGCAACATTTATTCAGAAAAAAATCATTTTTAAAAAATGAATCATGAGATTTGTATCTATATGATAAAAAGTAAGAACAACTATTTAAAACAAGTGGAACTCAGATGTTTACCTTTTCCACCCTCCAGTAACATATCCGCCATCACCATCTTTCTCAGATATCATATCAACAACGGGACCCTGGTTTGTTGTTGCACCTGAATCAACCATCATCCTAGCACCCACCCAAAATTCACAGCTTCACGAAAACGTTAATCCAGCACAGGCATATAAACTCCTTCAAAAATCTTATAAAAGCACCCTTTTCGAGGTTAATATTTTTCCTATATGCCCAGTTAGAAGAAGGAAAATGTTAATAACATATAGTGACATTGGATAAGCGATATTTATAGAAAGTTGAATGTAATCAACGCATTATTTTCTCTTGAATCCAGTACAAGTAATATATTATTAAATGCAAAACTTTACTAAAATGTTAACTAAATAATATTTACCAGAACCTGTAAATAACGGTAAATCTTATCCTTTAAACAATCACACTCCTTGGATAACTTTTGCATACCATCTAAAATTCTCCACTTATGGCCTTAATTGCCAGATCTTCAAACTCACAACAACAAAACAATGCTGGGTAAGAAATATCAGTCTGGCTACAAAATCAAAGTGCTTTAAATTGGAATTTTATATTTTGTTCAAAATACAATGGTTCCCCTCTGAATATATGTTCATAAATCAACTAACACAAAATTAACTCTTACAATTTGCATAGGTTGAATAGCTTCCAAGAAAAATTCATTATTACACACTAGATTTGAATATACTAGCAATATATTTATGAACATGTTTATTATTCAAAAGTGACTTGATAACTTTAGACCAAATACAATTACACGATTACAGAAAACGTAGGTTGCTCAGACTCTTCATTTTGTTTAAGTACTTGTGTATGTCACCATGTTTAACGCATAATAGGATATGGATATGAAAATATGATCATCCGAAGACCCTCCCAAGTACATACAAAAACTTGGCAAATAACATTTCCGTGTTTGACACATATGGTATCCGACTCTCAACGCCAAGTCCGATTATCATAGCACAATACGTTACGATACAGGGGGAAAAACACTAGAACGCCACAAAAATAATAGGCATATAATACAAAAATAAAAATGCATTAAAAGTTATATAACACAATATATTAAGGTATCAAAATTTATATATAAATATATAATATCATCATGAAAAATATAAAAAGACAACACGAGTACATGCATTGCCTATTCTGTCCATAAGTAGCAAGAATTAGCATCAGTAAGCTGAGATTCCATTTACAGATATAAGTTAAATCAGCATAGGTAGAAAGAAAAGGAAAATCCGAGAGGAATCAAAATCTTACTTTTACATTTCAAAGCAATCGCCTCATTGTTTGAGCTGATAAATCAAACAACACAGAAGGAATTTTTTTTTTTTTTAAAAGGCAGCATTATCGATTAAATTTAAGCGGGACAATAAAAAATAAAAGAAAAAGGGACCTCTGGTCGATAATTCCGGATAAAAGAACCGGATCGGATCCAGGTTGGAAGACGTGGAGGATGCCAATCAGAAATGGAGATGAGTAGGGACGGACAGCGTAGCGTGGAGTTTTCTCTGGAACAGGAAAACTGGTATGAGAAGAGAAGAGACTGTAAAAACCCTATAGGGAGAAAAGTGAAAAGGAAGGAGAGGAGATTTGAAGAAAGCAGTAGAGATATTGTCGGTTGGCACCGAGGAGGAGAAGTGGCAACGTGGCACTCTTCATGCATCCACTTCTATTTTGGGAGCCTGATCTTCTGGTTGCGCTTGCTTGCGCTTAGAATTTGCGCTCTAATTTCTAAATTACTACTACTACAAAATACTAGTGGTATACCGAAACTTGGTATGTGGTATGGTGATTTACCTTTTTTGTTTGTTTTTGACAGCTAAAATATAAAATAAAATAAGCAAATAAAATTTTTGAGTTATTACATACAATATCCAATTTATTTGATTATATATTACCATAGAAAAAACAATTTGTTCGAATATAAAAGTCAAATTTTAACGATGTTGAAGTGTATAAACGTCATGCATATGTTAAATACATATTTCCTTTACTAATAATTATGTTATGTGTAAAAAAAATTATAGAAATATCATTAGTAAAAATCATAAATATGTTTATGATAAAAATTTCATCACAAAAAAAACAAATTAAACAATTAGGAACAAGTCATTCGTCACTTAATATATTAGATAATAATTTTAGTGAAGAACTATTAAAATTATAGCGAAATAGTCCTAGATTTTGTAGTATTAAATTGAAAAACCCAATAAATTTATTAGAGTAAAACCTATGATCTATACTAAACAAGATATAGAAGAATTTGATATAAAGATTAAGGAATTATTAGAAAAATGATTAATAGAAAAACTAATAGTCTACATTCTAGTCCAACCTTTATGGTTAGAAATCATGCGAAATAAAAATAGGTAAAATTAGGATGGTTATTAATTATAAAAGATTAATCAAAATATTATTTTTATGGTTATTTCATTCCAATAAAAGATGTATTAATTAATTAGGGTAAACCAAATAGAGTACTTTAATAAGTTTAACTATAAATTAAGATTTTGGCAAATCATGCTAACAAAATAATATAAACCTTTAATGACTTTTGGTACACCCAATAGACATTACCAATGGAAAATGATGTCATTTGGATTATATAATGCACCACAAATATTCCAAAGATGGATGGATTCTATTTTTAATAAATATAAGAAAGTTTGTGTAGTTTGTATAGATGATTTTTTTATAATTTCATATACTCTAGAATTACATAGAAAGCATTTAAATATTAAAATAGTTATGTTATATGAAAAAATGGATAAACCTTTTCTTGGTTTAAAAAGACTCGAAATTATAAAAATTTAAAATCAAATCATTCGATTCAAAAGTTTATTTACCTAAACAAGAAGATAAATTAATTTTGGAAACAAATGACTCACAAAATTATTCGAATGTATTTTAAAAGCTAGAACAATAAATAATGAAGAATTAATATGTGGATCTAGTTCAGGAAAATTTAAACCAAATGAAATTAATTATGTCATATTTGAAAAGAATTATTAGCTATAAAGAAAGGAATAAAAATTTTATTATATATTTAGCACCTAAAAATTTATCATAAAACGATAATCAAGTAGTTAAACATTTTCTAACTAATAAAAATTTGAAAATTGAACCAAGAAGAATTAGATGGTATAATGAATTATGTACTTTTAATTTTGAGGTTTTACATTTAAAAGGCACTGACAATATTTTTGTTGATTATATTAGCATGCCTTATGGATAAAGGTAAACAACTCTAGAAAAAGTTATAGCCTACCATTAATAAAATGCCCAACAAAGGGATCACCTTCAAATCAAAATATCATAATCAAGGATTTGTGTCAATACCTTCTCAAGTACCATTTTATCCTAATCAATGATATTATGTTCCATATCCAATGGTAAGACAACCTGTTGCAATTTCAACTGGATTATCAATTACACCACAATCGAATAAGTCAACTACCATGGTCCCAAGATCCAAATTCAATAAACCAAGCTATTATGTTGAAATTATTCGAGGGGTGGAAAAATTTTGTACAACAGAAAATTTATTAAAACCCCAACAAATACAATAAATAAAATATTTTTATAATCCATGTTTACCCTTAGAATTATATAATCTTATTAATGAAATATTGAAAACCCATATTACTAAGCAAAGAGTAAACTTTAGAAGAGCTCTTACTAAGACTTAACAATTCTTAGTTGAAAAACAACTAAAGAATAAGAAGCTCTTGATTTATTGTTAAAATCTATTTTATATCGTGATTGGGAAGAACTAGAAATTAGTTTTTAGATATTAAGAAGATAAACAATCTTTTTATATATCTCAATATTTTATTAACAAGGAACAACTAATCCTATTATAAATAAAATATTTAGATTATGTTTATATAATAAGTCTAGAATTATCCTACCTAAAAAATATTTTCTAAAATTGATAGAGCTATTTGCAATCAACAAGCTCGGTTTCAAAAAGCCTTTTCTAAATATTTTGACAAACTTATGTTTTACAAATTATTTAGATGAAAAATTCCCTACTATAAAATTTAGGCTTGATCATGAACCATTTAATAAAAGTCGGGTTTTGTTCAAGAAATAATAATTCAAAATTTTTCTATTCATTTATTAAAAGATTTTCCAACTATGAAATATGAAGATAACTTCTTTTATTATTTTCATCTTAAAATTTGTAGTCTTATTGGTATAGTTGAATGAGAAAATTAAATAGCACTTGACAAAATATGTTGACAAGTGTTATAATAATCCTATTTATTATCAATTCCAAGCGAGAATTGATCTAATTGCCAAAGCCCGAATCTACTTCAACAAAAAACTTATAGATTTTGGACTGATGGTCAAAGAATAATGACATACGATACTAAAAATAATCAGGAAAAGATAAATGAAGAATCCATTCAACTACTAAAAAGATAGCTAAAATAGAGATTGATGATTTCCTATCCCATATAATTGAAGATATTAAAAATACATGGGAAAGCTAGAACTCACCAGAATTATCAATCAGTTCATTAAATTTAGATGAAATTGAAGAATTGAATCTGGATAATATCCAAGAAACTTGACAAAAAAAAAAAACAGAGGATATTGTCCATATTCATTTCTTCAATTTCAGCTAAATTTAATGAATCAGTTGACGGTTCTGGTGAGTTCCAGCATTCCCATGTATTTTTGATGTCTTCAATTAAATTATTAAAACCTTTAGGCAATCACTTCCTACTAGAATTATCCTACCTACATAAATATTTTCTAAAATTGATGGAGCTATTCTCAACCAGCAAGCTTATTTCCAAAAAGCCTTTTTTGAATATTTTTCACAAGTTTATGTTTTTACAAATTATTTAGATGAAAATTTCCTACAATAAAATTTAGGCTTGATCATTAACCATTTGATATAAGTCATATTGAATGGGGTTTGGTTAAAGAATAATAGTTCCAAAATTTTCTTTTCATTTATTAAAAGATTTTCTAGAATTTATTAAATCTGTGTTATTATGTATGGTATATGAAGATGACTTCTTTTATTATTTTTATCATGAACTTTGTTATAACAACTTGATTTTCAATGGTGACAAAATAGTAGTTTCGGGACTACAAATTTCTATCTTGTCATTTCGTAATTATTATTTTAAAATATTTATAGAGTTACGAAAGTCGTATTAAAATTTGGTTTGAAAATATTAACGTTTAGATAGTTAATTAAAAGAAAACGACTAAATTGAAAATAGTGAAAAGTTTAGTAAATCTTGAATGCCATAGATTTAATAGCTTATTTATGAAATAAAAGGGACTTAAATAATAATTAGCCCATATGATTATTAATGGACCATAATGGGTTTTAAATGGTGTTTTAAAAAGGTTATAATTAAAGGGTAATTAAGTAATTTAGTAAATAAACTAAAATTTAATAAAACAAAAGCCAAAATCATCATTTTTTCATCTTCTTGCCGAAAAACCTAGGGTATTTCCACCATTTTTGAAGCTTTACATTCCGCTAGAATTGAAAGCTTGCATGTAAGTCCGTTTTAATTCTGTTTATTGTAATTTTTATGTTTTTGAGATCGTTGCAACTAAGTCCCGCTAGCCCGTACCTCTGTTTTTTATTCTGTTAAAAATTTTGTAAGTTTCCATTAATTAATATTTAATGTTCTTGATAAATACGGTGTATTGGAGCTTTGATTTTGTTATTTGATGATTTTGTAAAGTGATTTTTGTTAAATTTTGATTTTAAGATTAAATTTTGAAAATGTCAAAATATTAGGGTTTGATAGTGAATTTGATATTTATTAGGGCTTTTGAGGGCCTAGTATATTTGGATAAATATTAAATTGAGAAAAATGGTTAATTTGATGAATTTAGGGTTAAAGACTAAATTGTAAAAATTATAAAAGTTTAGGGTAATTATGTAATTTTGGAAAATAAAAGGGTATTAATTGTAAAATAGATTGGAAATGAAATATATGCTGATAAATGAAGAATTTTATATTTTAGATCAAGATCCCGTAGATACTCAAGGAAAAGGAAAAATTACGGAATAGTCCCTGTACTTCTGCGACTTCTACAATATAGTCCAGGTAAGTTCGTACGATTTAGAATTTAGTATCAAAATAATTTAATAGGTAGTCTAACATGTTACAATTTATATAATCAGTCTTAATTGTTGATGATGAATGATAATTTGAGGTTTAGTATTTGAACTTATCTTCAGTTAGATTTGAACGCGGGATAGAGTACAGTTGGGATTTGGGGTGATATGGTGGTTTGGAGTGGAGATGGTATTGGGGGGATATATTTATATATTGCCCGAGTAATTGAGGTTCAGCATTTGTTGTGAACTCTCGTGTTATACTCTCTTTTTGGTGTGCTAGTTGGATTAGCTTTTATGAGCATTAGTGTGATGGTTGGTTTAGCTCTTATGAGCATTGGTGTGATGGTCAGATTAGCTCTTATGAGCATTGGTGTGAATTGACTCGAGTGAGAATCTGGTGTGTTTGGTTGGACTGATGATGTACTTCTATCCGTAAGCTGTTCTTTGAGTTGAAAATCTCGGTAAGTTAATTTGTTGAGTACCTCTGTTGAATTTTTCATATATACTTGAAATTTAAATTGATAAGTTATAACTTACCAATTGAGATTGTGGATGAAAGGAAAATTTCATGGTTGTTATATTACTTTTTGATTTTTTGTATTCATTTCGGTAAGATTTATCGATTTAGTATGTCGAACTTACTAAGTTTCATTAAGCTTACTTGTGTTAAACATTGGCCTTGTAGTTACTAGGAAGGTTGGACGATCCGATCAGCACTCAAGTCACACTATCTAGCTTAATTATGTAGCTTTTGAAACATTTATTTTAGATTAAATGGCATGTAATAGGTTGAATAATGATACTAGTGTTTTGGTTATGTAAATAGTTAAATATGAATTTGGTTGTACAAATTGCTTTGGTTGATTTTCTTTTGGTACTTTTGGTGCCTTATCAATATGTGTTAATATGGTCATTTGATACTTGTTGGAATGGTTCAAAGAGTATGTGATGAATTGGTTATTAAGTAGCTAAGATATGGTATGTTTGAATTGGTGTTGATAGGTGATATCTTGAATGAATTGATAGGTTGAATTGATGTTATGTTTTGATATAAATTTATGTATACTTGTGGTACCAATGATGGTACATTGGTTAGGCACAGAATTAGGTTGATTTTGGTATGTTTTTGGCATGATTAAAGTCAATTTGGATTGGTATTTTGATTGGTAAATGGTTTGCTTAGGTTCCAAGTAAGTTTGAAATGGTAAACTTGTTAATTAAGGTACATTTTAAGTCCACACTACCTGAGACACGGGCATGTGTCTCAGCTGTATGTGACACACGACCATGCAACACAGCTGTGTGTCCCCTATAGGTTCAAGGTATGCAAGTCAGGCTATCACACGACCTAGCATACGGCGTGGCACACAGGCGTGTGAGGTCATTTCGAGGGGTACACAGCCTGGCACACGGGCGTGTGGCTTGTCCATGTGAACAAAGTCAGTGAGTTACATGGGCATGGACACGGGCTGGGACACGGCCGTGTGTCCCTATTTCAAATGTCCATATGGCTTGAGAGACAGGCGTGTGTCTCAGCCGTGTGAGTCACACGGTCTAGCCACACGGCCGTGTGACCCCTGCAGTTCAAAATTTTCAACTTTTTCCTAAAATTTCCAAATGTTTTCGATTTAGTCCCAGATTATTTTCAAAGTATTTTTAGGGCCTCAAAGACTCGATTAAGGGATATTATGAATGTATTAGAGTGTAATTAGATTATGTATGCATTGATGTATGAATTGAATGGTTTATTATTCCGTTAGTCCGGTAATGCTCTGTAACCCTGTTCTGGCGATGGATACGATTTAAGGGGTGTTACATTTGTAGTCTTATTGGTATAGCTGAACGAGAAAAATTTTATCAGCCATATCAAATTTTGACTACCTCAAAAATGATCATAGGAATAAACCTATTTGCAGCTTTAGAAGAGAAAGAGCACTTGACAAAATATGTTGACAAGTGTTATAATAATCCTATTTTTTTTATCAAATCCAAGCAGAAATTGATCTAATCGACAAAGCCAAGAATCTACTGCAACAAAAAACTTATAGATTT
The DNA here is from genome assembly GCF_025698545.1 of Gossypium raimondii. Taxonomy (NCBI): domain Eukaryota; kingdom Viridiplantae; phylum Streptophyta; class Magnoliopsida; order Malvales; family Malvaceae; genus Gossypium; species Gossypium raimondii. Next base: position 27,835,153 of record NC_068572.1, on the reverse strand, counting down.
TTTACTTATGGGCGAGGAATAATAGTGTATGATACTTGAAATAATCAGGATGAGATAAATGAAGAGTCCATTCAACCACTAAAAAAGATAGTTGAAATGGAGATTGATAATTTTCCATCCCATATAATTGTAGACATAAAAAATACGTGGGGAAGCTGGAACTCAATAGAATTGTCAATTGGTTCATTAAATTTATATGAATTTGAACAAATGAATCTGGACAATATTCAAGAAAGCTGACAAAAAAGACAGAGTAAGCTACGTGGAAAAACCACTACCAGGAAACAACAAAAAAGAAAATTACGTGGAAGCAACCACAAATGGACAAAAGATGTTATCCTTATCTAAAGAAAAAATGTCATCCTTATCAAAAAACTATGCGGAATTCTAACCTTTCTCAAATTGAGTTATGAGTCACCCCTATAAAAGGAGGTGTAAGACCCTAAATAAGGCATTCAAGTTTTGATTCAAGTTTTTTCATAAACCTTTAAGTTCTTTCTTTCTCTCTTTTGTAAATATTTCCTTTATAATTAGTTTCCTTCTTGTAACCTACCAGCTGTCCTTTATGTTCTTTCTTTTTCTCTTTTGTAAAGCTTTCCTTTACTATTACTTTCATTCTATAATCTTTCCTACATCCTTCTGTAAGAATTCCCTACAGTTTTCCGATAAGGATAACATCTTTTCTTTAGATAAGGATGACATCTTTTGTCCATTTGAGGTTACTTCCACATAACTTCCTTTTTGTCGTTTCTTGATAGTGATTTTTTCCTACGTAGTTTCCTTTTTTGTTGTTTCCTGGTAGTGATTTTTTTTACGTAGCTTCCTCTATTTTTTATGTAAGCTTTCTCAGATATTTTCCTTATTCATTTCTTCAATTTCATCTAAATTTAATGAATCGATTGACAATTCTAGTGAGTTCCAGCTTTCCAATGTATTTTCTATGTCTTAAATTAAACTATTAAAACCTTTAAGCAATCACTTCCTACTAGTATTTGTAACACCCCTAACCCGTCTCTGTTGCCGGATTAAGGTCACGGAGTATTATAATAAAATATTAAACATTTACAAGCTTACAAACATACATTCAAGTATATTTACAATTAATCAAATCACATTCAAATGGGTATTCAAAATACACATACGAGCCTTAAATCAAGACTATGGGGCCCGAAAAATAGTTTTGAAACACTTCAGGATCAATTTGAATCAAATAAAAAAGAATTAAGAAAAAGTTAAAAACTTTTGAAACAGGGGCCACACAACCGTGTGACACAATCCTGGCCGTGTGGACATTCGATGTTGGGTCACACAGCCATGTTGCAGGTTGTGTCTCAAATCGTGTAACAAACTATTTTGAGATACACAACTGTGTCGCGGGCCGTGTGCCAGATGTGTGAAACCTGCACCTAAAGACAATAAGATACACGATCGTGCAGATAGGCCGTGTATGACAATTATCACAATTTGCTTTTAAAATAAGGCAATTATCACACATGTCTTGGTTAACAATTCAAGCCTAATACCATCCTCTGAACATCATCAAATACACTTCAAAACAACTCAAAACATACCAATTTCATACAACCTAAGTGCCTAACCAATGTGCCCTCATTGACACAACATTTTAATCAACACATACAAAGGCATTTGACCTTAATCAAATCATACATTCATCTTACACAACAATTAAGATTCATAAACTTTAATTACCATATCCTACCATATCACAACTCAACCAAAATTACTTAAATCCTTTGCTTCCAAAAGAGCCAATCCATAGAACATAAAACACCAACCATATGCAATATCTTCCATAAGAAAAACACATATACATACACCTAAATATCAATAACCACCAATCTAATTTATCTCAATCCAAAATCACTTAACATATAACATAAACATCCGAAAGAGTCAATCTGATAAAACATACATATATTTATCCACATCTATATCAAGCATTAGCTTTAAGGAAAAATATAAATCAAAGTTCACATGACAACATCCAATACAAGTAACTTTCATTAAGTTCAACTATATACCAAAAGACCATTTCTCTAAACATTAACATCCTAGGTACATGCCAAGACACAAAAAGAAATATGTCACCAACGTTGAGTTCGGGACTATTGTTAGATGCTGAGTCGACAGAAAAAATATAGGTACCTAACCTGCACACAAAAGGATGATCAAATACCGAATAACTTCATTAACTCAAAGAACTACATATGTGTTTAATAATTCATCAATTCAAAATATCCAATATGTAATGTTTATTATCACGTAGTGTACCATAAGTAAATTACCATATAAGTCCATTTCTTTATTTTTCCTTAATCATTTAAGCCATTAAACTAATAGAAACCCACTTTTGCAACCTTTAAAATTTAGTCCTTTTAATTAATTAACTAAATAAATATTAAAATTTCTTAACCAAATTTTTATACAACCCTAATAACACTCCCAAAATATGTTACTAAATATTTAAGGGCTCGGTTTATAGAAACAAGGTCCCGATACCTCATTTTTTAAAACAACTTGACTTTAAAGATTTATCACTTGATCCTAATTATTCGTTTAAATAACATAAATTATCAAATCAAAATTTATTATAATAATATACTTGACTCGTAAATCTTGTTATTCAATATTTACGAATTCACTCGTTGGATTTGTGGCCCCAAAACTACTATTTTTGACACCATTAAAAAACAGGCTGTTACAACTCTCCCCCTTTAGAAAATTTCGTCTTCGAAATTTCTCATCTGATAAGAATTCCAGTTACTCGGTCCCAATTAACTGGTTGTCACTCCATTTGTCTAGCATAGCAGGGTTCTACATCTAATCCGTTAAAAGTTTCAAATGATATCATTTTAATATAAGACTGATGGTTGTTATCAAAAATGAATTTAACCCATGGTAAACATTTCCCTATTTGTCCTTCACTTGGATGATATATCTTTTCCAGAGCCAGATTTTCTCATTCTGATTGTCCACCTATTTGTGCCATGACAAAACAATATGAGTAGATTTCAGCAATCTGATAGTAACAATTCAGATCAAATCTTTCTTTCTCACCATCAAAAGTAATCCAAACACAGAATCTATCATGGCTCATTCTTAATCCATTCAGAGTTCATAACAAACCATAATAATTCATACAAAACCTGATACCCTACTTTGACTTGTTGACATATTGGACATCTCGGTACAAATTCTAAAATTTCTACTTTTTATTCTCGTTCGTTAGTAACTTTGTCTCAAGTCATTCCATATGCTGTTGCTACCTGGTTTAACTTAATTAAAAAATGCTCACAACTTTATATAAAATATCTTATACCACCTCTGACCTAGTTAGCTCTTATATTCAATTTCAGAGAAAAAAAAACTATTATTACAATCTACACTGAAATTGGTGATATGGTCATTTTGAATCAGCTTCCATTTAACTAAATAATTCGAGTCTTTTCTTTGCATCCCACAAATTCTCTAAAGAATAACGATTTAACTCTTGAGTCTATAATAACTAAGCTGACATAATTCAAGATCATCTGAGTGATGAGAACTGCTATGCAATGTTAAACTTGGTCTTCCACTGTCTACACTCTTATCACTATTTATCCCCATTTGAAAGCTAGAAGTTGGATACATAACAAGACTATTACAATTATTAACATCCGAGAATTGAACTATACTCTAACTACTATCTTCGATGATATTAGTAGAATGACCTGCTTTAACACTTCTACTGAGATCTCTAGTCAGAATATCTCGTTACAACTCTAAGTTAGGATTATTTGGAAAAAATATAGTCTATTTCAAAAATATAATATATCATCAATACAAAACATTAATGAATTCGTCAAAATGAGATTAACGAGATTCCAATTCATCAGATCTTCAAATGCCGCAGAGGCATTAATTAATCCAAAAGGCATAACTAGAAACTCATAGTGCTTTTATCAGTTTCTGAACGCTATTTTCGGTACATCTACATCTGTAACTAACAACTATATTAACCAGATCCGTAATCTATCTTCAAAAACACTGTATGACTTTTCAATTGATTGAATAGTTCTTCAATACGAATTAATGGATGTTTATTCCCTATCACGACTTTATTTAACCACTAGTAATCTATATACAAACTCATCGTTTCATCATTCTTTTCACAAACAATACGAGTGTGTCACAAAATGATAAACTTAATCGAGTGAAACCTCTGTTGATTAATCCTTGCAACTAAATTTTTAATTTTTTTAATTCGAATGAAGTCATTTTGTACAAAGCAATAATAATTAGAGTAGTCCTATATATTAATTCTATAGCAAACTCAACTTCTCATTTCAGCAATAAACATCCTAGAGGTAGATTTTTTTTTATGTTTAGGGCATTGAATTTCTAGACTCGTTTCCTTCTTATGGTAACGGGTACATCCTAGTAGTAGTTGATTATGTATCTAAGTGGTTGGAAGTCGAGGCATACCCAACAAATGATGCTAAGGTAGTCATGTGATTCCTATATAATTAGCGATGAAGGATCTCACATTGTAAATAAATGGCTTAAGTGGTTGCTTGACAAGTATGATGTGAAACACAAAATAGCTACTACCTATCATCCACAGAAGAATGGGTAGGTTGAGCTTGCAAATCGCAAGATAAAAGGAATTCTTGAGAAGGTGGTTCGACCTAACAAAAGAGATTGGTCTCGAAGGATTGATGATGCTCTATAAGCCTATCGAACAGCTTTCAAAACACCATTATGAATTACTCCTTATCGGGTAGTCTTTGGAAAGGCATGTCACTTGTCACTTGAGTTGCAAAATAAAGCTCACTGGGCCTTGAAACAATTAAATCTGGATCTAAAGCAAGCCAGTGAGAGAATAATTTTATAGCTTGATGAGTTGGAGGAATTGAGGTTGTTTTCGTACGAGAATGTCAATATGTACAAAGAAAAGACTAAGAGATGGCATGACAAACGTATACAACCTCGAGAATTTAGAGAAGGTCAAAGAGTCTTGTTGTTCAATTCAAGACTAAGGTTATTCCCTGGAAAGCTCAAATCCGGATGGTTCGGGCTATTCACCATTCACAAAGTCTATCTGTATGGAATAGTGGAATTACGAGATAAAAATGGAGGTACATTTAAAGTTAATGGTCAACGTCTCAAGCACTATTGGGATGGTGAAGTTGAGCGAATTGATAATTCGTTCAATTTAATAGACCCTTGATTTTTTTATGTAATTGGTTTGAATAAATGGCATAATTAGAAAAATACTCTTGGATTAATACATTAAATTAATTTTGTCTAAGGAGATTGAAACTTAAGTAGGACCAATTGTGACACCTCTAACCTTTCTTGGGAAATTAATTTAATGTAATTTTTCGAGAAATTTTTTCTAAGTATTCTAAAAGGAATTTTTATTTTTAATTTTATTTTCATCTTTATGCTAAATAAAGAGGGTCATTTGGCTCAAGTACTAATCAATTTATTTTTGGTTTAGTTTAATTTTCACTATAAGAAATAATTACAGCTTGGGCTCCAGGCCCAAAATAGTAAAAATGAGGAAAATACCCAAAATTTTGCCACCCCTAAGCTTCCCTAAAACCCTAGTAATGCCGCCACTTATTTCCCTCCATGCCTTGCAGCCCAAGCATCCCCTTTAGCTAAATTTTTGCTAAAATTTTACCCTAGTTTACCATAATAAAATCCCCTAAACACCATCTTATTTTTCAAAACATTTAAGCCATTAGACCTAATTTTTCCCTTTATTTTCCTTCCTTTAGTCATCGGCCTCAAAGCTCAAAGGTTCCCTCCTAAATATTGTTTTTGTTTCTTCCTTTCTAGTTGTCGCATCACCCTTTCCCGCCGCAACTCTCCTTCGCCGCAGCAACCATCTCCACTCCTAGCCAAGCTTTGTCGCAGCCTCCATATTAAACTTTTTCCCTTTTGCCGCCGCAAAGACCATTGTTGTTGCTTCATTGCCATTTTAATTCAACACCACCACTGCCAAATTTTCTTGCTCGACTTCTTTCGAGAAAAATCATCATGAATCGAAAGAGAACTAGATCTTTAAAGACTTTTGCCAAAAACCCAATTGTGATTGAAGATGAGAAATGTAATACCCCTAACCCATATCCGTCGCCGGATTGGGGTTACTAGGTATTACCGAACAATACACAACTTAGGAGATTCATTCATTACTATTCATGTTTAAGGTAATAAAAACTCAATTATACGAATCATATGTACATCTCCTTTATAGCATTCAAATAATCAAATTATAACATAGCTTAATACATGAAAAATTCCATATGCATACATTAAGACATTCAAACAAATATCAAATACATGTCAATATATCTATTTATTTTGAATAATATCAAAAATATCAATTCCTTAACTCTGCATGTGTGCATGTTAAAAACCAAACAAACTATTACACATCAATTATTGTCCAAACACATATGCAACCTTAGTATCATTACCATATAGTCGAACATATCTTTAATGTAACATAAATAATGCACATTTTAGCCTATCACTATGAACCATTATAAGAGCACAAAATACAAGCCATAGTACACCCCATTCGCATGCTAATTATCATGCATAAATTGTACTCGCCTAACCAATTCCCTTCTCACCTTTTTCGGCTCTCAAATTTAGATTCAAAAGTAGCAGAAAAATTTTACCATTCAATATTAAGCTAACTTTGCCATTACAAATCATGATCATTATTAGCCATCACAAGCTGAATCTAAATAACCAACTACACATGATCGTATCGTTGGCATGCACACTTATTTTACTATGACTAGCCGATTATAATCATTAACTTAACATTTTTAACTATCCAAATGGTCATAATTTCAATAATCAAATATAAACACAATAATCATACCATTCCATCCCATAACATATGCCATAAACACACTTCTAAAATAAATTCGCATCATGGCCGAATATACATTATGCTTATCATTACCCCTTACCGAATCATATAACAAACATAACAAACATATATATACTCAATATTAAGCTTACTAACTTGAACTAATTCATACTACAAATCATACCTTCCAAATAAGCCAATATTAAGCCACAACCGAAATATATATCCATCAACCATGTTTACTTCGTTTGAGCCGAATCATAAAAATCAACAAATGCAAACCATACCAATATGTCAAGCTTACCATAATGAACCATCATAAGCCATACATATCATTACTTTAAACCGTAAGAATATACCAAGCACACCACACATATATGACATGCATATTACTTACTAATATATTATATACTATAACTCAACAAGCATCCATCATTTACCTCATTGCCGAAACACATGACCAAATTTACACAACCATTAGCATTATAATCAAGCCATTTTTGCATGGTTAAATATATACATACTTCAAGATCAAACATATTATCTAGCCTATACATGCCATAGGTTCAAAGTTTAAACTTATAAAATACTGAAAAAGGGATCGATAGTGTGACGAAGTTCCTTGACAATCCCCGAGCTCTTAACTAGCTTCCAAAATCTATAAAACAACTAAAGAGCATGCACATAGTAAGCTTAAATAGCTTAGTAAGTCATAAGAAAATAAAATTATTAAATGAACATTAGCATTATAATTTCAACTAGGCCGAATATGAACAATCTCATATACATATAAATCACTCTTTTATCATGCATACTTTATATCATCATCACAAATACTATACTTACCTTATTTTCATGAACATTTAACTTTGCACGTACCTGAGCCATATAACTCAATTTCATATTCAATCTTATCTCAACATTGCCCGTTGAACCATTTGGAATCAATAAAGATACTCAGTTAGCTCGAAAAGCTCGCACGATGCAAACGTCCCAGTGTGGTCTTACATGTAATCAACTATCGATGCCACTATCCCAGACAGGATCTTACACGAAATCATATACGATGCCAATGTCTTAGACATGGTCTTACACGTAAATCTCAAATCGATGCCAATGTACCAGACATGATCTTACACGAAATCACATATCGAAGTCCTATGTCATGACATAAGTATCCTAACTATTCCTAAGGTTTGTACGGGGATTTCAGACGTCATAATTCGATCGATTCATGCTCGTAATAAATCATTCCATGCTATATTCAATTCAGCAATATAGTTATACATACATACAATTCAATTCGGCTATGTACATAATAAATACATTCAATTTAACATCATTTATTCACTTATGAACTTACCTCGTACGGAGATGAACGAACCGAAATGACTAATTGATAACTTTTGATTTCCCTGATCCAAATCCAAATTCCTCTTTTCTTAATCTAATTTAATACAAATTTAACTTATTTAATCACATATTTACTCAAATTTATCCAAAAACACATAAAAGGGAAATTTACACTTTAGCCCCTAACATTTTATATTTTTCACAATTTAGTCCTTATTTCACAAAACACAAAATATTCAAAGTTTCACCAAACTCAAATATAGCTTAATTTTACTAAGGTTCATAGCAGCCCATTTATTTCATTTATTTTACATTTTGACCCCTCAATTTACAAAATTCATAATTTAATCCTTAAAACACATTTTTACTAAAAATCACTTAATTAAACATAATAATCTAATAACTTATTTTTATTTTCCATCATCAAACAACAAAAACAACAATTTCTCATCTATGGTACATCACGAAATACACAACCAATTCAAAAATTCAAGCATGGGCTAGCTAGTATTCAAAGCAACGATCTCAAAAACGTAAAAATTATCAAAAACTGAGTAAAACACATACCCGAATCAAGCTTCCAAAGGTGTCAAATATTCAAAGATTTCAAAGCTTTATTTTCTTGTTATGTTTCGGCCAAGAAAGATGAATGCATGGCCATTTTAGTTTTGTTTTATTTTATTTCATGTTATTATACTTTTTACTATTTTAACCTTAAGTATTTAATTAGAAACTATATAATGGTTGTCCATATTTGTCCACTCAAATATTTAATGGTCAATTACAACATAAGGACTCCACATAATAAAAGCCATAACAATGTAGCACTTTAACAAATAGTTAGCCACTTTTGCATTTTACGCAATTAAGTCCTTTTATCAAATTGAGCACACAAACGATAAAATTTTCACGTGAAACTTTCACACATATTAATTCACATACTGTAAACACCAAAAATAATATTAAAATAAATTTAAAAAAATTGGATTTGTGGTTCCAAAACAACTATTCTAATTTAGCTAAAATTGGGTTGTTACAAGAAACCAAGGGAAAGATTTGATTCCATTTTCAAAAATTAGCCCATGATGCCAGAAAAAAGTTTCAACTTGGAAAGCAATGATAAGATGGTTGTGCCAATGTCAATTCAGAAAACAATTTAGGTTTTAAAGTGGAATCAATTTTGTGATGCACGATCATTACCTGAAGAGGAATTAGTACGAGAATTCTACGCCAACTTAACTGTTCTAGATGCTTCTAAAGTTCTTATTCGTAAAAAAGAAGGTAACCCTTACTTCAAAATCTATTAATGATTTGTTTAATTTTCCTGATGTTGAAGAAGATAAATACTCTGCCATGATGATAAATATCAATTGAGATTTTCTTCAACAAGTACTTAACGTTGTTGCAGATCTGAGGTCCCAATGGATCATAAGAAAATACGGAAGTCACTCTTGTCGAAAGGAGTACTTAAAACTAGTGGCTAAGGTATGATTCTACTTTGTACGATATAGCTTCATGCCTATCTCACATAGTTCCACCATCTCAATGGAAGGAATGTTTTTGTTATATGTAATTATGAAAGAAAAGTCAATCAATGTTGGGAATTGTTCTCAAAGAAATCCAAGATCGTGCTAAGAAAAAGGTAGAAAGTACTTGCTTTCCATCATTGATTACTTCATTTTGTTTACGAGCACAAGTTCAGTCAAAAGCAAACCTAAAAGGTCATTATGTTCAAGGCTGCATAACAAGACACGATCTTGAAAGGTTAGTAGAGGCTGTTGAACAGTTGAATTATACCGAGCCAAACGAACTAGAATTTGACGAGTCGTCAATCAAATCTGAACTAGAAGTTGAATCAATAACTGAATTAAGAAAAATAGAATCTGAAGGTCAACTGAATAGCCCTAAATCAGGAATGAGACCAAATATTGCTGAACTAGTTAAACAAATGTTAATCCTTTGTTGACCATCCCGATGACCACTTCTTCGAACACCATTAATAAGTCAAAATTTTCAACTATGATGGATATGTGGAAATTTATGCATAAACAACAACAGACTTATTGGAAATATGCTAAAATTCGAGATGATTCCATAGGCAATACTTTTAAGAACTTCTCTAATAGTTTCATTCCTGAGTCTCCAAATCATGTTTTTGAGTCATGGGAGCAAGATTCAAGGCAATAAGAATTTGGGAATTCAAGCAAGAAGGGGAAAGAACAAGACAAAGGGGATGATACAAATTAATAAAGAGGGGGAATTTTTTTTTCTTAGTATTGTTTTTAAGACATTTTTATTTATTTTAGGAATATTTTATTTTATACACAATAAATTTGAATAATTTGCAATTTATGAATAAACTAAGTTGATGTCTTTCCATTAATTTTGTTCTCTAGTAAAATGCATAGTAGTGTGGTAATATGACTATATATGTCTAAGGATTGGAATTTTCAATAAAGACTTGGTACTTAAGTAGTTTTCATGACTCACCTCTCTTTCTTGAAATCCTATCTGGTATACAGTTCTCATTCACTACTTTGTTATTTTGTAATGAGGACATTGCTTCTTTTTAAGGGGGTGTAAGGGCCAATCTTGCATGATTTTTAAAATTTTCAATTTTCACACATAAGTATGTTGAAATAAATTATACTTAGAGAAAATTTTTGTTAATAAGTTAGCTCATACGAAAGTATAATTTCTTATTCTATTCAAGTTATTTTTGAAAGTATGTTAGCTTAATCATAATATGATTTTGTTTTCTAAGCCTTATGTATGTTACCCATGAAATTTATTTTTCCTTAGAAATTTGGCATGCATTAAATGTTTAAGTCTTTAGAATTGACTTAGTAACTTTCTTGAGGTGAAATCCTAGTAGGCATGAGAATCTGAAAATGATATAGGCACATTTTGTTTGGATCGTTTGAGCATTTCAAGCCTACCATGTTTATAAGTAACCCTTGAAACCTTATTTTGAGCTATATGGTCTTTGTTATTTGATTTACCTACATCATAAGACATCTTACCTTCTTTTCATAAGGTTTACCTTATCTTTGCACCAATTTTAACTTTACTTGCTTTGGTGAAAATAAATCTTGAGAAAGAAGTCAAAATGAGGTATATGCTTCAGAAAAAAAAAGTATGATCAGATGTTAATGTATGATCAAGTGTTATGATTAAAGTGTTCAAAAGCATGAGTTCAAAATTAAGTTTAGGGGTGTTAATCCAATTAGTAAGATGGATTGTGCTACGAATATCCAAGGCAAGTTTAAGGTTATTTAGCCTAAAAATGACTTCTCTTTATCCCTACCTTGAGCTTAGCCCCATTACAACCCTGTGAAAGACATATTGATTTTGATAATTATGCCAACTACTTTAGTAGAGAGAAATTACTTCAACATATGAAGACCATTGTTAAACCTTAGGATTGTTTGCTTAATTAAAAATAAGGAAGAATACTTAAATGGTAAGACTTACATATGGCTTGGAAAAGCAAGTGAATTATGATTATTGCTAAAATCTTCTTTTACTTGATATAAAATTTTGAAATTATATCTGCATGTGAGCAATTTATTAGCAAGAATAGTTTGTGAGCATAAATTTATTGATGCATGGTTATGTGAAAAGTTGAGTCTACTGAAATATTGTGCAAGATTACCTTAAATTTTTTGTTTGCATGAAACATTACTCGGGACGAGTAATGTATTAAGTTTGGGGGTGTGATAAGTCTAAATTGTATAGGTTTATTTAGCACCTTTCTACTTGGAATTTATGCAAATCCCGAACAATTGGATATCTAATTGTGTAACTTTAGTTCATATTGAGACATTGGGCATAATTTAAGTAAAGTTTGTAATTTTACATAATTTCACTAAGTTATGCTACATGACAATTTTTTTCTTAAAATGCTACAGTATGAACTATTAAATTACTCAATGCTAGGAGCTAGTAAGGAAACACATGTAGGTGAGCTAATTATCCGGCAATGTGGATGGCAAGTTGATGAATTAGGCTCATAAAAATTGGTCTAACTCATCTTGGAAGATGGTTGTTGAAAAGAATTAGTCTACTCTCTAATTGGATTACCAAACCGTCCAATAGGGGGAAAAGGAGCCCAAATTTGACAAAGACATGAAAGAACAACCCAAATCAACTTTGGAACAATTGGAGGAAGGCTCCTACATGTGTGAAAAAATTAAAAATCAACCCCAACTAAGTCCCTTGATTTTCGTTCAACCCCATGCCTTGAATCAAGGGAGAATTGATCACAAATCAAACAACCAACAACCCCTCATCCCACAATTCATGGTCGGCCGTGTATGGGAGATTCTTAAGGGATGTGTATGCTATTTTTAACAAACTCTCAAGCTCTCCCTCAAGTATAAATAGCACCTACCATTTACCTTTCAAACCATCCCCAACACTCAACATTCTCTCATCTTTCTCTCATCTCTTCCACGCCTAAAGCTTTCCACCTTCCCATTTTCTTTTAGCTAAAATTTCCTTGAGAAAGAAACTTTCTTGGCCAGCCACATTGAGGAGCAATTTGTGATAGATTGAAAAGATCAATTCTAGATCGTTGATAGGGAGGTTAAACTGGCCTTTGAGAAATTGTGGAGGAAGCAGTGAAAAATATGCAACAAAGAACACATGAATTTATAGTGGTTCGGCCCAAATTGCCTACTCTACTACCTTAGCTTACCATAAGTAAGGATTTCCCCATATTCACTAATTTGGAAACCTTTGATGACAAGGTTTAACCTTACAAGCTCTCTTAAGATTTATGCCCCAAAATCTTAAGATACAACTCCCTTAAGGTTTCAAAACAAACCTTAAGGATTAACCCTCTCTCTTAAAGAGAAAAAAATAAGCAAGTAAAGAAATAATCCTTACAAGATTATGATGTTTACCAATGAAGCAAAAACACAAAGAAGAACACTTGAGCTAAATGAATACAATGAAAGCTCACAAGTGTTTACAAGAAAAGGTATGAAAGAATTAAGCTCTAGGTTGTTTTGATTGATCTTTAAGCTTTGCACATGTTTCTTGTTGTTGCTAAACCTTTGGAAGATGGTATTTATACCCTCTAATTGATTTCCAATTGTTGTGGCTATTGTAGAAGTGAATGTAGTTGTTAGGAATAAGATACTAGGTCATTAAGCAACGAGTATCGATACCTATTAAAAGGGTATCGATATTTTTTGTAATTATGCAGATTTCAGTGATCGTTGGAGTAGGAATATCGATACCTTAGGAAATATATTGATACCTGTCAGGGTTTGAAAGAAACAGGATGTCAATTTGGTATCAATTATCAAAGGGGTATCGATACCTACCAAGGTTTGAAAATGGTTAAAACATATTTGAGAATGTTTGACTCAATTGAAACCATTTCAACTTGATTTTATCAAATTGCTCAACTTTACTTTTATTCAAAAACACTTTAATTTGTTACATCAAAACATATTATCCAATAAGGTTTAGTTTAACAATTTGCAAATGAGCAATCAAAGAAATTGGAGGAAGCCACCACGAACAGTCTTTGGGGAATCATCGAATTCATCAAGAGTTTCTTTTTCCTTTATCTTTAATTTGTTCTTAGTTTTTAAACATTTTTGCAAATTGTTTGATTGTTTTTCCATTAATGATGATGACTTAAATTGTTTCAGCTAGAATAATTGCAATGATGTGATTAAATTCGTTCAATTCATGTTTTTATTGTTCTATGCCTCAGTTGTTCGTGCTTCCAATTAAAATCATTCATGTTATTCATGCATAAAAAATGTTTGAATGCATTAGAATTAGTTGCTTAATTCGTCCTAGATGGTGATTAATGGACACAATAATTGGAAGGTGCATGCTTAATTTATATCCAACTCAAAAAAAATTAAAGGTTCATAATGATTCCAAAAGAATTCTATTACCTTACATAATTTTAGGTTTATATGATTAAATTGTTTCAAACCGACCCAGTCCCTGTTGCTTTTCATAAATTCTAAGAAATCCTTAGTTAAATATGGATATAGAAATATATATGTTTTCCTAAGTATAAGACTTTGAAAGAACTTATATTAGCTTCTAAGTTAATAAATGATTGGGTAGCCATAGAATTTTTCGGAACATTGTTAAACATGATAAAGAATGAATTGAGTGAAGTGTTGTAATTGTTCTAGCTTATTCATGTTATTGTTAAAACTTAAGAACTGCTACTAAACCATCTCATTTCATTACATTTAGGTGAATTCATTTGCATATCGTTGATTAGTTTAATTTTAACATCCATTACCTCAAGATATTATGTTTTTTTAACCAACTTGTGAATATTAATTTTACAATTATTGATTTAAACACAGTCCCTATGGAGACAATATTATTTTTACTTACTTATTACTTGATAACGACTGTGTATACTTGCACATTCCGTCGCGAACCAAGTGTTTGGCACTGTTGCTGGGGATTGTTAATAATTGGTTGTGAAATTATTACTTGAAATTTGGTTTATTTAATTTTGTTTTTATTTAATTAATTTTTTATTTTTTGTTATTTTCTTTTCAGCTATTTATGAGCATAAATCGAATAATAGATTTACTCCCAGTAGACCCTGAAATCGAGCAGACATTTAAACAAAGAAGACGAGAAAGACTAGCCCAGAGATAAGCCATAGAAATCGACCTTGAAAATCAAAATGAAATTCATGGGAATGGAGCTACTAATACTCGTAATCTAATCCTTTTTGTTGATGATAGAGATCGAGCTATAAGACAGTATGATGAGCCCCTTTTTTAATGAGTTTAATCTAGGAATTAGGAGACCGGAGATAGAGGCACCAGGCACCACAGTTTGAATTGAAGCCTGTGATATATATGTGACTCGTACACTTTGATGTAAGTAAAAGTCTGAATTTGAATAGATAAGGAATCGAAAGCTAGTACGTTGGGTGTACGGCTTTTGCTGTATGTAGTATCATCCACAACAGTAGAATTCATATCCCAAGACATGGGTAAATGAATATATTGCATACACAAACTATTATATTAATCCAATATGAAAATAAATGCATGTATTCATTTCTTTAAATGTGTACAATTGAATCAAAATCAAAAGTTTCATGTATCAAATTTCACTTTGAAACAAAATTCATATATAAAATTGAATTAATCTTTGAATTAATCTTCTCACCATGACTGCTCTCCGAAAAGATAAACAACTCGCCATAAAATGTACTCAATTCTCAATAAATTTCTTATTAATTATATATTAAAAATTATCATGAAATATTCACACCGTCTTTTAAGGAAAAAAAGGGTAGGGGATATGGAGGCAATACACAAAGGTTGTCTGTGGTTAATCTGGAATTTCGTGAGGTCAACCAAAGTGAACCTTTGACTTCTGTTAAAACATACTCTACACTATTGAGTTGTTGGCGCAAGCGCAACAATGGTAATAAATGTTTGATCCCATCAATTTTTATTTACTTTAGGTTTTATTTCTAAATTGACCTTTGAACTATACTTGATTATCAAATTAGCTCTTGAAGTTTTTCTTTTGTCAAAAGTTGTACCTATACTATTAATTTTGCTTTATTTTTCCCAAAAAATGTATGACGTCCAATAAGAATATACCACATGCCACGTTCTTATAAGCTAGATTTGTTTTTGTTAAATTAATACAAAATTAATAGTTTAGGCACTATTTCTAAAAAACAAAATAACCAATTTGAGAATCGAGGTATAGTTGAACTAATTACCAATTTACTAATAAAGCCTTCAAGCTCTACACTTCTCAATCATAAATATAACTAACCACCATTTTAGATTATGATAATTTAAAAAAATTGAAATTGAGTTTTAACTCAGTTGGCATTATTGATGTTACATTAGCTTGATGCTTATGGATTATAGCGCATTTCAATTTAGTTTGTTTGAAGTTTGGGAGGTTTGTGGTAAGAAATATATAGGAAAATTGGTTAAGAAAATAATTATGTCAAATTGGTAAATTTTAATGAAAATACTAAACTAAATAAGTTAACTATATCAACGGTTACAATTAATTGTATTGACAGTTTTGATAAAATCAATCATTAAAAATATTAAATTAAATAAGTTAACTCAAATCAAACAAACCAACTGAACACAATTAAATAACTAGTACACACATAACTTTTTGGCTTAATGCTCAGTTTGACCCCTGAATTATGCCTATTTTTCTATTTTGGTATTTGAATTTTTTTGTCCCAGATTGATACTTAAACCATCATTCAACTTGTTTTTTTGTAACAGTGTTAAAAAAATGGTCGTCATATGGTGCCAATCCGAATGTACCACTAGCACATCCAACCAATCACAATTTGCCATGTGGTAATTAAATTCATTTAAAATAAAAACATTAAATTTAAATTGAAAAAAACCCTTGACTTTGACTCACCATTGGCCACTATTGATTAATGTTGACCAACATTGATCACTGTTGACTATCCACGTGACATTATTAGAACACACCACATGTCTTTTTTTAATATATATATTATATTGATTAAAAATGTAAAAAATAATATGTAATACATAAATAATTCAAAAATTTAAAAAGATTTAAAATTTATAAAATTCTAAAATATATAAATATAAATTTCAAAATTCAAAATAATATAAAAAATTGAAAAAATATAAAAATATTATTTAAGTTTTAAAAATTACAAAAAAACCCTTGAATTTTCAAAATTATATTCTAGAAAACATGACATAAGTTTTAGTTTTTTCAAAATTGTAAATTCTAAGAATTCAAAACAACATATCTAAATTCAAAAACAATTTAAGTTTTCTTCTAGAATGTATTTTGAAAATTTAAGTTCTCTTTTAAATTTTTAAAATTTAAATACTTTATTAATTTTATAAAATTTATTTTGACTTTTAGAGTTTTATAATTGTTTTGAAAATTTTAAATTTTTTGAATTATTTATATATTATATATGTTTTTTAGTTTTTAATAAATAGAATATATATAATATTAAAAAGCAAAAAAAAGAGAATACATGGCGTGTTCTAATAACGATATGTGGATGGTCAATTATGGTCAACAACAATCAATGGGGATCAAAGCCAATCAACCGTCGAATAATGAGTCAAAGTCAAAGATTTTTTTTCTAAATTTAAATTTAATATTTCAATTTTAAATTAAGTTAATTGTCATGTGACATATTGCGATTGATTGAATATGCCACGTGACGCATTTTGATTGGTTCCATATGACGATCGTATTTTTAATACTATAATAAAAAAGGTTGAACCGAAATAATAAAATGATAATTAAAATAAACATAGTTGAAGAGACAAATTAAGCATAGGGGAGAGTCCCCTGGCCAAATCTCAGGGCTTTAGCCTTCATTAACAAGACTTAATAGGCTTGAAATAAAATTTTAATTTTTAAAATAAAAAAGAAGAGAATTTAAATTTTAAACATTTAAAATATAAAAATTAAAGGGCAAAATATCAATAAAAGCCCATTTTAAAAAATTACTGAAATGGGCCCACTAAAAAATTAATTACCAGAATGACCCTATTTCCCTCAAAACTCGTCTACGTCAGCGCATTGTCAAGTGACGAAGTAGCAAAACGCTTCATTAAGGAAGCACTTTGTCCACGTGGGCAGAAAATTTAATTTCTCTCCAATATTCTCTCAAATTTCTCTCAAATTCCTCTCAAGAAAGCTTTAATTTTTTTAATTATTTTAAAACAAGCTTTAATTTTATTTTTTTTGAATTTTTTTAAATCATAAAAATTTGATCGTGTTAGCAATGGCCGGAGAATTAATTCGTCTCAATAACAAGCACATTTCTGTCGAACAAATGAAAATGCTAAGTGTTAAATTTAATTTTTAAATATTATTTAAGATTTTTTTTGATTTATGCAATTTTAAATAATTTTTATTTTATTAGAAATTTCTTATAATTTTTAAATAATTTTTATTTTATTATTTCTTATAAAAGTCTGTAGATCAGATATTGCAATGATATATCCGTAATATGCATGGTCCTCCATCACCGTTGGTAGAGAATTTGTAACACCCCAAACCCAGCCTAAACGTTATGGTCGAATCTGGCGATGTCACATTGTAACACCCCTTACCCGTATTCGACGCTAGAATAGGGTATGAAGCATTACCAAAACACATACATTTATAAACATATTAAACTGAGTTATAAAATTTCATACAGATTAAAACTTTCAAATTATTATCTTTGAATCGCTAATTAGGGCTTACAAGGCCCAGTATATATACTCATTCAATCCAAGCCTTATAGCTGTCACCATTTGTTCATTTCATAGCCATATATGAACTTATAATCCTTCACTTTCTCGTCACATGAATTTATCAATTATTACTTGCTTCTCGCGAGTATCTGAATTGACCCGTATCATTTCATATTCTCGTATCATCATATTTTTCCTATTAAACCATTGTAATATATTACATATTCAATATCTTGTAAAGATTCGCTAATCTATCTCATATACTTTCAAACAGATTAATTAACAATTCACAAGTCTTATCATTTCAAAGCTTATAAGACACATGTACATATCTATACTAACTCGTATGAGTCTCATACTCATTCATATGCTCAATAAATTTGTTGAATCATTTCAACATCGAAGGATCCACATTATGTCGAAACAATACTAATAACAATCATAAATCTTTTCATATTAATTTCATTTATCACTTACTGAACTTCAAATATCATTTCATAAATATGTAACTCACTAACACATCTTGCCATATACAATATCCAATTGGTGAAATCACTTAATTGAATTCAACTTCAACAATCACAATAAATCTATCACTTGAGTGTGAGTCCATGTAACATTTACCAACTTTGTCAAATTAGTGAACGTCTTATGGAATTGAGTACTTTATTTTCTCAATGCCATAGTCCAACTATGGTCTTACAGATAATCACATAACATATACCGATGCCATAGCCCGGCTATGGTCTTACACAGAATTACATATCACTTACTGCCATGGTCCATCCATGGTATTTTCCGTCAATTCGTCTTTATCACTGAACGAAAGTACTCAACCCTGCGTTCTACTTAATTTGAACTTTCTTTCCAATTTATCTATATTTCTCAACAATCATAATTCAACCATGAATATATATATATAGAATAATACATTATGCCATGCATAATACTAACAATCATTTTTTGGTTTCATCCATATGAATTTACAATTCAATTCATAATAACTAATTGAAATGAAACATTATGTCATTTCTAATTCAACGTTTATCAAATATAATCAGCATATGACCAATTTATATACAAATCATTCATATATTTTATTTTTCCTCCTCCTCCTCTCCATTCCACATCCTTAATGTACATAACACTCTTATAAACAACATTTTCTATAATTTTACTATTCACTCATATGTATATTCAAAGCTGTCTATCCGAGTCAGAGTCACTAAATTATTTTTATCTTGAGCTACAGAGCTCTAAATTAAGATTCATTAATTTTACCTGAAACTATATTCGCATATCTTCTTACCATAAAATTTTCAGAATTTTTGGCTTAGCCAATAAGTACAATTTATTCTTTAAAGTTTCCCTTGTTTCACTGCTCAATAGTTCTAACCTCTCTTCACTAAAAATTAATTATCTCACTATACATCATTTGGATGGTACTTACATTTATTTCACTTGAAAATAGACTTATGCAGGGTTCTAAACATATAAATTTTAGCCATAATTATTTTTGTACAATTTTTAACAATTTTCCAAAGTCAGAATAGGGGATTCCAACCTCATTCTGACCCTGTCTCACTAAACTTAAAACATCTCAAAATATATAAGTCTTTTGCTTGGTCTGTTTCTTTTATGTAAAAATAGACTCATTAAGCTTTCATTTAATATCTTATTCACTCTCTAATTTGATTTCCACCATTTTTGGTGATTTTTCAAAGTCACACAACTGTTTCTGTCCAAAACTATTTTGTTGCTAATTCTACTATTTCTTTTCACTTTCGATCACTATTCAATTCAATTCCACACATATATTCATCATTCAATTACACTTAATCGTTACATGATCTCATATATTTTCACTTAGTCAATTTCCCGTTGAACACTCAGAATATACACGGATACGTAGAGAATTAGCACATAAGTGCCACACTGATATGTAGCCGAAGCTACCACTGATATGTAGCCGTAGCTACCACTGAAATGTAGCCGAAGCTACCACTGATATGTAGCCATAGCTACCACTGAAATGTAGCCAAAGCTACCATTGATCAATAACACTGGATATGTCTACGGGCCTGCTCACACAAGCTATTAGGTGTCTGCAACACATGCTAGATCACCCAAACACAGGACTCTTTGTAACAACTGTAACCTTTGGTCTCTAGTGACATGTCACTTGTATCCACTTCTATTCCTAAGTTCAACCAGGAATTTACACTTAACACTTTATTTTAAACACTTTATCACTTGAATAATTCATGAACAATTTTCCTTCCACATTCAATATTAATTCACATATCAAATATAATTCACAATTTATAAAAATATATTGCTATTATTTACACATAACTTACTTTAGTGCAACAATGTAAAAATTTAGCAATTTAGTCTTTAATCTTTTCTTTTCTCCGATCAAGGTCGATTCCACTTCTTTCTTGATCTATAATAACACATTTGACTTATTTAATACTCACATTTATCAAAACAGTTCTTGACTCAAACTTTGGCAAAATTACGATTTTGCCCTTAAACTTTTGCATATTTACACTTTTTCCCCAAAGCTCGTAAATTAAACTTCATCCCTTATTATATGTATTATGACATGCTGAACATTTTTCCCTTCTATGGCAACATCGAATTCCCACTCTAACACATACTTATGAACATTACGTATTTTTACCGATTATGTCGTTTTACTCGTTTTCACTTAAAACCGCTTAGCAAAAGTTGTTTAACATAATTTCAAGCTTCATATTCTACCATAAAACATAAAAATAAACACATTTCACCTGTGAGTATTTTTTCTAATATAAACCCTAGGTTAAATTATTTCTAGAATAAGCTAAGTCAAGTTATCGGGACTCTAAAAACATAAAGAACATTAAAAACGGGGCTTAGAATCACTTACTATGGAGCTTGGAAGCTTGAAAACCCTAACTATGGCTCCCCCCTTGTGAAATTCGGCCAAGGCTTGAAGATGGACAAATTTTTGGCTATTTTGGCCTTTTTAATTCTTTTAATTACTAAATGACCAAAATGCCCCCAACTTAAAAATATCTTATTTCACTTATCTCATGTCCATTTTTGTCCAACAAGTTAACCAATAGTCTAATTTCCATTTAAGGACCTCTAATTTAAAATTTCATAACAATTGGACATTTTTAACATGTAGAACTCAACTTTTGCACTTTTTACAATTTAGTCCTTTTTACTAAATTGAGTGCCCAAACGTCAAAATTTTTGAACGAAATTTTCACAAAATAATTCCATGAAATCTTAGACCATAAAAATATAATAAAAATATTTTTTTCCTCGTCGGATTTGTGGTCCCGAAACCACTATTTCGACTAGGCAAAAAATCGGGCTATTATAGAATTACCTGCGGGAAGCGGGTTTTTGGCACGTGACGACGGTAGGCCGGGGATGCAAGTTGGACCTGAAACTCATCATTGCATTGATTGAGAGGTGGAGACCCGAGACGCACACATTCCATATTCCATGTGGAGAATGCACTATCACTTTGGAATACGTAAATTTGCAATTGGGGTTGCCAGTAGACGGGTATGCGGTCACCGGGTCTATTCAATCAGGTGATTGGGGAGCGATATGCTACGAGATTTTGGGCACTATTCTGAAGAATATTAACGGAGGTCGGATCGAGATGGGCTGGTTACGAGACATATTTCTGGAGCCGGATGATGATTCTATTGAACTGGAAAAAATCCGATATGTTCAGGCATACATTCTTCAGATAATTGGAGGTTATCTGATGCTGGACTTGTCACGGAACCTTGTACATCTAAGATGGCTGCTGAAACTCGTTGATTTTAGAGCAGTTGGTGAATTTAGTTGGGGGTCTATCGTGTTGGTAACATTGTACCGGGAGATGTGCGGGGTGACGCGACCGAATAAAGTGAAAATCGGAGGTTGCCTATCACTACTGCAGTCATTGGCACGATTTCACTTTCCATTTTTACATCCTCGAGTGGACCACCCGTATACATTCTCATTCATAACGAGGTAAATTTTATATTAGATTTTACAATTATTACGTAGATTTAAAATATAATCGAATGCTAAAAATTTATTTAATTAGGTGGAACCATTCGACAAGTTATGTTCGATTACCTACCTCTCTTGAAGATATATGACTTCTATTAGACCAACAGTCGGAAGCACAAGTAAGTATTAAATAAAATAGATATTTCCATAATGAGATAGTCGATTGGTATTTAGTATTTAGTATTATGTATTATGTATATAACTAATATTTCCATCATGTTCATATATTTTCAATGGACACCATACAAGAATCCGACAATTCAAGCAGTAATTTCGGATGAGTACTTCCAAAATCTAAACGCTTGGCATGTGAAAGTCCCATTGGTCAACTTTGAGACCGTGGAGATGCACCAGTCGGGCAGAGTATTACGGGAATTTGGATTCCGACAACCGATTCCCGTGGCACCTGAGGTGTTGGATGATTATCACAAAATCGACCTACGGCAATTGCATACGGATTAGCCGAGATTCTGGTCACACTACATCCAAATGTGGGAAGATCGGTATGATTATATACCTACTCGGGAATCGATCATCGTTCTAGAGTTAGCGTGCGTGCTAGAATACATGCCATGGTTTAGGATCCATGGCAAGTCGTATTTACTGTCAGCAGAAGAGAGGTAGCGGTAATTGCGTGTCCAAAGGGAATGACGTGGCCCTTTAAATCCAAGAAGAAGGGACGATGACGCAGGCCCATCACAATCACCCGGCCCAACAATAGCACCCACACAGTCATCGGGCTCAACACTTCAACCGATGGCACCCACAACACAGCCTTTTCAGACGATGCCAGGTGCGTATCCTAGACCTTTTATGTATCCTAACCCTTATATGTTTCCTTTTTCTAGTCCTATGGCAGGTTGGAGTCAATGGTCCGGTTCATCTCCATTTTCGATTACGCCGAGTGGACCGCCAATGTATAGGCCACCATCACACGAGGGATTGCATGAGGGGCCGTCGGGGAGCTCTTCTTTTTACCAATCCCCATCACCGTATGAGTTTCAAACAGTTTCACCGTTGGTGATGCAAACACCTCCACAGTCACTATTCTATCAAGGTGGCTCATCGTCCCAACATCGACAACCAGATCCCCTACCGGAGGAACCAGAATCTCCACCGGAGCAACCACAACCCCCGTCGAAAGCTGGACAAAGGAGGAATCTAGCGCGTAATCGTCGACGGCCGCCATGTGGCACTGAATCCGGCAGGCACGAAGATTGATTTTTACTTTAATATATTTGTACAAATATTTTGAATATTTTGATATTATTTGATGTAATAAAATAGAAATTCTTCTATATTATTTCATGTAATAAAATAGAAATTTACTTTTACATTTTTAATGTAATAGAAATTCTTTTAAATAACACAATATTTTGAATATTTCTATATTATTTCATTTAATAAAATAAAACGTTGTTTTAAATAAAGTAATTGTAATTTACTTTAATATTTTTAATAAAATAGATTTTCTTTTAAATAAGTCAATATTCTGAATATTTCAATATTATTTGATTTAAAAAAATATAAATAATACAAAGTTTTTTACAACAACGTTCAACTATTGCGATTTGGGCATGATCGGCTTGTATGGCCAGGGTTCCTATACCATTCGCACAACTTCTGTTGACTGGTTGTTTCTCAGATATCCATATTGTTACGTATTCTAGTCAAGCAAGGTCGACCCTTTGGTTTGCAACGCAATTCTCTATCCGGTAACAGCTTAAAGGGAGCAAGCGATACAAACGGCCACTTACGTTCATCTGGGACCGGTGGGAATACGTGTCTCCAGACGTTGTTCATGTTTTCTAATTTGTACACTTCGTCGACATAGCTCATCAGATCCAGACGGAGATTCTGACAAGCTGCAATTACTTGAGCGCATGGATAACAAAGTGCGTCAAACATCTCACAGTCGCAAATCCTATTTCACAAGTGTACACGATATTGCCCGCCAATAACACCTTGGTGCGGTCTATCAAACTTTGTCGCGCGAAATCATAAGTTGTCTCGATGACACACTGTGTTCATGGTGTTCGCCCGCGCCTTGGCCTTGTTAATTTCTTGCACTACCTTACTGCACCATACATGGCCTCCCTGCATCTGGCCTGTATAACTCGCTGCTCGCTTTGGAAATAGCGCCACCAAACAAAAATATGTCTCTCGCACAACCAATGTTATCGGTAGATGGCGCGTTCCTTTTAGAACATAATTTATGTATTCAGCCAGGTTTGAGGTCATATGACCATATTGTAGGTCGCCGTCGTATGCTTGTGCCCACTGTTCGAAATGTATGTTACAAAGGTAGTCCGCGCCTTTGCCATTAATTGAACGTAAAACTGCCAACATGAAAACGGTCTTTATTTATTTCATACCCTGCCAATATAAGTTCATAGCGAATATTACATACCACTATTTCATTTAGAATAAATTCAAAATGACAAGCGAAATTATATTAATAGAGACTAAAAACCCATGTTGGTCACTTGTCGTCGTTCACTCTTAGATGGATATTACCTGTAGTAGTTGGAAGCAATGTGCCTTAGGCAATACTGATGGTGTGTGCACTGCCATAAGCTTCCCTGTCGATCAATTGCAACTAGTATTTCGGTGCCCCGATCCGAAATAACACAGATATCAGGTTGGGGGCACACATGCCTCCTTAACCTAAATAGAAAGAAATCCCAGTCATCAGCTAACTCCCCCGGTGTTATTGCAAACGTAATTGGAAGAATTTTCCCACTGCCATCATATGCCACTGCTAGCAATATCCGATGGGTATATCTACCGAACATAAATGTACTGTCAATTTGTACCAAGGGCTTGCAGTATGGAAATACGTCTCGACATTGCTTAAAGGTCCAAAACAGGCGTTTGAACACTTGGCATCCACGTAGCAATCGGCCGTTGTAGTACGCATGTTCCGTTTCAAGGTTTGTTATGCAACCTGGGACGTATCTCTCTAGCACTTGACACCACTGCCATACTTCATTATATGAAGCGTCCCACCCACTATGCATCTTCTCCAACGCCTTCTGCTTAGCTATCCAAGCCTTGCGATAAGAGGGTGTGTACCCCATTTGACTACGAATATTGGCAATTAAGACTAGCACTGAAGTTCTGAGATCTGCCTTCACCGTGGGTAGTATCAAGCTAGCTAACATAGCTGAATTCATATTGGGATGATCTTGTGAAATACCTATCAACGGAGTACATTAAATAATGCAACATTACATAATAATAATATTGTTCAGAAACCCTAAATACTGTACCTGCAACACATGTATGTGGACTTTTGTACTTTTTTATCTCCCACAACCCTGTCATTTTCCTCAACGAGGCGTAGATTTTCCATGAACATGTATCATCTTGCAATGCACACTTTGCCTCAAACTTATCAGCTTTAGATTTAACCACGTGGTAGTTAACGCCGTTATTGATTTTTTCTTTAAAAACCATAAACACGAAACTTAATCTAATTTTGAAAAATTTATAATTAATTTAATTAATAAACCCTAAACCCTAATCTCTTATTTATTTAATTTTTTCTTTAAAACCCTAAACCTAAAAACCACAAAACCCTAACCTTAAACCTTAAAAAAAACCCAAAACCCTAACCAATAGGAGACACGAGCAAAACGCGTCTTTGAGGGCGCGCTTTATGTCCACGTAGGCAAAGCGCTCCCTTGAGGAAGCATTTTCCTATCTCTTCACTTGACAATGCGCTGACGTGAACGCGCTTTTGGGAAATTGGACCATTCCTATAATTAATTTTTTAATAGGCCTATTTCCGTAATTTTAAAAAAATATTTTTATTGGTATTTTATCCAAAATTAAATATCAAAATTAGCGGAATTACACGGAGTAATCGCAATTTTGAGCAGGGGAACACCTGTAAGAATAATCTGATGAGTTGAAGGGTAGAGTGAGTGAAACTCTCGCATCGGAAAATGAAAGTGGAGAATAGCGAACCGGACTGACTGACTGACTGATAGTTCACCAACAAAAGAGTGAATAGTTTCCCCAGTGGGACCCACTCCAATTCACAGCAATTTCTTGGGAACTTTAAGTCCTTCGCGTCTTTATTTTTGGAATTTTATATTTTATAAAAAAATATGAGACCCTACCCTACCTAGATATTTCCAGGAAATTTCTTCCACTTCCCTACCCTTTTTTCCTCTTTGAAGAAGAAAGTAAAGAAGCAACTTTTAGTTTCAATAACAATAATTCTTTTCTATCACGCTCAGATTTCCTTCCTAATCCTTGTATGTTTCCTTTTTCCTTCTCTCCTATACTCTTTTTGTATGTTTCCTTTTTCCTTCTCTCCTATACTCTTTTAATAAATTTGATTTGTAGTTTAATCTGCTATTTTATAGAGGAATTTTTTAAATTAAATTTTCCTGACAATTTAGTGCTCCTTATTTTCGCAAACAGGATTAAATGCTTTGATAACTGATTTTTCAATAAAGTTGCTTGCTTTTTACCGTCTTCTTTATTTATTTATTTGTTTTTTACTCTAATAATCATGTAATTACTTGTTATTCCCTATTTTATGTGTTGATATTAGTGTCAAGTACGATATCGAATTATTAAGATATTTTTGGTTTTTAGTCATTTGAGTTAGTGGCTCGTCTGCAACTTTATTATAAACGCCATATTTGACTTTATCCTTTTTCTTTTGGCACTAATTATTATGATTGTACAACGATTAACGAGGTTATGTTCTAGTAATTCCTCATGTGAAGGTAGAGTAGTTAACTAATTTCTTTTTTTTTTTTTTTCAGTATTTTAAGTGATTGGCTATAACTAATTTGATGTCTTGTTTTCCAGTTGTCTTTGATGTCTGTGGTTTTGACATCTTCAATGTTTGTGCCGTAGTATATTCTTTCGCCGCTGACCTTGTTTCTAACTATGTATGTCTGGCATGCAATTGAGATTTGAATGTTCTAACTCGGTGTTTCTTTTAATTTCTTCCCTTTTCAGGATCCGTGCTGTGCGGCAATAAGATTTCAGAGCTGATCATTCTTTTTTTAGGGGTGGCCTGGTGTTATCATTCAGGAAGCTATAGTTATGAATTATCCACCAGAAAAGCTTGTGAGGTTAGTACGTTCGACTTCGTCCTTTGATTTTGTTATGGGGAATGATGATATGTATTCTTAGTGGATGCTGTGCTTGATTCTGGAAGCCATTAAGATAACACTAGATATGCTATTTTGCAAGTGAGGTTGCCGTCAACCCTTTGCATTACCCGATGATACTATCATTAATTCTCATTGGCTGTAGTTACTGTCATTGACACCGCCTTCAAAATTCAACATCCTATGTTTTCTAATATCCGAAATCCTAGTAACTATTGATGCCTCATTTCTCACATGACAGCAATTATATTGTGCAATTAGTCAAGGGGTTGATTTTCTCTTACTACTTTCAGCTCCTTTTCTTTCTTTTTTCCAGAACATGAAATGCTAGACTGATTACTTCGCTTAAATGATGTCTTCCAGGTTCCAGGACTGGAATTCAGGGCGAAGCACTGAAGGACGTTATTCTGATAATAATTGGATAAATTCGGGGAAAATTAGATTCACAATAAATTCCTTTTCAGAAAAGTTACAAAGAGGGGTTGAATCTGGTTCTGAAAGGTTTAAAGGGATTAGAAGATCATTTAAATCTTGTTCTTTTAACCGTGGGTTTGGGTCTAGTAAGAAAGTTCTTGATCCACAGGGGCCGTTTCTTCAAAGGTGGAACAAGATATTTTTATTATCTTGTATCATAGCAGTCTCAATTGATCCTTTATTCTTTTATGTCCCAGTGATAAATGATGATAAGAAGTGCCTTGTTTTGGATGAAAAGATGGAGATCACAGCCGGTGTGCTGCGCTCATTCACAGATATCTTTTATATAATCCATATTATTTTTCAATTTCGTACTGGGTTCATTGCGCCTTCTTCTCGTGTATTTGGAAGAGGCGTTTTAGTTGAAGATTCATTGGCAATAGCAAAGAGGTATCTGAAATCATACTTTGTAATCGATGTTCTAGCAGTTCTTCCCCTTCCACAGGTAAGAAAACATTACAGGCACATGAAAATGTTCTTCCTTTTGGGTTTAACTGGTTTATGTGTCGCAGGTCATACTCTATTTAGGCCTTAAAAGTTAAATGAAATGTGTGGATGAATCTTTTTGATTTATAGGGTGAGCATGAACTTCTCGTTATGCACTTTGAATTGTGAATAGTACTGAGAAATTCCATAGAACCCTGAGTTGTTGAACCATTCTATAATCTGTCATACCAAGTGCTAGTTATCAGGTTGTCCAAAGGATGAGTTTAATTGCTGTAACTAGCTATGTTTTTGCATCTTCAATGGAAATATGTTGTTTCATCACAGGCTCACAGTCCATTGTTATAGAAACCTTTTTTTCATCTACTAATGCATGTAGTCCTGACTGCTGTACTAGTATGTGCAGTGTTTTACTCAGTCATAAATTCATGATTATTTAGTTCCATACTATTATCTTGGTTTTAACTTGCTATGCTTTTGTCCAGGTGGTGATTTTAATTATCATACCCCAAATGAGAGGGTTGAAGTCGTTGAATACAAAGAACTTGTTGACATTTATTGTTCTCTTCCAATATCTTCCAAGAGTTTTTCGAATATATCCACTGTATAAGGAAATTACAAGGACTTCTGGCATACTAACTGAAACTGCATGGGCTGGAGCTGCGTTCAATCTTTTTCTTTACATGCTAGCAAGCCATGTAAGTTTTAACAATAGGTTTGTATCTTTTCTTACAATTTCGTTTATGGATGCTCTTGAATGGTTTATTGCTTGTAGGACTCTAGACATTTCATTTCTTTTTTTAAAAAGAAGAGCAGGTATCTTACCATGTTGATTTTGGTGGGGTATTCATGTCATACCTATTTGCTGATTAACGTTTGATTGAAATGGGTGGAAGCGTTCAGCATATATTGTGAAACATGAAGGGTTACTCTAACTTTTGATCAAGTCCGTGCATAATGAGTAGGCATTGAATGGTTATTATAATCGTGATAAACAAGTTTTGAATTGTTTTCAATTTTTCTTCATCTTTAATGTCCCTGTAATTCTTACAACAAATTATTGGCTACACTGAAAAGTTTAACTTGTTTTTAAATAATGGTGCGTTGAAATTGACACCCCACTGGAAACATATGTATATATATTTGTTTTTTCCTGCGTAATGCATTTATGTTTTAAAGTTGATCACTTATATTTTACAAACACTGACATCCTCTTTGGATGCTGATTTTTGCTCTAGAACTAACAGTGGGGTAAAATGTTGTCTGGGGGTTATTATCTCAGTTTCATTTGGTAAATCTGAAATCTAGTTAACTTCATATTTGTAAGCCCTGGATAGTTATATTTAATATATATATCTTATTATGACTTGAAGACTAATTCATTCTTCTGTTATATTTTATAATGGTCAAATGACTAGCTTTTCTTGTAGGTTTTTGGGGCTTTTTGGTACTTGTTTTCTATTGAAAGGGAATACACATGCTGGAAAGACGCCTGTAGGAATAATACTAAATGTAACCCCCGTTCATTTTACTGTGATGGTGATTCTTCTTTTAGCATGTTTCTAAATCAGTCATGCCCGATACAAACACCCAACACGACTCTTTTCAATTTTGGGATTTTCCTCAATGCCCTTCAATCTGGTGTTGTGGAGTCAGAAAATTTTCCAGAGAAATTCTTTTACTGTTTCTGGTGGGGCCTGCAGAATCTAAGGTGTGCTAAATAAGATGCTTTTCATTTATTTTCCTTTTTCCATCACGTATTTACTGGTCATTGCTTGTTTCTTTTTACTAGATGGGCTGTATTTCAGCAATATTCGGATAAATCTTTGACATATATATACACCAAACTCTAATATGCTTATTGGCAAGCAGCTTTTGATTTCTTTGACACTAATTTTAACATTTGATATAAATCATTAATCTCCCTAATTTGCAATTGTTATTTGTTTTGTCTTTTGTTTTATTGTGTTCATATTGGATCTACAAGATTTATGAATCTAATTACTCTAAAAATTCTATTTCCTGAAAGTATTTGCTCTTTAACTATCAAATTAATGGCCAATAAAGAAAAACCCTATGTAATTTAGTTGTCTGGTTAACTTATAAGTCATGACCTCTCAGAATCATAATAAAAATAAATGGTCTTTCATTTCTATTAACAGTCTTCGCTATGTGGGGGTGGTTTGCAGAAATATGCATGCAGTCTACATAGAGCATATAATGTGATGAACCTTATATGTTGTGATGATTCCAAAAGTTTCTATGTAAGCATCTCCTCTTCTATAAAAGTGTTAAATACATTTTCGTTACTTTCTTGAGGCAGATGGGAAACAATGTTAGGATTAGTGCTAAGGTTTGAGGTGGTGGTGAAATGAGATTAATTCATAATTGAAAAGCGTGGTTCATAGCTCTTGTGGTGATTTACTTAGGCTTGTTGAGTCTCTGTCCATCTTCAGTCGAAATGGGCTTATTTTAATTTTGGTATAGATTCATGGATTATTTCCTTGTTTTCTCTCTCTCTCTATTTTGTTAGCATATTGCCATTGAAATCAGACAGTACCGTCTGATATCCTTTTGCATATTGTTTTTGCAGTTCTCTGGGTCAGAACCTTGAAACTAGTACCTATGTCTTTGAAATCTGCTTTGCAGTTTTCATTTCAATCTCGGGCTTGGTTCTGTTTTCATTTCTCATTGGAAATATGCAGGTTCGTACCAAGTATCTGTAATCTTTTGAATTTTTATGTCAAGATGTTTGTTTTGTAGCAGTGAGACTGGTTTCTAGTATCTACTAGGACATAATATTTTGTTGGCAATTCTTGTTTTCTGAAGGCTGTTTCTGAAGAATTAGTTTCTATCATTCAAAATCTTCTGCTCTGCATGCTATTTACTGGATTGTGCCTTTGGATCCTCTAACCCTTCTTCTGAGATATGTAATCTGTTTAAAATGGCTGAAGCCTTTTGGTTGATTTCAGATTTTATAATGTCCAAGTATTTTGCCTCTCCCTGTATCTCTTTCAAATATAATGTTTATGTGCGATAAATAGGAAGTACATGTCTTGTGCTGTTACCAGTGCAATTTTTTCCAGTGGCTTTCTACTACAAATCAATAGGAGATATCAAACAACTTTTGGATGTTTAGTGATGTGAATGCTTCAACTTCACTCTTCCATAAGGACCCAGAATTATAGGTTATAATGAGTCAATTTTCTGTGAAACAGACATATTTGCAGTCCACAACTACCAGGTTGGAGGAGATGAGAGTAAAAAGGCGTGATGCAGAACAATGGATGTCCCATCGCTTACTACCTGAGAATCTGAGGGAACGAATTAGGCGATATGAACAATACAAATGGCAAGAAACTAGAGGAGTTGATGAAGAGAATTTACTTTGTAATCTCCCCAAGGACCTAAGAAGGGATATAAAGCGCCATCTTTGCTTGGCTCTGCTCATGAGAGTGAGTGCCTTGACGTCTTGACCATTGTTTTAAACAGGTTGCATGCTTTTCGGGGGTAATATGATGCATGTTAATATTTGACTTGCATTTTCACGGCCAATCACTAATTTTGGTTATTTCATTCATTTCCTTTGACGTTTAAGGTGCCAATGTTTGAAAAAATGGATGAGCAATTACTGGATGCAATGTGTGATCGTCTCAAGCCGGTTCTCTACACAGAGGAGAGCTATATTGTTCGGGAGGGAGACCCAGTTGATGAGATGCTCTTCATCATGAGGGGCAAATTGTTGACCATGACAACAAATGGTGGAAGAACTGGCTTCTTTAATTCTGAATACATTGGGGCAGGGGATTTTTGTGGAGAGGAACTTCTCACCTGGGCACTAGATCCCCATTCTTCGTCAAATCTCCCTATCTCAACTAGAACTGTCCGAGCTCTTACAGAAGTTGAAGCTTTTGCTCTGGTGGCTGATGACTTGAAGTTTGTTGCTTCTCAATTCCGCCGGCTTCACAGTAAGCAGCTGCGCCACACTTTTAGGTTTTATTCACAGCAGTGGAGGACTTGGGCAGCTTGTTTTATACAAGCTGCTTGGCGCCGCTACAGCAAAAAGAAACTTGAAGAATCTCTTAGAGAAGAGGAGGACAGATTGCAAGACGCTTTAGCCAATGCGAGTGGGAGTTCACCAAGTCTGGGTGCAACCATTTATGCCTCACGGTTTGCTGCCAATGCACTACGTGCTTTACGGCAAAACCGTAGCCGTAAAACAAGAGTGCTGGAGAGGGTTCCACCTATGCTACTTCAGAAGCCTGCAGAGCCTGATTTTACTGCTGAAGAACAATAGGCAGGTTTATTTTATGTAAAAGTTTGTGTGAGTAGATTAGGAACTCTCAACCCTCCACTTAATAGGAAATGTACGAATCTTGGCGGAAAGTTGCCAATTGTTGAGTATGAGGTCTGTATATGATGTATATATCTCTCTCTTCAAATTTTCCTTGTTTTGTTCCTTGGTTTTCAGTAATGTCCAATTTGTTTTAGCAGTTATTACATAATGTTATATTTTAAATTGACTGAAGTACCTATGTTTGGGACAACTATTTTGCACTGTACATATAAAATACATATAAGAAGTTTTGATCCAAAGGGTTTTCAAGATTAAATCTACCCAGATGGTTTCGAGTCAAGGATATTTTAGAGACGATATTAAAGAAAGGGTTTATCCTCTATTCTATCCAATGAATAAAGGCCAAAAAGTAGTTTTCATAGGATCGATGCATCATTTTAAAAAAAAATTTAAACTACAATTTGGGAAGGATTTTGGAATTTAAATCTGAATTTCAAACCGTGGCTATTTATAAAGGATAATTTTAGACGCTTATTTTGTAATTACATTTTATCACACTCATAGTGGGTGCATAAAATATTTTTAAAAATATATTAACAAATGATAGTGGAGTGATAAGTGCTTTTTATAAAAATTTGTAGATCTTATTTTTATTATTAAATAATATTTTTTAAGTTTTATTTAAAGATTATGTAAAAGTATGAAAAGATGAAAATACTCTTATAATAGTATTAATTATCCTTTAAAGTAAGGGTATTTTAATAATTTTACAATTGAGTTGGAGTTGAGTTGATTCATGAAACTAACTGAGTCAACCACTTTATATATAGTATAGATAAATAGGTTCTTAAATCATTTTGGATTTGACTCATCCATGTTTTTATACTTTTCTAACATATTATATTGAATATCAACTAATTTTTTTTATAATATATGTATTTCATTCTTACGGCCGTGTGACCTAAGAGAGTTACACGGGCATTTGAGGTCGTACACGGGCGTGTAGGATAGCCACACGACCATGTCTTGAGCAACACGATTAGGGCCTTGTCACATGCCCAAGACGCGCGACCGTGTGACCCCTGTTTTGAATTTTTTTATTTTTGTCCCAAATCTTCTGATTTGATTCAAATTGGTCCCTGATTGTTCCTAAACTATTTTAAGGCC
Organism: Gossypium raimondii; assembly: GCF_025698545.1. NCBI lineage: Eukaryota > Viridiplantae > Streptophyta > Magnoliopsida > Malvales > Malvaceae > Gossypium > Gossypium raimondii. The sequence continues at coordinate 27,801,073 of NC_068572.1, read as the reverse complement.
TCCTAGGCTCGATTTAAGACCCATAGATGTATGATTTATTTTAATCTTAATTATTTATGAATTCTGTTAATTAATTTGATAGACTTGTTGCTATCGGTTATTGCTTCTTTTGAATTGTACTGTAATATGTCGTAACCCTAATTCGACGACGGGTATGAGTTATGGGTGTTACATTTAGTGTTATCAGAGTCACAGTTTAGTCTATTCTCGGACTAAAAGTAGTGTGATTGAAGTCTAAAAATTACATGCCATATAAACTTGTGATAGTGTGATATTGATTGATCCGATCTAACCCCTGTTTTCTTGTAGATTTTAAAGATGTCATTTGATTCTGATCATGATGAAACTAATGAAGTTAATAGTAGTATTTCAACTACTGATTCTGGTGCAAGTCATAGTATACTGATTCCATAAATGTCTGAAAATGAGGTTAAGAGTATGTTTTTCAGTTTAATAGGTTAGTGGCTCACTAAGTTTATGAGAAATAATCCCGTGGCTTAACAACCTCCACCCCCTATTGTACCTCCTGTGATACCTCCATCTCCTCCGATGGTTGAAATGAGTTGACAGGCTTCGGTTAGCAAGGTTAGAAAATATGGTGTTGAAGAATTTCGGGGCAGAATTGAAGATGATCTGGCTAAACTTGAGTATTGGTTGGAGAATGTTCAACGAGTTTTTCAATGAAATGACCTGTTCTCCTGATGATTATCTCAGGCGTGCTATATCATTACTGAAAGATGAAGCTTACAATTGGTGGTCAATGTTAACAGCAGTAGTATCGAGAGATAACATCAACTGGGAATTCTTCAAAATAAAATTTAAGAAGAAATATGTCAGCAAAAGATACCTGGGCCAGAAAAAGAAAAAATTCCTAGAATTAAAATAGGGAAACAAATCAGTAGCTGAGTATGAGAGAGAATTTGAGCATCCTAGTAAGTATGCTCGAGAAATTGTGCCGAATGAGGAAGAAATGTGTATCTGTTTTGAAGATGGGTTAAACAATGAAATCAAGATGATGATCGGTGGGACTGAGATATGACTGTTTGTAGTTTTATCTGATCGAGCTTAGAAAATGGAAGAAATTTATAATCATAAGAGGCAGATAAAAAATAAGGCCCGAGAATTCAGCAAAAGAAACTTTCCTAGGTCATTTTTTGCACCACCACCGAAGAAAGCAAAGGAAGATGATAACCGTATCACTGCGTCATCCGAGTTTTCGAACAGAAATAAATTGAGACAGCATGATTCCAAGATCCAGAATAAACCTCTCGATAGTATGGCCAATGTCCATAAAACTCCAAGACCGGTGTGCGAACACTGTGGTAAACCACATACTAGTAAGTGCAGGGCCAAAGTGGGTGCTTGTTTTAGGTGCAGGTCAACTGATCATTTTGTACACAATTGTTCGAAAATGGTGGGAGAGATTGATGTTTGGAATGAAAAACCTGTGACCATGCCACAAAAGAGAAAATGTCCTGGTCAGAGTAGCAATACAAGGGTGAACCGCAGTGGCACTAAAGATACAGCGGTTAGATTTGAAATCAGAACACCTGCACAGACTTATACTATTCGAGCCAGCGAAGAGGTTGCCGCGCCTAAAGTCCTTATTGGTATATTCTATTTTTTTGATGTTACTGTATATGCTTTGATTGACCTTCGGTCGACACATTCATATCTTTTCACTTCTTTGGCTCCGGATAAAAATTTACCTGTTGAGTCAACCAAATTTGATGTTTAAGCTACAAATCCATTGGGTCAAAGTGTAATAGTTAATTTAATATATTATAAGTGTCCACTAAGAATTCAAGGCTGTGTATTTCCCGTTGATTTAATTTTGCTACCCTATCATGAATTTGATATAATTTTGGAAATGGACTGGTTGACATTACATGATGCTGTGGTAAACTACAAACTGAAACGGGTTGGTTTGAGATGTCCGGCGGGCGAACTGATTACAGTTGAGTCTGATAGAGCAAATAGTTTTACAAGAGTTGTTTCAGTTATTTTTGCGCAGAAAATGATTTGTAAGGGTTGTGAGGCATTTTTGGCTTATATACTAGATACTTAGGATTCTGGGTCGAAGCTGGATCAAGTACCTATTGTAAATGAATTTACAAATGTATTTCCTGAAGAGTTACTGCGATTGCCACCAGAACGTGAAGTTGATTTTGTTATCGATCTAATACCCAGGACTACACCAATATCCATTCCACCGTATAGGATGGCACCGGCCGAGTTGAAAGAACCTAAAGCACAATTGTGAGAATTGTTAGATAGAGGCTTTATCCGACTGAGTGTATCTCCATGGGGTGCACCAGTGTTGTTTGTTTAAAAGAAAGATAGTTCATTGAGATTATGCATTGATTACAGGGAGCTGAATAAAGTGACGATAAAGAATAAATATCCTTTTCCTTGTATTGATGAGTTGTTCGATAAGTTGAATGATGCAATCGTGTTTTCTAAGATAGATCTCAGATCGGGATATTACCAGATGTGAGTAAAAGAATGTGATGTACCAAAGACTACTTTCTGAACCCGATATGACCACTATGAATTTTTCGTAATGCCTTTCGGATTAACTAATGCTCCTGCTGCTTTCATAGATTTGATGAATCGGGTTCTTCAGCCTCAGTTGGATAGATTTGTGGTTGAACTTTTTGATGATATATTGATTTACTCTAGAATAGAATCTGAGCATGCTCAACATTTGAAAATTGTATTACAGATTCTACGCGAGAAACAATTGTATGCAAAATTCAACAAATGTGAGTTCTGGCTTCGAGAGGTTGGATTTCTTGGACACGTGGTTTTTGCAGTTGGGATACGTGTTGATCTGAGCAAGATATCTGTCATTGTTAACTGGAAAGCTTTGAAAAATGTTTCAGAGGTACGAAGTTTTCTAGGGTTAGCAGGTTATTATCGTCGCTTTGTTAAAAACTTCTCTAGAATAGCTTCACCGATGACTAAGTTGCTACAGAAGAATGTTCGTTTTGTTTGGTCAGATGGGTGCCCGTGGAGTTTTGATCAGTTAAAAAAAATGTTGACAAAAGCTCTAACATTGACACAACCTAAACCTGAGAAAGAATTTGTTGTATATAGTGATGCATCATTCAGCGGATTGGGTTGTGTATTAATGCAAGTCGGGAAAGTAATAGCTTCTACTTCTCGTTAGTTAAAGCTACATGAGAGGAACTACTCGACTTACGACTTAGAGTTAATTGCTATTATTTTTGCTCTAAAGATTTGGTGTCCCTACCTTTATGGTAAAATATGTCACATATTTACAAATCATAAAAGTCTAAAATACCTGATGATTCAAAAAGAGTTGAATTTGAGAAAGCGACGGTGGCTAGAGCTACTAAAAGATTATGATCTTGTGATTGATTATCATTCCAGGAAAGCTAATGTTGTTGCAGATGCATTAAGTCGGAAGTCATTATTTTCCTTGAGAGAATTGAATGTGTATTTGATATTGGAGGGTGATGGTTTTATTTTAGCTAAATTGAGGGATAGACCGTTATTTCTTCAGCGGATTCATGAGTTAAAAGATGATGGCCGGAAGTTGTTAGATAAACGAGAGTAGATATAGAATGATCCGACTACTGGATTTACTGTAGATGCTGATGGTATGATGTATTTCCGTAACAAGTTGTGTGTTCCAAATAATCTAGAGCTAAAACAAGATATTTTATCAGAGGCTCACAGTAGTACATACTCAATTCATCCGGGTAGTACTAAGATGTTTAATGACCTGAAGCGGATGTATTGGTGGCCAAGTATAAAACGTGAGATTTCTAAGTTTTAACTAAATGCCTGGTTTGCGAGCAGGTAAAAGCTGAACATCTGGATTACTATAACCTGCCCCAATTCCTGAGTGGAAATGAGAGCGAGTTACGATAGATTTTGTATTGAGACAACCTGTGACATTGAGAAAGAAGGACTCAATCTGGGTCATTGTTGATAGATTGACAAAGTTAGCTCATTTCATTCTAGTCAGAACTGACCATTCACTTGAAAAGTTAGTAGAGTTATATGTGACAGAGATAGTCAGATTGCACAGAGTGTCGTTGTCCATTATTTCTAATATAGACCTAAGATTCACCTCGAGATTTTAGGGTAAACTTCACGAGGCCTTGGGCACTAAACTTAATTTTAGTACAGCGTATCATTCGCAGACAAATGGGCAATTAGAATGGGTAATACAGATTTTGGAAGATATGTTATTATGCTGCATACTCGAGTTTGAAGGTAGCTGGGAAAGGTATTTACCGTTGGCAAAATTTGCTTATAATAAAAATTATCAATCTAGCATTAAAATGACACCTTTTGAGGCTATATATAGGAGAAAATGTAAGACACCGCTTTACTGGTCAGATTTGAGTGAATCTAAGTTAGTTGGTACTAATTGGATTCGTGAAACTGAAGACATGGTCAGGGTAATTCATGATTGTTTGAAAGCAGCGTCAGATCGACAGAAATCATACGTAGACTTGAAAAGGAAAAATATAGAGTTTGCAGTCGACAATCAAGTATTTCTGAGGGTTTCACCATGGAAGAAAGTGCTCTAGTTTGGTAGAAAAGGGAAATTGAGTCTGAGGTTCATTGGGTCGTATGAGATTATAAAAGAATCGGTCTGGTAGCTTACAGATTAGCTCTACCACCTGGACTTGAAAAGATTCACAATGTTTTCCATGTTTCGATGTTGAGACGGTTGTAAACTCTAATTTATATAGGGTTTTTTAGCAGTTTATAACACCTTTTAACTTAAAAATAATATTAATTCAGAGTATTTGTTAATTAATTAGGTGAATTTTGTTTATATTTCGATGATGGGCATGAATTTATAAAAAATGCAAATATGTGCTTTATTGTATTAACATGAAGTTGATATAATATGCATCTTATTATAATTGTTGCATGAACATGAGCAATTCTACCTTACTTAGATGACAAAACCATGCAAATTGGGTCATGGAGATGTTACTTTGACCCAATTAAAAATGATGTTACATGGTGGACAGGTCTAATTATTTAATGGGTCACAAAACCATCCAGACAAGGGGAAGACAAGACCAATTTGACACAAGCATGTTGGCTGCCCAAAAATTAGTTTTGGGATATTTATTGGAGGTCCCTACAGTTGAAATTAAATCAAAAAATATCCCATGGAGTTTTTCTTTGAAACCGTCCAACCCTTGATTGATTCTAGCATGATTTCATGCTTGAATCAAGCAACCATCATCCACCCTTTTCCCCAATGTGTTGTCGGCCAAGTAAATTAGTAAAGGGGGATATTTTTCACTATTTTTAGTAAAATCTCTCACCAACATCAAGTATAAATACCTACTCTCGTCTCACATATCTCTCATCCTTTACTTAATCTCTCATATCTCATTTCATATCATTCTTCCATTCTCTCATTTACTCTCTTCATTCCCACACATAACATCCCATAGTTCTTTCTTGTCTTAGCCAACAAAACCTTGATAAGATCATCTCTTGGACGACCACCTTGAGGAGCCATTAACAAAGGAGCAACACGAGGATCAGAGGAAAACATCTTTAATCAAAGTTCGTGAGACTGCTAATTCAATAGAGTTTATTCTTCTTTTACTTGTTACTTTGATTTTAATCATGTTTGCAATGTGCTTTGCTATATTGTCATCAACAATGGTAGCTTAAATATGTTTAGCTAGGATGATTGCATCAATTCAATAAAGTTTGTTTAAATCATGTTTATAGTGTTTGTGTCTCAGTTGATCATGTTTCAATTAAACTCAAGTATGAATTTTATTCATACGTGATTGAATGCAATATATTTAGCTGAGTGATCCTAACCAGACGACGGCTAATGGACACAATAGTTGAAAACCGCGTGCTTAATTTAGATCCTAACCTGGCTAAATTAAAGGTTCATAATAACTTTAACGAGCTCTGTTATCTTGCATAGTTTTTAGTTCAACTAAGAAATAATAAGGCTAACAATACTAAGAAAGATCCACTAACGTCTATCAGTTGGGGTGGTTTACACTCTGTAAAAGAGCTTCGTCAACCACTAGGCTCGCCTTAACACGGACTTCGTCCATGGGCATACTCATAGTTCTCAATCACTCAACAAGTTCTTAAAATTTTATTTGCTTAAAATTTATTCTATAAGCATGTCTTCATAAACAATACTCAAATTCCCTAGACTACACCGGGCGTAATGTTACATATCATACCATAGAAGGCATTTCTCATTTTATTACTGGACATTTGCTCGAGAGCCGGGACATTACTTTCAACTTCATTGATAACAGCACTGTCAGACTTAGCCAACATCTTTTAAATTAATAAGAAAATAATGTCAAATCGGATCAAAAGTATCACATTATCACAGGTATTTGTGGCATGTATATTCTAGACTCAATCCGCTCTACATTAATCCTAGAATCGACTTAATCGTAGCTCTAATACTACTAAACATGACACCCTTTACCCGTATCTAACACTGAATTAGGGTTACAAGATTCTACCGTACATAATAGAATAGAATCATGCTATATCAATTCAAATTTCTCTAAATGAACTTTAATCATCAATCATATAGTCAAAAACATGTTATTCATTCATTATCATAGCTTAATCAAGCTTACGGAAGCTTTAAAACAATTCAGGAACAAAATAAGGACTAATTTAAAACATTTCAAAAAAAGTATGGTAAAAATGTAAATGGGGTCACACGACCATGTGATCAGGCTATGCGATAGGCTGAGGTCGTATGGAGCTAAACCAGATAGTTGTGTCCCTAAACTGTGTAACAGATTGATGTCGTGTACTTTAGGGTCGCACGACTAGCTACCAGGCCGTGTAACTAATTGTGGCCATGTGAACCAATTGTCACCTAAATCGTACATACCACATGGTCGTGCCAAATGCCTAATTAAGGCATACGACTGTGTGTACTTATAAGTGCCTTTTCAAACAAGTTACAAAATCGTAAGTTCTTTTACTCTACAAGCAACCATTAAATCATTCTTCAACCATTTCAAATCAATCGAAATATTCTAAAACACAACTTAAATTGTCCATCCTAAATGTCTAACCAATGTACCATTATGCTACCATCACAACCAATTCAAAATACACAACCTAACCATTCATATTAGTATATATATAAAAACACCAATTTTCATTTACCATAAGTGCATTCGAAACCATACATTTCTATCAACCTTAAACATACCTAGCTTTTACCAAAGTTGACCATATCTATATATTTCAAACATACAATTACCTATATACATATTCAAAGCTTACTATATCAATGAAACAACTTAAACCAATAAATGCATATATCACAACTATCAACAACACATATACCATGCATTTCATTCAAGATTTACCATTTCCCAACTATTTCATGAACCAAGATCAAGTATATTCATCACATACTATATAAGCATACCATAAGAATCTTTAAATTCAACCTGATACAAGGCAACCATTATAACATATTAAAACTTCAACTTATAACTTCAAACCAACAACCCAAAGATCGCCTATATAAAAGCCACAAAACCAGAATAAACGAGTTAAAGTCTACTAAGACTAAAGCTTGATCGTGTGAACCTTAAAAATTGATCTGATTTCTTAGTTTCACAAAACGTCAACTACAGAAAATAAGAAATGAAACAGAGTAAGCTTATACAACTTAGTAAGTTCATAAGTACATAAACAAAACTCTTACCTCAGTTTACAATTAAGGAAAAAAATATAATTAATGTAATACGGTTTCTTATCAAGACATTTACAACAACAATGTGAGCATTTCACATATTGATGATATAATCTCTCAATTATTCAATACGTCATACTTTTCCCGCATCAAATTGTTTTTTGACCTCTTCTTTAATCTTCAACAGCATCTCAAGTTTCATCCTTCTTAACTTCTGGTATACGGGCTTGCAATCTGATTTCAAAGGTAGCCGCTGTTCCATGATATTGGTGTCCAAACTTGGCATATCTTGGTATAACCATGTAAACACATCTAAGAACTCAACAAATAGATCTTTCAACAATTGAATTTGTTCTAGCATGAGAGTGGTTCCAATCCTAATTTCATTTCTTACTTCATCATCACCCAGATTGATCAAATCTGTTCCCTCTAAGTGGGGTTCTATAAGCTTCTTTCTTGTTCTACTAGCATCAAAAACTCATATAGTACAACTTTCTCCTCTTCTGTCTCATGATCGTTATAGTGAGCATAATTATGAGAATTTGATTCAAAGATGTCATTTGGATCATTTATCAATTCATGAGGTATATCCCTAAAATAATTATGAGTATCTATATTGGTTTATGAATGAAAACGATTGAATGAATAAAAGTGACTAGGGACATGATCCAAATCTGATTTTATTAAAGAGAAAACAATTTTACATGGATTTTTGAAGGAAATTAAATTAACTAAATGATATTAAACTGTGATATAAAATTTTTTAAAAATGATTACATCTCGAAGGATTCAAGGATAGCAGGTAATGGTATGAGCTACCAGTTGTCCAAGGCAGAAGGGTCGTAGCAAACCCAGTCTCTTGAAATCGGCACCCTATCGCCAATCATGTTTAGATCCACTACATCTCTATTAATCATTAACTTGACCGGGGTCCTTTCCCGGTGCTCGAATCCTACTGAGTAAAAGGTCTTAGATAGTGGAGGACAAATCAAAGGAGGTTCCACCACCTTCTTTCCAGCCATGTGGGTCAACCTATTTGCTCTTCGCTCTTTACACATCCTCTCGATATCCTCCCTCGTGGGCTTATATCCCAACTCTCTTGTATCCTTCTGAGTGGGAACAAAAACAAGTTCTAAGATACCTTATAGGTCTTTTCCCAAACCTAAGTGAATTTGGCAACCCTTTTCTACTGTCTGGGCAAATAACATGTTCGTTGTTTGTGGTACATGAGGCTTAGGGGCTCGCATTCCCTCTGCCACGTAAGACACAGTGGCCACCTCAAAGGTCTGGAAAGAACTCTTTATTGCATCATCATCCACTTCTATAAAAGGAGAATTTGGCAAGCTAGCTACCAATAGATCCTCTTTGCCTCGCATGATGCATAAATTCTGATCAACTACAAATTTCAATCTTTGGTGCAAGGACGATGGTACCACCCTAGTCAAATGAATCTAGGGGCGTCCCAAAAACATACTGTAAGAATGTGTTATATCCATCATCTGAAAGAGAATAAAGAAATTAAAAACTCCTACCAACAAGGGAATCTCTATTTTGCCAATCACGCTTCTTTTGGTGCCATCAAAAGCTCTCACCACTAAAGGGCTCGATACCATGTATGAGGTGTCCTCGGGCAACTTAGACAATGTTTACAAAGGAAAGACATTGATCGATGACCCATTATCGATCAGAACCCTAGCCACGGAATAGGCTTTACACTTTACTAAGATGTGTAGTGCCTTGGTACCTCCTCTTCCATTCGGGGGTATTTCATCATCATTGAAAGATATATAATTTGGGGCCAAAATGCTACCTGTTAAGTGACTAACATTATCTACTGACACGTTGTGAACGATATAAGCTTGTTTTAGAACTCGTATAGGAACCTACACGTGTGGCTCCGAGTTCAAAAGTAGTGACAATAAAGAAATTCTTACTGGTGTTTTGTTCAACTACTCGACTACGCTGTACTCTCTATGCTTTATCAGATGCAAAAATTTGTTAACTTCATCATTCTCGACTTCTCCCTTTTGGTCCTCCCTTGTTTCCTTATCAACTTCTTTGTCATCAATTTCTGGTTAATTTTCTAAAATCACTTCCATACCACGGGGTTCTTTCCCCACTGTGTTTGGCTTGTAACAACGTCTGCTTCGAGTTATGCCACGAAGCCTTGAGACGTTGGAGGCGTCATATCCAACCACCTCATAATCATATCTCCAAGGAACTTGTTGGTCATCTCCATACTTAAAAGGGCCAAGAACCTTGATGATCAACAAATCATCCTGTACGACCTTTGAGGTAGATTTTTTTTAATAGGGGTTTTATTTCTATATATGATAGTTATAAGTTTCGCATCTAACGTGCTCATTGGACTTAACACCCTCCCGTATCTCTAGCCGAAAAGAATCCAAGAGACTATATATGTTCTCTAAACGTTGGGCAAACTTGGATAGAGTGTCCTCAAGCTCCTTGGTGGAATTATTAGATTTGATCCATATCAATTCCCATTACAGACCTGGGTGGCTCGGCGTGAATTAGATTTGACTTCCTCAAGATGTCGAAGATTTGTTCGAGTGGGGTTGTAATTTATTCCACTTTTCTCCTTTGAAGGCTCTTTTCTTCAGTTATAGCATTAACTGTTCGATTGTGGTTGGGTAACGGATTCGTGTTAATATCTGGTGTATTCTCTCATTGGAAAGTTATCTTTCCTACCCTTATAAGATCTTGCATCTTATATTTTAACACTAAGCAGTTCTCAATGGTATGACCTGGATTGCCAAAGTGATACTCACGTCGAGCATTGACATCATACTACTTTGGAAATGGCGGTTGCATTGGTTTCTTGTGTGCGGATACAAGGAGATGCTTTTCCACTAGAATCAAAAAAAATTCTTCGTAGGAGATGGGGATTGGATCAAACAGAAGCCTTTCCTATGGTGGCATTAATGGAGCTTGGGTCTGTGGGGACCGGGTTGGCATAGTTAACATGGGGGGATTTCTAACGGGTGCAGGTGGATGTACATAAATAGTGAAGTATTGGTAGCATTTATAGCTGGGTATTGGGGATGTAGAGGTATTGGGATTGGGTATGGAAAGTAAGAGTATGGCTATCTATTCCTGCGATTGTTTGTGTTTCTGCTTCCTTTTTCTTCCCAACGACACCTCTCTTTGCGTTTAAAGGGTCATCTATTTTGCCTGACTTCAATGCATTATCTATTATTTCTTCAGATAATACCATGTCCGCAAAGGTCTTAGGGGCATTTCCTACCATCATGTCGTAGTATATGCCTTTTAGCGAACGAATGAATAGAACAATGGTCTTCTTTTCCATGAGCGGGAGGGCTATACTTGTGATGCCAGGTCCCTCCACCGTTGTGCGTATTCCTTAAAACTCTCATTTGACATCTTTTCCATGTTTTGCGGAGTTAGGCAGCCTGGGGCTATGTCTACAATGTGTTTGTATGGAGCAATAAATGCCTGTGCGAGCTCTCCCCAAGTTTGAATCCTGCTCCTGTCCAACATTACATACCAGGGAGCCACAGATCCAGTCAAATTGTCTTGAAATATGTGCATTAGCAGTTTCTCATCTTTGGAGTAAGCAGCCATTTTCCTACAATACATGGCGATGTGAGTAATGGGGCAACTACTACCATTGAAGTTTTCAAAGTCAAGAACTTTGAATTTTTCTGGGACGACCACATCGGGTACCAGACATAAGCCTTCTGCTTCTAAAGATATGAAGGTGTCTAATCCTTCGATGGCTTTTAAACATTCCTCAATTAGGTTAAATTTATGAGCTTCTTCATCCATAATCGACTTTCCCTTATCCACTTTTCTCAGCTCCTCGCTTGGAGGCAACTCGTTTACTCTTGGGATCTGAATGGTCACACCTGGCGCTTGAAGCGATAAATCTTCGCGATATACCCCTATATCACCATAAAGAGGGATTGGATTGTCCAAAGTGCCACTTCCTTCATCTACCTTGGCCTTGCCTTTGACCATTGTAGTCATCATTTCCATCATCCTTTCTAGTTTGGCCATGCGTGTTAATTCTTCTTTCGTCATCTTCTTGGATTTTGAGTGGGTGTTATATCGGTGAGTTATCCTTGGTCCTTTTTCAAATGAAATTTATTTCCAGAGTTATTTGGATTTGTCATAAAAAATGTTCTTTTTATTCTTTTAAATAATGTTTCTGAATAAACAAATTAGTAAATAAGTGAATGAATGGATGAATGAATGAATGATTGAAATTGGGGCACATTATTGTAAATATACTTGAATATAATCATTTTCTTTCATAGAAGGTTCAAAAAATGTTCAGCTTACAATTTTTTTTTCATTTTTCATTCATACTTAAAGAAAATCCTAGTCGATCCTATTGTCATAGGGCAAATCTCTACTCGCCGTTCTTCTTCTTCCTCTTCATGAGCTTGATGAACTTTTTGTAATGTGCCTAAGCCACCGTCAGAAGTTTCATTGCAGGCTCGTCCCTAGTCGCAAAAAGGGTAGATTTTTTTTTTGAGTTCTTCAATCTGTTCACATATGTCTTTGGCTTGCTGAGCGAAAACCTGACCTTCCCTGTGCATTGTTGCAAACACCTCTTGTCGACTTACTGCCATTTGTTCCATTGCAATAAATCGCTCCGCATGCTCCATATATTCTTCCGTGACCTCTTTTTTTGCTCTTCTTTTGTCTGTAATTCTTTGGTCAGACGTCAAATTTCCCCCTCTAGCACCTCCATTTCAGTAGTTTTCTCATTAGACACCCTCCTCCAAGTTCGCTCTTGTTCTCATGCTTTCTGAAGTTCATTAGCCTGCAGACTCATATCTACCTCAAACCTCTGAATCTGATCGAACAAGTCATATCTTTCTCGTTGACGTCGTTCTAACTATATTTTTAGTTATTCCTCTCTTCTCTTCATGTTTGACCGGTGTTGCTGTTGTTGTCTCTTAATTTCTTCCTCCTTTTATTTTACATATGCTTGATGCTGCTCTTGTTGCCGTCTGACCTCTTCATCTCTCCCCCTCAAACGTATCTCTAAATCACATATATTTTTTGTTAGCTCGGCTACGTCATTTGGGACCTTCCTCTTTCTCTTGAATTGCGCTGACACAGAGATTTTGCTTCTTTTTAGGCGCCACTAGATATACATTTCCAAAGGGGAATGGTTGAAAAAGGTTCCTGATTGCAAGCTCAAGGTTTGATCCCGCTTGATTCGTATCTTTTCCAATTTCTCCCAAAATCCCGGTTCCTGAACCAAAGCTTCCACCTTGTTTAAACCAGCTGTAGCAGATATGCATTGATCATACCCGTATTGACTTAGAACCATCAGTACCATCAATGAAGAATAACTAATGGCTCCTCATATGTGAATTAAGGGAACCTACAAATGACCACCGCACCCGATGAGTACCATGCTCCGAATCATCCATGGAGCCCTCCATTCTATTTTTTGGTATGTCAATGTACTAAGGTTTTGAACTCACTCCTCAATCGATTGATTTGGAGGCCACTTGCTTTTCAGAAATTCCTCTATAGGCCTGGTCGAAGGAACAAACACCTGACAAAAATGCTTATAGAGGCACCTAAAATGGCTTTTCATCCATACAAACAACAACTGTGTGCATTCTAAGAAACGTCCGTCTCCTTTCTTTCTGATGGAATTGAGTGAAATGATGGTTTCAGCTAAGATTGTTGGAGTAGGATTAACCCCCTTTTTCAATCTGAAATAAAAAATTAGCTAGCTCCACACTCACATATCCCAGAGCTTTTGGGAACACAATCAACCCGTATACGACAATGCAAACAGTGCCAAATGTTTATCACCGCTGGCCTTTCCCATAGCATCCTTAATGTCAGACCAGGAAATGCAGGCGCCATTTTTATCTTTTAATCTTGCTTTCACCGTATCTACAGGTAATCCCATCAGATTGGCTAAGGGTTCCCAGAAATCGACGTTCCGCGTCCAATATATCTTGAGCGAATATCTAAAGTCATAGCGAATATATCCTCGATAGTCGATACCATATCCACTTCATTGAACTTAAAACACCTATTAGTGGGTCCCAAAAATGTACCATGGCCTTCAATAGGGCATCATTTGGTTTAACGAACAGAAGCTATGCTACATTGCCATACTTGTCCCAGAAGCACGTTTTCTTAGCCCCGTTCCATGATTGCCATATGTTTTCTAAGGCCACTCCTCCTGAACGGGATGGGCCCGGGCATAGGATTGAAAGCAAGATACAATCATGAATGAAAATTATAGTCGCCCCCGATGGTAGAGTCGACATACACATTAATCAATTTCATCGATAAAAGAATAAACAAACACATTGGCATACATATCAAAATATGATAAGTAAATGAAATGGAGAAATAAATCAATATTTAACACATATTCAACAATTTAAAATGACATTAGACAAGTAAATAAATTAATGCACGAATAAATAAATCTAATATGCACAAATGCTAAAAAACCTAGCTCTCAAACCTAAGTAAATCGACTCACTAACGTCCCTAGTGGAGTCCCCAGTACTGTCATAATGTTGCCTACATAAGAGTACGGGGGCCTAGTAAGCAAAGCTAAACACGGAGGGCCTAAATTAATGTAGAGTCGTCACTAACCAATTAGGGCTAGGTTGGTTAGCCACCTATCGTCTAAAAGTCTAGAATTAATACTACGAAAAATCCTAAAAGTCTAGACTCGATCTCATCACCAAATTTCGGGTTCAGGAGTTCAATTACATGTGGGGAAGGTTATAACACCCCCACAACGCCTATCCGGGGATAGTCCTACGGGGTCTTAGGAGCTAGGTTTTTTTTTATTTAAGCATATTAATGTCTTAATCTAGGCTAAAATCTTAAGGAAATCTTAAATTAAAACTCTAAAGAAAATTTCTCCGGTTTACTTGTAACTCGATTAAGATGTTTTCACTAAACTTATATAATTTTAAAACTTAAATTAGAGATTTTTAATTTTAAAGGAATCCTAAAGGATACTTAAATAATTCTAGTAAAATACCTTCAATTCCTAAAATTAATTCTATTTTAGAATTCTAAAAAACCTAGAAATTACCAATAAATTAAGAGAAATATTAAAATCTATCTACAACTTATTCAATATTTTATTATTATTATTTTAAAAGATCTAATTAATAACATTGAACCTATCAAGATCTTACTAAAGTATCCTATGCCGGGTTTATGATTTATCTTACTTTAAATTTCTTGATCTAATGTTTAAATTCGTTAAAATCCTAAAATAATATATCTTAAATAAAATTTATTAGTTTTCTTAAAAGGTTTCTAAAATAAAATAAAATACTTAGAAAGACCTACTCATGATTTACAATTCACCTACAAAATCTTTAGTTTTAATCTTAAACAAATTCCTAAAGAATCTTTACATATTAATTTAAGATTCTAAGGAGGAATCCTATCGATATTTAAAATTAGTTTAAACCCTTAAAAAACCCTACATATTATTTATAATTTTTCTAAGGTAAATGGTAAACAAAATCTTAAAGACTAACCTAAATTCAAATGTGAAAACCTTATGGTTTCATTAAAATGTAACACCTACTCAACTAACTTCATGTCAATATTTATAGGATGGAAAAATGACCTAAAGTTTTCTCTTTTAAAATGAATAGTAATAAAATAGGAAAATTAATTAAATTGGCTAAAGTTAATGGAAAGTTAAAACTCTTTCAAAAGGGCAATAATAAGAAGAAAACTTAAATAAATGAAATAAATAAGACATTGACATGATGATGATAATAATAACAATAATACACCTTATTCATAATATAATAAAAGAATCAAAGTAACATAAATAAATAATATTAAAATGTATGTAAGGGAATGTGTAAAAAAACATAAATATAAATAGACACGAAAATAAATAAAGACGAAATAAGAATAAATAAAATTTTACAAGTGTGAATAAATATAAAACATTAAAATAAAGTGCTTAATTGACATTAAATATACAAGGTATAAATGCAAATGAAAGGGAAGATATAAGTATAAATAATTTATTAAAGATGGAAACAAAATGGCATAACTTGATTTTGAGACTAAAATATAAAAAATATGGAAAATAGAGGACTGATGTAGCAATTAATTTACTTTTAAGTTATAAATTTCGGATTAAAGTGAATGGTTGAATAAACAAAAGGATTACGGGTGTAAATAGGCCATAGAGTGAGGGCGGTGCTACAAAAAAGGGTTTTTTTTGTAAATTTAAAAAGTAAGTGGGTGAGAATAAATTACCCATTTTTGGCACCTATAAATGAAAAAAAAATCTATTCATTCTTTCATTTTAACCTCATTTCTTTTAAAAAAAAAACCTCTTCGTCTTTCTCTTCCTTCTTCTATGTTGGCCATGGCTCCACCACTGGAGAGCCCAACGGCTCTCCGGCCTCTAGTGGTGGAGGCGTTGCATACGGTGGTCAGAAATTTTTTTATTTTTATTTGCAAAATCAAAGTTTTCTTTAAAAAAAATGACTACTTTTCTTAAAAATTAAAGCTTTATTTTGAAATAGTTGAAAAGATCAAAACTTTGTTTTAAAAATTCCAACTTTTCCTTTAAAATGACTAAAACTAAATTTTTATTTTAAAATCTAAACTTTCTCCTTTATAAAAACATTATTTTTCTTAAAGATCAAAGCTTTTATTTTGAAATAGGTAAAAAAAAACAATCAAAACTTTGTTTAAAATTTAAAATTTCCTTTAAAATGACTAAAAAAATAGTTTTTATTTTTAAAATCTAAACTTTCTCTTTTTTTTTTGGTTATGAATTCTAATGTTCAACCCATGAACTAATTTTCTTTGGGTTGGAATTATTCTGGGTGAATTGTTATAAATAAGATCACATTTAAACGATAATTTGTATAGTAACCACATACTCATTTAGGCATACACCACATTACACATATATACATTTTAAGATAATTTGACACTTGAGGATATGAAACATAAAAGTGGGATCTATCACCACACATTGGATACACAGATCTCCAACACACCAAATGGCTCATAGAGTCGAACATATCCCAAAAGTGAAGCATAGAGCTAACACTCTCCAACACACCAAACATGTCCCGTTGAATGGAGCTTAGCTCACATTACCTTATCTCTCCAACATGTCCCAGGGCCTCAACGCCCAAATCACAAAACACATATATGTGAGTACTCACAATCCTATGGCATGCCAATTATATCCAACGGTTTAAAGAGAACACAAGGCCAAAATATTCATAATTACACATTTTTAATTACTTATTTAATGCACATCATCTCTGTTTATCAAATTCACATTTAATTTCACTTAAAGTGCCATAATAATGTTCATTGAGCCATCACGTATCTATCCACATATAAGTGCATTAAAATCAGTTTATCACATACATAATCTGTTACATTAGCATTACATTCCATAATTCAACACATACATACTTACCAATTTTTGCACACTTTCACTGCACATTTATATTGCTAACATAACATCATCACTATTGTTCAGCATATTTAATATGTCCACAACACAATACAATTCACAATAGTCATCACACATGTCTCATATCACAATATCACATCATAATAATCAATCCATAAATATTCTCATAATCACATAATTTACCAAGAATAAAACAAGGGAAATAGAAAACTTACACTCGGAACTTAGGATAGGGATTTAGCCTATTCTTGAGCTCCCAATTAACACTATGAATCGTGTCTACTAGCAACATTTCTAAACACTCACCGATTATGCTTTTGCCGAAAAGCTGAAAGCTTAAACTAGCTTTTCCTTGCCTTTTGCCTTGCTTGAAGAAGCTCCTATCGATTCCAACACTTCAACAAAGTAAATCACAAAACAACACAATCAATATTCAGCCAAAGACTCACATCAAACAATCCAAAAGCACAAGCCTAAGCTAGGATCTCTTTTGACTTAAACCTTCAACATAGAAAACTTAAAATTCGAATATCTCATTCAATACTCACTATTTTCGCCTAAAGCAACTTCCATTCATCTTATAATTCACCTACGACTTATTCTAAACCTTTAAACTATACAAAACTACTCAATTCATGGTGCTGACTTTTTCAACATATTTTTGGTTATTTTCCAAAAATTCATTAAAACTCAAGAAATCTTTATTAAAACTTCAAAATAATCTTAAAACCTCTTAATCATGTCAAAACTAATTGAAAAATACTTTAAAACCATGTTTTACTCAAAATCTCAAAATTCACCATTAACGAGCCAATTTTGAATTTTATTCAACATATGCAATTTAATGGATAAAAAATAGTTTTAAAGACTAAATAACATTAAAACTAATAGAAAAATGAATGGTTACCTTAGTTGAAAGAAAAATAGACTTTTGTCAAAAACCTAAAAAATCCTCACGCGAAGAAGATGATGAAATCTATGGATTTTTAAGTTGTTTTCTAGAAGGTTTATAAAGATTTAATGCTTTGGGAATGATGGAAATCAATTAAATTAAGGTTTGAAGAACAAAAAGTGGAAGAGAGGAGTTTTGGGAGTAAGGGACGACTAAAGCATGAAGATGGAGAAGACTAACGTGAAAATAGAGCTATAAAATGGGGGTTTTAGGTTGGATTTGAAAATAGATTCTAATTGCATTGCCTATTAAAAACTCCAAGTTTTGAATCTTTTACAAATTAGTCCTATTTTCAAAATTAAAGATATTTAAAACTCATTTTTAGAAATTGATTTAATTTCCTTAAAACCATAGTAAAAAAATTATCGATAAACCTTGTCACAAAATTTCGAACACTCTAAGGCTAAAATTCCTAAATTACCCATAAAAATCCTAGGCTCTATTTTAAGGTGTTACAATTTGATAGGCAAAAATCGTACGCAGATATGAAATGCAAAGATATTGAGCACTTGGTGGGCGATAAAGTATTTCTGAAAGTTTCTCCATGGATGAAAGTTCTGCTATTCGGGAATAAAGGAAAGTTGAGCCTTAGATTTATCGGATCTTATAAGATTATAAAAAGGGTCAGACCAGTGGCATATCGAATACATGATGTATTTCATGTGTCGATGCTTGAGAGATATCGATCTTATCCATCTCAGATTATTCTGATGGAAGAATTAGAAATTTAGCCTGTTTGGTCTTTTGAGGAAAAACTAGTTAAAATTTTAGTTCGTGAAGTGAAAGAGCTAAGAAATAAATATGTCCCACTTGTGAAATTTTTTTTTGCAATCATAGTGTGGAGGAAGCAACTTGGAAACCAGAAGAAATGTTGAAATCCTAGTATCCTCATCTCTTTTCAAGTGAATTTTGGAGACGAAATTTCTTAACGAGGAGAGAATTGTAACGGCCCAAAAGTTAGTGGTATCAAAAAAATGCAATTTTGGGACCTCATCTTCTTAAACTGAACTTGTGAATATTTTATTAAATATTTATGGAAGTTATACTATAGATTAATTGAATTTTGGTTAGACAATTTTACCAAATTAGTGACTCATTAAGGTATAGGGACTAAATCGTAAAGCCGATAAAAGTTTAATTGTTAGAGAATTTTAATTAGAAAGAAGATGCAAGGATTCAGAAGGCAATTATACCTTCTCAATTCACAAGTGGACAATAGGTGAAAAAAAGTATGTATATATGTGTTATAAAATTTTAAATTAATTAACTAAATTATGAAACAAAACATAAATAAAGAAAAAGATAAAAGCATAGTGGAAGGGGTAAGAAGTTTAACCCCTCAAACCGGGCCTAGATGTTACGGCCCAATCTAAGCAATTACATGGCCATAGATATAGCAAAAACATTTAGTTGAAGCGCATTCATTCATTTTTGAAAACACGTGCTATTATTTCTTTTAAAAACAATGAGGATAAGTTTGGAAACTTGATAAAAAAATCCTTCATTATCATTTGGAAATTAGCTTAGAGATTCTTTTAAATTCATATTTGATATATTGAATTTTGTGAAAACAGTTTTATTTGGAAAAAAATCCAGTTTATTCAATCCAAGCAAAATGTCTAAATGTTCAGAGTTTAAAAATACAATGACACAGTTCTATAGTCTAACATAAAATAAAATCCCAAATAGTAATAAAGTCCATAAAAGTCCCAAGTGTAATAAAAATCCATATTTATGTAAAACTATTTCCGAGAGCATCACCGACGATCGCATTTGAGTCTTAACCATGAGGATTATCTAAAACACATAAGTAAAGTGGGTGAGCTTTAAAAGGCCCAATGTGAGATCAACACAAATAAAATTACATACAAATCAAAATATCAATCTTAACTTATCAATCATCACAATAACCACAAGTTCTAACACTGAAACTTATGCATGAACATGTTGATGCATACTTTAAAACGATGCACATTTTTTACAATCTCCTACCCATCTCCGTAACACACCAATACCGAGCTCCCTAGAACTCGTCCATCTGAAACACTATTTGTGGACAAGCCAACACTGATTTGCAGATAAACTGTCAGTTACTTCCACATTTCATAAACCCACCCCAAGCATGTGATATGGCAATTTCACCTTTTAACACATATTATTCACTTTTACACTTAGGCATGTAAACATGCTCTTATAATCACATATCACATATTGATCACTTATAATCACTTTAACATGTTTTAACATGCTTTTCACATTAGATCATGGATCTCAAATTTACACATACACATATATAAATATCACATGCTTTAGATCATCAAAGGTATCAAACATGCCATGTATCACATATCATAAGGATGAGATTTGCACATATATCACAATCACAGCTACCATCACAACATATATCATACTTTCATAGAATTGTTTGGTTAGGTTTACTTACTTGGTAGTCCTTTTCGATGAGTTTTTCAACCCTACTTTGAAGTACTCATTGTACTTGCATTTAATCTCAATTTTCATATTAACATACTTTATTTATCGCAACATTATATTTAATCTAAATGGTATTGAACACACACCTTCTTCGTAGATCCAAAATGCCACAATCCCTAGTAGTAATTTTAGTTGGATCTAAACCTGAAAGATGTATCTTACACACAATAACGTATATTGGTTAGGATCCGTTAAAGGTATTTTATTAATAATAAATAAGTCACTAAAAATCTTAACACAACACTTACCCCACGATTTTCACAGTCAATTGATGATCTACGATCCAAAGTTAAGGATCTCTCCTATTATTATCGTTCGACACTTCAAAGAATATAAAGAGTAGTGTTAACACCTGAAATAAAAATAACTTCTATGACCATTATACCATTCGTCTAAGAGAGGAAAACACTAAGAGGGGAAGTTGATGATCAAATAACCCACTCTTACACATTCAATCAATTCGGGATGGTCAGTGGATTGATATAGACACGATATCGAAGAGCTGGGTGATCTAAAAGAATTATTAAAACAAAGAGGGTATAAGATTAATCAAAATGAAAAGAATGGTAAAAAAGAGAAACTCAACCACCTGCAACGACAGCGGTGGTAGTGGCTGTGGTGGTCCGGTGACAAGTGAAGTGGTGGTCTGACAAAGGGTGTAGTAAAAAAAATGGTGGAGGTTCGACAAAACAAAGGTGAAATATTGTGATGAAATGAAGAGGGATGGAGGAGAAAAGAATCTATGGTGGCTTGTGGTGGTGTTCATGGCGGCGATGAGCTACGATGGGAAAGAGAAGGAGGTGGAGGAAGAACGGTTGCTACGAGGTACGGTGGTCGGTGGTGAAGGGTTCGATATTAGTGGAGGAAGAAAGCAAAAATAAAAATAGAAAGGGTGATGGTTTTGCAAAAGGCGAGAAAATAGGTGAGAATAGAAGAGGAAAAATAGAGAAATACGAGAGAGGGGGAGGGGACGGCAATGAGAGGTGGGTGAGTGAGAGGAAATGTTGGTCAACTTGGTATAGGTTCAATGAACCTCTTCTATGGCAAGGGTGAGATGAAATGGCAAGAGATGGAGACATGGACTAAAAATGGGGATCATGCTCCCTCAACTTATGGTAAGTTTGACCCATAATGGAGGAAATGAATCCTCCTATTCATGGAAGCTATGGGGTGGACATCAAGCTTAATAATCACATGGGTTTTTGTGTAAAAAATTAAATAAAAAGGAGTGAACAAGGGGGCTTGAACTTAGGACCACTAGGATAGCTAAGGAGCATTAAACCACTACACTACTTCACTTCCTTGTTTCAATTTTTGTGCCACTACTAATAAAAATGTAGGATGTGACAACTCTACCCCCCTTAAAAAAATTTCATCCTCAAAATTTACCTAATGGGAAAAGGTGAGGATATTGTTGTCACATTGAATCTTCCAGCTCCCAAATGGCCTCATTAGAGCCGTGATTCCTCCAAAAAACCTTCACGAGTGGAAACTGCTTCCTCTGCAAAACCTTGACCTCGAGATCAAGAATTTGTACCAGTTCCTCATAAAATGACAAATTTGAACGAACCTCAATCTCCTCAATCGAAATTATATGAGAAGGGTTAGATCCGTATCGTCTCAACATGGACACGTGAAAAACGTCGTGGATACAATCCAACTCTGGAGGTAACTCTAGCTGATATGCCACTGGTCCAACTCTCTTAACGATGCAATAGGGTCCAATGAACCTTGGACTCAATTTTCGCTTGCAACCAAACCTTAACGCTATTTTGCAAGGCGAAACCTTAAGGAAAACTCGATCACCAACACTGAACTCTATATCCTTCCTCTTCAAGTCAGAATAAGACTTATATCGATTTGATATTGCTATTAAACTATCTTGGATAATCTTCACAATATTATCTGTTTCTTGAACTAAATTCGATCCTAACACTTTCTTCTCCCCCAATTTTGATCAATACAGTGGTGTCCTACACTTGCGTCTATAAAGATCTTCATAAGGAGCCATTTGAATGCTCGACTAGAAGCTATTATTATACGCGAATTTAGCAAGTGGCAGATGTTCCGCCGAATTGCCTCAAAAATAAATCACGTAACCTCTCGACATATCCTCGAGAATCTGGATAACTCTTTCAGACTGCTCATCAGACTGCAGATGAAAAGTTGTACTGAAGTTCAACCTCATACCAAATACTTCATGTAGTTTTTAAAAAATCGAGACGTGAAACAAGGATCCTGATTAGAAATGATAAAAGCTGGTACCCCTTGAAGTCTCATAAGTTCAGAGATATACAACTTCGTCAACTTCGGTAATGAATAGTTGGTACGCACTGGTAGAAAATGGGCAGACTTAGTCAATTAGTCAACAATCACCCAGATTGAGTCTTTCTTAGAAGGTGTCAAAGGTTGCCCACTAATGCCCACTAACAAAGTCCATGGTGACACGCTTCCATTTCCACTGATGAACCTGAATAGGTTGGAGCAAATCAGAAGGAAATTGGTTCTCGGGCTTGACTTGTTGGCATGTCAAGCATCTTGCCAAAAAATTAGTCACATCATGCTTAAGTCCTAGCCACCAATACTGCTCACAAAAATCCCGAAACATCAGATTCCCTCCAGGATGCATAGCATAAGGCCTGCTATGCGTTTCCCTCAAAATAGACTATCTCAACTCTAAATCTGAAGGTACACAATATCTCCCACGATAGCACAAAACTCCCTCAGAATTAAAAGAAAAATTTAAAGTCTTGCCCTCCTGATAAGTTTTACATGAGGTGCTAAAGATGTATCCAATAACTATTTTAACTTAATCTCTTCCAACAGAGTAGGTCGTACTTGTAATTTCGCAAGTAAACCTCCATCTTCAAACAAACTCAGCGTTGCAAACATTGCTTTTAACTCACTCATTGCTTTTCTACTCAATGCGCGACCATGTCATTAGCTTTACCCGGATGGTACTTAATCGTTCAATTGATAACTCTTGAAAAGAGTTAAATTTCATGCCTTTAGACCTAGCTAATTATCTGTACTTAAGTAAATTTAGTTGCATTTTACGACATTCCATTCGTAATTTTCATTGCATTACATTAAGAAGATTAGACTATGCTTAAATGTTATTATATGTTACTTTTACTTGTTTGCAGGAAGGATTTGTTGGGTAGTAATTGGTAGGTGCAGGACTCGAAGAAAGAAATAAAGGAATAAAGGTTTTCATTGGAAAAATGTTTGACAGTTTGCCAATACGAATGCCATGGAAATTCCCAGAAGACCGAGTCAACACTCACCGCATAACAGTTTTAGCCCAACTCTACTTGTACCAAAAGATCTACCTAAAAAATAAGAAAAAAAATCATGAGATCATGGGCTGATAACCACCTACCCTAAAGGAAGGGATTTTAAACCAAAAATAAAATCTAAAAAAGAGGAGAAGATATCTTGGGTTGTTGGATTTACCCTAGGAAAAAATCTTATAAAACGCCAAAGGAGGAAACCCTTAATGGTGAACAAGGGTGGAGATCCATAGGCGAAACTAGAGGGTAGTGGTTGAGTAGAGACAAAAAGAGGATGACGAAGGTAGTCCCTCTCAGCCACCATAGGACACTGTGTCATTGGAGTGTAAACTGGACACACAAAAGTTGTCTTCCTATCGTTCTTATGTTATTTCTTAACTATTTCTTCATGAATTGATTTAATGAAAATAATGTTGAATGATATTTTGTTTTTTAATTTTATTTGCCAACCCATGAGCTAAATCTCATAGGGTTGGGATTACATGATGAAACCTTTATTTTCTTTAATGGTTGGAGCATAGATCTGAGTTAATTTATTATTTCATTCAATTGTTTTTATTTCTAAATTGTATGAGTACAATCCCTAGACATAGACGATTGTGCAGTATGCCCATAAACTAATTTAATTCTAAAAAGGTTGGATTAGTTAGACTAAAATTGAATGATATGAGTAAGTACTCGATAGATACTTGTAGTAGAATCTAGACATAGAGCAGCATTCATATAGAAAGAAATAGTGCAAGGTACCGTATTAAAGGTCTATAGACACGGGCAAGGTAACTTGAGGTTTTTGCTCTCGAAAGAAGCAGACCACTTTAGAACTCTTCTCAGCAGTAGGTTGATTACGATTTTGTCGAGGCATTTCTGACAGTATGGGTAGATCCTTAGAAATTCCAACCTTTCATATCAACATCGTATATCCCTTATCCCTTGTCGTAGTATCTTTGCCATCGTATCCTTAGTTGTATATTTGTTCAGATACATATTTTTCATATAATCATTTTCATAATTACCATTGCATTTTTACTTTTGCATTGCCATGGCATTTTCAATTATTCATCAATTACACATTTTGTTCACATTAATATTCCTTTTGTTTACCACTGCATTCTTATCATTATTTTTCTATAACATTAATCTAACTTTATTATAATAACTTGATCATTTGTATACGTAATCTGATCCTTGTGGAGACGATCTCACTTATCATTTTATTACTTGATCTGACGTGTATACTTACACAATTCGCAATCATATTCACACGCAACAAGTTTTTGGCGTTATTGCCGGGGATCGAAAATTTGGGGTAATTTGGTTTGGTTATTTTACTTAATTCCATTAGTTTATTTCACTTAGTTATATTTAATTTCTACAAGTTTGCCATCAGTGCGTAAGAAGAGGCAATCCTGCTAACAAAGAGTATCCTTTTAACCTAGAGATTGAGAGAAGTTTACGAAAAAGGCAGAAAGAACTACGAAAAATTGCTAGAAACGGGAATGATCCTAGTCTCAATGATAATCTGAATAGTCAGGATGCTAATCTTCCTATTCATAAGGTGATGGATGATTGCGATAGACCAATTTCAGAGCATGTTGTTCCAATTTTTGACGAATTGAATCTAGGGATAGTCAGACCGCAAATATAAGCTCAGCAATTTGAGTTGAAACCTGTAATGTTTCAGATGTTACAAAATGTAGGATAGTTTGGTGGACTGCCCATTGAAGATCCAAGACTGCATTTAAGACTTTTTCTAGAGGTTTGTGACTCATTTAGACAATAGGGTGTTCTTGAAGATGCTCTGCGACTTAAACTGTTTCCATATTCTTTAAAAGATTGTACGAGAGGATGACTGAATGTTTTGCCGTTAGGAATAGTGGCATCATGGAATGATCTTTTCCAAAGGTTTTTGCTACGGTACAATCCACCAAACATGAATGCCAAGCTTAGAAATGACATCACATCCTTTCGGCAATCAGAGGATGAAACACTATATGAAGCTTGGAAACAATTTAAAGAATTACTTCAGAAATGTCCGATGCATGGATTCCAACACTAGACTCAAATGGAGATATTTTATAATGGAATGAATGCGCATATGAGGATGGTAGTTGATGACTCCACCATTGGTACTTTGTTGGATAAATCTTATAATGAATCATATAGGATTTTAGAAAAGATTGCCAACAATGATTATGAATATCCTACCACAAGAGTTTGGACGGGTAAGAAAGCTGCTGGTACCATGGAACTTGATGCAATCACTTTATCGAATGACCAGGTATCATCTTTAACTAATATGATCAAAACAATGAAGAGGCCAACTGTAGTTGAGGAATCGTGTGTTTATTGCGGTGAAGACCATGTGTTTGTTGAATACCCATCAAATCCAGCATCTGTGTGTTGCATGGGTAATTTCAATTGGAATAATAATCCCTATTCCAACATCCATAATCTAGGGTGAAAGCAACATCCAAAATTTGGTTGGAATAATCACAGTACGAGGAATTTTAACAATGCTGCAAGAAAGAATGACATCAGTGCACCACCTGGTTATAATCAACTTATGCCGAGGCAAAATGTCCAAAAGGGTCAGTCATCATCATCATCACCATCTATTGAAGACTTGCTGAAAGAATTTATGACCAAGAATGATGTCGTAATTGAGAGTCAAGCTGCATCCCTATGAGATCTTGAGAATCAAATGGGACAAATAGCAAATGCTTTAAATTCAAGCCCATAAGGAGCATTGCCAAGCGATACCGAGATTTTGAGAACACAAGGGAATGAGCAGTGCAAAACTATCACTCTCAGAAGTGGGACTCAGTTGGATGATGTTGTTCAAGATACCACAGGAAAGGAGGTGAGACTCAACCATGTAAAGATCCCAGAGCCATCTGGAAAGCACATTATACTTGAAAAAGTAAACAACAGAATGTTGCAGTAGAATAAGATAATGTTGTCAATAGGAATGCCACGGAAAAAAAATTATATCAGAAACCTGAAAGGGTGACCACCTTTACCTTTTCCTCAATATTTCACAATTCCAAGTAGGATATTTAGATCAAAAGATTTTTGGAGGTTTTGAAGCAACTCCATACAAATTTACCGCTAGTAGAAGCTTTGGAGCAAATGCCCAATTACATGAAATTTATGAAGGATATACTGTCAAAGAAGCGCAAATTGGGAGAATTTGAAACTATTTTTCACACTGAAAGGTGTACAACACTGTTGATGAATAAATTACCTCCAAAGTTGAAGGACCCAAGGATTTTCACTATCCCATGTTTTAGAATGTAAAACTGACAAAGATGTATCAATTATTCTTGGAAGACCTTTTCTTGCTACAGGTAGAACTTTATTCGATGCGCAGAAAGGTGAACTAACCGTGAGGATAAATGATCAGTAGGTCATATTCAATGTATTTAATGCGCCGAAATGTGTTGATGAGAATGAAGAATGCGATGCGATTGACTTGGTAGGAGCAACAATGGAGGAAGAGGTCACGAGATTTTTCCACAGCAATTCTGATAGTGCTAAAGATTCATTTGAGCAGAGACCCTTGTGCTATTTGCTCGAGCAAAATAGAACTTTCAATTTTGATTAACAATGCTTGGTAGCTCATGTATATCCGCATGGAGTTGTTGATGTCAAGGACATGAAAATGGGGGACATATTTAAAGTTAATGGACAACGCTTGAAACACTACTAGGGTGTCATGTAGAGTGAGACAAATAGTCCATTGATATTCGAGATGTTTAACTTCAACATCTTGAAAGTTCTTTTCATTTTTATTTCATTTTTTCGATTTAAAATTCTTTTAGTTACTTCATTTCATTTGTTTAGTAAACTATAGGTGGGGAAGGGGTTTGTAACACAGAGCCCGTTGAGACAAATCTTGACAATAAAAAGAATGCACCCAAAGAACCAGAGGAAGAACTAGAGAAAGCAGAGTCTATCACAATTGAGACTGATAGTAAGGATGAAAAGGAATCAAATCCCTGAGTTGCACCACCAGTGGACAGCACTGCGATTGTTCCACCTCATTCTACTGAACCGATGATTGAACAAGATCGTGAGGTCGATCGGATTATTGATGAACTCACTAGATTTGATAATGAAGAGGGGGATGTACCACTCAATTTACTTAAAAGGCCGATGCGTTATAAGATGAGTGCATGAAAGACCACTAGCCGTAATTAAAGTACTACCATTCAGTTCCAAGCTCAGGAAGTTTTTCTCCCTTTATTCATTATTCATACTTATACATGCATTGAGGACAATACATCCTTAGGTTTGGGGACGTATTGTGCATCTAGACTGCATTATATATTTAGTTGAGCATGCGTGTTTTAGTATTTTTGTTCATTTTCCATTCATTTTGCCATAGTACACATAACTGTCAAAAAAGAAAATTTTAGACTATGATGAGTATATTTTTGTCTGTGATGTTCAATGAGGAACTTAATTCTTCTACAAACTTAGAAAGTTGTGACAGTGTATTAGGTGACGTTAGCTGAGGATAGTTTTCTTGTAAATTGATCCCTAAAATTAGGATGTCCTAATTCCAATTACATTTGATCTATAATAAGTTTCTTTTGATAAACTTAAAGATCCTTGAAGCTAAATTCATTACAATGCCGATAATTAACAATGAATAAAGTGGCAATGTTTAAGAGAATTCAAGGGAAAAAATCTAAAAAATGCCATAAATACTCCAATGATTGGAACTGCTGAGTAGGTCAGCAACATTTTGTTTGCTCCATTGTGTTGTTTATTAGAAAAACAAGTTTGAGTAAGAGTGTGTAAAACAATAACAACAACAATAATAAGTAGTATAGAGGCACTCCACTATAGTAATAGGCTGAGTAGCTAAGGGGGTAGTTGTTTCCACCATCCATCTTTTCAGCTAAAAACCTTAGCTTCATGAGTTAGTATTCAAGTTGTGACATGGTTGAGTATTTGACAATTTAGTGTATGCTCCATTGTAACTGTCGAGTCAAAGAATCATATGACCAGCTAAATACCCTTGTAAAAAATAGGCATAATAAATAGATATGTATGTGTTTGAGTATGTGTAAGGCTAGAGAATAAAAAAAAGGAAAACTGAGTTAGTTAAAAGATGAACTAAGTAAATTAAGAGGTACTTGCTATAGTGAAAATTGCATGAATACGTAAGGTTTTTCTTTCTTTTAAGGCAATACTTTTTGCACTGCCTTTGCTAAATAAGCTTATGAAACTTAATCAAATTTTTAGACATAGAAGATTGCTGAGAACTGAAGTACAAAATGCTCTCTTAAGGGTCTCACAATGCAAAGATGATTATGTTGCTATGACAATTCTTACATTCATGCATTCATGCATATCTTGCTTGAGGACAAGCAATAACTCAGGTTTAGGGTTGTGATAACTCTTGAAAAGAGTTATATTGCCTGTACATAAGTAAATTTAATTGCATTTTAGGATATTCCATTCGTAATTTTCATTGCATTACATTAAGAAGATTGGACTGTGCTTAAATGTTATTATATGTTACTTTTACTTGTTTACAGGAAGAATTTGTTTGGTTGTAATTGGCAGGTGTAGGATGAGGAGAAAGAAATAAAGGAATGAAGGTTTATCGTGGCAAAAGGTTGGACAGTTTTCCAACACGAATGTCGTGGCAATTCCAGGAATACTGAGTCAACACTAAACACATAATAGTTTTAGCCCAACTCTACTTGTACCAGAAAATCTGTCTAAAAAAAAAAGAAAATAGATCATGAGATCAAGGGCTGATAACCACCTACCCTAAAGGAAGGGATTTTAAACCAAAAAGAAAATCTAAAAAAGAGGAGAAGATATCTTGGGTTGTTGGATTTACCCTAGGGAAAAATCTTACAAAAAGCCAAAGGAGGAAACCCTTAATAGTGAACAAGGGTGGAGGCCCATAGGTGAAACTAAAGGGTAGCGGCACACTATTTCTCAATAGCTTTATCATCAATGCCGCAATCAACAAAAATCTTTCAACGAACCTCCGATTATACCTAACAACTCCGAGAAACTCTGAATATCACTAACATTCTTACGCTGCTTCCAATACAGAACAGCCTCGATCTTCTTGGGGTCAACATGGATACCTTCAGCAGATACCACATGTCCCAAAAACATCACTTCTCGGAGCCAAAACTCACACTTAGTTAGCTTTACATACAACTTTTTCTCCATAAGGTTTGAAGAACTAACCTTAAGTGTTCATCATACTCCAACTCAGACTTGGAGTATATCATAACGTCATCAATTAAGACAACAACAAGCTGATCGAGATAAGGCTGAAAGAATTTGTTCATGAGATTCATGAAAGCAGCGGGAGTATTTGTAAGTTCAAAGGGCATCACTAGAATTTCATAGTGCCTATACCGAGTTCTGAAAGTAGTTTTAGGTATATCAACCTCTCTCACTTGCAACTGATAGTAACCTGACCTCAAATCAATCTTGGAGAAAATTGTGGCACCCCTAAATTGATCAAAAAGGTCATCGATCCTCGACAAAGGGTATTTATTCTTCACAGACAGTTTGTTCAACTTACGGTATTTGATACAAAGCCTCATCAACCTATCCTTCTTCTTCTCAAATAGCACTGGAGCTCCCCACGGTGATACACTTAGCCTTATAAAGCCACGATCAAGTAAATCTTGCAACTTCACTTTGAGCTCTTTAAGCTCTTTAGGTGTCATGCGATAAGGTGTAATAGATACCGGTGCTGTCCCAAGAAACAACTCAGTTCCAAACTTGACCTCACATTTTGGAGGTAAACCAGGAAACTCTTCTGGAAATACGTCTAGAAACTCTTTCACTACACGAATATTCTCCAACACTGCACCATCCACCTTCGTATCCAAGATATACACTAGATAGGCCTCACATCCTTTACGAATCAAATTATCAGCTACTAAGGTAGATATCACATTTTATAAGTAGTTCCAATGCTCCTCGATCATAATTATTTCATTTCCATTTGGAGTCTTCAAGGTAACCCTTGTCGTATACAATCAAGACTAACCCGATGCTCAGTTAACCAATCCATGCCCAATATGAGATCAAATTCTCCAAAAGGCAATTCCATTAGATTAGTAGGAAATACCTCACCTTGGACTTGCAACGGACATCTCCTATATATCTTGTTCACATGCATAGATTTCCCTAAGGGACTAAGGATAGTTATATCACTTACAGTCTCCACTACCCGAATTCCCAGCTTATCAGCCATCACACAAGACACATACGATAGGGTAGAACCTATATCAATTAATGCAAAGTATAGAATAACATTAACTGTAAAAGTACCTACTATCACATCTGTTGCATCACAATCTTATCTGTATCTAGTCGTATACAGAAGTCTTGGTTACCTCGCATCTGCCCCAATTAGCACCCTGACCCAGTGCTCACTGCCTCTTCCTAGCATTTCTGCCTCTATTCTAACCCTGAGGTCTTTTGAGCTGCTGTCCAGCTCTCTAGTTTGGGGCTCGATTTTGCCCCACTACTTGCATCTATTTATTAAGTTATGGACAATCTCAGATGTTATGATTCAGTGACTCGCACTTTAGACATACACCCATTCTCTTCCAAGTATCACCTAAATGCCTCTTGCCACAAGTGGCATAGTTCTAAATTATGCCTTCCACTACAACGAAGTTCTAGCGAGGTCGATCTTCTTTGGCTCGCTTAATTGGACGCGGAGCCTGCACATTAGGGCCTAATTCTCTCTTTGCAGGAATTCTCGCCTGTTCCTTCCTTTCTCGCTCTATGCTTCTGACTTCCTCACAGATTTTTGTTTTTTCCACAAAAGCTTTAAAACCCCTTTCTTGAAGCAAGGCCACTTGCATCATCAACTCAGATCTCAGCCCAAACTCAAATCGGGCACACTTATCCTGCTCAGTCGTAACCATACCCAGAGCATAATGGCTAAGCCTTAGAACTCAACCTCGTATTCAGTCAAGGACATGCTACCCTGCCTGAGCTCAATAAATTCCAGTCTTCTGGCCTCAACGTACCTCATGCCTACATATTTCTTCTGGAAGGCATCTAGAAAATACTCCTACGTCAGTCGACCAGCTTGAGTACCGCTCACAATGGCCTGCCACCAGCGATAGGCCTCATCTCGTAGTAGTGACACAGTCCCCTTAAGCTTCTGCTCTGGGGTACACTCCATATCATCTAAATTTCTCTTTGTAGCCTTTAGCAAGTATTTAGCTACAGTAGGGGTCATTTGCGCAACACCCCTAAATAGTTTGACTCTACTCGAATGAAGCCTCTTAGCTATAGTACTATGACTATTGGCCCCAGTCTGAGCACCCACCACTCGCTTTAACATTCGAAGCATGTTCGCAGGCTCATGTTGACTCTCCTCAATAGTGGGTGCACGTTCAACATTTTCCGCTGTTGGCTCAAGAGTTTGCACATAAGATGTGGATGAGTTGATTCAGGTTCCTTAACCCTGCTCTTCGCGAGCTCTCATTCCCCGAGTTCTAACTCCGCGAGTACACATTTTATGTTTTATGAATTTTCTGTCAATAAAGGTTAGTTTTTATGTTATAACTTGAATATTTTTTTAATCAAAGTTTATTTCATTTTACACTTATCTCACTATCTATCATTTCCTATCTATAGTTTCAAATCTAAAGAAGACTTACCTCGGATAGGCTTCAAGAGTCTCAGATTTTTTTTACAACAATTTTAACATGAGACATGTTTGTTCCTAAAATACCTTTTTATAATGCATGAAGTTTTTCAAAAAAACTATACCTATAGTTCGAGTTTTGAATCGGACTCTGATACTACTAAATGTAACCCCTCAAATCGGGCCTAGACACTACGACCTGATCTAAGCAATTACAGGAGCCATAGATATGGTGAAAACATTTAGTTGAAATGCGTTAGATCATTTTTGAAAACACGTGCTATTATTTCTTTTTAAAAAATGATGAAGATAATTTTGAAAACTTGATAAAAAATCATTCATTATTATTTGGAAATCAACCTAGTGATTCTACTAAATTCAAATTTGATATATTGAATTTAGGGAAAATAGTTTTATTAAAAAAATACAATTTATTCAATCCAAATGTCCAGAGTTTAAAAATCCCATGACACAGTTCTATACTTTACCAAAAAATAAAAATCCCAAATAGTAATAAAGTCCATAAAAGTCTCAAGTGTAAAAATATCTATATTTTTATAAAACAATTTCTGAGAGCATCACTGACGACCGCATCCAAGTCTTAACCACAAGGATTATTTGAAACACATATGTAAAGTGGGTGAGCTTTAAAAAGGCCAGTGTGAGATCAACACAAATAAAATTACATACAAATCAAAATATCAATCTTAACTTATCAATCATCATAATAACCACAAGTTCTAACACTGAAACTTATGCATGAACATGTCGATGCATACTTTAAAACGAAGCACATTTTTTAAAATCTCCTACCCATCTTCACTACAGACCAATACCGAGTTCCTTAGAACTTGTCCATCCGAAACACCATTTGTGGACAAGCCACCACTAATTTGCAGATAAGCCGGCACTTACTTCCACCTTTCACAAACCTACCCCAAGCATGTGATATGGCAATTTCACTTTTTAAGACATATTATTCACTTTTACACTTAGGCATGTAAACATGCTGTTATAATCACATATCACATATTGATCACTTGTAACCACTTTAACATGTTTTAACATGTTTTTCACAGTAGATCATGGATCTCAAATGTACACAAACACATATATAAATATCACATGCTTTAGATCATCAAAAGTATCACACATGCCATGTATCACATATCATAATGATGAGATTTACACATATATCACAATCACGGTTACCATCACAACATATATCATGCTTTCATAGAATCGTTTGGTTAGGTTTACTTACTTGGTAATCTTTTTCGATGAGTTTTTCAACCCTCCTTTGAAGTACTCATTGTACTTGCGTTTAATCTCAATTTTCATATTAACATACTTTGTTTATCACAATATTATATTTAATATAAATGGTATTGAACCCCCACCTTTTTCGTAGATCCAAAATGTCATAATCCCCTAATAGTGCTTTCACTTAGATCTAAACCCGAAAGGCGTATCTAACACACAAAAACGAATATAGGTTAGGATTCGTCAAAGATGTTTTATTACTAATAAATTGGTCACTAAAAGCCTTACCATAACACTTATCCCATGGTTTTGACATTCGAATTGATGATCTCCGATCGAAAGTTAAGGATCTCTCCTATTATTATCATTCAGCCTTTTAAAGAATATAAAGAGTAGTTTTAACACATGAAATAAAAATAAATTCTATGACCACTATACCATTCATCTAAGAGAGGAAAACACTAAGAGGAGAAGTTGATGATCAAATAATCAAATCTTACACACTCAATCAATTCGAGATGGTTAATGGATCAAAATAGATACGAGACCGTAGAGTTGGGTGATTTAAAAGAATTATTAAAATAGAGAGGTTATAATATTAATCAAAATAAAAAGAATGTTAAAGAAATGAGGAGAAAAAGAAGAGAAACTCAACCACTGGTGGCGGCGGCGATCCAGTGACATGTGAAGCGACGGTACGGCAAAGGGTGTAGAAAAAATGGTGGAGGTTCAAAAAAAAAGGTGAAATATTACGATGAAAGGAAAAAGGGATAGAAGAGAAAAGAATTTACGATGGCTTGTGGTGGTGGTCACAGCAACAATGGGCGACAATGGGGAAGAGAAAGAGGAAGAAGAGGAACTGTGGCTACGAGATGTAGTGGTCGGTGGTGAAGGCTTCGGTCATGGTGGAGGAAGGAAGAAAATATGAAAAGAGAAAGGGTGGTGGTTTTGCAAAAAAAAAAAAAAGAGAAAATAGGTGAAAATAGAATAGGAAAAAGAGAAATAAGAGAGGGGGTGGAAGGGATGACAATGAGAGATGGGTGAGTGAGAGGAGAGGTTGGTCAAGTTGGTCTAGGTTCAATGAACCTCTTCTATGGCAAGGTTGAGATGAAATGGCAAGAGAGTGGGACATGGAGTAAAAAGAGGGATCATGCTCCCTCAACTTATGGTAAGTTTAACCCATAATTGAGGAAAGGAATCCTCCTATTCATGGAAGCTATGAGGTGGACAACAAGCTTAATAATCACATGGGTTTTTGTGTAAAAAAATTAAATAAAAAGGCATAATCAAGGGGACTTGAACTTAGTACCACTAGGATAGCTAATGAGCATTAAACCACTATAGTACTTCACTTCCTTGTTTCAATTTTTGTGCCGCTAATAATAAAAATGTGTGATGTGACAACTCTACCCTCCTTAAAAATAAATTTTGTCCTTAAATTTTACTTGATGGGAAAAGGTAAGGATATTGTTGTAGCATTGAATCTTCTGGCTCCCAAGTGGCCTCATTAGAGTCATGATTCCTCCACAAAACCT
The DNA here is from genome assembly GCF_025698545.1 of Gossypium raimondii. Taxonomy (NCBI): domain Eukaryota; kingdom Viridiplantae; phylum Streptophyta; class Magnoliopsida; order Malvales; family Malvaceae; genus Gossypium; species Gossypium raimondii. The sequence goes on along the minus strand of NC_068572.1, from coordinate 27,765,698 downwards.
TTACAAGTTGAATCTATTTCCTCCGCAAAAACTTGACCTCATGATCAAGATCTATATCAGTTTCTCACCAAATAACAAATCTGAATGAACTTTAATCTCCTCAACTAGAACTATATGAGAAGGGTCAGATCGATAACGTATCAACATGGACACGTGAAAAACATCAAGGATATGATCCAACTTTGGAGGTAACTCTATTTTATATGCCACTGGTCCAACTTTCTTAACGATGCGATAGAGTCCAATGAACCTCAGACTTAATTTCCCCTTGCGGCCAAAACTCAAGTCTTTCTTCCAAGGTGAAACCTTAAGGAAGACTCGATCACCAACATTGAACTCTATATCTTTCCTCTTCAAGTCAAAATAAGACTTTTGTCACTCCGATACTACTCTTAAATGATCCCAGATAATCTTCATAGTATTCTTTTTTTTACACTAAATCTAGTCCTAACACTTTCTTCTCCCCAAATTCCGTCCAACACAGAGCTGTCCTACACTTGTGTTTCTAAAGAGCTTCATAATGAGCCATCTAAATACTTGACTGGAAGCTATTATTACACGTGAATTTAGCAAGCGGCAAATGTTCCTCCCAACTACCTCGAAAATCAATCACGCAACCTCTCAACATATCCTCGAGACTCTGGATAACTCTTTCAGACTGCCTATCAAACTGCAGATGAAAAGTTGTACTAAATTTCAACCTTGTACCAAGTGCCTTATGTAGTTTATATCAAAATTGAGACGTGAAACAAGAATCCTGACTAGAAATGATAGAAATTGGTACCCCATAAAGTCTCACAATTTCAGAGATATACAACTTCGCCAACTTCGGTAACAAGTAGTCAGTACGCACTAGTAGAAAATGGGCAGACTTAGTTAACAGGTCAACAATCTCCCTAATGGAGTATTTCTTAGAATGCGTCAAAGGTAGCCCACTAACAAAATCCATGGTGACACACTCCCATTTCCACTGAGGAATCTGAATAGGTTGGAGCGAACCAGAAGGAAATTGGTGCTCAGCCTTGACTTGTTGGCATGTCAAGTATCTTGCCTCAAAATCAGTCACATCACGCTTAAGTCCCGGCCACCAATACTGCTCACAAAGATCCCGATACATCTTACTTTCTTCGGGATGCATAGGTAAGGACTGTTATACGTTTCCCTCAGAATAGACTGTCTCAACTCTAAATCTGAAGGTACACAATATCTCCCACGATAGCACAAAACTCCCTCAGAATTAAAAGCAAAATCTGAAGTCTTGCCCTCCATGATAATTTTTATATGAGGTGCTAAAGATGTATCCAATAACTGATGCATTTCGTAAGAGCTAACATACGCATATATCACGTGTCACGTTAACACATCATTTTACTCAATCCATAACACATAGTCACAATTTGGCAAGATAAATGTGAGGAGTAAGAAAACTTACACTCAGAGCTTAGGATAGGGGTTTAGGCTACTCCTAAGCTCTCGTTTAACACTATGAATTGTGTCTACAAGCAGCGATTCCAAAACACTCACCGTTCACGCTTTCTCCTATTTTTCGAAAGCTTAAACTAGTTTTTCCTTACCTTTCGCTTTACTCGAAGAAGATCCCAATGATTCTGAAACTTCACACATATTCACCACACAATATACACAATTAATTAGTAGCTATAAGACAAATTAAACAAACAAAAATGAAGGTCTAAGGCTAGTTCCTCTTAGATCTAAAATTTTCGACTAGCATAGCCGAGACTCAAATTCCTTATTTCACATTCAATCCCATCACTTAAAACTGATTCTAAACACCTAATTACTCATTCAAGAATAATTCTCAACCTTTAAGACAGTCAAAATTCCACAAGTTAATGGTTCCGAAAATTTCGACATCCATGCCCATTTTTATAAAAACTCAACAAAACTTTCAAATCTTTCAACAAAACTTTAAAGCAAGTTTAAAAAATTTTTAATCACATCAAAATAAATTGAAAATCATGTAGAAACTGTAATTTTGTCCAAAATCCCAAATTTTGCCATTAACGACTCTAATTTTGACTTCTACACAAAATCTTTGATTCAATAGATTAAAACTTGATTCAAATGGATAAACTACATAAAAAAATATTAGGAAAATGAAACATTATCTTGGTTGAGGGAAAAACAAACGATTAATGAAAAATCTTAGAAAATCCACAAGTTGAATAATAATGGAATTAAAGGTGTTTTTAGTGTAATTCTTAGTTTTTAAAGAGGGTTTAATGTTAGAAAGATGATAAAACTACAAAGGATTAGAGTAATAGAGATCAAAATTGATGAATGGTATTTGGAGATTTCAAGGGATGGCAAATAGGGTGAGGGGAGAATGAATGTCGTGAGTTTCCTGTAGGTGGAGGGGAAAATAGGGTATTTTTAAAACTTTGGTATATTTACCTTTGGGCCTCTTTCACATTTACACCCTTTTACAAAACAGTCCCCCTTTTAAAATTAAATGTCTTTTCCACATTATTTTCTTAAATTGGTTTAATTTTTAAAAAGCCATAGACGAAGGTATTTTTGAGTTACCACATTTTGAATTTTTTAACACATTTCGAGCCATAATTCCAAAAATACCCTCGAAGCTCCTAAACCCAATTTCGAGATGTGACATGATGTAATGTTGGAGAAATACATGCATTAGATGAGAATGGTACTTGGAGTTTAGTGATTTACTTGTTGGTAAAAAGGTTGTTAATTGCAAATAGGTATTCACCGTTAAGGTTAATCTAGTTAACTCAGGGGCTAAGCTTAAAGTTAAATTAGTTGCACAAGGATATGCTCAGAATTATGAGGTGGATTATTCAGAAACTTTCTCTCTTGTGGCCAAACTCACCTCTGTTCTTCTATTATTTTCACAAGTTGTTTCTCATAATTGGTCTTAACACCAATTAGATATTAAGAATGTCTTTCATCAAGGGGATATTTAAGAAGAAATCTATATGGAGAAGCCACTTAGGTTCTTACTTAAGGGGAGTATGGGAAGGTATGTGTTCTGAAGAAATACCTTTAGGGGTTGAAGCAAAGCCCTCGTGCCTAATTCGAAAAGTTAGTAAGACAATTCAACAGTTTGGACTAAAGAAAAGCAATTGTGATCATACGATGTTTTACAAAAGATCTGAAGTTGGTGCTATTCTTTTTTTAGTATATGTTGATGATATCATTATTACATGAAATGATGTTTGTAAGGATCTCTTCTATCAAGATTTTTTTTCATACTAGATTTCATACGAATAACTTAGGTAAGTTGAAGTACTTTTGGGTGGTAGAAGTAACAAGATGCAAGAAGATAATTTTTTTTTGTCTAAAAGAAAGTATGTTCTTCATCTACTAGTAAAAATTGGAAAATTAGCAGCTAAACCTTATAGTACTCCAATGGTTCCCAATGTGTATCTTACGAAAGAGGAATATGATCATTTTGATGGTCCTAAAATATAATAAGCTAGTTGGGAAATTAAACTACCTTACTGTAACTCATGTGAATGTGGCATTTCTTGTGAATATTCTTAGCCAATTTATGTCTTCACCCACAGTCGAACATTGAGTGGTGTCAGAGCAGATCTTATGTTACTTGTAAGAAGCTCTAGAGCGTGGCATATTATACAACAATCATGGGCATACTCCTACTAAATGTTTTGCATATGTCGATTGGGTTGAATCCAAGATAGATAGGTCTACTACTAGATTTTGTGTTTTTGTTGGTGAAAAAGAAGCAAAATGTTGCATCCCAATCAAGTGTTGAATCAAAATACAGGATTATGACACAATCCATGTATGAAATTATGTGGATACGAAATTTGTTAACTAAAATTTTATTGGAGTATCCATCACCAAAAACGCTTTTGTAGGGTTTTTTTACAAAATTATTATTAAAAAATAAAAAATAACCAAAATATTATAATTTTTTTTATAAATATTATAAATTTTTTATTTACCAAAATATACAAAAAAAACAGAAAAAAAAACCCTGACAACAGCCTGATCAGGCCAATCATATTAGCGGCACCAAAGGTGCCAAAGAGATTGGTAGCACCAATGGTGCCAAAGGACTAAAATGTAATTATCTGTAATTTCAAGGACCTGACATGCAAATTTACCATTTTAAAATTTGAAAGTGAATTGCTACTGCTGTGCGTGTGAGGTGCACTAAAATTGAAATGTGGCTAATTACCTTCTAAGCCCTCCTTATTTATTATTTTCTTTTTATTCCCCTTCAACTCACTTTTTTATTTAATAAACAAGCCCTCAACCTATTTTTGTAGTTAAATAAGCTCTTAATCTATGATTTTTACTCATAAAAGCCATTTATTTTATTATTAAAGTAAATATATTTTACCTAAAGTAAAGCTATTTAAAAAGTATAAACTAATTCACATTTTATGTATTATTTTGGTAATTTGATGAGAATAGTTTATTTAAAAATTTACTAAATTTGATGAGAATAGTTTATAATTATAATTTATTTTTCTACTCGGGTTACATTTATGGGTGATCGGTTTTATTATTACTTCGGTTTTCAATAAGGCATGTACGGTATTTTAATAAACTATTCTCATTTAATAACTCTATTTTAATTTAAAAATTGTGTAAACTATTTTAATTTAATTTTTTAAAATCTATTTTAATTTAATTTTTTAAAATTAAAATAGAGTTATTAAATGAGAATAGTTTATTAAATTAAAATAGAGTTATTAAATGAGAATATTTTATTAAATTAAAATAGAGTTATTACTTAATTAGAATTCTCTCATTTAATAACTCTATTTTAATTTTAAAAAATTAAATTAAAATAGTTTACTTAATTTTTTAAATTAAAATAGAGTTATTAAATGAGAATAGTTTATTAAATTAAAATAGAATTATTAAATGAGAATAGTTTATTAAATTAAAATAGAGTTATTACTTAATTAGAATTCTAAGTATCTTAATTATCACTTAACTAATATTAGATTTAATTAAAAAATTAATAGAAATACCGGGCATGCCTTATTGAAAACCGTATAATAATAAAAACTGATCACCCATAAATGTAACCCAAGTAGAAAAATAAATTATAATTACAAACTATTCTCATCAAATTTAGTAAATTTTTAAATAAACTATTCTCATCAAATTACCAAAAGAATACATAAAATGTGAATTAGTTTATACTTTTTAAATAGCTTTACTTTAGGTAAAATATATTTACTTTAATAATAAAATAAATGGCTTTTATGAGTAAAAATCATAGATTAAGAGCTTATTTAACTACAAAAATAGGTTGAGGGCTTGTTTATTAAATAAAAAAGTGAGTTGAAGGGGAATAAAAAGAAAATAATAAATAAGGAGGGCTTAGAAGGCAATTAGTCACATTTCAATTTTAGTGCGCCCCACACGCACGCACAGCAGCAGCAATTCACTTTCAAAATTTAAAATGATAAATTTGCACGTCAGGTCCTTGAAACTGCAGATAGTTACATTTTAGTCTTTTGGCATCATTGGTGCCGCCAGTCTCTTTGGCACTTTTGGTGCGCTTAATGTGATTGGCTTTGATCAGTTGTTGTCGTGTTTTTTTTCTTTTTTTTTTTTTTGTGGTATATTTTGGTAAATAAAAAAAAATTATAATATTTTGGTAAATAAAAAAGTTATAATATTTTGGTTATTTTTATTTTTTTATAATAATTTTGTAAAAACCCGCTTTTGTACAATAATCAAGCTGCTTTACGCATTGCTCAAATCTAGTTTATCATGAAAGAACTTGTTGAAGACATGTAAACATCTTGTTGTTTTGTTTACAAAGACATTGAGTGAGGATTAGGTTGAATATCTATATAACAAGTTGGATATGATCGATATGTATGCTTTTAACTTTAAAAGAGTGTTATAGATTCTTAAGATTAATTCTAGGATAGGATTAGATTTGATATTATTATTTAAATTATGTAAACTTATATATAAACAAGCTAACCCTAGAGATGAAGCGCAAGTAATTTTTATCAATATATTCTTTTCTTATTTTTGTAAATATTCTTTTCTTAGTTTCCAATAACATTATGGAACTATGCAACTTCTAAGATACATCACCATGGCCATCCATGAGGAAGAGAAACATTAGGTTGTCTAAAAACATGTACGTGTTTTTCAGATACTGTGATCGGCATTGTGTTGATACTGGCTGTATTTAGAATATAAATGATAATTAATATAATAATATAAGACCGTTAAATGATATAACCTACAGTACCAATTTTAAGGTTCTAGTTGGTTGCATGTTACTGATGCTAAGAATATTGACATAGCCCAAAAAAAATATACTACTTTTTAGGTCCATGACAGAAAAAAGGAACTTTCAGGTGTTCCAAATCAGATAGTGCTGCAAACTATACAATAACAGTATTCCACTAAATGCAAGAACTCGGACTTTCCTAAACAAGATGGCTGGATGGAACAAGTGACTTAACTTCAGCTTTCATCTGTCTTGAGTTCGAGTTCAGGATATTATCTAGAGTTGAAATAGCTTCTACAATGTGTCGCCCTTTGTTCAACATAACGCAGCTTGCCCTGGAAAAATAAGAGGAGCTTTTAATCAAGCCATGTTCCATGCATTTGATCATCTAAACACCTTCCACCAGGAGAATGGAGAAAGTGAAACAAAGAGAGGGAAGATGGGTGTGGTGGAGGGAAATCCATTGGCTATCAGAAATCAAAGTGGCTTTCAGATTTGGAGAAGAGTACAGAACAGAAGGAAATGTATTCGTGGAATGCTATGCCGGTATAACAGTCGGAAGAGGTTAATAAATGAAATTGCTTTAAGGGCACTTAAAATGCATGTAAAGCTGGCTGCCTAACTACTGAAAGTGCTTACATAGCTCAAACATATTATCAAGCATTAAATAAATATCACTGACAACATATGGAAATAGATAGGGAAATACAAATTGATCACTTACTTCCTTCCACTTGCAGCATCAGTAATCTCAGCTCTGGTAGGAACTCGGGATTTGACGAGTGATTCGAGGACCTGAGTTGCCCAAATAACTGGTATGTGAGCAGCACTACAAAAAGATAATATCTCTTCTTGTATATCAGCCAATCTTTCCCACCCGCACTCCACAGCAAGATCTCCCCTGGCAATCATAACCCCTAAAGGATTTGAAGATTTCATTGCTTCCAAAAGCAAGAGGGGCAACTTTTCAAACCCACTTTTTGTTTCAATTTTTAAAACAATCCCCAGGTTTTGAAGTTTCCTTTCCTCCAGTTCTTGGCGAAGCACTATAATATCACGAGTATCTCTAATAAATGAAACACCCACCATGTCTGCATGAGACTTAACGAATTCAAGATCCACTAGATCCTTTGAAGTTACACCTTTGAACCTAATATTGCTGTCTGGGATGTTGATGGACTTCTGGGATCCAAGTTTAGTCCCTCTTAGGCCAGCATGAGTGATTGAGACAACAATCTCTGAAATAGTAGTTCCCTTTATGACTCCCCAAATCTTTCCATCATCAAAAGCTATGCGCTCTCCAGGTTTGACTGCATCAAAGAGATAGCCCGATGAACATGTTATTCTATAAGCACCACTTGCGTGCCCATAGGAATTATCCTCGCCACATGTACTATCCCGTGAAATAATTAGTAAATCTCCAACTCTTAGTCTGATAGACGACTCTCTAGGAGGGACATCTACTACTTGTCCAACAGGTAATCTGTCTTTCTTCCTCTTAATATATAATTCTGTTCCAGAACTAACATAAGCAGTTCTAGTACACTCCGCCATAAAGCCAGTACCAGAAAAAACATGAAAGACTCTGGAAATCTTTAGCATCCTTTTCTTACCTCTAGCATCAAAGAACCTCAAAGTATCACCTACTTTAACTACAGTAAAAAAGTTTTCGTCATCTATGAACAGAACAGCATCAGGAGAAAGATGAGGAGGAGGAGCACCAGCTCCTTTATGAGAAAGCCAAACTTGTGCAGGAAAAATCACCTTTCCAGTAGCATTTTTCTTGGCGGATACTTTTACAACACATGGACCAGGCTTTAGATTATCTGTACGAAGTTTTGGACCAGCTAAATCCATAAGAATTCGACATGGGGCCTCCAGCATTTGAGAACTCCTTTTTACTCTTCTGATTATCTCACTCCAGCTTTCAGGACTTCCATGAGCACAATTTATTCGAATTATTGAGGTCCCAGCCTTTATAAGATCAGCTATTAGTGTTTCACACTCAAGAGCTTCTTCTCCAATGGTTGTCATGATATGTGTACACCTACTACCTTGAAGTGGTCCCAATAATAACTCTCGGTTCAAACATGCCTTCATTCTCATCGTGTTTATTGTGAAATTCCCATTCGTTTGATGATATAGCTTTCCCTGAGTGGAAGTTCCGGCACTAACATCTTTGCCAGTTATTGAAGAGTTCAACTGTAGGTTCTCCAACAGTTCAATGCATGTGGTAAGACTTGCAAGGACAGATGAATTGACCATCTCCAAATTCAGCAGACTGATCAAAGCTAGATCGTATTTGAGTGGCTCAATGTCAAGACATTTCAAAGCCAAATAATGGATTAAGTTTTTTGCACTCTCCACGTAATTGCTGGAACAAGAAAGTCTCCATAAATTAGAAAAATGCCTGAAAATAAGATTTTATACAGTAGTCTACAATTGCAATAAGTGCTTTCAAGTATTTTCCACTTTCTTTATATTAACTAGCCTTGTGAATAAGATAAACATTTAAGATGGCACTGGCAGTACTACAGAAGGCAAACATAACAAATATAGTTTCAACTTTCCAACATACTTGTGACATAATTTCAGCCTAGATGCATTCCACTGCTCTGACGCTAATACATGCAAATGTAAAGCCTTCAATTTGTCCAGGAGGCTTGCCAGATTTACCGAGTGCTCGGCCATCTGAAAGACTCCTGAACCCGACTCCGGAAGAGAACCAGCAGCTTCCTCATCCAGATCATTGGAACTATAATTATTTTCCAAACGCACAAACACTTGCTCACCGGAACAAGCATGCGAACCGCTTCTTTCACCTTCATCATTTTCGTTTGGAGTAGCAAAAGCTGTAGTCGTGGTAGTGCGAGTGTTCTTAATTTTTGCCCATAATTGGACAGTTTCCACTGACTGCTTCACATTAAGTTTGCAAGGCAGATGCGAAAACTTCCTCCTCCGGCTAAATACATCAGCGGAGTGGATGGCCTGAGAAGAAGGCATATCAAGCTTAACCAAAGAATACAAAAAGCACATCATTGAAAATAAAAATAAAACCTAACAAAGACATGAAAGAATTGGGGAATAATTGTGGATAGGATTTACATGGCAAATCAATAAGAATTCAGTGTTAAAAATAATCTATTTATATACTGACAATAATTCAATGAAAAAAAATTGATGACAGGAAAGCGTTTCAGATAATGCAGGTTAAATATAAAGGATTAAAGAGGGAGCATGCAATTACATGGCGTATAGGTGTAGCCTTATGATTTGTGAAAATAGAAGTCGTCATCTATTCGCTGACTCAACTCAGACAGAAACAGATTTCAGAAAGTTGGAACCTGAAAACCAGAACCAAACAAAAAATATCTTCAGATTCATCAAGACTGCTGAAACCAATCAAAGGTTTTAAATAAATCGGATATAAAGGAAATACGAAATTTCCACACTATTTTCGTTTCTTTAAGAATTTTCCAGGAAGCAGAAAACGAAATCACGAACAAATTTTTATTTTTATGTGATGAGGAATAATCGAGAACTAAAAAAAGAAAGAAGGTAGGTACCCTTTTAAAAAATGCAGTGATTTTAGGGTTAGCCTCCTCCTTCCTCCTGCTGCTTTTCCTTTTGGGTTTTGCACGAGAAATGAAGGACTGAGTCTGAGAGGAGGAAATCTGAAGGCGAAGAAGTGTGGATAGCACGTGCCAGTTTCGACACGTGGCACTGTACGGAACGTTGGTCAATTAGTCAAAACGGCCGATTTGTGTGGTTGGAATTCCAGAATTTCCCCTCCATACCAGATTGTAGAGATTTTACTTTGACTAGTATTTTCACAATAAAATATGAAACTAATAGAGGATGTACTTTATTGATCAAAACTTTTGAATGTCTATTGATAGATAATATATATTGTTAAAATTTTAATAGAAAAAACTTGTGGAATAAAAATCTCATGAAGGAAAAAGAGTACACAATTTATAATAGGCATAATATGCTACCTCATTAAAAACTTTATCACGAAAATCCAATGGATAAAACCTCAGTTAAGGAAAAAGGGTACATAGCGTATTTACTCTCCTTCATGAAAACATTATATACTTTCTCATATTATATGTTTAAATCTTGATTACTAGTTTTTCAAATAACTATTTGAATGTATTACTAAACATTTATATCACCATTTTTTGAAAATCATGAGTGAAGGAAAATTTTAGGAAATATATTTTGATCTCTTCGGAGTTTCAATAATAATCATAGCAAACTTTAAACATGATCATTCTATAAAACTACAAATAGATATTTTGAATCATTTTATAAACCTCTTTCAACTACTATTAAGCGAGTCAAATTTACCAATATAGATGAATAATTTCCTAGAATTTCAATATGCTTCTAGCATTCTAAATCCTTCAAGGATTTTAATATAAACTTTACTATATAGTGATTTATAAAGGTTGTAACAATAACCATTAGGCATAAGTTAAATCTTTTATGAATTGTCAAAATAATGTCTAAAGGTTATTGCATTTACTACAAAAGGATATTATATTTTTCATAATCAATATCGAGTACTTAGCAAAAAATTCATATTTTTATTCCGCTTTTACAAAACTACTTCATTTGCACCCTCACTGGCTTTATACCTTTAGATATTTGGACTACTGGTTCAAAACCTCCACAAATTTAATTGTACTTGAGTTGATTTTTTCTATTTTGATCAATTTATTCCATATCTATATTTCTCAATAGATTTATTTAAGATCCTCCTTTTATTTCATTATTTCAATAATAATATTACATGCAAAATCATTATCGACCACTTTTATTATTTGATTCCACATTTTCTCGAATTGACATACCTTATCGAGATATCTTATTTTCATTATTTTAAAATTTAGTTTGAGATACCTAAATCTCTTCTAGAGTTTTACTTATTAGTTATGTCTTGGGTCTCTTCTAGAGCATCCACCTTCATTATATGACTATCTAGAAGAATTTTCATCTTTGGAACCGATCAAATTATTATTTATTCTAATTGATTGTCCTACTGGGACTTTTGGTTCAAATTAAAATATTGATTTGATTATTCTCATTAATGTTGTAAATACATCTGATAGTTAACTTGTAATGAGTTACCATTGTTGAACTTTTGGTTCAAATTACTCTCCCCCTAACTCATTACAAATTATTATTTCTCTCCCCCTAATGTCAGAAAAACTGTCGAATCAAAATTATAATCACAAATAATGTCATAATTGAATCTCCAATACATTCAAAACATCTAATAATACAAAGAAACTTGTAATTAATATATATTCTCAACTTTCATTGATGATTCACTCATCTTTGTGCGTTGTGGTGGAGCAATTGGAGCATATACGCACATACAAAAATTCAAAGATGAGAAATATTTAGCTCTTGATCAAAAACCAATTGTAATGTGGAGTATTTATAACTTATTGGCTTGATGCGTACAACACGTAAATCAACATAATCTCATGTTGAAATAGGAAGTTTAGTTCTCATAAGTAATGGTTTAGACATTAATCGGAGGGGTTCAATCAATAATTTCTCTAAACCATTATGCGCAAACTTTTACAAAAGTTTTTCAAACTCAATCAATAAAAGATTAAGATATAAACTTATCAGTATTAGAAAGATGAATTGTCATAATTGCATGATCTAAAATTAATTATTTAAACAAGCAATCTTGCTAACGACATGTTGCAAATTAATAACACATATGTGATTATTTTGTAGATGCATCTACCAAAATCATATAATATCAAAACCATCCACATGGTGGATGAATGGGCCCATATTTGTTTCAGAAATGCAAGACATTAAATCCCAACTTTAGCTAATGAGTTTCTAATAATCAGTTTTCATTGAGAACAAGCAACATATGAGAATTCTTTGAAATTAAAGAATCTTCTAGTTCTTTAATGAATGTCCATATGAATTCTTAATTAATTTTCGTATCATATATGATCCAGGATGGTCTAACTGGTCACGCCAAGTAGTAAATGCATTTGTATTAGTAAACTTATGGTTTACTTTAACATGTGTTTCAATTGTACTAAATTGTAACAAATTAATAATTTTATTATCATTCTTTTTACTTTGTATCCACATATAAGTGCTATTGTGACATTTACTACTGAAAATGTCTAAATCAATGTGAATATTATAATGTCACTAACTCAACCAAATAAATATAATGTCCAAATAATTATATGCAATATTCGTTTAGGGAATATGCCAAAATCTTCAAATATCTAAAAAATTACAACTTCAGTGCATCCAACCATAACGAGTTTTAGATAGAATTGTCATATTTCATTGCTCATAAATAGATCTTTCATAGACAAATATTTTGCTTCTAACCCTTAATGGGGATGATGACAAAAGAAGATCACAAAGATTATAAAATAAATATAAATTAATAACCAAATCCTCTCTTTTCATCCATTCAAAATAGATATTTATAACAATAGTGATTCATATGAAATATAATATTTTCCTCATTCACAATCTCAATATAAGATCCATTATAAATATCTTTTAAAACCAATGGATTAACCATAACAAGATATTAATATATTAGCTCTTCTAGAGCTTTTGACTAATTTTGTACTATCAAATATTGGAATAATATTTGTTTGTTTTAGTATGAAATAAGATAAATATTTTCTATCTTTAATGATAGAATTTATTACTACATTTTCATATCATTCCTCAAAGAATATTAATGAAACAAAATATTTGGGCATATGCTACATATGTGGCCAATAATATTTCATATCACATTGATAACATAAGTTATCTTTACCCTTTGAAGAGTTATCTTGAGAACTCTAATTGCTCTCTTATTTATTACTATGTTCCTACTTTTAGTGGTCCATGATTATATTTTTTATTTTATTTATATTTGCATTCAATTTAGGGAATGCAATAAATTGGTTAGGACAAACTTCTAAACGCCTCCATTGATTCTTTATTTCATAATCACCATTGCAAAACATGTGTGGATTTTAAATCAAAATTTATCTATTCATGTTGTCATGATTAGTCTCCAATCACATCCTCAATTACAAAAACAATCATGATCTCAATATTTCATTTTTTGTAATTGTTATGTACCGCTACATTCACTTGGGAATGAAGCAAAATTAGTGGGAAGAATTTCATAATTTTCATTAGTAACTTATTATTTTTCTTAGTCGTTAGAAGGTATGAGATCATTCAAAAGACTATTAAAGTCATTTTCACAATATTACTACTATAGGAGCACATTAGATATTTCAATCAAATAGTATAATATATTCTTTCGGGAATATATATAATACAAATACATGGGTATCTCATGTTATTATTATATATGGTTTTAATGTAAAACACATGAAGGTTTTATTCAACTTATATCTTCTTGATCTAAAAATAATATTATATTTTACAAAATTTTACATCATAAGGAGGTAAAATATTAGGTCTTAAGGAGCTTTTACAGTTTCATGCAATATTAGCTCTCCGAGAGCATATAATCATTTTATTATATAACCTTAATGAATGATTAATTTATTTTAAATAAAATTTTATTTATTCATATAAAAATAAAATGAATAGGTATAAATAAAACATATATTAAACATAAAAATAATAAATTCATGTCACTAATAAATCATTGTGGTCGATAATATATATTTTATATATCATACCACAACAAAATACAAAATATTATAATGTCAAATTAAAATAACTTTTTGACTATAAAAGTTTAAACATAAACATTTTCTAACCTCTACCTCTTATGACATAATTTCATATCAAATTTTACAATGATATGAAATTATCACGAATAGGTGAATATCCTAAAATTCATGACAAGTAAGTATTTTTACTCACATTCCACAATAATTATATATCTTAATTAAAATCAAAATTAAACCAATCAATTCTATTAAAATGAAAAAATTATCTCCACATAAAAATCCCAATAACTAAATGCGTGAAGGGTTTTATAAATTCATAGAGATACGGATAGTGAATTATATAAATTGAACTTTTAATAGAAATCAAAAAATTTCAAAAGAAGTTGATTAGATTGACTTACGTTACCATGGATGAGAAGTAGTGATTATAAACATCCTTTGTAATAAAGAAAAGAAATCATCCCCAAGAAAATATCAAAAAGCAAACTTTGAGAGTGAATCTTACTTCTCGATTTCATATAGATAATGGTATCAAATCTTTCACCATCCTTAAGAAAAAAAAGTAAAATAAGTTAATCAAAACAATGATAACGTATAATGAGAGAAGAATGAAAAATAATAATCAGATATGAAACATTAAATAAAAGAAACTTCCTGTAAAAACTTTGCATCTTGCCATCAAAGATATTGAAAATCACGAAGGATAAATTTGATCGTCAATAAAAGGAACTATCACTTTGAGCAAGATCATGCTGATAACGTGTTATAAAATTAAGTGAGATGGAGAGAATAAAGAATAAAGAAAATATAAAAGCAATAGAAGATGTACTTTATTGATCAAAAGGGGTGATTACAATACTTCTTCAAAGTCTCTATTTATAGGCATAAGAAGTATAAAAGAAGTAAAGATCTAATTCTAATAACTATTAGAATTTAAAGTACATTAAAACTTTATCTTGATCATGATGGGCATCCACTTAGTAAGATATTCATAACATGTACTTAACTCTTTCATTATTTTTTCCAATATACAAGATTTCAAATAAAAATATTAAAAACTATAGTAAATTATTTAATAAAGTTGAATAGACTCATTTAATGTACAATTTTTAAAAATTGTAAAATTTATTAGGCTTGATTAATTTTTTTAAAAATAAAAATTTGTTAATTACAATATGATACGATTAGGAATGACAAAGTGTTAAATATCTTTAATTTTTAGATTATTCAAATCTAGATTTGTAAACCTATTTAAAAATTCAAATCCACAAATTATTTCAAGTATTACTATCTAAATTGAATTATTCGTCAAATACGAATTCATAAAAAGTTTAAATTTAACATTTTAAATCATATGTTGGATATCTAAATTGTAAAAATCTGAATCCAAATAAACAAATTAATACAAAATCAAACAAAAATTTATTTTAAATGAAATTTATTTATAATTAATAATAAATAAATGTAAACTAACAAAAGTAGTTAAATGACAACCTAAACAAATTAAACATAATAATTTCATAACAATTTAAATATACATAATAACTTAAACATAAGAATTAAAATTTCGAACAAATTAAAATTTCCTAACATTATGCAAAAAAAATCCAATTATATGTAGGATATTTCACGAAATAATATAAAATTAAACAAAATCAATTTTAAGAAAAAATATTTATATTTAATAAAAATGTAAATTAACAAAAATAGTTGAATAACAATTCAACCAAATTAAACATAACAATTTCACGTCAATTTAAATATATCTAGCAAATTAAACATAAAAATTTCAAATAGATTTAAAGTTTCATAACAATCCGAAATAACTTAATTACTTAACCTGAGGTTTAAGATTAGTATCATTAATATAAAATATAAATTATAATATCATAATTCTATATAAAGTTACATATCATTAATAATATACCTTTTATTACATAAAGTTAATTGTATATATTATAATCTACCATAAAGTTAGTTACACGTTTAGGGTTTAAGCTTACATATCATTAATATAAAATGTACATTATAATAACATAGTTGTATATAGGGATACATATCATTAATAATCTATCTTAATTGTACGTATTATAATCTATGAAAATTTAACTTCACATTTAAGGTTTAGGTTATGTATCATTAACAAAAGAATGCACATTATAATATTATACTTGCATAATAGTTATTATGCATTCGTAATTTACTTAATTGTATATAGTTAAACATGTATGTATACTATTTTTTTAAGATAACATGTATTAAATATAGTTATATCCTACATTATAAAACAAATTCATATTATAATATTTATTTTAATTATATAAATATTAATTCTTTTTGTTTAAACTAATTTAATTAATTGAGTTGATCAAATAATAAAATGGATGAACACAATTTTAGGGTTTCGATGATCCTATCTCATTGTTCAATTAGGTTTACGGATACAAAAGAATATAGCTCAAAAGAAGCTAAATGAGATTTAAGAAAATAATATGCTAAAAGAAGATATCTTTTCTAATAAAAATATTATATTATTTTTTATTAATTATTATATTTAATTTTAGAAAAATATTTTATTATGTTTTCTACGATTTATTAATTTGTGTAAATTATAATAAAATATTTAAGGCAAGCATGGATGGTTAAAGCATGAATATATATATATATATATATGTATGAAGTCTTGGGTTCAAACATTATTAGTATAATTTATTTTGTAACTAGTAGATTCAAATCGAATATTCGGTATATCCGAATTCACAATATATTCAAATCTTTAAAATTTAGAGGATATTCGAATCATAATCCAAATTATCATCCTTATATATGATACCATCGATACAAATTAATACAAACTAATAAATGTTAATAAAATAGATATTATACTGCATTTTGAGAGACTACAAAGTAAATAATTTATTGTAACACTTTGAGGAGCAATTTTTTCTCACGAAAGTTCTTTCCTTTGAGATTATCATTGAGCTTTATCTAATCCTTTTGACTAGTGATTTTTCCTCTCTATCATCATGATCTTATCCTTTTACTATCATTTTCCTTTTCTTTCTTATCCCTTCCTAAGATTTGTCTCCTTGATTTCGTTTAGCTACCTTATTAAAACATTTTTTTTCTCTTTATTTCATTTCCCTGTTTTACTCATTGCATTAGGGGTTTTGCTTTTGTTGGATATGTTAATTGTGTGTTTTCATTTTGCTTTCCTTCTTTTATTGATTAGGACTTTTAGGTATTGTTTTTTTATTTTAGAAAGTGTGTTTAAGGCTAATCCCATTTCAACATTTCTTATTCCCAAGATTGTTGATCTAGTATATCTCTAGAGCTATTTTGTTCATTGTTGATTCGTTTTCTTTTGACCTTTTGTTTCAGGGTCCCATGTCTTCTCTTTTATTTACTAAGAACCGTAAGGGTTCCAATCCCTTTTCTTTATCTGATTGAAAGTGTATTGCATCTCTTTCTCTTGCATACAGACCACCATCTTCAACTTCTCTAAATCTCTTCTAGTTCAAGTCCAAGCTCATTTCTAATCCAAAAATGCCTAAAAACCCTATTCATGATTGTAGCTGGTTAGTGTTGGATCTAGTACCCTAAGTGTAGTATTTTCATTTAAGTACACTTGTAATTTTTTGAACAGATTGGTTAATAAAATTATTCATGAATTATATTAATATGTTGTATATTTTTCTTACATTGTTTTTGCACGCAAAGAAAAATGGAAGCAAATGTTGCTCACTAGTTGTCTAATGTTTAACTAATACTAAGTGATATTACATGGTCGAATCATAATACAGAAAGACAACTAGTGAGCAACATTTGCTTCCATTTGATTAAAAGACTAATATGTCATCTATTAAGTCCAATTGGGGAGATGCTTAATCTTGGGCATCGGAGTGGATGACTCTCAGAAGATAGAGACATAGATGTAGCTGAGTTGACTAACAATACATCGGACTGGACCCAAGAAGAATAGATCATAAATCATTTTGGTTTATTCACTTGTGGCGTACATAAATCCTAAATGGATGACGGACTAAGTATGCGTGACTCGTACACTTTGATGTAAGTAAAGCCTAAGTTCGAATAGATAAGGAACCGAAAGTTGGTGCGTTAGGTGTACGACTTCTGCAGTATGTAAATTCATTCACAAAAATGAAATTCATAGCCCAAAACATAGTTAAATGATATCCTCTCATTAACATTACATGATAGATGAAAAGTAAACGTGGCCACAAGTCATTTGTCTTTGTGATGAATGATTGAATTCCTATTTGATGGTAATTGAGTTTTCATGAAGAAAGATGTAATGGTTACCATGAGATAAAATAGGATCATACTGGAAGAATGAATATTATTTCAAAGAGATTAAGCATATCCTATGAGGGTAACATATTTATGACAAGGTCATTGGATGAGCACTAATCGAGTTGCTTTCGAAATGGTATGTCGTTCAGGAGAGCTCAGTCAAGATACTATATTGGAATGACTTCGTAACAAAATGAGTTTATAATTAATAGGCGAAAACCTGGAACTTAATTATAAATCATTTGATACTCAATTGCATATGTCTAATCGGTCTCTCCATTTGCTCGTTGAAATCAGAAATGAATTGTGTGTTTGAATTGAAATGAACATAATGAATAGAAATAGAGAAATGGAAAACATTCTGAAATGATTATCGTTTTCTCCGAAATGAAGAAATTGACATTATTTGGAAATTAATGTGGTTTTCTCAAAATAGAAATAGAAATGAAAATGAGAAATGATTCATTTGCAAATGAACATGGATTACTCAGAAATGATAGGAAGAATGAGTTTATGTTTTTGAGCTATTTTAAAGCCCGAAAATGAAAATAAACCATTCAATCATAGTGAACAAGTTGAATGGTGAAATATTAAATATATTTTCTCAAAAATTTTACCAGGGGTAAAATCATCATAATTTTATCGAGGGTCAAATTGGGATGAGAAAATTATCTAATTGAATATAAATATTGAAGTTTATTTTGGGAAATAGAAAAACATAATCGGGTTGGATCAGATTATAAAGTACTGGATCTAAAGGTCTAGAAAGTACTCATAATTGGACCCGATGTGAGACAAGACAAAAATCCCCTCATGGAATATGAAGAGGTGACAACTGTAGTAGAAATACTAGGGGATGTCTTCCACCCTACTCCTACTCTAAGTAGGAAGTTGTTTTTCTAGTTAAAATAAACTTCTACAATTCAACAAGGGTTCTACTTTATTTTCCTATAAATAGATGACATCGGTAGAGCTATACACACAACTTTAAGATATCGTTATTCTTTCAGAAAATAGAGCCTTTTATTCTGTTATAATTAAATATATTTTCCAGAATAATGATTTTGTCGATTTTTATTTCAGAAGAGAATTCTTCTTTCCACATAAAAGAAAAGAATTTCTAATTATGTGTTTTGATTCAATTAGTTCGAGCCTACACTCGAAGTAGTCTGTGGTACAAGTATAATGGAGAAGATTGTTTGGTTGAAAGCCAGGAATGAAAAGGATTCGTCTATCTGAAACATAAGTATGATTTCGGTCTAGGGTTTATTTTTATAAATGTCACAAACCGGGTCAGTTGTCAAAATTTTAATTTTCCTTTATGTAAGAAATCCGTTTTCAAACCGAATTTTTTCCAACAGTTAGAAAGTTGAAAAGATCATGAAACATCTGATGAGGAGTCTCACATGCAATATACAATGGAAGCAAAATTGCACCCACTTAATAGTGTTGGAAATAGAAGAGGTCCCATGGTACAATTTAATTAGGAGGATCTTGCCTTAAATGGAGCATAATGGCACCATTATCTTATTTCCACATTCATGATTTCATGCAGCTCTCTCTAAGTTTATTTCAATGCCAAATTCATAGAATCTAAGACTTACGAGATACTGTGTGGGTCTCATTAACAAATGGTTATTTCTACATCTTGATATTTGACAATATGGCTGACCTACATTTTATCCATAGAAAGAGGCTTTACGTGATTGAGGGGGGATTGTTGATGACAACTAGACTATCACCAAACATTCTACAACACTCCTGTTAGGCCCAAAAATACCAAAAGGGGGGTGCATTGGTATTTTAAAATTCTTTGCAAACTTTTCTCAATAATGAGAAAGGAGAAGAAAAGCTTAGACAATTCGATTTTTAATGGTCCAGCTTGAACTTCCTACCACCATTACCTTGGTATACCTCAACCAATGATTTCCCAATTCATTATACCTGAATTGTTGCCTTTCAAGGAAAATGTATAACCATTACAATCCCTATCATTTTTATAAGGCTAAGTTAGAACTTTCCCCCTAATTTTTATGGCTTAACTTAAACCTTTTAGTTTTTATGAGGCTTAACTAAAACCCTTTACAAATTACTTAAGGTTTTATACCTTGAAAACCTTAAGTATCTTTCACAATATAAAGAAAATATGTAAACAATGAAGACCTCTCCAAAGATGTGTGTTTACAAGTGTTAAGATTCCTCAAAGAATGAAAATGAGAATGATAAAAAGATCTAACAATAAACACATAAGAGATATGTACAAAAGAAAATGAAGAAATAAAGAATTTGAGCTTTTCTCTTGATTTCTATTCTTGGATGCTCATCTCTTGTGTCTTAATGTGTCATTAACTTGTATTTCTACCAAGGAATGAGTTTATAGACGTTTATGGCCATTGGGGGATGAATTCTAGTTGTTGGAAGCATTAATTTTGAGCTTAAAAGCATTTGAAGAAGAAGAGGTATCGATACCTAGCTTTGGGTTTGGTACCTTTCTTCAAAATTTGACTGTTGAGCCATATGTATTGCACCCCAGTTGGAAAGGTGTTGTACTTTTTGAGTAAAAGTGTTGTACCTCTTGAGAAGGGTGTTGTACCTAGACGGAAAGGTGTTGTACCACTTGAGAAGTGTGATGTACCTTTCAGTAGGGGTCTGATACCCCTACGAAACTAGGCATACTACCTAAATGGTATTGCACCCTTTGGCCTAAGTACCCCACTTGGCCTAGAAACATTTAGAAAATATTCTTAAGAACACTTTTCAAACTTTAAAATTGATTTGAAAATGTTTGATAAAATTTTCAACCATATTTTCACCAAATGACTTAGAAAATATAATACAATAAAATTTATCTTAAATTTTGTTATATCAAATGTAACACCACTTACTTGAGTCAAATAGATAACCCGAGCAAAGAATGCCACATTTGGGCAGTCCTTTCACTAACTTAACTAAACTTTATAAAAAAATATCAAAAACTTCATTTGAGCTTTATTAGAATATTTTGAGGTATTTTGAACCATTTCTAAGCTTCCTTTAAAGTTTGGTTGCAATCGAAGGTTGTTTGGGGCTTGTTCGAAATAGAATGAGTAGAAATAGGGGAAATAAGGCACTTGTACCGATACATCTCCCCATGTATTGGTACATCTTCCTTGGAACTATTCATTTGTGCTTTTTAGAGGACTTGCACTGACACAATTTCACCTAGTATAGATACAAGGGTGCAGGGGACCAAAATCAAGCCATAAACACCTTAAAAACATGTCTAACCATCCTTAAATCTTTCCCAATCAATCCAAATCATATTTTAACCTTAAAATATCCCAAATTATCAATTAAAATATCACAAGTTCATTAAAAACAATTACCCAGATTTACCTCAAACATTTCCACTTGGTTTCAAGACATCAATGCACCTATAACACTATCTTTCAATTTCAATAAATTGTTTACCTCTATGTACATGCCACTCTAAGTCCATCATTTGTGCTCACAATCCATAATCCAGACCTTTTTTATGATGAGATGTGATCTGTCTAGTTTAACTGAACCCTTTTCCTCCCAAGTATTATTTACACACTACGTGTTAGAAAAAATGTCACACCCTAAAATTTTTAATTCACATTTTTTATGGTTGACTAAGTGAGATAGGCGATGACTCACATGTGAGCTAGTCAAATTCATAAAGATTTGGCTGGTTTCATTTGGCGTAGTCCCTTACAAATTTTTCTGACATATTTCACCATCTTGTCGATTCCTATTCCGCATTTGGTGAGCTCTTTCGCTCTTGAACCCGCCAGTGGCAAGTTCAATTGTTGGAAGCATTTTCGTTCATTTTAGAATTTGTATGTAACACCCCAAAAACTTGTTGTGTGTAAAATAACTAGTGCAATTGTGCAAGTGTACACATCATTCAAGTAATAAAGTGATAAGTAAGTATTGTCTCCATAGGGATCGGAAACTAGTAAGAAATTGAGTACGTTATTATAATCTTGTTAATTATACTGAAATATTAAGAAATAATTTCAAAGTGAATAAGTGATACGAGCCGCCCTTGGGAATGGCCATTGTTTCAGCCTACAACCGAGGCTCATCGTGTTTTCAAGCTGGACGTAGCTCAATTTTTATTTTGTGGAGCTTCATTTAGCTCGTTCTCAGCTCAATTTCAGCTCAAGTCACTTATGATCCAGCTCCATATTATTATTAAGACCTTATTATAGTAGCTGAAATAATCATTTGAGTCATTTAATTAGTTTATTACAACTCAATTAATTTTTTCTATTTAATTGGTCTCAAATCTGGACAATTTAATTATGCATGTTAATTGTGTTTTTCTTACATGTTATTAAGTCAAATTAATTTTCTACAGCTTATAAATATGTCTTAATACATGTTTTAATGTGTCTTGTCCAAACCGAATTAATTAGACTTAGTTTAATTAATTATGTCTTGTTATAATTATATGGATTAATGTTGTCTAAATTATGTTTTTAATATGATTCAGCTGAATAATGATTAACTAAATCCATTTGTTCATGTTGTGTAGGTTGGCCAAATGTGGATGGAAGCATTTACGCAAGGTGCATGAACCATAGGTTCAATGAATGTGGCGTTACATGCATGAAGAATGTTCAGCTGATTTTAAATGATTCAAGAACCAGCATAATGCCGTTGACACATGAAGTTCACACTCTTGGCTTTTCGGTTTGGAATGTTCACACATAATGACTCTTTGAAACCGAGTGTTCACACTTCATTTGGCCATTCGAATCCCTCTTAATGGCTGGTCACTTTTTAGCAAAAGATACAACTTAAATGAGCTCATTTATGTACATTGGCCGAATCTAACTCCTTCATGCATCAATCAAAGTGGCCAAGGTGCAATGAGAGTTCTAGAAGCTTATCAAGTTCAGCCGAATCTATTTTGCACATTTAAGTGGTTCATTTGCTTACTCTTTAAGGATTGTAAGAGACCATTCGGCTAGCTTAGGAGATTATTATAAATAGCTGAATTTTTACTTTGTAGAGGACTTTTTGAAACTTTATCGACTTTCTGTCAAAATTTAGAGAGGATTCTTCTCTTAAATTTCGTCCAAAAACTTCGTTGACTTATCTAAGTAGTTAGTGGCATCAACCGTTTTTGTTCAATCGAACTTATCACGTTTACGTGTGGCGTTCAACCCAAATTATACCAAGGTTCCTATCTGATCTAGATAGTGGGTCGAGGTTTCCATTTTAGTTTTCAAAATCAACTTTAGAACCTATAAGTCTCGGGTCAACCCTTAACAAAGAGTTGGTTCATTCTTGTTCTCAAGTTACCGTTTTAAATTCAAACACCAAGTTTTCTATTCTTTCATAGCCAAACCTTATACATTAATTAACCTTCTTTCATAAACCTATCCATTGACACCCATAAGCCCTATTTAGCCTAAATCCGACTTCAATTCAAACTCAAACGATTCTTCCCTGTTTTAACGATCGGGCAACAATACGACTCGAATTCATCAACAAGGCCGGGTCACATCAATAAGAAACTTGAATAATGAATTATTAGAATTAAATGATAAAGACGAAGAATTGATATGGCAAATAAAATGATGTGGCAATTCACAGAGAATATCAAGAGTATTTCTATTGTTGAACGAATTGGGTTGGAATTATTCAGGTGAAATGTTCATATAAAAATAATATCGTGGCAAAATATTGTCTAATCTACTACCCAAAGATTCGCTACTGTAACTCGCCTCTTTCGATAGCTAGATCTTAAGCTAAAAATCTAAGTTCATGTACGTCTACAGAACTTAGGATTGATAACTGCAATCACGCTCCTCTCTATACAACTCGTATCATCTATGTCTAGAGTGCTACGAATATTCTGTCGAGTATTCGCTTGCATCAAACGATTCAAGATCTAGTATTCTTAACCTTTTCAGAATTAGATATACCTAAGAACACAACATACATTCAACTATGTCTAGAGCTTGCATGCATGTATTTGAAATAGGTATAAATCGAATGTAACAGTGATATAGACAACCTCAAATCCTTGGCATTAAAGATGATAAAAGATTCACCCAAATAACTCCAATCCAGAAAAGATTTAGTTCATGGGTGGAAAAGAAAACATCAAAATAGAATCATTCGTAAACATTTCTCAAATAATTTTGAATCACAAAAATTTCAATCTAGAAAATAAAAGCAAAACTGCAGGAAGTTATTTCCAGACTCCAGCTCCTCTTGGTTTTTCCGATTGCTCGTGAATCCAAGATAGATTTCTCTTCCTCTTCCTCACATCTGTATTCTGCTCTCTTCTAAGGTGCTACCTTTTGTTTCTTTGGAATTCTCCAATGGAGTTCTCCTTTGCAGAGAGAAAATTACTATCACCCGTTTCTTTCTCACGCTAATTCTCCTCTCTTTTCTTCTTCTCTCTCATTCTTTTATTGGATGGATCTTCCCCTCTAACCACACATTTGCTTTTCTCTTTTTTAGGGTGGTTTTTCTGGTACACGTCCAGCTAGCTGAAAGTGACGTGGATAGAGTGCTGAGTCATCTTCCTAGAATTACCATGGTAATTGTGTTGGCAATCAATCTCACCATTTTCCATGACAATGTTTCACTTCCCTTATTTTCTTTTGCATTCTCTTCATCCTCTTTATCTACCTGTAGCTGTGTCCAACCACAACCGCAACTTTTCCTTCCCCAAGTAACTAAAATAATAAATGATGACCAATATAGCGCAATCCAAGCTTTGTTATGCAATACTCTAAAATTATCCTAAAAATGTAGATGTATTTACTTAATTTCAAATAATTAATTACATCTAGAGGCCTAAAATATAACTCTTTTCAAGAGTTATCACACCCTGAAATCTGAATTATTGCTTATCCTCAAGAAAATAATATATGAATATGCATGAATGCAAGGAATTGCCAAAACAATTAGTCACCAATTATACTACCAAGTCATAATGAGCATACTGTGTACCTATATTCTCAGCAATCTTCTACTGAAACAAAGAAAAATTGCTTACAGTTCTTGTAACCTGTTTAGTAAATGATGTGCAGAAAATGTTTCCTAAAGGTAAAAATTCCTAAATATTTTAGCAATGAAAACTATAACAGATTTCTTCTGAATAAACCTAGGTTATCTCTCTCCTAAACTAAGTTTTTTTAGACACTTATTCAATTTCCAACACAAAATTTTTCTAAGGAATTCATATTGTCACATGCTTTTATACTTGACAACCTCAATAGAGCATACACTAGACTGCCATGTATTATATCATGTCATAATTTGAATATAAATCACTTATGAAACAAAAGCTTTTAATTACAAAGATGGACAGAGGAAACACTTACCTTCTTAGCAATTTAGCTTAAAAATTCAATGGAGTGTCCCTACAATATATGATTTTTTTTAGACAAACACTCATATCTGAACTCATTTTTCTGGTCAACAATATAATGGAGCAAACAAAATATTACTGACCTACTCAACATATTCAAACATTGGAGTATTCATATTATGTTACCATGACATACAGAGTTATTATCCTCAGTGAACATCATTGATAACCATATACTCACATAATCAGGAAATTGAATAGCAATTATATGTTATGGCAAAATGACTGTATGAACAATTAACAATGCAGTCTATATGCACAACCACCCCTAAACCTAAGGGATGCATTGTCCTCAATGCATGAACATGAAAGAATTAAATGAATAAAAACAACATGAAAGCAAGTACATATATGAACTAAAATGAATGAAAATTATCAAAATCAAAGCTTGGATAGGAAGAATGTTACTTTACTTGGTTTGTGTAGATTTCCTTGCAGCTTGTTTGTAACATTGCGACCTATCGTGGACATCACTATCAGCTTGAACGATTTTACCAGCAGCCTTCTTAAATCTTTTTCTCTTAAGATGGTTGATGGGAAGCTCTTCCTTATCATTGTCGGTGACTTTGTAATTTCATCAATCAGTTGATGAACGGCGTATTCCTGGGCAGTCATAGGGGCCTTGGATTGTGTTGCAGGTGTAGTAGTTTGAGTGGTATCCAGTCTATCATCATCAGATTCAACATGGACAAATTCTTTCCTGGCTTTATCTTTCTCTGGTTCTTGGTTATGCATGGGAGCAATAGTAGGTTCTTCATCTTCTGCTTCAGGATTCAATAGCAGCACCTTAGGAAAAATATAAAATGGTGGCATTGGCATGCCAGGGCATTCACCAATCGTGGTTCGCATTTATATGCCCTACCTGAGGTAAATCTCATATCATATCATAATTTCCATACATTTCTCCCATCACATCTCAACAGTTTCCACCATTTCCCACCTTCCACCAATCTGGATAAGAAGCTTGTGTGCCAAGGAAGAGTATCCATTTACAATCATTCATGCATATACTATTTTTATCATGTTAGTTTTGTTAACATAGACATGCACAGGTGATTTTAAATAAACTTACTTACTTGGAAGACAACAATATCATGAAATTAGCTGAGATTTAACAGGAACACAAGGAACTCACCAGAGATTACCAAGAAAAGCTTTTCCTATTCTACGTGTTCTTTCCCTTTTGCACCAAGGCCTTCTCCCATTTCTTTAGATAAATAAAATTAAACACTCCATTAAGTACAGAGACAATTGATCTTTAATGTAAAAACAATGACTAAAAACATGCAAACATTAACTAGAAGGAAGTTTCCTTCCTTCCGACCACCAGTAGAACACTATATAAATGGTTCCTACAACCTTATCAATCCCTAATATTAAATTAAAGAAGGACTCAAGAATTTACCAACAGTTAGCATGAGAAAGTCAATTACTAATCAAGCTGAAAACTGGAACCTTCTTCACACAGTCAAGAACACACTAGGTTTCTTTTGAAAGAATAAGGATAAATAGAGGAATGGAAAATAGAGTCATTCTCTATTAAGCTGTCATCTTATTTATATAGGAATTAGCCCATAATTCGACTATAACAAGTTATCTAATCATTTTACATGCACACACGATTCCACTAATTAAACATAATTCCAATAATTATACACCATTAATGAGGCTCTACAGGTCTCATGCAGAATGGCACGTTTCTTACATAGGTCTTAACACATTTCCTTCACGTGTCTTACTGATTGTGAATTCGAAAACAACAAACCTATGCACCACAATTGACATGCCGATGGTAGGTTCACAACGAAAAAGCTCAACAATTGTGGAATGAAAATTCGTAAAATGGCAGAACCTAATGAACATTCCACAAGAGAAACTTCGCTAGATAAAATAAGTCAATTCTCGTGAATTTGACTAGCTCGTACATGATTCATCACCAACCTCACTTTCTCAACCAACCAAAACGCAGACAAGAAAACTTAGGGTGTGATAGAAAATAATCCTAAGAGGGAAGGTAAAGAACATATAACCGGCATCACTCTTTGATCGGGTATAGTATTGGAAAACCTGAGCATTCCAACCCCCCTTAATGATTGAAAATGGGAAGGAGGATACTCTCAGTGCTGATCAAGAAAGTGTTGATGATGATCAAATAGACAAGGTTGAAGTGGCTTACAATGAACCGAAGTAAGGTAACCAACCTAATGGTGAGAAGATTCCATTTTCATCAAGGCTTGAAGATAAAAAGGAAGAGGATGAATAATTTGTAATGTTTCTAAATATTTTTTAAGTACTTAAATTTTAACCTGCATTTACTTGAGTTAATTAACAAAATGCCTAAATATGCCAAAATTTTAAAGGAAATAATGTTTACGCGTAAAAAGATAAGTAAAAGGCAAAAATAAACGTCAATGCTGAATGGAGTACAATGACCACTAGGAAAATCCCTTATAAACTTAAAGATCCAAGGAATTTTACTATTCTTATAGAGATATGGGACTTTAATTTTTGAAAGGCCTTAAGTGACTTAGGAGCCAGCATAAATCCAAAACCCATATCAGTTTAGGGTAAACTAGGGTTAAGAGAGTTAAAAGATACCTCTGTGACACTACAGTTGGCTGATAGGTCCTTGGTACACCCTAAAGGTGTCTTAGAAGAGGTATTAGTCAAAGTGAGGCAGTTTATTTTCCCAATCGATTTTATTATCCTGAACTTTGAAGAGGATTTGGAAATTCCAATTCTGCTGGGAATACCATTTTTAGGCACATCCAAATCTACCATCGATGTTGAAAAATGGGAATTAATAATGAAAATCAATGGAGATGTGGAACCGTTTAAGTGTTCAAATCCATCCGTAGTTGTGGGGAATTTCATATATCCAGTAAATGTTTCCCATGCAGTTAAACCAATATATTTCGGCATTACTAATGACCTTGATCAGAAGTATTAACAATCTTTCATATGTGCAGGTAAACAATTTACTTTTGAGGGAAGGACAAATGGAAGGATAAATCCATGTGTGGGAGTATTTTGGATGATCATTGTGGTCAAGCTTTAAATTTAAAGTCAAAGAAGGATTCAAAAGGCATGTCGGATGATTCTAGAAGCAAGACTTAAATTTTTATTAAACTTTATTAAAAGTGTATATTATTTATATTTTTCATTTTGATATTTTTATTTGGTTAAATTTTTCCGTTGGAGTAGAGTTAGAGTAGCTAAGGGATTAAAAATTGATGAAACCAAGTAACCTTAAATTGTGTAGAATGTCGCGACACCCTAAGATCTAAGTTGCTACATTAGAAAACTCATGGATGAAATAGAATTAATGTCGTGACACTAGAAGGGTAATGTCACAACATTGCCGGCAGTAGCGAGTTTCAAAACTCCAATTTGCCATCAGGCAAAATGTCCTAACATTATGGGAGAAAATTGTGACTTTGTTAGTCTGTCTAGAATGTCATGACATTGGGTCAGGTTCTACAAAAAATACTCGTCCTAATGTAGTGAATTCCAAAATTTTAGATACGACATTTTCATTTTTTATATTGCAATTTGTTTTTTTATTTTTGTTGATTAATTTAATTATTTTGCTTTGCAGTGCATGAATCGAAGCAAGAACAACACAATTGAGTCAAAGCTTGAATCAACGAGAATGTTACGTAGAGCAAAAAGAGCCTTAGTTTCTAGGGACAAGCCACAAAATTTTGATCCACCTCGAGAAAATCCATTGTTTGAGGAGTAAAAGGAGTAGATTCCACCACCTGAAGAGTCAATTTAGCCAATAGAGGAGTCGATGGAATAACGCAATCGCTTATTATGGGACTATGTGATACTCAACATAGATGTTGTGTGAGGCAGCATCCATAGGCCGGTGATTAATGAAAACAACTTCGAGATCAACCGACCATGATCCAAATGATCTAGAGTAATATGTAGTTTCAAAGCTCGATGAATAAGGACCTGAACAAACATTTTTAGTGTTTTCTAACCTCATACTATACTTTTAATTTAACGGGGTATCCGATGACGCTATTCATCTTTGATTTTTACCATTTTCATTATATGATGACGCTTTTATGTTGTTAGGTTCGCAAGTTATAAAGTCAATCTCAACCTGGGAGGAGCTCGCAAATCGATTTCTGGCAAAAAAAATTTTGCCAAGTAAGACGATGCAGCTAAGAAGACATATAACAAATTTCCTCCAAGTTAAAGGGAAGACACTTTATGAGGCGTTGGAACAATATAAGTTGCTATTGCATGAGTGCCCATACCATGGGTTGCAAGAATGGTTCCATATGCATATATTTTACAATAGGTTGGATGAGAACTTGAGGTCCAGTCGAGATGGAGCATCTATAAGGGCATTCATGTCCAAAACCTAAGTCATTGCATGTAAGTTGATAGAAGACATGACCATAAACTCATACATGTGGCTAGCAGATAGGTTCACGTACAAACCTAGACCTCTGACATCTCATCAATATCGTTTGAAAGGAAATCACATTGGTGGTTTTCATGAAAATGCAGCATGGGGGAATTATCTGGAGAGCAAGAACGAGGAGGTTAACTACTTCAAAAATAAGGGCGAAAATCCCTATTCGAACACACGCACTCTTGGTTGTAGAGATCATCTCAAATAGGGAGGCAATCAAGGAAGAAATTTAAATCAAGGGATGGTAATTATAACAAAACCCGAAAAGCACCCCTATACCAACAGTCTACTATGTCTAAAGCCCAAGAATATGAGAGAAAATCTACCAAAGAACACACGTCATATGAGCTTAAGTTTGGTAAAACGGTCGAAGTGATGCATTCGATGCGAGCTAACATTCATCAGATGCAGAGCCAATTTAACCAAATGTTTCAAAACTGGAAAATACCAGGAAGCACTAATATCCCCAATAATACCAAAAATAATCCTAAGAGGGAAGGTAAGGAGCATATGAAGGCCATCACTCTTCGTTCGAGTACACTACTAGAAAACCCAAGCATTCCAACCCCCTTTAATGGTCAAAAATGGGAAGGAGGATACTCCCAGTGTTGATCAAGAGAGTGTTGATGATGATCAAATAGACGAGGTTGAAGTCGCTTAACCTGAATCGAAGCAAGGTAGGCAACCCAGTGGTAAGAAGATTCTATTTTCGTCAAGGCTTGAGGATAAGAATTTGTAAGATTTCTAAATCTCTTTAAGTTCTTAAATGTCAACCTAACTTTAGTTGAGTTAATTGAAAAAATGCCTAAAGACACCAAATTATTAAGGGAAATAATGTCTAAGCATAAAAAGATAAGTAAAAGGCGAAAATAAACGTCAATGTTGAATGCGGTGCAGTCATCACTAAGAAAATCCCTCCTAAACATAAAGATCTTAGGAGCTTTACTATTCCTGCAGAAATAGGGGACTTTAATTTTGGAAAGGCCCTATGTGACTTAGGAGCTAGCATAAATCTTAAACCCTTATTGATTTATAGGAAACTAGGGTTAGGATAGCTAAAAGACTACAGTTGATTCCCATTCTGTTGGGAAGACCATTCTTAGCCATGTCCAAATCTACCATCGATGTGGAAAATAGGCAATTAATAATGAAAATCAATAGAGATGTGAAAGTGTTTAAGTGTTCAAATCCCTTCACGGATGTGGGGAACTCTATATATCTAGTAAATATTTCTCATAGATTTAAACAAATATATTCTGGCATTACTAATGACCTTTATCAAAGGTATTGTCAATCTTTCATGTGTATAAGTAAACAATTTTACTTTTGAATGAAGGAAAAATAGAAGGATAAATCCATATGAGGGAGTATTTTGGATAATCATCGTGGTTAAGCTCGAAATTTAAAGTCAATGAAGGATTCAAGAGGCATGCTGAATAATTTTGGAAGCAAGACTTGAATTTTTTTTGAACTTTATTAAAAGTGTATATTATAAATATTTTGCATTTTGATATTTTTATTTGCTTAAATTTTTACATAGGAGTAGAGTTAGAGTAGCTAAGGGATTAAAAATTGATGAAACTAAGTAACTTGAAACCATTTAGAATGTCGCGACACCGCTAGATTATTATTCATATTTGTGTTCATAGCCCTAGTGCATGCATGCTGGGGCACGATCAACAAGGCAAGTAAATTGTGGCTAAAGTCGCGACATTTAACATTGGAAGTCACAACATTCGAGACAGTAGCCAAAGATGGAAGTCAACCTCAAAGTGCAGCAAAGTTGGAACATTGAGGTAGCAAATTCATGACATTAAACCCTTCTCCAAAGATTTGAGCAAACTGCTTGCAAAGTCACAACATTGGACCTGGAATGTATAAGCCAATGATCTACTGGAAGTTTCAAGTTTAAAAAGAATTATAATAAGTTTTCCTAATCCTCTAATTTGTACTTGACAGTTGTTAATGTATTATAAAGGTTTCCTTAAACCCTTGGTATTTAAAAAACGACACTATTCACCAATATAGTTCACATAAGCAAGTATTTGCCAATTTGGGTTTGCCCCTTTATGCATCCACCAAGATGAATACAGTAATGCAACCATTCGTTAAGGTTATATACTTTGACATGCCGCAAGACTACATCTTATGTCTCTTCGATAAGACTATCGACAAAAGCGTCTATCTGCGAAATCTATTTCTAGTGCGACTGTTCATGTGACAGTTTGAAGAAACATTTTGTACAAAGACCATGTTGCACTAGCTGCGTTATGTGATGTATAGATTAATCATCCAGGCACTGGGGTACGAAGATTATTCAAAATATCTTGTGTGAGATTATTCGTTAGTATATGCCACATTAATGTGGTTTAACTAATCCTCATTTATTTTTAGCCACGTAAATCGACCTACAAGCAAACTAGTACAAGTGCATATAACGCTAACCGTTCAGTTCAAGTAAAGATGAGGGAAGGTAATTTTTATTAGCATAAAAAACGAGGGCACTGGGAAAGAATAATTTCATAATCTTCCACCTCTTTCTTGATTGTAAGTAAGAAATTTTGGGATGAAAATTTCTTTAAAGGTGGGAGAGTTGTCACACCTGGAAATGTTAAAGTTTACGTTGCAATGGTAACCTCGGGTATTAATTTAAAAATCTTTCTATTTGAGTGGGCTCTAATGTAAATAAGAGTAATTTGCGTACTGGTTGAAAAAAGATAGGATTTTAACCATTACTTCAGTTACTTTTGAACTCGAAATTTTCTTAGTGGGATACATGATGATTAGGAATATCTATAACTTGATGTTGAATTGATTTTTGTGAAGGAAGTATAGGAGGATTATATAAATGAGAGACATTATTCTCCGGTGATATTCTTTCTTTTTTCTGTTCTTTTTTCATATTTTTCTCTAGTCTGTTCTGAAAGAGAGAAGGATTAATGAGTGTTATGCATTGAAGGAAGAAACTAAATTTTGAGCCTAATAAATTGAAAATTTTCACATCTAGTAAGCTTTCTAACCTCTCTATATTAGAAGATTTAATAAAAGGGAAGAAAGTTAAGGATTTCAATTAATCTATTGATTATGTTCTGTAATGGGTAAAGTTGTGGATAATCATTAAACTGCCTTTGCATGTAAAAAAAATTATGATTTTATGATTGTGAATTATCATCGTTGGATTTCTGAAATGGTTGTTATGTTTAGCTATTGGCTAAGAAGGCTCAAGAAATAAGGGAAAAGCTAAGTAGATGGATTTGGTGTCAACTTTCAAATGAGTTCCAGAACTCAGGTCTTAAATGGTTGTTCATTTGTTTTAGTATCATGTGTTAGGAATGTTTAACTTAGTGTTTTGCAAATATGAGGAATTCTACCACTGAATATTGATGTATCGTGATACATGTTGTATGATGACATGCAAATGCATAACTGGTTTTAAGTTTAACCATGTTGTGTAGATGAAATGTTTGGCATGATGTGTCATGTATTAACAGTAGTATTGGTTGAGTGCTTGTGTATGAAATACATGTCTATGAATGATATGTGGAGTATGGAGGGATGTACTGGCAAATGATAGAGGGTGATATGTCACGTTGTGCACTCTATGCCACGTGTTATTTGGCTTTGTGGAGGTTCAGTTGGTTTGTAAGGAGAATATGTGCATATGGATATGAAAACCCTTTATGTGTAGTATGAGACTTTGCGGAGTCTAAGGCTTTAAGGAAGTTCATGGCTATGGAATAATTCAGTGGAGGCCACGAGGTAGTTCACGTATGTGAATCTTTTTCTATATGAGGAATTCCATTTAGGAATTCGCATTTTATGAGTCCGCATATGTAAGACACGGCAGTCCACCATATTAGCGTACATGATATTTATACATGAGGTTCTGCCCCATGGAAGTCAGTGAAATAGTTAGCGTACATGAACCCATTTCTATATGATAATTATTTTCTTTATTAATTAGAAATGGGTGAGTTCCTTATTTAAATATGTATTTGTCTAAGAATCTGTGCGAAATGTATATGCATCTACAATAAGGCTAATCGTCTATGAACCCACCCCTAGATGGGAGTCTTCTTTTATGAATCCGTCCATATGTTTCGCAATATTGGATCCGTATACTTGAGTCTAAAACTTGGTCCATAATGATTATCCAACAAACTTGAGTCCATTAGGACAAGTTATTAATAGCAATCCGCAATAAAAAGTGTAACAACTCGTTTTCAGTAAAATTAGAATAGTGGTTTCAGGACCACAAATCCGAGTTAGAAAGAAATTTTATTTTAATATTATTGCATGGTCTGCATTATGATAGGAAAGACGTAAGAAAATTTCGATAAGAAAATTTTACCGATTTCATGTTTAATTGTTAGTAAGGACTAAATTGCATGAAAATCAAAAGTTGAATTCTAGTAGCTAGAGGGATTAAATAGCTATGGAATTCAAATTTTGAGATCCTTATAAGGCAAATAGACCATTAAGAGAAGTTAGTAGATATTTATGATTATTCATCTATAGAAATTTAAGAAAAGAAAAGCACTAAATTGGAAAGTGGAAAAATAAAAGATGATAATTAAATTAAAAGACAATATCATTTTATATCATCATCTTTCCTAAAATTTTCTATGGAAACCCTAGCTAAGAGAAAGAACTTCAAGCAAGCTTAATTGGGTAAGTAATCATGTCTCGTTTTTAGTAATTTCTACATTTTCGAGATCGTAAAAACCTAATTTATCTATTTTGGGGATCAATCTGCAAATTTATCAAAGTATTAAAATTCTTCCATGGATGAGTATGCTGAAATTTTGAAATTTATGGTAGAAAATGAAAGGTTGTTGATAGATAAACAACTTTTGTAAAAGAAATTTTCATGAAATTGTGATTTAAGGACTAAATTGAAAAGATGTAAAATTCATGGAAATTTTTTATCTTTTGAAATACATGGACTGTTATTATTATATGAAAAATTCAACTAGGCTTGGAATAAGGATTAAATTGTATAAATTTCATTTTCCAAGCATATGGATGAAATTGGAATTAATTAAAAGTATAGGGGAAAAATGGTACTTTTGCCTAAAGTGTGAATTTGATTTAATTGAATATGACATTAAATTGAGTTAAATTTAGTCGCATAGATCCAGATATACCTAGTACGGAATTGGATCAAGGAAAACAAAAAAGTATCGGATTAGTAGATTCTTGTATACGAACAAGTGTCGAGGTAAGTTCGTGTAACTAAATTGTGTAAATTTACATGCTTGAATGAAATGTTGTATATGTGAGTTGTACGATTGATATGTTATGAAATTAATTATAAATCCAATAATGTCTGATAAATATGAAATCCCGTTAGAATACATGAAAATCGATTGGATACAAGGCTCTCATATTGATTGTGGTCTTACATATGTTGCAGACACACCATAAATCGAAAGAGCATCCCGTTATTAGCTATTGTGAGTTTCCCATTATATGGTTCTTGTGAGTTTCCCGTTAAAGCACTTCGAAGCATCCCGATAGGCTGTGATCCTACATGTGTTGTGGACATACCTTAGCTCTTATGAGCTTCCTGATCATAGGCTCTCCGTGAGCTTCCCGTTAGTTGGCTCATTGTGAGCTTCCTGATATGGCTCGCTTGAACTTCCTAATATATGGCTATCTGGAGCTTCCCGCTAATGGCTCTTCGGAGCTACCCGTTATTGGCTCGCTTGAGCTACCTGAATATGGCTCTTATGAGCTTCCTGTGTCAGCCCAGATAAGCTTCCCGTTTATGTGCTTTTATAAGCACTTCCGAATATGAGTTGACGGATTTACCGTATTGTACACTTTGTGTGTAGTGCCTATGTATCCATTGATATTTTAAATAATTCAACGGGTAACATTCCTGTAAGGGATAATATGAATTCAAGATTAATACTATGAGAATACTTGTTATGCAAAAATATGATATGCATATGTTCCTTGGAAACTTGAAATGATAAATACATGTATGTGGAAATGAGACTTTGATGAGCTCATCTATATTTCTTGGTATTAATATAAATTGTGTAACTAACATGCTTGATGAGGATGTTTGTGTGTCTAGGTTATTGATTACATTTAATTGAATGTATTATCTATGTTACTTTAAATGAATATGAATGGTAAGTTATATTTTGTTATACGAACTTACTAAGCATTAAAAGCTTACTCGATTTTTCTTTCCTCTGTTTTATAGTAAACGGAAGCTCGTGAAGGTTGGAACTTGGTCGGAGACACATCACACTATCCCTCAGACTTCTCAGTATATAAAGCAAACTAACTTTGGTATAATGGCATGTATAAGCTAAGTTAGGCATAATGATGAAATATTTTTGTTGTAACTAGCCATTGGGATAGCTAGTGTAAGGCATATTTTGATGTAATTAAATAAGGTTCTATCAAGTTTGATGTGTGATAAAATGGTGATATGATGGGAAGTATACCAACCTATTGTTGAATGGTTTTCAATTAGTATAATTGATAAAGTATACCTATAAGCATAAATGTGTTTTTGATAAGTTTAAACACTTGCACTTATGAGATAATATGTCATGCATAAAACTTGGTATTGTCATTAATTTGAGGGTTATGAATTGACTTGTGAATGTGTTTGGATGATGTTGTAGGTGAAAGGCAAATTGGGTGAGATAAGTGGCCTGAAAATTGCCTATTTTTCGTCCACACTGGCAGAGACACGAGCGTGTGTCTCAGTCGTGTGTGACACACAGCCATGCGCATAGCCGTGTGGTTTGGCCGTGTGTCCCCTGCACTTAATTTTCAAAAATTAAATTGTCCACACGGGCATGTGGTTGGCCGTGTGACCTAAGTCAAAGAATTACAAGGGTATGGACACGGGCTAAGACATGGCCTGGCCCTCACATCGAATGCCTACACGGCTAGGACACGGGTGTGTCACTTGACCGTGTCAGTCACACGAGCTGACCACACGGGCGTGTGTCCCCTGCACATAAGAAAATTTTTGAAATTTCGCAAAAAATTCTCTGAGTTCCCGATCTAGTCTCGACTTGTTTCTAATGCATAAATTGGGTCTCGAGGGCCCATATAAGGGATATTATGATTGAATAGATTAGATTTTGGATATGAATAGTAAATGATACGATTTAATTATATTTGATGTGTAAACTCCGGTAATACTCTGTAACTCTGTTCTGGCGACATATATGGGTTAGGGGTGTTACATTTGTTTGTATCAGAGCTACGGTGTAATACCCCAAAAATTTACTACAGTAAGAAAGTAGGTATCCTTGATATAGTAAAATAAGGAAATAAAGTGACAAAAAAGGAAATTTTGAGTTATGGCAACATTGGAAGTATATTATGACATATTAATTCAAGAAAGGATTAAATCGTAAAAGTGAGAAAAGTTTTGTTGACCAAGAGTAAATACTCAAAAATTGAGGGGGTAGAGTGTAAATATGAAAAAGTCAAAGGACCGATAGTGCAAATATTTTAAGGGTGGAATAATCTAGAAACTAAGGAAAATGGATGAATTAGGACCAAATTGAAAATGTGAAGAATTTTGAGGGACTAAATTATAATTTTACAAAATTAAGTGATGACTCAAGGATGGAATTTTAAAAGATTATAAAGGGAAAAATAGTCAATTAGAGAGAGAATTCTAGAAGGTAATGATGATGTTGGTGATATTTTTAATTAATTAATTAGATAAATGTTATTTAATTAATATTTTATTAAGATTTTTACTATTATTTTATTATTAAATGATTAATATAAAAGGGAGGAAAGATGAAGAGAATTCATCATCTTTCCATGCATTTCACGTTAGAAGAGAAGACAAGAAAGAAAGTTTTGCTTTCTTTACAATTTGGTCCTTTTACCAAAAATTCACTATTTTCACTTAGAAATCAAAAGACTTTCCATAGCTTCCAAGAGAGAAAAATAATAAGGAGACTATGGGGAGCTAGAATATCAAGTTCGATTTAAGAAATAGAAGCTGGAGGAGAGAGAAAACCAAGTTAAAGATTTGAAATCAATGGCACAAGGTAAGAACATCAAGATTTCAATATATTTTTGAGTTTGATATTATTGAAAAAGTATGAAATTGATGTTAATGTAGGGTTTTATTATATAAGGTTCTATGTTCTTGATATGTTAGTGAAGGAAATAAGAGGAAGTGATGGAAAATATTGAAGAGAAAGAAAATGAAGGTGTTATAAATTTAGTTATCAACATTTACACTAAAATAGTTTTGAGACAAAGAAGAAGAGTCTGAATTTGAAAATTCACCAAAAATCGTAGAAATTGAATTATAGGATGAAAAAATATGGAATTAAATATTATTGAGTCTAGTTTCTCATAGAATAAACAGTGTAAGTAATGGAATTGTAAATAATGAGATATAATAAATTTTGTGAGACAAAGCCAGAATAAATTCAGGTTCCCTATTCTGAATTTGGAAAATCATTAAAATTGTATAAAAATAATTGTGGGTTATAATTTATATGTTTAAAATTATTAATAAGTCTATTTTCAATAGAAACAAATAGAAATATCATCCGAATCCTGTACGAGGAGATAATTAATTTTAGTGAAGAAGGGTCAAAACTGTCAGACGGAAGAACAGGATGACTTTAAAGAATAAAATGTATTTATTGGATAAACCATAAATTCTAAAAATTTTATGGTAAGAAGATATGTGAGTCTAGTTTCATTGGAATTTATCTGATCTTAATTCATAGTTTCGTATCTCAAGATATAAATAACTTAGTGACTATGACTCAAGTGGATGACTTTGAATAAATTTATAAGTAAATAGTGAAATCATAGATAATGTTATTTATAAGCATGTTATATAAATTAATGATGTGGAATGGAGAGAAGGAGGAGGAAAATAAATATATAAATATTCTGTTAGCATGGATTTGCATTAAAAATGCTTAATTTGCATGATTTGGGCTCAAGGACTAAATTGAATAAAAACTAAAACTTTAGGGGCAATTTTGTAAAAATTTCAAAAATGATCAAATAGCTTGAAATGAGTTGTTTTATTATTTAAATTAATAAATTGAATGAAATATTAATTTAGATCAAGATTGGGTGAAAATTTGAGGAAAATAGAAAATTACCAAAATGTCCCTGAATTATGGTATTTCGCAATTTAGCCTCGTAAGTTCGTATAAACTATATTCTATACAATTTTGATTAAAGTTAATGTTATTTGGTGATGAATAATATATATGTATATGTGTTAGTATTGAACTGAACTTAGTAAATTGAATTGAATAAGAAATATATGTTCAAGAAATGAAAATTTATGATTGGGTATTGAAATTGAGACTGATACTGAACTAAAT
This sequence comes from Gossypium raimondii, assembly GCF_025698545.1. Classification (NCBI taxonomy): domain Eukaryota; kingdom Viridiplantae; phylum Streptophyta; class Magnoliopsida; order Malvales; family Malvaceae; genus Gossypium; species Gossypium raimondii. Next base: position 27,726,259 of record NC_068572.1, on the reverse strand, counting down.
TATGGAATATTGAATATTTTTATGTGTACTGCATTGAACTGTGAAATTACTGAAGTAATGAATTATTGTAATACTGTGAAACTAATCAAAATAAGGAATTAAATACCCTATTAACTAGTCGGGCTAGTTATATATAGTTGGCATGTCATAAGATATGGAAGAGTACGGGTTTTTGCCGGCTTACTAATCAGGCATTTATATGCCGACTCATCGTTATCGTTATTATTATCGATTCGCACTCTGTGTCGAATCATCGTTATCGTTATTATTATCGATTCGACACTTTGTGTGTCGAATACTGTTACTGTTACCGATTCGGCACTTTGTGTGTCGAATACTGTTACCATTATTGTTACAGATTCATCACTTTGTGTGTTGAATATCATTCTATCTTTATCGCTATTCTATCGATTCATGTTTAGGTACTATGTACCGTTTTAGGCATAATGTGCCGTATTGGTGTGTTTGGTTGGATCCGTGTATCCCCAAAGCCCGAGTCTGTTAATAGGGGTAATTAAATGAAAAGTTAAATCAAAAATGAAACAGTTGAGCCATTGAAAAGAAACGTGATTGTAGAATTGAATATGAAAATGTGAATAGAAAGCATGAACTAATTGTTCATGAGATAAATAAAGGCTCAACGTAATAGTATATGTTGTTAACAAATGAAAACCAAATTGAATTATAAATATTGAGAAATGAATTAATATTGGAAATATATTATCGAATTTAATACTCAATTTGGATTAAACGCGGGATTGAGTACAATCGTTCTGTGGTCGAGGATGAATTGACAGATAAGTCCATAACTGGGTTATGGCACTATGAACGTAAGACCATGGTCGGACCATGGCAGTGTTTACTGTTTATATGTGCAAGACCATAGTTGGACTATGGCACCAAAGAACGATGTACTCATATCCGTAAGTCGTTCTTCGATTCAAAAAGAAATGGTAAAAGACTTATATGATTGAATTGAAAGATTTATAGATTATTATTGGTATTGATCTAAACTAAATGTAACCATTGATATTTAAATAATATAACGGGTAAAGTTCTGAAGTGAGAAAATATGAGTTTGAAATGAACTATTACTGGTATGTACGTAAAATTCATGAAAATGATGGTACATGAAATATCGAAATAATGAAATGAATGATATATGCCTATGAAGAAACGGAAAGAGAACAATGACATGTAAATGAATGGTTATCTTTAATATGTTGATACAAGAAAATTATGCATGATGAGTTTATATGTAATGTGTGCAAGTACACTAACTAGTGTTGTTGCTTGATGCTTAGGCAAGTGCCAAGCTATTGGTTGAATGGTATTATGATTATTTATATAATACATTGAATTGGAAAGTATTTAAGTCAAAACATGTTAGTGCTCACTAAAAAGTGGTAAAGTTTAGATTATGCAATTTCTTATGAAATGACTTATCATGTGATCAATTCAAAAAAGACTTTGGTTAAATGCATTAGCTTGTAACTGTGGTTGAATGATATTTTAGGACTTGTGTATATGGAATAAGCATGGAAAGTAAAGAAATGCAAATGAAAATAAAGAAACTATGAAGAGTTAAAGTTACATAAAATCCTACTAAGCTTGGGATAATATGTTTAAGTGATAGTGTGGATTTATTCACCTTGTGAGTTGATGAATATAGCTTCATGAGTATTATGGTATTAATATTGGATTATTCTTGATATGTATAGATTTCATATTTTAAATGAACTAATATGATTAAAGACTACACGAGCTTACTAAGCATTCATTTCTTACGTATTTGTTTATTTTTATTTACCCTATAGATTATCGGAACCTTGATTGGGTTGGAAGCTTGTTAGAGATATATCACACTATCCATTGGTTCTATCGGTAATTTTGGATGATTTGATTCTGGTTATATTGGCATGTATAAATTAATTTGGCCAACATTGGCTCATTAATGTTTTAATTTTGATTGGTTTTAAATATGAATGCTAGATGAAATGAAATGTCTGATAATTAATTTGAAAACTCTGGTAATGCTCTGTAACCCTGTTTCGGTGACGGATTCGGGTTAGGAGTGTTACATACGGTTTAGCTGATTCTCAGACTAATGTAGCAAGTACGAGTTTAGCTATACATGCCATTATATAAATTTGTGATAGTGTGATATCTCCTAACCAAGTTTAACATGTTTTTCAAATAGTAATGTCGTCCAACCAAGCAAAATCTGAGGAAGCTGAGAGCAATGCTCAAGTTTTAGTTCAAAGAGCTGCATCAAGTAGTAGAAGGCCCATATCTGAGGGTCAAGGTGAGGAGGCTAAAGAAGTCTTCTTTCAAATGATGAATGAATAGTTTACTGAATATTTGAGAACAAATCCCGCTGTACAACAACCTTCCCCTCCTGCTCCTCAACCGGTTCCTTATATGCCACATGGTGCTGAATCTGTTAGAATTGGTAAGCCTCCAGTAGATAAAATTCAAAAATATGGCGCAAAAGAATTTAGGGCTACTGCCAAAGATGATCTAGAAAGGGTTGAATTTTGGTTAGAAAATACTATTAGGGTTCTGGATGAATTGTCTTGCACACTTGACGAATGTTTGAAATGTGTTGTATCTTTGCTAAAAGACTCAACCTACTAGTGGTGGAATACCCTAACTTCTGTTGTATCGAGGGAGAATGTTGCATGGGGATTTTTCCAAACAGAATTTAAAAAGAAATATATTAACTAGAGATTCCTTGATCTGAAAAGGAATGGATTTTTAGAGCTCAAACATGAGAATATAACTGTATCTGAGTACGAACGAGAATTTGTTTGGTTAAGTAAATATGTCAGAGAATGTATTACGACTGAAGTTGCTATGTGTAAACGTTTTGAAGAGGGATTGAATGAAGACATCAAGCTATTGGTTGGGATTTTGGAACTAAAAGAATTTATGGTACTAGTTGGTCAGGCACATAAAGCCGAAGAATTAAGTAAAGAAAAGAGACAGGAAAAGATAGAAGCCCGGATTCCTAGTAAAATATTTATGGGAAACTCACAATCGTCAGCTTCAAAGAAATCAAAGAAATATCATGATCGTTCTACCACATCTGTGGGGTATTCTGGGAGAGACCGAGGCACTCAACGTTCTAATTCGAAATCTTTAGCCCCATCCGTAGCAAGTGCAGAAAGTGTTAGAAACCCCAAACCTAGATGTAAACATTGTAATAATTAAATTGCATTTCGGGGAGTGTCGTATGAGAAGTGGAGCCTGCTTTAAATGTGGTTCTCTTGACCATTATCTCAGAGACTGCCTAGAAAAGCCTGAAAAGGAAATTGTTCAGACTTTAAAGCCGAGTAATCCTGCCTCGAGAGGTAGACCACCCCTTCATCCTGACAATGTCAGTAGTAGCCGAGGTATGACAAAAGATTCAACTATTAAATCTAAAGCACGAGCACCGAAAAAGGAGATATGCTATTCGTGCACATGAAGATGCCTCTGCACCCGACGTAATTACTGGTACTTTTTTTCTTCTTGATACTGATATTACTACTTTGATTGATCTTGGTTCAACACATTCATATATATGCACGAATTTAGTATCTATTAAAAATTTACCTATCAAATCCACTAAATTCGTGGTTAAATTTTTGAACCCCTTGGGCCAGTATGTGATGGTAAATAAAATTTGTAAAAATTTTCTATTAATGGTATGGCATTATTGCTTCTCGGCTGATTTGATGTTACTGCCATTTGATGAATTTGATGTGATTCTGGGTATGGAATAGCTAACTCATCATGATGCAGTGGTAAATTGTAAACATAAATATATTGTGTTAAAATGTCAGAATGGTGAATTGCTCCGTATTGAATCTGATAAACTGGATGGGTTGTCTAATGTGATATCAGTCGTGTCAGCACAGAAATATATCAGGAAAGGGTATGATGCTTATCTTACATAATTATTGGACAATAAAGTATCTGAATCGAAGATTAAGTCAGTGCCAGTTGTTTGTGAATTTCCTGACATGTTTCCAGAGGAATTACCCAGGTTACCACCGGTTAAAGAGGTGGAATTTTCCATAGATCTTGTCCCGGGGACAACACCAATATTTATAGCACCCTACAAAATAGCTCCGACGGAATTAAAAGAATTGAAAGTACAGTTACAAGAATTGACTGATAGAGGTTTTGCTCGACCTAGTTCTTCACCTTGGGGTGCTGGTTCTGTTTGTTAAAAAGAAAGATGGATCTTTGAGACTATGTATTGATAACTCAACAAAGTTACAATAAAGAACAAGTACCCATTGCCTTGTCTTGATGACTTGTTTGATCAGTTAAAAGGTGTCACTGTATTTTCAAATATTGATCTCCATTCATGTTACTATTAGCCACGGGTGAAAGAGTCAGATGTTCCAAAGATAGCCTTCAGAACCAGGTATGGGCACTATGAGTTTCTTGTGATGTCGTTCAGTTTGACGAATGCACCTACGGTATTTATGGATTTAATGAATATAATTTTTAGACCATATCTGGATAGATTTGTTGTGGTGTTTACTGATAATATTCTGGTATACTCCCAAGATGAAAATGAACATGTTGATCATTTGAGAATTGTGATGTAAACTCTACGTGAGAAACAACTGTATGCCAAATTCAGTAAATGTGAATTTTGGCTTCAGGAAGTTGGATTCCTTGGACATATAGTATATCTGGATAGATTTGTTGTGGTGTTTACTGATAATATTCTGGTATACTCCCAAGATGAAAATGAACATGTTGATCATTTGAGAATTGTGATGTAAACTCTACGTGAGAAACAACTGTATGCCAAATTCAGTAAATGTGAATTTTGGCTTCAGGAAGTTGGATTCCTTGGACATATAGTATATGCTGAAGGCATCAAATTGAACCCGAATAAAATTTCAGCAATTGTTAACTGGAAACCACCGAAAAATGTGTCTGTAGTTAGAAGTTTTTTGGGACTAGCTAGATGTTATCAGAGATTTATAAAAGGATTTTCTATGATAGCTTCTTCGATGACTCATTTGTTGCAGAAAGATGTGAACTTTGAATGGACAGATAAATGTCAGCAGAGTTTTGACAGATTGAAAGCTTTATTGACTAAAGCACCCATACTAGTTCAGCCTGAATCAGGTAAAGAATATGTAATTTACAATGATACATCATTGAATGGTTTGGGCTGTGTTTTGATGCAAGAAGGTAAAGTAATAGTCTATGCTTCTAGACAGCTAAAACCACATGAAAGGAATTACCCAATACATGATTTAGAATTGGCAGCGATTGTGTTTGCGTTAAAAATTTGGTGACATTACTTGTTCGATGAAAGGTGTCATATATTCACTGATCATAAGAGTTTAAAGTATCTGATATCACAAAAATATTTGAACTTGAGACAATACAGGTGGCTTGAATTATTGAAAGATTATGATCTGGTTATCAATTATCATCCGGGAAAAGCCAATGTGGTTGTAGACGCTCTGAGTAGAAAGTCTCTGTTTGTTTTGCGAGCAATGAATACCTAATTGTTGCTGTCTGATGATGGTTCAATTCTAGCTGAGTTAAAAGTCAAACTGACATTTCTGCAGCAGATTTGTGAAACTCAAAAAATGATGATGAATTACAAGCTAAACAGGTACAATGTGAGTCAAATTCCAAATCAAAATTTCAGGATGGTTGTCGTTATTCAGAGGAAAAATATGTGTATCGAAGAATTCAGAACTTGTACGAAAGATTTTAAACAAAGCTCATTATGGTACTATGACTGTTCATCCGAGGAGTAACAAAATGTACAATAATTTGAAAAAAAATGTACTGGTGGCTGGGAATGAAAGGGGATATTTTTGAATTTGTATCTAAATGCTTCATATGTCAGCAAGTTAAAGCTGAACATTAGGTGCCTTCGGGATTATTGCAGTCGGTTACGATACCGGAATGGAAATGGGCAAGAATTACTATGGACTTTGTGTCAGGGTTACCTCTATCTTCGAAGAAGAAAGATGTCATTTGGGTAATCGTTGACTGTTTAACAAAGTTCGCACACTTTATTCCAGTACGTATAGATTTCTCCCTGGACTGATTGGTTGAATTATATGTTTCTAAGATTGTCAGACTGCATGAGTGCCGGTATGCATTATTTCAGACAGAGATCCTCAGTTTATATATCGATTCTGGAATAAGTTGCAAGAAACTTTAGGTACACAATTACATTTCAGTACCGCATGCCATCCTCAGACTGATGGTCAATCTGAAAGTGTAATACAGATTTTAGAAGATATGCTTCGGTGTTGTATTTTGGAATTTGAAGGTAACTGGGAAAAGCATCTGCCTTTAGTGGTAAGATTTTTGAGGAAACAATGAGAAAGCAATATCCAAACCTCTTTACTGGTAAGATTTTCGAGGATGAAAATTCTTTAAGGGGGAGTTGTAATAGCCCGTTTTCAGTGAAATCAGAATAGTGGTTTCAGGATCACAAATCCGAGTTAGAAATAAAATTTATTTTAATATTATTTCATGGTCTGCATTAGGATAGGAAAGTCATATGAAAATTTTGATAAGAAAATTTTACCAATTTCATGTTTAATTGTTAATAAGAATTGCATGAAATGCAAATGTTGAATTCTAGTAGCTAGATGGATTAAATAGCTATGGAATTCAAATTTTGAGGTCCTTATAAGGCAAATAGACCATTAAGAGAAGTTAGTAGATATTTATGATTATTCATCCATAGAAATTTAAGAAAAGAAAAGCACTAAATTGGAAAGTGGAAAAATAAAAGATGATAATTAAATTAAAAGACAATATCATTTTACATCATCATCTCCCCCAAAATTTTCTATGGAAACCCTAGCTAAGAGAGAGAACTTCAAGCAAGCTTAATTGGGTAAGTAATCATGTCCCGTTTTTAGTAATTTTTACATTTTCGAGCTCGTAAAAACCTAATTTATCTATTTTGGGGATCAATTTGCAAATTTATCAAAGTATTAAAATTTTGCCATGGATATGTATGCTGAAATTTTGAAATTTATGGTAGAAAATGAAAGGTTGTTGATAGATAAACAACTTTTGTAAAAGAAATTTTCATGAAATTGTGATTTAAGCACTAAATTGAAAAGATGTAAAATTCATGAAAATTTTTATTTTTTGAAATACATGGACTGTTATTGTTATATGAAAATTTTAGCTAGGCTTGGAATAAGGATTAAATTGCATAAATTTCATTTTTCCGAGCATAAAGATGAAATTGGAATTAATTAGAAGTATAGGGGCAAAATGGTACTTTAGCCTAAAGTGTGAATTTGATTGAATTGAATATGAATTTCATTAAATTGAGATAAATTTACTTGTATAAATTCGAATAGGCCTAGTACGGAATTGGATTGAGAAAAACAAAAAGTATCGGTTTAGTAGATTCTTGTATACGAACAAGTGTCGAGGTAAGTTCATGTAACTAAATTGTGTAAATTTACATGCTTGAATGAAATGTTGTATATGTGAGTTGTACGATTGATATGTTATGAAATTAATTATAAATCCAATAATGTCTGGTAAATATGAAATCCCGTTGGAATACATGAAAATCGATTGGATACAGGGCTCCCATATTGATTGTGGTCTTACATATGTGTCAGACACACCATAACTCGAAAGAGAGTCCCGTTATTAGATCTTGTGAGCTTCCCGTTATATGGTTCTTGTGAGCTTCCTGTTAAAACTTTTTAGAGCATCCGATAGGTTATGATCCTACATGTGTTGTGGACACACCTTAGCTCTTATTAGCTTCCTGATCATAGGCTCTGTGTGAGCTTCTCGTTAATTGACTCTTTGTGAGCTTCCCGATATGGCTCGTTTGAACTTCCCGATATATGGCTATCCGGAGCTTCCTGTTAATGGCTCTTCGGAGCTACCCGTTATTGTCTCGCTTGAGCTTCCTGAATATGGCTCTTCTGAGCTTTTTGTTTCAGCCCAGATAAGCTTCTCATTTATGTGCTTTTATAAGCACTCCTGAGTATGAGTTGACGAATTTACTATATTGTACACTTTGTGTGTTGTGCCCATGTATCCATCGATATTTTAAATAATTCAACGAGTAACGTTCCGGTAATGGATAATATGAATTCAAGATTAAATACTATGAGAATACTTGTTATGCAAAAATATGATATGTACATGTTCCTTGGAAAATTGAAATGATAAATACATGTATGTGGAAATGAGACTTTGATAAGCTCATCTATATTTCTTGGTACTAATATGAATTATGTAACTAACATGTTTGATGAGGATGTTTGTGTGTCTAGGTTATTGATTACATTGAATTGGATGTATTATCTATGTTACTTTAAAAGAATATGAATGGTAAGTTAAATTTCGTTATATGAACTTACAAAGCATTAAATGCTTACTCGATTTTTCTTTCTTTTTTTTTATAGTACACAGAAGCTTATGATGGTTGGCACTTGGTCAGAGATACATCTCATTATCCCTCAGACTTCTCGGTATATAAAGCAAACTACATTATCCCTCAAACTTCTCGGTATATAAAGCAAACTAACTTTTGGTATAATGGCATGTATAAGCTAAGTTAGGCATAATGATGAAATATTTTGGTTGTAACTAGCCATTGGAATGGCTAATGTAAGGCATATTTTGATGTAATTATATAAGGTTCTATCAAGTTTGATGTGTGATAAAATGATGATATGATGGGAAGTATACCAACCTATTGATGAATGGTTTTCAATTAGCATAATTGATAAAGTATGCATATAAGCATAAATGTGTTTTTGATAAGTTTAAACACTTGCACATATTAGATAACATGTCATGCATAAAACTTGGAATTAACATTGAATTGAGGGTTTTGAATTGGATTGTGAAAGTGTTTGGATGATGTTGTAGGTGAAAGGAAAATTGGGTGAGGTAAGTGGCCTGAAAATAACTTATTTTTCATCCACACGGGCAAAGACACGGGCATGTGTCTCAGCCGTGTATGACACACGGCCATGCACATAGGCGTGTGGTTTGGTCGTGTGGCCTAGCACACCGGCATGTGGCTGGCCATATGACCCAATTCAGAGAGTTACACGGGTATGGACACGGGCTGGGACACGGTCGTGTGCCTCACATCGAATGCCCACACAGCCTAGGACATGGGTGTGTCACTTAGCCGTGTGAGCCACATGAGCTGACCATACAGGAATGTGTCCCCTGCACATAAGAAAAATTTTGAAATTTCGCGAAAAATTCTCTTAGTTTTTGATCTAGTCTCGACTTGTTTCTAATGCATAAATTGGGGCTCGAGGGCCCATATAATGCATATATGTGCAAGATTGTGTATAGTCCAAATGTGAAATCTCCTATTCTCAAGTCATTTGTATTAGATTCAATGCAGTCGAACAAGATGACTTGTTCTCCAAGATGCACAAGTAGATATGCAATGGTGTCATTAAAGATAATGTACCAAATACAAGTTGAGGCAATTTATGCGATGTCAATACTGCGCAAATAAGATTGGTAATCCATGAAGTATAAGCTTACCGGCATTATGCTAATATAAGATATGGATAACTCACTAGGTTCATTCAAACTTACCTGTGTTTTATTATGAATTGTAGGTAAAAAGGGCAATTTAAGGATTCGAGGAGGGACCAGGCCAGAATTTTCCATTTTCAAGCATACCTACTTTTCAGTTGTAATATGCATACAGTGGGGCAACTTATAGGCAAAGCCTTAGGGTCAGAGTTGAATTTTAATTAAGTATGGTCACAGAATATTATTTCCAAGACTAAGTGAATATGTTAATATAGTAACCTTGTAAAATTTTTATAGCTTAAATTAAGGGTATATATAATTGTATTAAATTCATTGGAGAAGTCAATTAGCTAACGATGTTATAAATAATATATGTATTACGCTATTTTGATATGCGAAATGTATTAATGGATGTTTTAGTTAAATTTGATCATGGAACGTAGCAGCTTGTAGTTCAGATTTAGCGATGGGGACAGGTATGGGGTGTTACAAAACCCTAGAATTAACAACTCTAGGTAATAATTTAGGTAGATGAGACCGAAAGGGTTTTCTACTTAGAATCAATTCGATTTAACCCAGTTTAGATCCATTCCGTTGAAAAATAAGTGGAATAAGTTGATTAGTTGAGGTAATTATAGGCGAAAGGTATTAATTAGGTCAATTAATAGTTAATCAGTAAAATCCCTAATTCAAGGTTAGTTACAACCATGGATATTAATCAAGCTCTTGTTTTTCATTTTCGACTGTTAATATGTTAGTTTTCATATTTAAGCAATTTATTCCTCTTTGTACTTAAATTCACATTCATAATTAATAGTTAGTCGTACTATATTTAGTAGACTAGTAACTATTTAGACTTAGACTATCATGTCTGTTATTACTGTTTAACTCAATTTAGTCATACCTCCCTTACGTACCGATCCTCGAAATACCCCCAATATTTCATTGTAAATCATTCTATATTACAATTTGATGTGTTCATTTGCAGACTATAGCGCCCCGAAATTAGGGTCAAAATTATTCAGGTTAGTTGGTCGGGTCAGTGGTTCGGTGGGACTATTAAGTTGATTTTCGCGTTTTAATGTCAGAATGTGCCTTTTGGTTTTGTGGCTAAGTCTGTGGTAGCATAGCCTTTGGTTTGGAGTTCGAGTCCACACGTGTGCAATGTGGGAATCATTCTTTTTAAGCATTATTATTTGTTTTTAATTCTTAAAATATGTTTGTTAAAAGATTGAAGGGTTTTTGATAAATTGGTTATTAATTAATTTGTGTTGGAATTTATTTTTATTTTATAAGATAATAAGAATAATAAAATAAATAAAAACTTCCTAAAATTTCTCTCATGTTGGTTAGTTTTGGTTTTTACCCTAATTTTAGATTTAACCTCTTTTGGCTTCCATACTCCTCTGTTTCAACATTTTTTTTCTTTGTGTTTTACTTCTAATCTTTCCTTTCTCTTTTGTTCCTTAATTTTTGTTTTTTTTTATTTCAAAATTGTCGTCATTAGTTATTTTTTTCCAAATTCATTCCTTGTTCAATTGCTAAGTGTGGAAACGGGTAAGTATTAGTATTGTTTTATTACTTCCTATTAGTTATGGTTAATTGTTTTAGGTCTTTTGTTAGTACCAATTTAGGTGAATGCTTATAGGTTGTTATGTTGGTTAATGAGTTTTTAGAAACAGTGGAATTGAGACGTTTTGATTGTTCGTTGGTGCTTGGAACCGCAATTTTAGGTGTGTTTCTGAAATTAAAATGGTTATGGGGTTGATTTGATGGTGAAATTCACGATTTTCATTAATTTTGGTGTGGTTTTGTGACCACACGAGTAGCCACACGGGCGTGTGCCGCACACGAGCAGTCCACACGACCGTGTACCGCTGTGGAATTAGGGTATTCTTAAGTCACACAGCCTGGGGTGTGCCACACGGGTTGGCCACACGGCCGTGTGATCACTATTTGGGGATTTTGTCATTTTTCACACGAGCATGTGCCTTAGACACGCGATCGTGTTTCTCAACCACACGAGTGTGTGAGTTTGCCACATGGCCGTGTCTACTCTGCTTCTTAATTTTGCTAATTTTTGAACATTTGCACAGTGAGTTACACGGGCTACTCACACGGCCATGTAACTCTATCACACGGGCATGTGTCTCCGCCACATGGTCGTGTGCCTCTTTCACATAGGCGTGCCCCTCTTTCACACGGTCATGTAGACTCTTCACATGGCCTAGACTCTCCCCACAGCCGTGTGGGCTCGATTTCGCAGATTTTTTGTTCTATGCTGTAAACTGACTCGTTTTAATTCCTGTGTAGTCCAACGTTCGTTGAGGCCTCTATAAATGTGTTTGGGACTCTGTTTTAGCCTAGACTCGTGTGTGTATTTGCAATTATAGGATTAAAGCTAATTGTTTGTTTAAGCGTTTATGTGACGTGATAAATGAATTTGTGATATTACCTAGTAATGTAGTACAAGTAAAATTGATTCTAAAATTGACCGACTGAATATGAGTTATTGTTTCTATGAGCCTGTTAGCGAATGGTGTGCATTCATACATTTGCATAAAATCGGGGTTTTTGGTTGCAAAGAGAAGGAAGACTAGTTTGGTAGTTTAACTGCAATATTTCTGTACAGCGGATTACCGTATAATTTAAACATATGACAACTCAACTGCATATTATTATTCGAGTGGCTTAGTTCCACATTTGTGGTGTGTAGGGTGGATGGACTATAGCCCAATTGTGGTGTGTAGGGTGGTCGGAGTGGCGTTTTGTTGGTTGGGCGGGATTTTAACTTGTTGCATTTGGTTTACATTAATGATTATGTGTTTGATTAAGTAATTTTCAAATTGGTTGCGAATTGAACAATATTTTGGTGTGTAAGTGCTTCTGTGTGTATGGAATGATGTATGTGTTACTTTGAATGGCTTATGGTAACGTATTCGTACTTTTGATTGTTGGTTCAAGATTTTCTTGCATTAATTGTGTACTCTTATTTGGGATATTTTCTTTGAAACCTCGTCATTTGATATCATTTTTTATTTCGGACTCACACTGAGCTCGCGTAGCTCACCCTCTCTTAGTTTCTTTTCTTTCAGGTAATGGTCATGGTTAAGCTCTGGATTCAGCACATCGGAAGTCTCAGGAAGTTTTGATGATAGTCGGGTTAATTAAAATTTTCATAAGTTTAATATGGTTGGTTTAAAAATTATTTGTAAGGGGATTATACAAATTGTGGTATGGGTTTGGGTTTGGACTTTTTGTTAAACTACGTGTTTCTGATTTTAAACAAGTTTTCTGAAAAATTTCGCACATTGTTTTTAACTAGTCTTTTTGTAACTATTTTAAAGTTCACACGATTTTTGAGAAATGACATGTAGTCTTATATTAAAAGGTAAACAACATATTTTTTGTTGTATTACTAGTTTTGAATTTTGGGTTAAGATTGTCGAATTTCACGCATTTTGAAACTGTTCAAACAACACCAAATTGGTTTATTCTTGACTTAATTATTAACGTCAATCAAACATTTTTACAAAGCATAGGTTTAGTTTTGTTAAACAAACAAAGAGGTTGACTTTTGAAGAGAAATTTGGAATTCAATGATGTGACCTCTGAAATTCGGTCAAGACTTCTGGGTCGGGTTTTGGGGTGTTAAATAAACACCACACTTTATATATATAATTACATTATATTAACCCTCTGTGCACGTACACCTAGGCGTGGTCACCATCATAGGATATCCTTAATCTCTTTGGGATAAATTCGTTCTCCCAGTATGATCCTATTTATCTCATGGTAACCATTACATCTTCCTTTATAAAAAGTCAATTATTATCAAATAGTAATCAAGTCATTTATCACAAAGGCAAACGACCCCTGACCACGTTTACTTTTCATCTATCATGTAATATCGATGAGAGGATATTATTTACCCTTTAGTCGAGCAATGAATTCCACTATTGTGAATAATGCTACATATTGTAGAAGTTGTATACCCAATGCACCAGCTTACGGTTCCTTATTCATTTGAACTCAGGTTTTTACTTACATCAAAGTATACAAGTCATGCATACATAGTCCATCATCTACTCAGGATTTAGGTATGCCACACTATGAACATCAAAAGTGAATAAATTCATAAACGAATCTAGGATATATTCTAATTGGGTCTTATCTGATGTACTGTCAGTCCAGTCAGTCACATTTATGTCTCTATCTTCTGGGAGTCATCCGCTCCAATGCTCAAGCATCTTTCCAATTAGACTTGATAGACGGCATATTAGTCTTTCAATCGATTTGCTCATTTCCAATTACACTAAGGACATGTCTAAGTTCATCTACTAATACAAGTTGTGTTTCCATATTACAATCTAACCACGTAATACCACTTAGTATTAGTTAAACGTTAGATAACCAGTGAACAAATATTTGCTTCCATTTTGCTTTGTGTGCAAAAACATTAAGGAAAATATACAAAGGATATTAATGTAATTAATGGATGTTTTATTAAACAAATTTGTTCGAAAAATATAAATATACAAAACAAATATATTACACTTAGGGCACCAAATCCAACAGTTCAAAGTTCAAACCAAGGTGGGTCCTATGAGTGAGCAACCCTTAGCCACCAGGCCAATCAAATAAGTTCAACCTTTAACAATTAAAACTATGCTTTAACCATCAAGGATAGTCTTCAACTTTAATTAAAGTTTACATAAACTAATAAATAACATATAAATATCAATATTTTTCTAAAATTAAATATTTTAATTAATGTTAAAATTAAATATAATATATTTAAATATATTTTAAAATTATCATAAAATATATCTTATTTAACATCTTATTCTCTTAAATCTCTTGTAGCGTCTCTTAGACATTATTCTTTTGTATCCGTAAACCTAATCGAAAAATAAAATGAAATCTTTGAATTTCTAGATGTGTGATTATCCCTTTTATTATTTGATCCGGTCAACTATATTTATATAGTTAAAATAAATATTATAATATAAATTTATTTTATAATGTGACATAATTATCTTTAGTACATATTATATTATAAAAATTGTATACATACACATTTAAGGACATATAATATATCAATTGTTATATAAATAATTGTGAATGTATAATAACTATTGTAATATTATTATATTACAATGTGCATTCTTCTATTAATGATGTGCAACCTAAACCTTGAACATGTAACTAGTTTTATCATATACTATAATATATATACAATTAGTACATATTATAATAACATAATTATATATAGGGTTACATATCAAATTTCATTTGGCATGTTGGTTGGAAATAACATCGTCATACGTTGAATTTTACCGGATTGGCCAAAAAGCTTTTTCGAGGATCCACTTCACTAATAAAGAAGGCAATAAAAGAGAAACAAACGAGGAAGAGTGATTTGTTTGACATTAAGATTGGTCGGTAAAAGAGCTCTTTTCTTTGAGAGTGAGTCTAGTTAATGTAACAGAGGAGCCTAACCTATATACAATTAATTACATATTTAAGATTTAGGTTGCATATCATTAATATATTAATTATATAACAATTAATATATTATGCCATTAAACATGTATGTATACTATTTTATTTAATATAATATAATATAATATGCACTAAATATAATTATGTCACATTATAAATTAAATTGATATTGTTAAGATATCACAACCAAAACATATCTATACTGAATTAATCTTTCATTCATCAAAACTTATCAGTACAATCTTCTATTTACTTATTTATAGAATCAAATAAGTAAATTGATCTAACAGCTTTCAACTAACACATTAACTGCTTTCAACTGATACGTTTAACAGTTAGCTAACCAGCTAAATAACTAACTGCCTATCAATTACTTTAACACATATCATAATATTTATTTTAATTATATAAATATTAACTAGTTTTTGGTTTAAAAAATTAACTAGTTGATTTATCAAATCTGTCTAGAAATCAGCTGCCATTCCTAATTAAGAGTAAGGGAAATTAAGCCTAACTCCTCTCCAAAATCGCTTGTTCCAACCCAAATGCGTAAATTAACAACCATAAGCCTATGCAAACAGAGGAGAAAATTAATTTTTGAAAACTGAATATCAACCATCTTTGAATGATTTTACATAAATATTTTCTATTATTTGACCATTTTAAAATCATTGTTTAAAACTATTTTAATGAAATAAACACATAATAATCAATGCCTAATTAAATCGAAAATAAAAAATACAACACATTATATATTGTTTTCGATGACAAATTAGGGCTAAAATGAAGCTAGATAGAATTTAAACTCGTACTATTACTGATAAAAATATTTATATTATTATAATATTCATATTTGTATTATAACTTTTATTATTAAATATTTACAAAAATAATATATTTATTAAAATATTTTAATAAAATATTATGAATACTATTTGATATTAATATTGTAATTAGATCAATATTGTAATATTTTAAAATAACAAAGTATTATTAATATAATAATATTTAACTCAATTCAAATTAATTTTTTTAACAAAAATCATGTAAGTCATTTTTCCCAAAATTATCTCAATAACTATGGCAAGGAAAACAATTTCCAAAAGTAAAATATTTTGGCTGCTCAATAAATCATTTTACATAAAACAAAACACAATAAAATACTAAAAAGCATTTCCCATAAACAAACAAAACTACATCAAGAAAACAAACCACACTGTAATATCATTTTTATGCTACCAATAATATGAGCTGAAGACATGAAACACATGTATGTCATCAAGCAAACACACTGCTGCATATCAATAACAGAATACAACAAAGCCCTGCACTAAGTTTTCATTGTAATAAAACAAATCGCAGGCAAAACATTTTATTTACTCTACTGCCAAATGGGAGTTATCACTACATATTTTCTTAGGACTAGGAGACGCAGATTCCTGCTAGTCGCAAAGTAGCCTCACCTCCCTCTTCAGGAATGAAGGCAACGAAAAAGCAGCCTTATGCATCTGTCAGTACAACACAATAATTACATTTCTACATCATAATTCATAACGCTATCACACTACTAAAGTACTAATACATATCTCCATCTCACAACATAACTACATCATGTGCATTTATAGAAGAAACATTCACGCATTATCCCTACATCTGTTCTAATTTGTTAATAAATGAAAAACAATACATGAAGCTTCAATAAAAAGGCCTACTCTAAACCAGCAGAAGTAGGAATAGTAGTTGCAACTTTGGTTTTCAGAGAAAAGAATCATTGAAAAAACAATCCAGCAGACCAAGATGTTAATTCATCAAGAAATGAAGCAACGCCTAATCAGTATACCTGTCAATTGTGTGGATCGAATTGGTTTTGGATCAAATCAATTCAGATCATGTTCGGGTTTTAAAATTTTTGAATTATTTCAGGTTCAAATCATTTGAGTTTTCATCTGTTGCAGGATTAGGCTGTTTTGGGTTCGGGCCATTTCAGGTTCAAGTCATTTTGGGTTCAAATAATTCGAGTTTTCCTGTTGGGTTTTTCGAATTTGATCATCTCAAGTTCAGATCACCCCGGGTTGCTTGTTCAATTTATTTTGAGTTCAAGTCATTTCGGGTTCAAGTCTGCCACGTTTGGACAATTTCAAGTTTGAGTGATTTTGGGTCTGGGTCATTTCCGGTTTGGATCATTTTCAGGTTTGGGCTTGTTGCCTTTTTATGATCATATCAGATTTGGATTTGAGTTAATCAGGTTGCATTTTCGGGTTCAGGTCAAAATTGACAGTCTACTCATTAGTTTAGGTTCATTTGAGCACAACGAGCAGATTATATTGTTTAAGGATTTAATGTCCCAGAACAAACATAACTTAGCACCCTGCTAAAATGAATGAAAATGGGAACTTTAAGATGAGTTCTCACCTGAGAGTTGTAATATCTAAGTTCTCTCTTATGCTGATGAGCTCCTTCTAACTTTTCAATAGGGTTAATGGGATTCAGAAAATCAACTGCTGGCCCCTCTGTCGAGCATATCAGAAAACCAATCACACCACTGCATTAAAAAAAGAAACCAGAAGTCAGAAATGAGATACATTTGACGCCTTACCAATTGGTAAATCATAACAGATAAATTTGCCACCAAAAAATGCATCATATAATTATCTAAAAGAGAAATAAGGTGAAAACATAGCATAATTAAAATACCTTGGATATGTTGGAACACTCGCCCATGCATAATGAACAGAACCTTTGAATATTTCGCGGCAAATAGAGATCATATCATCAATTAGATGTGTATGAAGCCACATACTCTCTGCCATGTTACATAGGACACCACCAGGCCTTAAAGCTCTAGCTAACGTATCAAAAAATGGTTTCTCTACAAGCTCTTGAGCAGGACCTACATTGCAGGAAAAAAAGAAAATTTAAAGCTCGAATATTGTCCAGCCTTGAAACAAAAATCAATTTGCAAATACCATTGTTGTAAAATCCCCTAGAGCCCTTGAAAACTAAAAGAGATCCATAACAAAGCATCTAAGCAAAGAGCACCACAAATATTCTTTAAGACACGGTGAAAGCATTTTCAAACTTCTAACTCTAATGTTCCATTTTTTTTCTCATGTTGGAAGAAACGATAGATTTTTCTACTGGTATATGCAGACCTCGTCAAATTAGAAAATAAAATTATAATGGACCAAAATTACAACATACCTACAGGATCTGATGAATCAACAATGATTACATCATACTTCCCTTCTGGAACATTACGAAGAAACTCAACAGCTGTTAAGATTATGCAAGAAAAATTATCGGCTCGGGAATTATAGCTATGCTGACCACCCACAGTAAAAAATTAATATAAATAAAATGAATAAATATTGTTTTAGCCTACCATCACCAACATGAAGACAAACACGGGGGTCTTCAAATCCAGCAGCCAGTTCTGGAAAGAACTTCTTAGAAACCTAGAATAAGAGAATGTGGTAAATGTCTACTAAGTTGCATTTTTAGATATAAATTAAAATGAAAATAAAACAAGAAGAGATGCTAAATAAAATACCTCTATAACCATCCTATCTATTTCACATATATCAATGTGCTCAACAGAGCTGTGCCGAGAAATCTCTGCAAGAACCCCACCATCACCACCTCCCACAACCAGAACCTGTATTCAGTATCTAGGTAAAGTTAACACAAAACCACTTTGAAGCTAAAGTAAAATCTTTCTAGAAGTCTGGAACTAAGGTCAGATAAATAAGGTTTTTGATAAAAGCGGAAATTTGTCGCCTAATCAGGGTTCAAGCACTTTAAATGAGCCAAATAGCTTAGGGGATGTATCTCATGATTTTCTTGACAGAAAAGACTATAACCATCTAACTGCCTTTCTAGCACAAAACTTCATACAGATTGCATGATTATGCAGTACTAAAGAAAAAAATTCAAATCGCAACTTAGAAATTGAAGAAAAGAAAAGTTCGATAAGTCCAACAATATAAATGGTATTAGCAAAGATAAAAGGGAAACTACCGACTTCCACATGGAGTGAAAAACAAATCTATGCTTAGATAAGATGAGATTACGGTTTTGGGAGATGGAATTGAGCAAAGGGGAAGATGAGTTATCATCTCCTGATATGCACATTCATCCTTCTCAGTCAGCTGAACTATACCATCAAGAACAAGCACTTTCCCGTAGCTTGATGACTGCAGAGGAAGTATCATCATTAGCAAGAATGTGCATAACAAGCAGTCAGGCAAAAAATAAATAAAGCAAAGGGAACAGAAAGACAGGAACTAGAGGTAAAAAATTACAGAAATCATAAAGTAGAGTTAAAATAACAAACCTCAAAAACAAGAACCTCTTGATAGTCTGAACTTGCTTTGTACAAAATGCTTTCAACTTTCAGAGAATGTGCTTCTCCTGCAACAAAAATTTGGAAGATTGTCAGTATCAGTAAAGGATATGATATGATCTAATGAATGAAAGGCTGCCCCTAGTTCAACTCGAGGCTCCTAACTAAGCTCTCATTTCAAAGAATAAGTTAACTTGATAAAGTTATCAAAAGTCCAGTGGAACTCTAGCATTGTGAGAAAGTTAAGAATCACTAATTACCTTTTATCAGAGTTCTTCTGTTATGATTTAATATATATTAAATCAATTATTACATGGCATCGAGAAGATAAAAGATATTTTTAAAATCAAAACATAAATAAATTAAAGAGGAACCTTAAAGCTCACCGGGCCACATAGGATTGTTGAAGTAAACCATTTTACCGGCCTTATCTACAAGTGAGGATAAATGAATCAAACCATGAAATTCTGGCAAATAGTGAAAAAGAACAGGAAAGAAAAGAATTCAAAGATGATGACCAGAAGAAGACTGAGATTCTGAGAACCACCCAGAAACAACGGTAGAATGGCATTTAGCCTCAAGCTCAGGGGCTGAAGCCCTAGCCTTCAAGCAACAAGAAGGGATAGCCTTCTGTGAACTATTCCCATTATTCCCCTTCCCATCCATAATCTTCTGGCATTCCAAACCTCTTCCTGCGTCTTCCCCCATAGATTATCTTTTTCCTCTTCGGCTCCAGCCTCTACATGTCAAAACCAATTCATAAGTTCCCTACTTATAGAAACAGAACTAACATATGCATGCATGAGCAGATTAAATCTTGTTTTCAAAAAAAGAAAAAACATTTAAAAAGTTTTTTTTTCACTGAAAGAAAGTTTGTTGTAGAATGTTCAAGATGAAAAAAGCACCAGCTTTCTTGTACATCTAGCAGTAGGTTCATACATTATTTATCATTTTTTTAAAAATATAACAAGCCTCAAAGAGGAAAAAGATTAATAAAAGAAAAAGCAGAGGAAAGGAGTGTGAAATAGCAGAAGACTTTTGAAGTAGAATTTCCTGGCCAATAACGCTTTTTATTATAACAATTCAAAGCTATCATCAACATTGAAAGCTGTATAAAATTTATCACAGAGGATTTTTATATTGATTATGATGAGAAAATTATATTATACAATTCAAAGCTATGATCAATATTGAAAGCTGTATAAATAAAAGGAATATGAACAAACATAAATGCCGCTTCTAGAAGATCAAAGTAAGAAGAAGAAAAAAACAAGCTACTTTCCACTAAGTTAGGTAATAGAAATGAAAATTTCAAATCCAACTTAGAAACTTACAGTTAGCAATAAACTTTCTTTAAATAACAATTACAGCAACTTTAACCTCAGGTTTTTCGCTTTTATTACAGAAATAAACGGATTTTTTGAAATATATATAAAGGGAAAAACCAACGCAAAGCTCCAATTCTTTCCCGTGAAATTTTTTGAGTAGAAGAATTAGGGTTTAGAAAAGCGAATTCAAAAGCAACGACTCTCCTAAAACCGATAATAAACGTCTTCTTTTTGAATGAAATGAAATAAATAAACAAAAATAAAAAGCAAAATGACAGAACTAACACAACGGCAGTGATAATAGTAAACAATAAAAAAGCAAGCCAATGAAAAATAAAGAAAAATATTAAAAGGAAGAAGAAAATCATGCCTGGTGTTAATGTAACTCTGAACAATCTGGAAAGTCTCAAATATCGAGCGTGAATGGGAAAGAAGAAGAAGGGAAAAAAAGATATATTGAAAATCTATTTGTGGCAGCTTTGTTTTGATGAAAATGGCATTTCCGAGCCCTTGTTTATATAACCACGCGCAGCGCAAGATTAACGAAATCTTTGAACTTGCCTACTTTATTCAAAAACAGTATTACTTTTTTCTTCAATGACTGCTACACCCTTATAGAGAATATTAGAACGGGTCGAAAATAAATAAAAAAAATAGGAAAGCAATTGCCATAAATAAGATTCTTTTTCTAAAGGAGGCACAGCGTGGAGTAGGAAAAGAATATTGCATATCTTATATTCCAACTTCGTATACCAAAAATTTTGGTATACCACTAATGGTATAAATTAAGTAAACTAAATTAGAAGTTCGTATATCAAGATTTGTTTGGATAGTGAATAGAGTTTTGGTCTACCATGTTTGGATAGTGAATAGAGTTTTGGTCTACCATTTATATGCTATGGATTTAAACTTTGTAAACCAATATTATATTGATAAAATGAAAACAAATAAATAGCAAGTTCAAAATAATTTTGATTAATAAAACTAAAATTATAATAACAACCACAAAATAAAATGGTTTATTTATATTATATATAAAGTTTATGGCTGAATTTGATATCCATTAGATTGCAGGTTCAATTAATTAAAAAGTTGAGAAAAATAAAATTATTATAAAAATTTCAACTAGACAAATTCAGTTTTGATGATACTATTTATAAAACCTTACGTCTGATTTGGAAGACAATTGAATGCACGATGCTACATTAATATCAAGACAATTCGACTAAACTCACTTGCATACAATGCAATTAAATCACGTTTACAAAAATGTCATGTGTCATTAATAATTAAACAAAGTCTCAATAAAAATAGTCTTTAGAACAAAATTCGAGCTCAAAACATCAAAAACAAAAGATAAGTGCTGAAACCTAGTTTTTATGTACCGATACATGTATCAGAAATTCAAAACAATTTTGGTTCCAGAGTCCATGTATTGATACAAAGACACAATGTACCAATATATGCATACATGGATCAATACTTAAAGCCATGTACTGATATTTAGGTATAAAGTCCCGATACCTAAACTTATAAGCCTAAAAATATGTAGAAGTTTGACAATTTAAGGCTCCGTTTGTTTGCCAGTAAAATGTTTTCTGGAAAATGATTTCTAGAAAATGATTTACTTTTCTGGTGTTTGGATGAACCTGTGTAAAATATTTTTTGTTATTTGGCAGATTTCCTGAAAATATTTTCCAGAAAAGCTGTTTTTAAATATATTAATAAATTTATATTTTAAATTGTTTTACATATATTGCAATGATTTATTTATAAATAAATAGATAAAATTAAATATATAATAATGCTCAATTATTAAGCTAGAATATTAACCGTCATAAATTGAAAACAGCCAAAGTCAAATAAATTATTTGTAATTGTGTTATAAAAAATAAAAAACAGGGATTGAATAATTATAAATTAGCTTCCAAACCACAATTAATACTAGAAATTAATAATATTATCCAAATGCATAATTAGTAGTACACCACATAATAACAACAACATTCACTACACCAAAACACGCCGCTAAAGGCCTAAAAAAGCGCCGCAAAAAATGCCGCTAATGACAACGTCGCTAACTTTAGCGGCGTTTTTTGAAATAAACGCCGCTAAAGGTCAGGGTCTTTAGCGGCGTTTTTGGAAAAGCGACGCTAAAGACCATGACCTATAGCGGGGCTTCTCTAACAAACGCCACTAAAGACATTGACCTTTAGCGGCGCTTTCCCAAAAACGCTGCTATATCTCGAGACCTTTAGCGGCGCTTTTCCCACAAACGCCACTATAGCTCAAGACATTTAGCGGCGCTTTTCTCACAAACGCCGCTATAGCTCAAGAGCTTTAGCGGCGCTTTTCCCACAAATGCCGCTATAGGTCACGACCTTTAGCGGCGCTTTTTCCACAAACGTCGCTATAGCTCGATACCTTTAGCGGCGCTTTTTCCACAAACGCCGCTATAACTCGATACCTTTAGCGGTGCTTCTCACAAAAACCCCGCTAAAAATATAACATTTAAAAAAATTATTTTAATCAAATAATATTTATTTTTATGATAAATATTATATTATGTTTTATTTTTAAAATGAACTTTAAATATACTTTAAGGATAAAAATATTATTTAAATTAAATTTTCTATGAATTTTAACTTTAAAACTAAATATAAAAATTAATGAATTTAGTTTTAGAATTTAAAATAATAAATTAATAACACAATTAAAATCCAAAAGTTAGAAAAGTTGTCGTAAATATTAAAGTAAAAATAAAAATTTAGAATCAAAACTAAAATAAATAATACATATGAGAAATAGACTGACTAGTTGAACTTGCCTATGACTATACACATTGCAAGGTAATAAAAAATACAATGCATTTTCTTAATCAAGTAAATCTTGGTAATAAAAAATACAATGCAAACTACATCTGCTACATTCCTGGTTATCCAATCTTCATGTACCCTGCAGAATTGGGAAAATAATTATAGTGCATTAAAACAAAAATTGATATTGACAAGTTAAATATGAATGGGAAATAACATGAATGCAAAAATTAATACTTGAGGAAATTGACAACTTAGCTATCTCAACCATGGAAATGAATTAGATATTGAATAAGAGAGATTACAGCAATGAAACTAATGAATTCCTAGTTTACATATGTATGTGCCACTGGACTTGTTAAGTGAAGAATGAGAACCAAATTTTTTTCAATGACTACAGGACATAAGACCAAGAGCATCAAGAGTTTCCAAACATGAAACAACTAATCTATTAAGGAAGTCAGAAAATCAACGAGCTTATTGTTTTAGCTAATAGTGGAACAAAGAGACAATTGAGATCAATTGAGACTAACCTCGGCTGAGATGCAGAAGTTTCACGACAATCAGAAAAGATCACCTTGATATACTTATAATCTTCGCACCATAAATAATCAAAGTAATAATCATCGATATTATTCACCTTGTTGCCTAACCTCACATAATAATCAAAATAAATTTTGAAACCGCTCAGAAATTTTAAATAGATTACATCAACATATATTGAGCATAGCAACCTTCTAAAGAGAAAATCGAACAAATCAACTAAACGAACATAGAAAAATTAATGCTTCAAACCAAAACACCAGATATTAATAGACATTAGCATTAGTCTGCAAATCCATCAAGTAAAGACATTAGCACAATTTAATAGAACTTTAATCTAAAAAGCAAGAACATTAAGATTCTCTAGTCTTATTTCATAATATACCCAAATATAACAGCATTCCAAAGCATAATGTTGTTATCTTGAGGTGCACCACTAATTCCTGCACAAAATAAATGATAAAAAAGGCCACAGTTCTTTAGCATAAACAACAAACAAATTAGATGAAATACAAGAATGCTTAGATGGCAAATTACAGAGACTATAGCACATTTATTTATTTAATCTCACAAATAATTTTATTTAATTGACGGATTTGAAAGGTAATTTTTCGGGGAAATAGTTAGTACAATTTTAAACTTGAAATTAGTACAATTTTAAACTCATGGAAATACAAGAATGCTTAGACGTAACATAAAGAATAGTTAGTACAATTTTAAACTTGAAATTAGAAAGATGAATAAAACTCCTGTAAAAATAAGACCTCTTCAAAATAAGCAAATATTTTTCCTTCTCTTTGCTAAAATAAGTCATGGGCATGGTTAAATATTACCAATTGAATTAGTTTATTGCTAATTTATATACTAAAACATGCATAAAAAATAATCCTCCCACCAAATGTAGCATAAATATTTTAATTTTATCTTCATAACTTCCTTGATAAAATAATTCCATTTCCAAATTATTTGAGTTTGATGATTTAAATTCTTACCAGCAGCGCCAAATGCCTCGTGAATCTCCAAGTGCAAGAAATGAACGATATCTACAAGCTTCTCCATGACCTATGAATACAAGGCATAAAACTTCCACTGATATATATCAACTAACTTCAAAATCAAGCAGCAAAAGACACTTGTAACATTACGTACAAAAGCTCGCATACCTTTAGACTTGGAGTTCACCGCAAAAGATAAAAAGAACACCACATTTTTTTTTTGGAGTTCATCATAAGTATATGAAAAATGATTTAACAAAAAAGAAAATTTCATAGAGCTTTACTAGTACCTCTTCCAAAATTCTAGACCAAAGAGATTTTTTCTTCAAATTTTTCACATGCTTATTTTGACTCTTTAACTCTGCTCTCAATATTGCAAGGCTGTCTCCTACATGACAAAATCAAAACAATCTCAATAGGAAGGGCTTAGATGACATCAACTATATTACATATAAATTCAAAGGAAACAACAATGGGATACACAGAAAACTTCACAGCAACTTTGCAAACAAAATGTCATCAGAATGAGCATTAACATGCCTAAGAAGGGCCATGATAAAGCTTACAAGTTCCTTATAACCAAAATGGAATTGGCCACAGAGGGTTTTGACTAGAAACACATAAAAACTAGTTATTACTTCTACATATCAGCAGGTTTGGAGGAGATAGGAATATATTCCCCAGTCCATCAGAGCCATGAACAAAGTCGGCAACAATCGGCCTCCCATCCTTTTCCATACAAATCAACTACAATTAGGCTATGGTAAATAAAAGATATAGTAACCCCCCCCAAAAAAAAGAAGAATATCAAGGCACAATAAAGCAAGTTAACAATTGCAGCGAGGTCCATTAGTATTCCCATGGGATTACATTGTAATTTAGGAAAGGGAAAACTGAAGCATTTACCGTAAGCGGCTCGGGGCTGCTTTGTGCTACAGGAACATCAAGACGCCCTGCGATTTCACAATATCCTTTTGCACCTCGAAAAGAGGATAAAATCATGAACGTATTCCAAATGCATATGAAAACCAGAAATGAGAAGCACGTACCAGAAGTAAGGCATTACGAGTGGCATCTTCGGTTTGGACATTGCCAAATATGGTGGTCAAACCTAAGATCTCATATTCTGGATTTTGAAATGCCATAAAGATCGCCATGCTATCATCTGTTAATCAAATGACAAACGCATTCATACATTGCTCAGGGTCAAACTCAAACAAAATCTCTACATATCTAATCCTGCCAATCAATCAATCCACTCCATATTGTTTCACATCCTTGTATAATTTAATAAAAATTTTCTGGTTTCATTATATATATATCAAAACCCGAAACTTTCCTATATAGATCTCATCAGACGCCCCTAGAATAAAACTTTTCTATATAGATAGAGAGAGTCAACGTAGCTTTTTAAATCAAACTTTATGGCTTATCCCAAAATAAAACTCCCAGGACAAATATAAATTGAAAAGGTAAAATTGTTTCCTATTTCATTATAATTCTAATTTATGCAACTAAATTGGTAGCCAACTAGAGAAAAAGTAAATAAATAAATAAAAAGGAGCGAAACTGACCAATCCCGGGATCGGTATCGATAATGAGCTTGTTGCTGTTGGCATGTGAGAGTGAAAGGCCATCACTTCCGCCATTAACGACAATTCCATCGTGACAATCTTTCTTTAATTCACAATCCATATTCAACGCAATTAGAAAAACACAAAGTGGTAATAATCTAATCTAAGATTTTAATGAATATGGATGTGAATAAAAAAATAAATATACATTTTGAGTAAGATGTAGCCTATTATCTATTCAACTTGCCAAACATTAGTTTGGCCTGCAATGAAATATTGTATTCATCAAAAGGAAAAATTATATACTACCTGCTGCTGAAGATCTGGAACAAAATCCGACTTAGCATCTCTTGTCAGACATTTTCAAAGAGGGTACAGACTACTGACATTTTCAATCTCGCTTGATGTTATCAAAGTCCCAGTGAGCGGGAAGACCAGAGGATTGATACCCAGAAGACAAAACTAGGATTTCAACAAACCCTTCTATCAGTTTCATCATTTCTTCTAGCGATATGTCTAGGTGATTCCATCCCATCTTCTGGTTTTCTCCCTTGAAGTCTGTTGTTGGAAATGGGAAATTTGGGGGATTTCAGCTGAAGAAAAACAAACTTTTATTTGGGGGATTTAAGGCGCACGACGGAGATGAGAAGAAGATGGAGTAATGAGCGGGTAACCAAAAATTTTTTTGGGAGTGAGCGGGATTTTGATTACCTTTTATTTGCTTCCATATTTGCGTCATTTTAAAGAAAAACGCCACTACTTAAGTTGAAATAACACCGTATTGAGAAATTGCAATACATATTTGCGGCATTTTTTATCAAAACACCGGTAATGTCTACCCTTTGCGGCGTTTTTCCTGAAAACGCCACCAAGAAATTTAAATTTTTCTATTGAAACGGCGCCGTTTTGGGAAATTTTAATATATAGTAGTGGCGTTTTTTGCTAAAAATGCCGCTAAACCTTGCATATTTTTTTATATTCAATTATTGTATTTTTCATATAAATTTTACATAAAGAATTATTAAAATTTTAAGTAATGTTTAAAAGAATTAGAAAATTTATAAATTTTAGTTTTTTATTTCATTTTATTTTTGTATTTTATTTTTTCTTATAATTTGGTTCTATCCAAATTAAGTAATTACCTATATATCCATATCAAATATATCAAATGGTTTAGATTAAATATTTTTAATATAAAAGCATTAATTAATTGCATAAATTTGTATCATTTAATAAATCTCAAATAAACCTTAAACCCTAAATTAACCATTCAATATACATAAAGTCTATCTATTATATATCTCTTAAATAATATAAACTATACTCATAATTTCAATATATTAAATTTATTATTATATCATTTACAATTATATAAGAACATATTTAATATATAAATTAAAAAAACTAATTAATCTAAACCCTAAACCTTAACTCGACCCTTGAAACCTTAAATCCCTAACTCTTAACCCCTAACCCCTAACTCCTAACCCCTAAACCTTAAATCCCAACCCTTAAACCATAATCCCTAAATCCATATATAATCCCCAAACCTTAAAATAGTAACTCCTAAATTGGCCTTAAATCTTAAATTAACCATATACCGTAAACCATATAAACCTAAACTATAATGATAATTAATTAAATATTTTAAAATTAATTCTATCTTATCTTTTTCAATTATATATGAAATTATTTAATATGTAAATTAAAAAACATATTTAAAATATAAATTAAAAAAATAATTAATCTAAACCCAAAACCCTAACCCGACCCATGAATCCTTAAACCATAAATCTCTAACTCTTAACCCCTAAACCCTTAAACCCTTAACCCCTAACCCCTAAACCTTAAATCCCAACCCTTAAACCATAATCCCTAATTCATAATCCCTAAATCCATACTCCCTAAACCTTAAAATAGAAACTCCTAAACCGGTCTTAAATCTTAAATAAATCATATACCTTAAACCAAAAATCATAAACTATAGTGATAATTAATTCAATATTTTAAAATTAATACTATCTCTTTTACGAGTATATAAAAAAATTTAATATATAAATTAAAAAATAATCAGTAATCATGTACCCAAAAAACTTTAAAATTATTTTAAATAATAGTATTTTAAATTTTCCATGTGTTTTATTTCAAATTATTTCCACATGTTATTATTTTTTTCTGAAGATTTTAAATATTCAATTAGAAATAAACTGAATTTTATTTAATTAATATAAATAAACCAATTAAGATAAAATGTTTTTAGCGGCGCTTTTTCAAAAACGCCGCTAGAGCCCCAAGCATTAGCGGCGCTTTCCCAAAAACGCCGCTAATGCCCCAGCATTAGCGGCGCTTTTTCAAAAACGCCGCTAAAGCCCCCAGCATTAATGTCACTTTTTCAAAAACGCCGCTAAAGCACCGAGCATTAGCGACGCTTTTTCAAAAACGCCGCTAAAGCACCGAGCATTAGCGGCGTTTTTTTAGAAACGCCGCTAAAGCACCGAGCATTAGAGGCGCTTTTTCAAAAACGCCGCTAAAGCCCCAAATTTGTTAGAAAACGACGCAGTTGGGCTTTGGTTTTTTGCGGCGTTTTTTGAAAAACGCCGCTAATGCTAGATCTTTAGTGGCGATTTCCATAAAGCGCCGCTAATGCTCGATTTTTACCGACGTTTTTTGTCCAAACGCCACTAAAAGTGCCGCTAAAAGCCTGTTTTGGTGTAGTGATTGTCCAAGTGCATAACTAATATTACACCACATTAAAAGTATCAATATTTTCAACCTTGAGAAAATTTTTGAAGCTAAATTTTTTTATGCTTCTTACTTTAAACTAAAAAAGCTTTGGCCTTGGATTCATGACTCACTAGATAATCAAACACAAAACATAGGAAGTCATCACCAAATCCTTCTTCCTCCATCGACTTCACTTCTTTGTAAAGATGTGGTGTCTTATTCGCAGTAAATTGTTCCAAAGCATTAGCAATTTTGCCAAGTTGTTCACCCACAAATTTAATTTGTTCATCAACGACACTTTCTTGAACATTTTTCTTTTACGTTTGGATGTGCCAGATGAAGATACTTTTGTTCTTACCTCTTCAGTCTCTTCATTGTCGCAGTCTATAGGCACTAAATCTTGGTTACCATCATCCAAATCTATGTCAGCAAATGTTCTGGAAAAACTCCCTGTTGCCATATCTTTGGCAACAACCAAAGCCATTTCATCATAATGATCAATGCTTTTATTCAAAAATAGTTCATACTTCTTGTGTGCTTGTTGGATATTATACACAATTAGAATAACAAGTAAAAAACAATTGAAATATACTTAACATATATATACATATATTACCATTATGCTGCATCATATGTCGCTCTATCACATGTGATTATTTTCATGTTATCATCTCATCCAAAACCACTTTCACCCCGAATTGTGCATATAACCTGCCACTAGTTTTTTACAATTCTCAAATGATTTTCCACATGCTTCGCATCGCATTGGACTTGAAATCTTTCAGAAATAGCTTTGGCAACTCGATTAATAGAAACTGCTTTAAAAGTATTAGAAGGCTTATTTCCTCTCTAGGCCTCCTCTGCTAGAATTTCAAGAAAAATATGTTCCATAGGTTTTGTCCACCTAAATTGCTTGGAGGTTCCTTCTTTGTTGCCCTTACCCATTCTACATTAATAATTGTCATTATCAATCATTTCAATATCTAACAAGCTTAAAACATAATCAATATCTAACAAATTCAAGACATAATAATTTCAAAATCCAACAAACTAAAATTTCAATATCATTATCCAACCAACATTAAAAAAAACAATTTTAATACTAAAACATATATAACATAGAAACAATAACCCTAAGCCTTAAACCTACCTAATATTTCTAACCATATAATTAGTCCACAAAGTTTGTTCAATTTCGTCTCTCTTAGCAGACCATTCTCTTGCTTCTTCTCTTTTTTCTCGCTCAGTAAGAGTTGGTATTATCAAATCAAACTCAGGCTCCTTGTATAATCTTTGACTAAGTAAATCACAAGGATCAACTCCCATTATATGATTATGAATGATACAACAAGCCAAAACTATATCTACTTGAGTTTGAAAATTCCAAAATGGTTCAGCATCTAATACATGAAACCGTTTCTTCAAAATCCCAAAAACACGTTCAATAGTGATTCGTAATGATGAATGACGAAGATTAAAGAGTTCCTTTGCATTTTCAGGCCCCCTGAGCACTAAACTCTTTTAAATGATATCGGATACCACGATATGGGTTAATATATCCATTTCGGATGCCATTCCAGCATCAGCAAGATAATATTTACCTACAATTTTACAAAATACAATTAGTACTAATAAATTATGAGCTTACTAGAACTATTTTGTATTTAATGATAATTATTACCTTCCGAAATTCTTAATCCTCCTGGGCGTGAAAGTGCATCACTTAAAATACGAGAATCATGTGCACTACTTTCCCAACCAGCTAGAACATAGGAAAATTTCAAATCAAATGTAATGGCAGCCAATACATTTTGTGTCGTCCCCCCTTTATAGCTACGAAATCTTCCTTAAATGCTAAGTGGAACTGATGCACGAACATGAGTTCTATCTAATGCTTCAATACAATCTTTAAAATAAGGATAAAATCTTGGATTGTTTCTGGTTTCACTAGGAGTTGACTGATCAGGTAATCTAATAACTAGTTTATACAATTTCAAAATAGCTCTCAATACAACTCTAAAGTAACGGTGAACTGTCTCAGTTGATCTATAATATCTAGATCCAATCACTCGAAACGTTACATTATGACCAATTATATGTAAAAATATAACTACTTGCTCCCTAATATTCACAGATTTAGTTGATTGTAACAAATTACTCCTACTAAGAATATCACACAAATTAAAAAATGCGATCGATCTCATCCTTATCACATCAATACAATGCAGGTCACCACTATATAAAATACTATTAATATAATTTTCTCTTTCATAATCTCAATTCACAAGAGGGTGAGAAGCAATTTCCTTCCTAGTTTTTAATTTTTGAATCCAAAGAGCCCCAAAAGCTAAAATTGAAGCCACGACTCCGACAATTGCATTTTGATCTTGATTACGATCCATCTACACAAAATAATGCCACACAAACATTTGATCACTACAAAAAAGATGCAAGATTTTCATAAGATCACATATATGACTAAAAGTTACCATGACTAAAGTGCATACATACATATCAAGCTAATTATAATTGCATTACTAATTTTTTGAGAAATTAAGCTACTTTCTTTGTACCAATACTTCAATAAATATTAATATATACAATATTTTAGATCGATTTAAAATTTTACATGCATGACAAGTACAAGTATATTGATGAATTCAATGGTTAGTTCGTTAAAATATTAATCATATCAAGATTAGTTTTAAATATATTATTTTAATTATTTTCGGTATCACGTAATCAAAATTTTTTAATTAAAGATTGCATATTCTTGGGCATATATACTTAGTGTCAAAACGGAACCCAATGGAACTGATTATAAAGTATATTTTTATTAAAAGTTAGATACATAAAAAGCAGAGGTATGCAGAGGTCATCAAGTATTTTTGCCTCCCTCACAAATAGAAAAAAATAATTATTCTTTAATTTATAAAAATTTGAAAGCTATAAAAGTAGTACAATAATAAAATTATATTATAATATTTGCAAAATTTTATAACTCAATTTTGGTCCCTCCATAAAAATTAAATAAGGTTTTTCTTTCTTGATTTCATAGTCGAAAATTCATCAAAAATATATTTTTTAGTAGATAAACATCCTACAAAACATTTCAGATAAATATTCATTAATAAAAATAACCCCTATGCAACGTTACTAGAGCTTATGGATATTCATGAGGCATGGTTAGATTCTTTTCAAAACATTGAATAGTCAATTTTTCAATTTTTTATGTTGTATTCATCTATAACGGCTAGCAAGTGGCACATGTATACAATCAACTAGAAATTCTAAGCAATACCCAATGCTCTGAATCACACAATAACTTCACTAACTCAATAATCAAAAGCTACAGAGAACTAAGATCAATTAGATATTTACCCTCACACTCAGTAAATAATTCACGACAAACTAATATAACAAAAAATGCCTTGAATATAAATAGGGAACAAGTAAAAGGTCCCCAAAGGACACGCTTCAATGTTATCATATTAACTTTCAAAAAATATGTTATCATATTACGTAATATTTTCTCCAATGCATCGGAATTCATTTCATTAATAGTCAACTACTAGATTTAAAATAAATAATCCATTATCATAGTTTACTTAAGGCACTTGCCAGTAAAACCCATATGAATGTAAAATCATGATTGAACCACCAATTCAATTTACCTTTTATTTAAATAAGTTTCTAAACTGTATAACTCCTTTATGTAAATCACCTCTCATGCATCAAAACAAAAATTGCTACTAAGGTTGTTTGCCCATCTCTACAGCACAAATTTAATAAAACAAACATATCAGAATCAGAATCATGAATCAGAGATTGATAAAGTTAGAAATCAGGGTTTATGTGTGGAAAAACCTTTTACAACCATATCATTAACACATTATGACTTATGATAGAATCATAGTTCAAAAAAGTTAGCCCAACAAATAAATTTCAGCAAAATAACCAAACTCGAGCAGAAGAACACTGCCATTTATTTTACTATACCTCCAGCTGAGCAACAGACTAAAAAGATATATAATATATATCAATAAATTAAATATCAATCTCAGTGAGATTATAACTTAAGATAACCAAGACTACTTAACTGGCTGAACTCAATGTGATCTCAAATGGAGGATACTTATGGATCATAGTAGTCGGTAAGAAAGCATTCCCATTTGAATTATTCCCTAATCGTTGCTCTTGTATTCCTAGCATTTTTTACCATGGCACAAGGATACGAATAATTGCCTTCAACTTCACTTTCCTTACTTCAATTATCATGTCTATTATATTTGGAACATATGTCCCAACTCCTAACAGTATATACATACATATACATGGCTCATATTATTACTGTAATAAAAAATTGAAAAACATATATGTGAATGTATGTATGTATGTATGTATGTATGTATGTATGTATGTATGTATGTATGTATGTATGTATGCTGCCCTTACACCACATAATATTCCCATCAGTCTCATCCACAGTAACTTTCAAAATATTTCCCAATTTAACCTTGCTTTAAAGTTTGGCCACTTGTTTTTCTTAGATTCTTCAAGACTATCTCCAAAAGTAAATCCATGCACTCTCTCAAGGCCTAAACACAGAGATTGGAAATAGTACAATTAATATGCATAATATATATAATTAAAGCACTTCACGTCAAACTCATGCAATGAGGAAACAAGGTAGTGATAGTTGCCCAAGAACATCAAATAAAAAAATGTGGAAGCAAATAGAGGGAACTTGGTTGAATAACCTAGGAATGAAGCAAAAGTTTTAGCCAAATGAAGATGCGGAGGTCTACGCTGTACATAGTAGCAAACTAGCCTCACTCTGCTCTAGAAATATAAAGCATCGCTTGTAAGATAGAGCCATTATAGGGTGAAAGGCTCAAACTTAGTAAATAAAGGTGGATGTGGACTATAAACAACAGAATCAGTAAGCAAACGAAATTTAGTCTCACTCTCTTCTGGAACACCTAAACGAGGTTGTGAAGAGAACCATTTGAGGGTGAAGTGTTCAAACTTAGCAAACAATGGAGGAAAAAAAACTATAAATAATAGAATCTCATCGACGTAACAAAGCTCAATTACATATCTCTGTTTCAACAAAACATAAACATGTCTGAAATCGTATCACAAGGTCTTATAACACAATTTAGCTACTTGTAACATATTTTATTATCCAATTGACTGAAGTTAAATTTGTAAACGGATATGCAGATATCAACTAATTATCCGATATAATGGTGCATAAGCACATAATTAGGTACATAATAATGAATCGCCAATGGGTGTTTAACATGACTTAATCCAACCAATTCCAAGGTTGCACAAAACAACACAAAAACAAATCTCTAATAGCACAATAATAACCTATAACATAAGAACTCAAATCGTATTCTATGACGTGTCAACTACACCTAAAAACTATTCAAAATTGTTTAATAGGCTAATTAACCTATTTAATATGTGTTAACATCAAGAATAAAGTAAACAACATTGCTTCAAAGATAACTTTGGCATTCAAGCACATGCATACTTCACATTCAACTAGCATAACCGTGCATCATTTTATATTAATATAACTTTTAGTATTTAATTTTATTAGTAAATATTTTAAATATGTTAATCATGATGCTTGTATATAATTTTTTAATATAATTAAATTAACCAAAAATAACAAAAAACTTGATATTTGCCAAAAAAATAATTTTCTTTAAATCAATCTCTAAGAAATAAATGGATCCCGAGTTGAAATTTTGAACTAAAATCTAAAACGTATTAGTGATTTAAATTATTCAATTTTAATTTAAGTATTTAGATATTATCATTCAATTTGTAGTTAAAACAAAAGTTTAAATTATTATTTTCATCCAAACTTATTTAATTTTTTATTATAATATTGTAATTATCAAATAATTAAAATATTTTACCTATTTGGAGAGCATTCGTGATAATTTAAATTATTTAGAATATATATATTAACATTATTTAATGAACTAAAACAAATACTTAAAAACATGTTAATAACTAGTATCTATAAAAACACAAGTTTAAAAAACTTTTGAATTAATAAAATACCTTTTATGATTTATTATATTAGTACATTAACATTTAAATGATATTTTATTTTTATTATTAAATTTTAAACATTATAAAAATATCTGCTAAGTATAAAAGTACACTTTCCCTATATTTACCCATAAGCTCTCCAAACTCTAAAATTGAAGGATCAATGCATTTCGCATTTCGATTATCATTTCTATCGAGCATTGTGAGATATGAACCCACACTAAAACCTTTCAAACACAGTGTTCATTATCTCTCCGGTTTATGAGATAGTCACAATCGTCTCTTAAAGTTAATTCAATTTCAATTCAAAAAAGTGCGCGTTGGGTTAGAGTTGTTTGGCATACAGTTGAGAAAACGAGTCGGTCATCTGCGGAGTTCAAGTTCTCACGAACAAATTTACGTGTCCAGGTGGGTAAGGGCTAGTTGGACCTCCGTCAAGGGAGATAGTGATTGGATTTAAACGATCCATACGGTTGAGGCCGTTAATTTGAGTTGGGCTTTTCTAGATCGCAAGGCTGTCGAGATCTTAAATGGCAGAAGTGTGTTATGTAGTTAGATAATCAGTACGGGTTGGTTTGCAGGTCGTACCGGAACCAACTACACAAGGAAAAGTTGGCAGTTGGGACGTCTTTGATCACTATAACTAACTTATCGTTTAGAAAGGAAAATCTAATTTCAAGGATCGATTCGATTTCGAAGTGTACTAGGGTTGAGGCTAAGCATTAATATATTTGATTCACCAATTTAATTTAATTTCCTTAATTTTATTTCGCAATCATAATTCTGTTGTTATTTTATTTTATTTTATATTTGTTTGTTTGTTTATTTTCTTTATCAACTAAAATTCCTCTTTTAATTTTTTTCCAACTCTGCAACACATAGGTTGTGGGCACGACAACTACCTAGACTTAGGAATCTAGTTACGTAAACAGGAAAATTAAGAGTTACAGTCCTTGTGGGATCGACCCTACTACTTTATACTACTATTCAATTAAGTTAGAGAGTAGAAAATTATATTTGGTGGTTTCGACGCCCATCAAATTTTGGCGTTATTTTTGGGGATTGAAAATAATTCTAATTTTCATTTATTTTACTTATGACCAGGTTAGAATCGAGAACCTTAGAATTTGAATTGAAAATTAAGAAATTAGCTCGAACACTACGAAGAGAAGCTATTCGACGCAGAAAACAACTACAAGTGAGAGAATCTGAATAAGAAACAGTGTCTTACACAGAAGACATTTACGATACATTCAGTAAACTAGAAGAAATGGTGAATCAAATCATTTGACAGCTTGCTGCAGCACCGGATAAGCAACAACCGTTGTGCATAACTTATCCGATTAAAATCGAGATTAATTCATTTATTGCCCACGTTTTGCAGTTTGCAAAATGGAACCCCCAGACTTATCTTAATGTGTTCCACATGGTTTACTTAAGCATTAAACCTTAGGGAGTAACCGAAGATCAAATTAAACTTCGAGCTTTTCCTTTCTCGTTAGCCGACTTTGCTAGAGAATGACTATTTTATTTACCTCCAAGACCTGTTAATACATGGTCTGATATGTCTTGCTTGTTTCTTGATAAGTTCTTTCCAGCAGCTCGAGCAGCCGAATTAAGGAGAGATATTTTCAAAATATGACAAAATGAGACAAAGTCACTTTTTGACAATTGGGAATGATACAAGATGTTGTGTGCAAGTTTCCCACAACATGGCCTAACTAACTAATCACTTCTTTAATATTTTTATGAGGGGTTACTCCCTATGGAAATGAAGATGATTGACGCCACTAGTAGAGGGACACTTGTTAAATGACTCTTCAAAGGGTAAGGGAATTAATTTCGACCATGACTGTGAATTCTTAATAATTACTACCAACTACAGAACCCACAAGATGGGTTCAGTGGTTAAGTAATCCATCCTTAGAAGATAAAATCGATAAGCTCATTAATGTAGTTCAAAATTTGCTTATAAGAAAAATGAACCTAGTTCAGTTATACAGGATTTGTGCCATGCTTGATCATCCGACAGATTCGTGTCCAATCTTACACAATGACACAACAACATAAATAGATGTCATTAGGAACTTCCCATGGCCAACTCAAAGTCGTTATGA
This sequence comes from Gossypium raimondii, assembly GCF_025698545.1. NCBI lineage: Eukaryota > Viridiplantae > Streptophyta > Magnoliopsida > Malvales > Malvaceae > Gossypium > Gossypium raimondii. The sequence goes on along the minus strand of NC_068572.1, from coordinate 27,688,703 downwards.
TCCACATTCGAATACTTACAATGTAGGATGGAGGGATCACCCAAATCTGAGCTATGGATCAAACCCCTGATACAATCAACTGTATCAGCCAAGGCCACGTCCGTCTTAAAAATTTCAACCCCTAAAGTCATCTCTTGAAACCATAGTGGAGAGTTTAGCCGTTAGCACCGAAACGTTCCAACAAAAAATTGAAGCGCACCTACAAGAAACAGATCATCAAACAAGTAAGCTTTCACTTACGATCAATCGATTGGAGTCCCAAGGGAAATTTTCATCTTAAACTGAGCCAAATCCACGACAAAATGTAAGTGCTATGAACTTAAATAATGGAAAAGTTTTTGGGCCATCACCTAGCACGAATCGTGACCACGAAACTAGATGGGAAAAACAAAAACATGATCCAACAGCTACTACGAAATCAGCACCACAGAAACCATTTGTGGTACTATCCCCATTCCCTAGAAGCTCGTCTAATGTAGAAAAGAATGAGAAGAGAGAGAAATCCTAGAGACATTCTAAAAAGTTAAAATTAACATACCCCTACTCGATACAAAAAAGTAAGTTCCACGTTATGCTAAATTTTTAAAAGAATTATGCACTAGCAAGAAGAAGCTCATGGGTAAGGAAATAGCAGGTGTAGGAGAAAACATCTTTTCGGTTTTATGAAGAAAAATTCTACTTAAGTGTAAGGACCAAGATATGTTTGCTATATCTTACAAAATAGGTAATGTTGGCATTAAAAAGGCCATGTGTGATTTAGGTGCATCTATTGACATTATGCCTTTATCTATTTTTAAATTACTAAATATGGGTCTTTTGAAAGAAATAGGGTGATCATCCAATTAGCAGATTGGTTAATTGTGTATCCGAAAGGGGTGTTGGAAAATGTTCTTGTCAAGGTAAATGAACTAATATTTCTTACAGATTTTTACATCGTTGACATGGAGGATGACAAATTGAAAAATTCTTCTGATATTTTACTCGAGAGACCATTGTTAAGCACCGCGCGAACGAAAATTGATGTTCAGAGTGGAACATTCACTATGGAATTCGATGGTGAAGTGGTTAAGTTTAATGTTTATGAGGACATGGGCCGCCCCTATGCAAGGACGAGTGTCTCTAGTATTCATATAGTGCCTAAGAAAATCGATGTGATTGTAATTAAAAAATTTGGAAGTGAATATCAGAAATTACACATTCAAGAGTTCAAGGAAATTCGGCATAATGTGTATGAAAATGCTCGAATTTATAAAGACAAAATCAAAAACATTTCATGATCAGAAGATATCCTTAAAAAATTTCCAATAGGACAAAAGGTGCTGATTTATGATCCCACACTAAGGATCTTTCTAGGTAAATTTCGAACCAAATGGCTAGGTCTTTTCGTTATTACTTAATTGTTTCCTCATGGTGCCGTCGAAATTAAGAGCGAGGAATCCAGAAAGTGCTTCAAGGTCCATGGGCAAAGGTTAGATCCTTTTTACAAGAACTTCCAGCTGCACATGGTGGAAGAATTAATTCTCAATGAACCAAACGAATAACACTCAGGTCATCGAGCTAACAACGTTAAACAAAAGCGCTTTTTGTGAGGCAACCCATAAATATTTATTTCAATTTATTTAATTTTGAGTTCGATTTAGTTTATGTTGAAAATAAAAAAATAGTAATAAGATTATTATTTAATTTATTTTAATGTGCTACTTTCTAGGAATAATGATGGAAGCTCAAATTTCAAATATCCTCGCTATATTGCAAAGCTGTCATTTCCACCTCCATTTGCTAAATTTAACATACACGGGGAGTACAATTTACCCTTCTCTTTCGCTATTCTTTTAATTTGCACATTGAAGGCAATGTGGGCTAAGTCGGGGGACATGTCATGTTATTTCTTCTTTACATGCATTAATTCGTATATTAAGATTATTCCTTAATTCGTTTCAAAAATGAACCTCTAATTCATATGCTTGGTTTATTTAAATAATTGGGTAATTTGTTACTTACTTTGATCAACAAGTATTTTGTAGAGTTAAAAATGTTATGGCTAAGTCAACATTTCATAAAAATTGTTGGCTCTTTAAACTTGTCTAATAAAAGTACTCAGTCTCATTTAAGTAAAAAAAAAAGAGTAAAAAAAATTCGTTAATGGCTTAGTTAAGAGTGAAGATTTCAGAAATGTGACCAAATTGAGTAATCGAGATAAGGTGTTTGGGTTGTCATCTCATTTTTCATATAAAAATTTGAGTGACGAACGGAAACTTGTAACACTCCGCTAACCGAGCTACCTTGAGTAAGGAGAAATAAACTAATTGGAGACGTGTCAAATTGAGTAACCGAAGTGAGGTGCTTGGGTTTTCATTTCATTTTGTGTAAAAAGATTCGACTACGTCTCAAATTTGTGGAAAATTTTATTGAGTATGATTGTCTCGCAAGTTTGATTAAACCTAAATTTAGTGAATAAGTTGAATTTTGCATAATGTTAGAGATTTTATAAAATGCTTATTGGTTAAACCTAGAAATTACTTATTTTTTGATTCACCTAATTGTTTGCATTACGCTTAGCTATGGAAGGAGATTTGATTTCGAAAAAGTTGACGAATGATTTCTAGTATAAGAATACACATCATGCTTGAGGACAAGCATCAGCTAAGTAGGGGGAATTTGATAGCAAGTTAATTTTGTGCTTTTAATGTATTTATTTTTGGCTAATTTTTTAATAGAATACTACTGAACTTATGATTTCTTGCTTAAATCTTATCAGGGATGAATTGGAGTGCCAAAATTCAAAATCAAGCAAAATGGGCTAAATTGGAACGATAAGCAAGAAAAGGGGCCGAATTAAAAACATTGTAGATTTAGTAGTTGATTAAATCAGATTTTTGAAGTTGTCAAATTCTATAAATAGAAAAAAAATATAATTTTTAGTTGATATATTCCTAGGATGAATCATGTTAAATTTAGCATGTGGAAAGTATATAAATACATTGTATTGAGTGCATGAACAGAACACACCTAAATGGAATTAAATACAATTGCTTTCTTTTATTTCATCCAACGGTTGTAGCTTTTTAGCTTACTGTTGATTTATTTCTTTTTTCTTTCTTTTGGGTTCAATTGCTTTGTAAGCCCTTTCTCCTTTTCACCTATCACCATTACACTCAATCCACTTTTAAAGCCCAATTGAGTATGATTAATTTCATGCTCAACTAAAAACCTCATTTAGCCTTAGTCTGGTTATCATTCCTATCGAGAATCATGAGATATGAACCCACGCTAGTTTGGTTATCATTCCTATCGAGAATCATAAGATATGAACCCATGCTAAAACCTTTCAAACACGGTGTTCATTATCTATTCGGTATATGAGATAGTCACAATCGTCCCTTAAAGTTAATTCAATTTCATTTCAGAAAACGTGCATTAGGTTGGAGTTGTTTGGCGTATAGTTGGGAAAATGAGTCGGTAGTCTGCCGAGTTCGAGTTCCTGCGAACAAATTGGCGTGTCCAGGTGGGTAAGGGCTAGTTGGACCTCTGTCAAGGGAGATAGTGATCGGATTTAAACGATCCACGTGGTTGAGGCCATTAGTTCAAGTTGGACTTTTCTAGATCGCAAGGCTGTCGAGGTCTTAAATTGCAGACGTGTGTTACGTGGTAAGATAAATGGTAATGGTTGGTTTGCAGGTTGTACTAGAACCAACCACACAAGGAAAAGTAGGTGGTTGGGGCGACTTTGATCGCTATAACTAGCTTATCGTTTAGAAAGGAAAATCTACTTTTAAGGATCGATTCGATTTCGAAGTGTACTGAGGTTGAGGCTAAGAATTAATATATTTGATTCACTGATTTAATTTAATTTCCTTAATTTTATTTTTCAATCATAATTATTCTATTATTTTGTTTTATTTTATATTATTTTGTTTGTTTATTTTCTTTATCAACTAAAATCCTCCCTTTATTTTTTTTCAACTTTGCAACACACAGGTCATTAGCATGATAGTTGCCTAGACTTAGGAATCTAGTTACGTAAACAGGAAAATTAGGAGTTCCAGTCCCTGTGGGATCAACCCTACTACTTTATACTACTATTCAATTAAGTTAGAGCATAGGAAATTATATTTGGTGGTTTCGATGCCCATAAATGTATATAGTAATACAATCAAAAATTTTTATAAAATTTGTATTTTAAAAGCATTTTAGTAAAAATTGAATAAATCTTTATATCAAAATTTTCATATTTTAAAATACATCAATTTTTAGTACCTTACCAATGTTACTGGCAAAATGTTTATTTGACTCGGCTCTCTATTTAATGTCTAGTGTAAGCTTCTCTCATCCATCATTGTGGACATGTTCTTTTTATTTTGTACCAATATTCTTTAAAATGGTCAAACATGACAATAGTTCTTAAGATATTGGTTTAAAGACAAATAATTTATCTTAGGATAGCAAAAGTATTTGAAATAATTAAAAATACTATTTAATGAAATAATATTATTTTCATTATTTAAATAATTTGAAAAAAATCTAAATTCATCACATAAAAAGATCTACTAATTGTAAATTATGATTGAGTGAATTATAAAATAATTATCATAAGTGATATCATCATGTTCAAGCTCTAGTTAATATGATTTATAAAATTTTAAAAATATTAAAATTTCAAATATATATTTTAAAATTTTTAGTAAATTTTAACTTTTATATAGTTTTGAATTTTATAATTTTTCTATTTTAATAATTTTGTAAAATTTTAAGGGTTTTCAAATGAAAATGTCACTGTGAAGTCATTGCATGACATATGTCAACATATGATTGAATGGATATTTCAACTATTATATTTTAAGGTTTAAAGAACTAAGCTAAAAAGTTTGATAATGTTAAGGATTAAAGTGAAAAAGAAAAACTTTAAAGATGGAAGGGTAAAACAGTATACTTCAAAAGTGTACATTAAGCTCATCTAATATCCTTTTAACATAATGTTTGGATAAAAGAAATTAGAAAGAAAGAGCAATTAATAAAAGAAAAATATACTCATATATTTAATTTAAATAGTTAATATTAATAAAATAATAAATAAATTTTCATTACCTTTATTTAGTGAAAATGAAAGGAAATCATTCATTAATATAATGACTTTTGCCGTTATATCATTTTAAAAATAAATTAAATAAAAATTAAAAGGATAAAAAAACTATTTCACATTTTAGAAAAATATTTTCCTTTCATTAGCTTAAGTGAAAATTGATTGTTGTAAGGGAAATAAGGAACATTCGACTCCTCCATTTTCTTTTGCTTAAATAAAATAATAATAATCCAAACAAGAAACTGTTATTACTTTTCTTTTCTTTAGTTCAATTTAAATATGAAGTTTAGATAGATTTAAATATTCAATTTTAAATAAAATTATATAAATTAGATATCCATTTTACGATTCAAATTAATCTTGTTCAAGCTAAGAGTAGATGGATATAAAACTCTCTCAACAATATGACTCTAAATTTCGAACTTAGTTCAAATGCTTATGTAATAAGTTCTCTTCTATTTCTTCCAACCACTTGTTGGTAGGTAAGTGTTTCTTTGTAAATTAAATTACGCATAACCTTCAAATTTTAACGTGGAGAATATTAAATGTTCAAACCTATGCCTTTAAATTGTTGTACTAATAAAATGTCTATCATACTAAAATTCATTCAACAAATTTAAGTAAGTATACAAAATATATATAATACTAGATTATGATACATTTATACAGTGAATGAAGAAAATTTTATGTATACCATATATTTATAAAAAACAATGTGAGAAACAAATATGGCTTTATTGAAAAGATAGAATTAAAACTTTAAAATTTATGATTTTATATGTCGTTTTTAAAAACTTTACATAAAATATAATAATAACTGAAACGAACTTAAATAAAAGTTTGCATATAACATAGATAGGTATCTAAAGTCGTATTTGTGATGATAAAATAGAAGTTTAAATTTGGAACAAATTAAAGTTGAAGGGTGGGCCATAAATAAGCTTAACGTAAGACACGTTACGTATTCTTATTCCCACGTTTATTGATGATTCACGTTGTTGCCCTTATTTAAATATCCCACTAACAAATCCATTATTGCAAATAATGATTAGCTTTCAAAGATTAGGCAATTCAATTAATGATTAACTATGTCATTATTTTATAATCATTATTTTGCTTTTTATATCAACTTTCAAAGATTAGGCAATTCAATTAATGATTAACTATGTCATTATTTTATAATCATTAGGTTATTAGAAAATAATGAAATATTATATAAGTTACCACATACGATTTGTCATTTTCACGTGATCATATCATCTATGTTCTTTGAAGCCTCATTTAGATTAGATTATTAGAAATATTTTATTCTCCTTATTTAAATTCATTATGAGATGAAAAAATATGTACTTATTAAAATTTTAATAAAAAATTATTTAAAATGATAAAGTGAAAGATTTAAAATTATAATACTTTAAGTTTAAATTTCATCACGATTTTATATAAAATATAAAAAAATGTTATCAAATAAGGAACAAATAAAGTAAAAGAACAAGAGATATGAGAATAAAGAAAGGAGGATATATTATTTACTCATCAAGATTTTTACAATGTTTTTCCATAATAACTATTAATGAAAATTAGAGTTCTAAAGTATATTAAATTTTTTGTCTTAATAGCCGATTAAATCTTAGTTCGATTGGCATTGACATTGTTACTAGTGCAAGAGGATATGGATTCGAGTGTGTTAAAATACATTATTCTCCTGTTTAAGGGTTGAATGAAAAATTATACACATATTTAATACGCACAACACGCTACCTCATTAAAAACCTTACTAGAAAACTAATGAGACAAAACCATATTTGGGGGGGGGGGGGAAGAGTAGGCCTTATCCACACAAGTAATGAAGAGCATACAAAAGCTTTAGAGCAAATACGCTAGTAAATAAACACGCTAGTAAATAAAATACTAGAAAAAAATAGGCTTTCTACATATTGCATTGTCCAAAAAACAATTTTTATCAATTGTAATAAAAAAATCATGACAACATTACATAATATTCCAAATTCTATGCATTTGAATCTTGAACATTAGCTTTACCAATGATCACCTAAATGAAACTAGTAAACGTTTATACCACCATTCTTTGATGATAATGAGTGGGAAATTTTTTGGGAAAATATATTTGATAACATGTTAAATGATGTTCCCTAACATCAAAGGCGAAAACAAGGGAGGAGTGTAGGGGCCTTCACCTTCATAGTAAAATCACACTTTGGTCCTTAAAAATAAAAATATTTTTTATTTAACCCCTTCAAAAATAATGAAATCATAAATTAATACATGATAAAATCATATTTTAATCTCTTAAAATTTTATAATTCAATTTTAGCCCCCTAAAAGAATTTTTGTATTCACACATCCTTGACATGATGACATTTTAATGTGTTATAGAAAAATAATAATCTGAGCTAGAAAACAATTGGGGTGCATTTAATATTTTTAATCACATGTATTTACCTTTTAAATTTTATAATCACAATTTAAACATATAAAAACAACTTAAACTAATTTGGTTTATGTGTTTCATTATTTATTAGATGTTATTTTTAAATGTATACTTATGTTCTAAATATATGGTTTCCGCACAAATATAAGTTTTGTATAACTTCTTTTCATATTTAAAATATATGTGTTTTAAATAATCAGAAACGTAATTTAATTTCAAGTTGAAATTAATTTTTAAAGATATGCATGCATGTGAAAATTAAAATAATAAATAAAATAAAACACTATGGTTTAATTCTAATAGAAGTATGCCGTATGCACATGTCTAAAATTAGAATAAAATAAATTAGCTTAAATTGTGAGTTGAAAGAATTTATATTTATTATAAAGCATTTGACTGAGTTGTTACAAATACAAATTTTACGACTCCACCAACTATCATTATTGAATAAAATTTTAATGTTTTTTTAATCCGGATCGTGGGTGTGATGTAATCTAATATTGATAATGTCATTTATTGAGTTACAAGTTAGCTTGATATTAACTCAAGAAAATGACAATACCATGATAAATAATTGAAGTGCATTTAATATTCTTAATCGATTTATTTACCTATTTAAATTTCCTTTTAATAACAATTTAAATTATTTTTCATTTTAATTTTGTACATATTGCATATGTGTTATTATTAGTTTCATATGTTTTATTATTTATTGTATGTTATTTTTAAACACATATATATTGTAAATAAATGATTTCCACACACATACGTGTATGATAAAATTTCTAATACTATTTATAGTTTTCACAAATATATATCTAATATAAAAGTAATCTTTAATTTCTTTGTTTAGATTTTTTATAATATATATTTTAAAATTTTAGATTTTTTGTATTTTTATTTGAATTTTAAATTTTAACAATAGAGTTTTATAATTTTATTAGAATCAAAATTAGATTAAAATAATGTATAAATGTTGAGGATTTCTTTATAATAACGAAAAAATTGATAAAATGTGTAAATTTTTAGAGCTAAATTTATTATTATATTATTAAAAATGAATTTATTATTATATCAATCTTAAAAGTGCGACATCGTCTCTTTATCTCGAAATTAACAATAGTTAACAAAATTGAATCAAAAGGAAAATATGACTTTTTTACCCAATAATATAAAAAATTTTATTATCTCAAATGGTATGCACATGAGATCATTTATCAAAATGGTGTGTTTGCAATAGTTACCATAGGTGGTGCCTTACAAGTTGGCACCACCACTTTTTTTTCTCGCAATCGTCAGGCCATCATGAGATCATAATAGGGTTTAAAAATAATTTTTTATTGGTGGTGCTGACCTATACGGCGACACCAATATTACTTGCCAAAATATGGGTTGGAGGGGTGGAGGAAACTTGACAAGAACCACCCAAGTGGAGGGACGCTGTCAGGTGGCACCGGACCCTATTTAAACAAAGCCTTCTTGAACGGTTTAATAATTAACTGATAAGAAGAAAGAAAATTGTTTTTGTAGAATATGAGAAAATAAAGAAGAAAACAAAGAAGAATTTGTAAAGTTAGTACAATATTAATTTTATTTTATTATATTTTTTTACAATAGAATCTTGTTTTTCAAATAATTATTGGGAAATTTAATTTTTTTACAGATTTAGTATTGAAGATGGATCATCAATTCTTCGTATGTGTTTATTTCGATGGAGTAATTTTACGAACAACAATTGGTTGCATTTTTTAATCTTGCCAACAAATAGTAATGAGATTATATAGAAATGTGTCAGTTGATGATATGAAAGAAAGGACCAGTGCAAAAATTGTTAGACGTTGTGAGAGGAGGATGTCGAAACTATTTTACAAATTCCTAGTTTCGTTAAATCTCATCAAATTTACTGGGATGAAACTTTTAGACGATGAAGACATGGAGACAATGGTCACTCTTTATTGTCGGGTTGGGAGTGTCAACACTGAACAGATTTAGTTGTTTACTGAGTTAGTTGATGTGGAGCCAGCTGAAGATCTCACTCCATTAAGTGAAGAATATGGAGTTTAGAATTCGTGTACGAAGGTTCCGAGAGCGTCTGTTGATAGGCGATCATCTGTATGCGGTTTTGACATAGATCTTAATGCTTCACTCGCATCTGAGAACCTTAACTCGGGTCCCCATTTACAAATACATCCGGTGTTGTTAGAGGTCAATGCGGATGGTGAAGATGAATACGATAATAATGGTCCTTCTAATCACGAGGTTGAAGATTATAGTGATCCTGATTTAGATGAGGTCTCAGATGATATCAATGATGAAGGCGCGAATGACGATAGAAATTTTTACGCGTTTTTAGTCAGGAACCTAACTCGAGGCATTCTCATACGCAATGATCTTAGGTACCACATGTCGATTGTAGATCCCGATACGGTGCATGCATTCGAGTTCCCTGAGTACCCCGATATACTATCTACTTGTTGATTGGCTGCAGATCCCGAACGTGAAGAGTTGTTCATGGGGAAAAAATCGCGACCAAGAAAGACTGCATATTTGCCATTAAACGGTATAGGATAAATATGTCGATTGACTACAAAGTCGTTGTGTCCAAACTGACAATATATATTGGAGAGTGTTGGAGGTCGGTAAAAGGGTGCAATTGGTGGGTACAAGCTGCATTTATCCAAAGATCACAAACGTGGGAGATCAAAAACTTTGTTGAGCCTTATACATGCACTTCTACACTTTTGACAGAATATTATCGCAAACTTGATGTGAAAACTATCTACAATTGATTATACCAATGGTGAAGGACATGCCGACCATTCCCATATCGATACTGATTGCCACAATACAAGAATGATTTGTAACACCTCTAACCCGTATCCGTCGTCAGACTAGGGTTAAGAGGCATTACCGAACAATTCACATCATTATACAAACATTTCATATACATTGATCATGTATCATCATATCACATTCATTCATAATCACATTGTCCCTTAAATAGGTCTACGAGATCCAAAACATGCTTTTAAGAAGGTTGGGACTAAACTGGTTACACATAAAAATTTTCGAAGCTTTAAGAATTTTCTAAGTAATAGACGTCACACGGCCATGTAAACAGCTGTGTGGATGAATACAGGCCTTTTGCAAGGCCAATTCGCCACCCATAAGGGTCAACCCTACACAAGCACATAATATACCATTTTTTACACAATAGGCAGCTTAAACATTGTGAATTCATGCATCAATAACTTTACTAAAGCTTACCACATAACCGCAATCACATACCAATTATAAGGCCATCTACAGATCAAACCTCACATTATAAACAAGCCAAATCTCATGGCTCTATACATTTCAAACATATAGGCACCAATAGCCAAAATCACTTATACACTTAATAAACCAATTAGCCTATACATGCCACATAACCAAAATTACAAATCTTTTAAGTACTGAAACCATAGCTGGATAGTGTGATGGGATCTCCGACGACTTCCAACCCGAGCGAGCCTTCGAAATACTATAAACATAGAAAAAAATAACACAAAGTAAGTTATAAAGCTTAGTAAGTTCGTATGGCTAATAAATTCATATTAGCAACTAAACATATTTTAAGTAATTACATAAATATAACTCAATTCATATGATCTCACAATTCAATCACATAATCACTCATATAGTTATCCTTAGCTTTCACAAGTTTAATCAATTTAATTCTCATATAACATTCAATTTATACTTCCATATAGCCAAATGAGCACATTTTGGTATACAACATATCTAAACACATATCTTTCTCATTTCATATACATGGTACGGTATGAACTCACCAATTCACTTTCATTCGATTCTCACATAGGTTCTGTACGTACCTGTTTTGCTTAACTCGATCATACTTTCATTCTTAACTTTCACTTACTTGTTGATTTCTGTCACGAATACCTTGCTTTCGTTGTACCATCACTTATAACCATGTTTCATCCACTTTTCCTGTTGAACCATTTAGAATACTAAAGGATACTCGGGGATCTCATACACATAGTACCGTAACAATGCCATATCCCAAATATGGTCTTATATGTAATCTCGTATCGATGCCAATAGCCCAACCATGATCTTACACGAAATCACATATCGATGCCAATGTCCCAGACATGGTCTTACACGAAGTCTCATATCGATGCCATATCCTAGATAGGGTCTTACACGTAATCTCGGTAACCATATGTCATGACATTTGTATCCTATTTATTCCTAAGGTTCAACCGGGACTTTTACTTTGTCGAATCTCCGTTGAACATTTCCAAAGCATTGTAATCACAATTGAATTCAATATTTAAGCATTCACCATAATTATCTCAATTAAGCATTTAAACATGTATAATTTAATGCTTATTAAACATACAAACTTACCTCGTTCGTTGTAATGACGAATTAGGTCAACTAATTCGATATTTTATTTTCCCCCGTTCTAAATCCAAATCTCGTTTATCTTAATCTATATAATATCAAAATTTACTTATTTAATCATCATTTCATTCAATTTAGCACAATTTACACATTTTGGAAAAATTACATTTTGCCCTTATTATTTCACATTTTGCAATTTAGTCTTTATTAAAATCACAAATTAATGAAATTCCCAATAGACCCATGCTAACTAAATTACCATAATGCCCCTAGCAGCCCATAATTTTTATTTATTTTACATTTTAACCACTAACTTTACACTTTTATCAATTTAATCCCTATTTTGCATTTTTACTAAAAATCACTTTATAAAACTTGTATAATTCATAACAAACTTTCATAATCTATCATCAAACATCAAAAATCATATGTATTCAACAATGGCAACATTCAAATACTTTAACAGTTTTGAAATCAGAGATACGGGCTAGCTAGATTAAGCTGCAACGATATCAAAAACGTAGAAATTATTAAAAACCGAGTCAAAAATGAACTTACAATTAAAACATGAGATGGTCGGAATATTAAAGCTCCCATGGTTGTTTTTATTTAGCAAATTTTGGCTAGAAAAGATGAATGGAGAAGAAATTATTTTGTTTTATTTTATTTAGCCTTTATTTACCAATTTACAAAATTAACCTTTAATAACTTTTAATAACTACTCCAAATGCCATGCTACTAACTTCCACTACCTTATTAATGGACTAATTACCACTTAAGGGTCCTTAATTTAATAATCCATAGCTATTAGACACCTTTTTCTAATAGAATGCGAGTTTTACACTTTACGCGATTTAGTCTTTTTTACCGAATTAAGCCTTTAAACAGTAAAATTTCTTTACGAAAATTTCACACAATAATTATATCATGTTGTAAACCATAATAAAGTAATAAAATAAATATTTTGACTTCAGATTTGTGGTCCCAAAACCACTATTCTGATTAACCCTAAAAACGGGTTGTTACACGATTCTAGTACCAAGTGCATACCGAAAAGCATGAATAGCTAAACAGGTGGTCTTGGAGTAGTTGTAAGGAGATTAATATGCATCATACAATGAACTATAGGGATGGATAGCCGCCATATGAGAGTACGTGCCAGAGACTACTGTTGAGTTGCAGGCATGACCTTATTACGGCTCGGACGACCAACTACAATAGGGAAGAAGAATTTTCCATTGAATGTTTTGGACATTTGATCCATGCAAGCAGGTCTTTCCCCACTGCAAGCTTCTTGTACAGGTTGATAGAACCTGATTATACAGAAAATAAATGCAGATTCTACTTTTGCAATTGCTTAAAACGAGAATCAGAACTTGCTCTCAGTAGCGTTTGCCATTGTGGAGTCGAAAAACATGGAATCATGGGAATTCTTCCTAACAAACTTGTGGACATATGTTGTTAGAGAAGCAAATATTTGCATCATATCTGATAGATCAAAAAGATTAATTGCTGCGATTAGGCATTCTGGTGTTCTATGAAGATATGTTTACTGCATCTGCCACATCACCGCCAACTTTCACCAAGACTACAAGAATGTAGATTGGTGCAAACAAGTAGTGAACATGGGTAAATTTTAGTTTCAACATATTTTTTAAATATTCTTAATACTTTCACAAATTAATTCGAAAAGGTAACGTGTTTTTTTTGGAATACATACATAGAGTATGAGCTGGAACAACACCGTTTCAAGCAAAGGTTGACTAGGCTTGAGGGAAATATGCACTATGAAATGAATACTCATTTCCAAGAGTGGTTGGGTATCATGGAGCTATAGCAATGGGCTCAAAATTTTGATGACGGGTCTCGATATGGCCATTTAACCACCAACCTAGTAAAGGCGATTAAATTTGTCTTGAAGCGAACATGGCATCTTTCAATTCCATATGTTTTCTCAACTACGTTCTATAGGCTAGCAACCTTGATGCCAAGAATGGGGTTGAAACAAGTAAACAAAATGGAGACGGGACACGTGTTTGTCGAGGAGGTCAAAAAGGCAATGGATGCAAAAATCCAGAGAGCGAGGTCGATAAATGTAGAAATATATTCTTGATAGTTAGAAACTTTTCAATTTATGGATTCCATCAGTCGTCGACATGGTATCCCACCTAAGTCCTACGAAGTTGATTTCCGAAACCGACGGTGCGACTGCGGGAAGTTTCAGACACTTCGTTACCTTTGTACACACATCGTTGCAGCTTGTGCTCACGCCTCAGTTTATGTTGAACAATATGTCGCTGAGGTGTACACTCTAGAATGCACATTGCGTATTTAGGGAAACGAGTTCCCCATCTTACATGATGTGTTAACATGAGAAGTACCACCGTCGACTTTTGAGCTTGTCTTAGACAATGGGTTACATAAGAAGCTGAAAGTTCACTTGCACGTCACCAGGATTCATGGTGAAATAGACTTGAAGGAGAAAATCGACCCTAAATGTAACAACCTATTTTTAGTAAAATCAGAATAGTGGTTTTGGGACCACAAATCTGACGAGTAAATATTTATTTTATTATTATTTTAGTTTCTACGGGATATTACTAAGGTCGTATAAATTTTTTCTTAAGAAATTTTGACGTTTGCATGCTTAATTTAGTAAAAATGACTAAATCATAAAAGATGAAAAAGTAGAGTTCTAGTAGCTAAAGGTATCAAATAGCTATGAACTTCAAATTAAGAGAACTTAGATGGCAAATAAACCAATTTATGTGGCAGTGGGCATTTATGGGTTTGGTTTTATTGAAATTATAAATAATTTTAAAGGACAAAATGGTAAATAAGTAATTAAAGTTCAAATAATATAAACAAAATGTGTCCATCTTCTTCATTTTGACATTCCTCAATGAAAATTATCAAAGAAGTCATAGCTAGGGTTCGTTCAAGCTAAGTTCAATTGCATGTAAGTAGTTTTGATATCGTTTTTAATGATTTTTTATGTTTTTAAAGTCGTTGTAGCTTAATCTAGCTAGCCCACAGACTAATTTGGAAAATTTTTAAAGTTTTAGGGTTTTTCCATGAATGTTCTTGCATGGTTTTTGAAGTTGATGAAAGATTATGAGTCTTTGTTGTTAAATAAACAATTTTTGTAAAGTGATTTTTGATGAAATTATCATTTAGGGACTTAGTTGTAAAAGTAGTAAATATCGTGATAAGTTTGTGAAATGTTGAGTTGTATGAGGTTGTATAAGTCCCTAAGTAATTCCGCTAGCATGAAATGTGGATGAAATTGCATAAATTTCCATTTACGTGATTAATGACTAAATTGTAAAGAAGTTAAAACATTAAGGGAAAAAATGTAAATTTACAAAAATATGAATTTTGGACTAAATTGAATAGCATGTGCATTAAATTAATTGAATTTTCTTATTTAGGTCAAGATAAACCTCGTACAGATCTAGATCGAGGAAAAGCTAAAGCATCAGATTAGTGATCATATTTTGACATCCTTAAAATCGAGGTAAGTTTGTATGTTTAAATGACATTTTAATGTTATTTGATATATGCATGCTTGTGTTATTTATCATGTCATGAAATGATAGAGATCCAACGACATACGACATTTATAGGTCCCTGTTTGAACCTTAGGAATATATAGGATACAACTGACATGTCATTAGGGATACCATGTGTCGGGTGCTGGTCCTAAATGTCCTACCGATGGCTGAGTTTCAGCATTTGTTATGAATACTCATTAGCTTGTGTGAGCGGCCTCGTGTAGCTATATTTTGACCATCAGCTTGTGTGAGCAGACCCATTTATGGCTCGAGTGAGCAATGATGTAAAGGAAAAAGAAAAGGAATGGTTTCGACCATATGTTTAACACACTTTGTGTAAGCTTTCCGCGTATTCGATATTATTCTAAATGGTTCAACGGACATGAAAAGGGAAGGAATGATAAGTGTTTCTGGTCAACTATATTATGAACCTATGGAAAGGTATGAAATGTCAATGATCAATGTATGTATATTCATGATTATGGAAAGTATGAATTCAATGGTGATATGTTCATGTAAATTTACCTTACCATATGATAATTCAAGTGAATTATGTGTTAATGTACTAACAATTGTTGTTGACGATGCTTAGGCCTGTGCCAAGCTATTTGTTGGATTGTATCATGTTTAAATTTAAGGTTATGCATTTGAAATGGTAAGTTATGTTCATGTTATACGAACTTACTAAGCATTATGTGCTTGCGTAGTTTTCTTTCCTATGTCTTATAGATTATCGGAAGCTTGATTGGTTTGGAAGCTCGTCGGAGACCTATCACACTATCCAGCAATTAGATCGGTAGAATTTGATGTTTTGGTCAATGTTATAATGACATGTATAGGTGGACTTGTGCTTAATGATCTAGTTATTATGTTTGACATGTATATGTTATTATAGTTGATGTATTTATGGTACTTGGATGCCTTGATGGTTGATGTTATTATGGTTAAGTTGATGCATGTTTTCAATAACCAATTTGGTATGTGATGGTGTAGTTCACTATGGTCAATTATGGTATAATTTGCTATGGAATTGAGCTAGACATGTATGGATGAGTTATGGCCAAATATGTATAAGATTAGGTATATGTGCTTGTTTTTCATTGAGGTGCCCATATGACATATTGGTTGGATGGAATAATGACTTATTGAATTGGTCATATTATGCATGTTTTGGTATGTTTTGATGAATTGGTTAAAGGTGCAAGTGGCTTGTAGGTGTATACTTTGAATGGGTGAAGGAAATGACTTGATTTTGGCAAATTTCTTGTCCACACGGCCTAAGACACGGGTGTGTGTCTCAGCCATGTATAACACATGGCCATACGACACGACCATGTGTCCCCTGTAGGTTTGAAAGGTTAGAAGTTAGATTGTTACACGGCCTAGCACAAGGGTGTGTGAGGCCAACTCGAAAGTTACACGGGCGTGTGACTTAGCCGTGTGACCTAAGACAGAGAGTTACATGGGCATGGACACGGGCTGAGATATGACCCTGTGTCCCTATTTCGATTGTTACACGGCCTGAGACACAGGCGTGTGTCTTAGCCGTGTGACCCCTGTAGTTTTATTTTTTTCTAACTTTTTCCTCTATGTTTCAAATGTTTCTCATTTGGTCTCGAATTGTTTCTAAAGTGTTTCTAAGGCCTCGAGGGCTCAATTAAGGGACAATATTCATGTTTATGAACGAATTATGCTATGTGTATATCAATGTTTGGTAATGTATGTTTTATGTTATGGTTTTGCAGTAATGCTCTGTAACCCTATTCCGACAACAGATACGGGTTAGGGGTGTTACACTAAACGCTGTGGTGTGTACAGAACAGTTGGTCATAATTGGGAGAAATGCTTGATCGAACCTACCATCTCGGACAATCGTCTCAATTGAGTGGAATATGAGTTAATGTACTCCACGTTCAAATGAATGTAAAATGTTGTTATCAATTGAAGTAATATTTCATTTTACGTCCTGATTTGTGTATACTTTTAGTTTTATTAAAATTTATTTGATTATGATGGAATTTTGATATTGTTTAAACATGTTCAACTATAAAATAAAAAGATTGCACTTCAGTGAATATTGCACTGAAATATAGAGAAAATGTCTAAACTATATAAATTATACAAACTTTAAAATTTGAATTACAATTATAAAATACATGCAATAAAGATAATGAGTGGTTCCTGACAAGTCTCCTCCACCCTTCCAACTCGATTCAAACCCGTATTTTAGCAGATAATACTGGTGCCGCCGTACGTCGTATAGGTTGGCACCACCAATAAAAAATGATTTTTTAAAATCCTATTATGCCCTCATGATGGCTTGATAATTGTGGAAAAAAAGTGGTGGTGCCAACTTGTAAGGCACCACCCATGGTAACTATTGCAAACATACCATTTTAGTAAAAGAATTTCATTTGCATACCATTCCAGATAACAATTTTTGTATTATTAAGATAAAAAATCCCAAAAATAGGATTAATTGGGCAATGAAAAAGTTAAACATAGTGGGGTTCATCTAAAGTATATTTATCCTAAAAAGTACTTGTAACAATAACTTTATTTTATAAAAAAACTGGTTTTCTAACGCCTGAATAAAGCCTCAATTTTCATGTGGTCTGGGTTTATGATGCACTTATATTTTGGCTTGTTTCCCTCTTGAATGTTTTGTACATGTCTTTTTCAGCAATGAAAGTTCCTACATCTCAAATTCACTAGGTTTCCAGCATTAAAAAAAAAAAATCTTATAATGGTCTCAATAAGCTTTCCCTCCGTGTCTTCTTATCTTTCGCACAGCTAAACATGACACAGCTCCTTCAAATCATCTAACAACAATTTTGTAAACAATTTGGTCCTTTTATGCAATGTAGTAGGGACATAGTTAGGGTTAAAGGTCTTAGCCCTCGGGTTAAATAAAAAAGTAGCACTTTTAATTCTTTAAAAAATTAATAATTTAATTTCATTCCTTTTAGTATTTTAGTTAAATAAAAAGCGACTCTTTAAAAATTAATAATTCAATTTAAATCATTTTAGTACTTGCATTAAATGAATAATTTGCATATTTGATCTCTTCTAAAAATTATTAAATCAATTTAAATTAATTTAATACAAACTTTTTAACTATGATTTAGTTGATGTGTGAGATCAAGGAGGAGACACAAATGAGGATGTGGTGGTTTTGATGAAAACCAGTTCACCCTGTCTAGGCTGAGAATCAAAAGTAAAGAAATGGTGGAGATGGTGGACGTGCTTGCTGGGAGTAGATTGGCAGAGTGTAGGCAAGTGTGTTGGAGAGTCAATCCTTTCTTCATCGTGTTAGGGGCTATTTTTAGGTGAAGTCCCATGTTGGGTTGTGTTAACGTATCAAATCTGCAATCAGGTCATCATTATGGGACGTGTAGGGCAGATGCCTTCGATGGGACAATGATATATATGATGGGACGTGTTATGTCATTCTTTCTAATCTAAGGTACGTAGCAGTTGAACTTACGTAGAGTTTGGTGACTAAAAGGATCACGTTCTTAACAAAAGCAACTATCTTTTGCTTGACCAAGAGGAACAAGTGAGAGTTTCATTTTGGAAAGCTTGCTTGAGCAACTACCTTTCGCTTGACTAGATGGTTGAACTGAAAAGTGAAACTACCGATGACCTCTCAGTTTGTAGTGGATGAAGTATTGATTTCTTATACAATTAGGGTGATGTTTATAAGCAATATTAAAAACTAAAAGTGTTTTTTTTTATGTAATGTTATTTTTAAAAACTATAATTTTAAATGTTTTTATTGTATTTTACTAATACATGTATTATAATAAAATTTTTAAACTCCACTAATAATTTATGGAATAGATTTTGTAATGAAATCAATCTAGCCGTCGATCCAATAACAAAAACATATTAAATTCTGTTCTTTCAACTTGATGTGAAAAAAAAAAGAAAAAAAGAAGAAGAGAGAATTCCAATGGATGAAAGTGAAGACAAGCCACAATGGCTACCGTAACACATTTTTAAGCACTTTTCTTTTTCATGGAGCCCACCAAAATGTAATTGATTGGCTCGAAAGCCTATCTACCTACATCAACACGCGCACCAGGCGTCACCCCCTCAATATGTAAAGGGTTAATATCACAATTAATCCTTGAACTTTTATCTGATATGCAATGTGATACTTATACAAAGAAGATGTCCAATTTATACATGTACTACTCTACCATGTATCAATGTACCCCAAAGCTTTAATATTGTTTAATTTACAACAACAATGAATAAATGAATACCATGTGTTAGATATTAGTTTTGGATTTTAAATATGATTTTTATAAGTTGATTAAATTTTTTGATATTTTCATTTTATTTCTATTTTAAGCAATAAAAAATTAAAACTTATCCATTAAAAATTGGATAGCAAAAATATGTTTAAAATCCAAAACCAATCATATAACAACACGTGACATTTATTTATTTATTACTACCAAATCAATGTGTAAACTAAATGATGTTAAAATTTTAGGGTCAAATACCAAATTAGACATTTTCTTTATATAAGTACTTATTGATATAGTGTACAATAAGGGAGGGGATGAGGAGCATGTGGTGATGTTAAGGAGGCCAATTCACTTAAAGAGGTAGAGAGTCGAAAATGGACAAGAGGATAGAGTAATTGCTGGAAGAGAGAGTAATTGCTTAGTGTATACCTAAGACTTAAGAGGTGGATCCTTTCTTCATCGTTGGAAAGGTATTTATAGGAGAGGCCGTCTTGTTCGTTAGTGTAACGTGACGAATTGTTACGAAGAAGGCTGTCATCATGCAATACAAAAAGGACATGCACAGTAGGATCCATTTTGTTATTCACTTGATCAGTACGAGATTGTTATGCTAGGTGGGTCTCAGTGACCTTGAAGGTGTGTATACACTTGAGGAATGTTTACACTTAATAAGTAGGAGCTTATCCCATTTTCTAGAAGTGGAGGGATTGGTTAGGAGGCTTATCAAGCGGCTGATTATGAGAATGGGAGGTCTGTACTCCCTTAGCTAGGGTGGGTGGCTAGGTATGTCGTACTTCCAAGCGATATCAAAGAGAAGGCCAAAGCCTTCTATTATGCCGACACGTGTACAAGTTGGGAAGGGATATAATAGTACTATATTACATATGAATGAAAGTTTAAGGGTTAAAAGCCACATTAACCCATTTGTAATATATGCTAAAAAGAACTCATCCTTTTAAATAAAAATTAATTCGTTTGATGAAAGTTCCTACAAAAGGAGTGGAGACGTTTCAAGACAACAAAATCTTGTAAGATGTAAAATGCTAGATTCTCTTGTTCTAACTTTAAAAAATAAAACAAGTCGCGTGTTTTTCTAAAATGGTTTTATTATCTAGGTATTATTTTTCACAATTAAATATTATAATAAAATCTATAGCCTGCTATAAAATGTGTCATTAAATTTTATAGGGATTATTTTAGATATATTATGTTGTATAATATATAATACTAACTAATTTTTATACTAGTATGATATATATATTATAAATAAACTTATTATTCATAACAAACTAATAAACTTACTATTCAAGTATTTCTTTAAAATAATTTAGAATTTATATTTTAATATGTACATTTTATTATTTTCAGATAGGAATATTAATTACTAATAAAATAAATCATTATATATATGATCAATAGTAAAGATCTTAAATTTTATAGATAAATAAAGCAGTAATAAAAAACAATTGAAATAGGGAAGTAATAAAGATATTTTGAAAAATAATATTAACTATTAATACAATAAATCAATATATGATAAATAGTGAACATCTAAAATTTTATAGATAAATAAAGCAGTAATAAAAATAATTGAAATAGGAAAGTAATAAAATATTTTGAAAAATAATATTAACTATTAATAGAATAAATATATGATAAATAGTGAAGATATTAAAATTTATAAATAAACAAAGCAATAATAAAAGTTAATTGAAATAGGAAAATATAGCCCTTTTTTTTATAAAACTAATATTAAAAATTAATTAATTACAAAAATAGGGTGGGGAATAAATTAATTACGAAAATGAAGTGTTTGCTACAGTAGCTTTGGGTACCGTTTGACACATTGGTGGTATTGGTGAAATTAAAAAAAAAAGTCTGATAGGAAAAAAAAGGCTGAAAATTGAAAAAAAAAAGTTGGTTTGTGATTCCAACACCACAATAGCATTTTCTTTGCATTTAATGCCTTTTTCCTACATTTAATCCCTAAAACCACATTTTTTTTATTCAAGAGGTGCCGCATGACACATTTGTAACACCCCTATACCCAACTCGATCGCCAAGTTAAGATATCGGGATGCTACATTTGTTGTCGAAGCAATGACAGTCAAATTCGTTTCATTTTGAGTACTTATTTAATCACTTTGATTAATTTAAGCTTTTAATATGCCTTAGTATCATTTTTGAGTCTTATATGAGTTTATTACAACCTTTAAAATAATCTAAAGAGGAGTAGGGACTAGAGTGAAAGGTTTTCAAAATTTAGGAGTGATGTTGCGACATCGGGGATTCCTTGTCACGATGTCACAAATTGACTTATATCATCGCGACGTGGTTCCTTCGTCATTGCGTCAAGAATCTATTTCCCATGTTTTACTATATTTCAAGTTTTTAACATCCAAGTCCTTTTTTAGAGCTCAAAATTCAATCAGTTCAACTCATTTCACATAGCAAAATCATTCTCATTTAAGTATTTATAGTTTCAAGTCCACATAATATAACATGATATTCAATCAGAGATAGCAAGGATTATAAAATTGACATAATTATCAAATTTTTACAAATAAGTCCATTAGAGGACTCACACTTGCAAATACAATTTACTTTTTCTACATAGCATAACTAATGCCAATATATATACCTATTAATTTATCAATTAAGACTTCTTGAATTCATTTTGACAATCACTTACTTAGTACCTCAACAAAGTATTTGAATTTCTTTTATCTATTTTCAAGTTCATTATTTGCAACAAATCCTTACCATTATCACTCTTCCATTATTTTGTCTCCTCCTCCTCCCCATTCTCGCATCCTTAATATTTTTATATATATGTAAATCTTTTATCTTAACATATCATGCCTACATGTGACATTAATTAAGGTTTTTCTAATTACACAATACTTTTATCAAGACTTTCCATTTGAGTGACAGTCACTAAATTATTTATATCTCGCCTAAAAAATTTGAAATTAGGATCCACCTTTTGTTCTTGAAACCAGACTCGATGAAATTTTACCATGAAAATTTTAGAATTTTTACTTAGTCCAATTAATACAATAAATTCTTTAAATTCTTCCATGTCCTGCTGCTAGACAGCTTTGACCCTTTTTCACTAAAAATTAAATATCTTTTAGTAAAATTCTCGCTTTATGTTACCATTTTCTTCCCTTGAAAAAAATAGGCTCATTAATATTTTAGGAATACAAACTTTATCACCTAAACATTTTTTTTAAAATTTATAATAATTTTTCAAAGTCATAACAGGGGAACTCGAAATCAGTCTGACCTTGTCTCACAATAAATTCATATATCTCATAATATATATTTTTTCTTATACCATTTCTTCTATATAAAACTAAACTGAATAGGCTTTAATTTAATACTTTAGTTAACCTCTAATTCAATTTTTACAATTTTTGATGAATTTTCAAAACCAGACTATTGTTGCTGTCCAAAACCGTTTTAGTGCAAAATGTTGATAACCAAGTTTGTAAACACCCTACTTTCCTTTCTCTACAATATTTCCCATCACTTCCTCTTATTTCACTTCACTAATATATTAAGAACATATCACTTTATGTAAGAAAACTCTACTTTAACGTCATTTACATACTTTTTCAATAATATCAAACTTTAAAATATATTGAAATCTTGATGTTCTTATCTTCTCCTATTGATTTCAAACTTTAACTTGATTTTCTCTCCACTCCAACTTCTATTTTCTTGAATCCAAGGTAATATTCTTATTCTCCATAGTCTCCTTATCATTTTTCTCTCTTGGTGGTTATGGAAATTCTTTAAAATTCTAGGTGAAAATGGTGGATTTTTTGTGGAAGGACCAAATTATAAAGAAATCAAAATTTTCTTCTTCTCTCCCCCTCACTCACATTGGAAAGATGGGAGAATGATCCATTTTTTTTTCATCTTCCTCTCCTTTTATACTAGCAATTTATAATAAAATATTAATAAAATATCTTATTAAAATTTTATTAAAATTTATCTAATTAAATAATTATAAAATATCATCAAATATCTCCAACGACATTATTGTCTTTTAGAATTCTCTCTCTTGCTAATTGACTATTTTGAGCATAATTACAATTTAATCCCTTCCTTAATTTAGTACATCATGCTTCTTGATTTAACTTTTTTGATATATTACAACTTTCACTTTCTTTGATCTTATACCTTATTTACTAAAATTTTATATCATATTATTTACGACCAAGGGGTTTTGAGGATGTTATAACATTGGCGGCATCAATTATTATTTTTCACTTTTTTCAGCTTTTTTCCTGTCAAACTGAAAAAAAAAAGTTTACCGGCGTCGCCAATGTGTCGGACGACATCTAAAGTTATTGTAGTAAACACCCCATTTTTTTAATTAATTTGTTATACACCCTATTTTTGTAAATAGTTAAAATTTTAATATTATTTTTATAAAGAACTGGAAATATATTAAAATTTATATATATATATATATAATAGCAAGAATAAAAACATAATATTTAATTCGAATCCCATGTGATGGCCTGATGGTTAAGGGTATTCACCACTGTAAATGTGGCTTGAATTTGAGTCGCACTAATTATCTTTATTGTTTGGACTTTGCCTTATTATTGTAATTCACCGAAAAATAAAAATATTTAATACATGTCAAAAGAAGCAACATGAAAATAATATAATTTTCTTTTGAAAAATAACACATTACAAAAAGTATATAAAGTCGAACACATGACCAAACAAACCACACACAAACGCTCATAACCTAAAAAACTGCGGTTTATTTGTTGACCAACCCAAAACACTCTTGCACAGTATTGATGTTGAAAATAATTTTGTAAAGATTTGTAATTTATAAATAGTTAGTTTATTAACATTAATTTTTTTAAAATTGATTATAATTTATGTTTCCAAAATTCAAATAAACAAGTAAACTATGGAATGCAATAACAATAACGAGATGCAGTTGATATGTAATACCCAATTTATACATAACCTAAGTCAAAGGTTGAATAAATATGTTAAAAAATGAATAAAAATACAAAATGGCAAATGAATAAAAATATGCAATATAGAAGAACCTGATTAGAAACATTATGTGTTAGAAACAAATTATGTAAGGTTATATTTTTATGGAAAAAGTTAATTTGGAAAAAAATGTAACTTATAAGGGTTAATATCATAATATTATTATAAACTATCAAAAATTATAAAATACCAAAAATATGGGAAAATAGAAAATTTATAGAAAGGCCATACACACAAATTTCGAATCGAAAATTGACCCACAAATTCAGAGTCAAACTTAATTAATAACTTGAAAGAAAATTACAATTTATGAAAATTTCTACAAAGAAAATTCCTTTGATTCTTCTTTTTGGTTTGATTTCGATCTAAGGGCCGTTTGACTTGATCTTGGATAGACGTAGATTGCTTCAAGTGTCGTTTTAACTTGCTCTTGAAACATGTTTGAATCTCCTTTCTTTGGTTGATTTGGATCGAAAGGCGGCTTTCTTCAAAAAATAGATTTTGGCTTGCTCTCCACAGTTGAATTGAATCGGAAGACGATTTTTCTTCAAAATTAATACGGTATTCTTTAGAATTTCAAGTTCTTCGACTTTTTTAGAGATTTTTCTGGGCTTCTTAAACTTGTGAATGTGGAATGACTTAGGATAACCCCTTTTTATAACGCCAATTACTTGAATAAAAAAGAGTTATTGTAGAATTTAATTGCTTCATTTGACTAGATTTGTTCATGAGCTGGGCTATCTGCTTAAGCCCGAAGGCCCGTCCGAATTTTAGGAGGGTCTGAAAAAAAATATTAGGCTCGAAAAATGGGCTTGGACAAAAAAGTAGGCTTTTTTAAAATAAGGGCTAGGCTCGGGCTTGAACATTTAAGGTCCGAGCTCAGCTCGACCTGACCTGATCCATTTTTAAGTTACTAATGTTTTATGTTATGTTATTTTTATATATTATGTACTTTGTAACACATAAAAAATTAAATCTATAGTACTTTATAATACTACTACCATGATGTAAACATTAAAAATTGTTAAAGTGACTATATATAAAATTTTAATAAATAAAAATATATAAAATTCTTAAAAATTAAATTAAAAATAATATAAAAATATACTTTTAAAAAATAATATGAGTAGGCCTAAAATGAGCTTGGGTTAGTCATTTACCTATTCGGATGGGCTAGGGCAACATTTTAGGCCCATATTCTGGGCCGAGCCGAGCTTGAGGAAATATAAAGTGTATTAATATCATGCATAGGCCCGGTCCGAACCCGATCCATGAACACCTTTCTATTTGACAGTTCTACAATAATTCAAACTCGTTTATTTATTATTTAATCTTTTTAATTTAATTAATTTAGAGATAAAATAAACATACAATATTATCACTTAATTATTTTTATTTTTAATTAGTGATAATGTAAAATTTTAATGCTTATCTCTTAGTTAATTTAAATTAATTAGAGAAAAATAAGTTTAGCTCAACATGTGGCGCATTATAATTAATCTGAAAATTTTCTTCATTTACAAATGTCTCTTCCAGACTTGATTACATACACAAATTTTGAAGCGTAGCAAGTGAGCTAGTCTTGAAATTTAATTTTGATATCGGACTTCATCAACATTTCGAGCTTGACTTGAAATGATTTGCAAAACTTTGTTGCTTCGTCATATTTTTTTCTCTAAAAAAGAAACTATCAATTTTGATTTATTATTCATGCAAAATCAAACATAGGTAGCATTTGGTACAATGGAAAGTAGTTACTTTTCTGGAAATTTAATTAGTTAGAAAGTAATTTCAATGTTTGGTATAGAAAAACAAAATTAATCTTATTTTATATTGATTTAGGGTATTAATCTATTAATAAATGTAAAAAGAAGGAGAAGTTATTGTCTTCTTCATTTACCATACTACTTGATTTTCTCTATTACTTCAAAGGATTCTTCGCAAATATTATATATATAATTTTTTTAATTTAAGTTTATATATACATAATTTTTATGTGCATTATTATACTTAAAAAATATATAGGATAAATTGGAAATAATTTTGATTTCAATTAACATTATAAATTAAAAAATTAAACAATATCAATTAAAATTTATTATTAAATATTTAATCCAAATATTTGTTAAGAATAAAATTTATTATAAAAATTAAATACATGAATAATATCTTTTATTTAATAAGAATAAATTTATAAATTATCTTTACATTCTTGAAAAAATACTTAGTGAACCAAACAAGATAATATAAATTTTAAGAATTTTAATCAACACCTTCCAATACATACCAAATGTTGTAAAATAATTTTCTCAATAATTACATTCCACATTTCTAAAAATTACATTCCATTAAAATCATAATAGGAAAAAAAACACCATGATCCTACTCCAATGTGTCCATCATCATGGCCATATTTAGTTGGCGTATTTATCCAATGAAGATAATTTTGCCGCATGTTAATTCCACCGTGAACCCGACCCTTTTTTTTTTTTTTTTAATTCATTAGAGATAATCATCAACATAAAACTTCTAAGTGAACAAGGTTTGCTCAATCAAAATCCTTGTCTAATTAAAAATCACTCATCAAGTCGAATTAGAAAATTTTGGCGAATATGTCATTTAAAAATATTAGGGATTTAGGTTGATTTTTCCAGAATTTAAGGAAATAAGTTGTTTTTTTTGAAAAAGTGGCAAAAACGCTCCGTTGGCAAAAATGGCTAGTTCCAGATGCAACTTGATTTTTTTTCCAACGTTAACATTTTCTTTTCTCCAATGGTTACTTTTTTTTCTCTCTAGTGATTACTTTTTTTCCCTATATATAGCTTGCCTATTTTCACTATTTTTTCCATTCAATCCTATTCTCTCAATTCTTTTAATCTCAGTCAATCCTATTCTCTCAATTATTTTATTCTCAATATTTTTCATTCAATTCATCTCAAATTCTTCTTTCAATTTTTATTTTTTATTTATTTGATTTTCATAATTTTAAAAATTTTAAAATGTCAATACCTCTAATTCGTTTGGATCACAAACACATTTCCAATGTCCAATTACAAATGTTAAGAAACTATTGTTACATTTTTTATTTAATTAATATAATTATTAAGTTGTTAATAATAATAATATTTTTAATTTTTTTTATGTTTATATAATCAAATAGAATATCGAATTATTCGAGACATATATACACAATTTAAGTACAATGGCACTACGTGTTATTGAACAACACTTGAAAGAGGCAGAATTCTTACACATGTCCCATATGCTTGGCGGGACTAAATTGGAGCCCACACTTATCAACACTTTGTTGGAAAGATGGAGATTGGAGACACACACATTCCATTTTTTGTGTGGTGAGTGTATGATTACACTTGAGGATGTGGCATTACAACTCAGTTTACCGGTTGATGGCCTAGTCGTTATGGGGTAGTGTACGTTGGAGATTGGAGCGCAATTTGCTACCAACTTTTAGGCAAGGTGCTGGACAAGTTTAATGTTAGCTAGATGGTTAGAAGAAAATTCCTTACATCTCGACAACTCTTCTAGTGCAGTTGAAAGACAATAATTCGCTTGAGCATTCATACCGAGGTTGATCAAGGGTCTTCTAATGTTAGAACTCGAAGTTTGGTATATTTAAAGTAACTCTTAGAACTAATCGACTTAAAAGAAGTCGAACGACTCAATTGGGGATCAACAGTCTTGGCTACATTGTATCAAGAGATGTGTCGGGTAACTGAAGCACAGAAAATTAAAATCTGCGGTTGTATACTCTTTCTTCAGTCATGGGCTTGGTAACACTTTCCATTTTTACGTCCCCGAGTAAACTTCCCTTATCAATTCACACTTGTAATAATGTAGGATTCATTTAATAATATAGTTATCATATTATTTTTTTCATTGTTATATTTTTGAAATAACATATTATTTGAATAGGTGGAACAATGACGCGATCCATGTGGTTATATCGAACGAGCTCGAAGATATTTGGTTATTATTAGATTAATGGTCAGAAATCGAGGTTAGCTTTTCAATTTTTTAATTATATAATAATTATGTAAGGATTTGAAATTTAATATTAGGTATGTAATAAAATTTATAATGTTGTACTGTAGTTTGAATGTATGCCATACTTTGATTCGAGAATTCAAGAATGCATCCCAGTTGAATTTTTGATGAATTGTAATGTTGACATGTCAATGTGCCATTGATAGTTTTTGCAATTGTTGAGATGCATGAATCTGATCGAGTGATACAAATAGTTTTTGTTTGAGCAAAATATTCTGCCCTCACCCTAGGAGCTCTATGAACTTCACAAGATTGACTTGCGAGGGATAACTGATGAAGATTAGCTTAGATTCCATGCAAATATATCTCCATATGGGAACATAGGTATGATATCATATCTATGCGCAAACCAATTGTTCGACTAGATTTGACAACGTTTTTGGATTGCATGACATGGTTTAGACTTCACGATAAGCCATATCTATTTTCAGAGGAGGAAAAAAGTTGACACTTCATCATAGAAGGTCAACACGACCCCACATGAGGCCATGATTGGGAGTACATGCGTCGAGTTCATCATCATCAGCTCCAGCCCCAAGTTCTATATCGATGGGTGCACTACCTCTCGGTCAGTATGGTTCATATTTTTTTGGTGCTTTTACTAACCCATGTTTTTCACACAAGCACCACATTATGCACAATCGTACCATGCATCAACACATTTTACAAGAATATTTTTTACACCACCTCCATCCCAAGAGCATATTACACGTCACTGTTATCAACAACACTAATGTATTCGCAATCGTCTACAATTCAAACATTCTATGCACAATTGAGTTATTCGACACCATATACTTCTTCGGCAATAGTTTCATAAAAACCTCCATAATCATTGCTCTTTAGAGGTGGGTCAGCTTCGTAAACACCTATTAATACAATGGCGATATACAATGGGAACCTAAGATGCAAATGTAGTCTACCATGGAAGAATAAGATGAAGATGAAGATAATGTTGGAGATAAAGATGAAGATCAAGATGGAGGTGGAGGTGGAGATGGAGATGGAGGTGAAGATAAAGGGCTAGTTTGGCAATGCTTTTGAAAAGTGCTGCGGAAAAGTGCTTTTAAGAAGTGCTTTTGAAAAGTTTGGTTTAAAATTTGAGTGTTTAGCATTGCTGTAAAAAAAGTTCTTTTGAGAAATAAAATGTCCATTTTAGACATGTTATTATCAAGTAACAAATATGCATTTAAATAATATTTAAATTAGTTAATATTATTATATTTTAGTAAGAATATAAAAAATTATTATAACTTGTTGTTAATATTTTAATATATGAAATATAAATTTTAAATATTTTTAAGCAATAAATATTAATTATTTATAAAATTTAATTAGAATATATAAACTATATTTTAAATATTTAAATATAACCATTAAATATTTGTAATTAGTATTTTAAAAATATTTTTATTTTTAATTAATGATTTTAACACATTTGTAATTAAGCACCAAGAAAAAAGGAAAGTACTATGTTATTGGAGGGGTGAAAAAGTAATTAAGCACCAAAAGTGCTTTTGGGAGAGGAAAAGCTAAAATTTTTAGCTTCTCCTTTTCAGAAGTGCTTTTGAAGCTAAAAATTTCAGCTAAAAGCAGCTTATTCTGCATAGCTTTTCTTTCAAAAGTGCTTTTGGAGTCAGAAGTGCTTTTTTTAAGTCATGAAGAACTGACCCAAAGATGAAGATAAAGATGATGAGCTGAAACCCCAACCATGATGAAATCCTCCTTGTAACTGACAACAAAGATGAATTTTTTTATTTTAAATTTTTGTTATATACACCATCATTTAGTTTGTTAACTTTTAATTTGTATTGTATTCAATTTTTACATCCATAATATATTTATTTACAATTTACAAAAAATAAAAATTATTTGTATTATATTCTATGGTATTTTTACATAAATAATATACTTATTTACAATTTATCAAAAAATTTAAAAATTGTTTGTATGAATTCTATTGTATTTTTACATCAATAATATACTTGTTTACAATTTACCAAAAAAATGAAAAAATTGTTTGTATGTATTCTATTGTATGTTTTACATCAATAATATACTTATTTACAATTTACCTAAAAAATGACAAAAAATGAATTCTATTGTTTGTTTGTTTATAAAAAAATGAATAAAATTTTCAATCCGGTCCTCTCCTTATTGTTTCCTCCAAATGTGGACATGTTGTCTTACTATGTCCTGGGTTCCTACAATAACTGCATAACCTCGGTTGGTTTATCTTCTTCTGAATATCCATATTATTGTGTATCTGACTAGATTTTGGTCAACCTTTTGGCTTGCGACGCAATGTAATATCTAGTAGAACTTGAATGGAGCGCTTGAAATAGGAAACCGCATACTTTCATTTGGGATTGGTGGAAATTCAAACTTCCATGCTTTATATATATTTTTTAGTTTGTACACTTTATCAGCATACCTCATGCAATTCAGATGTGCTGAGGCACAAGCAGCAATTGCATGTACACATGGAAAACAAAATGCTTGAAATCTCCCACAGTCGTAAGTATTTTGTCTCAAGTATACATGGTATGATCCTCTGATAATACCCTTATCAGGTCTATGGAACTTCGTAACTCAAAATATTTCATTTGGATGCAAGTGACACACTACAGACATAGAGTTCACTCTTTCAGCATTTTTGTAATATCTTTCATCACTTTCTCGCACTAAATGCGGCTTCCCTTTATCTATCCAACATATTTTTCGCCCACTTTGGAAACAAGACTAATAAGAGGAAATATGTCTCTTTGATCACCAACGTTATCAACAAATGACATGTCCCATTCAATACAAAATTTATGCATTCTGCTAGGTTCGTTATTTGATTTCCCAGAATTCGTTGCGGCAAATTAAGGTCTTTCTGGCACTTAACGAGCTTATTTTATAGCATTTTTATATATTTTTATTTCATTTTTGGTTTTTATTGCTTTGTGTTTAATTTACGCAAAATAATCATTTTTATGCAATTTTGAGTTATGTAACGACCTAATGGGCCACTATGGGCCTAGGGATGATCTAACGACTCTATCTAGTGTGTAGGACACTATTTCTAGGCGTAGAAGGTGAATGTAATGGCCTAAATTTAAGGCTATCAAAATAGTGGTTTCGTAACCACAAATCTGATTTAAAGAGAAAATTATTATTAATTTTTATGATTTATCGAGTGATTGGATATAAGTGTTAGAGTATTGATAAGAAATTTTATTGATTGCATGCCTAAATTGCCTATTAGGACTTAATTGCAAAAGTGGGTAAATATGAGTTTTAGATGATAAAGGATTTATTTGAAGTGCATAATCAAAGTAGAGGTCCTTAAATAATAATTAGACCATAAAATTTCCATGGACAAAAATAGGCATGCATAGATAAAAATAACTAAAGTTTTAATGAAGGGTATTTTAGTAAATGAATAATAAAAAGAATAAAAAGGGAAAAAGATGGCAAAAATATCATCTTCTCCATAGCTTGCTGCCGAATTTGGAAAGACACCATAGCTAGGGTTTTCACACTTTTTCAAGCTCATAGTAAGTGATTCTAAGCCCGCTTTTAATGTTTTTTACGTTTTGAGATCCCGATGACTTAATTTAGCTTATTCTAGCAATAATTTAACCTAGGGTTTATATTTGGAAAAATACCCATAGGTGAAAAGTGTTTTTTATGTTTTATGATAGAATATGAAGCTAGAAATTATGTTAAACAACTTTTGCTAGCCGATTTTAAGCGAAAACGAGTAAGTTGACATAATCGGTAAAAATCCCTAATGTGCATAAGTAAGT
This sequence comes from Gossypium raimondii, assembly GCF_025698545.1. Classification (NCBI taxonomy): domain Eukaryota; kingdom Viridiplantae; phylum Streptophyta; class Magnoliopsida; order Malvales; family Malvaceae; genus Gossypium; species Gossypium raimondii. Next base: position 27,656,052 of record NC_068572.1, on the reverse strand, counting down.
GTTAGAGTGAGAATTTGATGTTGTCATAGAAGAGAAAAATGTTCAGAATGTTATATAACATAAGAATATGAGATGAAGTTTAATTTCCGAACTTTGGGACAAAAGCGTAATTATGTAAAAGTTTAGGGGTAAAATTGTAATTTATCCAAAGTTAGAGTCAAGGGCTGTTTTAATGAATGTGACTATTAAATAAGTTATTTTTGCTATTATAGACCAAGAAGAATGGAATTCGAGGTTAGATCGAGGAAAGAATAATGTTGAAGACTAAATTGATAAGTTTGGCTATATTTGCTACCGAGGTAAGTTTACGGTAAATAAATGTAATATTTTAATAATTATTATTAATGCGGCTAATTTCCAGAAATTATGTATTTATTTCATGAATTTATTTGATATTGACTCAAGTATGAGATGATAGAGAATTGATATTAAAAAGTCCCGTTGAAGCATAAGGAAGGTATCGGATACAAATGTCATGACATTTGGGTAAAGAGATCCCATGTAAGACCATGTCTGGGACATGACATTGGCATCCTTGAGATCATGAGAGGTCCCATGTAAGACCATGTCTGGGGCATGGCGTTGGCATCGAGACGAGATGTCCCATGTAAGACCATGTCTAGGACATGACGTTGACACCAAGATGAGAGGTCCCCCGTAAGACCATGTCTGGGACATGACATGGGCACCGATATGAGAACTCCCATGTAAGACTGATAACACTCTAGAATAACGTATTTTTATATATTAATTATGTATTTATTCTGAGTATGATCCTGCTAATTTGAGCTATTTATGATCTTTTATCTCATAGGGACTAAATTTGAAGCAAAAGCAAAATTAAGGGCCAAAAGCGTGAATTTAGAGATAAAATGGGCCAATGTGCGACACAAGGAAAAGTTGGTGCCAAAAGTGCAAGCATGGAGGACACAAGGGTTGAAATGCAAAAAGAAGAGATTTTATTTTATTAAACTCTATTTTAATTATATTAGGATAATTAATATTGAGATAATTATTAAGGATTATTTTTAGGATTTTATTTTATCTTTATTTATCTTCAATTAAATGTATTTATCTTTTAGGAATTTAAGTAGAATTAGAATATCTCCCCTAGCACTATAAATAGGGGGTGAAGTGACTCAAAAAGGGAGCCCATCTTTTCTTTTTCTGTAAACACTCTCTCCCCAAAAGTCTAGGCTTTTGTTCTTTTCATATTTCTTTTCAATAAAATCTTTATTTTTATTTTATTTATTTTCTTTTCTACCACAACCATGAGTCACTAAACCCATCTAGCCGAAGGTTGTCAAAAATCCCCAAAAGGGTTATTGAGGCTTAGAATCCGTACTTAGCCTTCTCAACAGTATTCATCGTTTCTCACTACTCTGGCCGACGCCCGTCCATGTCCCTTAAGAAGTAAGCTTTTCAACGTATGCAAAGGCGACCGCTTTGTATGTTTTGGGAAGGTTGCACAGTCGGTTCGTTAGCTAACTGCGTCAGAGGTTGGCGAGCCCAAGAGACAAAATGGCGTGGGATTCGCCATTGAGAAGCGTTGATCTAGCATAAGACGATCCCACAGAAGCGATTGTTGGCTAGAGTCAGGTTCCACCAAATTGTAAGTCTAAATCATTGGAGCTGGTGGTCGTAGGCGTCCTCTTCCACTATAACTCAGGCTTATTCGGTTTGGGAAGGATCATCTAAAAGCCGAGGATTTAACCCAAGGCGAACGAGACAACTGGAGGTGGAATCTCCCATAAGAATTTTCTTTCTCTCAACTCTATTTTTATTTTTTTCTAATTTTCAATTCAATATTCTTAATTGCTTTTTATTTTATTTTTCGTTTCTAGATCCAACAATTTAATTCTTCTATTGTTTTTATTTTTTTTTAGGAACGCAGGTTGTCTTGGGCAAGACTCTGCCTGGGATATCACGAAACAAGATATTTTGCAAGTCTAGTCCCTGAGGATTTGACCCTACTTCCCTTTTACTATTCTTTTCATTATTTATTAGGGATAGGATATTTTTGGTGCTTTCAACGACCGCATCAAATTTTGGCGCCGTTGCCGGGGACTGGCAACGTACTAATCTTGTTTTTTGTTTCTTATGACCAATCCCCCCTACTTAGCCCATGCTTGCCCTCAAGTATGGTTCCTATCTACTGTGAAAGTTAGATTCTGCCATAAAAGAAATACAACTCCAAAGTTTTATAAAAATCAGTCAAAAATGCATATGAAAAATAAAGAGAACCCTAGGCTTGCTTTAAGTAAAATAGAAAAAGTTTTCTAATTAATACACACAAAAATTAGAATCAACTTGAATTATTTAATGAAAATTAGATAAATTACCAAACCTACCAAGACACTCTATTTGTTTCCTCCTTTAGTCCCAAAATTTTTCTTTTTTCTTTTCTTTTTGTTTTTCTCTTTTTTTATGCTTTAGGAATATCTTGAACCTTTTGACGCTGAAGAGAGATGATGACCAAGCACCCCACCTCGGTTACTCATTGACAAACTCCTAATTTATTATAATTTTTCTTAAGAACACATCAAACCTTTTGACGTGAAGAGAGATGACGACCAAGCACCCCACCGGTTACATTTCATTAACATGTTCTTAAAATTAATTCGGTTAGCGGAGTTTTATCTAACACGTCACACAACCTTTTGACGCGAAATAGGATGACAACCCAAGCACCCTACCCGGTTTTCGATCGATCACGTTTTAAGTTGCACTCATAACCACGGAACATTAAATGATATTAATAATAACTTTTTTATGAGGACTTTAGAGAAATAATAATAATAATCAAGTGTCAAAAATAAGTTTCGATAATTACCTTAATAGTCATCAACATATTTTAGCATGCAATCATATTAAGTGTCCACTTTGTATTTAAACTTGATCAATTTTACGAAAAGCAAGATAGAGTTAACTTTATGAGTCACAATTATTTTTACTCTAATAAAAATAAAACAGTGGAGATGGCATCAATTATGAAAAATTCGTAATTTTCTCAGAAAACAAGAATCATGCTTGTAGGACAAACAGTAGGCAATTCTTGGTAAAAATCTTGGGCATGAAAATAATAACGAAGAGTACCTCCCCCTACTGAAAGCACATTGTCCTCAATGTGGACGAAAAGAAATAAATAGGTAGAAAAAGTTTAGAAAAACTCCTCGTGTGATCACAAATGATGGCAATGAGCTTGGTCAGTTGCTGGCCAAAGGTTTCAAGTCAGGCCTCAATGCGCTTTAAGTGTTGCTTAACGGTTTGCTTCATTTTTTTTCTAAGCAAAAGAAGAAAAATTGATTAATATCCAAATAAGTAATAAATAATAAAATAAAGTAATAAATAAAGTAAAGAAAAATAATAAATAAAAATAAAATTTAGGTTGCCTCCCAACAAGCGCTTGTTTAACGTCGTTAGCTCGACGCCGTTATTGGTTCTATGGTGGTTCCAAATGGATTTCCTCAACCGTGTGGGCTTGAAAATTCTCATAAAATGGCTTCAACCGCTGGCCATTGACTACGAACTGCTTTCCAGATTCTTCACTCTCTATTTCAACCGCTCCATGTGTGAACACTTTAGTAACAATGAAAGGTCCTTGCCATCGTGATCGAAGCTTACCTGGGAATAACTTTAACACAGAGTTATAAAGTAAAACTTTTTGTCCTACTGAAAAATGCTTCTGAGCTATTCTCTTATGGTGAAACAACTTTGTCTTGTCTTTATAAATGTGAGCATTTTCGTAGGCATCATTACGAATTTCTTCTAACTCTTGGATGTCTAATTTCCTTGCCTTTCCTGCAGTTCTAACTCCAAGTTACACCGTCGAATGGCCCAATAGGCTTTATGTTCCAATTCAAGCTGGAAGGTGGCGGGCTTTACCAAAAACAAGTCGACACGAGGTCATACCAATCGGTCCCTTATACGCAATCCTATAGGCCCAAAGTGCATCATTTAGCCGAAGGCTCCAATCCTTTCGGTTAGGACAAACTGTTTTCTCCAAAATAGTCTTGATTTCCCTGTTTGAGACCTCGACTTGACCGTTCGTTTGGGGATGGTAAGCCGTAGCTATACGGTGGTGGACTCCATATTTTGCCAACAGTGCCTCCATGACCTTATTACAAAAGTGGGTGCCACGATCACTGATTAGGGCTCGAGGTGTACCAAACCTGGAAAAGATAGTTTGTTTTAAAAACTCCATAGCAGTTTTGGCATTATCATTATGAGTAGGCTTTGCTTCTATCCACTTAGAAACATAGTCTACTGCAAGAATTATGTATACATTGCTAAATGAAGAAATAAATGGGCCCATGAAATCGATACCCCATACATCAAAGATTTCGCATACATGAATCGGGGAAAGGGGCATTTGATTTCGTTTAGTGATGTTACCTGTATGTTGGCACCTATCGCAAGACTTACAGAAGTTATATGCATCTCGAAAAATTGTGGGCCAATATAGCCCACATTCTAACACCTTATGAGCGGTCCGCTTAGGGCCAAAGTGACCTCCACAAGCTTCAGCATGACAAAAATTAAGGATAGAAGTTACCTCAGTTTCTGGAACACATCTTCGTATTATCTGGTCTGAACAGTGTTTCCATAAGTATGGGTCATCCCAAATGTAATATCGAGCGTTGCGTCTAAGCTTGTCCCTCACGGAACGTGCTACCTTAGTGGGTAATAATCCTGTGGCTAGAAAGTTTACTAAATCTGCATACCATGGGAGACGTACCTCGGTCGAGAATAGGCTCTCATCAGGGAATTCTTCTTTAATAGGGATGTCGTCAAAAGGTACTTTTATTCTGCTTAAGTGGTCAGCCACTAAATTCTCGCATCCTCTTTTGTCTCGAATCTCAATGTCAAATTCTTGGAGCAGAAAAATCCACCTAATGAGCCTCGGTTTTGCTTCTTTCTTCGCGATCAAATACCTGAGAGCTGCATGATCAGAAAAAATAATCACTTTAGTTCCCAATAAATAAGGTCGAAATTTATCTAAAGCAAATACAACGGCTAAGAGTTCTTTTTCCGTAGTGGTGTAGTTGCTCTGCGCAGCATCTAGGGTTTTCGAGGCATAACATATGACATGTGGTTCTTTGTCTATCCTTTGCCCCAACATGGCTCCTACATTGCGCTCGCTAGCGTCGCACATAATTTCAAATGGGTATTTCCAATCTGGTGGTTGTACTATAAGAGCGGAGACTAACTTTTTCTTAAGTGTATCAAATGCCTCCTTACATTTTGGGCCAAACTCAAATTTCTTATCCTTCTGCAACAACTCACACAGTGGTTCAGCTACCTTCGAGAAGTTTTTTATGAAGCGCCTGTAAAACCCTGCATGGCCAAGAAAAGAACGAATTTCCCTCACAGTGGAGGGATAAGGCAAAGAATTTATAATATCAATTTTGGCCTTATCGACCTCAATTCCTTTAGATGAAACAACATGACCTAGAATTAAACCCTTGTCTACCATAAAATGACACTTTTCATAATTCAAGACAAGATTAAATTCTATGCACCTACTTAAAATTATCGTTCGATTTTTAAGGCATTCATCAAAACAATTCCCATATACAGTAAAATCATCCATAAAAACTTCGATAATTTTTTCCACATATTCAGAAAATATACTCATCATACATCTTTGGAAGGTGGCCGGCGCATTGCAAAGACCGAATGGCATCCTTCTATATGCAAATGTACCGAATGGGCATGTAAAAGTGGTCTTTTCTTGGTCCTCCGGTGCGACTGGAATTTGAAAGAAACCTGAGTATCCATCAAGACAACAAAAATGAGTTTTTCCGGCTAATCTTTCAAGCATTTGATCTATAAAAGGAAGAGGAAATGATCTTTTCTAGTGTATGAATTCAACTTCACGTAATCAATGCGACGCGCCACCCATTTTGTACTCGGGTAGGTACCAAGTCACCTTCAAACATTTTCTTTCTTGTCACACCCGTTTTCTTGGGCACGACCGAACCGGACTTACCCACCCACCGTCGAAATAGGGTAAATTACGTCAAGATCTAAAAGCTTGATTATTTCATTTTTTACTACCTCCATCATATTCGGATTTAACCGTCTTTGCGCCTCTCGCCTCGGCTTCGTGTCTTCCTCCAAGTAGATCCTGTGTGTGCACGTTAAAGGGCTTATCCCTTTTAAGTCTGCAATGGTCCAGCCAATCGCCTCCTTATGACTTTTTAGTATATGAACCAAACTTTCCTCTTCATGTGTGGAGAGTCTATTGGAGATTATGACTGGTAGGGTATTACCCTTCCCCAAAAATGCATATTTCAGATGCTCAGGAAGTGGTTTCAACTCCAACTCGCTTTGTATAATGAAGGTAATAGTTTAGTATTTGGAGATAATAACTCATTAACAAATTTGATTTCATCAAGTTCAGAATTATCTCCATAAATTGACTCGAAATTCTCTTCCACCAAAGAATCAATTATGTCGATACAATTTACGCTCAATATTTCACTTGGATGGCTAATGGCGTCGTAGACATTAAACTTTACGATCTCCCCATCAAACTCTATCGTGAGAGTTCCACTTCGAACATCAATTTTAGTACTAGCTGTACTAAGGAACGGTCGACCTAGCAGGAGATCTGAAGATCCAGGAGTGCTATCCTCCTCCATTTTGATCACATAAAAATCTGTAGGGAAAATAAGATCGTTAACTTTTACCAGAACATCCTCGAGTACTCCTTCTAGATGCACAACAGACCTGTCCGCCAATTGAATGATAACACCTGTTTTTGTCAAAAAACCCCAAAAGGGTTATTGAGGCTTAGAATCCGTACTTAGCCTTCTCAACGAGTATTCATCGTTTCTCAAGACTACTGGTGACGCTTCGTCCATGTCCCTTAAGAAGTAAGCTTTTCAACGTATGCAAAGGCGACCGCTTTGTATGTTTTGGGAAGGTTGCACAGTCGGTTCGTTAGCTTACTGCGTCAGAGGTTGGCGAGCCCAAGAGACAAAATGGCGTGGGATCCGCCATTGAGAAGCGTTGATCTAGCATAAGACGATCCCACGAAGCGATTGTTGGCTAGAGTCGAGTTCCACCAAATTGTAAGTCTAAATCATTGGAGCTGGTGGTCGTGGCGTCCTCTTCCACTATAAGCGGCTTATTCGGTTTGGGAAGGATCATCTAAAAGCCGAGATTTAACCCAAGGTGAACGAGACAACTGGAGGTGGAATCTCCCATAAGAATTTTCTTTCTCTCAACTCTATTTTTATTTTTTTCTAATTTTCAATTCAATATTCTTAATTACTTTTTATTTTATTTTTCGTTTCTAGATCCAACAATTTAATTCTTCTATTGTTTTTATTTTTTAGAACGCAGTTGTCTTGGGCAAGACTCGCTGGATATCACGAAACAAGATATTTTGCAAGTCCGGTCCACGAGGATTTGACCCTACTTCCCTTTTACTATTCTTTTCATTATTTATTAGGGATAGGATATTTTGGTGCTTTCAACGACCGCATCAAATTTTGGCGCCGTTCGGGAGGGGCGCACGTACTAATCTTGTTTTTTGTTTCTTATGACCAGATCTCGCTCCGGTACTCTTGCGTTCGATTCGTAAATTGAGAAGATGCTAGAGCCAATCGCAAGGAGACAAAGTTCTGAAAAAGCGATCGGTGGTTGGAACTCAAAGTAACCCACCGCCACAAATAGAAGTCGACGACGAAGTCGAGTCTAGGGTTAACGAAAACCCTACTCAAACAATTGAAAGTGAAAAAGTAGAAGTCGACTCACCGGAAGAAGTGCTTAATGCTAGGGTTAACGAAAACCCAAATTTAGCACACGATCCAATGGCTCAAACGATTCTCAAGAATCGGTCAAGCTCCAGCGAACAACCGCCATTATGCATCGCGTATCCTACTATGGATACCGATTTTGAATTGAAGTCGTTTAATCCGATTATTGCCAACTTTTCGTGGGTTACAAAATGAAAATCCCACAAGCATCCGAAAGAATTTCATATGGTTTGTCTTAGCATGAAACCTCGGGGTGGCGAGGATCGATTAAATTGTGTGCTTTCCTTTCTCCCTAGCGATTCCGCTAAGGAATGGTTATTTTATTTACCCCGGATCTATTACAACTTGGGTGATCTATCTCGTTTGTTTACGAGCAGGTTTTTCCAACATCTCGAGTAGTGAGCTAAGAAGAGATCGTTGGAATAAGACAAAAGAAGTCGAGTCCCTTTACGATTATTGGGAGCGATTTAAAAGTTGTGTGCAAGCTGTCCACAACATGGTATATGAGCAATCTCTCCTCCAATACTTTTACGAAGGTTTGAAGCCCATGGAGATGAATATGGTAGACGCTGCTAGTGGAGGAGCATTGGTCAACATGACTCCCCAACAAGCGAGAGACTTGATCTCCACGATGGTCGCAAATTCTCGCGATTCAGAGCCAATCTTGAACCCCTAGAAGGGTTCATCGCTAAGTAATTCAACCTTAGAGGATAAAGTTGATAGACTTACTAATATGATGAACTCTCTTATTGCGAAAAAACAAAGACAAATTTCGGTTATGTGGAATATGTGCTACACGGATCATGCAAGCGATGCATGTCCCGGTTTGTATGATGATACCACGGCCCATCTGGTGTGGGAAATTTCCTGGCCACCACAAAGGCGAGACGACCCTACGCTAATACCTACAACCCGTGGTGGAGGGACCATCCTAACTTAAGCTATGGGACCAATCCACGAAATAACCAACCATACCAAAATCGATTTCCATATGACCACAAGGTTCGTGTAATTTTCTAGAAACCATGGTCAATAAGTTAGCGACTAATGTTCTTGATTTCCAACAACAAACTCTTAATTTCCAAAAGAGACGAAAGATTTCCAACGAGAAACCGAGGCGTCCATAAGAGAGTTGACCACATCGATTGAGAAATTGACTTCTCAAGGAAGCTACCGTCACAAATGTAACCAAACCCTAGACAAAATGCAAATGCGGTGGACGTTGCGAAGCGGAAAGTCTTGGAACCAATTCTGACAGAATCTTGCCCAAGAAATTACCCAGAAAAACCGAAAAAGACGAACAGTCCGATCGAAGCCTCTATTGCCTAAAATTCAACCTCCATTTCGAACGATTCAACCAAAGGTCGAAGAGGTAAAGAGGATAAAGAAATTCTTGAAACATTTAGGAATGTCGAGATCAATATTCATTGTTGGATGCCATCAAGCAAATACTGCGGTATGCTAAATTTCTTAAAGAGCTTTGCACCAACAAACGAAAATTAACGGGTAATGAAAGGGTGAATGTTGGTGAGAATGTATCCATGATGTTACAATGAAAAAATGCCGGCAAAATGTAAGGATAGGGGCATGTTTGCAATACCATGCAAAATAGGCCATTTGGGAATTAAAAAGGCTATGTGTGATCTAGGGGCTTCTATAAATGTAATGCCGTATTCTATTTATGAATCACTTAACGCGGGTTTTTTGACAAAAACAGGTGTTATCATTCAATTGGTGGACAGGTCTGTTGTGCATCCAGAAGGAGTACTCGAGGATGTTCTGGTAAAAGTTAACGCGGATACTCTTCGTTATTATTTTCATGCCCAAGATTTTTACCAAGAATTGCCTACTGTTTGTCCTACAAGCATGATTCTTGTTTTCTGAGAAAATTACGAATTTTTCATAATTGATGCCATCTCCACTGTTTTATTTTTATTAGAGTAAAAATAATTGTGACTCATAAAGTTAACTCTATCTTGCTTTTCGTAAAATTGATCAAGTTTAAATACAAAGTGGACATTTAATATGATTGCATGCTAAAATATGTTGATGACTATTAAGGTAATTCTTGAAACTTATTTTTGACACTTGATTATTATTATTATTTCTCTAAAGTCCTCATAAAAAAGTTATTATTAATATCATTTAATGTTCCGTGGTTATGAGTGCGACTTAAAACGTGGATTGATCGAGTAAGGGGTAGGGTGCTTGGGTTGTCATCCTATTTAGCGTCAAAAGGTTGTGTGACGTGTTAGATAAAACTCCGCTAACCGAATTAATTTTAAGAACATGTTAATGAATGTAGGGGTGGGGTGCTTATTGTCATCTCTCTTAGCGTCAAAAGGTTTGATGTGTTCTTAAGAAAAATTATAATAAATTAGGAGTTTCTTTCAATGAGTAGGGGTGGGGTGCTTGGTGTCATCTCTCTTCGCGTCAAAAGGTTCAGTATATTCCTAAAGCATAAAAAAAAAGAGAAAAAACAAAAAGAAAAAGAAAAAGAAAAAATTTTGGGACTAAAGGAGGAAACAAATAGAGTGTCTTGGTAGGTTTGGTAATTTATCTAATTTTCATTAAATAATTCAAGTTGATTCTAATTTTTGTGTGTATTAATTAGAAAACTTTTTCTATTTTACTTAAAGCAAGCCTAGGGTTCTCTTTGTTTTCATATGCATTTTGACTGATTTTTATAAAACTTTGGAGTTGTATTTCTTTTATGGCAGAATCTAACTTTCACAGTAGATAGGAACCATACTTGAGGGCAAGCATGGGCTAAGTAGGGGGGATTTGATAACACTCTAGAATAACGTATTTTTATATATTAATTATGTATTTATTCTGAGTATGATCCTGCTAATTTGAGCTATTTATGATCTTTTATCTCATAGGGACTAAATTTGAAGCAAAAGCAAAATTAAGGGCCAAAAGCGTGAATTTAGAGATAAAATGGGCCAATGTGCGACACAAGGAAAAGTTGGTGCCAAAAGTGCAAGCATGGAGGACACAAGGGTTGAAATGCAAAAAGAAGAGATTTTATTTTATTAAACTCTATTTTAATTATATTAGGATAATTAATATTGAGATAATTATTAAGGATTATTTTTAGGATTTTATTTTATCTTTATTTATCTTCAATTAAATGTATTTATCTTTTAGGAATTTAAGTAGAATTAGAATATCTCCCTTAGCACTATAAATAGGGGGTGAAGTGACTCAAAAGGGGAGCCCATCTTTTCTTTTTCTGTAAACACTCTCTCCCCAAAAGTCTAGGCTTTTTTTCTTTTCATATTTCTTTTCAATAAAATCTTTATTTTTATTTTATTTATTTTCTTTTCTACCACAACCATGAGCCACTAAACCCATCTAGCCGAAGGTTGTCAAAAATCCCCAAAAGGGTTATTGAGGCTTAGAATCCATATTTAGCCTTCTCAACGAGTATTCATCGTTTCTCCGCACTACGGGGCTGACACTTCCGTCCATGTCCCTTAAGAAGTAAGCTTTTCAACGTATGCAAAGGCGACCGCTTTGTATGTTTTGGGAAGGTTGCACAGTCGGTTCGTTAGCTTACTGCGTTAGAGGTTGGCGAGCCCAAGAGACAAAATGGCGTGGGATTCGCCATTGAGAAGCGTTGATCTAGCATAAGACGATCCCACAGAAGCGATTGTTGGCTAGAGTCAGGTTCCACCAAATTGTAAGTCTAAATCATTGAGCTGGTGGTCGAGGCGTCCTCTTCCACTATAAGCGGCTTATTCGGTTTGGGAAGGATCATCTAAAAGCCGAGGATTTAACCCAATGAACGAGACAACTGGAGGTGGAATCTCCCATAAGAATTTTCTTTCTCTCAACTCTATTTTTATTTTTTTCTAATTTTCAATTCAATATTCTTAATTGCATTTTTATTTTATTTTTCGTTTCTAGATCCAATAATTTAATTCTTCTATTGTTTTTATTTTTTTTAGAACGCAGTTGTCTTGGGCAAGACTCACTGGGATATCACGAAACAAGATATTTTGCAAGTCCAGGTCCACGAGGATTTGACCCTACTTCCCTTTTACTATTATTTTCATTATTTATTAGGGATAAGATATTTTGGTGCTTTCAACGACGCATCAAATTTTGGCGCCGTTCTTGGGACCTGCAACGTACTAATCTTTTTTGTTTCTTATGACCAGATCTGCTCCGGTACTCTTGCGTTCGATTCAGAAATTGAGAAGACTGCTAGAGCCAATCGCAAGGAGACAAAGTTACGAAAAAAGCAGTCAGCGGTGGTTGGAACTCAAAGGAGCCAATCGCAAGGGGCCCCCCTTTTGAGTCACTTCACCCCCTATTTATAGTGCTAGGGGAGATATTCTAATTCTACTTAAATTCCTAAAAGATAAATACATTTAATTGAAGATAAATAAAGATAAAATAAAATCCTAAAAATAATCCTTAATAATTATCTCAATATTAATTATCCTAATATAATTAAAATAGAGTTTAATAAAATAAAATCTCTTCTTTTTGCATTTCAACCCTTGTGTCCTCCATGCTTGCACTTTTGGCACCAACTTTTCCTTGTGTCGCACATTGGCCCATTTTATCTCTAAATTCACGCTTTTGGCCCTTAATTTTGCTTTTGCTTCAAATTTAGTCCCTATGAGATAAAAGATCATAAATAGCTCAAATTTGCAGGATCATACTCAGAATAAATACATAATTAATATATAAAAATACGTTATTCTAGAGTGTTATCAAAGACCATATCTAGGATATGGCATTGGCAGTACATGAAACATCCCATGTAAGACCATGTCTGGGACATGGATTTGGCATGTTATTATCAGAAAGAGACCCAAGTATCCTTATTATTCCAATGTGGTTCAACGGGCTAGTAAATAACTTATGTCCATGAAAGTTCAGTTAAAAGCATAAATGGTAAGTTCAAGTGAGTTATAAGAGTTAAGAGTATATTACCTTACCCATTGAGAATCAATATTTCAGCAAGAGAAAAGTAAGTCATAATTATGAGTTATCTAAGTAAACAAGTAAGTGAATGAGTAAGAGATCAAGTAAAGAGGAAATTAAAGATTATGTTACTTCGTTATTATTATTTGTGTTTAATGTTGCTATTTATTTACTTGTAAGCTTACTAAGCATTATGCTTACTTTGTTTATTTTCTTTTTATATAGCATTATTAATCAAAGTCGAGGATCCTAAAGTCGTCGGAGATTGTCCACACTATCAACCACAACGACTCAGTATTTTATGATGAACTATGTTTGAACTATGGCATGTATAGGGACTTACTTATTCTGAATGTTGTATTATGATTTTGCTAAAGAATGATGTGTAAATATCTAATGATTAATGGTTGTCAAAATGGCTAAGTATGAAGGTGTTTGTTGTTATACATGTCTATGTGATAAATTATGCATAGAAATCATGAAAGAGTAATAATTTGCAAAGAAACAGATTTCAAACAGCAACAGTGACGTGATTTTAAAAAATCAGTTAGGATAGTATAAAATGAATTAGAGGGTGTATGATATATAGAATGAAATCTTGTTGAGTCTATTTTCATGGAAAAATAACGGTTTAGCAAAAGGAATTTTATATTTTGAGATATGTGAATTTTGGTGAGATAGGGCAGAACTATTTTTGGAGTCCCCTGTTCTGAGTTTAGAAAATCACTAAAAATTGTAAAAAAATAGTTATGAGTTTTAATTTATATTTATAGATTCCTTATTTAGTTTATTTTCTGTAGAAACAAGTGATAACATCATATGAATATCCTAAAATGAGAAAACTTATATTTAGTGGCAAGAGGTGATGACAGTCGAGTGGTGAAACAGGGGAGACTTTAACTAATAAAATGTACTAATTGGCTAAACCAAAAATTCTAAAAAATTTATTGTAAGAAGATATATGAGTATAGTTTTAGGGAAAATTTTTGGGTTTAAATTTTGAGTTATGTAGCTTGAGTTGTAAATGATTTAGTGACTACTGCACAAGTGGACAGCTTTATCATAAATAGTGAGATAAATTTTAAAAGCAAATTTTTATGCCCCGAACTAATAAGTTAAGTAAAGTAATGCCACGAGCTTGACTCCGGCTACGGTCTCGGGTAATGGGGTTACATTTTTTGGTATCAGAGCAGGTTTAGTCAGTTTTTGGATTGAAATACTCAGTATGGATAAGAGTTACCTATACATGCCATACTTATATTTTGATAGTGTGACGACTCCTGACGATTTTAAAATGTTTTCTTTTATAGTTATAGATCCTGAACGAGTTGGAACTGATGAAGTAGAGAGTAATGCGCCCGCTCCCGTAGAAGGGACGGTGCCACCAGATGTTAATGTTAGTGAAAGGCCTATATCAGTTAGTTAGGGAGGAGGAGCTAGAGAAGCCTTCTTCCAAGCTATGAATGATTGGTTTGCCGAGTTCGTTCGTATGAATTCGGCTGTGAGACCTCCACCCCCTCATGATTCTCAGGTTTCCCATGTAGCTTCCCCAGTTGCATGTATAGTTATCAGAGAGAGACCCCCAGTTGATAAGACCTGGAACAAGGGGCTGAAGAGTTTCGGGCTACCAAAGACGATGATGCCGAGAAAGCTAAATTTTGGCTCGAAAATACTATCCGAGTTTTTGAAGAATTATCTTGTACACCGGAAGAATGTATGAAGTGTGTTGTTTCACTTCTCCGAGATTCAGCCTATCATTGGTGGAAAACTCTTGTATCTGTGGTACCGAGTGAGAGGGTTACCTGGGATTTCTTTCAGGAGGAGTTCCGAAAGAAGTATATTAGCCAGAGATTTATAGATCAGAAAAGGAAAGAGTTTCTGGAGTTAAAACAAGGTAAGATGACTGTGACTGAATATGAACGCGAATTTGTTAGACTTAGTAAATATGCCCTGGAGTTTGTGTCAACCGAAGCTAACATGTGCAAGAGATTTGAAGAAGGGCTTAATGATGATATTCGACTAGCAGTAGGTGTTTTAGAAATCAGAGAGTTTGTCCTTTTGGTGGAAAGAGCCTGTAAAGTAGAAGATTTGTTAAAAGAAAAAGAGAAGGGCAAAGCTGAAGTTGAAGTGCAAGGTACAAAGAAGAGGCAAATGAGTAAATCATTTCAGTCTACTTCTAAGAGGCCTAGAGAGCTCTCTAGTGGATCAAATTTTCCAGCAAGATATTCTAGTCGAAGCAGAGGCAGAAGATTTGAGGGTTCTAAAGCTAAACCACTACAGTTGCAAGTACGGACAGTACTCGACCTCCTAGGCCATAATGTCCTTAATGTGGTAGACGCCACCCTGGAGAGTGCAGAGCAAGTGAAAATGTTTGTTTTAGATGTGGTGCACCAGATCACTTTATTAAGGATTGTCCCGAAACAGCTAAGAGAGAAGTTATACCCAGTGCGAGATCAGGAAATGCTTCTACCAGAGGTAGACCGCAGAGAAACCTAGAAGTTGGAGCGGGTAATAGGGGTATGTCCAGAGACTCAGTAGTTAGATTAGATGTTAGAGCACCCGCAAGAACATATGCTATTCGTGCTCGGGAAGAGGCATCCTTCCCTGATGTAATTACCGGTACATTTTCTCTCTATGATACTAATGTTATTGCATTAATTGATCCTGGCTCTACACATTCATACATATGCACAAAATTAGTATTTGTTAAAAATTTGTCTGTTGAACCTACTGAATTTATGGTTAAAGTCTCGAACCCCCTGAGACAATTTGTGATAGTGGATAAAGTTTGTAAAAATTGTCCACTGATGGTAAAAGGTATTTATTTTCCGGTTGACTTGATGTTATTTCCTTTTGATGAGTTTGATGTGATATTGGGCATGGATTGGTTTACTCAGCATGATGCAGTAGTAAACTGTAAACATAAATATATTGTGCTGAAGTGCTAGAATGAAGAATTACTTCGGGTTAAATCTGATCAGATAGAGAAATTATCCGATGTGATTTCAGTTATGACAGCTCAGAGGTGTGTCAGAAAAGGGTATGATGTTTATTTGGCATATGTGTTGGATACTAAGGTATCTGAGTCAAAGATCTGACGCGATGCAGATTGTATGTGAATTTTCCGATGTGTTTCGGAGGAATTAAGGGGTTGCCACTAGAAAGAGAAGTGGAATTTTCTATAGATCTGATTCTGGGAACTACTCCAATCTCCATAGCTCCGTATCGTATGGCTCCTACGGAATTAAAAGAGTTAAAGACACAGTTGCAAGAACTTGTTGGTAGAGGTTTTGTTCGTCCGAGTCATTCACCTTGGGGTGCTCCAGTTTTGTTTGTGAAAAAGAAAGACGGGTCTTTGAGATTGTGTATTGACTATCGGCAGCTCAATAAGGTAACTATATAGAATAAGTACCCATTACCCCGAATTGATGACTTATTTGATCAGTTGAAAGGTGCCACATTATTCTTGAAGATTGATCTTCGATCAGGTTATTACCGGTTACCGGTAAAAGAACCAAATGTGCCAAAGACAGCTTTCTGAACCAGGTATGGGCATTATGAATTTTTGGTTATGCCGTTTGGGCTGACTAATACACCTGCAGTATTTATGGATTTGATGAACCGGATATTCAGATCGTATTTATATAGGTTTGTAGTAGTTTTCATTGATGATATTTTAGTCTGTTCTCGAGATGAAATGAGCATACAAAACATTTGAAAATAGTGTTGCAAATTTTGCGTGAAAAGAAGCTTTATGCTAAATTCAGTAAATGTGAATTTTGGCTCCGAGAGGTGGGTTTTCTCGGACATATTGTATCTGTAGAAGGCATCAGGGTAGATCTGAATAAAATCTCAGCTATTGTCAATTGGAGTCCACCGAAGAATGTATCTGAAGTTAGAAGTTTCTTGGGTTTAGCTTGCTATTATCGGAGATTTGTACATGGGTTTTCTATGATAGCTTCTCCGATGACCCGTTTATTACGGAAAAATGTTAAATTTGAATGGACAGATAAATGTCAGCAAAGTTTTGACCGATTGAAGAAATTGTTGACAGAAGCACCTGTGTTGGTACAGCCTGAATCGGGTAAAGAATTTATTATTTGTAGTGATGCATTATTAAATGGTTTAGGTTGTGTCTTGATGCTAGAAGGTAAGGTAATAGCCTATGCTTCAAGAAAACTTAAGCCACATGAAAGAAATTACCCGGTACATGATCTTGAATTAGCTGCTATTGTATTTGCATTAAAAATATGGCGACATTATTTGTATGGTGAAAAGTGTCATATTTATGCTGATCATAAAAGCTTGAAGTATTTGATGACACAGAAAGATTTGAATTTGAGACAACGCAGATGGCTTGAATTGATAAAGGATTATGATTTGATTATTGATTATCATCCGGGGTAAGGCTAATGTTGTAGCTGATGCTTTGAGCCGAAAATCTTTGTTTGCTTTTACGAGCTATGAATCCTCAGTTGTCATTGATTGTTGATGGTTCAATCATAGCTGAAATGAGAGCTAAATCGATATTTCGTCAACAAATATGTGAAGCTCAGAAAAATGATGAGAAGTTACAGGCTAAACGAGTACATTGTGAATCCGGTAATGATTCAGAATTCCAGACTGGGACTGACTGTTGTGTATTATTCAGAGGTAGATTATGTGTGCCGAAGGATTTAGATCTCATACAAAAGATTTTACACGAGGCCCATAGTGGTACTATGTCTGTACATCCGGGGAGTAATAAAATGTATAATGATATGAAAAAGATGTGTTGGTGGCCAGGTATGAAACAGGATATTTTTGAGTTTGTATCAAAGTGTTTGGTATGTAAAGAGGTTAAAGCTGAACATCAGGTGCCTTCGGGGTTACTTCAGCCAATCACTATACCGGAATGGAAATGGGAAAAAATCACTATGGATTTTGTATATGGGTTACCGATGTCTCCGAAGAAGAAAGATGCCATTTTGGTAATTTTCGACCGATTGACAAAGTCCGCGAACTTTATTCCGGTATGTATGGATTATTCTTTAGATAAATTGGCTGAATTGTACATATTTGAGATTGTTAGACTACATGGAGTGCCTGTCTCCATTATATCAGATAGAGATCCCAGATTTACGTCTCGTTTCTGGGACAAATTGCAAGAAGCTTTGGGTACTCAGTTGCATTTCAGCACAGCATTTCATCCTCAAACAGATGGTCAATCTGAGTGTGTAATTCAGGTATTGGAAGATATGCTCCGATGTTATATATTGGAGTTTGAAGGTAATTGGGAAATGTATCTATCTTTGATTGAATTTACTTACAATAACAGTTATTAGTCTAGTATTAAAATGACTCCGTATGAAGCTTTGTACAGTAGAAAATGTAGAACATCGTTGTATTGGACAGAGCTCAGTGAAAAGAAAATACATGGGGTTGATTTGATCCAGGAAACAGAAGAAAACGTAAAATTGATTCGGGATAAACTAAAAGCAGCTTTCGATCGTCAGAAGTCATATGCCGATCTTAAACGAAAAGAGATTGAATTTTAGGTGGGTGATAAAGTATTCCTAAAAGTGTCTCCTTGGAAGAAAGTACTCCGGTTCGGTCGAAAAGGTAAATTGAGTCCAAGATTTATCGGACTATATGAAATCATAGAAAGAATTGGACCGGTCACTTATCGATTATCATTACCACCGGAACTCAACAGAATTCATAATGTTTTTCCTGTATCTATGCTACGAAGGTATCAATCAGATCCTTCACATATTATTTCTCTGACAGAAGTGGAGATTCAACCAGATATGACTTATAGTGAAGAACCGGTCAAGATATTAGCACGGGAAACAAATGAGCTTAGAAATAAGAAGATAAATTTGGTAAAAGTATTATGGAAAAACACGGGATTGAAGAAGTGACATGGGAACCGAAAGAGGCAATGAGGAAACAGTACCCGAACCTCTTTACTGGTAAGATTTTCGAGGACGAAAATCCTTAAAGGGGGGAGAGTTGTAATGGCCCAAATTTTAGGTTATCGGAATAGTGGTTTCGTAACCAAAAATCTGATTTAAAGAGAAAATTATTATTAATTTTTATGATTTATCGAGTGATTAGATATAAGTGTTAGAGTATTGATAAGAAATTTTATTGATTGCATGCCTAAATTGCCTATTAGGACTTAATTACAAAAGTGGGTAAATATGAGTTTTAGATGATAAAGAATTTATTTGAAGTGCATAATCAAAGTAGAGGTCCTTAAATAATAATTAGACCATAAAATTTCCATGGACAAAAATAGGCATGCATAGATAAAAATAACTAAAGTTTTAATGAAGGGTATTTTAGTAAATGAATAATAAAAAGAATAAAAAGGGAAAAAGATGGCAAATATATCATCTTCTCCATAGCTTGTTGCCGAATTTGGAAAGACACCATAGCTAGGGTTTTCACACTTTTTCAAGCTCATAGTAAGTGATTCTAAGCCCCGTTTTTAATGTTTTTTTTACGTTTTTGAGATCCCGACAGCTTAATTTAGCTTATTCTAGAAATAATTTAACCTAGGGTTTATATTTGGAAAAATACCCATAGGTGAAAAGTATTTTTTTTATGTTTTATGATAGAATATGAAGCTAGAAATTATGTTAAACAACTTTTGCTAGCCGATTTTAAGCGAAAACGAGTAAGTTGACATAATCGGTAAAAATCCCTAATGTGCATAAGTAAGTGTTAGAGTGAGAATTTGATGTTGTCATAGAAGAGAAAAATGTTCAGAATGTTATATAACATAAGAATATGAGATGAAGTTTAATTTCCGAACTTTGGGGCAAAAGCGTAATTATGTAAAAGTTTAGGGGTAAAATTGTAATTTATCCAAAGTTAGAGTCGAGGGCTGTTTTAATGAATGTGACTATTAAATAAGTTATTTTTGCTATTATAGACCAAGAAGAATGGAATTCGAGGTTAGATCGAGGAAAGAATAATGTTGAAGACTAAATTGATAAGTTTGGCTATATTTGCTACCGAGGTAAGTTTACGGTAAATAAATGAAATATTTTAATAATTATTATTAATGCGGCTAATTTCCATAAATTATGTATTTATTTCATGAATTTATTTGATATTGACTCAAGTATGAGATGATAGAGAATTGATATTAAAAAGTCCCGTTGAAGCATAAGGAAGGTATCGGATACAAATGTCATGACATTTGGGTAAAGAGATCCCATGTAAGACCATGTCTGGGACATGGCATTGGCATCCTTGAGATCATGAGAGGTCCCATGTAAGACCATGTATGGGGCATGACGTTGGCACCGAGACGAGAGGTCTCATGTAAGACCATGTCTGGGACATGGCGTTGACACTGAGATGAGAGGTCCACCGTAAGACCATGTTTGGGGCATGGCATGGACACCGATATGGGCACTCCCATGTAAGACCATATCTGGGATATGGAATTGGTAGTACATGAAACATCCCATGTAAGACCATGTCCGGGACATGGCTTTGGCATGTTATTATCAGAAAGAGCCCCATGTATCCTTATTATTCCAATGTGGTTCAACGGGCTAGTAAATAACTTATGTCCATGAAAGTTCAGTTAAAAGCATAAATGATAAGTTCAAGTGAGTTATAAGAGTTAAGAGTATATTACGTTACCCATTGAGAATCAATATTTCAGCAAGAGAAAAGTAATTCATAATTATGAGTTATCTAAGTAAACAAGTAAGTGAATGAGTAAGAGATCAAGTAAAGATTATGTTACTTCGTTATTATTATTTGTGTTTAATGTTGCTATTTATTTTCTTGTAAATTTAGTAAGAATTATGCTTACTTTGTTTATTTTCTTTTTATATAGCATTATTAATCAAAGTCGAGGATCCTAAAGACGTTGGAGATCGTCTACACTATCAACCACAATGACTCGGTATTTTATGATGAACTATGTTTGAACTATGGCATGTATAGGGACTTACTTATTTTGAATGTGTTATTATGATTTTGGTAAAAAATGATGTGTAAATATCTAATGATGAATGGTTGTCAAAATGGCTAAGTATGAAGGTGTTTGTTGTTATACATGTTTATGTGATAAATTATGCATAGAAATCATGAAAGAGTAATAATTTGCAAAGAAACAGATTTCAAACAATAGCAGTAATGTGATTTTAAAAAATCACTTAGGATAGTATAAAATGAATTACAGGGTGTATGATATATAGAATTAAATCTTGTTGAGTTTATTTTCATGGAAAAATAACGGTTTAGCAAAAGAAATTTTATATTTTGAGATATGTGAATTTTGGTGAGACAGGGCCAGAACTATTTTTGGAGTCCCCTATTCTGAGTTTAGAAAATCACTAAAAATTGTACAAAAATATTTATGAGTTGTAATTTATATTTCTAGATTCCTTATTGAGACTATTTTCTGTAGAACCAAGTGAGAACAACATATGAAAATCCTGCAATTAGAAAACTTATTTTTAGTGGCAAGAGGTGAGGACAGTCGAGTGGTGAAACAAGGGAGACTTTAACTAATAAATAGTACTAATTGGCTTAGCCAAAACTTCTAAAAAATTTACGGTAGGAAGATATGTGAGTCTAGTTCCAGGGAAAATTTACAGATTTAAATTTTGAGTTCTGTAGCTCGAGTTAAAAATGATTTAGTGACTGCTGCGCAAGTGGACATCTTTATCATAAATTGTGAGATAAATTTTAAAAGCAAATTTTTATGCCCCGAACTAATAAGTTAAGTAAAGTAATGCCTCGAGCTCGACTCTGGCTATGGTCTCGGGTAAGGGGTGTTACAGTGAAGGACGACTGTAGCATCATGACACCGGAGAGTGGTGTTGCAACATCGAACTTGGAAGCCAAAATGCCCATATAATGAAGGCAGTGTCGCGACAGTGATCCTGTGGTGTCGCGACACCGACTGAGGAACATGAATTTTAATTATGGTTATTTTAGTCTGCATATTGAACCTTAATCAGATTTTTGGGCTTTTTAGTAGCCCTAATTAGGTTTGAGCATAAACTCTATAAATAAGCTTGTTAAGTCTCATTTAAGGAGGCTTGACCAAGTAAGCCGTTTTAGTATTTTAGGGTTTTTAGTTTAGTTTTTTTCTTTTCATTTTAGTTCTTTTTATACTTTTTTTTTCTGTTCTAAATTGGATTCAATTTTGATCCAAGGCTGTAATATATTAGTTTTTCATTATTTTGGTGTTGATTCCAATTGCAATCGAGGTTATCTTCACGACTATTAAAGAAGATTTCACTTCCGAGCTCAAATCGATATAAAAAATGAACTTATTTCTCTACTCCTTACTTTTATTTAATTTGATGTTTCGCATGTTAAATATGCGTTTAGTAATTACTATATTTAGATCCATGAGTAGCTAATTTCCTTAGAGAGTTTATCAAACGGATGTGTAAGTAATTAAGGAATGAACAAGGGTTGAAATCCATGTTAGTTGGCTTAAATTATGTGTGATTAAACCCTAGGAAGTGACGCTTGTAACACCCTAACCCATATCCGTCGCCGAATTAGGGTTACAAGGTATTATTGGACATAACACAGATCAAAACAGACATTTACTATTTTTTTATCAAAACACATACAATTTAAATTTTTTAACAATATAACGCAATATATAAATCATAATACATGCAAATAATTTTAATACACATAGTTCATTTATTCAATTAAAACTCAAATAGACTTCACAACCTAAAATTTATACATAAATCATGCTTTAAAAATTTAAGCATATCAATATCTAATATTTACTCACATATTGAAATAACTATAAGCAATGAAAACCATGATACAAGCACTCAATAAATATATAATTGAACATTATAATGTAACTTCATCAATAATGGCATTTCCTTATTAAATACTTGTTCAACAGATATCCTTATTTGTCATACATCGAATAATTATTAATGCAATTATTTATAAAAATCATAAATTCTATCATTTTATAAATTGACGAACAAGCACATATTAAAAGAAACATAACAACCATATTACATGACCTAATGTTTATTTTGTTCTTAAACATATATGTGGCATTAATAATTTTAAACAATGACCAAGCATACTTTATACTATAATTAACTACAATAGCTATAATAATAATATACATAATCTACTAAGGTATTGAATATTAAATATCTTTATTATACACCCTTTATAAATAATAGTACACCTACTTTTAATAAAATTTTTCAAACTTAATACAAGGCTTATTAACTAAGATTATATATATATATAACATATACTAAGCATGAATACTTCCATTTACAAGCTTACTTACATATAAATATATAATTTTAAAAGCAATCTAATGTACATTCGGTTTTATAACATAGCAAATAACATACACATTCCTTTGATGTTTTTATTATCTTTATAAAGTTAAACATTACCTAATAAGTTGAAACATGCCATTTCAACTTGATAATAAAAACTACTAATACCAATTCAATATCCAACCAAATACATATAGACACCCTTTATTTCCACTAGTTAATCGAATATAAATAGCTACTAAACTCTATAAGCATTCCTCAATTTATAAACCATATTCACATGGCTATATTCAATTCATATCACAAAATCCCACACAAACATATATACCAAATATACATCTATATTATAAACTAAACCACACAAGAATATAAATAAGTAAACTTCCATTTTTGATCATCCATCATTTGTATCAATACCAAGATCAAACAAAAGAAAATAAGCCATTTTCGTATGGCTTTTATATACACAACCAAATTCAGACCAAAATATTTTTATATATTCTAGCCTATACATGCCATAAGTGTTTAAAGAAAATTTTAAGAGTACCGAATATAGATGATAGTGTCAATAACTTCACCGATGATCCCCGAGCATGTAACGACCTCAAAATCTATAAAACAGTAACAAATAAAACACAAAGTAAGCTAACTTAGCTTAGTAGGCCTTAAGCAAATATATATATATATATCAAATAAATTCATAAGAAATTTTATCAAACCGAATATTCGCACATATAATCATTAATAATACAAAAACAAAATTCCAGCCATTCTTGACATTGTTATTCATTTATACACAATCTTTAATTCATTTACCTACATTTACATAAAGCTGAATATACATATCATATACATATATAAACTTATAATAACAACATATATCATTTTTGTTATAAAACCAATCAACTTACTTACTTGATTATCGAATAGGTATTTAAACATTACATACCTGTTCAATTTAACTCATTAATCTCATTCAATACCATATCGATACAAAGTCTACTAGTCACAAATCCAAAAATGATACACCGGCACCAAGCCTGCTAGGCATAAAGCCTGATAGAGTACACCGGCATAAAGCCTGCTAGGCATAAAGCTTGATACTTCCACCGGCTTAAAGCATGCTAGGCATATAGCCTGGATATCATTGATATAAAGTTGATCTTACAAATATTTCGTATATATGAATTCCTACTTATTCTTTAAGTTACATACTAAGCTTTTCAAAACATTGTATCTCAATAAAATCAAACTTATACTCAATCTCCCGAACATTTATGTATTCGACTATCATTATGTAAATTCATACAAATAATTTCAGATTATAAAATTCATATATTTGCTAATAGACTTAACGATGAGAATCGGAACAAGACAATTAATCGACGAATTTGGTTTTTCCTCGATCCAACTCCGATTTCTTCGGTGCTTGATCTAAATGTATTCAAAATAAACTCATTTAAATACAATTTCATTCAATTTAGCCCAAAAACAAATAAATGGGCAAATTAACATTTTGCCCCTGACATTTTACACTTTTTGAAATATAGTCCCTATTGCATAAAACACAAAATACACAAAATTTGCACACACTATGCTAGGGCCAAATGTTCCTTGTAGACATACAAGTCCATGCATTTCATTTATTTTACATCTTAGTCCCTAAAAAAATTATTTTCACAATTTAGCCCTAACTACTCAAATTCACCAAAAGTTCAAAAATAAAACATATTAATCTAACACATATATTTCATATTTCACCTACTAACATCATAAAACTCAAACATTCATCAATGGCACATTTCAAAATCATCAACAATTCACAAAATTAAAACATGAGTTTTGAAGTATTCAAAGCAACGATCTCAAAAACGTAAAAATTATCAAAAACTGAGCTAGAACTCACCTTAAATCAAGCTTAGAAATGGCCGAACGCTAGCTTTGTTTTCTTTCTTTTTCTTTTGTTCACATTTGGCTATGAAAGAAGATGATAAAATTGGTTTTTAATTTTTGTTTTATTTTAACATATATTAATCATTTGTTATTTTACTAATTTAACCTTTAATAATTAAATTATAAAACATATAATATCAGGACAATGTTGACCATTGCCGCCCACTATCATCTAAATGGCCTAGTTGCCATATAAAACCCCCCATTTTAAAAAGACAACAATAATTAAGCACTTTCATATTTAACCCTCAAGTTTTCACTTTACGCGATTAAGCCATTTTCTCAAATTAAGCATACAAACAATAAAATTAATTCACAAAAATTTCACACATGCAAATTCACACATAATTAACATAGAAATTGATATTAAAATATTTTTCGACTCAGATTTATGGTCCCGAAACCACTATGTCTGATTACGGTTGAAATCGGACTATTACAATGCCCCTAGGAAGTAATTTAGGATAAATGAGATTGAGGGATAAATTTACCGAGTAAATCATAAATTATCTCGGTCAAGAAAGTGAGGCCAAGAGGTAACCGTGTATTGGTCGATTACTTAATTAGTTGGAGGATGAGTGATAATAACTAGTTAATTAATAGCTAACTCGATAAAACTCGAGTTCTGAAGTCAATTAGGACCACTAAAGTGGGTTGATATCCTGCTTGCTTTATTGGATTATTTTCGATTGTTAAATTGGGTTTTTTTACTGTAAATAATTTTCAAGTTAATTATATTAATTGATGTTAATTTGATTTTTTGTAATATAATTTTAAATCGGTACTATTTAGACTTATTAGTGTAGAGAATTAATTTTGGTTTAATTTAACCTTCCTTAGGTATGATCCTCAGAATGCTTCTTGAAGTGTTTTGTTGTAACACTTTACTATATTACAATATGACCCGTATAATTGTAGACATTGCTGCTTAATTTTATATTTTTTTGTAGTATTTCTAGTCTAGATGTTTGCACGTCTGGCGGCGGTTGTTGTCATGTACCCGTATCATAGACCTTTATCATATGATTGAGTCCACTGTTCCTTGGGTATCCCATCAAGGTATTCAGCACCACATTCGTTCATAGACTACAAATTCTCCAATATTTCATGGAATCGATGTTGAATGAGCTCATACCTTGTCGAAGAAAGTAATGAGTATATCCATAAATGCAGACAATGTATATGTTAAAGAATGATATAAAAAAGAATAATTACTATGTACCCATGTTAATAACATATTTCCATTCATCATCCTTGTGAAATTGGCCCATGTAATTTGACTCGATATGAAATATACAATACCTATAGTGTGCACGATCCCATAGGCTTCCATGTCTATCAATTGCAACTTGAATCCTCGGTGCGCTATCAGAAATGATGTATATATCAAGTTGCAACACAACATGCCTTCTCAGTTAGTTAAAAAGTAGTCCCAAGCATCAGCGATTTCTTGTTCAACAATTGCAAAAGATATTGGCAGGATTTTTCAATTACCATATTGTGCAACAACCAACAACAAGTGATACTTATATCTCCCATACATGAATGTGATGTCAATTTGGAATAATGGTTTATAGTACCAGAATGTTTCAATGCATAGCTTGAATGTCCAAAAAAGATGATGGAAAATTATTTTCCCTTGGGTTATTCGATTTCCTTGGTACACAGGTTCCGTTTGCATATCTATGATGGTACTTGGGACATACTGATCTAGTTCCTTCAACCATTGCCACAAATCATTATGTTTTGTACCACCTGTTATGCATCTTTTTTCTAGCCTTCTGTTTTGCAACCCATGCGTAGTACGACATGATGTAATCATACTGACTATGAATATTAGATATAAAAACCAACACGAAAATCCTAGGGTTTGATTTCACCATAGGTAAGATAATGTCAAAGATCAGGTTAGAATCCAATTTTGGATGATCTTGTGACATACCTGCAACAAAACAAGTATATGGAGAATTGTATTTCTTAATTGTCCAGAACCCCGTTTTCTTTCTCACAGATCCCATGACTTTCCATTGACATCTACTGTCACACATTACGTATTTTGCCTCATATTTTTTAGCTCATGATTGTGTAACATGGAAGTTGACCCCATATTTTATGTTATACTGATTCCCTACAACAACAAAAGTATCTTTGGAGGAAAAATCCATTCCAACTTGTAAATCAATGAAATTTGTAGAAGAACTCGCATGACCCGATCTTCTATTAGAAAGTTTTGGAAATTCTAACCTACCTTTAGCACCAAGGTTGACATTAAGATACGTTGTAAAATCTGGATGGGTTCCTCTAGCATTGTCTGGACCGTCAATGTCAGAACCACTCCCTTTAGTAGGAACGACCTCTGGTTTAGAAAATAATGCAATTTTTGAACCATCCGACATGGACTCCTGGATTGGATCATTATCGATTTTAGATTCCTCTCTTTATCAGCTTCTTCTTTGTTATCAACCCTAGTTGCATGTCTAGGGTTGGATGTCCTTTTGCCGTTGCAGGTAGTATGTGTTAGAGTATGCCCAAAGGTCAATCATGAGATGGCTGTAATAACATACTTGATTTATCATGTTTATTAATATAAGACGTTACCATTATTATTTTAGTTTCTTTTCTGTGTGAATAAATAAACTGTTTTATGATAATGTCTTGAGAATAATATGATTATTCTTAAAAGGTCCTTAGTCAAGTATTAATTTTGGATAGGACGACAATAATGCATTAAGACTAACATGTAGTTGATTGATGATAAAGAGTTGTCATTGATATGGAATGTCAAAATCGATGGATGAATATGTGTGTTAGAGAACAACATATTGGACTGACCCGTTATGAGTATGTTTCTTGGATTATTATGTAATTGTCACAACATTACTCATAGTGATTAATATGTATATGATCCTCAGACTTGAGATCATTATAATCCCAACATCGTGAGTTGTATATTTTGATCTGATCAAACGTATAATCAGAATCGGTTGTTCTATAAAGGCTGATGTTAGATATACCACGATCTATGTAGAGGGATATGGTTGATCGAGATAGGATAAGCCCCTCCTACATAATGAGAGTAATATCTTAGGCCACTTGATTGAGTGAGACTATAAATGCATGGCCATGCTCAAATAAGTTGATATGAGATGTCATACTTATTTGTATATCGTAGTCTGCTTAAGATATCAAGGAACATGGAATGAACTATACAAGTGTGACTATTCCATGACTTGTGTCCAATCCAGAGATAAAAGGACTTAATGATTATTGCATAAAAGGTTAATCATAAAAATGTTATGTCGAATCATGATTTATTGTGACTTAGGTAGCAATGATGCATTCTAGATGCCACTCATTGTTTGTAACATTGGAATCGTTCTAGTATTACTGCTAAAGTTACAGGAACCTACAGGGTCACACCCTATAGTCGAAATGAACAGAATAAAACATAGTTGGTATTGTGTTTGGTTATCGCTTGAATTAAATTAATTATAGAATTAATTTAATTGGGTAATCAAATATCGAACACATTATGTACAAGGTTGTTGTACGCATAATGAGAACATGAATTTGGTTAGTATATAAATTCAAATAAATATATGGTTTACCGAAATTATATTATAATTAATGTAATTATAATTTTTGGTTTAAAATATTATTATATTTATTTAATTTCTAGAAACCCTAAAAAAAGATATATAAGAATCTCGTTTTTTCTTTGCTTGGGGTCTAGCAACCGTCAAAGAAAATTCTTTTCAAAACTGTTTTGGGGATTCCTTCCGTTCATAATCAACTGGGTGGATTACATAGAGGCCGGGGTCATGATAGATTGCGGCTTGGTTCGGTAGTAGATCAGACTACTCGTTGCTGAGGTGTTGCTGTCTACTCAGAATAAACATTCGATAATTTCGTAACCTTTATCACCCTGATTCGTTCCTCACACATGGATCCGTGGTTAGGATCGCCAAATTTTTAATTTTTTCGCTGCGCCGTAGGGGTGCCGGTGATCCAACAGTATGGAGTACGTCATCTGTTCTCGTCAACCTATATTAAAACCAAAATTACTTGCTAATTGCCCACCTAGATAACTTGATGTCATAACCATATAAGTGTGTCCAATATATAACATCAACGTTCGTAAGTTGAAATCAAAAGCACTTATAGAATGTCGTGCCAGGGTCTCTAATTTGGGTTACCAACTAACCTCGACTATACGCCAAAGTTGAAATTGAAGGCTGGAATCGAGGAAGGCCTTACCATTGATGGTTTTGGCATTTCCTGATAGGAGCTTTGTAACAACATTGTGAAACCACCGCACAATCGTGTGGTTAGACTTTTTGCTTCCTGTTCGCCAAACAAATTTACTAGAATTGTTGTCAAACTCGGACCACCTTGCTCGACATCGAAAAAGTGGGCAAATAACTGTAACATCCTACTCGATGAAGCCCTAGTGTTTGAGTTATGTTTTAGGAGTAAGAATGGCGAAATAGGTTTTGAGTGAGTTAAGCATTGGACTTAACCAAGGGGTTGAAGTCTACGAGTGCGTCCTTTGGTGAGTCTTGATTGGATGAATCGTTAACATTGGGCCAACAAGTGAAAATGTCTCATAAAGTGAGACATCTCGAAGAGTGGAACTTAGTGAAGTGTTAAGAAAGTTTGAAAATAATCGTGATATCATCGAATGGCGTTGTAAGCTAAGTGTGGCTAGTTAAGGTACTAGTTATATTCTAACAAGATGGTTAGGAATGAACGATGGACTTGACCCAGAAATATTTATTTATACATATAACCGTGGATTGTTGTATACATTTTCTTATAGTTGTAAACCACCTATATGGCATATAGAATAGGATTTTGACATGTGTCAAGTTCTTATAGGGATGAAGGTTGTATATTAGATAATCAAAAATGAGAAAGAAGAGAGTTTTTTCTCCTTCTTCTTTAGTAAGAATTTCTTTGGTCTAGATCTGAAGCAATCTAGAGTGCTTCCTTTATTCATAAAAGTTGAGGTGTTGACCTAGATCTTTACCTATGAGAGCTTCACGCCAAGAATGGTTGAAGCTGACCATTCGAGTAAAGTCTGGATTTGGAGTTTGGAGTTGAAAAAGGAGTAAAAATTAGGTGAGACCCTAAACTGACTCTTACATGCATTACATGCCTTTTAGATATTTCTATGCTGAGTGACCTAAAGCATAAGGAATAAAGATTGATGAACTTACATGTATGGATAGCATAATGTTTGAAGGTCAAAGTAAAGGACAATGAATATGGGGATTAATGAGTAATGGTTATGTATGTGTATGTGTCATGAAAATATGTAAGCAATGTGCCTATCATGAATGTGTCAGTATGTATGATACATCTGTATGTGTCTCCGGAGTCATTTAAAAGGGTCTGTCAGGACTAAAAGCATGTATCTCTGAAAGGACAAGCCCATGGCCATGGCACCTAAAGGACCATATCGTGTAAGACCATAGTTGGGCTATGGCGTCATATGGAAGGACTAAAGGAAGGTTATTACCTAATGTAGTTTTTCGTGTATCCCAAGACAATGAGGGGTAAGCTTCATGAAATGTGAGTCTAGGTAAATCCCTATAGTCTAAAACACAAGTGAATGGAATACCTTCATGGAAAACTCTAGAAAGGCAAGCCTTTATGGCGAACTTATTAAAAGGTCAGCCATTATGCCAAAACTTTAGAAAGACAAGCCTTTGTAGGGAACCTCTTAAAGGATGCCTTTGTGGCGAGACAGTGAAAAGAAAGCCTTTGTGGTAAGTACTTAATGAAAAGGACTCCTTTGTGGCAATCTCTAGATAAGGAAGCATTTGTGGCTGTCTTCAAAAAAAAGTGCCTTTGCGGCACCATTTAAAGCATGACTCTTCTGGCAACCATTTGAAAGAAACGCCTTTGTCGCGAACTCTGAACGAAAAGAAAGGAACCCATGGTGAAATTTGATAAAATTGCATATGAAGTCTTCTAGAGGAGTAATAAGTTTGGCAAACTCTGAAAGAAAAGCTTCGTAAGAAGTGTTATGGCTAACCTAGTACAGTAACATGAGAAGAACAACGGTACTAGAGTGTGTCAGGTTATGTGGTGAACCTAAAACATTCTATCTGAAAGGCCCTCTGTAACGAGAATGGTTAAGGGAATCATGAAAGAATACAACGAGGAACGCGTGAGTGGTATAGAAGATATGAAAGGAAAGATATGACCTAGTGCAAAGCTTGACACCCATGGTATAATGAATAAAATCTAAGGGATGTATCTGCCAGAGTTAAGTTGAAGAATAAGAGATAAGGAGTTAGATAAAAGAGTTATCAGATGAGACTTTGGTAAATAAGGGATTACTCACTAAGTTCTATTGAACTTACCTTTGTGTTCTTATGTCACAGGTAAGTCAATCGAGGCTAAGCCAAGAGGGGCAATGCTAGGGCTAGGCCTAAAGAGGGGCGCGTTGGGTTGTTATGTATACAGAACGAGTGAAGCGACGTGTTCGAGTATGACAAGAATACTATGATTATGCTAGGCAAACTATTTGTAAGCCTAGCAATGTAAATAAAATGTGTGGGCCAAGTAAGTGATGCCAGTGATATTGTTTAAGAGTAATGTAAGTGTCATATATACGTTTGTACTTGTAAGTTCTCGTTAGGTGAAAAGTTTTGTTAAATGGTTGTATGTATACATTGTACACTCAGATGATTTACTGGCCGATAAAAATTTCTTAGTAAGATGCATAAGTTTGAAGAAAATAGTAAGAACAAGTTTAATTAAAGATGGTAAGAGAACGTAACACCCGAGATCTAGATCTGATGAATCGAACTGAGTCGAGGGCATAACAATAACTCTAGTATAGTATTTCTACTAGAGCAATGCGTATCGAGCATTATGTTGACATCAATGTCGACTTTGAGCCCAAATATATCATATCTAATAGGGTGCAATGACGTTCGATATCTATATTTCAAGCTCAAAATTCTCCTATGGCTTGAAGTTAACACTTTCCTTCTAATTCTGATCGAAACTCCTTCAATTTTATATTCCAGTTGAAAGCCAATTTTATAGATTGATCTGATACAAAAAAGGCCCCAAAATCGGTGTCACAAATTTGACCGTCTAATAAATGAAGAGTCTAATTTGTCTACTCATCTTCTCTCAAAAACTTGTTTCACATGTTTAAGACAAAAACATTATACAGAAAAATAAGTGCTCATTATCCAAATTTAAACAATGACACTTGAACTAATTTAATTTGTTGGGTCGATTTTTGAACTTTAGATTTTTAACATCAACAATATTCTTCTTATGCAAATCTCCTTATGATAACAATATGCTCAAAATTTAACTATGAAAACCTCTTCATAGAATGTCTTCATTTTATAGGAAACTCTACCACCGAATATGGAACATAATTTCAAAATGTAGGAAAAGATTAGACATGACAACTAAAAAAATTGCTTGTAACAAAAAGAATTTTTCTGAAATGTTTTTAAAGATAATATTATTATCTGCAACAAAAAAGATGTGATGGGAAGGGATGTGTGAATTTTATCTCGAGATTCCCATGTTTAGGGTTAGGGGTCACGGTTTTCAAAAATGCGCTATGGGGGACGCGTTTCAACTAGGATAAACACACCTCCTGTAGGGAGCATTTTCAGCTAATGTGGCAAGAGAGAGGGTGAAAGCATTTCCCACAAGAGGCAATATCCTTTCTCCTTCAATGTAATCTGACAAAAGTGGGAGAGGGACCTGCCTTCAGGGCTGAAACATGTGTTCCCCTCCTTTTCAACTGCAGATGCTCACTTGCCTTCCTCGCCTGATTTGGCGAACTCCTTTCAGGTGATGGTGGAGGAGTGTAGACTCCTTGGCTAGGCCCTTTAGAAGATGAATAGTGTAAACGAAACCAAACAAGCTAAACTTGAGAATGCCCTGCACTCCAGTGAGCAGACACTTGCACAACTCTACCAATCCCATGAGGCTACTGCCTGCCAGAATGAAGAGCTTACTAATTTTGTCTCCCCCTAGGAGACTAAGGGTGAGTTTTGATGGGCGGTGCATTTACCTGCGGTTAGTGTAAAAACAATGGTGGTGGTGAGATTAGATACTGTAGCGATACTGTAGCGTGAGACAAAAAGTAAGCTAGACGCACCGTACCACACCCAATCGCCCATCCAAACCCACCCTAAGTATTATTCTTTGGAGGCCAGGGAGAATGAGTTGGTAGATAGGGTAGTCTCGTTAGAAAACAAAAACAAAGCTTTGGATGAGCAACGCTTGGCATACATAGAGAAGCTTCAAAAAGAGAGCAATGAAGCTCTAAAGTGTTAGAAAGCAGAGAGTACAACTAAATTCAAGAGCTATCTGCCCAAGCTGAGTTTGAATCTCGTGCTACATGCCTCAGTACCCGTGGGACCCTTTGATGTGAAGCGAGTGAACTTCAACTGTCTGCATAAGTTCGCTAGTACTTGTAACACCCTCACCCGACCCAATCACCGGATCAGGGTATGGGCGTCATAATTGAATCTGGTTAATTATGCATACTTAGAACCCACTAACTCTTAAAATCAGAATGTATTACCTATTTAATTAAAAACCTATAGAACAGAGTCTACAAAATTTTAAAATACAAGTTTATTGTTTCAACTCCAGACTCTAAAGGAACTAATTGGTTACAACATATTTGCCCCCTTGGCGAAGTCTCTAAAGATATCCCTTTACTATGTGCATGACACCTACTAATAGAGCTCCTTAGTCCAATGCGATCTGGCTTGGTCCCTCATCAAGTTCCTTATCTCGTGAATCCTGCAATCATGGGTCAAACCCTTGTAAGTTCGAATGAACTTAGTGAGTTTTTACATTACACGAAAACATACTCCACCTTTTTGGGGGTTCAAATAGATAACATTAAGGTGAAAATAAACTCTCTTCTTGTTAGGGGAAATTTCTCTTAATACGATTCGACGGTTTCTATTTTATCTCTGAACTTATTTGCTAGCGGATAGGTCGTCAAACAGTCCTTTCTTCTAACCCTACCCTAGGGCGGGTTTCTTTTTCTCACCATGTCCTATCATAGTGTCTCTTTGTACCTACTCTCTTAATGCCTTTGGGTATATTTACCATTTGGCGATCATTTTAAATTTTGCATAGTCCATGACTGACTCAATTCCTTACTGTAATCTCATAGGGCTTGCTCACATGACATTTTTTGGAATAACTAAAGAGGTCCCATGCTACTTTGATGGACTAAATCCCACTTGGGTTAAATAGTGATTGGATTACATATTTTTAACCCGCCCTACTTGCGTTACCTTACTCTTTTCCATAACATGCCCACTGCTTTGGAAAGCTTTGGCCTATTGTTCTCAGTTGACTATCTTCTAAGTGACCATTTGGGTTAACAAATTTTTCTTATACATTGGTTCCCCTTGGAACTAGCCATTTGGTTGATACTTTCTCAATAGGTTTCCCTTAGAGAGGATTAGTCTTGACAAACATATTCTTCACTTGGTGTTTCCCTTTTTGGTAACTCTATTTATTATTGGGTTCTAACTAACCTTTACTTTCCTTAAGGACTCGCCGACTTACTTTTTTTCAACCATTAACATACAAGGTTCCTTGAGCACCTTATTGAAATTCTTGATCGCAGATCCTTACTTGCAGTCCTCGGTTAAACCTTATTTCATTTGCCTGTACACCAGGCACTACTGGTGTGTCATTTTCCTTGGCTAGTTCTTGTTAGGTTAACACCCATATGCCTTTTCGACTTTTCTGATCATTGTTTTGGTGGACTATCTCCGTTTCTATTTCCTTTTCCTTATTCGACATATTCCCAAAAAATCCATTGGTTCACTATCGCTTTTTCGTTTCTTACATCTTTCTTTCACAACTTTTTCATTGTTCCCAGGATTTCCCTCGACTACTTTTCTGAATATCCAACAATATTTCTTGTCCCGGTAGACTCTGGTATGCTGCCTTAGTTGAGCTAGGATCTTACGCAATATATTCCCATGTTTAACGTCCTGGCAGACTACCCCATATTTAGTGTCTTGGTGGACTCCATTTTTTTTCATAGCCGATCTATTGTCTTACACCGTGTAGTCCTTGTGTTTACTATCTCGACGGAGTACATATACTGTTATAGTTAAGCTATGGTCTTACACAATATAATCCTCGTGTTACTGTCTTGATGAACTTGATATATTGCCATAGCCATGCTATGGTTTTACACAGTATAATCCCTATCTTTACTGTCCCAACAAACTACCACTTTGAGGTGACACCCCATAGAGCTTATTGACCGTCATCACAGTGTCGCTCAACAGAACCTAATAGCCATCAATATCATCTTATCTTACTTATACCTTGAAGCTCAAACATCGAATTGTCCCCACTCTCAAGACTTGGAGCTTTGCACATAATGGTTTGCTCTCAGCAATCTCAGATGGTGGAATCATAATGGAATTCCAATTTTTCCTTTTTCCCTATGCCTCTGCCCATTCCTCAATTTGCCATCCTATACCTTGATGCTCAAACACCACAGTTTCCTCTTTGCAAGGCCCGGAGCTTCGTACATCCCAATTTGCAAATGATCTACCGTAATTTAGTGTTGTAGATTAAACTAATTCTTACACTATAAGAGCTTGAAAGAAAGCATTTCTAGTAGGTTTTAATTATGTTTTTTTAAATTCTCGTTAAGTTAATAAAATGTGCAAATTGAGTCTTTTATTAACCTTAGAGGCCGAATGAGGCCTAGGGGTAAGCTACCACACTCTGTGAGTGTGCAGGAAACCATTAAAAGGTGTACTAAACAAATACTGGTCACAATGTCACAACACAGATGACATAATGTCGCAAC
This sequence comes from Gossypium raimondii, assembly GCF_025698545.1. Lineage (NCBI taxonomy): Eukaryota > Viridiplantae > Streptophyta > Magnoliopsida > Malvales > Malvaceae > Gossypium > Gossypium raimondii. Next base: position 27,620,236 of record NC_068572.1, on the reverse strand, counting down.
ATAGGGAGCATAATGGAGAAAGCTCAAGACTGCCTTCAATGTCGTGACACAAACTAAGGGTATCGTTACATACCCTTGAAGATAGCTGAAGAGGAGTATACTAATTGCTATGTTGTGACACAGGTCCTAGTGTGTCACAACATCGACTCTGTGATGGAAATTAAAACACAAAGCAAGGGCATTTTGGTATGCACTATCAAACTTAAAGCTCGAGAACGTCAACTAACCTATGGTTAAAGACAACGACCACCTAAAGGCTATAAATACACTCATTTGTCACTTGTTATGGACACCATTCCTTTAACCTAAATTCTCTTTGTAAAATTTAGTTTAGTTCTCTTTCATTCTTAGGTTTTAGATTTCTTTCATTTGTTCTTGTTGATTTCAAGAGATCTGAATTGTGGAAGCATTCAAACTTTGTGGAGTCGCAATTAACCTCAACACAATCAGGCTCTTTCATTTAATTTATCTTGTCGATTTAATTAGCATGCTTTCTCTTTATATCGATTTCACATTGTTCATGAAAGCCATGAGGAACAAATCCCTCTATGGGGGATTAACGAATGAAGGTATGATCTATTAAATATTTTATAGGGTTACTTAACAGATCAACTGTTGGGAAAGGAAGAATGTGAAACAAACCCTAGGCCTGAAAACCCCGGGAAGTCATCAAGGTGTGAATTAACCCAAAATTAGTATTGCCCATTCGTAAACACCTTTACCCCAAGCTAGGCTTGAGTGTGAGGTCGGAAGATAAGTAGTTCTTGCTGACTTAGTATGTTGTGGAAGATCGAAAGATCCTGTTAGGGTAGTGACTAGTTGATTGAGGAGAAACCTGAAACGTTTGTTGATGGAGATTACCGAAGCGAACTAATCACCCATAATTAAGATTTGATTTATTCTCCCTTTCTATATCATGAAGTCTATTTCTTTTATGTTATTTTGTCTTTATTATTATAAAAACCCTAAAAATCCTTTATTTATCTTCATTCGTAATATAGTTTACTTAAAGTAATAATTAGATCTATTGGCATTTAGGTTATAATTAAGTTAGTACTAGCCTCTCTTAGGTACGATTCTCAGAATACTTTCAAAGTGTTTCATTGTAAACAAACTATATCATAACCTAACCCGCATACTTTCAGACACCGCCTCAAATTCCATATATTCTGTAGTAGTATTCATATTCTAGACGTTAGTACATCTGGAGGTGGTCAGTAGACAACAATGCTGTATGGCGGTAACTAATAGAATCGCTCATTCCCAAATCCTAACTTCATCTATCTTATCGATATTCCTCTTCTGCGTTCCACATAAAATCAACAGACATTACAAGAAATTCATAACGACATACTGGCAGATACTCATAATCCTACTCAACCTTATGCAATCAAGCATACCCAAGCAACAGAGGTCATGCAACATGACGAAACTCATTATGGAATTAACACATGATCATGCTAAACACATAGCATCCTATAAAAGAAGTATAGAAACTTACTTACTGCTTCTTCGCTTGGTCGTCTTAGCTTTCTCATACTCCGAGCTCCCATTTTCCAGGCAGCTAAGGATGACAACCAAAATCATGAGTTAAACACAATTTTTTGGAAACATGTAGAACCCTAAAATGGTTTTGAGAAATCCTTATCTTCATTTTCTTAACCTTACGTATATAGATGGACTAAAAACCTTACCAGCTTGTTGAATTTTCCAGTTTTTCGATTTAAACCTCATGGTCATTACTCCATGTAGAGCTTTCCATAACCATCACTACCTTGGAGCAACCATGAAAGATAAAGAAGAGGAAAGAATGTAACAAAATTGAGGGGAATCCACTTGGGGATTCACTTCTGAGCCTTTATATAGCCTTTCACGCACGATTTTCAACCTTTTAGAGTACATCTATTTACAATCAACTTGTCCCCCACTAAGGGATCGACTGGTTCCCATCCAACCAAACCAGAATTTGATTTTAACTTTGTCTAATTTCATTTCTAACTTTTCCTAATTTTCCGATAGAGATCACCAGCTTATGGTTTTATTTAATTAGAACTACAAATTGTTCCTAATTTCTGGGTTTAAAGGAAACTTGGTGTGATAGTGCTGATATGGGTTGCGATGCTTTCTATCTCACAGGCAAATAAGGGGAAAATTTTAGCAGAAATGGAAAAGAGCAGAAACTTCTTCTTCCCTTAAGAGCCTGAGGTGACTAGCCCAGCTCTTGAAGAAGATGTCAATCAAGAGAGTGAGGGGAATTACAGATAATGAAACTTATTTCATTTCTAATTTTTAATTACCTTTGTCTCTTACCCTTTGGTTTGCGATTCATTCATATTTCATACTCGATCCAACAGTTCGTGCATTCTTTTCCATATCTTACTCTTATCACCATAATATGCCAACAGACAATCAACTATTTAACATAACATATATTTTTAAAAGTTCAAGGGATTAAGCCAGAATTTACATAACATGCATACAGTGGCAAATTTTCCAAATCCTAGTTCCTGAGGATTGCTAAATTAGAGCTCTGATACCAATAAAATTGTGACACTCTATACCCGACTCGCTCGTCAGGTTCAAACTATAGAATACTACATTCGAATCTAATATTTAACTAATACTTTCAATATTATTATCCACAATAATAAAGGGAATAAGACAAATTTCTTCTGATGACGCTACTAGGTAACTATTCAAAATTCTTAAGAATTCATGTATATGATAATACCTTTTTTTAATAAACACAATTTCACCATATAAGCTTAAACTTGTTAAAATAATAACTTATTCTATGATTAAATAATTCTAGTAATCTAATGCACCTTGAAATGTATATGCTAGTATTTTTGTGTCACGAGTTTCTTCCTCATGGACTTATACATAAATTTCATGTATCATGACCTCCCAATTCAATCTATACATTATTGAAGGCTACACCATGAACATTCATACAATCATATCTTGCCATGGGTCTCAGCCATATGGGTTTACACAGTTTCATGTATCGTCATCTGCCAATCTAGTCTTCATTTTACTAGAGGTTACACCATAAGTGTTTTCATGTCATACGATACCGTAGATTTCAACCTCATGGTCTTACACTTGGTTTCTTATCATGATATGCCAACCTGGTTACCAATATAATGCATTAGCAGAGGCATCACAGCGAAATGCTTATTCAATATTGCATCACAGCGGAACAGTTATTCAACATTCATTTACCCATATATCATCGTCATTTTTACTATACTTCTTACACCAACCAAGAAATGCTTATTCAACATTGCATCACAGCGAAATGCTTATTCAACATTGCATCACATTCATTTTTACTATACTTCATACACCAACCAAGTAATAGAGATATCATCATCATTTAGATGTACTTCTATTTTTACAGTACACATGCAAGAGTCAGGATAGAGACTCACTTTATACTCACCCACTATAGATCGATGCTCTAGACTTAGACATCCTTCTCAAACCAGAAACAACAACTACTTAAAGAACATTAGATCACCATTAAAACTCATTCACATACAAATTACTATCATCTCAATCATTGATAACCCCATGCAAAACTTTGTAGTTATTGATAACCCCCATGCAAAACCTTATAGTTACAAATTACTATTCATAACTCTTAACAACCTTACTCTTTTAAAAACTTAACATGTAGAGCTATACTACTTACCAGAAGGTGAAATAATCATTGATTAAACCAAAAACCTTAGCTTCCAACTTAATGAGGAAAAGATAATATTTATATTTAAGAAAAGAGCCAGAGAGTAATATATGGAGGGAAGAAGAAAAACTCCTTTACGAACCCTTCTCATACATATATATAAGACCCATTTCTTCATAGTGGAACTTAACAGGTGTCACTCGAATCCAAAATTGTCCCTTCTTAATGGCTTATAGATTTCGAGAGAAACACAATTGAAAATCCTGCATAATTGATATTTGTTCATTCAATCTAGTTGGCTCTTAACCAGATCGCTATACAAAGTCCATTCTACATAGTACTCAAGTAACTGGGTGAACTATACTTTTGGCAATAACTTTCACCCGGCTAACCCTCCCCTTGATCTATTCTTTTCTTTCTTAGAAGATTAATCATGGAACAAAAAATCTTTAATTATTTCAGCGGCGAATACCTTACGCCATCCCAAATTCATCTTAAAATTCCTAATTGGTGGATTATACCATGCCAATCAAATAACTTCATGACTCTACGCCTAAATCTTGGATCTAATAGACTTGGGGTGTAACAGGTGGGTTGCATCATGTAGATGCTCTCTTCAAGATAGTCATTCAAAAATGCTATCTTGACATCCATTTTCCAGATCTTGTAATCGAGAGTCACTGCAATGGATAGTAATATGAAGATTGACTTGATTATGGTAACCGAAGAGAAGGTTTTTTTGTAACCGATGCCTTCTTTCTGAGTATAACCTTTTGCTTCATAATATGCGGATTGACTTAGCATCTTTCATTTATGGTCTTACTCATCTTGACGTATAGCTGGAAACACAGAAATTTACATATTTTTACATACCCTTTTTAACTTAAAATCATACAGTTTCGATAAAATTCTTGTCAAAAAAATAATTAATTTTTACAAAATAATTAAAGTACACTTAAAATATGAACATGTTGAATTTTAGTTAATTTTATAATTAATTTTGATGAATTTTGGTTATTTTCGACAGATTTGCACAAAGGGCAAAAAATGGCTCGGTAGACACTACTAGAAGCGCAAAATTGAGAAGCAATTTGAAGTATCGAGGTGAAATAAATTTCAACCTAAGACGGTCCAAAATTATATGTATTAATTCATAATATAACTAATTTTAATTTATATCTAATTTAATTTGGGTTAATAAATTATTATTAATTAATTATGAAAAAGTGGTCCAGTTGAATTGAACTAAGTAAACCGAACCGACCAAGAAAAGGACAGCCCAAAAACCGTCCCAAGAGCTGGCCCAAATCAGCTTATTAGCTGATTATCTAAGCTTGCAAAGAGGCCCTTGAAGACTTGTTCAAGTTGCATTCAAACCCCTCCATAATTGGTGGCTTTATAGATTTGCCCCAAGCCTAAATTAGCAAAGTTGAAACTATCAACCTTGCCACATGTGTGGCCGACCAAGGGAGGGCTCTTTGGCTGATAATTTTAGCTATTTTTAGCAGCTTTCCTCAGCTATGAAAAACCCCTTAGGCTGGTCATTTGGAAAACACACCTCAAGCATTCACATCTTTCCTCTCTTCTCTCCACTTTCTCTCTTCTTTTCCATTCCAAAATTCCCTTGCTCTCTTGCCGATTTCTCCTCTTGAGAAAAGGGCATTCATCAGCTATTTGGAGTAGAAATTAAGTATTCATAGCAGCCTTGGTCGACGAGGACAACGGAGAAGGAAGAACGATGCAACTAGTCAAGCCACGGAAGAACACCAGATTTGATTCTTGTTCCCTATCTCTTTAATTTTTGTTGTTGTTATGCTAAACATATCTATGAATATTTATGTTATTAGAATGGTTAATTAATCAATTTAGCTTGAATTTAATTCGTGTTAGTTTGACTGCATTTCGTTTGTTAAAATTATTGAAATTTTGTTTATGTTGTTATAGGCCTCGGTAAGATGCTTGATTAAGTAAAATGATGAATAAGTTATTCTTGCATTACAATTTTTAGGTAACTAATGAATTAATTATTTAAATGGATTGAAATTGTAATTAATGGACACAGTACTTAATCAGTGCATGTTTAATCATCTAAGGTAGCTGAGGGTTAGATTAGCAACGGTATCTGATGATACATTTGCCTTGCATAACTTGCAACATTATTGTGATTAAAATGTTTCAAGGTAAGGATACTTTGTTACCTCACATAGTCTTTTATGTTCTTATTAAATCGAGTTAATTGTTTCAATTGACATAGGGATATGTACAAGAGGTTATTTCGATTTAATAAGTATGTATGTGCAATAACATATATGCCTATTAAGATTTTTTTTAATTGACATAGGGATATGGTCAAGAGATAAATGGATTTTGGTAGGTGAGTATGTTCCTAAGTTAGCAAATTACCGAGTTGTCGTGAACCTATTCGTAACAATATAAACATGAGTTTAATAATTATAAGTTAAGAAATGTAATTAATCTAACACAATTATGTCATCTTGATTAAAATCGTATTTTGCAATCATGCATTTGAGATTTATTTATTTAGTTCACTTAGTTTAAAATCTTAGTTTTTAATCACCCTCTTCAAAAAAAAACATTTTTCTTCACCAAAGTGTTTTAAATAGAATTCATAAATAATTCTTTTCACAGTCTCTGTGGGTACGATAACTCGACATTTACTTGTCACTTTATTACTTGCTGCGATTGTGTACACTTGCACATTTCCGTCGTTCCAAGTTTTTAGCATCGTTGCTGGGGACTGTGTTTTACAAAAAAATTCAATATTTGTGAAGTTGTTAGTTTTGCATTTTGGTTTATTTTTCTATTCAAATTTTAACTTAGTTATTTTTTTGTGATTATTTCAAGTGATTATGAGTATTGACCGAATCATCGATTTACTCCCTGTAGACCCTGAGATTGAATGAACTTTTCGACAGTGAAGAAGAAGCAAGTTAGAGAAGGACTGAAGAGATGAACTTCAAAAATCAAAATCAAGGAAACGGAGCAAACCTTGATCAAAATCCTATTTTTATTGCTGATGATAGGGATAGAGGTTTGAGACAATATGTCGTGCTAGTATTTCATGATCTTAATCCAGGTATTAGGAGACCCAAAATTGAGGCACAATAGTTTGAGTTGAAGACAGTCATATTCCAGATGCTTCAGACATGGGCCAATTCAGTAGAATGCTTATCGAAGATCCTCACCTACACTTAAGACTGTTTGTGGATGTGAGTGATTCTTTCAAGTTAGCTGGAGTACCCGAAGCTGCATTATGATTGAAGTTGTTCCCATATTCACTAAGGGATAGAGCTCGAGCTTGGTTGAACTTATTACCACCAAACTCAATTTCAACATGGCAAGAGTTAGCAGAAAAATTCCTTATGAAATATATCCCGCATAGCAAGAATACTGAGGAACAAGATCACTGCTTTCATACAAATGGATGATGAGTCATTGTATGAGGCATGGGAAATGTACAAAGACTTATTACGGAAGTGCCCTCATCACGAAATCCCACATTGTATAGAATTTGAGACATTTTATAACGATATCAATGCTCACACGAGGATGGTAGTGGATGCTTCTGCAAATGGTGAACTCCTTTCTAAGTTTTATAATGAGGCTTATGAAATCATTGAGAGGATTGCCAGCAACAATTATCAATGGCTAACCTATCGAGCAGGGTCAGGAAGACAAGTCGCTGTAATACATGAAGTAGACGCTCTTGCTTCACTCGGATCTCAAGTATCATCAATATTCTCATTATTAAAAAATCTTACTATTAATGGGTGTAATAGTTTTGTAGCATAGCCACTGAATGAATTTGAAAATGTAGACTGTGTTTATTGTGGGGAAGGAAATTTGTTCGAAGAATGTCCATCAAACCCAGAATCTACGTATTACATGGGTAACCAGAACCAATATCGAGGAAGGCAAGGGTTGCAATCCAATTTCTATAACCCATCATGGCAAAACCACCCGAATTTTTCCTGGAGTAACCAAGGGGCTGGAACCAGTAACAATTATGTCCAACCTAGATCGACCTAGCCACCTAGTTTTTCCCAAGAAGCTCAGAAACCAACCTAAGCTGAACCATCCAATAGCATAGAGAATCCATTGAAGGAGTACATGGCGAAAAATGATGCCTCTCTAAAGAATTTGGAGAATCAAGTGGGCTAGCTTGCAACTGAACTCAGAAACTTACCACAAGGTGTTTTACCTAGTGATACGGAGAATCCGAGGAATCCAGGGAAGGAGCATTGTAAAGCGTTAACATTAAGGAGCGGAAAGACTTTGGAGCCCGATTCCATCGAATTTGAGAAGGACCAACTGACGCTTAAGACTTAGAGGAAGTTCAACTGAGTGTTGAAATTCCAGTTTCACCGAAAATTGAATCTGTAAAATCTGACAAGGTAAATTCTGAACCAGCTAATTCTGATCAACTAATAACTCCATTAGATGCAAAATTGCCACATAAAATGAATCAACCAGTTCCAGTAAAGAAACCTCCACCACCCTACCCTCAAAGACTTTAGAAGCAGAAGCAGGAAATTCAATTCAAGAAGTTCCTAGACGTACTCAACCAACTTCATATCAACATCCCGTTGGTTGAAGCACTTGAAAAAATGCCGAACTACGTCAAATTCATGAAGGATATCCTGTCTAAAAAATAAAGGCTTAGAGAATTTGAGACGGTAGCCCTAACGAAGGAATGCAGTACATATCTTCAAGACAAACTACCCCCAAAATTGAAGGATCCTGGGTGTTTTACCATACCTTGCAATATTGGAGCAACATATTTTGGTAAGACACTATGTGACTTGGGTGCGAGTATCAACTTGATGCCCATGTCAATATTTAGGAAGTTGGGGATAGGTGAAGTTAGACCTACTACGGTTACACTTCAATTAGCAGATCGATCCTTAGCATATCTAGAAGGAAAAATTGAAGACGTATTGGTACGTGTAGACAAATTTATCTTTCCTGCTAACTTTGTAATTCTAGACTTTGAAGTAGACAAAGAGGTGCCAATCATCTTAGGAAGACAATTCTTAGCAACCGGAAGGACCCTTATTGATGTACAGAAGGGCGAACTTACTATGCATGTTCAGGATGATCAGGTAACATTTAACGTTTTTAAGTCCATACAATTTCCTGACACAATTGATGATTGTTCTGTAGTGTCCGATTTAGAGGATTTAATCGTGGAGAAGGAACTCAAGTATGTTGAGGACCCATTGGAAAATTGTTTTGACATTAGATCCTCCAAATGATGAAGAGGAGGATGAATACTTAGCTTTGTTAGAAGCTAATCAAAGGAGATTTAATCCGCAATCCTGCCTTGAATCTTTAGAGTTAGAGAAAAGGGATTATGCCCAACCAAAAGCGCCAATCGAGGAGCCACCTAAATTAGAACCAAAGGTACTTCCCTCACATTAGAAATATGTTTATTTAGGCAACTCTTCTACTCTGTCTGTGATTGTTTCAGCAGAATTAATTACTGAGCAAGAAGAGAAACTCATCCTGGTGTTGAAACCATTTAAGAAGGCTATCGGATGAACCATAACTGATATTCAAGAAATTAGTCCATCTGTATACATGCACAAGATTATCTTAGAAGATGGTGAAAAAGGGACGATTGATGGACAACGAAGACTGAACCCCATCATGAATGATGTAGTCAAGAAAGAAATCATCAAGTGGTTAGATGGGAGTATAATTTACCCCATATCAGATTGTTCGTGGGTAAGTCCGGTCAAGTGCGTGCCAAAGGAAGGAGGTATCACGGTTATTAAAAACAAGAATAACGAGTTGATACTAACTAGAACGGTTACGGGATGAAGAATTTGCATCGATTACCGGAACTTGAACAAGGCAACTAGGAAAGATCACTTCCTTTGCCGTTTTTGGACCGGATACTTGATAGACTCGCAGGGCGAGACTATTACTATTTTCTCGATGGATACTCAGGGTATAATAAGATTACAGTAGCACCAGAAGATCAGCACAAGACAATATTCACCTGCCTGTACAGTACATTTGCATTTAGGCACATGCCATTTGGTTTTTGTAATGCAGCGGCTACATTTCAAAGATGTATGATGTCTATTTTTACCGACATGGTTGAGAAATATTTGGAAGTTTTTATGGATGATTTTTCAGTATTCAGAGATACATATGATGATTGCTTAGCCAATCTAGCCAAGGTACTAAGGCGATGCGAAGAAACAAACCTTGTACTTAACGAGAAGGTATTATTCTAGGGACTAATTTGTGAATCTGTTAAACTATTAGGGTTTTACTATTATTGAATATACATGAGTTTTGAAGTTTGATGATAGAAAATGGATGGTTGTTGTTAGATAAATAACTTTTGTAAAGGGATTTTTGGTGAAATTGTCAAATAGAGACTAAATTGAAAAATATAAAATATTACGTGGTGAAATTGTGAAATAAATGAAATATAGGGCATGCTAGGGACCTAATTGATATTTGGCCATAATAGGTTGTAGTGGAATTGTGTAAATTTCCATTTTTATGAGCTAGGGACTAAATTGCATAGAATTAAATGTATATGGTAATTTTTTCAAAAATATGTGTTGGATTAAATTGAATGAAAAATATATTGAATTAAGTTAAATCTATCCATACAGATCTAGTTAGATCTCGTAAGGAGTTAGATCAGGGAAAAAAAGAAGTCTCGGATTAATCGCCTCCGTATCTATGTATACTCGTCGAGGTAAGTTCGTGTAATTAAATTGTGTTTATTTTTTTAAAATTGAAATATGTGTATGTTATGAATTTTTATACATAATTATCGATCACATACCCAATGACGTACGATGATTACCGAGCCCTGTCTAAACTATAGAAATCCTAGGATAGAAATGACATGTCATTAGGGTTACCGATTTATAGCTCGTAAGAACATACCAATTTATAGCTCGTAAGAGTATACCGATTTATCGCTCGTGAGAGCATACTGATCTTCAGGTCAAATGAGCATACCGATTCACAGCTCGTATGAGCATACTTGTACATGAATTGATGGATTACAGTTATATGAGCTAGCACATTATGTGTGAGTTATCCCAGGTATCCAATGATATTCTAAACGGTTCAACATGCAATGTTCTATTATGAAATGATATGAGTTTGATAGAACTATTACAAGTATATACATGAAATACGTGGAAATAACGTTACATGAGATATAGACATATGAAATGGATGATTCTTTTTTTATGGAACCTGATTAATTGTTGAGCTCATCCATGAGTATGGTTCATATATGTATTTACATGACTAATATTGATTGGTGTATATGTGCTTAGGCATTTGAACAAAATGTGTTGGGATATGCTTTTTTACTTACCTATTACTTGATTAAATGGTAAGTTAAATTCTAAGTTATACGAACTTACTAAGCTTAAATGCTTTCTCTGTGTTTTTTCCGTGTTTTATAGTGAGTCAGAAGCTTGTTCGGGTTGGAAGCTTGTTGGAGCTATATCACACTATCCATCAGCTCTTTTGGTACTTTCAAATGTTTAATTTTGGTTATAATGGCATGTATTGGTTATTATGACTAATGTGGCCATGTGTTTTGGTTGTGGTTTTTGCCATTTAACTTGGCTTGTATTTTGGCATCTTGTTGTTGAAATGGTATAGTTTTGGCATGTAAGTATTAGTCTTAATATGGTTGATGATTTGTTGAATGTTAGTTGAATATGCATATTATGTATGTCTAATAACTTGTTGTGAATTGGAATTTCATTTTGGAAGACATATATGTATTTTTGAGACTAATGATTGAATGGTTTAATTGGTACCATTTGGTATGTTTTGGTAAGGTAACTATATCTTATGTATTAAGGTAAACATACATATAAATTAGTTGATTAATTGGCCATATTGAATACATAGTTTTACATGTCTATATATTGTCATTTGAGGTTCCTAAGGGAATATTAGTTGTATGTGATCATACGATTTATACAAGGCTAGAATATGCATGGTTTTGGTGCCTTATTATGGCTTGTGTATATATGCATTTGTGATTGTAGGTACATGTCAAATTGGGCGAGAAAAATGACTTGTAAAATGACCTATTTTCATCCACATGGTTAGAGACACGGGTGTCAGTCTCAACCGTGTATGACACACAGCCAGGTGACACGATCATGTGTCCCCTATAGCTTTCAAAGGGTTGTAAGTCAGACTGTTACACGGCCTGGCACACAGGCGTGTGAGTTTATTTCGAAGGGTACACGGCCTAGCACACGGGCGTATGGCTTGGGCTTGTGACCCAAGTCAGTGAGTTACATGTGTACGGATACGGACACGACTGTGTGTCCCTATTTTGAATGCCTACACGGCCAGAGACACGGGCGTGCCTCTTGGCCGTGTGACCCCTGTAATGTTGAAAATTTTCAATGTTTTCCAAAAAATTTTCTTAGTTTCCAATTGAGTCCGGACTTATTTCTAATGCAGATTTTGGGTCTCGAGGGCTTGTATAAGGGACAATTTGTATGTTTTGAATTAGTTTTAATATATTTAATGATATGTTTTGAAATGTTTGAAATTTTTGTCCAATGGTTTTGTAAACTCTGGTGATGCTCTATGAACCTGTTTTGGCGACGAATACGGGTTAGGGGTGTTACATTTATTGGTATCAGAGTAAGGTTTAGTCGATTCTCGGACTGAACGTAGTGTATACGAGTCTAGCTATACATGCCATTATATAACCTGTGATAGTGTAATATCTCTTGACTGTTTAAAACATGTTTTCTTATAGTAATGACATCCAACTGAGTTGACTCCGATGAAGTAGAGGGTAATGCTCAAGCCTCTATTCACGGAGTAGCATCGAGTGGTGCAAGGCCTGTATCTGAGGGCCAGGAAGGTGAGGCTAGCTTAGAAATGCTTGTATATGTATTAAGATGGTTGATATGAATATGGTTGTATTAATGCAAATCTTGGTTCAAATGTATATTATTTTGGTTATGAATTGAGATACCTATGAACGATACATTGGTTAGAAGTTTAGGTTGTTATGTTTGATGTATTTAAATGTATTTAAGTACGATGGTTTGTGTTTAGGTTGTTTGAATTGATCATGGGATGGTTTGTGTTTAAAGTTTACCTTATTTGGAAATTCTTTGCTTGATTTTAACTTGGTTTAGAGCTTAAATTGGGAGCACACGGCTTGGGACACGGGCAGTCACATGGCTGTGTGCTGCACATGGTCACTCCACAAGTCGTGTGTGCTCTATTAGTTTTAGTGTAGGTTCCATACGGGCTAGCACATGGCCTATGACACGACCGTGTGGGCCAAGTCAGTGAGTTACACGATTTGAGACACGACCGTGTGTCTCAACTCAGTTGGTTATACAGGCTAGCACACAGCTTGTGACACGGCCCACAGTCTTTGTCATGGACTGAGATACGACCGTGTGTCCTAACTTCTAATTTTCACACGGTCTGGGCTATGTCACATGGCCGTGTGACCCCTCTTTTCCAAATTTTCACGTTTTAGATAAATTTTATGTTTTGATTCAATTTGATCCTTGATTACTCTCAAACTAATTATAAGGCCCCGTTAACCTTAAATAAATCCAATGTGAATAATTATTCTATGAATTTTTATATATTTTATATTTTAATTGAATATTTGTTCTGAATTAAGATAAAGTGTTTTTGTTTGTTTCTTTAACACTCCAATCCTTATTCCGGCAATAGGGTTGTGTTAAATTCATTAAACAGATTGCTTGTAGCATATATACATAAAACAAATCGGTTAAAACGAATTAGACTGCAAGTATCCTATACAATCACATCAATCAATAAATCTAATCTAGATTTTTGTTGTACAGTGGCTCTGATACCATTATTGGATCACCGATACGCCTCATGCCGTAGCGGAAAAATTATTCCGACGATCATCAACCAATGATCCATGTACAAGGATTGAATTGGTTGAAATAGGGTTGAAAATATACCTTTTCAAACTGAAAAATGGCGTGTAATGTTGTTGGTTGGAATCTTTTCCGTGATGTTAATCCAAGCCGAAAAAAGTGTCTCGGCCTCTACGTAGTCCACCCAATCAACCACAAATAGAAAACTCTTTGAATAATTTCATAGAGAATTCAACGATAGCTGCTAGACCCATTGAATGTTTCCTTCTTACTTATTGAATGCCACATAATCAGGGATTATATTCCATTTATTAATATCATATATTAAAACGGAATAATTCCCCTTTTACTTCGCAAAGAAAATCATGGAAGATATTAAAATTATATTATTTCCAAAAGAATACTAGCTTTTATAAATAATAACTCTGAAAGATGTTGCGAATCGTATCCGCTAAGCAATCCTACTCGCCAGGTAATTCTACTCACTAAGCTATACTATTCTCTGGGCAATACTATTCGCCAAACAATAATGTCCGCTAGGCAAAACTATCCGTTGGTCGATACTATTTGGTGGATGATACTGTCTGCCACGCGAAACTTATTCGACAATTATAAGAATGCGTCATATCATATGTAGGAGGGTATACGCCCATTCTATTGGCATGAAGTCTGTTTGCTTAACCATAGGGTGTGACCCTATAGGTTCTTATAACGTTGGTAATAATACTAGAACATTTTTATTGTTACAAGCAATGAGTGGTGTCTAGCAACGCGTCATTGCTACCCAAGTTACAAGAAGTCATGATTCGGCATAACCTTTCTGTGATAAACTTTTTTGTGTATCATATCATGTTATCCTTTATATCTAGATTGGACACAAGTCATGGTATAGTCACACTTGTATAGTCCAATCTCATATTTCTTGATTATTTGAGTAGATTATGTTAAACAGATAAGTGTGATATCTCATATCAACTTATCTGAGCATGGCAATGCATTTCTAGTCTCACTCCATCAAGTGACCTAAGATATTACTCCCATTATGTAGGAGGTATAAATCCTATCTTGATCAATCATATCCCACTACATGGATTATGATATATCTAACATTAATCTTTATAGTACAACATGTTACAGTAGACATTTGACTGTATCAAAATATATGACTCATGATGTTGGGACAATGATCAACTCAAGTATAAGGATCATACACATAGTAATTACTATAAGTAATGTTTGTGACTATTTCATAATAATCTAATAAACATACTCATGGTGTGTAACACCCCAAAATAGGGTCTAGGAGTTTTAGAGATATTTTAGGGATTTTAGCTTTAGAGTGTTTGAAATTCTGTGACATGGTACACCGTAGATGTTTTTGACTATGGTTTTTATAAAATTAAATCAATTTCTAAAAATGAGTTTTAAATACCTTTAATTTTGAAAATAAGACTGATTTGTAAAAGAGTCAAAGCTTAGAGTTTTTAAGAAGCAACTCGACCATATTTTAAAATCCAACCTAAAAACCCCATTTATAGTTTTATTTTCCCGTTAGTTCTTCATCATAACTTGTTTTTGTTGTTGCTTTGTTCTCCCAACTCTTCCATTCAATTTTATTTGCCAAACCTAAATTCATTTTATTCCTATCACATTCCAAATCATTAAACCTCCATAAAATCAAAGAAAAGCACCCAAAAACACCATAGTTTTCTCTATTTTTAAGCTTGTGAATCTTTTCAGTTTTCAATTAAATGTTCATTTTTCGTCAACTAAGGTAACGATTCGATTTTTTATTAGTTTTTGATAATATTTGACCCTTTAAATTGAGTTTTTAGCTGTTAAATATCATGTTTTAAATAAAAGCTAAAAATTGGGTCATTAATGGTGGATTTTAGGATTTTGGGTAAAAATGTAGTTTCCAAGTGTTTTTCAATTATTTTTGATGTGATTAGAAGGTTTCTAAACGTACTTTAAAGTTTTGTTGAAGATTTCCAACGTTTTAATGAATTTTCGTGAAAATTGTCATAAACATATCAAAAATTTCAATACCATGAATTGGGTAGTTTTGAGTAGTTTAAAGGTTGAGAATCAGATGAAAGAAATTAGTTTTAGGCAAAAAGATTAAGTATAGACCGAGATAATTGAAATTCAAGTTTTCTACGTTGAAGGTTTTGATTACATGAGAATTTAGTTTTGGCTTGTGTTTTGATTGTTTAAAGTGAGTCTTTGGTTGATTGTTGATTGTGTTGTTGTGTGATTTACCTTGTTGAAGCTTCAGAATCATTAAGACCATCAAAAACTAAAGATAAAGGCAAGGAAAAACTAGTTTAAGCTTTCAACAATTAGGCGAAAGCGTAATCGGTGAGTGTTTGGAATCGCTACTTGTAGACACAATTCATAGTGTTAATTGGGAGCTTAGGAATAGCCTAAAACCCTATACTTATATCCGAGTGTAAGCTTTCTATTTCCCTTACTTTATTTTGGCAAATTATGTGATTATGTGAATAATTATGGATTGATTATTATGATGCAATATTGTGATATGAGACATGTGCAATGAATATTGTGAATTGTGTTGTGATCATGTATAATTATAGTGATAATGATATGCTATTAATGCAAATATGTAGCAAAAGCAAGTGGAATTTTGGTAAGTATATATGTGTTGAATTATTATGACAAGTAAGATTTGAGAGTACTTGTATGTGATATATGATATAATGATTTAAATGCACACATATGTGGCTAGATATGTGATGGATTAATGAGCATTATTATGGCATTTAAAGTGCAATTAAATGTGAATCCGATAAGCATGCATTGTGTACAAGTTGTGATGTAAATTGATGAATATGAACAGACATGGTGTGCATTAAATCAATAATTAAAGATGTGTAATTGTGGATATTTTGGCCTTGTGATCTCTTGAAACTATTGTATATAGTTGGCATGGCATAGAATTGTAAGTACTCACCTATATGTATTTTGTTTTTGGGCATTGAGGCCCTGAGACAGGTTGGAGAGATAAGGGAATGTGAGCTAAGCTCCATTCAACAAGACATGTTTGGTGTGTTGGAGAGTGTTAGCTTTATGCTTCACTTTTTTGGATATGTTCGACTCTATGAGTCAATTAGTGTGTTGAAGATTTGTGTATCCGATGTGTAGTGATAGGGCCCACTTTTATGTTTCATAGCCTCAAGTGCTAAATTATCGTTTAAATGTGATCTTATATTTCTGAGAATACGATATGAGGTGGATGCATAAACATGTGAATAATATGCTAAATTAGTTTATTTAAGTTCCATGAAAATGTTAGTATGTTCTCATAGTAACTGATGTATGTAATTGTGGTTTGGGTCATTTTCATTTAACTTAAAAAAGCATGTGAATATAACAGCTAGACTTGTGAGTTATTAAAGCATATATATGTTGTTTAGTCTTGATGAATTATTGTTAAATGAATTACATAAATAAGCGAGTTGAGTGTAATTGCATGTAGGAGAATATGTTAGTTTTATGATTTAATGAAACATATTATGTTATTTTGACTTGGTTAGAATATGGTTGTGAACGTGTTGTAGTATGCTCTTGTTTAACCTTTGATGTTGTGTATACTTTGTGGTTATTTTGATATTTAGTGTTTATTCTCTCTAACCATTACAGATATTTAGTGTTTGCGGTGTGAGCGACGCGAGGATATCAAGGAAGTGATCCAAGTTAGGCTTTAGTATTTGTGTAGGTGGTAGTAATATTATTTTCTTTGAATTGTGGGGATAAGGCAGTGTGGTTAGAGTTTGATCTATTATTATTATTGTGGTCCTCATTACATTTTATGGGTTTAGTTCTCTAGCACTTTTGATGGATGTTATAATGATTTTATTGATATTATTTTGGGTTGAATATTTGTTATGTTGAAGTTCCATGAACTATATGTATGGCCAATGGACGTTGAAAAATGCAGTAGAACTATTGTGTGATATTGCCATGATGTTTTGGATATTTTGTAGCTTAATTATTCCTAGGAACTATAGGCTTGGACCTTGGTATGTTGATTCTTGCTCAGACATGTTTTTGATGTTTTGAACTATTATTTTGGTCATTTTGACAGTGGTTTAAAGAGGTAAATGATGCATGTTGATTAGATATTTTCTAGGATGGATTAAATGCTTAGATATGTTGTATTTTTATTGTTTGGAGCAGAGGTATCGATATTCGAGTTATAAAAATGATACCTCTTTGATATTTCAATGTGCAGGAAGTCAGTATTTCAATTTGGTATCGATACCTTACCACGAGTAACGATACTCAAGGTAAAATAATAGATATTTTCATAAAGGTATCGATTAATTCAGGGGTTTGATTTTTAGACGAGAAACATATACTATTTTGGTATTGATTTTCCAATCGGCATCGATACCATATAAGAGAAATATCGATACTTTTGTTTCAGTATCGATACATGTGTAACTTGTTTTGGAATTTTGCTAAGTGGCTCTAATGCATGTTTAATTGATATTATAAGTTTACTTGAAGTACGTCTGGCATGTTTTAATAATGATTAATATATGTTTGACTTAAGAATTTGTAAGAACACTAAGAAAGAGAACGATTGCCTATTAATGTGACATTTTATAATGTGTGTGATTCGTGACAATGGTGTGACATCCTGATATTCGGGCTCGGCGACCGGGCCAAATATAGAGTATTACATGGTGAGTCAATCCAGTATGTTATTATCTAACACATACTCATGTATTGATTTTGACATCCCTATGTAAATGACAATACTTTGTCATCAATCAACTATACATTAGTCTCAATGCATTACTATTGTCCAAGCCCACAATAATACTTGACTAAGAACTTTTTAAGAATAATCATATTATTCGTAGGAATTTAATATTAATCGGTTTATTTTTCACGAGAATTAAAACTGAAATAATAATGACAATTCTTTATATTAAAATGATGTAAAATGAGTATGTAATTAAAATCATCTCATGATTGATCTTTGGGCATACTCTAACACATAGGTAAAGGTAAGATAATTTATTATAGATTGATTTTCCATCCACATATGATAAAATATCTTGATTTAAATGTGCTTTTATTCTAATGCCATAATTTTAATACATAATTCTTAATGTTGAATCTCCATCTTTATCTAATAAATGGCTAAGATTTCTGCTGCATGGTTGGCAAGTTATAACAAAATTAAATTTTATATAACTTAAATGTAATAATTCTTCTATAAAATTCCCAAGACAAGGTACTTGGTATATCATCTTCTGATCCTCATTTACAATACGAAATACACAGAATTCAATCTTATTTTCTTCTCTCATAAGCTTCAAGGCTATCTAAACAAAAATGAAGATGACTTCTTTCGGCATAGCTACTGTTCTTTTCATCCTGATTGCATCTTATTGTTAGTAAATACTTGCATACATATGTATCATATTTTTATCTTTCCGTATTTTAAGAAATTGTTTGAATGCTAGAAAATTTTTTATTTAATTTGCAGGTGTATCAAACTCAGTAGCACAAGAAAAAGAATGTTCTGGTAACATAGACTGTGCATCCAAGTGTAAAGCTGAGAGCTTGGGCATTTGTGAGTTAAAAATTAGGAAATTTAATTGCTTGCCCACCCCAAAGGTTGTTGCTAAGGTGGTACTGATGGTGGATGCTAAATGCAAAAAGGATGTCGACTGTGCTAAGGTTTGTCCACCAGGTTGCAAAATACATAACTGTATCAATGGCACTTGTTTCTGCGAGTGAAGTAGTGCCTGAAAATTTGTTATCATTTTCAAAATAAATGAAGTTTATATGTTGGAAAACAAATAATAACGAGTTGAAGATAAATTCCAAATTATGATGTATTTTCCCCAAGGAGAAATCCATAAACAATGTTGCCAAAAATTTTCTGGGTAATAGTTATTTAATTGCTCTACATAATTTTATAATAATCAATAGATGAGTGAGATACAGGAGCAGGTAACTCCACAAAACACAGCTTTTACGTTTTCTTACCTTTCTCCATCTAATGATTCCACCAGCAATTGGAAAATCATTTTTTAAGTAATTATGCAATCCTCAAACAAGGGCCAAGACAACCTTGGGCCCCTTGTCTAAATAGACCAATTTCACCCTATTCTTTCAGAAATTAATTATCCATTTTAGTCTATTTGTTAAATGGAAAATATATTTTATTGAGTTAATATCACAAGTCAACTAGTCATCAACTTAGGGCTAGTTTAGCATTAGTTTTGAAAAGTATTTTTAAAAGGCGCTGTGGAAAAGTGCTTTAAATAAAATGTTTAGTATTGTTGTTAAAAAGTACTTTTGAGAAATAAAATGTCCATTTTAGACATGATATTATAAAGTAACAACTATGCATTTAAATAATGTTAAAATTAGTTAAGATTATGATACTTTAGTATGAATATAAAAAATAATTTATTATAACATTTTGTTAATATTTTAATATATAAAATATAAATTTTAAATATTTTAAACAATTAATATTAATTAATTATAAAATTTATTTAGAATATATAAACTATATTATAAAGATTTAAATATAACCATTAAATATTTGTAATTAATTATTAACAAATTTTTATTATTTTAAAAAATAATATTGCAAAATAACGAGTTTTTTCCTTCTCTATAGCGAAAAAAAAGAAGGGAAAGGGATGATGGATGAAAAAGTAATTAAGCACTCAAAAGTGCTTTTGGAGAAGGAAAGTTAAAAATTTTAATTTCTCCATTTGGCCAAAAGTGCTTTTCAAAAGTCAAAAAATTGAACCAAAAGTTGTTTGTTTAGCACAACTTTTCTTTCAAAAGTACTTTTCAAGCAAAAAGTGCTTCTCTACAACATTGCTAAACACAACCTTAATTGCGTTGTTAGAGTTGAGTGACTCGAATCATTGTTAAAATAAAATACAGTGGTAAAATAAAATAAAGGAAAAATCTATATAGAACTATCTTCTTTTATTTTACACTGATTAGAATAAGATTTTTAAACCTATAAATAGATGTAATCTAAACTCCTCTTCTTATATCATTTGAATTCGACATTAGTGAATTTTCTTCTCCTCTGCCCATGGTTTTCCCGAAAGGGTTTTCCACGTAAAATCTGTGTACTTTATTTTTCTTTTTCTTACTGCTTTGTGATCATTCTATATTATCATTATCGACGTTAGTTCAAGAAACTGGTATCAAAGCTTTTCAGGTTGTTTGTCTCGTTCACGGTAATGGCGACAATAAAGTATGATATTCCGTTATTGGATCGCAACACCAAATTCACATTGTGGTTGGTAAAGATACAGACAGTTCTTACACAGATGGATTTGGAGAATACCCTACTAGGGTTAGATAAGATGCCTTCGACATTGACCGATGAAGAGAAGAGACGTAAAGATCGAAAGGCTTTATCGCAATTATAGCTGCATCTGTCAAATTAAATTCTATAGAACGTGTTGAAGGAGAAGACCGTTGTTGCATTATGGAAGATTCTTGAGCAGTTATGTATGTCAAAAACCCTAACTAGCAAGCTACATATGAAGTAGCATCTTTATGCTCATCATTTGGAGGAAGGAATGTCTGTGCGCGAACACTTAATTGTGTTTAAAGAAATTCTCTCAAACCTAGAGGCCATGGAGGTTTAGTATAATAAAGAATATTTAAGGTTAATTCTACTTTGATCATTGCCTCTTATTCAACCTTTAGAGATACAATTTTGTATAGCCGCAAATCTTTCACAGTTGATGAAGTCTATGCTTCCTTAAACTCTTATGACAAGATGAATCATTTTGTGGTTGGATCCAACTCTTAGGAGAGGGTCTCATTGTTCGTGGGAGTTAAGAATGAAATACTAATGATAATCATTGGAGAACACAAGAACAAAATCCTCGCAATAAATCTAAAGGTAGATTGAAATATCCAAACATAGGTAAAACCTGTAACTTCTGCAAGAAGAAAGGGCACATTATGTCTAAGTGCTATAAGTTGCAGAATAAGGTCAAAAGGGAAGCTGCAAATCAAAAGGAAAAACAACCAGAACTACTCGGTAAAGCTGATGTAGTAGAAGAATACAGTGATGGTGAACTTCTAGTTACTTTTGCCGACAACTCTAAAATGAGTGAGGAGTAGATCCTTGATTCTTACTGTACGTTCTATATGAGTCTCAATCAAGATTGGTTTACAACATATGAAACTGTGTCTAAATGTGTTGTTTTGATGAGAAAAAATGCTTTATGTAAAGTTACAGGTATTAGCATGACCAAAAATAAGATGTTCGGTGGAGTTATCAAAACACTTAGTGGCGTATGACATGTACCATAATTGAAGAAGAATTTGATTTCATTGAGTACTTTTGGTTCAAAAGGGCATAAGTACATAACTTAAAGTGGAGTTCTGAAATTAGCAAGGTTTCCCTCATTGTGATGAAAGGGAAGAGAAATACTGTCATGTTATATGTGTTGCAAGGTTTAACTATTACTGGTGATGCAACGATCGTTTCCTCTTTGTTGTCAGATGATGATTTACTAGACTTTGGCATATGTGTCTAGGGCATATGAGTGAGAACGACATGACAGAATTGAGCAGAAGAGGACTTCTTGATTGATAAAACATTAGTAAACTGAAGTTTTGTGAGCATTGCGTTTTTGGGAAGCAAAAGAGAGTTCAGTTCACCAGAGAAGTCCATAACACAAAGGGAACATTGGATTATATTCATTCTGATATTTGGGGACCACCTAGAATGCCTTTAAGGGGTGGATCTAATTATATGGTGACAATCATTGACAACTTTTCCAGAAAAGTTTGGGCATTCTTCTTAAAGTAGAAAAGTGATGTGTTGTCCACGTTTAAGAATTGGAATACTATAATCTAAGAGAAAATAAGAAAATAGATGAAGTACTTCCACAAAGATAATGGTTTATAATGTTTTTCTGATGAGTTTAATGAATTTTGCAAATCATAAAGGATCATGAGACACTTAAAAATTTGCCATACTCCACAGCAAAATGACATTGCAGAATGACTGAATAAAACAATTATGGAAAAGGTTTGATGCATGTTGTCAAATGCTCATTTACCAAATTCGTTCTAGACTAAAGCGACCTCTACAACATGTTTTTTGATTAACTAGTCTCCATCCGTGTCCATTGGGAAAAAGACTCCACAAGAGGTATGGTCTGATAATCCTGCTAACTATTTTGATTTCAAGTTTTATTGGGTGTCCTGCGTATGCTCATGTTGATAATGGGAAATTAGAGCCTAGATCTATTAAATGTGTTTTTCTTGGTTATAAGACTAGTGTTAAAGGGTATAAGTTATGGTGTTCTGAAACGAGGAAAGTTGTAATTAGCAGAGATGTTATTTTTAGATGAAATTACTATGCTGCCTAAATTACCCTCTTAAAGACTCTTTCAATAAAGATCAACAAAGTTCAAACACACATGTGAAGCAGGTGGAGCTTCAAATTGATCCAGGATCTAAAATAGAGTTTACTTCTCTGTTTAAAATAGAAACTCAGAGTAGAATTGCTTCTTCACCACAGCCAGCACCACAATATTCTATTGCCAAGAACAGACCTAGAAGAGAAATTAAACCTCCAAAAAGGTACGTCAAGGCTGATCTAGTTACTTATGCTTTAAACGTGGCTGAAGAGATAGATGCAAATAAAATTTCATTTACTTATTCCGAGGCAGTTAGCTGTGAAGATTTAGGAAAGTAGACATTTGTCATGCAAGAAGAGATAAAATCACTCCATAAGAATAGAACATGGAACCTAGTGAAGTTTCCTATGGGTAACAAGGTTGTTAATTGTAAATGGGTGTTCAAAAAGAAAAAAAAGGGACTTTAGGAGTTAAAGAGCCCAGATATAAATCAAGGCTAGTTGCAAAAGCTTACAATCAGATTCCAGGTGTGGACTTCTCATATGTGTTTTCTCCAGTTGTGAAGCATAGTTTGATTCAAATCTTGCTTGGTATTGTGGCCATGTATGATTTGGAGCTTGAGTAGTTTTAGGTGTAAAAACAACGTTCTTGCATGGAGAACTTGAGGAAGATATTTACGTCCAACAACCGAAAGTTTTTGTAACATTCTGATTTTGGGCCTAGTCGGAACAGTGGTTTCGGGACCACAAATTTAATGAGAAAAAAATTTATTTTATTATATTTTTATGGTCTACGATTTCAAAAAATAATTTTTTAAAAATTTCATTCGAAAATTTTGATGTTTGGGCACTCAATTTAGTCAAAAGGACTAAATTGTAAAAAGTGCAAAAGTTGAGTTCTACATGTTAGAGGTGTCCAATTGTTATGAAATTTTAAACTGGAGGTCCTTATATGGTAATTAGACCATTGGTTAAGTTGGTAGACAAAAATGGGCATGGTTAGGCATGTTTCCAAAGTTTTTCATTAGGGGCATTTAGGTCATTTAGTTATTAAAATGAAATTAAAAGCCAATTTTTGTCCATCTTCAACAGCTTGGCCGAATTTCACAAGGGGAAACCATGGCTAGGGTTTTTCAAGCTTTCAAGCTTGATTGTAAGTCTGTTCTAGCCCCGTTTTTAATGTTCTTTACATTTTTAGAGTCCCAGTAACTTGATTTAGCTTGTTCTAGCAATAATTTAACCTAGGGTTCATATTTGGAAAAATACCCATAGGTTAAATGTGTTAGAGTGGGAATTTGATGTAATGTCCATAGAAGGGAAAAATGTTCAGCATGTTCTAAAACATAAGAATAAGGGATGAAGTTTAATTTCCGAGCTTTGGGACAAAAGTGTAAATATGCAAAAGTTTAGGGGTAAAAATGTAATTTTGTTAAAGTTCGAGTTAAGGACTGTTTTGATGAATGTGAGTATTAAATAAACTAAATTTTCTATTATAGATCAAGAAGAACAAAGTTCAGAATTAGACCGGGGAAAGAAAAAGGTTGAGGACTAAAGTGCTAGATTTGATCATATTTTGTACCGAGGTAAGTTTAAGGTAAATAAATGCAATATTTTGATCATTATTATTAATGTTGTTATTTTTCAGCAATTATGTATTTATTTCATGAAAATATCTAATGTTAACTCAAGTATGAGATGACAGAGAATCAGTGTTGAAAGGCCCCGTTGAAACATGTGGGATGTATTGGATACAAATGTCATGGCATTTGGGTAAAGAGATCCCATGTAAGACCATGTCTGGGACATGGCATTGGCATCATTGATATTATGAGAGGTCCCATGTAAGACCATGTCTGGGACATGGCGTCGGCACCGAGATGAGAGGTCCCATGTAAGACCATGTCTGGGACATGGCGTTGGCACCGAGATGAGAGGTCCCATGTAAGACCATGTCTGGGACATGGCGTTGGCACCAAGATGAGAGGTCCCCCGTAAGACCATGTCTAGGACATGGCATGAGCACCTATATGAGAACTCTGATGTAAGACCATATCTAGGATATGGCATTGGCAATACAAGAAACATCTCATGTAAGACTATGTCTGGGACATAGCTTTGGCATGTTATATTCAGACAAGAGACCCGAGTATCCTTAGTATTCCAAGTGATTGAACAAGCTAATAAATAGACGATGTTACATGAAAGTTCAGGTAAAAGCCTAATAGACAAGTTCAGGTGAGTTAATAAGATTAAGAGTATCTCAGTTATCAGTTGAGAAAAGAAATTTCAACAACGAATGAGTAAGTTAAGCAAGTAAGTAAACGAGTAAGAGAGTAAGTAAAGAAGAAAGTAAAGATCTTAATGCTTAATAAAAAATTATAAATATAATTCTTTATGATAAATGTTGTTATTTATTTACTTGTAAACTTACTAAGCTTTATGCTTATTGCTTTTATTTCTTTTTCTTTCATATATTATTATCAAGCATAGTCGGGATCTTGAAGACGTCGGAGAGCGTTCACACTATCAACCACCACAACTCGGTATTTTAAGACGATAAATGTTTTGAGCTATGGCATGTATAGGGACTTGGTCATTTCGATGTATGTTCTTAAGATATGACCAAAAGATGATATGTAAATATTTGATGATGAATAGTTATTAAAATGTCTAAGTATGAAGGTGTTTGTTGTTATAAATGTCTAGGTGATAAATTATGCATAGAAATCATGAAAAAGTAAAAATTATTAGTGAATCAGTTTTGAGACAACAGTAGTGACGTGATTTTGAAAAATCACCAAGGATAGTGGAAAATGAATTAGAGGGTGAATGAGATATAGAATTAAATCTTATTGAGTTTATTTTCATATAAAAATAACGATGTAGACAAAGGAATTATATATTCTGAGATATTTTCATTTTAGTTAGATAAGGTCAAAGTGGTTCTTGGAATCCCCTATTCTGACTTTGGAAAATCATTTGAGATGATTGAATGCCTTAAAACATGTCCATCTTTGTTTCAAATATTTGACGAGGCATTGGTGAGTAAATTAGCTTGTTTGCATGGTAATCTGAATCTGTGCATTCACATGCGTTATACTTGTTTTGTTATGCTTATGATTAGACTACAAGTTCTACTTTCAATGTGGTTGACTTATCTCCATTTGATTTTTCAGATTCGAGGATGAATCTTTTTGAGGAAGGGGGAATGGTATGAGTTACAAAGGCCTTAGATGCGTATACGAAGGAAAAAGAAAATCAAGATTCACTTTCTTGTTTTCAAGAAAATCAAGAAACCGAATCTTGGTCCAATTTTGCAGTTTTGAGCGATTTCAAGAATCAAGAAAATCAAGATTTAAAATCTTGGAAATTTTTGTCCAAGAAACCGAATCTTGCAACTAAGGCGCATTGGATCTCAGTTACGAGCATTAACAAGCCAATTTCAGGAGAGAACGGATTACAAGCCCAAGTTCTTGAAGACAAGGCCCAATAAGATGTTCCAAGCCCAATCAAGAAATTTAAATTAAACTTAGTTGAAAATTAGGCCAAATTGTCAAAGTGGCCCAATTTGTTAAGTTTTAATTCTTTAAATACTTAGTTTTCATTTTTAAACTTTATGAATAAATTTCTATGTGAAAATTCTGTCCAAGAGGCCCATTTAAAGTCCTTGGCCGAATTTCCCCTTTAAAGTAAAAAAAAATTAGGTTTTTTTTTAGTTTTCCTATTAGGACTAGGAAAATAGTTAGAAGGCCTATATGTATGGCTTGGCTAGCTACCCTTATACACATTATACTTGCATAATACATTGAAATCAGATTTGTTTTGTTGAGTGAAAATTCTCTTTGAGTTTTCCAAGAATTTTCTCTTGAGTTTTCTTTAGAAGGAGTTTTAACAATCTTTTCGATTGTGGAAGCCATCTTCAGCCTTCTTCTTGCCATTGTTCTTCATTGGAGGGAAGATTAGAGCCGTTTGAAGGGAGTTGTGAAATCTTTCGGGATTTTAAGGCTTCTTAGGACTTTCTTTATTTTCTTGTTGTTCGTTCTTCTTTATTAATTTCTGCTTGTGCTGATTTATTGATTAACTTGGGATTAATTGTTCTTGTGGCGTTTCAGCCTTTCCAAACTTCAAGATCTGATTCGACTTTGTTCTTAGGAATCAAGAAACATTCTTCATTCATAATTTCCAGATTTCTTGCCACCCAAGTACTCTATTTCCTATTCTAATTTGGTTTCTTAATCACTTGAGTTTAACTTATTGTTTCGTTTTCTCCAGATCCGATTGTCTAAAGCTTTCTTAGGAATTTTCTCATGACTTGGAAACTCGATCTTGGTCCGCGCGCAACCCTCTATCAATATTGAGCTTGTTTTTGAACTCTTTCCTATCATTTTCCACTATTCGTTCCACTATTGCTAAAATAGCCTCCTCAAATTGTTTAGCTCTAGCTCGCCTTATCGGACCAATGGGAAACCTGATAGCTTCTTGTTCGATCTCTAATTTGTTCACAGGAAAGCTCACATCATAAAGGAAGAATAAAAGAAAAACAAATGAAAACCTACAGCTAAGAATCAATAAAAATTGCTGACACCCGAAAACCCGAAAAAACTGCGGAGTAATTTGACAACTTCGTTCGAGCTGTTCCTGATCTCCAAAAATCATGAAATTTAAACTGGAATGTCCTTAAATATTTTATATTTGATCTAAAAAGTTTTGGCACTAAAATCAACCCGTTGAATATTTTTTTAATTTTTATTTTATTTTGTCTTTTTCTATTTTTTGACTTTTTCTACTGAATTTTTACAGGAGATATTTTATAATATTCTATCATAGTGCCAAAAATATGCATATAAAATTTTAGACTAATCAGATAACGTTTACCCAGTAAAATGAAATTTTTTTCAAAAATTTTTCTGGGTAAAAACTGCTATATGCCATTTTTTTTTAAAGAAAATCAGTTTAGAAATCAACCAAGAACACCCAAAACGCCAATAATCTGATACCAAATGATAGAGGTGATGCGATCCAGCTCGGGTTAATCAAGACGCTTCACTTGATTGCCTGATCGTCGACGAGGAGTAGTTGGAGTTGTCAAAATTGGGTGATTTAGGCTAAGGTTTGCAGAAGGTTTGAAAGGGGTTTAGATGAGTGGTTTGATGTTGTTAGGTTCGGTTTAGAATAGAAACAAGGTAGGATAGAAAATTTTAAGTGATGGAGATGGAAAATAGAACTTACGTCAAGAATGTTTCAATACTAAAAAGTATTACCCCGAGTCTTATATTGCTTAAGGTGAATTTTGATGAAGGATAGAAACGGACCTTGACCCGTTACCTATATGGAGGTAAGAACCAAAGGTATAATAATATGGTTGAACGCCACACCGTTTCGGTGATAAGTTCAATGGAGTTCGGATTGACGCCACTAGCAAGCTAGATAAGTCACTCCGAGACTCGAACGAAAGAAGAGATGAGGTAACCTCACAACAAAAGAATTTCTATTAAGTTTAATTGATCAAATTTTGTAACCTTTTACAATAAACAAGTAAACTATTTATAGGCAAACACTAAGCTAGCCGAATAGTCACATACAATCCTTAAAAATTACGCAAATGAATTTGATGCGAGCTCGCCTAAGAAGCTAGGTGCCGAATCCTTGGAGCTACCTTTGGGGCCAATCACTCGAGCATGTGCCAAGAAGTTCCAAGATGCCGTAGCAAACTATATTGCTCGAGTATGGAGTGATGGGTTGGCTGCACATAAAACGCCCAACTCAACTAGCTTGATTCGCACCTTCTTACAAGCTGATTTTAGCTCGTGTCAGCTCAATTCAGCTCAATTCGGCACTTAACTAGTTCAAGGAGCTGATTATATTCATTTTGAATAAATTAAATTAGTTGTGTTAGTTTAGAATCTGCTCAAATCATTTAATTAAATAAATGTGTTTTAATCTGGACATTTTAATTCAGCTTATTAAATGTGTCTTATATTAGCACATGTTTTTAATATGTCCCTATTAAGTTATAAATTAAATATGTTTAGTTTAATTACAAAGTTTTACTGTGTCTAGATTAAGACAAATTTATTAGTGGCTGCTAATTAAATTGTCTTAGATGAATTAATGTGTAGAATTTTAATGTGTTCAGCTGCTGATTTCATGAGCCTTAAATATGTCTTAACTAAATTTATTTGATATTTTTTCAAATGAATCAGCTAGCTTAAATGCAAATGAATTCAATTAAGGAGGAGCATGTATTTGGGCACATGCATGGACGGTATTTAAAGTGTAGCTGCCTTGTACTTCCAGCTGACTTTTCGTGTAGCTCAATGGACTTCCAACTACTTTTTTGAGCTTCTCCAAGGGTCAATTTCGTGGAGGGCAATGGCCAAAGAGTACTTCAGAATTCCAGCAGCTAATTCAATTGGAGGCTGCTCCTATTCGGCCAAAGAAGCATGATTTTTCAAGCTGTCCATTTCTCTTCTCCAAAACAGCAATTAAGATCTTTAAAAGCATTAGTTGAATGTGAATTTTCACCATTAAAAGGGCCAACCGAATCATCTCTTCTAGAAGGTTAATAGTCAGATTTTTTTGTTCATGAATGTATCTAGGAAATTTCTGGGAAGTTTCCTAAAGAAACTTAAGGCATAAGAATTTGATTAAATAGGCTATTAATTTGCCTTAGTTCACTATAAATAGACCATGTAATTCACATTTGAAGGGTAATGAACAATTTTAGAACTTTGTTAATTTGTGAGGTTGTTTTCAACTCTCGTTATTCTCCAAAGACTTGTGAGACTTATCAAATATCTTTGTGGCGTCAAACCTGTCTTTGTTTCTATCCGAACTTATCACTTTAAACCCAAAAGTGTGGCGTTCGATTCATACTGAGGTTCCTATCATCTTTGATCGTGGGTCGAAGTTTTTATTCACTTAACATACCCTTCCATCAATACCTTACCGACCTAAGCATTCTCATAAGTTACGGGTTAACACACTACTATTGTGTTAGTTCGACCTTTGAATACTTAGCCCAAATTGCATCCATTGTTTTCTTATTCATTTCTTAAACCAACAAAACCCTTTTGAGCCTAAATAACCCTTTTCTTCTAACCTATTTTGAAAAGCTTTCAATTTACTTCTAATTCACGATTGGGTAATTTCTATGACTCAATTTGTTCACAAGGCAAGTGCGTATCAAGTTGGTATCAGAGCTAGCTGTATTAGAGTAAGAATCGTTGTAATTTGTATTATGAGTTTGTAAAAAAATTCGAAAAAAATTTGAAAAAAAATTATTTTGTGTTCAAATCTTTCTATTATATTCAGTTTAGTGTATAAAAAAAGAAAAAAATTCAGAATTAAAAAAAAAGAAAAAGAAAAGTTCATAGTTGGATTGTAAAAGCATTATTTGCTACCCAAAGGACAACATCTATACAGCCACACTTATCCTTTCTATTTCTTTTGTTTATTAGCATACCCGATCCCAACAATATTTCCCCACCAAGCCACATCTATTTTGTAAGCCGAACCCAAGCGATTTTTGATTTGTCAACTTAGTTTGCGGAGAATTTCGAGAGGCGAAAACTGAGTGGTAAAAGGCAAGAGAGATTGGTGAGACTATCTGAGGGAAGTAAAAGCCGAAGTGAGTGATTGGTGAGATTTTGTGATTGATTGGTGAGATTTTTGTTGTGAGATTTAAAAGAAGTTTCGAAAATGTCACGGAGTCCGGAAAGGAATCCAAATGAGGAAGGTAGATTTCGTCCCATAAGAAACGTTGGAGGTGGAGTGCTAGATCTCAATTTACAAGCCATCATGCGAGAAATGGTGCGATTGTTTGATCGCAAGCTTGAACCAATCGAAGATCGCCTATATCGAGTTGAAACTCAAGGGCAACGTGAAGCAACTCCGAAAGCTGCAAGGCAAGAACGAGAGCGGCTAATTAACAACTTAAATGAGGCTGGTGAATCTAAAAGTGATCCCTTGTCTGATCGAAGCAACCCTCAACTAGTTCGACGAAATTGGGTTCCAAGAAATCGAGATCGTCGCGATGGCAATCTCAAAAATATCAAGATGTCTATTCCACCATTTCAAGGAAAGAATGATCCCGAATCTTACTTAGAGAGGGAAAAGAAAATGGAACTCATCTTCGAGTGTCATAACTACTTAGAAAATAAAAAGGTCAAGCTCCCCGCCATTGAATTCTCGGACTATGCGATCGTGTGGTGGGATCAATTGGTGACTAGCCGAAGGAGGAATGGGGAGAGGCCTATCTCTACTTGGGCCAAAATGAAGGCTGTTATGCGTAAGCATTTTGTCCCATCCTATTACCATCGGGAGTTGTATCAACGATTGAAAAATCTCACGCAAGGCAACCGAAGCATTGAAGATTATTATAAAGAAATGGAAATCACTATGATAAGAGCCAACGTGGAGGAGGATCGTGAAGCAACCATGGTGAGATTTTTAGCCGGCCTAAATCGGGATATTGCCAATATCGTCCAGCTTCAACACTATGTTGAAGTTATGGATATGGTGCATATGGCAATAAAAGTTGAAAAACAATTGAAGCGGAAAGGATCCACCCAGACATATCCAACGGTTTCTAACAACAAGTGGACTCAAGGAACAAGCAAAGCTCCCAATCGGCCTAAGGAGCCATTTGTTGCCACTAAGCCCAACCAACCAAGTGGCGAAACTAGCAAAAATAAAAACGAGGCTATTTTGAATCGTTCTCGTGATATCAAGTGTTTCAAATGTCAAGGAAGAGGCCACATCACTAGTCAATGCCCTAATCGGCGAGTGATGGTGGTTCGTTCAAATGGCGAGATCGAGTCTGAAGATGAACAAGAGGAGGATCCTGAAATTTCCAAGGAGGAAGAAGAAGAGCTCGAGCTGTCTGTTGAAGGAGAATTACTCGTTGTCAAAAGAAGTTTGAATATCCAAGTAGCTGAGGAAGAACAACAATGAGATAACATCTTTCACACCCGTTGCCATGTTCAAGGTAAGGTGTGTAGTTTGATTATTGACGGAGGGAGTTGCACCAATGTCGTGAGTTCTTTGCTTGTTGAAAAACTTGGTTTAGCCACCACAAAGCATCCAGATCCTTACAAGCTACAATGGCTAAATGATGGAGGTGAACTCAAGGAGACGAAGCAAGCAAAAGTGGCATTTTCCATAGGCAAGTATCAAGACGAGGTGATTTGCAATGTCGTACCGATGCACGCGGGACACTTGCTATTGGGGCGTCCTTGGCAATTTGATGGGTGGGTAGTCCACGACGGCTACACAAACTGATATTCATTTAAGCACCTTGGAAGGGATGTTACATTAACTCCTCTCACACCGAAGCAAG
Organism: Gossypium raimondii; assembly: GCF_025698545.1. Classification (NCBI taxonomy): domain Eukaryota; kingdom Viridiplantae; phylum Streptophyta; class Magnoliopsida; order Malvales; family Malvaceae; genus Gossypium; species Gossypium raimondii. The sequence goes on along the minus strand of NC_068572.1, from coordinate 27,587,888 downwards.
TGCATGAAGACCAACTCAAATTGAAGCAATCCATTGAGCGAGAAAAAGAAAAAGAGAGAAACAAAAAAGTGAAAAGAAAAAGAGAGAAAAGACTGACGAAACTGAAATAAAAACAAGAGTGACAAAAGAAAAAGAAAAAGAGTACGAAAATGAGAAAACAAGTGTTTTCGTCAGAAAAAGAGAGCTTCGAAAATTGTTGTTGACGAAGCAACCCATCTTTGTGCTCATGTACAAAGAGTGTTTATTGGAAACTAACCAAATTGAAAATACTTTGCCTACTCCTATTGTCTCTTTATTGCAGGAATTTAGAGATGTTTTTCCCGAAGAAGTGCCAAATGGCCTACCTCCCATTCGAGGAATCGAGCACCAAATTGACTTTGTGCCTGGTGCTGTAATTCCAAATAGGCCAGCATATAGAAGTAATCCTGAGGAAACGAAGGAATTGGAGAAGCAAGTAGCCAAATTAATGGAGAAGGGCTACATTCGTGAGAGCTTAAGTCCGTGTGTGGTTCCGGTATTGTTGGTTCCTAAAAAGGACAAATCATGGCGAATGTGCATTGACTGCCGCGCCATCAAAAAAATCACAATAAAATATCGCCATCATATTCTCTGCCTTGACGACATGCTTGATGAACTTAGCAGAGCCCAACTGTTTTCGAAGATCGACATGAAAAGTGGCTATCATCAAATCTGAATGCGGGAGGGAGACGAATGGAAAACCGCGTTCAAGACTAAGTAGGTTTGTATGAATGGTTGGTAATGCCATTCGGGCTTACCAACGCTCCTAGTACTTTCATGCGTCTCATGAATTATGTTTTACGTTTGTTCATTGGGAAATTCTGTGTTATGTATTTTGATGACATTTTAATCTATAGAAAAAGTTTGGAAGATCATATTCAACACCTACATGCGGTGCTTGAAGTGTTACGAAAAGAGGTACTTTATGCCAATTTAAAGAAATGTTCTTTTTGCACTAATGAAGTTGTCTTTTTAGGCTTTGTCATAAGTGCTCGTGGTTTGGAAGTTGTCCAAGAAAAGGTCAAGGCAATCAATGAGTGGCCACGTCCAACTAACATCAGCCAAGTGAGGAGTTTTTAGAGGTTGGCAAGCTTCTACCGAAGGTTTGTGCCTAATTTTAGTTCTTTAGTTGCCCCATTGATAGGTATAATTAAGAAAAACTCTCTTTTTATTTGGACTGATGAACAGGAGAATTCTTTTAATAAGATTAAAGGATGTCTAACTAATGCACCATTGTTGTCTTTACCTGATTTTAACAAGACATTCGAGATAGAGTGTGATGCTTCAGGTATCGGCATTGGCGCTGCTTTGATGCAAGACGGACGGCCTATTGCGTACTTTAGTGAAAAGTTCAATGGAGCTACGCTGAATTATCCAACGTATGATAAGGAATTATATGCGTTGATCTGAGCTCTTGAAACGTGGCAACATTATCTATGGCCAAAGGAATTTGTAATTCATTCGGATCACGAGGCCCTAAAACATCTCAAAGGACAAACGAAGCTCAATAAATGTCATGCCAAGTGGGTGGAATATTTGGATCCGTTTCCCTACGTGATAAAATATAAAAAGGGTAAGGAAAATGTTGTAGCGGATGCTTTATCGCGAAGGTATGCACTTGTCAATTTAATGGATTCTAAACTGCTTGGTTTTGAGTTTATAAAAGATCTTTATATGTCTGACGTTGATTTTGGTGAAATTTATAAGAATTGTTCGCATGGTGCACACGAAAAGTATTTTCAACATGACGGCTATCTTTTTCGTGAGGGAAAGCTTTGTGTGCCTCAAGGATCGATGCGAAACGTTCTTGTGGATGAAGCTCATAGCGGTTGACTTATGGGTCACTTTGGAGTTGCCAAAACTCTAGCAATTTTGCATGAGCATTTTTATTGGCCCAAAATGAAACACGACATCCTAAGGAAATGTGATCGTTGCAGCACTTGTAAAGAGGCAAAGTCACGAATCAAACTGCATGGTTTATACACTCCGTTGCCTATTCTCGATGCTCCGTGGGTAGACATTTCAATGGACTTTGTTCTAGGCCTTCCAAGAACCAAAAGAGGAAAAGATTCCATTTTTGTTGTTGTAGACCGTTTTTTCAAAATGGCTCATTTTATTCCTTGCAATAAGACTGATGATGCTACTAACGTTGCCAATTTGTTTTTCAAGGAAGTTGTCAGGTTGCATGGAATTCCTCGTACTATCGTTTCTGACCGTGACACAAAATTTTTAAGCCACTTTTGGAGGACATTGTGGGGTAAGTTAGGCACAAAACTCTTGTTTTCGACGACATGTCACCCTCAAACAGATGGCCAAACTGAAGTGGTAAACCGTGTGCTATCAACTTTGCTTCGAGCTATTTTACAAAAAAATTAAAGTTGTGGGAAGATTGCTTACCTCACGTCGAGTTCGTATACAACCGAACCATTCATTCTGCTATGAAATTTTCTCCTTTTGAGGTAGTATATGGCTTTAACCCCATTACCCCTCTTGATTTGGTTCCTATGCCTGCTAACGAGTTAGTGCATGTAGATGGTAAAAGAAAGGCTGACTTTGTTAAACAATTGCGCAAAAAGGTCAAAGATAATATTGAGAGAAGGACTGAACAATATGTTCGGACAGCCAACAAGGGACGCAAACAAGTTGTGTTCGAACCCGGTGACTGGGCTTGGATCAACATACGCAAGGAACGATTTCCTGAACAAAGGAAATCCAAGCTTCAATCAAGGGGTGACGGTCCATTCCAAGTGTTGGAACGGATCAACGATAAAGTTTACAAAATTGATTTACTGGGTGAGTATGGAGTGAGTGCAAGTTTTAACGTTGCTGATCTCTCTCCTTTTGATGTAGGTGACGATTCGAGGATGAATCGCTTTGAAGAGGGGGAGGATGATGCGAGCTCGCCTAAGAAGCTAGGTGCTGAATCCTTGGAGCTACCTTTGGGGCCAATCACTCGAGCATGTGCCAAGAAGTTCCAAGATGCCGTAGCAAACTATATTCCTCGAGTGTGGAGTGATGGGTTGGCTGCACATAAAATGCCCAGCTCAACTAGCTTGATTCGCACCTTCTTACAAGCTGATTTTAGCTCGTGTCAACTCAATTCAGCTCAATTCGACACTTAACTAGTTCAAGGAGCTGATTATATTCATTTTGAATAAATTAAATTAGTTGTGTTAGTTTAGAATCAGCACAAATCATTTAATTGAATAAATGTGTTTTAATCTGGACATTTTAATTTAGCTTATTAAATGTGTCTTATATTAGTACATGTTTTTAATATGTCCTATTAAGTTATAACTTAAATATGTTTAGTTTAATTACAAATTTTATACTGTGTCTAGATTAAGACAAATTTATTAGTGGCTACTAATTAATTTGTCTTAAATGAATTAATGTGCAGAATTTTAATGTGTTCAGCTGCTGATTTCATGAGCCTTAAATATGTCTTAACTAAATTTATTTTATATTTTTTCAGATGAATCAACTAGCTTAAATGCAAAGGAATTCAATTAAGGAGGAGCATGTATTTGGGCACATGCATGGACGGCATTTAAAGTGTAGCTACCTTGTGCTTCCAGCTGACTTTTCGTGCAACTCAATGGACTTCCAACTTCTGTTTTGAGCTTCTCCAAGGGTCAATTTCGTGGAGGGCAATGGCCAAAGAGTACTTCATAAATTCCAGCAGCTAATTCAATTGGAGGCTGCTTATATTCAGCCAAATAAGCATGACTTTTCAAGCTGTCCATTTCTCTTCTCCAAAATAGCAATTAAGCTCTTTAAAAGCATTAGTTGAATGTGAATTTTCACCATTAAAAGGGCCAGCCGAATCATCTCTTCTAGAAGGTTGATATTCAGATTTTTTTGTTCATGAATGTATCTAGGAAATTTCTAGGAAGTTTCCTGAAGAAACTTAAGGCATAAGAATTTGATTAAATAGGCTATTCGGCTGCCTTAGTTCAGCTATAAATAGACCATGTAATTCACATTTGAAGGGTAATGAACAATTTTAGAACTTTGTTAATTTGTGAGGTTGTTTTCAACTCTCGTTATTCTCCAAAGACTTGTGAGACTTATCAAACATCTTTGTGGCGTCAAACCTGTCTTTGTTTCTATCCGAACTTACCACTTTAAACCCAAAAGTGTGGCGTTCGATTCGTACTGAGGTTCCTATCATCTTTGATAGCGGGTCGAAGTTTCTATTCACTTAACATACCCTTCCATCAACACCTTACCGACCTAAGCATTCTCATAAGTTACGGGGTTAACACACTACTATTGTGTTAGTTCGGCCTTTGAATACTTAGCCCAAATTGCATCCATTGTTTTCTTATTCATTTCTTAAACCAACAAAACCCTTTTGAGCCTAAATAACCCTTTTCTTCTAACCTATTTTGAAAAGCTTTCAATTTACTTCTAATTCACGATCGGGCAATTTCTACGACTCAATTCGTTCACGAGGCGAGTGCGTATCAGAATGCAATTAATTTAGCTAACAAGATTCGGCTGAATGGGAGCTCCAATGGTCAGCTTCTAGAATGAGCAATGGACTTGGAAGCTTGGAAAGATGCATGGCAGCAACTAGGTTCGGTTAATAGGCTTAAATAAGCTCAATTAATTGGCAACTTTTATGAAAAAAGTGATCAACAATTAAAGGAGGTAATGAGCAGCCATTCAAGGTGTGAAAACTCATCTTTGAATAGTCATTGAGTGTGAACACTATGAACCGAACAGCGAAGATGAATCCAGCAATGTGAAAGAAATAAATGGCAGCTTTGGAGTAGGAAACATTAGCTCCCTTGGCCGAATAGTCACTTAGGAATGTTCAAAATTCAGCTCACCAATTTGATGACATTCCATGCATGTATCGCCAGGTACATTGAACCCAACATGCATGCACCTTGCTTAATGTATTCCCACATTCGGCCAACCTACACAAAGATGTATGAACTTAATTAACGCAAAATTCAGCTGAACATAATTAAGAATATAACCTGGACAAATTAAAAACACATGATTAAAACTAAACACACTTAATTGAAATAAGATAAGACGAATTAAAAGCATGGAATGACACAAACTTATTTATGAGCTGTAGTAATTAGGACAACTTAATATCATGCAATAAACACAAATTTAATAATCTTTGTCCAGATTTGAACCAACTAAATACTGAATATAAATTGAGCTAAATAAATTAACATATTAATTTATTTCAGCAACTATGTAATCGCATAAATGAAATTGAGCTGAAACAAAAATTATCGAGCTGAAATTGAGCTAGTTCGAGCTCTTGGAGCTGGAAATGAGCTAAATGGAGCTCAACGAGATGAAATTGAACTAATTCAGCTCGCATGGGGTTGCAAGCAATGCTTAGGGAGCTAGTCCAAAAGTGTGCCCGGGGCGTGGTCGTATCATCCCCTCCCTCTTTAAAGCGATTTTTCCCGAAATCGGGCCATTTTCTTGAAAAAAAATCTTCAATATTCTGAGAGCCACAACTGGCTCGGATTGAAAGAAGCTCATTCGCATGCCCTCCCTCTTTATGAGGGTACCACCTCACATCGTCACCTTTTTCTCCGATGGAAACAAACCCAAATCACAAGACATTTGATAGCTATGGTTTTGGAAGTCAACTTTCCATGGTTCGATTACCTTAGACAACGATATAGAATGATGTTCACCGGGGTCAAAGACAAAATTTTCTCTTGCCATTTCAATTTGATTTGGCAATTTCATGACAGACTTCATAGAAAGAACACTAAGCAACACAAAATCATTATCATGCAAAACATGTTTAGATCTTTTAAACCACAGTTGAGAACAACCTACAAAAACAAAATTTTGATTTTGACTTAACAAACCAAAAAGATTCACATGTCTCATTTTCAAACTTAAAGACAGAGCATCATACAAACAAAGATTGCTTACACATTCATTCAAACAAAATTTACGATGCTTGATTTCTTTCATAATGATTCATAATAACAATCTCCAGGACTAAACACATGATTTTGGCTACTCGATCCAAATGGCAAGAAGAGTCTTTTTATCTCCAACAATTTACACGAATTAAACAAGAGGGTGTTAGCATACTCAAACTCAAACAAGCAAACCCTTTAAATTTCATTCAAAAATATTTACGAAAACATGGAAATTTCACACCACAAATTAAATAATTCACATGATCAACACAACCAAACAGATGATATGTCGACTTTTGATCACACAATTCCAGATTTTGTTGGTGCTAATTTATTCGTTCTTCATCAAAAATCTTGCCGATGCCATACTCATCAATACATTTCCATTCCCTTTCAACAGGATCAGTTAAAATGAACAATTTATACAGACTTTCATCTTGCACATCCAAAACATGTATTCCATTGCAAGTTAAAGATAAACAACCAATACCATCAAGAAAATAATAATTTTCAAAAGCAAGATTCTTCTTATCATCAGACAAAACAAATGGATCATCATCAATCAAAGAATGACAAGTAACCACGTCAAAGTTCAGATTCTTTCTAAAGACCAAATCATCAACAATGTGTCCATCATCAATCGAATAAGGTAGAGGTGCTTTAAAATTTTCAACATTCATACCTTGCTTACCTTTTTGCATAGGCGAACTAGGATCATTGAGAACATTACCTTTTTCAGCCAAAGTGAACCTTTTATCCATGGGAAGGTATTGTAGTCAAAACTTGTCAATCGATTCTTTAAATACCTAAGGAGAAACAACACGAGGAAAACTCACATGTTGGTTAATGGAAACATTCCTCACTTTTTCTTGCTTATCTTTTTCTTTAATTTCTTTTTCTAACTCGTTTTCTTTTCTTTCTTCAATTTCTTTTTTGATTTTCTCTTTTTCACATCCTTTTTCAATCTCAATTTCTTTTTTCTTTTTCTCACTCTCACTCTCATTTTCTTTTTCAATTTCTTGTTTTCTTTCATGTTCATTTCCTTTTTCAATTTCTTTTTGTTTTTCTTTTTCAAAAACTGTTTCAATTTCATTACAAAAGAAGAAATCATCAAAATGAGAAGCCTTTTGTTGAGAATAAGAAAAGGTTTCTTCATACAAAAGACGATCATCTCTTTGTGATAGATCTTCCGTGGCCGAGTACTTTGAAACACGTTCGACTCTTCGTAAGCCAACCTTCACAGATGAATAAATTGATGCACTTGTAGAGACATGTCTACCTTTTCGTTTATCATCTCGGAAGGACTCAAACTTAGAGTTTGCTTCTCTTGGTCTCGAACGCCTTGTTGAATAGAAGTCTTGATAAGAGTCTCTTACCGAATATTCGTTGGATGTTCGTCTTCTTGGCACTCTCAGTTTTGCCTTTTCACTTGAATTAAGTTGTCCTCGATAGGCTATTTTCTCCACTCGATACAATCGATCATGCAATTTATCAAATTTTGATTTCACCATTCTACGCATCTCTTGCATCAAATATTGGAATTATGATTCGAAAAATTCTTCTTGAGACATGATGATTCACTAAAAGAAGAAATGTTAAAAGAATAATAACATAAAATTAGATACCTCACCACAAAATCCTCACCAATTCTCTCGAAAAGGAAATAATCATTTTCACTCACACTCGTTTTTACACTCAATTTTTGGCTTTTTCTTTTGATGTAATTCACTGATACGAGTCGCAAAGGCCCAACTCAAGCTCAAGAACGTGATGGGCTCAAATTACCGCAAGGCCCAATAACGAGGTCAAAGGCCAGGCAAATGCGTTCAAAACTAAATGGAACCATTCAAGAATTTATTAGCAATGCCTTAGATGTGTACACGAAGGAAAAAAAATCAAGATTCACTTCCTTGTTTTCAAGAAAATCAAGAAACCGAATCTTGGTCCAATTTTGCTGTTTTGAGCGATTCTAAGAATCAAGAAAATCAAGATTTCAAATCTTGGAAATCTTGGTCCAAGAAACCGAATCTTGTAGCAAAGACGCATTGGATCTCTGTTATGAGTATCAATGAACCAATTTCGGTAGGAAACGGACTACAAGCCCAAGTTCTTGAAGGCACGGCCCAATAAGATGTCCAAGCCCAAATCAAGAAAGTTAAATGAGACTTAGTTGAAAATCAGGCCAAATTGTCAAAGTGGCCCAATTTGTAAAATTCTAATTCTTTAAATACCTAGTTTAATTTTTAGACTTTAGGATTATTATATATGTAAAAATTCAGCCCAAGCAGCCCATTAAATTCCTTGGCCGAATTTTCCCTCCAAATTTAATAATTAGGTTTTGTTTTTAGTTTTCCTAATGAGATTAGGAAATTAGATAGAAGGCCTATAAATAGGCATGGCCGGCCACATTGTTAGATAACTTAAAGAATACATTGAAATCAGATTGCTTTGTTTGCAAATTTTATTGAGTTTTTTCTCCAAGAATTTTCTCTTGAATTTTCTTTAGAAGTAGTTTTAACAATGTTTTTGATTGTGGGAGCCCTCTTCAGCCTTCTTCTTGACATTGTTCTTCATTGGATGGAAGATTAGAGTCGTTTGAAGGGAGTTGTGAGATCTTTCAGAATTTCAAGGCTTGTTCGGACTTTATCTTTAATTTTCTTGCTGTTCAATCTTCTTAGTTTTTTTCTGCTTGTGTCGATTTTGTTAGCTAACTTGTTTGCTGTTCTTGTTGCGTTTCAGCCATTCCTAAAGTTCAAAATCTATCTTGCAACAATCTTTGGCATCAAGAAAATGTTCTCCAATCTTTGATACGAGTCACAAAGGCCTTAGATGCGTATACGAAGGAAAAAGAAAATCAAGATTCACTTTCTTGTTTTCAAGAAAATCAAGAAACCGAATCTTGGTCCAATTTTGCTGTTTTGAGCAATTTCAAGAATCAAGAAAATCAAGATTTCAAATCTTGGAAATCTTGGTCCAAGAAACCGAATCTTACAACTAAGGCGCACTGGATATCAGTTACGAGCATTAACAAGCCAATTTCGGGAGAGAACGGATTACAAGCCCAAGTTCTTGAAGACAAGGCCCAATAAGATGTTCCAAGCCCAATCAAGAAGTTTAAATTAGACTTAGCTGAAAATCAGGCCAAATTGTCAAAGTGGCCCAATTTAATTCTTTAAATACTTAATTTTAATTTTTAGACTTTATGAATAAATTTCTATGTAAAAATTCAGTCCAAGAGGCCCATTTAAAGGCCTTGGACGAAATTCCCCTTTGAAAGTCAAAATTAGGGGTTTTTTAAAGTTTTCCTAGTAGGGCTAGGAAAGTAGTTAGGAGGCCTATATATATGGTTTGGCCAGCCTATATGGTTTGGCCAGCCACGCTTAAACACATTGAATTACACATTAAATCAATTTTTTGTTGAGTGAAAATTCTCTTTGAGTTTTCTCCAAGAATTTTCTCTTGAGTTTTCTTTAGAAGTAGTTTTAACAATCTTTTTTATTGTGGGAGCCATCTTTAGTCTTCTTCTTGCCATTGTTCTTCATTGGAGGGGAGATTAGAGCCGTTTGAAGGGAGTTGTGAAATCTTTCTCGATTTCAAGGCTTCTTAGGACTTTATTTATTTTCTTGTTGTTCGTTCTTCTTTATTAATTTCTGCTTGTGTCGATTTGTTAATTAATTTGGGATTAATTGTTCTTTTTGCGTTTCAGCCATTCCAAACTTCAAGATCTGATTCGACATCATTCTTAGGCATCAAGAAACATTATTCATTCATAATTTCCAGATTTCTTGCCGCCCAAGTATTTCTTATTCTATTCGATTTGGGTTTTTTGATCTGACAAGTTTAGTTCTCTGTTTTCTATTTTCGTTGCAGCTAATTTGTTTATAGATCTCGTAGGACTTTCCCGTGACTTGACGACTCGATCTTGGTCCGCGCCCAATCCTCTATCATTTGGTATCTGATTTTGGGTGTTTTGGGTATTCTTGGTTGATTTCTAAACTGATCTCCTTTTTAAAATAGCAAAAAGTAGTTTTTACACAGAAAAATTTTTGGAAGAAAAATTCATTTGAGTGGGTAAACGTTGTCCGATTGGTCTGGAATTTTATATGCATATTTGTGGCACTGTGATAGATTAGTAAAAAATATTTCCCACAAAAAAATCAGTAGAAAACGTCAAAAAAATTGAAAAGATGAAATAAAAAATTAAAAATATTCAATGGGTTGAGTTCAAGGTCGAAACTTTTCAGATCAAAATACAATATTTAAGGACATTCCAATTTAAATTTTGTGATTTTAGAGATCGGGAACACCTCAAACGAAGTTGTCAAGTTACTCCGTAGTTTTTGAGGTTTTCGTGTTTGAAATTTTATTGATTCTTAGCTGTAGGTTTTCATTTGTTTGCTTTTTATTCTCCCTTTACAATATCTAACACCTTCTTGTTTCTTGTGTTAGTAGGATTTAAAAGTGTGCACAATTCTTCCTCGGTGCGACACAAATGAATTGGTGTCTCGTCATTTGTTTGGACTCATAGTGCAAATTAGGATTCTTTGGTAGTTTCGGTTCATACACTTTCTAATTGATTGATACAGACTCTACTAAAGAACTCACAAGACTGAATTCTACCTCTTTGAGAATTTGATTTTCCTTTTTGAGTGACTAACGGCGAGGTTTGTTAATTTTTTTTTGAGTGTTGAGTGTTTATTTTGCAGGTATTTCAAAAAAGAAGAGAAAAAAATAAGATGGTAGTCCGCCGCACCCTTAACATCCAAATGGGAGACGATTTTGATCACCAAAGGACCAATATTTTCCATTCTAGAGGTTTTATAAAAGGTAACTTATGTTCACTTATTATTGATAGTGGGAGTTGTTCGAATGTAGTTAGCAGTTATTTGGTGGATTCTTTAAAGTTACCTTGTATCGAGCACCCTAAGCCGTATCACCTTTAGTGGCTTAATGAATGCTCGAAAGTTAAAGTTACAAAACAGTCCTTGATCACTTTTAAGCTCGGGAATTATGAGGATGATGTATGGTGTGATGTGGTCCCAATGCATGTGACACACTTGCTCCTTAGACGGCCTTGGCAATTTGATCGTGATGTTACACACCAAGGCAAGCTCAATAGATACTCTATTGTGTTTAAAGGCCAAAAATTCACTCTTGCTCCTTTAAATCCCAATGATGTATATAAAGATCAATTAAAAATGATAAAATTTTGTGAGGGGGTGAGGGAGAAAGGACAAATAAAAAAGATAGAGAGAAAAGAGGCTAGTAGTGAAAAAAGTCAAAATTTAAATGGCCCAAAGGTGAGTGAATCCGCAAGTGGTAAAACTAGAGAAAAAAATTTGATTGTAACAAAAAAAGATGTGTGGAGAGCCCTACTCAATAAACAGCCTTGTATCCTTGTGAGGTGTAGCAAAACCATTTATCTGTATCTAACATTAATGGATATTTGCCTAGTGTGTTTCAATGTCTTTTGCAGGATTATGTGGATGTTTTTAGTGAGGCCCCTAAAGATTTACCACCTTTACGTGGGATAGAACACTTCCATTGGCCACATATGAAGAAGGATGTCGAAAAGGTATGTTCTAAGTGCATCACATGTAAACAAGCAAAATCTATGGTACTGCCTCACGGCCTTTACACTCCTTTGTCGATTTCTACTTCACCATGGGTAGACTTATCCAAGGATTTTATTCTAGGATTGCTACGAACTAAGAAAGGAAGTGTGAGTTGTTATTCTCTTGATTTGCCTTGTGTAAAATCCGCGAATTTCTGAAAATCTATTTTGGTGAATAAAAAAAGTTTTGAATGTATGTTGGTATGTATGCGAAAATGCTCATGGTTTAACTTGATTGGTTTAATGAAATCTTTGTTACACTTCTGCATGACTAATCAAAATCAAGTTTTTAAACCGGAATGCTTTTGGTATATTTTGTTGGAAAATCAAGCATCATCTATTGTGTGCAAATACTTTCTATTGTTTTGATACTTGGTTTTTGAATAAGGTAACGAAATTTTCCAAATTTGTTTTCAATTTATATTCATGCCTTAAACAGTTTCTGTGGTTGTACATGAAGTTTGAGTTCCATTTGACAAAGATTAACTCAACAACGGAGCTTCGACTACACTATGTCCCCGATGAGCTAAGGTTTGTATTAAATGGAAAAGGTAAGATTGATCCTTATTCTTCTGCATATAAAGGTAAGATGCTTGAAACTTTTGAAACACTTTTGTACTCCTCGGATAGTGACAAAGATCGTGTTGATGATTTAATTTTTGTAAAACACTTAGATCGAAACGTGCTTGATTGTCCTATTTTATTTATTGATGATCTGTATGTTTTGATGGTTGATAAAAAAGATTCTTGTTTTTGATAATGCATGTGTGAGTGAATCTATAGACCGTCGATTAATGCATGGTATGATTGTGCAACTCTGTGAACCGTGTGAACCTTTTCAAATACCTACTTGTGATGATTACATTTACCATTTAATTTATTACTCGTGATTTATTCATGGTTTTTGGAAACAATTTCAGATGATTGAATGCCTTAAAACATGTCCATCTTTGTTTCGAATATTTAACGAGGCATTGGCGAGTAAATTAGCTTGTTTGCATGGTAATCTGAATCTGTCTATTCGCATGCATTATACTTGTTTTGTTATGCTTATGATTGGACTACAAGTTCTACTTTCAATGTGGCTGACTTATCTCCATTTGATTTTTTAGATTCGAGGACGAATCTTTTTGAGGACGGGGGGAATGATACGAGTCACAAAGGCCTTAGATACGTATACGAAGGAAAAAGAAAATCAAGATTCACTTTCTTGTTTTCAAGAAAATCAAGAAACTGAATCTTGGTCCAATTTTGTTGTTTTGAGCAATTTCAAGAATCAAGAAAATCAAGATTTCAAATCTTGGAAATCTTGTTCCAAGAAACTGAATCTTGCAACTAAGGCTCATTGGATCTCAGTTGCGAGCATCAACGAGTCGCAAAGGCCCAACTCAAGCTCAAGAACGTGATGGGCTCAAATTACCGCAAGGCCCAATAACGAGGTCAAAGGCCAGGCAAATGCGTTCAAAACTAAATGGAACCATTCAAGAATTTATTAGCAATGCCTTAGATGTGTACACGAAGGAAAAAAAATCAAGATTCACTTCCTTGTTTTCAAGAAAATCAAGAAACCGAATCTTGGTCCAATTTTGCTGTTTTGAGCGATTCTAAGAATCAAGAAAATCAAGATTTCAAATCTTGGAAATCTTGGTCCAAGAAACCGAATCTTGTAGCAAAGACGCATTGGATCTACATTATGAGTATCAATGAACCAATTTGATGAGGAAGCGGACTACAAGCCCAAGTTCTTGAAGGCACGGCCCAATAAGATGTCCAAGCCCAAATCAAGAAAGTTAAATGAGACTTAGTTGAAAATCAGGCCAAATTGTCAAAGTGGCCCAATTTGTAAAATTCTAATTCTTTAAATACCTAGTTTAATTTTTAGACTTTAGGATTATTATATATGTAAAAATTCAGCCCAAGCAGCCCATTAAATTCCTTGGCCGAATTTTCCCTCCAAATTTAATAATTAGGTTTTGTTTTTAGTTTTCCTAATGAGATTAGGAAATTAGATAGAAGGCCTATAAATAGGCATGGCCGGCCACATTGTTAGATAACTTAAAGAATACATTGAAATCAGATTGCTTTGTTTGCAAATTTTATTGAGTTTTTTCTCCAAGAATTTTCTCTTGAATTTTCTTTAGAAGTAGTTTTAACAATGTTTTTGATTGTGGGAGCCCTCTTCAGCCTTCTTCTTGACATTGTTCTTCATTGGATGGAAGATTAGAGTCGTTTGAAGGGAGTTGTGAGATCTTTCAGAATTTCAAGGCTTGTTCGGACTTTATCTTTAATTTTCTTGCTGTTCAATCTTCTTAGTTTTTTTCTGCTTGTGTCGATTTTGTTAGCTAACTTGTTTGCTGTTCTTGTTATGCTTTCACCATTCCTAAAGTTCAAAATCTATCTTGCAACAATCTTTGGCATCAAGAAAATGTTCTCCAATCTTTGATACGAGTCACAAAGGCCTTAGATGCGATATCTGAAGGAAAAGAAAATCAAGATTCACTTTCTTGTTTTCAAGAAAATCAAGAAACCGAATCTTGGTCCAATTTTGTTGTTTTGAGCAATTTCAAGAATCAAGAAAATCAAGATTTCAAATCTTGGAAATCTTGGTCCAAGAAACCGAATCTTACAACTAAGGCGCATTGGATATCAGTTACGAGCATTAACAAGCCAATTTCGGGAGAGAACGGATTACAAGCCCAAGTTCTTGAAGACAAGGCCCAATAAGATGTTCCAAGCCCAATCAAGAAGTTTAAATTAGACTTAGCTGAAAATCAGGCCAAATTGTCAAAGTGGCCCAATTTAATTCTTTAAATACTTAATTTTAATTTTTAGACTTTATGAATAAATTTCTATGTAAAAATTCAGTCCAAGAGGCCCATTTAAAGGCCTTGGACGAAATTCCCCTTTGAAAGTCAAAATTAGGGGTTTTTTAAAGTTTTCCTAGTAGGGCTAGGAAAGTAGTTAGGAGGCCTATATATATGGTTTGGCCAGCCTATATGGTTTGGCCAGCCACGCTTAAACACATTGAATTACACATTAAATCAATTTTTTGTTGAGTGAAAATTCTCTTTGAGTTTTCTCCAAGAATTTTCTCTTGAGTTTTCTTTAGAAGTAGTTTTAACAATCTTTTTTATTGTGGGAGCCATCTTTAGTCTTCTTCTTGCCATTGTTCTTCATTGGAGGGGAGATTAAAGCCGTTTGAAGGGAGTTGTGAAATCTTTCTCGATTTCAAGGCTTCTTAGGACTTTATTTATTTTCTTGTTGTTCGTTCTTCTTTATTAATTTCTGCTTGTGTCGATTTGTTAATTAATTTGGGATTAATTGTTCTTTTTGCGTTTCAGCCATTCCAAACTTCAAGATCTGATTCGACATCATTCTTAGGCATCAAGAAACATTATTCATTCATAATTTCCAGATTTCTTGCCGCCCAAGTATTTCTTATTCTATTCGATTTGGGTTTTTTGATCTGACAAGTTTAGTTCTCTGTTTTCTATTTTCGTTGCAGCTAATTTGTTTATAGATCTCGTAGGACTTTCCCGTGACTTGACGACTCGATCTTGGTCCGCGCCCAATCCTCTATCATTTGGTATCTGATTTTGGGTGTTTTGGGTATTCTTGGTTGATTTCTAAACTGATCTCCTTTTTAAAATAGCAAAAAGTAGTTTTTACACAGAAAAATTTTTGGAAGAAAAATTCATTTGAGTGGGTAAACGTTGTCCGATTGGTCTGGAATTTTATATGCATATTTGTGGCACTGTGATAGATTAGTAAAAAATATTTCCCACAAAAAAATCAGTAGAAAACGTCAAAAAAATTGAAAAAGATGAAATAAAAAAATTAAAAATATTCAGCGGGTTGAGTTCAGTGCCGAAACTTTTCAGATCAAAAATACAATATTTAAGGACATTCCAATTTAAATTTTGTGATTTTTAGAGATCGGGAACACCTCAAACGAAGTTGTCAAGTTACTCCGTAGTTTTTTGAGGTTTTCAGGTTTCAGAAATTTTTATTGATTCTTAGCTGTAGGTTTTCATTTGTTTGCTTTTTATTCTCCCTTTACAATATCTAACACCTTCTTGTTTCTTGTGTTAGTAGGATTTAAAAGTGTGCACAATTCTTCCTCGGTGCGACACAAATGAATTGGTGTCTCGTCATTTGTTTGGACTCATAGTGCAAATTAGGATTCTTTGGTAGTTTCGGTTCATACACTTTCTAATTGATTGATACAGACTCTACTAAAGAACTCACAAGACTGAATTCTACCTCTTTGAGAATTTGATTTTCCTTTTTGAGTGACTAACGGCGAGGTTTGTTAATTTTTTTTTGAGTGTTGAGTGTTTATTTTGCAGGTATTTCAAAAAAAAAAGAGAAAAAAATAAGATGGTAGTCCGCCGCACCCTTAACATCCAAATGGGAGACGATTTTGATCACCAAAGGACCAATATTTTCCATTCTAGAGGTTTTATAAAAGGTAACTTATGTTCACTTATTATTGATAGTGGGAGTTGTTCGAATGTAGTTAGCAGTTATTTGGTGGATTCTTTAAAGTTACCTTGTATCGAGCACCCTAAGCCGTATCACCTTTAGTGGCTTAATGAATGCTCGAAAGTTAAAGTTACAAAACAGTCCTTGATCACTTTTAAGCTCGGGAATTATGAGGATGATGTATGGTGTGATGTGGTCCCAATGCATGTGACACACTTGCTCCTTAGACGGCCTTGGCAATTTGATCGTGATGTTACACACCAAGGCAAGCTCAATAGATACTCTATTGTGTTTAAAGGCCAAAATTCACTCTTGCTCCTTTAAATCCCAATGATGTATATAAAGATCAATTAAAAATGATAAAATTTTGTGAGGGGGTGAGGGAGAAAGGACAAATAAAAAAGACAGAGAGAAAAGAGGCTAGTAGTGAAAAAAGTCAAAATTTAAATGGCCCAAAGGTGAGTGAATCCGCAAGTGGTAAAACTAGAGAAAAAAATTTGATTGTAACAAAAAAAGATGTGTGGAGAGCCCTACTCAATAAACAGCCTTGTATCCTTGTGAGGTGTAGCAAAACCATTTATCTGTATCTAACATTAATGGATATTTGCCTAGTGTGTTTCAATGTCTTTTGCAGGATTATGTGGATGTTTTTAGTGAGGCCCCTAAAGATTTACCACCTTTACGTGGGATAGAACACTTCCATTGGCCACATATGAAGAAGGATGTCGAAAAGGTATGTTCTAAGTGCATCACATGTAAACAAGCAAAATCTATGGTACTGCCTCACGGCCTTTACACTCCTTTGTCGATTTCTACTTCACCATGGGTAGACTTATCCAAGGATTTTATTCTAGGATTGCTACGAACTAAGAAAGGAAGTGTGAGTTGTTATTCTCTTGATTTGCCTTGTGTAAAATCCGCGAATTTCTGAAAATCTATTTTGGTGAATAAAAAAAGTTTTGAATGTATGTTGGTATGTATGCGAAAATGCTCATGGTTTAACTTGATTGGTTTAATGAAATCTTTGTTACACTTCGGCATGACTAATCAAAATCAAGTTTTTAAACCGGGAATCTGTTTTGGTATATTTTGTTGGAAAATCAAGCATCATCTATTGTGTGCAAATACTTTCTATTGTTTTGATACTTGGTTTTTGAATAAGGTAACGAAATTTGCCAAATTTGTTTTCAATTTATATTCATGCCTTAAACAGTTTCTGTGGTTGTACATGAAGTTTGAGTTCCATTTGACAAAGATTAACTCAACAACGAGACTTCGACTACACTATGTCCCCGATGAGCTAAGGTTTGTATTAAATGGAAAAGGTAAGATTGATCCTTATTCTTACGCATATAAAGGTAAGATGCTTGAAACTTTTGAAACACTTTTGTACTCCTCGGATAGTGACAAAGATCGTGTTGATGATTTAATTTTGTAAAACACTTAGATCAAACGTGCTTGATTGTCCTATTTTATTTATTGATGATCCGTCTGCTTTTGATGGTTGATAAAAAAGATTCTTGTTTTTGATAATGCATGTGTGAGTGAATCTATACACCGTCGATTAATGCATGGTATGATTGTCCAACTCTGTGAACCGTGTGAACCTTTTCAAATACCTACTTGTGATGATTACATTTACCATTTAATTTATTACTCGTGATTTATTCATGGTTTTTGGAAACAATTTCAGATGATTGAATGCCTTAAAACATGTCCATCTTTGTTTCGAATATTTAACGAGGCATTGGCGAGTAAATTAGCTTGTTTGCATGGTAATCTGAATCTGTCTATTCGCATGCATTATACTTGTTTTGTTATGCTTATGATTGGACTACAAGTTCTACTTTCAATGTGGCTGACTTATCTCCATTTGATTTTTTAGATTCGAGGACGAATCTTTTTGAGGACGGGGGGAATGATACGAGTCACAAAGGCCTTAGATACGTATACGAAGGAAAAAGAAAATCAAGATTCACTTTCTTGTTTTCAAGAAAATCAAGAAACTGAATCTTGGTCCAATTTTGTTGTTTTGAGCAATTTCAAGAATCAAGAAAATCAAGATTTCAAATCTTGGAAATCTTGTTCCAAGAAACTGAATCTTGCAACTAAGGCTCATTGGATCTCAGTTGCGAGCATCAACGAACCAATTTCGGGAGAGAACGGATTACCAGCCCAAATGCTTGAAGAAACGACCCAATAAGATGTTCCAAGCCCAATCAAGAAGTTTAAATTAGACTTAGCTCAAAATCAGGCCAAATTGTCAAAGTGGCCCAATTTAATTCTTTATGATACGACCACGCTCCGAGCAACTCCTTGGACCAGCTATTTAAGTGTCGATTGCAAGTATTTGCGAGTTGAATTAGTTCAATTCCCGGTGGTTGAGCTCAATTCACTCAATAAATTCATTTCGATTTTCTTTAGTTTTGCATTTTATTTTCTTTGGAATAATTTTTAGTTAATTTAGTTTAATCTAATTAATTAATTTAACTTGGTGTTAATTAAGTCATTTAATGTGTCTTATTAGTTTCGGCATTAATAAGTTGAGTTAATTAATTTGTCTAAATTACTACTGACCATTTAATTTCGTTTGAGCTAATTTAATTTGTCTTTGTTCTCTGACCATTTAAAATGTCTTAAGTCAAGACAACTTAATTGGGTTTATTTAAAATGTCATGATTGAAATTTAAGTGCAGATTTTACATTCATTTGATCTTTGAATTTAATTCGTTTTAATTCTTTGCGGTACATTCATCTTTTGACGACAAGGTGCATGGATAAATTCAATTGTGAGTGATTGTTGGTGTTTTCAAGTGATTTTTCAGCCAAGCTTTCCATCTCTCCAAGAATGAACATTCGGCTGCCCAAAGCTCTTTTAAAGGTCATTTACACCAACCGAACATTCCTTTCACATTGGGGCTGCTCATTTCGTTTGTTCCCATTGCTTGATCATTCAAATTCTTTTGTTCACACCTTTGTGGCTATTGAAGTGTTCCAAGCAGCTCAATTAATATCAAGAATGTTTAGCTGAACCAAAGAGCCTAATTAAGTGATGTTCAAGCATTTGGATGCACCCAAATTAATGCTAATCAGCCCTCTAACGTTTTATTCATTGATTCAGCTGATTTGTTGCTTCTAGAAGCTGTCCATTAACGTTCCCTATGGTTATGAAGCTTCAAGGAAGTTTCCTTAAAATTCTGGAATTTTAGATGTCTAATTAGCTCCCTAAAGAGCCTATTCGCTAACTCTTGTAAAGCTTATAAATAGAGGCTTGTTTTATCATGAAAAGGACTTTTGCCATTTTGATTATTGAATTAAGTATTTTGTGAGGAATTCTTCTCTCAATTTCGTCCAAAGACTTAGTTGGCTTATCTACTAGTTAGTGGCGTCAACCTTTGTTCTTTGCATCCCGAACTTATCACTTTCACCCAAAGTGTGGCGTTCATTTGATACTGAGGTTCCTATCTTTGATAGATAGTGGGTCGAGGTCCTTTTACATTCGTTTTCATCCACCTTAAAGACATATAAGATTCGGGTCAACATTTTCCTTAGTGTTGGTTCATTCTTGATTTAAGCTTTTCCTTCCATTTCACCTTAAACCAAAAATTCCATACCTTTAATATTTGTTTTCTTTCTTTCTTAGCCGAAATACCTTACCAACCAATTCCTTTTAACCTTAAATGAACCATAAACACCTTCATTGAACAAATATAACTCTTTGAATCAAGACGAATGAAACTTCATCGTTAGGACGATCAGGCAACGAAAATGACTCGGATTCATCAACGAGGTCGGGGTCGTATCACTTTAAATTCTTAATTTTAATTTTTAGGCTTTATGAATAAATTTCTATGTAAAAATTCAGTCCAAGAGGCCCATTTAAAGGCCTTGGACGAAATTCCCCTTTGAAAGTCAAAATTAGGGTTTTTTAAAGTTTTCCTAGTAGGGCTAGGAAAGTAGTTAGGAGGCCTATATATATGGCTTGGCCAGCCACCCTTAAACACATTGAATTACACATTGAATTACACATTAAATCAGATTTTTGTTGAGTGAAAATTCTCTTTGAGTTTTCTCCAAGAATTTTCTCTTGAGTTTTCTTTAGAAGTAGTTTTGACAATCTTTTTGATTGTGGGAGCCATTTTCAGCCTTCTTCTTGCCATTGTTCTTCATTGGAGGGGGATTAGAGCCATTTGAAGGGAGTTGTGAAATCTTTCTCGATTTGAAGGCTTCTTAGGACTTTCTTTATTTTCTTGTTGGTCGTTCTTCTTTATTAATTTCTGCTTGTGCCGATTTGTTGATTAATTTGGGATTAATTGTTCTTGGTGCGTTTCAGCCATTCCAAACTTCAAGATCTGATTCGGCATTATTCTTAGGCATCAAGAAACGTTCTTCATTCATAATTTCCAGATTTCTTGTTGCCCAAGTATTTCTTATTCTATTCGATTTGGGTTTCTTGATCTGACAAGTTTTGTTCTCTGTTTTCTATTTTCGTTGCAGCCAATTTGTTTATAGATCTCGTAAGACTTTTCCCGTGACTTGACAACTCGATCTTGGTCCACGCGCAACCCTCTGTCAATCTTCAATTTCAATTGATCTTGCCGCCCTAATTCCTTATTTTCTGATTCAATCGATTTGTTGGATTTTTAAAATTAACTTGCTGTTTTGTATTATTCTTTTCAGATTCGGTAGATTGGAGCCTACCTTGAACACAATCCCGTGTTCTTGGCTTCCAAGATTAGTCATCCCTTAGGGCGTTTGATCCTTGCTATTCATTTATTGATTTGGGAATTTTCATTTTCAAATCTAATCGAATCTAATATTAATTCTCTGTTTTGTTTTAGATCCATTCGTTTAGAGTTTTCTGTAACTTGACAACTCGATCTTGGTCCACTCGCAACCCTCTATCATTTGGTATCAGATTTTGGGCGTTTTGGGTGTTCTTGGGTGATTTCTAAACTGATCTCCTTTTAAAAACATTAAACAACAGTTTTTACCCAGAAAAATTTTTGGAAAAAAATTCATTTGAGTGGGTAAATGTTTTCCGATTGGTTTGAAATTTTACATGCATATTTTTGGCACTGTGATAGAATATTAAAAAATATTTACCGTAAAAAAATCAGTAGAAAAAGTCGAAAAAATTAAAAAATACGAAATCAAGTAAAAGTTAAAAAAAAATTAGCGGGTTTAGTTTAATGCTGAAACTTTCCAGATCAAATATGCAATATTTAAGGACATTCCAGTTTAAATTTTGTGATTTTTGGAGATCAGGAACACCTTTGACCGAAGTATGGTTTGACTTTTTGGTTGAGCTTGGAATCATCTTATTGGGCCTTGCCTTCAAGAACTTGGGCTTGTAGTCCATCTCCTACCGAAATTGGTTCGTTGATGCTCGTAAGGGAGATCCAATGTGCTTTGTTTGCAAGATTCGATTTCTTGGACCAAGATTTCCAAGATTTGAAATCTTGATTTTCTTGATTCTTGAAATCGCTGCAAACAGAAAAATTGGGCCAAGATTCGGTTTCTTGATTTTCTTGTAAACGAGAAAGTGAATCTTGATTTTCTATTTCTTTTGTGTATGCATATAAGGCCTTGCTAACAAATTCCTGAACGGTCCCATTTAGTTTGGAACGCATTTGTCTGGCCTTTGACCTCGTTATTGGGCCTTGTGGTAATTTGAGCCCATCACGTTCTTGAGCTTGGGTTGGGCCTTTGTGACTTGTATCATTCTCCCCTTCCTCAAAAAGATTCGTCCTCGAATCTGAAAAATCAAATGGGGACAAGTCAGCCACATTAAAAGTAGAACTTACATTGTACTCACCAGGTAGATCAATTTTATAGGCATTGTCGTTGTTGACCCGCTCAAGTACTTGGAAAGGCCCATCGCCCCTTGGGTCCAACTTGGTCTTTCTTTTTGTAGGAAATAGTTCTTTCCTCATATGGACCCAAACCCAATCCCCAGTTCTAGGATAACCCATTTGCCCCCCTTGTTTGCTTTGTTGGTGTTGGCATCATTTGTTTTGGCTATCCGTTGCCTAGCCTTCTCATGTAAGGATTTCACCAACTCGACTTTACATTCGCCATCTAAATTAACAATGTGTTCAAGTGGTAATGGCGCAAGATCAGAAATCTTGTTAGTGGGCTAAAACCATAAACAAGTTCAAATGGAGAATAACCGGTTGTAGAATGAATAGATTTATTATATGCAAATTCAACAAATGGTAGGCATTCTTCCTAATTTCTAATGTTCTTTCCCACAACAGATCGTAACAAGGTTCCTAAGATCCGATTAACTACTTCAGATTGGCCATCAGTTTGGGGGTGACATGTAGTGGAATAAAGTAATTTCGTACCAAGCTTACCCCACAATACCTTCCAAAAGTGGCTAAGGAATTTGACATCTCTGTCAGAAACAATTGTTTTAGGGATGCCATGAAGTCTTACCACCTCTTTAAAGAATAAGTCTGCCACATGTGTAGCATCATTTGTTTTGTGACAAGGAATAAAATGTGTCATCTTTGAAAACCTGTCAACAACAACAAATATACTATCTCTTCCTTTCTTAGTTCGAGGCAAACCTAGAATAAAATCCATGGATAAGTCTATCAAGGTGAAGTAGGAATCGGTAAAGGAGTGTAAAGGCCATGAGGCATTACCTTAGATTTTGCTTGTTTACATGTAATGCACTTGGAACATACATTTTCGACATCCTTCTTCAAATGTGACAAATGGAAGTGTTCTTGCAAGATGTCTAGTGTTTTAGCCACTCCAAAATGTCCCATTAAACCCCCACTATGGGCCTCATGAATCAATAAGTCTCTCATGGAACACTTTGGTATGCACAACTTTGTTTATCTGAAAAAGAAAGCCATCTACAAGATAAAACTTTTCAAAAGTAGTATGTCCACAATTCTTATAGATATGGCCGAAATCATCATCATCAGCATATAACTCCTTAATATGTTCAAACCCTAAGACTTTAGCATTCAAAGTAGTTATTAAAGCATATCGTCTAGACAAAGCATATGCAACTACATTATCTTTACCTGTTTTATATCTTATCACATAAGGGAATGTTTCAATGAATTCTACCCATCATGCATGCCGTTTACTCAACTTACCTTGTCCCTTTAATCACTTAAGGGATTCATGATCTGTATGTATGACAAACTCATTAGGCAGCAAATAATGTTGCCATACTTGAAGTGCACGAACCAATGCCAATAGTTCTTTGTCATAAGTTGAGTAGTTTAATTGTGCACCATTCAATTTCTCACGAAAATAAGCAATTGGTTGCTTATCTTGCATTAAAACGGTGCTAATGCCTATTCCTGAAGCATCACACTCAAGTTCGAAAGTATTAGTAAAATCAGGTAATTTAAGAAGAGGGGTAGAACATAACTTAGGGTCTAAAAAGCTTTTTCTTGGATTTCACCCCATTTGAAACCCACAGATTTCTTTATAACCTCTGTTAATGGGGCAACAATAGTAGAGAAATCTTTCACAAATCGTCTATAAAAACTAGCTAAACCATGGAAAGATCTCACCTCAGTTACCGATTTAGGAGTCGACCACTCCTTGATTGCCTTGACTTTGTCCTCATCGACATGAATACCTTGAGCACTAACTATGAAACCTAAGAATATTAGTTTATCACAACAGAATGTGCATTTATCAAGGTTGGAAAATAATTTTTCAGCTCGCAGAATATCCAAAACGATTCTAACATGGAAAACATGATCATCTAATGTCTTCGAGTAAATTAAAATATCATCAAAGTAAACTACTACAAATTTACCCAAGTGAAGCCTTAAAACGTGATTCATTAATCTCATAAATGTACTAGGTGCATTAGTAAGGTTGAAAGGCATAACTAACCATTCATACAATATAAATTTTGTTTTAAAAGCTGTTTTCCATTCATCCCCTTCCCTCATTCGAATTTGATGATAACCGCTTTTTAAATCAATTTTTGTAAATATAATTGAACCATGTAATTCATCAAGCATATCATCAAGTCTAGGAATTGGATGTCGATACTTTACGTTATTTTTTTGATTGGGCGGCAATCAACACACATTCGATACGTACCATCTTTCTTTGGTACCAATAAGACAGGAACGACACAAGGGCTTAGGCTCTCACGAATGTACCCTTTGTCTAGTAATTCCTCAACTTGCCGTTGCAATTCCTTTGTCTCCTCGGGATTGCATCTATAGGCTAGTCAATTTGGTATTGAAGCTCCGGGTACTAAGTCAATTTGATGCTCTATCCCACGTAAAGGTGGTAAACCTTTAGGGGCCTCACTAAAAACATCCTCACAATCCTGCAAAAGACACTGAAACACACTAGGCAAATTTTCGTTAATGTCAGATAAAGATAAATAATTTTGCCTAAACCTCACATGGATACAAGGCTGTTATTGAGTAGGGCTCTCTGCACATTTTTTTTTGTTGCCAAAAATTTTTTTTCTCTCATTTTACCACTTTTGGATTCACTCACCTTTGGGCTTTTTAGATTTTGACTTTTTTCACTACTAGCCTCTTTTCTCTCTGTCTTTTGTACTTGTCCTTTCTCCCTTACCCCCTCACAAAATTTCATCATCTTCAATTGATATTTATATACATCAGTGGGATTTAAAGGAGCAAAAGTGAATTTCTGACCTTTAAACACAAGGGAGTATCGATTAAGCTTACCTTGATGTGTAACATCGCGATCAAATTGCCAAGGCCGTCCAAGGACCAAGTGTGCCGCATGCATTGGGACCACATCACACCATACTTCATCCTCATAATTCTCGAGCTTAAAAGTGACCAAGGATTTTTTGTAACTTTAACAGAGCATTCATTAAGCCACTGAAGGTGATATGGCTTAGGGTGTTTGGTACAAGGCAACTTTAAAGAATCCACCAAATAGCTGCTCACTACATTCGAGCAACTCCCACTATCAATAATGAGTAAACATAAGTTACCTTTAATAAAGCACCGAGAATGGAAAATATTGGTCCTTTGGTTATCAACATCATCTTTCATCTGGATGTTAAGGGTTCAGCGAACTACAAGGCATTGAAAATCAGCAAAGTCCCCTTCTTTTGGTGGTTCAACCAACTCTTCGCCATTATCACTGTCATCCACAAGTTCTGGCATATCTGGATCTGTTTTGTCAGAGTCGGAAGTGTACTCACCATTATCTTTCAGAAAAAGTATTCTCGTGTTAGGGCATTCCCTACTATAATGACCACGCCCTTTGCACTTAAAACATTCAATCTCACGAGTCCTCTTCACATTCGAATCACCTAAATTGGACTGCTTAGAAGGTGTTTGCGCTTTAACAAGAGCCCCTATTTTCCAATCTGATTGCTTACTTCCATTACTCAAAGAAGACTTATTAGTAACAAAAGGTGATTTTGAACTTTTAAAATCAAAATTGGAAGTGTTACCTCTGTAGTATTGTGAAGTAGAGAAGGAACCAAACCTTTGTTCCTTTAATTGTTGCTCGATCTCAATGGCTTTATGAACTGCTTCTTCCAAATCAATGTAAGTTTGTAGCCACAATGTATTAGCTATTGGCCTATTCAAACCATTAATAAATCGAACTATAGTTGTTTCCTCATCCTCCTCCACATTAGCTCTCTGAATGAGCATCTCCATCTCCTTAAAATATTCATCCACCATCCTACTACCTTGAACAAGTCTTCTAAACTTTGTTTTAATCTCTCTATAGTAGTGAGGTGGAATAAATCTTTTACGCATAATTTGTTTCAACTCATCCCATGTCGAAATCTCACCTTCATAATTCCGATAACGATTCACCCCAAGTTGAGTCCACCAACTTAATGCATAATCTAAAAATTCCAGCGTTGCTAATGCCACCTTTTCATCATCTGGACATTTATAATATCAAAACATAAGTTCAATCTTAGATTCCCATTCACAATAAGCTTCTAGATCATTCTTACCACGAAATTGGGGAATTGTGAACTTCGGTTTTGCCAAAGAGGGTTGCCCATGATCATGAAAATCATAATCAGTTCTAGGGACACGTTGAGGACCGCGCCTATGAGCAGGAGGCTGGTTATCCACATCTTCTTTAATTGGATCTCGATATTGAGGCTTTTAATTCAATCACACCTCATTGATAGTAGCACTCAAAGTTCGAAGTACGGTAGCCTATTCGTCTAACTATTGCTGGAATTTTTTAAATGTGTCATAGACATCATTATGGTCATTATCACCTTGACCAACCTTAGACATTTTCAAAAACCTGCAAAATAAACACTCAATACTCAAAAAGGAAAGTTAGCAAACCTCACCGTTAATCACTCCAAAAGAAAAATCAAATTTTCAATGAGGTATAATTCAGTCTTGTGAGTTCTTTAGTAGAGTCTATATCAACCAATTAGAAAGTGTATGAACTAAAACTATCAAAGAATCCTAATTTGCACTAGGATACCAAAACTGATGAGACAACAATTGATTTGTGTCGCACCGAGGAAGAATTGTGCACACCTTAAAATCTTACTAACACAAGAAACAAGAAGGTGTTAGTTAGTGTAAAGGAGAATAAAGGCAAAACAAATGAAAACCTACAACTAAGAATCAATAAAATTCTGAAATCCAAAACACGAAAAAGCGTAGAGTAAACGACAACCGTTCGAGGTGTTCCCGATCTCCAAAAATCACGAAATTAAATCTGGAATGTCCTTAAATGTTGAAATTTTGATCTGAAAAGTTTGGGCACCAAACTCAATCCATGAATATTTTTTAAAATTTTTATTGGATTTCGTCTTTTTCAATTTTTTGATTTTTCCACTAATTTTTGTGGGAAATATTTTTTATATTCAATCATAGTGCCACAAATATGCATGTAAAATTTCAGATCAATCGGAAAATGTTTACCCACTCGAATGAATTTCTTTTCCAAAAAAAATTCTGGGTAAAACTGCTGTTTGTTGTTTAAAAAAAAGATATCAGTTTAGAAATCAACCAAGAACACCCAAACACCCAAAATCTGATACCAAATGATAGAGGGTTGCGTGCGGACCAATATCAATTTGCCAAGTCACGAGAAAACTCCTACGATGCTCTAGACGATCAGATCTGAAAACGAAACAGGGAATTAAGATTAGATCCAATCTGATCTGAAAACAAAAATCTCCAATTCAATTAATGGGCAGCAAGCACTAAAACGCCCCAAAATATGTCAATTTTTGGAAGCCAAGAACCGATTTGAGCTTAGAGAGAATCCCCCTAACAGCCGAACCTATCAGCACAAAAAGAAAACGAATTAAAAATCAGATTAAAGAAAACAATCAGATTAAATAGAAAGCTAGGGTTTGGATCAGCAAGAGAAAAGAAAGATTGATGAATCAAAATCGATTCTTGATGCTCAAGAAGATTGCGATTCTGTCCAAATTGAACCAGTAAGATAGTTTCCCCAAATTCCAGTAACGGCAAGATCTATGGAAAAGATGGATTTTTGTTCAATCTTTGCTACCAAGAAAAGGGACTGACCAATTCTTTAATGTTGAAGAGGGCTGGAAACACAACAAGAAGATTTAAGAAGATAAAATAATAAATCAGCACAAACAGAATTTAAAAGAAAGATTGAACAACAAGCAAATAAAATAAAGTCCTAAGCAGCCTTGAAATCCCGAAAGATTTCACAACTCCCTTCAAACGGCTCTAATCTCCCCTCTAATGAAGATCAATGGCAAGAAGAAGGCTGAAGATGGCTCCCACAATAAAAAAGATTGTTAAAACTACTTCTAAAGAAAACTGAAGAGAAAATTCTTGAAGAACTCAAAGAGAATTTTCACTCAAAGTAAATCTGAAATTTTCAATGTATTTGTAATGTGTTCAATAAGGTGGCCAGTCATGCCTATTAATAGGCCTTCTATCTATTTCCTAATCTCATTAGGAAAACTTAAAAAAGACCTAATTAATAAATTAAGAGGGAAATTCGGCCAAGGCATTTTAATGGGCTGCTTGGGCTGAATTTTTACATATAATAATCCTAAAGTCTAAAAATTAAACTTAGATATTTAAACAATTGAAATTTTTACAAATTGGGCCATTTTAACAATTTGGCTTGATTTTTAACTAAGTATGGTTTGACTTCTTGGTTGGGCTTGGAATCATCTTATTGGGTCTTGCCTTCAAGAACTTGGGCTTGTAGTCCATCTGCTATCGAAATTGGTTCGTTGATGCTCGTAACGGAGAACTAATGCACTTTGGCCACAAGATTTGGTTTCTTGGACCAAGATTTCCAAGGTTTGAAATCTTGATTTTCTTGATTCTTGAAATCGGTCCAAATAGCAAAATTGGGCCAAGATTCAGTTTCTTGATTTTCTTGAAAATAAGAAAGTGAATCTTGATATTCTCTTTCTTTCGTGTACACATCTAAGGCCTTGCTAACAAATTCCTGAATTGTCCCATTTAGTTTGGAATGCATTTGTCTGGCCTTTGACCTCGTTATTGGGCCTTGTGGTAATTTGAGCCCATCATGTTCTTGAGCTTGGGTTGGGCCTTTATGACTCGTATCAGATAGTGATAATGGAGAAGAGTTGGTTGAACCACCAAAAGAAGGGGACTTTGTCAATTTTCAATGCCTTGTAATTCGCCGCACCCTTAACATCCAGATGAGAGATGATGTTGATAACCAAAGGACAAATATTTTCCATTCTCGGTGTTTTATTAAAGGTAACTTATGTTCACTTATTATTGATAGTGGGAGTTGTTCGAATGTAGTGAGTAGTTATTTGGTGGATTCTTTAAAGTTACCTTGTACCAAACACCCTAAGCCATATCACCTTTAGTGGCTTAATGAATGATCGGAAGTTAAAGTTACAAAATAGTCCTTGGTCACTTTTAAGCTCGAGAATTATGAGGATGAGGTATGGTGTAATGTGGTCCCAATGCATGCGGCACACTTACTCCTTGGACGGCCTTGGCAATTTGATCGTGATGTTACACACCAAGGTAAGCTCAATCGATACTCCCTTGTGTTTAAAGGCCGAAAATTCACTTTTGCTCCTTTAAATCCCACTAATGTCTATAAAGATCAATTAAAGATGATGAAATTTTGTGAGGGGGTAAGGGAGAAAGGACAAATACAAAAGACAGAGAGAAAAGAAGCTAGTAGTGGAAAAAGTCAAAATCTAAATAGCCCAAAGGTGAGTGAATCCGCAAGTGGTAAAATAAGAGCGAAAAATTTGATGGCAACAAAAAAAGATGTGCGGAGAGCCCTACTCAATAAACAGCCTTGTATCATTGTGAGGTTTAGGCAAAACTATTTATCTTTATCTAACATTAATGAAAATTTGCCTAGTGTGTTTCAGTGTCTTTTGCAGGATTATGAGGATGTTTTAGTAAGGCTCTTAAAGTTTTACCACCTTTACGTGGGATAGAGCATCAAATTGACTTAGTACCCAGAGCTTCAATTCCAAATCGACCAGCCTATAGAAGCAATCCCGAGGAGACAAAGGAATTGTAAAGGCAAGTTGAGGAGTTACTAGACAAAGGGTACATTCGTGAGAGCCTAAGCCCTTGTGCCGTTCCTGTCTTATTGGTACCAAAGAAAGATGGTACGTATAGAATGTGGGTTGATTGCCATCCAATCAACAAAATAACAGTAAAGTATAGACATCCAATTCCTAGACTTGATGATATGCTTGATGAATTACTTGGTTGAGTTATATTTACTAAAATTGATTTAAAAAGCGGTTATCATCAAATTCGAATGAGGGAAGGGGATGAATGGAAAACTGCCTTTAAAACAAAATTTGGATTGTATGAATGGTTCGTTATGCCTTTCGGCCTTACTAATACACCGAGTACATTTATCAGATTAATGAATCACGTTTGAAGGCTTCACTTGGGTAAATTTGTAGTAGTTTACTTTGATGATATTTTAATTTACTCAAAGACATTAGATGATCATGTTTTCCATGTTTGAACCATTTCATATATTCTGCGAGCTAAAAAATTGTTTGCCAACCTTGATAAATGCACATTCTGTTGTGATAAGCTAATATTTTTAGGTTTCATAGTTAGTGCTCAAGGTATTCATGTTGATGAGGACAATGTCAAGGCAAACAAAGAGTGGCCGACTCCTAAATTGGTAACTGAGGTGAGATCTTTCCATGGCTTAGCTAGTTTTTATAGACGATTTGTGAAAGATTTCTCTACTATTGCTGCCCCATTAACAGAGGTCATAAAGAAATTAGTGGGTTTCAAATGGGGTGAAACTCAAGAAAAAGCTTTTCAGACCCTAAAAGCTAAGTTATGTTCTACTCCTCTTCTTAAATTACCTGATTTTAGTAATACTTTTGAACTTGAGTTTGATGCTTCAGGAATAGGCATTGGCGCCGTTTTAATGCAAGATAAGCAACCAATTGCTTATTTTAGTGAAAAATTGAATGGTGCACAATTAAACTACTCAAGTTAAGATAAAGAACTGTTGGCATTGGTTCGTGCACTTCAAGTATGGCAACATTATTTGCTGCCTAATGAATTTGTCATTCATACAGACCATGTATCCCTTATGTGGTTAAAGGGACAAGGTAAGTTGAGTAAACGGCATGCCCGATGGGTGGAATTCATTGAAACATTTCCTTATGTGATAAAATATAAAACAGGTAAAGATAATGTAGTTGCAGATGCTTTGTCTAGACGATATGCTTTAGTAACTACATTGAATACTAAAGTATTAGGGTTTGAACATATTAAGGAGTTATATAATGATGATGCTGATTTCGGCCATATCTATAGAAATTGTGGACATACTACTTTTGAGAAGTTTTATCTTGTAGATGGCTTTCTTTTTCGTACGAACAGGTTATGCATACCAAAGTGTTCGATGCTAGACTTATTGTTGCATGAGGCCCATAGTGGGGGTTTAATGGGACATTTTGGAGTTGGCAAAACACTAGACATCTTGCAAGAACACTTCCATTGGCCACATTTGAAGAAGGATGTCGAAAAGGTATGTTCTAAGTGCATTACATGTAAACAAGCAAAATATAAGGTAATGCCTCATGGCCTTTACACTCCTTTGCCGATTCCTACTTCACCATGGGTAGACTTATCCATGGATTTTACTCTAGGTTTGCCATGAACTAAGAAAGGAAGAGATAGTATATTTGTTGTTGTTGACAGGTTTTCCAAGATGGCACATTTTATTCCTTGTCACAAAACAGATGATGCTACACATGTGGCGGACTTATTTTTTAAAAATGTGGTAAGACTTCATGGCATCCCCAAAGCAATTGTTTCTGACAGAGATGTCAAATTCCTTAGCCACTTTTGGAAGGTATTGTGGGGTAAGCTTGGTACGAAATTACTTTATTCCACTACATGTCAACCGCAAACCGATGGCCAAACTGAGGTAGTTAATCGAATCTTAGGAACCTTATTACGATCTGTTGTGGGAAAGAACATTATGAATTAGGAAGAATGTATACCATTTGTTGAATTTGCTTATTATAGATCTATTCATTCTCCAACTGGTTATTCTCCATTTGAACTTGTTTATGGTTTTATCCCACTAACAGTACTTGATCTTGCGCCATTACAACTAGAACACATTATTAATTTAGATGGCGAACAGAAAGCTGAGTTAGTGAAATCCTTACACGAGAAGGCTAGGCAACGAATAGCCAAAACAAATGACATCAACACCAACAAAGTAAACAAGGGGCGGAAACGGTTTGTCTTTGAACCTGGAGATTGGGTTTGGGTCCATATGAGGAAAGAACGATTTCCTACAAAAAGGAAGACTAAGTTGGACCCAAGGGGCGATGGGCCTTTCCAAGTACTAGAGCAGATCAACGATAATGCATACAAAATTGATCTACCCGGTGAGTACAATGTAAGTTTTACTTTTAATGTGGCTAACTTATCTCCATTTGATTTTTCAGATTCGAGGACTAATCTTTTTGAGGAAGGGGGGAATGATAAGAGTCGCAAAGGCCCAACTTAAGCTCAAGAACGTGATGGGCTCAAATTACCACAAGGCCCAATAACGAGGTCAAAGGCCAGGCAAATGCGTTCAAAACTAAATGGAACCATTCAAGAATTTATTAGCAAGGCCTTATGCGTACACGAAGGAAAAAGAAAATCAAGGTTCACTTTCTTGTTTTCAAGAAAATCAAGAAACTGAATCTTGGTCCAATTTTGCTATTTTGAGCGATTCCAAGAATTAAGAAAATCAAGATTTCAAATCTTCGAAATCTTGGTCCAAGAAACCGAATCTTGCAGCAAAGGCGCATTGGATCTCCATTACGAGTATCAATGAACCAATTTCGGTAGGAAACGGACTACAAGCCCAAGTTCTTGAAGGCAAGGCCCAATAAGATGTCCAAGCCCAAATCAAGAAAGTTAAATGAGACTTAGTTGAAAATCAGGCCAAATTGTCAAAGTGGCCCAATTTGTAAGATTCTAATTCTTTAAGTACCTAGTTTAATTTTTAGACTTTAGGATTGTTATATATGTAAAAATTCAGCCCAAGCAGCCCATTAAATTCCTTGGCTGAATTTTCCCTCCAAATTTAATAATTAGGTTTTTTTTAGTTTTCCTAATGAGATTAGGAAATTAGATAGAAGGCCTATAAATAGGCATGGCCGGCCACATTGTTAGATAACTTAAAGAATACATTGAAATCAGATTGGTTTTGTTTGCAAATTCTCTTGAGTTTTTTCTCCAAGAATTTTCTCTTGAGTTTTCTTTAGAAGTAGTTTTAACAATCTTTTTTATTGTGGGAGCCATCTTCAGCCTTCTTCTTGCCATTGTTCTTCATTGGAGGGAAGATTAGAGCAGTTTGAAGGGACTTGTGAGATCTTTCGGGATTTCAAGGCTTCTTAGGACTTTATCTTTAATTTTCTTGATGTTCAATCTTCTTAGTTTTTTTTTTCTACTTGTGTCGGTTTTGTTAGCTAACTTGTTTGCTGCTCTTGTTGCGTTTCAGCCATTCCCAAAGTTCAAAATCTATCTTGCAACAATCTTTGGCATCAAGAAAATGTTCTCCAATCTTCAATTTTAATTGATCTTGTCGCCCCAATTCCCTATTTTCTGATTCAATCGATTTGCTAGATTTTTAAAATTAACTTCTTTGTTATGTATTATTCTTTTGATTTGGCGATTGGAGCCTACCTTGAAGCATAATCCGTGTTCTTGGCTTCCAAGATTAGTCATCCCTAAGGGCGTTTGATCCTTGCTGTTCATTTATTGATTTGGGAATTTTCATTTTCAAATCTAATCGAATCTAATATTAATTCTCTGTTTCGTTTCAGATCCATTCGTTCAGTGTTTTTGTAAGAGGTGTTCGTGACTTGACAACTCGATCTTGGTCCACTCGCAACCCTCTATCATTCACTCTTGCCTTTTACTAGTCGACCTCATCTCACAATTTCGTAATTCGTCTCGGTAGACTTAATTTGCTGCTTGAGGGTCGGTTTCAAAAAAATGGGTAACAAAGGGAATAATGAAATGGTGTAAGGTAGGTTAAAACAAAACAAATTCGGTTTAAGATGTGGCATTTAAGAAAGTAGAATAAGAAGAATAGGGGAACTCACTTGATCGAGAAACACAAAGAATGAATAAACAAAAATTCCAACACTTCACTTTTTTTTTTCAAATTTTTTTTACTTCGTACACTTTTTTTATTCTCAATTTTTTTCCTTTTTTCGTATTTTCCTTTTTTTCAATTACAATAGATGAATAAATAAAATTGAGTGCCTCCTTTTTTTATGCACGAATTTTTTTTTTGAAACTTTTTTTTCACAAACCTATCTTTCGGGATAGCTACGAATGTCGGTGCTCCTCGTTTTACAAGATCTGATACCAAAATGATGCGAACTGGCTCGGGTTAATCAAGTCATTTAACTTGATTGCCTGATCGTTGACGAGGAGT
Organism: Gossypium raimondii; assembly: GCF_025698545.1. Lineage (NCBI taxonomy): Eukaryota > Viridiplantae > Streptophyta > Magnoliopsida > Malvales > Malvaceae > Gossypium > Gossypium raimondii. Next base: position 27,553,946 of record NC_068572.1, on the reverse strand, counting down.
AGTTGGAGTTGTCAAAATTGCGTGATTTAGGCTAAGGTTTGCGGAAGCTTTGAAAGGGGTTTAGATGAGTGGTTTGGTGTTGTTAGGTTCGATTTAGAATAGAAAAGGTAATTGATGGAGATGGAAAATAGAACTTAAACGTCAAGAATGTTTCAATACTAAAAAGTATTGCCCCGAGTCTTATATTACTTAAGGTGAATTTTGATGAAGGATAGAAGCGGACCTTGACCCGTTACCTATATGGTGGTAAGAACCAAAGGTATAATAATATGGTTGAATGCCACACCGGTTCGGTGATAAGTTCAATGGAGTTCGGATTGACGCCACTAGCAAGCTAGATAAGTCACTTCGAGACTCGAACGAAAGAAGAGATGAGGTAACCTCACAAGAACAAAAGTTCTATTAAGTTTAATTGATCAAATTATGTAACCGTTTACAATAAACAAGTAAACTATTTACAGACAAAGACTAAGCTAGCCGAATAGTCACATACAATCCTTAAAAATTAAGCAAATGAATTCAATTAATTTAGCTAGCAAGATTCGACTGAATGGGAGCTCCAATGGTGATACGAGTCACAAAGGCCAAACTCAAGCTCAAGAATGTGATGGGCTTAAACTACCACAAGGCCCAATAACGAGATCAAAGGCCAAGCAAATGCGTACCAAACTAAATGGAACCATTCAAGACTTCATTAGCGAGGCCTTAGATGCATATACGAAGGAAAAAGAAAATCAAGATTCACTTTCTTATTTTCAAAAAAATAAGAAACCGAATCTTGGTCCACTTTTGCTGTTTCGAGTGATTTTAAGAATCAAGAAAATCAAGATTTCAAATCTTGGAAATCTTGGTCCAAGAAACTGAATCTTGCATCCAAGGCGCATTGGATCTCTATTACGAGTATCAACGAACCAATTTTGGGAAAGAACGGATTACAAGCCCAAGTTCTTTAAGATATGGCCCAATAAGATGTTCCAAGCCCAATCCAGAAATTTAAATCAGACTTAGTTGAAAATTAGGCCAAATTGTCAAAGTGGCCTAATTTGTTATGTTTTATTTCTTTAAATACTTAGTTTAAATTTTAGACTTTATAAATTAATTTCTATGTAAACATTCAGTCGAAGAGGCCCATTTAAAAAGCCTTGGCCGAATTTTCCTTTAAAATCAAATAATTAGGATTTTTTTTAGTTTTTCCTAATAGGGTTAGGAAAGTAATAGAGGCCCATATATGTAAGGCTTGGCCGGCCGGACAAAACACATTGAATAATACATTGAAATCAATTTTTTTTTGTTGAGTGAAAATTCTCTTTGAGTTCTCCAAGAATTTTCTCTTGAGTGTTCTTTAGAAGGAGTTTTAACAATCTTTTCGATTGTGGGAGCCATCTTCAGCCTTCTTCTTGTCATTGTTCTTCATTGGAGGGAAGATTAGAGCCGTTTGAAGGGAGTTAAGAAATCTTTTGGGATTTCAAGGCTTCTTAGGACTTTATCTTTATTTTTCTTGTTGTTCAATCTTTTTAATTTTCTGCTTGTGTCGATTTCATTATCTAACTTGTTTAAACTCTCTTGTTGCGTCTCCAGCCCTGTTCATCCTTCAAGAATCTGTTCGGCATCAACCTTGGACAGCAAGAAATGTTTTGATTTCACAAAACCCCTCTTTATTGTCGTCCAAACCCTAGATCTAATTGATTTCGTGATCTGTTGAGTTTTTTTGAAATTAACTTGCTATTTTGTATTCTTCTTTTCAGATTCGGCTGTTTGGAACCTATCTTGAATTCAATTCCATGTTCTTGGCTTCCAAGATTAGCTATTCCTAAGTGCTTTTAATTCTTGGCTGATCTCTTATTGATTTGGGTATTTTTGTTTCAGATCTAACTGATTCTAAGCCGAATTTTCTGTTTTCATTTCAGATCCAAGCGTTTAGAGTTTTCGTAGGAGTTTCTCATGACTTGGCAACTCGATCTTGTCCCGCGCACAACCCCCTATCATTTGGTATCAAAGTTTGGGCATTTTGGGTGTTCTTGGTTGATTTCTAAACTGATCTCCTTTTAAAAACAATAAATAGCAATTTTTACCCAGAAAAATTTTTCAAAAAAATTCATTTGAGTGGGTAAAAATTGTCCGATTGGTCTGAAATTTTACATGTGTATTTTTGGCACTTGTGATAGAATATTAAAAAATATTTCCCACAAAAAAATCAGTAGAAAAAGTCAAAAAAATTGAAAAAGACGAAATCAAACAAAAATTAAAAAATATTTAGCGGGTTGAGTTTAGTGCCAATACTTTCCAGATCAAAAATAAAATATTTAAGGACATTCCAATTTAAATTTCGTGATTTTTGGAGAACGGGAACACCTCAAACGAAGTTTTCAAGTTACTCCACAGTTTTTTCAGGTTTTTGGGTATCAGCAATTTTTATTGATTCTTAGCTGTAGGATTTCATTTGTTTTGCTTTTAATCTTCCTTTACACTATCTAACACCTTCTTGTTTCTTGTGTTAGTAGGATTTAAAAGTGTGCACAATTCTTCCTCAGTGCGACATAAATCAATTGGAGTCTCGTAACTTTTTGGACTCCTAGTGCAATTAGGATTCTTTGGTAGTTACGGTTCATATACTTTCTAATGATATAGACTATACTAAAGAACTCATAAGACTGAATTCTACCTCTTTGAGAATTTGATTTTCCTTTTTGAGTGATTAACGGTGAGGTTTGTTAAATTTTTTCGAGTGTTGAGTGTCTGTTTTGCAGGTATTCCAAAAGAAAAAAATAAGATGCATAGAATTGGTCAAGTCGATGATGAGAATAATGACCATAATGATGTCCATGATAAATGCCTTGTAGTCTGCCACACACTTAACATCCAAATGAGAGACGATTTTGATAACCAAAGGACCAATATCTTCCATTCTAGGTGTTTTATAAAAGGTAACTTATGTTCACTTATTATTGATACTGGGAGTTGTTCGAATGTAGTTAGCAGTTATTTGGTGGATTCCTTAAAGTTACCTTGTACCGAGCACCCTAAGTCGTATCACCTACAGTGCCTTAATGAATGCTCGGAAGTTAAAGTTACAAAACAGGCCTTGATCACTTTTAAGCTTGGGAATTACGAGGATGAATAGTGTGATGTGGTCCCAATGCATGTGACACACTTTCTCTTTGGACGGCCTTGGCAATTTGATCGTGATGTAACACATCAAGGCAAGCTCAATAGATACTCTCTTGTGTTTAAAGTCCGAAAATTCACTTTTGCTCCTTTAAATCCCAATGATGTATATAAAGAAAAATTAAAAATGATGAAATTTTGTGAGGGGGTGGGGAAGAAAGGACAAATAAAAAAGACAGAGAGAAAAGAGGCTAGTAGTGAAAAAAGTCAAAATTTAAATGGCCCAAAGGTGAGTGAATCCGCAAGTGGTAAAACTAGAGCAAAAATTTAATTGCAACAAAAAAAGATTTGCGGAGAGCCCTACTAAATAAACAGCATTGTATCCTTGTGAGGATTAGGCAAAACTATTTATCTCTATCTAACATTAATGAAAATTTGCCTAGTGTGTTTCAATGTCTTTTGTAGGATTATGAGGATGTTTTTAGTGAGGCCCCTAAAGGTTTACTACCTTTACATGGGATAGAACACTTCCATTTGCCACATATGAAGAAGGATGTCAAAAAGGTATGTTCTAAGCGCATCACATGTAAACAAGCAAAATCTAAGGTAATGCCTCACGGCCTTTACACTCCTTTGCCGATTCCTACTTCACCATGGGTAGACTTATCCATGGATTTCATTCTAGGTTTGCCACGAACTAAGAAAGGAAGAGATAGTATATTTGTTGTTGTTGACAGGTTTTCCAAGATGGCACATTTTATTCCTTGTCACAAAACAGATGATGCTACACATGTGGCGGGCTTATTTTTTAAAAATGTGGTAAGACTTCATGGCATCCCTAAAACAATTGTTTCTGACAGAGATGTCAAATTCCTTAGCCACTTTTGGAAGGTATTGTGGGATAAGCTTGGTACGAAATTACTTTATTCCACTACATGTCAACCCGAAACCGATGACCAAACTGAGGTAGTTAATCGAATCTTAGGAACCTTATTACAATCTGTTGTGGGAAAGAACATTAGGAATTGGGAAGAATGTCTACCATTTGTTGAATTAGCATATAATAGATCTATTCATTCTACAACTGGCTATTCACCATTTGAACTTGTTTATGATTTTAACCTACTAACAGTACTTGGTCTTGCGCCATTACCACTAGAACATATTGTTAATTTAGATGGCGAACGAAAGCTAAGTTGGTGAAATCCTTACATGAGAAGGCTAGGCAACGAATAGCCAAAACAAATGACATCAACGCCAACAAAGCAAATAAGGGCACAAACGGGTTGTCTTTGAAGCCGGAGATTAGGTTTGGGTCCATATGAGGAAAGAACGATTTCCTACAAAAAGAAAGACCAAGTTGGATCCAAGAGGCGATGGGCCTTTCCAAGTACTCGAGATAATCAATGATAATGCATACAAAATTGACCTACCCGGTGAGTACACTGTAAGTTCTACTTTCAATGTGGCTGACTTATCTCCATTTGATTTTTTAGATTTGAGGACGAATCTTTTTGAGGAAGGGGGAATGATACGTGTCACAAAGGCCCAACTCAAGCTCAAGAACATGATGGGCTTAAACTACCAGAAGGCCCAATAACGAGATCAAAGGCAAAGCAAATGCGTACCAAACTAAATGGAACCATTCAAGACTTTATTAGCAAGGCCTTGGATGTGTATACGAAGGAAAAAGAAAATCAGGATTCACTTTCTTGTCTTCAAGAAATTCAAGAAACCAAATCTTGGTCCAATTTTGCTGTTTTGAGTGATTTTAAGAATCAAGAAAATCAAGATTTCAAATCTTGGAAATCTTGGTCCAAGAAACCGAATCTTGCAGCCAAGGCGCATTGGATCTCTGTTATGAGCATCAACGAACCAATTTTGGGAAAGAACGGATTACAAGCCCAAGTTCTTTAAGATACAGCCCAATAAGATGTTCCAAGCCCAATCCAGAAATTTAAATCAGACTTAGTTGAAAATCAGGCCAAATTGTCAAAGTGGCCCAATTTGTTAAGTTTTAATTCTTTAAATACTTAGTTTAAATTTTAGACTTTATAAATTAATTTCTATGTAAACATTCAGTCGAAGAGGCCCATTTAAAAAGCCTTGGCCGAATTTTCCTTTAAAATCAAATAATTAGGATTTTTTTAGTTTTTCCTAATAGGGTTAGGAAAGTAATAGAGGCCTATATATGTAAGGCTTGGCCGGCCAGACAAAACACATTGAATAATACATTGAAATCAATTTTTTTGTTGAGTGAAAATTCTCTTTGAGTTCTCCAAGAATTTTCTCTTGAGTGTTCTTTAGAAGGAGTTTTAACAATCTTTTCGATTGTGGGAGCCATCTTCAGCCTTCTTCTTGCCATTGTTCTTCATTGGAGGAATATTAGAGCCGTTTGAAAGGAGTTGTGAAATCTTTTGGGATTTCAAGGCTTCTTTGGACTTTCTTTATTTTCTTGCTAGTCGTTCTTCTTTATTAATTTCTACTTGTGCTGATTTATTGATTAACTTGGGATTAATTGTTCTTGGTGCGTTTCAACCTTTCCAAAGTTCAGGATCTGATTCGGCTTTTTTCTTAGGCATCAAGAAACGTTCTTCATTCATAATTTCCAGATTTCTTGCCGCCCAAGTATTTCTTATTCTATTCGATTTGGGTTTCTTGATCTGACAAGTTTAGTTCTCTGTTTTATGTTTTCATTGCAGCCAATTTGTTTATAGATCTCGTAGGACTTTCTCGTGACTTGACGACTCGATCTTGGTCCGCGCATAGCCCTCTATCAAATGGTCAGCTTCTAGAATGAGCAATGGACTTGGAAGCTTGGAAAGATGCATGGCAGCAGCTAGGTTCGGTTAATAGGCTTAAATAAGCTCAATTAGTTGGCAACTTTTGCTTAAAAGTGACTAGAAATTAAAGGAGGTAATGAGTAGCCATTCAAGGTGTGAAAACTAAGCTTTGAATAGTCATTGAGTGTGAACACTATGAACCGAACAGCGAAGATGAATCCAGCAATGTGAAAGAAATAAATGGCAGCTTTGGAGTAGGAAACATTAGCTCCCTTGGCCGAATAGTCACATAGGAATGTTCAAAATTCAGCTCACCAATTTGATGACATTCCATTCATGTATCGCCAGGTACATTGAACCCAACATGCATGCACCTTGCTTAATGTATTCCCACATTCAGCCAACCTACACAAAGATGAATGAACTTAATTAATGCAAAATTAAAAACACATGATTAAAACTAAACACACTTAATTGAATTAAGATAAGACGAATTAAAAGCATGCAATGACACAAACTTATTTATGAGCTGTAGCAATTATGACAACATAATATCATGCAATAAACACAAATTTAATAATGTTTGTCCAGATTTGAACCAATTAAATACCGAATATAAATTGAGCTAAATAAATTAACATATTAATTTATTTCAGCAACTATGTAATCGCATAAATAAAATTGAGCTGAAGCAAAAATTATCGAGCTGAAATTTAGCTAGTTCGAGCTCTTGGAGCTGGAAGTGAGCTAAATGGAGCTCAACGAGATGGGATTGAACTAATTCAGCTCGCATGGGTTTGCAAGCAATGCTTAGGGAGTTGGTCCAAAAGTGTGTCCGGGGCGTGGTCGTATCAAAAGGGTTGGTGCGCGGACCAAGATCGAGTTGTCAAGTCACGCGAAAGTCCAACAAGAGCTATAATCACTTGGGCTGAAACGGAACAGAAAACAGAAAATTAACCTCAAAGATCAAGAAACCCAAATCGAGATAGAAAATAGAATACTTGGGTGGTAAGAAATCTAGAAAATATGAATAAAGGACGTTTCTTGATGCCAAAGAATGTTGCAAAACAGATCCTTGAAGCTTGGAATGGCTGGAAACGCAACAAGAACACTTAAACCAAGTGAATCAACAATTCGACACAAACAAAAATAATTAAAAAAGAACAAACAGCAAAAAAAGATGGATAAAGTCCTAAGAATCCTTGAAATCAAGAAAGATTTCACAACTCCCTTCAAACGGCTCTAATCTTCCCTCCAATGTAAAAACACAGTAAGAAGAAGGTTGAAGATGGCTCCCACAATAAAAAAGATTGTTAAAACTACTTCTAAAGAAAACTCAAGAGAGAATTCTTGGAGAAACTGAAAGAGAGTTTTCACTCCATAAAAAAAATCTGAATTCAATATATCATCTATAAGGGTGGTCGGCCAAGCCATATATATAGGCCTCCTAACTACTTTCCTATCCCTACTAGGAAAACTAAAAAAAACCCTAATTGTTGTCGTTCTAGGGAATTTCGTCCAAGGCTTTTAAATGGGCCTCTTGGACTGAATTCTTACATAGAAATTTATTCATAAAGTCTAAAAATTAAAACTAAGTATTTAAAGAATTAAAATTTTACAAATTGGGCCACTTTGTCAATTTGGCCTGATTTTCAACTAAGTCTAATTTAAACTTCTTGGTTGGGCTTGGAACATCTTATTGGGTCGTATCTTCAAGAACTTGGGCTTGTAATTCGTTCTCTCCCGAAATTGGCTCGTTGATGCTCGTAACTAAGATCCAATGTGCTTTAGCTGCAAGATTCAGTTTCTTGGGCCAAGATTTCCAAGATTTGAAATCTTGATTTTCTTGATTCTTGAAATCGCTCAAAACAGCAAAATTGGACCAAGAGTCGGTTTTTCGATTTTCTTGAAAACAAGAAAGTGAATCTTGATTTTCTTTTTCCTTTGTGTACGCATCTAAGGCCTTGCTAATGAAGTTTTGAACGGTTCCATTTAGTTTCATACGTTGGCCTTTGACCTTGTTATTGCGCCTTGTGGTAATTTGAGCCCATCACGTTCTTGAGCTTGAATTGGGCATTTGTGACTCGTATCACTTGTAACCCATTTTGAAGCTGACCCCAAAGCCGCAATAAGTCCGCTTGAGACGAAATATGAATTTACGAGTGTGAGACGAGCGGTAAAAAGTAAAAGAGCGTGAGATCATTCGAGAGAAGAAAAAGCCAAAACGAGCAAAAGCATGAAAGAGCGTGAGATCATTCAAGAGAAGAAAAAGCCAAAACGAGCAAAATCATGAGTGGAGTGAGAACCTTTATTTTTCTTTCCGAGTGATTTTGTGAGATTTGTGGTAAGGTATTTACTTTCTTTATTTTTTTAACACTTTTCTTGTTATTACTTAATCATGTCTCGAGAAGCATTTTCAGCCAATGAATTTTAGTAGTTGGTGAACAAGATGGGTCGAATGCTTGAAAGGAAGCTAGGCCTATTACAAAGATGTTTGGACCGAGTGGAGGAAAAAGCCTGACGGAAGCAAACTCCACCGAGTCGAGAAATGGAGTTAAGTTCATAACGACGACTTTATTCAAGAAGAGACTCATATCAAGACTCCTATTCAAAAGGCTTTCGAGTCAACGAGAAGAAAACTTTGAGTAAAAAATCTTCGAGATGAATGAGAAAGTACGAGTTATGAGAAACATTCACGAATACTTGATCGAGATACCTATGAGAATACTTTCTCCTTCTTTGAGCAAGACCCTTATCTTTTCAATTCCTTTGTTTCATCCTCAAGTTGTAATAAAATCGAAAAAGAAGAAAATGAGAAAGAAAATGAGAAAAGAAAAAGAGAAAACCGAAAAAGAAATTGAAGAAAGAAGAGAAATAAAGTCAAAAAATAAATGAGAGAAAAAGAGGCAAGAGAACCAGAAAAAGTGAGGAGTGTTTCAATTGACCCAAAATAATGAACGATAATTTTCAACTTCAATACCTTTCTGTTGAAAGACACTTTCGTATGATCATCGTAGGTAAGGTTGAAGATGAAATCACACCCAACGAGTACGAAGGTGAGCGAGGTAAGGAATTTTTAACAACCAAGTCATGGCAATCAAGTTTGAAAGTTGTAGAAATTAACTTAATTTTAAAAAGATTCTCTTATCTTCGTCCGATTAATTTCTATTCTTTGAATGTGGTTGATGTTGTTTGGTCTGATCGACAAACCAAAGATTTGATTTTGAGTGATGACTAATAGAGGATCGCACGCGGACCAAGATTGAGTTGTCAAGTCATGAGAAACTCCTACGAAAGCTTTAGACGCTTAGATCTGAAACGAAACAGAAAAAATTAAATCTTAGAATTCCAGATCTGAAACAAAAACCCCAAAACAATAAAGACTCAGCCAAGCTTGAAAACACTTAATAATAGCGTTGATTGGAAGTAAAGAAAATGAGATCTAACTTCGAAGAAGACTCCAACGTTGAATCTGACAAAGAAAACACCAAAACAGCAAGTTAAACTTAACAGAACAAGAAAACCAAATTGATGTAGAACTAGGGTTTGTGCGGCAAGAAAGAGGGAAATTATGAATCAAGAACAATTCTTGATGCCCAAGAATGGTGCTTAAGCGGTTGCTTGAAGCGAAAAAATTGGAAACGCAACAAAAGAGATTCAACAAGTTAATCAATGAATCGGCACAAGCAAAAAATTTAAAGAGTAATAAATAACAACAAAAATAAAGAAAAGTCCTAAGAAGCTGATAGAAGGTTGCGCGTGGACCAAGATCGAGTTGTCAAGTCACGAGAAACTCCTATGAAAACTCTAAACGCTTGGATCTGAAACGAAAATAGAAAATTCGGCTTAGAATCAATTAAATCTGAAATGAAAATACCGAAATCAATAAAAGATCAGCCAAGAATTAAAAACACGTAGGAATAGCTAATCTTGTAAGCCAAGAACACAGAATTGAATTCAAGATACGTTCCAAATAGCAGAATCTGAAAAGAAGAACACAAAACAACAAGTTAATTTCAAAAAAACTCAGCAGATCATGAAATTAATTAGATCTAGGGTTTGGACGGTAATAAAGAGGGGTTTTGTGAAATCAAAATGTTTCTGGTTGTCCAAGGTTGGTGCCGAACAGATTCTTGAAGGTTGAACGGGGCTGGAGACGCAACAAGAGAGTTTAAACAAGTTAGATAATGAAATCGACACAAGCAGAAAATTAAAAAGATTGAACAGAAAGAAAAATAAAGATAAAGTCCTAAGAAGCCTTGAAATCGAGAAAGATTTCACAACTCCCTTCAAACGGCTCTACTCTCTCCTTCAATGAAGAACAATGGCAAGAAGAAGGCTGAAGATGGCTCCCACAATAAAAAAGATTGTTAAAACTACTTCTAAAGAAAACTCGAGAAAATTCTTGAAGAACTGAAAGAGAATTTTCACTCAAAGCAAATCTGAAATTTTTAATGTAATTGTAATGTGTGTAACAAGGGTGGCCAGCCATACCTATAAATAGGCCTTATAACTATTTCCTAATCGCATTAGGAAAACTTTAAAAAAAACCTAATTAACAAATTTAAGAGGGAAATTTGACCAAGGCATTCTAATGGGCTGCTTGGGCCGAATTTTTACATATAATACTCCTAAAGCCTAAAAATTAAATTAAACAATTAATTTTTTTACAAATTGGGCCACTTTAACAATTTGGCCTGATTTTCAACTAAGTATGGTTTGACTTCTTGGTTGGGCTTGAAATCCTCTTATTGGGCCTTGCCTTCAACAACTTGGCCTTGTAGTCCATCTCCTACTGAAATTGACTTGTTGATGCTCGTAACGGAGATCTAATGCACTTTGGCTGCGAGATTCAGTTTCTTGGACCAAGATTTCCAAGATTGGAAATCTTGATTTTCTTGATTCTTGAAATCGCTCCAAACAGCAAAATTGGGCCAAGATTCGGTTTCTTGATTTTCTTGAAAACAAGAAAGTGAATCTTGATTTTCTCTTTCTTTAGGTATGCGTATCTAAGGCCTTTATGACTCGTATCATTTCCCCTTCCTCAAAAAGATTAGTCCTCGATTCTAAAAATCAAATGGGAATCGTCAACCACATTAAAAGTAGAACTTGTAGTCCAAACATAATCATAACAAAACAAGTATAACGCATGCGAATGGATGATTGATTACCATGCAAACAAGCTAATTTACTCGCCAATGCCTCGTCAAATATTGAAACAAAGATGGACATGTTTTAAGGCATTCAATCATCTCAAATTGTTTCCACAAACCATGAATAAATCGCGAGTAATAAATCAAATGGTAAACGTAATCATCACAAGTAGGTATTTGAAAAGGTACACACGGTTCACGAGTTGCACAATCATACCATGCGATGTCGACGGTCTATAGATTCACTCACACATGCATTATCAAAAACAAGAATATTTTATCAACCATCAAAATAGATAGATCATCACTAAATAAAATAGGACGATCGAGCACATTTCGATCTAAGTGTTTTACAAAAATTAAATCATCAACACGATCTTTGTCACTATCGGAGGAGTACAAAAGTATTTCAAAAGTTTCAAGCATCTTACCTTTATAAGCAGAAGAAGACGGGTCGATTTTACCTTTTCCATTTAATACAAACCTTCGCTCATCGGGGCATAGTGTAGTCGAAGCTCATTGTTGAGTTAACCTTTGTCAAATGGAACTCGAACTTCATGTACAACCACCTAAATTGTTTAAGGCGAGAATATAAATTGAAAACAAATTTGGCAAATTTAGATTTACGATGCAACCTTAGCTTGGGAAATTACTCTGAATCCATTGAAGTTTTAGCGAGGGCCAATAACTCGATCACGAGCTAAGAGATTTGAAATGCAATAGCAAGCTATGTGGAGCGAACTTGAGAAGAGCAAGTGGTCGAATTCGATAGTCATGCTTGAACCGTTCAAAAGCGTTACTTGCAATTTATTACAAGCTGAATTTGTTTCTTTTAATTAACTTGTTTTAGTTTAATAAATGAGTAGTGATCAATTAATTTCACTTATCTTAAGTTTTAATAAATGAGTTAGTTATTAAACTTTATTAAATAAAGATGCTTCTTAATTGATCTAGTTCCTAGGATTATTTATTGATGCATAACTTAAGTTTTTAAATTATGCTTCTTTAATTAAACTAGTTCTTTGGAATAATTATTGCATATAAGTTTTAGTTCATTTATTTAAGTAAGTTTAATGTTTGTTATGATTAATAAGTGTTTTTATTTGTTTAATAAACTCATTTTAATGTGTTTATTGCGGTGACTTTTAGCTTATAGTGGTTACAAATCAAAGTCATTACACATTTAATTAAGTGGCTATTCAAGTTCTTTTGAGTTACAATTAAAGGGGCTGTTATAAAGGGAGCTTAAAAATAATTAAAGGAGTTGTTTTAAAGAGTATTTTATGCCCTTTAAAATTCGGTAGCAACTCTTCCACTTCCAACCGTTTTTGGAGTTTTCAAGAGAACTTAATCAAGCCTTTAAATGTCATTAAGGGGCTAGTTAAGAGATGGTGTCTATTCAACTAGCCAAAGACAACTCAAGAGTCATTTTCTAAGCCATTAAAGACATTCAAATCAGCTGAATTAAAGTGATTTTATGGAAGGAGTTATTTGGTTCAAAGAATAAGAAAAGACATCAGTTTTTATGGTACATTAACTGGATGTTTTTGACCATTTTGTTACCTTGTTTTAACATTATAAATAGATGTAATCAGCCATAGAGGGGGGAACTTTTTGCTAAATGTAGATGAAATATTTGAATTGTGAGCTATCCAATTCTCTTTGTTCTTTCAGAATTGATTTGACTTATCAAGCATAGCTTGTGGCGTCCATCTTTTCTTTGTTGCTGAACTTATCACCTTTGGTGTGGCGTTCAATATACCTTTGGTTCCTATCATAGTTGATAGTGGGTCAAGGTTCCTTTCCTGTTTCCTTTAACCGAAAAACACCTAAAGACCATTTTGAGATTCGGGTCAACAATTCGTTATTGTTGGTTCATTTTCAGACTTAGCCAATTCATTTGTTATTGTTTCCTCTTTATTTTGTTTATTACCTTTGTTTGAAGCCATTATCTCTAATTTGTTTCATTTTAAAACCGAAACGAATCCATCCTTACTCAATTCACGATTGGGCAACACATACGACTCAAAACATCACGAGACGAGTTCGTATCAAATTGGTATCAGAGCTAGCAAATTTGGAGTAAGAATCGACGTTGTCGGCATTACGGTATAGTAGTTTCTCGAAAAAAACTCGAAAAAAAATTCAAAAAAAATTTGAAAAAAAAATTGTGAAAAAAAAAGAAAGCTAGTTTTGAAAATTAGTTTTTGTTTGCTACCCAAATTTTAGTCATTATTACCTTCTACTATTTCGCCACACCCAACCTTTTCATTTCTTTGTTTCAAGCCTACCTTCCTTTGTCCTACAATAATCTTACCAAGCCCAAACATCAAGTTTGTAAGCCGACCCACAATAATTGCTTTTTAAGTTTAAATAATTCCTAAGAACTTAGAGAGGAGGAGTGAGTGGAAAGAGGCAAGAGAGTGGTGAGTTTATTCGAGAGTATAAAAGCCAAGTGAGTGAGATTTCTTTGTGAGTGGATAGTGAGATTCTTTGTTGTGAGTTCATTTAAAAAAATGTCACGAAGTCCGGAAAGAAATCAAAATGTGGAAGGAGGGTTACGTCCGTAAGAAATGTTGGAAGAGGAGTGCGATCTTACCCTTCAAGCAATTATGCGAGAGATGGAGCAATTATTTGATAGAAAACTTGAACCGATTGAAGATCGATTATATCGAGTCGAGACACGAGAACCACGTGAGATGACTCCGGAAGGTGCAACACGAGAGCGAGAACGTCCAATCCAAGATCCTTATGAAGCAAGTGAACAAGAAAGTGATCATTCATCTGCCCGAAGTGTACGACGTCGAGGCCGTCAACGACAACGAGGTCCTAGAGATCGTGATCGACCCGATGACAATCTTAAGGATATCAAGATGACAATTCCACCATTCCAAGGTAAGAATGACCCTGAAGCTTTTTTGGAGTGGGAAAAGAAGATTGAGCTTGTTTTTGATTGCCACAACTATTCAGAGAGTAAAAAGGTGAAACTCGCGGCAATTGAGTTTTCTGATTATGCCATAGTGTGGTGGGACCAGCTTGTAACAAGTCGACGACGAAATCGTGAAACACCCATCTCTACTTGGGGAGAAATGAAATCAGTCATGCGGAAAAGATTTATTCCATCATACTACCATCGAGATCTTTATCAACGACTTCAAAACCTTACTCAAGGAAATAGAAGTGTTGAAGTTTATTATAAGGAGATGGAGATAGCGATGATTCGAGCTGGTATCGAGGAGGATCGAGAGGCAACCATGGCTAGGTTCCTTGCGGGTTTAAATCGTGACATTGCCAACATAGTTGAACTACAACACTATGTTGAAGTGATGGACATGGTTCACATGGCGATTAAGGTTGAAAAGCAACTTAAGCGAAAAGGAGTTAGTAGACCCTATGCTAATTCTTCAACCAACAAATGGACTCAAGGAGTCAACAAAACCCCAATTAGAACAAAGGAGCCGACTGTAGTAGTTAAATCAAATCAGCCCGTTGGAGAGACAAGTCGAAATAAAAATGAGCAAGTGCCAAATCGCACGAGAGACATAAGATGTTTCAAGTGTCAAGGCCGTGGGCACATAGCTAGTCAATGTCCCAATCGACGTATTATGGTGATAAGAGATGATGGAGAAGTTGAGTCAGAGGAAGAGGATGAAAATAAACCTGAAATGCCATCCGATGATGAAGATTTAGAGTTACCCGTTGAAGGAGAAATTCTTGTGGTGAAGCGTAGCCTCGATTATTCAAAGTGTTGAAACCGATCAACAAAGGAGAATATTTTTCACACTCGATGCCACATTCAAGGCAAGGTATGTAGTATGATCATTGATAGTGGTAGTTGTACTAATGTAGCTAGTATTATGTTGGTGGAAAAGCTAGGTTTGGCTACAACTAAACATCCAACTCCATACAAGTTGCAATGGCTAAATGATGGAGGTGAGCTGAAAGTAACAAAACAAGCTGTGGCGGCATTTTCTATTGGAAAGTACCAAGATGAAGTGGTGTGCGATGTAGTTCCTATGCATGCGGGACATCTACTTTTGGGACATCCATGGAAATTTGATAGGCGCGTGATCTATGATGGTTATACAAATCGCTATACATTCAAGCATCAAGGCAAGAATGTAACTTTAGCGCCATTGACTCCAAAGCAAGTGTACCAAGATCAATTGAAGTTGAAAGAAAAGATTGAAAAAGAGAGAGACAAGAAAAATGAAAAAAAGAAAGAAAAAATAGAAGGAGTGGAGGTAAAAGTACGAGAGGAACAAGAAAGTCAAAAAGAAATTGAAAGTGGTAAATGAGCGTATTTGCGAGAGAAAAGGAGATAAGAAAATCATTGTTGTTACATCAACCCGTACTTGTACTTATGTACAAGGAATGCTTATTTGTTGCTAACGAACTTGATAATTCTTTACCTTTGTCTATTGTTTCATTGATTCAGGAATTCAAAGACGTTTTCCCGGAAGATGTGCCAAGTGGATTGCCTCCTTTTCAAGGTATTGAACATCAAATAGATTTTATTCCCGGAGCTACAATTCCAAATCGGCCAGCTTATCGAAGCAACCCGAAGGAAACTAAAGAGTTGCAACGACAAGTAGCAGAATTAATGGAAAAAGGCTATATACGGGAGAGTTTAAGTCCATGTGTGGTTCCCGTTCTATTGGTGCCTAAAAAAGATGGTTCATGGAGGATGTGCGTAGATTGCCAAGCTATCAAAAAAATTACCGTCAAATACCGTCATCCCATTCCTAGACTTGATGATATGTTAGACGAGCTTAGTGGAGCAAAATTGTTCTCTAAGATTGATCTGAAAAGCGGCTATCATCAAATTCGTATGCGGGAGGGGGACAGTGGAAGACTGCGTTTAAGATTAAATACGGTTTGTATGAGTGGTTAGTGATGCCTTTTGGCCTCACCAATGCACCGAGTACTTTCATGAGGTTGATGAAACACGTTTTGAGGTCTTTCATTGGTCGTTTTTGCGTAGTTTATTTTGACGATATTTTAATTTACAGCAAATCATTAACTGAACATCTTGAACATTTGCATGCTATTTTGAAGGTTTTACGAAAGGAAGTATTGTATGCAAACCTTAAGAAATGTAACTTTTGTACTGACAAAGTTGTTTTTCTAGGTTTTGTTGTAAGTGCGAATGGACTAGAGGTGGACCAAGAGAAGATTAAAGCAATACAAGAATGGCCACGACCGAATAACATCAGCCAAGTTAGAAGCTTTCATGGCCTTGCAAGCTTCTATAAGAGGTTTGTACCAAATTTTAGCACTCTTGCTGCCCCATTAACCGGTATTATCAAAAAAAATTCACCTTTTATTTGGTCTGATGAACAAGAATCTGTTTTTGTTAAAATCAAAGATTGTTTGACTAATGCTTCACTTTTATGTTTGCCGGATTTTAACAAAATTTTCGAGGTGGAATGTGATGCTTCTGGAATAGGAATAGGTGCGGTTTTAATGCAAGATGGGCGACCGATGGCTTATTTTAGCGAGAAACTTAATGGAGCTACGCTCAATTATCCCACCTATGACAAAGAAATGTACGCATTGATACGCACATTAGAAACATGGCAGCATTACCTTTGGCCTAAAGAGTTCGTTATACACACGGACCATGAGGCTTTGAAGCATTTGAGAGGGCAAACTAAGCTTAACAAACGACATGCAAAATGGGTAGAATTCTTAGAATCCTTTCCATATGTGATTAAGTATAAGCAAGGTAAGGAAAATATCGTTGCGAATGCTTTATCGCGAAGGTATGCTCTTCTAAATTATTTGGATGTCAAGTTACTTGGTTTTGCTTATTTAAAGGAATTATATGCTGATGATTTTGATTTTGGAGAAGTTTAAAAGTTATGTGTGCAAGGTGCGTATGACAGATACTACCAACACGATGGATTCCTATTTCTAGAAAATAAGTTGTGCATACCCCAAGGATCAACTAGAAATTTGCTGGTTCATGAAGCACATAGTGGGGGTTTAATGGGACATTTTGGTATTGCCAAAACTTTGGCCGTTCTTCAAGAACACTTTTATTGGCCAAAGATGAAACGAGATGTGGCTAAAGTGTGCAATCGTTGTATTGTTTACAAGAGGGCGAAATCAAGGGTCCAGTCACATGGACTCTATACTCCATTACCGATCCCAGAAATGCCATGGATGAATATTTCTATGGACTTTGTTTTGGGTCTTCCTAGAACAAAGAATGGCAAAGATTCTGTGTTTGTTGTAGTTGATCGGGTTTCAAAAATGGCTCATTTCATAGCATGTAACAAAACTGATGATGCTTTAAATGTTGCCAATCTATTTTTTAGGGAGATTGTACGATTGCATGGCATTCCAAGAACCATTGTTTCGGATCGAGACACTAAATTTCTCAGCCACTTTTGGAGAACTTTATGGGGAAAAATTGGAACTAAGCTATTATTTTCCACAACAAGTCATCCCCAAACTGATGGCCAAACGGAGGTTGTTAATAGAGTTCTGTCAACACTACTACGGGCCATTATATGTAAGAATTTAAAGACTTGGGAGGAGTGTCTACCTCACATTGAATTTGCATACAATCGATCGGTACATTCAGCTACCAAGTTTTCACCATTTGAGGTAGTGTATGAATTTAATCCCTTAACTCCATTGGATTTATTGCCTTTACCTTCTGATAAATTGGTGCATGTAGATGGAAAGAAAAAGGCAGATTTTGTGAAACAATTACATCAACGAGTTAGGGATAATATTGAACGAAGAACAGAGCAATATGCTCATCAAGTTAACAAGGGCCGTAAACGAGTAATATTTGAACCTGGTGATTGGGTTTGGATTCACATGCGCAAGGAGAGATTTCCCGTTCAAAGACATTCCAAGCTTTTACCACGAGGAGATGGACCTTTTCAAGTCTTGGAGAGGATTAATGATAACGCTTATAAGTTAGATTTACCTGGTGAGTATGGGGTTAGTGCTACTTTTAATGTTGCTGATTTATCCCCTTTTGATGTAGGTGACGATTTGGGAGCAAATCGCCTCGAAGAGGGGGGGAATGATGCAAGGTTAGCTCGGGAAATTACTACTGAATCCATTGAGCTGCCACGAGGGCCAATAACTCGATCACGAGCTAAGAGATTTCGAAATGCAATAGCAAGCTATGAGGAACGAGATTGGGAAGAGCAAGTGGTCGAATTCGATAGTCATGCTTCGAACTGTTCAAAAAGCGTTACTTGCAATTTATTACAAGCTGAATTTGTTTCTTTTAATTAACTTGTTTTAGTTTAATAAATGAGTAGCTGATCAATTAATTTCACTTATCTTAAGTTTTAATAAATGAGTTAGTTATTAAACTTTATTAAATAAAGATGCTTCTTAATTGATCTAGTTCCTAGGATTATTTATTGATGCATAACTTAAGTTCTTTAAATTATGCTTCTTTAATTAAACTAGTTCTTTGGAATAATTATTGCATATAAGTTTTAGTTCATTTATTTAAGTAAGTTTAATGTTTGTTATGATTAATAAGTGTTTTATTTGTTTAATAAACTCATTTTAATGTGTTTATTGTAGGTGACTTTTAGCTTATAGTGGTTACAAATCAAGGTCATTACACATTTAATTAAGTGGTCGTTCAAGTTCTTTTGAGTTACAATTAAAGGGCTGTTATAAAGGGAGCTTAAAATCATTAAAGGAGTTGTTTTAAAGAGCATTTTATGCCCTTTAAAATTCGCGATAACTCTTCCACTTCCAGCCGTTTTTGGAGTTTCCAAGAGAACTTAATCAAGCCTTTAAATGTCATTAAGGAGCTGGTTAAGAGATGGTGTCTATTCAACTAGCCAAGGACAACTCAAGAGTCATTTTCTAAGCCATTAAAGACATTCAAATCAGCTGAATTAAAGTGATTTTATGGAAGGAGTTATTTGGTTCAAAGAATAAGAAAAGACATCGCTTTTATGGTACATTAAGTGGATGTTTTGACCTTTTGTTACCTTGTTTTAACATTATAAATAGATGTAATCAGCCATAGAGGGGGGAACTTCTTGCTAAATATAGATGAAATATTTGAATTGTGAGCTATCCAATTCTCTTTGTTCTTTCGGAATTGATTTGACTTATCAAGCATAGCTTGTGGCGTCCATCTTTTCTTTGTTGCTGAACTTATCACCTTTGGTGTGGCGTTCAATATACCTTTGGTTCCTATCATAGTTGATAGTGGGTCAAGGTTCCTTTCCTGTTTCCTTTAACCGAAAAACACCTAAAGACCATTTTGAGATTCGGGTCAACAATTCGTTATTGTTGGTTCATTTTCGGACTTAGCCAATTCATTTGTTATTGTTTCCTCTTTATTTTGTTTATTACCTTTGTTTGAAGCCATTATCTCTAATTTGTTTCATTTTAAAACCGAAACGAATCCATCCTTACTCAATTCATGATTGGGCAACACATACGACTCAAAACATCACGAGACGAGTTCGTATCATTACCTTATTCACCAAAATAGATTTGCACAAATTCGCGGATTTTACACAAGGCAAATCAAGAGAATAACAACTCACGCTTCCTTTCATAATGACTTTATCAACCACAATCGAAGAATAACAATTAATCGGATCAAAATGAGGGGACCTTTTAAGAATTAAGTCACCAAAAGTTTTATCAATAATTTTTAAATCTGCACGGGACTCGATTGATAAAATTTCCTTACCTCGCTTACCTTCGGGCTCATGTAGTGTGATTTCATCTTTGCCTATGTTGATCGTATGAAAGCGTCTTTCATCGGAAAGGTATTGAAGTTGGAAGTTTTCTTTCATATGTGGCCAATGGAAGTGTTCTATCCCACGCAAAGGTGGTAAACCTTTAGGGCCTCACTAAAAACATCCTCATAATCCTGCGAAAAACATTGAAACACACTAGGCAAATTTTCATTAATGGTAGATAGAGATAAATAATTTTGCCTAAACCTCACAAGGATACAAGGCTGTTCATTGAATAGGTCTCTCTGCACATCTTTTTTATTGCAATTAAAATTTTCACTCTATTTTTGCCACTTGCGGATTCACTCACCTTTGGGCCATTTAAATTTTGACTTTTTTCACTACTAGCCTCTTTTCTCCCTGTCTTTTTTATTTGTCCTTTCTCCCTCACCCCCTCACAAAATTTCATCATTTTTCATTGATCTTTATATACATCACTGGGATTTAAAGGAGCAAGAGTGAATTTTCGGCCTTTAAACACAAGAGAGTATCTATTAAGCTTGCCTTGGTGTGTAACATCACGATCAAATTGCCAAGGCCGTCCAAAGAGCAAGTGTGCCGCATGCATTGGGACCACATCACACCATACCTCATCCTCGTAATTCCCAAGATTAAAAGTGATCAATGACTATTTTGTAACTTTAACTTCTGAGCATTCATTAAGCCACTGAAGGTGATACGGCTTAGGGTGCTCGATACAAGGTAACTTTAAGGAATCCACTAAATAGCTGCTAACTACATTCGAACAGCTCCCACTATCAATAATAAGTGAACATAAGTTACCTTTTATAAAACACCTAGAATGGAAAATATTGGTCCTTTGGTTATCACAATCGTGTCCCATTTGGATGTTAAGGGTGCGGTAGACTACCATCTTATTTTTTTCTCTTATTAATTTTTTTGAAATACGTGTAAAACAAATACTCAACACTCAAAAGAAAAATTAGCAAACCTTACTGTTAGTCACTCAAAAAGAAGAATCAAATTCTCAATGAAGTAGAATTCAGTCTTGTGAGTTCTTTAGTAGAGTATATCAACCAATTAGAAAGTGTATGAACCGAAACTACCAAAGAGTCCTAATTTGCACTAAGATGCCAAAAACTAACGAGACACCAATTAATTTGTGTTGCACCGAGGAAGAATTGTGCACACCTTAAAATCCTACTAACACAAGAAACAAGAAGGTGTTAGATAGTGTAAAGGAAGAATAAAGGTAAACAAATGAAAACCTACAGCTAAGAATCAATAAAAATTGCTGAAATCGAAAAACCCGAAAAACTGCGGAGTAACTTGACAACTTCGTTAGAGGTGTTCCTGATCTCCAAAAATCACGAAATTAAATCTGGAATGTCCTTAATATTGAATTTTTGATTTGGAAAGTTTGGGAAGCAAACTTAACCCACTGAATCTTTTTTTAAATTTTTATTGGATTTCGTCTTTTTCATTTTTTTGACTTTTTCGACTGACTCTTTTGCGAGAAATATTTTTTATATTCAATCACAGTGCAACAAATATGTATGTAAAATTTTTTTTGAAAACTTTTTCTGGGTAAAACTGCTGTTTGTGGTTTAAAAAATAGAGATCAGTTTAGAAATCAACCAAGAACACCCAAAACGCCCAAAATCTGATACCAAATGATAGAAGGTTGTGCGCGGACCAAGATCGAGTTGTCAAGTCACGGAAAACTCCTACGAAAACTCTAAACGCTTGGATCTAAATCGAAAATAGAAAATTCGGCTTAGAATCAATTAGATCTCAAATGAAAAATACCCAAATCAATAAAAGATCAGCTAAGAATTAAAAACACTTAGGAATAACTAATCTTGGAAGCCAAGAACATGGAATTGAATTCAAGAGAGGTTCCAAACAACCGAATCTGAAAAGAAGAACACAAAACATCAAGTTAATTTAAAAAAAACTCAGCAAATCATGAAATCAATTAGATCTAGGGTTTGGACGGCAATAAAGAGGGGTTTTGTGAAATCAAAATGTTTCTGGTTGTCCAAGGTTGGTGCCGAACAGATTCTTGAAGGTCGAACGGGGCTGGAGACGCAACAAGAGAGTTTAAACAAGTTAGATAATGAAATCAACACAAGCAGAAAATTAAAAAGATTGAACAGCAAGAAAAATAAAGATAAAGTCCTAAGAAGCCTTGAAATCGAGAAAGATTTCACAACTCCCTTCAAACGGCTCTAATCTCCCCTCCAATGAAGAACAATGGCAAGAAGAAGGCTGAAGATGGCTCACACAATCAAAAAGATTGTTAAAACCACTTCTAAAGAAAACTCAAGAGAAAATTCTTGAAGAACTGAAAGAGAATTTTCACTCAAAGCAAATCTGAAATTTTTAATGTAATTGTAATGTGTGTAACAAGGGTGGCCGGCTATGCCTATAAATAGGCCTTATAACTATTTCCTAATCTCATTAGAAAAACTTAAAAAAAACCTAATTAACAAATTGAAGAGGGAAATTTGAGGAAGGCATTCTAATGGGCTGCTTGGGCCGAATTTTTACATATAATACTACTAAAGTCTAAAAATTAAATTAAACAATTAAAATTTTTACAAATTAGGCCACTTTAACAATTTGGCCTGATTTTCAACTAAGTATGGTTTGACTTCTTGGTTGGGCTTGGAATCCTCTTACTGGGCCTTGCCTTCAAGAACTTGGGCTTGTAGTCCATCTCCTACCGAAATTGGCTCGTTGATGCTCGTAACGGAGATCCAATGCGCTTTGGCTGTAAGATTCGGTTTCTTGGACCAAGATTTCCAAGATTGGAAAGCTTGATTTTATTGATTCTTGAAATCGCTCCAAACAGCAAAATTAGGCCGAGATTCGGTTTGTTGATTTTTTTGAAAACAAGAAAGTGAATATTGATTTTCTCTTTCTTTCGTGTACGCATCTAAGGCCTTTGTGACTCGTATCAGAAGCCTTGAAATAAAAAAAAGATTTCACAACTCCCTTCAAACGGCTCTAATCTCACCTCCAATGTAAGACAATGGCAAGAAGAAGGCTGAAGATGGCTCCCACAATCAAAAAGATTGTTAAAACTACTTCTAAAGAAAATTCAAGAGAGAATTCTTGGAGAAAACTCAAAGAGAATTTTTCACTCAATAAAATCTGATTTCAATGTATTATTCAAGTATACATATAGGCCTTCTAACTATTTTCCTAGTCCTAATAGGAAAACTAAAAAAAACCTAATATTTTTTTACTTTAAAGGGGAAATTCGGCCAAGGACTTTAAATGGGCCTCTTGGACTGAATTTTTACATAGAAATTTATTCATAAATTCTAAAAATGAAAAGTAAGTATTTAAAGACTTAAAACATAACAAATTGGGCCACTTTGACAATTTGGCCTGATTTTCAACTAAGTTTATTTAAATTTCTTGATTGGGCTTGGAACATCTTATTGGGCCTTGTCTTCAAGAACTTGGGATTGTAATCCGTTCTCTCCCGAAATTGGCTTGTTAATGCTTGTAACTGAGATCCAATGCGCCTTAGTTGCAAGATTTGTTTTCTTGGACCAAGAGTTCCAAGATTTGAAATCTTGATTTTCTTGATTCTTGAAATTGCTCAAAACAACAAAATTGGACCAAGACTCAGTTTCTTGATTTTCTTGAAAACAAGAAAGTGAATCTGGATTTTCTTTTTCCTTCGTATACGCATCTAAGGCCTTTGTGACTCATATCATTCCCCCCGTCCTCACTATTACATAGATTTCGTGTGTTTAATTTATCCTAGATTGTGAACTAATTTGGGTTTTAATGTGTCCTAGGAAAGCTATAAAGTGGACGGTTGCAAGGGGGGAGTATGTGACCTTTCGGCCACCATCATAATCACCCATTCATGCATTTCCAAGATGACCATTCAAGTGGACAGCACAAGGGCCGAATCATACAAAGTACTCAAGGAACATTCAAGGTGGTGCATGTTCTTCCATAATTACATTCCATGAATCCAATGAGCCCATTCGAGTTTCTAGGTGACCATTCATGATACAAAGTCTTTCATGGCCGAATTTGACCTTTGGAATTGTGACCATTCGGCCATACAAAGCATCCATCCGTCCAAGGCATTAAAATCAAGTCTTTTGGCCATTAAGCTACTCCAAGGTGCATGGATGAACATCAAGCTTCAAGTTGTCTTCTTGGGTTCATCAAAGGTCCTTCTAGAAGCCATTAATGTCCAAGCTATCCATGTATCATCTTTAAGACGTTTGACCATTCATGTACTCATCTTGGCCTATATATTTTTACCATTTGGATTGTTTAAGGTTAATGAACAATTTATATTTTGTGAGAATTAAAGTTCTTCCTTTGTTCTTATTCTGGCTTTGTGAGACTTATCAAGCTAGCTTGTGGCGTCTTCCAAGTCTACTTCCATATTGATAACATTGGTTCTTACCTTCCATAGGTAACGGGTCACGTTCCTTAACACCACCACCCCCCCTCTTTCCCATTTCTTTGCAATCCTTGCCAACATAAGAAAGAATTCGACTCTTTAGTCTGGGTTCTTTCTTCGGCTAAGTCTTAGTTCGTATCAATTTGGTATCAGAGCAGGTTCGGGATTTCAAAAAAAAGAAAAGAAAAGAAAAGAAGAGAAATTCAGAAAAAAAAAGTCTAGAGACCCATCAATAGAAATTTTTCCAAAATCATCATCTATACCCTCCAATACCCTTTCGGGTGAAATTTGACGCTATCAAAAAAAATTTGACCCAAAATTCCAATTTTACCCCTGCACCCCGAAACCCTCAAAACCCTCCCAGAATTCTGTAAACATCATTTTGAGTCAATCCTGAGAAGACAAAAATATATATATATAATATTTTTTTAATATACCCAAAATACCCTTCCTTTTTTTTCTTCCAAACGACACAACCGACGCTTCAAAGCAGTTCGATATAGTAAACAGAGCCTCGGTAAGAACTTGGCAAAAGAACTTTTGAGAGGAAAAAGGCAAGAGAGGTGAGATCATTCGAGTGAATAAAAGCCAAAATAGAGAGTTAAACACGAGTGGTGTGAAATCAAAAAAAATTTCTGAGTGACTAGTGAGTTTTTGTTGTGAGGTGATATTCTACAAAAAAAAATGTCTCGAAGTCCAATGCGAGAAGGAAACAATATGGGAGATGCTCTTCCAAATCTTCAAATGCAAGCAATGATAAGAGAAATGCAAAGAATGTTGCGAGAAGAATTAGAGCCAATTCATGAAAGGCTCGAGCAAGTCGAAGAGCGTTCACAACGTGGCCGATCTCCTCCTGAAGTAAGGTGAGGCCGAGAACCAATTAGGCCCCGAGGAAATGCTTTCTATGATCACCCAGATCAAGCAAATGATCAGGAGTCTATTTTAGAAGAACGGCCGCAAGATCGTAGACACCGTCCCCATCACGTCCGTGATCGAGTGGATGATAACTTAAACAACATCAAGTTGTCTATTCCACCCTTTCAAGGAGGCGATCCGAATCATACTTAGATTGGGAGCGCAAGGTCGATTTAATCTTCGAATGTCATAACTACTCGGAGAACAAAAAGGTGAAGCTTGCCGCAATCGAGTTTAGCGATTATGCTAGCATTTGGTGGGATCAACTTACCACCAATCGGAGAAGAAATGGAGAACGCCCAGTCTCTAGTTGGGCTGAAATGAAGGCTATAATGCGAAGGCCTTTCATTCCGTCCCATTATCATCGGGACCTCTTTCAAAAGTTGCAAAACTTGACGCAAGGGTCCAATAACGTGGAGGATTATTACAAGGAAATGGAGATGGCCATGATAAGGGCTAACGTAGATGAAGACCGTGAAGCCACCATGGCAAGGTTCTTGGCTGGTCTTAACCGAGACATAGCCAACATTGTGGAACTCCAACATTATGTGGAACTTGTTGACATGGTCCACATGGCTATGAAGGTGGAGCGTCAACTAAGGCGAAAAGGCCCGATCTGAAGTAATCCTATTTCCCATTCCACGAGCGAATGGGGCCAAAACACCTTTAGAAAGGATCCAACCCCACGATCCAAAGAAGTGTACGCTTCAAACAAGCCCACTCCACCCGTTGGTGATTCGAGCAAAGGCAAGGTGTGGAGTCCAACCAAAATCGAGCTCGCGATGTCAAGTGCTTGTGTTTGGGACGAGGCACTTTGCAAACCAATGCCCCAATCGGAGAACTATGTTACTTCTTGAGAATGGAGAAGTCGAATCTGGCCGATTGGAAGATGTTTCAAAATGATGTTGTTGAAGAGGAGGACGAGGAAAATTTAGAATATCTTTGTTGAGGAGAGGCCCTTGTTGCCAAAGCGGAGCCTCAATACACAAACCATCCGGAGGAACTCCAAAGAAAACATCTTCCACACTAGATGCCATATTTACAACAAGGTTTGTAGTGTGATAATAGATGGCGGGAGTTGTACAAATGTTGCGAGCACGTTGTTGATTGAGAAACTTCAGCTTGCCACCACAAAGCATCGAAAGCCTACAAACTTCAATGGCTCAACGATGGTGGCGAGATTAAGGTGACCAAACAAGTAACACTTGCCTTTTCGATCGGGAAGTATATCGATAAAGTTCTATGTGACGTGGTTCCGATGCACGCAAGTCACCTACTTTTGGGAAGGCCATGGCAATTTGATAGGCGAGTTACTCATGACGGATATACGAATCGGTACTCTTTCCGGTTCCAAGGGAGAAACATCACTTTGGCACCCCTTACGCCAAAACAAGTATTAGAAGATCAAATTAAATTGCGTGAGTCTTTTGAAAAAGATAAGTTTGTTGATTGTAAAAAAAAGAAAAATAAAAAGAGAAAAGAAAATGAGATGAGTAAAGAAAAGAAAGAGTATGAAAATGAAGGAGAAAGTAGTAAAAAAAATACAAAAGAGTGAGAGTGGAAAAATGAGTGTGTTTGCAAAATCAAAAGATATTCGGAGGGCCTTATGCTTAAAGCAGCTTATTCTAGTACTCTTGTACAAAGAGGGTTTGCTTAACACTAACAATTTAAATGATTCTCTGCCTTTGTCTGTTGTTTCGTTGTTACAGGAATTCAAGGACGTGTTTCCCGAAGAAATGCCTAGTGGGTTGCCACCCATTCGAGGCATTGAGCACCAAATTGACTTCATACCAGGAGCCACTTTGCCTAACCGACCAGCATACCGAAGTAACCCTGAAGAAACGAAGGAGTTCTGTAAAGCAGTAAAAGAATTGATGGAAAAAGGATTTGTTAGGGAAAGTTTGAGTCCATGCATTTGTTCCTATACTTTTGGTTCCAAAGAAGGACGGAACTTGGAGAATGTGTGTAGATTGTCGTGCAATTAACCAAATTCTTCATCAAGTATAGGCATCCCATTCCCGCCTTGACGACATGCTAGGCGAACTTAGTGGAGCCACAATTTTCTCTAAAATTGATCTTGAAGTGGCTACCATCAAATAAGGATGCGAGAAGGTGACGAATGGAAAAGCGGCTTTCAAAACCAAGCAAGGTTTGTACGAATGGTTGGTAATGCCATTCGGTCTTACAAATGCTCCAAGTACTTTTATGCGCTTAATGAATCATGTCTTGAGATCCTTCATTGGTAAATGTTGTGTAGTTTATTTTGATGACATCCTGATTTATAGTCAATCGTTAGATGATCATGTTTTGCATTTGAGGCAAATTCGGATGTGTTGCAAAAGAAAAATTGTATGCCAATTTGAAGAAATGTGCTTTTGTACTAATGAGATTGTGTTTTAGGATATGTTGTAAGTCTTTGCAGGTTTGCACGTCGATCTGAAAAGATCCGTGCAATTAAGGAATGGCCACACCGACGAATGTAAATCAAGTTCAAGTTTTCATGGGTTAGCAAGTTTTTATCGAAGGTTCGTACCCAATTTCAAAGACGCTAGCCGCTCCTTTGATGGTATTATTAAGAAGAATTTATCGTTCAAGTGGGGTAAGGAGCAAGAACAATCATTTAATTTGATTAAAGAAGCTTTGACTAATGCACTGTTTTATCTTTGCCTAACTTTGCTAAAACTTTTGAGTTAGAGTGTGATGCTTGGTGTAGGCATAGGTCTTTGTTTTGACCCAAGATGGTAAGCCCATTGCTTATTTTAGCGAGAAACTAAATGGGCCTGCATTGAATTATCCCGTGTATGATAAGGAGATGTATGCGCTTATAAGGGCTTTAGAGACGTGGCAGCACTATCTTTGGCCAAAGGAGTTTGTGATACACACTGACCACGAAGCCTTGAAACATTTGAAAGGTCAGCATAAACTCAACAAAAGACACGCCAAGTGGGTTGAATTTTTAGAATCCTTCCCTTATGTTATTCGGTATAAGAAAGGTAAGGAAAACATTGTTGCCGATGCTTTGTCACGAAGGTATGCATTATTTGGTATTCTTGAATCTAAATTACTTGGTTTTGAACATTTAAAAGAATTGTATGTGAATGATGCTAATTTTTGTGAAGTATATGTAGCTTGCGAAAAAGGAGCTTATGACAAGTTTTATAGACAAGATGGATTTTTGTTTAAGGATAACAAGCTATGCGTGCCCCAAGGGTCAATGCGAGAATTGTTGATAAGAGAGGCACATTGTGGCGGCCTTATGGGACATTTTGGGATATCTAAGACCTTAAGTATGCTTCAGGAGCATTTTTATTGGCCCAAAATGAAGCAAGGTGTTGAGAAGATCTGTGCCAATTGTTTGGAATGCCGAAAGGCAAAGTCCAAAGTCCAACCCTATGGGCTTTACATGCCACTTCCTATTCCCGAACATCCTTGGGAAGACATATCGATGGATTTCGTCCTTGGTCTTCCACGATCCAAAAGTGGCAAAGACTCAATTTTTGTTGTAGTAGATAGATTTTCAAAAATGGCACATTTTATTCCCTGCACTAAGACTAACGATGCTTCTTTTGTTGCTTCTTTGTTTTTCAGGGAAGTGGTGCGTTTACATGGAGTGCCTAAGTCTATAGTGTCAGATCATGATGCCAAATTCTTGAGCCATTTTTGGAGGACGTTGTGGGATAAACTGGGCACCAAGTTGCTATTTTCAACAACATGCCACCCCCAAACAGATGGACAAACTGAGGTGGTGAATCGAGTTTTGTCGACCCTTTTGCGTGCCATTATTAAGAAGAATTTGAAGTCGTGGGAAGATTGTATTCCCCATGTGGAGTTTGCCTACAATCGAGCTGTGCAGTCCACTACCCAGCACACACCTTTTGAAGTCGTCTATGGGTTCAATCCTTTAACTCCACTTGATTTACTTCCTTTACCAAATAATAGGTTTGTTCAAGTAGATGGCAAGAAGAAAGCAGAGTTTGTTAAGGAGTTACACAAAAAGGTGAAAAAGCATATCAAGCGCCAAACTGAACGTTACGCTCAAAAAGCTAACAAAGGTCGAAAAAGAATCGTGTTTGAACCCAGAGATTGGGTCTGGATACATATGAGGAAGGAAAGATTTCCTACTCAACGACGGTCCAAGTTGATGCCTCGAGGAGATGGGCCCTTCCAAGTTCTAAAACGCTTGAATGATAATTAGTATCAAATAGACCTCCGGTGAGTTTAATGTGAGTGCTACTTTTAATGTAGTGATTTATCTCCTTTTGATGCGAGATGTCGATTTGGGGACAAATCGCTTCCAAGAAAGGGGAATGATCTGAACCCAAGCCCAAGGAGGCCTTTGAGATCTCGCAAGCCTAAGATGATGTCCAAGCCATCTTCCCTCTTCCTACGGGTCCAATAAACCGTTCTAGAGCCCAAAAACTCAAGCAGGCCTTGGCAATACTTCTTTCACAAGCTTGGGCCGAATGTGAAGCAAAGGCCCAAGGAGAAGAAGTTTTAAGCCCATATAATTTATTCTTAGTGATAATTAAAACTTAAATCCGTTTTGGTATTTTGGGCCTATTTAAATTCGTTTTTTTTTGGTTGATTGTTTTGGGCCTAATTAATTAAAGTATTTAGTGTTTCTATATTTTAAATTAAGTCATAAGCATGTTTAGGTTATTACATATTTTATAGTATGTTTTAAAT
This sequence comes from Gossypium raimondii, assembly GCF_025698545.1. Classification (NCBI taxonomy): domain Eukaryota; kingdom Viridiplantae; phylum Streptophyta; class Magnoliopsida; order Malvales; family Malvaceae; genus Gossypium; species Gossypium raimondii. The sequence continues at coordinate 27,524,152 of NC_068572.1, read as the reverse complement.
GTGTTTTCATTATATATTTAATAAGGTGTTAATATGCCTTCACTATTACATAGATTTCGTGTGTTTAATTTATCCTAGATTGTGAACTAATTTGGGTTTTAATGTGTCCTAGGAAAGCTATAAAGTGGACGGTTGCAAGGGGGGAGTATGTGACCTTTCGGCCACCATCATAATCACCCATTCATGCATTTCCAAGATGACCATTCAAGTGGATAAAGACAAGGAAATTTGAATCATACAAAGTACTCAAGGAACATTCAAGGTGGTGCATGTTCTTCCATAATTACATTCCATGAATCCAATGAGCCCATTCGAGTTTCTAGGTGACCATTCATGATACAAAGTCTTTCATGGCCGAATTTGACCTTTGGAATTGTGACCATTCGGCCATACAAAGCATCCATCCGTCCAAGGCATTAAAATCAAGTCTTTTGGCCATTAAGCTACTCCAAGGTGCATGGATGAACATCAAGCTTCAAGTTGTCTTCTTGGGTTCATCAAAGGTCCTTCTAGAAGCCATTAATGTCCAAGCTATCCATGTATCATCTTTAAGACGTTTGACCATTCATGTACTCATCTTGGCCTATATATTTTCGGCCATTTGGATTGTTTAAGGTTAATGAACAATTTATATTTTGTGAGAATTAAAGTTCTTCCTTTGTTCTTATTCTGGCTTTGTGAGACTTATCAAGCTAGCTTGTGGCGTCTTCCAAGTCTACTTCCATCTTGATAACGTTGGTTCTTACCTTCCATAGGTAACAGGTCACGTTCCTTAACACCACCACCCCCCTCTTTCCCATTTCTTTGCAATCCTTGCCAACATAAGAAACGGGTCTGACTCTTTAGTCTGGGTTCTTTCTTCGGCTAAGTCTTAGTTCGTATCAATTTGGTATCAGAGCAGGTTCGGGATTTCAAAAAAAAAAAAGAAAGAAATTGAGAAAAAAAAGTCCGAGACCCATCAATAGAAATTTTCTAAAATCATCATCTATACCCTCAATACCCTTTCGGGTGAAATTTGACGCTATCAAAAAAATTTGACCCAAAATTCTAATTTACCCCACACTTGAAACCCTCAAAACCCTCCGAGCACTCAGTAAACATCATTTTGAGTCAATCACGAGAAGACAAAATATATATATATAATATTTTTAGTATACCCAAAATACCCTTCCTTTTTTTCTTCCAAACGACACAACCGGCGCTTCAAAGCGATTCGATATATAAAATGAGCCTCGGTAAGAACTTGGCAAAAGAACTTTTGAGAGGAAAAAGGCAAGAGAGGTGAGATCATTCGAGTGAATAAAAGCCAAAATAGAGAGTTAAACACGAGTGGTGTGAAATCAAAAAAATTTACGAGTGACTAGTGAGTTTTTGTTGTGAGGTGATATTCTACCAAAAAAAATGTCTCGAAGTCCAATGCGAGAAGGAAACAATATGGGAGATGCTCTTCCAAATCTTCAAATGCAAGCAATGATAAGAGAAATGCAAAGAATGTTGCGAGAAGAATTAGAGCCAATTCATGAAAGGCTCGAGCAAGTCGAAGAGCGTTCACAACGTGGCCGATCTCCTCCTGAAGTAAGGTGAGGCCGAGAACCAATTAGGCCCTGACGAAATGCTTTCTATGATCACCCAGATCAAGCAAATGATCAGGAGTCTATTTTAGAAGAACGGCCGCAAGATCATAGACACCGTCCCCATCACGTCCGTGATCGAGTGGATGATAACTTAAACAACATCAAGTTGTCTATTCCACCCTTTCAAGGGAGAACTGATCCAGAATCATACTTAGATTGGGAGCGCAAGGTCGATTTAATCTTCGAATGTCATAACTACTCGGAGAATAAAAAGGTGAAGCTTGCCACAATCGAGTTTAGCGATTATGCTAGCATTTGGTGGGATCAACTTACCACCAATCGGAGAAGAAATGGAGAACGCCCAGTCTCTAGTTGGGCTGAAATGAAGGCTATAATGTGAAGGCCTTTCATTCCGTCCCATTATCATCGGGACCTCTTTCAAAAGTTGCAAAACTTGACGCAAGGGTCCAATAACGTGGAGGATTATTACAAGGAAATGGAGATGGCCATGATAAGGGCTAACGTAGATGAAGACCGTGAAGCCACCATGGCAAGGTTCTTGGCTGGTCTTAACCGAGACATAGCCAACGTTGTGGAACTCCAACATTATGTGGAACTTGTTGACATGGTCCACATGGCTATGAAGGTGGAGCGTCAACTAAGGCGAAAAGGCCGATCTGAAGTAATCCTATTTCCCATTCCACGAACGAATGGGGCCAAAACACCTTTAGAAAGGATCCAACCCCACGATCCAAAGAAGTGTCTGCTTCAAACAAGCCCACTCCACCCGTTGGTGATTCGAGCAAAGGCAAGGCTGTGGAGTCCAACCAAAATCGAGCTCGCGATGTCAAGTGCTTGTGTTTGGGATGAGGGCACTTTGCAAACCAATGCCCCAATCGGAGAACTATGTTACTTCTTGAGAATGGAGAAGTCGAATCTGGCCGATTGGAAGATGTTTCAAAAATGATGTTGTTGAAGAGGAGGACGAGGAAAATTTAGAATATCTTTGTTGAGGAGAGGCCCTTGTTGCCAAAAGAGCCTCAATACACAAACCATCCGGAGGAACTCCAAAGAAAACATCTTCCACACTAGATGCCATATTTACAACAAGGTTTGTAGTGTGATAATAGATGGCGGGAGTTGTACAAATGTTGCGAGCACGTTGTTGATTGAGAAACTTCAGCTTGCCACCACAAAGCATCCAAAGCCGTACAAACTTCAATGGCTCAACGATGGTGGCGAGATTAAGGTGACCAAACAAGTAACACTTGCCTTTTCGATCGGGAAGTATATCGATAAAGTTCTATGTGGCGTGGTTCCGATGCACGCAAGTCACCTACTTTTGGGAAGGCCATGGCAATTTGATAGGCGAGTTACTCATGCGGATATACAATTGGTACTCTTTCCGGTTCAAGGAGAAACATCACTTTGGCACCCTTACGCCAAAACAAGTATTAGAAGATCAAATTAAATTGCGTGAGTCTTTTGAAAAAGATAAGTTTGTTGATTGTAAAAAAGAAAAATAAAAAGAAAAGAAAATGAGATGAGTAAAGAAAAGAAAGAGTATGAAAATGAAGGAGAAAGTAGTAAAAAAAATACAAAAGAGTGAGAGTGGAAAAATGAGTGTGTTTGCAAAATCAAAAGATATTCGGAGGGCCTTATGCTTAAAGCAGCCTATTCTAGTACTCTTGTACAAAGAGGGTTTGCTTAACACTAACAATTTAAATGATTCTCTACCTTTATCATTGTTTAGTTATTCTGAGAATTCAAGGACGTGTTTCCCGAAGAAATGCCTAGTGGGTTGCCACCCATTCGAGGCATTGAGCACCAAATTGACTTCATACCAGGAGCCACTTTGCCTAACCGACCAGCATACCGAAGTAACCTTGAAGAAACGAAGGAGTTACAGAAACAGGTAAAAGAATTGATGGAAAAAGGATTTGTTAGGGAAAGTTTGAGTCCATGCGCTGTTCCTATACTTTTGGTTCCAAAGAAGGATGGAACTTGGAAAATGTGTGTAGATTGCCGTGCAATTAACCAAATTACTGTCAAGTATAGGCATCCCATTCCCCGCCTTGACGACATGCTAGACGAACTTAGTGGAGCCACAATTTTCTCTAAAATTGATCTTCGAAGTGGCTACCATCAAATAAGGATGCGAGAAGGTGACGAATGGAAAACGGCTTTCAAAACCAAGCAAGGTTTGTACGAATGGTTGGTAATGCCATTCGGTCTTCCAAGTCTACTTCCATCTTGATAACGTTGGTTCTTACCTTCCATAGGTAACGGGTCACGTTCCTTAACACCACCACCCCCCCTCTTTCCCATTTCTTTGCAATCCTTGCCAACATAAGAAATGGGTCTGACTCTTTAGTCTGGGTTCTTTCTTCGGCTAAGTCTTAGTTCGTATCAATTTGGTATCAGAGCAGGTTCGGGATTTCAAAAAAAAAGAAAAGAAGAGAAATTCAGAAAAAAAAAGTCTAGAGACCCATCAATAGAAATTTTTCCAAAATCATCATCTATACCCTCCAATACCCTTTCAGGTGAAATTTGACGCTATCAAAAAAATTTGACCCAAAATTCCAATTTTACCCCTGCACCCCGAAACCCTCAAACCCTCCCAGAATTCTGTAAACATCATTTTGAGTCAATCCTGAGAAGACAAAAATATATATATAATATTTTTAATATACCCAAAATACCCTTCCTTTTTTTTTCTTCCAAACGACACAACCGACGCTTCAAAGCAGTTCGATATAGTAAACAGAGCCTCGGTAAGAACTTGGCAAAAAAAGTTTTGAGAGGAAAAAGGCAAGAGAGGTGAGATCATTCGAGTGAATAAAAGCCAAAATAGAGAGTTAAACACGAGTGGTGTGAAATCAAAAAAAAAAATTTCTGAGTGACTAGTGAGTTTTTGTTGTGAGGTGATATTCTACAAAAAAAATGTCTCGAAGTCCAATGCGAGAAGGAAACAATATGGGAGATGCTCTTCCAAATCTTCAAATGCAAGCAATGATAAGAGAAATCCAAGGCATTAAAATCAAGTCTTTTGGCCATTAAGCTACTCCAAGGTGCATGGATGAACATCAAGCTTCAAGTTGTCTTCTTGGGTTCATCAAAGGTCCTTCTAGAAGCCATTAATGTCCAAGCTATCCATGTATCATCTTTAAGACGTTTGACCATTCATGTACTCATCTTGGCCTATATATTTTCGGCCATTTGGATTGTTTAAGGTTAATGAACAATTTATATTTTGTGAGAATTAAAGTTCTTCCTTTGTTCTTATTCTGGCTTTGTGAGACTTATCAAGCTAGCTCGTGGCGTCTTCCAAGTCTACTTCCATCTTGATAACGTTGGTTCTTACCTTCCATAGGTAACGGATCACGTTCCTTAACACCACCACCCCCCCTCTTTCCCATTTCTTTGCAATCCTTGCCAACATAAGAAACGGGTCTGACTCTTTAGTCTGGGTTCTTTCTTCGGCTAAGTCTTAGTTCGTATCACCTTCGTATACGCATCTAAGGACTTTGTGACTCGTATCATTCCCCCCTTCCTCAAAAAGATTCGTCCTCGAATCTGAAAAATCAAATGGAGATAAGTCAGCCACATTGAAAGTAGAACTTTTAGTCCAATCATAAGCATAACAAAACAAGTATAACGCATGCGCATGGACAGATTCAGATTACCATGAAAACAAGCTAATTTACTAGCCAATGCCTCATCAAATATTCGAAACAAAGATGGACATGTTTTAAGGCATTCAATCATCTCAGATTGTTTCCACAAACCATGAATAAATCGCGAGTAATAAATCAAATGGTAAACGTAATCATCACAAGTAGGTATTTGAAAAGGTTCACACGGTTCACAGAGTCGCACAATCATACAATGCAATAATCGACGGTCTATAGATTCACTCACACAGGCATTATCAAAAACAAGAATCTTTTTATAAACCATCAAAACAGATAGATCATCAATAAATAAAATAGGACAGTCAAGCACATTTCGATCTAAGTGTTTTACAAAAATTAAATCATCAACATGATATTTGACACTATCCGAGGAGTACAAAGGTGTTTCAAAAGTTTCAAGCATCTTACCTTTATAAGCAGAAGAATAAGGGTCGATTTTACCTTTTCCACTTAATACAAACCTTCGCTCATCGGGGGTATAGTGTAGTCAAAGCTCCATTGTTGAGTTAACCTTTGTCAAATGGAACTCAAACTTCATGTACAACCACAGAAACTGTTTAAGGAACGAATATAAAATGAAAAAAAAATTGGCAAATTTTGTTACCTTATCAAAACAATAGAAAGTATTTACACACAATAGATGATGCTTAATTTTCCAACAAAATATACCAAAATAGATTCCGGGTTTAAAAACTTGGTTTTGATTAGTCATGCCGAAGTGTAACAAAGATTTCATTAAACCAATCAAGTTAAACCATGAGGATTTTCGCATACATACCAACATATATTCAAAACGTTTTTTATTCACCAAAACAGATTTTCACAAATTCGCGGATTTTACACTTGGCAAACCAAGAGAATAACAACTCACGCTTCCTTTCGTAATGACTTTATCAACCACAATCAAAGAATAACAATTAATCGGATCAAAATGAGGGGATCATTTAAGAACTAGGTCACCAAAAGTTTTATCAATAATTTTCAAATCTGCACGGGACTCGGTTTCAAATCATCCAAGAACACCCAAAACTCCAAAAATCTGATACCAAATGATAGAGGATCGCTCACGGACCAAGATCGAGTTGTCAAGTCACGGGAAACTCCTACGAAAGCTTTAGACACTTAGATCTGAAAGGAAATAGAAAAAATTAAATCTTAGAATTCCAGATCTGAAACAAAAACCCCAAAATAATAAAGAATCAGCCAAGCTTGAAAACACTTACTAATAGCGTTGATTGGAAGCAAAGAAAATGAGATCTAACTTCGAATAAGACTCCAACGCTGAATCTACCAAAGAAAACACCAAAACAACAAGTTAAACTTAACAGAACAAGAAAACCAAATTGAAGTAGAACTAGGGTTTGTGCGACAAGAAAGAGGGAAATTATGAATCAAGAACGATTCTTGATGCCCAAGAATGGTGCCGAACAGTTGCTTGAAGATTGAAAAAGGGCTGGAAACGCAACAAAAGAGATTAAACAAGTTAATCAATGAATCGGCACAAGCAAAAAATTTAAAGAGTAATAAATAACAAGAAAAATAAAGAAAACTCCTAAGAATCCTTGAAATCGATAAAGATTTCACAAATCCCTTCAAATGGCTCTAATCTCCCCTCCAATGTAGGACAATGGCAAGAAGAAGGATGAAGATGGCTCCCACAATCAAACAGATTGTTAAAACTACTTCTAAAGAAAATTTAAGAGAGAATTCTTGGAGAAAACTCAAAGAGATTTTTTCACTCAATAAAATCCGATTTCAATGTATTATTCAAGTATAATGTGTCTAAGGGTGGTTGGCCAAGCCATACATATAAGCCTTCTAACTATTTTCCTAGTCCTAATAGGAAAATTAAAAAAAAAACCTAATTTTTTTACTTTAAAGGGGAAATTCGGCCAAGGACTTTAAATGGGCCTCTTGGATTGAATTTTTACATAGAAATTTATTCATAAAGTCTAAAATGAAAACTAAGTATTTAAAAATTAAAACTTAACAAATTGGGCCACTTTGACAATTTGGCACGATTTTCAACTAAGTTTAATTTAAATTTCTTGATTGGGCTTGGAACATCTTATTGGGCCTTGTCTTCAAGAACTTGGGCTTGTAATCCGTTCTCTCCGAATTTGGCTTGTTAATGCTCAGAATGGCGAGATCCAATGCGCCTTAGTTGCAAGATTCGGTTTCTTGGACCAAGATTTCCAAGATTTGAAATCTTTATTTTCTTGATTCTTGAAATCGCTCAAAACAACAAAATTGGACCAAGATTCGGTTTCTTGATTTTCTTGAAAACAAGAAAGTGAATCTTGATTTTCTTTTTCCTTCGTATACGCATCTAAGGCCTTTGTGACTCGTATCAATGATGGTTTTTCACAAAAAGTGATTAAGTTTTTCGATTGTGATAATTTTGTGCATCAATTATCGCCTTGTGAAAAATCCATGAATTTGTGCAAGTCTGAGTTGATGAATGTAAAAATATTTGAATGTTTGTCTCTATGCTACACTTTGGTGTAAGTAATCAAACTCATGTTTGTAAACCTGGAATATGTTTTGGTACGATTTGTGGAAAAATCAAGCATCTCAAATTTCATGCGAATAATTGGTACTTGGTTTTTGAATAAGGTAACGGCATTTGAAAAATCTGTTTTCAATATGAATTCGTTCCTCAAACAATTTCTGTGGTTGTACATGAATTTTGCGTTCCATTTGACCATGGTTAACTCAACCACGAAGCGTCAACTACACTATACCCCCGAGGAGCGAAGGTTTGTGTTGACCGAACAAGGTAAAACCGATCTTTGTTTTCCTACTTTTAAAGGTAAGACTCCTAAAATTTTTCAAATATCCTTGTTCTCTTCGGATGGTGTTAAAAATCATGTTGATGATTTAGCTTTTGTAAAACACATAGATCATGATATGCTTAATTGTTCTATTTTGCCTGATAATGATCTATCTATTTTGGTTGTTGATAAGAAGATTCTTGTTTTTGATCATCGTGATTTTGGTGGCAACCATATGATTAAAGGGAAATTGCAATGTCCAACCAAGCCAATTCATGAATTGATGCGACCATGCCCCAAAGCACATCAAGCTCTATAGCAAGGATCCCGAGACGCTTCCCCAAGGTCCAATTACATGAGCTCGGGCCAAACAATTCAAAGAGGCCATGCCGGCCTTAGTAGAGCAAGTGTGGGCTGCAACCTTGGCTGAACAATTCAAGGAGGATCGGACCAGCTCCATGAGTTCTTCTTGCAAACTTTTGCAAGCTGAATTAAATTCAAATTCAGCTCCATGAGCTCATTTGATTTTTCAGATTCGAGGACGAATCTTTTTGAGGAAGGGGGGAATGATACGAGTCACAAAGGCCTAATTCAAGCTCAAGGACGTGATGGGCTCAAATTACCACAAGGCCCAATAACAAGGTCAAAGGCCAGACAAATGCGTTCAAAACTAAATGGAACCATTCAAGAATTTATTAGCAAGGCCTTAGATGCGTACACGAAGGAAAAAGAAAATCAAGATTCACTTTCTTGTTTTCAAGAAAATCAAGAAACCGAATCTTGGTCCAATTTTGTTGTTTTGAGCGATTTCAAGAATAAAGAAAATTAAGATTTCAAATCTTGGAAATCTTGGTCCAAGAAACCAAATCTTGCAACTAAGGCACATCGGATCTTAGTTACGAGCATCAACGAACCAATTTCAAGAGAGAACGGATTACAAGCCCAAATGCTTGAAGAAACGACCCAATAAGATGTTCCAAGCCCAATCAAGAAATTTAAATTAGACTTAGTTGAAAATCAGGCCAAATTGTCAAAGTGGCCCACTTTGTTAAGTTTTAATTCTTTAAATACTTAGTTTTAATTTTTAGACTTTATGAATAAATTTCTATGTAAAAATTCTATCGAAGAGGCCCATTTAAAGTCTTTGGCCGAATTTCCCCTTGAAAGTAAAAAAAAATTAGGTTTTTTTTAGTTTTCCTATTAGGACTAGGAAAATAGTTAGAAGGCCTATATGTATGGCTTGGCCAGCCACCCTTATACCCATTAGACTTGCATAATATATTGAAATTAGATTTTTTTGTTGAGTGAAAATTCTCTTTGAGTTCTCCAAGAATTTTCTCTTGAGTTTTCTTTAGAAGGAGTTTTAACAATCTTTTCGATTGTGGGAGCCATCTTCAGCCTTCTTCTTGCCATTGTTCTTCATTGGAGGGAAGATTAGAGCCATTTGAAGGGAGTTGTGAAATCTTTCGGGATTTCAAGGCTTCTTAGGACTTTCTTTATTTTCTTGCTGTTCGTTCTTCTTTATTAATTTCTGCTTGTGCTGATTTATTGATTAACTTGGGATTAATTGTTCTTGTAGCGTTTCAGCCATTCCAAACTTCAAGATCTGATTCGGCTTCGTTCTTAGGCTTCAAGAAACGTTCTTCATTCATAATTTCAAGATTTCTTGCCGCCCAAGTATTTCTTATTCTATTTGATTTGGGTTTCTTGATCTGACAAGTTTAGTTCTCTGTTTTCTATTTTTGTTGCAACCAATTTGTTTATAGATATCGTAGGACTTTCTCGTGACTTGACAACTCGATCTTGGTCCGTGCGCAACCCCCTTATCAGTACACGAAGGAAAAAGAAAATCAAGATTCATTTTCTTATTTTCAAGAAAATCAAGAAACCGAATCTTGGTCCAATTTTGCTGTTTCGAGCAATTTCAAGAATCAAGAAAATTAAGAAACCGAATCTTGGTCCAATTTTGCTATTTGGATCGATTTCAAGAATCAAGAAAATCAAGATTTCAAATCTTGGAAATCTTGGTCCAAGAAACCGAATCTTGCAGCTAAGGTGCATTGGATCTTCGTTACGAGCATCAACGAACCAATTTCGGTAGGAAACAAACTACAAGCCCAAGTTCTTGAAGGCAAGGCCTAATAAGATGTTCCAAGCCCAATCAAGAAAGATAAATGAGACTTAGTTGAAAATCAGGCCAAATTGTCAAAGTGGCCCAATTTGTAAAATTTTAATTCTTTAAATACCTAGTTTAATTTTTAGACTTTATGATTAATGCTTATGTAAAAAAATTCAGCCCAAGCAGCCCATTAAATGCCTTGGCCAAATTTTTCCCTCTAAATTTAATAATTAGGTTTTTTTTAGTTTTCTAATAAGATTAGGAAAATAGTTAGAAGGCCTATTAATAGGCTTGGCCGGCCACCTTGTGAAAACACTTGAAGAATACATTGAAATCCGTTTTTGTTTTGTTGACTGAAAATTCTCTTTGAGTTCTCTAAGAATTTTCTCTTGAGTTTTCTTTAGAAAGAGTTTTAACAATCTTTTTGATTGTGGAAGCCATCTTCAGCCTTCTTCTTGCCATTGTTCTTCATTGGAGGGGAGATTAGAGCCGTTTGAAGGGAGTTGTGAAATCTTTCTCGATTTCAAGGCTTCTTAGGACTTTATCTTTATTTTTCTTGTTGTTCAATCTTTTTAATTTTCTACTTGTGTCGATTTCATTATCTAACTTGTTTAAACTCTCTTGTTGCGTCTCCAGCCCCGTTCAACCTTCAAGAATCTGTTCAGCACCAACCTTGGACAACAAGAAATGTTTTGATTTCACAAAACCCCTCTTTATTGCCGTCGAAACCCTAGATCTAATTGATTTCATGATCTACTAAGTTTTTTTTTAAATTAACTTTCTGTTTTGTGTTCTTCTTTTCAGATTCGGTTGTTTGGAATCTATCTTGAATTGAATTATGTGTTCTTGGCTTCCAAGATTAGCTATTCCTAAGTGTTTTTAATTCTTGGCTGATCTTTTATTGATTTGGGTGTTTTCGTTTCAGATCTAATTGATTCTAAGCTGAATTTTCTGTTTCGTTTCAGATCCAAGTGTCTAGTGTTTTCATAGGAGTTTCCCGTGACTTGACAACTCGATCTTGGTCCGCGCACAACCCCCTATTAGAAGGTTTCACCACATGGTATGTACTTTCCTTTACCTATTCTTGAATCCCCTTGGATTGATATTTCAATGGACTTTGTTTTGGGATTGCCTCAAACTAGAACAGGTAGGGATAGCATATTTGTTGTGGTTCATAGGTTCTCGAAGATGGCACATCTCATTTCATGCCATAAGACTGATGATGTTGTAAATGTGGCTAACTTGTTCTTTAGAGATGTTGTACGATTACATGGTATTCCTAGGTCAATTGTTTCTGACAAGGATGTGAAGTTTTTGAGTCATTTCTGGAGGACTCTTTGGAGCAAATTAGGTACGAAACTTATGTTTTCTACTACTTGTCATCCCCAGACTGATGGGCAAACTGAGGTTGTTAACAGAGTTTTATCTACTTTACTTCATTCCATCATTAAAAACAACATCAAAACTTGGGAAGATTGTTTGCCACACGTTGAATTCGCTTATAACCATGCTGTACATTCTGCTACTAAGATGTCACCTTTTCAGGTTGTTTATGGTTTTAATCCTATTACGCCTCTAGATATGTTGCCTTTGCCACAGGAACAGGTGATGAACAGGGGCGGTAAAGCAAAAGCAGAATACGTGAAGAAATTGCATCAACAGGTTAAGGAGAACCTCGAACGAAGGACTCAGCAGTACGGAAAGCAAGCAAATTAGGGTTGAAAGCGAGTCAGCTTCAATGTTGGTGATTGGGTATGGGTTCATTTCCAAAAGGAACATTTTCTAACCCAAAGGCGGTCTAAGCTGTTACCGTGCGGAGATGGTCCTTTTCAGGTGTTGGAGAAAGTGAATGACAACGCCTACAAGTTAGACTTGCCGGGAGAATACAATGTGAGTGCCACATTTAATGTTTCTGATTTAACCCCTTATGATGATTCTACAGATTTGAGGACAAATCCTTTTCAAGAAGGGGGGATGATGTGAGCACATTTATGCCAACAAAGCAAACTGATCCAGAGGTCTTACCATTAGTGATACGAACTCGTCTCGTGATGTTTTGAGTCGTATGTGTTGCCCAATCGTGAATTGAGTAAGGATGGATTCGTTTCGGTTTTAAAATGAAACAAAATAGAGATAATGGCTTTAAACAAAGGTAATAAACAAAATAAAGAGGAAACAATAACAAATTAATTGGCTAAGACCGAAAATGAACTAACATTAACGAATTGTTGACCCGAATCTCAAAATGGTCTTTAGGTGTTTTTCGGTTAAAGGAAACAGGAAAGGAACCTTGACCCACTATCAACTATGATAGGAACCAAAGGTATATTGAACACCACACCAAAGGTGACAAGTTCAGCAACAAAGAATAGATGGACGCCACAAGCTATGCTTGATAAGTCAAATCAATTCTGAAAGAACAAAGAGAATTGGATAGCTCACAATTCAAATATTTCATCTATATTCAGCAAAAGTTCCTCCCTCTATGGTGATTACATCTATTTATAATGCTAGAACAAGGTAACCGAATGGTCAAAAACATCCACTTAATGTGCCATAAAAACTAATGTCTTTTCTTATTCTTTGAACCAAATAACTCCTTCCATAAAATCACTTTAATTCAATTTGATTTGAATGTCTTTAATGGCTTAGAAAATGACTCTTGAGTTGTTCTTGGCTAGTTGAATAGTCACCATCTCTTAACCTGCTCCTTAATGACATTCAAAGGCTTGATTAATTTCTCTTGAAAGCTCAAAAAATTTGGAAGTGGAAGAGTTCTTGCTAAATTTTAAAGGGCATAAAATGCTCTTTAAAACTCCTTTAATGATTTTAAGCTCCCTTTATAATGACCCCTTTAATTGTAACTCAAAAGAACTTGAACAACCACTTAATTAAATGTGTATGACCTTGAATTGTAACCACTATAAGCTAAAAGTCACCTGCAATAAACACATTAAAATGAGTTTATTAAACAAATGAAAACACTTATTTATCATAACAAACATTAAACTTACTTAAATAAATGAACTAAAACATATATGCAATAATTATTCCGACAACTAGTTTAATTAAAGAAGCATAATTTAAAAACTTAATTTATGCATCAATAAATAATCCTAGGAACTAGATCAATTAAGAACAACACTTATTAAATAAAGTTCAACAAAACACTTATTAATTAAAACTAAGATGAGTTGAATAAATGTCCAACAACTCATTTATTAAACTAAGATGCTAAAATGCATGGTTTTGAAATGCAAATTTAACTAACATGAAAGTTACATAATTAAACTAACTTGACTTAATTTAATGATGCAAACTTAACTAACATGAAAGTTACATAATGCATGACTTTATTAAATGCGAACACATATTAATGATGTGCAAACTATGACATAATTAAAACACAAACTAAAATAACGAAAATTAATGAATCAAAGTCCTTTTTTCCAGTGACCAAATTGACAAACTAAAATTAAAAACTTCATTTTGCACTTGGGCCCCTCGAGTTTGGACGAATCTCGGTAGCATCGAGTTGTGTCGTAACATGATGCGACCGGTATCGCATCAATTAGGACCTATTACCCGTTCTAAGGCAAAGAAATTCAGGGAACTCTTATTCTTTACTTGTGCTACGATTCCAGATTCATTCGATCATGTTCATGCCTTAAAACATATGCTTTATAACATGTTGCATGCTTATATGTGATATATCTCGGTTATATTACTAGTTCATGCGTTTAAGTATGTATATGTTATGCTAAGTACGTTTCTGCAATTGAGTTGATAATATTTGTATTGTTTCTAAGTTGTTTCTAAATTGTAAGTGTGTTAAAGAATAAGAATTGCAAGTGTTCTAGCTTGTAATTATGTTTTCCATTAAATTTACCAGACTTTGATGGAAGTTTGATATGTTTTGATATAGGTACAATAATGGACAGCAGCTTAAGGCCTCATTTCTAGCTCGGTTGAAGCTCAAATATGTGCGTGCAGCTCTTCTCAGCTTGAAATAGTTCTGAAAGTTTGTTTCTAGCTCATTTTAGCTCAGTACATTTCCAGCTAGCTCAATTTCAGCTCCACCAGCTCAACTCTAGCTGACAAGTCCAGAAGTAGCTGGAAGGTGTCCTACGTATCGGGGAGTGTCCCATACACATGTGGCAGCCTAGGTGGCATCCCAGCATGCAAATCACACACGTAACAGCCTTGACACATGTGTGTGCATGTGTGGTCGAATTAGCCCTCTTCTCTACATATGATGCTAAATTCAAAGGGATAAGAACAAGAGTTCAAATGTTTGAATTTCAAACGTTTTGGATAAGAACACGAGTTCAAATGTTTGAATTTGAAATGTTTCACACAAATTAAATGTGTGGCTGGTATTTGATGGCGCCAAGAGAGGATATAACTCCTTCATATTCAAATTTTAATTCTTTATTTACAGCCACAAGTTCAAATTCGACAACCTGATGCGATTCGGCTCGATGATGAGTCGAGTCGTTGATGTGCCCGATCGTTAAAATGGAGAAGTATCGCTCGATCTTGAAATATGATGGAAATTAGGCTAAGTTTAGATTATGGTAACAAGGATAGGCTCGAAAAAGTGAATATTGAGGAATTATAGGTTCGGCTAATGAAGAAGATAAATAAAGGAAATGGTTGGTGAAAGATAGAAGTGAATGGGCTTAAAGATCAAGAGTGAATCAACACTATAGTTGAGTGTCGACCCGAAACTCATAAGACTTTAAGGTTGTTTACAGAATGGATAGGATAGAACCTTGACCCGTTACTTAGTAAAGTAAGAACCAAAGGTATAATTGGGGTGAACGCCACACTCAGGGTTGAGTGATAAGTTCAAGGAAACAAGGTAGACGCCACTAGCTATGCTAGATAAGTCAGCTTGGGTCTAAAATGAAATAAGAGAGTTGAAAACTCACAAAATGTAATAAACATTAATCAAAGGTTCAAAAAGTCCTTACAAAATGCAAATGAACAAATGTTTATAGCCTAAGCCTAAGGTAGCCGAATGGACTAAAAAGATACTGAATGGTCAGCCAAAATTAAAGCAAAAGAGGCTGGAAATTTTTAGCAACCTTCCTAGGACGTTTTTGGGAAGCTTCATGCATGAAGAATTTAATTAGACAGCTTCTATATGAAATCCATTTAGAATGACATTAATTGGAGTGTTGGTAAGCTGAATGTATTGTCTTGGTTCTGCCAAAGAAGCTAAATACACCTTAATTGAGCTGCCTTGTAAAGCTGAATAGTCTTGCAATTTAAATGAGCAGCTTGGGCATTTCAATGGTCCTCAAGTGTGAATGGACGAATTTGAGTGGTTCCCTAGTGTGAATACTCAAAACCGATCAGCCACTCAATGTGAAAAGATCCTTCTTCAATATGAACATCTTAATTTGCTTCTTTAAAAAGCTGGAAGTCCATTAACCTTCACGAAAAGTCAGCTGGAAACAAAGGGGAGCTGCTCCTTTTAATGTCGTCCCATGTATTATCCAAATGCATGTTTCTTCCTTAATTGCTTTCCTTGGTCCTTAAGCTAGCTGACTCAACTGGAAATAACATCAAATAAATTCATTCAGAGCTTATTAATCTTCATTCAAGCACTTATGCCGTCCCTTGTACATGTACCTGCACTAAATAAATTCAGAAAATTAATTCTCTTTTAGACACATTAATTCAGCAACTAAAACACATTATAATGATGCATTCAGCTAGGGCACATTAAAGCTGATAATAACTAGGACATATTAAACACAAAGAAACTAAGACACATTTAAAAACCTGTATTTAAAATGTTCAGCTAAAGACACATTTAAAATGTTGTAGCTAGACATATTAAAAACAAATTTTAATTAAGACTCAAATTAAACATCAACAGCAGCTAAGACAAATTAATTAAAACACGAAATTAATTTGTCTCAACTTTTAGACACATTTAAACACATCTAATTAAAACATCCAGAATTAAAATGCAATTTAATTATTTAAGCTGAATAAACTAATTAGCATTTATTTTATTCCAGCAACTAAATTATAGAAATTAAAGTAAGCTCAAAACGAGCAAACAAGCTCATTGAGCTGGAAACGAGCCGTATTGAGCTCAACTAGCTAGAATCGAACTAATTCAGCTTGCAAAGGATTGCAAGCAACACTTTGAGAGCTGGTCCAAGAGTGTGCTCTGGTCATGGTCGTACCATCAATGATGCGAATCGGCTCGGTGATGTGAGTTGAGTCGTTAATGTGCCCAATCGTTAAAATGAGAAGTATCGCTCGATTTAAAATAAAGGGGTTAAATTTAGCTAAGTGTGGTATTTAGCTTCCAAAATAGGTTCAATATGGCTAAGTATGATATGTAATGGATTCGGTTAAGTGAAGAGGCTAAAGGTTATTTGAAGATGGATTTGCGGTTGGCTCGAATGGCTTTAAGGTCAAGAAGGAACCAGTAGTAAAATGGAGTACTAACCCGAATCTTATAAGACACTTAAAGGTGATGAAAAGGACCTTGACCCGCTAACTATAAGAGTTAGGAACCAGAGGTATCAAATGGTTGAACGCCACACTCGGGATTGAGTGATAAGTTTGAAGAAACAAGGAAGACACCACTAGCAAGCTAGATAAGTCTACTTGAGTCTAAAATGAAATAAGAGAGTTGAAAAACTCACAAAATGTATAAACATTAATCAAAGGTTCAAAAGTCCTTACAAACAGCAACTAGATAAGTATTTATAGTAAAAATGTCTAGGCTAGCCAAATAGGCACTTTGCATAGCCTAATGGACAGCATGCAGCAAATAAATGAACTTGAAACTTCTTGGCACCTTCCTAGAACGTCCCTTGAAGGTTCTTTGAAACTTCATAGCTTGGGATACATCAATTGGAAAATTCTAGAAGACTTCAATCAGTTGGGCATGAATGAAATTAAGTAGGAGCTAAATTAAGCTGAAATGACTTTGTAGATTCGGTTCAGATGCTTCAATGGCTTTAATTGAAACTCCTTGTTCAGCTGAATAGTTTAGGAGCTTTAATTGGTAGCTTTAGTATTGTAATGGTCATCCAAGTATGAAACCGAATGCAAACAACCTTGTGTGTGTGAAAACAAAAATCTGGAAAGCCTTGTGATGTGAACGGAATGTGCAGCAGGTGTGAAAGCTTTTAAGGTAGCTTTGGGGAGCTACTTGGCCACTTTGGGAAGAATAAGCATCAGCTACTTGTGGCTGTTGCAATGACCGAATGGTCACTTGGAAGAGAGCAATCACCAGCTCACCCTTTTAAATGTCGTCCATGCCTGGTACCTGCATCCAATAAATTCAGCAAATTAATTCTCTTTTAGACACAATAATTCAGCAATTAAAGCACATTAAAATGATGCATTCAACTAGGGCACATTAAAGCTGATAATAACTAGGACATATTAAACACAAAGAAACTAAGACACATTTAAAAACACAGTATTTAAAATGTTCACTAAAGACACATTAAAATCTCAGTAGCTAGACATATTAAAACAAATATTAATTAAGACTCAAATAAACTCAACATCGCCTAAGACAAATTAATTAAAACACGAAATTAATTTGTCTCAACTTTAGACACATTTAAACACTTCTAATTAAAATGTCCAGAATTAAAAATGCAATTTAATTATTTAAGCTGAATAAACTAATTGGCATTTATTTTATTCCAGCAACTAAATTATAGAAATTAAAGTAAGCTCAAAACGAGCAAACAAGCTCATTGAGCTGGAAACGAGCCGAATTGAGCTCAACGAGCTAGAATCGAACTAATTCAACTTGCAAAGGATTGCAGGCAATGCTTTGAGAGCTGGTCCAAGAGTGTACTCGGGGCATGTCTGTATCATCCTCTCCCTCTTTAAAGCGATTTGTCCTCAAATCGGACAACCTGCTCCCGAAAAATTTTTCTTTGTCACGAACCCCTTTGTTGATGAATTGGACAAAGTTGCTCCCAAGAACCTGAAAATCAGAAATAACTCGAAAAGAAAATAGATCATGTTCATGCCCTCCCTCTTTAGGAGGAAACCACTTTGAAGTGTCACCTACACAAAAATGAAATAGATTAGTGACTCCATGGTTTATAAGTTCAAAAGGACTTCACAAAGTGCCTATTCGGCTAGCCTAGACATTTTTACTATAAATACTTAGCTAGTTGTTGTTTGTAGGGACTTTTGAACCTTTGATTAATGTTTATACATTTTGTGAGTTTTTCAACTCTCTTATTTCGTTTTAGACTCAAGTAGACTTATCTAGCTTGCTAGTGGCGTCTTCCTTGTTTCTTCGAACTTATCACTCAATCCCGAGTGTGGCATTCAACCATTTGATACCTCTGGTTCCTAACTCTTATAGTTAGCGGGTCAAGGTCCTTTTCATCACCTTTAAATGTCTTATAAGATTCGGGTTAGTACTCCATTTTAGTACTGGTTCCTTCTTAACCTTAAAACCATTCGAGCCAACCGCAAATCCATCTTCAAATAACCTTTAGCCTCTTCACTTAATTGAATCTATTACATATCATACTTAGCCATCTTGAACCTATTTCGGAAGCTAAATACCACACTTAGCTAAATTTAACCCCTTTATTTTAAATCGAACGATACTTCTCATTTTAACGATTGGGCACATTAACGACTCGACTCACATCACCGAGTCGGTTCGCATCATTTGGTATCAGAGCTAGCTAAAATCGAGGAGTACAAACGTTTGTGAAGTTGCCGGAGTAAGTCATTTTGAAAAAAATTGAAAAAAACTTCAAAAAATTCAAAAAAAAGTTTATTTTGTATTCAAATTTCTCTATTATAATTAGCATTTTGTATTAAAAAAATGAAAAGAAGTTGCGAAATTTAAAAAAAAAGGAAGTTGTTTGAAAGTGTTCATAGTTTTCCTGATCTTCAAAGTACTTTCCACCAAAAACAAACCCATCGCCACACTTAGCACCACATATTTTCTTTTCAGCCCACCTTATATCCATTAATCATCAATACCATTGCAAGCTTTTTGAAGCTGACCCCTAAGCTTGCTTATAAGTCAAAAATGAGTTTTCTATGAAGTTCGAGGGGTGAATTGAGTGGTAAAAGGCACGAGTGTTGAGAGAGCATTAGAGTGTAGAAAAAGCCAAAACGAGTGAAAACACGAGTGGAGTGAAATTTTCCTTCCGAGTGACTTGCGAGATTTTGTGGTGTGATAACTAATTTTCTGTTATTATTATTTTTTTAACATTAATTCATTTCAGAAAAAAATCATGTCTCAAGAAGAATTCTCTGCCGACAAATTTCAATACTTGGTGAACGAGATGGGTCGAATGTTGAAGGAAAAACTAAGCCCATTACAAAGACGATTGGACCGAGTAGAGAAAAGATCCCAACGGAAGCAAATTTCACCGAGTCAAGGGACGGAGACAAGATCCTCACGAAAGCATACATGTAATGATTACTCAAGAAGAGATTTATATCATGATTCCTATTCAACGAGAGATTCAAGACGACACAAAGCAAGTTTCGAGAATGAAGTTTTTGAAGGCGACGACCAAGAAATCACAGGTCGGTCTTTGTATGCACCAAGGTACTCATCCACGAAGGATGAAACACGAAGAGATGAACAAGTTTCTTATGCATCAAGATATTTACCCACGGAGGGTTATTCACAAAGAGATGATCGTGACTTGCATGAAGAATCTGTCATTTCTTTCCAACGAGAAGCTTGTCGTTATGATTCTTATAAGTTATCATCTTCTTGTAATGAAAGAATAGGACAAAAAGAAAATAGAAGAAAAGAAAGACAAGAAATGTTGTTGCGAGAAAATGAGCGAATATTGAATGAAATCGAGAGACGAAAAAAATAAATGAAAGAAAAGGAAGATGAGTGTGTGAACGAAAAGAAAATTGAAAAAGAAGGTGAGTTTGGAGAAATGAAAGAAAAAGACATTGAAAAAGAAAAGGAAATTGCAAAAGAAAAGGAAATTGAAAAAGTGAGTGAAAAGGAAAAAGAGATTGAAAAAGAAATTGAAAGAGAAGAAAAAAAAGAGTGGGAAAAGAAAGAGAGCCTGAAAAGAAATCGAGTGAAAAAGAAAGAAAATTTACAAAAGAAACAAGTGAAGAAAGCAATCCAGGAAAAGTGAGGAATATTTTTGCTAACCACTGTTCGAGTTTGCTTCTGATTCTTCTTTGTTGCAGGTTTGTAAATTTCCAACCCAAGACAAGTTCCAACTTCATTACCGACCCCACGAACGATGATTTCAATTGATTGAAAAAGGTCATTTGGATGTTGTGAATAATTTTAAAACTTTCGAAGGTAAGTCAGGTAAGAATCCTTTTGGTCTTCAATCTGATTGTGGTTTGATTTCTATTGACCAATTTGGCCATTTTGTTGGTCTTAGAGAAAGTCCATTCAAACGTTTGTTTTGTTGTTTAACCTTGAATCGAAATGTTGATTTTCTTTTGAAAAGTGTCTTGCAATGCTCTAATCGTCATTTGTTTCCTATTGATTCATATCACGTTCAATTGCAAGATATCATTCTTCCAATCTTTCAAGGTAAGCAAGGTAAGGCATCTTTTGTGATTCAATCACATTGGAATCCTTTGAATTTCATTGACAAACCTGTCCGTATTGTTGACTTTAAAAACATTCTATGCGAAGACTTGTTTAGTTGTTATACATTGATTGAAGTTGTCGAATTTGATTTGAACAATGATTTAGAGAATTTCCTTCATCTTTCGATATGTGTTAAAGTGCAAGGTAACGTGAACCTCGTTGGTGAATTTGTTTCAAATATGACTACTATATGTGATTTGCAATTGACACAAGAAAACTTCATATTCGGTTTCGCATGCCGTGAGATTTCTTTAATTTTATGTCAGAAAGTTTTACAGACACCGCTTTTTGTAAAATGGAGTTTTGAAAGTCTCGACTACTCACACATAGCAAAGTCTCAATTTCATTAGTTAAGCATGACTGTATTATTTACGGACTATGACTTTGCATTGTTTTCGAACTTAAATGACCCAAATCATGTGTTTAACCCTGGAGCATATTTATCTAAGTTGTTGGTCAGAGAAGGTGAGCATCGTAGTCTTCTTTTGACTAAACATCTGACCCCTTCTATTTGTTCCATTTTTTTTCATTTGTTTCAAAAACAATACATGTGAACTCAACTGGTGTACATAGTCAAAATCAATTCGTTGTTTGCGAGAATTTCATTTTCCTATATTATACCCTTCGAATGCTTTTTGATTTTGGCTTGTTACTATTGGTGAAGTCTTTGATTCATTATGTTAAGGTACGGTCGATTTCTATTTTTGATCCCGGTATTGGTTTACTTGTTCGAGTTGTGAATAAACTCTCAAAAATTTTCTTTGTGTTTGACCTTCATCGTGTTACTAATTGGTTTTATTCTTTTGTAGGTGACGCCTTGAAATGGTTGCCTCGTAAAGAGGGAGGGCATACAAATCAATTACTTTCTTTTCTAGTCATGTTTGATTGTTAGATTCGTGGGAGCAATTTTGTCGAAGTCACTAACCAAGGTGCTGGTGAAGCTGTAAAATTTTTCTCGAGCAAGTGGCCCGATTTGAGGACAAATCGTCTTTAAGAGGGAGGGTATGATGGGATCCCAATCAATCATGTTATGGCACCACTCGTTGCCATCGAGAGTGGCCTAAACACGAGGGCCCCAAGTACAAGATAAAGCTCATTTTTAACTTAATCAAACTTATTTCCATGTGGTTCAGCTCACTCGAGCTAAATTTAGCTCACTCGAGCTCAAGTCAGCTCCCACGAGCTCAATTCAGCTCATTGGGCTCGTTATTAGCTCTTTAGTTCATTTAATTTTAATTGCTGGAATAAATTAAGTATTTAAGTTATTTAGTTAATTTTGTTACAGTTCTTAATAACTTGTCAGCTTATTACATGTTTTAATTATGTTTTAATTAATTATGAGTGTTTTATATGTCTTAAATTATTACAAGAATTAATAGGTTTAGTCGAATTTATTGTGCAGGTTATTGTTTTCTCATGCTGCCAAATTATTGTTCTGGAATGCATTTAACTTGTTGATTTTATTTGCTACAGGTTTATGAATGGTTTGGTGCAATGTATGGGAGTGAGCATGCATAATGGAGGTTCAATGGAAGGCATTTAAGGGAACACAAGTACTTGGGACGTTCATGCAAGAGGGGGCTGCTCAATGTTCATGCATTTGCACATTTATGGACTGAATTTATGGAAGAGCATACCTTGGGACGTTTCAGGCCTGTTCCATGTATTTTCAAGATGGCCATTCAAGTTTTCAAGGTACTTTAAAGCTCCATTTGGCCAAGGGAGATGTTGGAACAATTAAGGGGCTGCACATTCATGGAATTAAGCTTTCTTCAAGGTTAAGGATGCATGAATGCATCAAGTGAAGCCATGCATCATCTCCAAGCATGAGCCAAATTTTTAATGCTTCATTCATGCCCATTCAGCCTAATTTAGCTACAACAAATTAATGAATTCTTTCTAGAATTTTCTAGCATATTCATGGCTGAATTCTTAGCCATTAAGTTGCCCATTCGGCTAGCCATGCATGGTCCTACAAATAGTTGTTCATTTTCATTGTAAAAGAACTTTTTGAACCTTTGATTAATGTTTATAACATTTTGTGAGTTTTCAAATCTCTTATTTCGTTTTAAACTCAAGCTAACTTATCTAGCATAGCTAGTGGCGTCTACCTTGTTTCCTTGAACTTATCACTCAACCCCGAGTGTGGCGTTCACCCCAATTATACCTTTGGTTCTTACTTTACTAAGTAACGGGTCAAGGTTCTATCCTATCCATTTCGTAAACAACCTTAAAGTCTTATAAGTTTTGGGTCGACACTCAACTATAATGTTGGTTCACTCTTGATCTTTAAGCCCATTCACTTCTATCTTTCACCAACCATTTCCTTTATTTATCTTCTTGATTAGCCGAACCTATAATTCCTTAATATTCACTTTTTCGAGCCTATCCTTGTTACAGAATCTAAACTTAGCCTAATTTCCATCATATTTCAAGATCGAGCAATACTTCTCCATTTTAACGATCGGGCACATCAACGACTCGACTCATCACCGAGCCGGATCGCATCATGTTATGGCACCACTCATCACCATCGAGATTGGCCTAAACACGAGGGCTCCAAGTGCAAGATGAAGCTCATTTTCAACTCAATCAAACTTATTTCCATGCAGTTCAGCTCACTCGAGCTCAAGTCAGCTTCCACGAGCTCAATTCAGCTCATTGAGATCGTTATTAGCTTTTTAGTTCATTTAATTTTAATTGTTAGAATAAATTAAGTATTTAAGTTATTTAGTTAATTTTGTTACAGCTCTTAATAACTTGTCAGCTTATTACATGTTTTAATTATGTTTTAATTAATTATGAGTGTTTAATATGTCTTAAATTATTACAAAAATTAATAGGTTTAGTCAAATTTATTGTGCAGGTTATTGTTTTCACATGCTGCCAAATTATTGTTCTTGGTTGAGTGATAAGTTCAAGGAAACAAGGTAGACGCCACTAGCTATGCTAGATAAGTCAGCTTGAGTCTAAAATGAAATAAGAGAGTTGAAAACTCACAAAATGTTATAAACATTAATCAAAGGTTCAAAAAAGTCCTTACAAAATGCAAATGAGCAAATATTTATACTGATAGAGGGTCGCGCGCGGACCAAGATCGAGTCGCCAAGTCACGGGAAAGTCCTACGAGATCTATAAACAAATTCGCTGCAACGAAAACAGAAAACAGAGAACTAAACTTGTCAAATCGAGAAACCCAAATCGAATAGAAAGTATTTGCACACAATAGATGATGCTTGATTTTCCAACAAAATATACCAAAATAGATTTCGGGTTTAAAAACTTGATTTTGATTAGTCATGCCGAAGTGTAACAAAGATTTCATTAAACCAACCATGAGGATTTTCGAATACATACCAACATATATTCAAAACTTTTTTATTCACCAAAACGGATTTGCACAAATTCGCGGATTTTACACTTGGCAAATCAAGAGAATAACAACTCACGCTTCCTTTCGTAATGACTTTATCAACCACAATGAAAGAATAACAACTCACGCTTCCTTTCGTAATGACTTAACAAATTGGGCCACTTTGACAATTTGGCTTGATTTTCAACTAAGTTTAATTTAAATTTCTTGATTGGGCTTGGAACATCTTATTGGGTCGTTTCTTCAAGCATTTGGGCTTGTAATCTCTCCAGAAAATGGTTCGTTGATGCTCGTAACTGAAATCCAATGCGCCCTAGTTGCAAGATTTGGTTTCTTGGACCAAGATTTCCAAGATTTGAAATCTTGATTTTCTTGATTCTTGAAATCGCTCAAAACAGCAAAATTGGACCAAGATTTGGTTTCTTGATTTTCTTGAATACAATAAAGTGAATCGTGATTTTATTTTTCCTTCGTATACGCATCTAAGGCCTTTTTGACTCATATCATATAGCCTAAGCCTAAGGTAGCCGAATGGACTAAAAAGATACTGAATGGTTAGCCAAAATTAAAGCAAAAGAGGCTGGAAATTTCCAGCAACCTTCCTAGGACGTTTTTTGGAAGCTTCATTCATGAAGAATTTAATTAGACAGCTTCTAGATGAAATCCATTCAGCTGGACATTAATTGGAGTGTTGGTGAGTTGAATGTATTGTCTTGGTTCAGCCAAAGAAGCTAAATACACCTTAATTGAGCTGCCTTGTATGTAACAGCCCGATTCTAGGCCTAGTCGGAATAGTGGTTTCGGGACCACAAATCCGACGAGGAAAATATAGTTATTATTATATTTTATGGTCTACAATTTCACGAAAATTTTAAGTAAAAATTTCGTTTGAAAATTTCGACGTTTGGGCACTCAATTTAGTCAAAAGGACTAAATTGTAAATAGTGCAAAAGTTGAGTTCTACATCTTAGAGGTGTCTAATTGTTATGAAATTTTAAATTGGAGGTCTTTATGTGGTAATTAGATCATTAGTTAGTTGATGGACAAAAATAGACATAAGAAATGGGTGAAATAGATTTTTTTAAATGGGGGCATTTTAGTCATTTGGTTATTAAATAGAATTAAATGGGAAAAAGATGGCAAAATATGCTCATCTTCTTCATGGTGAACGAAATCAGCAAGGGAGAAGTCATATTTAGGGTTTTTAAGCTTTCAAGCTCCATAGGAAGTGATTCTAAGCCCCGTTTTTAATGTTCTTCGTATTTTTGGAGTCCCGGTAACTTGGTTTAGCTTATTCTACCATTAATTCGTGTTAGGGTTCATATTTGGAAAAATACCCATAGGTGAAATGTGTTTATTTTTCTGTTTTATGGTGGAATATGAAGCTAGAGATTATGTTAAACAACTTTTGCTAAGCACTTTTAAGCGAAGACCGGTAAATAGACATAATCGGTAAAAATAATTAATATTCAAAAGTATGTGTTGGAGTGGGAATTTGATGTTGCCATAGAAGGGAAAAATGTTCAGAATGTTATAAAACTTAAGAATAAGTGATGAAGTTTAATTTCCGAGCTTGGGGACAAAAGTATAATTATGCAAAAGTTTGGGGGCAAAATTGTAATTTTCAAAAATTTGGGTGGTGGATTATTTTAATAAATGTGAATATTAAACGAGTTAAATTTGCTATTATAGATCAAGAAAGACGTGAAGAGTATATCAAGCGGGAAAAGAAAAGATAGTGGAGTAAAGTGCAAAATTACGATATTTTGCACCGAGGTAAGTAAACACGTGACTTAATGTATTATTTTCATATTATTTGATATATGTTGAGATTTATTTGGAATTAAAATAAATGTTTGGCAATATCCTAAAAATGTTGTAAAATCGGAAAGGTGATAAAGGGTTGCAATATATGGTTTATGGGTTGAACACTCGGAATAAGCGGAGTATCTTTGTATATAAAAGGGGTTCTTGTGTCTGATTCCCGATTCATGGGTGGTACTATGTGCGTGATCCACCATATCTTTGAAATGTGAAAGGGGTTGCTATGTGCTGATTCCTCGAGGGGTTGCTAAGTCTTGATTCCCGATTTCATTGAGTGGTGCTAAGTCGATATCCACCATATCTTTGAAATGAAAAGGGGTTGCTATGTCTGATTCCCCGAGGGGTTGCTAAGTGCTGATTCCCGATTCATTAGTGATGCTAAGTCGATATCCACCGTATCTTTGAAATGAAAATGGGGTTGCTATGGGCTGATTCCCGAGGGGTTGCTAAGTCTTGATTCCCGATTCAATGGTGGTGCTAAGTCGGGATCCACCAATAACGGTTAACATTCAGTGTTCAACGAAAAAGTGTGGAAGGTGAATATTGCCATATGGTGGAAAATTTTATGGGGTAAATATTGAGTTGAATACTAAATCGACCGATGTATGAGATGGGAGAAAATATCAAAAGCATAAAAGGAACGATTTAATTATAAACTGTGTTGAACAACAGCAATTGGGTAACTTTGAAAAATCACCATAAATGGTGGAAAATGAATGGGAAGCTGAATAATATATGAAATTGAAGTTGAATGTATCTATTCTCATATGAAAGAAATAGAATAAGCAAAAGAGTTGTATTTTGGAGATATCTGAATTTTACTGAAACAGGGCTGGATTGATTTCGAGATCCCTGTTCTAACTTTGGAAAATTACCAAAATTGTAAAAAAATAATTAGGGCATGAAATTTATATCCCTGGAATCCTTATTGAGTCTATTTTTATTAGAAACAAGAGAAACCATTTTTCAAATTTTTTACAGAGAGTTAAGTGAATTTTAGTGAGGAAGGGTCAGAACCGTTGGGCAGTGAAACAGGGGAAGGTTTAATGAATAAACTGTACTAATTGGCTGGGTCAAAAATTCTTAAATTTTTATGGTGAAATGGTATATGAGTCTAGTTTCAGGGAAAATTTACGGAACTCAATTTGGAGCCCTGTAGCTCTAGATAAAAATAAATTAGTGACTATGACGTAGAAAAACAGCTTGCTGGAAATTGCCTAAACAATAAAGTTATTCATGAATAAGTTTATATTTTGGTGTAGTTATGGGAGTAATTACTTATTTATCATGTGTTTACTTACTAAGCTATATGCTTACTCGATTTTATTTTTCTCTTGATTATAGTGACTTCCAACAACTCGGAAATTGGAACGAAGTCAGACAATCATCTACACTATCCTTCACATTTGGGGTATTTTACTACTAGTGTTCCGAAATTTTATGGCATGTATAGACAATTTATGTAATGTGGGATCATCATGTAAATATATGTTATGGTTCCCTTTTAAATGTAGTGTTTATTAATAGTTAAACTGTATGTGTGTTTATACAAATGAAATTGGTTGGTATATTGGAATGTGTTCTAAATTTGCAGGAGGTTTAAGCAAAAATAAGTAGGAATGCTGTCGAAATTTTTTAAAAATTTAGTAATACCTCATACTCTGTTCCGGTAAGAAATACGGGTAAGGGGTGTTACATTTTAGTGGTATCAGAGCTACGGTTTAGTCGGTTCTCGGACCAATAAAATACGTGTAGAAGTCAGTCTATACATGCCATAAAATTATTGTGATAGTGTGATGATTTCTGACAATTTAAAATTTTGTTTTATATAGTAAATGGATCCTGATCGAAGTGTGGCAGATGATGTTGAAAGTAACGCGCCGGCTCTCGCGCAAGGGACCGCGCAGGAAGAGAGTAGACATGAGACACATGGACAGGATGAGGCTCGGGAAGCCTTCCTCCGGATGATGAGTGATTGGTATACAGAATATGTCAGTGTAAATCCGAATGTTCCTCCTCCTCCACCCCCTCCTATTCCTCAACCGGTCCCCGTAGCTCCACGAAGTGCCGAATTGGTGAGATCAAGTAAGCCACCTGTTGATAGAATTCGAAAGCATGGGGCTGAAGATTTCAGGGCCAATGTTGATGATGATCCGGAAAAAGCCGAGTTTTGGCTTGAAAATACTATTCGGGTATTTGATGAATTATCTTACACCCCTGAAGAATGTTTGAAATGTGCTATGTCTTTATTGAAGGATTCGGCATACCGTTGGTGGAAAACATTGATATCGGTGGTTCCAAAAGAAAGAGTTACTTGGGACTTCTTTCAGGAAGAATTTAGAAAGAAATATGTAAGCCAACGATTTATTGATCAAAAGCGCAAAGAGTTTCTCGAGTTGAAACAGGGTCGAATGTCCGTAGCAGAATATGAACGGGAGTTTGTTCGGCTTAGTAAATATGCCCAGGAATGTGTGCCTACGGAGGCTATTATGTGTAAAAGATTTGAAGAGGGGCTAAATGAAGACATCAGATTGCATGTTGGGATTTTAGAGTTAAAAGAATTTGTGGGGTTAGTTGATCGGACTGTAAAAGTGAAGAACTGAGTAGAAAAGAGAAGGCGAGATGGAATCTCGAGATGTAAGGAAGAGGACAATGGGCAGAACATTTCAATCTCATCCGAAGAAGTTTAAAGGGATGGATCCACGACCAACTGGTTCAGTTGGGTATTCACGTAGAGATCGAGGGAGGTCGTATTCTGGAGCTACAACTCGAGCTACCCATTTGCTCGTGAAAAACCATTCAATATCAAGAAGCCTTTTATTTATGAACCTGGAAAAGGCATTTCCCAATATGTTAGAACCACAAAGGATTTGTAAAGAAAGAAAAATATTTACACTCCCTCCCTCTTTAGATGAAAGCCAATTCTTTTTGTCACCTACACAAAACTGAAACAATTTAGTGACATTGTAAGTTGTGGGCATAAAATAATTCATTGGCATCTTACTCAAAAATGAATCGCATGAGCCAATGTCAAGATAAAGACGATGAGTAGGTTGTACCCATTTAGAATGGAACAAGAGCTTTACCGATGGTAACAAACCAAACTCAGAAAGCATTCAACAATTAAGTTCTTGTGAAAGAAAATTTCTTTGATTAAATCCCTTGAATAGAAACATAAAACAATAATCTCCAGGGTCAAAAACAAAGTTTTCTCTTACCGTTTCAATGTGACATGACGAGTGCATAGCTGGTAACAAAGAAGTCATTTGAAATGTTTGAAAATTATAAATACGCAAAAGAAGCCTAAATGTTGTAGACCACAATACAGAGCAATGATTTCCACAAACAAAGAATGGATTTTGTTTTTGTACACCAGCAAAGTTCACATAGTTTGTTTTTGATACTAATGATAGAACATGAAGCAAATAGAAAGGGCCAACATATCTATACAAACTAAGATGATGGTACTCACCTTCTTTCACCAGCAAGGTTAAACAATAGAACGATCGATTCAAAGAACTTTCTTTCAGACAAACAAAATGGACGAATTTGTCAAAAGGAATCAAACCACAATCAGATTGAATATCACAAGGTTTCTTACCTGACTTACCTTCAAATTTTTGAAAGGTAATCACATCATCCAACTTACCTTTTTAAATAAATTGAAAACGTCGTGTGTCAGAAAGATAATGAAGTTGGAACCAGTCCGTGGGTTGAATTTTGCAAACCTGAAACGAAGAAGAATCAAAAGGTAATTCTGAAAGGGGGTTAGCAAAAGAATTCCTCTCTTTTTCGTGATTACTCTCTTATGTGATCCGGCTCGGTGATGAGTCGAGTCGTTGATGTGCCCAATCGTTAAAATGGAGAAGTAGCGCTCGATCTTGAAATATGATGGAAATTAGGCTATGTTTATATGATTGTAACAAGGATAGGCTCGAATTAGTGAATATTGAGGAATTATAGGTTCGGCTAATCAAGAAGATAAATAAAGAAAATGGTTGGTGAAAGATAGAAGTGAATGGGCTTAAAGATCAAGAGTGAACCAACACTATAGTTGAGTGTCGACCCAAAACTTATAATACTTTAAGGTGGTTTACGGAATGGATAGGATAGAACCTTGACCCGTTACTTAGTAAAGTAAGAAAAAAAGGTAAAATTGGGGTGAACGCCACACTCGGGGTTGAGTGGTAAGTTCAAGGAAACAAGGTAGATGCCACTAGCTATGCTAGATAAGTCAGCTTGAGTCTAAAACGAAATAAGAGAGTTGAAAACTCACAAAATGTTATAAATACTAATTAAAGATTCAAAAAGTTATTTTACAATGAAAATGAACAACTATTTATAGGACCATGCATGGCTAGCCGAATGCGCAACTTAATGGCTAAGAATTCAGCCATGAATATGCTAGAAAATTCTAGAAAGAATTCATTAATTTGCTGTAGCTAAATTCCAATGAATGAGCATGAATGAAGCATTAAAAATTTGGTTCATGCTTGGAGATGATGCATGGATTGGTCGAATCATCATGTTGCTTCACTTAATGCATTCATGCATCATTAACCTTGAAGAAAGCTTAATTCCATGGATGTGCAGCCCCTTAATTGTTCCAACATCTCCCTTGGCTGAATGGAGCTTTAAAGTACCTTGAAAACTTGAATGGTCATCTTGAAAATACATGGAACATGCCTGAAACGTCCCAAGGTATGCTCTCCCATAAATTCAGTCCATAAATGTGCAAATGCATGAACATTTAGCAGCCCCCTCTTGCATGAACGTCCCAAGTACTTGTGTTCCCTTAAATCCCTTCCATTGAACCTCCATTATGCATGCACACTCCCATACATTGCACCAAGCCGTTCATGAACGTGTAGCAAATAAAATCAGCAAGTTAAATTGATACGACCCGCCCTCGGGAACGGCCATTGTTTCAGCCTACAAGCGAGGCTCGTCGTTTTTACAAGCTGGACGTAGCTCAATTATATTTTTGTGGAGCTTCATTTAGCTCATTTCCAACTCCTTCAAGTTCAATGAGCTCGAACCACTCAATTTCACTCAATATCTTTAAGACCTTTATTATAGTAGTGAAATAATTATTTGCATCATTTAATTAGTTTATTACAGCTCAATTAATTTTAGTTGTTTGCATAATTTAAAATCTAGACAAATTTAATTTTTGCATCTTAATTGAGTTATTTTTACATGTCATTAGTTTGTCTTAATTTTTACAGCTTATTAATATGTTTTATGCATTTTAATGAGTCAAATTTCATTACATGTTTTAATGTGTCTTGTCCAAACTAAATTATATGTGCAGATTTTTAGTGTTAATTTAATGTGTCTAAACATGTATTTGATTTATTTGATGAATGTTGCTGCAGGTACATTACCCATGAACGTCCTTGGTGCATGAAAGGTATTAAAAGAAGGTACATGAAGGGGACGGCACATGCATGAATGGGAAAATGAAGTTGGCTGCTGTTTGAAGTTTCCTAGGTGACCATTCACCGAATTTATTGCTTACACATTCTTTGGATACATCATGGCTGTTCGGTTCAAGGTGTTCATATTCAAGGACTCTTCAAAACTTGGTTTTCACACTCAAAGTGACTATTCAGCATCTCCTTAATTGCTGGTAAATTTTCAGCAATGGTTGCCAATTAAATGAGCTCCTTTAAGCACATCAACCGAATGTAGCTGCTGCCATTTATTCACTCAAGTTCCAAGTTCAATTATCCATCTAGAAGGTGACTATTGGAGCTCCAAGTTCAGCCGAATCTTGCTAGTCCATTTAAGTGATTCATTTGCTTAATTTTTAAGTAATGTAAGTGACCATTCGGCTAGCTTAGGTGATTATTATAAATAGCTGAATTTTCACTTTGTAAAGGACTTTTGAACCTTTAACGAATTGCTGTCAAAATTTAGAGAGGATTCTTCTCTTAAATTTCGTCCAAAAACTTCGTTGACTTATCTAAGTAGTTAGTGGCATCAACCGTTTTTGTTCAATCGAACTTATCACGTTTACGTGTGGCGTTCAACCCAAATTATACCAAGGTTCCTATCTGATCTAAATAGTTGGTCGAGGTTTCCGTTTTAGTTTTCAAAATCAACTTTAGAACCTATAAGTCTCGGGTCAACCCTTAACAAAGAGTTGGTTCATTCTTGCTCTCAAGTTACCATTTTAAAATTCAAACTGATACGACCCGCCCTTGGGAACGGCCATTGCTTCAGCCTACAAGCAGGCTCGTTGTGTTTGCAAGCTGGACGTAGCTCAATCTTATTTTGTGGAGCTTCATTTAGCTCGTTTCCAGCTCCTTTCAAGCTCAATGAGCTCGAACTAGCTCAATTTCATTAAGACCTTATTATAGTAGCTGAAATAATTATTTGAGTCATTTAATTAGATTATTACAGCTCAATTAATATTCATTATTTTTTTGGTTTAAAATCTAGACAAATTTAATTATGCATGTTAATTGAGTTATAATTATATGTTATTAATTTGTCTTAATTTCTCACTCATTAATATGTTTTTATGCATGTTTTAATTTGTCAATTTTATTACATGTTTTCATTATGTCCTAAGGTGGCGAATTTAATGTGCATAATTTTTGTGTCATTCTTGCCAAATTAATGTGTTTAAAATGTATTTGATTTATTGAATAAATTTTGGTGTAGGTACATCACATTTGGTCGTCCTTGGTGCATGAATGAATTAAAAAAGATACATGTAAGGGACGGCACATGCATGTTTGGGGAATTAAATTTGGTCGCTATTTGAAGTATCCTAGGTGACCATTCGCCAAAGGAGCTATTGTTTCCTACTCCCAAGTTGACCATTCAATTGACTTTTAAATTATTTTCACATTCTTTGGATTCATCTTGGCTGTTTGGTTATATATGTTCACATTCCATGACTCTTCAAAGTGAGTTTTCACACCTTGATGGTCGCTCATTACCTCCTTTAATTCTGATCACTTTTCAACAAAAGTTGCCAATTAATTGAGCTTGTTTAAGTCCATTAACCGAACCTAGCTGCTGCCATGCATCTTTCCAAGCTTCTAAGTTCATTGCTCATTCTAGAAGATGACCATTGGAGATCCATTCAGCCGAATTTAGTTAAGCACATTAAAGGAATTCATTTGCTTAATTCTTAAGCATTCATATGACTATTCGGCTAGCCTAGTCTTTGTCTATAAATAGTTGTTAAATTCAATTTGTAAAGGACTTTTTGACATTTTAAGTAACAAATTGCTGCCAAATTTGTGAGGCATTTTCTCTCAAATTTCGTTCGAGACCCGTAAGACTTATCTAGCTTCTAGTGGCGTCTTTCCGAGTATTTCTTTTAAACTTATCACTCCCCAACCCGAGTGTGGTGTTCACCATTGATACCTTTGGTTCATACTTTCCTAAGTATTGGGTCAAGGTCCTTATCACCCCAATTCCAATTCATTTAGGTCCTATAAGTTTCGGGTCGACACTCTTTTTAGTGTTGGTTCTTTCTTGACCTTTTTGAACCATTACCATTTCGTACCAAATCTCATACCATTTCGTACCATTTTCCGAATACCAAATCGCACCAAAACTAAAGACCATTCTTGAATTATTACTAAACCGAACTCGACCAACGTAATCATACCATTTAGACTTAAACCAAATTCCACAACCTACTTTAAACGAACCTACCTTACCTCTTTGAACTTAATTACATTTTTCTCTTCTTCTTTTCTAATACACTTCTACGTTTATGATCGGGAACTAAACGACTCGGGTTCAACTACTAAACCAAGATCGTATCACAAACACCAAGTTTTTCTATTCTTTCATAGCCAAACCTTATACTTTTAATTAACCTTCTTTCATAAACCTATTCATTGACACCAATAAACCCTATTTAGCCCATATCCGACTTCAATTCAAACTCCAACGATTCTTCTTTGTTTTAACGATTGGGCAACTATACGACTCCGAATAATCAACGAGGTCGGGGTCGCATCATAAATGCATTCCAGAACAATAATTTGGCAGCATGTGAAAACAAGAACCTGCACAATAAATTCGACTAAACCTATTAATTCTTGTAATAATTTAAGACATATTAAACACTCATAATTAATTAAAACATAATTAAAACATGTAATAAGCTGAGAAGTTATTAAGAGCTGTAACTAAATTAACTAATTAACTTAAATACTTAATTTATTCTAGTAATTAAAATTAAATGAACTAAAGAGCTAATAAAAAGCTCAATGAGCTGAATTGAGCTCGTGGGAGCTAACTTGAGCTCGAATGAGCTGACTTGAGGTCGAGTGAGCTGAATTGAGCTCGAGTGAGCTGAACCGCATGGAAATAAGTTTGATTGAGTTGAAAATGAGCTTCATCTTGCACTTGGGGCCCTTGTGTTTAGGCCAATCTCGATGGCAACGAGTGGTGCCATAACATGATGCGGTTGGGATCGCATCATACCCTCCCTCTTGAAGACGATTTGCCCTCAAATCGGGCCACTTGCTCGACAAATGTTTTACAGCTTCACCAGCAGCTTGGTTAGTGACTTAGACAAAATTGCTTCCATGAATCTGACAATGAAACATGACTCAAAAAGAAAGTAATTGATTTGTATGCCCTCCCTCTTTACGAGGCAACCATTTCATGGTGTCACCTACAAAAGAATAAAACCAATTAGTAACACGATGAAGGTGAAACACAAAGAAACTTTTTGAGAGTTTATTCACAACTCGAACAAGTAAACCAATACCGGGATCAAAAATAGAAATCGACCTTACCTTAACATAATGAATCAAAGACTTCACCAATAGTAACAAGCCAAAATCAGAAAGCATTCGAAGGTTATAATATAGGAAAATGAAATTCTCGCAAACAACGAATTGATTTTGACTATGTACACCTGCTGAGTTCACATGTATTGTTTTCGAAACAAATGAAAAAAAATGGAACAAATAGAAGGGGTCAGAATGTTTAGTCAAAAGAAGACTACGATGCTCACGTTCTCTTACCAACAACTTAGATAAATATGCTCCAGGGTTAAACACATGATTTGGGTCATTTAAGTTCGAAAACAATGCAAAGTCATAGTCCATAAACAATATAGTCATGCTTAACAAATGAAATTGAGACTTTGCTATGTGTGAGTAGTCGAGATTTTCAAAACTCCATTTTACAAAAAGCGGTGTCTGCAAAGCTTTTTGACATAAAAGTAAAGAAATATCACGGCATGCGAAACCGAATAAATTAAAGTTTTCTTGTGTCAATTGCAAATCACATACGGCAGTCATATTTGAAACAAATTCACCAACGAGGTTCACGTTACCTTGCACTTTAACACATATCGAAAGATGAAGGAAATTCTCCAAATCATTGTTCAAATCAAATTCGACAACTTCAATCAATGTATAACAACTAAACAAGTCTTTGCATAGAATTTTTTTAAAGTCAACAATACGAATAGGTTTGTCACTGAAATTCAAAGGATTCCAATGTGATTGAATCACAAAAGATGCCTTACCTTGCTTACCTTGAAAGATTGGAAGAATGATATCTTTCAATTGAACGCGATGTGAATCAATAGGAAACAAATGACGATTAGAGCATTGCAAGACTCTTTTCAAAAGAAAATCAACATTTTGATTCAAGGTTAAACAACAAAACAAACGTTTGAATTGACTTTCTCTAAAACCAACAAAATGGCCGAATTGGTCAATAGAAATCAAACCACAATCAGATTGAAGACCAAAAGGATTCTTACCTAACTTACCTTCGAAAGTTTGAAAATTATTCAGAACATCCAACTGACCTTTTTCAATCAATTGAAATTGTCATTCGTGGGGTCGGTAATGAAGTTGGAACTTGTCTTGGGTTGGAAATTTACAAACCTGTAACAAAGAAGAATTAGAAAGCAAACTCGAACGGTGGTTAGCAAAAATATTCCTCACTTTTCCTGGATTGCTTTCTTCACTCGTTTCTTTTGTAAATTTTCTTTCTTTTTCACTCGATTTCTTTTCAGGCTCTCTTTTTTCCCACTTTTTCTTTTTCTTCTCTTTCAATTTCTTTTTCAATCTCTTTTTCCTTTTCACTCACTTTTTCAATTTCCTTTTCTTTTGCAATTTCTTTTTCTTTTTCAATGTCTTTTTCTTTCATTTCTCCAAACTCACCTTATTTTTCAATTTTCTTTTCATTATCACACTCATCTTCTTTTTCTTTCATTTCTTTTTTTCGTCTCTCGATTTCATTCCATATTCGTCATTTTCTCGCAACAACATTTCTTGTCTTCCTTTTCTTCTATTTTCTTTTTGTCGTGTTCTTTCATTACAAGAAGATGATAACTTATAAGAATCATAACGACAAGCTTCTCGTTGGAAAGAAATGGTAGATTCTTCTTGCAAGTCATGATCATCTCTTTGTGAATAACCCTCCGTGGGAAAATATCTTGATGCATAAGAAACTCTTTCATCTCTTCATTTTTGATCCTTCGTGGATGAGTACCTTGGTGCATACAAAGATCGACTTGTGACTTCTTGTTCGTCGCCTTGAAAAACTTCATTCTCGAAACTTGCTTTGTATCGTCTTGAATCTCTTGTTGAATAGGAATCATGATATAAATTTCTTCTTGAGTAATCATTAGATGTATGCTTTCATGATGATCTTGTCTCCATCTCTTGACTCGGTGAAATTTGCTTTCGTTGGGCTCTTTTCTCTACTCGGTCCAATCGTCTTTGTAATGGACTTAGTTTTTCCTTCAACATTTGACCCATCTCGTTCACCAAGTATTGAAATTTGTCGGCAGAGAATTCTTCTCGAGACATGAAAATTAGTTATCACACCACAAAATCTCGCAAGTCACTCAAAAGGAAAATTTCACTCCACTCGTGTTTTCACTCGTTTTCGCTTTTCCTACACTCTAATGCTCTCTCAACACTCGTGCATTTTACCACTCAATTCACCCCTCAAACTTTGTAGAAAACTCGTTTTGACTTATAAGCAAGCTTAGGGGTCGGCTTCAAAAGGCTTGCAAGGGTATTGATGATTAATGGTATAAGGTGGGCTGAAAAGAAAATATGTGGTGCTAAGTGTGGCGATGGGTTTGTTTTTGTTGAAAAGTAATTTGAAGATCGGGAAAACTATGAACACTTTCAAACAACTTCCTTTTTTTTTAAATTTCACAACTTCTTTTCTTTTTTTTTCAATACAAAATGCTGATTACAATAGAGAAATTTGAATACAAAATAAACTTTTTTTTGAATTTTTTTTGAATTTTTTTCACAATGACTTACTCCGGCAACTTCACGAACGTCCGTACTCCTCGATTTTAGCTAGCTCTGATACCAAAGGATGTGATCCGACTCAGTGATGAGTCGAGTCATTGATGTGCCCAATCGTTAAAATGGAGAAGTAACGCTCGTCTTGAAATATGATGGAAATTAGGCTATGTTTAGATGATGGTAACAAGGATAGGCTCGAATTTGTGAATATTGAGGAATTATAGGTTCGGCTAATCAAGAAGATAAATAAAGAAAATGGTTGTTGAAAGATAGAAGTGAATGGGCTTAAAGATCAAGAGTGAACCAACACTATAGTTGAGTGTCGGCCCGAAACTTATAATACATTAAGGTGGTTTACGGAATGGATAGGATAGAACCTTGACCCGTTACTTAGTAAAGTAAGAACCAAAGGTATAATTGGGGTGAACGCCACACTCGGGGTTGAGTGGTAAGTTCAAGGAAACAAGGTAGACGCCACTAGCTATGCTAGATGAGTCAGCTTGAGTCTAAAACGAAATAAGAGAGTTGAAAACTCACAAAATGTTATAAACATTAATCAAAGGTTCAACAAGTTCTTTAAAATGAAAATGAACAACTATTTATAGGACCATGCATGGCTAGCCGAATGCGCAACTTAATGGCTAAGAATTCAACCATGAATATGCTAGAAAATTCTAGAAAGAATTCATTAATTTGCTATAGCTAAATTCCGATGAATGGGCATGAATGAAGCATTAAAAATTTGGTTCATGCTTGGAGATGATGCATGGATTGGTCGAATCATCGTGTTGCTTCACTTGATGCATTCATGCATCCTTAACCTTGAAGAAGGCTTAATTCGATGGATGTGCAGCCCCTTAATTGTTCCAACATCTCCCTTGGCTGAATGGAGCTTTAAAGTAACTTGAAAACTTGAATGGTCATCTTGAAAATACATGGAACATGCCTGAAACGTCCCAAGGTATGCTCTCCCATAAATTCAGTCCATAAATGTGCAAATGCATGAACATTTAGCAGCCCCCTCTTGCATGAACGTCCCAAGTACTTGTGTTCCCTTAAATCCCTTCCATTGAACCTCTATTATGCATGCACACTCCCATACATTGCACCAAGCCGTTCATGAACGTGTAGCAAATAAAATCAGCAAGTTAAATGCATTCCAGAACAATAATTTGGCAGCATGTGAAAACAAGAACCTGCACAATAAATTCGACTAAACCTATTAATTCTTGTAATAATTTAAGACATATTAAACACTCATAATTAATTAAAATATAATTAAAACATGTAATAAGCTGAGAAGTTATTAAGAGCTGTAACTAAATTAACTAATTAACTTAAATACTTAATTTATTCTAGTAATTAAAATTAAATGAACTAAAGAGCTAATAAAAAGCTCAATGAGCTGAATTGAGCTCGTGGGAGCTAACTTGAGCTCGAATGAGCTGACTTGAGGTCGAGTGAGCTGAATTGAGCTCGAGTGAGCTGAACCGCATGGAAATAAGTTTGATTGAGTTGAAAATGAGCTTCATCTTGCACTTGGGGCCCTTGTGTTTAGGCTAATCTTGATGGCAACAAGTGGTGCCATAACATGATGCGATTGGGATCGCATCACTCTCTTCACTCGTGTCTTTTACAGACTCTCTTTCTTTTTCAGTCGATTTATTTTCAGGCTCTTTTTCTTTTCCACTTTCATTTTCTTTTTGTTTTCTTTCAATTTCTTTTTCAATCTCTTTCTCCTTTTCTCTCGCTTTTTTTTCATTTCTTTCAATTTCTTTTTCAATGTTCTTTTCTCGCTCACGTTCTTTTACAACTGAATTTTTCAGTTTGATTTGGTCCTCATGGACTTGTTCTGGTGTAAGTGGCGCTAAGGTGATTTTTCTTCCTAGATGCTTCAAGGAATACCTATTGGTACGTTCATCGTGAGCGACCTTGCGATCCAATTGCCATGGTTCTCCTAGCAACAAATGGCAGGCTTGAATAGGCACCACATCACAAACGACTTCGTCTTGGTATCTGCCGATGAAAATGCAACACACACTTGTTGAGTAACTTCAAATTTGCCTTTGTCGTTGACCCATCGCATCTTATAAGGTTGGGGGTGCTTGGTAATGGGTAAGCCAAGTTTTTCCACCATTCTAGTACTAGCCATGTTTGAGCTACTCTCTCCATCGATAACGGTGCAACACACTTTATTGTGAACACGACATCGAGTATGAAACAAATTTTCTCGTTGCGGTACATTCTCCAATCTTTTAAGGATTGAACTCATGTTGATGTCATCGGTAGCATGTGTCAACTCTTCTTTATCTTTTTCGGATGGCTCTTGGAGTTCTACTTCTTGTATTTGTGGAAATTCAAACCGCATTATCCTTTGCATTTCTCTCTTCCACATTTGGAATTCAAATTTAGAAAATTCTTCGGACATGCTTTAACAAAATGTTAGAAAACCAAAAGATAGAATAAATAGTAAATGAACCTCACCAATTCAAAATCCTCACCAATCTCTCGCAAAGAAAATAATAGATGGCACCCCACTCGTGTTTCACTTTTATTTTGGCTTTTATCTCGATGTATTCTCACTCATGCCTTTTACCTCTCGATTCACCTCTCGAACTTCGTAATCGACTCGTTCAGACTTCAAGCAGGCCTAGAGGGTCAGCTTCAAAGGGGTTTACAAAGGTAGTCGACGTAAGGAGTGCAAGGTAGGTTGAAAAGAAAATATGTGGTGCTAAGTGTGGCGATGGGTTTGTTCTTGGTGGAAAGTACTTTGAAGATCGGGAAAACTATGAACACTTTCAAAAAACTTCCTTTTTTTTTTAAATTTCGCAACTTCTTTTCATTTTTTTTGAATACAAAATGTTGATTACAATAGAGAAATTTGAATACAAAATAAACTCTTTTTTTAAAATTTTTTTTTCAATTTTTTTTCAATTTTTTTCACAATGACTTACTCCGGTAACTTCACGAACATCCGTACTCCTCAATTTTAGCTAGCTCTAATATCAAATGATGCGAACTGGCTCGGTGATGTGAGTCGAGTCGTTAATGTGCCCAATCGTTAAAATGAGAAGTATCGCTCGATTTAAAATAAAGGGGTTAAATTTAGCTAAGTGTGGTATTTAGCTTCCAAAATAGGTTCAAGATGGCTAAGTATGATATATAATGGATTCGGTTAAGTGAAGAGGCTAAAAGTCCTTTTCATCACCTTTAAGTGTCTTATAAGATTCGGGTGAGTACTCCATTTTAGTACTGGTTTTTTCTTGACCTTAAAGCCATTCGAGCCAACCGCAAATCCATCTTCAAACAACCTTTAGCCTCTTCACTTAACCAAATCCATTACATATCATACTTAGCCATCTCGAACCTATTTTGGATGCTAAATACCACACTTAGCTAAATTTAACCCCTTTATTTTAAATCGAGCGATACTTCTCATTTTAACGATTGGGCACATTAACGATTCTCCTCACATCACCGAGCCGGTTCGCATTGCAACCCCTTCCTTGTACTTATAAATAGTTGTTCAAACAATGTAATCGGGTTAGATGATTTTTATTAAACAAATACTTGTGAGAATTTTCTCTCAATTTCGATTCTTTATTGAAATTTCTTTGACATTTCAGACTTAGTTTGTCATGTCAAAAACTTCCTTGATACTTAGGGTTCCTAGATTGCTATCTAGAGGGTCCAAGTCCTTCGACGCGAAAGATATTCGATTCGGGTTTGCATAGTCTATTGTGCAGGTTCTTTCGAGTTTTTCGTCTCCAATTTTGAATTTTGTTCCCTTTCTTTTGTTTTGTTTGTGTGTTGTTTATGCTGCAGGAAGGATGTTTGCTATAATCCTAGATCCGCAATCCTTCAAGGTTCATTGTTTCGATAAGCAATGCCATATCAAGAAGGCTGAAGATGGCTCCCACAATCAAAAAGATTGTTAAAACTATTTCTAAAGAAAACTCAAGAGAAAATTCTTGGACAAAATCAAAGAGAATTTTGACTCAAAAAAAATCTGACTTTAATGTATAATCAATGTGTTGTGAGTAAGGTGGCCGACCAAGCCTTATTATAGGCCTTCTATCTATTTTCCTAACCCTATTAGGAAAACTAAAAAAAAAACCTAATTATTAACTTCAAGGGAAATTTGGCCAAAGCTTTTAATGGGCTTCTTGGGCTGAATTTTTTTACATAGGAATTTAATCATAAAGTCTAAAAATTAAACTAAGTATTTAAAAAAATAAAATTTTACAAATTGGGCCACTTTGACAATTTGGCCTGATTTTCAACTAAGTCTAATTTAAATTTCTTGATTGGGCTTGGAACATCTTATTGGGTCGTTTCTTCTAGCTTTTGGGCTTGTAATCCATTCTCTCCCGAAATTGGTTCGTTGATGCTCGTAACTGAGATCCAATGCGCCTTAGCTGCAAGATTCGGTTTCTTGGGCCAAGATTTCCAAGATTTGAAATTTTGATTTTCTTGATTCTTGAAATCGCTCAAAACAGCAAGATTGGTCTAAGATTCGGTTTCTTGATTTTCTTGAAAACAAGAAAGTGAATGTTGATTTTCTTTTTCTTTTGTATACGCATCTAAGGCCTTGCTAATGAAGTCTTGAATGATTCCATTTAGTTTCGTACGCATTTGCCTGGCCTTTGACCTCGTTATTGGGCCATGTGGTAATTTGAGCCCATCACGTTCTTGAGCTTGTGTTGGGCCTTTGTGACTCATATAAAAAAAGGGGGATGATGTGAGCACATTTATGCCAACAAAGCAAACCGATCCAGAGGTCTTACCATTAGGACCTATTACCCGTTCTAAGGTAAAGAAATTCAGGGAAGTCTTGTTCCTTACTTGT
This sequence comes from Gossypium raimondii, assembly GCF_025698545.1. Classification (NCBI taxonomy): domain Eukaryota; kingdom Viridiplantae; phylum Streptophyta; class Magnoliopsida; order Malvales; family Malvaceae; genus Gossypium; species Gossypium raimondii. The sequence goes on along the minus strand of NC_068572.1, from coordinate 27,482,062 downwards.
GCTACGATTCTAGATTCATTCGATCATGTTCATGCCTTAGAACATAGGCTTTATAACATGTTGCATGCTAATATGTGACATGTCTCGGTTATATTACTAGTTCATGTGTTTAAGTATGTATATGTTATGCTAAGTACGTTTCTGCAATTGGGTTGATAGTATTTGTATTGTTTCTAAGTTGTTTCTAAATTGTAAGTGTGTTAAAGAATAAGAATTGCAAGTGTTCCAGCTTGTAATTGTGTTTTCCATTAAATTTACCAGACTTTGATGGAAGTTTAATATGTTTTGATATAGGTACAATAATGGAAAGCAGCTTAAGGCCTCATTTCTAGCTGGGTTGAAGCTCAAATATGTGCATCCAGCTCTTCTCAGCTCGATATAGTTCTGAAAGTTTGTTTCCAACTCATTTCAGCTCAGTACATTTCCAGCTAGCTCAATTTCAGCTCCACCAGCACAACTCTAGCTGACAAGTTCAGAAGTAGCTGGAAGGTGTCCTACGTATCGGGGAGTGTCCCATACACATGTGGCAGCCTAGGTGGCATCCCAGCATGCAAATCACACACGTAACAGCCTTGGCACATGTGTGTGCATGTGTGGTCGAATTAGCCCTCTTCTCTACATATGATGCTAAATTAAAAGGGATAAGAACAAGAGTTCAAGTGTTTGAATTTCAAACGTTTCACACTTATTAAATGTGTGGCTGGTATTTAATGGCACCAAGAGAGGATATAACTACTTCATATTCAAATTTGAATTCTTTATTTACAGCCACAAGTTCAAATTCGACAACCCCTTCCTTGTACTTATAAATAGATGTTCAAACAATGTAATCGGGTTAGATGATTTTTATTAAACAAATACGTGCTAGAATTTTCTCTCAATTTCGGTTCTTCATTGAACTTTCTTTGACATTTCAGACTTAGTTTGTCATGTCAAAACTTCCTTGATACTTAGGGTTCCTAGATTGCTATCTAGAGGGTCCAAGTTCTTCAACGTGAAACATATTTGATTCGGGTTTGCATAGTTTATTGTGCGAGTTCTTTTTGATTCTTGAAATCGCTCAAAACAGCAAGATTGGTCTAAGATTCGGTTTCTTGATTTTCTTGAAAACAAGAAAGTGAATGTTGATTTTCTTTTTCTTTTGTATACGCATCTAAGGCCTTGCTAATGAAGTCTTGAATGATTCCATTTAGTTTCGTACGCATTTGCCTGGCCTTTGACCTCGTTATTGGGCCATGTGGTAATTTGAGCCCATCACGTTCTTGAGCTTGTGTTGGGCCTTTGTGACTCATATAAAAAAAGGGGGATGATGTGAGCACATTTATGCCAACAAAGCAAACCGATCCGAGGTCTTACCATTAGGACCTATTACCCGTTCTAAGGTAAAGAAATTGGAAGTCTTGTTCCTTACTTGTGCTACGATTCTAGATTCATTCGATCATGTTCATGCCTTAGAACATAGGCTTTATAACATGTTGCATGCTAATATGTGACATGTCTCGGTTATATTACTAGTTCATGTGTTTAAGTATGTATATGTTATGCTAAGTACGTTTCTGCAATTGGGTTGATAGTATTTGTATTGTTTCTAAGTTGTTTCTAAATTGTAAGTGTGTTAAAGAATAAGAATTGCAAGTGTTCCAGCTTGTAATTGTGTTTTCCATTAAATTTACCAGACTTTGATGGAAGTTTAATATGTTTTGATATAGGTACAATAATGGAAAGCAGCTTAAGGCCTCATTTCTAGCTGGGTTGAAGCTCAAATATGTGCATCCAGCTCTTCTCAGCTCGATATAGTTCTGAAAGTTTGTTTCCAGCTCATTTCAGCTCAGTACATTTCCAGCTAGCTCAATTTCAGCTCCACCAGCACAACTCTAGCTGACAAGTTCAGAAGTAGCTGGAAGGTGTCCTACGTATCGGGGAGTGTCCCATACACATGTGGCAGCCTAGGTGGCATCCCAGCATGCAAATCACACACGTAACAGCCTTGGCACATGTGTGTGCATGTGTGGTCGAATTAGCCCTCTTCTCTACATATGATGCTAAATTAAAAGGGATAAGAACAAGAGTTCAAGTGTTTGAATTTCAAGCGTTTCACACTTATTAAATGTGTGGTGGTATTTAATGGCACCAAGAGAGGATATAACTACTTCATATTCAAATTTGAATTCTTTATTTGACCACAAGTTCAAATTCGACAACCCCTTCCTTGTACTTATAAATAGATGTTCAAACAATGTAATCGGGTTAGATGAAGTGTTCTTTCAGTTTTTCATCTCCAATTTTGAATTTTGTTCCTTTTCTTTGTTTTGTTTGTGTGTTGTTTATGCAACAGAAAGGATGTTTGCTATAATCCTAGATCCGTAATCCTTCAAGGTTCGTTGTTTCAATAAGCAATGCCATATCATGACGTGTGAATGGACAGTTTTGAAAGGTCCCATGGTGTGAACATGGCTGAAGCGAATGGACATAGTGCGAATGGCTGGTGTGAAACAAATAATGTTGCTTTGGGGAGAGGATAGACCAAGCCTTGGAGAGTTGAATGGCTGCTGCCTCTTGGCCGAATAGATGTCTTAGGAAATCAAAAATAATTAGCCTTCATGCATTGTATCAGCTGCACATGCATCTTCCCATACATGAATCTACATGCATGAACCTAATTAATGGATCTCCAAATTCGGCTGTACCTAAGGAACACATGAACCAATTAAATTAAATTAATTCAGCTGAACATATTTTATGACATAATGTGGACACAAATTAAATGAAACAAATTAAATGAAAACTAAACAGGACACACTAATTAACATTGAAAGAAATTAAATGAAAACTAAACAGACACACACTAATTGGTACTCATCCTTGAGCTCCTTGCATCATTTCTCCATGTTCATTCCACCAATCTGAAATAGCCTCCTTAAATTGTTTGACGAGCTCACATAATCGGGCCACTAGGCATCTTGATGGCATCTTGTTCGATCTCCTCTTGGTTCAGTAGCGAGCTCATATAATTCCCCCTCTTGAGCGATTTGTCCTCAAATCGCTACACGATCAAATGGAGACAAATCAAAAACGTTAAAGCTCGCACTAACATTATATTCACCTAGCAATTACGATAGAGTGATTGCGACGGAAGATCGAGTTGCCAAGTCACAAAACTCCTATGAAAACTCTCGACACTGGATCGAAACAAACAGAAAATTAAACTTAGAACTAACAGATCGAAACAAAACACCCAAAACAAGAAAGAATCAGCCAAGAATCGAAACACTTATTAATAGCATTGATTGGAAACAAAGAAACAAAAATTAGTTTCAAGAAAAGACTCCCCAAGCGAATCGCAAGGAGAACACAAAATAGAAATAAACTCAAAACCCAACAAACCGAATTGAATCGAATTAGAAGGCTTGGGCGGCAAGATATATTGAAGAGTATGACAAAGGGACGTTTCTTTAATGCCAAGAATGGTGCCGAACTAATGCGAACCGGCTCAGTGATGTGAGTTGAGTCGTTAATGTGCCCAATCGTTAAAATGAGAAGTATCGCTCGATTTAAAATAAAGGGGTTAAATTCAGCTAAGTGTGGTATTTAGCTTCCAAAATAGGTTCAAGATGGATAAGTATGACATGTAATGGATTCAGTTAAGTGAAGAGGCTAAAGGTTATTTGAAGATGGATTTGCGGTTGGCTCGAATGGCTTTAAGGTCAAGAAGGAACCAGTACCAAAATGGAGTACTAACTTGAATCTTATAAGACACTTAAAGGTGATGAAAAGGACCTTGACCCACTAACTATAAGATTTAGGAACCGAGGTATCAAATGGTTGAGCATACACTCGTAATTGAGTAATAAGTTTGAAGAAACAAGGAAGACGCCACTAGTAAGCTAGATAAGTCTACTTGAGTCTAAAACGAAATAAGAGAGTTGAAAAACTCACAAAGCGTATAAACATTAATCAAAGGTTCAAAAGTCCTTACAAAATGCAAATGAGCAAATATTTATAGCCTAAGCCTAAGGTAGCCGAATGGACTAAAAAGATGTTGAATGGTCACCAAAATTAAAGCAAAAGAAGCTGGAAATTTCCAGTAACCTTCCTAGGACGTTTTTGGGAAGCTTCATGCATGAAGAATTTAGTTAGACGACTTCTAGATGAAATGCATTCAATTTGGACTAATAGAGGATTTCCGTGGACCAAGATCGAGTTGTCAAGTCACGGAAACTCCTCGAAAGCTTTAGGCGCTTAGATTTGAAGAAAACTCCAACGCGAATCGATAAAGAAAACACCAAAATCAACAAATTAAATTTAAACTCAGAGATCACGAAATCAACTAGATCTAGGGTTTGGACGGCAATAAAGAGGGTTTTGTGAAATCAAAACGTTTCTTGTTGTCCAAGGATGATGCCAAACAGATTCTTGAAGGTTGAATGGGGCTAGAGACGCAACAAGAGAGTTTAACAGGTTAGATAATGAAATCAACACAAGTAGAAAATTAAAAAGATTGAGACAAGAGAAAATAAAGATAAAGTCCTAAGAAGCCTTGAAATCGAGAAAAATTTCACAACTCCTTCAAGCGGCTCTAATCTCCCTCCAATGAAGAACAATGGCAAGAAGAAGGTGAAGATGGCTCCCACAATAAAAAAGATTGTTAAAACTCCTTCTAAAGAAAACTCAAGAGAAAATTCTTGGAGAACTCAAAGAGAATTTTCACTCAAAAAAACAAATCTGATTTCAATGTATTCTTCAAGTGTAATAATGTATAAGGGTGGTGGCCAAGCCATACATATAGGCCTTCTAATTCTTTTCCTAGTCCTAATAGGAAAACTAAAAAAAAAAACCTAATTTTTTTTTACTTTAAATTGAAAATTCGGCCAAGGACTTTAAATGGGTCTCTTGGACGGAATTTTTACATAGAAATTTGTTCATAAAGTCTAAAAATGAAAACTAAGTATTTAAAGAAATAAAACTTAACAAATTTGGGCACTTTGACAATTCGCCTGATTTTCAACTAAGTTTAATTTAAATTTCTTGATTGGGCTTGGAACATCTTATTGGGCCTTGTCTTCAAGAACTTGGGCTTGTAATCTGTCTAGACATAATAAAAACATGTAATAATCTAAGACAACTTTAATTAAACTAAGACACAATTAATTCGGGTAAGACAAAGCATATTAAACATATGTAATAATTTAAACAAATTACTAAGCTGTAGTAATGTATGAATAAATGCTTAATTTAAGCTGTCCAAAATTCCAGCAGCAAATTAGTTAGCCAAATGAAATTCGGCCTCCCAAAAATTGAAAATATTAAGCTCATCCTTGAGCTCCTTGCTGTCATTTCTCCATGTTCATTCCACCAATACTGAAATAGCCTCCTTAAATTGTTTGGCACGAGCTCACATAATCGGGCCACTAGGCATCTTGATGGCATCTTGTTCGATCTCCTCTTGGTTCGTAGGCGAGCTCATATAATTCCCCCTCTTCAGAACGATTTGTCCTCAAATCGCTACCTGCATCAAATGGAGACAAATCAAAAACGTTAAAGCTCGCACTAACATTATATTCACCTAGCAATTCTGATAGAGGATTGCGCGCGGACCAAGATCGAGTTGCCAAGTCACTGAAAACTCCTATGAAAACTCTCGACACTCGGATCTGAAACAAAACAGAAAATTAAACTTAGAACTAACAGATCTGAAACAAAACACCCAAAACAAGAAAGAATCAGCCAAGAATCGAAACACTTATTAATAGCATTGATTGGAAACAAAGAAACAAAAAATTAGTTTCAAGAAAAGACTCCCCCAAGCCGAATCTGCAAAGGAGAACACAAAATAGAGAAATAAACTCAAAACCCAACAAACCGAATTGAATCAGAATTAGAAGGCTTGGGCGGCAAGATATATTGAAGAGTATGACAAAGGGACGTTTCTTTAATGCCAAGAATGGTGCCGAACTAATGCGAACCGGCTCAGTGATGTGAGTTGAGTCGTTAATGTGCCCAATCGTTAAAATGAGAAGTATCGCTCGATTTAAAATAAAGGGGTTAAATTCAGCTAAGTGTGGTATTTAGCTTCCAAAATAGGTTCAAGATGGATAAGTATGACATGTAATGGATTCAGTTAAGTGAAGAGGCTAAAGGTTATTTGAAGATGGATTTGCGGTTGGCTCGAATGGCTTTAAGGTCAAGAAGGAACCAGTACCAAAATGGAGTACTAACTTGAATCTTATAAGACACTTAAAGGTGATGAAAAGGACCTTGACCCACTAACTATAAGATTTAGGAACCAGAGGTATCAAATGGTTGAACGCCACACTCAGAATTGAGTAATAAGTTTGAAGAAACAAGGAAGACGCCACTAGTAAGCTAGATAAGTCTACTTGAGTCTAAAACGAAATAAGAGAGTTGAAAAACTCACAAAACGTATAAACATTAATCAAAGGTTCAAAAGTCCTTACAAAATGCAAATGAGCAAATATTTATAGCCTAAGCCTAAGGTAGCCGAATGGACTAAAAAGATGTTGAATGGTCAGCCAAAATTAAAGCAAAAGAAGCTGGAAATTTCCAGTAACCTTCCTAGGACGTTTTTGGGAAGCTTCATGCATGAAGAATTTAGTTAGACAGCTTCTAGATGAAATGCATTCAGCTGGACTAATAGAGGGATTTCCGTGGACCAAGATCGAGTTGTCAAGTCACGGGAAACTCCTACGAAAGCTTTAGACGCTTAGATTTCGAAGAAAACTCCAACGCTGAATCTGATAAAGAAAACACCAAAAATCAGCAAATTAAATTTAAACTCAGCAGATCACGAAATCAACTAGATCTAGGGTTTGGACGGCAATAAAGAGGGGTTTTGTGAAATCAAAACGTTTCTTGTTGTCCAAGGATGATGCCAAACAGATTCTTGAAGGTTGAATGGGGCTAGAGACGCAACAAGAGAGTTTAAACAGGTTAGATAATGAAATCAACACAAGTAGAAAATTAAAAAGATTGAACAGCAAGAAAAATAAAGATAAAGTCCTAAGAAGCCTTGAAATCGAGAAAAATTTCACAACTCCCTTCAAACGGCTCTAATCTCCCCTCCAATGAAGAACAATGGCAAGAAGAAGGCTGAAGATGGCTCCCACAATAAAAAAGATTGTTAAAACTCCTTCTAAAGAAAACTCAAGAGAAAATTCTTGGAGAACTCAAAGAGAATTTTCACTCAAAAAAACAAATCTGATTTCAATGTATTCTTCAAGTGTAATAATGTATAAGGGTGGCTGGCCAAGCCATACATATAGGCCTTCTAATTCTTTTCCTAGTCCTAATAGGAAAACTAAAAAAAAAAACCTAATTTTTTTTTACTTTAAATTGAAAATTCGGCCAAGGACTTTAAATGGGTCTCTTGGGACGGAATTTTTATAGAAATTGTTCATAAAGTCTAAAAATGAAAACTAAGTATTTAAAGAAATAAAACTTAACAAATTTGGGCACTTTGACAATTCGGCCTGATTTTCAACTAAGTTTAATTTAAATTTCTTGATTGGGCTTGGAACATCTTATTGGGCCTTGTCTTCAAGAACTTGGGCTTGTAATCCGTTCTCTCCCGAATGTGGCTTGTTAATGCTCGTAACTGAGATCCAATGCGCCTTAGTTGCAAGATTCGGTTTCTTTGACCAATATTTCCAAGATTTGAAATCTTGATTTTCTTGATTCTTGAAATCGTTCAAAACAGCAAAATTGGACCAAGATTCGGTTTCTTGATTTTCTTGAAAACAAGAAAGTGAATCTTGATTTTCTTTTTCCTTCGTATACGCATCTAAGGCCTTTGTGACTCGTATCATGGACATTAATTGGAGTGTTGGTGAGCTGAATGTATTGTCTTGGTTCAGCCAAAGAAGCTAAATACACCTTAATTGAGCTGCCTTGTAAAGCTGAATAGTCTTGCAATTTAAATGAGCAGCTTGGGCATTTCAATGGTCCTCAAGTGTGAATGGATGAATTTGAGTGGTTCCCTAGTGTGAATGCTCAAAACCGATCAGCCACTCAACGTGAAAAGAACCTTCTTCAATATGAACATCTTAATTTGCTTCTTTAAAAAGCTGGAAGACCATTAAGCTTCAGGAAAAGTCAGCTAGAAACAAAAAGGAGCTGCTCCTTTTAATGTCGTCCCATGCATTATCCAAATGCATGTTTCTTCCTTAATTTCTTTCCTTGGTCCTTAAGCTAGTTGATTCAGCTGGAAATAACATCAAATAAATTTGGTCAGAGCTTATTAATTTTCATTCATGGACTTATGTCGTCCCTTGTACATGTACCTGCACTAAATAAATTCAGCAAATTAATTCTCTTTTAGACACATTAATTCAACAACTAAAACACATTAACATGATGCATTCAGGTAGGGCACATTAAAGCTGATAATAACTAGGACATATTAAACACAAAGAAACTAAGACACATTTAAAAACATGTATTTAAAATGTTCAGCTAAAGACACATTTAAAATGCTGTAGCTAGACATATTAAAAACAAATATTAATTAAGACTCAAATTAAACTCAACGGCAGCTAAGACAAATTAATTAAAACACGAAATTAATTGTTCTCAACTTTTAGACACATTTAAACACTTCTAATTAAAACGTCCAGAATTAAAATGAAATTTAATTATTTAAGCTGAATAAAGTAATTGACATTTATTTTATTCCAGCAACTAAATTATAGAGATTAAAGTAAGCTCAAAACGAGCAAACAAGCTCATTGAGCTGGAAACGAGCCGAATTGAGCTCAACGAGCTAGAATCGAACTAATTCAGCTTGCAAAGGATTGCAAGCAACGATTTGAGAGCTGGTCCAAGAGTGTGCTCGGGTCATGGTCATATCATCCCCTCCCTCTTTAAAGCAATTTGTCCCCAAATCGGGTCATTTGCTCACGAAAAATCGTTCAATATCAAGAAGCCTTTTATTTATGAACCTGGAAAAGACATTTCCCAATACGTTAGAACCACAGAGGATTTGTAAAGAAAGAAAAATATTTACACTCCCTCCTCCTTTAGATGAAAGCCAATTTCATTTGTCACCTGCACAAAACTGAAACAATTTAGTGACATTGTAAGTTGTGGGCATAAAATAATTTGTTGGCATCTTACTCAAAAATGAATCGCATGAGCCAATGTCAAGATAAAGATGGTGAGTAGGTTTACCCATTTAGAATGAAACAAGTGCTTTACCAATGGTAACAAACCAAACTCACAAAGCATTCAACAATTAAGCTCTTGGGAAAGGAAATTTCTTTGATTAAATCCCTTGAATAGAAACATAAAACAATAATCTCCAGGGTCAAAAACAAAGCTTTCTCTTACCGTTTCAATGTGACATGATGAGTGCATAGCTAGTAACAAAGAAGTCATTTGAAATGTTCAAAACTTCTAAATACGCAAAAGAAGCCTAAATGTTGTAGGCCACAGTATAGAGTAATGATTTCCACAAACAAAGAATGGATTTTGTTTTTGTACACCAGCAAAGTTCACATACTTTGTTTCCGATACTAATGATAGAACATGAAGAAAATAGAAAGGGCCAACATATCTATACAAACTAAGATGATGGTACTCACCTTCTTTCACTAGCAATGTAGAAAAATATGCTCCAGGGTTAAACACACAATTCGAGTCACTTGTTTGCAAATACAATGAAAACTTTTTAATCAGCAACAGTTCACCAAACGAATAAGATTTAAACAGGGATAGATTCAAGCAATTAGACCTCGTAAGAATCATTCGAACAAACAGAGGTATACACAAAACTTTATTGCGCTGATTGAGAGAATTCATGTAGCAATCAAATCCAATCAAATTAATCATGTTACATGAATAATTTTTATCACACTCAATGATCATGTTTTGCTGACTTAATGTTAAAGTAATGTTATCATCGCCCACAACATGCAATTTGAGGTGATTTGAATCAACATGGAACCAATGATGAGAAGGACATTCCAAGATGCTAATCAGATCAAAATCAGCTAACCGATTCAACCTATAGCAACTAGGCAAAGAATGATAATGGCTTTTGTGAAGTTCATAGGCACACTTATCAATAGAATTCAAGAAGTTCCAATTTGATTGAATCTCAAAAGATACATTACCTTGCTTACCTTGAAGAGTTGGAAGGATGATATCTTGCAATTGGACATGATGTGAATCAATAGGAAATAAATGATGGTTAGAGCATTGCAAAACACCTTTCAGAATAGATTCATCAATTCGCTTCAAGGTTAAACAACAGAACGATCGATTGAAAGAACTTTCTTTGAGACAAACAAAATGGACGAATTTGTCAAAAGGAATCAAACCACAATCAAATTAAATATCACAAGGTTTCTTACCTAACTTACCTTTGAATTTTTGAACGGTAGTCACATCATCCAACTTACCTTTTTCAATTAATTGAAAATGTCGTGTGTCGGAAAGATAATGAAGTTGGAACCAATCCGTGGGTGGAATTTTGCAAACCTGAAACGAAGAAGAATCAAAAGGCAAACTCAAACGGGGGTTAGCAAAAATATTCCTTACTTTTTCTTGTTTGCTTTCTTCACTCGTTTCTTTTGCAAACTCTTTTTCAATTTCTTTTTCCACTCTTTCTTTTTCTTCTCTTTCAATTTCTTTTTCAATCTCTTTTTGCTTTTCACTCTTTTTTGTTTTTGAAATCTCATTTTCATCTTTTTCTTTTTCATTTCTTTCAATTTCTTTTTCAATGTTCTTTTCTCGCTCACATTCTTTTACAACCAATTTTTTTACTTTGATTTGGTCCTCATGGACTTGTTCCGGTGTGAGCGGTGCTAAAGTGATTTTCCTTCCCTGATGCTTGAAGGAATACCTATTGGTACGATCATCGTGAGTGACTTTACGATCTGATTTCCATGGTTCTCGTAGCAACAAATGGCAAGCTTGAATAGGCACCACATCGCAAACAACTTCGTCTTGGTATCTACTGATGGAAAAGGCAACACGCACTTGTTGAGTAACTTCAAATTCACCTTTGTCGTTAAACCACCGTAGCTTAGAAGGTTGGGAATGCTTGGTAACGAGTAAGCCAAGTTTTTCCACCATTCTCATACTAGCCACGTTTGAGCTACTCTCACCATTGATAACGGTGCAACACACTTTATCGCGAACACGGCAACGAGTATGAAATAGATTTTCACATTGCGGTTCATTCTCCAAATTTTGAAGGATTAAACTCCTTTTGATTCGAAGGCTTCGTCAACATGTAGAAAGTCTTCTTTGTCTTTGAAGTCTTGTGGCAATCCAAACTTAGAAAATTCTTGAAACATGGTTTAACAAAATGTTAGAAAACAAAAGATAAATTAGAAAGAAAAATAATCCTCACCACAAAAATCTCACAAGTTCTCTCGCAAAGAAAATATTAGATGGCACACCACTCGTGTTTCACTCTTATTTTGGCTTTTTTTTCTTGATGTATTTTCACTCGTGCCTTTTACCACTCGATTCGCCTCTCGAACTTCGTAATCGAATCGTTCAGACTTCAAGCAAGCCTAGAGGGTCGGCTTCAAAGGGATTCACAAAGGTAGTCGATGTAAGGAGTGCAAGGTAGGCTAAAAAGAAAAAAAATAATAAAAAATAAGGATGGTGATAAGTGTGGCGATTGGTTTGTGTTCGGTAGAAAAGCACTTTAAGATCGGGAAAACTATGAATGTCTTCAAAATAGATTCTTTCTTCTTCTTCTTTCTTTTTTTGCAACTTTTCAACTCTTTTTTTTTAATTCGATTTTTTTTCTCCTGTGTTTTTCAATCACAAAATGCCAAATACAAATAGAGAACCTCAATCCACTTTTTTGGATTTTTTTTTTGAATTTCTTCTTTTTTTTCAAAATTATTTTTAAACACTTACTCCAGCAACTTCATTAACGTCTATACTCCACGATTTTTACTAGCTCTGATACCAAATGATGCGAACCGACTAGTGATGTGAGTCGAGTCGTTAATGTGCCCAATCGTTAAAATGAGAAGTATCGCTCGATTTAAACTAAAGGGGTTAAATTCGGCTAAGTGTGGTATTTAGCTTCCAAATTATGTTCAAGATGGCTGAGTATGATATGTAATGGATTCGGTTAAGTGAAGAGGCTAAAGGTTATTTGAAGATGGATTTGCGGTTGGCTCGAATGGCTTTAAGGTCAAGAAGGAACCAGTACTAAAATAGAGTACTAACCTGGATCTTATAAGAAACTTAAAGGTGATAAAAGGACCTTGACCCGCTAACTATAAGAGTTAGGAACCAGAGGTATCAAATGGTTTAACGCCACACTCGGGATTGAGTGATAAGTTCGAAGAAACTAGGAAAACGCCACTAGCAAGCTAAATAAGTCTACTTGAGTCTAAAATGAAATAAGAGAGTTGAAAAACTCACAAAATGTATAAACATTAATCAAAGGTTAAAAAGTCCTTACAAAATGAAAATGAGCAAATATTTATAGCCTAAGCCTAAGGTAGCCGAATGGACTAAAAAGATGCTAAATGGTCAGCTAAAATTAAAGCAAAAGAGGCTGGAAATTTCCAGCAACCTTCCTAGGACATTTTTGGGAAGCTTCATGCGTGAAGAATTTAATTAGATAGCTTCTAGATGAAATCCATTCAGCTGGACATTAATTGGTGTGTTGGTGAGCTGAATGTATTGTCTTGGTTCAGCCAAAGAAGCTAAATACACCTTAATTGAGCTGCCTTGTAAAGCTGAATAGTCTTGTAATTTAAATGAGCAGCTTGGGCATTTCAATGGTCCTCAAGTGTGAATGGATGAATTTGAGTGGTTCCCTAGTGTGAATGCTCAAAACCGACCAGCCACTCAACATGAAAAGAACCTTCTTCAATATGCACATCTTAATTTGCTTCTTTAAAAAGCTGGAAGTCCATTAAGCTTCACGAAAAGTCAGCTGGAAACAAAGGGGAGCTGCTCCTTTTAATGTCGTCCCATGCATTATCCAAATGCATGTTTCTTCCTTAATTTCTTTCCTTGGTCCTTAAGTTAGCTGATTCAGCTGGAAATAACATCAAATAAATTTGGTCAGAGCTTATTTATTTTCATTCGTGCACTTATGCCGTCCCTTGTACATGTACCTCCACTAAATAAATTCAGCAAATTAATTCTCTTTTAGACACATTAAAATGATGCATTCAGCTAGGGCACATTAAAGCTGATAATAACTAGGACATAGTAAACACAAAGAAACTAAGACACATTTAAAAACCTGTATTTAAAATGTTCAGCTAAAGACACATTTAAAATGCTATAGCTAGACATATTAAAAACAAATAATAATTAAGACTCAAATTAAACTCAATAGCAACTAAGACAAATTAATTAAACACGAAACTAATTTTTCTCAACTTTTAGACACATTTAAACACTTCTAATTAAAACGTTCAGAATTAAAATGCAATTTAATTATTTAAGCTGAAAAAACTAATTGGCATTTATTTTATTCCAGCAACTAAATTATAGAAATTAAAGTAGCTCAAAACGAGCAAACAAGCTCATTGAGTTAGAAACGAGCCGAATTGAGCTCAACGAGCTAGAATCGAACTAATTCAGCTTGCAAGGGATTGCAAGCAACGCTTTGAGAGCTGGTCCAAGAGTGTGCTCGGGTCATGGTCGTATCACGAACAGATTCTTGAAGATTGGAATGGTTGAAAATGCAACAAGAGAAATTAAATCAAGTTAATCAACCAATCAGCATAAACAGAAACAACTAAAGAAGAAAGAACAGCAAGAAAGATGAATAAAGTCCTAAGAAACCTTGAAATCAAGAAAGATTTCACAACTCCCTTCAAACGGCTCGAATCTCCCTTCCGATGTAGAACAACGGCAAGAAAAAGGCTGAAGATGGCTCCCACAATAAAAAAGACTGTTAATACTACTTCTGAAAAAAACTCAAGAGAGAATTCTTGGAGAAAACTCAAAGAGAATTTTTCACTCAATAAAAAATCTGATTTCAATGTGTTGTGTATCAAAGGGTGGCCGACCAAGCCATATATATAGGCCTTCTAATTACTTTCCTAGTACTACTAGGAAAACTAAAAAAAACCTAATTGTTGACTTTTAAAGGGAAATTCAGCCAAGGCCTTTAAATGGGCCTCTTGGACTGAATGTTTACAAAAAAAAATTATTCAGAAAGTCTAAAAATTAAAAACTAAGTATTTAAAGAATTAAAACTTAACAAATTGGGCCACTTTGACAAATTGGCTTGATTTTCAACTAAGTCTAGTTTAAACTTCTTGATTGGGCTTGGAACATCTTATTGGGCCGTGTCTTCAAGAACTTGGGCTTGTGATCCGTTCTCTCCTGAAATTGGTTCGTTGATGCTCGTAACTGAGATCCAATGCTCCTTAGCTGCAAGATTCAGTTTCTTAGACCAAGATTTCCAAGATTTGAACTCTTGATTTTCTTGATTCTTGAAATCACTCAAAACAGCAAAATTGGACCAAGATTCAGTTCCTTGATGATACGAGTCACAAATACCCAATTCAAGTTCAAGGACGTGATGGGCTCAAATTACCATAAGGCCTAATAACGAGGTCAAAGGCCAGGCAAATGCGTATGAAACTAAATGGAATCATTCAAGACTTCATTAGCAAGGCCTTAGATACGAATACAAAGGAAAAATAAAATCAAGATTCACTTTCTTGTTTTCAAGAAAATCAAGAAACCGAATCTTGGTCCAATTTTGCTATTTTGAGCGATTTCAAGAATCAAGAAAATCAAGATTTCAAATCTTGGAAACCTTGATCCAAGAAACCGAATCTTGCAGCTAAGGCGCATTGGATCTTATTTACGAGCATCAACAAACCAATTTTGGGAGAGAACGGATCACAAGCCCAAGTTCTTAAAGACAGGGCCCAATAAGATGTTCCAAGCCCAATCAAGAAGTTCAAACTAGACTTAGTTGAAAATCAGGCCAAATTGTCAAAGTGGCCCAATTTGTTAAGTTTTAATTCTTTAAATACTTAGTTTAATTTTTAGACTTTATGAAAGTCCAAGAGGCCCATTTAAAGGCCTTGGCTGAATTTTCCTTTAAAAGTCAAACAATTTCTTAGTTTTCCTAATATGGTTAGGAAAGTAGTAGTAGGCCTATATTTGTAAGGCTTGGCCGGCCACCCACACACACAACACATTGAAATCAGATTTTTTTATTGAGTGAAAAATTCTCTTTGAGTTTTCTCCAAGAATTCTCTCTTGAGTTTTTTTTAGAAGTAGTTTTAACAATCTTTTTTATTGTGGGAGCCATCTTCAGCCTTCTTCTTGCCGTTGTTCTACATCGGAGAGGAGGTTCGAGCCGTTTGAAGGTTGTGAAATCTTTCTTGATTTCAAGGCTTCTTAGGACTTTATTTATCTTTCTTGCTATTCTTTCTTCTTTAGTTGTTTCTGTTTATGGCGATTGGTTGATTAACTTGATTTAATTTCTCTTGTTGCATTTTCAGCCATTCCAATCTTCAAGAATCTATTCGGTACCATTCTTGGCATTAAAGAAACGTCCCTTAGTCATAATCTTCAATAGATCTTACCGCCCAAGCCTCCTAATTCTGATTCAATTCGGTTTGTTGGGTTTTGAGTTTATTTCTCTGTTTTGTGTTCTCCTTTGCAGATTCGGCTTGGGAGAGTCTTTTCTTGAAACTAAATTTTGTTTCTTTGTTTCCAATCAACGCTATTAATAAGTGTTTCGATTCTTGGCTGATTCTTTCTTATTTTGGGTGTTTCATTTCAGATCTGTTAGTTCTAAGTTTAATTTTCTGTTTCGTTTCAGATCCGAGTGTCTAGCGTTTTCCATAGGAGTTTTTTGTGACTTGGCAACTCGATCTTGGTTCGCTCGCGATCCTCTATCACTTGATTTTATTGAAAATAAGAAAGTGAATCTTGATTTTCTTTTTCCTTTGTATATGCATCTAAGGCCTTGCTAATGAAGTATTGAATGATTCCATTTAGTTTCATACGCATTTGCCTGGCCTTTGACCTTGTTATTGGTCCTTGTGGTGATTTGAGCCTATCACGTCCTTGAGCTTGAATTGGGCCTTTGTGACTCGTATCATTCCCCCTTCCTCAAAAAGATTCGTCCTCGAATCTGAAAAATCAAATAGAGATAAGTCAACCACATTGAAAGTAGAACTTACAGTGTACTCATCGGGTAGATCAATTTTGTATGCATTATCATTGATCCGCTCGAGTACTTGGAAAGGCCCATCGCCTCTTGGATCCAACTTGGTCTTTCAGCAAATTGAATGAGCTCAAGACACAATGAATTCAAAGAGAAGACAAAGTAAAATTACTTTGAATTTAGACATATTAAAAAAACAAGACACATTAATTAGAGGTAATGAACAGCTTATTTATGCTTTGTAATAACTAAAACATATTAAAAGCATGCATGAAACACATTAAACACAAATAATTAAATTTGTCGATTTAAACAATTTAATTACTAACACTTATTTAAGTGAACTAAAATAATTCTAACACTTATTTGAGTGAACTAAATTTAATAAACTAACTCATTTAATTTATTCCAGCAAATTAAAAATTCATGAAATTAAATAAAAGCAAATTAAGCTCAATGAGCTAGAATCAGCTCGAATTGAACTCCATGGAGCTGGAACAAGATAATTCAGCTTGCGAAAGTTTTCGAATGGCGCTTGATGAACTGAACCAAGGGCGTTTTCGGGGAAGGGTCGTATCATCCCCCCTTCTTTGAAGTGACTTGTTCTCAAGTCGATGTGTTGGTTCACTCAAACATAGCTCCTCTTACTCGACTTTCCTTGATCGAACGAGACTAATGGCAATTGAGTCCACTAAAAAGAATAGCCATGAGTTAGTAAATAACAACACAAACAAACTTGATGTCCAATCATAAGAATAACAAAACAAGTATAACACATGCGAATGGACAGATTCAGATTACCATGCAAACAAGTTAATTTACTTCTAATGCCTCGTCAAATATTCGAAACAAAGATGGACATGTTTTAAGGCATTCAATCATCTCAAATTGTTTCCACAAACCATGAATAAATCGCGAGTAATAAATCAAATGGTAAACGTAATCGTCACAAGTAGTTGAAAAGGTTCACACAGTTCACAGAGTTGCACAATCATACCATGCATTAATCGATGGACTATAGATTCACTCACACATGCATCATAAAAATTATCAAAAACAATAATCGTTTTATCAACCATCAAAACAGATAGATCATCAATAAATAAAATAGGACAGTCAAGCACGTTTCGATCTAAGTGTTTTACAAAAATTAAATCATCAACACGATCTTTGTCACTATCCGAGGAGTACAAAAGTGTTTCAAAAGTTTCAAGCATCTTACCTTTATAAGCAGAAGAATAAGGGTCGATTTTACCTTTTCCATTTAATACAAACCTTCGCTCATCGAGGGCATAGTGTAGTCAAGCTCCGTTGTTGGGTTAACCTTTGTCAAACGGAACTCAAACTTCATGTGCAACCACAGAAATTGTTTAAGGCACGAATATAAATTGAAAACAAATTTGGTGAATTTCGTTACCTTTTTCAAAAACCAAGTATCAAAACAATAGAAAGTATTTGCACACAATAGATTATGCTTAATTTTCCAACAAAATATACCAAAACAGATTCCGGGTTTAAAAACTTGATTTTGATTAGTCATGCCGAAGTGTAACAAAGATTTCATTAAACCAATCAAGTTAAACCATGAGGATTTTCACATACATACCAACATACATTCAAAACTTTTTTTATTCTCCAAAACAGATTTGCACAAATTCGCAGATTTTACGCAAGGCAAATCAAGAGAATAACAACTCACACTTCCTTTCGTAATGACTTTATCAACCACAATCAAAGAATAACAATTAATCTGATCAAAATGAGGGGATCTTTTAAGAACTAAGTCTCCAAAAGTTTTATCAATAATTTTCGAATCTGCACGGGACTCGGTTGCTAAAATTTCCTTACCTCGCTTACCTTCGGGCTCATGTAGTGTGATTTCATCTTCAACCTTGCCTATGTTGATCGTATGAAAGAGTCTTTCATCGGAAAGGTATTGAAGTTGAAAGTTATCTTTCGGTCTTTCGGGAACCTGAAAAGTAGCAACACAACAAAAATTCATATCTTGGTTAGTGGAAACATTCCTCACAACTCGTTCCTCGTCTTTTTCTTTTGTTTCTTTTTCTAACTCATTTTCTCTTCTTTCTTCAATTTCTTTTTCAATTTTCTTGTCTGTTTCACATTCCTTTTCACTCTCAATCTATTTTTGCTCTTTTTCATTCTCTTTTTCTTTTTCGATTTGTTTTTCTGTCTTCCTTTCATTACAAGATAGAGATGTTACAAATGAATTAGAACGAAAAGACTGTCTCGTTGGGTATGTACGGAATGGCTTGCATACGAACAATGATCACCTTTTCGACATTGATTCTCAGTGGACGAGTTCCTTAGGGCATACGAAGGATTACTTGTGATTTCTTGTTCGTCACCTTGGAAAACTTCACACTTAAAACTTGCTTTGCATCATCTTAAATTTCTCGTTGAATAGGAATCATGATATGAATCTCTTCTCGAATATTCGTTGGATGTTCGTCTTCTTGGCACTCTCATTTTTTCCCTTTCACTTGAATTAAGTTGTCCTCGTTGGGCTGTTTTCTCCACTCGGTCCAATCACATCTCATTGATAGTAGCACTCATTGAATTAAGTATGGCATGTGTTTGTTTGAGTGCAGCAGTCTGTTCGTCTAACTGTTGTTGGAACTCTATAAATTTATCATGGACCTCATTATAGTCATTATTCTCATCATCGACTTGACCCAGTCTATGCATCTTATTTTTTTCCTTTTGGAATACCTGAAAAACAAACACTCAACACTCCAAAAAAAAAAAACTAACAAACCTCACCGTTAATCACTCAAAAAGGAAAATCAAAATCTCAAAGAGGTAGAATGTCTTGTGAGTTCTTTAGTAGAGTCTATATCAATCAATTAGAAAGTGTATGAACCGTAACTACCAAAGAATCCTAATTGCACTAGGAATCCAAAAAGTGACGAGACACCAATTGATTTGTGTTGCACCGAGGAAGAATTGTGCACACTTTTAAATCCTACTAATACAAGAAACAAGAAGGTTTTAGATAGTGTAAAGGAAGAATAAATGCAAAACAAAGGAAATCCTACAGCTAAGAATCAATAAAAATTGTTGATACCCGAAAACCCGAAAAAACTGCTGAGTAAATTGACAACTTCGTTCGAGGTGTTCCTGATCTCCAAAAATCACAAAATTTAAACTGGAATGTCCTTAAATATTTTATTTTTGATCTGGAAAGTTTCGGCACTAAACTCAACCCGCTGAATATTTTTTTAATTTTTGTTTGATTTCATCGTTTTCAATTTTTTTGACTTTTTATACTGATTTTTTTGCGGGAAAATTTTTTTATATTTTATCACAGTGCCATAAATATGCATATAAAATTTTAGACCAATCAGACAACATTTACCCACTCAAATGAATTTTTTTCCAAAAATTTTTCTGGGTAAAAAACTGCTATTTACTGTTTTTAAAAGGAGATCAGTTTAGAAATCAACCAAGAACACCCAAAACACCCAAAATTTGATACCAAATGATAGAGGGTTGCGTACAGACCAAGATCAAATTGTCAAGTCACGGGAAACTCCTACGAGAATGATAGACACTCAGATCTGAAACGAAACAGAAAATTAAACTTAGGACTAACAGATCTGAAACGAAACACCCAAAACAAGAAAGAATCAGCCAAGAATCGAAACACTTATTAGTATCGTTGATTGTAAACAAAGAAACAAAAAATTAGTTTCAAGAAAAGACTTCCCCTGATGCGATCCGGCCCGGGTTAATCGAGTCAGTTCACAAAGTTTGCCCGATCGTCGACGAGGAGAA
This sequence comes from Gossypium raimondii, assembly GCF_025698545.1. Taxonomy (NCBI): domain Eukaryota; kingdom Viridiplantae; phylum Streptophyta; class Magnoliopsida; order Malvales; family Malvaceae; genus Gossypium; species Gossypium raimondii. The sequence goes on along the minus strand of NC_068572.1, from coordinate 27,462,123 downwards.
GTTCTAGCAGCCAAAAAGGTGTAAATTTATTTTAAAATTTGCGGAAGCTTACAAAGTTCGGTTTAATAAAGGAATAAAATGATAGTTAATTTGGGATAATTTGTAGGAATGGAAAAACGGACTTAACTCCAGAAACGATTCAACACTAAAGAGTGTCACCCCAGTTTCTTTTTGGTTAAGGTGGATTTGCGAAATTGTAGAAGGGTTGAACGCCACACCAAAATAAGATGATAAGTTCAAGAAGAGAATGATAGACGCCACTAGCTCGCTAGATAAGTTAGATCGAAACTCGTATGAATCTAGAGAGGAGAAAACTCACTCTTTGAACAAAGTTCATTCAATAATCTGGCAAAAAAAGTCCTTTTACAATGAAAATGAACAACTATTTATAGTGTTCAGCTAGGTAGCCGAATGGCCAAAACAAAGACTTAATGTCTAAGTAATTAATTAAACTAGAAAATGCTAGAAAATTCTGAAAAAAAACTAAATTGCTAAAGCTAAATTCAGATGAATATGAAGCTCAAGGGACGGTTTCTAGAAGAGCAAATGCACTTGGAGAAATGGCAGCAGCTAGGTTCAGCCAATTGAGCTTAAATGAGCTCATTAAAATGTAATTCTTGGCTGAAAAGATACCAGCATTAAAGGAGGATGTGAACAGCCTTGAAGGTGTGAAAAAAGAGTTGGAAAAGTCTTTGGAAGTGTGAATAATGATCAGCCAAATGGTCCTTGGTGTGAACTCCAAATGTGAACGCATAGGTCTTTGTTTTGGGAGTGCATCGCCGACTTTTGGAGAATGAAATTATTTGCTCTTCTTGGCTAAATAAACACCTTGAATTATCATAAAATGAGCCATATCCATGAATCCAGCCATCCATGTATTCAGCCATTCATGTATACTCCCATACGTTGTATTGAACCATGTAGGCACTTGGACTTTAATGCTCCTTCATGCATTCACCCATCCTACAAGAAACAAAACATGAACTAAATTAAGTTCAAATGTATGTTCGGCTGAACTAAATGGCTTTAAGACAAATTAAACTCTAATTTATCATACTAACTAAATTAAAACAAATTAATTATAGTCCAGCCACCTAATTAAATTCAGCTAACACAACATAATTAAAACATGTAATAAGCTGACAAGTAATTAAGAGATGTAACTAAATTAACTAATTAACTTAAATATTTAATTTATTCCTGCAATAAAAATTAATTGAGCTAAAAAGCTAATTCAATGAGCTGAATTGAGCTCAAATGACCTGACTTGAGCTCAAGTGAGCTAAACCAAGGATGTTTTTGAGGCGTGGTCGTATCATCCCCCCTTCTTCGAAGTGACTTGTCCTCAAGTCGAGTTGTTGGTTCACTCGATCAGAACTCCTCTTACTCGACTTTCCTCGATTGAATGGGGTGAATGGAAATTGAGTCCACTGAAAAGAATACCCACGAGTTAGCAAAAAATAGTGCAAACAAATTTCCAATCCGAGCATAACAAGACAAATGTAATGCATGCGAGTGGAAAGATTCAGATTACCATGCAAATGAACTAGTTTACTCACAAGGCCTCAACAAATGTTCGAACAAAAATCGAATAGATTTCTGGGCATGCATACATCTTAAATTGATTACACAAGCTATGATTGGATCGCGAGTAATGAGTCAAAATATGTACATAGGCATCACAAATAGGTAATGAAAAAGATTTACATGGTTCTCGAAGTTGCACAATCATACCATGCATTAGATGATTGACTATCGATTCTATTACAATTGCATCAACACAATTATCAAAAACAATAATCTTTTTATCAACCCACAAAATAGATAGTTCATGAATAAGCAAAATATGACAGTCAAGCACGTTTCGATCTAAATGTTTTACAAAAACTAAATCATCAACACGATCCTTAACACCATCCGAAGAGTACAAAAATCTTTCAAAAGTTTCAAGCATCTTACCTTTATGAACAGGAAAATAAAGTTCATTTTTACCTCGCTCGCTCAACAAAAACCTTCGCTCCTCGGTGATGTAGAGTAGTTGAAACTCCTTGCTTGAATTAACCTTTTCAAAATGGATCTCTATACTCAACAATAGAGCATGCAACATAATCAAATTGAAATTATAATCAAAATACATAAAGAACTCATCCAAATGATCATGTAATCCAAGTTTCATTCGGTCAATTTTACTCAAAAATGTAGAATTTGGATAACAAAGCAAATTTGAGACACCATCTTCAACTTTAAGTGCACTAACCATTTTACATGTCTTCGTCTTATCAAACAAACAAATCAAAGACATGCATGTTTTCAAGCATTCATATTTCTCAAATCTCATACGCACATTCTGGTTTAGACAAAGTAGTTTCTCACAAAATATCAATGAGTGCACATTTTTACCCTAATCAAGCAGATGGAAAGGCTTATATGTTTTCTTATCTTGCAAATGCCGAATAATTATTATTTCACTAACAAACTCATCAGCGTCACAATTTTCAAAAGCATTATTCTTATTGCCATCATTCCACGTAAATATATTATCATCAATCAAAGGATGGCAAGTAACCACATCAAAGTTCAGATCATTTCTAAAGGAAAAATCATCAACAAGGTTTCCATCAACAATTGAATAAGGCAGAGGTGCTTTAAGAATTTCAAAACTCATACCTTGCTCCTCTTTTGGCATAGGCGAGCTAAGATTGTTGAGAACATTACCTTTTTCGACCAAGGTGAACCTTCTCTCCTTGGAAAGGTATTGGAGTTGAAAATTATCGTCACTCGGCCTTTTGAAGACCTGAAAAGAGGAAACAAAACAAGACAAATTCTCATCTAGTTCAGTAACAAATTCCTCACTTTTTCTTGCTCTTTTGCCTCCTTTTCTCTCATTTGTTTTTCTAACTCATTGTCTTTTCTTTCTTTTTCAATTCCTTTTTCAATCTCAATTTCTTTTTTCTTTTTCTCACTCTCATTTTCTTTTTCGATTTCTTGTTCTTTTTCTTTCATTTCTTTTTTCATTTCTCGATTTCATTCCATGTTCGCTCATTTTCTCTCATTATCATTTCTTGTCTTTCTTTTCTTTTTATTTCTTTTTGTGTCTTCCTTTCATTACAAGATAGAGATGTTACAACTGAATCAGAACGGAAAGACTCTCGTTTCATATGTACGGAATGACTTGCATACGAACAATGATCACCTTTTTGAGATTATGATACGAGTCACAAAGGCCCAACTCAAGCTCAAGAATGTGATGGGCTCAAATTACCACAAGGCCTAATAACGAGGTCAAAGGCCAGGCAAATGCGTACGAAACTAAATGGAATCATTCAAGACTTCATTAGCAAGGCCTTAGATGCGTATACAAAGGAAAAAGAAAATCAAGATTCACTTTCTTGTTTTCAAGAAAATCAAGAAACCGAATCTTGGTCCAATTTTGCTGTTTTGAGCGATTTCAAGAATCAAGAAAATCAAGATTTGAAATCTTGGAAAACTTGGTCCAAGAAACCGAATCTTGCAGCTAAGGCGCATTGGATCTCAGTTACGAGCATCAACGAACCAATTTCAGGAGAGAACGGATAATAAGCCCAAGTTCTTGAAGACACGACCCAATAAGATGTTCCAAGCTGATAAAGGAGAGCGCACGAACCAAGATCGAGTTGTCAAGTCACGGAAAACTCCTACAAAAGCTATAGACACTCAAATCTGAAACGAAACAGAAAATTCAACTTAGAATCAATTAGATCTGAAACGAAAATTCCCAAAACAATAAAGGATCAGCCAAGAATTGAAAAAACTTATTAATAGGGATTCTTGGAAGCCAAGAACACGTAATTGAACTTCAAGAAAGACTCCAATCAGCCAAATCTAACAATTGAACACGAAACAGAAAAAATTAAACTTAACAGATAAAAAAAATTAAAATAGAACTAGGGTTCGTGTAGCAAGAAAGAGGGGAATTATGAATCAAGAATGATTCTTGATGCCCAAGAATGATGTGGACTTCCCAAACCGAATCTGAAAAGAATAACACCAAAAAAATAGCAAATTAAACTCAAAAGTCTAGCAAAATGACTTGAATCAGAATTAGGATGATTGGATAGCAAGATCAATTGAAAAGGATGACTAAGGAACGTTTATTGCTGCTGAGAAGGGTGCCGATCAGATTCTTGAAGGGTGTAATGGCTGGAAACACAAAAAAGAGATTAAAACAAGTTAATCAATAAATCGGCACAAGCAGAAAAATTTAAAGAGAAATAAACAACAAGAAAAATAAAGAAAAAGTCCTAAGAAGCCTTGAAATTGAGAAAGATTTCACAACTCGCTTCAAACGGCTCTAATCTCCCCTCCAATGTAGGAAAATGGCAAGAAGAAGGCTGACGATGGCTCCCACAATCAAAAAGATTGTTAAAACTACTTCCAAAGAAAACTCAAGAGAAAATTCTTGGAGAAAACTCAAAGAGAATTTTCACTCAACAAAATCTGATTTCAATGTATAATTCAATGTATAATTCAATGTAATTTTCATAAGGTGGCCGACCAAGCCTTATTATAGGCCATCTAACTATTTTCCTCATCGTATTAGGAAACTAAAAAAAAAACCTAATTATTAACTTCAAAGGGGAAATTCGGCCAAGGCTTTTAATGGGCTGCTTGGGCTAAATTTTTACATATGAATTAAATCATAAAGTCTAAAAATAAAAACTAAGTATTTAAAGAGTTAAAATTTTACAAATTGGGCCACTTTGAAAATTTGGCCTGATTTTCAACTAAGTCTAATTTAAATTTCTTGATTGGGCTTGGAACATCTTATTGGGCCTTGTCTTCAAGAACTTGGGCTTGTCATTCGTTCTCTCCCAAAATTGGTTTGTTGATGCTCATAACTGAGATCCAATGCGTCTTAGCTGTAAGATTCGATTTCTTGGACCAAGATTTCCAAGATTTGAAATCTTGATTTTCTTCATTCTTGAAATCACTCAAAACAGTAAAATTAGACCAAGATTCGGTTTCTTGATTTTCTTAAAAACAAGAAAGTGAATCTTGATTGTCTTTTTCCTTCGTATACACATCTAAGGCCTTGCTAATGAAATCTTGAATGGTTCCATTTAATTTCGTACGTATTTTCTTGGCCTTTGACCTCGTTATTGGGCCTTGTGGTAATTTGAGCCCATCACGTTCTTGAGCTTGAGTTGAGCCTTTGGGACTCGTATCATTCCCCCTTCCTCAAAAAGATTCGTCCTCGAATCTGAAAAATCAAACGGAGATAAGTCAGCCACATTGAAAGTAGAACATACATTGTACTCACCGGGTAGATCAATTTTGTATGCATTATCATTGATCCGCTCTAGTACTTGGAAAGGCCCATCGCCTCTTGGGTCCAACTTGGTCTTTCCTTTTGTAGGAAATCATTCTTTCCTCATATGGACCCAAACCCAATCTCCGGGTTCAAGGACAACCCGTTTATGCCCCTTGTTTGCTTTGTTGGTGTGATGTCATTTATTTTGGCTATTCTTCTCGTGTAAGGATTTCACCAACTCAGCTTTCTGTTCACCATCTAAATTAACAATATGTTCTAGTGGTAATGGCGCAAGATCAAGTACTGTTAGTGGGTTAAAACCATAAACAAGTTCAAATGGAGAATAACCAGTTGTAGAATGAATAGATCTATTTTATGCAAATTCAACAAATGGCAGACATTCTTCCCAATTTTTAATGTTCTTTCCCACAACAGATCGTAATAAGGCTCCTAAGATTCGATTAACTACCTTAGTTTCGCTATCGCTTTGGGGGTGACATGTAGTTGAATAAAGTAATTTCATACCAAGCTTACCCCATAATACCTTCCAAAAGTGGCTAAGGAATTTGACATCTCTGTCGGAAACAATTGTTTTAGGGATTTCATGAAGTCTTACCACCTCTTTAAAAAATAAGTCTGCCACATGTGTAGCATCATCTGTTTTGTGACAAGGAATAAAATGTGCCATCTTGGAAAACCTGTCAACAACAACAAATATACTATATTTTCCTTTCTTAGTTCGTGGCAAACCTAGAATAAAATCCATGGATAAGTCTACCAATGGTGAAGTAGGAATCGACAAAGGAGTGTAAAGGCCATGAGGCATTACCTTAGATTTTGCTTGTTTACATGTAATGCACTTAGAACATACCTTTTCGACATCCTTCCTCATATGTGGCCAATGGAAGTGTTCTTACAAGATGTCTAGTGATAAAGGGTCGCACGCGGACCAAGATCGAGTTATCAAGTCACGGGAAACTCCTACGAAGAACGCTAAACACTTGGATCTGAAATGAAGCAGAAAGATCAAATCTTAGAATTTCCAGATCTGAAATAAAAACTCTAAAATAGCAAAGAATTAACCAAGAATCGAAACACTTATTATTACAGAATTCGGAAGTCAAGAACACGTGAATAAACTTCAAAGAAGACTCTAATTCAACCAAATCTGTCAATTGCACCAAAACAGAAAGTTAATTCAACAGATCACAAAAGGAACAAAAATTGATTTAGAATGAGGAATCGTGCAGCAAGAAAGAGGGAAATTATGAATTAAGACTGATCTTTGACAATCAAGAACGATTATGAGCTTCCCAAACCGAATCTCAAAAGATTAACATCCAAAACAACAAATCAAACTCCAAATTCCAGCAAACCGAATTTAATCAGAATTGTGATGAATAGACGACAAGATCAATGGCCTTAATATAGGCCTTCAAACTATTTCCTATCACTATTAAGAAAACTAAAAAATATAAAACCCAATTAACTTCAAGGGAAATTCGGCCAAGGCTTTTAATGGGCTTCTTGGGCTGAATTTTTACATAGGAATAAAAAATAAAAATTTAAACTAAGTATTTAAAAATAAAACTTTACAAATTGGGCCACTTTAATAATTTGGCCTGATTTTCAACTAAGTATGATTTGAACTTCTTGGTTGGGCTTGGAACATCTTATTGGGCCTTGCCTTCAAGAACTTGGGCTTGTAGTCAGTCTCCTACCGAAATTGGTTCGTTGATGCTCGTAACGGAGATCCAATGCACCTTAGCTGCAAGATTCGGTTTCTTGGACCAAGATTTCTAAGATTTGAAATCTTGATTTTCTTGATTCTTGAAATCGTTCCAAACAGCAAAAATAGACCAAGATTCGGTTTCTTGATTTTCTTGAAAACAAGAAAGTGAATCTTGATTTTCTTTTTCTTTCGTGTACGCATCTAAGGCCTTGCTAACAAATTCTTGAATGGTTCCATTTAGTTTTGAACGCATTTGTCTGGCCTTTGACCCCATTATTGGACCTTGTGGTAAGTTGAGCCCATCACGTTCTTGAGCTTGAATTGGGCCTTCATGACTCGTATCGTTCCCCCCTTCCTCAAAAATATTCGCCCTCGAATCTGAAAAATCAAATGGAGATAAGTCAGCCACATTGAAAGTAGAACTTACATTGTACTCACCGGGTAGATCAATTTTGTAGGCATTATCGTTGATCCGCTCAAGTATGTGAAAGGCCCATCGCCCCTTGGGTCCAACTTGGTCTTTCTTTTTGTAGGAAATCGTTCTTTCCTCATATGGACCCAAACCCAATCTCCGGGTTCAAGGACAACCTGTTTGCGATCCTTGTTTGATTTGTTGGTGTTGATGTCATTTGTTTTGGCTATTCGTTGCCTAGCCTTCTCGTGTAAGGATTTCACCAACTCAGCTTTCTGTTCGCCATCTAAATTAACAATATGTTCAAGTGGTAATGGCACAAGATCAAGTACTGTTAGTGGGTTAAAACCATAAACAAGTCCAAATGGAGAATAACCAGTTGTAGAATGAATAGACCTATTATATGCAAATTCAACAAATGGTAGACATTCTTCCCAATTTCTAATGTTCTTTCCCGCAACAGATCGTAATAAGGCTCCTAGAATGCGATTAACTACCTCAGTTTGGCAATCGGTTTGGGGGTGACATGTAGTTGAATAAAGTAATTTCGTACCAAGCTTACCCCATAATACCTTCCAAAAGTGGCTAAGAAATTTGACATCTCTGTCAGAAACAATTGTTTTAGGGATGCCATGAAGTCTTACTACCTCTTTAAAGAATAAGTCTGCCACATGTGTAGCATCATCTATTTTGTGACAAGGAATAAAATGTGCCATCTTTGAAAACCTGTGAACAATAACAAATATACTATCTCTGTCTTTCATAGTTTGAGGCAAACCTAGAATAAAATCCATGGATAAGTCTACCCATGGTGAAGTAGGAATTGGTAAAGGAGTGTAAAGGCCATGAGGCATTACCTTAGATTTTGCTTGTTTACATGTAATGCACTTAGAACATACCTTTTTGACATCCTTTTTCATATATGGCCAATGGAACTGTTCTTGCAAGATGTCTAGTGTTTTGGCCACTCCAAAATGTCCCATTAAACCTTCACTATGTGCCTCATGCATCAATAAGTCTCGCATGGAACACTTTGGTATGCATAGCCTGTTTATACGAAATAAAACTTCTCAAAAGTAGTTTGTCCACAATTTCTATAGATATGGCCGAAATCAACATCATCATTATATAATTCCTTAATATGGTCAAACCCTAATACCTTAGCATTCAATGTAGTTATTATTAAAGCATATCGTCTAGACAAAGCATCTGCAACTATTTTATCTTTACCTGTTATATATTTTATCACAGAAGGGAATGTTTCAATGAATTATACCTATCGGGCATGCCATTTACTCAACGTACCTTGTCCCTTTCACCACTTGAGGGATTCATGATCTGTATGTATGACAAATTCATTGGGCAGCAAATAATGTTGCCATACTTGAAGTGCACGAATGAATGCCAACAGTTCTTTGTCATAAGTGGAGTAGTTTAATTGTGCACCATTCAATTTTTCACTAAAATAAGCAATTGGTTGCTTATCGTGCATTAAAACGGTGCCAATGCCAATTCCTGAAGCATCAACTCTAGTTCAAAAGTATTAGTAAAATCAGGTAATTTAAGAAGAGGAGCATAACAAAACTTAGCTTTTAGGGTCTGAAAAGCTTTTTTTTTTAGTTTCACCCCATTTGAAACCCACGGATTTCTTTATAACCTCTGTTAATAGGGTAGCAATAGTAGAGAAATCTTTCACAAATTGTCTATAAAAACTAGCAAAACCATGGAAAGATCTCACCTCAGTTACCGATTTAGGAGTCGGCCACTCCTTGATTGCCTTGACTTCTCCTCATCGACATGAATACCTTGAGCACTAACTATGAAACCCAAAAATATTAGCTTATCACAACAGAATGTGCATTTATCAAGGTTGGCAAACAATTTTTCAGCTCACAGAATATCTAAAACGGTTCTAACATGGAAAACGTGATCATCTAATGTCTTGGAGTAAATTAAAAAATCATCAAAGTAAACTACTACAAATTTACCCAAGTGAAGCCTTAAAACATGATTCATTAATCTCATAAAGGTACTCGGTGCATTAGTAAGGCCAAAAGGCATAACTAACCATTCATACAATCCAAATTTTATTTTAAAGGCTGTTTTCCATTCAACGCCTTCCCTCATTCGAATTTGATGATAACCGCGTTTTAAATCAATTTTAGTAAATATAATTGAACCATGTAATTCATCAAGCATGTCATCAAGGCGAGGAATTGGATGTCTATACTTTACCATTATTTTGTTGATTGGGCGACAATCAACACACATTCTATACGTACCATCTTTCTTTGGTACCAATAAGACATGAATGGCACAAGGGCTTAGGCTCTCACGAATGTACCCTTTGTCTAGTAACTCTTCAACTTGCCTTTGCAATTCCTTTGTCTCTTCAGGATTGCTTCTATAGGCTGGTCGATTTGGTATTGAAGCTCTGGGTACTAAGTCAATTTGATGCTCTATCCCACGTAAAGGTGGTAAACCTTTAGGGGCCTCACTAAAAACATCCTCATAATCCTACAAAAGACACTGAAACACACTAGGCAAATTTTCGTTAATGTGAGATAAAGATAAATAGTTTTGCATAAACCTCACAAGGATACAAGGCTGTTTATTGAGTAGGGCTCTCCGCACATATTTTTTGTTACCATCAAATTTTTCACTCTTATTTTACAACTTGTGGATTCACTCACCTTTGGGCTATTTAGATTTTGACATTTTTCACTACTAGCCTCTTTTCTCTGTCTTTTGTATTTGTCCTTTCTCCCTTACCCCTCACAAAACTTCATCATCTGTAATTGATCTTTATATACATTAGTAGGATTTAAAGGAGCGAAAGTGAATTTTCGGCCTTTAAACACAAAGGAGTATCGATTAAGCTTACCTTGGTGTGTAACATCGCGATCAAATTGCCAAGGCCGTCCAAGGAGCAAGTGTGCCGCATGCATTGGGACCACATCACACCATACCTCATCCTCATAATTCCCAAGCTTAAAAGTGACCAAGGACTATTTTGTAACTTTAACTTTCGAGCATTCATTAAGCCACTGAAAGTGATATGGCTTAGGGTGTTTGGTACAAGGTAACTTTAAAGAATCCACCAAATAACTGCTCACTACATTCGAACAACTCCCACTATAAATAATAAGTGAACATAAGTTACCTTTTATGAAACACCGAGAATTGAAAATATTGGTCCTTTGGTTATCAACATTGTCTCTCATCTGGATGTTAAGGGTTCGGCGAACTACAAGGCATTTAAAATCGGCAAAGGCCCCTTCTTTTGGTGGTTCAACCAACTCTTCTTCATTATCACTATCATCCATGAGTTCTGGCATATCTGGATCTGTTTTATCAGAGTCGGAAGTGTACTCACCATTATCTTTCATAAGAAGTAATCTCGTGTTAGGGCATTCCCTACTATAATTACCACGCCCTTTGCACTTGAAGCATTCAATCTCACAAGCCTTCTTTACATTCGAATTGCCTAAATTGGGCTGCTTAGAAGGTATCTGTGTTTTAACAGGAGCCCTTTTCTTCCAATTTGATTGCTTACTTCCATTACTCAAAGAAGACTTATTAGTAACAAAAGATGATTTTGAACTTTTAAAATCAGAATTGGAAGTGTTACCTCGATAATATTGTGAAGTAGAGAAGGAACTAACCCTTTGTTCCTTTAATTGTTGCTCGATCTCAATGGCTTTATGAACCACTTCTTCTAAATCAATGTATGTCTGTAGCCTTAATGCATTAGCTATTGGCCTATTTAAACCATCAATAAACCGGATCATAGTTGTTTCATCCTCCTCCTCCACATTAGCTCTCTGAATTAGCATCTCCATCTCCTTAAAATATTCATCCACCGTCCTACTAACTTGAATAAGTCGTCTAAGCTTTGTTTTAACTTCTCTATAGTAATGAGGCGGAATAAATCTTTTACGCATAATTTGTTTCAACTCCTCCCATGTCGTAATCTCACCTTTATAATTCCAATGACGATTTGCCCCAAGTTGAGTCCACCAACTTAATGCATAATCTGAAAATTCCAGTGTTGCTAACGCTACCTTTTCATCGTCTGGACATTTATAATTGTGGAACATAAGTTCAATTTTAGATTCCCATTCACAATAAGCTTCTGGATCATTCTTACCACAAAATTGACAGATTGTGAACTTAGGTTTTGCCAAAGAGGGTTGCCCACGATCATGAAAATCATAGTCAGCTCTAGGAACACGCCGAGGTACGCGCCTATGAGCAGGAGGCTGGTTATCCACATCTTCTTTAATTGGATCTCGATACTGAGGTTCTTGATTCAATCGCACCTCATTGACCGTAGCACTCAATGTTCGAAGTAAGGCAGCCTGTTCGTCCAACTATTGTTGGGATTTCGTAAATGTGTCACAGACATCATTATGGTCATTATCACCTTGACCCATCCTAGACATTTTGTTAGACCAGACCTGCAAAACAAACACTCAACACTCAAATAGAAAAATTAGCAAACCTCACCGTTAGTCACTCAAAAAGGAAAATTAAATTCTCAAAGAGGTAGAATTTAGTCTTGTGAATTCTTTAGTAGAGTCTATATCAACCAATTTGAAAGTGTATGAACCGTAACTACCAAAGAATCTTAATTGCGCTAGGAGTTAAAAAAAACTGACGAGACACCAATTGAATTGTGTTGCACCTAGGAAGAATTCTGTACACTTTAAATCCTACTAACACAAGAAACAAGAAGGTGTTAGATAGTGTAAAGGAATAATAATAGCAAAACAAATATGCATATAAAATTTCAGACCAATCGGACGACGTTTACCCACTGAAATGAATTTTTTTCCAAAAATTTTTCTGGGTAAAAACTGTTGTTTAATGTTTTTAAAAGGAGATCAATTTAGAAATCAACCAAGAACACCCAAAATCTGGTACCAAATGATAGAGGGTCGCGTACAGACCAAGATTGAGTAGTCAAGTCATGGGAAACTCCTACGAAGAACGCTAAACACTTGGATCTGAAACGAAGCAGAAAGATCAAATCTTAGAATTTCCAGATCTGAAATAAAAACTCTAAAACAGCAAAGAATAAACCAAGAATCGAAACACTTATTATTAGGGAATTCGGAAGTCAAGAACACGTGAATAAACTTCAAAGAAGACTCTAATTCAACCAAATCTGTCAATTGCACCAAAACAGAAAGTTAATTCAACAGATCACAAAAAGAACAAAAATTGATTTAGAATGAGGAATCGTGCAGCAAGAAAGAGGGAAATTATTGATTAAGAATGATCTTTGACAATCAAGAACGATTATGAGCTTCCCAAACCGAATCTGAAAAGATTAACATCCAAAACAGCAAATCAAACTCCAAATTCCAGCAAACCGAATTTAATCAGAATTGTGATGAATAGACAGCAAGATCAATGGAAAAGATGAATTAATGATCGATTCTTGCTGCTAAGAAGGGTGCCGATCAGTTTCTTTAATGTTGAAGAAGGCTGGAAACACAACAAGAAATCTTAAACAAGTTAGATAATGAAATCGATACAAGCAGAAATTAAAAAGAGATTGAACAGCAAGAAAATAAAGATAAAGTCCTAAGAAGCCTTGAAATCTCGAAAGATTTCACAACTCCCTTCAAACGGCTCTAATCTCCCTTCCAATGAAGAACAGTGGAAAGAAGAAGGCTGAAGATGGCTCCCACAATCTAAAAGATTGTTAAAACTACTTCTAAAGAAAACTCAAGAGAAAATTCTTGCAGAACTCAAAGAGAATTTTCACTCACAAAAAAATCTAAAAATTTAATGTAATTCAAGGTGTTTTCTAAGGGTGGCTGGCCAAGCCTTAATATAGGCCTTCAAACTATTTCCTATCCCTATTAAGAAAACTAAAAAATATAAAACCCAATTAACTTTAAGGGAAATTCGGCCAAGGCTTTTAATAGGCTTATTGGGCCGAATTTTTACATAGGAATAAAAAATAAAAATTTAAACTAAGTATTTAAAAATAAAACTTTACAAATTGGGCCACTTTAATAATTTGGCCTGATTTTCAACTAAGAATGATTTGAACTTCTTGGTTGGGCTTGGAACATCTTATTGGGCCTTGCCTTCAGGAACTTGGGCTTGTAGTCAGTCTCCTACCGAAATTGGTTCTTTGATGCTCGTAACGGAGATCCAATGTGCCTTAGCTGCAAGATTCAGTTTCTTGGACCAAGATTTCCAAGATTTGAAATCTTGATTTTCTTAATTCTTGAAATCGCTCCAAACAGCAAAATTGGACCAAGATTCGGTTTCTTGATTTTCTTGAAAACAAGAAAGTGAATCTTGATTTTCTTTTTCTTTCGTGTACGCATCTAAGGCCTTGATAACAAATTCTTGAATGGTTTCATTTAGTTTTGAACGCATTTGTCTGGCCTTTGACCTCGTTATTGGGGCTTGTGGTAATTTGAGCCCATCACGTTCCTGAGCTTGAATTGGCCCTTTATGACTCGTATCATCTAGTGTTTTGGCTACTCCAAAATGTCACATTAAACCCCCACTATGGGCTTCATGAATCAATAAGTCTCCCATGGAACACTTTGGTATGCACAACCTGTTTACACGGAAAAGAAAGCCATCTACAAGGTAAAACTTCTCGAAAGTAGTATTCCCACAATTACTATAGATATGACCGAAATCAGCATCATCATTCTATAATTCCTTAATGTGCTCAACCCCTAATACTTTAGCATTTAATGGAGTTATTAAAGCATACCGTCTAGACAAAGCATCCGCAACTACATTATCTTTACCTGTTTTATATTTTATCACATAAGGGAATGTTTCAATGAATTCTACCCATCGAGCATGTCGTTTACTCAAATTACCTTGTCCCTTTATGATAGAGGGTTGTGCGCGGACCAAGATTAAGTTGCCAAGTCACGAGAAAACTCCTAAGAAAACTTTAGACAATCAGATCTAAAACGAAACAGAAAGATCGAACTTAGAATTAAAATATATGAAGTAAAACACCCAAAACAACAAAGAATCGGCCTAGAACCGAAACACGAAATTAAGCTTCAAGAAGGACTCCAATCAGCCGAATCTGTCAAGTAAACACAAAACAGAAACAAATCAAACTCAGCAGATCACAAAATCAAATTGAATTAGATCTAGGGTTTCGACGGCAATAAAGAGGGGTTTTGTGAAATCAAAACATTTCTTGTTGTCCAAGGTTGATGCCGAATAGATTCTTGAAGGTTGAACGGGGCTGGAGATGCAACAAGAGAGTTTAAACAAGTTAGATAATGAAATCGACACAAGCAGAAAATTAAAAAGATTGAACAGCAAGAAAAAAATAAAGATAAAGTCCTAAGAAGCCTTGAAATCGAGAAAGATTTCACAACTCCCTTCAATCAGCTCTAATCTCCCCTCCAATGAAGAACAATGGCTAGAAGAAGACTGAAGATGGCTCCCACAATCAAAAAGATTGTTAAAACTCCTTCTAAAGAAAACTCAAGAGAAAATTCTTGGAGAACTCAAAGAGAATTTTCACTCAACAAAACAAATCTGATTTCAATGTATTCTTCAAGTGTTTTCACAAGGTGGCCGACCAAGCCTATTAATAGGCCTTCTAACTATTTTTCTAATCTTACTAGAAAACTAAAAAAACTTAATTATTAAATTTAGAGGGAAAAATCCAGCCAAGGCATTTAATGGGCTGCTTGGGCTGAATTTTTTTACATAGGCATTAATCATAAAGTCTAAAAATTAAACTAGGTATTTAAAGAATTAAAATTTTATAAATTGGGCGACTTTGACAATTTGGCCTGATTTTCGACTAAGTCTCATTTAATTTTCTTGACTGGGCTTGGAACATCTTATTGGGCCTCACCTTCAAGAACTTGGGCTTGTAGTCCGTTTCCTTCCGAAATTTGTTCGTTGATGCTCATAACGGAGATCCAATGCGCCTTAGCTGCAAGATTCAGTTTCTTGGACCAAGATTTCCAAGAGTTGAAATATTGATTTTCTTGATTCTTGAAATCGCTCCATACAAAAAAATTGGACCAAGATTCGGTTTCTTGATTTTCTTGAAAACAAGAAAGTGAATCTTGATTTTCTTTTTCCTTCGTGTACGCATCTAGGGCCTTGCTAATAAATTCTTGAATGGTTCCGTTTACTTTTGAACGCATTTGTCTGGCCTTTGACCTCGTTGTTGGACCTTGTGGTAATTTGAGCCCATCATGTCCTTGAGCTTGAATTTGGCCTTTGTACTCGTATGATTCATAAAAATTGCTAAAACCCCAAAACCTGAAAAACAGTGGAGTAACTTGACAACTTCGTTTGAGGTGTTCCCGATCTCCAAAAATCACGAAATTTAAACTGGAATGTCCTTAAATATTGTATTTTTAATCTGGATATTTTCGGCACTAAACTCAACCCGCTGAATATTTTTTAAATTTTTATCTTGATTTCATCTTTTTCAAAATTTTTGACTTTTTTCTACTGATTTTTTTGCAGAAATATTTTTTAATAATCTATTAGAGTGCCACAAATATGAATATATAATTTGAGATCAATCGGGCAACGTTTACCCACTCAAAGGAATTTTTTTCCAAAAAGTTTTCTGGGTAACAACTGATGTTTGCTATTTTAAAAAGGAGATCAGTTTAGAAATTAACCAAGAACACCCAAAACGCCCAAAATCTGATACCCAAACACGCGGACCAAGATTTAGTTGCCAAGTCACGAGAAAACTCCTAAGAAAACTTTAGACAATCGGATCTGAAACGAAACAGAAAGATCGAACTTAGAATTAAAAGATCTGAAGTAAAACACCCAAAACAATAAAGAATTAGCCTAGAACCGAAACACTTATTAATAGAGAATTTTGGAAACGAAGAACACGAAATTAAGCTTCAAGAAGGACTCCAATTGATACGAGTCACAAAGGCCTTAGATGTGTATACGAAGGAAAAAGAAAATCAAGATTCACTTTATTGTTTTCAAGAAAATCTAGAAACCGAATCTTGGTCCAATTTTGCTGTTTTGAGCGGTTTCAAGAATCAAGAAAATCAAGATTTCAAATCTTGGAAATCTTTGCCCAAGAAACCGAATCTTGCAACTAAGGCGCATTTGATCTCAGTTACGAGCATTAACAAGCCAATTTTGGGAGAGAACGGATTACAAGCCCAAGTTCTTGAAGACAAGGCCCAATAAGATGTTCCAAGCCCAATAAAGAAATTTAAATTAAACTTAGTTGAAAAACAGGCCAAATTGTAAAAATGGACCAATTTGTTAAGCTTTAATTCTTTAAATACTTAGTTTTCATTTTTAGACTTTATGAATAAATTTCTATGTAAAAATTCAGTCTAAGAGGCCCATTTAAAGTCCTTGGCCGAATTTCCCCTTTAAAGTAAAAAAATTAGGTTTTTTTTTTTAGTTTTCCTATTAGGACTAGGAAAATAGTTAGAAGGCCTATATGTATGGCTTGGCCAGCCACCCTTATACACAATATACTTGAATAATACATTGAAATTAGATTTGTTTTGTTGAGTGAAAATTCTCTTTCAGTTCTCCAAGAATTTTCTCTTGAGTTTTCTTTAGAAGGATTTTTAACAATCGTTTTTATTGTGGGAGCCATCTTCAGCCTTCTTCTTGCCATTGTTCTTCATTGGAGGGAAGATTAGAGCCGTTTGAAGGGATTTGTGAAATCTTTCACGATTTCAAGGCTTCTTAGGACATATCTTTATTTTTCATGATGTTCAATCCTTTTTTAATTTTCTGCTTGTGTCGATTTCAATATCTAACTTGTTTAAACTTTCTTGTTACATCTCCAGCCCCGTTCAACCTTTAAGAATCTATTCGGCATCAACCTTGGACAACAAGAAACGTTTTTGATTAACAAATCCCCTCTTTCTTGCCATCCAAACCCTAGATCTAGTTGATTTCGTGATCTGCTGAGTTTTTTTGAAATTAAGTTGGTGTTTTGTGTTCTTCTTTTCAGATTCGGCTGTTCGGAACCTATCTTGAATTCAATTTCGTGTTCTTGGCTTCCAAGATTAGCTATTCATAAGTGTTTTTAATTCTTGGCTGATCTTTTATTGATTTGGGTATTTTCGTGTCTGATCTAATTTATTCTAAACTGAATTTTCTGTTTCGTTTCAGATCCAAGCGTTTAGAGTTTTCGTAGGAGTTTCCCGTGACTTGACAACTCGATCTTGGTCCGCGTGCAACCCTCTATTACCAATCAGCTGAATCTGTCAAGTAAACATAAAACAGAAACAAATCAAACTCAGCAGATCACAAAATCAAATTGAATTAGATCTAGGGTTTGGACGGCAATAAAGAGGGGTTTTGTGAAATCAAAACGTTTCTTGTTGTCCAAGGTTGATGCCAAACAGATTCTTGAAGGTTGAACAGGGCTGGAGACGCAACAAGAGAGTTTAAACAAGTTAGATAATAAAATCGACACAAGCAGAAAATTAAAAAGATTGAACAGCAAGAAAAAAATAAAGATAAAGTCCTAAGAAGCCTTGAAATCGAGAAAGATTTCACAGCTCCCTTCGATCGGCTCTAATCTCCCCTCCAATGAAGAACAATGGTAAGAAGATGGCTGAAGATGGCTCCCACAATCAAAAACATTGTTAAAACTCCTTTAAAAGAAAACCCAAGAGAAAATTCTTGGAGAACTCAAAGAGAATTTTCACTCAACAAAACAAATCTGATTTCAATGTATTCTTCAAGTGTTTTCAAAAGGTGGCCGGCCAAGCCTATTAATAGGCCTTCTAACTATTTTCCTAATCTTATTAGAAAACTAAAAAAAAACCTAATTATTAAATTTAGAGGGAAAAATCCGGCCAAGGCATTTAATGGGCTGCTTGGGCTGAATTTTTTTACATAGGCATTAATCATAAATTCTAAAAATTAAAATAGTTATTTAAAGAATTAAAATTTTACAAATTGGGCCACTTTGACAATTTGGCCTGATTTTCAACTAAGTCTCATTTAACTTTCTTGATTGGGCTTGGAACATCTTATTGGGCCTTGCCTTCAAGAACTTGGGCTTGTAGTTCGTTTCCTTCTGAAATTGGTTCGTTGATGCTCGTAACGGAGATCCAATGTGCCTTAGCTGCAAGATTCGATTTCTTGGACCAAGATTTCCAAGATTTGAAATCTTGATTTTCTTGATTCTTGAAATCGCTCAAAACAGCAAAATTGAACCAAGATTCAGTTTATTGATTTTCTTGAAAATAAGAAAGTGAATCTTGATTTTCTTGTTCCTTTGTATACGCATCTAAGGCCTTGCTAATGAAGTCTTCACCGGTTCCATTTAGTTTCATACGCATTTGCCCGGCCTTTGACCTCGTTATTGGGCCTTGTGGTAATTTGAGCCCATCACGTTCTTGAGCTTGAGTTGGGCCTTTGTGACTCGTATCATTCCCCCCTCCCTTAAAAAGAGTCTTCCTCGAATTTTTTTTGGCATTTTTTATTTTATTATTTTTTTTGGAATACCTGCAAAACAAACACTCACACAGAAAATGATACGATCTGGCCCGGGTTAATTGAGTCGTTTCACGTAATTGCCCGATCGTCGACGAGGAATAGTTGAGTTATCGGAAATAGGATGAAATAAGGCTAAAGATGCGGAAGCTTTCAAATGGTTTTAAAGGTTGGCTAAGGTGATGGTAAATTTATAAGGGTAGTAGGCTCGATTTAAGGATAAAAATAAGAAAAATGGAAGTTGGATAAATGAAGGCTCGGTTTTGTAAAAGATATTATAGTTGGGTAAAATCTAGGATAGTCGGTGGAATGGATAAATGAGCTTAAACACGAAACAATTCAACACTAAAAGTGTCACCCGATTTCTATTACATTCAAGGTGGGATTGCGGAATTGTAGATGGGTTGAACGCCACACCAAAGCAAGGTGATAAGTTCAAAAGAGAGCGATAGAGCGCCACTAGCACGCTAGATAAGTCGATCGAAACTTGTACAAATTTAGAGAGGAAAACTCACTCTTTGAACAAAGTTCATTCAAATGATCAAAAGTCAAAAGTTCTTTTACAATGAAAATGATCAACTATTTATAGTGTTCACTAGGTAGCGAATGGCCAAAACAAAGACTTAATGTCTAAGTAATTAATTAGGCTAGAAAATGCTAGAAAATTTTTGGAAATAAAAACTAAATTCTTTGGAGCTAAATTCATTTGAATTTGAAGCTCAAGGGACGATTTCTAGAAGAGCAAATGCACTTGGAGAAATGGCATGACTAGGTTCGACCAATTGAGCTTAAATGAGCTCATTAAAATGTAATTCTTGGCTGAAAAGATACCAGCATTAAAGGTGAACGTGAACAGCCTTGAAGGTGTGAAAAGGAGTTGGAAAAGTCTTTGGAAGTGTGAACAATGATCAGCCAAATGGTCCTTGGTGTGAACTCCAAATGTGAGCGCATAGGTCTTTGTTTTGGGAAGTGCATCGGCCGACTTTTGGAGAATGAATTTAGTTGCTCTTCTTGGCTTAATAAACACCTTGAATTATCGTAAAATGAGCCATATCCATGAATCCAACCATTCATGTATTCACCATTCATGTATACTCCCATACGTTGTATTTGAACCATTCATGCACTTGGACTTTGATGCTCCTTCATGCATTCACCATCCTACAAAAAAACATGAACTAAATTAAGTGCAAATGTATATTTGGCTGAACTAAATGGTATTAAGACAAATTAAATATAATCCACCACCTAATTAAATTCGCTAACACAACATAATTATAACATGTAATAAGGCGACAAGTAATTAAGAGTCAGTAACTAAATTAACTAATTAACTTAAATAATTAATTTATTCCAGCAAATAAAATTAATTTAGCTAAAGAGCTAATAATGAGTTGAATTGAATTTAAACCAAGCTCAAACGAGCTGAATTAAGCTCATGTGAGCTAAAATAAAATTCGGTGAGCTGAACCAAGCTAAATGGAGCTTGAGGAGCTGAATTCAAGCTGAAATCAAGGGCGTCCTTGGCTAGGGTCGTATCAGAAAATTAACAAACCTCACTGTTAATCACTCAAAAAGAAAAATCAAATTCTCAAAGAGGTAGAATTCAGTCTTGTGAGTTCTTTAGTAGAGTCTATATTAATCAATTAGAAAGTGTATGAACTGTAACTACCAAAGAATCTTAATTGCACTAGGAGTTCAAAAAGTGACGAGACACTAATTGATTTGTGTCGCACCGAAAAAGAATTGTGCACACTTTTAAATCCTACTAACACAAGAAACAAGAACGTGTTAGATAGTGTAAAGGAAGAATAAAAGCAAAACAAATGAAATCCTACAGCTAAGAATCAATAAAAATTGCTGAAACCCAAAAACCCGAAAAACTGCGGAGTAACTTAACAACTTCGTTCGAGGTGTTCCCGATCTCCAAAAATCATGAAATTTAAACTGGAATGTTCTGAAATATTGTATATTTGATTTGGAAAGTTTCGGCACTAAACTCAACCCACTGAATTTTTTTTAATATTTATTTGATTTCATATTTTTCTATTTTTTTGACTTTTTCTACTGATTTTTTTGCGGGAAATATTTTTTTATATTCTATCATAGTGCCACAAATATGCATATAAAATTTTAGACCAATCAGACAACGCTTACCCACTCAAATGAATTATTTTCCAAAAATTTTCTGGGTAAAAACTGCTGTTTGCTAGAAATCAGTTTAGAAATCAACCAAGAACACCCAAAACGCCCAAAATCTGATATCAAATGATAGGGGGTTGCGCGCGGACCAAGATTGAGTTGTCAAGTCACGGGAAAATCCTACGCAAACGATAGGCACTCAGATTTGAAACGAAAACAGAAGATTAACCTTAGAATCCACAGATCTAAAACGAAACACCCAAAACAAAGAAGAATCAGCCAAGAAACAAAACACTTAGTAATAGCGTTGATTGGAAGCAAAGAATCTTATTGGACCTCGATACTGAGGCTCTTAATCCAATCTCAACTCATTGATAGTAGCATTCAATGTTTGAAGTGTAGCATTTATTTGTGTGATTGCAGCAGCCTGTTCGTCGAACTGTTGTTGGACTTTTTTAAATTTGTCATGGACATCAGTATGGTCATCATCGACTTGACCCATTCTATGCATCTTTTCTTCTTCTTCTTCTTCTTTTTTTATACCTGCAAAACAAACACTAAAAAAAACAAAATTAACAAATCTCATCATTAATCACTCAAAATAAAAATCAAATTCTCAAAGAGGTAGAATTCAATCTTGTGAGTTATTTAGTAGAATCTATATCAATCAATTAGAAAGTGTATGAACTGAAACTACCAAAGATCCTAATTTGCACTAGGAGTCCAAAAAAAATGACGAGACACCAATTGATTCCTGTTTCACCGAGGAAGAATTGTGCACACGTTTAAATTCTACTAACACAAGAAACAAGAAGGTGTTAGATATTGTAAAGGGAGAAAAAAAGCAAAAAAAATGAAATCCTACAGCTAAGAATCAATAAAAATTGCTGAAACCTGAAAACCCAAAAATTGCGGTGTAACTTGACAACTTCATTTGAGGTGTTCCTGATCTCTAAAAATCACGAAATTTAAACTGGAATGTCCTTAAATATTGTATATTTGACCTGTAAAGTTTTGGCACTAAAATCAACCCGCTGAATATTTTTTTTAATTTTTACTTGATTTCGTCTTTTTCAAATTTTTTTTGACTTTTTCTACTGATTTTTTTACGAAAAATATTTTTAATATTCTATCACAGTGCGAAAAATATTCATGTAAAATTTCAAACCAATTGAAAAACTTTTACTCACTCAAATGAATTTTTTTCCAAAAATTTTTCTGGGTAAAAACTGATGTTTAATGTTTTTAAAAGGAGATCAGTTTAGAAATCACCCAAGAACACCCAAAACGCCCAAAATCTGATACCAAATGATAGGGGGTTGCGTGCGGACCAAGATCGAGTTGTCAAGTCACGGTAAACTCCTGCGAAAACTCTAATCGCTTGGATCTGAAACGAAACAGAAAATTCAGCTTAGAATCAATTAAATCTGAAACGAAAATACCCAAATCAATAGAAGATCAGCCAAGATTTAAAAACACTTATGAATAGCTAATCTTGGAAGCCAAGAACATGGAATTGAATTCAAGATAGGTTCCGAACAGCCGAATCTGAAAAGAGGAACACAAAATAGCAAGTTAATTTCAAAAAAACTAGATCTAGGGTTTGGACGGCAATAAAGAGGAGCTTTATGAAATCAAAACGTTTCTTGTTGTCCAAGGTTGGTGCCGAACAGATTCTTGAGGGTTGAATGGGGCTGGAGACGCAACAAGAAAGTTTAAACAAGTTAGATAATGAAATCGACACAAGCAGAAAATTAAAAGATTGAACAGCAAGAAAAATAAAGATAACGTCCTAAGAAGTGATACGGGGTTGCGCGCGGACCAAGATCAAGTTGCCAAGTCACGAGAAACTCCTACGAAAACCCTAAACAATTAGATCTCGAAGCGAAGCGAGAAAATTAAAAGATTAGATTTTGAATTTTCAGATCTGAAATAAAATCCTCAAACAAGAAAGAATCAAATTGAGAATAGAAATAAGTGTTAATAAGGAATCTTGAAACCCTAGAGGAGATTGCGATTACGCCCAATTGAACACCAAGATAGTTTTCCCAAATTTCAACAATCTGATTTCACCCAAAAGAGTATGGAAGAACCCTAGAAATTGGGGATTTTTTGGTGATTCCTTAAGATAGAAAAAGGCGAGAAAACACAATAAAAGCAGAAAATAAATTAGATAAAGATTCAGACAAGCGAAATAAAGAAAGAATTGACAAGAAGAAATTAAAAGATAAGTCCTAGGAAGCCTTGAAATCCCGAAAGATCTCACAACTCCCTTCAAACGGCTCTAATCTCCCCTCCAAAGAATATCAATGGCAAGAAGAAGGTTGAAGATGGCTCCCACAATCAAAAAGATTGTTAAAACAAGAGAAAATTCTTGGAGAACTCAAAGAGAATTTTCACTCAAATCAAATCTGAAATTTTCAATGTAATTGTCATGTAATGTAGGGTGGCTGGCCAAGCCATATAAATAGGCCTTTCAAATGTTTTCCTAATCTAATTAGAAAACTAAAACTAAAAATAAAAAAAACTCCTAATTATTTTAATATGGAAATTCGGCCAAGGGTCTTTTATTTGGGACTCTTGGACTGAATATAAAAATTTAAACTAAGTAAAATAAATAAATAAATTTAAATAAAACTTTACAACTTGGGCCACTTTGACAATTTGGCCTGATTTTCAACTAAGTATGGGTGGATTTCTTGATTGGGCTTGGAATCTTTTTATTGGGCCTTGCCTTCAATAACTTGGGTTGGGCCTCTGTGACTCGTATCAAGAAGCCTTGAAATCGAGAAAGATTTCACAACTCCCTTCAAACGACTCCAATCTCCCCTCCAATGAAGAACAATGGTAAGAAGAAGGCTGAAAATGGCTCCCATAATAAAAAAGATTGTTAAAACTCCTTCTAAAGAAAACTCAAGATAAAATTCTTGGAGAACTTAAACAGAATTTTCACTCAACAAAACAAATCTGATTTCAATGTATTCTTCAAGTGTAATCGCAAGGTGGCCAGCCAAGCCTATTAATAGGCCTTCTAACTATTTTCCTAATCTTATTAGAAAACTACAAAAAAAACCTAATTATTAAATTTAGAAGGAAAAATTCGGCCAAGGCATTTAATGGGCTTCTTGGGCTGAATTCTAACATAGAAATTTATTCATAAAGTCTAAAAATTAAAACTAAGTATGTAAAGAATTAATATTTTATAAATTGGGCCACTTTGACAAATTGGCCTGATTTTCAACTAAGTCTAATTTAAACTTCTTGGATGGGCTTGGAACATCTTATTGGGTCGTAACTTCAAGAACTTGGCCTTGTAATCCGTTCTCTCCGGAAATTGGTTCATTGATGGTCGTAACTGAGATCCAATGCGCCTTAGTTGCAAGATTCAGTTTCTTGGACCAAGATTTCCAAGATTTGAAATGTTGATTTTCTTGATTCTTGAAATCGCTCAAAACAACAAAATTGGACCAAGGTTCAGTTTCTTGATTTTCTTGAAAACAAGAAACTGAATCTTGATTTTATTTTTCCTTTGTATACGCATCTAAGGCCTTGCTAATGAAGTCTTGCATGGTTCCATTTAGTTTCATACGCATTTGCCTGCCCTTTGACCTCGTTATTGGGCCTTGTGGTAATTTGAGCCCATCACGTTCTTGAGCTTGAGTTGGGCCTTTGTGACTCGTAGCAGATACGACCCTGCCCCGGACATGTCCTTGGTTGAGCTCACCTAATTTTAATTCAGCTCACATGAGCTTAATTTAGCTCGTTTGAGGTCGGTTTAATTTCTTTTCAGCTCATGAATTTTATTTGCTGGAATAAACATAGTTAATTAAATAAGTTAGTTAATTTAATTAAGTTCAGCTCAAAATAAATTAACTTGCATTTTAATGTGTCAAATTCTGGACATGTTAATTGAGTTTAAATGTGTCTTAGTTCATACATAGTTATTAGCTAATTTTAATGTGTTAAGCCTAGGACAAATTTATTAGCTGCTGCTATTTAATTTGTCCAGCTGAATTTGATTTATTGGCTGCTGTTGTTTAATGTGTCTAGCTGAATTAATTGTGTCTTAACTTAAATAAATGTGTCTAATTGTTAATTAATGTGTTGTACTTCTTTAATTTAATGTGTCATGCTGCTGCAGAATATTAGTGTCTTGTTGTTGAATTCTAGTCCAGCCGAAATTGAAAGAGCAATTTAATGTGTCTAGTTGCTGCCGATTTTTAAAATGTCCTAACTTGTTTTTAATTTGTTTATTTAATTGTTTCAGGTATATACCTTGGATGACACCCATGCATGTATAATAATTTAATGGTTGAATTTATTGGATGCAGGCACCATGCATGGACGACATTTAAAAGAGTGAGCTGATGATTGCTCTCCTCCAAGTGACCATTCGGTCATTGCAATAGGCACAAATAGCTGATGCTTATTCTTCCCAAAGTGGACGGCTAGCTCCCCAAAGCTACCTTGAAAGCTTTCACACCTGCTGCACATTCCGTTCACATCACAAGGCTTTCCAGATTTTTGTTTTCACACACACAAGGCTGTCTGCATTCGGTTTCATACTTGGACGACCATTACAATACTCAAGCTACCAATTAAAGCTCCTAAACTATTCAGCTGAACAAGGAGTTTCAATTAAAGCCATTCAAGCACCTGAACCGAATTTAAAAAGTCATTTCAGCTCAATTTAGCTCCTACTTAATTTCATTCATGCCCAGCTCATTGAAGGATTCTAGAATTTACCCATTGATGTATCCTAAGCTAGGAAGCTTCAAAGAACCTTCAAGGGACGTTCTAGGAAGGTGCCAAGAAGTTCCAAGTTCATTTATTTGCTGCATGCTGTCTATTAGGCTATCCAAAGTGCCTATTCGGCTAGCCTAGCCATTTTACTATAAATACTTAGCTAGTTGCTGTTTGTAGGGACTTTTGAACCTTTGATTAATGTTTATACATTTTGTGAGTTTTTTAACTCTCTTATTTTGTTTTAGACTCAAGTAGACTTATCTAGCTTGCTAGTGGCGTCTTCCTTGTTTCTTCGAACTTATCACTCAATCGCGAGTGTGGAGTTCAACCATTTGATACCTCTGGTTCCTAACTCTTATAGATAGCGGGTCAAGGTCATTTCCACCACCTTTAAGTGTTTTTATAAGAATCGGGTTGGTACTCCATTTTAGTATTGGTTTCTTCTTGACCTTAAAGCCATTCGAGCCGTCCGCAAATCCATCTTCAAGTAACCTTTAGCCTCTTCACTTAGCCAAATCCATTACATACTGATACGACCACGCCCCGGGCACATTTTTGGACCAGCTCTCTAAGCATTATTTGCAATTTGTTGTGAGCTGAACTAAGCTCCATTTCAGCTCAATGAGCTCGAATCAGCTCAAATTCAGCTCAATTCCATTTAGACATTAATATAGCTACTGGAATAATGATTTGAGTTAGTTAAACTAGTTAAACACAGCTCAATTAATAATTGTTGTTTAATTGGTCTAAAATCGGATGATTTAATTATTCATGTTAAATGTGTTTTTATTGCATGTTATTAAGTTGTCTTAAATATTACGACTTATAAATATGTTTTTGTTATTGCATGTTTTTAATATGTCTTGTCCAACCGAATTAATTGTGTCTTAATTTAATTAATTGTGTCTAATTTTAATTATGTGTATTTAAATTGTCCAGGTTCTATTTTTAGTTATGTTTAGCTGAATGTGAATTAATTTAAATTGATTCATCTCTTTTGTAGGTTAGCTGAATGTGGGAGAGTATTTAAGCAAGATGCATGCACCCTAGATACAACGAATTTGGTGATACATGCAAGTGAATGTTCAGCTGATTCATTTCTCAACAAAACAGCATAATGCTGTTCACACTTGGAGTTCACACCAATGACTATTCGGTTGGGCATGTTCACACCTAAAGGACTCTTCAAGGATGACTTTTCACACTTATTTCGGCCATTCACGTTCTCCTTTAATGTTGGTATTTTTTCAGCCAAGAGTTGCATCTTATTGAGCTCATTTAAGCTCATTGGCTAAACCTAGCTGTTGCCATGCACCTTTCCAAGCATTCCAAGTTCATTTGCTTAGTCTAGAAGCTGCCTATTGGACTTCAATCAGCTGAATTTAGCTACAGCAAATTAATGCTTCAATTCTGGAATTTTCTAGTTTAATTTGCTTAGCCATGAAGATTACCATTCGGCTAGCTAGTACTTAGTCTATAAATAGTTTGCTATTTCATTTTGTGAAAGAACTTTTGCCAGATTATTGAATGAACTTTGTTCAAAGAGTGAGTTTTCTCCTCTCTAGATTCGTATGAGTTTCGATCTGACTTATCTAGCGAGCTAGTGGCGTCTATCGTTCTCTTTTTGAACTTATCACCTTATTTTGATGCGGCGTTCAACCCTTCTACAATTTCGCAAATCCACCTTAACCAAATAGAAACCGAGGTGACACTTTTTAATGTTGTATCGTTTCTGGAGTTAAGTCCATTTTTCCATTCCCACAAATTATCCCAAATTAGCTATCCTTTGATTCATTTATTAAGCCGAACCTACATCTTTCTAAACCTTTTATCAATACAAAATTCACTTTGTAAGCTTCCGCAAAATTTTAAAACAAATTTACACCTTTTTGGCTGCTAGAACTTCTCATTGTCGACGATCGGGAAAACTACATGAAAAGACTCGATTAACCCGGGCTGGATCACATCATTTGGTATCAGAGCTTGCAAAACTCGGAGCGCTGACGTCCGTGTTAAGCCCGGAGTAGGTTCGTAAAAAAATCAAAATAAAAAATTCAAGTTGTATTTTTTCTTTTCTTTGTATTTCATCTATTTTAATTAAAAAACAGGAAATTACGAAAAAAATTGAGAATAAAAAAAAGAGTACGAAGTAAAAAAAAATTGAAAAAAAGAGAGGATTTCATGAATTTTGAAGATATTTTGGTATTATTCAATTGTATTTGAAGTGAAAAAAAATTCAAAGTATAAAAAAAAGAAGAAGTGAAAAGTCTTGTGAGTTTTATTTTGTTATTATTTCTTGTTACTTCCGAAC
The DNA here is from genome assembly GCF_025698545.1 of Gossypium raimondii. Classification (NCBI taxonomy): domain Eukaryota; kingdom Viridiplantae; phylum Streptophyta; class Magnoliopsida; order Malvales; family Malvaceae; genus Gossypium; species Gossypium raimondii. The sequence goes on along the minus strand of NC_068572.1, from coordinate 27,434,012 downwards.
ATCCATTCATTCTACCATTCCTTCTACCCCCCAAAAAATGCCACACATACTTTGATTTTTATTTTCCTTGTTTCAGCCTACCCTATACACCCTAACGTTATCCTTTTCTCCTATTTGAAGCCGACCCTCTAAGCCGCAATAAGTCTTCTTGAAACAAAATACGAATTCACGAGAGTGAGACGAGCAGAAAAAGGCACGAGTGGTGAGTACATTAGAGCGAGCAAAAGCCATTAAACGAGCGTAAACACGAGTGGAGTGCTATACAATTTTCTTTGCGAGTGAAACGTGAGATTTTTGTGGTGAGGTATTTAATTTTTGTTTTGTTTTAACCACTATTCTTTTTCAACAATTAAATCATGTCTTGAGAAGAATTCCCTATCGATGAATTTCAATACCTGGTGAACGAGATGGGCCGGATGTTGGAGGAAAAACTAAGCCCATTAAAAAGACGTTCGGACCGAGTGGAGGAAAAGGCCCAACGGAAACAAAATCCACCAAGTCGAGAAACAGAGTCAAGATCATCACGGCGATATGCGTCCAAAGACTACTCGCTAAAAGATTCTTATCGGGATTCCTATTCATCAATAAATTAAAGACACGACAGCTTCAAGCTTGCGACTTTTCGATATGACGAACGAGAAAGGACGAGTTATTTCTCGTATGCTTCAAAGAAGTTGATACCAGTCACAAAGGCCTTAGATGCGTATACGAAGGAAAAAGAAAATCAAGATTCACTTTCTTGTTTTCAAGAAAATCAAGAAACCGAATCTTGGTTCAATTTTGCTGTTTTGAGCGATTTCAAGAATCAAGAAAATCAAGATTTCAAATCTTGGAAATCTTGGTCCAAGAAACTGAATCTTGCAACTAAGGCGCATTGGATCTCAGTTACGAGCATTAACAAACCAATTTTGGGAGAGAACGGATTACAAGCCCAAGTCCTTGAAGACAAGGCCCAATAAGATGTTCCAAGCCCAATCAAGAAATTTAAATTAAACTTAGTTGAAAATCAGGCCAAATTGTCAAAGTGGCCCAATTTATTAAGTTTTAATTCTTTAAATACTTAGTTTTCATTTTTAGACTTTATGAATAAATTTCTATGTAAAAATTCAGTCCAAGAGGACCATTTAAAGTCCTTGGCCGAATTTCCCCTTTAAAGTAAAAAAAATTAGGATTTTTTTTAGTTCTCCTATTAGGACTAGGAAAATAGTTAGAAGGCCTATATGTATGGCTTGGCCAACCACCCTTATAAACATTACACTTGAAGAATACATTGAAATCAGATTTTTTTTGTTGAGTGAAAATTCTCTTTGAGTTCTCCAAGAATTTTCTCTTGAGTTTTCTTTAGAAGGAGTTTTAACAATCTTTTTGATTGTAGGAGCCATCTTCAGCCTTTTTCTTGCCATTGTTCTTCATTGTAGGGGAGATTAGAGCCGTTTGAAGGGAGTTGTGAAATCTTTCTCGATTTCAAGGCTTCTTACGACTTTCTTTATTTTCTTGTTGTTCGTTCTTCTTTATTAATTTCTACTTGTGCCGATTTATTGGTTAACTTGGGATTAATTGTTCTTATTGCGTTTCAACCATTCCAAACTTCAAGATCTGATTCGGCTTCATTCTTAGGCATCAAGAAATGTTCTTCATTCATAATTTTCAGATTTCTTGCCGCCCAAGTATTTCTTATTCTATTCGATTTGGGTTTCTTGATCTGACAAGTTTATGATAGAGGGTTGCACGCGGACCAAGATCGAGTCGTCAAGTCACGGGAAAGTCCTACAAGATTTATAAACAAATTGGCTTCAACGAAAATAGAAAACAGAGAACTAAACTTGTCAGATCAAGAAACCCAAATTGAATAGAATAAGAAATACTTGGGCGGCAAGAAATCTGGAAATTATGAATGAAGAACATTTCTTGATGCCTAAGAACGAAGCTGAATCAGATCTTAAACTTTGGAATGGCTGAAATGCAACAAGAACAATTAATTCGAAGTTAACAAATAAATCGGCACAAGCAGAAATTAATAAAGAAGAACGAACAGCAAGAAAAATAAAGATAAAGTCCTAAGAAGCCTTGAAATCGAGAAAGATTTCACAACTCCCTTCAAACGGCTCTAATCTTCCCTCCAATGAAGAACAATGGCAAGAAGAAGGTTGAAGATGGCTCCCACAATAAAAAAAGATTGTTAAAACTCCTTCTAAACAAAACTCAAGAGAAATTCTTGGAGAACTCAAAGAGAATTTTCACTCAACAAAACAAATCTGATTTCAATGTATTCTTCAAGTGTAATGTGTATAAGGGTGGCTGGCCAAGCCATACATATAGGGCTTCTAACTATTTTCCTAGTCCTAATAGGAAAACTAAAAAAAAACTAATTTTTTTTATACTTTCAAGGGGAAATTCGGCCAAGGATTTTAAATGGGCCTCTTGGACTGAGTTTTTACATAGAAATTTATTCATAAAGTCTAAAAATGAAAACTAAGTATTTAAAGAATTAAAACTTAACAAATTGGGCCACTTTGACAATTTGGCCTGATTTTCAACTAAGTTTAATTTAAATTTCTTGATTGGGCTTGGAACATCTTATTGGGCCTTGTCTTCAAGAACTTGGGCTTGTAATCCGTTCTCTCCTGAAATTGGCTTGTTAATGCTCGTAACTGAGATCCAATCCACCTTAGTTGCAAGATTCGATTTCTTGGACCAAGATTTCCAAGATTTGAAATCTTGATTTTCTTGATTCTTGAAATCACTCAAAATAGCAAAATTGGACCAAGATTCGGTTTCTTGATTTTCTTGAAAATAAGAAAGTGAATCTTGATTTTCTTTTTCCTTCGTATACGCATCTAAGACCTTTGTGACTCGTATCAGTTAGTTCTCTATTTTCTATTTTCGTTGCAGCCAATTTGTCTATAGATCTCGTAGGACTTTCACGTTACTTGACGACTCGGTCTTGGTCCGCGTGCAACCTTCTATTAGAAGTCCTTCCCAAAGGATTTTTCCCGAAGAAATGGACGAGAAGCCTATGAAAATGTTTTCTCTTTCTTTGAGCCAAATGATTATCTTTTTGGTTCTTTTGTGTCATCTGCACATTGTAATAAAAATGAAAAAGAAGAAAAAGAAAAAGAAAGTGAAAAAGAAAAAGAAAGTGAAAAAGAAAAAAAAATTGCAAAAGAAAAATAAATCGAAAAGGTGAGAGAAAAAGAAAATGAAGAAAAGAAAATTTAAAAAGAAATTGAGATTCAGAAAAAAATTGAAAAAGAAAAAAGATGTTGAAAAAGTATTGAGAGAAAATGAAGATAGTGAGCGAGAACAAGAAAAGGAGAACGAAATTTTAACTAACCCCCGTAATGTTTTTGCATGACCGAAAAAGGTAAGAATGAAGTTGAAATCCCTGTGACAAATATCAACTTCAATATCTTCCTGACGAGTGACGTTTTTGCATGACCGAAGAAGGTAAGAATGAAGTTGAAATTAAACCACACAAGCCCGAAGGTAAGATAGGTAAGGAACACCTAGCACTTGAATTTCCACTATCTTTCTTGGATGTGGGTAAACATAATGTCGAAAACTTCATCTTTGTAAAAGCTCTGTGCCAAAAATTGGTTGATTTTCCTTCATCGATTAGTGTTGTAATCTCAAATGGTGGTGAGACGAGCTTTTCCAAAACAAATCTTTGCGTTGACAAGTGTAAAGGTGAAGTCGTGTTTAATAGGCAAATGCGAAACTCGACGGTAATAAATCAAATGGTAAACGTAATCGTCACAAGTAGGTATTTGAAAAGGTTCACACGATTCACAGAGTTGCACAATCATACCATGCATTAATCGACGGACTATAGATTCACTCACACATGCATCATAAAAATTATCAATAAATAATAATCTTTTTATCAACCATCAAAATAGATAGATCATCAATAAATATCTAAGTGTTTTACAAAAATTAAATCATCAACTCGATCTTTGTCAATATCCGAGGAGTAAAAAGGTATTTCAAAAGTTTCAAGCATCTTACCTTTATAAGCAGAAGAATAAGGGTCGATTTTACCTTTTCCATTTAATACAAACCTTCGCTCATCGGGGGCATAGTGTAGTCGAAGCTCCGTTGTTGAGTTAACCTTTATCAAATGGAACTCAAACTTCATGTATAACCACAGAAACTATTTAAGGCACGAATATAAATTGAAAACAAATTTGGCAAATTTCGTTACCTTATTCAAAAACCAAGAATCAAAACAATAGAAAGTATTTGCACACAATAGATGATGCTTAATTTTCCAACAATATATACCACAACAGATTCCGGGTTTAAAAACTTGATTTTGATTAGTCATGCTGAAGTGTAACAAAGATTTCATTAAACCAATCAAGTTAAGCCATGAGGATTTTCGCATAAATACCAACATACATTCAAAACTTTTTTTATTCTCCAAAACATATTTGCACAAATTTGCGGATTTTACACAAGGCAAATCAAGAGAATAACAACTCACGCTTCCTTTCGTAATGACTTTATCAACCACAATCGAAGAATAACAATTAATCGGATCAAAATGAGGGGACCTTTTAAGAACTAAGTCACCAAAAGTTTTATCAATAATTTTCAAATCTGCACGGGACTCGGTTGCTAAAATTTCCTTACCTCGCTTACCTTCGGGCTCATGTAGTGTGATTTCATCTTCAACCTTGCCTATGTTGATCGTATAAAAGCGTCTTTCATCGGAAATTTATTGAAGTTGAAAGTTATCTTTTGGTCTTTCGGGAACCTGAAAAGTAGCAACACAAGAAAAATTCATATCTTGGTTAGTGGAAACATTCCTCACTACCCTTTCCTCGTCTTTTTCTTTTGTTTCTTTTTCTAACTCATTTTCTCTTCTTTCTTCAATTTCTTTTTCAATCTTCTTGTCTGTGTCCTTCTCACTCTCAATCTCTTTTTTCTCTTTTTCATTCTCTTTTTCTTTTTTGATTTGTTTTTCTGTCTTCCTTTCATTACAAGATAGAGATGTTACAAATGAATTAGAACGAAAAGACTCTCGTTGGGTATGTACGGAATGACTTGCATACGAACAATGATCACCTTTTCGAAATTGATTCTCAGTGGACGAGTTCATTAGGGCATACGAAAGATTATTTGTGATTTCTTGTTCGTCACCTTGGAAAACTTCACACTCGAAACTTGCTTTGCATTGTCTTGAATTTCTCGTTGAATAGGAATCATGATATGAATCTCTTCTCGAATATTCGTTGGATGTTCTTCTTCTTGGCACTCTCATTTTTGCCCTTTCACTTGAGTTAAGTTGTCCTCGTTGGGCTCTTTTCTCCACTCGGTCCAATCGCATCTTATTGATAGTAGCACTCACTGTTCGAAGTATGGCATTTGTTTGTTTGAGTGCAGTAGCCCGTTCGCTAATTGTTGTTGGATGTCTTTAAATTTACCATGGACATCATTATGGTCATCATCAACTTGACCAATTCTATGCATCTTATTTTTTTTTCTTTTGGAATACCTGCAAAACAAACACTCAACACTCGAAAAAACAAAAAAACAAAATTAACAATCCTCATCGTTAATCACTCAAAAAGGAAAATCAAATTCTCAAAGAGGTAGAATTCAGTCTTGTGAGATCTTTAGTAGAGTCTATATCAATCAATTAGAAAGTGGATGAACCGTAACTACCAAATAATCCTAATTGCACTAGGAGTCCAAAAAAGTGACGAGACACCAATTGATTTGTGTGGCACCGAGGAAGAATTGTGCACACTTTTAAATCCTACTAACAAAAGAAACAAGAAGGTGCTAGATAGTGTAAAAGAAGCTTAAAGGAAAAACAAATGAAAACCTATAGCTAAGAATCAATAAAAATTGCTGAAACCCAAAAACCCGAAAAACTGCGGAGTAACTTGACAACTTTGTTCGAGGTGTTCCCGATCTCCAAAAATCACGAAATTTAAACTAAAATGTCCTTAAATATTTTATTTTTGATCTGGAAAGTTTTGGCACTAAACTCAACCCACTGACTTTTTTTTATTTTTTTTCTTGATTTCGTATTTTTCAATTTTTTTGACTTTTTCTACTGATTTTTTTGTGGAAAATATTTTTTAATAATCTATCACAGTGCCAAAAATATGGATATAAAATTTTAGACGAATCGGACAACGTTTACCCACTCAAATTAATTTTTTTCCAAAAATTTTTGTGGGTAAAAACTGTTGTTTGCTGTTTTAAAAAGAAGATCAGTTTAGAAATCAACCAAGAACACCCAAAACGCCCAAAAGCTGATACCAAATGATAGTGGGTTGTGCGCAGACCAAGATCGCGTTGTCAAGTCACGGGAAAATCCTACGAAAGCTTTAGACTCTTAGATCTGAAACGAAACAGAAAAAATTAAATCTTAGAATTCCAAATCTGAAACAAAAACCCCAAAACAATAAAGAATCAGCCAAGAACCGAAACTCTTATTAATAGGGAATTCTTGGAAGGCAAGAACACGAATTTGAACTTCAAGAAAGAATCCAATCAGCCGAATCTGACAATTGAACACAAAACAGGAAGTTAATTCAAAAACTCAGCAAACCAAATTGAATCAGAGATAGGATAATTGGGCGGCAAGATCAATTGCAAATTATGAATAGAAAACGTTTTCTTGTTGCCAAGAAGGGTGCCGATCAGCTTCTTGAAGATTGAAAAGGGCTGGAAATGCAACAAGAATGAATAAAACAAGTTAATCAATGAATCGGCACAAGCAGAAAATTTAAAAAGTAATAAATAACATGAAAAATAAAGAAAAGCCCTAAGAAGCCTTGAAATCGAAAAAGATTTCAGAACTCCCTTCAAACGGCTCTAATCTCCCCTCCAATGTAGGACAATGGCAAGAAGAAGGCTGAAGATGGCTCCCACAACCAAAAAGATTGTTAAAACTACTTCTAAAGAAAATTCAAGAGAGAATTCTTGGAGAAAACTTGATCGAGGGTTGCGCGCGGACCAAGATCGAGTTGTCAAATCACGAGAAAGTCCTACGAAAGCTATAGACAACTCAGATCTGAAACAAAACAACAAAACTAATTTAGAATCAATTAGATCTGAAACGAAAATACCCAAATCAATAAAAGATCAGCCAAGAATTAAAAACACTTAGGAATAGCTAATCTTGGAAGCCAAGAACATGAAATTGAATTCAAGATAGGTTCCAAACAGCCGAATCTGAAAAGAAGAACACAAAACAGCAAGTTAATTTCAAAAAAACCTTAGCAGATCACGAAATCAATTAGATCTAGGGTTGGACGGCAATAAAGAGGGGTTTTGTGAAATCAAAATGATTCTTGTTGTCCAAGGTTGGTGCCGAATAGATTCTTGAAGGTTGAACGGGGCTGAAGACGCAACAAGAGAGTTTAAAGAAGTTAGATAATGAAATTGACACAAGCAGAAAATTAAAAAGATTGAACAACAAGAAAAATAAAGATAAAGTCCTAAGAAGCCTTGAAATCGAGAAAGATTTCACAACTCACTTCACACGGCTCTAATCTTCCCTCCAATGAAGAACAATGGCAAGAAGAAGGCTGGAGATGGCTCCCACAATTAAAAAGATTGTTAAAACTCCTTCCAAAGAAAACTAAAGAGAAAATTCTTGGAGAACTCAAAGAGAATTTTCACTCAACAAAACAAATCTGATTTCAATGTATTCTTCAAGTGTAATGTAATGTGTATAAGGGTGGCTGGCCAAGCCATATATATAGGCCTCCTAACTACTTTCCCAGCCCTACTAGGAAAACTTATAAAAAAAACCCTAATTTTAACTTTCAAAGGGGAATTTCGTCCAAGTCCTTTAAATGGGCCTCTTGGACTAAATTTTTACATAATAATTTATTCATAAAGTCTAAAAATTAAAATTCAGTATTTAAAGAATTAAATTGGGCCACTTTGACTATTTGGCCTGATTTTCAGCTAAGTCTAATTTAAACTTCTGTATTGGGCTTGGGACATCTTATTGGGCCTTGTCTTCAAGAACTTGGGCTTGTAATCTGTTCTCTCCCAAAATTGGCTTGTTAATGCTCGTAACTGAGATCCAATGCGCCTTAGTTGCAAGATTCGGTTTCTTGGACGAGGATTTGCAAGATTTGAAATATTGATTTTCTTGATTCTTGAAATCGCTCAAAACAACAAAATTGGACCAAGATTCGGTTTCTTGATTTTCTTGAAAATAAGAAAGTGAATCTTGATTTTCTTTTTCCTTCGTATACGCATCTAAGGCCTTTTTGACTCGTATCAAAACTCAAAGAGAATTTTTCACTCAATAAAATCTGATTTCAATGTGTTGTTTAATGTGTAATGTTGTATAAAGGTGGTTGGCCAAGCCATACATATAGGCCTTCTAACTATTTTCCTTGTCCTAATAGGAAAACTAAAAAAAAAACCTAATTATTAAATTTAGAGGGAAAAATTCGGCCAAGGCATTTAATGGGCTGCTTGGGCTGAATTTTTTTACATAGGCATTAATCATAAAGTCTAAAAATTAAACTAGGTATTTAAAGAATTAAAATTTTACAAATTGGGCCACTTTGACAATTTGGCCTGATTTTCAACTAAGTCTCATTCAACTTTCTTGATTGGGCTTGGAACATCTTATTGGGCCTTGCCTTCAAGAACCTGGGCTGTAGTCCGTTTGCTTCCGAAATTGATTCGTTGATGCTCGTAACAGAGATCCAATGCGCCTTAGCTGCAAGATTCGGTTTCTTGGACCAAGATTTCCAAGATTTGAAATCTTGATTTTCTTGATTCTTGAAATCGCTCCAAACAACAAAATTGGACCAAGATTAGGTTTCTTGATTTTCTTGAAAACAAGAAAGTGAATCTTGATTTTCTTTTTCCTTTGTGTACGTATCTAAGGCCTTGGTAATAAATTCTTGAATGGTTCCATTTATTTTTGAACGCATTTGTTTGGCCTTTGACCTCGTTATTGGGCCTTGTGGTAATTTAAGCCCATCACGTCCTAAAACTTGAATTTAGCCTTTGTGACTCGTATCAGGTTGACAAGTTTGGATTAATGAAGTCCTTGCTACACTTTGGCATGAATAATCAAAATCAAGTTTTTAAACCCGGAATCTGTTTTGATACATTTTGTGGGAAAATCAAGCATTTTCGTCTGCGAATAATTTCTATTTTTTTGATACTTGGTTGTTGAATAAGGAAACGAGGTATGATAAATTTGATTTCAATTTAAATTCTTTCCTTAATCCATTTCTGTGGTTGTACCTGAAGTTCGTATTTCATTTCGAAAAGGTTAATTCAGCCACGAAGCTTCAACTAGACTACTTGATACGAGTCACAAAGGCCCAATTCAAGCTCAAGGACGTGATGGGCTCAAATTACCACAAGGCCCAATAACGAGGTCAAAGTCCACACAAATGCGTTCAAAACTAAATGGAACCATTCAAGAATTTATTAGCAAGGCCTTAGATGCGTACACGAAGGAAAAAGAAAATCAAGATTCACTTTCTTGTTTTCAAGAAAATCAAGAAACCGAATCTTGGTCCAATTTTGATGTTTTGAGCGATTTTAAGAATTAAGAAAATTAAGATTTTAAATCTTGGGAATCTTGGTCCAAGAAACCGAATCTTGCAGCTAAGGCGCATTGGATCTCAGTCATGAGCATCAACGAACCAATTTTGGGAGAGAACGGATTACAAGCCCAAATGCTTGAAGAAACAGCCCAATAAGATGTTCCAAGCCCAATCAAGAAATTTAAATTAGACTTAGTTGAAAATCAGGCCAATTTGTCAAAGTGGCCCAATTTGTTAAGTTTTAATTCTTTAAATACTTAGTTTTAATTTTTAGACTTTATGAATAAATTTCTATGTAAAAATTCAGTCCAAGAGGCCCATTTAAAGTCCTTGGCCAAATTTCCCCTTGAAAGTAAAAAAAATTAGGTTTTTTTTTAGTTTTCCTATTAGGACAAGGAAAATAGTTAGAAGGCCTATATGTATGGCTTGGCCAGACACCCTTATACACATTATACTTGAAGAATTACATTGAAATCAGATTTTATTAAGTGAAAAATTCTCTTTGAGTTTTCTCCAAGAATTCTCTCTTGAGTTTTCTTTAGAAGTAGTTTTAACAATCTTTTTGATTGTGGGAGCCATCTTCAGCCTTCTTCTTGCAATTGTTCTACATTGGAGGGAATATTCCAACCGTTTGAAGGGAGTTGTGAAATCTTTCTTGATTTCAAGGCTTCTTAGGACTTTCTTTATTTTCTTGTTGTTCGTTCTTCTTTATTAATTTCTGCTTGTGCCGATTTATTGATTAACTTGGGATTAATTGTTCTTCTTGCATTTCAGCCATTCCAAACTTCAAGATCTGATTCAGCTTTGTTCTTAGGCATCAAGAAACGTTCTTCATTCATAATTTCCAGATTTCTTGCCGCCCAAGTATTTCTTATTCTATTCGATTTGGGTTTCTTGATCTGACAAGTTTAGTTCTCTGTTTTCTATTTTCGTTGCAGCCAATTTGTTTATAGATCAGGTAGGACTTTCCCGTCACTTGGAAACTCGATCTTCGTCCGCGCGGAACCCCCTATCAATTGGTATCAGATTTTGGGCGTTTTGGGTGTTCTTGGTTGATTTCTAAACTGATTTTCAGCAAACAGCTGTTTTTACCCAGAAAGATTTTTCGAAAAAAATTCATTTGAGTGGGTAAACGTTTTCCGATTGGTCTAAAATTTTACATGCATATTTGTAGCACTGTGATAGAATATTAAAAAATATTTCCGAAAAAAATCTGTAAAAAAAGTCAAAGAAATTGAAAAAGATGAAATGAAGTAAAAATTAAAAAAAATATTCAGCGGGTTGAGTTTAGTGCCAAAACTTTCCAGATAAAATATACAATATTTAAGGACATTCCAGTTTAAATTTTGTGATTTTTGGAGATCAGGAACACCTCGAATGAAGTTGTCAAGTTACTCCGCAGTTTTTCAGGTTTTCAGGTTTCAGCAATTTTTATTGATTCTTAGCTGTAGGTTTTCATTTTTTTTTTGCTTTTTATTCTCCCTTTAGAATATCTAACACCTTCTTCTTTCTTGTGTTAGTAGGATTTAAACGTGTGAACAATTCTTCCTCGGTGCAACACGAATCAATTGGTGTCTCGTCATTTTTTTTGGACACCTAGTGCAAATTAGGATTCTTTGGTAGTTTCGATTCATACACTTTCTAAATTGATTGATATAGACTCTACTAAAGAACTTACAAGACTGAATTCTACCTCTTTGAGAATTTGATTTTCCTTTTTGAGTGATTAACGGTGAGGTTTGTTAATTTTTTTTTGAGTGTTGAGTGTTTGTTTTGCAGGTATTCTAAAAGGAAAAAAATAAGAGGCATAGAATTGGTCAAGTTGATGATGACCATAATGATGTCCATGATAAATTTAAAGAGATCCAACAACAGTTAGACGAACGGGCTGCTGTACTCAAACAAACAAATGCCATACTTCAAACATTAAGTGCTACTATCAATGAGATGCGATTGGACCGAGTGTAGAAAAGAGCCCAACGAGGACAACTTAACTCAAGTGAAAGGGCAAAAATGAGAGTGCCAAGAAGACGAACATCGAACGAATATTCGAGAAGAGATTCATACCATGATTCCTATTCAACGAGAAATTCAAGACAATGCAAAGCAAGTTTCGAGTGTGAAGTTTTCCAAGGTGACGAACAAGAAATCACAAATAATCCTTCGTATGCCCCAAGGAACTCGTCCACTGAGAATCAATTTCGAAAAGGTGATCATTGTTCGTATGCAAGTCATTCCGTACATACCCAACGAGAGTCTTTTCGTTCTAATTCATTTGTAACATCTCTATCTTGTAATGAACAGAAGACAGAAAAAGAAATCAAAAAAGAAAAAGAGAATGAAAAAGAGTAAAAAGAGATTGAGAGTGAAAAGGAAACAGACAAGAAAATTGAAAAAGAAATTGAATAAAGAAGAGAAAATGAGTTAGAAAAAGAAACAAAAGAAAAAGACGAGGAAAGGGTAGTGAGGAATGTTTCCACTAACCAAGATATGAATTTTTCTTGTGTTGCTACTTTTCAGGTTCCCGAAAGACCAAAAGATAACTTTCAACTTCAATACATTTCCGATGAAAGACGCTTTCATACGATCAACTTAGGCAAGGTTGAAGATGAAATCACACTACATAAGCCCAAAGGTAAGCGAGGTAAGGAAATTTTAGCAACCGAGTCCCGTGCAGATTTAAAAATTATTGATAAAACTTTTGGTGACTTAGTTCTTAAAAGATCTCCTCATTTTGATCCGATTAATTGTTATTCTTCGATTGTGGTTGATAAAGTCATTACGAAAGGAAGCGTGAGTTGTTATTCTCTTGATTTGCCTTGTGTAAAATCCGCAAATTTGTGCAAATCTGTTTTGGAGAATAAAAAAAAATTTGAATGTATGTTGGTATGTATGCGAAAATCCTCATGGTTTAACTTGATTGGTTTAGTGAAATCTTTGTTACACTTCGGCATAACTAATCAAAATCAAGTTTTTAAACCCGGAATCTGTTTTGGTATATTTTGTTGGAAAATCAAGCATCATCTATTGTGTGCAAATACTTTCTATTGTTTTGATTCTTGGTTTTTGAATAAGGTAACGAAATTTTCCAAATTTGTTTTCAATTTATATCGTGCCTTAAATAATTTTTGTGGTTAAACATGAAGTTTGAGTTCCATTTGATAAAGGTTAACTCAACAACGGAGCTTTGACTACACTATGCCCCCGATGAGCGAAGGTTTGTATTAAATGGAAAAGGTAAAATTGACCCTTATTCTTCTGCTTATAAAGGTAAGATGCTTGAAACTTTTGAAACGTCTTTGTACTCCTCGGATATTGACAAATATCGAGTTGATGATTTAATTTTTGTAAAACACTTAGATGGAAACGTGCTTGATTGTCCTATTTTATTTATTGATGATCTATCTGTTTTGATGGTTGATAAAAAGATTATTGGTTTTGATCATTTTTATGATGCATGTGTGAGTGAATCTATAGTCCGTCGATTAATGCATGGTATGATTGTGCAACTCTGTGAACCGTGTGAACCTTTTCAAATACCTACTTGTGACGATTACGTTTACCATTTGATTTATTACTCGCGATTTATTCATGGTTTGTGGAAACAATTTGAGATGATTGAATACCTTAAAACATGTCCATCTTTGTTTCAAATATTTGATGAGGCATTGGCGAGTAAATTAGCTTATTTGCATGGTTATCTGAATCTGTCCATTCGCATCTGTTATACTTGTTCTGTTATGCTTATGATTGGACTACAAGTTTGTTTTCGTTGCTATTTACTAACTCATGGCTATTTTTTTGAGTGGACTCACTTGCCATTAGTCTCGTTCGATCGAGGAAAGTCGAGTCCATTTGATTTTTTAGATTCGAGGATGAACCTTTTTGAGGAAGGGGGAATGATACGAGTCACAAAGGCCCAATTCAAGCTCAAGGACGTGATGGGCTCAAATTAACACAAGGCCCAATAACGAGGTCAAAGGCCAGAAAAATGCGTTCAAAACTAAATGGAATCATTCAAGAGTTTATTAGCAAGGCCTTAGATACGTACACGAAGGACAAAGAAAATCAAGATTCACTTTCTTGTTTTCAAGAAAATCAAGAAACCAAATCTTGGTCCAATTTTGCTGTTTTGAGCGATTTCAAGAATCAAGAAAATCAAGATTTCAAATCTTGGAAATCTTGGTCCAAGAAACTGAATCTTGCAACTAAGGCGCATTGGATCTCAGTTATAAGCATCAACGAACCAATTTCGGGAGAGAACGGATTACAAGCCCAAATGCTTGAAGAAACGGCCCAATAAGATGTTCCAAGCCCAATCAAGAAATTTAAATTAGACTTAGTTGAAAATCAGGCCAATTTGTCAAAGTGGCCCAATTTGTTAAGTTTTAATTCTTTAAATACTTAGTTTTAATTTTTAGACTTTATGAATAAATTTCTATGTAAAAATTCAGTTCAAGAGGCCCATTTATAGTCCTTGGCCGAATTTCCCCTTGAAAGTAAAAAAAAAATTAGTTTTTTTTTTAGTTTTCCTATTAGGACAAGGAAAATAGTTAGAAGGCCTATATGTATGGCTTGGCCAGCCACCCTTATACACATTATACTTGAAGAATTACATCGAAATCAGATTTTAGTAAGTGAAAAATTCTCTTTGAGTTTTCTCCAAGAATTCTCTCTTGAGTTTTCTTTAGAAGTAGTTTTAACAATCTTTTTGATTATGGGAGCCATCTTCAGCCTTCTTCTTGCAATTGTTCTACATTGGAGGGGAGATTCGAGCCGTTTGAAGGGAGTTGTGAAATCTTTCTTAATTTCAAGGCTTCTTAGGACTTCCTTATTTTCTTGCTGTTCGTTCTTCTTTATTAATTTCTGCTTGTGCCGATTTATTGATTAACTTGGGATTAATTGTTCTTGTTGCGTTTCAGCCATTCCAAACTTCAAGATCTGATTCGGCTTCGTTCTTAGGCATCAAGAAACGTTCTTCATTCATAATTTCCAGATTTTTTGCCGCCTAAGTATTTCTTATTCTATTCGATTTGGGTTTCTTGATCTGACAAGTTTAGTTCTCTGTTTTCTATTTTCGTTGCAGCCAATTTGTTTATTGATCTTGTACGACTTTCCCGTGACTTGGCAACTCGATCTTGGTCCGCGCGCAACCCCCTATCACTACTTTCCCGAGGAGAGAAGGTTTATTTTAAATGAAAAAGGTACAATCGACTTTTCTCTTCCTACTCTTAAAGGTAAACAAGAAATGACTTTGGAAAACTCTAAGACATCCTTGTGTTATTCGCATGTTGATGAACACTTTGTTGATGCTTTGATCTCTGAAATATATTATTTTCCTGATGGTATTGGTTGTTTGTCTTTAACTTGCAATGAAATGCGTGTTTTGAATGCGCAAGATGAAAGCCCGTATAAATTGATCATTCTTACTGACCATGTTGAAAAGGTATGGAAGTGTATTATTGAGTTTGACTGTGTGTGAAGATATTTGATTGACTATCATATGAATCGATTGAGTTCACTTGGTTGTAATAATGGCATATCGAGATTGTTTGAAAAATTGAAGTTTACAAGTTGTGATCAAATGGAACCAAGGGTTCATAATCGAGTGACTAATTTTTCCAAGTCTTGTGGATGCAACTTGAGCTTGATTCATTTGTACTTCCTATTACCAAATATGGGGAATCAATTTGAGGAAGTAAGACCCATTTATATTCTTGAACTCAACAATGGTTTATTTGTTCAAGTTCTGATTGAAATTTGTGAGCGAGATTGTAAGTCCTTCATTCACTATGTCCCCAATTCTTTTTTCTATTATGTAGATCACATATTTAAATGTTATATCCTTAAAGAGGGAGGGTCTACTAACTTTATTCTTTATCGAGAAATGTGTGATTTTCAGAATTTTGGAAGCATCGTCGTCAACCAAGGGGATTGTGATGAGGAAGGATTTTTCGCGAGTAAATGGCTCGATTTGGGGACAAATCGCTTAAAATAGGGAGGGGATGATACGACCACACCCAGGGCACATTTTTGCACCAGCTCTCTAAGCATTGTTTGCAATTTGTGGCGAGCTGAACTAAGCTCCATTTCAGCTCAATGAGCTCGAATCAACTCAAATTCAACTCAATTCCATTTAGACATTAATATAGCTGCTGGAAAAATGATTTGAGTTAGTTAAATTAGTTAAACACAGCTCATTAATAATCATTGTTTAATTGGTCTAAAATCTGGACAGATTTAATTATTCATGTTAAATGTGTTTTTATTGCATGTTATTAAGTTGTCTTAAATATTACAGCTTATAAATATGTTTTTGTTATTGCATGTTTTTAATATGTCTTGTCCAACCGAATTAATTGTGTCTTAACTTAATTAATTGTGTCTAATTTTAATTATGTGTATTTAAATTGTCCAGGTTATGTTTTTAGTTATGTTCAGTTGAATATGAATTAATTTAAATTGATTCATCTCTTTTGTAGGTTGGCTGAATGTGGGAGAGTATTTAAGCAAGATGCATGCACCCTAGATACAACAAACTTGGTGATACATGCAACTGAATGTTCAGCTGATTCATTTCTCAACAAAATAGCATAATGTTGTTCACACATGGAGTACACACAAATGACTATTCGGTTGGGCATGTTCACACCTAAAGGACTCTTCAAGGCTGACTTTTCACACTTATTTTGGCCATTCACGTTCTCCTTTAATGCTGGTATTTTTTCAGCCAAGAGTTGCATCTTAATGAGCTTATTTAAGCTCATTGGTTGGACCTAGCTACTGACATGCACCTTTCCAAGCATTCCAAGTTCATTTGCTTAGTCTAGAACCTGCCTATTGGACTTCAATCAGCTGAATTTAGCTACAACAACTTAATGCTTCAATTCTGGAATTTTCTAGTTTAATTTGGTTAGCCATGAAGATGACCATTCGACTAGCTAGTACTTAGTCTATAAATAGTTTGCTATTTCATTTTGTGAAAGAACTTTTGCCAGATTATTGAATGAACTTTGTTCAAAGAGTGAGTTTTCTCCTCTCAAAATTCGTATGAGTTTCGATCTGACTTATCTAGCGAGCTAGTGGCGTCTATCATTCTCTTTTTGAACTTATCACCTTATTTTGGTGTGGCGTTCAACCCTTCTACAATTTCGTAAATCCACCTTAACCAAATAGAAATCGGGGTGACACTCTTTAGTGTTGAATCGTTTCTGGAGTTAAGTTCATTTTTCCATTCCCACAAATTATCTCAAATTAACTATCCTTTGATTCCTTTATTAAACCGAACCTACATCTTTCTAAACCTTTTATCAATAAAAAAATCACTTTGTAAGCTTCCGCAAAATTTTAAAACAAATTTACACCTTTTTGGCTGCTAGAACTTCTCCTTGTCGACGATCGGAAAACTACGTGAAACGACTCGATTAACCCGGGCTGGATCACATCACATACCTTACTTAGCCATCTTGAACCTATTTTGGAAACTAAATACCACAGTTAGCCTAATTTAACCCAGTTATTTTAAATCGAGCGATACTTCTCATTTTAACGATCGAGCACATTAACGACTCGACTCACATCATCGAGCCGGATCGCATCATTGTGCATGCATCATTCATTTGGCTTCATTCATGAATTTAAGTTGGAAATTAAATTGGTTGCTGCTCCTTGGCCGAATAGGTACTTAGGAAGCTAATGGTCAGCACACCATGGGTTGAAGGTAGTCATGCAGGAATCTTCCTTGTGATGAGTCTAATACTTGCATGCACTTTGCATTAAATGAACTTCCACATTCAGCTGAACCTACATGAACAATAAACACATTAATTCTCAAGATAGATTCAGCTGAACTAGACAAATATTCATCAAGACATGGTAAATAATAAATTTAAAACACTTAAATAAAAACATAGCTAATAATTAAATTCGGCTAGCTCAAAAGATGTGAATTAATGATTAAATTGATTTGAGCCAGGGAATTTGGTCATGAGCTGTATCAAGCTGAATAAAATAAAGCTAATTCTTAGTTATTGTGAATAATAAAAGAAATGAGCTGGAAATAATTTAAATTGAGCTTAAACGAACTGATTTAAGCTCAAATGAGCTGATTGGAGCTGAAAGAAGCTTGGGGAGCTGAAATCAAGCTAAAGTTAGTTGCACTAAGGTGCATGGAGTCTTCAAGATGTTGGCTCGAGCTTCATCTTTATCAATGAGCTGATTCTCCTTCCAAAGCTAAAGAAATAAAGCTGAAACAACTTCTTGAAGATGCCTAGACCGAGCTCGGGTCATTGGTCCTTTTGGGATCTCAATTGTGAGAAACTAGGACTTGGAGAGCCGTGGGGCGTGGCCACATCACTTCTGATATGTTGTGTGTATGCTATACTATGAAAACTAATTTTGTTGATTTGATTTACCGCCTGAAATAAACTATTATAAAATGTCTGATAGAAACACTAAATTGATTTGTGTACTGTTGACATTGTAGAAATACTGATAGCATGAGTCTCGCGCTATGATACGAACCGCCTCGGTGTTGAGTCGAGTCATATTTGTGTTCCCAATCGTCTACGATGAAATATGGAACAAATGTATGGCTAACAAATAAGTTTGATAATATAGGCTCTATATCGTTTTATAATAACAAAGGTTAAGGGAAAATGGATAAAATGGAAGTGTTTGGGTTTGATAAAATGAAAGAGATAAAATGGCTCAGGAAACAAGTAAGAACCAACACTATTAAGTGTTGACCCAAAACTTATACGTTTAATGAGTTTGTTAGGAAATTCAATCAAAATCTCGACCTACTATCTAATAAGATAGGAACCTTGGTATAGGGTTTGAACGCCACACTAGTGAAAGTGATAAGTTCAGGATAAAACAAAGAACGGGTTGACGCCACTAGCTTTGTAGATAAGCCAACAACTTTTTGAACAAAGTTGGAGAAAAGAAATTCTCACCAAATGAACCATTCAAAATTAATCAAAAGTTACATTCAAAATCTGAATACACCTATTTATAGTGCTAAAATAAGGCAGCCAAATAGTCTCAAGCATTCACTTAATGTACTAATTGAAAGCTGATTTAAAATTCAAGACTCTTGGCATTCTTGAAACAAATAACTTCTTCATTGAATTCTCTTCAATTCAGCTGAATGAATGTTCATGAAAGCTTGAAATTAACTCATGATTTGTCCCATGGGTAGCCGAATGGACATCATCTCCTTAAAGAAGTTTTGAATGCTGAATTTATTCTTTTTAAAAAAGCAAAACAGCAGGTAGCTAAAAGGGTTGCTGTCGAATTTAAAGAGTATAAAATGCTCTTTAAAACATCCTTTAATGGTGTATTAACCCCCTTTGTAACAGCTACTTCATTTTTGTTCAGATGGCACTTGAAAGGTCACTTCATTTAAATTTGTAACAGCTTTGAAATGTAACGGTTGTGAGCTAAAAATAACTCCTGCAATAAAAAATTAAAACGAACTTATTAAGCATATTAAAAACATATCAACAATAATTATTTAACTTAAATAAATGAACTAAACTCATGCATTTATTATTCCAAAGAACTATTTAAGAAGCAACATTAAATAAACTTAACTTTTACTTCAATAAATAATTTTGGATGCTATATTAATTAAAAACAACACTTAAGTAAATAAAAGTTCAATAATGAATCACTTATTAATTAAACAAAGATGAGTTGATTAAATGATCAGCAACTCAATTATTTAACTAAAGATGAGTTTATTAAAATTTCAGTTCAACTTGCAATAAATTGCAAGTAACGCCTATTGGGTTACTCCTTTCATGATGAATGGAATTAGCTTCTTGTTCTCTCCAAACTCAATCCACATAGCTTGCCAAAGCTTCTTTAAAGTTCTTAGCTCGTGAAAGCTTCTTTAAAGTTCTTAGCTCGTGACCTAGTTATAGGCCCTTGTGGCAGGTCAATAAAAACATCCCGGGCTGAGACCGTATCACGCTAGTCGTTGACGTGGTATGCGTGGGCGTCGTGAGAGGGCTCATGTTAAGTCTTCCTTTATGGGCAGCTTGCCCAACTGTGATGTTAGTGAATTGATAGGCACATTTATTGTTGCGATAAGGTCTCTGATACGAGCTCGTTTTGGATGTAATGACGAGTCGTAATTGATTCCTGATCGAAATCAGGCAGTGTCGACTTTAAACAATTGTTAGGCCTTTGAGTTTCAAGAGTTTAATGTCTATGGAAACAAAGGTGCTTGTTGGTTGATCTTTGCTGGGCTATTCAATGAAACAAGAACGAACCCCTATTAGCAAATAAGGACCTGGGCTTAAAACGTTTCAAAGAAAAAGGAATGAATGTGAATAAAACCGAGACCCTCTATTTAGCAAAATAAGAACCTTCGGTATAAAGTTGAACGCCACACCAAAGGGTGATAAGTTCGGAAACAAAGTCAGATTGAGGCCACTTGTGAAGATAAGTCAATTGAGCTTTGAAGAATAAAGAGAGTGAATTAACTCACCAAAGAAATATATTTTCATTCAGAATTTTGGCAAAAAGTCCTTTTACAAGAAAATCAGCAACTATTTATAGCCTAAAGTCTAGTAGCTGAATGGACATTTCAAAGCTTAAAAACTAAGCAAAACAATGAACTAATTTTCAGCTTGAATTCATGAATGAAGACCAAGGTAGGTTCGGCTGAATGGTGACCAATAGGCAGCTTCTAAACTAAGCAAATGAATTTGGAAGATTCATGTAGCAGCTAGATTCAGCTAATGAGTTTAATGGACTCATTCATTAAGAACTCTTGCTGAAAAATGACTAGCATTAATGAAGCTTTTGGAAACAATTGGTGTGAACAGTTGGTGTGAAAACAATTGATGCTGTGTTGGGAAGAGAATCGACCAAGCTTTTGGAGAATTGAAGCTTGCTAACTCTTGGTCGAATGATTGCCTTGGAGAGTGCCAAAATTAATCAGCTTCAATGCATGAATGTACCAGTTGCACATGCATCTTCACATACATTGAATCTACATGCATGCACCTAGCCAATGAATCTTCAAATTCGGCTGCACCTAAACAAAGCACATGAACTTAATTAATTAAACCCAAATCAGCTGAACTAATTTAGAAGATAATGTGGACACACTAATTAACATTGTGACAACTTAAATATTAAATAAACAAGACACATGAATTCTGCTAGACATAATTAATTCATGTTTTAATTTAAGACATACTTAATGAAATCAAGACACATTTAATTTAACTAAGGCAAGACAAATTAAACACTTATATTAATTAAATACAAATTAATAAGCTGTAGTAAAACTTAATTAAAAGCTTAATTTAAATGATCCAAAAATTCCAGCAGCAAATTTATTAGCTGGAACGAAATTCAGCTTCCCCAAAATTGAAAATATTGAGCTCGTTTTTGAACTCTTTGCTATCATTTTCCACTATTCGTTCCACCATTGCTGAAATAGCCTCCTTAAATTGTTTAGCTCTAGCTCGCGTTATCGGACCAATGGGCAACTTGATAGCTTCTTGTTCGAACTCTACTTTGTTTGCAGGCGAGCTCACATCAGTCTCAGACTACGCCAACTGGGGGCGTTGATGCGAACTCGCATACGGAAGTAATTGAGTCGTTGAAATGTTCGATCGTCAAATTAAGTAGTTCTCGTTTCTAATTCAACAAATTGGATAAGTTATAAAAATAGTTATTTAGGAAGTGAAAAAAAACAAAGTAAATATGATGGATAGATGGTATATTGAACACAAAACAAGAATGAACCCGTAACAAAGGTTAAGGACCCGATTCTTAAATGTTTTAAGGTGATTGGCAGAAAATAGGATAGAACCGAGACCCACTATCTAGGGAGATAGGAACCTACGGTATAGGTGAATGCCACACTCAAAAGTGATAAGTTCAAGAATGGAGATAGGTTGAATCCACTATCAATGCTAGATAAGTTAGATCAAATCACCAAGAACAATTGAGAGTGAAAACTCACAAAGTCTGAAATATTTCATAAAATATCAAGATGAATAAAGTTGAACAAGTAACCTTCAAAAGGTGTACAAAATAGCTATTTAGAGGCTGAATATGTTCCAGCCAAATGGACTCAAAGCAATCAGCTTAATTACACTTAATTGAACTCAAATGGCTGTTGAAATAACCAAAAAGTCATTTGGAAACTTCTGTACATAGGTGACGCCAATGGGCAGGTTGTTTAGTCTTCCAATTCAGCTAATAATTGGCACTAATGAGCTGAAATGAGTTTGTTCAATGTTTGATCAGCTGAAGACATTATGAGCAGCCGTTAATTCCTACTTGGGCAGCCAAGTAAGCAGCAGCCAAATTAATGGCAGTTTAAGTGTATGAGTCTATATCAATCAATTAGAAAGTGTATGAACCGTAACTACCAAAGAATCCTAATTGCACTAGGAATCCAAAAAGTGACGAGACACCAATTGATTTGTGTTGCACCGAGGAAGAATTGTGCACACTTTTAAATCCTACTAACACAAGAAACAAGAAGGTGTTAGATAGTGTAAAGGAAGAATAAACGCAAAACAATTGAAATCCTACAGCTAAGAATCAATAAAAATTGCTGATACCCAAAAACCTGAAAAAACTACGGAGTAACTTGACAACTTTGTTCGAGGTGTTCCCAATCTCCAAAAATCACGAAATTTAAACTGGACTGTCCTTAAATATTTTATTGTTGATCTGGAAAGTTTCGGCACTAAACTCAACCCACTGAATATTTTTTTAATTTTTATTTGATTTCTTATTTTTCAATTTTTTTGACTTCTTCTACTGATCTTTTTGTGGAAAATATTTTTTAATATTCTATCACAGTACCAAAAATATGCATATAAAATTTCAGACCAATCAGACAATGTTTACCCACTCAAATGAATTTTTTTCCAAAACTTTTTCAGGGTAAAAAACTGCTATTTACTATTTTTAAAAGGAGATCAGTTTAGAAATCAACCAAGAACACCCAAAACTCCCAAAATCTGATACCAAATGATAGAGGGTTGCGCGCGGACCAAGATCGAGTTGTCAAGTCATGGGAAACTCCTATGAACACGCTAAACGCTCAGATCTAAAATGAAAATAGAAATCAATCAGATCTGTAAACAAATGCCCTAAAACAGGGAAGAACCAACCAAGAATCGAAAACACTTATTAATAGCTATTCTTGGGAGTCAAGAACACGAAATTGAACTTTAAAAGAGATTTCAAATAGTCGAATCTGATAGGTAAACACGAAACAAAAACAAATCAAACTCAACAGATCACAAAAATCAAATTGAAGTAGATCTAGGGTTTGTGCGGTAAGAAAAAAGGAAATTATGAATCAAGAATGATTCTTGATGCCCAAGAATGTTGTGGACTTTCCCAAACCGAATCTGAAAAGAATAACACCAAAAACAGCAAATTAAACTCAAATGTCCAGTAAAACGAATTGAATCAGAACTAGGATGATTGGACGGCAAGATCAATTGAAAAGGATGGCTAAGGAACATTTCTTGCTGCCAAGAAGGGTGCCGATCAGATTCTTGAAAAGTGTAATGGCTGGAAATGCAACAAAAGAGATTAAAACAAGTTCATCAATAAATCGGCACAAGAAGAAAATTTAAAGAGGAATAAATAGCAAGAAAAATAAAGAAAAGTCCTAAGAAGCCTTGAAATCGAGAAAGATTTCACAACTCCTTTCAAACGGCTCTAATCTCCCCTCCAATATGGGACAATGGCAAGAAGAAGGCTGAAGATGTCTCCCACAATCAAAAAGATTGTTAAAACTACTTCTAAAGAAAACTCAAGAGAAAATTCTTGGAGAAAACTCAAAGATAATTTTCACTCAACAAAATCTGATTTCAATGTATAATTCAATGTGTTTTTCATAAGGTGGCCGGCCAAGCCTTACTATAGGCCATCTAACTATTTTCCTAATCCTATTAGGAAACTAAAAAAAAACCACATTTATTTATGTATCGAACTTATCAACATGAGTTAATTCATAAACAATTTCTGACATTGCTACATACCAAATCATATACCAAGTATACCACATACACACACTATGAAACTTTATTTTCTCACATGAACTTTAACTATAACTAATAATGCACAATTATAAACATCATTTCTTTTTAATCGTTTATCGATTATAATCGAGCATATAATTATACACAAATCATTCATATGTTCTTCCAATTTTCCTCCTCATCCTCTCCATTCCACATCCTTAATGTGTATAACACACTTAAACAACATTAACTACAATTTCACTATTCACTCATATGTATATTCAAAGTTGTCTATTCGAATCAGAGTCACTAAATTATTTTTACCTGGAGATACAGAACTTCAAATTAAGATCCGTAATTTTTTCCCGAAACTAGAATCACATATCCTCATACCATTAAATTTTTAGAATTTTTGGTTCATCCAAATAGTATAGTTTATTCTTTACAGTTTCCCCTATTTCACTGCTCGACAGTTCTAACCTCTCTTCACTAAAAATTAATTATCTCATTATAAAGAATTCGGATATTTTTCCATTTGTTTCTCTTGAAAATAAACTCATTGAGGATTCTAAAAATAAAGACTTTATCCCATAATTATTTTTGTAAACTTTTTGAAAATTTTCCAAAATCAGAACAGGGGATTCTGAACTCATTCTGACTCTATCTAACTAAACTTCAAATATCTCAAAATATATAACTATTTTGCTTGCTCTGTTTCTTTTATGTGAAATTTGACTCATTCGGCTTCAATTTCATATATTATTCAGCCTCTAATTCAATCTTCACAATTTTTAGTGGTTTTTTAAAGTCACACAACTGTTGTTTTCTAAACTATTTTATTGCTAAATGTACTCTTTCATAATTTCACTTTTTCACTTTCAATCACAATTCAATTCAAAATTCACTTTTCCATTTCTAAGTCGATATTCAATTCAATTCCAAACCTATATTCATTATTCAATTACACTTAGTCAATTTCCTGATGAACACTTCGGAATAATAACAGATACTCGGTGGATTTAGCACATAGCAAACCACCTTATTAATCAATGATGTCCGGTGGAATCAGCACATAGCAACCACCTTACTAATCAATGATGTTCAGTTCACATAGTAGCCTGTACATAGTACTACACATGTGACCATTACCATTCGATACACGTAGTAGCCTGCACATAGTACTACACACGTGATCAAAATTATCCGATACGCATAGTAGCCTACACATAGTACTACACATGCGACCTATCATTCCGATACACGTAGTAGCCTGCACATAGTACTACACACATCACCATCATTTTCACTTCTACATAGTGGCCTGCACACAATCCGTTCCACACATGTGATCATTTCTGTCACTTCATTCGTATCCCTTTTTATTCCAAAGGTTCATTCGGGAATTTTTCACTTTTTCTCACTTTTCTTTTTATCGATCAATTCCAATTTCTCGTCTTTCTTGATTTATAACAATAAATTTAACTTATATAACATTCACACTGTTCATTCCAGTCCAAAAATCATACTTTGGCAAAATTACGTTTCTGCCCCTAAAGTTTCACAAATTACAATTTTGCCCCTAGGTTCGTAAAATAATTTTTATTCAATTTCCTTGAATTTTAATCCTAGCTGAACCATTTTCATAACTATAGCAGTCCACAATACTCACTTATTCACACACTTGTGACATATTTTACAACTTTTACAAATTAATCCTTTTAGGCATTTTCATCAAAAATTACTTAGTACAAATCGTTTATCACACTCCAAACATTCATATTCTTCCATAAAACGTGAAAATACATGCATGTCATTCATGGGTAAATTTTTAAACACAAACCCTAGTTCAAAACAATGGTAAAAATAGAACAGGGATAGAACGGACTTAAAATCGAGCTTGGAAGCTTGAAAAACCCTAGCCATGGTTTCTCCATGCAATTTTTAGCCTAGAGGTTGAAGATGGACAAAAATCGGCTTTTAATTTTGTTTTTAATTCACTAAATGACAAAAATGCCCTTAATTGGCTTTTAACTTTGGAAATATTCCTAACCATACTCATTTTTGTCCACCAACTTAACCAATTGTCTAATTACCATATAAAGACCTCCAATTTAAAATTTTATAACAATTGAACGGCTCTAACATATATAACTCTACTTTTGCACTTTTTACAATTTAGTCCTTTTGACTAAATTGAGTGTCCAAACGTCAAAATTTTCGAACGAAATTTTCATGAAATCATTTTGTGAAATCGTAGACCATAAAAATATAATGAAAATAATTTTTTTTCTCGTCAAATTTGGGGTCCCGAAACTACTATTCTGGCTAGCCCCAAGTTTGGGCTGTTACAAAGTGTGCGTAACATATAACCATAACATTTCCTTTACATTATTCCTCACACGAGCTGTGGGTCAAAATGTAAGCTACATGATGCTGCTTACACGAGCTCTGGAGCATCTGCAACAAATGTAGGATCTCAGCCATCGGTAGGACATTCAAGACCAACACCCGAAACATGAAATCCCTAATGACATGTCATTTGTATCATACGAATTCCTAAGGTTCAATCGGGACTAGATAACCATCATGACATCGTTGGATATTTATCATTCAATTACATAACAACTAACATATTAACATATAATTGAAATTAGCATTAAAAACGATACTTATTCTTACGAACTTACCTCGACGACAAGGGCGTAAAAACGAGATCGACTAATCCACATAGTCAATGTTGATCTAAATAGACAAATTCAATTAATTTAATTCTTCTATTATTCAATTCAGTTCGTATTTCATATTTTTTAAAATTACTATTTTTCCCCGAACATTTTAACTTTTATAGTTTAGTCCTTAAGCTCATAAATTGAAATCTAATCATTTTCATCCTTTTGTCAAGCTAGCCGATTTTTTTAGAGACCTATACCAATCTATACAAATCATCATTTCACAAATTTACCATGAAATTTCATCATTTTTACAAATAAGTCCCTAAATGACAATTTCATCCAAAATCACTTTACAAAACTAGTTTATTTATCAACAATGAATCAAAATATTTCATTAAAAATAATAATTCATGCAAATACATTCATAGAAAAACCCTAAATCTTTAACAATTTTGCAAATTGATCCTCGGGCTAGCTAGATTAAGCTACAACAATCCCGAAAACATAAAAATCATTAAAAACGGGACAAAATTACACTTACATGCAAGGGATGTACTTAACCAAATGGATGAACCCTAGCTATGGCCTTTTCTACTTCTAATTTCGGTGGAAACACAATTTGGGGAAGATGAATGTCTTTTTTTCTTTTATTTGTTTTTAGTTTAATTAATTAATTACCATATTAACCTTTACTTATAACCACTTAAAACGCCAATTTCATGCCCATCTTTGTCCACTAACATTATAAATGTATAATTATCCATTAAGTCCACTACCTTTAAAATTCCATACCTAATAGACCCCTTTAACTAATAGAACTTTACTTTTGTAGTTTTTATGATTTAGTCCTTTCACGTAATTAAGCTTGCAAACATCAAAATTTCTTAACAAAATTTTAATATGACCTTACTAACATCCCATAGACATTAAAATAATAATAAAAATTTACTCATCAGATTTGTGGTCTCAAAACCACTATTTTGATTTTACTAAAAACAAGTTGTTACATGTATGAAGAGGGTAAAGAGCAGAATAAT
Source organism: Gossypium raimondii (assembly GCF_025698545.1). NCBI lineage: Eukaryota > Viridiplantae > Streptophyta > Magnoliopsida > Malvales > Malvaceae > Gossypium > Gossypium raimondii. Next base: position 27,406,734 of record NC_068572.1, on the reverse strand, counting down.
AGCATATCTTGATATTCATCGTCAATATTAACCTCCACATTCTTTGAATCATTCAAAAGTGTAATAAATTCACTAATGTGATCTCTAAGAAGCTTATCTTTGTTCACGCGAAACATAAATAGAAGTTGTTTCAACACTAAATGGGTTAGCTAGAGACTTAGTCGGATAAATAGTTTCTCACCTTTTCCACAAAGTGGATGAGGTTTTCTCCATAAATACCTCCTGTAATGCTCTATTCGTGAGGCACAATTGGATTGCAGACAGGGCATTTTCATAAAGCTCTTCTATTATGCTTGATCTAGATTCTCAAGCTTTTTCCCGGTAACGACCTTTTTCAGGTCGGTCTGAACTAGAATTGCCATCATCCAAACTTGCCACAAATTGAAATTTGTGACACCATCGAACTTCTCAATGTCAAACCTTGTTGCTACCATCTCTGAACGGGTTTATCTACAAAATTGAACTAGCTCTGATACCACCTATTGATGATCAACTCAATTAAGTAACGAACAAATAAAAATACTGAAAGAAATTAAGAAATTGAACACACAAATTTAACATAGAAAAAACCCTTCAAAGAGGATAAAAAACCACGGGCAAAGATAATTTTACTATAATGGCAAAAGAGCAAAGAGTAAAAAAGATGGAGATAAAAACTAAACCTCAAAACTCGAAAACAAAGAACCCCCAAAACGTAAAGAAAAAATTCTCCAAAAGTGTAACGAGTTCTAATCTTTTAATGGGTATATTTTCTAAAGTTGTAAAAGAGCCTATTTATAGTCTAAATTTGTATGTCAAATAATAAAAAAATAATCTACACAATCAGAGTTTGACTGAAACAAATAAATAGAGTTTAACTGGAATATTATCTTTCAAATTTGACTAAAATATGAGGCATACTCAATAGTAGCTAAGAAAGCTTGTAATTTTTTTTTCTTCCAATGGCTATGGACGATTTAAGAAGAAAAAAGACGAGTGTTTTGTTTTCCTCCCCCACTCACTAGTATATATACTTAGATTAATATTATAATTAAAACATAATTAACCTAAATTTTAACTCTTAATGATCCTTACTTTAATAATTAGCGTTCATTAATTAAAAGTGGGTAAATAATCACCACATTCCACTATCCATATTATATGAATGGTTAAATAACCATTAAGTCCTTTGGTTAATTCCTAATTGGGTCCTCAAAATTTTTAAATTAAAACTTAGTAATGATTGAATTTTTGTAATTTAGTCCTTGTACTATAACTAATAATTTTCTCGATTTAATTACTTGATTGTCTATTAATTTGTTTTCATACAAAATGTGTAAATCTTTCTATTCATAATTTTACAAACTCGATTTACGGAATTAGGTTCCAAAACCGTATTTTTCGACACCTTCTAAAATCGGATAGTTACATGTACCTATTGTCATAATTTAATTTGGAGTCCATTTTGATGTTTTGACATTTAAAATGTTAGAAACTTGTAATTGAGTATGTTTATATATGTATGGAGGTTTGTAGTATAATTCTATTGATATGATGGTATGCATGCAATTATTGCAATGTTTATACCATGTGTTAAGTATTACTTGCATGCCAAATTTAGTGAACTTGATGTTTGATTTGAAAATGGTGTGACCATAATAGCCACCATGTATTTGAATGTGTTTAAATAGACTTGTACGAGGGATAATAACTTGTTTTTAATGTTTCATAATGTTCTAAAATGATTTGATAATGTTTTGGATTAATATAGGTGAGTGGGGTTATTTTAGGTCTTGGCAAGCTTATTTCAGTACAAGTGGTAAGATATATAAGTATAAGTAAATTAATAGCTAAACTGAATAATACCAACTAGATGTAGCCTCTTAAAAGTTTGAAATTAAAAATAATTTAATATGATAAATGTAACATTCAAAACACAAATAGATAAAATAAATATTATAAAATATAACTTCCAAATAATTGAAAAACAATCCAAAAAGAATTCAAACAATCAAATCATTAGGAAAAAGAAGAGAAAAACAAATTACATAATTGGCAAGGCAAGAAAAACAATCTTAATTTTTTAGCATTTCTAATACATTAGCTCAATTCCCAAAGATGTACCACTCCTTGGAACCTGCTTTGTTTAAATTAGCTCAATTTGATCGGTAAATTTTGTTGATTTCTATGTTTGCTGGTAGGCTTTAGAGTTCCCAAAAGAGATTGAGATGTAGTCGATTGTTTTGGGGATGTTAACTTTGTTTGTTATACTTCGTTATCGTAGCAAGACCTTTAAACTTATCGACTTCAAGCTACACAAAATGTCATCCAATAATATAATATCGAAGAGGTCAGTTTGCAGAATACTAACAAATGTTGATGATCTGGTTGAGATTTTTTTTAATTAAGTTTGTTAAGTGATAATAAAGAATGACCAAAACCTTTGTTTCCTCATGACTTTCATATATACACCAATAACGAATTAATTTTTTTTAAAAAGACATTTGTTGATATAGTGACTGAAGAAAATCTTGGAATACATATGCAATTTTATAGAATTTATAAATATCAAAAACAAGAGAAAAATATTGTCAAGGAGATGATAAAAAAAGTTTAGGAGTTAATTTATCATTCAAAAAAACCAAGAAGACTATATATGCACAAAAAGAGTGGAACTTCCATGGAAATTGAAAGCTATAAAATGTAACATCCAAAAGTTTGAAAATAAAATGATAAATATGACATTCAAAACACAAATAATTCAAATAAATTTTATAAAATTTAACTTTTATATAATTGAAAAGAATCAAAATGAATTAAAACAACTAAAATAACTTGATAAATAATAAAGCTATAAAATGATTAATACTTAAAACATGACTAATCAAAATAAATGTATTAAATAAAATAAAAGAGAAAAGTCTATATATGTATTATAATGTAAAATATTAAAAACTTTTTAATTACTGCGAACTTTTGTAAATAAAACAAGTGAACTGAAAAAACTATTGACTAACATAAGAAGGAAATACAAAAGTTGTAATTGAGAAAATAGTTACTATGATAATTTTAAAAGATGAGACGAAAAGAATGAACTGTAAAAGGAAATATTAAGTAAATATATTTAATAATTAATAATTACATTTCTTCAAATGATTTTTATATTATACATGTTCATTTTACAATTCATATTAGAGATTTGTGGTTGTTCCTCTCAATAATATTGTGTCTAAGATTTGGACCTACATTATTCTCTTGAGATTGTAACTTGTTGATACATTTCTTCAATATTAATATAATATAAAAATATTTAAAATATCAAGATTATCCTATCAATTACTTCAAATATCAAGATTTTCCTTATTGACCCTTTTAATATAAATTTGAATGGACTAAATTGACACTATTTACTACATTTTGTTGATGGTTTTATATTATATATAAATATTTAATTTTTTCAAAATTAGCTATAATTTTAAAATTTTAAAGTTATTTGTTATGCATGCATATATATATATATATATATATATATATATATATACACTAGTGAGAATATGCATACACATCTATAAAAGTGTTTACGAGTCGGGTCGGGTCAGGTTAAGACTATGTAGTGATATTAGCACACTTTATTCTTATCCAGACCCGATCCTACTTAAAATGTGAGCTTTAAATTTTGCCTAAACTTATCCATATTTAGAAATGATTAACCCAAACCCGTTTCAAGTTCACCCATATTATTTTTAATTCTTTTTAAAAATATTTTTTAATTTATTATTTATTAACTGAATATTTTCTTTTGTTGTTTTTTGGTGAATTTTTTATTAAAATTTAAACATATATAACTCATCTTTTAAACCATATAGCATTATATATTTAATCTAACTTTATATAAATTATATACTATAGAAAATAAAATAAATCATATATTAATTACAAAATAGAAAACAAGTTAGGCATGAGTCATGAATGTTAGAGCAAATCCTATTCACATTTTAAACGGACCTATTTTATTTTGTTTAAGTTTATTTTTTGAACCTCATACTTTTGACAAAACTATCCTATATTTTAGGCTTGCATTTGGGCTTAGACAAGTAGTTTGGCATTGAAAATGACTATTTCCAAAATAATAAAGCACATAATTAAAAACTAGAATTTATCACACATGTGAATTGATAAACTATTACATATAAGTTTACATTTAAAAGTAATAATTCATATATAAATTTTACATTTTAAGAAATAATAATATTTAAAAAGGGTGGATAGTTATTTACAAAAATAATGAGTAATTTTTTACTTTTTACATAGTAACTTTAAATTTTCTTTTATAAAAATTTAAATGATATAATTATTTATATTTTTAAAGAATAATTTTAGATTTTTCGTCTTTTTACCAAGTTGGTGTCACTTGACTTCGACACTAAACTTGGTTAAGCATTTTATTATAGTAAAGATAATTATATGAAATATTCATCATATACACATATCTATATACTGAACTAAAATTTTAAATTTATCACTTATACCTTTTAATTTTTTAAATTTTATATTTTTTACATGATGATTTTATGGTATATGATATGGTTATAAATTAATTCCTTAGTTTTAGTGACCAAGGTTAAATTTTTTCACTAAGGTCAATAAAAATAAAGTTTAATAAATTACATTTTAATTAGAAGCATTTTTATATTAATTGTATTAAGAGAAATCATGTATATATTAATTATATTATACAAAGAACATTATTTACATTTTGGAAAAGTTTTTTATATTTATTAATTATGAAAAAAATTTTTACATTAATTACATAATGAGAGAGAACAAATTGAAAGAAAAACAAAAATTTTATCAATAAAAACTTTATGTAATTATATAAATTCTAAACACAATTTTTAGGTATATAGGAGCTCCTTTTACATAAATCTAAATCAATTTAATTGATTTACTTTTAAAAATTGAATCGTTTTTCTTTTCCAATTTTATTAGAAAATTTTGAGTTGGAAAGAAAAATAAGTTCGTTATTGCGGAAAAAAAGCTATAATTAAATTTCATTGTTTCCTAGGTCCTAGTTTGAGTTAGCAATTACACTGTTGTTTAATATGATGGCGTCCTTAAACAGCTTGAGAGATTCTGAAAAATCGTCGCAAAGAAGGTGAGGGTCAGGAATCACATTTGGATCAACTGTTACAACAATGCTCATCTTATTTATGTAGCTCTGAAAATGAACTATCAAGGCCTGCAATAAATTAAAATCCAAAATAGGTTTAACAACTTAAGCAGGAAGAAAACAAAGAGTAATAAATGACAGTATATATGCAAGAGTTATAGATCGATATACCTGTGGATGGCCATAAACAGTGGGAGCAATGAAAGCAATTGGATGACCAAAAAAGCTTATTTCCTCTACTGGTCCAACCACGTTTGATATTGACATTGTAGTGTTGAAAAATATTCTATATGCCAAACATGACGATACCTTCGATCCAAATAATTTGACAACGCAATTGTTGATTAAATATGTGCATAAAGCTAGGAGGGAGAGCTTTTTCCGATCAGCGATGGTTTTAGCTTGACGAATGTAATCTAAAGGATCAAGTCGCAATGCAATGGTGAAAGGGAAGCATATGAATCCCAATTTGTTACCCCACTTGGCCTTTGACTTCTTCTTCATCATATCAGCGATTGCCTGCCCATTCTAAAGCATATTAAAAGAAGAACCAGAAGAAAGTATATTCACAACGAGAGAAAAATAGTCACCTGGATCCCAATAGCTTGTCTAATATTCACAAGAACAGTTGCTCTTAAGCGGAAATGTCCGGGAAGATTGTTGGACTTGGACTTATCAACTTTACCTGCCCAAATTATAAACTACAAATCAACCCAAATTATAGTAAACTACAAATCAAGAATCCTTTAGTCCATGTTTACCATTCATATGAAACAATATTATCAGAGGAAAAAGCTCACCATATTTTCGATTTAGATATCGCGAGAGACCAGCTTGCATTACTCCCAAAATGACATCGTTAACGGTCTAGTACAGTAAGTGAAAAGAAAAAAAAGGAAAAGGTATTATGATCTTCAAGAAAAATATATGTAATATCTACTTACAAAAGTATAAATTGAGTGAAAGGTACCACGGCCATGGCATTCTTCACTAGTTTTATGTCGTCCAAACTCACAGTCTGGTGGACAATCCTCTTGGGGTTATGCTCGACGCCAGACAATCCTTTTAGAGGAGTCTTTGTGTCTTTCATAAATAAAATAGTTGCCATAAACAGCGAAATATCCACCAAGGTGTTCAAGATTAACCTTAAAACTGACCAAACTGACAACAATAGCCACAAAACACCACGCCGGTTTCTAGGACGATCGGTTTGTTTTTGCATTGGAATAGTAGGCAAGGCTACAGGGTCCGAAGACTTTCGGCAACAAGCAAACAGACTGGAAATGAGAGACATCCCGTCACCGATTGAATGGTGGATCCTCAAGATGGCAACAGCCTCTGCCTCCGGAGTTTTGAGGTTGAGAATGCGAAGCTCCCATAACGGTTTGGAGGAGTCAACAGGAATTGTGGTGAGATTGGAGATGTAATCTTCAATAAATTGGCTTGGAGATTCCATTTGTGTGTCTACTTGTTGGACTATAACATGGTTGTCCAAATCCACTTCTGTCTTAATCCATTTCCTTTTAACACCATTAATTACCTATTAATCATGTTTCTTGGAACATGTTAATGTATTGAAAGATATAACGAAATCATCACTAAAACAAATTTTGGAACACGATCTACATCAAACATGTGTTCCAAGGTCGAGTTATCAGCTTCTCCCGACAAAACGAAATTATCACTAAAACAAATTTTGGAACACGATCTACATCAAACATGTGTCCCAAGGTCGAGCTATCAGCTTCACCCGACAAGCTCGGCCTGTACAAGTCACATTCTACGTAAGGATTTATTTTTTAAATTAGGTAGAAATTACAGTTTTATAATAAAAAATATTCGGAAAAAAAATTTGAACAGAAATATGGCCTTGATACCTTGGTTAAATGATTCAATTGCAGTTTTAGCCCTATTAAACTTAAATAATTCAATTTAATATCTTTTACCGCTTTTGTTAAATTTCAAAAATTATTATTTTTCTCCTCTCAAAATTCAATTTAATCTATTTTAAGGAAAAATTTAATCTAATTTTATCTTGTCACCAACAAAAATTTCTGATTTCACCCTGAAAACATCTTTTGTTATTTACTATTTTACTAAATTGACATTTTAATATATTATTATTATTAAATATTAAATAATATTTTATTAAATATAAACTGCACATTTTATGCCGATGTTAAAATAAACTTCCATTATAATTCAAGTCATCAATTTTCGGTTAGACTTTATTGGTATTTCAATCATATAAAACTAAATCTTTTCACTATAAAATAGATGTATTAAAATTTAATATTTAGGTATTTTTATTCAATTAGTAACTAAGTAATCACAATTTTTTTTTTACTTTCATTACTAATTTCATATGAAGTTTAATTATGCTTTAAAGTTATTATTATAATATTTTAATTATAAAATAATTAATATGTTTAACTGTGTTAAACAATTTGAATAGTATTACTTTATTGTTTACATGAAATAAAATTATACTATTTAATAAATAAACAAATAAGCATGTAAAATTATGAGTAACCCATATAATATTAAGAACTAATATGCATAAAAGCACGAATGTAAAAACATTTTGATTTGGTAAAATATCTTTTATTGGTTATACGGTGAGCACTCTTTATAATAGTCGCATCTTATAACATCATTTCACTATAACAATTAAGTTTCTAGTCAATTCAATTTTTATGTATTATTTTAACTTTTATAACAATTTTTCACTTATGAAAGCAACAACCATAGTTAAGGAATATATTCTTTATTAATTAGTTCTCTATAACATGTTGTCCAGAATTTTAAGTGAAATTATAGATATTTAATATAAGCAAGTATATTAATTATATTTTATTAATAAAATGATCTTAACTAAAATATCGTTTCAATAAAATGTTTAAATTTCACATGAAAAATTTATTAATAACATTTTATTAAATTAAATAAACTTTAATGAGTGAAATTAATTATATTAGTTCAATAAACTATTAAGTTCTCGATTAAACATTCTACTATGAATTTGAAACAACATAAATTTATATTGATTAATTTAACTTATTAGATTTATGAACTTCATAATTAGTCATTTGAAAGAATGTAGAACAAAATATGCATAAAAGCTTTTATGCATACACCGCTATACATCTTTCAATTTTGTTGATTTGATTCTAACTTTCTTTTCTTTTTGAACATAATTATAATTTTCTTCATTTGATGGAAATTCATATATGAACTTTTATGTAGGTTTAAAACAATTATCTATCAATACCAACTCGCTATTAAAGGTGTATAGTAACCACCTCTATATAACAAGCAAAATCTTAATAGACAAATGAGACCGTTATAGAGAGGGTCAACTATACTACCAATTTGGCATTTGAAAATACTTTACTATTTGTTGAGGCAATATGACCTAAGAGTTGCTGAGTTGCACTCGGTAGTGCCAACTGCAGGCTGCCACTGAGGTGTTGTAAATACTTGCCTTATTTGGTTTGGCAAGTTAATAAAGAAAATCCTTAGACCTGTTAATGTAATGTTTTATTGAAGATACTATGGCCCACCTATGGAAACCATTCATCGGCATTTGAAGGTTGGATTGGATTCATGTGAACGAATTAAGTCCTTGGAATGTAGAGATTTGTTGAGATAGTGTTGTTGATTTTGGAGAGATTATATTCGATTGATTGTGTTTTGATTATTAATTATGTAATAGTTAATTTCAAGTAGTTACTTTGTATTCACCTAGATTCTACGTTAGCAAGTAAAAAATTGAACATATGCTTTGAGGCTTGTCTAGGTTTTGTATGAGAGCTTATCATGTGCATTCTAATTTGTTCATAGTGGAGCTGATTTGTGAGTGAGTGCAAACTATTACTATAAACGTTGTTAAAATTTTATTGCCCAAGTTCTCAGGGGGAGGATTTGGAGGTGAGTGTTCTAGCTCTTTGGTACAAAGGTGAGATGTCTATACTTTTTGTATTTGTGAACAAATATAGTGAAATTAATCATTGAGCTAGGCTTCGCAAACGTAGGAAAATCAAACTGCGTAAATAAATTATTGGTGTTATTTCTTATTTTGTTTGCATAGTTTCACAATGCCAAGTCGTAGTGGCCAGTATAATGTAGCATTTCCATTGTAGTTTTCACTTTTAACAAGCAAGCAACTTAAGGTAGAAATAACTGATGTCAGTGCAGACATTTAATGTATTTAGTGTTGGATCCTAATGTTGCTTTTTACTAACAACGGAAGGTTTTTCAATTGCTCATTCCTCTATAATTGAGAATGGTAATCATTCCTATTGGAATGCTAAGATGAAAGCCTATATTAAATCTGTTGAAGCGATAGCATGGCGTTCTATACTCACTAGCTGGCAAGCTCCTACTTTTGATTTGAACACTGGAAAGGTTTCGAAGCTTTAGGTTGAATGGACTACTGAATAAGAGAGAGTTGCCATTGCAAACTTGAAGGCCATGTATGCTATATTCTATGGTATTGATATGCAAGAGTTCAAATGTATATCCAAGTGAACTGTGGCAAAGGAAGCTTGGGAAATTTTCCAAACTACTCATGGGGGAACTAATACGATCAAGCAATCTAAGATGCAGATGTTGAGCACCAAATTTGAGACCTTGAGAATGTAATATTCTGAGATAATTGGTGAAATTTATGCTAAGTTGTGTGACTTGTCTAATCAGAAGTATTCTATTGGAGAATAGTACTCAAACTTTAAAATGGTGTGAAAGGTATTAAGGTCATTGCATAAAATATTTTCCATCTAAGCGACTGCCATTTATGAGGCCAAAGATCTAGAAAAATTAAAGAAAGATGAGTTGATAGGGTCCTTAAAAACTTTTGAGTTGAACCTGGCTGAATCTAAAAGAGTTGAGTCTAAGGGAGAAAGGAGCATTGCTCTCTAGGTTGTTGATGAAGTGGCAATCGATGCCTCTACCGTAGAAGAATTTCAAGAGCAGATTGCACTGTTTACTTAGAACTTCAACAAAGCTAGGAGGTTCAAGTTTGAGAAATCAAAGAGCATTCCTAAAAACAAGAGAAAATGTGTTGCTATCAAACAAGAGACTGAGAATGAAAAGAATAAGGCCATCTAATGTCATGAATGTATTAGTTATGGTCATATTCTGGTTGAGTATGCTAACACTCTTAAGAAGAAAAAAGAAGACATTGTGTGCATCATGGAGTGACAAAGATAGTTCTAGCAGTTTTGAGTATGATAAGGATCAAGTGAATAATTTTGTTTCCTTTACTTCGAGTGTGCTTTCTAGTTCTATGGTTAAGACAGATGATGATTCTAATGAAGGTTCTGATGGAGAGGTCTTGATCACTTAGAAGACTATGTTGAGTAAATGGGAACAAGTGTGTGAGTTTAACACTCAATTTTCACAAGAGAATGCTCAAATAACGAAGGAAAACATGAAGTTGATCAAGCATGTTAAGGCTAAGGAATCTTTACTAACCAAGGAGTTGGATAATCTAGTTAACATTAAAAAAGAGTTGGCTAACACATAATTGCTTCTTGAAAATTTCAATGTTAGGAGTAGAAAGCTGGATTTCTTTTGGAAAAACGCAACCTAGAAAAGGTGGACTAGGACTTTTGAAGAAAGGGAAAGTTGTTATGGAGAGTACAGCTGTGTTTGTGAAAGCATCCAAGCAAATTGAAGTTAGTGAATGCTCAACCAAGGTTATAACGATCAAGACTAATAAAAAGGTACATGCTCATTCTAGAATTGTTTGTCATTATTGTGATACACCAAGGCATATTCGACCAAGGTGTTTTAAGATGTTACATGATTTGAGGTGGAAATGTTCAGTTCTAGCGAAAGTGCCAACTGCATGAAACCACTCAAATGCTAGAAGATAGAAACAAATCTGGAGGAAGAAGGAACCAAAATGTTTTCTTGTAGCTTATAGATCATTAAATGTTTCTCATGAAGATGTGTGGTACTTCAATAGTGGTTGTTCTAGATGTTGGATTTGGTGCCCAGAGTGTAGTATATTAATTTGTAAATTTCTATTTTTTTCAAACAGATTGGTTAATAAAACAAATTCATGGATTAAATTAAAATACTTTGTATAATTGTCTTCATATGGTTTTTTCAAGCAAATAAAAATATAAGCAAATATTAGCTCACTGGTTGTTTAATGTTTAAATTAATACCAAGCAATATTATATGCTCGAGTTGTAATACGTAAAGATAAGTTATATTCGTAGACAAACCTAAACATGTCCTTAGTCTAATTCGAAATGAGCAAACCAATTGAAAGAATAATTAGTAGTCTATCAAATCTAATTGGGTAGATGCTTTGTCTTGGGCATTGGAGCGGATGACTCCTAGAAGATAGGTGCACATATGTGGCTAACTGGACTGACAATACATCAGACTAGACCCCAGAAGAATTGATCTTAAATCTATTTATGAATTTATTCACTTGTGACGTTCATAGTGTGGCTTACCTAAATCCTAAATGGATGACAGACTATGTATCAATGAATAAATATACTTTGATGTTAGTAAAAACCTGACTTCAAATAGATAAAGAATCGAAAGTTGATGTGTTAAGTATATGACTTCTTCGATATGTGGCATCATTCAAAATAATGGAATTCTTAACTCAAAACATAGGTAAATGATATCCTATCATTACCATTACATGGTTGATGAAAAGTAAACATTGCCACAAGTCACTCGTCTTTATGATGAATGAACCAATTACTATTTGATAGTAATTAACTTTTCATGAAGGAAAATGTAATGGTTACCATTAGATAAAATAGGATCACATTGGGAGAACAAATACTATCCCAAAAAGATTAATGATATCCTATGAGACTAACACACTTATGACAAGGTTATTGGACGAGCACTGATCGAGTTTCTTTCGTAATAGAATGAAACTATAGTGGAATGACATCGTGACTAAATAAGTTTATAATTAATAGGCAAAAAAGTGGAACTTAATTATAAATCATTTAAGCCCTAATTGCATATGTCCAATCAGTCCCTCCGCTAGCCCGTTAAAACTAGAAATGAATTGCATATGGAATCAATTAAACATAAATAGATAAAAATGATAAAAATTGAGAAATGGGAAAAACATTTTGAAATGAATGTGATTTTCTCCAAAATAAAAAATGACATGGAAATGAATTTATGCTTTTTTGAATTAAATGAAGTTAAAAATGGAAATAAATCATTTGGTCATAGTGCACCAGTTGAATGTAGAAATATTAAATATATTTCCCTTGGATTCTTTTACGATAAAGTTGTCATGATTTCAACGAAATTAAAATTGGATTGAGAAGATTATTTAATTAGAAATAAATTGAGATATTTATTTTAGAAAATAGAAAATTAAATATTGGGTTGGATCAAATTATAAAATATAGGGTTAAAAGTCTAGGAAGTACATGTAATTGGACCCGATATGAGAGAGGCCCAAAAGCCTCTCATGTTAAAGGGAGGGATGACAAGACCTAGTATTATTAACTAGGGTTGCCACCTTCATTTTTCTAGTTGAAATTAACCTGTACAATTCAACACGGGTTTTACTTCTTCTCCCTATAAATAGATGGCACCGATAGGGCTAAATACACAACTTTATGATATTGTTACTCTAATCTAAAAATAGTGAGAGTTTTATTCGCTAACTATTAAATCTATTTTTTGGCATAATAATTTTGCTAATTTTCTATTGAGAAGATATTTTCATTTTCACATTAAAAGTATATAAAACTCTTTTTAGTTCTGTGCTTGATTCAAATCTTTTGAGCCTACACTTGAAGCAGATCATGATACAAGAATAGCAGAGAAGGTTGTTCAGTTGAAAGTTGAGGAAGATAAGGATCAGTTTAGTAAAAAACACAAGTGCGATTTTGGTAAAAGGTTTATTATTATAAATATCACAAATCGACTCAATTTTTGAAATTTTTATTTTTCATTATGCAGGAAAACCATTTTTGAACCAGATTTTTCCAACACCACACATTATAGGGAGTCAAAATTTCCTTGTTGACTTTAAAGACTGTCTTGGTAGGAAAGTCACTTTTTTTATGGAAAGAGGGTCAATATACTTGGAATAGGTACTCTAGTGCTCTAGGTTTGCCTAGGTTAACAAATGTGTTGCTGGCAGATGGTTTGAAAGCCAATCTTGTCAATTTAGTTTGTTGTGTGACCAATAGATGTTGGTCAACTTCACCAAAGATGGTTATGGAATCTATTCCAAGACAAAAGAGAAGATTATGGAAGGGGTCAGGACCTTTGATAATCTCTACAAGGTTTTACAGTTTATGAAGTCTAACAAGGCAAGTGTCTTTGAGTTAGTACCATGGCACGAGAAGCTTGGTCATGTACATTACAAAGGACTTCAATAATTGATCTAATTCGAGACTATCAAGGGTATTCCTAAATTGAGTGGTGTTGTTCCTAAAGCCTGTGTATAAGACTATTCGAGATTCACATGGGTGATATTCCTTAGAGACAAGTCTAACACTTTTGAAGCATTTTAGAAGTTGTGAAAAACCTTAATGAATGAAAGGGGTTGCGTTATTGGAAGGATTCGAAGGATAAAAAGTGAACATGGAAGAGAGCCTGACAATGAGGATTTTGCAGATTACTGTGAGGAAGAAGAGGTCAAGCATGAGTTTTTGCTCCAAAAACTCCACAGCATAATAGAGTTGTAGAAAGAAAGAACAGGTTAGTGCAAAAGATGGTTAGAGTGATGCTAAATAGTAAAGTTATTGCTCACAAGTTCTAGGTAGAAGCTGTCAACCCAACTACCTATGTGATTAATAGGGTGCACCTAAAGCCCAAAACTTAGGTCACCCCTTATAAGTTGTGGAAGGACATAAAACCAAGTGTGAAATACTTTCATGCTTTTGGAAATATCTGCTTAGTTTGAAGGATCAAGAGCATCAAAGGAAGTTTAACTAATAAGCTACAAACAGTAAAACCTATAGAGTTTACAATAAGATAATATAAAAGGTGATAGGGTCCATAAATGTTTTGATAGATGATTAAGGATCTTGTGGAAGAAATAGGTAGAAAATGATCCTTTACAATCCTAATTGGACGTTGCAATGCCCAGTTTCAATGACCACTCATTGATGGATGACAAACATACTGATGAGAGTAAAAATGATGAAGATGAAACTGAGGCAAAAGATTATTATGATGAATTTGATCAACAGCAACCCTCTTCTAGAGTTAGAAAGAATCACTCTACAAGTGATATCATTGGTGACATTCATGATAGTGTTTGAATAAGAGGGAAGCCTAAATAGAATTATTGAGACATGATGAGGTTTGTGTGTTATAAATCTCAATTTGAGCCTAAGATAGTTGGAGAAGCATTGAAGGATGCGGAATGGATCCAAACCATTCAAGATGAGCTTCAGCATTTTGAAAGGAATGAAGTATAGAAACTTGAGTCGATACCACCTGTAGACTGTAATATTATTGGCACTAAGTGGATCCTCAAAAATAAAACTGTTGAGTTTGGAAACATAACGAGAAACAAAGTATGGTTGGTTGCATAGGGTACAAACAAGTAGGAGTGGATTTTGATGAAACTTTTGCACTAATGGCAAGACTTAAAGCCATTAGGATGTTGCTTTTTGTAGCCACTCATCTAGACATCAAATTGTATCAAATGGATGTCAAGAGTGCCTTCTTAAATGGTTACTTGAATAAGGATGTCTGTGTGGCACAATCAAATGGTTTTGAAGACCCTACACATCTAGACTGTGTACAAATTGATTAAAGCCTTGTATGGTCTCAAATAGGCACCTCGTGCATGGTATGAAAGGTTGAATCAATTTATTATTGGTCAAGGTTTTATAAGGAAGTCAATAGACAAAACATTGATCATTAGAAGATAGAGAGGGTTAACTCCCTTGGCTCAAATTTAATTCGATGACAACATATTTTGAGCTATTTCAATAGCAACTAAAGACAACTTTGTTAAGCTTATGCATGGTGAAATCAATATGACTATTGTTGTTTAATTGAGCTAATTCCTTGGTTTCTAGATTAAGCAAATGAAATATGGTGCTTTTTTTTCACAAGAGAAGTATGCAAAGAATCTGGTTACTGGTGTATCAGTGTTCAATCATGAGAAGGGAGTGCCCACTTTAAAGACCACTTACAGGTTCATGTTTGGTAGTCTCTTATACCTTATTACTAATAAACCTAATCTATCATTAAGTGTGTGAGTATGTGCTAGGTACCAAGCAACTCCAAGAGAGCCCCATGTGAAGGTTGTGAAAAGGATAATTTGTTATGTCCATAGAACTACTGATCTGAGAAAAGATAGCAAGATGAGTCTAGTTTGTTACAGTGATCCTAACTAGGCGAGCGACATTTATGACAGGAAGAGTGCATCAGGTAGCTGTTTCTTCCTTGGTTTGAAATTGGTGTCATGGTAAAGTAATAAGAAAGCTTCAATCTATTTGTTTAATGTAGAATTTAAGTACATTGTTGCAAGAAGTATCTATGCTCAATTGAATTGGATGAAGAAAATCATGAAGAATTTTAGTGTTGATTTGGATATGAATACTACTCTCTGTGATAACACAAGTGCCATTAGTATTTCCAAGAATGCAATGCAGTATTCAATGACAAAACATATTAACATAAGGAATCATTTCATAAGAGAATTTATTGAGAATGGTGTTGTTGGACTTAAGTTTGGGTCTACACAAGCTCAACTATCTGATTTGTTTACTAAACCATTAGATGCAGCTAGGTTTAAGCATTTGAGGTCCTTTATTCGTGTGTGTCAAGTCTAGCTGACCCAAACAATTTTTTGAAAGGCATCCAAATGTTGAACCTTGATGTCATTTTCAAATTAAAAATTTGTTAGGAAAATATATTTTTATTTATTTCTCTCAACTAATCCTAGAGGGAAAATTTTATTTTAAAGGAGTCGCGATAATTTTGTGTTTTACATTAATAGATTGAAATTTTATTTTATTGTAATTCCAAAAAGGGTCTTTGAAGGGGTTGTGCAGTGGCCCTATCCGATTCACATTTTCTATAAGTTGCTATTGCTCAAGTTGTTATTCCCTCTTCATTATTCATCTATGTTGTCTTATCAAATTAATAATGGAATGAACAAAAATTACTTCTCAAAAGGAATTTGACAAGGCTTAGAAAAGACTTAGAGTTGAAAGGGAAGGTACATCAGATTTCAACTAGAGAGACATGAGGAAGGAGGATTAATAGAGGCGGTAGTTCCCACTATCGTTGGCCCTCTAGAGGAGCAAGAGAACCAATTAGAGGAAAATAAGGAGAGTGGAGATACCTCTTCTTAGGATGTCATAGTAGAGATCAATAAGTTGCTTGCTAATTGACCAATTCTAGAGCATCAACCTATGTTGAAAGGAAAGATGGAGTCATTGACTGATGCAATATTTCTCAAGGAGACGTTGATCTTGTCATTGATGAAACTCTTGTAAATAATGCCTTAAATGTTGATGTTAATCCCTCTATTAGTCATGGTGATAAATATGAGTTTGAGACTAACATAATAGTTCTTAAGACTCGTATTTATTAGAATGTTACTAATGTTACTATTGTAAATGAGATTTCTCATGAAGTTGTGGTCACAAAAGAGACTAAACCTGTGGCCACATCCTCTACCCCTTAAGGATAAAGACAAATTTTGTGGCTAACTTAAAGTTGGAAGCCATGGATGAGTCAAAAGATAAGGAAAAATAGAAGGCTTCTATTGCCACCAAGCCATTCTAGAAAAGAAATAAGGAAAAAGAGAGTTTGAGCGTGGAGGTTATTCACTTATCTGATGAGTAATTCATTAGTTTTAATTTAAGTTCCTACTTAGGTTCAAGCTTTGAGAAAAATGTTCCTTTAAAATAAATTATGTCATCAAAGGCTAAGTCTAAGAAGCTTGCGATAACAAAGTCCGCCATTCGAAGAAATAAAAAGTTGAAGAATAGTGGTGTTCCAACATTGCTTGCTGAAGTAGTTGAAAAGGAAAAAGCAAAAGAGGAAATAGTTTTGCTCAAGAAGGATTGGACATTCCTGATGCCTGATTACCCCAACAAATTCATGGGATTGAGGACAAAGTGTTTCATTAACGATCAAAATATTGAAAATGAAAGTTTTGCTAAGCAATGCATTAACACCTTCACGACAAATAGTGGTTTACTTGGCATTATTTCATTTGTAAAGCCATATGTAATGGAGATTGTGTTTGTGTTCTTTGCCAATTTGATGCTCTAGATCATTTGTTCAAGAAGCAAATTTTATCAGAAGGTGTATGTTAGAGGACATTGGTATGAGTTCAACCGAGAGCTAATATAGAGAGTGCTTCAGTGCTACAATAGAAACATGGTTGAACTGGATGACAGCTTGGATGCCACTACTATTGTGATTGCCAATAAGATCTACCATTTTATGGATTGAGAAAGGAAGAATTATAACTTCTTCATTTTCCATTGTATATGTTTCCTTGTTTGCAATTGCAACGAAAAATTGGTTCCTAAACACACAAAAGGATTCAGTGAGTCCAAAGGTTGTTATGCTAATAAGAAAAGTAGTGAAGATGATTGAGTTTGTTCTGGCACAACTGGTATTTGGTAGGTGGTAAGTCATACTGAGAAGGTACATGTGAGAAACCTCTTAACATTTCCATCTTCGATTTTTCAAGTACTAACATTGCAAAATCCAAAGATTGTGAAAATCACTGAAAGATATGATCGTATAGTTCCTGAACTTAAGTTTTCTTTCAAGTGGCTAGAGGGTAAGCATGTTAGTGTAGAGCCAACAAACTTAATCTTGAGTGGATGAAAGACTATGTATGTGTGACTCGTATACTTTGATATAAGTAAAAGCCTGAGTTCAAATAGATAAGGAATGGTGTGTTGGGTATACAGCTTCTGCAATATGTTACGACATTCATAATATTAGAATTCATAGCCCGAGATATGGGTAAATGATATCGTCTTATTGTTATTACATGGTTGATGAAAAGTAAATGTGGCCTGAGATATAGGTCGTTTGTCTTTGTGAGGAATGACTTGATTATTATTTTATAGTAATTGACTTTACCTGAAGCAATATGTAATTGTTCCATGAGGTAAAATAGGATCATTTACCTACCGTCAAATGTAATAGTTATTTCAGGTTATTTTTGCACTTAAAGAGCTTGTTTTCTAGGCAATTTAGTAGTTAGGATTAAATATTAGTAAAATAAGTGTTTTCTAATATATTTTAGGCGTATTGTGACCTATTAGCCCGACATGGGCCTTATGTAGTGCTAATATGTTAAATTGAGTGTGTAGGATGATGATTCATAGGCCCAATTGACGTGGGAGCAAGAGACGAGTGATGTACAAGCTTCCCTAGCCATTAACACATGAAACAAACCATACAAGGCGTGGAGCACCTGTCGTGTCGCACCACGCAAGGCCTATGGCCCGACATAGGTCAACGTTCTACCCAAGTCTTCCAAGGTTATTTTCATCTCCACAATTGACTTTATATGAAGAGCTAGGATGTGACAAAGACCTAATTCGGGCTCCCAGCACTCCTATAAATAAGACCTTAGGGGTTTGATGTAACTAAGTAATCTTAGATGGCTTCAAAACCCTCGTAGTTTAGGAGTAGGATTAAACTTAGTTTTTATTCATCTTTTTTAGAAACTCTTTGTTTTTTACTCTTGGAATTGATTTTGGTCTAGGAGTTCTTTTATAATATTGAAGTATTTTACTTATTTTTCTTTCTGAGCGACGTTATTCCTTATTTCAATCGAGAGATTTACTACTCCATTCTTAAATCAGCATCAATCCTAAGATTATTCTAATCTATTTTCTCTTCTGATTTATTCATGTTGATTACATGCTCATTTCAATTGAGATTAAGATTATAAACAATATGAGTAAGTAAATCCCTTAGGGGAGATTAACGATTGGATGGGACATAATTAACGGAGGATTTCGAGTTTTGCGAAAGGATTAGTTGGTATAGATTATGTGTTCCTAAACCCTAGGCTTGACAACCTTGGGATGTAATCATAGGTTAGATGAGATCGAAAGATAAGTCTAACCGAGGAAATCGTGGTTTATCTTGGTTGAGAAAGTGAGGTCGGGAGATAAGTGAAAATCAACTAATAGATTAATTAGTTAGAGGTCAAGAGGTAATAATTGGTTAATCAATAGTTAATCCACCCTAAAACCCTAATCCAAAGTTAATTGCAAGCCCTGAAACGATTTAATCTTCCTAATTGATTTTATTAATTTAAGTCGTTTATTTATTTTCATTCTTTTTATTTTAATTATTTAATTTCTCTTATTAATATATCTTATGATTTGTCATAATAAGTGAGTATCAACCAATCGATTAACATAGAACTTTTTCTTAATTTTTTCAAAATTTCAAAATTTTTGTTACTTGTTTATGTATTTTAGTCGTTAATTTTAATTTTGTGTGTTTGTTTGTGCTCGAGCTTGTAGAAATACAAGTGATTGGTTAGGAGCATGTAAATAGGATTTTGTGTATAAGTTGTAAATTTAGCTCGATAGTAATTGATTTTAATTTATTTAATGTTAAACTAATTTGTTCACTTTGTTAAACTGTAAAGAGGTGAAAGTGTGTTAAGTATACCAAATGAAAAATAAGTACATAGAAATATATATATGTTTGTTTGAATTATAGATTGTTAGAATGTTAAAATACAATTAATTGAATTCATGAATTGAAACATTTAGGGATGA
Source organism: Gossypium raimondii (assembly GCF_025698545.1). Classification (NCBI taxonomy): domain Eukaryota; kingdom Viridiplantae; phylum Streptophyta; class Magnoliopsida; order Malvales; family Malvaceae; genus Gossypium; species Gossypium raimondii. Next base: position 27,386,835 of record NC_068572.1, on the reverse strand, counting down.
CCTAAGGTATTGTTTGGTAACCACAAGAGCAAAAAAAGTTGACCCTATGTATTACTTCCCTAGTACCCTATTTTGAGCCTAATTCCATTTTCTGGATGAACCTCGAATGAAACCGTCAGCCTGATATATAATCTCTTGATCCTTTTCTTTTTAGCACCAACAGGAACTTAGACATTGGGCCATTAATATTGAGAGGTAGGTAGATACATCACAAATGTTTCAAAATGAAAATAGTTGAGAGTGAAAAGTAAGGAATATTATACTATAGTGAGTATAAGATTCTTGCAAATTTATGTGTTAAATAAGAAAAAATTAAAGTTAAGAAAAGTTTTGTGAAGGCTAAAAGCCAAGCGACAAAATCGAGAACAAAAAAAAGCAAAGTGAGAAAAAAGAAAGAGAAAGAAGATAAAAAAATAGGAGAAAGAAGAAAAATACTCATTTTTTCGCAAAAGACTCGTTAAGAGGATTGTACTCATGAATACTATACTGTACCTTGGGAAGGCGAGAGAAGTGAATATAAGGTGGTGAGCTAAGGGATATAATTGGGGTAGCATAGGGGTCAATATAATGTGCCAAACTATTTTCGTGCTTAACCCATTTTGTAGAGTGAACTTTTCAATTCTGAACCAGCCTAAGTCGCAGAACATTACATGCCGAAAAGTCCTATGTGACCTAGTTGATACGAATCATTGATTAAAATTAAATTGAATGTTGACAATTCTAACCACTTGTATTCTTCAAACATAAATGTCTACTTGTGTATTTGTTTGGATGGAATAAAATACTTGGCATTCTCGAATTTGTTTACTTTGTAACCTAGTGAACTAAAGTGTTTGATATTTAAAATCGGGAGTCAATTATATATCGTCCTAGAGTTACGTGTTTTGTCACATTGACTCATTTCCAATTTTCCAAATTAATCTCGTATATGAAGCATGCTCAAGCACTATTTAGTCATTTTGTTTTCATGTTGTTTTCTGTTTCTTTATTTTGTTGCTTAAGAACAAGCAACAAGTTAAGTGTTGGGGAGTTTGATCTTCCATAATTCGTTGTGGCAAATTAGAGTCTTTCTGACACTTACCGAGCTTGTTTTCTAGTTGCTTTATGTTTATTTGTTATATTTTCAATTTTATTAGCTTAGCTTTATTTTGTTGCAAAATAATGATTTTTATGAACTTTTTAGTATTTTGATGACCTGTTAGGCCAACTTGGGCATCAAGAATGACTAATAGGCTATTTGAGTATGTAGAACGCCAATTAAGGCCCAAGAGTATAAAGGACGATGACCGTGTCGTGGCACATGCATGCGGCATCACGACACAGAACTTCAAAGCTTCTAAGGCTGAAATGGGGACGACGTTGCGAACTGACCCTTCTTGACATCGCGACTACGCGAAAAATTTATGGAAAGAAACGACTGTTCCTTGGATAGAAAATTAGGGCTATTTCCTTAATTAAACCCTAGTCATTTAATATTATATTGTATTAATTAGACTTAAAGTGTATCAAGTATAGTGTAGGCACCACATAACACAAATCTAACCTATATAAGTCGCCTTAAAGTTACCTGAGAAGGGGTTAGACCTAGGTTAGACTGAGACAGATAGTTTTATTATTTATCAATGAGCATTCTATTTCATTTTATTCTTTCATTCCATGATTTATATGTCATTAGCTTGATGAACTGACGTTTGTATGAATATTGGAATAAAATCTTGTGCATATTTTATATCTTGCATGTTTCGGTTATTGATTTCATTTACTAGTTAAGAAATTAATTGTCTAAAATTGGGTGTTTATTCAAGGGTATTTAGTATACTAGGGAGTGACGCCCATGGTAGAATATCTAGTCAGGTAAGACCGAAATGGTATTCTTAGCCAAGGGTAGTAAATAACTCAGTTGAAGCTAGTTAGAAACTTAATTGATAATTAGGGATTCAATCGATCGTTGGCCAGGAGCTCACATCATTGACACTAGGAATAGGAAATTCAATTAGGATATCTTAGGTTAATTAAATTCCATTAGGTTATTTTTGATTAATTAATTTTGATTAGTTAAATTAATATGTTATTTTTTCATCAGCACTGCTAATTCGTGACTCAATTAGATTAGTAATTATTTTCTATAATTAATTTAATATTAAATTTCTCCAATCCATAATCCCTTGGGTACGATCCTCGAAATACTTTCAAGTGTTTCGTTGCAAACAAACTATATTACAATTTGACACATATACTTGTGGACAACGCTGGTTTAATTAATTGTCTTTTTGCTGTAGTATTTCCAATCTAGACATTTGCACGTCTAGCAATGATCATGGTACTCCCACAGTTCGGACCTCTTTCGAATTAACAGTCTTGATCTTCTCAGTTGATTTGCCAACTAAGAGACAAAGTTTACCCACGACTTTCTCTGATATGAATAAGTTTGATGCCCCCGTATCAACAAGAGCACTCATTCAGCCTACAATGTTGATTTCCACAAACATCAACCCTTTTTGCTTACGATCCCTACTTGCTTTTGCAGAATTGAGTATCATTGAAACAAGCTTTAAAGCCTTACTCTATGGCTCCGCTTCATCTCTTTACTGATCGCGAATAGCTTAAATCGCTTTGGATAATCTCACATCCTATACGGACCACAACATAAGAAACACTTCACTGGCTTCTTTTCATTTTCTTTAGCCTTCTTAAATTTGACAGAACTCAAGACCGAACCAAGCTTCAATCGTGCTTTTTCTGGATAATCATCCCTTTCAATGGAAGAAAACATGGATGTTTTAGACAACCCCTTTGTTGGATTTAGTACCTTGAGTGTAGTATATTCGTTTAGAAACTTGTAATTTTTTTTTGTATAGATTGGTTAATAAAACAATTCATGGATTACATTAATATACTTTGTATAATTTTTCTCATGTGGTTTTTTCATGCAAAGCGAAAAAGAAGCAACTATTGGCTTATTGGTTGTGTATTGTTTAAACAAATACTAAGCGGTATTACGTGGTCGGATCGTAATATAGAAAAATAAATTATATTAGTAAAAAAACCTAAATATGTCCTTATTCTAATCGGAAATGAGTAAACCTATTGAAAGACTAATATGTTATCTATCAAGTCCAATTGCAGAGATGTCTTGTCTTTGGCATCAGAGAGGATCACTCCCAGAAGATGGAGATATAGATGCGTCTGACTAGACTGACAGTACATCGGACTAGACCCAAGAAGAAAATATCATGAATGAATTTATTCACTTGTGATGTTCAAAGTGTGGCCTACTTTAATTATGAGTGGATGACGAACTATGTATGTGTGATATGTATACTTTGATGTAAGTAAAAGCCTAAGTTAAAATAGATAAGGAACTAAAAGTTTGTCGTTGGTGATATGACTTCTGTATTATGTAGCATCGTTCACAATAGTGGAATTCATAGCCTGAGATATGCGTACGTGATATTCTCTCATTTGCATTACATGATTGATAAAAAGTAAAGTTGACCTTGGGTCATTTTTCTCTGTGATGAATGACTTGATTACTATATGATAGTAATTGACTTTTCATGAAGGAAGATGTAATGTTACCATGAGATAAAATAGGATCATATTGGGAGAGAAAATTGATCCCAAAGAGATTAAGGATACCCTATGAGGATAACACACTTATGGCAAGGTCATTGCAGGATCACTAATCGAATTGCTTTCATAATGGTATGTCATTTGGGAGAGCTCAGTCACAATACTATATTCAAATGACTTTGTGGCTAAATGGTTTTGTAATTAATAAGCAAAAATTTGGAACTTAGTTATTAATCTTTTGAGCTCTAATCACATATGTCCAATTGTTCTCTAGCTCATTTAAACTAGAAATGAATTGCATGTTGAATCAAATGAGCGGAAATGGATCGAAATGGTAAAAATGGAAAAATGAGAAACATTTGGAAATGAATGTGGTTTTCTCCAAAATGAAAGTGAAAATGACCAGTAAATGATTTGATGGTTTTCGAATTAAATGAAGTTCGAAAATAGAAATAAATCATTTGGTCATAGTGAATCCGTTAAATGTAGAAATGTTAAAGAAATTTTCGCATAGATTCTTTTACGGTAAAGTTGTTATGATTTTAATGGAATTAAAATTGGGTTAAGAGAATTATTTATTTGGAAAATTAATTAATTTTAAGGTGTTCATTTTGGGAAATAGAAAAACAAATATCAGGTTGGATGGAATTATAAAGGATGTGCTAAAAGTCTAGGAAGTACTTGTAATTAGACCCAATATGGAAAAGGCCTAAAAGCCCCTCATGATAATGCTAGGGATGACAAACCCTAGTATAATTAACTAGGGTTGTCGCCCCCTCAACTCCTAATTAGATTAGGAGTTTGCTTTTCTATTTGAAATATACTTCTACAATTCAATTAGGGTTTCACCTATTCTCCCTATAAATAGATGGCAACAATAAGGCTAAATATACAACTTTCAGATATTGTTATTTTGTCCGAAAATAGTGAGAATTTTATTCTCTAAATATAAATTTTATTTTCTAGAATAAAAATTCTACCGATTTCTATTCAGAGAGATTTTAAGTTAACACTAAAAGTAAAAAAAAACTATTTTTAGTTTTGTGCTTGATTCGAACTGTTCAAGCTCACACTCGAAGTAGTTCGTAGTACGGGAATAGAAGAGGAGGTTGTTTAGTTGAAAGCAAGGACGACAAGGATCCTTCTAGCCAAAAATATAGGTGCAATTTCAATAAAAGGTTAATTGCTAACCAACTCAGTTTTCAAAATTTTTTTCATTGTGCAAAAAAATCGTTTTTGAATTGATTTTTTTCCAACATCTTTAACTTATACAGACCATCACAAAGGAAGCATCTCATTGGCTCCTTTGGTTTTTTGTTGGGCTTCCACTTCCCATTATGTGGTTTTCCATTACTACCATTTCCATTGCTATGCTCAAGCTTTCCTTCTTCATCTCCCCTATCATTGGCCTTCTTTTTGGGCTTGGAAGACTCAAACTTGTCTTCTTCAGAACTATCTCGATTAGAAACTTCATAACGGTCATTGTTTTGGAAAGTTCTTTGACCTTGGAAACCCGAAAATATACACACTTTTTCATGCCCTTTTTAACTCAAATTCATACAGTTTCGGTAAAATTCTTATCAAAAAATATATAATTATTATAAAAGAGTTAAATTATGCTTAAATTATTAGCATGTTGAATTTTACTTAATTTTATAATAATTTTTGATTAATTTTGATCATTTTCAACAGATTAGCACAAAGGGTGAAAAATGGCTCAGTAGACACTACTAGAAGCAGAAAACCGAGAAGCAAATTTGAAGAATCCAGACGAATTATATTTTCAGCTGAAGATGGTCCAAATTATGAATATTAATTCATAATATAATTAATTTTAATTTTAATCCAATTTAATTTGATTAAATAAATTATTGTTAATTAATTATAAAAAGGGGCCTAGTTGAGTTGAACCGATCCAACCGAGCACTGGGCAGCCCAAAATTGTCCCATACGCTGATCCAATCAGCTTGTTTGTTTGATTATTTGGCTTGCAAAATTTCCCTTGAAGACTCCTTCAATTTGCATTCAAACCTCTCCACTATTCATGCCTTTCAAGATTTGCCCCTACCTAAAAATAGCATGTTTGAAATCTTCAAACATGCCACATGTGTGGCCGGCCATGTGGGGAGTCTTTGGCTTCTAATTTTGGCTATTTTTATCAGCCTTCTCAACCTATAATTGCCACCTTGTCTGGTCACTTCAAACACATCTCAAAACAATTTATTCATCAGTTCTCTCTTACTTTTCTGTCTTCATTGTTCTTCATTTCCTTCCCCATTCCCTTACCAATTTCACCTCTTGAAAAGGAGTCATTCAACCACCATTTGAAGCAGCATTCAAGTGTTCATGGAAGCCTCAGTTCAACAAGAACAAGTGGAAAAGGAGGAGCGGAGCAAACTAGTCAAGCCTTGGAGAAACACCGGATTTGATTCTTGTTCCCTATCCTTTTAATGTTGTTGTTATGGTGAACATGTCTATAAATATTTATGATGTTGATATGTTTAATTTAATTAATGTGACTTGAATTTAATTCGTGTTAGGTTGATTGCATTTCGACTGCTTGAGTTATTAAAATTGTGTTTGTGTTGTTATAGCTTTCGGCAAGATGTTTGATTAAGTAAACCCATGACTAAATTAATCTTGCATTACAATTGTAAGGTAACTATTGAGTTAATTATTTAAATGAATTGAAATTGTAATTAATTGACACAATACTTAATCAGTGCATGTTTAATTATCTAAGACAGCTGAGGATTAAATTAGCAATGGTATCTAACGATACATTAGCCTTGCATAACTTCCAAGATTATTGTGATTAAACTGTTTCAAGGTAGAAATACATTGTTACCTCACGTAATCTTTTATGTGCTTATGAGATTGAATTAATTGTTTGGATTGGTATAGAGATATGTATAAGAGATTATTTTAATTTCATAAGTATGTATGTGCATTAACACATTTTCTTATTAAAATTTGTTCAATCGGCTGAATTGACATAGAGATAAAATGAAGAGATTAATGGATTCTGGTAGGTAAGTATGTTCATGAGTTAGCAAATTACCGAGTTGCTGTGCATTTATTCGTAACAACATGAACATGAGTTTAATAATTCTAAGTTAAGAAATGTAATTAACAGAACACAATTATGTCATCTTTTGAAATCGTGCATTGGAACTTTTATTTTCTCTTTATTTATTGTACTTAGTTAAAAATCTTTGTTTTTCATCATCTCATCAAATTAAAATATTTTTCTTCATCAAAGTGTTTTAAATTGCATTCATAAATAATTGATTCCACAGTCCCTGTGAGTACGATAACTCGACATTTACTTGTCACTTTATTACTTGTTGCGATTGTGTACACTTGCACATTTTCGTCGTTCCAGACCCCTCGACATTGCAACTCTAACTTTGCCCAAGGCTTCAACCCATCCATGAAAAAGAAAAATGTCCTTTTCTCACCCAAATAAAAAATTTGGAGAATCAATTAATCGAACTCCCGCACATACTCCATAACTGTGCCTTCTTGCGTATGTCGTTGCAACTTAGGCTAAGCCTTATCCTCGATATATTTTGGATAAAACTGCCCCTTGAATTCACTTTGGAACTCCTTCCAAGTCCCAATGGTAGCTCCACCTCATTTCTCATTTGTGGACTTACGCTGCCACCATAACAAAGTGATATAAAAAAATACATAGTAGTAGCATTTACCTTAGTAGCATCATCCATGATGCCTTTGGCAGGGAAGTACTACTCCATTCCCAATAAGAAGTTGTCCACATTGATTGTAGAGCTCGTCCCATTTAACTCTTTTGGCTTCGGGACATCTACCTTGGGCATAGGTGCCACAGCTAACACCCTATTACCTAAAGAAACTTTGTAGATAGCAAACTCCCCCTTATGCTCTATAATCTGTTTTTTCAAGGCCGCCACCATGGCCTCGAGAGCATCATTCTTCTCAGTCAGCTCACCCATAGCAGTACTGAATACCCTTTGCATCACATCCACATTAGCACTGAGGGCCTCTACCACTTATTCCTTTTGCTGATCTTGCCTCAATTCCAACTCTATGGTACGCCCATCAACTTCCTCAAGGGTCCCCTCACATAACCCATGGTGCCCTCAAGTTTGGCAACCTTACCTTCCATAACTGACAGCATATCCCTCGAGCTGCTAGCTCTCTTACCCCTCCCATGAGTCTCCACAGGGTCAACCTACTCATCTACTCCTTTCGACATCTTAGCCATCGCCTTCGAACCATAGCTTAGATACCAACTGTTACAGGCTAGAACTTAAGTTTGGCAAACTACGTGAACTTAGGTGATTTATTTAACTCAAATCTTCCTAAGTTAGCCTAACTCTTGAAAGATGAGAATTTTACGAAAATTATCTAAGGCACCGAATATAGTAGAAGCAACTTAAAGTGACGGAGCAATGAACGAACTGAAAAGCCACAAGAAAGAAATGCACACAAGTTGTTTCAGTAAGTGCTCTCAATATATTCTTTAACTATCAATTAGATGATTATAAATGAGGAGAAATGTCTCTATTTATAGTTGAGCTCCCCTAAGTCCAACGACACAGATTGAATTACATCAACAAGTGTGTATCTACAAGATGAGAGTCCTAAGTGATTTAAACTCTATAAATCTTTATTCCTTAAGATTTACAATACTTACCCTGGTAACTCTAGTTTTAGTGGAGTGTTTCACTTGATCACCAAGGCTTCAAATAGATGGAATTCTCCCTGTGTTCAATGAATGGACCTAGTTCAAGTGGGTCAAATGAGCCCCACTTAATCAATTTACCTCCATGTAATACTTTGTGTGCATTGATCATGGGCTTTAATTCGCGGCTTGTGACACTAACACTTCCGTTGCCGTTTTCATTTGCAACATTATTGTTATATTCTAATTATTAGAAAACATTTTACTTAAGCTTGGATTACATTTTGTATCTATGTTAGCTTTATAATTTCACTTGAATTTAAATTAGGATAAAAACCCCTTAAATGGTACCAATTTATTTAAATAAAAGCACGTACTTTTATGGAATTCTACAATTCTTTTAACTTTTAACTTCTACTTTAGTAAGTTTAACTTTTAACTTATATCTAAATAAACCCTTAACATAAGTCAACCTTTGACTTAAAATAAGAGTTTATTTAGGTGAAAAAAATATAAGTACTTATTTAACCAATTATAAATTCTCAGTCTAGATTACTTTTTATTTGAGTTCCACCATATGATGATAGTACTTTCCAATATTGATTATAGCTAGCGAATGATCAGGAGAAAGTGAGAAACCAAGCACTAATAAACTAAGAAGAGAAGATAGATTTGAAAAGAGTATGTTAAATTCTTACCTGCAACTTGCTGGAGAAACGTGGATGGTGGACCAGAGTTTGCTTTAGTCCCTCTTTGACGATCCCAGGATCAATATTGGTCTTGCATCCAATCACGGCTATAATACAGCAGTTAGTTCCGGGTTCAAGAAATAACAACGAACCTGGACTCAAGCCCACTTCGTCTTGCCCTTCCTCTGCCTTATCATTTCTGCCTAATTCTTCGTCGATTTCTTCTATTTCCCTTCTACCCAAATCCATGGCTATAATTAAGCTTGAAACCCTCTGGCTTTGGTTTGCAATTGAAAGTGAAAACGAAAATAGGTGGTCAAATGAATGAGATGATATAAAATATCCTGAATCGCCCTCAAAGTATATAGGAAGGGGTTGGTGGGTCAAAGATGATGACCTGCCTAAAACAATTCTAGGTTTTTATCACTAAACTAAAATATACACTCGACAGGAAAATAAATTAAAAATTTGAACATAATATCTATATATTACAAAAAGGCCAGCAAACTAGCAAAGCTATATCAAAACCTATGTACATATCTATAGCTAAGATGCGTAAAACCACATCAGGGGGTTCTTCAAACTGCGCTCGTGCTGCGTCATTGTGGTTATACGGTCAGCCACCAAATTAGCTTCTCTGATTCTTCAAACGAAATTCCCACAGTTGGTTCCTTAGTAATTGAATTTTTTTTCACCAGTGACATTTTCGGATCAGGAAAACCTGCATAGTTCAATATGTTGACCACCTGTAGATTGTCACACTCTACAACTATCTTGTTCATTCCCTTAGCTACGGACAAGGTCAGTCCATCGAAAATTTCCGAATGAAAAACCGAGCAAACGCCAAAACGTTTTCTCCAACTTGAGATTTATTGCCCTTGGTTGTCGTGAAAGACCCCTCCAGTTGAGCTTCTAGGCGGCGGATCACTCACAGCAACATTCACGTTGAGTTTCACCCACCCTAGATCATGTTGACTCCATTTTGCTATTCGATGATAGGGACACGTACAAAACAGGATCCTAAGTTTGTTTGAATCGGTGATTTGATGTAGGACTCTAGACAAATGAGGAAATTTGGAATTTTTCTCAACCTGAGACCCAAACTAACCAATTTAAAATAAAGAAAAGGCAGCAAATAAAAACTTAATAATTAAGAGAGAACAAGTAAACAATTTGAAACATTGCGGCTCTAGAGAGTTCAAATCAGTTTGAAAGAGAGGACTTGTTTTTGATGAATCTAGACCAATTCAAGGTTGCCAATTAAGAGAAAACAATTGATCTGAACATGTTTGAAAGAAAAATGATTAAAATCTCAGGAAATCAAAAGAAACGAAGAGAAAGTAGTTCGACCAACCAAGAACAACAAAGATCCAAGTATTTGAATATGTTTTGGGTTGTTCTTGATGGAGAATAAGCTATCAAATTGAGATCTAAACAAAAAAAAAACAGATTAGCAATTGAAAAAAAAATTGAAAAAGAAAGTTCAAAACAAAGAAAGAGAGGGGCAACTTGTAATATCCCGAAAATTACTATTGTAATACCCCGAAAATTACTACAGTAAGAAAGTAGATATCCTTGATAGTAAAATAAGGAAATAAAGTGACAAAAAAGGGAAATTTTGAGTTATGGCAACATTGGGAATTATATTATGACATATTAATTCCAGAAAGGATTAAAGCGTAAAAGTGAGAAAAGTTTTGTTACCCAAGAGTAAATACTCGAAATTTGAGGGGTTAAAGTGTAAATATGAAAAATTTGAAGGACCAATAGTGTAAATATTTTAAGGGTGGGATAATCTAGAAACTAAGGAAAATGGATGAATTAGGACCAAATTTAAAAGGTGAAGAATTTGGAGGGACTAAATCACAATTTTACCAAATTAAGTGATGACTCAAGGATAAAATTTTTAAAGATTATGAAGGGCAAAATGATCAATTAGAAGAGAGAGAAATCTAGAAGGCAATGATGATGTTTGTGATATTTTAGATTAATTAATTAAATAAATATTAGTTTATTAATATTTTAATTTGATTTTTAAATGATATTTATTATTTTATTATTATTCTATTTAGTATATATATGGAAGGAAAGATGAAGAATCTTCATCTTCGTCCATGCAACCAACGTGAGAAGAGAGGAAAATAAAGAAAGTTTTGCTTTCTTTACAATTTGGTCCTTCCACAAAAAATTTACCATTTTCACTTAGAAATCAAAAGAATTTCCATAACTTCCAAGAGAGAAAAATAACAAGGAGACAATGGGGAGCTAGAATATCAAGTTAGATTCAAGAAATAGAAGCTTGAGGAGAGAGAAAATCAAGTTAAAGATTAAAATCAGTAGCACAATGCACAGATTTGCACAATTTCGCGAATTTTACACAAGGCAAATCAAGAGAATAACAACTCACGCTTCCTTTCGTAATGACTTTATCAACCACAATCGAAGAATAACAATTAATCGGATCAAAATGAGGGGATCTTTTAAGAACTAGGTCACCAAAATTTTTATCAATAATTTTCAAATCTGCACGGGACTCGGTTGCTAAAATTTCCTTACCTCGCTTACCTTCATGCTCATGTAGTGTGATTTCATCTTTGCCTATGTTGATCGTATGAATGCGTCTTTCATCGGAAAGGTATTGAAGTTGAAAGTTATCTTTCGGTCTTTCGGGAACCTGAAAAGTAGCAACACAAGAAAAATTCATATCTTGGTTAGTGGAAGCATTCCTCACTACCCTTTCCTCGTCTTTTTCTTTTGTTTCTTTTTCTAATTCATTTTCTCTTCTTTCTTCAATTTCTTTTTCAATTTTCTTGTCTGTTTCCTTTTCAATCTCAATCTCTTTTTGCTCTTTTTCATTCTCTTTTTCTTTTTAATATTGGTCCTTTGGTTATCAACATCATCTTTCATCTGGATGTTAAGGGTTCAGCGAACTACAAGGCATTGAAAATCAGCAAAGTTCCCTTCTTTTGGTGGTTCAACCAACTCTTCGCCATTATCACTGTCATCCATAAGTTCTGGCATATCTGGATCTGTTTCATCAGAGTCAGAAGTGTACTCACCATTATCTTTCAGAAGAAGTAATCTCGTGTTAGGGCATTCCCTACTATAATGACCACGCCTTTTGCACTTAAAACACTCAATCTCACGAGTCCTCTTCACATTCGAATCACCTAAATTGGGCTGCTTAGAAGGTGTTTGCGCTTTAACAGGAGCCCCTTTTTTCCAATCTGATTGCTTACTTCCATTACTCAAAGAAGACTTATTAGTAACAAAAGGTGATTTTGAACTTTTAAAATCACAATTGGAAGTGTTACCTCTGTAGTATTGTGAAGTAGAGAAGGAACCAAACCTTTGTTCCTTTAATTGTTGCTCGATCTCAATGGCTTTATGAACTCTTTCTTCCAAATCAATGTAAGTTTGTAGCCACAATGTATTAGCTATTGGCCTATTCAAACCATCAATAAATCGAACCATAGTTGTTTCTTCATCCTCTCCACATTAGCTCTCTGAATGAGCATCTCCATCTCCTTAAAATATTCATCCACCATCCTACTACCTTGAACAAGTCTTCTAAGCTTTGTTTTAATCTCTCTATAGTAGTGAGGTGGAATAAATCTTTTACGCATAATTTGTTTCAACTCATCCCATGTCGAAATCTCACCTTCATAATTCTGATGACGATTCACCCCAAGTTGAGTCCACCAACTTAATGCATAATCTAAAAATTCCAGCGTTGCTAATGCTACCTTTTGATCATTCGGACATTTATAATATCGAAACATAAGTTCAATCTTAGATTCCCATTCACAATAAGCTTCTGGATCATTCTTACCACGAAATTGGGGAATTGTGAACTTCGGTTTTGCCAAAGAGGGTTGCCCACGATCATGAAAATCATAATCAGTTCTAGGGACACTTCGAGGACCGCGCCTACGAGCAGGAGGCTGGTTATCCATATCTTCTTTAATTGGACCTCGATATTGAGGCTCTTGATTCAATCGCATCTCATTGATAGTAGCACTCAAAGTTCGAAGTACGGCAGCCTGTTCGTCTAACAGTTGTTGGAATTTTTTAAATGTGCCATAGACATCATTATGGTCATTATCACCTTGACCAACCTTAGACATTTTCAAAAACCTGCAAAATAAACACTCAACACTCAAAAAGGAAAGTTAGCAAACCTCACTGTTAATCACTCCAAAAGAAAAAATTAAATTCTCAATGAGGTAGAATTCAGTCTTGTAAGTTCTTTAGTAGAGTCTATATCAACCAATTAGAAAGTGTATGAACCGACACTACCAAAGAATCCTAATTTGCACAGGATGCCAAAACTGACGAGACGCCAGTTGATTTGTGTCGCATCGAGGAAGAATTGTGCACACCTTAAAATCCTACTAACACAAGAAACAAGAAGGTGGTAGATAGTGTAAAGGGAGAATAAAGGCAAAACAAATGAAAACCTACAGCTAAGAATCAATAAAAATTGTTGAAATCCAAAACCCCGAAAAACTGCAGAGTAACTTGACAACTTCGTTCGAGGTGTTCCCGATCTCCAAAAATAACGAAATTAAATCTGGAATGTCCTTAAATATTGAATTTTTGATCTGGAAAGTTTGGGCACCAAAATCAACCCGTTGAATATGTTTTTTAAATTTTTTTATTGGATTTCGTCTTTTTCAATTTTTTGTCTTTTTGACTGATATTTTTGCGGGAAATATATTTTTTATATTCAATCATAGTGCCAAAAATATGCAAGTAAAATTTTAGATCAATCAGAAAACGTTTACCCACTCGAATGAATTTTTTTCCAAAAAATTTTCTGGGTAAAACTGCTGTTTGTTGTTTAAAAAAAATAGATCAGTTTAGAAATCAACCAAGAACACCCAAAACGCCCAAAATCTGATACCAAATGATAGAGGGTTGCGCGCAGACCAAGATCAAGTTGTCAAGTCACGGGAAACTCCTACGAAAACTCTAGACGATCAGATCTGAATCGAAGCAGAAATGTTAACTTTTAGAATTCTCAGATCTGAAATCAAAGAACCCTAAAATAGTAGAAAATAAAACAAGAATCAAAACACTTATTATTAAGGAATTCAGAAGTCAAGAAGTCATGAATAAGCTTCAAAGAAGTCAGTCGATTCTGTCAATTGAACCAAAACAAAAAATTAATTCAGCAGATCACAAAAAAAAAACGAAAATTGAATTAGAATGAGGAATCGTGCAGCAATAAAGAAGGAAATTATGGATTAAGAATGATCTTCGATAATCAAGGATGTTTATGAACTTTCCAAGCTGAATCTGAAAAGATTAAATTCCAAAACAGCAAATCAAACTCTAAATTCCAGCAAACCGAATTTAAGCATAATTGAGATGAAAAGTCAACAAGATCAGTAGAAAAGATGAATGAACGAATGGTTCTTGCTGCCAAAAGAATGTCGATCAGCCTCTTTAATGTTGAAGAAAGCTAGAAATGCAACAAGAAATCGTAAATAAGTTAGATGATGAAATTGACCCCAAACAAGAATTAAAAGGAAAACGAACAACAAGAAAATAAAAGATAAAGTCCTAAGAAGCCTTGAAACCCCGAAAGATTTCACAATTCCCTCAAACGGCTCTAATCTCCCCTCCAATGAAGAACAATGGCAAGAAGAAGGCTGAAGATGGCTCCCACAATAAAAAAGATTGTTAAAACTACTTCTAAAGAAAACTCAAGAGAAAATTCTTGGAGAAGTCAAAGAGAATTTTCACTCAAAGACAAATCTGAAAATTTAATGTAATGTAATGTGTTCAATAAGGTGGCCGGCCATGCCTATTAATAGGCATTCTATCTATTTCCCAATCTCATTAGGAAAACTTAAAAAAAAGACCTAATTAATAAATTAAGAGGGAAATTCGGCCAAGGCATTTTAATGGGCTGCTTGGGCTGAATTTTTACATATAATAATCCTAAAGTCTAAAAATTAAACTTAGATATTTAAACAATTAAATTTTTTACAAATTGGGACACTTTAACAATTTGGCCTAATTTTCAACTAAGTATGGTTTGACTTCTTGGTTGGGCTTGGAATCATCTTATTGGGCCTTGCCTTCAAGAACTTGGGCTT
Source organism: Gossypium raimondii (assembly GCF_025698545.1). Taxonomy (NCBI): domain Eukaryota; kingdom Viridiplantae; phylum Streptophyta; class Magnoliopsida; order Malvales; family Malvaceae; genus Gossypium; species Gossypium raimondii. The sequence continues at coordinate 27,371,800 of NC_068572.1, read as the reverse complement.
GTAGTCCATTTCCTACCGAAATTGGTTCGTTGATTCTCGTAACAGAGATCCAATGCGCTTTGGCTGTAAGATTCGGTTTCTTGGACCAAGACTTCCAAGATTTGAAATCTTGATTTTCTTGATTCATGAAATCGCTCCAAACAGCAAAATTGGGCCAAGATTCAGTTTCTTGATTTTCTTGAAAACAAGAAAGTGAATCTTGATTTTCTCTTTCTTTTGTGTATGCATCTAAGACCTTGCTAACAAATTCCTGAATGGTCCCATTTAGTTTGGAACGCATTTTTCTGGCATTTGACCTCGTTATTGGGCCTTGTGGTAATTTGAGCCCATCACGTTCTTGAGCTTGGGTTGGGCCTTTGTGGCTCGTATCACAATGTAAGAACATCAAGATTTCAATATATTTTTAAGTTTTATATTATTGAAAAGTCAAGGAAATAATGTTATAGTAGAGTTTTCTTATATAAGGTCTTATATTCTTGATATATTAGTGAAGAAAAATAAGTGAAAGTGATGGGAAATATTATAGAGAAAGGGAATAATGGAGTTATACACCTAGTAATCAACATTTTGCACTAAAACAGTTTTGGACAGCAGCAGTAATCTAACTTTGAAAAATCACCATAAATCGTGAAAATTGAATTAGAGGATGAAAAAAAAATGGAATTAAAGTTATTAAGTCTAGTTTCTCATAGAAGAAATGATGTAAGCAATGGAATTGTAAATCATGAGTTATAATAAATTTTGTGAGATAAGGTCAGAATGATTTCGGGTTCCCCTATTCTGAATTTGAAAAATCATCAAAATTGGAGAAAAATGATTATGAGCTTAAATTAATATGTTTAAAATATTGAATGAGTATATTTTCAATAGAAATAAACGGGAACATTATCCGAATCTTGTACGAGGAGATAATTAATTTTTAGTGAAGAAGGGTCAAAACTGTCAGACAGTAGAATAAGGATGAATTTAAAGAATTGTACTTATTGGCTAAACCGAAAATTCTGAAAATTTTATGCTAAGAATATATGTGAGTCTAGTTTCAGAGAAAATTTGCAGATCTTAGTTCAGAGTTCCGTATCTAAAGATGTAAAGAATTTTGTGACAATGACTCAAGTGGACAGCTTTGAATGAACAAATAAGTAAATAGTGAAATTATAGATAATGTTACATATAAGCATGTTATATACATTAAGGATGTGGAATGGAGAGGAGGAGGAGGAAAATATATGATTATTCAACTAGCATGAGTTTTCATTAAAAATGGCTAATTTGCATGTTTTAGGTTTAGGGACCAAATTGAATAAAAATAATATTTTAAGGGTATATTTGTAAAAATGTCAAAAAGTGACCAAATTGCATTAAATGAATTGTTTTATTATTTAAATTAATAAATTGAATGAAATATTAATTTATATCAAGATTGAGTGGAAATTGAGGAAAATAGAAAATTATCAAAATGTCCCTAAATTTTGGTATTTTTCTACAATTTAGCTTGGTAAGTTCATGTAACTTGAATTATATTCTTAGATGATTGAAATATATATATTGGATTGAGAAATTGATTTGAATTGTGAACATGAGAAATTGTGAATTGAATGAAATGGAATGAACCTTTGAATTACATGTGTAAATATCGGGTCTCGTAGGCCCTATTTGTTATGAATATAATATTTCGAGGATATGTTGTAAAGAAGTATAAAAGAACGTTAATAATTTAAAAATTTTAATTCGGATGAAATTTTGTCACTCGGTTTAATATGTATGCAAATGTATGTCTTCTAGTAATGCCCCGTACTCTATTCCGGCGTCGAATACAGGTAAGGGGTGTTACAATGTGACATCGCCAGATTCGATCATAACGTTTAGACTGGGTTTGGGGTGTTATATTTAGTGTTATCAGAGATATGGTTTAGTCAGTTCTTAGACTAACTTAGCGTATGTGAGTTTAGCTATACATGGCATATTATTACTCGTGAGAATGTAATATCTTCTCACTCTAATGAAATTGTTTTGTAAGACAGAGATGACTTCTAACCGAGTTGTTTCCAATAATGCTTAAAAAAATTTATGTTGAAGTGATTGAAATGTGTTTATGATGAAACGAAATTTAGAAAGGTATGAATAGAAAATTCATGATAAGTATGTGTTAATGTATGAAGTAAGACAACCATGAGTTGAGAAATGTAGAAACGTAGAATAAAATGTAAGTTTATATGGTGATATGCTCATCCGCGTTTGCTTGGCTCACATATGATGTTATGTGCTCAACATATTTTATTAAGTAAATATGGTAAGTAAATATACACAAATAGACGAAATTTATGTTTATGTACACTTGCTTGAATAAGTGTATAGTATGTTTATATGATAGAATCTTATGTTTAACTGTTAAATTAGAAATAATATGATGTTTGTTTTTTGTCTTTGCTATTGAACCATGAATATTATAATAGTATGAAAATTGAATTGAAAGATCAAATTCAGTAGAACATGGGAATGAGTACTTTCGTTCAGTGATATGTGATGAATTGATAGAAAAGACCATGGTTGGACCATGACAACATGTGATATGTGATTTCCATATAAGACCATATCTGAGATATGACATCAGCGTGCGATCTCGTATAAGACCATGCTTGGGACATGGCATCGACATCGATATGTGAGCCAGTGTAAGACCATGTCTGGGACATGGCATTGGCATCATTGAGATTATGAGAGGTCCCATGTAAGACCATGTCTGGGACATGGCGTTGGCACTGAGATGAGAGGTCCCATGTAAGACCATGTCTGGGACATGGCTTTGGCACCAGGATGAGAGATCCCCCATAAGACCATGTCTGGGATATGACATTGGCAGTATAGGAAACATCTCATGTAAGACCATGCCTGGAACATGGCTTTTGCATGTTATTATCAGATAGGAGACCCAAGTATCCTTAGTGTTCCAAGTGATTCAACGGGCTAGTAAACAAATTATGTTACATGAATGTTTAGGTAAAAGTACAATAAACAGATTCAGGTAAGTATAAAGATTAAGAATATTTCAGTTATCAGTCGAAAAAAGAATTTCTGTAAGAAAGGAGTAAGTTATAATCATGAGTTGTTTAAGCAAGCAAATAAGTAAACAAGTAAGAGAGTAAATAAAGAAGAAGTTAAATTTGATGAGACAAAATATTCAGGTATGATACCTAAAAGAATGTATGTATTAACTGGATTTTTTTTACTGAGTGGAATAAAGTGAGGTTTGTGATAACAAAATTAGTCAGAGAAATGATAATTAAGTGGTAAAGATGTCTGTGTGTGAAGGTTACAGTCGAAATGAACATGATAATCTTTTCTAGATATTATATATATTCTTTTATCCTCAGAGATATGTATGTGTAATTGTTCAGTTTTGATAGAGTTCTTATGTTGTGAGGATGTTAGCTAATTATAATGTTAGACGAAAGTCATGTTGGTCAGGTCGGTTTATGACTTGTTATTGTTCTGTTTTGCATGCATATTTAGAAAGTGTATTGTTTCGCTAAAAGAAATATTGTGCTGATGGCTAAATTGCAAAACATGTAAACGTGATATGTGAAGTACATGATATGGATTATTAGTAAATTATGGATGAATAATGAATTTTGAAATATAATACATGTATTAAAGATAGAGAAGATATAAATATACAGATTATTGGTACAAGGATTAAATTGTACAGAATGTAAAAGCATTATGCGAAAAGTGTAAAAGTGATATGCATGCATGATATAATTTGCCCAAGTAGATGAGATTAGAACTACTAGGATATTAGTGGTATATCATTAAAAGACCCGAGCACACTCTTTGATTGATAGCACGCTAGTGCTCTTCGATTATTAGCACATTTATGTTCTCTATATAACACTTTAGTGCTTTTTGTTTAATGATGCATAATAATAGTGCACCTCCGTATCAGTTTCGTATATCCTAAGTGTTTTGTCTAATCTACTGGGCCTCTGCTAAAAAAAGATAAATAATTTTCGCTACAAGGTAAAGGTTTACCTCTGATTCATGTTTGAAACATTGAATTAAAAATAAATTGTGAAATGAAAGGATACAGAATGAATACAATTACTAAGCTAGGTAAATATGTGAAGAAGGGAACTATAGAATTATAGAGATGATTTTAAGAAAACTAAATGAAGAAAGGACTTTTGGTTAAGTGGAAAGAGAGGAAATAAGAGCTCGATTCAGTAAAAAGAAGAATATTATTGAAAAGGAAGTACAAAATGATATAAAACTAGAAATGTTAGTGATAAGAATGGATAGAAAAGGATAATTGAAACAATATAGAAATGATGAAGTTCATGATCAAAACAAAACAAGGAAATTTCGAGGATGAAATTTATTTTAAGGGGGAGAGAAATGTAATATCCCGAAAATTACTACTGTAATATCTCGAAAATTACTACTGTAATACCCCGAAAATTACTACAGTAAGAAAGTAGGTATCCTTTATAGAAAAATAGGGAAATAAAGTGACAAAAAGGGAAATTTTGAGTTATGGCAACATTGGGAATTATATTATGACATATTAATTCAAGAAAGGATTAAATCGTAAAAGTGAGAAAAGTTTTGTTGCCCAAGAGTAAATACTCAAAATTTGAGGGGTTAAAGTGTAAATAAAAAAAATTTGAAGGACCAATAGTGTAAATATTTTAAGGGTGGAATAATCTAGAAACTAAGGAAAATGGATGAATTAGGACCAAATTGAAAAGGCGAAGAATTTCCAGGGACTAAATCACAATTTTACCAAATTAAATGATGACTCAAGGATGAAATTTTTAAAGATGATGAAGGGCAAAATGGTCAATTAGAAGAGAGAGAAATCTAGAAGGCAATGATGATGTTTGTGATATTTTAGATTAATTAATTAAATAAATATTAGTTTATTAATATTTTAATTTGATTTTTAAATGATATTTATTATTTTATTATTATTCTATTTAGTATATATATGGAAGGAAAGATGAAGAATCTGCATCTCTTCCATGCAACCAACGTGAGAAGAGAGGAAAAGAAAGAAAGTTTTGATTTCTTTACAGTTTGGTCCTTCCACCAAAAATTTACTATTTTCACTTAGAAATCAAAAGAATTTCCATAGCTTCCAAGAGAGAAAAGTAACAAGGGGACAGTGGGAAGCTAGAATATCAAGTTAGATTCAAGAAATAGAAGCTAGAGGAGAGAGAAAATCAAGTTAAAGATTGAAATCAATAGCACAAGGTAACAACATCAAGATTTCAATATATTTTTATGTTTGATATTATTGAAAAATCATGGAAATAATGTTATAGTAGAGTTTTCTTACATAAGATCTTATGTTCTTGATATATTAGTGAAGAAAAATAAGTGAAAGTGATGGGAAATATTATAGAGAAAGGGAATAAGGGAGCTATACACCTAGTAATCAACATTTTGCACTAAAACAGTTTTGGACAGCAGCAGTAGTCTAACTTTGAAAAATGTCCATATATCATGAAAATTGAATTAGAGGATGAAAAATAATTTTTAATTAAATCTTATTGAGTCTAGTTTCTCATAGAAGAAATGACGACGTAAGCAATGGGATTGTAAATCATGAGTTATAATAAATTTTGTGAGATAAGGTCAGAATGATTTTGGGTTCCCCTATTCTAACTTTGAAAAATCATAAAAAATTGGAGAAAAATGATTATGGGCTTAAATTAATATGTTTAAAATATTTATGAGTCTATTTTCAATAGAAATAGACGAGAACATTATCTGAATCTTGTACGAGGAGATAATTAATTTTTAGTGAAGAAGGGTCAAAACTATGAGACAGCAGAATAGGGATAAATTGAAAGAGTAAAATTTACTTATTGGGTAAACCGAAAATTCTGAAAATTTTATGGTAAAAATATATGTGAGTCTAGTTTCAGAGAAAATTTGCGGCTCTTAATTCGGAGTTCTGTAGCTAAAGATATAAATAATTTTGTGACAATGACGCAAGTGGACAACTTTGAAATGAACAAATAAATAAATAGTGAAATTATAAATAATGTTACATATAAGCATGTTATATACATTAAGGATGTGGAATGGAGAGTAGGAAGAGGAAAATATATGATTATTCAACTAGCATGAGTTTTCAGTAAAAATGGCTAATTTGCATGTTTTAGGTTCAGAGGCTAAATTGAATAAAAGTAATATTTTAAGGGTAAATTTGTAAAAATGTCAAAAAGTGACCAAATTGCATGAAATGAATTGTTTTATTATCTAAATTAATAAATTGAATGAAATATTAATTTATATCAAGATTGAGTGGAAATTCGAGGAAAATAGAAATTTACCAAAATGTCCCTGAATTTTGGTATGTCTGCAATTTAGCCTGGTAAGTTCGTGTAACTTGAATTATATTCTTAGATGATTGAAATATTTATATTGGATTGAGAAATTGATTTGAATTGTGAACATGAGAAATTGTGAATTGAGTGAAATGGAAATGGAGCTTTGAATTATATGTGTAAATATCGGGTCTCGTAGGCCCTATTTGTTATGAATATAATATTTTGAGGATATGTTGTAAAGAATTATAAAAGAACGTTAATAATTTAAAAGTTTTAATTCGAATGAAATTTTGTAACTCAGTTTAATATGTATTTAAATGTATGTCTTCTAGTAATGCCTCGTACCCTATTCCAGCGTCGAATACAGGTAAGGGGTGTTACAATGTGACATCGCCAGATTCGATCATAACGTTTAGACCAGGTTTGGGGTGTTAGACAACTAGAAAAGAGTCCAATAATGATTAAACTAGGGTTTCTTGCGTCAAAAGTAAATGTTCTTGAACTTCAAGGAAGCCCCCAACCATATTGGAAACAAGATGACAAAATAATTTGTTTGAAAGAGGAATTAAGCGAAAGTAAAAATTGTTTGTAACAAAAGAATTCAAAACAATAAGAATAGAAAACAACTCTTATTTTTAAAATATTCTTGATGAACTACGATGGAAGAAAGTATTTTTTTCATGGTTTATGACCTAAAATTAAATAAATCAACTATTAGAAAGTCCTAAACAATAATAGAACAACAACTAAAAGGAAAGAAAAAAGAAAGATGGAAAAAGAAGGGAAGTGATGTGTAGAAGTCCTAAGGAGTGTTGAAAACAAGATGAATCCACAACCTTTTCAAATGTTTATGACTCAACTCTTTCCTCAAAGAAAGTATTCCTGGCCAGAAAAAGCTTAAAGATGGTACCCACAATCTAAAAAATTGCTAAAACTTCTAAAAGAAAACAAAAGATAAATTCTTGAAAAGGAAAACTCAAAAGGAATTTTAGCAACTCAAAATAGAATGAAAAATTGATTGAATCTATAACACCCTCCACCTGATCCATTCGCCAAGTCCAAGTATTGGATGTCACAATAATGTAAATGACTTAACGAAAGTTCATTTCTAATTTAATTTACATACATAGTCAACTTATATTCACTAGTAATAAAAACCTTAAAGCTTCATTTTCATCGATAAATTACAAAATTTCTTGACCAAGACTCCAAAATGTAGAATGAAAACTAAAACCCTGAGATAAAGCCTCTACGGGTGCCCCTCTATATATATACATAGGTGTTGCATTTCGCCTAACCCCTAACGGAGTCTGGCTTGGTCCCTATCAATTTCTAAATATTTAACTAATCTGCATTCAAATAGGAAACTTATAAGTTCAGGAGAACTTAATGAGATTCTGCATAGCGGACATATATCAAATTTCAAAGTTAAGGGATTGAAGTTTTAAAAGAAATTTTCTTCTCCCTGGTCAATCCTCGCATTAAACAGATTATATCGATGAGGCCTTTGCCTTCCCCTCTTTTCTTGCAACCCACAGCTGATTGACTTCTTCTTTGTCTATAGTATACACCAAGTCCCTTTAGAGTAAAGATTCTCTAGGAACACAGATCTAAATGCACCTCATCCAAATTTCTTTCCCTCAGCACCTTGGATGGGAGACCCCATGTTGGTAGTTTGTTTTCCAACCTTTATTTCCTTGTATTTCAAATGTTTTACCCTCCCTATTTCCTGGTGGACTACTTACCCAGATTAGTCCTTGACAGATGCCTTATTGTGCTAGCCCAAGCAACTTAATGCCACATAACCTCGATGGACATAACCGCCCTTAATTGCCTCTTTTGTTCGCGAACCCTTAATTCATGGTCCTCGGTGAAGTACATTCTCTAGTTCAATCTATCTTAGAATCCACTCCATTCAGTGGTCTTTACCAACCTCCATTATTGAGCCAAGAATCTACACTTCAGAAATTTTCGAGTTCACCTTACTACTCGAGTCTTCATGCTGCCATAACCAAGTTATGGTCTTTCACTCTTACTTTCCAAGCTAATTGTCTTGGTGGATGTTACCACAACTTGTATCTTGGCAAACTACCCCGTGGTTATCGTTCTGATGGACTAGCCCATTTTATTGCCTCGGTGGACTATCCTATGTTTATTGTCCCCGACAGACTATCAAAGGATGCCATATCATCTTTCAACCATTGTCTTAGTCCTATTTAGCCATTCTAACGTGTTTCACTTGATGACATAGCATTTTTTAGCTATGGTCTTGCTCACTTTTATCATGATACTATAGCATTTTTCAACTATGGTCTTACTAATTTTTATCATGTTGTCATAGCATCTTTCAACTATTGTCTTACTCATTTTTAGGAGTATAACCTCCGATCGGTCCCATGGCCTAGCCATGATATTTTATTTGCTTTTATCATTGTAATCCAACCATCCCTTTATCAGTCGTCCTAACTTTTATGCTCGAACATCGCAGTGTCTCTTCCGCAAGGCCTAGAGCTTCGCACATCACGGGCGCACTTAGCAACATTGCATGGCAATATCTAACAAAATCACCCCTTTCTTCCATCCTAAATTCGTGTAAACCCTCCACTCATCGCCTTCTATGTCTTACTATAAACAAACATACAATATAGAGAAATTCATAACATGTTGTTGGTAGATACTTATAACTCACTTATCATTCAATAGAAAAACATTCTTTTGTAACAGAGGTCATGCATCATCATGGAACTCATTGTGGAATTAATGCATATTCATGCTATCCACACAACATCCCAGGAAAGGAGTATAGAAACTCTTATTGCTTTCTTATTCTTAACAACTTAGTTTGTCTAAATGCCAAAGTCTCCTTTGTCCTGGCGGCTAAGCATGACAACCATGTTTTGATTAAACCAATGGTGGTAAAATCTTACACACTCAAAATCTTAAACTATAGAAAAGCTTTGATAGTCTTGTTATACTTCTTTCTTTAGTTCCTAAACACAGAGGAAGATTAGGAAACTTATTAGTTCTCCTATTCTTCATTACCCGCCTTAAACTCATGCCCTTGCTACTACATGTAGAGCTTCCTTCACCTGCATCCCGTTTCTTATTCAAGACAACTGAAGAAGGTGATGCTATGGAGAGGAGAAAATTTTTTCAACAGAATTTAGAAAATCCTGCCTCCACTTAAGCCTTATATATACACTCCTTAGGCACGGTCCTCACTGGCCATCCCCACCATCCATTCTTAATCATTTTGTCTTCTACTTTGGAACTAGGCAATTCCATCATAATCGAACCAGAATTGAGATCCAACTAATCAAAATTTGGCTACTTAAATTTCTAAATTACCCTGTGGGGTCCTGGAATTTGGTAATCCTCTCAATTTAGTCATAGCTTCCTAAATTTTAGGTTAATAATGATATCCAAGTGTTAGAACTCCCCTACCCTTAAAGAAAATTTCTTCCTTGAAATTTCCTTTCTTCTCTAATCCTCTTAAGGCGGTTTCTATTTTATTTTCCCTTGTCTTAGAAGATTTTTTGCATATCCAATGGCAGTCACTTCCCCTTTTCTTTGGGTTATGTTGTCGCCTTAACACCTTGAATCTCATCTACATCTTATCCCGCTCATCGGCCACTTTAACAACGCTATGAATAATTATTTTCCAACATATTACCATCTATTTTATTTAATTACATAAGATATAAAGAATAGTATCCAAAAGTACATCAGACATGTAAAGGTCATTTAAAACATTACATCATGACATTTTATTATTAAGAGACCCTATGCCATATAGAGCTATACGCCCTACTGCTAAGACATTCCCTATATGCATAATACCCTAATTGGTCGTTTCTTTGGTGCGTTCTTGGCTTGTCTCTCCTAGCGTACTCAATCATACAACATCACTTGAAAAAAGAACAAACAATTGTAAGATCAAGAGATCTTAGTGACCTTTAATACAATATACCTTGGTAGGTATTTTAATATTATTGTATATATACCTCTACGTCAGTTTTCATATTTTGCATATCATTTCTGTTTTGGGCGGACACATATATAGAATCGAACTTCCACTACCACACCAAATACCTTACTTGGATGACTTTTAATCTTACTAGATATTATTTTGATATCTTCTTCTGTCTCTCAGAAAAACAAAAATAGCTTTCAAAGGAATGTTTCTGTAGATCCCTCTTTCTTACGAATTCCTCTTCACACAAACACTTAACATTTTTCTAGAATGTTTCTGTAGATCCCTCTTTCCTACGAAAACTTTTCACTAGCGGATACTTACCATTTGAACTCAGAATGAGTTGATTCCCATATTGATGTTGATTCTATCAATCTACTAAATGAATCATATTATAGTTTAAAGCCCGATACATGCTCATACTAACAATCAACTATCTAGATCATACAAAAGAAATCCATACATCTTTGTTACGAATCAAAATATCATCTAAGAAATCTAACAGCTTAGATTCACTTGAAGCCGAGAACGAGTCATGATACTATTCACATATCATTGATACCAAATAACTCAAATTTCAATCTTACATATCACATATCTACGAACACGTCCATATTATAATCTAACAAATTACAGTGGATGATTCCCTCTCTGAATATGCAGATACATACTTCCTTAAAGGAAACTTTTCGTCGACTCATTGAATTATATCACAGAACTAATCAAACCTAAATAAATTCAGACGTGTTGTATCCTTATCATAGACTTATCTATCAGAGAACTCTCAGAACTTATCCAGAACTTACCATAAGGGTGGATAACCAGATTCTACCACACAAGCATCACTAAATACGCCAATGAGATGATATAAAACTAGCTACTAAGGTCATACAAAATACGACATACAGGCTTAGCAGATCACACCACATAAGCAATATACAAAATCACGTATTTACTGTCCCGACAGACTTTCACAGAAGGTGCCATGGGTTACTCCTTAATGGACTTATACATATATTCATATCGTGATTTGCCAGTCTAATTCTTCATATTATTGAAGGCATCACCATGAATATTTATTTTTCCATATCATGCCATGGGCCTCAACCACATGGAATTACACATCCTCATGTCCTGATCTACCAATCCAGTATTTGTCTACTAGAGGCATCATAATGAGTGTTTTCGTATCACATCATGTCATGGATCTTAGCCACATCATTAGATACTTATTTTCTTATTATGATCCGCTAGTCTGGTTTACTTATTATCCACTTGCCCAGATTTATTCACACACCAGAATGATTCATACTTTACCGTATCGGACTTTACCTGCACACTTACCACTTAACTTTCTATTCAGACAATACTTCTAACTTATCAACATCGCCTACGATTTCAGCCTTATCCAATGTGAGTGTCAAGTAAACGACCATTCTGATGGTATCCTCCTCACTCTCTATCTATTGGAAATCGGGTTCCATCTACCCTTTCATAATTTCTTTTGCTCTGTCTTAACGAGTATGGGGTCACGCCAGGGCAACTCGTAAGCTTATCTATGTGGACCTTGGTGGCCTACTTTATTAACTATAATATGAGGTGTGATCCACCCATTCTCAGAATTTTCCAATTAATTTACCAATTGAAGGTGACTTCTTGTAGGTCCTTGGTGGGTTGGCATACTTCAGTACTCGTTAGGGGCGTGAGCCCATTATAAAAAACTGAACGTCCAACCTTCACCTCAACAAAAAGAAATCTATTCGGGTGAGGTGTAGTCTAAAGTGTGAATTTGGGTTTCCAACCTAATGGTCTATTCCTCCCAATTTGGTTTGTGCCCATAGACAACAACTAGACAATGAGGCTGCCAAGGATCAGTTAAATTGTTTAAAGTTGGGCCGCTCTCTCGTGTTGGAGCGTCTTATTACTGTTAGAAATGTCTTTTGTTTCTGTCTAGAGAACTATAGCCTAAATGGTTACATGCCCTTGAATTTTTTTGAATAGATTGGTTGATAAAAATTTTCAAAACTTAAATTAATACTTTGTATAATTGTCCTCACATGGTTTTTACGTGCAAAGAAAAATGGAAGCAAATGTTGTGCATTGGTTGTAAAAATGTTTAACTAATACTAATCAAGATTACGTGGTCTGAACGTAATATTAAAAGACAACTTGTATTAGTAGGCAAACCTAAACATGTCCTTAGTCTAATCAGAAATGAACAAACCGACTAAAAGACTAATATGTCATCTATCAAGTCTAGTAGAGGAGATGGCTTGTCTTTGGCATCGGAGTGGATGACTCCTAAAAGATAGAGATATATATGTGACAGAATAGATCTTTAATCCATTTATGGATTTATTCACTTGTGTTGTTCATAGTGTGGCATACCTAAATCCTGAATGGATGGCGGACTATGTATGCGTGACTATAACACTTTGATTAAGTAACGCCTGAGTTCAAATAAATATGGAACTGAAAGTTAGTGCGTATGAATTCTCTAGTATGTAATGTAATTCACAATAGTGAAAGTCATATCCCAAAACATGGGTAAATGATATCCTCTCATTAGCATTACATGGTTTATGAAAAGCAAACGTGGCCATGAGTCGTCCGTCTTTATGATGGATGACTTGATCACTATTTGAAAGTGATTGACTTTTCATGAAGAAAGATATAATTATTACCATGTGATGCGAACCGGCTCAGTAGGTTGAGTCGAGTCATCTTAATTACCTGATCATCGACGAGGAAGTATCACTCCGAAATAATAGTTGGTTTGTAATCGGCTAAATATGAAGTAAAGTGATGGAAAAGGTTCAAAAATAGGTTAAGTTTGATATGAATAGGTTCGGCTAACAATAAAATATGATAGATAATTTGATGGATAGATTAAATGGATAGATAATTTGATGGACAGATGAAATGGAAATTCAGACTTAAGCGTCAAAAATGATCCAACACTATAAAGAGTCTCATCCCAAGACTTATATTGCTTAAGGTGATTGATGGAAATAGAAGTATGGACCTTGACTCGTTACTTAGCAAAGTAGTAATCCAAGGTATAAAAAGTTGGACGAATGCCACACAAGGATTGGTCATAAGTTCGAAAGGAGTTCGGTTGATGCCATTAGCACGCAAGATAAATCAATTCGAGACTCACATGAAATATGAGAGAGAGAACCTCACAAGAACAATAGTTCATTAATAAATTTGGCAAAAAGTCATTTTACAAAAAAAATAAACAACTATTTATAGCCTATACACTAGCTAGTCGAACGGTCACAAATAAGTCTTAAAAACTAAGTAAAATTCAGCTAGAAAAAGCTAGAAAATTCCAGAATAAAAACCATTAAAATCCTTAGCAAGATTGGGCTGAATGGAGTCCAAAATACAACTTCTAGAATGGTCAATTGAACCTGGAAAGATCAATGGTGCATGGCAGCAGCTAGGTTCAGCCAATTGAGCTTAGATGAGGTCATTAAAATGCAATTCTAGGCTGAAAAGATACCAGCAATAAAGGAGGATGTTAATAGCCTTGAAGGTTTGAAAAGTTAGCTTCTAGATTGAGCAATAAACTTGGAAAGGTGAATGCTTGAGGGAGGCTAATCGCCATGTCCATATCCAACCACTTGGGACGCCAATGGGCAGCTTAATGATGAAGAAAAATTTAGCTGGATGAATTTTGCTGTAGGGAGGTGAATGGCTTTGCCTAAATTCGGCCAAAGCTTGAAGGACACCTCCAAGAGATGCCTCTTGGTTGAATGGTCACCTAGGAGATTCAAAGTATCAGCAAAATTCATGTAACTAGACATGCATGCATTCTTGCATTCATTGTAACTTGTTGTTCATGCATTTAGCTCCTTCATTAATGTGCTTTTAATTTGGTAGCCACTCCTTGTCCGAATAGGTGCTTGGGGCAGTCAACAATCAGCTTAAGATTCTTTGAAGATGGCCATGCATGTACCATCCAATTCATTGAACCGAATGTGCATGAATCTTGATTAAATGCACCCCAAATTCGAGTCACCTACAAGAACAAATGAACCAAAATTAATTCACAAAAAATTCAGCTGAACATGCATTAATGTAATTTTAGACACACTAATTAACATAATAATTAACTTATGAAAAATTTATTATTATCTTAACAAGAAAAATTAAATTCGGCATTGACTAAGACATAATAAAAACTTGTAATATCTAAGAACATATTAATGAGCTGTAATAATACTTTCTAATTTATTTTAAAAAATTAATTTATTCTAGCAAGTAAATTTAGTGCGCTAAAAAAATCTAATAACGAGCTCAATGAGCTGAACTGAGCTCGTGGGAGTTGACTTGAGCTCGAATGCGCTGAATCGCATGGAAAGTTGTTTGATTGAGCTAAAAATGAGCTTCTCGAGCTTTGTTTGAGCTGGGTCAAGCTTGCAAGGATGTTTAGCCTCGCTTTGTAACCTGAACCACAGGGATTCCTGGCTGGGATCATACCATTCCCCCCTTCTTCAGAATGACTTGTCCTCAAGTCGATCCATTGGTTCATTCGATCATAGCTCATCTTACAGGGCTTTCTTTGGACGAATGGGGCAAATGGAAAATGAGTCATCTGAAATTTATAGTCATGAGTTAGCAAGAAGCAATGCAAACAAATTTGCAGTTCGAGCATAATTAACACAAAACAAGTATAATGCATGCGAATGGACAGATGCAAATCACCATGTTTAAAATCAGGAAAACAAACTAATTTACTTGCCGATGCCTCGTCAAATGTTCGATACAAATATGAACATGTTTTAAGGCATTCAAATGTCTCAAATTGTTTCCACAAGTCATGATTAAATCGCGAGTAATAAATCAAATGGTAGACGTAATCGTCACAAGCAGGTATTTGAAAAGATTCACACGGTTAACGGAGTTGCACAATCATACCGAGCATTAGACGATTGACTATAGATTCACTCACACATGCATCATAAAAGTTATCAGAAACAAGAATCTTTTTATCAACAACCAAAGTAGATAGATCATCAATGAACAAGATAGAACAGTCAAGCAAGTCACAATCTAAGTGATTTACAAGAACCAAAGCAAGAGGATGATTTTTGTTACCACCCGAAGAGAACAAGGATGTTTCAAGAAGTTCAGGGGTCTTACCTTTTAAAGTAGGAAAACAAAGATCGATTTTACCTTGTTCGATCAACACAAACCTTCGCTCCTCGGGGGCATAGTGTAGTCGAAGCTTCGTGGTTGAGTTAACCTTTGTCAAATGGAACGCAAACTTCATGTACAACCATAGAAATTGTTTAAGGAACGAATATAAATTGAAAAAAAAATTTCAAATGTTGTTACCTTATTCAAAAACCAAGTATCAATTAAATAGAAATTATTCGCATGAAGTTTGAGATGCTTGATTTTTCCACAAATCGTACCAAAACATATTCCAGGTTTAAAAACATGAGTTTGATTAAGTAAATCAAACTTTTCAACCCAAAAGGATTTTTGTGTCCACAGAAACAAACATTCAAATCTCTTTACATCCTTCAAACTAGATTTGCAAAAACTCGAGGATTTCAAACAAAGTAGTAACGGGTTCACATAATCACCAAAATTAATTAAATTGAGATGTTTATATGAAAATTCGTTGTTACGCATAATGGAGTTTCGCATTTGCCGATTAAACACGACTTCACCTTTAAACTTGTCAACACAAAGATTTGTGTTGGAAAAGCTCGTCTCACCACCATTTGAGATTAAAACACTAATCAATGAAGGAAAATCAACCATTTTTTGGCATGGAGCTTTTACAAAGATGAAGTTTTCGACATTATGTTTACCCACAATCAAGGAAGATAGTGGAAATTCAAGTGCTAGGTGTTCCTTACCTATCTTACCTTCGGGCTCGTGTGGTTCGATTTCAACTTCATCCTTGCCTTTCTCGGTCATGAAAAAACGTCGCTCGTCAGGAAGATATTGAAGTTGATACTCATCACAGGGATTTCTCAGAACCTGAAATGAAGGAATAGAAAAAGAGCAGCTATCGTGTGGGTTAGTTAAAATATCACTCTCTTTTTCTTGTTCGCGCTCACTATCTTCATTTTCTCTCGTTTCTTTTTCAACACCTTTTTCTTTTTCAATTATTTTCTCAATCTCAATTTCTTTTTCAATTTTCTTTTCTTCGTTTTCTTTTTCTCTCACTTTTTTGATTTTTTTCTTTTGCAATTTATTTTGCAATTTCTTTGTCGTTTTCTATTTCTTTTTCACTTTATTTTTCTTTTTCTTCTTTTTTGTTTTTATTAAAACGTGAGGATGATACAAAAGAATAAAAAATATAATGATTTTGGCTCAAAGAAAGACAAAAAAATTTCGTCGGCTTCTTTCCCATTTCTTCAGGAACAATCCTTTAGGAAGGACTTCTTTGAAGTATACGAGGAATAGCTCGTGCTTTCTTGTTCATCATATTGAAAAGTTGCAAGCTCGAAGCTATAGCATTTTGAATTCCTTGACAAATAAGAATCTCGATAAGAATCTCTTAGCAAGTAGTCTTTGGACGTGTATCGCCGTGATGATCTCGACTCCGTTTCTCGACTTGGTGGATTTTATTTCCGTCAGGCCTTTTCCTCCACTCGGTCCAACCATCTTAGTAATAGACTTAGTTTTTCCTCCAACATTCGGCCCATCTCGTTCACCAAGTATTGAAATTCATCGGTGGAGAATTCTTCTCGAGACATGATTATTCACTGAAAGAAGAAATGTTAAAAGAATAATAACAGAAAATTAGATACCTCACCATAAAATCTCGCAAGTCACTCGGATAGAAAATTTTACTCCACTCGTGTTTACGCTCGCTTTGGCTTTTCTTCTCTCGAATGAACTCACGCTCTCTTGCCTTTTACTGCTCGTCTCACTCTCGTAAATTTGTATTTCATCTCAAGTAAACTTATTACGGCTTAGAAGGTCGGATTCAAAATGGTTAACAAGGAATAAAATGAATGGGGTAGGATACGCTGAACAAAGAAAATAAAATCAAAGTATGTGTGGCGTTTTGGGGGAAGAAGAAATGGTAGAATGAATGGATGATCGGGAATAACAATAAATGAAATGAATGGATGATCGGGAATAACAAGAAATGAAAACAAAATAAAACTCGCAAGACTTTCACTTCTTTCTCTTTTTTTTATTACTCGTATTTTTTTTGAATTTTTGTATTTTTTTTACTCTTCAATTACAATATGCTGAAATACAAAGAGAAAAAAAAATAAATTACAACTTGAATTTTTTTTACTTTTTTTCAGTTACGAACCTACTTCTGGGCTTTATATGAATGACAGCGCTCCTCGTTTTAGTAGCTCTAATACCAAATGATGTGAACCGACTCAGTCGATTGAGTCGAGTAGTTTTAATTGCTCGATCGTCGATGAGGAAGTATCGCTCTAAAATAATAGTTGGTTTGTAATCGGCTAAATATGAACTAAAGTGATGGAAAAGGTTTAAAAATAGGTTAAGTTTGATATTGATAAGTTCGACTAACAATAAAATATGATAGATAATTTGATGGATAGATGAAATGGAAATTCGGACTTAAGCGTCAAGAATGATCCAACACTATAGAGAGTGTCATCCCAAGACTTATATTGCTTAAGGTGATTAATGGAAATAGAAGGATAGACCTCGACCCGTTACTTAGCAAAGTAGGAATCCAAGGTACAAAAATCTGGATGAACGCCACACCAGGATTGGTGATAAGTTCGGAAGGAGTTCGGTTGACGCCACTGGCACGCTAGATAAGTCAATTGGAGACTCACACGAAATATGAGAGAGAGAACCTCACAAGAACAATAGTTCATTAATAAATTTGGCAAAAAGTCGTTTTACAATGAAAATAATCAACTATTTATAGCCTATACACTAGCTAGCCAAATGGTCACAAATAAGTCTTAAAAACTAAGTAAAATTTAGCTAGAAAAAGCTAAAAAATTCCAGAATAAAAACCATTAAAATCCTTAGCAAGATTGGGCTGAATGGAGTCCAAAAGACAGCTTCTAGAATGGTCAAATGAACCTGGAAATATCAATAGTGCATGGCAGCAGCTAGGTTCAACCAATTGACCTTAAATGAGCTCATTAAAATGCAATTCTTGGCTGAAAAGATACCAGCAATAAAGAAGGACGTTAACAGCCTTGAAGGTGTGGAAAGTTAGCTTCTAGATTGAGCAATAAACTTGGAAAGGTGAATGCTTGAGGGAGGCTAATGGCCCTGTCCATATTCGACCACTTGGGACACTAATGGGTAGCTTAATGATGAAGAAAAATTCAGCTGGATGAATTTGACTATAGGGAGGTGAATGGCTTTGTCTAAATTCGGCCAAAGCTTGAAGGACACCTCAAATAGATGCCTCTTGGTTGAATGGTCACCTAGGAGATTCAAAGTATCAGCAAAATACATGCAACTAGACATGCATGCATTCTTGCATTCATTGTAACTTGTTGTTCATCCATTTTCCTCCTTCATTAATGTGTTTTTAATTTGGTAGCCACTCCTTGGCCGAATAGGTGATTGGGGAAGTGAACAATCCGCTTAAGATTCTTTGAAGATGGCCATGCATGTACCGTCCAATTCATTGAACCTAATGTGCATGAATCTTGATTAAGTGCACCCAAAATTCAGCTCACCTACAGTAACAAATGAACCAAAATTAATTCACAAAAAATTTAGCTGAACATGCATTAATATAATTTTAGACACACTAGTTAACATAATAATTAACTTATGACAAATTTATTGTTATCTTAACAAGAAAAATTAAATTCGGCATTGACTAAGACATAATAAAAACTTGTAATAGCTAAGAACATATTAATGAGCTGTAATAATACTTTCAAATTTATTTTAAATAATTAATTTATTCCAACAAGTAAATTTAATGGGCTAAAAAAATCTAATAACGAGCTCAATGAGCTGAATTGAGCTCGTGTGAGCTGACTTGAGCTCGAATGAGCTGAACCTCATAGAAGGTAGTTTGATTGAGCTAAAAATGAGCTTCTCGAGCTTGTTTGAACTGGGTCGAGCTTGCAAGGATGGCAAGCCTCACTTTGTATGCTGAACCACGGGCATTCTTGGTCGGGATCGTATCACCATGAGATAAAATAGGATCATATTGGGAGAACAAATATTATCCCAAAGAGATCAAGAGTATCCTATGAGGGTAACACGCTTATGACAAGGTCATTGGAGGAGCACTAAGTAGTTGCTTTTGTAATGGCATGTCATTGGGGAGAGCTCAGTCACAATACTATAGTGGAATGACTTCATGACTAAACGAGTTTATAACTAATAGGCTAAAAGATGAAACTCAATTATAAATCATTTGAACCTCAACTAAAAATGTCCAATCAGTCCCTCCTATAGCTTATTAAAACCAGAAATGAATTGTGTGTTTGAATAAAAATGAACGAAATGAATTGGAAAAGTAAAATGAGAAACATTCAAGAATGAGTATGGTTTTCTCCGAAATGGAGAAATAGAATCATTTGTAAATGAATGTAGGCTTCAAAAAATGAAAATGGAAATGAAAATGATCTATTTGCAATCTTATATTAATTAATTAAAAATGATCAGAATAATGAGACTTTTGGAATTTTTTGAAGCCCAAAAATGATAATAAACCATTTGGTCATAGTGGACATGTTGAGTTGTGAAATATTGAACATATTTTCTCCAAATTTTACTAAGGGCAAAATCGTTAAAATTTTATCGGGGGTAAAATTGTCAAAATTTTGTTAGGGGTAAAATATGGATGAGAAAATTGTTTTATATTAAAGTTTATTTTAGGAAATAGAAAAATAGAATCGGTTTGGATCAAATTACAGAGTACTGGGTCAACAAGGCCCAGGAAGTACTCGTAATTGGATTCGATGTAAGAGAGGCCTAAAAATCGCTAATGGACATGAAGGGGACGACAAACCTAGTACTAATACTAGGGTGTGTTGTCCATTTTAGTCCTATTGTAAGTAGGATGTTGTTTTTCTATTTGAAATAAACCACTACAACTCAACAATGGTTCTATCTTCTCTTCTTATAAATAGATGGCATCGGTAGAGCTATTAAGACAACTTTGATAGATTATTATTCTGTCAAAAAATAAAGAGAATTTATTCTCAAATTTGATAGTACCCTATGATCCCTAAAAAGCTTCGTACTTCAGTCATGCTTCTCGGCGATCTCGATTCCAGAATGACTTCGATCTTCTTTAAGTCTACACGAACCCCTTTAGCTAAAATAATGTTCCCCAAAAATGCATTTTCTTTTAGCTAAAACTCACACTTACTGTACTTCGAGAACAATTGCTTCTTTTGCAAAATCTACAATAAAGTTTGTAGATGGGTGTCATGCTATTTCTTAGTTCGTGATTACACTAGGATATCATCAATGAACACAACCACACACCTATCCATGTAGTCATGAAATACTCGTTTCATTAGGTCCATGAAAGTAGCAGGTGCATTTCTCAATGCAAAGGACATCCCTAAAAAATTGTAGTACCCATACCTCACCCTAAAATTAGTCTCCAGTCAGTGGATTCTTTCACCTTCATTTGGTAATAAACAGATCGCAAGTCGATCTTTGAGAACATAGTAACACCTCACAGCTGTTGAAACAATTCATCGGTTCGCTGCAATGGGTACTTGTTTTTGTTAGTCAGTTTATTTAACTACTATAATCGATGCAAATCCTCATGCTTCGATCCTTCTTCTTGACAAAAAACACTAGAGAACTGCAAGGTGATATGCTTGGTCGAATGAAACCTTTAACCAGTAGCTCCTGAAGTCGTATCTTCAACTCCTTAAGTTACTTAGGTGTTAACTGCCTTTGGACTACCAATGTCCAGAGTATGAATACTGCAACTAAAGATATGGAATTGAGGCGATGCCCGCAAGTATACGGGTCAGGTTGTAATATACATTTTACAACGAAGTAGGTGAGTACTCCGAGGATCGTACCCAAGGGGGTGAGTACTAAATTAACTTTAATCTAAACGTAAATAAATCTAATTAGTACTTTAAAAAATTATATTATGACTAGACATAAGGGGAATGTTTTGGGTTTTTATAATATGAAAAATAGCAATAGCAAAAATAAAGTGAACTACGGGTGAATGAATTCTAACTTAATCAAATCTAAGCATGGGTATTTAGCTAGATTCGGTGATCATAACTAATTCCTATTTTGGGTTTCTACTCAATCTACTAATCATTATCCTATCAGGATCACTCAATCTTCCACTAAACTAATGAGTCGACAAGAACTACTTATCTCTCAGTCTCTCAGTCTAGACCAATTTGGGGCTAAGGTGTTTACGGATAAGCCATACCAATTTTGGGTTAATTCCCACGTAAATGACTTCCTGGGGTCATCAAACGTAGGGTTTAAACACTTCCTCTCCCAAATAACTGACCTTCTAAGGAAACCCTACATAGTAATAAGTTAATCACATCTCCACTCGCTAATCCCCCATAAGAGAATTAATTTCTCATGGCAATAAAAATCGTAAACTTGATATCGAAGATATGCATAAATAATAAGAGAAGAATAGAGTTTATAGAATCCTATTTTGTATTTGATAATTAAAGTGCAGAAAATTACGTCTACTAATCAAGTTCTCCAAAGAACATAGAAAGAACTAGAAAATAAACCTAAAGCCGAAAAAAAGGAAAAAAAAACCTAAAACTAAAATTACATAGAAAATCTCAAAGTCTAACAGTTGTCCTGAACAAGTGTTCTAAGAGCCTATTTATAGATTTAGGGTTGTCGCCATCCTCAACCCTAGGTCAGTTGTCGTTCTTGTGTTAACTTTTCATTGTGTAGACCAAAGCTCCGCTAGCTTGTAACTATTTCTTGCACAAGGCCAATGTTGCGACACCCTAGTTCCTGTGTCTCTACATTGAAGGTAGTATGCTTAGGTTTAGGGTAACTTTAGGGGTCTGTCTCAATATCCATTGGTTGCGTCACAAAACCAAAGGAATCCTAAAGATTCTTGTAGTCTGCCCCTTATTTTGTTACATCAAACTTCCCGTGTTACAACATGGTGACCAGTATGGAGTTTCTATGTCCTTGAATGATCTTTTGTACACTCACTAAGTACATTAGCTCACTTTTAGGCCTCATTCGGCCCTTAAGGTCAATAAAAGACTCAAAATACACTTTTTTTATTTAAACTAAACTAAGAAAACACAACCGAAATATGATGAAAATGCTTGTATTCAAGCTTCTCAAGTACGAAAACTAGTTTAATCTAGTACACCGAATTATGACAGATCAAACTCCCCAACACTTAAGTTATTGTTTGTCCTCAAGCAAAGCAAAATAAAAACAAAAAAAAGTAAAAGACGACCTTTGAGCAAGTATAATACAATGATTGAATTCAATGTATGTAACTAGATATTTTCATATGTACACATAATCCTAACATGAAATATAAATGACTTACCACTTTTAATATCAAACACCTAAGTTCATTATATTATAAAGTACACAAGGGTTAAGGTTTTGAAATATATGAGTCCATAAATAAATTATAGAGGTACTTTCATTATCCAATTAGAATACAAACAGTCGTTGTAACCCTCTAGACTCGACATGGACGTTATGGCCAAATCTTGAAGATTACATTGGCTGTGACGATGGCCCAATAATACATTTTAGAAATTATCTCTTAAAAATCCCTTCACGAAAACTAAAGGTTGTGTTATTTAATTATGTTAGAAATCTAATTTTATGTTTAAAATAAAAATGTCAAGATTCAACTAAAACATGGGACCAGATATCTCATTGCTACGTTACTTTTCATTTTGAATATCGTAAGTTTGATTTTGATGCTTTGGAGATCATCGATTTCGTAAATATATTAAAGTCCATATAGCATGAACACAAACCAAAATGTCCAATAAAACTACTTGCAAAGTTTTCCAAAAAATAACCAAGAGTACCTCCATAGCCAAGCCCATCCTAGACTTGATTATTTGAAAATCAAAGTTTGAAGCGATGAGCTTAAAAGGCTCAGTATATGTCTCAAATAAAAATTATTTCACAAAATAATTCATCACAACATCATATTAATCAGTCCATGACGTAAATAACTTACTCAATTATAAAATCAGATATGGCAGATTGTGTAGTGACAAAATCAATGCAACGTTTTTCAGAATAAAGCACAAATATTACAAATTAAATCCTACTAAACTCTGCTACACACCATAGAGTTCCCCAGAACTCATCCGACCAATAACACACCAAAATGTGGTCGAACCACCAGATATTGCAGATTTATTGCTAGATACATAATATTGTGGACAAGCGACCAGAAATGCAGATCTACTGCCAGACACTTCCTCTGTACCTTTTTCCTACACCATACATGTGTTATGGCAAAAGAGTAGATTTTTCAGTACCATGCTTTACATGCGAATCAGATTATCAGAGTATGGCATGCTTAACAAACAAACCACATTTCATTGTTTTTACACATAATTTCAAAATAGCATGCTTTATCTTGCAAATCAGAACATCATAGTAGGGCATAATCAACATACAAATCCTTATATCAAAATTTAGTAGCAAATATTATTTTCATATAAGTTAGTATATCATATTTTTATGAGCCATAAATCACATGGCATGAATGATGGAAATTATATATTATCATACATCACAAATCAACCATAAACCAACCACATCACATATCACAAAATTTTGGGATTTACTTGTTATCCTCACTTATCGATTTTATCGATTTTATGAATACACTTGTATTCTCATAGTCACATATATTAAATATAAAATACCCATATGTAATACACTTAAAATAAATATTTTCACTATTTTTAATTTAATGATTAATATCGAATAATATCAATTCAATCACCACACCTTAGACTTGATGGATTAGATCTCGATTCCACTTCGAAAGAGATGAATCTGATTTCCTTGAGTCACAATGTTAAATCAAAATATGTGTTAGTATTGATCTAACAAAAGAATAACAGTCCCTTAATAAAATAACACTAATTTAGCACTATTTACGCAAAAAGATCGTCAACTATCACCCATTTCTACTATTGATGCGCGTATTCTGAGATTTACGAATACTCTTCAATAAGGCACGAAATTGAATATCTAGATCCTTGTTACATAAAAAATAAAACTACGAAAGTATAATTGTTACGATAATTCTTCATAATTATAATTAAACGGGGAGAAAAAGGCTTGGCAACAAAATCTCGAAAAAGTGAGCAAAGAGGGGAATTAGGTCTTATAATCAGAAAATAAAAGAGTTTATATATAATAATTTGAAAGATGATTTTTAATAATTCAAAATCAAATTCGAGAATTTACAAGAGGATTTTCAAAAAGAGGAGAAGAAAAGAAGAGAAAGGG
This sequence comes from Gossypium raimondii, assembly GCF_025698545.1. NCBI lineage: Eukaryota > Viridiplantae > Streptophyta > Magnoliopsida > Malvales > Malvaceae > Gossypium > Gossypium raimondii. Next base: position 27,347,065 of record NC_068572.1, on the reverse strand, counting down.
AAAAATCGACAGTGGCTATGGCGACTACGATGGCGGTGGGCAAGGGAAGTGGTGTGACATCTTAGTGTGGTTGAGGATGGGAATAGATTTGAAGAAAAAAGGCTTCAAAAGTGTTGAAAAAAAATAAAGTCAAAAATGGTGGAAGAGAAGGTGGTGGAGGGCAAAAGAGGAGAGGGAGGAGGGAAAAAGAGGGAGTAACAACATGAAAAAATGAGGTTTAGGGAGAGCCAGGGCTGGCCATGGGTAGAACAGAACTCATTTTCGGTATGTTTGGGGATAAAGGGAGTGAAAAGTGGGATTTTGCACGAAAAGGAAAGTAAAATGGGGATTTGGAAGGAAAGTTTGACTCAACAAAAGGAAGGAGAATGGCAAGGGGGAGTGTTCACCTTCTAGAATTGTCAACAATTGCAGCTAAGATGAGAAAAACAAATAAAATGGAGTGTAAAGGAATTCGAACATGGCACCTCTAGTAATTAATTAACACACCAAACCACTAGGCATTTTTCTTCCTTATGGTACAATTTTGCACAATTTAATAACTAACTTATAGGGCCTGACAACTCTACCCCCTTTAAAGAAAATTTCATCCTTGAAATATACCTGATCCAAATGAGTGAAGATATTTTCGACACATTGTCTCTTTGGTTTCCCATGTGGCTTCGCTATCACCGTGATTTCGCAAGAAGACTTTCACTAGAGGAATCTACTTCTTCCTTAATTTCTTGACCTTGCGGTCTAAAATCTGTATTGGCACTTCGTCATAAGTCAAATCGGGTCTCCTCTCAATCTCACAAATCATAATCACATGCGAAGGATCTGAAGCATAACTCCTCAACATAGACGCATGTAATACATCATGTATGCAATCTAGTTTCGAAGGTAATTCTAATTGATAAGCCATTGGTCCAATCCTCTTAAGAACTCTATATGGCCCAATGAACCTCGGACTCAACTTTCCTTTGTATCCAAATCTTAATACTTTCTTCCATGGTGAAACCTTTAGGAGGACTTGGTCCCAACACTGAACTCAATGTCTCTTCACCTTAAGTCAGCGTAAGACTTCTATGGATCAAATGCTTCTCTCAAGCGATTTTGAATTAGCTTCACCATATTCTAAGTGTTTTGCACCAAATTTGGACCCAATACCTTATTTTCTCCTAACTCAGCCCAACATAGAGGTGTATGACATTTGTGACCATACAGTGCTTCATAAGGAGCCCTTTGAATGCTCGATTGAAAACTATTTTTATATCAAACTCAACCAACAACAAGTGCTCCTCCCATATACCGGTAAAGTCTATCACACAACCCCTCAACATGTCCTCTAGAATCTGTATAACTTGTTAAGATTGCCCATTAGATAGTGGATGAAAAGCCGTACTAAAGTTCAATCACGTCCCCAAAGCCTTATGCAATTTTTTCCAAAATCGAGATGTGAATCGAGGGTCCTAATCAGAAATAATGGAAACGATACACTGTGAAGTCTCAAAATCTCTAAAATATACAACCTAGCCAAATTATGTAGGGAATAATCAGTATGAACACGTAGAAAATGGGTTGACTTGGTCAGTCGGTCCATTATAACCGAAACTAAATCTTTCTCAGTAGGTGTCAAAGGCAACCCACTAACAAAATCCATGGTCACACGCTCCCATTTCCATTGAGGGATCTGAATAGGCTGTAGCATTCCCAAAGGAAATTGGTGCTCGGCCTTGACCTACTGGCACATCAAACACTTACTCATATTCAGTCATATATCAGTTAAGTCCTAGCACTGATACAACTTTCTCAAGTCTCGATACATCTTATTCCCTCCAAGATGGATAAAATATGGGCTACTATGCACTTCTCGAAGTATAGATTGCTTCAACTCTCGATCATCAGGCACAAAATACCTCTCATGGAAACACAAAATTCCAAGACCATTAATGCTAAAATCGGTAGCCTTACCTTCCTCAACATGTCTTAAATAAGTTACAAGAGATTTATTACTAAATTGCTTCGATTGGATCTCATCCACTAAGGTAGGCCATACTTGCAACTCCAGAGTAAACCTTCATGATCAGTCAAATTCAGCTTTGCAAACATCACCTTCAAATCGATCATTGACTTCCTACTCAGTGCGTTGGTAACCATATTTTCCTTACCAAGTACTCAATGGTACAATCATAGTCCTTTAATAGTTCGATCCACCTTCTTTGTCTCAAGTTCAACTACTTTTTGGCGATGAGATATTTAAGACTCTTCTGACCTGTGTATATAATACACTCTCACCATAAAGGTAAAGCATCCAAATCTTGAGAGAAAAAAACACAACAACAAGTTCAAGATCATGGGTCAAATAATTACATTCGTGAGGCTGAAGCTGTCTTGAGGCATAAGCCACAACCTTACTGTCTTGCTTCAAAACCCATCCAAGACTGGTTTGAAATGCATCGCTGAATACTACATAATCCTTCCTAGATTTTGGCTAAATGAAAACAAGAGCTTGGGTCAACACGGGCTTAATTTTATCAAAACTCTTTTGCTGTTTATCGATCCACATAAAAGGGGTAGTTTTCCTCAATACCTTGGTCAATGAGGTTGCGATCAAGGAAAACCCTTCCACGAAATATCTGTAATAACCAGTCAATCCTAAGAAACTTTTCATTTCATTGATGCTCTTAGGTTGCTTCCAGTCCAAAATTGCCTCAATTTTCTTTGGGTTGACAAAGATACCCTCAGCCGATACCACATGTCTTAGAAACATCACCTCCTGTAGCCTGAACTCACACTTACTTAGCTTAGCATACAATTGCTTCTCTTAGAGAATCTGCAGAACTATTCACAAATGCTTCTCTTATAGAATATATCAATATGTTATCGATGAAAACCATAACAAATTGGTCGAGATAAGGTTGAAATACCTGATTCTTAAGATCCATAAATGTCTGTTTCTTTCACCTTCAACTAATAGTAACTGAAGCTCAAGTAAATCTTGGTGAATACTTTTGCAACCCTAAACTAATCGAATAGATCACGAATTCTCGGTGAGGGGTATTGGTTCTTTATGGTAATCTTATTCAATTACCGATAACCAATGTATAACCTCATGGACCCATCCTTCTTCTTAACAAACAAAACTAGAGCTCCCAAAGGCAACCCACTCGATCTAATAAATCCTTTATCCAGAAGTTCTTGCAACTGCGCCTTAAACTCTACTAGCTCCTTGAGTGCCATACGATTCCCTTAATAAAATAACACTGATTCGACACTACTTATGCAAAAAGATTGTCAACTATCACCGCTTTCTACAGTTGATGCACATATTTCAGAATTTAGGAATACTCCTCAGTAAGGCACGAAATCGAATAGTTATATCCTTATTAAATAAAAAATAATACTATGAAAGTATAATGGTTATGATAATTCTTCATACTTACGATTAAACAAAGAGAAAAGGGCTTGGTAACAACATCTCAAAGCGTCGATCAAAAAGGAGAGTTTAGATAAAATAATGATTTGAAAGATGATTTTTAATAATGAAAAATCAGATTCAAGAGTTTAAGAGAGGATTTTTAGAAAGAGGAGGAGAAAAGAAGAAAAACTGGGAAAAATCCACGGTAGCCAACGACAGCTACAGCGGTGGTGCCATAACAGTGGCGGTGGGAAAGGGAAGAGGTGCGATAGCCGAGTATGGTGGAGAAGGGGACGAAATTTGAAGAAAAGTGGATTCAAAAGTGTTGAAAAAAATAGAAAAAGCCAAAAATAGTAGAGGAGAAGGTGGTGGACAGAAAGGAGGAAAGGAGAGAAAAAAAAGAGTAACAAAACAAAAAATTGCAATTTAGGGAGAGCTAGGGCCGGCCATGGGTAGTCAACAACTCATTTTGGGTAAATTTCGGGACAAAGGGAGTGAAAGGGGGGATTCTGCACAAAAAGGACAGTAAAAAGGGGCTTTTGAAGGAAAGTTTGACTTAATAAAAGGAAGGAGAATCTCTCCCTTTTATGGAAAGACTTGGACGACAAGGAGGAATGTTGACCTTCTAGTATGGTCAACAATTGTAGCTAGGATGAGAAAAATAAATAAATTGGAGTGTAGGGGAATTTAAACATGAGACCTCTAGCAATTAATTAACACACCAAACCACTAAGCCTTTTTCTTATTTGTGATACAAATTTGCACAATTTAATAAATAAATTCTAGGGCGTGACAATCTTTATTGTGATTGCTTAATATAATGTAAATTACTGAATAAGTTTATCTAGTTCACATAGTTATAGAGTTCAAGAACAGGAAGCATCAAAATGATTTCAAGCACAAAAATAGTTTCGCACATTGTATTGCTCCCTATTCTTCCCCCTCAGTAACCCTTTCCCACTCACCACCTTATTTCTCCTTCTCTGACCTTTCTTATTTTTCTCTACATAGGAAGCCACAACATAATGCAATAACTATGGCTAGCTCAATAGTTTTGGTGCATTTATTGAATGACTTTTTCTACTTTTGGACTTTGTCACCTTTTTGTTTTTCAATACATGTAATAACACTAACCCGAATTTGTCGCTGAAATAGGGTTACAGAGTATTACCAAAGTGTACAATTTAAATAGACAGAAAAATTCAAACATTTCATAACATATAGCATTCATGTTAGAAACCAATCATAATCATGCATATTGTTCCTAATACGAGCCTTCGAGGCTCAAAATATACTTTAAAAACAAATCGGAACTAAATTGGAAACTCAGAAAATATTTCAGAAACATTTAAAATTTTCAAAGCTCCAGGGGTCACACGGCCAAGAGACATGCCCGTGTCTTAGGCTGTATGGGCATTCGAAATAGTGACACACAGTCGTGTCCCAGCCCGTGCCTATACCCGTTTAACTCACTGGCTTGTGCCACATGGCATTGTGCTAGGCCATGTGAGCATATTGACTTGCACTTTATAAAAGATACAGGGGACACACGGCCGTGTCACTTGGCCATGTGTCACACACGACTGAGACACATGCTCGTGTCTCTACCCGTGTGGACAAAAATAGGCTATTTTATAAGCTATATTTCTCACCCAATTTGACATCCACCTACATTCAACATTTTGCATATACACAAGTCATAATTAGGCATCCAAAACAAGCCAAAATCAAGCCTTAAACATGTAAATTCATCACATACAACCAATATGTCCTTAAGCACCTCAAATGACAATATGCAAACATGTCAACCATGTATCCAAATTTACCTAAGTGACCAAATACATATAAGCATAATTGTACCAAAACCTATCATGTAGGTCACTTATCAAGCTCACCTATTTGGTACCCAAAATAGCAATTCTAACGAACATCAATATATTTATAAGTTTTCCATAACAAAGCACTATATCACACCAAGGTATATAACATATCTTATACGCATATTAAAACCACATCTTACTTTCCTTCATTCTACCGTATCAAACACACATCAAATATGATAAGACCACATATATATACACATCAAAATATACCAAACACAAGCCATATAAGTGGTTAATCTCAACAAAACACTTATATGCCAACATTGGCCAAATTAACCTATACATGCCATTATAACGGAAATTAAATAACTGAAAGTACCAAAAGAGTTGATGGATAGTGTTGTATAGCTCCGACAACCTTCCAACCCAAACGAGCTTCCAAATCACTATAAAACACAGAAAATAAAATAGAGTAAGCATTTAAGCTTAGTAAGTTCGTATAACATAGAACTTAACTTACCATTGAGTCACATTTAAGGTAAGCATACAAAGCAAATCCAAAGTCAATTTGGCCAAAAGCCTAAAAACATATCCTCATCAACCATGCTAGTCATGTAATTCATATAAATATCAAGAAACATGTATGAGCTCAATAATAATCAAACTTCCATGTACATATAATTTCTACATCATGTATCTATATATCATGTACAAATCATTTTCATATATCTCATGTAAATACCTTTGGTAGTTCGTATTGAACTCATGCAATATTGTAATAGAACAATGCTCATTGAACCATTTAGAATATCGTTGGATACGTAGGTAGTACACACGAGGTGTACTAAACTGTAATCCGTCAATTCTTGTACATGTATGCTCATATAAGCTGTAAACGGTAAGCTCCTTCAAGATGAATAATGGTAAGCTCCTCCGAGCTTAATAACAGTAAGCTCATACCAGCTGAATAACAGTAAGCTCATCAGAGCTGAAATCGATAACCCTAATGACATGTCATTTGTATCCTACGAATTTCTAAGGTTCAAACGGGGCTTGGTAATCGTCTTACGTCGTTGGATATGTGATTGGTATTTATATATGATGATTACACGCTTCACAAACATATAATTCAATTTAAAACATATAAATGTACAATTTAATTACACGAACTTACCTCGACGAGTGTACATAGATACGGAGATGACTAATCTGACATTTTTTCTTTGCCCCAATCTAACTCCGTATGAGGTCTAACTGGACTTATACAAATGAATTAACTCAATTCAATATAATTCACATTCAATTTATTCCAACACAAAATTTTGGAAAAATTACCATTTTGCCCCTATACATTTAATTCTTTACAATTTAGTCCCTATCTCATAAAAATGGAAATTTGCATAATTTCATTACAGCCCATCATAGCCGAATTATATATATGCTTATAAAACTCACATTTTTAAAAATTCATAATTTTACCATAATTTATTACATTTTTCAGTTTAATCCTTAATTGATAATTTCATAAAAAATTCCTTTACAAAAGTTGTTTATCTAACAACAACCATTCATTTTATACCATCAAAATTAAAAACCCTAACATGGTCATCAATTGGAAAACTCAAATACATTAACAGTATCACAAATTAATCCTCGGACTAGCTAGATTAAGCTACAACTATCCCGGAAACATAGAAATTATAAAAAAGGGGAACAAAACACATACCTAATTAATGGAAACAATCTTGTCGAACCCTAAAGAGGAAAAAATGGCTTTCTTCCTTCAATATTCGGTTGAAAAAAAAGATGGATAAAGATGATAGCAAATTTGGTTTTATTTATTTTATCATTTATTACTTATTTACAAAATTAACATTAATTAACTTTCAAAATGACACTAATGCCAAGCCATGTACATCCACTATCAAATTTAATGGTCTAATTATCATTTAATGACCTCTAATTTAAAATTCTATACCTAGTAGACACCTTTAGCTATTAGAACATAACTTTTGCTCTTTACGCGATTTAGTCCTTTTTTTCAAATTGAGCATGTAAACAGTAAAATTTTTGTTAATGAAATTTTTATATGGTATTTCTATCATGCAGTAGACCACAAAATAATAATAAAATAATTTTTTTTGATTTTGAATTTGTGGTCCCAAAACAACTGTTCTGATTTCACTAAAAATAGGTTGCTACAATACATCTCACTCATGAATGCTTTTACTTTTCAAGTACTTTTTCTACTCATTTTTCTTGCTTTTGTGAATTATTCTTTTTTTTGCACATATTGGCTAACCTATTATCACTATATCACACTGATTCTTCCTATTTCACTCTATTTTTACAAAATCCAATGTGATGATGTATTTACTTAACCCTCAATACATATGGTCAGACATATATAGTCATGCAGTTTAGGACCAAAGAAACTGGGTAAATACAAATTAATATTTGTGGCTCGGGTTTTGTATGAAGGTTCATCAAGAAGTGTTTTTTGGCTCAAATATAGGTACTAAGAATGAATAAATCGGGTTAACTTTTTTGCTCTAGGTGTATACCAAACAATGCTTTAGGTCATTCATAGGTATCTCAATATTCACAAATTTAATCAATCAAATAATCACAAATTAAACAATTTATCATACATACTAGCATGCTTGTTTTACTGTATTTTCTATATCATTTGTTATATTCAATTACTCAATGCTTATTTACAATGTAATATGTATAACTTAGTAGTTTAATGATCAAAATTTTAAAATCATTCACTATTATGCCAAATTTATAATAAACACGATCAACCTATTTACATGCTCCTAACTAATCACTTTATTTCTAAAAGATCAAGCACACAATTGACAATAAAAATTAATGGAAAAACATAAAAAATATTAAACAGCTTTCCTATGTTACCCTCACACTTTAGATAGCATATTGTCCCTAATGCGCAACCCTGAATAGATAAGGAAAGAAGTTACCTGATTGATCGTGACATTGCAATGGTCTAATGGTAGGTGCTTCTATCCTTGTTCGTTATAAGCTCAAAATTGTTTTGCTTATTCCATGTGGGGTTCCTATATAGAAAACTTCAAAAAGAAAAAAAAACAAATATAAAAGTCTACTGTCAATCTTACTTCTAAATCAATAAACTAAAAATTATCCAAAATTAATTGTTTACAATCAAAAGATAAAAAATCATTCATCGTCATAATCATCAAAATAGGGCATCTGCCCCCTCTCTATCGGTTCCTTCCCTTTCCCCCACACATGTCCTCGAGCAGAGCTCCTTCTCAACAATTGTGTATGTTAGGTTGGGCTGTGGATGATTGGTCCTTTTGACGTAGGGTATAATGGCTGGAATGTCACCTTGTAAACGTCATCCTCCCTCTCTTAGAGTTCTTGCTCAGTGGCCTCTTTATTCTCCTCTTCTTCATTACTGTTCCCTTCCTTGTCTTCGCTTCTCTGTTTCTCGAAGTTAATATGGAATGATTTAGATGGATATATGCTCGATAGGTAATTTGGTTCTTTGAGATTATTTTGTCGAGTGCACTGCTTAATTATCAGTCCTAATTCCTGCATCCATTTGATCATCCATTCTACTTTTGAATATTCTTTCCATTCCTTGCTTTTTTCTTGGTTTCTTTTTCAGAGATACGAGAATGTCCATCTTTTTTTTTCTTCTCTGGTTCCAATCTTTGATTTCTTTCTGATTGAACCCAACATATTGAGTATAAATGGAATCACCTATCAAACTCTTTCTCGCCCTCATGAATTGCTTGTTTACTTCTATTGGAACCTCTGCGTTCTTGCAAAGTGTCGTCACGAGGTGGGGAAAGAAAACCACGACCTTCTGGACACTAACACATCTCTTCATACTTTGATGGATCCATTCCTCAATGCATATATGTTACTTCTACAAAATTCCAGACAATAAAATTGCTGGAAAAGTATTGACATTAGAAACAATAAGAGCAGGCGTAATTATAGTACAAATAAATTCCATCCACATTTTAGTGATCGGGAAAATTATGGCTTGATTGAAAGTAGTTGGAAGTCAGGTATCTGGGTAGAGGTTCCATTCTACTTGAAGTTTCGCTAAATATTTGGTGAGGCTTTCCATATCAATATCTTTAAATTCTGTTAAATCAATATCATTTACAAAGATTAGATTCATAGTATGGGGCATCGTAAAATTTACAAATCTTTTTCAGGGAAAATAGAACATCCTTTCCTCCTACTATTATCGTTTTCCACATGACCGCATGTGGTCTCCGAGTTTCTTTGTCCCTAAGGGCGGCATAAAATTCTTGCATGAGAGGGATAACAACGTTTTCTTTTAGGATTATACTGAAACGCCCATCTAGGGCACCGGACTAGAGACCAAGTTTCATTTCTAAGAACCATTGATTTTTCAAATCCTCTTTCCTGAATAAATGTTTTACCTTGTAGTTCAAGAAAATATTTTTTAGCATTATGAATTCAAAATTTTAAAGAATTTGAGATTGCTAGTGGTTCTTGTGTGTTTATTTTTCAAGACTTTTTATATGACATATTCAATGTAGTTGTACTCTAAAAACAAACAAACTATCAAGCAATGTATCCAATGAAATAGTAAAAATGAGTTAGGAACCCTTAACCTCGATTAATTTCTTTGGATTCCATAAAGTTCTTTGTTATGGTTTGCTTTCTCAATGTTATATTCTTAGTTCCTGTACCAAATAAGATTACAAGAAGAAGAGAAAATTTGCAGCAACATAAGAAGAAGAATAAAAGGGGTTTTGAGGTATAAGGATTTAAAGGTTTTGAAAAAAATTAGAGAGAATTTGAAACTCATTAGGGTTTAAAACTTTGGTATAAGGGTTTAACCGTTTCTAGTTTCAGTACATTCGAAGATATTTTACTATATGGTATTTTACAGAAAAACACATATGCATAGGACAGTGGATCCGTCAGTGGCAAGAAGATTGGGATTTTCTTTCCCCATCTTGTGATGGCATTTTGTAGAAGCACAGAGGTCCTTATGGAGGAGAATGAGCAGTTTATGTGCCCAAAAAAGAGTTTAATCAGTGATTCTATGTACTTTCAGTATGTAGAACTCAACCAGAATTAGATTATAGACTGGAGCAAGAGGAGAAAGGAAAAGATGGATGTCCCCTCTCACTGAAAAGAAAAAAAAGATGATGACAAGAAAAACAAGCAAGAGTAGCGAAGTTAAAATAGACGGGATGATACGATGGATGTAGGAAACAAGCCCAATTCTTTAAGAATTTGCACAACAAAACAACATGAGAGTTCCAAATTATCTGTCGAACATGTTTGGCTCAATGCAAATCCATCAAGAAAGTGCAATGTAGGAAAGTAAAGAGGAAGAAAGTGATGAGGTAGAAGAAGAGGGGGACGAGGAGAAGGATTTTAAGGAGGATGATTGAACCTCTAATTTTTGTGTATAAGAATTGTTTTAAATTAGGACAATCTTTAATTTTTTTTTAGGAGTAGGATTAATAATAGATTCTTGTTTACTTCTCTATGTTGTTTTAGAATTTTCTGTGTAGGAACCTCACATGAAGAAGCACAATAATCAAACTTCCAACGATCAAAGGAGGAAGCACCCACCTATAGCCTATGGAAGTACCATGATTAATCAGGTAACTTATTTCCTTACCTTTCCAAAGCTACATAGTGAGGATAATGTGTTTTCTATAGTGTGGGGGTAACATAGGAGATTTCTTTTAATTTTCACACTTTTCTTTGACTTTTATTGTTGATTGTGTGCTTGAGCTTGTAGAAATACAAGTGATTGGTTAGCAGCATGTATATAGGTTGATTGTATTTACTATAAATTTGGCATGATAGTAGATGATTTTAAATTTGTTATTATTAGACTGCTAAGTTCTATATATTACACTATAAATAGGCATAGAGCAATTGAATGTACCATATGATATAAGAAATACAGGAAAAAGAACATGCTAGAACGTATAATAGATTATTGAATTTGTGATTGTTTGGTTGATTAAATTTGTGAATATCGAGATACATAGGGATGGCCTAAGGAATTGTTTAGTATACACCCAGAGCCAAAAAGCTAACCTTATTTATTTCATACTTAGTACATATATTTGAGACACAAAACACTTCTTGATGAACCATCACGCAAAATCCGAGCCAAAAACATTAATTTGTATTTACCCCTTTTCTTTGGTCCTAAACTATACGACAATAGGCGTCTGGCCTTACATATTGAAAGTTAAGTAGATACATGTAAACTCAAAATTATATATGGCTTTTCTAGATATTTTTACAACTGTTTTACTTAATAAATATGCTCATCTTGAGTAATTGCTATTAAAATAAGTGAATTTTACTTAATTAGTAATATTGGGCATGAATTTATAAAGTATGTAAAATTGTGCTTAATTACATGATTTTTGTACGTATTTTATATTATTTCATATTAATTTATGTGGACGGCAAGAGCATGCAACTTGGGTCTTGAGGTTGATAACTTGACCTGGTAAAAGATGTGCTAAAAGATGGACATGTCTGGTACATTATTAGACTGTGAAACTATTCAACAAGGGGGAATTAAAGCCCAGTTTTGACACAAGTAGATGGCTACCCAAAAGCAAGCTTTGGGGTATATAATTGAAGGTCCTTACAGTTGGAAAATAAATCAAAATCAACCCAACAAATTTTTTGTTGAAACCGTCCACCCTATGGCTATTAATATGCTTGGTTTAAATTCAAAATGAGGAGACTAAGCCATCTCGTTCTGCTTGAAATGTGGTCGGCCATGTGTGATAGAAAAAGAAGGAATTTGAAATCTATTTTTAGCAAAATCTACCCCTTACCTTCACCTATAAATACCATGCACCTATCACTTCTCAAATCATCCCTCATAACTCATTTCTCTTCTATCATTAGCATTTTCTCTATATTCCATTTCCCTTTTCCTTTCACTTGCATAGTCGCCCATCTCCTTTCCCATCCTTTAGCCAATATATGCTTTATCAAAATCATTTTTTGGCCAGCCACATTAGGAACTCCTTAACAAAAAAAGCATCGAGCAAAACAGAGAAGCGTATCAGTCAGAATAGATCCGAAAGGCTGCTGAACTGAATAGAGTTTACTCCTTCCTCTTGTTATTTATTTTAATTATGTTTGCTTTGAGTTTATTGTTTTTGACATCATCTATGGTATTTTAAATCCTATTTGCTAGGATGATTATCTTAATTCAATTAGATTTATTTTATTCATGTTAAATATGTTTGGGTCTCAGTTTTAAATTAGTATCGTGATGCATTTCATTCATACACTCAGATTAGTTGAGCGTTCTTAACCAGATGACGACTAGTAGACACATAATTGAAAAGTGTAATGGTCAATTTAGATCATTCAACCGAACTAAGTTGAGGATCATAATATCTTTAGTTAGCTCTATTATCTTGCATAGTTTTTAGGTTTATGTGAGTAAACTAATGCAAACGTAAATGTCCCTGTGACCTCACATAAATACTAAGAAACCCTTAGTTCATATAATCAGTAAAATGCATATTTAACTAAGTAAAAGACTTTGAAAAGACTTAATTTGATTTCCAAACTCATGAAAGAAAAGTTGCCATGGAAGTATTTTCGAACATTGTTAAACATGATAAAGTAAATTAAGTTCATTAATATAATTATCCTATCCCATTTAATGTTGATTATTTTTGTTGCTAAAGTCATTCATTTATGCATTTAGATAAATTGCATCTATATTAAAATGGCATTAGGGATCACTCTTTGCATTTAGTTAATTTAATGATCACTATCCAAAATTATTGTGTTTTTCATACCAAATTGTGAATTTATAATTTTACAATTAATCAGTTAAGCTTATATAGCCTTTGTGGAGGTGATAACTCATTTTACTTATTTATTACTTGAACGACTGTGTACACTTGCACAAACCACGTTACAAGTTTTTGGCGTCGTTGCTAGGGACTGTTGCCTTAATCATTCTTTGTGAAATTATTTTTTAATTTTGGTCTTTTATTTATTTCTAAAATTACTAATTTATTCTTTATTTGTAATTTATTTATCAAATCTTTATGAGCATAGATAAAATCATCGATCTATTACCTGTAGACCCTGAAATTGAGTCGACAATTAGACAAAGAAGACGTAGAGATTTGCTCAAAGACAAGTCGAGATGGACCTTGGAAATCAAAATGATGGACAAGGCAATGGAGTCAAACAAGTGCACAACCCAATCTTTATTATTGATGATAGGGATCTTACCAACAGACAATGCACTGTGCCATCAGATAACGGTCTCAACTCATACACATGATAATGGTGGATACTTCTTCATATGGTGAAATTTTATCTAAGTCTTATAACGAGGATGACGAGATCATCAAAAGGATCACTAGCAACAATTACCAATGGTCGACAAATCGAGCAGCTTTTGGAAGAAGAGTAGCAGGAGTGCATAAATTGGATGCACTAACTTCACTCTCTGCTTACGTATCTTCTATTTCCTCTATGTTAAAATAGTTTACCACTAATGGTTTGAATAATTTTGTAGCTCAATCACCAAGTCAGTATGATGTTGTTTCTTGCATATACTGCAGGGATGGTCATTCCTTTCGGAATTTCCCTTCAAATCCCAAATCAGTTTATTATGTAAGGAACTAGTATCATAATAAAAGTGGACAAGGACCATAGTCTAACTTCTACAATTCTTCGTGGCGAAATCATCAAAAATTTTCCTAGAGTAACCAAGGAAATGAACTGAATAACAATCAGATGTAGCATAAGCTAACCAAACCCAAGGGTTTAACCAACAAGCCCGAAAACCACCTCAAGTTGATTCATCAAACATTTTGGAGGACTTGTTAAAAGCATACATGGTGAAAAACAACACCTTGATCAAAAGTCAAGCAACAACGATCCAAATTCAAGTAGCCACGCTGAAAAATTTGGAGAACCAAATGAGTCAGTTAGCTATTGAGCGTCATAGTAGACCATAAGATGCCTTGACGATCGATACAAAAATTCTGAGGAATACTGGTAAGGAACATTGCAAAGTAGTTGAGTTACAAAGTGGTAAGATTTTGGAAACTATGGAGGTTGTGGTTGAAGATGAGCCCACTGAAAATAAGCAAAGGCAGCCAACAGTTGAAGTCCCTACAACAGAAAAATCAAATATTGAAAAATCTATGAAGCTAACACCTTGTTTTTGCATATTTATCTTCTCAAAAAAGTTGTCCTTATCAATCTAGAGTTTTATATCCTCAAATACTTCAGCAGAATAAGTAGAAACAAGAGGTACAATTCAAGATGTTCTTGGATGTTTTAAAGCAATTACACATCAACATTCCATTGGTGGAGGCATTAAAATAGATGCCCAACTACGTGAAGTTTATGAAGGATATTCTATCCAAGAAGAAATGACTTAGTGAGTATAAGAGTATTACTTTGACGAAAGAGTGCAGTGCGTTCTTACAGAACAAGCTACCTCCGAAACTGAAGGATCCTGGAAGCTTTACGATACCTTGTAACATTGGTGAATCATATTGTGGTAAAGCTTTGTGTGACTTAGGAGTAAGCATCAACTTCATGCCCAAATCCATTTTTAAGTTGTTGGGAATATTTGAAGTAAGACCCACTACTGTGACACTTCAACTGGTGGATCGATCGTTAGCATATCCCGAAGGGAAGGTCAAGGATGTTTTGGTAAGAGTTGATAAATTTATTTTTCCTAATTATTTCATTGAATTAGATTTTGAAGTAGATAAGAAAGTTCCAATCATCCTTGGGAGACCTTTCTTTTGCACGGGAAGAACATTCATAGATGTACAAAAAGGTAAACTCACCATGCGAGTTCAAGACAATAAGGTAACATTTAGCATTCTGAAAGTGTTGAACTTTACCAATCTAGTGAATGATTGTTCAGAAATGGTGGAATTAGAAAGCTTAGTTTCTATGGAGAGTAATCTTGAAGATTTTACCCAAAATCTTTCTTGATTTCAAGGCTTCTTAGGACTTTATTCATCTTTCTTGTTGTTCTTTCTTCTTTAGTTGTTTCTGTTTATGCCGATTGGTTGATTAACTTGTTTATGCCGATTGGTTGATTAACTTGATTTAATTTCTCTTCTTGTGTTTTCAGCCATTCCAATCTTCAAGAATCTGCTCGGCACCATTCTTGGCAATAAAGAAACGTCCCTTAGTCATACTCTTCAATAGATCTTGCCGCCCAAGCCTACTAATTCTGATTCAATTCGGTTTGCTGGGTTTTGAATTTATTTCTCTGTTTTGTGTTCTCCTTTGCAGATTCGGCTTGGGGGAGTATTTTCTTGAAACTAAAAGTTTGTTTCTTTGTTTCCAATCAACAATATTAATAAGTGTTTGATTCTTGGTTGATTATTTCTTGTTTTAGGTGTTTCATTTCAGATCTGTTAGTTCTAAGTTTAATTTTTTGTTTCGTTTCAGATCCAAGCGTCTAGCGTTTTCATAGGAGTTTTCCGTGACTTGGCAACTCGATCTTGGTCCGCGCGCAACCTCCTATCACAAGCCATTACATGCTATCTCAGGACATCAGTACATATAACCAGTTCAGTATACAAGCATAATATCATCATGCTTAACACATATATAAATCAAACAGTCAGTTCGTACAATTGGGGGTCTAAGTGATGCTTACCGACCCTATAGTAGGTTCACAGTCGACTTGGAAGACCCGTGCAACCTTAACAATCAATTCAATGAAAATGGGCCCACACGCCCATGTATTCTACCCGTGTGGGCCCACAAGCCCGTGTGGCCCACTCGCCCCAAATTGGCCTTGGTCGCGTGGTCCATTTTTAATGTAACACGTGCTAGCTAAATATTCATATATGTTTTCACTATTTACTTATATGTTCCTTCAAAGCTGTCTACTTGAGTCACTGTTACTAAATTATTTATATCTTGAGCTACAAGAATTCCAAATTAAGGTCCGCTTGATGCCTTTGAAACTAGACTCAAATAACTTTCTACCATAAAATTTTCATAATTTTTGGTTCAGCCAATAATTACAGTAAAATCTTCAATCTTACCCCTGTTCTGTTGTTTGACAACTTTGACCTTTCTTTGCTAAAAATTAATTATCTCTTAGTAAAAAATTCAGATAATGTTTTCATTTCTTTCTATTGGAAATACACTCATTAATAATTTAAACATCTAAATTTTACCCCTAATTATTTTTCTCCAATTTTTGATGATTTTCCAAAGTCATAATAGGGGAACCCAAATTCATTCTAACCTTGTCTCACAAAACTTATTATATCTCACGATTTACAATTTCATTACCTAAATCATTGCTTCTATGAGAAACTAGACTCAATAAGCTTTAATTCCATATGATTTTCATTCTCTAATTTGACTTCCACAATTTATGGTGATTTTTCAAAGTTAGCTTACTGTTGCAGTCTAAACAGTAAGCAATTTCAGCTTTTCGCCGAATCTCATTTTTTGCATTTCAGGTACACACCTGGTTTTGTTTGATGCTAAAACAGTCCCCGAGCACTCCAAAGCCTATAATTGAACAAATAACACTAATTTAATCTAACATAACATGATTCCAAATTGAACTCGTATCGAGGTTTTAACCCATAAGCGACTAAACCTTACCTTCAACTGATGAACAATAATTCACACACAAACTAAGACTCTGATTGGTGATTACGAGCCCCTGAATCCTCCCCTAATTGGCATAAACAAAACAATTCAGAAGAAAGTTAAAAATGGAGACAAATCACTTACCTAAAACTTACCGAACGGTTGCAGACAAACGTGGAGCGACAAAGGCAGAGTGGGAAAAGAAAAATCAAGAAGATGAAGGGTGAAAGAGAGTAGAAATTCGGCAGCATTGAAGAGAAAAACGGTAAGAGGGTGGAGGGGTTTTGGGGAAAGTAAAAAAAAAGATGAACAGATATTTGATAATCACCCCAATCCCTTATTTCTCTCCCCACTAAATCTACTACGTAGATTTTTAGTCCATCTCAAACTCTCCTGGACGCACGAGCAAAAATAATGCCCACGCCAAGATTCGAATGTAGGACCTCCTTCACACCAACACTCCACTTATCCACCAGACCAGTAGGCCCATTCTATTAATTATTTTCCAACTTTTACTTAAAAGCATATTGACCAAAGACAGGGCTTATTCATAAAAAGACCAAAACTTGCCCAAGTCGTGGCTTGAACTTGGAACCTCCCAAACACACCCAGAACACATAACCACTAAAGCAGACAAATATTTTGTGTCACACATTCACAATACCCAAAATTAAAATTTTGGGGCGTTACAAACGCTTCATTAAGCCATAAAACAAAAATATACTCTCAAGTATGGCTACACTCAACTCATATTCAAATAACTCATTTTACAATAATTCATCAAGACTAAACAATGTATACATGCTTTAATAACTCACAAGTCTAGCTTATATATTCACATGCATTCACAAGTTAAACTATAATGACCCAAACTACAATTACATACACAATTTACCATGAGAACATACTAACATTTTCATGTAACTTAAATCAACTCATTTAGCATATTATTCACATGTTTATGCATTCTTCTTTCATCGTATTATCACAATATATAATATCATATTTGAACGATAATTTGGCACTTGAAGCTATGAAACATAAAAGTGGGTTTTATCACCACACAATGGGTACACGGATCTACAACACACCAAATGACTCGTAGAGTCGAACATACCCCAAGAGTGTAACACATAGCTAACACTCTCCAACACACCAACATATCTCAGTGAATAGAACTTAGCTCACATTCCCTTATCTTTTCAAACTGTCTTAAGGCCTCAATGCCCAAATCACACAACACAAGAGTGAGTACTCACAATCCTATGGCATGACAGCTATATCAAATGGTGTCAAGAAATCACAAAGCCAAAATATCTATAATTACACCTTTTTATTTACTGATTTAACACACATCATCTCTGTTCGTATTCCTCAATTTACATCACAAACTTGTACACAATGCATGCTTCTCATATTCACATTTAATTACACTTTAACTGCCATAATAATGCTCATTGAGCCATCACATATCCAACAACATATGTGTGCATTAAAATCAGTACATCATATCTCACGTACAAGTATTCTTACAAATTACTCGTCAAAATAATATCACATTCCACAATTCAACCCATATATACTTACTGAAATTCTGCTCGCTTTCCCAACATATTTGCATTATTAGCATATCATTATCATTGTCATTTAGCATGTATATCTTGCCCACAACACAACATAATTCACAATAGTCATCACACATGCCTCATATCACAATATCGCGTCATAATAATCAATCCACAATTATTCACATAATCACATAATTGCCAAAATAAAGCAAGGCAAATAGAAAGCTTACACTCGAAACTTAGGATAGGGGTTTAGGCTATTCCTAAGCTCCCAATTAACACTATTAATCGTGTCTATGGGTAGCGATTCCAAACACTCACTAATCATGCTTTCGCCTAATTGTTGAATGTTTAAACTAGTTTTTTCTTGGCTTTCGCCTTACTCGTAGAAGGCTCCAACGGTTCCAATGCTTCACACATAATAACCACACATTATGGAAAATTAATTAGAGCCAAAGACTCATTGAAACCAACCAAAAATGAAAGCCTAAGCTATATTCCTCATGAAACTAAAATTTCAACTAACAAATTTGAAACTCAAATATTTTAATCCTTACTTATTCCCATTACCTATAATTGATTCCAATCATCTATTTATACATCTAAGAAAAATTCCCAACCTTGAAACTACTCAAACCTATGTAGATTCATGGATCCAAAATTTTGCCATATAATGGCAACTTTCACAAAAACTCAATAAAACGTTGTAATTCTTTAATGAAACTTTAAGGAATATTTAGAAACCTTCTAATAATGTCAAAAATAATTAAAATAACACTTTGAAACCACATTTTTACGCAACATCCTGAAATCCACCATTAACGACCCAATTTTTGGCTTTTATTCAAAACATGTGATTTAATGGTTAAAAATTAGTTTAAAAGACCATATAACATGAACAAATAATAAGAAATTGAAATGTTACATTTGATGGAAGAGAAACAAGCTTTGGTTGAAAACTCAAAAAACCCACAAGCTTGAGGTATGACAAAACCAATGGTGTTTTGGGTGTTTTTCTTGAAATTCTATGGACATTTATGGATCTAGTGATGATAGAAATTAAAAGAATGAAGTTTGTAACATAAAATTGAGAGGGAGAAGCTTGGGGAGAACAAGGGACGACAACAAAAGTAAGGAGAAGAAACTAACGTGGGTTTTATAAAGATGGAGGGGAAACAGGGTATTTTTAAAACTTTGGTAAAATTACTTTTTAACTACTCCTAAATTGAACCCTTTTACAAAACAGTCAGTATTTTAACATTGAAATTGTTTTCAGCATTATTTTTAAAAATTGATTTAATTTTAAAAAAGTTATAGATGAAAACAATTTCGGGTTACCACAATTCAAAATTTCTTAATCCATTCCTAGCCAAAATTCCTAATTTACCCTCAAAACTTCTAGGCCCAATTTTATTGTGTGACCAAGAGAAAACAATTAGTCACGGGTACCGAAGGAAAATTGTTAGAGGTAAATAAGTTTGTCCACTAAGTCTTCCTTCCGTGTGCACCCATATAAAGCAACCTTAGCTTCATAAACAAGTTCTATATTTTCTCTGGAAATTAATACTTCCTTTTAGCAATTCTCTCTATGTGTTCTAGGAAAATGACAGAGCCAATTCCAGCTTGAAGGGTTAAAGTTTGCCATAATCAGCAAACTTTACCATTATGAAACCTGGTAAGTAATGTTGAAACTCTAGCTATTTTTGTGATTACTTACAAGACTCTAAGCTTCATGCTTTATGGAAAAACTAATGATTTAAAAAAGGAAACTTCAAAATTCTGGGTTTCCTAATTAAGTTAACTATGTATGTTATAGCTCAAGAAACTCCCGAAAGCTGTCGAGACAAGGGCAAGGGACCTGTTGTTTAGTCTCTACTACATCATCTGGTGAGTTCCTTCATACTTTGCGTGTGTTGTACATATCTGGTTCAAGGTAAGTTTACCTGACTAGTGAAAGGTCTGACTTTGCATGTTTGTGTAAGAAATAAAGTGTTTTGCTTCGTGCTGAGTCATTCCCCACTTTACATTGGAAAAGAACCATATGTTCAGAAAAAAAAGAAGTGAGTTCATGGCAATGTCTTCATTGCAAGATGCATTGAACTAGCAGATCACGAAACATGAACGATGTTATGTAGCCTCTAGTAAGGCAAGTGTAATGCAAACTAGTTTGGCAAAACATAAAAGAGGAAAAAGGAATGAACAAATGTTACAAGCTCTAAAGCACAGACTAGGGTTTTTGACTAGCACGAAGGAGGTTGTCTACATGAATGCAAAGTGTTGCTCGCAATCATTTGCGAGTTGAATTAGTTCAATTGCAGCTAGTTGAGCTCAATTCAGCTCAACCCTAGCTCAATAAACTCATTTCAGTTTTCTTTAGTTGTGCATTTTATTTTGCTGGAATAAATTTTAGTTAATTTAGTTTAAGCTAATTAATTAATTTAACTAGGTGTTAATTGTGTCTTTAAGTCATTTAATGTGTCTTACTATTTTCGGCATTAATAAGTTAAGTTAATTAATTTGTCTAAATTACAACAACAATTTAAGTTGTCTTGAGCTAATTTAATTTGTCTTTGTTCTACAACCATTTAAAATGTCTTAAGCCAAGACAACTTAATTGGGTTCATTTAAAGTGTCATGATCGATTGTTAATGGCTGATTGTAGGTGTCCATTCAGCTAGAATCAGCTTGGTTCATGGACGACATTAAATGGAAGAAAATACACCCCTTAAATTCAGTAGCTCATTTCTCCTCCCAAGGGTCTGTTCGTGCATTGCAATGGACAAAGGAGTGTTCACACATGGCCATTCAGCTCACATATTCTTTTCACACTTGGTGGCTGTTCAAAACTATCCTTTCACACCTTGTGACCGATTTTGCATCCATAAGTTCACACCCAAGGGCTATTTGTGTGCCCAAAAACGTCATCAATGCATGTTGCTGTCCATTTGGCTTTTCAAGGCTGATTTATTGAAGCAAATTAAGGTTTTGAGCTGTTCCATCAATGAACTCTTCCAGATTAAGTAATTAGCTCAATTATCAACTAAATTGGAGCATTTAAGCTGCTGCCTATTGCCGATCCCAAGTCCTAGAGTTCTCCATTGGATTGAACTTACTTGTTAGGTTAGTTTAGCTTATTAAATAGCTCATTTAAGCTGGGTTTTTTTTGTCTATTCGGCTAGGTCTCTTTGGACTATAAATAGGTTGTAAACAACTTGTTTTAGAAAAACTTTTTGTCAAATTTGATATTATATTGAATATTTTGTGAGATTTCTTCTCTCAATTTCGTCCAAAGACTCTGTTGTCTTATCTACTTGGTTAGTGGCGTCAACCCTATCCTTTGCAAACCGAACTTATAACTTTTTACCGAAGTGTAGCGTTCAACTTATACCGAGGTTACTATCTCCGATAGATAGTGGGTTGAGGTTCTTCAACATCGTCCATTTTTCACCTTCAGAACATATAAGATTCGGGTCAACACTTACTCATAGTGTTGGTTCTTTCTTGTTTTTTAGCCTAACAATCCATTTTCCATTAAAACTGAATTATTATTTTTTTTCAAAGCTAATCCTTTCTTTCGTACTCGAACCTTAGCACATATTCAACTCCCTTGAACCTAATTTGAACCACAAATAACTTCCCAAAATAAATATACTTGTTCTTGGCACAAGACGAACGAAACTTCTTCGTTTGACGATCGGGCAACAAAAGCGACTCAACTCAATCAAACGAGGCTGGTTCGCATCACATATAAATTTTTGAGCCCAATCACATATACAACCATAATTGCTTATATTTTCATTTCAAACCATCTTATATTCTATATCCAAATCATATACATTACTTTGCCAACATTTCATATATCATCACCTTTTCATTTATAGTTTTTTTAACCCCATGAAACTCTGTAAAAAACTCAATACATAGTTGCAAATAACATCTGACGCTCATCTAAGCTAATCATATACATCTGTGTCAGGTTACCCTTCTGGGCTAAACCATTAACGACACAGTAAATAGCCTGGTCAGGGTCGTATATACATGTAAGGTTACTAGTTTAGGCTAAATCTATGTCACATGTATCTTCGAATCCTCAACAAATGCTGGAGCTTGGTACCATTACAAATCAACCTGTACCCTCGTGTACGAGACTTTTACTAAGTTCATCGAGATTTAACCTTAACATTTCCATTTCGTATAAATCAATTTCAATTAAATTAAATCCTCAGTTTATGAAATAATTCATATACAATTCAAACAATTAATAAAAAATTAATATACATTCAAATATTATTCAAAAACAATTTAAAATTACTTATACTGTATTAAGTTAATGACAAAACCATAGTAGTTTAGCTAACAGAGACTATTCGACAGTTTTCCATTTCTTGCTTACGTCAACAACTTAATTTATATAATAATTAAGATTCAAAATATCAGTACCAATATCATAATAATACTCAAATTCATGCTTATAATCTTTTAATTTCATTTTACACAATTTTCCGAACTTTTACATTTTATTCAATTTAGTCCATAAAACACAACTTATCATAACTTTCAAATTTGGACTTCAAACTTTAAACCAATTTCAAATACATTCAATTACAGCCACCTATTATAAAAAGTCACGAAATTTTATATTAATTTTAAGATATTAACAATTTAGTCCTTATGTTCAAAATTAACAAAAGTCACTTTATAAAATAGTCCTTAAACATTTCATGGCTTCCAAATCTACCATTTTCTATCAAGAACATCTAGGATTCATTAATGAAAAGTTTTGAAATCTTTAGCAATTTTGAAATCAGAGTTACGGGTTAGTTGGACCTAGCTGCAACAATCTCAAAAACATAAAAATTACAATAAATGAATTAAAATTAGCTTACCAAATTTGAAGAACAAGCTTGGACAAAAGCTTGGTTTACTCATGCATGGAGAATCAGTGGTGAAGGGGCAAAATAAAGATGATAATGTATTTTTCCCTTTTTGTGTTTTATAATGATTTATAATATTTACTTAACTATTTAATTTAATTTTACAGTAAAATAACATATAATTTCAAAAATAATAAGAATTCACCATCCACCCATATTCTAAAGGAGGTAAATTGCCACTTTAGACCTTAAACAAACATTAACTATCATTTTAACTAATAAAAATCAATAGCGATTAACTTTTATCTCTTTTACATGTTAGTCCTTATTCCTTAATTAATTATTCAAACGTTAAAATTTACGAACCAAAATTAAATACATCTTTATAACAACTTCATAAATATTTAATAATATTTACGAGCTTGGTTTACAGAAATGAGGTCCCGATACCTCATTTTTTAAAACCACTTGACTTTAGGGACAACTCACTTGTACTTAACTAATTATCCAATTAAAAGAAATATCAAAAAAATCACTATATCATAATTTAAACAATCATAAATGGCCTTATTACATAAACAAAACCCAACACACATTTCAAATTTAAGTAAAAGCAAGTGTAGCACAACTGCAATTGTGTGGCAACCTCCGAGTCCCACGCAGCACCGACCCACCTACAACTCGGGATGACCTGTATAGTTAAACAGAGGGGTGAGTTTACAAAACTCATCGTGTAATCCCCTAACAAGCAAATAGTCAGTTAAACAGTAGATAAATGCAGTTTGGGCATGAGCCATTCTGATATGATACCCGATTCGGTGTGGGCCTAAGCCTTTTCCATAGCAAGATGCAGTGTAGTAATGCAACCCATCCCAATCCAGCCAACACACCACTCCGTACCACCAACACACCATGTGGGGATAAAATCGACCCATCCAACCAACACACCAATATTGCAGCAGAGTTGCCAGTAATAGTATCACAGTGAAGCTGCTAGTAATAGTATATGTGGCAATGCCACCAGTACAGTGTACTTGCCCTATATCAGAATCCCAATCCCCATGTAATATGTCATGTCATAAATCATACGTGTATGCAGTATGTCATACTCAGTTACAATGATACATATATCATAGAGCAAATCGGTCATACATACATTTCGACTCTTAGGGGTATAATAGCAATTCTACCCTATGAGGGGTATTTCGATCATTTTACCATACAGGGTATTTCGGTCATTTTACCCTTCGGGGGTATTTCTGTCATTTTAACCTTCTAGGATATTTCGATCATTTACCCACGAATCGCAATTTGGGCTTACCACTCGAGCGGTCGCACTCCCGTGTGGTCTCAAACGCCGTGTTTACAGCTTTTCGGCTTTTCGCCGATCTACGGTTGCAATGGATGATTACACACCTGATGCGATTTTTAGATTCCCTTTGTTCCGAACACTCTTATTATGAAAATCAATAATCATCGTACCCTTGGTTCCCAAGCAATGTGCCACTCAAACTCGACCACCACCAGTTAGGAATGGAAGCAATGCAGGTTGGAGAAAGCAATGAAAACCCAAATCCCAATATATATCCCATCGAGAACAAGGAACAAATGAGATGATATATCGCTCTCCACAACAACAACCTCCCCAAATCCCAATATTCTCTCCTGAAATCTCTCAATGACCAGTTCAAACTCCATTTAGCAGTATTTCAATCCAACTCTACCACCCACATGAATTAGGTAGCAAAATAAATACTCCCTTTTATTATGCGCCACCACTCGAACCTTAGACCCCATGTACACTCCACACGCCCCTTACCACTAAACCAACAACTCCTTTGTATCATATTTTAACCACAATAATTTAAGAACATACTATCTACATCCAAGGATTTTATTCACTTAAAATAAAAATTTTACATAAGCCAAAGCTTGAAGCCCTGACTTCTCAGACACTTCCAAACACTCCTAAATCACTTAACCACTGAAGCAGACATTCATTTATGTCACTTCCTTGCACAACTAAATATTTATGTGTAGTCTCCTAATTGTTCCCTTATTCAAAACATATTTCTTCTAGGCCCGAAATTTGGGGTGTTACATTACAGACTCACTCGTCAAAATTGTGATTTTGATAACACTGTTTCTAATACCACTAAAAAACGGGTTGTTATACTCTCAGACATACCCTGATTCTATACCACACTGACAAAATACTGCTTAAACCATGAGATAAATTCCCCATTCTAATACGATCTCGCTTCGGTGTTGATACGAATTGTTTTGATTGCCCGAACGTAAAATTGAGGTATCGTTCGGATTAAAGTAAGCTAAAATTGGCTAAGAATAGGCTTTAAAAAAAGGGTTTGAAATATATTAGATATGATAAATATATGGTTTCGGCTAGCAAGAAATAAGGTTATATGTAAGTCGATAAATGCGGATGGAATAGAAAGGCTCAAGGTTGAAGAATGAACCAATACTACATACAGTATTTACCTAAGACTTATAAAAACACTTGAGATGGTAAAAGATAGAACCTTGACCCACTGATATAAGGAGATAGGAACCAAAGGTATAAGGGTGAACGCCACACTTGATTTAGGAGTGATAAGTTCAAAAGAAATAGGGTGACGCCACTGGCTAGGCTAGATAAATCAAGCTGAGTCTTAAAAGAGCAAAGAGAGTTCAATCAAACTCACAGTGTGATAAACATCCATAAAGGGATAAAAAGTATATTGTCTAAATTGTCTCAATTGTCTAACCCCAAAATGATTACAAAACAAACTATTTATAGGTAAACATCTAGCTAGTCGAATAGACACTTAGGGAGCTGAATGGGCAGCAGATATTCAGCTTTAATGAGCTGAAACTTCTTGGAAACTTCCTAGAACGTCCTTTGAAGCTTCCTTGAAGGTTCCTTAAAGTTTCCTAGCATGAGGGACACCAATGGACAGCTTCTAGAGGCCTTCATTCAGCTAGATTTAATTTAGAGTGATTGGGAGCTAAATTGGCTTGATAAAATTTGGTCAAGGGGGGTGAACATGTTTTAATTGAGCTGCTTTGAATATTTGGACAATCTTGGACTTTAATGAGCAGCTTGGAGTACTCAACAGCCTTTGAATGTGAACCAACAAAATTGAACAGCCCTTGAGTGTGAAAACTCAAAACCAAATGGCCTTAAAGTGTGAATGGTATTTTCCAGCTTGTGTGAAAGCTTTTAAGGCTGCTTTGGAGAGCTTGATAGCTAGCTTGGGGAAAAGAATCAACACTTGGTTTTGGCTTTTGCAATGACCGAACATGTGTTTGGGGAAGGGCTATCAGTAGCACATCTTCTTTAATTATTGTCCATGCATGTGGCTGCACCATTTTAATCCAGCAAATTAAATTAGTTTTAGACACAATTAAATTCAACAGCAACTAAACTAATTAATTTGTCTAAGCTAAGACACATTAAAATCAAACAATGACTAAGACACAAATTAATTTCAGCAGCAGCCAAGACACATTAAAAATCGGTATTAAGCTAAGACATATTAATAACATGCATTAAATTAAGACACATTGAACACTACAATTATTAAATTTAGATTATAATTTTTTTATGACCTGAAATAAATTAACTACTTTGCTAGACACATGAAATTATTCCTGCATGAAATTACTCCAACAAAAATAAGATAGATGCAAGCTAAAATGAACTAAAATGAAATTAATTAAAAAGGATAAAATTAAGCTCAAAGAGCTAGAATCGAGTTGAGTTGAGCTTTATTGAGCTGGAATTGAACTAAGTCAGCTTGCAAGAGTTTCCAAGCAATGCTTAGGGAGCTGGTCCAAGAGTGTGCTCGTTGTGTGGCTGTATAATCCCCTCCCTCTTGAAAGCGATTTGTCCTTAAATCGGGCCACCTTCTCGCGAAAAATCTTTCACCATTGCTCCCAATAACCTAAAATTGACACATACCTTGAACACAAAAGAGGTTGTTTGCACGCCCTCCTTCTTTCAGAGGGAACCTTTCCAAAGTGCCACCTTGTTCCTTGATGGAACCAAACCAGAATCATGGAGCATTCAAGAGTTATACTTTTGGACAACAAAAGTCCATGACTCAAATCCTTTGAACAGTGATAGAGAATAATGTTCTCTAGGATCAAAAATAATATTTCCTCTTACCTCTCCAATCTGACCCGAAAGTGTCATGACCGGCAACTTAGAAAGAACATGTAGCAGTTGAATAGTATAATCTTGTAATACACGGTCAAATCTTTTAAACCATAATTTAGAACAACCTTTGGAGTCAAAGATTCGTGTTTGACTTTACAATCCAACAAAATTTAATTCTTTTGTTTTCGAACAAAATGATAAAATTAGGGGCAGATGAAAAGGTTCAACACACTTATTTAAAATGAAATTACGGTGCTCACATTTTCTTAGTAACAACTTAAGATGACTTGCTTCGGGTTTAAACACATGATTATTGTTTGTGATAATTTTATTTATTGATGATCTATCTGTTTTGATGGTTGATAAAAAGATTATTGTTTGTGATAATTTTTATGATGCATGTGTGAGTGAATCGATAGTCTGTCGATTAATGCATGATATGATTGTGCAACTCTGTGAACAATGTGAACCTTTTCAAATACCTACTTGTGACGATTACGTTTACCATTTGATTTATTACTCACGATTTATTCATAGATTGTGGAAACAATTTGAGATGATTGAATGCCTTAAAACATGTCCATCTTTGTTTCAAATATTTGAGGAGGCATTAGTAAGTAAATTAGCTTGTTTGCATGGTAATCTGAATTTGTCCATTCGCATGTGTTATACTTGTTTTGTTATGCTTATGATTGGACATCAAGTTTGTTTGCGTTGCTATTTACTAACTGATGGCTATTCTTTTCAGTTGACTCAATTGCCATTACTCCCGTTCGATCGAGGAAAGTCGAGTAAGAGGAGCTATGTTCGAGTGAACCAACGCATCGACTTGAGAACAAGTCGCTTCGAATAAGGGGGGATGATACTACCCTACCCCGAAAACGCCCTTGGTTTAGTTCATCAAGCGCCGTTCGAAAACTTTCACAAGCTGAATTAACTTGTTCCAGCTCCATGGAGTTCAATTCGAGCTGATTCTAGCTCGTTGAGCTTAATTCGCTTTTATTTAATTTCATGCATTTTTAATTTGCTGGAATAAATTAAATGAGTTAGTTTATTAAATTTAGTTCAGCTCAAATAAGTTTTAGAATTAATTTTAGTTCAGCTTAAATAAATGTTAGAAATTAATTTGTTTAAATCTGGAAAAAATTAATTATTTGTGTTTTATGTGTTTCATGCATGCTTTTAATATGTTTTAGTTATTACATAGCATAAATAAGCATGTTTCATTACATCTAATTAATGTGTCTTGTTTTTGATTTAATATGTCTAAATTGAGCCGAATTTTACTTTGTTTTGCTGCTGAATTCATTGTGTCTTCAGCTCATTCAATTTGCTGAAAGACCAAGTTGGATCCAAGAGGCGATGGGCCTTTCCAAGTACTCGAGCGGATCAATGATAATGCATACGAAATTGATCTACCCGATGAGTATAACGTAAGTTCTACTTTCAATGTGGCTGACTTATCTCCATTTGATTTATCGGATTCGAGGACGAATCTTTTTGAGGAAGGGGGAATGATACGAGTCACAAAGGCCCAATTCAAGCTTAATGACGTGATGGGCTCAAATTACCACAAGGCCCAATAACGAGGTCAAAGGTCAGGGAAATGCGTATGAAACTAAATGGAATCATTCAAGACTTCATTAGCAAGGCCTTAGATGCATATACAAAGGAAAAAGAAAATCAAGATTCACTTTCTTGTTTTCAAGAAAATCAAGAAACCGAATCTTGGTCCAATTTTCTTGTTTTGAGCGATTTCAAGAATCAAGAAAATCAAGATTTCAAATCTTGGAAATCTTGGTCAAGAAACCGAATCTTGCAGCTAAGGCGCGTTGGATCTCAGTTACGAGCATCAGCGAACCAATTTCGGGAGAGAACAAATCACAAGCCCAAGTTCTTGAAGACACGACCCAATAAGATGTTCCAAGCCCAATCAAGAAGTTCAAACTAGACTTAGTTAAAAATCAGGCCAAATTGTCAAAGTGGCCCGATTTGTTAAGTTTTAATTCTTTAAATACTTAGTTTAGTTTTTAGACTTTATGAATTAAATTCTATGTAAACATTCAGTCCAAGAGGCCCATTTAAAGGCCTTGGCTGAATTTTCCTTTAAAAGTTAAACAATTAGGTTTTTTCTTAGTTTTCCTAATAGGGTTAGGAAAGTAGTAGTAGGCCTATATATGTAAGGCTTGGCCGGCCACAAACACACACAACACATTAAAATTAGATTTTTTTATTGAGTGAAAAATTCTCTTTGAGTTTTCTCCAAGAATTCTTTTTGATTGTGGGAGCCATCTTCAGCCTTCTTCTTACCGTTGTTCTACATTGGAGGGGAGATTCGAGTCGTTTGAAGGGAATTGTGAAATCTTTCTTGATTTCAAGGCTTCTTAGGACTTTATTCATCTTTCTTGCTGTTCTTTCTTCTTTAGTTGTTTATGTTTATGCCGATTGGTTGATTAACTTGATTTAATTTCTCTTGTTGTGTTTTCAGCCATTCCAATCTTCAAGAATCTGTTCGGCACCATTCTTGGCAATAAAGAAACGTCCCTTAGTCATACTCTTCAATAGATCTTACCTCCCAAGCCTCTTAATTCCGATTCAATTCGGTTTGCTGGGTTTTGAATTTATTTCTCTATTTTGTGTTCTCCTTTGCAGATTCGGCTTGGGGGAGTCTTTTCTTGAACTAAAAGTTTTTTTCTTTGTTTCCAATCAACAATATTATTAAGTGTTTCGATTCTTGGCTGATTTTTTCTTGTTTTGGGTGTTTCATTTCAGATCTGTTAGTTCTAAGTTTAATTTTCTATTTCATTTCAGATCCAAGCGTCTAGCGTTTTCATAGGAGTTTTCCGTGACTTGGCAACTCGATCTTGGTCTGCGCGCAACCTCCTATCACAAGCCATGACATGCTATCTTAGGACATCAGTACATATAACCAGTTCAGTATACAAGCATAATATCATCATGCTTAACACATATATAAATCAAACAGTCAGTTTGTACAATTGGGGGTCTAAGTGATGCTTACCGACCCTATAGTAGGTTCACAGTCGACTTGGAAGACCCGTGCAACCTTAGCAATCAATTCAATGAAAATGGGCCCACACGCCCATGTGTTCTGCCTGTGTGGGCCCACAAGCCCGTGTGGCCCACTCGGCCCAAATTGGCCTTGGTCGCATGGTCCATTTTTAATGTAACACGTGCTAGCTAAATATTCATATATGTTTTCACTATTTACTTATATGTTCCTTCAAAGCTGTCTACTTGAGTCACTGTTACTATATTATTTATATCTCGAGCTACAAGAATTCAAAATTATGGTCTACTTGATGCCTTTGAAACTAGACTCAAATAACTTTCTACCATAAAACTTTCATAATTTTTGGTTTAGCCAATAATTACAGTAAAATCTTCAATCTTACCACTGTTCTGTTGTTTGACAACTTTGACCTTTCTTTGCTAAAAATTAATTATCTCTTAGTAAAAAATTGGATAATTTTTCATTTCTTTCTATTGAAATACACTCATTAATAATTTAAACATGTAAATTTTAACCCCTAATTATTTTTCTCCAATTTTTATTATTTTCCAAATTCATAATAGGGAACCCAAATTCATTCTAACCTTGTCTCACAAAACTTATTATATCTCACGATTTACAATTCCATTACCTAAATCGTTGCTTCTATGAGAAACTAGACTCAATAAGCTTTGATTACATATTATTTTCATTCTCTAATTAGATTTCTACAATTTATGGTGATTTTTCAAAGTTAGCCTACTGTTGCAATCTAAACAGTAAGCAATTTCAGCTTTTCGTCGAATCTCATTTTCTGCGTTTCAGGTACACACCTGGTTTTGTTTGATGCTAAAACAGTCCCCGAGCACTCCAAAGCCTATAATTGAACAAATAACACTAATTTAATCTAACATAACGTGATTCCAAATTGAACTCGTATCGAGGTTTTAACCCATAAGCGACTAAACCATACCTTCAACCGATGAACAATAATTCACACACAAACTAAGACTCCGATTGGTGATTACGAGCCCCTGAATCCTCCCCTAATTGGCATAAACAAAACAATTCAGAATAAAGTTAAAAATGGAGACAAATCACTTACCTAAAACTTACCAAACGGTTGCAGACAAACGTGGAGCGACAGAAGGCAGAGTGGGAAAAGAACAATCAAGAAGATGAAGGGTGAGAGAGAGTAGAAATTCGGCAGCATTGAAGAGAAAAACGGCAAGAGGGTGGAGGGGTTTTGGGGAAAGTAAAAAAAAAAGATGAACAGATATTTGATAACCACCCCAATCCCTTTTTTCTCTCCCCACTAAATCGACTACTTAGATTTTTAGTCCATCTCAAACTCTCCTGGACGCACGAGCAAAAATAATGCCCACGCCAAGATTCGAATGCTGGACCTCCTTCACACCAACACTACACTTATCCACCAGACCAGCAGGCTCATTCTGTTAATTATTTTCCAACTTTTACTTAAAAGCATACTGACTAAAGACAGGGCAAAACTTGCCCAAGTCCTGGCTTGAACTTGGGACCTCCCAAACACACCCAGAACACATAACCACTAAAGCAGACAAATATTTTGTGTCCCACATTCACAATTCCCAAAATTAAAATTTTGGGGCGTTACAAACGCTTCATTAAGCCATAAAACTAACATATACTCTCACGTATGACTACACTCAACTCATATTCAAATAACTCATTTTACAATAATTCATCAAGACTAAACAATGTATACATGCTTTAATAACTCACAAGTCTAGCTTATATATTCACATGCATTCACAAGTTAAACTATAATGACCCAAACTACAATTACATACACAATTTACCATGAGAACATACTAACATTTTCATGTAACTTAAATCAACTCATTTAGCATATTATTCACATGTTTATGCATTCGTCTTTCATCGTATTATCACAATATATAATATCATATTTGAACGATAATTTGGCACTTGAAGCTATGAAACATAAAAGTGGGTTTTATCACCACACAATGGGTACACGGATCTACAACACACCAAATGACTCGTAGAGTCGAACATACCCCAAGAGTGTAACACATAGCTAACACTCTCCAACACACCAACATATCTCAGTGAATAGAGCTTAGCTCACATTCCCTTATCTTTTCAAACTGTCTTAAGGCCTCAATGCCCAAATCACACAACACAAGAGTGAGTACTCACAATCCTATGGCATGACAGCTATATCAAACGGTTTCAAGAAATCACAAGGCCAAAATATCTATAATTACACCTTTTTATTTACTGATTTAACACACATCATCTCTGTTCATATTCATCAATTTACATCACAAACTTGTACACAATGCATGCTTCTCATATTCACATTTAATTACACTTTAACTGCCATAATAATGCTCATTGAGCCATCACATATCCAACCACATATGTGTGCATTAAAATCAGTACATCATACCTCACGTACAAGTATTCTTACAAATTACTCGTCAAAATAATATCACATTCCACAATTCAACCCATATATACTTACTGAAATTCTGCTCGCTTTCCCTACATATTTGTATTATTAGCATATCATTATCATGGTCATTTAGCATGTATATCTTGCCCACAACACAACATAATTCACAATAGTCATCACACATGCCTCATATCACAATATTGCGTCAGAATAATCAATCCACAATTATTCACATAATCACATAATTGCCAAAATAAAGCAAGGCAAATAGAAAGCTTACACTCGAAACTTAGGATAGGGGTTTAGGCTATTCCTAATCTCCCAATTAACACTATTAATCGTGTCTATGGGTAGCGATTCCAAACACTCACTAATCATGCTTTCGCCTAATTGTTGAATGTTTAAACTAGTTTTTTCTCTGCTTTCGCCTTGCTCGTAGAAGGCCCCAACGGTTCCAATGCTTCACACATAATAACCACACATTATGGAAAATTAATTAGAGCCAAAGACTCATTGAAACCAACCAAAAATGAAAGCCTAAGCTATATTCCTTATGAAACTAAAATTTCAACTAACAAATTTGAAACTCAAATATTTTAATCCTTACTTATTCCCATTACCTATAATTGATTCCAATAATCTATTTATACATCTAAGAAAAATTCCCAACCTTGAAACTACTCAAACCTATGCAGATTCATGGATCTAAAATTTTGCCATATAATGGCAACTTTAACAAAAAGTCAATAAAACGTTGTAATTCTTTAATGAAACTTTAAGGAATATTTAGAAACCTTCTAATAATGTCAAAATAATTAAAATAACACTTTGAAACCACATTTTTACGCAACATCCTGAAATCCACCATTAACGACCCAATTTTTGGCTTTTATTCAAAACATGTGATTTAATGGTTAAAAATTAGTTTAAAAGACCATATAACATGAACAAATAATAAGAAATTGAAATGTTACATTTGATGGAAGAGAAACAAGCTTTTGGTTGAAAACTCAAAAAACCCACAAGCTTAAGGTATGACAAAACCAATGGTGCTTTGGGTGTTTTTCTTGAAATTCTATGGACATTTATGGCTCTAGTGATGATAGAAATTAAAAGAATGAAGTTTGTAACATAAAATTGAGAGGGAGAAGCTTGGGGAGAACAAGGGACGACAACAAAAATAAAGAGAAGAAACTAATGTGGGTTTTATAAAGATGGAGGGGGAACAGGGTATTTTTAAAACTTTGGTAAAATTACTTTTTAACTACTCCTAAATTGAACCCTTTTACAAAACAGTCAGTATTTTAACATTGAAATTGTTTTCAGCATTATTTTTAAAAATTGATTTAATTTTAAAAAAGTTATAGATGAAAACAATTTCGGGTTACCAAAATTCAAAATTTCTTAATCCATTCCTAGCCAAAATTCCTAATTTACCCTCAAAACTTCTAGGCCCAATTTTATTGTGTGACCAAGAGAAAACTATTAGTCACGGGTACCGAAGGAAAATTGTTAGAGGTAAATAAGTTTGTCCACTAAGTCTTCCTTCCGTGTGCACCCATATAAAGCACCCTTAGCTTCATAAACAAGTTCTATATTTTCTCTGGCAATTAATACTCCATTTTAGCAATTCTCTCTATGTGTTCTAGGAAAATGATAGAGCCAATGCCAGCATGAAGGGTTAAAGTTTGCCATAATCAGCAAACTTTACCATTATGAAACCAGGTAAGTAATGTTGAAACTCTAGCTATTTTTGTGATTACTTACAAGACTCTAAGCTTCATGCTTTATGGAAAAACTAATGATTTAAAAAAGGAAACTTCAAAATTCTGGGTTTCCTAATTAAGTTAACTTTGCGTGTGTTGTACATATCTGGTTCAAGGTAAGTTTACCTGACTAGTGAAAGGTCTGACTTTGCATGTTTGTGTAAGAAATAAAGTGTTTTGCTTCGTGCTGAGTCATTCCCCACTTTACTTTGGAAAAGAACCATATGTTCAAAAATAAAAAAAAAGGGAATTCATGGCAATGTCTTCACTGCAAGATGCATTGAACTAGCAGATCACGAAACATGAACGATGTTATGTAGCCTCTAGTAAGGCAAGTGTAATGCAAACTAGTTTGGCAAAACATAAAAGAGGAAAAAGGAATGAACAAGCGTTGCAAGCTCTAAAGCACAGACTAGGGTTTTTGACTAGCACGAAGGAGGTTGTCTACATGAATGCAAAGTGTTGCTCGCAATCATTTGCGAGTTGAATTAGTTCAATTGCAGCTGGTTGATCTCAATTCAGCTCAACCCTAGCTCAATAAACTCATTTTAGTTTTCTTTAGTTGTGCATTTTATTTTGCTGGAATAAATTTTAGTTAATTTAGTTTAAGCTAATTAATTAATTTAACTAGGTGTTAATTGTGCCTTTAAGTCATTTAATGTGTCTTACTATTTTCGGCATTAATAAGTTAAGTTAATTAATTTGTCTAAATTACAACAACAATTTAAGTTGTCTTGAGCTAATTTAATTTGTCTTTGTTCTACAGCCATTTAAAATGTCTTAAGCCAAGACAACTTAATTGGGTTCATTTAAAGTGTCATGACCGATTGTTAATGGCTGATTGTAGGTGTCCATTCAGCTAGAATCAGCTTGGTTCATGGACGGCATTAAATGGAAGAAAATGCACCCCTTAAATTTAGCAGCTCATTTCTCTTCCCAAGGGTCTGTTCGGGCAGTGCAATGGACAAAGGAGTGTTCACACATGGCCATTCAGCTCACATATTCTTTTCACACTTGGTGGCTGTTCAAAAATATCCTTTCATACCTTGTGACAGATTGCATCCATAAGTTCACACCCAAGGGCTATTTGTGTGCCCAAAAACGTCATCAATGCATGTTGCTGTCCATTTGGCTTTTCAAGGCTGATTTATTGAAGCAAATTAAGGTTTTGAGCTGTTCCAATAATGAACTCTTCCAGATTAAGTAATTAGCTCAATTATCAACTGAATTTGAGTATTTAAGCTGCTGCCTATTGCCGATCCCAAGTCCTAGAGTTCTCCAATGGATTGAACTTACTTGTTAGGTTAGTTTAGCTTATTAAATAGCTCATTTAAGCTGGGTTTTTTTTTGTCTATTCAGCTAGGTCTCTTTGGACTATAAATAGGTTGTAAACAACTTGTTTTAGAAAAACATTTTGTCAAATTTGATATTATATTGAATATTTTTTGAGATTTCTTCTCTCAATTTCGTCCAAAGACTCTGTTGTCTTATCTACTTGGTTAGTGGCGTCAACCCTGTTCTTTGCAAACTAAACTTATCATATTTTACCGAAGTGTAGCGTTCAACTTATACCGAGGTTACTATCTCCGATAGATAGTGGGTTTAGGTTCTTCAACATCATCCATTTTTCACCTTCAGAACATATAAGATTCGGGTCAACACTTACTCATAGTGTTGGTTCTTTCTTTTTTTTAGCCTAACAATCCATTTTCCATTAAAACCGAATTATTATTTTTTTTCAAAGTTAATCCTTTCTTTCGTACTCGAACCTTAGCACACATTCAACTCC
The DNA here is from genome assembly GCF_025698545.1 of Gossypium raimondii. NCBI lineage: Eukaryota > Viridiplantae > Streptophyta > Magnoliopsida > Malvales > Malvaceae > Gossypium > Gossypium raimondii. The sequence continues at coordinate 27,310,563 of NC_068572.1, read as the reverse complement.
CTTGAACCTAATTTGAACCACAAATAACTTCCCAAAATAAATATACTTCTTCTTGGCACAAGACGAACGAAACTTCTTCGTTAGACGATCGGGCAACCAAAACAAAATATGGAGGTCTTTTGAGGACTATGTCACCAGCAACTTTCTCAACTACATTCAACTTTTATTGTTGTGATTCAAAAACATCGATGGGTCTTACCTTTTCATGATGAATCAAAAATTTGATAACTGGCAATGTAGAATGAACATAGATCAATTTAAAGTTATAATCAACTTGCACAAGTTTTGTTTTCTTAATTAAAGGCCAAACATCAATTAAGCATACATTGTGCACATACTTATTTACACAAAATTTAGGTTGCTGGCTCTCTCTCAATGGTGAACCAGAATAGTGAAATCCAGGGTTGAACACACAAGATTGTTCACTCGTTCCAAAATGCACGAATTTCTTAATCACCAAAAATTCACACAAGTGAAACAAAGAGAATTTGAGCATGCACATATTCAAACAATCATACATCGTAAATCTCATTTGAACAGACTTACACAAACTGGTGGTATTCGTATAACAATTTAGAGACTTCATTTTATCATCACAAACAAACAAACTAGGCATTTTACATTGCAAATTTTTATCACAAAAGATCAAAATTTGTGTGTGCTGGTTTATTCTTACTTTACCTAAAATCTTTCCGACGCCATACTCATCAATAGGAAAATGCTTCGTACCACTATGTAAAACAAAATCTTCATCAATTAGAATATGACAATCAACCAAATTACGGTGAGGAGTTCTTTCAAAAACTAAGTTTTCAGCTTTCTCATCAATAACATGCGAGTGAATTTGTTGAGACTTGCATAACAAAGAACCCTTACCTTGTTTACCTTTAAGCGCTAGTGGACTAAGGTCATCTACGATCTTACCTTTGCTGAACAACTTGAACCGCCTCTCTTCAGGAAGATAATGAAGTTGAAGCTTGTCAAATGAATCTTTAGAAACCTGAAAAGAAGAAATAATACGAGGACAATTTGCATATTGGTTGGTAAAAACACTCTTTGCCTTTTCGTTCTCACTTGCATCTTTTTCATTGGTTTCTTTTTCTAACTCATTTTCAAACTCTTTCTCTTTTACCACAATTTCTTTTATTTTTGAAAACTCATTGCCACTTGTTTCTTTCACATTCTCGCTCTATTTTTAATTTGCTTTTCTTGCTCGCACTCGTTTTCTTTTTCAATCTTGTTTTGCTTTATCTCACTCTCTTTTTCTTTTTCAATTTCTTTTTCTTTCATCTTTTTTTTTCTTCTCTTAATTTCGTTTAGGATTTGCTCATTCTCTAGCATCAATATTTCTTGCCTCTCTTTTCATTTAATTTCTTTTCTCGCTTCCTTTCATTACAAGATGAAGGTAATACAAAAGAATTAGAACGACAAGCTTTTCACTCAAAGGAAAGGAAAGCATCTACATATGAGTCACGATCAAATCTTCGTGAATGGTCCTCCGTGGATGAGTATTTTGATGCATACGAGACACGTTCTCCTCTTCGTAAGTGTTCTTCCGTGGATGAATGCCTTGATGCACTTGAAAAGATCTTTCTACTTTCTTGTTTGTCACCTTGAAAGGCTTCAAACTTGCAGTTACCTCTTTTCCAACCTAAATCCCATCAAGAATAGGAATCCAAACGTGAATCTCTTCCAAATGAATCTTTTCGTTCCTTTTGCACATAGGACTCATTCGATAATCTCATTTTTGTCCTTTAGCTTGAAGAAATTCGCTCCCGATGGTAGGAAGATACGAGGAATCACTTACGCATCACGGCTTTCATTTCGGACCAAGTTGATATCGGCCGCTCTGTAACACCCCAAAAATCTAAGTCTTTAATTTTTGCATGTTTTGACACAAATTGCTTGTTTGCTTTAATGGCTAAGTAATTTGGATGTGTGTGGGAGTGTTTGAGAAGCCTGGGTTCAAGTCTTGGCCTTGGCAGAATTTTTAGTTTTGCTCTTAAATGAATCTGTTCATAGACATATAGGCCTTATAAATATTAGTGTTGGTTTTATGTCACAAAAAGAGTTTGTGGTCAAATGGCAAGGTGGCGTGTTGTGTAACTGTGAGGTCTAAGGTTCAAGTCCTGGGTTGTGCAGAAGAATATTTATTTTGCTGCTTGGGCTATGTAAGTAGTGGAGTTGGACTGAAACACAGGTAAGGGGAGTTTGAATGAAGTTTGAATGGAGTTGTTGGGGGAGTTGGAGGAGAAATTGGTGGAGTGATTCAATGAGGGATAAAGCGAGAGATTTTAGGAGAAAATCAAGGAGTTGTTTGTGAGAAGAGTTGTGTCATTTTGGGAAAACTCTAGCTAGAGGTTTTGGCTGGGGGTTTTCTTGTGCCGAATTTGTTCAGTAGGCACTGTGGTAATCGATTTTTGTAGTTGTTATCTTTCTATGAGTTTTAGTTTTGGTCATTTTTGCGTTTTTGCCTTTTCGCTTTTGGGTGCTGATTTTGCCAAGTTTAAGAAGTACCTCTCGGGTTTGTTGCTTTCTTTTTCTGCTCTTTCCTTTCTTTTTCCCCTCTCCTCTTGTTGCCAAATTCTCTCTTCTCTTTCTCTCTTTCTCTTCTCTTCTTCTTTTCTAGCCGTATATCATTCTCTTTTTGTCTTTATTTTCTACCTTTTTTTTTCTTTTTAAATCGATAAGTTATCTTCCTTTATTGTCTGTGGTTCAACTGTATATCACTCTTCTCTGTTTGTTTAAAATCCTCGAGATTGAGGGAGTATCAAGTAATATCAAGTTGTTGAAACCTTTCTCTCTTCTCTCAATCTAAGACAGGTGTGTAATCGCCCCACTGTAACTGTAGATCAGTGAAAAGCTGAAAAGCCATAAAAATGACATTTGAGACCACACGGGCATGCGATCGTTCGAGTGGTAAGCCCAACCTGCGATCCGTGGGCAAATGACAGAAATACCCTTGAAGGGTAAAATGACTGAAATAACCCTGAAGGGTAAAAGGACCGAAATACCCTCAAAGGGTAAAATGACCAAAATACCCACGAAAGGTAAAATGATCGAAATACCCTTGAAGGATAAAATGATCGAAATACCCTCGAAGGGTAACATGATCAAAATACCCCCGAAGGGTATAATGATTGAAATACCCCCGAAGGGTAAAATGACTGAAATACCCCCATAGGGTAAAATGATTGTTATACCCCTAGGAGATGAAATGACCGTTATAGCCTTATGATATGTATGGCTGATTTGTTCTATGATATATATATGACTGTTACTAAGTATGATGTTTTGCATTCATGTATGATTTATGACATGACATACTGCATGCGGCTGGGATACTGATATAGGGGAAGTATACTGTACTAGCTTTGCCACATATACTGCCACTGGCAGCTTCGCTGCGATTCTATTACTGGCAGCTTTGCTGCGATATTGGTGTGTTGGTTGGGTGGGTCGATTTTATCCCCACGTGGTGTGTTAGTGGTACGGAGTAGTGTGTTGCCTAGGTTGGGATGGGTTGCATTATTGCACTATACTGGTTACTGTATTAAGCTAAGGCCCGCACTGTTATTGTTTTGGGCTAAGGCCCACACTGTACTGTTACTGTATAGGGCTCAAGCCTAGACTGATACTGCATGATTACTGATTGACAGTTAGGGTATTACACGCTAAGTTTCGTAAACTCATCCTCTCCTTTTAACTGTGCAGGTAATTCTTAGCCTTAGGCGATTCGGTGCTGCGAGAGACTCGGAGGTGGCCACACGACTATTATTGTTCACGCTTGCTTTTATTTTATTTTAAAGTATAAGTTTGGTTTTGTTTTTGCAATAAGGCCTTTGAGTTGGTTTAAATTTTTAATTGGGCTTTTGCTTACATAATTTAAAGTGCTAGATAGGAGCAGACGACGTTTTTTATCAAAAAATAATTACTGATTTCAAATACACGAGTTTTAAATAATAGAATTTAACAAGCTTCTATGATTTTTGACCAACTATTTAAAATAATATCAGATAACAAGACTGATACGCACTCGCTACAATTAAGACTTGAGTCGTAACTATTTGCCCGATCGTGAACTGAGTTAGTTGAAAGCTTGTCGAGAAAAGGTTAAAGAAAGAAGAGATTTAGGTTAGAATAGGTTCAATGAGGTTATGGAATAATTCAAGAAATGATGAATGGAATTTGGCTAAGGATTCAAGAACGAACTAACACAATAAGGATGTGTTAACCCGAGACTTATGTGAATACTTAAGTTGGGATAGTGTCGAATGGATGGTAAGTAGATGAATAAGACCTCGACCCACTATCAAAGATGATAGGAACCTCGATATAACTTGAACGCCACACTTTGGGTAGAAGTGATAAGTTCAGAATAACAAAGAAGGGTTGACGCTACAAGGGTTACTTGATAAGTCAGACAAGTCTTTGGAGAACAATTAGAGTTGAAAACAAACTCACAAAGTAAACAGAATTCATAAAAGGTTCAAAAGTCCCTACAAAGTGAATGTTAACACATATTTATAACCTAATCATAGAGTAGCCGAATGGACAAATAAAGATGCTGAATGGTCAACAAAATTAAAACAAAAGGAGCTAAAATTTCCATGAAGCTTCTTAGAATGTCCTTGGAAAGTTTCTAGAATGACAACTTCTAGATAAAGTCCATTCAGCTAGACATTAATTGAAGTGATGAAGAGCTAAATGAGGTGTCTTGGTTCAGTCAAAGAGGCTAAATGCACCTTAATTGAGCTGCTTTGTAGAGCTAAATAGTCTTGCATTTTAAATGAACAGCTTGGGCACTTCAATGGTCCATAAGTGAATGCACAAAACTGATCAACCACTCAATGTGAAAAGAACCTCCAGCAATGTGAACATCTTAAGTTACTGCCTTGAAGAGTTGGACAGTTAGCTTGAGCATTTCAATAGCCAATGGCCAAATATGAGCAGCCTCCAAGCTTGTTAGCTATTAGAATTAATGTAGGCAACTATTGGCCTTTTCTCTCCATGAAATAGGCCCCTAAGGAAGCTTAAAATAGTAGCTTGGAGTCCATTGAGCTTCACGAAAAGCCAACTGAAAGCAAGAGGCAGCTGCTCCTTTAATGTTGTTCCATGTATTAGCCAAATGCATGTTTTCTTCTTTAATGCATTCCTTATCCATTAAGCTAGCTGATTCAGCTAAAAAGAACACCAAATAAATTCGGTCAAGGCATATATATCACTCATTAAAATTCAACAGTGGAGACACATTAAATCCTGCACATTAATCCAGCTAGAACATATTAAAAATATGTAATAGCTTAAAACACATTAAACACATGTACTAATTAAAACATATTAATACTTAAATTAAGGGTCTATTTGATTAACGGAATTAATTTTCTGGAAAATCATTTCCAACTTTTCTGGTATTTGATTGGCGGAAAACATTTTCCATTTGGAAAATAAACTCCAAAACACGGGAAAATGGGTTACATTTTAGGGAAAATGTCTTACCCTTTCAATTTTCGTAAGACATTTTTCGTGCTCTCCTCTCTATCACCTCCTTCATTCCTTCCTTCATTTCCGGTAGAAAACTGCTTCTGTTTATCAATTTTCCAGTAACCCCCCACTCTCCTTCTTCACTCCTTCATTCCTTTATTCCTCTCTATCAATTATCACAGTTTTCTTTCATTTCCTCGGTTCCCACTTCTCCGTATCCGTCCAGATTGCCGATCCAAATGTTCTCAGTTTTCGACCACCATTTTCTTTTGCTATCTCCACTCCAATTTCCGTCAAATCTGTGGGAAATTTCAGGTAACTTTATTACAGACATTATTTGACTTTTTATAGTTTTATTTTCAATTTATTTCTGGGAAATTTCAACTTGTAAAATTTTGAACTTGTGTCTGGTTTCATTTCATAAGAAAATGTTAGTGTGTTGTTCAGTAATAAGTTACATTGTTGACACTGATTAGATTGTAAAAGGATTTTAGGTTTTTATGCACGGAAATTGGGTAATGCAAGGTGTTGATTTCATATCTTGCTATTGTCAAGCTTGTTGAACCTACCTGCAAACTGTGTATTGATTTGCATTGTTGTATGGCAAAACAGGTCTCTAGATGATGCCTTGAATTCATCCTAAACAGAGTTATTTAGGGTCTAATTTGTTGGGTCTACAATATTATTACTTCTCAATATATAGCTTACCCTGTCATACAATAGAGATTAGTATCCATGTCGAGTATCATACAAATATAACGAAATTTGTATTTAGATTGTAGCAATGGTCAAAGGATAGCCATCCATATCTAGAATAGTAACAGCAATAGGAGATGTCACTAACCAAAAATGCATGGATCTACTAAGACAAAAGCAGAGGCATTGGAGGGTGAATGAAGTTTAACATAGCTGGGCAGTGGTCCTTGGCTTAACTAATAGTACTACTACTTATTATCCTTTGGAACCAATTGGGGTAATGGCTATGGCATTGCTTTGCTTGCTTCACATGCATTTGCTACAATAGCATGGAAGTAACCTACTATGTTATGTACCACAAATTTGTGTTTGGTTGTTGAGAAACATGCTCCACTTATACTTAATGGCAAATTATCTATATTATGGATTTTCTTTCCTCTCTATTATTGAGTTTTCTTGTATTAGTATTTGCATTTTTTTATTCCTTAATTATTGGTTTTTTTTCTCTCACTACAAAAATTAAGCATCCATAACATTCTTGTTTCTTCGATATCTACAACAGTAGTTTGCCAATTATTTTGGAGTTTAAAAGATCAAATGTGTAATGAACCATATAGCTAAGACATGACATTGTTGAAAGAGATTTATGTTGAATCTCTTTTATCTTCATTTCAAAGCAGGCCCATTTTGAAACTCATCTTGAGGATGACATGTGTTGGTTTAAATAAATATCTTCCCACCATTCTCATGTGGAAACTTAACCCTTTTTTGTTTAATTTCTGGGTTTTCTCCAAGTTTTTTCTTTCTCTTCTTTTGGTATGGCAGTAATTGATAGAATTAGTAAGAAATTCAACTACAGTGGCCAGTCTCTACTGTCCCATTTCATCCCCCAAATGAGCTCACAAAACTTTTTTTTTCTTTTAGAAAAATTTTCTTTCCTCTACTGCAAAAGTTAGTTTGGATTTTTTTGGATATCATGTCTGATCCTGCTATATTTTGACTTCTGAGATTCCTTATGCAACCCTACTTGTCCGCAAACAATTAGCATTCAATCATAGATTGCAATTTTCTTCTATTTGAAGCATGATTCACACCATATAATACAAGTATTGATATATTGTAATTTCAATCCATTAAATTAAACCATTAATGATTTGTGTTTGTTTTTTTATTGCTCCTAACGGTCCTAATTTCTTTCTATGCTTGACCTCCAGCTGTATAGTTCTTGCTGTCCTAGCCTCTACCTCAGCATTCTTACTCCTGTTGGTGGCCTTGGTTGATATTTTCATAAGAGGTTGGTCCAAGGTTTTATCTTTGGAATGTTTTCTTTCTTGATTCTGGTCTACCAATGGCATGGCATTTGTGGTTGTTATATGTTTGTGATGTGCTTGATTTATGATTTGGTATAATATGCATTTGTGGTTGTTATAATTCAGTTCAAGTGAATTAAGCATGGTTTTTGGATGTGTTTGGTTATGGTTTATTATTGATTTACATTTTTACTGTAATTTGTTTACGTATTTGGGAAATGGCAGTGATGAGCTGTTATATTTGGTTGATGGTAGGTAAATACATATGTGCGTATGTCATGAATTTTGGTAATTTTGGCATGATTTATAGCATATGGAATTGGCATGTGGACTGATTAGCTAAATTACATGATGAGTAATGATTAATGTTAGTCAAGTGAGCAATGTATGATTAATGTATGAATTGGCATATGTGCCATTCTCTCGTTAGCACTTACTGATCTGTTAGTATTTGTTAGTATTTGTTAGCACTTAATGATCTGTTAGTATTTGATGCTAGAGAAAAGGGGTGATGAATGTTCATTTGATATCTAGCATGTTTGACTACAAAGGAAGGTCCTTAAGTAGCATGTTTCATCAGAATGAGCTCTTAGGCTTGTGTTTGAAGGGTGAAATTGACATGAATGAGTAGATCTGGAATTTGAGTATGCCATCCCCACATGACTTTTGCCAACTTCCTTTGTTCAATCTGTTTCAGGTTTTTTAGAAGGATTATCATTGAACATTTAAATGCTAACGTTTGATTTCAGTTAATCAGATGTTTTATGCACATTAAAAAGGTCTTGGATTGTTCTTTTCGTTGATATTTTTAGAAACAGTTAAATAACACTTTTCATGCTTTTTGGTAACAAAATCATGCTGGACATTTGAGTAAGTGGAGGCATTTGCTTTTTTCATGCTGAAAATGGAGCAAACAAAATCATGCTGGACATTTGGGATTATAGCAATTATAGCAGTGCACTTAAACATTATTTATTTTTTATAAAAAGTAATCAATTTTTAATTTAAAAAATTATAAAAAATAGAAATAAAAAAATTTATAACATTGTCAAATTTTTTTGTTTAAATTTCGAAATAAAAAAAGAAAACACACTTGATAGCAATTTATAATTTATAATTTTTTATATTTTGAAAAAGAGGCATCACCATTTTAATAATGTTTTTGCAATAAAAATAATACTTAAATAATCAAATTTACATTAATGTATATTTTTATAAATAATATGTTAAATATTAAAGTATTGCACCTAATAATATATTGATTTTTAAATGAATTTCATTCAAATTTCCCATTCAAATTCGTGATTAATTAATTAATTATACATGAAAGATAACCTAATAATATATAACAAAATCTTGCACCAATTGCAATTTCCTACAAGAAAACTCATTTGTCATGCTTTCATTTTCATATGCTTATCAAATATATTGAAGTATTGTATTAACCAAATCATTTATTGAAGTATTGTATAACTATGATCAATATATTTTAAGTGCTACTTTCAAAAAAATTATTATGCAATTATAATTCGCTTGATGTGTATGTATGCACTTTTAGTCATGGTAACTTTATGTGATCTTATGAAAATCTTGCATATTTTGTAGTAGTGATCATATATTTGTGTGGCATTATTTTGTGTAGATGGATCGTAATCAACATCAAATCGCAATTGTCGGAGTCGTGGCTCAGTTTTAGCTTTTGGGGCTCTTTGGATTAAAAAATTAGAAACCAGGAAGGAAATTGCTTCTCTCCCTCGTGTGAATCGAGATTATGAAAGAGAAAATTATATTAATAGTATTTTATATAGTGGTGACTAGCATTGTATTGATGTGATAAGGATGAGACCGATCGCCTTTTTTAATTTATGTGATATTCTTAGTACGAATAATTTGTTATAATCATCTAAATCTGTCAATATTAGGGAGTAAGTAGTTATATTTTTACATATAATTGGTCATAATATAAGGTTTCAAGTGATTGGATCTAGATATTATAGATCAACTCAGACAGTTCACCATTACTTTAGGGTTGTATTGAGAGCTATTTTGAAATTGTATAGACTAGTTATTAGATTACCTGATGAGTCAACTCCTAGTGAAATTAGAAACAATCCAAAGTTTTATCCTTATTTTAAAGATTGTATTGGAGCATTAGATGGAACTCATATTCGTGCATCCGGTCCACTTAGCATGCAGGGAAGATTTCGTAGCCGTAAAGGGGGGACGACACAAAATGTATTGGCTGCCATTACATTTGATTTGAAATTTTCCTATGTTCTAGCTGGTTGGGAAGGTAGTGCACATGATTCTCGTATTTTAAGTGATGCACTTTCATGCCCAAGATGATTAAGAATTCCAGAAGGTAATATTTATCACAAATAGTTCTAGTAAGCTCATAGTTTATTAGTATTAATTATGTATTGTAAAATTGTAGGTAAATATTATCTTGCTGATGCTGGATATGGCATCCGAATTGGATGTATTACCCCATATCGTGGTGTCCGATATCATTTAAAAGAGTTTGCTGCTGAAGGACCTAAAAATGAAAAGGAACTCTTTAATCTTCGCCATTCATCATTACGGATCCTTTGTTGAACTTGTTTTTGGGATTTTGAAGAAAGCGGTTTCGTGTACTAGATCTTTGAACCATTTTGGAATTTTCAAACTCAAGTAGATATAGTTTTGGCTTGTTGTATCATTCATAATCATATAATGGGAGTTGATCCTAGTGATTTACTTAATCAAGGATTATCTGAGGCGCCCGAGTCGATTCGATAATACAAACTCTCACGAGCAAGAAGAAAGACAAGAAGCAAGAGAATGGTCGCTAAGAGATGAAATTTCACAAACTATGTGGACTGATTATATGGCTAGAAATATTAGGTAGATTTAGGGTTTAGGGTTATTGTTTCTATGTTATGTATGTTTTAGTATAAATTTTTTTTTTGTAAATGTTGGTTGGATAATGATATTGAAATTTTAGTTTTTTTATTTTGATATATGTCTTGAATTTGTTAGATATTGATTATGTTTTAACCTTGTTGGATATTGAATTTATTATTATGTTTTAAGCTTGTTGGATATTGAAATTATTGAAAATGATAATTATTTAATGTAGAATGGGTAAGGGCAATAAAGAAGGGACCTCCAAGCAATTCAGGTGGACAAAACCGATGGAACATGTTTTCCTTGAAATTCTAGCAAATGAGGCTCGAAAAGGAAATAAGCCTTCTAATACTTTCAAAGCAGTTTCTATTAATCGAGTTGTCGACGCCATTTCTGAAAGATTCCAAATCCAATGCGATGTAAAGCATGTGGAAAATCATTTGAGGACAGTAAAAAACCAGTTGCAGATTATATGCAAAATTCGAGGTGAAAGTGGTTTTCAATGGGATGATAACATGAAAATGATCACATGTGATAGAGCGACATATGATGCAACAGTGATGGTAATATATGTATATATATTAAGTATATTTCAATTGTTTTTTAATTGTTATTCTAATTGTGTATAATATCCAACAGGCACACAAGAAGTATGAACCATTTTTGAATTAAAGCATTGATCATTATGATGAAATGGCTTTGGTTGTTGGCAAAGATATGGCAACAGGGAGTTTTGCTAGAACATTTGCTGACATAGATTTGGATGATGGTAATGAAGATTCAATGCCTGTAGACTGTGACAATGAAGAGGCTGAAGAGGTAAGAACAAATGTATCTTCAACTGGCACATCCAAACGTAAAAGAAAAAGTGGTCAAGAAAGTCTCGTTGATGAACAAATTAAATTTGTGGGTGGACAACTTGGCAAAATTGCTAATGCTTTGGAACAATTTACTGCCGATAAGACATCACAGCTTTACGAACAAGTGATTTCGATGAAGGAAGAAGGATTTGATGATGACTTGTGTTTTGTGATTGATTATCTAGTGAGTCATTAAGGCGAGGCCAAAGCTTTTTTAGTTAAAAGTAAGAAGCATAGAAAAATTTGGTTTCAAAACTTTTCTCATAGTTGAAGATATTGATACTTTTATGTTGTGTAATATTATGCACTTGGACAATGTTGTTACTATGTGGTGTACTACTAATTATGTATTTGGATAATATTATTTCTAGTACTCATTGTGGTTTGAAGCAATTTATAGTTATTCAATACTTGTTTTTTAACACAATTACAAATAATTTATTTGATATTAGTTTTTTCAATTTATAATGATTAATATTGTAGCTTAATAATTGAGTATTATTATAAATAAATCATTGCAATATATGTAAAAATAACTTTTGAAAAATACTTTCGTGAAATCGCCAAACAATGAAAATATTTTACATGATTCAATCAAACACTAGAAAATATTTTCCAAGAAATCATTTTACAAAAAGTAAAACATTTTCTAGAAATCATTTTATGGAAAACATTTTACTGGCAATCAAACAGACCCTAAGATGTCCAGAAATTAGACATATTAGAACAAATTAATTTTTTTAGCTGACATTTAACTAATTAACTAACTTAATAAATTTATTCCAGCAACTTTAAATACAAGTAATTAAATAAATTGCAATCTAGCTCAATGAACTAGCTAGGTGCCGAATTAAGCTCTCTTGAACTAGCACAAGCTAAGCCAGCTTGTAGAAAAGTGCATATCAAGCTACTTGAGCTAGCCACTTGATGTTCAGCCATTCCTTCAATCCAAACTCGAGCAATGTAGCTTGCCACAGCTTCTTGAAACCTCTTGAGACAGGCTCGAGTAATTGGCCCCGGTGGCAGCTCTATAAGTTCGACATCTAACTTCATGGGCGAGCTCATATCAAAGACAAACGTTTTGTCTAGTTGATTTGTTAATTAATTAATAAAGGGGTTTAAGCTTAGAAACAAACTTTTACCAACGAGTTAAATTTTCAAAAGACACTTCAATGTGACACGTCAGATTCGACCATAATGTCTAGGCCGGGTTTGGGGTGTTACATTTAGTGGTATTAGAGCTAGGTTGCAAAGCTCGGCTGTGGAATGGGTTTTGAAAAATATTTGGAATTTCTGGAAAACTATTTTTGAAGTGTTTGGAAGGGTTACAAGTGTGGCATACCGAGTCTCCAACGCTGAATCCGTAAGTTTCTGTATACTGTAAACTGTTTGAACTGAAATAAACTGAGAGATTACTGTAGATGATAGGACTGTATTGAAACTCTTTAGTTTGAGTAAACTGAGACTGTAGGAAACAGGAAACTGTAGGGAGACTTTTGAATTGTGAAAACAAACTCTGATTATTGCTTTCCATAAGACATCTATTAATAATTACTGGAATTACTAACTAATACATAAAAATTTGTAATCAGATTATACGTTATTTGATAGGAGCACTAGAGGCACTCGCAGAAGGGGTACACGAGGCCGTGGTAGAGGCCGAGGAAGTGCTAGGGCTGGGTCTTCGGCATCAGGCCATATGCCTAATGTTGGGGCTAGGAAAACACCAACTTCACTGATGTCTGTGATGGGATCATTCGATTGAGTGGTTGGGGATGATGCACTATCCCAAGCTATGCTTTGCATTCTGGAAAGTGTCGCAGGGACCAGTACTGGTGTTGGGGGCCGAGGGTCGATTACAGAATGACTCCGGTCGAATGGAGCGGAATTTTTCTTGGGTAGTTCTGGGGTAGCCCCTAATGTGGTTGAATACTAGTTGGAAGCCACGGAGAGGATAATGGATGACCTGGACTGCACTTCTGAGCAAAAGCTAAAATGAGCAGTGTCTTTACTGTAAGATGAAGCCTATCAGTGGTGGCTTACTGTGAGAGAATGTACTTAGGCTGACCGGTTAACGTGGGATTTCTTTAAGGCAGCATTCTAAGGAAAGTATGTGGGCGCAAGTTATGTGGACGCCCGAAGAAAGGAATTTTTGAGTTTGGTCCAGGGAAATAAAATTGTGGCAGAATATGAGGTAGAGTTTCTACAATTGAGCCGCCATGCTCATGGGATAATGGCGACTGAATATGAACGCTGTGTGTGATTTAAGGACGGCCTCTAAGATGAGTTGCAAGTCTTGATAGCTCCGCAGAGGGACTGAGATTTTGCATAGAAAAGGTGAAAATCGTCGAGGATGTGAAGCGCTCTGAGCTCCAGAACCATGAAAAAGATAGGGGCAGGTACATGAAGGATTTAGAGCTATCGAGTTCTTCTGGAAGGCCTAGAAAGAGCGCTAGGTTTGATGGGCCAGTCCGAGTTGGGGTTTCTATTGCAAGACCACAGCTTTGTGCTGATTGTGGGAGACATCATCTGGGTGAGTGCTGGAAAAAGATTGGGGCATGTTTCAGATGTGGGTCTATGGAGCATCAAGTTAAGAAATGTCCTCAGAGGCCGATTCAGATGCAAGCTGCAGGTCAGGGTTTTGTTCAGCCAGCAAGAGTTGGTTAGCAGCCACAGAGAGGCCGTGGGCAGGTTAGAGGTGGAAATAGCGTGGGACAAGGTCGTGGAACATCAGGTAGAGGTGTTGGTAACATTGAGGCAAGATAGCCAGCACTGGTCTATGCTGCTTGTCGCCAAGAGGATGGTGACGCTCCGGATGTTATAATTGGTACGTTTCTGATTCATAATGTACCTTAAACTGCTTTAATTGATATAGGGTCTATGCATTCATACATTGCATGCACTGTGTCTAGCACCTTAGGTATCATGTGTGAGAGTACTGTTAATGAGATGACTGTGTTAATCCACTAGGACAATCAGTAAGGGTAGGCAAGTTGTTCAGAGATGTACCCCTAGAGGTTCTAGGAGTTATATTTCTAACGAATTTAATACAGGGACCGTTTGGTGAATTCAACCTAATTTTGGGGATGGATTGGCTGGTAAAACACCGTACAAGTTTGGATTGTGCTACTAAGCGAATGGTATTAAAGACTATTGAGGATGAGGAGGTGGCTGTGATTGGGGAGCAAAGGGACTTTCTGTCTAATGTGATTTCTACATTAAGGGCCGAAAAGCTGGTTTGCAAGGGTTGTGAGGCATTTCTAGCCTATGTTGGTGTATCTAATTCTGAGGGTCTTTCTGTTGGAGATATCAGAATGGTTAAGGATTTTTCTGATGTATTTCCTAATGAGCTCCCTAGGTTGCCTCCGAGCCGCCAAGTTGAATTTGGTATTGAGCTCCTGCCGGGGATAGCTCCGGTGTCCATCGTCACTTATAGGATGGCACCGAAAGAGCTGGTGGAATTAAAAGCTCAAATCCAAGAATTGTTAGATCGAGGTTTCATTCGACCTAGCATGTCTCCGTGGGGAGCACCAGTGTTGTTCGTAAAGAAGAAGGATGGAATCGTGCGCATCTGTATCAACTATTGGCAATTGAATAAACTGACTATCAATAATAAGTATCCTTTGCCCAGGATAGACGATTTATTTGATCAGTTGCAAGGAGCTTCGATTTTCTCCAAAATAGATCTTCGTTCTGGGTACCATCAGCTGAGAGTTAAGGAGGCTGATGTGTATAAGACTGCATTTAGGACTCGTTATGGTCATTACAACTTCCTAGTAATGCCATTTGGGCCCACTAATGCACCAACTACCTTCATGGATCTGATGAACCAAGTATTCAAGCCCTACTTAGATCGGTTCGTTGTGGTACTTATAGACGATATCTTGGTATATTCGAGAATCAAGGATGAGCATGATGCACATCTCCGAATTGTTCTACAGATTTTAAGGGAGAAACAACTGTATGCTAAGTTCAGCAAATGTGAGTTCTGGCTACGAGAAGTAACATTTCTGGGCATGTGGTGTATGCCGAGGGGATTATGGTTGATCCTCAAAAAATTGAAGCCGTACTAGATTGGAAATCACCTAAGACCGTATCTGAGATTCGAAGTTTTCTAGGTCTGGTAGGGTATTACAGACATTTTGTTGAGGGGTTTTCCTTGATTGTCGTGCCTCTGACTAAGTTGTTGCGTAAAGGGGTACCGTTTAACTGGACTTATATGCAGCAAGGAAGTTTTAAGAAATTGAAGAAAGTTCTGACTGAGGCCCCTGTCTTAATACAACCAGAATCTGGGAAGGAATTCACTATTTACAGCGGTGCATCACACATTTAGTTTGGGTTGTGTGCTAATGCAGGAGGGTAAGGTGGTTGCTTACGCGTCTCGTCAACTTAAGCCTCACGAGGTGAATCACCCTACTCATGACTTGGAGTTAGCCGCGGTGGTATTCGCACTGAAAATTTGGAGGCACTATTTATACGGTGAGAAGTGTACTATCTACATAGATCACAAGAGCCTTAAGTACCTCCTCACTCAAAAGGAGCTGAATCTTAGGCAGCGAAGATGGGTAAAGCTGCTTAAGGATTATGATTGCTCAATTCAGTATCACCCTGGTAAGGCTAACGTGGTAGCTGATGCACTGAGCCGTAGGGCTTTATCTGATTTGAGGGCGATGTTTGCTCTTCTAAGCTTTTTTTTATGATGGTAGCTTGTTCGCTGAGATGCAAGTTAGACCGACATGGACTAAATAGAATAAGGGTAACCAGTTATTGGATGAGTCACTGGTTCCTCGTTTCCGATAGGTTGAGAATGGGGAAACTTCAGATTTTGGGTTAAATAGTGAAGAAGTACGTGCTTCTGTGGGAGAGTCTGTGTACCCAGGGATAATCATTTGAGGTAGTCTATATTGCGAGAGGCACATAGTAGTCCTTATGCTTTGCATCCTGGTGGAAATAAAATGTACCATGACCTTTGTGAGTTATATTGGTGGCCTGGTCTTAAGCATGAAGTTACTGATTTTGTGGGAAAGTGTTTAACTTGTCAGCAAGTGAAGGCTGAACATCAGTTACCTTCAGGGTTACTGCAGCCAATTAAAATTCCTCTTGGAAGTGGGAGAGAGTAACCATGGATTTTGTGAGTAGGCTGCCCTTAACGCCTACCAAGAAAGATTCGGTATGGGTTATTGTTGACTGATTGACTAAATCTGCTCACTTTATATCAGTTCTTACTGATTACTCTTTGCAGAAGTTGGCTAAACTGTATGTGGCTGAGATTGTAAGACTGCATGGGGTACCGGTTTCTATTATTTCAAATAGAGATCCATGCTTCACGTCTTGGTTACAGAAGAAGTTACACGAGGCTTTGGGTTTAATACTATACTTTAGTACTGCGTTTCATCCCCAGACAGGTGGTCAATCGGAAAGAGTGATTCAAGTACTGGAGGATATGTTGAGGTGTTGTGTAATAGATTTCTGAGGCAGTTGGGAAGACTATTTTCCGTTAATAGAGTTCGCGTATAATAATAGTTATCAATCCAGTTTTCAAATGGCACCGTACGAGGCGTTATGTGGTCATAGATGTCGAACTCCTACGTGTTGGACTGAGTTGGGCGAGCGGCGAGTTCGGGGGCCAAAGTTAGTTTCTAACACCAAAGAGAACGTAAAACTTATTCGAGACCGGTTTAAAGAAGCATCTGATAGGTAGAAGTCTTATGCAGATCTTAAACGCCGAGAGATTGAGTATTTTGTGGGGAACTCCGTATTTCTCAAGGTCTGTCCACAGAAAAAGATACTGAGGTTTGGACAGAAGGGTAAGCTTAGCCCTAAGTTCATTGGGCCTTATCGTATACTGAAGCATGTGGGACCGGTCACTTATCAACTTGATTTGCCTCCAAAATTAGACCAGATTCACGATGTGTTCCACGTCTCCATGCTAAGGCGTTATTGGTCTGATCCCACACACATAGTACCAATTGAGGAGATTGAGATTAGGCCAGATCTGACCTTCGAAGAGAAGCAAATGCAGATATTGGACTGTGAGGTTAAAGTACTGAGGAAGAAATCTATTCCATTAGTCAAAGTGCTTTGGCGTAATCACAGTTCAGAAGAGGCCACGTGGGAACCCGAAGAGGCAATGCGACAACAATACCCTCATCTTTTTTGACTAGGTAAATTTCGAGGTCGAAATTTTGTTAAGGGGGTAGATTGTAATGCCCCAAAAATCTAAGTATTTAATTTTTGCATGTTTTGACACAAATTGTTTGTTTGCTTTAATGGCTAAGTGATTTGGGTGTGTATCGGAGTGTTTGAAAAGCCTGGGTTCAAGTCTTGGCCTTGGCAGAATTTTTAGTTTTGCTCTTAAATGAATCTGGGTATAGGCATATAGGCCTTATAAATATTAGTGTTGGTTTTATGTCACAAAAAAAGCTTATGGTCAAGTGGCAATGTGGCGTGTTGTGTAATTGTGGGGTCTGAGGTTCAAGTCCTGGGTTGTGCAGTAGAATATTTATTTTGCTGCTTGGGCTGTGTAGGTAGTGGAGTTGGACTGAAACACAACTAATGGGAGTTTGAATGAAGTTTGAATGGATTTGTTGGGGGAGTTGGGGGAGAAATTGGTAGAGTGATTCGAGGAGGGGATAAAGTGAGAGATTTTAGGAGAAAATCAAGGAGTTGTTTGTGAGGAAAGTTGTGTCATTTTGGGAAAACTCTAGCTAGAGGTTTCGACTGGGGGTTTGCTTGTGCCGAATTTGATCAGCAGGCATTGTGGTAATCGGGTTTTGAAGTTGTTACTTTCTGTCAGTTTTGGTTTTGGTCATTTTCGCGTTCTTGCCTTTTCACTCTTGGGTTTCGATTTTGCCAAGTTTGGGGAGTACCTCTCGGGTTTATTGCTTTCTTTTTTTGCTCTTTCTTTTCCTCTTCCCCTCTCCTCTTGTTGCCAAATTCTCTCTTCTCTCTCTCTTTCTCTTCTCTTCTTCTTTTCTAGCCGTATATTATTATCTTTCTGTCTTTGTTTTCTACCTCTTTTTATTTTCTTTTTAGGTCGATAAGCTATCTTCCTTTATTGTCTGTGGTTCAACTGTATATCACTTTTCTCTGTCGGTTCGAACTCCTCGAGGATTGAGGGAGTATCAAGTAGTATCAAGTCATCGAAACCTTTCTCTCTTCTCTCGATCTAAGACAGGTATGTGGGCTAGCATTCTAGGGGTAGGCCTAATGCTTGTTGTATTTCTGTAAGTTATCATGAAGTGGATTTAAACCACATGGTTAAGCAATCTTGTCTAATAAATCCGTTTGCAATGCAGATATTCGCCAATAACATTCTAGTCAACCTTTGTCACTGGTATAGGTGGGCTAAGCCACTTTTGACAAGCAAGGCAAGTATTAATTTAGTTTTGGTTAAGGATGCAAAAGAAGGAATTTAACATTATTGTTTAGCGACTAATGGAAAACTTGTATGAATGTAGATTTTGGGTGCTCATGGATCTTAGTGCGTTTTCACAATCAGGTGTGTAATCGCCCCACTACAACCATAGATCGGCAAAAAGCTGAAAAGCCGTAAAAACGGCATTTGAGACCACACGGGCGTGCGATCGTTCAAGTGGTAAGCCCAACTTGCGATTCGTTGGCAAATGACTGAAATACCCCTGAAGGGTAAAAAGACCGAAATATCCAGAAGGGTAAAATGATCGAAATACCCTCGAAGGGTAAAATAACCAAAATACCCTCGAAGGATAAAATGACTGAAATACCCTCAAAGGGTATAATTACTGAAATACCCTCGAAAGGTAAAATGATCGAAATACCCTCGAAGGGTAAAATGACTGAAATACCCCCGAACGGTAAAATGAGTGAAATACCCCCATAAGGTAAAATGAATGAAATACCCCCATAGGGTAAAATGACTGTTATACCCCTAAGAGATGAAATGACCGTTATAGCCTTATGATATGTATGGCTGATTTGTTCTATGATATATATATGACTGTTACTGAGTATGATGTTCTGCATTCACGTAAGATTTATGACATGACATACTGCATGGGGATGGGATACTGATATTGAGGAAGGATACTGTACTGGTGGCTTAGCCACATATACTATCACTGACAGTTTCGTTGTGATTCTATTAGTAGCAGCTTTGCTGCGATATTGGTGTGTTGGCTGGGTGGGTCAATTTTATCCCCACTTGGTGTGTTGGTGGTACGGAGTGGTTTGTTGGTTGGATTGGGATGGGTTGCATTATTGCCTGCATCTTGATTCTTGTATTGGGCTAAGGCCCGATCTTATTCAGATTTAGCAAAGGCTCAGATCATTCTTGTATTGGGCTAAGGCCCACACTATATTATATTGATAGGGCCCACCAGATCGACATCAGATGATTCTTGATTGACTGTTAGGGGATTAGACTCTAAATTTCGTAAACTCACCCTCTCCTTTTAACTGTACAGGTAATCCTCAGCCACTAACGATTCAGTGCCGCAAGAGACTCGGAGGTGGCCACACGACTGCTGCTGTTCATGCTTGCTTTTATTTCATTTTAAATTATAAGTTGGGGTTTGTTTTTGTAATAAGCCCTTTGGGTTGGTTTAAATTTTTAATTTGGCTTTTACTTACATGATTTAAACTGGTAGATAGGAGGAGATGGTTTTTTTTAAATAATTACTGATTTCAAAGACACGAGTTTTAAACAATAGAATTTAACAAGCTTCCGCAATTTTGGACCAACTATTTAAAATAATATCAGATAACAAGACAAATATTTTGTCTAGTTGATTTGTTAATTAATTAATAAAGGGGTTTATTTTAAGCTTAAACAAACTTTTACCAACGAGTTAAATTTTTGTAACACACTTCAATGTGACACGTTAGATTCGACCATAACGTCTAGGCTGAGTTTGGGGTGTTACACGCTCTTCATTTCATCTCCGACTCGTGGTGAATTGGTCCCACCAAATCATGGCTTAATCGGAGAACCCATTCACCGCAAGCTTCACTTTCTTACCCTCCGAGTAGTCGTGGCACTCGAAAATCAATTCTACTTTCTTTTCCCACTCAAGGCATGCCTCCAGGCCGGATCGACCTTGAAACGGTAGAATGGCTATCTTGTTGCTTGTCAAATCACCATCAACACGTTCATACTATCTAAAGCCTCGATTTCTATGAATACATCGCCTTTCGCTTTGGTTGGATGATTTAAAATGGATCGGACCAACCACCAACAGCAATAACTTTTCTTTCGAAACTTATAGACATATTGTTTGAACCTCACCACAAAGCCTCACTAGTCACTCACAAAGGAAAATTAGATGGCACTCCACTCGTGTTTGCACTCGATATATTGGCTTTTTCTACCCTTTAATAAGCTCACAACTCTCGTGCCTTTTACCACTCGATTCTCCTCTCGAAGTTCACAGAAGACTCGCTTAGACTTAAAAGCAAGCTTAGGGGTCAGTTTCAAAGGGTTAACAAGGGTAGATGATGTTTGGGTAATAGGAAGGCTGAAAGAAAAAAATAAGGGCTGAAAGTGTGGCGCAAGGGGTTGATTGTGGGCAGAAATGGATTTGGAAGATCGGGAACAAATTGAGCACTTTCAAAACTTCTTTCTTTCTTTTTTTTCTTTTGTTTTTTTAATTTCAAATCTCTTCCTTTTTTTAATTACAAAATGCTAAATACAAATGAATGCTTTTTGTGCACGAATTTGTTTTTTTTTGAATTTTTTTCGAAACTTACCCCAGACTATCATGAACGTTCGTACTCCTCAAGTTTAAGTAGATCTGATACTGAATGAGATGATCTCGCTTTGATGTTGATTTGAGTCATTTTGATTGCCCGATCAAAAAAGAGGTATCGTTCGGATTGAAGTAAGTTGAAATTGGCTAAGAATAGACTTTAAACAAAAGGGTTTGAAGTATTTTAGATATGATAAATATATGGTTTCAGCTAACAAGAAATAGGTTATATTTATGTCGATGAATGTGGATGGAATAGAAAGACTCAAGGTTGAATAATGAACCAATACTATATACAGTATTGGCCCGAGACTTATAAAAACACTTGAGATGGAAAATGATAGAACCTTAACCCAATCTCTATAAGGAGATAGGAGCCAAAGGTATAAGGGTGAACGCCACACTCGGTTTAAGAGTGATAAGTTCAAAAGAAACAGGGTGATGCCATTAGCTAGGCTAGATAAGTTAAGCTAAGTCTTAAAAGAACAAAGGGAGTTGAATCAAACTCACAATGTTATAAACATCCATAAAAGGATAAAAAGTATATTGTCTAAATTGTCTCAATTTTCTAACCCCAAAATGATTACAAAATAAACTATTTATAGCTAAACATGTAGCTAGTCGATAGACACTTAGGGAGCTGAATGGGCAGCAAATATTCAGCTTTAATGAGCTGAAACTTCTTGGTAACTTCCTAGAACATCCTTTGAAGCTTCCTTGAAGGTTCCTTGAAGTTTCCTAGCATGAGAGATGCCAATGGACAGCTTCTAGAGGCCTTCATTCAGTTGGAATTAATTTGGAGTGATTGAGAGCTGAATTGGCTTGATAAAATTCGGTCAATGGGGTGAACTTGTTTTAATTGAGCTACCTTGAATATTTGGACAGTCTTGGACTTTAATGAATAGCTTGGAGTACTCAACAGCTTTGAATGTGAACCAATGAAATTGAATAGCCCTTGAGTGTGAAAACTCAAAACCGAATGGCCTTGAAGTGTGAATGGAATTTTCCAACTTGTGTGAAAGCTTTTAAGGTTGCTTTGGAGAGCTTGATAGCCAGCTTGGGGAAAAGAATCAATAGCTGGTTTTGGCTTTTGCAATGACCGAACAGGTTTTTGGAGAACACCTTCTTTAATTGTCGTCCATGCATGTGGCTGCACCATTTTAATCCAGCAAATTAAATTAGTTTCAGACACAATTAAATTCAACAGAAACTAAACTATTTAATTTGGAACATGTAATTAATTTGTCTAAGCTAAGACACATTAAAATCAAACAATGACTAAGACACAAATTAATTTCAACAGCAGCCAAGACACATTAAAAATTGGTATTAAGCTAAGACATATTAATAACATGCATTAAACTAAGACACATTGAACACTACAATTATTAAATTTAGATTATAATTTATTTATGAGCTGAAATAAATTAACAACTTAGCTAGACGCATGAAATTATTCGAGTATGAAATTGTTCCAGCAAAAATAAGACAGACGCAAGCTAAAATGAACTAAAATGAAATTAATTAAAAAGGATAAAATTGAGCTCAATGAGCTAGAATCGAGCTGAATTGAGCTCCATTGAGCTAGAATCGAACTAATTCAACTTGCAAGAGTTTGCAAGCAACGCTTAGGGAGCTGGTCCAAGAGTGTCTCGGGGCGTGGCCGAATCACATTCCTTTCTTCAAGATTACATATATTCAAAATACCCATTTCTAGATTTTTTATGATTTCAAGAAAGGTTATTAAATCCTAGACAACTGTGATTCAACATATTCCAAATAACTCTGATTCATCCATTTATTATAGACCAACTCTCAATTACAGATTCTTAAATCTTACACAGATATAAATATATATATCTAACCATTTCAGATCATCGTGGTGAAGACCTTTACCATCTTGAAACTACACGGTTCTTTTCAATAACTTATTCAATTAACCCACAAATTTTACCCAACCCTTGACCTTGAGCATAGTAATAATTTACCTTAACTATACTTATTACAAAACAATTTTACTTATTCCTATCCCAGAAGAAATACAGGTATGCAAATCATACCAGACATTCATCACAGATCACACCATACAAGCTTTATACAGAGATTGCATTTTTTTGTCCCAACGGACTTCACATAAAATGCCATAGGATTTAATCAGAGTGTGCCATCTAGTGGCAAATAGGGTATTGCAGAAAACGTTCCACATAATGCGCCAGGAGGCATTGTATGGAATGCACCATCACAATTTCATACAAAACCCGCCTAAGTGATTTCATATACAAGGTCTTACAATTGTGATCCATTCATACCATCATTTCATATACTGTCATGGTTCATGACCTCATTGTCTTCTGTATTCACTCATGTATCACGATCTTCCATTTCGATTTCAAGTTAAAGGCGACGCTATGAATCATTTCTATCATATCATGTAGCATCCTTCTTATTCATATTAACGATTCGATCTTTTACCTTTCTTTTTTCACCATTATTTCTCTTCACTAAACTATTATAATAAATCTACCACATGACGAATTATTTTTTTTGGACATATCTGAGGAACTCCACTAGGTTCGATGTATCATGCATACAGGGCCTTCATATTTAATAATTTGATAATTGGCTAAACCTAGGCTCTGATACCAAACTTGTAACACCCTTAACCATATCTGATTTGTCGGGTCTGGATCTCGGGTGTTACCACTCTATCAAAAACTTACAACTTTCAACAAATACATCTTATTTAGTAATGTTACCTAGACAACTTACGTCTGGGTGTATAATGTGTACTTACAACCATTTGAACAATGCCTTTCACTCGGCGATAACTTAAAAGTATACATAACACACTTATTTACATGGCTCTACTTATTCTACCTTTCAAGAATATTACTGGCTCCGCTACAAGGCTTATTGGAAAATTTCATAGCTTATTCATAATATTTCTATTAGACACAAATACGCTAGTTCATTCGCTCTGTATGCATAATACCCCGTCCCGCCATTCTCTCTAGAATAACCCTGGCATTGTCCCTCCTGGCGTAGCCTCGTCTCATCTTACCTATGACCTAAAATAATAAAGGTAAGTTCATAAGAACCTTAGTGAGTAAACCCTCTTTTTCCTGAATCTTATTCGAGAACTCTATTATCAATCTTCTTATCTCTTATTCTTCAACTTAACTTTGGCGGATACATCGCTTAGATTCTATTCATTATACCATGGGTGTCAAGCTTTGCAATAAGGTCATATTTGTCCTTTCATATCTTCTGTACCACTCTCGTATTCCTCATCTTATTCTTTCATGATTCCTTAACCATTCCCGTTGCAAAGGGCCTTTCAAACATGAGCCATGCATATAGCATTCGACCAAAGAGGATGAAGAGAGAATTAAGGGCTGAACATGCAAGGAACTTGGAGACTTCTACATGGTTAAGCATTCATGCACGTCCAAGGGGAGTGTTCAACATTAATTTCGTCCATACATGCATTATCCATGTTCACAAACCAACTTTAATGCTTGTATGTGAATATATTGATGGCTAGTGTGAACATCTTTGATGTTGAATTTGTTTAGTCATTTTAAAGTTTATAAATAGTTTGTAAGTTGGTAATTTTGAAGGTTAGAACATTATTAATCAAATTCATACTTTGTAAGATGCTTCTCCCTTGGTTCTTAACTGAACGTCCAAACTTATCAAACCAAAAGGTTTGTGGCATTCACCAATTATCTTATCATCCCGTAACCCATCCCGGGGTGTGGGGACTTTAATTATACCAAGGTTTAATTCAAGTATTTTTCAAGTTTAAACGAGTCGAGTTCTATCATAACTTTGGTTCCTTAAAGCATTCAAGTGCATCAAGTTAAGGTTTCCACCCTTGTTTGAACCATTCAAGACGATCCTTCCCTTCAAGCAATTTTCTGAACATTCCAAGTCTCGGGAAATTGCATCACCTCTAAAGTTCTGTTTCGATGCAAAATGGTGGAGGGAAATCATGTGGGAACTCACATTCTCAAGATGATAAGCTATATTGAAAGCCTTAAAAAACTAGGATTCCTTCTAGGTGTGGTGTTGGCCACCAATGTCATCCTACAATCATTGTTGGATAGTTTTAGCCAATTGGTCCTTAATTTCAACATGAATAAGATTAATAAGACTTTTCCATAGTTGCTCAGTGTGTTACGAACTACTGAAAGTAACATGAAAAAGGTCGGGCCTAAGCCCATTTTGATGGTCCACAAGGACAAGGGAAAAGGAAAGGCTAAGGCAAAGCCTAAGGACAATGGCAAGGCCAAGCCCAACAAAGGAAACGCTCGATTGAAACCTAAATAAGGAATTGCTAAGGAAGGAAAATGCTTCCATTGTGGTAAGACCAGACACTGGAAGAAAAACTTCCCTGCCTATCTTGAAAAGGTCAATAAGGCAAAGGAAAACAGAGCGTCTGCTTCAGGTATTTATGTTATTTATATTAATTTATCAACATCTACTTATTGGGTATTACATACTGAATGTAGTTATCATATTTGTACCTCTGTACAGGGACTACAAATGATTAGGAATCTGGCTAAAGGAGGTGTGGACCTGCGAGTTGGGAATAGGGCAAGTGTTGTTGTTGATTCCTGATTATTCACTGAGTTCGCAATGAACTCACCCACTCCTTGCTTACTTCCTAGGTAACTAGGTCGTGAATAGCAGTGGTGAGGTAGATGACTTGGCAAGGCTCACTCCTGACTAGATATTGGCGAACCTGGGAAAATAGGCATGGGGTTTATTTTATGAGGGTTTTATACTTTTATGCTTTGGTTCTTTTATTCAAATAGTTCTTTTAAAGTTTTAGTTACATTGTTTTGTGAACCATGGCTTAGAATATTTATTTTTCTTTTTGTTATGAGTCAAATCGATGTTATTCATGCATGAGTGTCACGTTGATTTACTATTAAAATATGCGAGTGGAATTTATTGCTAAGTACTGTTTTCTACGACCCCTATATGTTGCGATTCTAAAAATTAGATGTGTACCCCTGGTGGCGATAATCTTATTACTTAGTGAACCTAGGTGAATTGTGTGAACCCATATATGTATTTATTTGAACCTTATTAAAGTATGAAAATCTATTCATGTATGATACCTCTCATTACGAAGTCTATTTGTTTGTGAAACTATATTGCATGTTGCGAACTTAGGTACTATGCGAACTATTGATATTTAGTGAACCTATACTAATGCAAACTCATGTTGAATGCTTAGGTACTATGCAAACTCATGTTGAATGCTGGTAAGTGAACTTATGCTATTTCATGTATGCGAACTATTAAGTCTTTCTATTGTTTGACATGTGAACCTTTCCTTTGATATTTTGTGTAACACCCCTAACCTGTATACATCGCTGGATTAGGGTTACTGAGCGTTACCGTACAAATAGAACATTACAACATACATTTCATACGTTAATATAAACATAACATAAATCATCTATTCACATACATATCATCCCTAAATCAAGCCCTCGAGGCCTTAGAAATACATTAGAAATAATTCGAGACTCAATTGAAAACATTTGGAAAGTTCAAGAAAAAGTTAGAAAAGTTTGACTGCAGGGGTCACATGGCCATGTAGCTAGGCTGTGTGCCTCACATGGCTGAGACACACGATCGTGTCTCAGGCCATGTAACAATCGAAAATAGGGACACACAGTCGTGTCCCAGCCCGTGTCCTTACTCGTGTAACTATCTAAGTTAGGTCACACAGCCAAGTCACACACCCGTGCGTCAGGTTGTGTAACTCTTAGAATAGCCTCACACGCCCTTGTGCCAAGCCGTGTACTAGGTTGTGTAACTGCCTGACTTGCATGCAATAGAACCTACGAGGGACATAAGGCCATGTCGCCAGGCCATGTGTCACACACGACTGAGTCATATGCCCGTGTCTCAGGCCATGTGGACATGAATTTGCCCAAAATTCAAGCCAATTCCATCACCAGTTCATGCATATACTTAAAAACCTTTTTGTACATATAATTAAGGCATCAAAAAATGATCAAGACATACTAGAAATGACCAATTCAATAATCTAAGATCATTCAACAAATATGCCATACTATGCACCTCAATTGCACTCATCTATAACTTACCTAAACATGCAAATATTTGATCACATTTTCATCATCAAACGTGCTACTTGAGCCATACCATTCATGCATAACAAGTACCCAAAATGACATATTTTGGCAATTATCAAAAGGTAATCCAAACAACTTATACATGCCAAAAATCATCAACCAACATTCAACTAACTACCGAAACAAGTCCACCCTATACATGCCATTATAACCTTGACCAAAAAATAAAAAACTATCGATATTATACCAGATAGTGTGATAGATCTCCAACGAGCTTTCGATTCTCTATAAAACATAGAAAGAAAACTACATAAGCACATAATGCTTAGTAAGTTCAAAAAACATGAAACATAACTTAGAAATTCTTACGAAGCTGCTCACATGAGCTGTGGAGTATCCACAACAAATGTAAGACCTTAGCCTTCAGTAGGACATTCAAGGCCAACACTCGAAACATTAAATCCGTAATGACATGTCATATGTATCCTACAAATTCTTAAGGTTCAACCGCGACTCGATAATCGTCATAGCATTGTCTTGGATGTACATTGTTCAATAACATTATATATTCATAATAATATATAATTGAATAGCATGATTACAATAATTCGTACATACGAACTTACCTCGATGATTAAGACGTAAAAACAAGATCGACTAATTTGAGGCTTTAGTTTTTCCTTGATCTAAATCGACACGTGGTTTATCTTGATCTAGATAGACAAATTCAGTCCATTTAATACTTCTATTATTCAATTCAGTCCATATTTCATGTTTTTGCAAAATTACTATTTTCCCCCTAACATTTTAACTTTTCACATTTTAGTCATTAAGCTGATAAATTGAAATTTGAACATTTTAATCCTCTTCTCATGCTAGCTAAATTCTCTAGGGGCCTAAACCAATTCATACAAATCATCATTTCACAAATTTAACATGAAGTTTTATCATTTTTATAAGTAAGTCCTTACATACAATTTTCATCAAAAATCACTTTACAAAACTTGTTATTTGACAACAAGGACTTATAATTTTTCATTAAACATAAAGAAACATATAATAAAATTCATAGCACAATCCTAAATCTTTAACAGTTTTGTAAATTAATCCCCGTGCTAGCTAGGGTAAGCTACAACAATCCCAAAAGCATAAAAATCATTAAAATTAAGCTCAAAAATCAATTAGATGCAATGGAATTACTTAGTCGAACCTTCAACCTTAATAATGGTGTTTTCTAACCCTATTTTCGACGGAGAAATGAACTAAGGAAGATGGACAGTTATTTTCTTTTATTTGTTTTATGTTTAATATATTAATTACCATATTAACCTTTGGTTTTAACATTAAAAAACACTTTATTCTTTGTCCATAAAAGTCCAATAACATTTTGAATGGTCTATTTGTTAATTGAGTCCATTCAATTTAGAGTTTCATAGTTAATTGATACCTTTAACTAATAGAACCCTACTTTTACACATTTTAAGATTTTGTCCTTTTTACGTAATTAAGCATGCAAACGTCAAAATTTCTTAACAAAATTTTAATACGACCTTACTAACAACCCATAGACATTGAAATAATAATAAAATAATAATTTACTTGTTGGGTTTAAGGTCCGAAAACCATTGTTCCGATTTCACTGAAAATGAGCTATTACAACTCTTCCCCTAAAGGAATTTTCATCCCCGAAAATCTTACCAGAAAATAAGTTTGAGTATTGCACTTTCATAGCTTCTTCCGGTTCCTAAGTAGCCTCTTCTCTACCATGATGTTACCATAGGACTTTCACTAAACCTGTGCTTTTATTTCTCAATTCTTTAACTTTCTGAGCTAGAATTGTGATCGATTCTTCACTGTACGTCATATCTGGTTGTATCTCAACATCAACTGGTGAAATCACGTGTGAAGGATCGGATTGGTAGACATTATGAATCTTTTCTAACTCTGATGGCAAATCCAATCTTTAAGCTACTGGTCCAATCCTCTTAATGATCTTGTACGACCCAATATATCACAAACTAAGCTTTCCTCTCCGGCCAAATCGAGGGACTTTCTTCCAAGGTGGCACCTACAAAAACACTTTGTCGTCGACTTGAAATTCAATGCCTTTTCTTTTTAAATCAGCGTAAGATTTCTGTCGATCCGAAGCTGCTTTCAGACTATCAAGTATCACTTTAATCTTTTCTTTAGTTTCTAAAATAAATCAACCCCGAATAACTTTTTCTCACTCAGCTCAATCCAGTATAACGGAGTTCAACACTTTTGACCATATAGAGCTTCATACGGTGCCATTTTA
Organism: Gossypium raimondii; assembly: GCF_025698545.1. Lineage (NCBI taxonomy): Eukaryota > Viridiplantae > Streptophyta > Magnoliopsida > Malvales > Malvaceae > Gossypium > Gossypium raimondii. The sequence continues at coordinate 27,281,187 of NC_068572.1, read as the reverse complement.
ATGCTCGTTTGATAACTATTGTTGTATGCAAATTCAACCAATGGTAGAAATCTTTCCCAATTACTTTCAAATGCTAAAACACAACATCGAAACATATCTTCGAGTATCTGAATTACACGCTTGAATTGACTATCGATTTGAGGATGAAATTATATGCTAAAATGTAGTCAAGTACCTAGAGCTTCATATAACTTGCTCTAGAATCGAGACGTAAACCATGGATCCCTGTTTGAAATAATAGAAACTGACACACCATGCAATCTAACAATCTCAACAATGTACAACTCTGCCAATATCTCGAGTGAAAAATCCATATGCACCGGAATGAAAAGCATGGATTTCATCAAACGATCTACAATTACCTACACAATATCTTTCTTTCTCGGAGATAAAGGCAACCCCAATACGAAATCCATCGTCACACGTTTCCATTTCCACTTTGGAATCATTACAGATTTTAATAAGCTAGAAGGTATCTAATGTTCAGCTTTGACTTTCTGACAAACCAAACATTTTGATATAAACTCTAAAATCTCTCATTTCATACCTGGCCACCAATACATCTTTTTCAAATCACCGTGCATTTTATTGCTACCAGGATGAATCGACAAGCTACTACTATGAGCTTCCTGTAAAATTTTCTGAATAAGATTAGAATTTCTCGGAACACAAATTCTGCCTTTAAAGTACAAACTCTCACCGGAACCAACATGAAAATCTAAATCATTTGTCATCTCAATCTGTTTCTACTTAGTGGTCAAACCATCATCACATTTCTTAGCTTCGCAAATATGTTGCAAAAAAACTGGCCTAGCTTTTAACTCAGCTAAAATTGAACCATCATCAATTAACGTCAATCACATGTTCAGTGCTCATAAAGCAAAAAAAGATTTTCTACTCAAAGCATCAGCTACAACATTAGCCTTTCTCGAATGATAATCAATGATCAAGTTGTAATCTTTCAATAACTCGAGCCATCTACGCTGTCTCAAATTCAAATCTTTCTATGACATCAAATACTTCAGGCTTTTATGATCTGTGAATATGTGATATTTTTCTCTGTACAAATGGTGTCGCCAAATCTTCAAAGCAAATACAATAGCTGCAAGCTCTAAATTGTGAGTCAAATAATTCTTTTCGTGTGTTTCCAACTGTCAAGAGGCATATGCTATCACTTTTCTATCTTGCATCAAAACATAGCCCAAACCATTTAATGAAGCATCGCTGTAAATCATGAATTCTTTACCAAACTCTGGCTGAACTAACACAGGTGCCTCGATTAATAAAGCTTTCAACTGATTAAAACTTTGCTGACATTTCTTCGACCACTCAAACTTAACAACTTTTTGAAACAGTCTCGTCAACGGTGTAGCAATCATCGAGAATCCCTTGACAAATCGTCAATAATATCTGGTAAAAGCCAGAAAACTTCTAACTTTAGATGTATTTCTCCGAGGTTTCCAGTCTACCACAACTAAAATTTTACTCAAATCAACTCGAACACCATCTGCCGATACCACATGTCCCAAAAATCTGACTTCTCAGAGCCAGAACTCACATTTTCTAAACTTAGCGAATAGTTGTTTTTTGCATAAAGTTTTCAAAACAATTCTCAAATGCTGGACATGCTTTGTCTCATCTCGTGAATAAATCAAAATATAATTAATGAATACAACAACAAATCTGTCTAAATACGGTTTGAATTTCCTGTTCATCAAGTCCATAAATACAGCAGCTGCATTAGTCAAACCAAATGGTATCACAAGAAGCTCATAATGTCAAACATAGGAAAAAGGCCTATTGGAAAATAATAGGAAAGAAAACCACGTAAGCACATAATGCTTAGTAAGTTCGTAAAACATGAAACATAGCTTGCCATTTCATTATAAAATATTAAGAATACGCATAATGTAATCCAACCACAAGCTTGGCACAAGCCTAACCACCATCATCAACACATGTTAGTGCATTCATACATAATTCACTTGAAGTAAACATATGGTAAGTCATTTGTACATGACCATATTTCATTTGCACTCATCATTTCCTTTCCATGAATACATAATATAGTTCATTTGAACACTTACCATTCCTTTCCTTTTCATGCCCATTGAACCATTTAGAAAATCATCGGATACTCGGGAAAGCTTACACGAAGTGTGCTTAAACATATAGTTGTAACATTTCCTTTACATCATTGGTAACACGAGCTATGGGTCGAAATGTAAACTACACGATGCTACTCACACGAGCTGTGGAGTATCCACAACAAATGTAGGACCTCAACCATCGGTAGGACATTCAAGACCAGCACCCGAAACAGGAAATCCCTAATAACATGTCATTTGTATCCTACGAATTCCTAAAGTTCAATTGCGACTCGATAACCGTCATAGCATTGTCTTGGAGGTACATTGCTCAATAACATTATATATTCATAGTAACATATAATTGAATAACATGAATACAATAATTCGTACATATGAACTTACCTCGACGATTAAGGCGTAGAAACAAGATTGATTAATCCGAGGCTTTAGCTTTTCCTCTATCTAAATCTGTATGTGGATTATCTTGATCTAAATAGAAAAATTCGGTCCATTTACTACTTCTATTATTCAATTTAGCCCATATTTCATATTTTTTACAAAATTATTATTTTTCCTCTAACATTTTAACTTTTCACATTTCAGTCATTAAGCTCATAAATTGAAATTTAAACATTTTAATCCTCTTCTCATGCTAGCTGAATTCTCTAGGGACCTAAACCAATCCATACAAATCATCATTTCACAAATTTAACATAAAGTTTTATCATTTTTATATGTAAGTCCTTACATACAATTTTCACCAAAAATCACTTTACAAAACTTTTTATTTAACAACAAGGACTCATAATCTTTCATTAAACATCAAGAAACATATAATAAAATTCATAACACAATCTTAAATCTTTAACAGTTTTGCAAATTAATCCCCGAGCTAGCTAGGTTAAGCTATAACAATCCCGAAAACATAAAAATCATTAAAAACGAGCTCAAAAATCACTTAGATGCAATGGAAGTACTTAGTCGAACCTTCAACCTTAATAATGGTGTTTTCTAACCCTATTTTTGATGGAGAAATGAACTAAGGAAGATGGATAATTATTTTTCTTTAATTTGTTTTATGTTTAATTTATTAATTACCATTTTAACCTTTGGTTTTAACATTAAAAATCACTTAATTCTCTCGTCCATAAAGGCCACTAACATTTTGAATGGTCTATTTGCTAATTGAGTCCATTCAATTTAGAGTTTCATAGTTAATTTATACCTTTAACTAAAGTTTCATAGTTAATTGATACATTTAACTAATAGAACTCTACTTTTGCACATTTTACGATTTAGTCTTTTTACGTAATTAAACATGCAAGTGTCAATATTTCTTAAGAAAATTTTAATACAACCTTACTAGCAACCCATATACATTTAAATAATAATAAAATAATAATTTACTTGTTGGATTTGTGGTCCCGAAACCACTATTCTGATTTCATAAAAATAGGTTGTTACATTTTATATGCTCTTATGTTTATATGCTATGTATAAGTTAATTTCGTTGTTGTGTGATAACTTAGCATATTTTATGTTATAAATAAGTTTTTCATTTTATGTTATAAATAAGTGGTATGTTGGAGGTTAGGTTGGGAGTTAACGGAAAGTCACTTCGGTGGCTAATGTAGCTTGACAGATTCAGGTTCAACCTACTTGGTTGAGTTTGGTGTATTACATTCATAATAACTCATATGTAAGTTCTAAAGAATATAGTGAGTTTTCAAAGCCTTTTAATCACAACATGATCACGCTTGAGTTTCACTTTTGATTAGTCTATAATAGGACAATTCGCCTATCTCTTTGGCATAATAACTACCTCACACAAATTGACTTACTTATTTTTGACATCTCACCCTCAATGATACCGTCATTTGTTTGATTTCAAATTTGAAGCTTAATTTCTTTACTTTTTGTGATTTAAATAGTCATTTCGATAGAAAATTTCACGAAGGTCGTAGCTTTCAATAAAATTCTTTTATTCTTTATAAGATTTTAGGATTTCTTTTTAAAATGATAGGCAATTTGGTGGACTAACTTGCTCTTTAGCATCAACTCAATAGCTAATTGTAACACCTTATACTCGGCCCATTTGCCGAGCCCGAATACAAGGATGCTACACCACCGTCTCACTTCTTATTCATCACAAACCGTCACATCATTATGCATGCATTTTTCTTTAACATAGCATAATAGCATTCACATGAAACGAAGTCATATATTTACTTTTTATCAATAAAACATGTCAATCATTTATTAAATAAAAATAAAATAAGTACTAAACTTGCATTAGGACCACTTAGCAAAATTCCCAAAACTGTTACATAGGTATCGATACTAGAAGAGTGGTTTCGATAATTCTCTCAAGTGGTATCGATGCCACTTGAAAAATCGATACCAAATTAGCTTAATTTTTCTCAACTTAAAAATCCAACTTTCGAAAAATATCGACACTACTGAAAAGAATCAATAATTTTCCCCCGAGTATCAATACTCGTAATAAAATATCGATACCAACTTACAAAATTGTATCCTACACTTTCAAAAATCATAGAGGTATTATTTTCAAAACCCGAATATCGATACCTCTGTTCTAGTGTCACGGGCCGCAGTTCAAAGCCCGTGACCATCGCACCAAATGCATCCAATGGAGGTCTATTGCTTAGATGGGGATCATTTGGCCTATGAGAACTGGCCCGATTCAAAGAGCTACTAGACAAGCCTGTCAGATTGAAGCCTAGTTGGCCCGATAATGAAGAGATGGCAACTTAGGCTAATATGGTAACTAATCTTAGAGGATAGAGGGAATCATATCTTGTAAAGATTAAACTAGATTTGATAAGGCTTATCTTGTAAATTCCTAAAATTAAGGGATATGGTTAAATCTCATCCGTCGATGTAAATGTATCTTAACCGTCGATTTTGGGGGAGCTCAACTATAAATAGAGAGCCTCCCCTTCAGTTGTACTCACTCCGGAATTGTTTCATTATTCTTTGTGAATAAGAATTGAGAGCATTTACTCAAACACTTTGTGAGCGCTCTTTCTGTTGTTCTTTTGTAGCTTCTTTTGGCACAATCGCTTCCGCTATATAAATTGGTGCCTTGGAGGAGTTCTAAGGAATCCTCACTTTTGGGCGTAAAGGCTGACTTAGGCGAGTTTGGAGCAAACAGATCACCTAAGACCGCACAGTTTGCGAGACAAAAGGTCTAGCCCCGTGACAAGTGGTATCAGAGCCATGTTTTGAACCAAGTGATATTCGAGTTGGTTCGAAGGCACCGTTGGGATGTCGAGAGAAGAGTTCGAACAAAGGTGGGCGAGGAAGTCTTTGAGGGAGATTTTGTCGGCTGTTGAGGAACGCATGGGTAAACTTGAGGAGTCCATGGAGGACGTAAAAGAGTCGGGCAATGCGCTTGAGGAAAGCATTGATGACTTGAGGGAGCAGTCCAGGGACTTTGTTATCGAGTGTCTCACTTCCCAAAGGGATAACGTGCGAGAGTTGCTAGATTCCCAAAGGAAGAAGCTGACGGAGAGAAACGATGCTCTCGAGGCCATTATGATGGCTTTGAAGGAGGAAACAATGGCCACAACGAGGGCTTTGAGCACAAGAATAGAGGAGCTCGAGGGAGAGCTGGCCTTGTGCCGAGCAGCCGTGGGGAATGGAGTGTCACGTGCAGCATTCAGTAACGAGGATGACCCAAAACCGAAAGAGTTTTTGGGGACAAGGTCTACATGCGATGTGGACAATTTCTTATAGAGGATGGAACACTACTTCCGTGCCAAAGGCATCATGGATGATACGGATAAGGTAAATACTGCTTCAATATTTCTTACTGACATTGCGCTTTAATGGTGGCGAGGTAGGACCACAGGTAAAAGGCAAAGTGAGATTGGAACGTGGCAAGAGTTCCAATGCGAGTTGAAGGGACAATTTTACCCAGAGTTTGTCGAGGAAGAAGCTCGGGTAAAGTTACAAGGGATAACGCAACGGGGCACAGTGGGGGAGTATGTTCGAGAGTTCAAGGAACTCATGCTCCAAGTTTCAAAGGTGACCGAAAGAGAGGCATTGCTTGCTTTTCAGAATGGATTGAAGCCGTGGGTCAGACAGGAGGTGGAACAAAGAGGTGTCCAAAAGTTGTCGGAAGCCATGACGGTAGTTGAGTCCGTGGTCAAGCTTGGTCTAGGGAAAGACAAGCTTGGGTCTTCCAAGTCCGAGGAAAAGGGCGTATGTGAAATGGATCACAAGGAAGATACTGTTGATGGCAATGGCAACAGCGACAATGGTGGTAATGGGAAACCACGAGTTGGGATGAAGAAACCCAAGAGGAAAAGGCACAAGCTTAAATGCTTTCTTTGCGATGGTCCACACATGTTAAAGAAATGTCTGAAGAAATCTGTGCTTAAGGAGAAGCCAGTGGGTAAGGCCTTGGTACTTGGTTCGAGTGCAAGGGGTGTTGAAGCCAAGGAGGCCGAAAGTGAGAAGAAGCCAGTGGAGTGCTTCTTGTGTCATGGTCCGCATAGGGTGCGGAACTGTCCGAGGAAGTCTGTCATCGAGTGGAATGATGGAGTAGACAAGGAGCCCAAGAAGCTTGGTTCGAGCAAGGGAAAAGCCGAAGCCAAGAGGGCAAAGAAGAGCAAAAAGAAGCGAGTAAAGAACTTCTTGTGCCGTGGTCCGCATGAGTTGTAGAACTGTCCAAAGTAAGCCGGAGTAAAAGGAAAGGCAATGTCTGAGCTTGGTAAGTCATCGGAGGGGCTTCCACGAAAGGAAGAGGTGAGTTTGTCATCGGACTTAGAGGGAAAAGTTACGATGAAAACAGTGAAGCTGGGACCAATGAGGCTCAAGTTGAGTGAAGTGTCAGAGTTGGCCGAGTCATCGACAAGGCTTCCACCTATGGGAGAGGTGGGTGGTGCATCAGACTTCAAGGAAAAGGAAGCGATGCATGTGGGATAGTTGACCAGAGTAAATGCAGCGAGTAGGACAGCTTGAGTTAAGAAGCGACGTAAGCCCAGGCAAAAGTCCCGAAGGAAGGGAAAGGCTAAGGCATTGAGACGAGACCGAGGCGAATCAAGTCAGTGCCATTCAGAAGTCGCAACGAGGGCGTTGCGAGAATGGGTGGGGGAGAATGTCACGGGCCACAGTTCAAAGCCCTTGACTATCGCACCAAATGCATCCAATGGAGGTCTGTTGCTTAGATGAGGATCATTTGGCCTACGAGAAGTGGCCCGATTCAAAGAGCTACTGGACAAGCCTGTCAGATTGAAGCCTAGTTGGCCCGATAATGAAGAGATGTCAACTTAGGCTAATATGGTAACTAATCTTAGAGGATAGAGGGAATCATATCTTGTAAAGATTAGATTAGATTTGATAAGGCTTATCTTGTAAATCCCTAAAATTAAGGGATATGGTTAAATCTCATCCGTCGATGTAAATGTATCTTGACCGTCGATTTTGGGGGAGCTCAACTATAAATAGAGAGCCTCCCCCTCAGTTTTACTCACTCCGGAATTGTTTCATTATTCTTTGTGAATAAGAATTAAGAGCATTTACTCAAACACTTTGCGAGCGCTCTTTCTGTTGTTCTTTTGTAGCCTCTTTTGGCACAATCGCTTCCGCTATATAAATTGGTACCTTGGAGGAGTTCTAAGGAATCCTCACTTTTGGGCATAAAGGCTGACTTAGGCGAGCTTGGAGCAAATAGATTGCCTAAGGCCGCACGGTTTGCGAGACGAAAGGTCTAGCCCCGTGACAAGAGACCATAAAAACATAGCATTCATCATCACATAGATATTCCAAATAGGTTCTAAACATAATGCATCAATTGTCTCAAAAAATAAACACCAAAATATCTCAAATAACAGTCCCAAAAACCATATTTAAAGTCCACAAATTACCAAGCATAATAGGCATGCAATTAACCAAAAATTATAGCAAAACCATTATAAAGTCTACCACATCACCTTTTATTCTGAAAAGCACAAATCATTAAAAGAACACCTACTAATAACAACTAAAGCTCTGGCTTGGATCACCCCTTGGAACTACGCCGCTCACACCGGCACACTATTAATCTACAATGGTTTTAAGAAAGGAGTGGGTGAGCTTAACAAGCTCAGTGAATGCCTATAACAACTACCATGAAAATAATTCATCAAGCATTAACGAAACAACCATATAGCACAAGCTCAACAGGTCCAACTCTAGTGTCATATTATACTTACTCGTGCATTATCTACTAGTTCATTTACATGGTAAACATATTCACTTTTAAGCATATATCACATTACACATTAAATCACATAACATTTAAGCATATATCACAATACTCATATAATTACATAACGTTCAAGCACATATTGCAATACTCATATGATCACGTAACATTCAAGCATATATCGCAATACTCATACGATCACATAACATTCAAGCATATGTCGTAATACTCAAAGACATGTTATATAATTGTCACATGTCATATAAACACATACCACAATACACATATATTCATAATTTAAGATAATTTGGTACTTGAGCTATGAAAAATAAGAGCGAGCTCTATCATAACTCATTGGATGCACGGATCTCCAACACACCACATAGACTCATAGAGTCAAATATGTCCCAAAAGTGAAGCATAAAGCTAACACTCTCCTTATTTCCCCTCACATGTCTCGTTGAATGGAGCTTAGCTCACATTCCCTTACCCTTCCAACATGTCTCAAGGCCTTAACGCTCAAAATCATGGTACATATAGGTGAGTACTCACAATCTTATGGCATGCTAACTATATCCAACATCTTCAAGATCATAAGCCCAAAATATCTGAAGTTAAACACATATCACTTACCGATTATCCATGCACTATCACTACATATTTTCATTTTTAGTAAAACACTTTCACTAACATTTAACATATACATAACATGTACATATTTTCACTTTCACAACAATTATCATAGCTACATATCACATGTTATAGCATCTCATCTCAATTCACATATTGACAAACACATAAGCACATAGGTCATAAGATAACATAAGTATGAGAAAGCTTACACTCGGAATTGAGAGTAGGGGTTTAGGCTACTATTAAATTCTCAAATAACGCATTGAATAATGTCTACAAGCAATTATTCCAAACACTCACCAACAAGCTTTCGCCGAAAAGTCGAAAGCTTAAACTAGCCTTTCCTAGCTTCGTAGATGGCCCTAGCGAATCCGGAACTTCAACACAACAATTTCACACAACAATACATTCGAAAATCAGCCAACGACTCACCACAAGGAACAAAAAACATAAGCCTAAACTAGTTCTCATGTAATCGAAACCTTTAACATAGCAAACTTAAAACTCAAATATCTCAGTCTATACTCAATCTTTTCGCTTAAAACCAATTTCGTTCATCTTATAATTCACCTACGACTAATTCTCAACCTTTAAACTATGCTAAACTACTCAATTCATAGTATCGACTTTTTCAACATGTTTTTGGCTATTTTCAAAAATTCATTAAAACTCAAGAAATCTTTAATGAAACTTCAAAGTAAGTTTAGAGACCTCTTAATCATGTCAAAACTAATTTAAAAACACTTTGAAACCATGCTTTTTACTCAAAATCCTAAAATCCACAATTAACGACCCAATTTTCAACTTGTATTTAAAACATGTGATTTAATAGCTAAAAACTTAGTTTTAAAGACTAAATAACGTTTAAAACTATTTAGGAGTTGAATCATTACCTTAGATGATGAAAAATTGAGCGTTTGATCGAAAACCCATAAACTCACAAGCTTGACAATGGAGAAAACTATGGTGTTTTTGGGTGTTTTTATTAACTTCTATAGAGATTTATAACTTAAGAGATGATAGAAATCAAAAGGAATTAGGATTTGGAATTCAAAATCGGTTGGGAAAGTTGAGAGAGTAAAGGGACGGCAAACATAAAACAAAAGGGAAGACTTTTACGTGACTTTACTGTAGGTGGGGAAAGAAATAGGTTAAAATTTAAATTTTGGTTTAATTGCTTATTAAAAACTCACAATTTTGACCCTTTTACAAATCAATCATTATTTCAAAATTAATGATTTTTTAAACACCTTTTTCAAAAATTGACTTGATTTTCTAAAAACCATAGACAAAAATATTTTCGATAAACCATGTCACAAAATTTTGAATATTCTAAAGATAAAATCCTAAAATACCCTAAAACTCTTAAGTCCTATTTTGGGTGTTACACTAACTTAATTATTTGTCTAATGAGTCAATATAGTAAGACTATAGTCTAGTCAAATGAACCAAACAAGTTAATCTCACATTCTACCCGTAATTTTACATTCTCTCAATTCTATTACGAAACATAATAACAAACTATTTAAACAATCAATATTTATATTGTATCGAAAAAGAATTTAATGATAAAATTGAACAATTTTGAAACCGACTCATAAAAAAACATGTAAAGAGTTGGGTCTTTGAAACATAATATTTCTTTCGAACTTAAATAAAATTGATTTTTAAAAGAAAATATTTTAAATTTATATAAATTTATTAATTTATTTTCTATATTAAAAAGAAAAAACTTATTCCCATATAATTATTGACTTGAAACTAAGAACATCTTTTATTAATATCCCTAAGTAGGCTGCCTAAGAGAGAATGTAACCCCAGAAACTGAGTTCTTCGGGGTGAAGACTGAAAAACCAAACACGTTAAAGAAAAGACTCGAATGAATTCTTGGTCAGGATCAGGAAGAAGGCCCAGAATCATGGCTTCCTCATTGTCGTTACCTCAAAATACCATCACCGACATCCTCTCTAGATTGCCCGTGAAATCCCTAACTCGATTCAAATCCGTTTCCAAAAACTGGGCCGACCTCACTTCAGCCCCTGCTTTCATCGCCGCCCATCTACGCCGCTCTTCTACTGACCCATCTCTCCTCATCCGCCGCTACCACTCCCAGTCTGGTTGGGACTACGGGATCTGGCTCATCACTAACCCCACACTAAGTTACGCCACCCAGCTCTTGCGTATCACCCTGGAAGAATCACTTCCTCTGTTCCCGAAAATTGTGGGTTCCGTCGATGGTTTGGTCTGTCTTGATATTTCCCCTTGTTATGCTTCTGATTTCGCTATGTGGAACCCTGGAACTAAACAAATTAAACGTCTCCCTTTGCCTTTGATTACTTCCTCCAGAGATAACCCTATTTGGATGGTCTTTCATGGCTTCGGCTTTGATTCTTTCAACAATGATTATAAACTAGTCAGGATAGTCTCTTTTAGAGGAAATGATGCGTCGCCTTTTCTAAGGGTTGAAGTTTATTCATTGAGGGAAGCGGTTTGGAAAGAGATAGAAGAACGTTTCGAGTTAGCTCTGTTATGTGGAGGACAAGACGGAGTGGTTGTTGATGGTAGTTTGAATTGGGCTGCCATTGGATTGCAAGGATTCGCGGATCGAAAGGTTGTTATCTCCTTTGATATGGGAAGAGAGGTGTTTAAGACCATACCTTTGCCACCTGTTACTCGATATGGTAATGTTAAAGTTGTGTCTTACATGGGATTATTGGCTGTTGCTGTATATCCGTTAGTATTTGCTGCTAATGGTAATAATATGAACCGCTTCGAGTTTTGGGTACAAGGCGATTGTGAAGATGGGATGAAGCGTTGGTCTAATATGGTTGTGGTCGAGAATTTTTCCAAGTCTTTGGTTCCAGTGGGGACTTGGGGAGATCGTGAACTGGTGTTTAAACATGTGGGAGTTAGAGATAGAGAAAATCAGTCCAGTCTCTTTTTGTTTGATCCAGTCGATCACACAACTAAAAGGCTTCCGGTTGATTTTGTTGATATCTGTTTTCAAGGTTTCAGTTATGTGGAGAGCTTGGTGTCGGTCAGTTGAAGAAGCTAAAGATGGTGGTGCCATGGTGCAAAAGCAGATCAGAAGATAGGTCATTTTGGTCGATTTCGACTTGATTAGGCTTTTAGTTTAGTAAGTATAAACTGGTAGAAGACTTTAGTATGAAGTATCTTTTTGTTTTACATATGAATATGGATGGATATTGAGTTTACAATGTTTTGCATAATACAGGGTGAACTTATCAAGAGACAAGAACGGTTTTCTTTCCTTCCATTATTGCTTGTTTTCTGATGAGATTTTCTTTTATTATTTTCGTTTACTCTCTATATGATTATGTGGTGATTCCCTTGTTCCGTTCTTTCGCTTTGATCCCCATAAATGGAAAAAGCCAAGCATTGCAAATCAAGCTCAGTGGCGAGAGGACCAGATTTGTGACCTTGTTGCAGTGTGACACAACCAGAGAACTACCAACAAGTGATCCATTTGATTTTGATCCCTTGGCTATGCAGAGCATGTTTATTGCGGCGTATAGAAATGGTAAGCCAATACCCATTGCCCACTCTCACAGCTGATAGCGCAGGAAATCTTTCCTTCTTCGTGAGTATATATGGTTGTCTACCTCAAAAAATCAATGGCTCTTTGTGCAGCTGGAAAGCGTAAAATTTTGTTACAGGGTAGCCAACTGCTGTACTATTCTGCTACAAACTTGTATTTTGGTCCTTACTCTTTTCATATGATTATGATTAGTTAGTATGTCAAATATGACAGAGGATTCGTAAATTGTGATTTCATTGTGAAAATTCCCCCACTTTTGGATGCACAAGGGTTAAGCTTTTAACAGTAATACGCATTAACAAATGTGAAAAACCTTCGCCAAGGATACGAAATCCTTCCCTCTTGTTTTTGGGCACTAACTCTGCCACTGCCTTCTCCTTTGTTGTCCTGCAGTGGGGTTACTCTGCAGCTTTGAGCATTTTGCGAGCCAGCGCAGCTTCCGAGTTTCATTTTTCACTGTTTATCTTAACTTGATTCTGACTTGAATTTCTTGGGAACTTTTGTTTGATTGGATTATGGAATACCCCATACCGCAGCTGTATTTCTCGGTAAGCTAGTGGTTCACTGGGCTGGACACTCGAAAGGTTTCTCCTCCCTAACTATGGGAAAGACTTAAGGATTCTGTCAATGTTATTTATTTCTGGCTGGCTGTTTTAGATTGCAGGAAATATTGAGAATTTATGAACTGAGTGTTTACCTCTATTATTTGAATTCGAGTGCGTGCTAGGAAATATGTTTCATATATTCAATCTATATATTTAATCTTGTTTTAAATATTAATTTTGTAGATTTGGTTCAATCTATATATTTATTTGGTTAAAACAATAATTGAATAGTTATTAATCTATTAGATTAAAATTAGTTAATATATCAATTAAAATATATTAAAATTTTAAAAAATTAATTAAACAAAAAATAAAATAATTAAGTAGAACATATACGAGTTTGTAATTTACTTTGGTAGAAAAGAACAATCTTTAAGCGATTATATCAAAAGCACACCATAGCATAGAACTATTACTATCCACCAGCAATAAATCTTGCATTAAATTTGGAAGTTTCTCAAACAGTTGTAGGCTTACGGGATCTAGTAGTAGCATATAGATACGAAAATTTTAGTGGGCATGCTAACATGCGAATGATAATCTCATTAACAGAAATAGTGGCATGATATATTTTTCATGCTTATCAAATAACACCATTAAATCACATATCAGGAGTGTTGGAATATGAACATAATATCACACCAGCAATAAATCTTGCACTAAATTTGGAAGTTCCTCAAACAGTTGTAGGCTTACGGGATCTAGTAGTAGCATATAGATAAAAAAATTTTAGTGGGCATAGATACAAAAATTTTAGTGGGCATACATGTGAATGATAATCTCATTTATCAGTAAGCAACACTAACACATTCACATCATCACAGATTAATCAGTTCAAAGACACTTACTTGGGTATCATCCTTTTAAAGGATCTATCATCCACTTTGAATACTTAATGTATTCACGTACAACCATATTTTTATAGTGTTAATAATATGAATCAATATTAACTATTGTTTATCAATTAATCATACAATATTGTATTAGGTTAGACTCACACCTTGATTGGTAGATCCAATGCAACACTAGACTCCTTCGAACACCCACACTTGGATCTAACTAGTTTAATTGCAGATCTGAGTATAAAATGATGATTCATTATTAGATCGTTATCTTAATTATTCTTTGATAAGAACAATTTAATCAAGGTTTCCAAACCAACAATTATGCTGTTACGGCTAGAACAGAGTAGCGATTCCCTTCCAAAGTTAGAGGTGATCCACGTTGATAGTAAACGATCCTTCAACATATGAATAATATGAGTTGTTAATATCAAAACAAAATTGATATCTATAATCATTACTATAATCGGTCCTTAATAGAAAGAATAGGAAAGAAGTGATGATTATCCCAAATTATCCTATACATACATTATTATGATCGAATTAGAAGGATTGACAGTTCACTGGGGGTATTGATTCAAATAGGGAAATAGAGTCTATAGAAAAACCATCATCAAAATAAAAGAATCAGAATATGATTAGAAACATTTTATGAAAATAGGAAAGGAAGAATAGAAGTTCTATTATGACTAAAGAATTGAAGAAGAAATGAAAAATGGAGAAGAACGGTGAGTAATGGTGGTGGCGGTGCGGCGGTGCGACGACGATGGAGGTCCGACAGTGGTGGTGAGGTGGTGAAAGTTGAGAAAACGGTGGATAAAAAGGGTGGTTTGAAGGCTAAAAATGAAAGAAAAAAGGACGAGAAAGGGAGGATCAAGGGGAGGAACAACAAAAAGGAGAGGAGGAGAAAAAAAATGAAAAAAAAAGTGAACAGTGGCTACCTTAGGTGGGATGGATGGTTCAAGGTAAAAAATTGAGAAGAAAGAGAAGCTTGCTTTAGGGGACAAATGCTTGAAAAGTGGATCATAGGGAACATGTGGAGTGAAAAGGGGGCTAAAGATGGCAGGTTGACTAGTTAAATGAGGAAAGAAATTCTTGCCTATAAGGCAATTGTTGTGGACGACAATCAGAGTGTTGACCATGGTTTTATGAGCCAAAAATTAATGAGGATGTGGGGAATTGAACCTATGACAATAAGGAATTTATTTTAGCTCTTAACGACTAAGCTACCTTACTTGCTTGTGCATGAATTTACGAAATTAAAATAAATTATGGGGCGTGCAACTTTTGTAACACCTTTAACTTGTATCTGTCGCTGGATTAGGGTTACGAAACATTACTGTGCAATCAAAAATCATTTACCTTTATAGCGTTAATTACCTTAAACATATCATAAATCATTCATTCACATGCATTTTGTCTCTAAAATCGAGCCTCTGAGGCCCTAGAAATAGCTTGGAAACAAATCGGGACTAATTTAAAACAAAATGAAAACTTTAGGAAAAAAATTGCAAAAAATGGAAACAGGGGTCACATGGCCATGTGGAATCACCCCAAGCCATGTAACATTCGAACTAGGAACACACGGTTGTGTCTCAGCCTGCGTCCTCACTAATGTAACTCACTGGGTAGGGTCACATGCCCGTGTCACACACCTGTGTGCCAAGCTGTGTGCTAGGCTATGTGCGTGTAACTCACTGCTTGAACCCTAAGAAATCCTCAAATGACACATGACCATGTCACCAGGCCGTGTGTTTCATACGGCTCTGTCACAAACTCGTGTCTCAAGTCGTGTGAACCTAAAATTTATCTAAAATCAAGCCATTTTATAACCAAACCATGCATAAACATTCATTCCAATTAAGCACACGTTCAAGGGGTTCAAACACCTTTCAAACATGCATAAACATGTCATTTCAAACATCCTAAATCACCTAACCAATATGCCATTCAAAGGCACCACAATAGCATCAACACATCATTTACCTACACATGCTAACATTACCTCAATTCATGCAAAAAAACCTAGCTCAATTATGTGCCAAATCATGTCCCTAATTTACCATTTGTAAGCCATCATCAACTTACCAAAGAAGCTTGTTCAAAAGAACTCTAAAGTACCAAGATGACATAGCTTAACAAGCATTACAAATCCATCAACCAAACATAATCTTCAAAGAAAAACATACCGAATCACCATTTCCTAACATCTAATACATGCCATTATTAACCTTGGCCAAAATTACTCAAAAACTACCGATTTGACTGCTGGATAGGTGATAGGTCTCCGACGAGCTTCCAACCAAATCGAGCTTTTGATGATCTATAAAACAAAGGAAAACAACTACGTAAGCAACAACTGCTTAGTAGGTTCTTATAAACTTAAACACAACTTACCATTTTATTTGCATAATGTATATAGCATAAGTGTAATATCGATTAAAACCATAAGCTTGGCATAAGCCTATACAACATCATCAAATTCACAAGTTAGTACTTTTGTACATTGTTCAAATGAATTCATCCATAAACAAGTAAATTTATACATGTAATCACATCATTTAGTTCATAAATCATTTCATTAAATCATGAATCGATCCATTTGTATACTTACCATTTCATTCACTTTTCTTGCCCATTGAACTATCTAGAATTACATCGGATACTTAGGAAAACTCACACAAAGCATGCCTCTACATATAACCGTAACATTTCCTTTACATTAATGCACACGAGAGCTGTGAAATGGGCCTACTCACACGAGCTGTGGGTCGGAATGTAAGCTACATGATCCTACTTACACGACCTGTAGAGAATCTGAAACAAATGCAGGACTTCATCCATCGGTAGGACATTCAAGACCAACACCCAAAACATGAAATCCCTAATGACATGTCATTTGTATCCTAAGAATTCTTAAGGTTCAACTGAGACTTAATATTCGTCAATTCATTATAGCATTGATACATATATATAAATTCATTTATATCAAATCAACCTAATGAACATTCAATTTAACTAGTATGAAAGCGATTACAGTTCATACGAACTTACCTCAATAGTCAGGGGCGTAATAGTTTAGCCAAGCTAATCCGAAGGTTTTACTTTTCCTTGATCTAAGTCCGTATGTAGTTTATCTTAATCTAAATAAATATTTTCATTCAATTAAGTACTTATATAATTCAATTAATCCATAATTAATATTTATACAAAATTACAAATTTTCCCCTAACATTTTAACTTTTTACAATTTAGTCCTTAAGCTCATAACTTAAAATCTAACCATTTCAAGTTAATTCAACCCTAACCCATGCTGTAAGGGACCTTAGAATAACTCATCCTTACCAACATTTCACAACAAAACCAATAAATTTACATTGTTAACAAATTTAATCCCTAATTCAAATTTCATCAAAATCATTTAACAAAACATGTTTATTTTTCAATAAGGATTCATAATCTATCAACTAACATCAAAACTCATTTAAAAACATCCATGGACTCAACCTTTGAAAATTTTCCAAATTAATCCCTGGGCTAGCTAGATGAAGCTAAAATGGACTCAAAAACATAAAAATCATTAAAAACGGGGCTTGAACACATACCATGCAAGTGAAAACATTGCTTGGTCGAGCCCTAGCTATTTCTCCATTGAAGAATCGGTTAAGAAGAAACAAATGTGAGGAAAATGATGATTTGAGCCTATTTGTTTTTAACTTTATTTACCATTTTACCCTTTAAAAACAATCAAAATTTCATTCAAACCTTGTCCATAACTATCCACTAACTCATTAAATGGTCTATTTACCATTCAAGTCCTTTATTTTAAGATTTCATAGTCATTAGACCCCCTTAGCTTTTGGAACTCAACTTTTACACTTTTTATGATTTAGTCCTTTTCACCTAATTAACCATTTAAACATCAGAATTTCTCAACAAAATTTTATTACACCTTAATATAATTTTGTAAAAATTAGAACAATAGTAAAATAATAATTTACTCGTCGAAATTATGGTCTCGAAACCACTATTTCTGATATAACAGAAAATGAGTTGTTACAACTCTCCCCTTAAAGGAATTTTCGTCCTCAAAAATCTTATCAGAAAATAGGTTCAGGTATTGCAAGTTCATAGCTTCTTCTGGTTCCCAGGTAGCTTCTTCGATTCTGTGATGTTGCCAGAGAACTTTAACTAAACCTATTCTTTTATTTCTTAAATCTTTAATCCACGTAAGATTCCTGACGATTAGAAGCAACTTTCAAATTGTCTTGTATTGCTTTAACCTTTTCTTCGGTTTCTCGGATCAAATCAACACCTAATAACTTTTTCTCACTCAGCTCAGTCCAGTATAACATATTTCAACATTTTTTACCATACAAAGCTTCGTACGGTACCATTTTTATGCTCGCTTGATAACTATTATTAAAGCAAATTCAACCAACGTAAGATATTTCTCCCAGTTACGTTCAAACTCTAAAACACAACATTGAAGCATATCTTCGAGTATCTGAATCACTTACTTAGATTGACCATCGATTTGTGGATGAAACGTTGTACTAAAATGTAGTCGAGCACCCAAAGCTTCATGTAATTTACTCCAAAATCAAGAAGTTAACCGTGGATCCCTGTCAGAGATAATAGACACCGGTACACCGTGCAGTCTAACAATCTCAAAAACGTATAATTCTATCAATTTCTCAAGTGAATAATCCACACATACTAGAATGAAATGTGCGGATTTTGTCAAACAATCCATAATAACCCATAAAACATCTTTCTTTCTCAGTGATAGAGGTAATCCTGATACAAAATCCATCATAAAATGTTCCCATTTCATTTTTGGAATCATAACAAGTTGTAACAAACCAGAAGGTACCTGATGCTCGGCTTTAACTTGCTGAAAGATCAAACATTTTGATATGAAATCTGAAATCTCTCGTTTCATACCTGGCCACTAGTACGTCTATTTCAAATCACTATACATTTTATTGCTGCCAGGATGAATAGATAAGCTATTGCTATGAGCTTCTTGTAAAACCTTCTGAATAACATCAGAATTTCTTGGAACACAAATTCTGTTTTTGAAATAAAAACTACCATCTGAACTAACATGAAGTCTGAATCAGGTGTCAATTCAATCTATTCCCGTTTAGTAATTAACTCTGAGTCACTTTTCTGAGCTTCGCAAATCTACTGTAAAAATATCGGTCTAGCTTTTAACTCAGCTAAAATAGAACCATCATCAATCATCATCAATCGAGTATTTAATGCTTGCAAAGAAAACAGGGATTTTTTGCTTAAAGCATCAACAACAACATTGGATTTTCCCGGATGATAATAAATGATCAAATCGCAATCTTTCAGCAGCTCTAACCATTGACGTTGTCTCAAATTCAATTCTTTTTGTGACATCAAATACTTCAAGATTTTGTTATCTGTGAAGATATGGCATTTTTATCCATACAAATGGTGTCGCCAAGTCTTTAAAGCAAACACAATAGCTTCAAGCTCCAAATCATGAGTCGGATAATTTTTCTCCTGATGTTTCAATTGTCGAGAAGCATATGCTATCACTTTGCCTTCTTGCATCAACACACAGCCCAAGCCATTTAACGAAGCATCACTATAAATCACAAATTCCTTATCGGACTCTGGCTAAACCAACACAGGGGCTTCAGTCAACAAAGCTTTCAACTGATTAAAGCTTTGTTGACACTTTTCAGACCATTCAAACTTTACGTCTTTCTGGATTAGTTTCGTCAATGGTGTAGCAATCATTGAAAATCCTTTAACAAATCTCCAGTAGTATCCAGCTAAACCCAAAAAACTTTTGACACATTTCTCATAGGTTTCCAGTCCACTATAGCCGATATTTTACTTAGGGTCAACTCTAATACTGTCTTCCGATCTACATGTCCCAAAAATTCAACTTTTCGGAGCCAGAACTCACATTTGCTAAACTTAGCAAACAATTATTTTTCATGCAAAGTCTATAAAATGATTCTTAAATACCGGGCATGCTCTGTTTCATCTCGAGAATAAATCAGCATGTCATAATAAACACAACCACAAATCTGTATGGCCTGAATATTTTGTTCATCAAATGTAATGCCCCTTACCTGTATTTGATGCCGGAATAGGGTAGGAGGTATTACTAGAACATATACACTTTTAACCGTAGTAAACCAAGTTGTAAAATTTCATCTAAATTAAAACTCTCAAGTTGTTATTCTCGAGTCGTTAATTAGGGTTTTCTTGGCTAAATATACTCACAATCTTTCACTTCCTCGTCGTATGAATTTATAAATTTTCACTTACTTGTTGAATTCATCCTAATACCTGAATTTATCCGTATCATTACATATTCTCATATCGTCAAAATTTCCTTTTTTAACTAATGTAATATATCAATTACTCACTATCTAGTAAGCTAATTGTCACATATATATACATTATCCATTCATCTCCACAAAGCTAACAAAATTAGCCACAAAGATAGTACAAATTTTCTCTATTCGATATAAACCAAAACACATTATTTCTTTTCCAACAAACCTTACTAAATATACACTTTATACTAACCCAAGTTTTTAACCATTCACCATGACATAAATATATTTTATCCATTATTGCGAATATAGATATGCTTCACAAATCATAATTCACCTCACATAGTAACCAAATTAATTTTTATCATTTGTCAAATAGATTACAAAATAAGTTATATAACAAAATATAGATACATTTTAAACCACACAAATAAACAAATTTTCATGGCATTACATGATCATCACATATCAAAGACAAATGTTCTTGACATTTCTATCACATAAATTGAATTAATCAATGCAACCTCAATGATATAATCATTCATATATCATTATTTTCACACATATAAATATCATGACTAAATTTCTTAAACATTTGATCAATTGCTTTTCAATACCATAATAGTCCTTCGGTATCAATACATATTTACCATTCAATTTAACATTTACCGATTATAATCGGGCATATGACCATTTATACACAATTCATTCATACATTTTATTATCCTCCTCCTCCTCTCCATTCCAAATCCTTTATGTATAAAACATGCTTAATTAGCATTATAAATAATTTCACTATTCACTTATATTTAAATTCAAAGTTGTCTATTTGAGTCAGAGTCACTAAATCATTTTTATCTGAAGCTACAGAGCTCCAAATTAAGTTCCATTAATTTGCCCTAAAACTATACTCACATGTCTTCTTACCATAAAATTTTCAAAATTTTTGACTTGACCAATTAGTACAGTTTATTCCTTAAAGATTCCATTATTTCACTACTCAACATCTCTGATCTCTCTTCACTAAAAAAGAATTATCTCATTGTACAGGTTTTGGATGATATTTCCGTTTGTTTCCTTTTAAAATAGACTCATTAAGAATTCTAAGCATATAAATTATAACTCACAATTATTTTTGTACAATTTTTAATTATTTTCCAAATTCAAAACAGGGTATTCCGAAATCAATCCGACCCTACCCCACTAAAATTCAAATATCTCAAAATGTATAACTCTTTTGCTTTCTCTGTTTCTTTTATGTAAAAAGAGATTCATTAATATTTAATTCAATATCTCACTCAACCACTAACTCAATTCTTATAATTTTTGGTGATTTTTCAAACTAACGTCCATCACATTGTCCAAATCATTACATTTCAAATTCACTCATTCACATAACACGATAACAATTTATTTTGTAAGCACGGTAAAAAACTTCATCACTCCAGTGACTCTTTTGCAACTCATCGCATTTCAATCACATATTCTTATTGGTTTGCAATTTCTCATATCCCATTAAACATGTTAGTATAATAGTGAACATTCGGTGGTTTGCACATAGTACCAGTCATTTAACTATTATCATTCGATACACGTAGTGGCCTTCACATAGTACTACACACGTGATCAAACTTTCTGGTTCACGTAGTAGCATGCACATAGTACTACACACGAGATTGAAGCTATCTGGTACGCATAGTAGCCTGCACATAGTACTACACATGCGACCTTTCATTCCAGTACACGTACTAGCCTACACATAGTACTACACACGTGACCATCACTTTCACTTTCACATAGTGACCTACACACAGTCCATGTCACACATGTGATCATTTCAATTACTTCATTCGTATCCCTTTTTATTCCGAATATTCAATCGGGAAATTTCTCACTTTTTCTCATTTTTTTTTGGTTTTTCACTAATCAAAGTCAATTCCTTGTCTTTCTTGACTTATAATAACACATTTAACTTATTTTACACTCACATTATTCAATCCAATCCAAATATCACATTTTGGCAAAATTATATTTTTGCCCCTAGGCTCGGAAATTAAATTTTATTCCTTTTTCTAATGTTTTATGACATGCTGAACAATTTTTCCTTCTATAGCAACATCAAATTCTTGCTCTAAAGTGCACTTATGAACAATAATAATTTTTAACAATTATACCGTTTCACTCGTTTTCGCTGAAAATCGTTTAGCAAAAATCGTTTAACATAATTCTAAGCTTCATATTCTATCATGAAACATCAAAATTCACACTTTTCATCTATGGGTAATTTTTCAAACATAATTTCTAGCTCGAATTAATGATAGAAATAGCTTAAGCAAGTTACCAGGATTCTAAAAATATAAAGAACAAGAAAAACGGAGCTAGAACGGACTTACCATGAAGCTTGAAAGAATGAACAAACCCTAGCCATGGAGTCCACATGATATTCGGCCAGCACTCATGGAGAAGATGATGATTTTGGCCTTACTTTGTCTTTTTAATTTGTTGTAATTACCAAAATACCCTTAACTTAAAAATATCCTATTTCACCTATTTCATGTCCATTTTTGTCCATAACATAACCAATGGTCTAATTACCATTTAAGGACCTCCAATTTAAAATTTCATAGCAATTTGACACCTCTAGCTTCTAGAACTCAACTTTTGCACTTTTTACAATTTAGCCTTTTTGACTAAATTGAGTGCTCAAACGTCGAAATTTTCGAACGAAATTTTCACGAAATATTTCCGTAAAATTGTAGACCATAAAAATATAGTAAGAAATAAATTTTTCCTCATCGGATTTGTGGTCCCGAAACCACTGTTTCGACTAGGCTTAAAATTGGGTTGTTACATCAAATCCATAAACACAACAGGTGCATTGGTAAAGCCAAATGGCATAACAAGAAATTCATAATGTTTGTACCTGGTTCTGAAAGCAGTCTTCTGCACGTACGAATCTTCAAACCGTAACTGATAATATCCAAAATGGAGATCAATCTTTGAAAATTTGTCGCACCTTTTAGCTGATCAAACAAATCATCAATATGTGGCAAAGGATATTTGTTCTTGATTGTAACTTTATTGAACTGTCAGTAGTCGATACACAACCGCATTGACCCGTCTTTTTTCTTAACAAACAAAACTGGAGCACCCGAAGGAGAAAAACTGGGCCAAACAAAACCTCTGTCTGTCAACTCTTCTGACAGTGCTTTCAACTCTTTTAATTCTGTAAGTGTCATTTTGTATAGAGCTATTGATATTGGAGACGTTCCCGGCACTAACTCAACCGCAAATTCAACCTCTTTGACTGGCAGTAACCATTGTAATTCTTCCTGAAAAACATCTGTGAACTCACAAATAGTCAGAATCGACTCTAATTTCAATTCTAAAACCCTGGAATCAAATATATAAGCTAGATACGCTTCATAGCCCTTTCTAACATATTTCTGTGCCGTCATAGCTGAGATAACATTAGATGTACCATCCAATCTATCTGATTGAATTCAAATCCTTTCACTGTTCTGACACTTCAACACAATATTCTTTCATCTACAATTCATAATAGCATCATGCAGAGTTAACCAATCCATACCCAAAGTCACATCAAACTCATCAAAGGGTAACAACATCAAATCAGCTGGAAAGTTGTAATCCTTAATCATAAAAGGACAGTTTTTACAAACTTTATCAACTAACACATATTGACCTAAATGATTCGTTACTTTAACCATAAATTCAGTAGACTCAAAAGGTATTTTCTTACCTAACACTAAAGTTGTGCATACATATGAATGCATTGACCCTGGGTCAATCCAAGCATTAATATTAGTATCAAAGATTGAAAATGTACTAGTGATCACATTATGTGCTGAAGCTTCTTCTTGAGCCGAATCACATAAGCCCTAGCTGGTGCCCGTGCCTCAGATCTAACTGCCGAATCTTTTGTTCTATCTCGATTGTTACCCGCATCTCCACCACTTCTGGGTGGTCTACCTCTCACAGCCATGTTAATCGAGCGAGTGTTCTGAGCCCTCTCTTTATCAGACTTTTCAGGGCAATCTTTGAGAAAATGATTGTAAGAACCACATTTGAAGCATGATCCATCTTTCAATCTGTATTCTCCAAAGTGTCACCTATTACATTGTTGACATTTAGGCTTATTATTTCTGACACTACCACACTCACTACAGATGTAGCCTGACGTCTCGAACTCGAATGCTGCTTTCCTTTATCTCTCCCCTAGTATCCTACTGAAGCTGATGAACGACTGTGAAATTCTTTTGATTTCTTCGATGGAGATGAGAATGATTTTCCCATAGGTCATTTACCCATGCCACGAGTCTCAGAATCTACTTTTCTTTTCACTTTGTTGAGTTCCTTGGCCTTGTGTGCTTTATCAACCAAAACAACAATTCCTTTTAGCTCAAGAATCTTGACTAGCAACTTGATATCTTCATTTAGATCATCCTCAAACTGAGCACACATGGTAGCCTCGAATGGTATGCATTCATGAGTGTATTTGCTAGGTTGTAGAAACTCTCGTTCGTACTCAGCCACAGTCACATGGCCTTATTTCAATTCTAGAAATTCTTTGCGTTTCTTATCGAGAAATTGTTGGCTAACATATTTCTTTCTAAACTCTGTCTAAAAGAATTCCCAATTCACACGGTCTTTAGGTACCATTGCAATCAATGTATTCCACCACTGATATGTCTCAGTCTTTCAGTAATGATTCAACATAATTTAAACATTCAGTAGGGTACAGGATAATTCATCAAAAACTCTCACTGTGTTTTCCAACCAAAACTCGACTTTCTCTGAATCGTCTTCGACTATAGCACGGAAATCTTGAACCCCAGATTTTTAGATTTTATCAACTGGAGGATTGATTGCTCGAACTTGATCCAAACCTTGAGGAATAACAGGGACAGGTTGGGGTATGGGAGGGGGTGGAGGTTGTTGAGCCATCGGGTTCGTTCTCATGAACTCTGTACTCCATTCAAACATCATCTGGAAGAAGGCT
Organism: Gossypium raimondii; assembly: GCF_025698545.1. NCBI lineage: Eukaryota > Viridiplantae > Streptophyta > Magnoliopsida > Malvales > Malvaceae > Gossypium > Gossypium raimondii. Next base: position 27,255,892 of record NC_068572.1, on the reverse strand, counting down.
TTAGCCTTACCTTCCTGATCCTCAGCTATGGGCCCACTACCACTAGGAGCTGCCCCGTCTACAAAGGCTTGTGCGTTACTTTCTACCTTATTAGAATCGGCTCGGTTGGATGACATCTTATCTATACGAAACCATAATCCAATTTGAGTCCGGAGTTATCACACTATCACATGTTATATAATGGCATGTATTTCTAGACTCTATACATTCTACGTTTAGCCCTAGAACTGACTAAATTGTAGCTCTGATACCACTAAATGTAAACACCCTTAACCCATCTCCGTCTCCAGATTAGGGTTATAGAGCATTACCAAAAAATCAAAAATCAGTTACCTTAAACATATCATAAATAATTCATTTACATGAATTTTGTCCCTAAATTGAGCCTTTGAGGCCCTATAAATAGCTTGGAAACAAATCGAGACTAATTTGAAATAAAATGGAAAGTTTAGGGAAAAAATTGCAAAAATTAGAAACAAAGGTCACACTACCGTGTGGAATCCCCCAAGCCGTGTAACATTCAAGCTAGAGACACAAAACCGTGTCCCAGCCCGTGTCCTCACCCGTGTATCTCACTGAGTAGGGTCACACGCCCATGTGTCAGGTAGTGTAACTCTCTCAGTTGCCCCACACGCCCGTGCGCGTGTAACTCACTGACTTGAACCCTAAGAAATCCTCAAATGACACATGACCAAGTCGTCAGGCCATGTGTCTCACACGCCGGTGTCTCAAGCCGTTTGAACCCAAAATTTACCTAAAATCGAGCCATTTCATAACCAAATCATGCATAAACATTCATTCCACTTAAGCACACATTCAAGGGGTTCAAACACCTTTCAAACATATATAAACATGCCATTTCAAACATCTAAAATCACATAACCAATATGCCATTCAAAGGCACCACAATAGCATCAGCACATCATTTACCTACACATGCTAACATTACCTCAATTCATGCAAAAAAATCTAGCTCAATTATGTGTTAAATCATGTCTCTAATTTACCATTTGTAAGCCATCATCAACTTACCAAAGAAGCTTGTTCAGAAGCACTTTAAAGTACCAAAATGACATAGCTTAACAAGCATTACAAATCCATCAACCAAACATAATCTTCAAAGCAAAACATACCAAATCACCATTACCTAACATCTTATACATGCCATGAACCTTGGCCAAAATTACTCAAAAACTAACTATTTGACTATTGGATATGTGATAGGTCTCCGACGAGCTTCCAACCAAATCGAGCTTCTGATGATCTATAAAAGAAAGGAAAACAACTACTTAAGCAATGAGTGCTTAGTAAGCTCGTATAAACTTAAAAACACAACTTACCATTTTATTTGCATAATGTATATAGCATAAGTGTAATATCAATTAAAACCATAAGCTTAGCATAAGCCTATACAACATCATCAAATTCACAAGTTAGTACTTTTGTACATGGTTCAAATGAATTCATCCATAAACAAGTAAATTTATACTTGTAATCACATCATTTAGTTCATAAATCCTTTCATTAAATCATGAATCGATCCATTTGCATACTTACCATTTCATTCACTTTTCTTGCCCATTGAACTATCTAGAATTACATCGGATACTCAAGAAAGCTCACACAAAGTGTGCCTCTACATATAACCGTAATCTTTGCTTTACATCAATGCTCACACGAGCTGTGAAACAGGCCTGCTCACACGAGCTGTGGGCCGGAATGTAAGCTACATGATGCTACTCACACGAGATATGGAGAATCCGCAACAAATGTAGGACCTCATCCATCTGTAGGACATTCAAGACTAGCACCCAAAACATGAAAACCCTAATGACATGTCATTTGTATCCTAAGAATTCTTAAGGTTCAACCGAGACTCAATATTCGTCAGTTCATTACGGCATTGATACATATATATATAAGTTTGATTATATCAAATCAACCTAATGAAAATTCAATTTAGCTAGTATGAAAGCGATTACAGTTCATATGAACTTACCTCAATAGTTAGGGGCGTAGTAGTTTAGTTAAGCTAATTCGAAGGTTTTGCTTTTTCTCGTTATAAGTCTGTATGTGGTTTATCTAGATCTAAATAAATATTTTCATTCAATTAAGTACTTATATAATTAAATTAATCCATAATTCATGTTTATAAAAAATTGAAATTTACCCCTAATAATTTAACTTTTTATAATTTAGTCCTTAAGCTCATAACTTAAAATCTAACCATTTCAACTGAATTCAACCCTAACCCATGTTGTAAGGGACCTTTGAATGACTCATCCTTACCAACATTTGACAACAAAACCTATAAATTTACACTTTTAACAAATTTAATCCTTACTTCGAAAATTCATCAAAATAATTTAACAATACATGTTTATTTTTCAACAAGGATTCATAATCTATCAACTAACACCAAAAATAATTCAAAAACATCCATGACAAATCCCTCAACCTTTGAAAATTTTGCAAATTAATCCCCGGGATAGCTAGATTAAGCTAAAACAAACTTAAAAACATAAAAATCATTAAAAACGGGGCTTGAACACATAGCATGCAAGTGAAAACGATGCTTGCCTGAACCCTAGCTATTCCTCCATTGAAGAATCGGTTAAGAAGAAACAAATGTGAGGAAGACGATGATTTGAGCCTATTTATTTTTAACTTTATTTACCATTTTACCATTTTACCCTTTAAAAATAATCAAAAATTCGTTAAAACCTTGTTCATAACTATCCACTAACTCATTAAATGGCTATTTACTGTTCAAGTCCTTTAGTTTAAGATTTCATAGTATTTAAACCCCTTTAGTTACTAGAGCTCAATTTTTATAGTTTTTATGATTTAGTCCTTTTCACCTAATTAACCATTTAAGCATCAAAATTTCTTAACAAAATTTTAATGCAACTTTAATATAATTATGTAAAAATTAAAATAATAATAAAATAATAATTTACTCATCAAAATTGTGGTCCTAAAACCATTGTTTCCAATATCACAAAAACCGGGCTGTTACAACTTTACCCTCCTTAAAAAACAGATTTTATCCTCCTTAATTGACAAATCTAAACTCACCTAGATCTCATCAATTGGAACCAAGTGAGATGGATTAGATCGATATCGCTTCAGGAAAGAAACATGAAACATGTCATGGATACAGTTCCGGAGGTAACTCCAACTTACAATCCATTGGTCCAATCATTTTAAGAATCCTGTAAGGTCTAATAAACTTCGAGCTCAACTTGCCTTTTTGACCAAATCACAGTACCTTCTTCCATGGTGATACCTTAAGAAATACTTGGTCCCTAACACTGAACTCTATATCTTTCCTTCTCAAGTCAACTAGGATTTTTGTTGATCTGATCTTAAGAAATACTTAGGGCTCTAGATGTTCAGAAAGAAACTTGGATTTTGACACAACCTGAAACGCAATCGAATCCAAGTCAGATAAAAAAATTTAAAATAAATAACTAAGATAAATAAAATAGAACAAGAAATCAAAGGTTAAAACAATAAAGAAGATAAGTGGAAAAGATAGAATATGGCTTGTAAAAGTCTTAAAAAGCATTGAAAACAAAAAGAATCCACAACCCCCTTCAAGCGGCTCTAATGTCCCCTCCAAGGAAGAAAACTTGGCAAGAAAAAGTTTGAAGATGATTCCTATAATCTAAAAATATTGTTGAAAAACTCAAAGAGAATTTAATAACTTAAAAGAGAAGTTATTGAATAGTAATCAATTGATTGTTTTATATACAATGTAAAGACCTTTATATAGGCTAGCTAAATAAATCTAAATTGAACTCTTAAGTATACTAGAACTCTAATTAACCTAAACAAGAAGTAGTTTTAAACTAAACTTTCTTGTTGACATAAACTCCTAAATAACTTAAAATACTTAATAATTATAAAAAAATCAGAATAAAAAATAGTAAAACAATAAGAGCTGATAAATACAATATTGGGCTCATATATAATAAAAATTAAGCCTAAAACCTGAACACAATATGATTTAAACTTGAATTAAAAGCCCGAAACTTGTAATTCCCGTCATAATCTCATCTAGAAGTTCTTCTCGTGTAGTCTTCACTGAAACAATCATAACTTGTGCTGCCGAACTCAAAATTGAGTGATTCAAAGTGCGTTTCAAAGATAATAGATATGTCTTCAAACTCCATGAAGACATCTTAACGAAGGAAAGCCTAGATCCCATCCAAAAAGTTGTCACAATTCTATTAATTCCCCAAAACTTAAAAACTAGCTAGTAGCTTCGGTGAATGGAATTTAATAAATTTCACCTATTTCATGCATGTATCATCCCTCGTTTCCTTAAAAAGATTCATCCTTACATATTTTCTCTGATCAAATCTTAGTTTGATTTGATTGGCCTTTGATCTTATTATTGGGCCTTGAGGTAGTGTAAGCCCATTACATCCATGGATCTATATTGGGCCTTGAGACTCGCATCATTCCCCCTTCCTCAAGAAGATTCGTCACTGAATCTTTAGCTGCATAAAAAGAAAAGGGATTAGAATTAATAACAATAAAATGAAAAAAATACTTACCTAAGCTTTCTTGGACGACAAAACTACCTCCAGGATCAAAAACATTATTTCGATCCTTCAGATTAGCTTCTGTCATGGACATTTCCTTTAAAAACAAGGTATCAACACTAAAAAAAGAAATGTTAAGCACATGAGTGTTCAAGTAAAAAATAACCTGTAACTTTCTTTGAATATGCATGGTCATTCATAAGAATTTCCAATAGTGAGTGAAGAATTTCACATAATTATAAAAATCAAGAAGGTTAAGATTATGTAAAAATCATCGTTAAAGATTAATATATAAAATTTTGTTGCAGGAGAATAAATGTATAAAGTTCTTTAATAAACCTATTTGATGCAACAAAATTACTATTTTAACTTTTACAAATCTAGATAAACCCATAAAATGAATTGAAACCGACAAAGGTTTATTGAAACTTGACCAATGAGAAAACATGTCATAAGAAAATTTAAAATCGATAGCATACTTATCAAAGACATGAACGGTATGCCTTCTTAATTCAATTTCTAATGTTTCATTATCTTTCTTACCTTTTAGAATTTGTGGAGAATTATCAATGTTCAACTTACCTCTCTCCTACAAGTAAATTTGTCTATCTATGGTAGAGTAATGTAATTGGAAGTCCGTTAATGGATCTTTGAAATCTTGTAACAAAGAAACATCACTAAACAAATTTGAGTTATGGTTAGTTAGAACATAAACATTCCTCACTTTTGCATGGATATTTTCTTACTTTTCATTTTCTTTTCCCACTTGTGAACTCTCCAATTTTACCTCATATTGTTTTTTCACTCACCAAAAGTAGGCCATCAAGTAGACTTTTATCACTCAAGGTCTCTTTTCTCTCTGTCTTTTCAATTTTTTCTTTCCCCTTAACCCCCTCACAAATTTTCACCATTTTCAGTTGGTCCTTATTCACACATTTGGGCTCCAAATGGGCTAAAGTGTATTTTTTTTCCTTTAAATACAAGGGAGTAACGGTTCAATTTGCCATGGTGTACCACAACACAATCATATTGCCATGTCTTCCAAGAAGCAAATGGGTGATATGCATGGGAACTACATCACACCAAACCTCATCAGAATAATTGATCCGAGCATGCCCCGACACCCACCTAGCTCGAACAAGGAACCGATGGTGCTGCCCAAAGGTCCTATAACGCGAGCTCGAGCTAAGATCTTTAAAGAGGTCATCTCGGCCTTAGTCACTCGAATATGGGCTAAATAATTGAACGAACCCATTGAAGAAGTTTGGACCAGCTCAACGAGGACTCCTTGCAATCTCTTGCAAGTGGACCCTAGCTCCTTTCCAGCTCCCGGAACTTCGTTCAGCTCATTTACTTTATTGCTAGAATAAACTAAGCGATTACTTTCATTATTTTATTTTATTTCAAGCTCATTGATTAGTTTAATAGCTTATTGCATGTTTTTAGTTTAGTAGGAGCTAGCTGAATTAATGTGTCTTAATTAGTCCATATTTAATTTGTCTTAGTTTCATTATATGTTTATTAATGTGTCTAAAGTCAGTCTATTTTTATTAATGTGTCTAAAGTCAGTCTTTAATTTTGGTTTAGCCGAACTTAGCTTGCTTTTAATATGTTCATTGCCTTTTGGTGCAGCCGAATGCATGAATGATCATTAATGCAAGGTGTATGCATGGTTGGATGCAACGCATGGAAGGATTCATCCATGGCCAACTACAATGTATGGTGTGCTGATTTTTAGGCTTCTCCAAGCACCTATTCAGCTAAGGAGTAGCTGTCCATTAATTTTCTAAGTTGGCCGAACATCTCCCCAAGGCAGCCTTGAAGGTGTTCACACTTACTGAATTTTCCATTCACACATGAAGACCATTCAGTTTTAAGCATTCACATCCAAATGACTCTTCAACTTGGTGATCACACTTATAATAACTATTCAAGTTGCCCAATCAATACCTTTAACATTGGCAGAACAAGGCAAATTAATTAAGCTCATTTAAGCTCATGTCCGAACCTAGACATGCCTAATCAGCTCCGAATGCTTCCAAATTCATCCAGCTGAATTCTTTCCTCATTAAACTGACTTGTGGCGTTCCCAAAGGCTAAACATGGACAAGGAAGGCTTATGGATTTATTCAAGAACATTTCAGCTCATTTAAAGCCGAATACTTAGTCATTAAGCTATGTAATTTGTCTATTCGGTTAGCCTATGTCATAGCTATAAATACTTAGCTAAATTCAATTTGTAGAAGATCATTGATAAAAAAAACATATATCAAATTGAATGAACTTTGAGTTCTTGTGAGGTTTCTTCCTCTCCAAATTTCTTTCGAGTCTCACTTGACTTATTTGCTTGTTAGCGGCGTCAATCTGATTCTCTTTTGATACCTTTGGTTCCTACCCTTTTAGGTAACAGGTCAAGGTCTTTTTCTTCATTCACCAATCCACCTTAAGCCATATAAGTCTTGGGTTGCACTCTCTATAGTGTTGGTTCGTTCTTGACGCTTGAGTTTGAATTCCATTCCATCTACTTATTAAAATTATCTATCTTTATTTCTTTGTTAACCCAACCTATCCAAATCATATTTAACCTACTTTGACCCTAATTACACCCACTATCCTATTATTTATTCGACTACAAGTCTTTTACAAGTTTGGAACGATACTTTCTCATCGACGATCGGGCAACTAAGACGACTCGACTCACTAAATCGAGGTGGATTGCATCAATAATTCCCAATTTTTGAATGCAATTGAGGACTTAACTTCTGAATCTTCGTTAAGCCATTGTAAGTGATATGACTTAGGATGGTTTTGAAAAGGTAAAGATAAATAATCCACTAAAAACTACTCACCATGTTGGTACAACTATCACTATTAACAATAAGAGAACACAACTTTCCTTGAATCAAGCACCTCGAACGGAAGACGTTAGTCCTTTTCACTTCGTCAGAATCGTCCCTTTCTTGAATGTCAAGGGATTGTCGTACAACAAGAAAATTGAACTCAAGCAAATCATCCCCATCAATAGGAGGTTCCAAAAGCTCTTTCATACTATGTTTGAGTACCATTATTAGAGGCTGAAATAAAAACACTCAAAAAGAAAAAAAATTAAGCAAACCTCACCTTATACACTCATAAATAAAATTAAATTCTCAATAAGGTAAGAATTAATCTTGTGAGTATTTTAAAAGCGTTTATATCAATTAACCAGAATGTATTAGAATCAAACTAACAAAGCAAACCTAATAGTGCTAGAAGTCCAAAATCAGCTAGACACCAAATAATTGTGTTGCATGGAGGAAGGAATATGCAACATACTTTAACCAACTAAGATAAGAAATAATAAAGTGTTAAAATGTGTACAGGAAAAATAAAAATAAAAAACAAATAAAAACCTAAGGCTAAGAGTTAATGAAAATCCCTGAAACCCAAAAACCGAAAAAATTGCAATGCAACTTGACAAACTTTGTTCGAGGTGTTCCCCATTCCCAAAAATCATGAAATTTAAACTGGAGCTTACTCAAATAATGTAGATTTAATCTGGAAAGTTTTGACATAAAATTCAACCCACAAAATATTTTTAATTTTTTTTCTTTTTTTTGTATTTACAGATGACTACAGAAAAGGATCGTAAGTTTGTCCAAGTTGTTCGGAAAGAAACTTAGATTTTTACACAACCTGAAACACAATTGAATACAACTCAAATAAAATAATCAAAATGATCATACCCTAAAAATTGGGTTAGTAGAAATTGGGTTAATGAATCGAGAGTGGTCATGCCCAATTTTTTTAGATGCCCTTTTGCTCATTTGCTAATAAATAAGTATCAAGTATACTGATTGAGTAGTGGTGGAGCTGTCCTTGATGATCAGTGTTCGAATCCCTTGCCTCGCATTATTTTCTATGTCGTGCAATTTTGCTTCAAACCTTAACAAAGGTCACACCATGTTTTTAAAGTAAATATTGTAGGAGTGTGAATAAGGAACTGAGTTGGCCTAGTGGTTACATTAATCATGTCACCTCACTATCTAGGTTTTCAGGTAAAAACATATTGAGGCAACATATTTTAAAATCTCAGGTTAAACCTACTGATAGTGTGGGAAGTGTTCGTAATGCTATGAAACCGAAGTGTGGACATTGTGGAAAACCACATGCTAGTGAATGCAAGACCAGAGGATCAATTTGTGGTTGTCTTTATAGATGATATTTTGGTATATTCTTGTTCTAAAGAGGATCACAATGAGTATTTAAGGGTTGTTTTATAGATTCTGTAAGATAAGCAGTTGTATGCAAAGTTAAGTAAGTGTGAATTTTCGCTTAGAGAAGTCACGTTTTTAGGACATGTTGTATCAGTAGAAGGGATTCGTGTGGATCCAAAGAAGATAAGGGCAATTTTAGATTGGAAGCTGCTTAGGAGTGTTATTGAAGTTAGGAGTTTATTGGGTTTGGTTGGCTACTATCGTAGATTAGTTGAAGGGTTTTCTCTTATTGCTACACCTTTAACAAAACTGCTTTACAAAGATGTGTGTTTGAATAGACTGATGCTAGGCAGAAAATTTTTAAGCGACTCAAGGAATTTTTGACTAAGGCACCAATGTTGATTCAACCAGAGCCTGGAAAATATTTTATGGTTTATAGTGATGCTTTGTATTCGGGTCTTGGTTGTGTGTTGATGTAAGAGGGAAAAGTTGTGACTTATGCTTTGAGGGAATTGAAGACACATGAGCGCAATTATCCCACTCATGATTTGGAGTTAGCCGCAGTGGTTTTTGCACTTAAGATTTGGCGTTAATACTTGTATGGAGAGAAATGTGTGATTTACACGGATCATAAGAGCCTTAAGTACCTCCTTACCCAAAAGGAGTTGAATTTAAGGCAAAGGGGTTGGATTAAGCATTTAAAGGATTATGATTGTGTGATAAAGTATCATCCTATCAAAGCGAATGTAGTTGTTGATGCTTTGAGTAGGAAGGTGATGTCGGAATTGAGAGCTCTTTTTCCACGTTTAAGTTTGGGTAGTGATGGTGGACTTTTAGCTAAACTTCAAGTGAGTCTAACTTTGTCGCAACAAATTAAGGAGAAGCAGTCTTTAGATAGGGAGTTATTAAAGAGGATTCGATAGGTTGAGCAAGGTATTAAGGGGGATTTCGATGTTAATAGTGATGGTATCTTGAATTTTTGAGGTAGGTTGTGTGTGCCATATGTGATTGAAGGCAAGAGATTCTTGCTGAGGCGCATAGTAGCCCTTACGTATGCACCCCGGTAGTAGTAAGATGTATCGTGATCTTAAAGAGCTTTATTGGTGGCCTAGGTTGAAGCATGATGTTACGAATTTTGTGACTCGATGTTTGGTTTGTCAAAATGTGAAAGCTGAATTTCAGTTTCCTTCGGGTTTGTTGCAACTGATTGCGATTCCTGAATGGAAGTGGGAAAGGATCACTATGGATTTTGGTTCGGGTTTGCCTTTAACTCCATGAAAGAATGGTTTAGTTTGGGTTGTAGCTGATCGATTTTCGAAGATTGCACATTTCTTAGCTGTGCATACTAATTAACCTTTACAGAGGTTAGTGGATGTAACACCCCTTACCCGAGACCATTGCCGGAGTCGAGCATGAGGCATTATCTGATTTAACTTACCAGTTTGGAGCATAAAAATTTGCTTTTAAAATTTATTTCATTGTTCACCATAATGCTGTGCATATGCGCAATAGTCACAAATTTAATTATAACTCGAGTTAAGAAACTCTAAATTTAGATCCGTAAATTTTCCCTAAAACTAGACTCATATACTATCTTACCATAAAATTTTCAGAATTTTTGTTTTGGCCAATTAGTACAGTTTATTCATTAAAGTCTCCCCTATTTCACTGCCTGATGGTTCTGACCTTTATTCACTAAAAATCAATTTTCTCATCGTATGATTTTCATATGGTGTTCTCACTTATTTCTACAATAGGCTCAATAAGGAATCTAGACATACAAATTATAACTCATAATTATTTTTTTACAATTTTTAATTTTTTTCTAAAGTCAAAACAGGGGACTTCAAAAACCATTCTGACCCTGTCTAACAAAAATTCAAATATCTCAAAATATAAAATTTCTTTACCTACGCCGTTATTTTTAGATGAAAATAGACTCGATAAGATTTAATTATATATATCATTCACTCTCTAATTCATTTTATACTATCCTTGGTGAATTTTCAAATTCACGTCACTACTATTGTCCCAAAACTGTTTCATTGCAAATTTTTACTCTTTCATATTTTCTAAGTATAAACTATCACCTAGGCATTCATAACACCACACATGTTCTTAATTAGCCATTTCAATAGCTAACCATTAGCCATATCATATAAACACACTCAAAATGACTAAGTCTCTATACATGCCATAGCATTACACGTTTCAAAATCACATAATACCGAGATGTCTATAGATTGTGTGAAACGAACTCCGACGACCTTGTGATCCTCGAACTGACTTGGCGATACTATGAAAGTAAGGAAATTAAAGAAAGTAAGTTTACAAGTAAATAAATAACAACATTTATCATAAATAATCATACTCATAAATTTCATCAAACATTAGAATCTTTACTCGCTTCTTTACTTACTCACTTACTTGTTTACTTACTTGCTTCCTTAAATAACTCATGATTATAACTTACTCCTCCCTTGCTGAAATTTCTTTCTCAACTAGTAACTGAGATATTCTCAATCCTTATAACTCACCAAAATTTATTATTAAGCTTTTATCTGAACTTTCATGTAACATGGTCTATTTACTAACCCGTTGAATCACTTGGAATACTAAGGATACTCGGGGCTCTTGTCTGATAATACATGCCAAAGCTATGTCCCAGGCATAGTCTTACATGGGATGTTTTCTGTACTGCCAATGCCATATCCCAGATATGGTCTTACATGGGAGTTCTCATATCGGTGCGCATGCTATGTCCCACACATGGTCTTACGGGGGAGCTCTCATCTCGGTGCCAATGCCATGTCCCAGACATGGTCTTACATGGGACCTCTCATAATCTCAATGATGCCAATGCCATGTCCCAGACATGGTCTTACATTGGATCTCATTCCCTAAATGTCATGACATTTGTATCCGATACTTTCCCAGTGTTTCAACGGGGCATTTATCACTGATTCTCTGTCACCTCATACTTAAGTCAACATTAGATATTTTCATGAAATAAATACATAATTGCTGAAAAATAATAGCATTAATAATAACTATCAAAATATTGCATTTATTTACCGTAAACTTACCTCGGTACAAAATTTGATCAAATCTAGCACTTTAGTGTTCAACCTTTTTCTTTCCCCGGTCTAACTCCGGATTTCGTTCTTCTTGATCTATAGTAGAAAATTTATCTTATTTAATACTCACATTCATCAAAACAATCCTTGACTCGAACTTTGGAAAAATTATGATTTTGCCCCTAAACTTTTACATAATTACACTTTTTCCCCAATGCTCGAAAATTAAACTTCATCCCTTATTCTTATGTTTTATGACATCCTGAACATTTTTTCCTTCTATGGCAACATCAAATTCCCACTCTAACACTTACTTATGAATATTAGGTATTTTTACCGATTATGTCGTTTTACTCATTTTCCCTTAAAATCGCTTAGCAAAAGTTGTTTAACATAATTCCAAGCTTCATATTCTACCATAAAACATCAAGATAAACACATTTTACCTATGTGTATTTTTTCCAAATATGAACCCTAGGTCAAATTATTGCTAGAATAAGCTAAATCAAGTTACCGGGACTCTAAAAACGTAAAGAACATTAAAAACGAAGCTTGGTATCACTTACTATGGAGCTTGGAAGCTTGGAAACCCTAACTATGGCTTCCCCCTTGCTAATTTCGGCCAAATGAAGAAGATGAGCACAATTTGCCGTCTTTTTCCCTTTTAATTCATTTTAATTTTCAAATTACCAAAATGCCCCTAACTAAAAATTTCCTATTTCACTTATGTCATGTCCATTTTTTTCCATAACTTAACCAATGGTCTAATTGCCATATAAATACCTCAAATTTAAAATTTAATAAAAATTGGACACCTCTGACATGTAGAACTCAACTTTTGAACTTTTTACAATTTAGTCCTTTTGACTAAATTGAGTGCCCAAACGTCGAAATTTTTGAACAAAATTTTTACGAAATCATTCCGTGAAATTGTAGGCCATAAAAATATAGTAAAAATAATTTTTTCCTCATCAGATTTGTGGTCCCAAAACCACTGTTCCGACTAGGCCCAAAATCGGGATGTTACATTTCTCCCCCCTTTTAGGGATTTTCGTCCCTGAAAACCTTACCTGTGAAGAGATTTGGGTACTATTTTTGCATAGGCTGTTCGGGCTCCCATGTAGCCTCATCAACCCCATGCCTATTCCATAACACTTTCACAAGTGCAATACTCTTGTTCCTTAGTTGCTTGATCTCTCTATCTAGAATTTTTACCCGTTCTTCAACATAAGTCATGTCTGGCTGAATCTCAACCTCTATAGGTGAGATCACATGTGACGGATCAGAACGGTAACGACGTAACATAGACACATGGAATACATTATGAATCTTCTCTAACTCAGTTGGAAAATCTAAGCGATATGCTAAGGGCCTAATTCTTTCAGTCACCTCGAACGGTCCAATGAAACGTGAACTTAGTTTGCCTTTCTTGCCAAATCTGAAAGTTTTTTTCCACGGGGATACTTTCAAAAACACTTTGTCACCAACTTGATACTCGATCTCTTTTCTTTTTAAATCTGCATAAGGCTTCTGTCTGTCTGAAGCTGCTTTTAAACAATCTCTGATAACTTTTACTTTCTCTTCTATTTCTTTGACTAAATCAACCTCGTAAATCTGATTTTCCTTAAGCTCTGTCCAATACAAAGGCGTACGACACTTATGTCTATACAAAGCTTCATAAGGAGCCATCTTCAAACTCAACTGATAACTATTATTATAGGCAAACTCTACCAACGACAAATATTTCTCCCAACTGCCTTGAAATTCTAAAACACAACATCTGAGCATATCTTCAAGTAGCTGAATAACTTTCTCTGACTGACCATTGGTCTGAGGATGGAAAGCTGTACTAAAGTTCAACTTTGTACCCAAAGCTTCCTGCAGTTTCCTCCAAAACCGCGAAGTAAATCTTAGATCTCTCTCTGAGATAATCGATAACGGTACCCCATGTAGTCTGACTATCTCTGAAACATACAATTCAGCCAACTTGTCAAGTGAATAATCCATACGAACCGGAATAAAATGAGCTGACTTCGTTCACTTATCAATCACTACACATATACATCTTTCCTTTTCGGTGTCAACGGCAACCTTGCTACAAAATCCATGGTAACTCGGTCCCATTTCCACTTAGGAACTAACACAGGCTGCAATAAACCTGAAGGTACCTGATGTTCGGCCTTTACCTGTTGATAGATCAAACATCTAGAAACAAATTCTAAAATATCTCTTTTCATTCCTGCCCACCAGTATATTTTATTCACATCTTATACATCTTTGTACTACCTGGGTGAACAGACAAAGAACTGCTATGTGCTTCCTGTAAGATCTTTCGAATAAGCTCATAATTCTTCGGTACACATATCTGATTTCTGAACATCAAACAACCATCAGAACCAATCTGAAAATCAGGCTCTACACCTAACTCGCACTGAGCTCTTTTAGCTTGCAACTCATTGCCATCTTTCTGAGCTTTACAGATTTCTTCAAGAAACATGGGTTTAGCTCTCAACTCAGCTAAAATAGAACCGTCATCTGATAAAGCCAAACTAGTATTCAAAGCTCTCAATGTAAATAATGACTTTCTACTCAAGGCATCAGCAACAACGTTTGCCTTACTCGGGTGATAATCGATCACTAGCTCATAATATTTAATCAATTCTAGCCATCTTCTTTGCCTCAAATTCAAATCTTTCTGAGTCATCAATTATTTCAAACTTTTATGGTCAAAGAATATTCGGCATTTCTCACTGTACAAGTAATGTCTCCAGATCTTCAACGCAAATACAATGGCAGCTAGCTCTAAATCGTGTGTCGGATAAATTTTCTCATGTGGCTTTAACTGTCTGGAAGCATATGCTATTACTTTATCTTCCTACATAAGTACACAACCCAATCCATTCAAGGATGCATCACTGTAAATCACAAATTCTTTACCTGGTTCTGGCTGTACTAAAACAGGAGCTTTAGTCAACAATGCCTTTAACTTGTCAAAACTCTGCTGACATTTTTCAGTCCATTCAAACTTAACATCTTTCTGTAACAACCTTGTCAACGGGGTAGCTATCATGGAAAATTCCTTTACAAATTGTCTGTAATAACTAGCTAATCCAAGAAAGTTTCTAACCTCTGATACATTTCTAGGAGGCTTCCAATTAACAATTGCTGAAATTTTACTTGGATAAACTTTAATACCATCACCTTAGACAATGTGTCCAAGGAATCCAACTTCCTGAAGCCAGAAATCACTTTTACTAAACTTGACATAAAGCTAATTATATCTCAAAATCTGTAAAATTGTTCTCAAATGTTCGGCATGTTCTGTCTCATCAGGAGAATAAATCAGAATATCATCAATAAATAGAACTACAAACTTGTCCAAGTATGGCCGAAAGATTCGGTTCATTAAATCCATGAATATGGCAGGAGCATTAGTCAAACCAAATGGCATCATAAGAAACTCATAGTGATATACCTAGTCCAGAAAGCAGTCTTCGAAACATCTGACTCTTTAACTCGCAACTGGTAATAACCAGATCTCAAATCTATCTTGGAGAACATAGTGGCTCCCTTTAATTGGTTAAACAGATCATCAATCCTAGACAGTGGATATTTATTCTTTATTGTGACTTTTTAAGCTACCGATAATCTATACACAACCTCATCGAACCATCTTTCTTTTTCACAAAAAGCACTGGTGCACCCCACGGAGAACAACTAGGCCTTACAAAACCTTTATCAGTTAATTCCTGCAACTGAGCTTTCAATTTTTTCAATTCCAACGGGGTCATTCTATAAGAAGCAATAGAAATAGGAGTGGTACCTGGAATGAACTCAATACCAAACTCAACTTCTCTAATAGGAGGCAAACCTGGCAATTCTTTCGGAAACACATCGAAAAACTCACAAACTACTGGCACTGATTCAATTTTCAACTCTGGATCTTTAGTATTCAATACAAAAGCAAGATAAGCTTCATACCCTTTTCTAAAACATTTCTGAGCAGACATAACAAAAATCATGGTAAGAGAACTATTTGACTTTTCTGAATTAACCCAAATAATATCACCGTTTTTGCATTTCAACTCAATGTATTTCTTTCCACAATTCACAATCACATCATAGGCAGTCAACAAATCCATACCAAGAATCACATCAAACTCATCAAATGGCAATAGCATGAGATTAGCCAGAAAATAGTGACCTCTAATCATCAAAGGGCAATTTTTACATACTTTTTCTACTAACACATACTGGCCTAATGGATTCGATACTTTAATCACAAATTTGATAGATTCTATGGGCATGTTCATACTAGGCATCAATCTCATACAAACATAGGAATGGGTCGAACCCGGATCAATCAAAACAATAACACTAGTATCATAGAGAGAAAATGTACCCGTAATCACATCGGGGGAGGATGGCTCTCCGCGAGCGCGAATAGCATAAGTCCTTACAGGTGTTCTAGGATCTGATCTAGCTGTTGAGTCTCTAGACATACCCCTGTTCCTTGCTCCAACTCCCAGATTCCTCTGTGGTATACCTCTAATGGGAGCATTTCCCTATCTTGCACTCGATATTACTTCTATTTTACCTGTTTCGGGACAATCTCGAATAAAATGATCTAGTGCACCACATCTGAAACATACATTTTCATTTGCTCGGCACTCATCGAGATGATGTCTACCACACTGAGCACACTCTGGTCTAGATGGTCGAATACTACCCACACTTGCAATTGTAATAGTTTGAGCTCTTGAACCCACAAATCCTCTACCTCTATTTTAGCTAGGATACCCGGCTGAAAAATTTGATCTAATAGAGAACTCTCTAGGCCTCTTGGATGTAGACTGAAATGATCTGCTTATCTGTCTTTTCTTCGTGTCTTGAACTTCAATTTTAGCTTTGCCCTTTTCTTTTTCTTTTAAAAACTCCTCTCCCTTACAGGCTCTCTCAACTAGAACAACAAACTCTTTTATCTCTAGAACACCAACTGACAGTCGGATATCATCATTGAGCCCATCTTCAAATCTTTTACACATAATAGTTTCTGTAGATACACACTCTCGAGCATACTTGCTGAGTCTTACAAATTCACGTTCATACTCAAAAATAGCCATCTTACCCTACTTTAACTCAAGTAATTCTTTTCTTTTCTAGTCAATAAACCTCTAACTGATATACTTTTTACGGAACTCCTCTTGAAAGAAATCCCAAGTAACTCTCTCACTCGAAACAACTGATACAAGAGTCTTCCACCAATGATAGGCCAAATCTCTAAGAAGTGAAACAACACACTTCATGCATTCCCCAGGTGTACAAGATAACTCATCAAAGACTCTAATAGTATTCTTGAGCCAAAATTCTACTATCTCTGCATCATCATCTTTAGTAGCCCGAAACTCTTTAGCCCCTTATTTTCTGATCTTATCAACTGGTGGCCTTTCTCTTATAACTATACCTGTACCTATAACTGGGGCAGCTACATGGGGGATCTAAAAATCATGAGGGGGTCGAGGTCTAACAGCCGGATTCATACTAACGAACTCGGCAAACCATTCATTCATAGCTTCGAAGAAGGCTTCTCGAGCCCCTCCCCCCTCACTAACTATAACTGGCCTTTCACTAACATCTTGTGGCACCATCCCTTCTGCGGGAGCGGGCATATTACTCTTTACATCATCTGTACCAGCTCGTTCAGGATCCATAGCTATAAAAGAAAACATTTTAAAATCGTCAGGAGTCGTCACACTATCAAAATAAAAGTATGGCATGTATAGCTAGACTTTTATTCATAATGAATATTCTGAGAATCGGCTAAACCTTGGCACTGATACCAATAAATGTAACACCCCTTACCTGAGACCATTTTCGGAGTTGATTACAAGACGTTATCTGATTTAACTAACCAGTTCGAAGCATAAAAATTTGCTTTTAAAATTTATTTCACTATTCACAATAATGCTGTTCACCTGCGCAGCAGTCACTAATTTAATTATAACTCAAGTTAAGAAACTCAAAATTTAGATCCATGAATTTTACCTAAAACTAGACTCATATATTATCTTACCATAAAATTTTCAGAATTTCTGGTCTGGCCAATTAATACAGTTTATTCATTAAAGTCTCCCCTATTTCATTGCCTGATGGTTCTAACCTTTATTCACTAAAAACCAATTTTCTCATCGTATGATTTTCATATGGTGTTCTCACTTATTTCTACAATAGACTCAATAAGGAATCTATACATATAAATTATAACTCATAATTATTTTCTTTACAATTTTTAATTATTTTCTAAAGTTAGAGCAGCGGACTCCAAAAACCATTTTGACCTTGTCTAACAAAAATTCAAATATCTCAAAATATAAAATTTCTTTACCCACACCGTTATTTTTCTATGAAAATAGACTCGATAAGCTTTAATTATATATATCATTCACTCTCTAATTCATTCTATACTATCCTTGGTGAATTTTCAAATTCACGTCGCTACTGTTGTCCCAAAACTATTTGATTGCAAATTTTTACTCTTTCATATTTTCTAGGTATAAACTATCACCTAGGCATTCATAACACCACACATGTTCTTAATTAGCCATTTCAATAGATAACCATTAGCCATATCATATAAACACACTCAAAATTACTAAGTCTCTATACATGCTATAGCTTTACACGTTTCGAAATCACATAATACCAAGATGTCTGTAGATAGTGTAAGACGAACTCCAACCGTCCTTGTGATCCTCGAACTGACTTGGCGATACTATAAAAATAAAGAAAATAAAGAAAGTAAGTTTACAAGTAAATAAATAACAACATTCATCATAAATAATCATACTCATAAATTTCATCAAACATTAGAATCTTTACTCGCTTCTTTACTTACTCACTTACTTGTTTACTTACTTACTTACTTAAATAACTCATGATTATAACTTACTCCTCCCTTGCTGAAATTTCTTTCTCAACTGGTAACTGAGATATTCTCAATCCTTATAACTCACCTGAATTTATTAGTATGCTTTTATATGAACTTTCATGTAACATGGTCTATTTACTAACCTTTTGAATCACTTGGAATACTAAGGATACTCGAGTCTCTTGTCTGATAATACATGCCAAAGCTATGTCCCAGGCATAGTCTTACATGGGATGTTTTCTGTACTACCAATGTCATATCTCAGATATGGTCTTACATGGGAGTTCTCATATCAATGCCCATGCCATGTCCCAGTCATGGTCTTACATGGGACCTCCCATCTCGGTGCCAACGCCATGTCCCAGACATGGTCTTACATAGGACCTCTCATCTAGGTGCCAACGCCATGTCCCTGACATGGTCTTACATGGGACCTCTCATAATCTCAATGATGCCAATGCCATGTCCCAGACATGGTCTTACATGGGATCTCATTCCCTTAATGTCATGACATTTGTATCTGATACATTCCCAATGTTTAAACGGGGCTTTTATCACTAATTCTCTGTCACCTCATACTTAAGTCAACATTAGATATTTTCATGAAAGAAATACATAATTGCTGAAAAATAAACAGCATTAATAATAATTATCAAAATATTGCATTTATTTACCGTAAACTTACATCGGTACAAAATATAATCAAATCTAGCACTTTAGTCTTCAACCTCTTTCTTTCCCCTGTCTAACTCCGGATTTTGTTCTTCTTGATCTATAATAGCAAATTTATCTTATTTAATACTCACATTCATCAAAACAATCCTTGACTCGAACTTTAAAAAAATTACGATTTTACCCCTAAACTTTTGCATAATTACACTTTTTCCCAATGCTCGGAAATTAAAATTCATCCCTTATTCTTATGTTTTATGACATGCTGAACATTTTACCCTTCTATGGCAACATCAAATTCCCACTCTAACATTTATTTATGAACATTAGGTATTTTTACCAATTATGTCGTTGTACTAATTTTCACTTAAAATCGCTTAGCAAAAGTTGTTTAACAAAGTTCCAAACTTCATATTCTACCATAAAACATAAAAATAAACACATTTCACCTATGGGTATTTTTCCAAATATGAACTCTAGGTTAAATTATTGCTAGAATAAGCTAAATTAAGTTACCAAGACTCCAATAATGTAAAGAACATTAAAAACTAGGCTTGGGATCACTTACTATGGAGCTTGGAAGCTTGAAAACCCTAACTATGGCTTCCCCCCTTGCTAATTTCGGCCAAATGAAGAAGATGAGCACAATTTGTCATCTTTTCCCTTTTTAATTCATTTTAATTATCAAATTACCAAAATGCCCCTAACTTAAAAATTTCCTACTTCACTTATGTTCATTTTTGTCCATAACTTAACCAATGGTCTAATTACCATATAAAGACCTCCAATTTAAAATTTCATAACAATTGGACACCTCTAACATGTAGAACTCAACTTTTGCACTTTTTACAATTTAGTCCTTTTGACTAAATTGAGTGCCCAAACGTCGAAATTTTTTAACGAAATTTTCACAAAATTATTCTGTAAAATTTTAGGCCATAAAAATATAGTAAAAATAATTTTTTCCTCAACAGATTTGTGGTCCCAAAACTACTATTCTGACTATGCCCAAAATCGGGATGTTATAGTGGAGTTGTATATTGGTGAGATTTTTCGTCCTCATGGGGTTCCAGGTTTGATTATTTCAGAGAAGGATCAGCAATTTACTTTGAGATTTTGGAAGAGTTTACAAGAAGCTTTGGGATCGAAGCTTAGTTTTGATTATTTCAGATAAGGATTACTGATTTACTTTGAGATTTTGGAAGAGTTTGCAAGAAGCTTTGGGATCGAAGCTTAGTTTTAGTACAACTTATCATCCTCAAAGAGATGGTCAGTCTGAAAGGATATTACAAGTCTTAGAAGATATGTTGTGAAGCTGTGTTATTGAGTTCAGTGGTAGTTGGGAGCGATATTTACATTTCGTAGAGTTCGCTTCCAACAATAATTTCCAAGCGAGTATTCGTATGGCACCTTTTGAAGCATTGTACAGTAGGAAGTGTAGAACTCCTTTGTGTTGGATAGAATTAGATGAGAAGCGAGTTATTGGACCGAATTTAGTTCGTGAGGTTGAAGAGAAGGTAAAGTTGATTTGTGATCGTTTGTAAGCAGTGTCTGATAGGCAGAAATCCTATGCAGATTTGAAACGAAGAGATATTGTAACCCCTTAAACCCGGCCTAAACATTATGGTTGATCCTCGAAGATCACATTGGTCATATTGATGGCGCAAAAAATCATTTAGCTATTTTCTCTTAAAAATCATTGCTAAAAACGTCCTTGTTGAGAAAACTAATTTTTTTTTTGAAATTGTTTATCTTTAGAAAAGTTAAGTTTTGATATTTTTTTAGAAAGTGTCGTACTTCAATTAAAACATTGTAGTGGATAATTTGCATATCTAAAACTCATTTTCATTTTCAAAACATAGATTTAATGTATATCTCATAAAATATAAATTTTGTAGAGATAGTGTTGTGTTTCGAAAACAAAATATTGAATTTTGAAAACACCCTTGTTGGGCCTTGTTTGACTTTGTTATGAAAAATCCATCATAAATTGTCAATTTAAAAATCTTTTAAATGATAATTTTAAAACCTAAATCATGTAGAAAAATCCAAAATAAAAATAATCCAAAGTCCAAAAGAAAATCCCAAGCAAAAGTCCATAGTAATAAAAATACATTCCCAAAATATCGAGTACCAAAATTATATTTTTTTTTCTGAAAATGACCGAGAGCACCTCTGTAAGCTGAGCCCGTCCTAATCTCAATTATTATCTGAAAAATTAGAATTAAAAAGGGGTGAGCTTTAAAAGCCCAGTGTGAGATCAACACAAATATAATCACATACATATCAAAATATAAATCTCATCATATCAATCATCATAATAATCACAAGTTCTAATACTGATACTTATGCATGAACATTTCGATGCATACTTTAAAAAGGATACACATTTTATAAAATTTCTTACCTATCTCCGTTAGACACCATATATCGAGTTCCCAAGAACTCATCCATCCAATAACATACCATTTCTGGACAAGCCACCACATAAATACTGATAAACAGTCACATAACCCATCGTGGACAAGCCACCACATAATTGCCGATAAGGGCCACATAATCGCAGTTAAACTGCCACATAGCTTCCTCCTTTCATAATCCCACCCCATGCATATGATATGGCCATTTTAACACATATGTTTCACTTTTCACATTTTTCACATATTCATGCTTGTAACTCATATTTCTTGATTTTTACACATATGCATGTATCATGCTCACATTTTCACATAGCACATAGTTTTCACTTTAGCATGCTTTAATATACATATTTCTATTAAAAAATGGATCTTAACATACACATACATATATCACATGTTTAGATCATCACATATCAATCTAGCCATAAATCACATAACATAGAGTTGAGATCAACATTACATACATCACATATCACAAATCATGGATTTTCACAACACTTAATAGTTTAGGACACTTACTTGGATTCCTCTTTGATTGAGTTTTTCAACTCCACTCGAGTACTTAATGTACTCACAAAGTAATTAATTAAATAACATTTTATTAAAGTAACTAATATTATATTTCACTTAAAATGAGAGTTAGATCCCACACCGTAACAATAGATCTAATTGCCACAATCTTATTAGAGGAGATTTCACTTCGATCTAAACTGGTATATGAATCTATCGCATCAAACACATATTTTAATTAGATCTATCGAATTTAATTTTTAACACTTAAAGTTTTAACTATTCTAAATAGTTCTCACCATCACTTACCCTTAAATCAAGACTTGGATTAGTTGTCTTCGTTATCACACTAAGGATCTCTTTGACTGGCGTCATTTGATCCTTCAAGTTGATAGGAAATCACATTAGTACTTTTGTTAAACCAACAATAAAATAACTTGGTGATATTATCATCCTATACCATTTGGCCAAACCATGGTATTTCTAAAATGAAGAATTTACGAATTAAACAACCTTACTTACACATGATTTAGTACGAGATGATCGAAGGATCAAGAATGGAATGAGATCGACGTTTTAGTGGTCTAGAAATAAATAATAGAATGAATGAAAGAAATAAAAATGAGTTTTAGTCACTACGGAATCGACCAAAGAAAGAAGAAGCAAAAAAGAAAAAATTGGTCACCAGCGGCGGCGATGATGGTGATTCAATGGCTATGGCTCGATGGTGGTCCAGATATGGAGGAGTGGAGGTTCGACGGTGGTGAGAAAATATTAAAAGGAGGAGGCTTCGATCACTAAAATTGGAAGAAAAGAGAAAAGATGAAAGGAAAGGAAAATAGGTAGAGGAGGAGGAAACCTATGGTGGTTTGCAGTAGCAGCCACAGTGGTGGAAAGGAGGAAGAGTGAAAAGGGGCTGCGTCTACGGTGGTTAGGAGGTCATTGATGGTGGTGGAAGGCTTGGTTGTGGTGGTTGGAGAACAAAAGTTAAATGGAGGTGGTTGTAACACCCCAAACCGAGACTAGACGTTATGGTCGTATCAAGCAATGTCACACAATAGTGTTTTGAAACCTCGTTGTTACGTTGAAAACATTCCAAGTTATTATCTTTAGTAAATCTTTGTTAGAAATTAGGAAGTCCTCTTTATTCATTTAAAACAATTGTTTTGAAACATCCCTCGTTGCGGAAGCTTTAATAAAATAGTCTAAGTGATCATGCGTTTAGAAACTACTTTAACTTTTTGAAAACCAAATTTCCTAAGACCAGCAGGTATAAATCCATAAAGTAAAATAAATAAATAAAAACCCAAAATTTAAAACCAAAGTCCCAGAGGGTCCTTAAATTACAACCCAAATAATCAATAATAATTAAATCATAAAACGTAAATTGAAAACCATGAAGTTTAAAAATTTCTATGGTCACCGTTGAGTCCTCCGTCGGATCGATCTGTCTAAGTCTGGGGATTACCTGTGCACATTAAGCAAAAGGGTGAGTTTACATAAACTCAGTGTGTAATCCCGTAGAAACAAACAAACAATCAGTATTCACAGTGCAGAGTTGAACAGTCTTGGGCCTAAGCCCTTTTTAGTATCAGTGACAGTTTGAGCCTTAGCGCATCTCAGTACGGTGTCAAAAATGCAGTAGGGCCTTAGCCCATCGCAGTATCAGTAGCAGTAACAATTATGCAGTAGCAAAATCCTACCCATCTAGAGTCTACACACCATCTCCATCAACCCAACACTCCATATGGGGTTATAATCAACCCACCCATCCCTACACTCCAAGTAGTACCGAATGCGGCACAAAACAGTAGTTTGCAGCTGAGCTGCCAGTAAATTAGGCTTAAACCCTTCCAGTACACTTCCTCGGAATAACAACCCCCAACCCAATGCAATGCAACATACAATGGATGATATGCTATTATTCAATTTCAGTACATATATTCGGTTCAAATATTGACATGCTTAGTACAGATATCATTCAGTCAATTTCACACCTTTAGGGGTTTAAGTAGCGCTTACTGACCTTACAGTAGGTTCACAGTCGACTTAGGTGACTCGTGGAACGTTAGAAACATTCCGGTAAAAATGGGCCCACACGCCTGTGTGTGTCTGTATGGCCCACTCGCCCCAAATTGGCCTTGGTCATGTGATCCATTTTTAATGTAATCCATGCTAGCTAAATATTCATATATGTTTTCACTATTTACTTATATGTTCATTCAAAGCTGTCTACTTGAGTCATTGTCCCTAAATTATTTATATCTTGAGCTACAGAATTCCAAATTAAGATCCGCTTGATGTTTTCGAAACTAGACTCAAATACCTTTCTACCATAAAATTTTTAGATTTTATAGTTTATCATATAAGTACAGTAAAATCTTAAAATCTATCCCGATTCTGCTATTTGACAGCTTCAAACTTTCCTTACTAAAAATTATTTATATCTTAGTACAAGATTCGGATGATGTTTCCATTTATTTCTCTTGAAAATAGACTCCTTAAGGATTTAAACATATAAATTTAAGCCCGTAATTATTTTTTAACAATTTTCAATGATTTTTCCAAAGTCAGAACAGGGGATCCCAAACCCATTCTGACCTTGTCTCATAAAATTTGTTATATCTCATAACTTACAATTTCATTGCTTACATTGTTTCTTCCATAAAAAACTAGACTCAATAAAATTTAATTTCATATTTTATTCAATCTCTAACTCAATTTCCACTATTTTTGATGATTTTTCAAACTTAGACTATTGTTGCTGTCCAAAACTATTTTAGTGCAGAATGTTGATTTCCAAGTTTATAACACCCTAGTTTCCTTTCTCTACAATTTTTCGCATCATTTTCTCTTATTTATTTTATTTCACAGAAAGCAATTTCATCTTTTCACCA
Source organism: Gossypium raimondii (assembly GCF_025698545.1). Lineage (NCBI taxonomy): Eukaryota > Viridiplantae > Streptophyta > Magnoliopsida > Malvales > Malvaceae > Gossypium > Gossypium raimondii. The sequence continues at coordinate 27,230,639 of NC_068572.1, read as the reverse complement.
AATCCCATTTTCTACGTTTTGGGTACACACCTGATATCGTTTCTGATCCGTAAGCACTCCTAAGCCTCCAGAACCTAAAAATCGACCAATAAATCTCTAGATTAATCACTTAATTTGTTTTTAATCAACCAATTTTGGAAGGAACTCGAATAAAAACCTAACAAAACCCTTACCTTGCTTGAGTAACCATGGCATCACACAATCACAGCGTCAATTCAAAACCACCAGCCCCTTGATTAACTCCTAAACACAAAAAAGGAATCCCCCTTTCAGGGATTAACCAAGAACGATTAACAATAGATAAGACCGTTACTTACTGAACACAGGCAACCAACAATGAACAACAAAATCAATTGGAAAGTAAAGAAAGAAATGAAAGGGGAAAAATAATGGAAGTTTCAGCAGTAACTAGGGGAAAGAATCGGTAGAGGAGGGAAAAACGAAGAAGAAAACGTCCAAAAAAGTTTGGGTAATTGCAGAGAAAATCGAAACTCTATTTTTTCTGCAACAAAAAGATAATCAGATTATTTTTAGATAACCTCTCCCTCATTATCTCCTGAAATCACTCTCTATTAAACCACTAAAACACAACAACTCAGAATTTTCCCCAACACAACTCTTAGTCGAAATTGGAGCAAAAATACTGTCTCCACGCCATCCCAGAGAATTGAACATAAGACCTCCTTCACACCAACACTCCACTTATCCACCAGACCAGCAGGCCCATTCTGTTAATTATTTGCCAACTTTTACTTAAAACCCTACTGACCAAAGATATCATAAAAATACCAAAATTTGCCCAAGTCCTGGCTTGAACTTGGGACCTTTCACATACCCAAAACATTTAACCACTGAAGCAAATACACTGTTGTGTCACACATTCGGAAGAACAAAAATAAAAAACGGGGCGTTACAACTCTACCCCCTAAAAGAAAATTTTGGCCTCGAAATTTACCTGATCAGAACAAATAAGGATACTGCTGACGCATCGCATCCTCAAGCTCCCACGTTGCCTCCTCAGTGCTATGATTACGCCGCAGAACCTTCACCGAAGGAATAGACTTCCTCCTCAAAACCTTTACGTCACGATCCAGAATCTGGACAGGCTCCTCCTTAAAGGTGAAGTCTGGCCTAACCTCAATCTCCTGAACAGGGACAATATGAGTAGGATCAGAGCGGTAATGCCTTAACATAGAGACATGGAACACATCATAGATACGATCCAACACCGGAGGTAGCTGCAACTGATAAGCAACTGGTCCCACTCGCTTCAGAATACGGTAAGGTCCAATAAACCTAGGGCTCAACTTGCCCTTACGACCAAACCTGAGTTCCTTCTTCCATGGTGAGACTTTGAGAAAAAGGAAGTACCCCACAGAATACTCAATCTCATGCCTCTTCAAATCCGTATAAGATTTCTACCTGTCAAAAGCTGCTTTCAAATGATCCCGAATCAATCTAACCTTATCCTTTATCTTAGAGACCAACTCAGGATCCAGAAAGCATCGCTCGCCCAACTCAGTCCAACATAAAAGAGTGCGACACTTATGACCGTACAGTGCCTCATAAGGTGCCATCTGGATGCTAGACTAGAAGCTATTATTATAGGCAAACTCCGCTAACGGCAGATTATCCTTCAAACTGCCTCAGAAATCAATACCACAGCTCCTTAACATATCCTCCAGTACCTGAATCACCTTCTCTGACTGACCATCGGTCTGAGGATAGAACGCAGTACTGAAGTCCAACCTTGAATCCAGAGTCTCATGCACCTTTTTCTAAAACCGAAATGTGAAACGAGGATCCCTATCAGAGATGATCGAAACCGGTACCCCATGCAGTCTCACTATCTCAGAAATATAGAGCTTCGCCAGCTTCTGCAAAGAATAATTTGTCCTAACTAAGATGAAGTGTGCAGACTTAGTCAATCGATCCACGATGACCCACACTGAATCTTTCTTAGTGGGTGTTAAAGGCAACCCACTAACGAAATTCATCGTTACTCGCTCCCACTTCCATAGCGAAATCTTAATCGACTACAGCAATCTTGAAGGCAATTGATGCTCAGGCTTAACCTACTGGCAAGTCAGGCATCTAGCCACAAAATTCGTAAGCTCTCGCTTCAACGCTGGCCACCAATACAACTCTCGAAGATCTCGATACATCTTATTTTTGCCAGGGTACATAGCATAAGGGCTACTATGTGCCTCTCTCAAAATAGACTGCCTCAAGTCTAAATCATTCGGCACACATATCCGACCTCGAAAACACAACACACCCTCAGAGTTCAACCCAAAGTCCGTAGTGCTACCACTCTCAATCTGTCTGAACTGAAGACCCAAAGATTCATCCTCCAGCTTTCTACCCGTAATCTGCTCGATCCAAGTTGGATTGACTTGAAGCTCAGCCAACAAACTCCCATAGTCGAACAAGCTAAGTCAAGCGAACATCACTCTCAGATCAGTCATAGCCCTACGACTCAATGCATCAACCACTACATTGGCCTTGCCAGGATGGTACTCAATGGTATAGTCGTAATCCTTAAGCATCTCAACCCATCTTCACTACCTTAGATTCATCTCCTTCTGAGTAAGGAGATACTTGAGGCTTTTGTGATCAGTGTAGATGATACACTTCTCACAACATAAATAATGCCTCCAGATTTTCAATGCAAGGACTATGGCGGCCAACTCCAAATCATGCGTCGGATAGTTCGTCTCGTGTGTTTTAAGCTGATGAGATGCATATCCAACCACCTTACCATCCTGCATCAACACACATCCCGAACTGACATGTGATGCTTCACTATAAATCGTGAAATCCTTTCTAGGTTCAGGCTGTACCAAAACATGAGCCTCAGTCAGTACAATATTAAGCTTCTGAAAGCTCTCTTGCTACGCATTAGTCCAGCCAAACGGTACACCTTTACGTAACAGCTTAGTCAAGGGTGCTACGATTAGTGAAAATCCTTCCACAAACTGCCGGTAACAACCTGCCAGCCCCAAAAAACTATGAATTTTAGACACATTCTTAGGCTGCTTCCAATCCAATACAGCCTCGAATCCCCTCAGCAGACACCACATGACCCAAAAATGTTACTTCACGTAACCAGAACATGCACTTGTTGAACTTAGCATAGAGCTACTTTTCCCCCAAAATTTGAAAAAAAATCCTAAGGTGTTCATCATGCTCATCCTTAGTCCTCGAATAAACCAATATGTCATCGATGAACACCACTACAAACCAATCCAGGTAGGGCTAAAACACTCGGTTCATCAGATCCATGAAAGCTGCTAGTGCATTAGTCAGTCCAAATGGCATCACTAGGAACTCTTAGTGACCATAATGAGTCCTAAATGTCGTCTTATGCACATTAGCCTCCTTAACCCTCAACTGATGATACCTAGAATGCAAGTCAATTTTGGACAACACAAACGCCCCTCGGAACTAGTTAAACAAATCATCAATTTTTGGAAGTGGATACTTGTTCTTAATAGTCAACTTATTAGTTTTCAGTAGTTGATACACATCCTCATGGATTCATCCTTTTTCTTAACAAACAGTACCGGTGCTCTCCACTGGGACACACTAGGGCGGATAAACCCACGATCCAATAACTCTTGAATTTGAGCCTTAAGCTCCGTAAGCTCCTTCGGTGACATTCGATAGGGAGTGATAGATATCGAAGCTGTACCAGGGAAAAGCTCAATCCCAAACTCCACTTCCTGATTCAGAGGTAAACCTGGTAGCTCCTCAAGAAAGACGTCCAAAAAATCCCTCACAATTCTGATGTCCTTTACAGTAGAGTCCCTAGAAGCAAAAACACTTACGTAGGCCAAATACGCCTCACATTCCTTACAAACCAATTTTTCAGCTACTAGTGCAGAGATCACGTTAGCCAAGTAATTCTGATGTTCTCCAATCACAACTACTTCATTACCCTCTTTAGTTCTCAATACGACCCTCTTAGTCGCACAGTCTAAACTGACACGATGCTTGACCAACTAGTCCATCCCCAATATCATATCGAACTCCCCAAATGGAAGCTCCACCAAATCAGCCAGAAATACCATCCCTTGAACCTCTAAAGGAACATCCCTGTACAGTTTGCTAACTCTAACAGATTGCCTCAGCGGGCTCAGCATAGTCACCTCACTAGAATTACTCTCAACTGGAATCCCTAGGTTTTTGGAAACAAAACAAGAAACATAGGAACGCTTAGATCCTATATCTATCAATGTAGTGTAAGGCACATCATAAATAAGAAACGTACCTGTGATGACATCGGAGCATCTCTATCCTCTCGGTGACGTACAACGTAAACTAAAGCAGGTGCCTCGCCTTAGTCTGTCCATCACCTCTGCCCGGTGCTCTTTGTCCACGAACTATGCCATTACCACCCTTAGCCTGACCACTGCCTCTAGGTGGCTATTGTGCTACCCTCTATGGCTGTGCAGTACCAGTACCCTCAGCTTCCATTTGATCGGCCCTCAACAGACACTCCCTAATGTGATGATTCAATGATCCACACCTCAGACACGCCCTAGTCCTTCTCCAACACTCGCCCTGATGGCGTCTACCACAGTCGACACATGGCTGTAGTCCAGTAGCAATAACAAGGGGCCCAACTCTAATTGGCCCGTCAACTCTAGCCTTTTTCTTAGGCCTCTGCATAGAAATCAAGGGCTCTAAATCCCTCTTGTTCCTACCTCTCTCACTATCACGGTTTTGGAACTCAGAGCTCTTAACCTCCTCGGCAATCTTTGCCTTCTCAACCAGTGAAGAAAAATCACGCTCCCTCTGCAGAGCTATCAGGACTCTCAAATTATCTCTGAGGCCATCCTCAAAGCGGACACAACGTTCATACTTAGTCGCCACCATACCTCACGCATAGTGGCTCAGTTGTAGGAATTCAGCCTCATACTAGGCCACTGATCGATCTCCCTGTGATAGATTCAGGAACTCCCTCCTACGGGCATCCACATAACTAGCTCCCACATACTTCCCCTGGAAGGCGGTCTTAAAGACCTCCCAAGTTAGACGTTCAGGCTAAGTGCTGTCTTTAATAGTCAGCCACCACTGATAAGCCTCATCATGCAGTACCGAGACTGGACCCTTTAATTTCTACTCAGAGGTGCAATCCAGGTCATCCATAATCCTCCCCGTGGCCTCAATCCAGTACTCGGCCACATTAGGGGCGACCCTATGACACCCCTCAAGAGCTCAGCTCCATTGAACCGGAGTCATTTCGTAATCGACCCACAACCCCCAGATCGAGTATTAGGCCCAATGACCCTCTCCAATATCCTCAACATAGCCTGGGACAATGCGTTGTCCCCAGCCATGCGATCATGAGACTCAGTCTCAATAGCAGGAGACACTACGTCTTATTCGTGCCAAATTTGGTATATTACCCAGGGAAGAGGACTCAGATTGAACCCCCTAGCCTCTACCTCGGCCTTGAGTACCACGTCCATGAATACCTCGTGCGCTCATGTCTATTCAGATTTATCTATATTATGAATTTTTACGCATCAGTTTCAGTTTTAGTATTTACTAGCAGATGTTTTATGTTAACAGTTTCAGTAATTCAGAGTGATTTTCGTAAATCGCAGTCTCTATCAGTTTTACTACAGTCTAAATATACACCATCTAGAGTGTTTTCATAGTATACTACCTACAGTAGTTCCAGAATATCATAACATATATCAGTTTAAGAATATCATAGCATGTATCAATTTTAGAACACTTACAGGATCAGTGCTGGAGACTTGGTGTACCACATACCAAGTAGAAATATTTCAAATAATTTAAAAACCAATTTTTCAAACACCCAATTTAAAACCCATAATCCACAGCCAAGTTTTGCAACCTGGCTCTGATACCACTAATGTAACACCTCAAACCCATCCTAGATGTTATGGTAGTATCTGGCAATGTCACACGATAGTGTTATTGAAACCTCGTTGTTACATTGAAAATATTTCATTTTATTATCTTTAGTAAACCTTTGTTAGAACTTAGGCAGTGGTCTTTATTCATTTAAAACATTTGTTTTGAAACATCTCTCGTTGCGGAAGCTTTAATAAAACAGTCTAAATGGTCATGCGTTTAGAACCTACTTTAACTTTTTGAAGACTGAATTTCCTATTACCAGCAGGTATAAATCCATAAAGTAAAATAAATAAATAAAAACCCAAAATTTAAAACCAAAGTCCCAGAGGGTCCTTAAATTACAACCCAAATAATCAATAATAATTAAATCATAAAACGTAAATTGAAAACCATGAAGTCCAAAACCTTCTCTGGTCACCGCTAAGTCCTCCATCGCACCGATCCATCTATGTCTGGGGACACCTATGCACATTAAACAAAAAGGGTGAGTTTACGTAAGCTCAGTGTGTAATCTCGCAGAAACAAATAAACAATCAGTATTCACAGTGCACAGTTGAAAAGTTTTGGGCCTAAGCCCTTTTCAGTATTAGTGATAGTTTGGGCCTTAGCCCATCTCAGTACAGTGTCAAAAATGCATTAGGGCCTTAGCCCATGACAAGATGTCGATGGCGATATGATTATGCAAGAGCAAAATCCTACCCATCCAGCCTCTACACACCATCTCCGTCCAACCCTACACTCCATGTGGGGATATAATTAACCCACCATCCCTACACTCCAAGTAGTACCGAATGCGGCACAAAATAGTAGTTTGCAACTGAGCTGCCAATAAATTAGGCTTAAAGCCTTCCAGTACACTTCCTCCAAATAACAACCCCCAACCCAATGCAATTCAACATACAATGGATGATATGCTATTAAGAAATTTCAGTACATATATACGGTTTAGATATTAACATGCTCAGTACAGATATCATTCAGTCAATTTCATACCTTTAGGGGTTTAACTAGCGCTTACTGACCTTACAGTAGGCTCACAGTCGACTTGGGCGACCCGTGCAACCTTAGAAACATTCTGGTAAATATGGGCCCACACGCCTGTGTGTGTCCGTGTGGCCCACTAGGCCCAAATTGGTCTTGGTCGTGTGATCTATTTGTATTGTAATCCATGCTAGCCAAATATTCATATATGTTTTCACTATTTACTTATATGTTCATTCAAAGCTGTCTACTTGAGTCATTGTCCCTAAATTATTTATATCTTGAGCTACAAAATTCCAAATTAAGATCTGCTTGATGTTTTCAAAACTAGACTCAAATACCTTTCTACCATAAAATTTTTAAATTTTATAGTTTATCAAATAAGTATAGTAAAATCTTCAAATCTATCCTAATTCTGCTTTTTGACAGCTTCGACCTTTCCTTACTAAAAATTATTTATCTCTTAGTACAAAATTTGGATGATGTTTCCATTTGTTTCTCTTGAAAATAGACTCGTTAAGGATTTAAACATATAAATTTAATCCCCTCGTTATTTTTTTACAATTTTCAATGATTTTTCCAAAGTCAGAACAGGGGAACCTGAACCCATTCAGACCTTATCTCACAAAATTCTTTATATCTCATAACTTACAATTTCATTGCTTACATTGTGTTTTCCATAAAAAAACTAGACTCAATAAAATTTAATTTTGTATTTTATTTAACCTCTAACTCAATTTCCACTATTTTTGATGATTTTTCAACTTAGACTACTGTTGCTGTCCAAAACTATTTAAGTGCAGAATGTTGATTTCTAAGTTTATAACGCCCTTGTTTCCTTTCTCTACAATTTTTCGCATCATTTTCTCTTATTTCTTTTATTTCTCGACAACAAGCAATTTCAACTTTTTGCCAAATCTAATTTTCTGTGTTTCGGGTACACGCCTAGTATCGTTTCTGATGCGTAAGCACTCCTAACCCTTCAGAACCTAAAAATTGACCAACAAATCTTTAGATTAATCACTTAATTCATTTTTAATCAACCAATTTTGGAAGGAACTAAAATAAAAACCTAACAAAACCCTTACCTCGCTTGAGTAACCATGGCTTTGCACAATCACAGCATCGATTCAAAACCACCAACCCCTTGATTAACTCCTAAACACCAAAAAGGATTCCCCCTTTCAGAGATTAACCTAAGAACGATTAACAACAGACAAAACTGTTACTTACCGAACACACGCAACCAACGATGAACAACCAAATCAATTGGAAAATAAAGAAAAAAATAGAAGGGGAAAAAATAATGGAAATTTCGACAGCAACTAGGGGAAAGAATCGACAAAAGAGGGAAAAAAGAAGAAGAAAATATCAGAAAAAGTTTGGGTAATTGGAGAGAAAATTGAAACTCTATTTTTTTTTGCAACAAAAAGATAATCAGATTATTTTCTGATCACCTCTCCCCCATTATCTCCTAAAATCACTCCCTATTAACCCATTAAAACACAACTACTCAGAATTTTTCCCCAACACAACTCTGAATTGAAATTGGAGCAAAAATACTGTCTCCACGCCATCACAGAGAATTGTACACAGGACCTCCTTCACACCAACACTCCACTTATCCACCAGACCAGTAGGCCCATGTTGTTAATTATTTGCCAACTTTTACTTAAAAGCCTACTAACCAAAGATAGGGCTTATTCATAAAAATACAAAATTTTGCCCAAGTCTTGGCTTAAACTTGGGACCTCTCACACACCCAGAACACTTAACCACTGAAGCAGATACACATTTGTGTCACACCTTCACAAGAACAAAAATAAAAATTCTTGGGCGTTACAGTGGTGGTGGTTCTATTTTGATATGAGAGAAAAAGAAGATGAAGAAAATGAAAAAAATAGAGATTAGGGTGCAAATGAGGATGGTGGACGGTACAAGGGGTGTGTATAGCTTGGTTAACCATGACCAAGTTCATTTTATCACAATCTTATGAAAAGAGAGGAGGTTTCGGCAAGAGAGTGAAATATGGAGTGAAAAGAGGGATATGTCTCACAATATAAGGCAAGTTTGACTTGCTAAAGGAGGAAAGAAATCCTTCACATATGGCAACAAGGGGGTGGATGGTAAGGCTTGAATGCACATTCCAATTGTGTGTAAAAAATTAATTAAAAGAAATACAAACATAGGGGTTCGAGCTAAAGACCTCAAAGATAGCTAAGGAGCTTCATACCATTAAGCCACAATGTTTCCTTGTGTTCATTTTTGCACAATTAATTTATGACATAGGAGATGGCAGTTTCACTATTTTATAATTAATAGAAAAAATGGGATGTGACACAGATCAACAAGGACAACTCCATCACTACTCAACCGTTATAATTGATATTTATTTATTATCAAATGGGCAAAAGATTATCTAAATAAAAATTTGATCATGACCACTCTCGATTCATTAACCCAATTTCTACTAACCCAATTTTTGAGATGTGACAAATATCGAGTTTCGAGTTGGTGACAAGCTGTTCTTGAAAGTGTCACCCTAGAAGAAAGTTTTGAGGTTTGGCAGAAAGGGAAAGTTAAGTCCAAGATATATTGGACCTTATGAAGTTGCCGGTACAACTCGAGAGATTTCACGATGTTTTCCATGTGTCTATGTTGCAAAAGTACCATTCAGATCTGTCGCATATAGTTCCAATTGAAGAAGTTGAAATTCATGATGATTTTACTTATGAAGAGGAATCAATTGAAATTCTAGTTCGTGAAGAGAAAGTCTTGCGTAGTAAGACAGTTTTGTTGGTTAAAGTATTGTGGCACAACCACAAGACTGAAAAGGCTACTTGGGAAGTTGAAGAGACAATGAGGCAACAATATCCTTATTTGTTTAAATCAGGTAATTCCGATGACAAAATTATTTTTAGAGGGGGAGAATTGTAACCTCCCAAAATAGGGGCTAGGAGTTTTAGGGGTATTTTAGGAATTTTAGCCTTAGAGCGCTCAGAATTTCGTAGCATGGTAAATCAAAATTATATTTGACTATGGCTTCTTAGCTGTTAAATTAATTTTTGAAAATAAGTTTTAAATTTTTTTCAATTTGGGCCTAGGGATTGATTTGTAAAAAGGGAAAAATTGGGAGTTTTTAAGAAGCAGTTAGCCCAGATTTTAAAATTTCAGCCTATTTCTTCTCCCAATAGCAGATGCACGTTAGTTTCATCCTTTCCCCTCTATTGTTGTCGTCCCTCATTCTCCCAACACTAAACCACTTGATTTTGATTTCCAATCTATAAGCTTTTGATTTCTCTAAACACCCAAGCCTTAAACCCTCATAGAATCACTTTAAAAACACCTAAAACGACATAGATTTCATCATATTCTCCAAATATGGGATTTCTCGGGTTTACATCAAAAGTTCAATTTTCATCATTTTAATGTAATGTTTCAAATTCTTATGAGTTTTTAATGATATCTGGTCCTTAAATTTGAAGTATTAGCCATTGAATCACAAATTTTTAATAAAACCCAAAAATTAAGACTTTAATGGTGGATTTCGAGATTTTGAGTAAAAACATGGTTTCAAAGTGTTTTTCAACTAGATTTCTCATGATTAGAAGGTTTCTAAACTTATCTTGAAGTTTCGTTAATGATTTCTTACGTTTTAATGAATTTTGTGAAAATTGCCGGAAAGATGTCGAAAATTTTTGATACCATGAATTGGATAGTTTTCAGTAGTTTAAGGGTTGAGGATTACACATAGATGACTAATTAGGCGAACGAAATTCGTTTTAGGTGAAAACGTTAAGCATAGACCGAGTTATGAGCATTCTAAGTTTGTTATGTTAAATTTTGGTTACATAAGAACTTAGAATAGGTTGATGTTTTAGTTGGTTTAAGTGAGTCTTTGGCTACTTTTTTATTCTGAATTTTGTATGGTTATTGTGTGTAAAGCCTGAAATTCATTGGGGCTTTCTACAAGTTAAAGGAAGAGCTAGTTCGAGCTTTCAACTTCTCGGTGAAAGCATAGGGGTGAGTGTTTGGAATCACTGCACGTAGACACGAGTCATGTGTTATTTGGAAATTTAGTAGTAGCCTAAACCCCTACTCTAAATTCTGAGTGTAAATTTTCTTGTATCTATATTTTCTTTGTGGTTTTGTGCTTATATGAGAAGCTCAAATGTGTGATACCTGGATATGGTAACTATTTCGGATTGATTTGAGTCGTAAAAATTGCCAAATAGTAAAATGGAGAAGTCCCATTCAATTTGGAGTTTGATTGAATTTGGCTAAGTGCAAGCTTAAATGAAAGGTTTTCAAAGAGTTTTTAGGATGGATTAATGATAGATGAATGAAGATGAAGATTCAGCTAAAGGTTTTTGAAGCAAACAAATCAGAATGTTGGATAGAACGTAAAGTTGTGCTTAAGGACAAAAGTGAACCAATACTATAGAGAGTATTGACCCGAAACTTATAAGTCACTTAAGATGCTAGAAAAGAAACAAAGGAGCTTGACCCGCTAACTATAGAGAGTTAGGAACCAAAGGTATCAAAATGGGTGAACGCCACATTCGGGTTTGAGTGATAAGTTCAAAGAAACACGGAAAGGATAGACACCACAAGCTATACTTGATAAGTCAGATCAGTTCCAAAAGAATCAAAGAGAATTGGATAACTCACAGAACTCAAAATTAGCATAAATTCAGCATAAGTCTCAAAAGTCTCTTTACAAAGGCAGATTTCATCTATTTATAGTGCTAAAATAGGCTAGCCGAATGGTCACAAACATTAAACTTAATGTGCCATTTAAAAACTGAAATAAAACTCAAGTCTTTTCACATTCTTGAGTCAAATAACTCCATTCTTGAATTCACTTCAATTCAGCTGAATGAATGACTTTAATTGCTTGAAAAATGACTCTTGAGTTAGCCCTTGGCCAACCGAACAGGCACCAACTTATTAACCAGCTCCTTAATTGTATCTGAATGCTTGAATTAACCTTTGAAATGGAAAAAATGGGCTGGTAGTTTAAAAGGTTGCTGTCGAAATTAAATAGGTGATATAATGCTCCTTAAAACCTCATTAACTGATGTAAAAACCTCCTTTGTAACAGCCCCTTTACTTTGTAACTGAAAATGACTTGAACAACCACTTTATTTAATTTGTAACATCCTTGAATTGTAACGGTTACAAGCTGAAGAGACACCTACAATAAACACATTAAAATGAACGTATTAAACATATTTAAACACTAATTAAACATATCAAAAATAAATACTTGACTTAAATAAATGAGCTAAACATATGCATCAATAAATAATCCTAGTAACTAGATTAATTAAGAGCAACACTTATTAAATAAAGTTCAACAAAAACACTTATTAATTAAACTAAGATGAGTTGAATAAATGTCTAGCAACTCATTATTAAACTATGATGCTTAAATGCATGGTTTGAAATGCAAACTAAATGAACAAATGAGTTACTTAATGCAAGACCTAATTTAATGATGCAGACTTAAACTAACATGGGAGTTACATAATGCATGTCATTATTTAAATGCAGAACACACAAAGTGCAAGTCTAAAATTAAAAAATATGAAAACTTATTAATTTAAATAAAAAATATATTAAATTAAAAAGTCCTTAAAAACATTGGCCCAATAATCAATCAGGCCTTTGAGATGTTTCATCTTGCACTTGGGCCCTTCAAGTTTAGGCCAATTCTGATGTCGGCGATTTGTGTCAAAACATGATGCGACTGGGTTCGCATCATACCTTTCTTCTTGAATACGATTTGTCCTCAAATCGGGCCACTTGCTCGTGTAGAATCTTTCAAAGTCATAGCCCCTTTGGTTGATGAAGTTGGCAAAGTTGTTGCCAATAACCTGGAAATCACATATGGTTCGAAAGGAAAATATGCCATTTACATACCCTCCTTCTTTAGGAGAAAGCTCTCTCGACTTGTCACCTACATGATAAAGAAAAAAATTAGTGACAAGGTAATTTATATGCTCAAAAGAAGTTCTTAAAATCTCATTCAAAAATTGAACATGTGAAATAATGTCGGGATCAAAAATAGAAATCGAACTTACCTTTCTGTATTGAATCAAAAATTTCACCAATGGAATCAAACTAAAATCACATAACTTTCGGGGGTTAACAACATTCTGATTCTCAAACCTCTTGAACAAAGCTATAGAACAAAGGTCTTTGGGGTCAAAAACAAGGTTTTCTCTAATCAATTTAAATTGACTTGAGATTTTTATAGTTGACATTCTAACAGGATCACGAAACAATTCAAAGTCATTATCACGCAGAACATGTTTGAATCTCGTGTACCACAATGTAGAACAACCTCCAGAATCAAAAATCTGATTTTGATTTTGCAAGATAACAACATTCACAGGCTTTCTTTTCAGAAATGAAGATAAAATTCGAAGAGGATGAGCAAGTTCAATACATTTATTCAGAATGGAATTACGATGCTCACCTTTACTCAGAAACAACTTGGTAAAGCATGCTGTGGGTTTGAACACATGATTTTGATCACTTGTTTCATCATGTAACAGAAATTTCATTTTTACCGAGAATTCATCCATGCTAAACAACAAGAATTTAAGCATACAACCATTCGATCGATCAAACCTTGCAAATCTAATTCGAATAGGCATTGGAAATACACAAAGGTTTTGCGTAAAAATTTAAAGAATTCACAAAACCATTACAATCAAACAATTTAATCTTTTTATATGAATAATCTTTATCACTCAAGATCAAATTTTGTATATGCCGATTTAATCGAATGACATCAACAAAATTGCTAAAGCAAAATTTATCATGAGAAAAACTTGTTATAACACTAGCTAGAGCAAAATCATCAACTTTAGTCATAGAATGACAAGTAATCCAATCAAAATGAACAACTCTTTCACCAACCAAGTTTTCAGTAATTTTCTCAACAACATTCAAATGTGATTGTATTGAATCAATGGCTAAAAACTCTTTACCTTGCTTACCTTTAAGCGGTTCTGGTTTAATGTCAACTTCAACCTTACCTTTCTCGATCAATTCAAACCATATCTCATTGGGAAGGTAATGAAGTTGAAACTTATTATTCGAATCTTAAGAAACCTGAAAAGAAGAAACAACTCGAGGACAACTCACTCGATGGTTAGTTAAAACATTCCTCGCGTTTTCTTGTTCTCTCTCGTATTTTTCACTCGTTTCTTTTTCAAATTCTCTTTCTTTTTCCACAATCATTTTTTTTTTGAAAACTCACTTTAATTCTTTATTTTGCTTTCTTTTTCAACAACTACACTCGTTTCTTGGACATTTTCTTTTCTTTCTTCAATCTCTCTCTCTTTTTCATTTTTCTTTTCTCGCTCGCATGCTTTTACAATCTCAATCTCGTTTTTCATTCCTTCATTCTCTTTTTCAGTTTTGTTTTCTTTCTCACATGCCTTTTCAATTTCATTACAAGAGGGAGAAAACATAAAAGAATCAAAATGAGAAACCTTTCATTGGAAAAGATAGAAAGGATCCTCATATGAAATAAGATCATCTTTTTGAGATTGAATCTTCGTGGTTGAATACCTTTGTGCATACGAAGAATTACTTGGACCTTCTCGTTCGTCTCCATAATAGGCTTCAAACTCGTAGTTTGAGTTATTTCGTCTCGAAGTCCTCGTTGAATAGGAATCTCGATAGGGATCTCTTCTCACATAATCGTTGGACGATAAACTCTTTGACAATCTCGTTTTCGTCCTTTGGCTTGAAGAAATTTGCTCCCGATGGTAGGAAGATGGAAGGAAACGCTTGCGCGTCACATCTTTCATTTCAGACCAGGTTGATATTGGGCACTCTCCGTTTCGTCTTTGACTCATGGTGAATTGATCCCACCAAGTCATGGCATAATAAGAGAAATCGTTTGCCGCAAGCCTCACTTTCTTACTTTTTGAGTAGTAGTGGTACTTGAAAACAAATTCTATTTGCTTTTCCCATTAAAGGTAAGCCTCCGGGTCGGATCGACTTTTAAATGGTGGAATGGCTATCTTGTTACTCTTTAAATCGCCATCAACACATTCATGCTCTCTAAAGCCTCGGTTTCTATGAATGCGTCGCCTTTCGCTTTGATTGAATGTTTGGTATGATGGATCAGACCAACCATCAAAAGCAGCAACTTTTTTTTCGAAACTTAGAGACATATTGTTTGAACCTCACCACAAAGCCTCACTAGTCACTCATAAAGGAAAAAAATAAGATGGCACTCCACTCGTGTTTGCACTCGATATATTGGCTATTCTTACTCTTGATTAGACTCACTACTCTCTTGCCTTTTTCCGCTTACTCCTCCTCTCTAAGTTCTTATGCAACTATTTAAACTTAAAAAGCAGTTGTTGTGGGTCAGCTTGCAAATTTGATGTATGGTTTTAGGTAGGAATGTTGTAGGACAAAGAAGGTAGGCTTGAAACAAAGAAATGCAAAGGGTTGGGTGTGGTCGAATAGTAGTATATGGAATGGATGTTTTCGGGCAGCAAGCAGAATTTCAACTTGGCAACAAGAACTTGAACACCTTTTTTTTCCAAGAATTTTATTTTACAAAACTTGATATTCACTCATTGAGTTTGAATGGAAACTGAAACTTTTTTTCAATTTGGTTTTCATCGAATTACAATACCTTAGTGCCAGAAACGTCAATTCTTACTCCAAATTCGCTAGCTCTGATACCAAATGATATGAACCCATTTCAGATTCATTCGAGTCGTAGAAATTACCCAGTCGTAAAATGGAGAAGTCCCGTTCAATTCAGAGTTTGATTGAATTTGGCTAAATGCAAGCTTAAATAAAAAGGTTTTCAAAGAGTTTTTAGGATGGATTAAGGATAGATGAACGAAGATGAAGATTCAGCTAAAGGTTTTTGAAGCAAACAAATCAGAATGTTGGATAGAATGGAAAGTTGTGCTTAAGGACAAGAGTGACCCAATACTATAGAGAGTATTGACCCAAAACTTATAAGTAACTTAAGATGCTAGAAAACAAACAAAGGACCTTGACCCGCTAACTATAGAGAGTTAGGAACCAAAGGTATCAAAATGGGTGAACGCCACACTTGGGTTTGAGTGATAAGTTCAAAGAAACAAGGAAAGGATAGACGCCACAAGCTATACTTGATAAGTCAGATCAGTTCCAAAAAATTGGATAACTCACAAACTCAAATTTAGCATAAATTCAGCATAAGTCTCAAAAGTCCCTTTACAAAGGTAGATTTCATCTATTTATAGTGCTAAAATAGGCTAGTCGAATGGTCACAAACATTCAACTTAATGTGCCATTTAAAAACTGAAATAAAACTCAAGTCTTTGCACATTCTTGAGCCAAATAACTCCATTCTTGAATTCACTTCAATTCAGCTGAATGAATGACTTTAATTGCTTGAAAAATGACTCTTGAGTTAGCCCTTGGCCAACCGAATAGGCACCAAATTATTAACCAGCTCCTTAATTGCATCTGAATGCTTGAATTAACCTTTAAAATGGAAAAAATAGGCTGGTAGTTTAAAAGGTTGCTGTCGAAATTAAATAGATGATATAACGCTCCTTAAAACCTTATTAAATGATGTAAAAACCTCCTTTGTAACAGCCCCTTTACTTTGCAACTAAAAATGACTTGAACAGCCACTTTATTTAATTTGTAACATCCTTGAATTGTAACGGTTACAAGCTGAAGAGACACCTACAATAAACACATTAAAATGAACTTATTAAACATATTTAAACACTAATTAAACATATCAAAAATAAATACTTGACTTAAATAAATGAGCTAAACATATGCATCAATAAATAATCCTAGTAACTAGATTAATTAAGAGCAACACTTATTAAATAAAGTTCAACAAAAACACTTATTAATTAAACTAAGATGAGTTGAATAAATGTCCAGCAACTCATTTATTAAACTATGATGCTTAAATTCATGGTTTGAAATGCAAACTAAATGAACAAATGAGTTACTTAATGCAAGACCTAATTTAATGATGCAGACTTAAACTAACATGGGAGTTACATAATGCATGTCATTATTTAAATGCAGAACACGCAAATATGCAAACTTATTAATTTAAATAAAACTATATTAAATTAAAAAGTCCTTAAAAACATTAGCCCAGTAATCAATCAGGCCTATGAGATGTTTCATCTTGCACTTGGGCCCTTCAAGTTTAGGCCAACTCTGATGTCGGCGAGTTGTGTCAAAACATGATGCAACCGGGTTCGCATCATAATCGGTAAGTGTTATGTGTTTGATTTCAGATATTTTAGCCCTGTGATTTTGAAACCATTGGATATAGTTGGCATGACATAGGATTGAGTACTCACCTATATGTATAGTGATTTTGGGCGTTGAGACCCTTGGATATGTTGGAGGTATAAGGGAATGTGAGCTAAGCTCCATTCTTTTTATTGGACATGTGAAGGGAAATAAGGAGAGTGTTAGCTTTATGCTACACTTTTGGGACATGTTTGACTCTATGAGTCTATGTTTGGTGTATTGGAGATCTGTGTATCCGTTGAGTGATGGTAGAGCTTACTATACGTTTCATAACTCAATTGCCAATCTATCATATTATATGTAACTGTGTGGAACATGTTTTATGCTTAATGGAGTATGTGTTATATTGCCAATTTATCATTATATGTGACTTGTGTGAACTGTGATATATTCTTGATGAAATATGTGTTTTCGTGATATATGTTTGCATGAGTATGTGAATGCTGTGTAGATGAACTAGTAGACAATGCATGGATAGGTATTGTACGATAATAGACATAGGACTATTGCAATTTTACTTATAAATGGTTGCCTTGAGGATGCATGATGACATGTTTGTAATGTGGTTATCTTACCATTCACTAAGCTTGTTAAGCTCACCCACCCTCTTCTTTACCTATTGTAGATTAGTTGTGTGTCGATGTGAGCAGTGTGGTTTTCGAGAGGTGATCCAAGCCAGTTTTGTATTATTCTATAAGTGTTCTTTAATTATTTATGTTTTGGGGAAAAGGCAATGTGATAGACTTGTTTATGGACATGTTATTTTCCAGACATTTTGCTGGTTATAGCTTCTATTTATAAGGTTTAAGAGTTATCATTATGCTTAAGTTATAAACATTGATGATGGCATGGTGTTTCTAGCTCGGACACATTTTTGATGTTTTGAATTGTTGAATTTTAGCCGTTGGGTAATTACTTGTCTAAGTATATGATGCATGGTCTTTAGAAACTAAATGGGAATGGATTATTTGTTTATGTATGCTGCATTTTTGAGGTCTGGAGCAGGGGTAGCGATAATCGTGTGGTAAAATCGATACCTCTGTGTTTTGAAAAGTACAAGAAGTCGAATTAGAGATTTGGTATCGATACCTTTGCTCGAGTATCGATACTCGGGGTCAAAATATCGATATTTCATGACAGGTACCAATAATTTTTGAGATTCTGAGATTTTGGTTGAGAAACAGAATGCAAGTTTGGTATTTTTTTCCAAGTGGTATCGATACCACGTAGGGAAAATATCAATACCCAAGTGTCAGTATCGATACCTACGGGTTTTGGAAATTTTGTTAAATGGACCTTATGCATGTTTATGTATTATTATACGACTATATGATGTATGGTTAACATGTATCATTGATAACTAAAAAATATAATTGACATAAAACATAAACGAGTGGTAATATGAAAGACGTTTCTTTTAGAATGAACTTTCACTCGTTGTATGTGACATGAGACGATGGGGTGGAATCCCATATTCGGGCTTGACGACCAGGCCAGGTATAGGGTGTTACAATGTATATGATCCTCAGACTTGAGATCATAATTGTCTCAACATCATGAGTCGTATATTTTGCTATAGTCAAAACATCTACCATAATAGTTTGTACTATAAAGACTAATGTTGGATATACAACCATCCATGTAATGGGATATGGTTGATCAAGAAAGAATTTATCCCTCCTACATAATGGGAACAATATCTTAGGCCTCTTAATGGAGTGAGACTAGAAATGCATGGTCATGCTCGAATAAGTTGATATGAGATATCACACTTATTTGTTTATTGTAGTCTGCTCAAAAAATCAAGAAATATGGGATTAAACTATACAAGTGTGACTATTGCATGACTTGTGTCCAATCTAGACATTAAGGATAAAAGGATATAATACATGAAAAGATTATCACAGATTGTGTCAAATCACGACTTCTTCTAACTTGGGTGGTCACACACCCTATAGTTGAAATGATCAAACTCCATTTACATTTGGTATTGTATTTAGTTGTCACATGAATTAAATTAATTGTTGAATTAATTTAATTTGATAGTTAAATATTAAATACATTTTATGTACAAACTTGTTGTACACAAATAGAGAACATAGATATAATTAATATATGAATTTGATTCATACAAAATATTAATTGTATATATTTTACCAAATTTATTAATATAAACAGTTATATTAATCAATTTCGGTCAAAATATAAAAGACATGGAAATTAATATTCTTTTGGAAAGAATATAATTAATATATAAAGATGATTCATACATAGTATTAATTGTATATATTTTATCGAATTTCTTAATATAAATAGTTATATTAATTAATTTCGGTCAAAATATAAAATATATGGAAATTAATATTCTTTTGGAAAGAATATAATTAATATATGAATTTGATTCATACAAAATATTAATTGTATATATTTTACCGAATTTATTAATATAAAGTTATATTAATTAATTTCGATCAAAATATAAAATACATGAAAATTAATATTCTTTTGGAAAGAATATAATTAATATATGAATTTGATTCATACAAAATATTAATTGTATATATTTTACCAATTTATTAATATAAACAATTATATTAATTAATTTCGATCAAAATATAAAATACATGAAAATTAATATTCTTTTGGAAAGAATATAATTAATATTTGAATTTGATTCATACGAAATATTAATTGTATATATTTTACTGAATTTATTAATATAAACAGTTATATCAATTAATTTCGGTCAAAATATAAAATACATGGAAATTAATATTCTTTTGGAAAAATATAATTCATTTTTCTAACGTTCCATTAATAAGGAATAATCCTATATTCTTTTGGAAAGTATACAATTCATTTTTCTAACTTTTCATTTGCTTTCTCTATTAATAAGAGAATGATCCTATATTCTTTTGGAAAGAATATAATTCATTTTTCTAACTTTTCATTTGCCTTCCCTATTAATTAGGGAATAATCCTTATTTTCTTTTTTAATAAGTGATATCAAAGAGGATAAAAGGATAATAATCCCTTTGTGTGTTAAGGTTACCAACTTAATAAAATAAAGGTCTAACAACCATTTTTCATTCTTTCTGAAAAGTTCAAGAGAAAGTGATTGTTCCTTTTTGAGAAAGTGGACTACATAGAGGCCGAGAAGTTTTCGTTGTGGCTTGGAATCGACATCGAATCAGTAGCATCCTTTCAAAATTTTCAATAAAGAAGGTACATTTTCAACCATTTTTCAATCTGATTCGTTCTGCATACATTGATCCGTGGTTGTGGATCGCCGAAATATTTTTTCCACTACACCATGGGGCATACCGGCTGTCCCAACATAAAATGCTTTAATAAACCTATCTAATGCAACATAATTACTATTTTTAACCTTTACAAATCTAGATAAACCCATAAAATTAATTGAAGTTTCAAACTAAGGTTTGTTGAAACTTGACCAATGAGAAAGTATGAAATCCCATTAGTAGAAGCCTTATATGGACAAGAATGCGAATAGTTCGAATGTGTAATCTCCTATTTTTGGGTTTTCTATGATAAATCTAAGGTAGTCAAGCAAGTCGAGTTGTTCTCCAAGACACACAATTAAATAAGTGATGATGGTGTCATTAAGATAATGTATCAAGTACAAGTTAAGACAATTCGTATCGTAACACCCACACCCGACTCGATTATCAGATCTGAGCATGATGTGTCACAACTTAAAAGCCAAATGAATTTGAAAAAAATACTTGAAAATTTTAAAAGTAATGAGGTCTTGGCGTATACTCCGAATTTGGCATAAACCCCCAATATAACAATAACAAAACAATCAAATCAATTATACGCCAAGTAAAACAATTTCAGACAAACATTTGGCAGAAGCCTTATAAAAGTTGACAGAGTTATTTAAAACGTAAGATGTATTATTTTCCCATACAAAATTTTCAAGTGCATCATTGGCAATTAAACATCATTCAAAATATTTTGGCGTATTCGTCTAAAAGACAATCTCGTAAACCATAATTCTCTGAATTAAACTAATATTTACAGAGTTTGTAACGGTTCCCATAAAACAATGTTTTGATAGAAGTTATAAATTAATACAAGTTTGATTACAGATACATCTAGACGCCACCTTTCTAAAAGGTCATGCATGATACAAGAATAGGCAAGTGGTTCCCTACCAACATAAACTATGGCGTAGTCCCTTTTACGAAATCTCTTTCTTTAATCAACATGCCTGAGAAGGAAAGATTAATAGAGTAAGTTCAAATGAAGTTAGCGATTTCCATTAATAAAGGTAACATAACGATATACAAGGATACTATTGGTAGAAAAGCATTAATACTCGTAATGATGCTCAACCTTTTGAAAAGGTTTAGACATACCAAACATAATACGCCAATGGCGTTCACAATTATTTGATGGACTCAATTTATCAAATTAGCACGACACATGGGAGGGCACTATCCGCTTGGTTGTCCATAACTTAATACAATGCACACGTTTTCCACATGACTTATACTTGTGCCAAACTCATACCCAGAATTCAGATTCAGAATTATATCAATCAGTCGTATTCATATGCATATATTTCATCCCTTAACTCCTCATATCATTTCAATTTAGCTAAACATGTTTTCTTGTGATCTGCCAGTCTGATTTGCAATATAGCTTCCCTACCAGAGGCATCACAAACATATCTCTTTCTCCTTTATCACATATCACATTTCACATGTAACAGCTCATTTTCTGTGGTGTCAAAAATAATGGTTCAGGATCACAAATTCGACGAGTGAGTCCTTAAATATTATTATTTAATATTTACGAGTCAAATATAATATTATATTGAATTTTAATTTGATAAATTTTGTTATTTGGATGAATAGTTAAGTTCAAGTAGTTTGTCCCCAAAGTTAACTGGTTTTGGAAAATGAAGTATCAAGATCTTGTTTCCATAAATCGAGTCATAAATATTTTTATTAAATATTTACAGAGTGATTTAATAGGTGTATTGAAATTTGGTCAAGAAATTTTAGGAATTGATAGTTAATTAAGGAAAAGGACTAAATCATAAAAGCGCAAAAGTTAATAGCTATAAGTTTATATGAACTAAATGTGTTCAATTGATTAATTGAAGGGTTTGAAATGGAAATATGCCATATTTATTTTGAGTGGACGATTTGGTATGATTTTGAAGTTAATTTATAATATTTTAATGTTAAAATGTTAAGTAAAATATAATAAAACAAAAGAAAAAAATGTTATCACCTATTCATTCTTCTTCTTCCACCGAACTTTCCACCATTTTAAGAGAAATAAAAGCTTCAAACCTTCAAGGTTATTTGGCCTTTGCATGTAAGCAATTCTTTAGCCCATTTTTAGTTTTTTTTATGTTTTTGAGATCTTTGTAGCTTAATTTAGCTAACCTAGGGATTATTCGTAAAACTGTTAAATGTTTTGAATTATGCCATTGATAAATTTATGATATTTTTGAATTTTGATGGTAGATTTATAAACTTAATAGTTAAATAGGAGTATTTTGTAAAGTGATTTTGGTTAATTTTAAAGTTAAAGGTCGCTAAATTAGTAAAGTTACATGAAATTCATGTAAAATTATGATGAATATAATGTAAAGGAATTTTATAAAATTTAGTTGGCCTTGTTTGGATTAATTTGTGATTGAATTGAAAGTTTCAGGTTTATGGACTAAATTAAATAAAAGGTAAAAGTTTAGGCTAAAAGTGTAAAATGTTAATAAAGGGTTAGTTATATGAATTTTAGTATTTAAAAGTATTTGAATTGAATAATTGAATTAAATTATTATATTTTGATCAAGAAATGAGTCAAACGAACAATAATTGAGGGAAAGGAAAGCTAGCGGTGTAATAATTGGTGTTGAGTTTGTTGTCATTTTTGGATTAGGTAAGTTCATAACTTGGTTAAATTAATTAGTTATTGTTTTGATAATTTAATATCAATTTATGTATGTAGAGATCAAGTTCATTGGCTTGAAAATTGAATAAGACCATAGTTA
The DNA here is from genome assembly GCF_025698545.1 of Gossypium raimondii. NCBI lineage: Eukaryota > Viridiplantae > Streptophyta > Magnoliopsida > Malvales > Malvaceae > Gossypium > Gossypium raimondii. Next base: position 27,207,406 of record NC_068572.1, on the reverse strand, counting down.
AAAGACACTATGGAACTATACTGGAAATGAATAAGACCATAGTTGAAAGACACTATGACACTATACCAGAAATGAATAAGACTATAGTTGAAAGACACTATGACATGATGTCAGAAATAAATAAGATCGTGACTGAAAGACGCTATGGCATCCTTGAACAAATGTTTATCAGGTAATATGAATCGGTGATGGATACCACATCAATGGTTTAAGATCCTACAGGTATTACAAATTCACTAAAGCTTGTGTGAGTATTGTTTTCGCGTATTCAACATTAATACATTTTGGTTCATCAAGTGAAATATGAATAAGTGATGGTGGAATTAAGGTTATACATGTGTTTACTTATAAATGTTATGTCTTGATAAGGTTATATGGTTATACTTGTGATCTCACTAAATTGAGAGTGTTGTGACTGCCGGTACGCCCTGTGGCGCAGCAAAAAAATTATTCTAGCGATCCACAGCCAAGGATCCATGTACGAGGAATGACAATTAATCGAGTTGATGTACTGACATCTTTCAAAAACAAAGTCATTAGTGCTTTTCTCAACAACATTAGATTGCCGTGATTCAATTGCTAAAATTTCCTTACCTTGCTTACCTTTAATCATTTGTGGATTAATTTCATTTCTGATCTTACCTCTCTCGATCAATCGGAAATGTCTCTCATAGCAAGGTATTGAAGTTGGAACTTGTCCAATGAATCTTTAGTGACCTGAAAAGAAGAAAATTCACAAGGCAAACTCACATGTGGGTTAGCTAGAGCATTTCTCACTTTTTCTTGTTCACTTCCGTCTTTTTCACCCGTTTCTTTTTCAGTCTCTTTTTCTTTTTCACTCATTTCTCTTTCAATCTTACTGAAACATTCATCTTTCACATTTCCTGGTCTTTCTCTCTCATTTTCCTCCTTTTCACTCTCGAACTCATTTTCAAGGTTCTTTTCTTGCTTGCACTCTTTTTCTTTCTCTTTTCTTTCAATTTCAATTTGTTTTTGTTTTTTCACCTTGTTTTCTTTTACCTCACTCACTCTGGATTTTACAGAAGATTTTTTCAATTGAAGTTGGTCCTCATGGACTTGTTTCGGAGTAAGCGGTACTAAGGTTACTTTCCTCCCTTGATGCTTAAATTATACCTTTTGGTATAGTCATCATGAATGACCCTTCGGTCCAATGGCCATGGCCTTCCTAGCAGCAAATGGCAGGCGTGCATAAGCACCACGTCTCACACAACCTTGTTTTGATACTTGCCGATGGAAAAGGCAACGATCACTTGTTTAGTAACCTTGAACTCGCCTCCGCCATTAAGCCATTGCAGCTTATAAGGGTGCGGATGCTTGGTAGTGGTTAAACCAAGCTTTTCCACCATCATAGTGCTGGCCACGTTTGAGCAACTTTCACCATCAATGATGACTCTACAGACTTTACCTTGTACATGGCAACGGGTATGAAAGAGATTTTCTCGTTGCTGCTTGTTCTCCAAACTTTGAAAGTTTAAACTCCTTTTGATGACAAGGCCTTTGTCTTCGAAAGCTTGTTGCAATTCAGACTTAGAAAATTCTTGGGACATTATTTCAGCAAAGGGTTAGTAAACAAAAGACGAATTACTTAGAAAATGAACCTCACCACAAACCTCACTTAAGCCTCTCGAAAGGAAAATAAAAGTTGACACTCACCACTCGTGTTTATACTCAAATATAGGCTTTTTCGTCACTCTAATGTACTCATACTCACTCTTGCCTTTTTCCACTCAAATTTACCTCCCTAAGTTTGTAAGGGACCACCTTTGTCTTAACAACAAAATCTTGGTGGAGTCGGCTTCAAAAAGTGGATGTGAAGGTAGGAGAGATGTTGGGAATAAGGTGGGCTAGAAAGAAACAAGTTAGAAGTGTGGCTGAACAGTTTTTTTTAAGTAAGAAAATCTATTTTCAGGACAACAATACTTTCGAATTAACTTTCTCTTCTCTTTTTGTTAACACAAATCAAGCCTTCCCTTTTGTATTTTCAAAATTTTGTAATAGCAATCTCTTTTTTTTAATTCAATTTTTTTCCTCAATTCGGGAGCTTAAAAAATGTATATACTTACTCAGTTTGGCTATACGAACCTGTGCTCGGAGTTGATTACGAGTTGCGAATGTTCTCGATCGTAAATTAAGTAGCACCGTAATTGAAGCTAAATTCTGAATGGTTTTCAAAGATGGATGGTTTACAAAGGAATGTTGGATAGATAGTTTAGGCTAAGTTGGGTTTAAGTTTAAGGTCGAAGAACGAACCAACATTGTAGGGAAATATTGAACCGGTTCTTATGTCAACACTTAATAAAGGTATGTTTAGAAAATGATAAACCGTGACCCCCTATCTAAAGAGATAGGAACCAATAGGTATAGGGGTTGAACGCCACACTTTTCTGGGAGTGATAAGTTCAAAAAGATTCAGGTTGACACCATTAGACTTTAGCTAGATAAGTCAATCGAGTCTCAAAAGAACAAAGGGCGTTGAATAATTCACAATTTACTTAAATTTCATAAAGGTTCAAAATTCAGTAAGTAACCTTTTACAATGGCATGGTAAAACAATTTATAGACCTAGATGAATCTTAGCAATCTAGTACAATGTATAATGTAGATACATGAACAGTAGGGTACAATGTATGACCAAATGGTCACATTCTTCAACCTTGGACGTTCATGAATCATTTGGGTTATTGAAGAGTCAAGTCGTCCCCCCTAGGAATTGTATGCATACTTAGCCTTGAAGAATTCTTTAAGTTCATGAATAATCAACCGTTAGTTACCCTTCCACCCCCTTGACCGGATGATAGATGCATGGAACTTGCATCTCTTTTAATTGAAGCTTTAATACGTCTAAAACACATAAATGGGCAGTTTGCATCTAACTGATTCATCCCCCAGTTTCGATGCATGTATGTGTTGGTACATTGGCTGAATGAATGAGGCTTAACTCCCTTGAATATTGTACATGGATTCTCCCACGTATGAAGTAATTCATCAGCCACATACTCCTTTCCTTGCCATGGTTCATGCTTCTCCATTGAGTGCCAAGATTCCTTTCACCTTAAGTATTGCATGAGACATGTATTTGAGTACCATACGGTCGATCAGAATAAACCCACATTGAAGGTTGATTCTTGGTACACCAATCGGTTACACATGTAGACATGAATTGATACTTCTTTGAAAACTGAATGTGCATGTAACTCATTATTGCTGTTTGGGGCGCACGAACAACCTCCAAGTGTGAACAGCCGGCAATGGGTGGACACTTAGGTGTGAACGAGATTAAGCAGCTGATTAGTTAAGATGTTCCTACATTTGATCCATTGAATCCCATGAAAAGTTACTTAGAAGAAAGCAAACAGCAGCTCCAAGTTCATGCACGTCCAGGTACATGATCCACCATAAATGCCGTCCAATGCATTTGTTGATGTGCAGCCAATACATCCAGCCTACAAGAAAAAAATTAATACTCGATTTAATTCAAACATAAAACTTAATTTAGAAGCACTGTAATTTGTCCAAATAATAGACACCATTAAAGTGTCTGAACTAAGACCAATTAAATGCATAATAAAGCTGTACAAAATAAGATAGAATTAATAAACTTATGGCATACTTAAAATGCTCAGATTATGACATATTTAAGACTCAAATTATTGATGTTCAAACCATGACATAATTAGGAACCTTAAACCAATTTAATTAACTAACTAGACCAAAATTAATTCTTTATTCCAGCAATTAAACTCTTAAGCTAAAAACTAGAATTAAGCTGCAAGTAGGTTGCATGGCATGCTTGAATCATAATTCCATGATTGCTCAATAATTCTAGGAACCAAATTAACAATCTGAGAATTTAAAACTTCATTTTGCACTTGGGCCCCTCGTGCTTGGGCCAATTTCGATGTCGTCGAATTGTGTCGTGACATGATGCGACTGAGATCGCATCAATATAGGATTATTCTCTTATTAAAATAGAAAGCAAATGGAAAGTTAGAAAAAGGAATTATATTCTTTCCAAAAGAATATTAATTTTCATGTCTTTTATATTTTGATCGAAATTAATTAATATAATTATTTATATTAATAAATTCAAGAAAATATATACAATTAATAATTTTTATGAATCAAATTCATATATTAATTATATTCATTCCAAAAGAATATTAATTTCCATGTCAATTATATTTTGACCGAAATTAATTAAAATAATTATTTTAATTAATAAATTTGGTAAAATATATACAATTAATATTTTGTATGAATCGATTCATATATATTAATTATACTCTTTCCAAAATAATATTAATTTTCATGTATTTTATATTTTGAACGAAATTAGTTAATACAATTGTTTATATTAATAAATTTGGTAAAATATATACAATTAATATTTTGTATGAATCAAATTCATATATTAAATATATCTATGTTCTCTATTTGTGTACAACAAGTTTGTACATATAATGTGTTTAATATTTAACTACCAAATTAAATTAATTCAACAATTAATTTAATTCATGTGATAACTAAATACAATACCAAATGTACTTGGATTTCTATTAGTCTATAAGGTGTGACCTTGTAGGCTCTTGTAACGTTGGTGGTAATAGTAGAACATTTCTAACATGACAAGCAATGAGTGGCATCTAGCAATGCATTATTGCCACCCAAGTTAGAAGAAGTCATGATTCAACATAACCTTCCTATGATAATTATTTCCTGTGTTATATCATTTTATCCTTAATATCTAGATTGGACACAAGTCATGCAATAGTCACACTTGTATAGTCTAATATCATATTTCTTGATTTTCTGAGCAAACTAGAATAAACAAATAAGTGTGATATCTCATATTAACTTATTCGAGCATGGCCATGCATTTCTAGTCTCACTCCATCAAGAGGCCTAAGATATTGCTCCCATGATGTAGGAGAGATTTATTGATCAACCATATCCCACAATATGGATTGCGGTCTATCCAACATCAATCTTTATAGTACAACCTATTACGGTAGATGTTTTGACTGTATCAAAATATATGACTCACGATGTTGGGACAATGATGACCTCAAGTTTGAGGATCATATACATAGTTATCACTATGAGTAATATTGGGACTATTACATAATAATTAATAGCAGGTGAGTCCAATATGTTGTTCTCTAACACATACTCATGTAATGATTTTGACATCCCTACGTCAATGACAATTCATTGTCATCAATCAACTACACATTAGTCTCAATGCATTATTGTTGTTCAAGCCCACAATAATACTTGACTAAGGATCTTTTTAAGAATAATCATATTTTTCTTAGGATATTATTAGAATTCAACTTATTTATATACACAAAAGAAACTGAAATAATAATGGCAATGCCTTATATTAATAAACAATGTAAAACGAGTATGTGATCACAATCATCTCTTGATTGGTCTTTGGGCATACTCTAACAATCTCCCACTAGCACTAAGACCAATCAATCATATATCTAATACCAAGTGACTTAGTGTGATGATCATGCTTCTACTGTGTCAGAGGCTTATTTAATGGATTAGTGATGTTGTTGGTACTCTACATATTTCCACATCTCCTCGACCAATGGTTTCTTGAATGAGATAAATGTGCCTAAGTATATGTTTGGATCACTAGTGAGATCTAGGTTCCTGTGCTTGTACAATAGTTTTGTTATTGTCAGAATGAAGTTCTATAGCACCGATATGCTAGGCACAACCCCTAGTTCAAATATGAACCTCTTGATCCAAGCAGCCTCACTAGTTGTAATATATTTGGTCTCACTTGTAGAATCAACTACTATATCTTGCTTTGAATTTTTCCAGCTCACAGTGCCTCTATTAAGGCAAAATACAAAACTCGATTGTGATCCTGAATCATCCTTGTCGATTTGGAACCTAGCATCAGTGTAACCTTTTACACTCAGCTATTCCTCACCTTCATATATAAGGAATGTATCCCTAGTCCTTTTCAAGTACTTAAGGATATATTTAACTGTGACTCAATGACTTTCACCGGGATCTACTTGGCACTGACTTGTCATGCTTAAAGCATATGATATACACCTTGACGAGTACATAGCATGGCATACATGGTAGATCCAATAGTCAAAGCATATGGAATCTTACTTATATGTTCTCTCTCTTGTGAAGTTGAAGGACACATTTCCTTCGAGAGTGAAATACCATGTTGCATAGGTAGAAATCCTCTCTTAGATTCTTCCATACTGAACATTTTTAGTACTTTATCTATGTACTTTGGCTTAGACATAGGAGTCGTCTTGATCTATCCCTATAGATTTTAACTCCTAACATGTATATAGCCTCGCTCAAGTCCTTCATAGAAAAACAACTTCTTAACCAAGCCTTAATAGATTGTAAGGTAGGTATGTCATTTCCTATGATAAGTATGTCATCTACATGCAATACCAAGAATGCAATAATGCTCCCACTAATTTTCTTGTAAACACAAGGCTTATCTTCATTTTTGATAAAACCAAACTCTTTGATAGCATCATTAAAACGAAGATTCCAACTTTGAGAAGCTTATTGTAATCCATAAATGGATCTTTGTAGCTTGCATATCTTACCAACATCTTTTGGATAAACAAAATCTTCAGGTTGTGTCATGTACACATCCTCTTCCAGTTTCCCATTAAGGAAAGCTATTTTGATGTCCATCTGCCAGATTTCATAGTCATGATATGCAGCTATTATAAGTAAGATTCTGATGGATTTAAACATAGCAACAGGAGAAAAGGTTTTATCATAGTCAATACCATGAACTTGGAGAAAACCTTTAGCAACTAATCGCCCTTTGTATGTTTGTACATTACCATCCATGTCAGTTTTCTTTTTGAAACACCACTTGCACCCTATGGGTTTAACCCTTTCAGGTGGGTCATCCAAGATCCATACCTAGTTTTTTGACATGGAATCCATCTTACGCCTCATGGCCTTAAGCCATTTCTCAAAATCTGGGCTCGCCACCACTTCTTGATAAGTCCTAGGCTCATCTTGATCCATAAGTAGAATATCACCATATGTTGTAATGAGAAATCCATATCTCTCGGGTACATGGCATTCTCTTAAAAATCTCCACGGTATTTGTGTTTCTAAAATAGTTGATTATTCTGCAACAACTTGTGGAACCTATTATGGTTCAATATCTGATTCAATGATCTTTTGTTGTTCTCGAATTTCTCCGAGTTCTATTCTTTTACCACTTCCTTTTTTAGAGACAAACTCTCTTTCAAGGAAGACTCCTGTTTGAGCAACAAACATTTTTTTCTCTGTACGATTGAATAAATAATATCATTTAGTTTCCTTAGGATATCCCACAAAGATGCACTTTTGATATTTGGGTTCAAGCTTAGTAGATGTTTGACGTTTAACATAAGCTTCACAACCCTAAATCTTTATGAAAGACATACTAGGAAACTCCGCAGTCCACATTTCATATGGTGTCTTTTGAATCGATTTAGATGGAACACGATTTAGTGTGAAAGTAGTTGTTTCAAGTGCATGTCCCCAAAAAGAAGTAGGAAGATCAACATGACTCATCATTGATCGAACCATGTCTAACAATGTTCAATTTCTCCTTTTAGAAACTCTATTCCATTGTGGAGTACCAGGAGGTGTAAGTTGTGAGACAATCCCACATTCCCTCATAAACTCATCAAACTCTAAGCTTAAGTATTCTCCTCCTCAATCTGATCGAAGTGCCTTAATAAATTTACCTAGTTGTTTTTGTACTTCATTTTTAAATTCCTTGAACTTTTCAAAGGCTTCAGATTTACTGCGCATAAGATAAATATACCCATATCTACTGAAGTCATCAGTGAAAGTAATGAAGTATTGAAAACATCCTTTGGCTTGTGTGTTCATTGGTCCACATACATCACTATGTACTAAGCCCAATAAATCACTAGCTCACTCATTTTTACTATTAAAAGAAGATTTAGTCATTTTACCCAACAAGCAAGACTCACATATATCCAATTGTTCGAAAACAATAGGAATTCAAAATCCCATCTTTATGGAGCTTTGATATGCACTTCTCACTCATATGGCTCAAACGATAATGCCAAAGATAAGTTTGATCAGAATCATTTATTTTTGACCTTTCAATATTTATGTTGTAAAAGGGTCTATCTCAATCTAAAATGTAGAGGCCATTTAGTAATTGTGTTGAACCATAGAAAACATTATTGAGATAAAATGAACAATAATTATTCTTAATAATTATCTCAAAACCAATTTTGTCTAAACAAAAAATCAAAATAATGTTTCTAGTCAAACTAGGCACAAAATAATAATCCTCAAAATTAAATCAATTCCACTAGGCAATGATAACATAGTTGTTCCTAAAACTAATGCAGCAACTCTAGCTCCATTCCCAACTCGCAGGTCCACATCTCCTTTAGCCAGATTCCTGCTCCTTTGCAGTCCCTATTCAGAGGTACAAATACGAAAACTACATCCGGTATCTAATATCTAAGAAATAGATGTTGATAAATTAATATCAATAACATAAATACATGAAGTGGACTCTCTGTTTTCCTTTTCCTTCTTAACCTCTTCAAGATATGCAGGGCAGTTCCTCTTCCAATGTCCAATCTAACCACAATAGAAACATTTTCCTTCCTTAGAAATTCCTCCTTTAGGTTTCAATGCAATTTGTCCTTTATTAGGATTGGCCTTGCCATTGTCCGTAGGTTTTTCCTTAGTCTTAGCCTTTCCTTTGCCCTTGTCCTGGCGAACCATCAGAATGGGCTTAGGCCCAATATTTTTCATGTTACTTTCAGCAGTTCGTAACATACTAAGCAATTGTGGCAAAGTCTAATTAATCTCAATCATGTTGAAATTAAGGACAAATTGGCTAACACTATTCGACAACGATTGCAAGAAGACATCAGTGGCCAGTTCCACACCTAGAAGGAATCCTAATTTTTCAAGGCTTTTATTATAGCCTATTATCTTAATAACATGAATTCCCATAAGATCCTTCCACCATTTTGCATCAAAATAGAGCTTTAGAGGTCTCGTACCTCTCTTGACATGCTTTCCCCTCTTATAATTCCTTAAGTTGTTAGATCATATCATAGGCAACCATATCCTCATGTTGCTTTTGAAGCTCAGGAGTCATGGTGGCAAGCATTAGACATCCTATGTCTAACATATCATCGAGATACTTATTATAAGCATCCTTGTTAGCTCTAGAGGCATTAGTTGTTGGTTCATAAGGAATGGGTTCTTCAATGACATATAAATTTCATTCTTGTTTGAGAACAAACTTCGAGTTACTGAACTAGTTAAGGAAGTTCAAGCCATTTAGCTTGTCCTTCTCAAGGATCGATCACAATGATAAATAACTTGTGTTGTTTGCTAGAATTCATCTACAATAATAAAATATGCTCATGAGTACATTTACCAAGTTTATAAATAACTTTCTCTGAAGTTTTCTAGTGGGTAAGGATCCATATTTAACCTTTTTTTAAGTCAACTTTGGCTTTACTCTCAAGATTATGATTATTTAGGTGAGCAACACTTGTTAATTACATCACATGTAACTCCTCTATTTTGTTCCAATCACCTCATGATTTATCCAAATCTATTGCCTCTAGGTATCTAATTTTATTAGAGTAACCTAGTTAAGTTATTAACCAATATCATAATCAGCGAATATCACTTTCTTGTTCTTCATGTTTGACCAAGATAGATACATGTACTTCGCTTTAGCAAAACCCAGATTGTATTAATCGAGGCTTTAACGATGGTAAATATTTGAAGGAAATCTTAACTTAATATTTTATTGAGGGGTTTCTAAATTAAATTAATATCACCATTAATGGTCAACATTTGTCCATTTAATTCTTTCATTAATCTTATCAATATCCTACAACATGCATGCTAACATATTATCAATTGTATCATATACAAGAAAAATATAAAGTAATAAATAAATGCAATGATTATAGCCCATAAAACTAATGTGGTTCCTCTTGAGCCAATGGGAAAATCGTAGGGAATCCTAAGGGTTTATGTAGATTCTCAAGCTTCTTTTCCACTTTAGGTAGCCCAGCCTTCTTTTTCTCTAGTCCGTATCAACTCGTACAATTTACAATTATAGAAACTTATTTTACATATGAAGGAGTAATATGAGAAGAGAAGTACAAGAGAAATATAGAAAGGCACGACACGTAGGTTGTATTTATAAAATTACAACCTTTGCAAAATATAAATTAAACGGGATATCAGGCTATAACCATGCATTTCCAAACACCATGAATATCAAACGTAGTATATAACATGTATCTCATACAATTGCATCAACCAAAAAATTTAGTCACAAATTTGTATCGTACAAGTGGCACTGATAACATTATTGTGACCACTGGTACACCTCGTGGCGCAGTAGAAAAAGATACTCCTGCGATCGACAACCAAGAATCTATGTACGAGGAACGAATTAGGTTCAAATAGGGTTGAAAATGTACCTTATTTACTGGAAATGTTGAAAGGATGTTGCTAATTCAATGTCCATTCCAAGCTGCAACGAAAACATCTCGGCCTCTACATAGTCCAACGAACAGCCAAGGATCTATGTACGAGGAATGAATTAGGTTCAAATAGGGTTGAAAATGTACCTTATTTACTAGAAATGTTGAAAGGATGTTGCTAATTCAATGTCCATTCCAAGCTGCAACGAAAACATCTCGACCTCTACATAGTCCAACGAACAGCCACTTTCTCTTGAAATTTTTAGAGAGAATTAAAAATGGTTGCTAAACCTTTATTTTATTAAGTTGGTAACCTGAACACACAAATGGATCATCATCCTTTTATCCTCTTTGATATCACATATTAAAAAGGAAAACCAAGATTATTTCCTTATTAATAGAGAAGGCAAATGGAAAATTAGAAAAAGAATTATATTATTTCCAAAAGAATATAGGATTATTCCTTCTTAATAGAGAAGACAATTAGAAAGTTAGAAAAAATAATTATATTATTTGTAAAAGAATATAGGATTATTCTCTTATTAATGAAAAGTTAGAAAATGAATTATATCCTTTCCAAAAGAATATTTTTTTATGTCTTTTATATTTTGACCAAAATTAATTAATATAACTGTTTATATTAATAAATTCGTAAAACATATACAATTAATATTTTGTATGAATCAATTTCATATATTAATTATATTCTTTCTAAAAGAATATTAATTTTCATGTCTTTTATATTTTGATCGAAATTAATTAATATAATTTTGTATATTAATAAATTCGGTAAAATATATACAATTAATATTTTGTATGAATCAAATTCATATATTAATTATATTCTTTCCAAAATAATATTCATTTTCATGTCTTTTTATTTTGACCGAAATTAATTAATATAACTATTTATATTAATAAATTGGGTAAAATAGATATAATTAATATTTTGTATGAATCAAATTCATATATTAATTATATGATTTCCAAAAGAATATTAATTTCCATGTCTTTTATATTTTGACCGAAATTAATTAATATAATATTTATATTAATAAATTCAATAAAATATATACAATTAATATTTTGTATGAATTAAATTCATATATTAAGTATATTTGTGTTCTCTATTTGTGTACAACAAGTTTGTACATATAATGTGTTTAATATTTAACTATCAAATTAATTTAATTCATGTGACAACTAAATATAATACCAAATGTATTTGGACACTGTTTGTTTCAACTATAGGGTGTGACCCTATAGGCTCCTGTAGCATTAGTAGTATTAGTAGAACGTTTCTAACATTACAATGAGTGGCATCTAGCAATGCATCATTGCAACCCAAGTTAAATTAAGTCGTGATTCGACATAACCTTTCTATGATAATCTTTTCATGTATCATACCCTTTTATCCTTAATATCTAGATTGGACACAAGTAATAGAATAGTCACACTTGTATAGTCCAATCTCATAATTCCTGATTTTCTGAGCAAACTGCAATAAACAAAAAAGTGTGATATCTCATATCAACTTATTTGAGCATGGCCATGCATTTCTAGTTTCACTCCATTAAGAGGCCTAAGATATTTCTCCTATAATGTAGGAGGAATAAATCCTATCTTAATCAACCATATCCCACTACATGGATTGTGGTATATCCAACATTAGTCTTTACAGTACAACTTATTACAGTCGATGTTTTGACTGTATCAAAATATACGACTCACGATGTTTGGACAATGATTATCTCAAGTTTGAGGATCATATACATAGTTATCACTATGAGTAATATTGTGACTATTACATAATAATCCAAGAAACATACCCATAACGGGTCAGTCCAATATGTTGTTCTCTAACACATACTCATGTGTTGATTTTGAAATCCCTTTTTTAATGACAATTCTTTGTCATCAATTAACTAACCATTAGTCTCAATGCATTATTATTTTCTAAGCCGACAATAATACTTGACTAAGGACCTTTTTAAGAATAATCATATTTTCTTAGGACTTTATTACAATTTAGTTTATTTATATACCCAAAAAAGAAAGTGGAATATTAGTGACAATGCCTTATATTAATAAACAAGGTAAAATGAGTATGTGATTACAATCATCTTATGATTGGTCTTTGGGCATACTCCAACATTTTATACATAATAATATTAAACTTCTTGATTTTGATTGCAACACCCCTAACCCATATCCGTCGTTGGATTAAATCGAGCATTATAAATACATTATAAAGTATTCATTCACATACATATTGTCCTTAAATTAAGCACTCGAGTCCCTAAAAATACCTTAGAAATAATTTCAGATAAAATCGAAAACATTTGGAAAGTTTAAGAAAAAGTTATAAATTTTGGAAAACAAGGGTCATACGACAGTGTGCTCCACACGGCTGAGACACACACCCGTGTCTCAGGTCGTGAAACCTTTGAACTAGGGACACACGGTCATGTCCCAGCCCGTGTCCTTACCCGTGTAACTCTTTGTGTAGGGTCACACAGTCGTGTCACACGCCTATGTGTCAGGTCATGTCACAAGTCCGTGAGCTAGGTCGTGTGCTAGGTAGTGTAACTAACTGACTTGCATGCAAAAGAACCTACAGGGGACACATGGTCGTGTCACCAAGCCGTATGTCACACACGACTAAGTCACATGCCCCTGTCTCAAGCCATGTGAACATAAATTTTCCCAAAACCAAGTCATTTCCAACACCAAATCATTCATCAACCTATTTCCCTTTTGTGCACATAAACAAGACATCAAAATCCTAACAAAACATACATATAACGACCAATTTAAGAGTCCTAAAATTAACTAACCAATATGCCATTTAAGGCACCTCAAACACAAACATGAAAACTTACCGAAACATGCATATTTGGTCACATTTCCATCATAAATAATAATTCAACTTCTATCAAATCATGCCACAAACATGACCATTAACACTTCCCTACAACATACCATTTGAGCCATACCACTCATGCATCACAAGTACCCAAAATGACATAATTCAACAAGGTATCAAATGGTACCAACCAAGACAATTTGCACAAGTTGTACATACCAAAACATCCATTAAACATTCAACTAAATACCATTACAGGTTCACCTATACATGCCATTATAACATTGGCCGAAACATTAAAAAACTATCGATATTTATGTTGGATAGTGTGATAGATCTTAGATAAGCTTCCAAACCGATCGAGCTTTCGATAACCTATAAAACATAGAAAAGAACTACATAAGCACATAATGCTTAGTAAGTTAGTAGAAAATGAAACGCAATTTACAATTTATTTGCATAGTATTAAATAAAAACATAATGTAGCCCAAACCACAAGCTTGGCACAAGCCTAACATCATCACCAATATACAAGTTAGTGCATTTAAACATGACTCATTTGGATTAACCACATAATAAACAATTTTCATAAGAAAATAGATCATTTGATTCATACATCCTTTTCATGAGGATAAGCATTATTCCATTTGGAACTTACCATTTCAATTCCTTTTCATGCCCGTTGAACCAACTAGAATATCATCGGATACTCAGGAAAGCTCACACGAAGTGTGCTTAAACATATAACCATAACCTTTCCTTTACATCGTTGCTCACACGAGTTATGAAATGGGTCTGCCACATGAGCAATGGGTATGAATGTAAGCTACACGATGTTGCTCACATGAGTTGTGGAGTATCTGCAACAAATGCAGGACCTCAGCCACTGGTACGACATTCAAGACCAACACCCGAAACATGAAATCCCTAATGACATGTCATTTGTATCGTATGAATTCCTAAGGTTCAACCGAGACTCAATAACTATCATAGCATTACTTTGGATATATATATATTGTTCAATAGCATTACAAATACATAATAACATACAATTCAATTACATGAATATAGAAATCCATACATACAAACTTGCCTCAACAACTAGGGCGTAGAAACGAAGTCGTAATAATTTGAGGCTTTAGCTTTTCCCCGATCTAAATTCATACGTGGTCTATCTTGACCTAAATAGAAAATTTCAATCCATTTAATACCTCTAGCATTCAATTTAGTCCACATTTCATATTTTAACCTTTCATAATTTAGTCCTTAAGCTCATAAATTGAAATCTAAACATTTTCATCCTCTATTCAAGCTAACCGATTTCATTAGGGACCTATATCAACTCATACAAACCATCATTTCATAAAATTAACATGAAATTTTACTATTTTTACAAACAAGTTCCTAAATGTAATTTTCATCAAAAATCTCTTTACAAAACTTGTTTATTTATCAACAAGGACACATAATCTATCATTAAACATCAAGAATCATACAAAAGCATTCATTTCATAACCCTAAATCTTTAACAGTTTTACAAATTAATCCCCGGGTTACCTACATTAAGCTAAAATAATTTCAAAAACATAGAAATCATTAAAAACAGACTCAAAATTACTTACATGCAAGGAAATTTTGCTTGACCGAAACTCTTCCCCTTTCCTAAGAATGGTGGATGGTTTTTAATGTTAAAAATGATAAAGATGATGTTTTCATTCATCTTAAATTATTAACATTAACTTATTTATCTAATTACAAATTTAACCTTTATAACTTATTAAAATTTCAATAAAACCACATCATAAACATCCACTAGCCAAAAAAATGGTCTAATTATCGTTAAGTTCACTTAGTTTCATTTCCATTGCTTTTTAGCCCTTTTAAGTAATAGAACTCCACTTTTACATTTCTTACGATTTAGTCCTTTTCACTAAATTAATCATTCAAACACCTAAATTTTTGAACGAAATTTAATACGACCTCACTTACATCCCATAGACATTAAAATAATAATAAAATAATAATTTACTCATTAAATTTGTGGTCCCAAAACCACTGTTCCTGTTTCACTAGAAACGGGTTGTTACAACTCTCCCCCTTAAGGAATTTTCATCCCCGAAAATCTTACCAGAAAATAAATTCGGGTATTGCACTTTCATAGCTTCTTCTGGTTCCCATGTAGCCTCTTCTATTCCGTGACATTGCCAAAGAACTTTAACTAAAGCTATACTTTTATTTCTAAATTCTTTAACTTCCCCAGCTAGAATTCTGATCGATTTTTCATTGCACGTCATATCAAGCTAAATCTCAACATCAACTGGGGATATTACATATGAAGGATATGATTGACACTATCGTAACATCGATACATGTAAGACATTATGAATCTTTTCTAACTCTAACGGCAAAGCCAATCTCTAAGCCACTGGCCCAATTCTCTTAATGGTCTCGTACGACCCGATAAATCGTGGACTAAGCTTTCCTTTCCAGCCAAATCGAAGGAGTTTCTTCCAAGGTGATACCTTCAAAAATACTTTGTCACCGACTTGAAATTCAATGTCTTTTCTTTTCAAATCTGCATAAGATTTCTGTCAATCTGAAGCCACTTTCAAACTGTCATGTATCACTGAATCAAATCAACACCGAATACTTTTTTCTCGCTCAACTCAGTCCAGTATAACGGATTTCTGCACTTGCGACCATACAAAGCTTCAGACGGTGTCATTGTAATGCGCGCTTGATAACTATTTTTGTATGCAAATTCAACCAACGGTAGAAATCTCTCCCAGTTACCTTCGAACTTTAAGACACAACATCGAAGTATATCTTCGAGTATTTGAATTACTTGCTCAGACTGACCATTGGTCTGTGGATGAAATGTTGTACTAAAACGTTGTCGAGTACTTAGAGCTTCATGTAACTTGCTCTAGAATCGAAACATAAACTGTGGATCTCTATTAGAGATAATAGAAACTGGCACACCATGCAATCTAACAATCTCGATGACATATAACTCTATCAATCTGTCAAGTGAAAAATTCATATGCACTGGAATGAAATGTGCGGATTTCATCAAATGGTCTACAATGACCCCATAACATCTTTCTTTCTCGGAATTAGAGGCAATCCCGATACAAAATCCATCGTCACATGTTCCCATTTCCACTTTGGAATCATCACAGGTTCTAACAAACTAGAAGGTACTTGATGTTCAGCTTTAACTTGCTGACAAACCAAACATTTCAATACAAACTCAGAGATCTCTCATTTCATACCTGGCCATCAATACATCTATTTCAAATTGCCGTACATTTTATTGCTACTAGGATGAATTGACAAGATATTACTGTGAGTTTCCTATAAAATCTTCTGAATAAGATCAGAGTTTCTGGGGACACAAATTCTATCTTTGAAATATAAACTGTCATCAAACCCAACATGAAAATCTGAATCAGATGTCGACTCAATCTATTTTCGTTTAGCGATCAAAACATCATCACATTTCTGAGCTTCGTAAATTTATTGCAGAAATGTCGGTCTAACTTTTAATTCAGCTAAAACTGAACCATCATCAATCAACATCAACCGTGTGTTCAAAACTCGCATCGACTTCTCGGAGCCAAAACTCACATTTGCTAAATTTAACGAACAGTTGTTTTTCATGTAAAGTTTGCAAAACAATTCTCAAATGCTGGGCATGTTCTGACTCATCTTGTGAATAGATTAGGATGTCATCAATAAACACAACAACAAATCTGTCTAAATATGGTCTAAAAATTCCATTCATCAAGTCTATAAACACAATAGGTGCATTAGTCAAACCAAATGGCATCATAAGAAACTCATAATGTCCGTACCTAGTTCTGAATGCAATATTCGGCACATCAAAGCCTTTAACCCATAGCTGATAATAACCAAAATGAAGATCGATCTTTGAGAATACCGTTGTACCTTTCAACTGGTCAAACAAATCATCGATACACAAAATGGATACTTATTCTTGATCATGACTTTGTTAAGTTGTCGATAATCGATACATAGTCGTATTGATCCGTCTTTTTTCTTAACAAACAACACAGGAGTACCCCAAGGAGAAAAACTGGGCCAAGCAAAGCCCCTGTCAACTCTTACAACTGTGCTTTCAACTCTTTCAATTCTATAGGCATCATTCTATATGGAGCTATCAATATTGAAGATGTTCCCAGCATTAATTCAATAGGAAACTCGACCTCTCTGGTCGGCGGTAACCCTGGTAATTCTTCTAGAAACACATCTGTAAACTCACATACAATTGGAACCGATTCTAACTTCATTCTAAAACTCTAGAATCAAATATATAAGCGAGGTACGCTTCACATCCTTTTCTAACATATTTCTGTGCCATCATAGCTGAAATAACTTAGATGTACTATCCAGTCTGTCTAAGTCAATTCGAAGCTTTTCACTATTCTAACACTTTAACACAAATATGCTTTCATCTGCAGTTCACAATAGCATCATGCAGAGTTAACCAGTCCATACCAAGAACCACATCAAACTCATCAAAGGGTAACAACATCAAATTAGTTGGAAAGTTTCAATCCTGAATCATCAAAGGACAGTTCTTACAGACTTTATCAATTAACACATACTGACCTAAAGGGTTTGTTACTTTAACCACAAACTCAGTAGACTCAAAATGTATTTTCTTATCTGAAACTAAAGTCGTGCATATATATAAGTACATTGACCCCGGGTCAATCAAAGTAATAACATTAGTATCAAAGATAGAAAATGTATTGGTGGTCACATCAGGCGCTGAAGCTTCCTCTCGAGCACGGATCACGTAAGCACATAATGCTTAGTAAGTTCATAGAAAATGAAACACAACTTGTCATTTCTTTGCATAATATTAAATAAAAACATAATGAAACCCAAACCACAAGCTTGCCACAAGCCTAACTACATCATCAATACACAAGTTAGTGCATTTATACATAACTCATTTGGATTAACCACATGATAAACCATTTTCATAAGAAAATACATCATTTGATTCATACATCCTTTTCAGGAGCATAAGCATAATTCCATTTGGAACTTACCATTTCAATTCCTTTTCATACCCGTTGAACCAACTAGAATATCATCAGATACTCAGGAAAGCTCACACGAAATATGCTTAAACATATAATCATAACCTTTGCTTTACATCATTGCTCACACGAACTGTGAAATGGGCTTGCTCACACAAGCTGTGGAGTATTCGCAACAAATGCAAGACCTCAGCCATCGGTAGGACATTCAAGACCAGCACCCAAAACATGAAATCCCTAATAACATGTCATTTGTATCCTACGAATTCCTAAGGTTCAACCGGGACTCAATAATCGTCATAGAATTTCTTTGGATATATATATATTATTCAATAGAATTACAAATACATGATAACATACAATTCAATTACATGAATATAGAAATCCGTACATACGAACCTACCTCAACAACTAGGGCGTAGAAACAAAGTCGTACTAATTCGAGGCTTTAGCTTTTCTCCGACCTAAATCCGTAAATGGTCTATCTTGATCTAAATAGAAAAATTCAATCCATTTAATACCTCTAGCAATCAATATAGTCCACATTACATATTTATTCAAAATTACTATTTTGCCCACAACATTTTAACCTTTCATAATTTAGTCCTTAAGCTCATAAATTGAAATCTAATCTAAGCATTTTCATCCTCCATTCAAGCTAACCAATTTTATTAGGGACCTATATCAACTCATACAAACCATCATTTCATAAATTTAACATGAAATTTTATTATTTTTACAAACAAGTCCCTGAATGTAATTTTCATCAAAAATCTCTTTACAAAACTTGTTTATTTATCAACAAGGACTCATAATCTATCATTAAACATCAAGAATCATACAAAAGCATTCATGGCATAACCCTGAATCTTTAACAGTTTTAAAAATTGATCCTTGGGCTAGCTAGATTAAGCTAGAACGACTTCAAAAACATAGAAATCATTAAAAATAGGCTCAAAGTTACTTACATGCAAGGAAATTTAGCTTGATCGAAACTCTCCCCCTTTCTTAAAAATGGTGGATGGTTTTTAGAGTTAGAAATGATAAAAATGAAGTTTTAATTCATCTTAAATTTTTAACATTAACTTATTTTATCTCATTACAAATTTAACATTTATAACTTATTAAAATTTCAATAAAATCACATCATGAGCATCCACTAACCACAAAAATGGTCTAATTATCATTTAAGATCACTTAGTTTCATTTCCAATGCTTTTTAGCCCTTTTAACTAATAAAACTCCACTTTTACACTTTTTACGATTTAGCCCTTTTCACTTAATTAATCATGCAAACATCAAATTTTTTAACAAAATTTTAATACGACCTTACTAACATCCCATAGACATTAAAATAATAATATAATAATAATTTACGTTTCAGATTTGTGGTCCTAAACCACTATTCCAATTTCACTAAAAATGGGTTGTTATATTAATTGTTATGTGAAATCTTGAGTCATGTTTGCAAATTCTTATGGATGACCACGCATATTCAAAGAAAGTTAGAGGATATTTTTTACTTAAGCCCTCATATACCTAACATTTCTTTGTTTAGTGTTAATACCATGTTTTTAAAAGAGACATACATGATCGAAGTTGATTTGAAAGATCGAAATAATGTCTTAGATCCTAGAGACAGTTTTGGCACACAAGAAAGCTTAGGTAAGTTTTTTTTTAATCTTATTGTTATTAATTCTAGTCCATTTTCTTTTTATGTAGCTAAGGAATCGAGAACAAATCTTCTTGAGGAAGGGGGGAATAATGCGAGTCTCAATGACCAATTTCAGACCCATGGATGTGATGGGCTTACATTACCCAAGCCCCAACAACAAGGTCAAAGGCCAAGCAAACCAAACCAAGATTTGATCAAATATAATATATGAGGATGAAATTTTTCGAGGAAATGAGGAATGATACATGCACTGATGGGGTGAAATTTATTAAATTCAATTCATCGAAGTTGTAAATTTTCAAGCTTAGGAAATCAGCCTACTTGTGATGACTTTTTGGATCGGGTACAGGTATTTTGGGGCTTAGATGTCTTCACAGAGTTCTAAGATCTATCTCCTATCTTCAAAACACACTTGAATTACTCGATTTCGAGTTTTGGAGCTCAAGTTATGACCGTTTTAGTGAAGACTATGCAAGCAGAATTTTTAGACAGATTATTACGAAAATTATGAATTTTGAGCTTTTAATTCGAGTTTAAATCATATTGAGTTCAATTTTTAGGCTTAATTTTTATTATGAGTGAAATATTTTATTTATTAGGTTTTATTTTATTATTATTTATTTATTTCAAATTTTAGATATTGTTTAAGTATTTTAAGTTGTTTAGAGTTTTATGTTTCTTAGTCAAATAAGAAAGCTTAGTTTAAAACTACTTCTTATTTATATTCATTAGAGTTTTAGTATATTTAGAGTTTTATTTGGATGTACTTAGCTAGCCTATATAAAGGCTTCTTTATTGTTCATTAAATACATGGTTGTTTTCATTACTAAAGTTTGAACTCTAGGAGTTAGTTTCTTTGTGCAAGATTTCTTTCTTTTGATTTTTAGAAGTAGTTTTCTTCTTGATTTTCTTCAAGAATTCGTGGGGATTCATTCTTCATCTTTCAATTTTCCAAAGATTATTTCTTGTAGGGTTGATTAGAGTCATCATTAATTGAGTTTTTTGGGATTAATATCTCAAAGGGTTCAATTGGATACTTATTCTTCTATCCATCAAATTCATCGATTTATTTTATCCATCTTCCACTTTTAAATTTCGTTTATTTATTTATTATTTTGAATATATATTCTTAGTTCTTTTTTTTCTTTTAGTGTTTTCGTTTTCTTTCATTTCTAAATTTGTTTATTTCTTCTTTCAGGTTATATTCAAATCTTTCTTTTTCGAGTCAAACAATTTGAATTCGATCTTGATGCGCTTCTTCCGCTTAATCATTTATTAGAAGGGCTCTGAATGATGTCTGAACATTCTCATTTCGTAATGGGACTTTGGAATGGACTAAAATGACTTTTAAAACCTCAAAAATTAGAATAGGATGTGAAAATTGATTGTTGATGTTGACTTTGGATTTAATTATTTCTTACTCAAGTCAATATGAAAAGTTTGCATTTAAAACCATTAAAGTGATTTAGAATTTTCTTTTATGTATTGGACATGTCCAACCACTATAAAATTATTTGAATGATATGAAATGATTCCAAAATATGTTTAAAGCTTTAAAAATGAATGATATGAAATGATTTTAAAGGATTTTTTTGTGACCACTTGTCATTTTTTATAAAAAGAAATTTTATAAGAGTAAAGAAAGTGTCGTTGTGCATCAGTTATCAGTGTCAGTTGTCGAACCGAATAAAGGGTGTTACATGCATTACCACCTTTTGAATTGAACTAGTAAATGAATGGTTATTAGACTTATTTTGGATGTGGTATAAACATATCTAAGTGTTCAAAATATGTGTTTCAATGATCTATGGTATGTTTGAGCTAAGATTTGCATGTTTGAATGGCTCTCTTTGAGCACTTTCTATGATTAATTGTCAAGGATGCTATGGTGTGTATCAGAGATGTTTTTAATTTGAAACTTTTGATCCCTATACCCAATTTTTGAAACGTTGGTTGTTAGTATTGGAACTTTGTAGGTTAGTGGCCAAATTTTGGTGCCACGAGTCCAGGTTCCGGAACCTATACTAAGGGTATTAGACCCCTTGGAGATAATAGTTGAAAAGCTATAGTACCATGGGGCTAAGTGTCAGTACCTAGCTTCCAGGTACCAATATGTAGCCCAAGGTATCAAAACATGGGGGCAATGTATTGATACATAGCTCCTTAGACAATGTCACTAACTAGTTCACGAGTTTCGAGCCCGTCTCTTTTTGGTCCCGAACACCTCCAATCACTCATGAATTATTTCTAAATTATTTCAAGATGATTTAAAATCTTCAAATCAATTTTACCTCAACTACATGAATTTATTGAATTGTTTCAAAGTTTAAAATCTTAATTATCTCCAGCATCATCATCTTGTTTGTGCTCTGGTGGCATTTCCCATTCATACTAGACATCTAGATGGGTGAGGGGTGTTACACTACTCGGCTCGAAGTCTTATTTGATTAAGTTCAAAACTTAAAAAAAAATATATCTCTATGTAATACCCAATTTTAGCCCGGGCTCACATATGGAAACATAATCTTCGAGGATATGCAATCTTAGATATGATATGTAATCTTAGAAGATATGATTTTGTAATCTTAGAGATTTAATTTGTAGATACCCTTTAATCTTAGCCGTTGATGTAATTGATCTGTACCGTTAGATTTGGGGAGGCTCAACTATAAATAGAGGTCTCTCCCTTCATTATAACAAAAGAAAAGAAAAGAGGGAATCAATAAAAAAAGGGAGAACGATTGGCATTTTTTTAAAGGTGGCTTACTGTTTTTTTTTCTTTTTCGATTATTTTTTACTTATTTACGATTTTAAAAAAGGGAGAAGGTGATACCGCTGCGAATTTTATTTATTTATTTTATTTAGCCCTAATAAAGTGACGCTTTTCAAAGGATGGAGATATTTTCCCATTCGAGCCCTATGAGTTATTCGCACATTTTTAATGTTTTACAATTAGTTTTTTTTATCTTTTTAGAATTAGCCCTTTTATTGGCTTTCAATTTCAATTTAGCCCCGCTGGAATGACGCCGTTTTAGGGGAGAGGAGAAAATTTCCCTTCCAGCCCCTCTATATAATTCGCGTGTTCAATTTAATCCTTTGGGTTTTATTTATTTGCAGATTTTTCCCCAGATTTTTCATATTCAGTTCAATTTAGTTTTTTTTCTTTTTTTTAAATTAATTAACTTCCATAATGTAATTATTTCTTTTATTTTTTTAATTAGTTTTTATTTATATATATATTTGTTGTTTTTATTTATTTATTTATTTTAAAACAAATATTTTTATATGTACGTATAATTATTTTTAATATTGTAATTATTATTTAATATTTTTATATATATATACTTTTATGTATCCATTTATCTTCCTATATATATGTATATTTTCTATAATGTAATTATTATTATCACTATTTTATATGTACATATGTATATATATTTTAACAAATGTTTTGTTTATATCCATATGGATATTTATTCTTTTTAAAAAAGGGCTCAAATATATATATATTTTATATACCTATTTTATAATCTATATATGTTTATCTATTTTTCTTTATATTCATAAATATTATGTATTGCATATATATATATATATCGTTCCATAACCCAAAAATTTATTTGTAAATCATATGTATATTTTAATCTTCATAATTTCTATGTTCATATTGTATATATTCTTTTCTTCATTTATTTGGTTGGCTTTCCTCCTTTCGTTATATAATTGAGTTTACATTTAATATTTTGCATGTCATGGATTATTGTTATCGATTTTGTTTATTCATTTATTCATATTATTTCTATGCCGTCGTAATATTTATTATTGCATTGCATATTTAATGTAGCATCACATCATTTTTCACTCGATTTCAAAATTTTCAAAATTGAGATAATGCTTGTATTTAGGATTTTTAAGGAAATTGAGCCCTAACGTATTGGGTTCCGATTTTCTTCATTAAATCTAACAATCGAGCATTTCTCTTTAATCAAAAAAATAAGAACTCATTATTGGGAATTCAACACGTTGTGTCCTAAGGTATTGGATGTGACGCATTGATTTCTCGAAATGAAGATTTTTTCTAAAAAATAATAAAGGAAATATTCCGAGTTTGGGATTTTGGAGGAATTGTGCCCTAACGTATTGGGCCGCGATTTCTTAAATCTTAAATAAATGGATATTTTTTAAAATTTTTATTACACAAGTATTCTGGCCTAATTCATTTTTGAGGAAATTAGAATGTCGTGCCCTAACGCATTGGGTGTGGCATTTTCTTTCTCTGAAATGATAAGGGTCTTAATACATAACGTTTAAGAGTTTTTGCTAAGGATTATATTTTTCAAATTTTTGATATTAAGACATTAATTAATTAACTAGGTACCAATTTTTAGGCGCTACGAGGGTGTTAATCCTTCCTCGAACGTAACTGACTCCCGGATCCGTTTTTCTAAATCTCGTAGACCAAAGCCATTTTTTTAGGTGATCCAATCACACCTTAATAAAAGATTGGTGGCGACTCCTAATTTTCATTTTTTAAAGTCGACAACCTTAATTTTTTGTTTTTCAAAAAAATGGTTTTGACAGCTTGGCGACTCCACTAGGGACTTTTTTTTAAAAAAAATAAGAGGGTCGAGCCACAAAGTTGATTAATTTTTGTCTTATGGTCGAGAAAGTATTTTTTTTAAAAATTCATGATATTTTTTTTTTTTGCATTCATTATCTTCTTGCTTAATGTATTTAAGTATTGTTTGCACTACACATTAGATGAGTTGAATGATTTTACCCTTTAAGTGGGAGCGAGAAACTAGTCCTTCGTGAGGTTTTCACCTCCGTGCAGGATAGTAGATTGCTTCCAGGATACATCCGTACCTATGTCTTCGTGAGATTTTCATCTCCGTGCAGCCATAGGGAAATGTATTCCCCTGAACTGAACTCGGTCCATATGAGCCTATAATGGGTGAGGATTGAGGAATCTGCTAGTTCGGGTACCCTGCTCTAGAAGCCAAACCTCATATAATGAACCTTAGGAATCCACCTTAGGTGGAACTATACTGAACCCTAGTAGATATCCGATTAGCTGTTTTACTATTTCTTGATTATATTTTATGATACTGACTTTTTGTGTTTTATTTTGATTGCACGACATGACATTTCATTTCATCATAAAAAAAAGAGGCGTTGATTCACGTTCAGTTGCTAAATAGAGAGCTTGTCATAAGGAAATGGGTTTCTTGATAAAGTGGATGACAATATGGTTGTCCGAATATGGTCCAAGAACACATGATAAGAGAAGGATGATAATTTAATGGAGGACTACACAATTATGGCTCGTTGCCCAAAGATTTAAGATGACAAAGATTATTCGAGAGCCGCTGAACTTCTTAAAGAGAAGCCAACAAGCATCACGAGGATAAGTGAGCAATGAGTTACGGCCTGGATCGAGCAAAAAGGAGATAGAAGAGATGTCCTTTTTGAAAAGTTCGTGAGATTTATCTTAACGCTCGAATAAAGAAGAGGATCGAATGTCTTCGCCTATGAGGGCAAGGCCGTATAAATATTCATTTTATGTAAAGAGATTTGTTTTCTAGTAAAGTTCTCTAAATGGAATTGAATCAGAATCAACGTCTCTTTATGCATTCATTTCATGCATTCGCATTACATGATATCATAGCATTAAAGTCCACTAAAAGACTCTAATTGATATAAATCATTCCTCGGTTAATCTGGAAACCAACCAACCCACCACACATCGCTACGGTACTCTATCAAAAACTAGGGACATGGATCAAAGGATGGAAAGGCTAGAATAGTTCCAAAAGGAAATGCAGGAGCAGCTTCAACAGCAAATGAATGAGCAGCAAAAAATGATAGACAAAATGATGGAATCTCAAGGGAGTATGATGGCTCAATTAACTCAATGGTTGAACAAGGGAACTGATAAAGGAAAAGGCTCTGTGCTCAATGTTGAAGAGGGAGACAATGAGGGACCTGTCTATCCTCCAAACTTTACCCCCCAGCAAGTTGAGATATACCCGCGTAGGTCCTCTGTTACCATTAATCCTCAGCAATTTCAGGATGACGCTGCAACGCTAATGAATCTTCAGGCAAGATCAGGCTCTAACCCCGGAGCCAACCGTGTTAATCCTGCTATCCCTGACTTCGATGAAACGGCTGGAAAGGAGAAAAAGAATGGTGAATTGCCAAAACAGCTCGAAGAAAAGTATAAATGGCTGGAAGAAAAATTTAGAGCGATGGAAAATAATGAAAGCTATTATGGGGTTGATGCTAAAGAATTGAGCTTGGTTCCTGATTTAGTGCTCCCTTACAATTTCAAAATGCCTGAGTTTGAGAAGTACAATAGAACTAGTAGCCCCGAAGCTCATATAACTATGTTTTGTAGGCGGATGACTGGGTATGTTAATAATGACCAGCTGCTGATACATTGTTTCCAGGATAGCCTCGTAGGGGCAGCATCTAAATGGTACAATAAATTGAGCCGTACCATGATTGGTTCATTGAGGGATTTAGCGCAGGTATTCATAAAACAATACAGTCATGTGACAGATATGGTTCCTGATAGAATCACCTTGCAAAATTTGGAAAAGAAATCAAATGAAAGCTTTAGGCAGTACGCACAGAGATGGAGGGAGGTCGCCGTCCAAGTTCAGCCACCGCTCCTAGAAAGGGAAATGATAATGCTATTCATAAATACATTGAAAGCTCTGTTCATCACACATATGTTAGGGAGTGCCACAAAAAGCTTTTCTGACATGAATGGTGAAATGATTGAAAGTTCCATAAGGAGCGGAAAGATTGATGCTGGAGGAAATAACAGAAGGCAAGCCTCAAAAGAAAAAGAAAATGAGGTGAACAGCGTGAACACGTACAGTAAATCGATTACTAATCAGCAGGGTTCATCAAGACAAGAATCATATGTGAAGCAAGGTACTGAAAAACTCCAGTTCACGCCAATTCCAATGTCATACAAGGAGTTGTATCAAAGCTTATTGATGCGCATGTTGTTTCACCTTTACATGTGAAGCCTCCACAGCCTCCGTATCCCAAATGGTACGACGCAAGTGCACAATGCGATTATCATGCGAGAATTACGGGACACTCTATAGAGAATTGCATTACTTTCAAAAAGCTAGTTGAAAAATTCATCAACATGGGTATTATCAAGATGGATGGCTCATCTAGTACACAGTCATAATTGAATGCAATATATGAAGGGGTGTCGAGAAGTGTTCACGATGAAATAACTGAAGAAGGGACCTTGTCAGATTTTCGCCCTTATAGACTTGGGAGTGTTCTAAATAATTAGACTGCAGAAGAAACCCTTATAGTATTTAGAGATTACTCAAAGTAATGTTCAAAACACACTTGTTGCCTTTAGCCTAGAGGCAATAAGAATTCCTTTATGAAATAGGCTCATGTCTGAATGTCGTTATTCTAATAAAATACATCTTTGTATTCATTTTTTTAAGCCAATATTCTTTCATTCTTTTCGACTAATTATACTTTCATTCTTTCGAATCTTCTTCCATATTATTCTTTTATTTCATTCATAATTGTACAAATGATTATTCATACATTCTTTTGTATATTCTTTGTTACCTACTATGGGTCCCCAGATATCAATGACATGAGTGATGCTGTTACAGACTCAGAAGTTCCTTTTGAGTAGGATCTGTGTTTAGAGGGATCTCATGACTTTAAAGATGACATAGATTGTAGCCTATTTTTAGACTTGTTGAGGATGGTAGAACAGGAATGAAATCTTACCTCATGAGGAGACAATGGAGATTGTGACCTTAAGGGAACGTGCATAACTGAAGAAATGAAGCAGAACCTTGTTGAGTTACTTCAAAGAGTTCAAAGATGTCTTTGTATGGTCATATCAAGATATGCTTTGGTAAGCACTGACATTGTAATCTGAACAATACGATATCAAAAATTTACAATATGTTCAAGATTAACATCATGAACGATGCATTTAGGATTCTTTACCGGGACAATGCCTTCTTCTTTGGCTCATCATGGTTTAGCCCGTCGAAGTCAAGTTGTCATTTCTCCGTTGTTGGATTTCATGTTAATTAAAGGGGAAGATCCAAAGTTTTCGTCATAGTTAAATTTCGTCCAAAAGGCTCTATGAAAGAAATTTGGTTCTGATCGAAAGGGATAACGAGGACTTGCCTAATCCTATGAGTTCAGATTCAAAAAAAAAATGGGTCAAAATCAAAATATAAAAAAAAGAAAAAAAAGAAGAAAAAGTGATAAAAAGAAAAAGAAAAGGAAAATGGAGAGGCCAAAGTGAAAACCCCAAAGGGCACCTTGAGACCAAAGGGGATTTGTGTTGAAAACCCGGAAAGGGCGGCTCAAATATTGATCAGAATGGGGCACGAGGTTATTAGAGCAACTCAAATTTTAACCAGATTGGGGCATGTGGCGATCTTGTTATACTTGAATTATCAGGAAAGAGTAGGCAACATCTTGAGGCATCGACAAAGTACTGTAGATCTCTCAAACAAATGTCAAACTCAGAAGGGTCTTCAGAAAGTTTGTACAGGGAAGTTCAAGCTGCGATATCTGGGGAACCTCGTCTCCATACTATTTATTTTGAATTTTTTGTTCTTGGAATACTTCATTCTTTTCCAAGATACGCATCCCCAATCAATTTCTTTATCCTTCTTTACTATTTTTGATAATTTATTCCTTTCGAGCTATGCTCAGAGCTAACTTTATTCTTATCCATTGTTATGACCTTTTTCGCAAGCATGTTGTATTTGAATAATGATTAATGGACTAATAAAACTTTCACAAGGGAAGTTTTGCATATTACTCTATAAGTTTCTAAATAATACAGGAGCCTGAAACATGACTATTATTTAGAACGCACCAGGTTTAAAGGTTGGAAATCTGAAAAGGAAGAGTCTAAACTAGGACTTTCTCTTTGGATTTTGTTGTCAAAAACATTGGTTGAACCAAATGATAAGATGTCAGGTTGGTGACAAAGCTAAAATAAACAAGCGAGCAATGATCACCAGGCAATAGGAAGAGGTCTTCTCGGAGAAGAAAGCCTTCATTTGCACATGAGTCTTTGGTGCAACACCTTAGGCATGGTGTAAAGGACCAAAGAATTTCACATTTTGTATCCTTGAATTGTGATAGGAGTGGATGGAGAAAAAGCTATATATTTCTACCCTCGGGTTGCAGTGGGAGAATGATGGTACAAAATTTTGCGTCCTAGTGGATTGAACTTTGAAGTTTACAGTAAGGGCAATCTGACTAAATGGAAATGCTAGCTGAGCGAAGGCGTTATGGCGCGTCAGTGATAAAACCTTAATAAATGTCGAGCAATGATAACCTAAGCGATAAGGAAAGATTGCTGTAAAAAAAATGACATTCTGCATTCATGCAAACATCATTCATACATACCTAGTTAGGAGCATTTGACTCATTCTGATCATGACATCCTAATCACTAGGCATGATTAGGTTCATAAAATGAATTATACAGGTCATGTTCCCCAGAGAACAAACCGGTGAAACACTAAGCCTTGTCTCCTTGAGCAATAGTGGAGTAGGTTGAGGATCGTAGATCTTATCTCCCTAAGCAGTAGTGGAGTAGATCGAGGACGGCAAATCTTATCTTTCCAAGATAGTGGGAAGTAGATTTAAGCCCCCAAGCCTTGTCTCCCTGAGCAGCAGCAGAGTAGGTTGAAGATTGTAGATCTTATCTCCCTAAGCAGTAGTGGAGAAGATTGAAGACGACAAATCTTATCTTTCCAAGATAGTGGGAAGCAGATTTAAGCCACCAAGCCTTGTCTCCCTGAGCAGCAGCGGAGTAGGTTGAAGATTGTAGATCTTATCTCCCTAAACAGTAGTGGAGCAGATCGAAGACGGCAAATCATATCTTTCCAAGATAGTGGGAAGCAGATTTAAGCCACCAAGCCTTGTCTCACTGAAGTTGCAGTGGAGTGGATTAAAACCTTGGATCTTATCTCTCTGAAGTTGCAGAGAGTAGATCGCATCTAGTCTTATCTCCCTGAAGTTGCAGTGGAGCAGACTAAGTAAGCAAGTCTTATCCTCCTGAAGTTGCAGTGAGGCAGACTAAAGATGACAAATCTTATCTCCCTGAGGTTGCAGTGGAGCAGATTAAAGCCGACAATCCTATCTCCCTAAAGTTGCAGTGGAGCGGATTAAAATCATAGATCTTATCTCTCTGAAGTTGCAGAGAGCAGATCGCATCTAGTCTTATCTCCCTGAAGTTGCAATGGAGCAAACTAAGCAAGCAAGTCTTATCCTCCTGAAGTTGCAGTGAGGCAGACTGAAGATGGCAAATCTTATCTCCCTGAAGTTGCAGTGAAGCAGGTTAAAACCGATAATCCTATCTTTCTAAAGTTGCAGTGGAGTGGATTAAAACCTTGAATCTTATCTCTCTGAAGTTGCAGAGAGCAGATCGCATCAAGTCTTATCCTCCTGAAGTTGCAGTAAGGCAGACTGAAGATGGCAAATCTTATTTCCCTGAAGTTGCAATGGAGCAAGTTAAAGCCGATAATCCTATCTTCTTGAAGTTACAGTGGAGTGGATTAAAACCTTAGATCTTATCTCTCTAAAGTTGCAGAGAGCAGATCGCATCTAGTCTTATCTCCCTGAAGTTGCAGTGGAGCAGGCTAAGTAATCAAGTCTTATCCTCCTGAAGTTGCAGTGAGGCAGACTGAAGATGGCGAATCTTATCTCCCTGAAGTTGCAGTGGGGCATACTAAATAAACAAATCCTGTCTCCCTGAAGTTGCAGTGGAGCGGATTAAAACCACATATCTTATCTCTCTAAAGTTACAGTAGAGTAGATCACATCGAGTCTTATCTCCCTGAAGTTGCAGTGGAGCAGACTCAAGAAAGCAAGCCTTATCCCCCTGAAATTGCAGTGGGGCATACTAAAAAAAATCCTGTCTCCCTAAGTTGTAGTGGAGTGGATTAGAGTGATGGATTTTATCTTTCTGAAATTACAGTTAAGCAGATTAAAAGTTACGAGTCACCAATCCTATCTCTCCGACATTGCGGTGGAGTGGATCGAGACACCAATTCCTATACCTCTGAAGATGCAGTAAGATGGATATGGCTGCTTGAAGAAGAAGAGCACCAAGATCCAGTGTGACCGGGCAAAAATTGGTCATTACTAAAGTCTTTGCTCCGTTCCTGTTACACGACAATGAGCAAAAAGGGGCAGTTGTAATACCCAATTTTAGCCCGGGCTCACATATGGAAACATAATCTTCGAGGATATGCAATCTTAGATATGATATGCAATCTTAGATATGATATATGTAATTTTAGATATGATATGTAATCTTAGAAGATATGATTTTGTAATCTTAGAGATTTAATTTGTAGATACCCTTTAATCTTAGCCGTTGATGTAATTGATCTGTACCGTTGGATTTGGGGAGGCTCAACTATAAATAGAGGTCTCTCCCTTCATTGTAAAAAAGAAAAGAAAAGAGGTAATCAATAAAAAAAGGGAGAACGATTGGCAGTTTTTTTAAAGGTGGCTTACTGTTTTTTTCTTTTTCGATTATTTTTTACTTATTTACGATTTTAAAAAAGGGAGAAGGTGATATCGCTGCGAATTTTATTTATTTATTTTATTTAGCCCTAATAAAGTGACGCATTTCAAAGGATGGAGATATTTTCTCATTCGAGCCCTATGAGTTATTCGCACCTTTTTAATGTTTTACAATTAGTTTTTTTTATCTTTTTAGAATTAGCCCTTTAATTTGCTTTCAATTTCAATTTAGCCCCGCTGGAATGACGCCGTTTTAGAGGAGAGGAGAAAATTTCCCTTCCAGCCCCTCTATATAATTCGCGTGTTCAATTTAATCCTTTGGGTTTTATTTATTTGCAGATTTTCCCCCAGATTTTTCATATTCAGTTCAATTTAGTTTTTTTTCTTTTTTTAAAATTAATTAACTTCCACAATGTAATTATTTCTTTTATTTTTTTAATTAGTTTTATTTATATATATATAATATTGTTTTTATTTATTTATTTATTTTAAAACAAATATTTTTATATGTACGTATAATTATTTTTAATATTGTAATTATTATTTAATATTTTATATATATACTTTTTATGTATCCATTTATCTTCCTATATATATGTATATTTTCTATAATGTAATTATTATTATCATTATTTTTATATGTACATATGTATATAAATTTTAATAAATGTTTTGTTTATATCCATATGGATATTTATTCTTTTTTTAAAAGGGCTCAAATATATATATTTTAAATACCTATTTTATAATCTATATATGTTTATCTATTTTTCTTTATATTCATAAATATTATGTATTGCATATATATATACGTTCCATAACCCAAAAATTTATTTGTAAATCATATGTATATTTTAATCTTCATAATTTCTATGTTCATATTATATATATTCTTTTCTTCATTTATTTGGTTGGCTTTCCTCCTTTCGTTATATAATTGAGTTTACATTTAATATTTTGCATGTCATGGATTATTGTTATCGATTTTGTTTATTCATTTATTCATATTATTTCTATGCCATCGTAATATTTATTATTGCATTGTATATTTAATGTAGGATCACATCATTTTTCACTCGATTTCAAAATTTTCAAAATTGAGATAATGCTTGTATTTAGGATTTTCAAGGAAATTGAGCCCTAACGTATTGGGTTCCGATTTTCTTCGTTAAATCTAACAATCGAGCATTTCTCTTTAATCAAAAAAATAAGAACTCATTATTGGGAATTCAACACGTTGTGTCCTAAGGTATTGGATGTGACGCATTGATTTCTCGAAATGAAGATTTTTTCTAAAAAATAATAAAGGAAATATTCCGAGTTTGGGATTTTGGAGGAATTGTGCCCTAACGTATTGGGCTGCGATTTCTTAAATCTTAAATAAATGGATATTCTTTTAAATTTTTATTACACAAGTATTCTCGCCTAATTCATTTTTGAGGAAATTAGAATGTCATGTCTTAACGCATTGGGTGTGGCATTTTCTTTCTCTGAAATTATAGGGGTCTTAATACGTAACGTTTAAGAGTTTTTGCTAAGGATTATATTTTTCAAATTTTCGACATTAAGACATTAATTAATTAACTAGGTACCAATTTTTGGGCGTTACGAGAGTGCTAATCCTTCCTCGAACGTAACTGACTCCCGGATCCGTTTTTCTAAATCTCGTAGACCAAAGCCGTTTTTTTAGGTGATTCAATCACACCTTAATAAAATATTGGTGGCGACTCCCAATTTTCATTTTTTAAAGTCGACAACCTAAATTTTTTGTTTTTCAAAAAAATAGTTTCGGCACTTTAAACAAACCCATGACTCTAATAATATCCAAATCTAAACTCTCGTACCAAAATATAGATAAAAATTCTCGAAATTGAATCGTATGGCTAATTAGAAAAGTTTGAGGTGTTACATGCATTGATGAAATGTGTTCTAAATGTGGTATACTTGTATAGCAACACCACTTTGCCAATTTTTTATACAATATTGGGAGTGGAGGATTAGGGGTGACAAAGTTTAAACTCGTGTGAAACATGTCTTAACAAAAGCTTTAATCACCACTCCATACAAGTCAAGACGCTCTTTTGCTTACTTGTTCTCATCAAAACTGTAATACATTCACAAGATCTAATAATAGGCAAACACATCGAGTTCCAAATCCAATCCTAGGTTTTACTAGCAGGCTGCAATCCATCTAAAAGGGGGGGGGGGGTTGAGAGCAAGGTAACGCCACATAAATATTAGCTAAATTTTGGATCTAAAATTTGTTTTTCCTCGGCACTTTTGCTCGAGTAAACTTGAAAAGGGGAAAAGAAGAGAAGCAATGTAGCAAAAGTAAAAGATATTTTGGGGTTGAAATGATTATATTTTCATAGATGTTTTAGCGGTTGTTCTTAGCCCATCTCAAGCTGGCTCATTTTAGTGACACCACAAAGTGTGAAACAGCTTGAACGACAAGATGAACGAGCTACACTATTCCAGCATCAGTTAATGTTCATATTATTGCAAACACAAAGGAAGAAAATATGCTTATTACAGATTCCATTGAATCTGAAATCTTCCATACATTACGACATAATAGGAAGTGTTGACAGAGTTAGACAGACACAGCGGGAAGTGTTTAAAATAAATCAAGAGGAAGTTACTGAAATCAATTGTCTCAGCTGCATAAGTTTGGTATGCATACACCAGTATCTGGATTTTGTTGTTCCTTCCATACCCTCCCTGTAACCCTCAGCTTCAGCTCCTTCCTATCCCCACCAGAGAAGAAAAGTGCCATGTTACGTTGGATAATTAGACCATCATGGCTGTCCCTGACTTTCCGGTGACTATCACGGATGCTACGTGGGGTGCCTTCAAATATAAGTTTTCGGCCATTTGCTCCAACCTCAAGGCTATAGCTATAGTTCCTAGCCTCTGTTTCATCACCCATGAAACGGAGAAATGCCATGTAGACAGGGGCCATGCCAAGCTGGAAAGCTTCAAAGTGAAGACAAAAATACTGACCAAAGCAATGGAAGACCTAAAAAGAAAAAAGCAGATAAGCTAATAGATTAGGGTTCGTATTAGGATGACTATTGCAGACCGATAATTATGTTTCTACAGGATAAAGAAAAATGCTGTTTTATCTTTCTTTCTTTTTATTTTTCCATGACAGAAAGCAATGGCATGGCTGAACAATAGCAGATTGCTTATTCTTGTTTTAAAACAGTGGGACCCTTTGAAAAAATAATAAATGCCATAATAAAATTATAAAACATACTGTTAGCATCCAGGTAGCATTCTCTACTTCCCGAGGGTTGGACTTAACATAGCGATGGTTAAATGTGCAGCCAGTATGCATGTCCACCTTGTGGTCATCCCGCAGATGGCCAACCAGGAAAGGAATATCCCCGACAACAGAACATTCTGATCCAGCATAGGGACAATTGTATGGTCTGTAGTTGCACATTGCCTCATGTTTGAGTTTGCTGTAATAGGGAAATATTTCTGGGCATCCCAAGTTGTAGTATTTGCAAGGCATCTCAAGGGATTCCGCCACTTTCTCCAATGCTAAACATCTGATATCACCGAGTTCCTGTCTACAAGTGGGGCACCGATGGTGTACTCTTGTTTTACAGGTAGAACAAATTGTATGGCCATTGTGGCACTGCAAAAAAGCTATAGTGTTAAAGCTAGCAATACCCAATGTTTCTAATTAAATAAAAATTACAGATCTCCAACAAGACATCTCGCCAATATAAAAGCTGGTAAAAACAGAACATCCCCAAAATTTCTTGTCTCTCTATTTTCTAGAAAACAACTAACAAGCAACCTTCCGAATCTGAAAATATCCTCTTGCAATCCAGAGCATATGTAATTTTAAAGGATTCTGCATATGAAAAAGTAACCAATGCCACCCTTACAATGGAACTTCCAGCTTTTCGTGGCTGTCCATTTTGATGTTCTAAAGGAAAAACTTAAATCTATCAAAAAAATTTCCCTCAAAACAGTAAGCCAAGTTTGTCTCAAGAACTTGAATCAAATGAATTAGTAATTGAATTACTACACTGCCAACACTGAACTAATGAAGGGGAATTAACATTCTTACATCCAAGAATCACCTCAACCGATCTCGATTATACAACCTAACATGTTTTTTTGTCCATTCTTCAACAAAGAGACTGCATAGAAGCAAAATCAATCGGAAAATATGTCTAAATCCAGTTTAAGTAACAACCCTTTATCCACCTATGTTGCAACGTAAGTAGTTCTTTATCTTTACTGTCTACGCACCAAGACAACTTAAATTTCCTTTTTGAAAACCATGCTGACAACATGTAAATATATGCATAATTCAGGTTAAAAGTGAAAAGAAACCATAACATAAACAAAGCTTTCCATATATATAATTCAGGTTATAAGGCTCTCAAAAAAAAAAAAAATCTGAACTTAAAAATTAAAAATCCAACCAAGAAAAAAATCTCAAATCAATTTCTCTTAACAACAAGATTAAACAAATGGCATTTAAATGCACAAGAAAAACATTGAAACTCATGGTCAATAAAGTTCAAAATCAACCAAAAACAACTAACTGAAGAACAAAAAGAAGGGCACAAAAGAACCCAAAATTGCCATACACAATATTATTAATGAAACTGAAAGCAAACCTGATGGATTGGTGGGTACATAGAATTGGTACAAACAGGGCATTCTAACAATTCATGGACGCTGGTAGCAGGAGCGATGGCCGTAGGACCCACAATGTTGTTGGTGGTGGTATTCCCATTATTGGTGGTGTTGGTGGCATTGTGAGGCTTGGACGATGAAAATTGGTGGTGAGCATGATGAGGGTGAGGATGTTGCAGGTTATGGTGATGGATCTCATCCTCATTGATTCCATCTGTAGTTGACACACACTCAATGTTATCGAACTCCATTTCATACAACTAGAAGACACCAACCAAAATCTCAGATTTCATTTATTTATTTATTTGAGACAGACCCAAAATCCCCCAAAACTATATGTATTGCGAGAGAAATTACTTTCCTGATTCTCTTCTTCTTCCCTAAGAAATATTCTCTCTATTTTTCTTTGTCTCACTTTTTAAAAATAAAAAATAAGATTTTGGAGAGAATAATGGATTCAAAAGAACCAAAACAGCCTTTCTTTTCTCTCTTCTTAAAAAGGAGGTTATTTGCTTTGTTGGCTGCTTTTTTATTTTTTTTTCAAATCTTTCTTTTGTGTAAGTTTATATTTTCATCACTAAATTTTAAAAAAATTTATAAAATAGTCATTAAACTATTAGTAAGTTCAGGTTTAAGTCACTCAACTTCTAAAAAGTTACAAAATACCATTAAACTATTCAGAAGTTTCCATTAAAGCAAGTAAATTGTTTGAAAGTTTTTATTTAAACCTGGTTGTTTAGTTTTTCTTTTAAGTTCTACTAGCAAGTTTCAAGTAACGAATTGACGATCAATGTAGTGAATCAGTACCTGTCGACAAGTTAAAGAACATACCTTAGATCCAAGCCAATCTAACGTTCATTATTAGAGAACGGAGAAGAAAGCTATTTGGATTAGAGCTAGCAAAATAAGCCCGAGCTTGAAAGCCCCTCTTTGCCATCCGAGCTCATAACGATCTGAATTTGAGAAAATCTGAGCTCAAAAAAATCCAAGTTTGAGAAAAATTTGAACTTGAAAAAGCCTGAGTTCAAGAAAAACAAAGCAAGAGTTTATCCAAGATTGAGAAAACAAAGTCCAAAATAATCCAAGCTCGAGATCAACCCAAGTCGAGGGCCGGGGTGAAGATCGATCCTAACTTAAGCCCGAGAAAGATCCGATCTAAAACCCCAAAATGTCTAAATTTATGAAAGTATATGTTAAAAATTATATAATTATATAAAAATTTATAAATAACAATGTTAAATTATAAATTAAAATAAATTTTAAATGTTGGATGAAAATCCTCAATTATGGGTACATATGTATAATATATAATGTTATTATAAAGTGTGATACAAAATTATGTGACTAATTATGTTATAAGTGTCATACGTATTAAAGTGTCATGGAAATAATAGGTAGATACCATAAGTTAAATTTATAATTTTATGAGAGGTCAAATTATAAATACCCAAAATTAATTTAATAATCAGTTATTTAAAAGAGACAGTAATCCTCAAGAAATAGATATATATTTTATGGATTTGATGTTTTGATCATATACAGGTTAAATATTTTGAATTTATGTTGAAAATTTTAGGGTTTTTGATTATTTATTAAAAAAAACGTGTGATTCATTATATTCAATCTATGGATTCAATTTATTGGCTTGAATCGTGAGCGATTAGTCGTTCGTTTATCTTTGAACAGTTTGGTTATTTGATTTTTGATGGCTTTTATCTTTGAACAATTTTGGATTTTGGCGTTGATAATTTGTATAAATCTGTTAGAGATTTAAATTGCTTTGTTTTTCTTATTAAAATTGGTTTTCTGGATATTAGATTTAATAGAATATTGGGCAAAATTTATGGATTTGCTTCAATTGATTTGGTTTTGTGAATTAACATATTACATATATATGAATCTTTATATTAGATCTGGTTTAATAATTTGAAAAGTTTAATTTTAGTATATGTTTAAGGAGTTTTTAAAAAGTAAAAATTAGGGTTTTAATTTCTAATTGTTTCATATGGAAAAGCTTACTTTGGATTGTTTCGAAAATTATATTTGCGATAAAAAATTTAGTTTTTGATTATTATGAAAATTTTAAATTTGAATATTGGTACATATATATATGTTGTTATCTTTTAATTTGATTGATAGATGAAATTAAGAGAAATAGTTTGAAATAAATAAATTGATTTTAACTTTGAGTTTTAGTTAAGGATGTCTAATATTTTAAATAGATTAGTTGAAACAAAATGCCACCAAAGTGACTTTTTTCCGTAGATTAGTTTGTTTAAAATATCAAGATAATTATATGTTTTTGTAATTCATGCGTTTATTAATTGACCCAAAGGTAATTTAATATTTGGTAGAATATCAACTACTTACGTGGTGATAAATGTGTGACAATTATAAGGTACTTCATGTGAACAATATATTAGCCCAATGGTTAATTTATTGTTCGACATAATTTATCGTCAATGTTTGATTGCTACAACAAGAACATTGCTTATTGTTAATATTACTGTCCAAAGACTTGATATTAATGTTGTGTTTGGTATCTTCAGATTGAATTAGCCATTATTTTGAATTTATTGTTTACTTATGAATATTGATGTGAGCTTGTTTTTATTTATTTTTGTTTTATATTCAGCTAGTTCATCATCTGCTACCACAATATATGCTAATATCAATTATATACCCATGCTTAATGAGACCAATTTCAAGGAATGGAAAAGACATTTACTTATAGTGCTTGGTTGTATGAACATAAACCTTGCACTAAGAGAAGAACAACCTTGTAACAACCCGATTTTAAGCAATACCAAAAACAGTAGTTTTGGAACTCCTTTTTTTGATAATCGAGTCAGTAAATATTATTTATTAATATTTATGAGGTTATTACAATATTATACTGAATACTAGTCTAATAATTTTGGTTATGTAGAAAGTTGGTCAAGGTACAAGTGTATCGATTCAAAATTCAGTGGTTTTGGAAATTGAGGTATCGGGTCCTCGTTCCTGTAATTCGAATTTGAAAATAATTTATTAAATATTTACGGAGTGACTATATAAGTTAATTGAATTTTGGTCCGAAAATTTTAGTAATTGGATGATTAATTAAGGTATAAAGACTAAATCGTAAAAACTGTAAAAGTTAATCATTATTAGAATTCATTAATTAAAAGGCTTTATTAATTAATGTTAAGGAGTTTGCATGACAATTAGCCACATTTCTAAAGGAAAGAGACGGTTACTGTTTAAGTTAGGTGAAAAATAATGTTAATTTAATAATTAAACATATTAAAACATAAAAGAAATGATGTTATCTTCACCATTTCATCATTCTCACCAAAAACCATACGAAGAAAAGAGCCAAGAACACCATTTTTGAATGCTCCAACAATTGACTTTGCATGGTAAGTCCTTTTAGGTTTGTTTTTCATAATTTTTATATTTTTGATATCGTTGTAACTTGATTTAACAAAACTGTACCTTCATTTTTGAAACTGTTAAAGTTTTAAAGATTTTCTATTGATGATTTTTAATGCTTTTGATGCTAAATAGCTTGGTTATAAGCTTAGAAATGATTAAGGACTAAATTATAAAGTAAAATTTGTTAGTTTTGAATTTAAGGACTAAAATATAAATATGTCAAAATTGACATGAAATTTCGGTAATTATTGAATTTAGAGGGCGTGTAGGGATGAAATTGGAATGAAAACAAGACTTAAATGTGGAATTTATGATAATTTCAATTTTAGGGACTAAATTGAAGAAAATACAAAACTTGAGGGAAATTATGTAAAATTAAATTAAGTTTTCATATGCCTTGAATAGGATGTTATAAGGTAATTGACACGATAATTGGTAATGATTACTATAAATCGGGATTTGGATTAATCGGATGATAATCAAGAAATAGAGAAAATTACATATTAGTCCTCAACTTCTCGTTGGTTGTTTTTGATAAATAAGTTCGTATGGACTTACTTTATTAGTTTTTGGTATGTTTGTATTATTTTATTTTTCTATTTTTTATAAATGTTATGTCACATCCCATTTTTTTCTATTAATTGTAAAATAGTGAAATTGCCATATCCCATCTCTTAAATTAATTGCGCAAAAATGAACACAAGGAAGTGTTGTGGCTTAGTGGAAGAAAGCTCATTAACTACTTCTTAGAAGTCTCTAATTCCATCCCCTATGTTCTCATATTTTTTTAATTAAATTTTTGCACACAATTGGCATGTGCATTCAAGCCATGTCGTCCACCCCCTGTTGCCATATGTGGAGGATTCATTTCCTCCTTTAGCAAGTCAAACTTGCCTTATGTTGTGAGACACGTCCCTTTTTTCACTCATTGTTTCACTCTCTTGTCAAAACATCCTCTCTTGCCATAAGATTGTGATACCATGACCAGGTTACACACCCCTTGTACTGTCCACCACCTTCATTTGTACCCTAATCTCTATTTTTTTTCATTTTTCTCCATCTTCTTTTTCCCTCAAATCAAAATAAAACCACCACCACCTCATTTTAACTTTTGTTCTCCAACCACCACAATCGAGCCTTCCACCACCATCAAAGACCTCCTAACCACCATAGGCGTCGCCCATTTTCACTCATCCTCCTTTCCACAGCCGTGACTGCCGCCGCGAACCACCGCGGGTCTCCTCCTCTACCTATTTTCTCTTCTTTTTCTCATTTCTTCTTTTTTCCAATTGTAGTGACCGAAACCTCCTCCTTTTAATATTTTCTCACCACCGCTAGACCTCCGCTCCTCCATAGTCGAACCACCGCCGAGCCGCTGCCACCGGTGACCAAAATTTTCCTTTTTGCTTCCTCTTTCTTTTACCGATTCCTTAATGAATAAAACTCATATTTTTCTTTCCTTATTGGCTCTATTCTTGATTTAAATAATAAATTAACTCGTTTAAGTAATTCAAACTGTAACACCCCTAACCCGTATCCGTCGCCAGAATAGGGTTATGGAGTATTACCGTATAAACGTAACTTAAAAACATTCATTTCCAGACATTTCATTAATCATAGCATAATCCATTCATACACATGCAAATCGTCCCTTATTCGAGCCCTCAAGGCCTTAGAAAAACTTTAGAAATGGTTCGGGACTAAATCGTGAACATTTGAAACATTGAGGAAAAAGTTAGAAAAATTCACATTGAAGGGGTTACATGATTGAGACACACGACCATGTCTCAGGCCATATGACTTTCGAAATAGGGACA
This sequence comes from Gossypium raimondii, assembly GCF_025698545.1. NCBI lineage: Eukaryota > Viridiplantae > Streptophyta > Magnoliopsida > Malvales > Malvaceae > Gossypium > Gossypium raimondii. Next base: position 27,165,792 of record NC_068572.1, on the reverse strand, counting down.
CATGGTCGTGTCCCAGGCCGTGTCCGTGCCTGTGTAACTCTATAACTTAGGTTACATGGCCAAGCCACATGCCCGTGTGTCAGGCCATGTAACTGTTTGACTTGCAACCTTTAAAACCTACAGGGGACACACGACCGTGTCGCATGGCTGTGTGTCACACACGACTGAGACACATGCCCGTGTCTTAGGCCGTGTGGACAAAAAATAGGTCAAAATCAAACCATTTCTATCATCCAATTCAAGCATGTACCTACAAGCCATTTGCACATATAACCAAGACCTTAAATCATGACCAAGACATGCATAATAAGACCAATTCAAAAGGCTATTTATTCATCCAACTAATATGCCATATAGGCACCTTAAACACAACCATCAAACATGTCTAAGCATATGCATATTTGTCCATAAATCAACCATACACAACTAATAATTTCCATACCAAAGCATAACACAATTGACCATATACCAATCACATCCTAACATACCAAATTGTGGTTCAAAACATACATCCACTTAGCCATATCAACACCAACCATCAAGGCATCAAAGTGCCAAAAGCACACCAACCATAATACTATATATACATGCCAAAAATAACAACTAAATCATTAAGCATAAGTCCACCTATACATGCCATTATAACCTTGACCAAAACATCAAAATCTACCGATATAATCACTGGATAGTGTGATAGGTCTCTGACGAGCTTCCAAACTGATCAAGCTTCTGATAATCTATAAAACATAAGAAAGAAAACTATGTAAGCATATAACGCTTAGTAGGTTCATAAATCATGAACATTGCTTGCCATTTCAAAAACATATCCTTAAATTTAAACATGATGCAATCCAACTAATCGCTTGGCACAAGCCTAAGCATCATCATCAACAATTGTTAGTGCCTTAACACATATCTCAATAGATTCATCACAAGGTAAGATAGTTTACATGAACATAAAGCTATTGAATTCATTACAAGAACATAAAGCTATTGAATTCATACATTCCATAAAACAGAGTTATACATTCTTCGATCCATATCATTTCATACCTTTCCACACTTTCATAACATAGTCGATTAGAACACTTACCGTTCCTTCTCTTTTTCATACCTGTTGAACCATTTAGAATAATATCAGATACGCGGGAAGCTCACACAAAGTGTGCTAAACATATGGTCGAAACCATTCCTTTTCCTTTTCTTTTACATCATTGCTCACTCGAGCCATAAATGGGTCTGCTCACACAAGCTGACGGTCGGAATGTAGCTACACAATGCCGCTTACAAAAGCTGACGAGCATCCGCAACAAATGCCGAAACTCAGCCATTGATAGGACATTCAGGACCAGCACCCGAAACATGGTAACCCTAATGACATCTCATTTGTATCCTATATATTCATAAGGTTCAAACGGGGCTCAATAGTCGTCGTAACGTCATTGGATTTCAGTTATAACATGATATGATAAATAACATAATAACATTTAAATAAAAAAACATTAAAATGCTATTCAAACATACGAACTTACCTCAATTATAAAGACGTTGAAATAAGATCACTGATTCAAGACTTCATCTTTTCCTCGATCTAGATCCGTACGAGGCTGAACTTGATCTAAATAAGCAAATTCAATCCATTTAATATCCATACTATTTAATTCAGTCCAAAATTCATACTTTTACAAAATTACACTTTTTCCCTTATTATTTTAACTTTTTACAATTTAGTCTTTAAGCTCGTAAATTGAAATTTATGCAATTTCATCCATATAACAAGCTAGCCGAGTTACCTAGCGACTCATATCAATCCACACAAATCATCAATTTACCATTTTATCATGATATTTTACTATTTTCACAAATAAGTCCCTAAATGATAATTTCATCAAAAATCACTTTACAAAACTTGTTTATTTAACAACGAGGGCTCACAATCTTCCATTAAACTTCAAAAACTATACAAGAACATTCATGGAAAAACCCTAAACCTATAACAATTTTGCAAATTAGTCCCTGGGCTAGTTAGATTAAGCTACAACGATTTCAAAAACATAAAAATCATTAAAAACATGACAAAACTATCCTCACATGCAAGCAAGAACTTGACCAAACCTTTAAACTTCTTAAATAGAGTTTTCCATGTTTAATTCCGGTAAAGGAATGAACAAAAAAGATGGTAGCTTTTGTTTATGTTGTTTTTGTTAGAGTATGCCCAAAGATCAATCATGAGATGGTTGTAATAACATACTTGATTTATTATGTTTATTAATACAAGGTGTTACCATTATTATTTCAGTTTCTTTTCTGTGTGTATAAATAAACTATTTTATAATAATGTCCTAAGAATAATATGATTATTCTTAAAAGGTCTTTAGTCAAGTATTATTGTTGGCTAGGACAACAATAATGCTTTAAGACTAACATGTAGTTGATTGATGATAAAGAGTTGTCATTGATATGGAGTGTCAAAATCAATGCATGAATATGTATGTTAGAGAACTAAAAATTGGACTGACCTGTTATGAGTATGTTTCTTGGATTATTATGTAATTGTCACAACATTACTCATAGTGATTAATATGTATATGATCCTCAGACTTGAGATCATCATTATCCCAACATTGTGAGTTGTATATTTTTATAAAGTTAAACGTACACCGTAACTGGTTGTTCTATAAAGGCTGATGTTGGATATACCACGATCTATGTAGAGGGATATGGTTGATCGATATAGGGTAAGTCTCTCCTACATAATGGGAGTAATATCTTAGGCCACTTGATTGAGTGAGACTAGAAATGCATGGCCATGCTCAAATAAGCTGATATGAGATGTCGTACTTATTTGTATATCATAGTCTACTCAAGATATCAAGGAACATGGGATGGACTATGCAAGTGTGACTATTCCATGACTTGTGTCCAACCCAAAGATAAAGGACTTAAGGATTAATGCATGAAAGGTTAATCGCAAAAAGGTTATGTCGAATCATGATTTCTTGTAACTTAGGTAGCAATGATGCATTGCTAGATGCCACTCATTGTTTGTAACATTAGAATTATTCTAGTGTTACTGCTAACGTTACAAGAACCTACAGGGTCACACCCTATGGTTGAAATGAGCAGAATAAAACATAGTTTGTATTGTGTGTGGTTGTCACATGAATTAAATTAATTGTAGAATTAATTTAATTGGGTAATCAAATATTGAACACATTATATGTATAAGGTTGTTGTACACATAATGAGAACATATTATATGATTTTGGTTCGTATATAAATTCAAATAAATATAGTTTACCAAAATCATTATTATAATTAATGTAATTATAATTTTCGGTTTAAAACATTGTTATATTTATTTGATTTATTTAATGAATTATGATTCATTATATATACCAATTATAAGAGGGATATATGAGACAGTTTTTTTTAAATAAAAACCCTAAAAATATAAAATTCTTTTTTTTCCTTTGCTTGAAAAGTCTAGCAGCCGTCAAGCAAAGTCTTCTTCAAAACAGTTTTGGGGATTTCTTCCGTTCATTGTCAACTGGGTGGATTGCGTAGAGGCCAGAGTCACTAAAGGTTGCAGCTTGGTTCGATAATAAAACATAATACTCATTATCGAGGCGTCGTTGTCTATTCAGTTTAAAGATTTGGTAATTTAGAAACCTTATTCATCCCGATTCGTTCCTCACATATGGATCCATGGTTTGGATCGCCGGATGTATTAATTTTTGCTGCGCCGTGGGGGTGCCGGCATTCCAATAGTTTTTACTTAACTTATTTATTAATTTACTTAGTTAACCTTAGTATTTAACTTCAAATCACTTAAATTGTGTCCATATATGTCCACTAATTATAATGGTCTATTTACTATATAAATCCCTTAACCATTTAATTTCATAGCTAGTAGATACCTTTAGCTAATAGAACTCTACTTTTGCACCTTTTACGATTTAGTTCTTTTTACTTAATTAAGCATGCAAACATTAAAATTTCTTAATGAAATTTTTATACGACACTACTAACATAATGATGATATTAAAATAATAAAAAAATAAATATTTGCACGTCAAATTTGTGGTCCCACAACCACTGTTCCGATTTTACTAAAAACTGGCTGTTACACAAACGGTTTAACTTCACGAATTCTAAATTATAACCCAATTAAATATATAATGAATTTACCCCTAACATATTAAAATTGTACAATTTAGTCCCTAAATCACAAAACTTGCAAATATACCATTTTACCCTTCATATGTGCTAGCAGAATTTCCTAAAGATTTATACCAACCCATTTTAGTCACTAATTCACAACTTCTCCATGAAATTTTACTATTTCAATAATTAAGTCCCTAAACCTTAAATTACTAAAAATTACTTAATAAAACTTGTCTATTTAACAACAAATTTTAATAACCTATCATCTAAATTAAAAAAATTCAAACTCTATCCTAACAAGTCCTTCAACTTGTAACAATTTTGCAAATTAACCCTCGAGTTAAGTAACTTAAGCTAAAACAAGCTCAAAAACATAAAAGTTACTAAAAACGAGACGATATACTATACCATGCAAGTGAATTGACAAAGACTGAAGCTTTTCTCCCCCTTACAATGGGGTTTCAATTTTGGACAAAAGAGAAGGAAAGAAGATGATGACTATTTTATCATCTTTTAATTAATTTACCTAATGACAAAATCAACATTTAAAATTCATTAAAATTACACCAAAACCAATCAACATCATCCACTAACTTTAAGTATGGTATAATTACCATTCAACTCCATTAGTTTATCTTTTTAAAGCTTTTTGATCCATTTGACTAATAGAAACCAACTATTGCATCTTTTTTTTGATTTAGTCCTTTTTAACTAATTAACTATTCAAACCTCAAAATTTCTTAACGAAACTTCAATACAACCCTAATATAACCTCATAGACTTTAAATAATTAATAACATACTAACTTGATCGTCAAAATTGTGGTCCCAAAACCACTATTTTTGACACTACTGAAATCGGGCTGTTACAACTCTCCCCCCAAAGGAATTTTCGTCCTAAAAAATCTTACCAGAAAATAAGTTCGGGTACTGCACTTTCATAGCCTCTTTCAGTTCCTAGGTAGCTTCCTTGACCCTGTGACGGTGCTAGAGAACTTTAACCAAAGCTATACGCTTATTCCTTAATTCTTTAACTTCCTGAGCTAAAATTCTGATTGGTTCCTCCCTATACGACATATCAGGCTGAATTTCTATGTCATTGGTGAAATCACGTGTGAAAGGTCGATCGATACCATCGCAACATCGATACATGAAACACATTATGAATCTTATCTAATTCAAACGGTAAGGCTAAACGGTAAGCTACGGTCTAATTCTTTTGACAATCTCATATGGCCTGATGAATCGTGGATTGAGCTTGTCGTTTTGGCCAAAACGAATAACTTTTCTCCAAGGCGATACTTTTAAGAACACTTTGTCACCAACCTACAATATAATATCCTTTTCTTTTCAAATCAGCATATGACTTTTGATGATCGAAAGCAACTTTCAGACTATCTTGAATCACTTTAACCTTTTTTTCAGTTTCCCAGATCAAATCAGTATCGAAAAGCTTTTGCTCACTCAATTTAGTCTAGTATAATAGAGTTCTACATTTTGAATTGTACAGAGCTTTGTATGATGCCATTTTAATGCTCGACTGGTAACTGTTATTATACGCAAACTCAACCAACGAAAGAAATTTTTCCCAGCTACCTTCAATTTCTAAAATACAACAATGAAGCATATCCTTGAGTACCTAAATCACTCACTTAGACTAACCGTCTGTTTGGGAATGAAATGCGGTACTGAAATGCAATATAGTGCCTATAGCTTTGTGCAATTTACTCTAAAATCTAAAAGTAAATCGTGGATCTCTGTCAGAAATAATAGACAGTGGCACACCGTGAAGTCTAACAATTTGTGCCACATATAATTCTGCCAACTTTCCAAGTGAATAATCCATACGTACAAGAATGAAATGTACGGACTTAGTCAAATGATCAACAATAACCCAGATGGCATCTTTCTTCCGTGGAGACAATGATAATCCAAACACGAAGTCCATAGTAACCCGTTCCTTTTTCCATTATAGAATCATAATTGGTTGTAACAATCCTGAAGGTACCTGATGCTTGACTTTGACTTGTTGATAAATTAGACATTTCGATACAAATTTAGAAATCTCATGCTTCATACCTAGCCACCAATACATTTGTTTCAACTCACCATACATTTTATTACTACTCGGATGAATTGAATAACTGCTGTTATGAGCTTTCTGAAGAATCTTTCATTTAATTTTAGAATTCCTCGGAACACAAATTTTATTGTGAAAGTATAAGCTACCATCGGAACTGAGGTGAAATTCAGAGTTAAATGCCTTTTCAATCTGTTTCCGTTTAAAAATAAATTCAGAATCATTTTTTTGAGCTTCAAAAATCTGTTGCAGAAATGTCGGTTTAGCTTTCAATTCAGCTAAAATAGAACCATCCTCAATCAATGTCAATCAGGTATTCAAAACTTGCAAAGTAAATAAGGATTTTTTGACTTAAAGCATCAACAACAATATTAGCTTTACCCGGGTGATAATCAATGATCAGATCATAATCTTTTAGCAGTTCCAACCATGTATGCTGTCATAAATTTAATTCTTTTTATTGATATCCAGTACTTCAGGCTTTTGTGAACCGTGAAAATGTGGCATTTTTCCTTGTATAAATAATGTCGCCAAATCTTTAAAGCGAATACAATAGCTGTAAGCTCTAAATCATGTGTCAGGTAATTTCTCTCGTGCGGTTTCAATTGACGGGAAGCATAGGCTACTACCTTACCTTCCTACATCAAAACACAACCCAAACTGTTAAGTGAATCATCACTGTAGATCACAAATTCTTTGTCGGACTCTAGATGAATCAGTACAGGGGCCTCAGTTAACATCGCTTTCAAATGATCAAAACGCTACAAACACTTTTCCGATCAGTCAAACTTTACATCTTCCTAGAGTAGCTTTGTCAATGATGTAGCAATCATCGAAGACCCTTTAACAAATCTCTAATAATATCTGGCCAAACCCAGAAAACTTCTAATCTGGGTGATATTTTTCGGAAGTTTCCAATCCAAAATAGCGAATATTTTACTCAGATCTACTCTAATGCCCTCAACCGATACCACATGACCCAAAAATCTAACTTCTCGAAGCCAGAACTCACATTTGCTGAATTTTACAAATAACTATTTATCACGCAAAATTTGAAATATTACTCTCAAATGCTGGACATGCTTAGTTTTGTCCTGGGATTAAATCAGAATATCATCAATGAAAACAACCACAAATCTGTCTAAATACAATTGAAATATTCCGTTCATTAAATTTATTAACACAACAGGTGCAGTCGTTCATAAAAAGGCATAACAAAAAATTCATAATGTCCGTACATGGTCTTGAAAGCAGTCTTCGGTACATCAAAATCTTTAACCCGTAGCTGATAATATCCACAACGAAGATCAATCTTTGAAAACATTGTTGCACCTTTCATTTGATCAAAGAAATCATTGATATGTGGCAATGGATATTTGTTTTTAATCGTGACCTTATTAAGCTGTCGATAATCGATACACAATCGCATTGACCTGTCCTTTTTCTTGACAAATAGTACAGGTGCACCCAGGGAGAAAAATTAGGCCGAATAAGCCCTCTGCCCATCAACCCCTGTCATTATGCTTCAATTCTTTCAATTCAGTGGGTGCCATTCTATATGGAGTAATTGATATCGGTGAAGTTCGCGATACTAATTCAATAGCAAATTCAACATCTCTGACAGGTGGTAACCTTGACAATGTCAACCTATCTATACTGAGAATCAACTCAAATTCATCAAATGATAATAACATCAAATAAACTGAAAAGTTGTAATCCTAAACTTTCAGGGGACAATTCTTATAAACTTTATCGACTAACACATACTGGCCTAATTGATTAGTTACTTTGACCACAAATTCAATTGACTCAACATGTATTTTCCTATCTGACACTAATGTTGTGCATATATATGAGTGCATTGACCCCGGGTCAATCAAAACATACACATTAACATACAGATAGAAAATGTACTGGTAATCACATCAGGTGTCGAAACTTCCTCACGAGCTCGAATTGCATAAGCTCTAGCTGGTGCCTGAGCCTCAGATCTATCTACAGAATCTTTCGTTCCAGATGTGAACCGGCTCTGTGAGTTGAGTCGAGTCGTTGAAGCGCCCGATCGTAAAATTAAGTAAGACTTGGATGGTTCAAAGTAGGCTGATTCGAAAGATGGAAATATGTTCACAAAGGTTTATATTTTGAAAGAAGTTAGTTTAAACGGTAGAATAAACAAAGATAAGAAAGATGGATGGATGGGATAGTGAACTCAAAACAAGAATGAACCCGTAAAAAGGTTAGGACCCGATTCTTAAACGTTTTAAGGTGATTGGCAGAAAGCTGGATAGAATCGAGACCCGCTATCTAGGGAGATAGGAACCTACGGTATAGGTCAATGCCACACCTATAAAAGTGATAAGTTTGAAAGAAAGACGAGATTGACGCCACAAGAGTTGTCTTGATAAGTCAATTTAGTATAAAGAGAACAATGAGAGTTTGAACACTCACAAAGTAATATGATATTAATCAAATGATCAAAAAAATTCCTTTTACAATGAAAATGAACAACTATTTATAGTGTTCAGCTAGGTAGCCGAATGGCCTAAGCAAAGACTTAATATCTAAGTAATTAATTAGGCTAGAAAATGCTAGAAAATTTTGGAAATAAAACACTAAATTGCTGGAGCTAAATTTAGCTAAATTTAAAGCTCAAGGGACGATTTCTAGAAGAGCAAACGCACTTGGAGAAGTTGCATGGTACATGGCAGCAGCTAGGTTCAACCAATTGAGCTTAAATGAGCTCATTAAAGTGCAATTATTGGCTGAAAAGATACCGGCATTAAAGGAGGACGTGAACAGCCTTAAAAGTGTGAAAAATGAGCTAGAAAATTCTTTGGAAGTATGAACAATGATCAACCAGGTGGTCCTTGGTGTGAACTCCAAATGTGAATGCATAGGTGCTGTTTTGGGGAGTGGATCGGCCAGCTTTTGGGAAGTGAAATTGGCTGCTCTCCTTGGCTAAATAAGCACCTTGAATCATCAAAGAATGAGCCATATCCACGAATCCAGCCATCCATGTATCCAGGCATTCATGTATGCTCCCATATGTTGTATTGAACCATGCATGTAGTTGGACTTTAATGCTCCTTCATGCATTCGGCCATCCTACGAGAAAAGCATGAACTAAATTAAGTTCAAATGTATGTTCGGCTAAACTAAATGGCATCAAGACAAATTAAACACTAATTATCATACTAACTAAATTAAGACAAATTAATTATAGTCCAGCCACCTAATTAAATTTGGCTAACAAAAACATAATTAAAACATGTAATAAGCTGGACATATTAAAAACGACAGGAGCAAGACAAATTAATTAGATGTAATGAGCTGAACAAATTTATGATATGTACTAATTAGGACATATTAAAAACATGTATTAACAAAGAACGTAGTTAACACACATAATTAAAATGTCCAGATTTAAACAAATTAAGTACTTAATAATTATGGAGTTGTATCAACTAATTGAACTAACTCAATTTATTTCAGCAACTTAAATGCAAGAAATTAAATAAATTAAAATAAAACTCAATGAGCTAGAATCAATTCGAATTGAGCTCCATTGGATGGGTCGAGCTAAGAACAAGTTGGGAAAACTAAGATTGAGCTTAACGAGCTGAAGTTAAGCTTCATCTTGCACTTGGAGCCCTCGTGTTTAGGCCATTCTCGATGGCGTCGAGTGGTGTCGTAACATGATGCGGTCAGGTTTGCATCATACGCTCCCTCTTGAAGATGATTTGTCCTCAAATTGGGCCAGTTGCTCGAGAAAAATTTTTCAAGATCACGAACCCTTTTGTTCATGACCCGAACAGAATCATTTCCAAAACTTCGAGAACCACAAATGGTTCGAGAAGAAATTGAGTTATTTCCACGCTCTCCCTCTTTTGGAGGGAACCATTCGAAGTGTCACCTACACAAGAAAGAGATAGGTTAGTGACACTAGAAATTATAAACTCAAAAGAGCTTTCGAAAATCTTGTTCAAAAATTGAACATATGAATCAATAGTGGGATCAAAAACAGAAGTTGGTCTTACCTTATCATAATAAATTAAAAAATTCATTGATGGCAACAAACCTGAGTCACAAGGCATTCGATAGCTAAATTTTGGAATTCAACTTTCCATGGTTCGAATCCCTTAGACAATGATTTAAAATGATGTGCACCGAGGTCAAAGACATAATATTCTCTTGCCATTTCAATTTGATATGACAATTTCAGGATTGGCATCATAGAAAGGACACGATGCAATTTTAAGTCATGATCATGCAAAACATGTTTAAACCTTTTAAACCACAATATGGAGCAATTTCCAGATTCGTAATTTGAATTTTGACTTTGCAAGCCAACAATATTCACATGCTTTATTTTGACACTTAGCGATAAAATTCGAAAAAGATGAAAAAGTTCAACACATTTATTCCAAACAAAATTATAGTACTCATCTTTACTTAGCAACATCTTAGGTTCGCATACTCTGGGCTTAAAAACATGGGTTGGATCACTCGTTCCACAACGCAACAAAAATTTCATTTTCACCAGTAAATCACACATGCCAAGAAAACCATATTTAGGCAGGCAAACATGCAAACATTCAAGCTTCTCAAATTTCATTCGAACAGACTTACACGAATATATGAAATTTACACAACGAATCAACAAATTCAAATTATCATCACACACAATCAGATTAGGTGTTTCACTTGTCAACTTTTTATCACAAAAGACCAAATTTTGTTCGGGCTGATTTACTCTTTCTTTATGAACAATCTTGCCATCATCATACTCATGAGCAGGAAATCGCTTCGTATTGCTATGTAAAGCAAAATCATCATCAATCAGAATATAACAATCATACAAATCGAACTTTTTATGTGAATAATCTTTATCACACACGATCACACCTTGTTCATGCCCATTTAATCGAACGCCTTCAATAAAATTGCCAACCACAAACTTATCATAGAAAAAAATTTTCATGGCATTAGTTGAAATGAAATCATCAACAATAATAGACGAACGACAATTAGCCAATTCAATGTGAGAAGCTCTTTCACAAAATAAGTTGTCAACAATCTTGTCATTAACGTGCGAGTGAATTTGTTGAGACTCGCATATCAAATAACCCTTACCTTGTTTATCTTTGAGCGCTGATGGACTAAGGTCATCTACAATCTTACCTTTCTCGTTCAATCGAAATCACCTCTCATCTAAAAGGTAATGAAGCTAGAATTTGTCAATTGAATCATCAAGAACCTGAGAAGAAGCAACACGAGGAAAACTCACATGTTGGTTAGTAAAAATGTTCCTTGCTTGTTCACTTTCATTTTTTTCACTTGTTTCTTTTTCTAACTAATTTTCAAGCTCTCATTCTTTTACCGTAGTGTCTTTTATTTTGGAAGACTCGATGACACTCACTTCGTCCTCATTTTCTTTTCTTGATCACATTCTTTTTCAGTCTCAATCTCTTTTTCCTTTCTTTCACTCTCTTTTTCTTTTTTGATTTCTTATTCTTTTGCTTTCATTTTTCTTCTCTCAATCTCATTCCATATTCGCTCATTTTCCCTTATTAACATCTCTTGCCTCTCTTTTCTTTTTACTTCTTTTTGTCTCTTCCTTTCTTTACAAGATGGAGATGTTACAAATGAATCAAAACGGAAAGACTCACGTTGGGTATGTATGGAATGATGTACATACGAAAAATGATCACCTTTTTGAGATTGATTCTCGGTGGACGAGTACCTTGGTGCATACGAAAGATTACTTGTGATTTCTTGTTCATCACCTTGAGAAGCTTCAAACTCAAAACTTGTTTTGTGTCATCTTGAATTTCTCATTGAATAGGAATCATGGTATGAATCTCTTCTCACAAAATCATTGGATGTTTGTCTCCGCGATGATCTTGTTTCCATTCCTCGACTTGAAGAAATTTGCTCCCGTTGGAATTGTTCATCCAATCACTTCAATCGTTCTTTAACGGGTTCCAATTTTCTTTGAAGCATTTGACCTATCTCGTGAATAACTGCTTGATATGTTGGATCGGACAAAGCATCGCCATAATCATCAATCATTTTGGAACTTCTTAACATTTTGTTTAATCACACAACAAACCTCACAACCCTCTCACAAAAAAATTCACACAATTTGGCTTTTAACAGTCTAATAGTCTCTCCGAACTCTTGCCTTTTTCCGCTCAAGTTCGCCTCTCGATGTTCTCGATGGACTACTTAGACAAATCAAAAATTGTTGTGGAGTTGGTTTGCAAAGTTGATGTTCGGTTTGGTTTAGGACTTGATGTGGGTATAAAGGTAGGCTAGAAACAAAACAAACAAAAGTGTGGCCGAATCATTTTATTGAAAAGAATGGATTCCGGCAGAAAAAAATATTGATGCAATCAAACTTCACCCTTTTTTTTTATATTGTAGTGACTCTTTTTTTTCTTTTAATATCTCGAATTGCTCTTTCACAAATATATATATTTCTTTTTTTTTTCACGAATTTTTTACGAATTTTTTTTACGAAATATTTTTTACGAACTTTTTTCAGCTAATACAATCCCGAGAATGCTAAAAATGTCGATACTTAATTTTTACTAGCTCTGATAACAAATGATGCGAATTGGCTCAGTGAGTTGAGGCGAGTCATTGATGTGCCTGATCGTAAAATTAAGTAAGACTTGGATGGTTCAAAGTAGGCTGATTCGAAAGATGGAAATAGGTTTACAAAGGTTTATATTTTGAAAGAAGTTAGTTTAAACAGCGGAATAAACAAAGATAAGAAAGATGGATGGATGGGATAGTGAACTCAAAACAAGAATGAACCCGTAAAAAGGTTAGGACCCGATTCTTAAACGTTTTAAGGTGATTGGCAGAAAGCTGGATAGAATCGAGACCCGCTATCTAGGGAGATAGGAACCTATGGTATAGGTCAACGCCACACTTATAAAAGTGATAAGTTTGAAAGAAAGACGAGATTGACGCCACAAGAGTTGTCTTGATAAGTCAATTTAGTATAAAGAGAACAATGAGAGTTTGAACACTCACAAAGTAATATGATATTAATCAAATGATCAAAAAAAATTCCTTTTACAATGAAAATGAACAACTATTTATAGTGTTCAGCTAGGTAGCCGAATGGCCTAAGCAAAGACTTAATATCTAAGTAATTAATTAGGCTAGAAAATGCTAGAAAATTCTGGAAATAAAACACTAAATTGCTGGAGCTAAATTTAGCTGAATTTAAAGCTCAAGGGACGGTTTCTAGAAGAGCAAATGCACTTGGAGAAGTTGCAAGGTACATAGCAGCAACTAGGTTCAGCCAATTGAGCTTAAATGAGCTCATTAAAATGCAATTCTTGGCTGAACAGATACCAACAGTAAAGGAGGACGTGAACAGCCTTGAAGGTGTGAAAAATGAGCTGGAAAAGTCTTTGGAAGTGTGAACAATGACCAGCCAAATGGGCCTTGGTGTGAACTCCAAATGTGAACGCATAGGTGCTGTTTTGGGGAGTGGATCGACCAGCTTTTGGGAAGTGAAATTGGCTACTCTCCTTGGCTGAATAAGCACCTTGAATCATCATAGACAGGCCATATCCATGAATCCAGCCATCCATGTACCTAGCCATTCATGTATGCTCCCATACGTTGTATTGAACCATGCATACAGTTGGACTTTAATGCTCCTTTATGCATTTGGCCATCCTACGAGAAATGCATGAACTAAATTAAGTTCAGATGTATGTTCAGCTGAACTAAATGGCATCAAGACAAATTAAACACTAATTATCATACTAACTAAATTAAGACAAATTAATTATAGTCCAGCCACCTAATTAAATTTGGCTAACAAAAACATAATTAAAACATGTAATAAGCTGGACATATTAAAAACGACAGGAGCAGGACAAATTAATTAGATGTAATGAGCTGAACAAAATTATGATATGTACTAATTAGGACATATTAAAAACATGTATTAACAAAGAACGTAATTAACACACATAATTAAAATGTCAAGATTTAAACAAATTAAATACTTAATAATTATGGAGCTGTATCAACTAATTAAACTAACTCAATTTATTTCAGCAACTTAAATGCATGAAATTAAATAAATTAAAATCAAAATCAATGAGCTAGAATCAATTCGAATTGAGCTCCATTAGACGGGTCGAGCTAAGAACAAACTGGGAAAACTAAGATTGAGCTCAATGAGCTGAAGTTAAGCTTCATCTTGCACTTGGGGCCCTCGTGTTTAGGCCATTCTCTATGGCGTTGAGTGGTGTCGTAACATGATGCGGTCGGGTTTGCATCATACCCTCCCTCTTGAAGATGATTTGACCTCAAATCCGGCCACTTGGTTGAGGAAAACAAATACGTAAGCAACTAGTGCTTAGTAAGATATTATAAAAGAAACTTAAACTTACCATCCTTTAATATTTAGTCATTCACTCATACTTACTAAATCATATAGGTGATTGACTTTCCTATTCACCACAATTCACATCATTAGGAATGGCTTAACAACACATCCCCTATATAACATGGTACATAACGTGAAATGAATTTCATTTATTCTCATTACATCACATATTTGAATAATGCCTCTTTCCAGTCCTTTGCACACATTAACTTTCTATTTCGTATGAACATTAATATCCATGAGTTCGTATACAAGCCTTTCCATTTTACTTTACTTACCCATTGAACCGTAGAGAATAACATCGGAAACCCAGAAAAACCTTTCCATGAAATCGTAACCTTTTCAATAGTGCTCACACGAGCTATGAAATTGACCTGCTCACACAAGCTGTGGGTTAGAATTTTAGCTACACAATGCTGCTCACACGAGCTATGGATAATCCGCAATAAATACAGGATTTCAGCCATCGGTAAGACATCCAAGACTAGCACCCAAAACTTATAATCTGTAACACCCCAAACCTGGCCTAGACGTTTTTGCCAAATCTGGCTTGCCGCATTGAAGTTTCTTTCGAAAACCATGTTCTCATTGAAAACCCATCTTAATTATAATCTTGAGTAAAATCCCAATTATGTTAGTTTATTTATTTATGTAAAATGTGGTACATAAAAAATTATTAAATTTATTCCCAAAATTTCTTGTCAGTTGCGGAAGCTAAGTTTAAAAGAAACCAATTTACGAAAATGTGATATTTAAAAAAAATTGAGGTGCGAAAATGTAGTGTTAGAAAACAATTATTGCTTTGGAAGACCATGTTCTACTTCTAGCAGAAATAAATCACCATCACATCAAATCCCAAATTTAAAATCAGAACTTATAATCAAATCAAATTGCTTAAGTAAATGGGCAAAACAAAATAAAACAAGTGCAGTTGTGTGGCCCTCTCCGAGTCCCTCGTAGCTCCGAACCGTCTAACACTGGGGGTTACCTAAAAGGTTAAAAACGGGGTGAGTTTATGAAAACTCAGTGTGTACAACCCTCATTAATCATAACACATGCATCACATCAATCTGGGCCTAAGCCCATTACAGTAACGGTGGCAATTGGGCCTTAACCCCCATCAGCCTCGATTGGGCCTATGCCCAAATCAAATGGCACATATCACATATATCTGGGCCTAAGCCCATCTCAAGTGCCCCAACCTTGATCAATCAAAAAAAGGCCACACTCCTATTCCAATGCCAGAGATTATTCAATAGGCCTTAGGAAAACCCTGCATAAGAATCGAATCTTATCAAATACCCATTCAAGCGAAAAGTTTAAGCTAAACGAGTCCTCACTTACTGATAGCACAAAGTCAATATTGAAGAGAGAAAAAAATAATCGGCCTACACCTCATTTAAGGGCTGAAACCAAAAGTACAAAGAATGATGGGGATAAAATGGGGCAATGGTACTCCTATATGACAATGGCAGAAAACATATGATGTTAGAAGAAGAAAGGGCCCTTAACATTAAGGAGAAACCAGAAGAAAAAACCATGAGCACTTACCTTTTTTGTCAGAAGACTTTTGTAAACTGATACGATAATACCACTAAGAGAGCAAGGGAATATTCGGCCAAGTATCCCAACAGAGAAGGACGAAGAACAGAAACCAGTATTCGACAAGGGTTAGAGAATAAAAATGCAAGAAACTATTGAAAGGAGAGGAGAATGAGAATGGAGGAGAGGAGAAGAGAAGAGTAAAGATTAAGCCAGAGAATGTGGAGAGATTAAGAACACTCAAAGAGTATACGGTTAAGGCTCAGACAGAAAGAGGAGGAGCAAAGTTTAGCTTTGGCACATAAAGGGATTGAAACAAAGTAAGGCTAAGAATAAAAATGCCTATTTGGCAAAAGAAGAAATAAAGACAACAAAATTGACCAAAGAGAATAGATAAGGCGAGAGATCATAATCCCAGAAAAAAAACAACAGAATGCCGAATATGCACAAAGAGCAGTCGGCACTTTGCCCGTTCCTAAAAGATCCCAACTTTCCTTTCAATCGAAACTAATGCCAGATTAGAGTTTCAATTCGGCTGCACAACTTCCAACATCAAATCCCTTATTTTCTCCCAAATTCTCTCCACCAAATCCACACCAACCACCATCAAAATCCCTCCTTTTTCCTCCATGACTCATTCAAATTCCAACCTGCAGAGTTCTAGTCAAAGTCCATTTCTCATGCAACAAGGAAGTAAAATAAATACTCCCTTGCGTAACAGGAGACTCGAACTCAAGCTCCCTTGCCACCTTAATCACGCCATTGCCACTAGACCACAAGCTCATCTTATGTCATGATTTCACAAAAAAATTTATAAAGCCTTCAAGATAAGGCCAAGATTCACTTAAGAGCAAAAATAAAAAATTTTGCTAAAGCCCAGGTTTGAACCCAAGACTTCTCTAACACTCTCAACTATTCCTAAATCACTTAACCACTGAAGCAGATATTCATTTATGTCATTTTCTTGTACGCATAAATTTTTATGTGATCCCATGCTCAAGACCTATTTCCATCTAGGCCCAAATTCGGGGCGTTACAACTCTACCCCCGTTAAAAAAATTTCGTGCTCAAAATTTTGAACTATCTAGTAGCCGCACAACACATGTTACACCACTACGATTTTGCTACGCACTCTAATCCTAATTGCAAATTAGGTAAATAGTACACGATGGATAAAGTGCGTACCAGTATTCACATTTGGATGTCTCTATCTTCTCGGCGACGTGCTGCATAAACAAAAGCTGGCTGCCTCGCCTCTGCATGACTAACACCTCTACCTGGAGCTTCACGACCCATACCATTTCCACCCCTGACGTATCCACAGCCTCTAGGCGGCTGACCGCCCCTAGGTGGCTTTACATTACCCCTACCAAAAACTTGCATTTGATCTAGTCTTTTGGGACACTCTCTGAGACGATGCTCCATAGAACCACAACTCAAACAAGCTCCCGTCCTCCTCCAGCACTCACCCATATAACCTTTCCCACAAATAGCACAAGGTGGTAACCCAGTAGTAGCAACAGAGGGTCCAAATCTAACTGGCTCATCCACTCTGGCCCTTCTCTTAGGTCTCTGATCAGAATTGGAGGGATCAGAATCCTCTTATTTCTGCCCCTTTCTCTTTCTCGGTTTAGACGCTTAGTGTGCTTCACATCCTTAGCGATCTTTGCTTTCTCCACCAATGCTGCGAAATCTCGTTCCCTTTGGGTAGCACTCAGTACTCAAAGACTGTCTCTGAGGCCATCTTCGAATTGTACACAACGTTTATAATCTAGTCCCACTATTCATTTAGCATATCGACTGAGTCGTACAAACTCCACCTCGTATTCTGCCACAGATCTGTCACCTTGAACCAAATTCAGAAATTCTTTACTACGAGCGTTGACATAGCTGGCGCGCACATACTTTCCCTGAAACATGGACTTAAAGAATTCCCAGGTCAATCGGTCAGACGGAGTACCTTCTTTTACCGTAAGCCACCACTGATAGGCTTCATCTCTCAACAGGGACACAACACCCTTTAACTTTTGTTCTTATGTACAGTCGAGGTCATCCATAATTCTTTTGGTGGCCTCCAACCAGTATTCTGCCACACTCAGAGCCACCCCAGAAACTCCCCTAAAGATCTCTACTCCATTTGACCGGAGTCGTTCAGAATCGACCATGCCCACAAGAATGATATTTGACCCAAGAAGATCTTGGCAACCTTTTCTAGAATCCTCAACATTTCTTGGGACAATGCGTCATCCCCAGTCGCTCGATCAAATAACCTTGTCTCGGGTGTCGATAAAGCCAGAGCCTCCCTCGCTTCAACGTTGGGCATATGGCCTAATGCCGAAGATCCAGCCCTAGCACTTCCACGGCCTCTGCCGTGACCTCTTGCACCTCTCCTAGTGCTCATTATCGCTTCGCGTATTATCTGAATTAGAAATTTTATGAATTTAGCTCATAGTTTCAATAATTAAGCAGATGTTTTATGGAAGTTGTAGTTAAGAGTTGTTTTCGCAATTGCAAGCTCACTATAGTTTTAGTTTCCTATAGTTTCTCAATTTACTCTAGCTAAAGAATCTCAGTATAGTCTCTCATCTAAAGTAAGTCCAGTATTATTACAGTATAACAGTTTAAAATAAATTTCAGTATCAAGAGAACTTACTTGGTTTAACACCAGGGACTCGATGTGCCACACAAAAAAATCTTTCAAAACTACCTTAAAATCATTTGTAAACATGTTTAAAATAAAACTAAAGCCCATTTTACAGCCTGAGTTTTACAACCTGGCTCTGATACCACTAAATGTAACAACCCAAACTCGGCCTAGACGTTTTTGTCGAATCTAGAGTGCCGTATAGAAGTGTCTTTCAAAAACAATGTTCTCATTGAAAACCCTTCTTAATTATAAGCTTGAGTAAAATCCCAGTTATGTTAGTTTATTTATTTCTGTAAAATGTGGTACATAGAAAAATTATTAAATTTGTTCCCAAAATTCCTTTCCAGTTGCGGAAGCTAAGTTTAAAAGAAATCGATTTATGAAAACGTGATATTTAAAAAAATTTAAAATCTAGAAATTATAGAGGCCTTATTACAACCCGAATCAAAATTAAATTGCTTAAGTCAATGGGCAAAACAGAATAAAACAAGTCTAGTTGTGTGGCCCTCACCGAGTCCCTCGCAGCTCCGAACCGTCTAACGCTGGGGGTTACATAAAAGGTTAAAAACAGGGTGAGTTTACGAAAGCTCAGTGTGTACAACCCTCATTAATCATAACACATGTATCACATCAATCTGGGCCTAAGCCCATTACAGTAACGGTGGCAATTGGGCCTTAGCCCCCATCAGCCTTGGTAGGGCCTGAGCCCAAATCAAATGGCACATATCACATATAACTGGGCCTAAGCCCATCTCAATATCAGAAACAGTATATGCAATACATAAATACCCATACCAACCTTGCGCTCCGTCTCCTGTCCAACCCTACACTTCTGTGGGGATTAAATCGACCCACCCATCCCTAAACTCCTTATGTAGCACTGGTTGCAGTATGAACCAAAATTGCAGTAGAGCTACCAATCATAAAATTGGCTTAAAGCCATCAGTGGGTCCATAGTCATCTGATGCGACCCGTGCGGCTCACATATCAATCACTTCCTTCAATACAAAATCCCAACCCCATACAGTATGTCATGTATGCAGTATGCCACGCACAAAATCAGACATACCGTTCATAGTTAAGTCAATCAAACTATATCACAAATTAGTCATTTACCATATAGGGGCATTACGGTCATTTTACCTTATAGAGGTATTTCGATTATTTTACCCTTCGGGAGTATTTCGGTCATTTTACCCATCGAGGATATTTCGATCATTTAACAACCTTTTCGAAGGTCTACAGTCACCTCGAGCGACATAGATAACCTAAATGGTCATAACGGTGCAAATGGGCCCAATGCCCATATTCAGCCCAAGTGGGCCCACATGCTCGTGTGGCCCATTTAACCCAATTTCAGTCACGGCTACACAAACTACATAGTCCAGTCCAAAATTTGCCACTTAACGTGGATTTTATTCGTGTCGGGCCCACGAGTCCATTGGGCTCACACGACCCATTTTAGCCTAACGACGCCCAAAATTGCCCTTGACTCTACGACTGTCATGGTCGGCTCATTATTTCCTATCCATCCAAGAAAATTTACTCGCGTAGGGCCCACGGGCCCATTAAGCCCACTCGGCCCAGTCTGGTCCATTTGGCCCAAAAACGACCTAAGACCATGAGATCGCTCGTGCTGACCTCTGTCATTGTATCGACTTATCCATACGCGTGTTCATGCACTCGTGTGATAGCCGTACCCATACTTTCAGCTTTTCGGCATTACGGGATTTCGACATTTGCCAATCTACAATTGGAGTAATGTGTGTACACACCTGTTTAAGCAACCGCTCCAAGTTTCTCAAGTGCCCCAACCTTGATCAATCAACAAAAGGCCACACTCCTATTCCATTGCCAAAGATTATTCCCTAGGCTTTAGGAAAACCCTGAATAAGAATCGAATCTTATCAAACACCCATTCAAGCGAAAAGTTTAAGATAAACAAGTCCTCACTTACTGATAGCGCAAAGTCAATAGTTGAAGAGAGAAAAAATAATCGACCTACACCCCTTTAAGGGCCGAAACCAAAAGTACTAAGAATGATGGGGATAAAATAGGGCAATGGTACTCCTATTTGAGAATGACAGAAAACATATGATGTTAGAAGAAGAAAGGGACCTTAACGTTAAGAAGAAACCAGAAGAAAAAACCACGAGCACTTACCCTTTTTGTCAGAAGACTCTTGTAAACCAATACAATATTACCACTAAGAGAGCAAGAGAATTTCAACCAAGTATCCCCAAAAGAGAAGGATAAATAATAGACACCAGTATTCGACAAGGGTTAGAAAATAAAAATGCAAGAAACTATTGAAAGGAGAGGAGAATGAGAATGGAGGAGAGGAGAAGAGAAGAGTAAAGATTTGGCCAGAGAATGTGGAGAGATTAAGAACACTTAGGGAGTACACCGTTAAGGCTCAGATAGAAAGAGGAGGAGCAAAGTTCAGCTTTGGCACATAAAGGGATTGAAACAAAGTAAGGCCATGAGTAAAAATGCCTATTCGGCCAAGGAAGAAAAAAAAGACAACAAAATCAAACAGAAGAGAAAAGAAGAGGTGAGAGACCATAATCTCGGCAAAAAACAACAACAGAATGCCGAATATACACAAATAACAGTCGGCACTTTGCCCAGTCCCAAAAGATCCCAACTTTCCCTTCAACCGAAACTAATGACAAATTAGAGTTTCAATTCGGCTACACAACTTCCAACATCAAATCCCTTATTTTCTCCCAAATTCTATCCACCAAATCCACACCAACCACCATCAAAATCCCCCTTTTTCCACCTTGAATTTCTCCATGACTCATTCAAATTCCAACTTGTAGAGTTCTAGTCAAAGTCCACTTCTCATGCAGCAAGGAAGTAAAATAAATACTCCCTTGCATAACAGGAGACTTGAACTCAAGCTCCCTTTCCACCTTAATCACGCCACTGCCACTAGACTACAAGCTCATCTGTTGTCATGATTTCACAAAATATATTTATAAAGCCTTCAAGCTAAGGCCAAGATTCACTTAAGAGCAAAAATAAAAAATTTTGCTAAAGCCCAAGTTTGAACCCAAGACTTCTCCAACACTCCCAACTATTCCTAAATCACTTAACCACTGAAGCAGACATTCATTTATGTCATTTTCTTGCACAAATAAATTTTTATGTGATCCCACGCTCAAAACCTATTTCCATCTAGGCCCAAATTCGGGGCGTTACATAATCCCTAATGACATATCATTTGTATCCCAAGCATTCTATAGGTTCAAATGGGACTTTTAAACCGTCAAGTAACCCAACTATCGTATTGTTACCAAATCATTTTATATCTAACATATCATTAATTAATAATCAATCAGAACAATATTTAATAAGCATATAACTTACACGAACTTACCTCAATACAACGATCATTTTAACAGAGTGGAAAACTAATCCACCACCCTAGCTTTGCCTTGATTCAAATCTGGTTGGTTCTTTTCTTGATCTAAATAATAAATTAACTCAATTAAGTAATTCAAGCAGTTTAACTTCATGAATTCTAACTTATAACCCAATTAAATATGTAATTATAAATTTACCCCTAACATATTAAATTTGTACAATTTAGTCCCTAAATCCAAAAACTTACTAAAATACCATTTTTACCCTTCATATGCGCTAGCCGAATTTCCTAAAGACTTATACCAACCCATTTTATGTAACAGCCGTTTTTAGTGAATTTTGAATAGTAGTTTTGGGACAACAAATCTGACGTAAAAGTATTTATTTTATGATTATTTTAATTTTTATATCATGTTAGTAATACTGTGTAACAATTTTGTTAAGAAATTTTATCATTTGCATGCTTAATTTGATAAAAAGGACTAAATCGCATAAAGTGCAAAACTTGAGTTCTAGTAGCTAAAGGTATTAAATAACTATAAAACCTTAAAGTATGAGTCATTATGTGGTAATTAGACCATTCATGTTGATAGTGGAATGTGATGGCTTGGTGTTAGTGAAATTTGTAATGTTTTAAAAGGTTATAATTGTAATTTGATAAATAATGATAATTAAAATAAGTAAAACAAAGTTATCATCTTTCTATTCTTCAACCGAAATTTCAAACAAAAAAGAAGCCATGGAAGCTTGCTAGGTTTGGCCTTGGTGTTTTTGTGTGCATGGCATGTATTTTAGTCCCATTTTTAATGATTTTTATGTTTTCAGGATCATTGTAGCTTAATCTAGCTAGCCCGATGACTAAATTGTAAAAATGTTAAAAGGCTAGGGTTTTGCCATGAATGAATGTATACGAGTTTTGATGTTTTATGGAATAAAATTGTTAATTTTTTATAGATAAGCAACTTTTGTTAAGTGATTTTTATGAAATTGTCAAATAGGGATTAAATTGAAAATAGAAAATATTCATGCTGAACTTGTGAAATAAATGAAATATAGGGCTTGCTAGGGACCTATATGAAATTCAGCTATATTTATAGAACAAATATGCATCTCGAATAATATGTGGCCAATATAGTCCACATTCAAATACTTTATGTGCAGTTTGTTTAGGGCCAAAATGTCCACCACATGCATAAGAATGACAAAAAGATAGAATCGATTTTACCTCAGTTTCTATAACGCATCATTAAATTACCTGATCGAAACAATATATCCAAAGGTAGGGGTCGTCCCAAATATAGTATCACGATTCATGTTTGATCTTATCTTTTTCAGATCTCGATAAGTTAGAAGAGACTATACTTGTAGCAAGGTAATTCACCATGTTTGCGTACCAAGGGAAAACTATCTGAGTAGCAAGCAAGCTTTCATCCGAAAAATTGTCTTTAAGTGGTGTCACATCCTTCGATGGAGATATTCAACTCAGATGGTTAGCTACCAAATTTTTGTATCCTTTTTTATCCTTTATTTCAAGATCGAACTCTTGTAGAAGTAATATCCACCTTATAAGCCTCGATTTTGCTTCCTTTTTCTTGATTAGATATTTAAGAGCTGCATGATCAGAGAAAACAACAATCTTTTTCCCTAATAAATACGAACAATTTTTTTCCAAAGCAAAAACTATAACTAGAAACTCTTTTTCAGTAGTCAAGCTTTGGGTAGCATCTAAAGTCTTGACACATAGGAGACAAAGTGTGGTTCTTTCTTGATTCTTTGCCCAAGGACTACTCCTACACTATGGTCACTTACGTCGCACATTATTTTGAAAGGATAATTCCAATTTGGTGGCTGAACGATATGTGCCGAAATGATATTATGTTTGAGCGTGTTAAACGCATCTCTGCATGATTGGTCAAACTTGAACTCCTTGTCCTTCTATAAGAGATTGCAAAGCGGTTGCGTAATTTTTGAAAATTCTTTAATGAGCCACTTGTAGAAACCTGCATGACCAAGGAAGGAATGAATCTCCCTCAGAGTTGTGGGGTATGGTAGTGAGTTAATGATGTCAATTTTTGCTTTATCGATAGAAATTCCTTCAGCTGAAATGATATGACCTAGAACTAATCTTTTATGTAAAATGACATTTTTCATAATTTAGAAAAAGATTAAATTCTAAGTATCTTTCTAAAATTTCTGCAATATTTGACAAACACACCTCTAAAGACTCACCATACACAATAAAGTCGTCCATGAACACCTCAATTATTTTCTCGACGTAGTCGAAAAATTTACTTACCATGCACCTCTGAAATGTAGCTGGTGCATTGCAAAGTCTGAACGGCATCCGTCTGTAAGCAAAAGTGTCAAATGGACATTTAAACATCGTCTTCTCTTGATCATCTAGTGCCACTAGAATCTGGAAAAACCTCGAGTAACTATCAAAACAACAATAATGAGACTTTCCAGCTAAACGTTCTAACATCTGGTCAATAAAAGGAAGTGAAAAATGATCTTTCTGAGTCAAGGAATTCAATACAAACTTTCCACTCGTTTTGGACCAGAGTGGGAACCATCTCACTTGCCGAATTCTCAATTACGGTTATGCTAGTTTTTTCGATACTATATGGACTAGGCTGACCCAATTACTGTAAAAAAATGGGATAGATCAGCCCAACATCAAGTAACTTTTGGAATTATTTCCTTATCACTTCCATCATGGGAGGATTGAGACGCCTTTGAGCCTCTCTTTTGGGAATAGCATTATCCACAACTTGAATTTTGTGAATGCAAGTCGAGGGGCTCAACCCCTTAATGTCGGTTATCATCCATCCAATTACCTTTTTATAATCTCTACGAAGACATATTAAGTTTTCCTCTTTTATCTTCGAGAGTTTACTCGAGATTATTACTGGTAAGGTATTTCTTTTACCGAAAAAAGCATACTCAAATGGTCTGGAAGTGGTTTGAGTTCCAACTTTGGAGCCTACAAAACAAATGGTAAAAGCTTAGTTTGTGAAGGAGATAATTCAAGAAATCTACCTGGATGTTTTCGTAATTGCGGTGCCTCTATATGAGCCACTGTTTCGTGAACAGACTCTTCGAAGCTTATCCACTTCTCTAGTTTCTCTATGTCATCAAAGTTTAGACTTCTACAAAGAACAGTTTGTAATTCATCCTTGTCATGATATTCTAAATGTAACTCAGTTAAAGGATCGATTATATCAATATTAGAAACAGTAGAAATCATGCTAGGGTGATTCGTGGGCTCATAGACATTGAATTTCACCACTTCCCCCATCAAACTTCATAGTGAGTATCCCACTTCGTACGTCAATCTTTGTTTGTGCGATACTCAAGAATGGCCTCCCAAGAAGTACGTCAGATGAATTGGCCAAATTGTCATCCTCCATGTTGATAATGTAGAAATCTACAAGAAATATTAGATCATTTACCTTGACAAAAACGTCCTCCAACATTCCCTCCGGATGCACCACAAATCTATCTGCAAGCTGAATAATTACACCTATTTACTTCAAAGGACCCACGTTAAGTAGTTTATAAATTGACAAGGGCATAACCTTAATTGATACGCCTAAGTCACACAATGCTTTTTTAATACCGACACTACCTATTTTACAAGATATGAAAAACATACCATGGTCCTTACATTTGGGTGGTATTTTCCTTTGTAGAACGGCGGAGACATTTTCTCCGACACTTACCTTTTCATTACCTAGGAGCTTTCTCTTACTCGTGCATAATTCTTTTAAGAATTTTGCATATCGTGGAATCTTTTTAATTGCATCAAGAAGAGATATGTTGATTTCCACCTTTTGAAAGGTGTCAAGGATCTCCTTCTCTTCTTGCTCCTTCTTGCATTGGACAAGTCTTCTAGGAAATGGAGGTGGTACTACAAATGATTTTTGTGGTGATGACTCTACTCGAGCCTCCGTGTCAAGTTTCTTCTTATCTTGACTAGTGTCATGGGCGCGACTCATGCTAGGTACAGGCTCCAAAACCTTTCCACTCCTTAATGTCATAGAACTTGCATTGTGTCGAGGGTTTGACTCAGTTTGGGATGGTACCTTACCTTTGGACTCCAAAAGGCTAACCGTGAGCGCGAGCTTGCTCACTTGCTTATCCAACTCCTGCAAATGCATGTCAGTTTTTTGTTGAAATTTCTCGGTACTATTGGCTAGCCTTTCCACTATGGCCTTCAAAGATGACTTTGGGGGTGGTAATTGTTGATTCGGAGGCGACCTTTGTTGGTACAATTGATTGAACCAAGGATTCGACTCATAACTTAGATTCGGGTGACCTTTCCACCCCACATTATATGAGTTTGAGTAGGGGTCATATCGCCTGTGGGGTGGTCCTGGAAAGTTCCCGACAACATTTGCTTGTTCTGTCGAATCCTCATGTAAAATCGGACATGAGCCCGTCGGATGGTCTGGCTTAGCGCAAATTTCGTACAACTGTGTGATGTGAACCTAGTCACATAATGTTATGATACAACTCAACGTCATCGAGAGTGGCCTAAGCTCGAGGGGCCTAAGTGAAAAATGAAGCTTAATTACAAGCTCATTTAGCCCAATAGGCGTCCCTTGCAATTTATTGCAAGCTAAATTTTAATTTAATTAAACTTGTCTTAGTTAATAATTGAGTTGTTGGACTTTATTTTTTTATTAAACTCATTTTAGTTAATTAAATTGTTGGAATAAATGCTTATCTTAGTTTATTTAATTACAGGAATAACTTATTGTTAAATATGTTTATTTACAATTTATTAAATTAAGTTAAGTGTTTACAATTTATTAATTAAGCTTACTAAGTTTAGTGTGCTTAAATGTGTTTTAATGTGTTTATTAATAAATGCTTCCAGGTGACTATTCAGTTGGAATCAGTTATGTACAAGGGTTGATACAAAGTGTTAAATGTGACTATTCAGTTGGAATTTACATACAAGGGGATGTTACATCAATTAAAGGAGAGCATTATACTCCGGTTTCATACAAGGGGTTGTTACATCAATTAAAAGAGAGCATTATACATCATTTAAAGGAAAGCATTATACATCCTTTAAAATTCGGCAGCCTATTATTCTTCTCCATGGTGTCTATTTGGCTATCCAAGGGAGAATTTAAAGCTATTCCTAAACTCTTTGGCTGCTCAAGAATGAAACCTAAGCATTCCAGCTTATTTAATCAGCTGAATTGGAACATTAAATCTTGTTGATAGTTGTTGTTACTTAGGCCTAGAATTTCAAGAGTTAGTGCTTAGTGATTAAGTTTTATTTCAGCTCATTATTAGCTCATTTAAGCTGAAAAATTGTGACTTTTCAGCTAGGCCTTATCTAGCATTATAAATACTTGTAATAAGCTCATTGTAAGGGACTTTTTGCTCATTGTTGAATGTTTATAACATTTGTGAGTTTTTTAACTCTCTTATTTCGTTAAGACTCAAGTTGACTTATCTAGCTTGCTAGTGGCGTCATCCTTGTGTCTTTGAACTTACCACTCAATCTGAGTGTGGCGTTCACCCTATTGATATCTTTGGTTCCTATCTTCCTAGATAGCGGGTCAACATCCTATCTTCTACCTTCCATCCTTCTTAAGTGTCGTATAAGGTTCGGGTCAATACTCCCTTTAGTATTGGTTCTTCCTTGGCCTTTAAGCCTATTCCATCCTGCCGAAATTTTCCATTTCCAAGATACCTTATTTTCTTTGTTAGCTGAACCCTTAACATCATTCACTTAACCATTTTCCATCATCATTTTACTTAACCGAACCATCCTCAACATATTCCTAACCTTTGAACCATCTTTTAAACCTTTGTTTTCACGTCACTTAACCGAATTACCAACTATTTCAGGTAAGAACGATACTTATCCATTTTACGATCGGACAATCTAAACGACTCAAATCATCACAGATGCGAGTTCGTATCACTATGTTGGGCCCGTTTTATTTGTAAGAAAAGTTTGAACAACGTTAGTTAGCTTATCAATATTATCTTCTAAGGATAAAGAACTTAACCCATGAACCCATCTCGTGGGTTTTGTGGCTGGTCAGAATTGTTGAGAGTTAGCAACCATGGTTGAAATAAACTCTCTCGCTTTTTAAGGCGTCATATTAACAAGTGCCCCTCCACTTGCAGCATCTATCATTTTCATTTCCATCGGGAGTAACCTCTCATAGAAATACTGCAAGAGTGATTGTTTAGTTAGTCCATTTTGTGGGCAACTTGTACACAAATTTTTGTATCGCTCCCAGTAATTGTAGAATGATTTAGTGTCCTTCTGACAGATTCCTACGATCCTACAATGTCTCTTCTTAGTTCGACTGCTCGAGGTGCAGAAAAGAACCTATTAAGAAACAAATGAGGCATGTCAGACCATATGTTGATAGATTCCGGGGTAAATAAAATAGCCACATGGGAAAGGAAAAGCACGAAGTTTGATTTGGTTCGGTTACTCCCTGAGGCTTCATGCTTGTGCACACCATATGAAACTCTTTAAGGTGGGTGTGCGGTTTTTCGTTCTGTAATCCACGGAAGGTGGGTAGTAAATGAATCAAACCAGACTTCAACTCGAATGGCGTTCCTCTAGCCGGGTAGGTTATACATAAGGGTTGTGTTGTTCATCCGGTGCCGCTGCGAGTTGGCGTATAGTTTGTTTAACCATCTCGTCTGGTTCATCAAATTGGAAAATTTCCTTGGTGTAAAATATGGTTTCAAATATGGGAGTTGGTCGTTTATCACGTTGAATGGCTTGTTTCAGCAGTTGTCGGGCCAATTTCTCAATTTTTGGTTCAAACTCTAGAGTTCCTGGTTCTAATCTGGTCATAAGGTAAACAAACAAAAATTAGAAAAATATCTCCAATCCCCAACAACGGCGCCAAAATTTGATGAGCATCAAAACCACCAAAAATAATTCCCACAAAATAACTCTAAATAATAGTAAAGAGTGGTAGTAGGGTCGAGTCCACAGGGATTGGATGTTATAATCAACTTCTACGTTTAACTTGTGATCAGAACTTTTGTCGTGTCGAAATTCGTGGCTATAGTCATGCCCACGACTCCAAACGGACCTGTTAAAAAATAAACAAATAAATCAAGGGAGTTTTGAAATGTTTAGAAACTGAATAACTGCAACAACATAATTAAATAATTAAATAAATTAGAAATTAAATTGGAAATTAAATTCTGATTTTGTAATCAACGATAATAAGCCTTAGCTCTAGGCTCAGTGGATTTCAAATTTTTGACTCGATCCTCGAAAATTAATCTTCTCCTCCAAACAATAAGCTGGTTATAGCAGTTAAGAATGTCCTAACCACCAATTTTTCCTCTCGTAGCTGGTCCCGATACGACTTGCAAACCAACCCTTACCGATTATCTAACTAAGATACACATGTTCCCGATTCAAGATTCCGGCAACCTTGCACTCTGAAGAACCCAACTCGAAGTAACGGTGTAATACCCAAATTTTGCCCGGCCCGGCCCAAATCAGAAATAAATAAACAAAAATATAAAAAAATAAAAAATAAAAAATAGTCCTTTTTAAATGTCCATTTACAGACTCTAAGCCAAATACAGATTAACCCAAACTTAATTCAGCCTAAAATACCTAAAACCCCAGGCCCAATACACTATGGCCCGATTTGAACAATTTTCAGAAACCCTAGGGTTTCTAGAATGACTCCAGCCGCCGCAAAAGTGACCTCCTACACGCGCACCTCAACGCCACGCTCCCCTGTACTACCATACCTGAGCAGCAAAACAAGAACAACACAGCACAGAATAACAGCAAAAAGGACAAAACAAAAAATTAAAAATGTAGAAGTTTTTTTCTTTGTTTTTTTTCTTTTTTTCATTTTCGGCTATAAAAGGCCGATTTAAGAAATTGTAAACAGGTTACAGAGACACACGATCAATAAAAAGAAAAAAAGAAGGAAAATATTAGCTTTTTCTCTTTCTCTTTCTCTGCGTTTTCTTTACTGTTTTCTTTGTTTCTTTCTATTTTCTATACGGAAAAGAGGGAAGGAAAAAGGGTATCTTACCTTGTCGTCGGTGCCGATGAAGTCCTTTTCTTTTTCGCATGAATCAGGGTCGGACGGACGGAGGCTTGGTTCCTGAAACGGCTAAGGGAGGGCTTAGTTTTTTAAAGCTAAACTATTTATAATCTTTGCCAGTTTAGGGTTTTGTTTTGGCCCTCATATGATACATGAAAGCAGCACTGTTTGAGTCGATCAATGGCTCCAAAAGCGGTGCCGTATTGACCATTGCCCAAACAACCCGATGATCCAGAGCCGAACACGGCGGATCCGTGTGTTTTGGTCTAGGAGGAATATTTGCGCCACTAGTCCTCTGATTTGTTTCATTGATTTAATTCGGTTTTTTGTTTATTTTCAAAATTTGCCCCACATTTTCTATATTACTTCATTTTGGTCCATTTGCAGCGCAGCGTTTGAGTGGGCAAGGAATATTTCCTATTTTAGTCCCTATGTTATTCGCGCTTTGTAATTTGGACTTTTCCTTTTGTTTATTTCAAATTTACCCCTAAATTTATGCTTTAATTCCAAATCAGCCCATTGTTTTATTAATTAAGTTTAATATCAATTTATTAATATTATTTGGTTTTTTATTATTGTTACATTTGGTTACATTTTAGGTTGTTTATTGTTTTACATATATATATATATATATAGATATTACTTTATTATGCACTATTATTTTAAATTCTTTTATTTTATTATTATCATACATTATTGTTTTAACTTTGTGATTAATTATTTTTTTATATAATATATTTTTAATAACTTTTATTTTATAATATACTTTTAAAAGTCATTTTATATATTTCATCTTTAAAGATTTATATGATAATATCCTATTTAATATTTTTATGTATACAACCTATATTAAATTATTTTATTATATATATGTATGTATATAAAATACTATTGATTTCAAATTATTTGCTTTTAACTATATTTTGGTTTATTTCAAACTTTCATGTATATATATATTATTTTAAACTTACTTTAATATGTAATTTCCTTCTTTCATGTTACCTTTTGTTATTTAAAAACTTGTTATATTTTATTTAATTTGCTTGTTATTTTTTTAAGACTAACCTTTTAATTCATCTTGCTTGCTAATGTGGATGTTAGTATATGCATAGTGTAGGGTATAAAATTTTTGCTCTTACGTATATGATATTGTTTATTTGTATATATTGAATCTTTGTTATTCATTAATGCATGCTTTAGTTTACAAATTATCATATCGCGTTGTACATTATTATTCAATTATTTTTTATTTATTCAAAAGATTACAAATGTTAAAGTTATTTCATACAAAAATTTTCAAAATGACGCAATACTCGGAATTTGGAATCCTCGAGAGAATTGAGCCCTAACGTATTGGGTTCCGATTTTCCTCGTTGAATCTAAATAATCGAAAATTTTCTTTAACCAAAGTACATAAGCTAAAAACTCATTTTCGGGAATTCAATACGTCGTGTCCTAATGTATTGGATGTGACGCGTCGTTTTCTCGAAATGAAGATTTTAAACAATAATAAAGGTGATATTCAATGCTAGAAATTTTGAGAAATTGTGCCCTAACGTATTGGGTTTCGATTTTTCATCTGACTTAAAGCAATTGAATATCTTTTTTTTTTTAAACTTCATCACACAAGTTTCGAAAATCAAAAGACAAACTTATTCTCAAGGACTAAAATGTCGTGCCCTAATGTATTGGGTGTGTCATTTTATTACTCTGAGACAAGGAGGTCTTTGGTATTCGCTCGATTTATCCACGCATCTTTTATAAAATTAACATTAATAAAAAGCAATGATCGTATTTTAAAATCTTCTCAAATTCTCGACACTAAGACATTAAACAATCGACTCGGTACCAGTTTTGGGCGTTACGAGGGTGCTAACCCTTCCTCGTGCGTAATCGACTCCCGAACCTATTTTCTAAAAAATTCGTAGATCTAAAATCGTTTTTAAGGTGATCCGATCACACCTCTTTAAAAGATCGGTGGCGACTCCAATTTTCATTTTTTTTAAAGTCGACAACAAACTTTTTTATTTTTCAAAAAAAAAGGTTTCGACAGCTTGGCGACTCCACTGGGGACTATTTAGAGAATCAAGCCATAAAATTGATTGTCTTTTGTCTTATTGTCAAAAATTGAAAATTCGATTTGAAAAATTACGATCCTCTTTGCATTTGTTTGTATGATTACTGTAAATTGAGTTTTAATATCTTCGCATCATATTGCATAAAGGCTATTCTGGTCTTACCCCTTTAAGTGGGAGTGAGAAGCTACTCTTTCGTGAGGTTTTCACCTTTGTCCAGGATAGTGGATCGCTTCCGGGATACATCCGTACCTATGTCTTCGTGATATTTTCATCTCCGTACAGCCATAGGGAAATGTATTCCCCTAAATTGAACTTGGTCCGTATGAGCCTATAATGGGTGAGGATCGAGGAATCTGTTGGTCTGGATACCTCAACTTTAGAACTGAGCTGCATGTAAAAAAAACCTAGGAGCCCATCCTTGATCGTACTGCGAAAACCTTAGCGATTGCCCCAATAGGTGTTTGATTCTTTTTTTACTTACTTAAAGTTGCGTTTTTTGTTGCACTAACTTATGGTGTCTTTTTTATGTTTGCATGTCATTTCATATTCAAAAGAGTGTCGATTCAGGTTCGATTACTAAATTAGAAAGCTTGGCATGGAGAACGGATTTCTTGATAAAGTAAAGGACAATGCTGTTGTCCGTGTGTTGTCAGAGAAAACACAATCAGAGAAAAGGAGATAGTCTAGCCGGGCGGTACACGTCAAAGTTATGGGACTACACCCGCATCAGTGTAACGCAAAATAGCCTTCAGGAATTAAAGGTAATATGGGACCATTGGAATGACGAAACTAAGCATTTGTTCAACTCTAGTTATGGGGATTTGCCGTATCTACTCGACATTAAGGTAGACGTACATTTTTCCGGGCCATCACTCAGTTTTGGAACCCCGCGTATGATTGTTTTACCTTTGGAAGGGTTAATTTGGTGCCCACTATAGAAGAATATACAACTTTGCTACGTTGTCCAATGATCCAAGTTAATAAAGTCTACTCTAGAGCCGTTAATGTTCCAACCTTTATAAAGAAGTTGATGAACATCACTGGAATGAGTGAGCAGTGGGTCATAGTACGGATCAAGCAGAAGGGGGAAAGTAAATGTATCCCTTGGAAAAGCCTGCAAAAGCTGATTTTGGGGCAGCCTGATGCGAGGAAAAGGGTCGATGCCTTTGCTCTGAGCATTTATGGGCTAGTAATTTTCCCTAAGGCACTAGGGAACGTAGATGAGGCAACCTCAGATCTCTTTGATCGACTTGATAAGAGGGTTACACCAGTTCCGACAATTTTGGCAGAAACCTTCAGGTCATTGAATGCATGTCGAAGGGCGGGTGAAGGCAGATTCATCGAGTGTGTGCAGCTTCTACTTGCATGGTTCCACAGTCATTTTTTGAAAATTGATATGGTTTCGTATCGAGTCTTCTCTGAAAATTATTCACCGTTAAAAGAGATAGCAGCTACACCAAGGAGAGATGACACCTCGGAAGAGAAATGGGTGGTTATTCTTCAAAATATTCATGAGGAGGACATCGAGTGGAAAGCCCCATGGTTGCTTCCGGATGAGATCTTGTACCAATGTGGTAATTTTGATTGGGTCCCGTTACTTGGAATCTGGGGAGCTGTTGGTTATGCTCTATTGATGGTGCTAAGACAATACAGGTTAAGGCAGTTTATACCTGCAACCCAAGGCTTAGCTGAGTTCAAATTCTCGTATAAAGACAATGGATATATAAAAAGAAGATTCGAGAGATAACCAGTGCATGGGATCAAACTCGACGGATGAAGAGATTAGCCGTAGGCCCGACGACGACTCTTGAATATAATGAATGGTGGGTTTAAAGAATCAATGATAACATCCCAGGGCCAACTCAAGGAGATAGTCAGTCAATAGAAGAACATTTGTGGGTTGTTCCCTCCGAATTGGAAATTATGAAGCACGATTTTGAGAAGAGGAATACAGAGCTTGAAAAGAAGATCGAGCAGTTGGAAGAAGAAAAGATGCACTTAGGATTAGATGTGGATGTTCAAAAGTTAGAGACGGAGAAATTAAGAAAAGGAAAGAACTAGGCTGAGGAAGACTTGGACAGTTTGAAGACAGACTACAAGAAGTTGAGGTTATCAATCAGAACTGCTGGGCTAGGGAAAACTCCAGAATAATGGCGTCAAGAGATTCGGGAAGAAAAGATCAAGGCCGATGGATGGGAAAAGAAATTACTAGAGGTTCAGATGCGAAATGGAGCTTTAGAAAAGAGTTTGTCAGAAAGCCAAAAGGAAAAATGCAAACTAAAATATAGAGTGGCTGAGTTGGAAAGATCTCTTCATCAATATCGAAGTCGAAATTCTGCAATGGAATTAAGGACGAGCTTGGGAAAGATTGAAGAAATGAAAGGAAGAATAAAAGAGTTGGAATCGGCATTGCGAAGTTATAATATCTAGACTGAGTACTTGGAAAGCAACGAAAGTCGTCAGAATGAGCAACTTTACCATCTTCAGAATCAGGTTGAAAATAAAAATCGTATCATGGGAGAAGCCGTGGTCCAAATCTGGGAGGTAGCTGATCACCTGCAGACTTTGGCGGTACAAGCCGATGCACTGAGCGTAAAGTATGAGCTGGAATCAACTCGAGGACAAGAATTAGCTTCATTACTTAGGAAAATTAAAGTTCTGAGCATTAGGGCAAGAGCATATATGTAACCTATTTTATGTAATGAATTTTGTTTTCTAGTAAAAGTTTTCTGAATGAAATTGAATCAGAATCAGCGCCTCTTTACATTCATGCATTACATTACATTGCATCATATGCATTAAGGTCCACCGAAAGACCCTAATTGGTTAAAATCATTACAGTTAATCTAGAAACCAACAAAAACTCGTCAACCAAGCACCGCTACGGTACCCGTGCAAAATCAAAAATTATGGATCAAAGAGTGAAAAAGTTAGAGTGACTTCAAAAGGAAATGCAAGATCAGTTACAGATGCAAATGAAGGAGCAATTGGAAAAAATTCAACAGGACATGAAAGAAAGGATGTTAGAGTATCAAAAGGACATGATGAATGAGCTGACGCAATTACTAAAAGGAATAAATAAGGGGAAAAGTCCTATGATTAATGATGAAGAAGAAGACAAGAATGGACCCACCTATCCTCCAGGCTTTACGTCTCCGCATGCGCAGGTTTAGACTGAGGCGTATCCGCATAGATCCTCTATTTCAATAAGGCCTCAGCGGTTTCAAATTGATATTCCAATACCGATGAACTCCCAAGCTGGATCAGGTTCTAACCCTGGTGAGAACCCGATTAATCTTGCTGTCTCAGACTTCGATGAAGTAGCTGAGAAGGATAAAGAAAAGGAAGAATTACCAAAACAGTTTGAGGAGAAATGAAAATGGATTGAAGAGAAGTTTAAGGCAATAGAAAACACTGAAAGTTATTGTGGAATAGATGCAAAAGATCTGAGTCTGGTCCCGGATTTAGTACTCCCATATAAGTTCAAAGTGCCAGAATTTGAGAAGCATAGTGGGACCAGTTACCCTGAAGCCCATATTACAATGTTCTGTAGGAGAATGACTGGGTACATTAACAATGATCAGCTATTAATACATTGTTTTCAGGATAGCCTCATTGGGGCGGCGTCTAAATGGTATAACCAGTTGAACCGAACCAAAATTAGCACTTGGAGGGATTTGGCACAGGCTTTTATGAGACAGTACAATCATGTATCTGAAATAATGCCTGATAGAATTACTTTGCAGAACTTGGAAAAGAAATCAAACGAAAGTTTTAGACAGTATGCACAGAGGTGGAGAGAGATTACAGTTCAAGTTCAGCCACCACTTTTGGAAAAAGAAATGACGATGCTTTTCATCAACACATTGAAGGCGTCGTTTATCACGCACATGTTAGGAAGTGCCTCAAAGAGTTTCTCGGATATAATCATGAATGGCGAAATGATTGAACATGCTATTAAAAGTGGAAAAATAGATGGTGGGAGAATAATCGAAGGTCAGGTCCAAAGAAAAGAGAAGGTGAAGTAAACAATGTGAACACATACAGTAAATGAATTACAGTGAATCAACCAAGAAAGATGGTTGCTAATCAAGAAGGCTCATCGAAGCAAGAGTCGGGAATGAGGCAAAATACTGAGAAGCCCCAGTTCACTCTCATTCCAATGACATATAAAGAGCTATATCAGAATTTATTTAATTCACATGTTGTTGCTCCTCGTTACTTGAATTCTCCTCTACAACCCCCGTATCCAAAATGGTATGACACGAACGCGCAATGTGACTATCATGCGGGAATTTTAGGACACTCAATAGAAAATTGTACCGCTTTCAAGAAGGTAGTAGAAAGACTTATTAAATTGGGTGTTGTCAAATTTGATGACTCACCCAGCACAGAAAGTCCATTGCCCAATCATGATGATAAGGGAGTGAATATGTTGAGTGAAGGTACGGGGGAAGAAGTCAAGACTGACATTGCTGAAGTAAAAAATCCATTGAAATGGGTCTGGAAAGATATGGTAAAAAGAGGGTTAGTTATTTCAAATTTTGAGGAAGGGTATGACATGGGAAATTATTGTGAATTCCACCATAAAACAGGGCACGAAATCCAAGAATGTGAAGGATTCAGGGCTTTGGTTCAAAGCATGATGGATAATAAGGAGATGAGGTTCTATGAATATGCGAAAGAAATGAGGAGCATATGCGCGACAGAGTCAGGAACAGGGACTCCGAAAATAAATCATCATGTGGTCATTATCTCACGCCCTAAGAGTAATGAGGCTAGGGTTCAGGTAACACCAAATATTGTAATCACGAAACCGTCAAGTTTCACATATAAGGATGACAAAATGGTCCCGTGGAGTAACGGATGCAATGTAACAATCCCAGGAAAAGAATTTGAGGGTAATATGGTAAAAGAATATTAGGAAAGGGTTTCTTATACACGTAATGGGAAGCGTTATGACACTCAAGCAGAATTACCAAGAGAAAATACTTTGATGGTATAACAGAGGAAAGGGAATGCGGCGGAATCTGAGCCATTGGTTAATAAACCAATAAAAGAAGAAGAAGCAAAGAAATTCTTGAAGTTCTTGAAACTTAGCGAATACAGTGTTATGGAGCAACTGCATAAACAGCCAGCCCGTATTTCAGTATTAGATTTGCTCTTAAGCTCAGAAGTACATCAAAATGCACTGATGAAGGTACTAAAAGAAACATATGTGGCCAATGACATTTCAGTAATATAAGTGCTGACAATTTTATTTTCTTCAATAATGATGAAATACTGTCTGGAGGTAGGGGTTCTACTAAAGCTCTACACATTACTACTCAATGTCGGGGGGACACATTACCGGGGGTTTTGATCGATAATGGATCCACACTGAACGTATTGCCTTTGTCCACTCTTAATCGACTACCTGTGGACAGTTCACATATGAAAGCCTGCCAGAATATAGTAAGGGCATTTTATGGAACAGAAAGAGGGGTTATAGGAAGAATTGAAATACCATTAAGGATTGGCCCAACTACTTATGAGGTGGACTTTCTAGTAATGGATATTAAGCCTTCCTACAACTGTTTATTGGGAAGACCATGGATACATTCGGCAGGGGCAGTACCTTCATCATTACATCAGAAGGTAAAGCTAATATCAGAGGGTCGATTGGTAACAATAAGTGCGGAGGAGGATATCATTGCGATGGTAACGGGTGATACACCTTATGTAGAGACCAATGATGAGACAGTGGAATGTTCTTTCCGGTCTTTAGAATTTGTGAACGCAACATTTATCACTGAAGGAAACAGAATTCTGGTACCAAATATATCCAAGACTACCAAGATGGGTCTACAGTTGATAGTAGAAAGAGGAGCTTCGCCAGGGAAAGGATTGGGAAAATACCTTCAAGGAAGGATTGAAGCACCCATGTTGACGGGAAAGTTTGATCGCTTTGGCCTGGGTTACAAGCCAGATATGAAACAAAAGAGGAAAGAAGCAGAGAAAAGACAGGAGAGAAGAAGGGCACGTTTGAGCGGAGAGGAAGTCAAGTGGGAGCCTTTGACCTTTCCCCACATATCTAAATCCTTTGTGTCGGGTGGGTTTATTTACCCTGAGCAAGGGGTGTCCAGAAGATAAAACATTGAAGAAATGTTGGAAAATGTTCACATCAATGCTATAAAGACAATAGAAAGAAGGACCTTGCTAGAGATTTGCCCTTACGAACCTGGGAGTGAGCTAAACAATTGGACTGCGGAAGAAATACCTGTAGTCTTTAGAGCTTATTCAGAGTAATGTTCAAAACATTATTGTTGTTTTTAGCCTAAGAATGATAAGAAATCCTTTGTGAAATAGGCTTAAGTCTGAATATCTTTATCCTAATAAAATACATCTTTGCATTCATTTCGAGCAATTATTCTTTTATTCTTTCCAGGCAAGTAAATATTTTCCATTTGATTGATTGTCTTCCAAATGATTTTTTCATTATATTTATAACCTGATCGTACAAATAATTATTCATAAATTTATATTTTTGTACATTCTTTGGTGTATCCCCATAGGTCCTCAGATATCAATGACATGAGTGATGTTGTTACAAACACGGAGTCTCTTTTTGAGCAAGACATGTGTTTGGAAGGATCTCGTGAATTGGAAAATGACGAAGACTGTGGTGTATCTCCGGACTTGTTGAGAATAGTGGAACAAGAGGATAAACAAATCCTACCTTATAAGGAATCATTAGAAATTGTGAGCCTAGAGGAAGGAAAAGAGGTAAAAATTGGAACTGATATCACCGCAAAGACAAAACATGATCTCATTGAGTTACTCCGAGAGTTCAAAGATGTTTTCGGATGGTCATACCAGGATATGCCAGGGCTAAATACTAGCATTGTGGTACATTGTTTACCTATAAAAGAAGATTGTAAACCAGTTCAGCAGAAGCTCAGAAGAATGAGACCTAATATTGTGTTGAAAATAAAAGAGGAGGTCAAAAAGCAATTTGATGCTGGATTCTTACAAGAGGTCAAGTATTCAGAATGGGTAGCAAACATCGTCCCTGTTCCCAAAAAGGATGGAAAGGTACGAGTGTGCGTGGATTATAGGGACTTGAACAAGGCTAGTCCAAAAGACAATTTTTCGTTGCCACACATTGATACTTTGGTAGATAACACAGCTGGCTACTCATTATTTTCTTTCATAGACGGCTTTTCTGGATACAATCAAATAAAGATGCATCCTGAGGATATGGGGAAAACCACATTCATTACCCTATGGGGAACATTTTGTTACAAAGTAATGCCCTTTGGATTGAAGAATGCAGGAGTAACATATCAAAGGGCAATGGTCACCCTGTTTCATGACATGATGCATAAAGAAATTGAGATCTATGTTGATGATATGATTGCAAAATCTAGAACTGAAGAAGATCATCTCCGAGTCTTGAGGAAATTATTCTTAAGATTGAGAAATTTTTAGCTCAAGCTCAACCCAGCAAAATGCATAGTTGGAGCCAGATCAGGAAAGTTGTTGGGCTTCATAGTCAGTAGGAAGGGGATTGAGATTGACCCGGATAAAGGTAAAGTAATACGAGATTTGCCTCCTCCAAGCACTCAAAAAGAGGTCTGAGGTTTCCTAGGAAGGTTGATCTACATTGCCCAGTTCATTTCACAATTGACTGAGAAATGCGATCCAGTATTTCGCCTTCTGAAGAAACATAATTCGGGAGAATAGGATGAGGAATGTCAGAAAGCTTTTGACAAGATAAAGCAATACTTGGCTAATGCTCTAATACTATCACCACCTAGTCCAGATAGGTCGTTGATATTGTATCTAACGATGTTTCACAATTCCATGGGATGCGTCTTGGGCCAACATGACGAAACAGGAAGGAAAGAAAGAGCAATATACTATCTCAGCAAGAAATTCACTAATTGTGAAATGAGGTACTCGTCCATTGAAAAGTTGTGTTGTGCTTTAATTTGGACAACTCGAAGACTAAGGCAATACATGTTGTATCATGTGACTTGGCTAATTTCAAAGTTGGATCCTTTAAAGTACATGATGGAATCAAATGCTTTAAATGGGAGAATGGCTAGATGGAAAATTCTTCTCTCTGAATTTGACATAGTATATGTAAGTCACAAGGATATAAAAGGAAGTGCAATAGCTGATTTTCTAGCCAGCAGAGCCTTGGAAGACTATGAGCCTTTGAACTTCAATTTTCCAAATGAGGACTTAATGTATGTGGCAAACACTGAAGAAAACCCTCGAATAGACCACATCTGGAAGTTAAATTTCGATGGAGCTTCAAATGCTATAGGTAATGGAATTGGGGCAGTCTTGGTATCTCCAAGTGGAGATCATTATCCTATCGCTAGCAAGTTGGACTTCGATTGCACAAATATTATGGCAGAATATGAAGCATGTATTATGGGTATTCGTGCGGCCATTGAACGTAAAATCAAAGTGCTAAAAGTGTATGGAGATTCTGCATTGGTGATATACCAACTCAAAGGAGAATAGGAAACTAGAAACCCTAAGTTGATCAGTTATAAAGAACTGGTTATTAAATTGATTGACGAGTTTGATGACATCACTTTCTGTTATCTCCCATGAGATGAAAACCAGATGGCTGACGTACTGGCTACTCTAGCCTCGATGATTAAGGTGAGCAAGTTAGAAATCATGAAGCCTATTTAGATGAGCATAAACGAAGTTTCGGCTCATTGCTACAGTATTGAAGAGGAGGGAAAATATGATCACCCTTGGTATCAGAGTATACTACAGTATGTGAAGAATCGAAAATACCCTGATCAAGCGACAGAAAATGACAAGAGAACACTAAGAAGAATAGCCATTGAGTATGTCTTGGATGGTGAAGTGTTGTACAAAAGAGGGAAAGATCAAGTGCTGTTAAGATGTGTAGATGCCATGGAGGCTAGAAAGATCCTGGAAGAAGTCCATGAGGGCATTTGCGGAACCCATGCAAATGGTTTTACAATGGCCAGACAAATCATGAGATTTGGATACTATTGGTCTACTATGGAAGGGGATTGCATTAGCTATGCCAAGAAGTGTCATAAATGTCAAATTTATGGAGATAAGATACATGTACCTCCCTCACCTCTGCACATTATGACTGCTCCATAGCCGTTCTCCATGTGGGGCATGGATGTTATTGGGCCAATATCATCGAAGGCTTCGAATGGGCATCATTTCATCTTTGTGGTCATTGATTACTTTACCAAATGGGTGGAAGATGCTTCATATGCAAATGTCAAAAAATCGGCGGTTAGTAAATTCTTGAAAAAGGATATCATTTGTCGATATGGAATGCCTGAAAGAATCATATCCAACAATGCGTTGAATTTGAATAATAACACAATAGTGGAGGTTTGTAGTCAGTTCAAGATCAGTCACCATAACTCGTTGCCATATCGCCCAAAAATGAATGGTGCAGTGGAGGCGGCCAATAAGAACATTAAGAGAATTGTGGGGAAAATGACTGAAACCTACAAGGATTGGCATGAAAAGCTATCATTTGCTCTCTTAGCTTGCCGAACATCTGTTAGGACCTCTACTGGGGCAACACCCTTTTCTCTAGTTTATGGGATGGAAGCCGTTTTACCCATTGAAGTAGATATTCCTTCTCTTCGGGTATTAGCTGAATTGAAATTGGATGAGGTAGAATAGGTTCAGTCTCGATACGACCAGTTGAATTTAATCGAAGGGAAAAGGTTAAAAGCCATCCAACATGGTCATATGTATCAAAAACAGATGATGCGAGCCTATAACAAAAAGGTTCGTCCCAGAGAATTCCACGAAGGCGATCTGGTGTTGAAGAAAATTCTTCCTATACAAAAGGACTTTAGAGGGAAATGAATGCCAAATTGGGAGGGTTCTTATGTCGTAAAGAAGGCCTTTTCTGGTAGGGCTTTGATTCTATGTGAGATGGATGGAAAAAACTTGCCAAATCCTGTAAATTCAGATTCAGTCAAGAAATACTTCACTTGAAGGAAATGGACCAAAGTGAAAACCCGTAAAGGGCGCTTTGATTCCTAAAAAAAATGGAAAGGCCAAGGTGAAAACCCACAAAGGGCGCTTTGAGATCAAAAGGGATTTGAGTTGAAAACCCGAGAAGGGCGGCTCAAATATTTATCAGAATGGGGCATAAGGTGATTAGAGCGGTTCAAATTTTGATCAGATTGGGGTATGTAAAGATCTTGCTATACCTGAATCAACAGGAAAGGGGATGCGACATCTTGGAGCATTGACAGGGTACTGTAGATCTCCTAAATACATGTCGAACTCAGAAGGGTCTTCAGAAAGTTTGTACAGAGAAGTTCAAGCTGCGATATCTGAGCATCTAGCTTTTATACTATTCATATTTTCTTCCTTCAAATACTTCATTCTTTTTCAAGATACAAGTCAATTCCTCTTTTATTCTCAATATCCTTGATATTTTATTCATTGCAAGTTATGCTCTCAAATCAAGTCTATTTCTATCCATTGTTGTGTTCTCTTTACAAGCATGTTGCATTAGAATAAAGGATTAATGGACTAATAAAACTTTCACAAAGGAAGTTCTACATATTACTCGAAAAAGTTTCTAAATAATATAGTAACCTGAAACAGAACTTTTGTTTAGAACGAACCAAGTTTAAAGGTCAGAAATCTAATAAGGAAAAGTCTGAATCAAGACAATCCTTTTGGATTTTGTTGACAAAATATTGATTGAACAAAATAACCATGAGTTAGTAAGAAGTGATCTCATTGGTAGAAAATTCTTCGTTCATAATTTTTGGATGTGGCACTTTAAGAGTTGTATAATGACCAAAGAATTACACGTTTGGCATCTTTAAATGGCGATGGGAAAGGATTGAGGAAAGACCAGATCTCCTCATTTTGTAGTTACGTCTTGAGGATGAAGATACAACCTTTTTGCGACCTAGAGGATTAAACTTGTAGGTTTACA
The DNA here is from genome assembly GCF_025698545.1 of Gossypium raimondii. Lineage (NCBI taxonomy): Eukaryota > Viridiplantae > Streptophyta > Magnoliopsida > Malvales > Malvaceae > Gossypium > Gossypium raimondii. The sequence goes on along the minus strand of NC_068572.1, from coordinate 27,122,444 downwards.
GTGGGGGCAATTTAATTAAATGTTTCATTGAAGACACCGGCCAAGAAGGAACATGCTGAAGCATGGCCATGACAAAGCCTTAATAAACTTCGAGTAATCGACCTAAATAGGATCATTCTCAGAAAAATAAAATTCTGCATTCATGCAAACACCATTCACACATGTCTAGTTAGGAGCATTTGATTCATTTTGATCATGCCACCCTAATCATTAGCCGTAATTAGGTTCATTATACAGGTCATGTTCCCTAGAGAACAGATCAGGGAAATTACAGATCTTGTCTCCCAAACCAATAGCGGAGCAAATCGAAGACGACGAATCTTATTTTTAAGAGTAAGGAAGAAGATTTAAGCCACAAGTTCTATATCCCTAGTCAGCAATGGAATAGACCGAAGAATTACAGATCTTTTCTCCTTGAGATTACAGGGGAGCAGATTGAAGCCAGTAATCCTATTTCCCTGATATTACAGTGGAACGGATTAAAATAAAGGATCTTATCTCTCTAAAGTTACAGTAGAGTAGATCGCATCAGGTCTTATCCCCCCAAGATTACAGTGGAATAGACTGAAGAATTACAGATCTTATCTCTCTGAGATTACAGCGGAGCAGATTGAAGCCGGTAATCCTATTTCCCTAAGATTACAGTGGAACGGATTAAAATAAAGGATCTTATCTCTCTGAAGTTACAGTAGAGTAGATCGCATCAGGTCTTATCTCCCTGGGATTACAGTGGAATAGACCAAAGAATTACAGGTCTTATCTCCTTAAGATTACAGTGGAATAGACCGAAGAATTCCTAATCGGAAATGGTGAATCTTATCTCCTCTCATTACGATGGAGCGAGGTTGAAGCGTAAATCTTATCTCCCCGAGATTACGTGAGCGATTGAAGCCGATAATCCTATTTCCCTGATATTACAGTGGAGCAGATTAAAAAAAAGGATCTTATCTCTCTGAAGTTACAGTAGAGTAGATCACATCAGGTCTTATCGCCCTGAGATTACGGTGGAATAGACCGAAGAATTACAGATCTTATCTCTCTGAGATTACAGCAGAACAGATTGAAGTCGGTAATCCTATTTCCCTGAGATTACAGTGGAATAGATTAAAATAAAGGATCTTATCTCTCTGAAGTTACAGTAGAGTAGATCGCATCAGGTGTTATCTCCCTGAGATTACAGTGGAATAGACCGAAGAATTCCTAATCGAAAATGGTGAATCTTATCTCCCTACTGTTACGGTGGAGTAGATTGAAGCTAGAAATCTTATCTCCCTAAGATTACAGCGGAGCAGATTGAAGCCAGTAATCCTATTTCCCTGAGATTACAGTGGAACAGATTAAAATAAAGGATCTTATCTCTCTGAAGTTACAGTAGAGTAGATCGCATCAGGTCTTATCTCCTTGAGATTACGGTGGAATAGACTGAAGAATTACAGATCTTATCTTCCCAGGCGATGCAGTGGAACAGATTAAAGCCACAACAGCGGATTATACTTCCTCCGACATTGCAGTTAAAAAGATCAAAGCCACAATGGCGAATCTTACTTTCCAAAAGTTTAAACCACAAATCCTATTTCCCCGTCGTTACGGTGGAATAGATCGAGGCACCAATTCCTATACCTCTAAAGATTCAGTAAGATGGAATGAGGCTACTCGAAGAAGAGGAGTACCAAGGTCCAGCACGACCGGACAAATTTGGCTATTTTTGGAGTCTTTGCTCCGTTTCTATTACACGACAACGAGGAAAGAGGGGCAGCTGTTTGTTTTGTTTGTTTTCTTTTTTTTTTGTTTGTTTTGTTTTATTTTTTTCATTTTCAGCTATAAAGGTCGATTTAAGAAATTGTAAACAGGTTACAGAGACACACGATCAATACAAAGAAAAAAAGGAGGAAAATATCAGTTTTTTCTCTTTCTCTTTCTCTGCGTTTTCTTTACTGTTTTCTTTGTTTCTTTCTATTTTCTATACGGAAAAGAGGGAAGAAAAAAGGGTATCTTACCTTGTCATCGGTGCCGATGAAGTCCTCTTCCTTTTCGCATGAATCGGGGTCAGACGGACGGAGGCTTGTTTCCTGAAACGGCTAAGGGAGGGCTTAGTTTTTTTTAGACTGCTGAAACTGTTTATAATGCTGCTAGTATAGGGTTTTGTTTTGGCCCTCATATGATACATGAAACGGCACCGTTTGGAGTCTGATCAATGGCTCCAAAACGGTGCCGTATTGACCATTGCCCAGCAACCCGATGATCCGACCCGAACACGGCCATATCCGTGTGTTTTGGTCTAGGAGGGAATATTTGCGCCACTAGTCCTCCTGATTTGTTTCATTGATTTAATTTGGTTTTTTGTTTATTTTCAAAATTTGCCCCACATTTTCGATATTACTTCATTTTGGTCCATTTGCAGCGCAGCGTTTGAGTGGGCAAGGAATATTTCCTATTTTAGTCCCTATGTTATTCGTGCTTTGTAATTTAGACTTTTCCTTTTGTTTATTTCAGATTTACCCCAAAATTTCTGCTTTAATTCCAAATCAGCCCATTGTTTTATTAATTAAGTTTAATATCAATTTATTAATATTATTTGGTTTTTATTATTGTTACATTTGGTTACATTTTCGATTGTTTATTGTTTTACATATATATATATATATAGATATTACTTTATTATGCACTATTATTTTAAATTCTTTTATTTTATTATTATCATACGTTATTGTTTTAACTTTGTGACTAATTATTTTTTATATAATATATTTTTAATAACTTTTATTTTATAATATACTTTTAAAAGCCATTTTATATATTTCATCTTTAAAGATTTATATGATAATATCCCTATTTAATATTTTTATGTATACAACCTATATGAAATTATTTTTATTATATATATGTATGTATATAAAATACTATTGATTTCAAATTATTTGTTTTTAACTATATTTTTGGTTTATTTCAAACTTTCATGTATATATATATATATTATTTTAAACTTACTTTAATATGTAATTTCCTTCTTTCATGTTACCTTTTGTTATTTAAAAACTTGTTATATTTTATTTAATTTGCTTGTTATTTTTTTAAGACTAACCTTTTAATTCATCTTGCTTGCTAATGTGGATGTTAGTATATGCATAGTGTAGGGTATAAAATTGTTGCTCTTACGTATATGATATTGTTTATTTGTATATATCGAATCTTTGTTATTCATTAATGCATGCTTTAGTTTACAAATTATCATATCGCGTTGTACATTATTATTCAATCATTTTTTATTTATTCAAAAGATTACAAATGTTAAAGTTATTTCACACAAAAATTTTCAAAATGACGCAATACTCGAAATTTGGGATCCTGGAGAGAATTGAGCCCTAACGTATTGGGTTCCGATTTTCCTCGTTGAATCTAAATAATCAAAAATTTTCTTTAGCCAAAGTACATAAGCCAAAAACTCATTTTCGGGAATTCAATACGTCGTGTCCTATTGTATTGAATGTGACGCGTCGTTTTCTCGAAATGAAGATTTTAAACAATAATAAGGGTGATATTCAATGCTCGAAATTTTGAGAAATTGTGCCCTAACGTATTGGTTTTTGATTTTTCATCTGACTTAAAGCAATTGAATATCCTTTTTTTTAAACTTCATCACACAAGTTTCGAAAATCAAAAGACAAACTTATTCTCGAGGACTAAAATGTCGTGCCCTAATGTATTGGGTGTGTCATTTTATTACTCTGAGACAAGGAGGTCTTTGGTATTCGCCTCAACTTATCCAAGCATCTTTTATAAAATTAACATTAATAAAAAGGAAGGATCGTATTTTAAAATCTTTTCAAATTCTCGACACTAAGACATTAAACAATCGACTCAGTACCAATTTTGGGCGTTACGAGGGTGCGACCCTTCCTCATGCGTAACCGACTCTCGAACCTATTTTCTCAAAAATTCGTAGACCTAAAATCGTTTTCAAGGTGATCCGATCACACCTCTTTAAAAGATCGGTGGCGACTCCAATTTTCATTTTTTTAAAGTCGACAACAAACATTTTTGTTTTTTTTTAAAAAATGGTTTCGACAAACGGCCTCAACCTTGTGGGTCGTTTAAACCCGATCACTTCTTCCTTGATTTATTCTTAGAGATCTGAATACAGCACAGTCGACTCGTTTCTCCAATTGTCAGCAAACATGACTCCAACCAAACGTGCACTTTTTGACTTGAAATCGAGTTAACTTTAAGGGATGAGTTGTCAATCCAGATACTTAAGAAAAATGTGAATACTGATTGGAATGATTTTTAGTACGAATACATATCTCACGATTCCCGATCGAAAAGAGCACCATCCTAAAGCTAAGATGGAATTTAGTGAAGTATGAAATTATTCATGCTTTATAGATTTTGAAAGGTTATTTCATGATAATGGTGAAGAATAGGAAAGAAAGGTACTTGTAAAGTAATTAGACCAATTTTGAAAGAACAAAGAAATGTAAATGAAACAACAGAATACTCACGCCCACATTGAAAGAAAAAAAAAAGAAATAATTCTATTCAATTCCAAATTGAAATCAGAATGTAAAATTAAGTGTGTCCTTCCTAAGTACATTAAGGCCCTATTTATATACATGGAATTTACTAATTTTTGCTTTAACCACTTTAACATATAATTAAAATTAAATTAAAAATAAAATAAGATTTTTTCTATTTTTGGCTTTTACAAAGTCAAAAGAATCTGATGAGTCCTTGGCTTTTTTCACATTTTTTATTCGGCTTCATTTTATTGATCGTGTTTCAATTTGTCATTTCCTGCTCGTTTTTGACTCTTAGCGTCCCAATTGAATCACTGACAAGATTAAAACATAAAAGCACTAATTTAGCAGGGAACAATTCAGAAATAAACCGAATTAAACACAAAATGTCATGCAAATTAACATGTTATCAAATCCTCAGACTTGAGATCATCATTATCCCAACAACGTAAGTCGTATATTTTGAAACAGTCAAACGTCCACCGTAACTGGTTGTTCTATAAAGGTTGATGTTGGATATACCACAATCTATGTAGTGGGATATGGTTGATCAATACAAGATTTGTCCCTCTTACATAATGGGAGTAATATCTTAGGCCACTTGATTGAGTGAGACTAGAAACGCATGGCCATACTTGAATAAGTTGATATAAGATATCATACTTATTTGTTTATCACAGTCTACTCAGGATATGAAGAAACATTAGATGGACTATGCAAGTGTGACTATTCCATGACTTGTGTCCATTCTAGATATAAAGGAGAAAAGGATTTAATACACGAAGGGTTAATCACAGAAAGGTTATGTCGAATTATGACTTCATTTAACTTAGGTAGCAATGATACATTGCTAGATGCCACTCATTGTTTGTAATATTAGAATAGATCTAGTATTACTGCTAACGTTATAATAACCTATAGGGTCACACCCTATGGTTGAAACGAACGGAATCCAAACAAAGTGGTGTTGTTTTTTTTTGTCACATGAATTAAATTGATTATAGAATTAATTTAATTGGGTAGTTAAATATCGAATGACTTATATGTACAAGTATGTTGTACATATAACGAGAACATGGTTAAATTAATATATATGAATTTGATTCGTGCAAATTTTAACTAAACATAATTTACCAAAATACTTGTTATAATTATTGTAATTATAATTTACAATCGAATATTATTATAATTATTGTAAATGTAATTTTTGGTCAAACATTATTATAATTGTGGTAATTATAACTATTATATTTGGTTAATTATTATAATGAATCTTGATTCATATTAAGATATCCACTATTCTGAATTAGGAAATAAAGAGTTTTAAGAAAAACCTTATATACTTGAAATATAAGGTTTTCATCTTACCATTTCATTTACACATTTAACTCATAATCATTTTGTATACCATATTTCATTCAATAGTTCATATAAACATATCATTCCCAAATCACTTACTTCAATTAAAGAATGTGAAAACTAAATAAATTAGATTAATCATACCTTTCAATCATTTACGAGACACGTATGGGATTAGTCTGAAAATGGTTCATCATATGCTTCCTGTTCTATAATAATTCAATCCAAACTAATTCATATATGTATATAAGTATCTACCTTTAATCACATAATCATCAATATGAAACATATTACAAAATCATTCTTGATACAATATTCAAATGATATACATCAATATTTCAACATTAAACACATATTTTCATAGCCCGATGAACTATAGCAACATGACTCGATTACTCGGGTAACTACACAACACCAAAGGCATCAAAGATGCGTAATATAGGCACCAAAGTGTAATCCCGTACAAGCCTGATTCTAACTCTATTGGCATGCCAATCGTATCATAATCGTTTGCTACGTTCAAACAGACACTTAACAAAATTCTTAACATTGTAAATCAGAGGCACTTCCACAATATCCATACACATGCTATAAATCAATTATGTTCACTTCAAAATGAACTAACCGTATTATTCACCAACTACAGAATAATCATTTCTCACCTGTACTTAATTGTAGACATTTTATAATTTCAACATGATATCACAATTCAATTCGATAACAGTTTAACCAAAACATTAAATAACAAGTTATAAATATATATATTTATTCATTACTATGAACTTACCTAAACTGATTCTGCAACAAACACGACTCCAAGGACTAATCAGTAATTTTTTCTTTTTTTTTTCGCATTTGTCCAACGATTAATCTGTTTCTTGATCTAAATATAATAATTTTATTCAATTAACCAATTCAAATATCATAAAATACAGAAATTCATATATTTGACTCTTAATCGTCATTTTACACTTTTACCCAAAACTTTACTTTTTATTAAATTTAGTCCCTAAACCCGAACTTTCAAATTAACCATATTTAATTCCAATTCATGTTAGATTAATTCCTATAATCCCTATATAGCCCATATTTACCACATTTTCACAAGAATTTCATGCAATTTCACTATTTTAACACTTTAGTCTTTTAACATTAAAATAAACTAAAATCACTTTACAAAATAGTCCTATTTAACAATCAAGCTTATAAATCTATCATCAAAAATTACAGATTCATCAATGGCAAGTTTTAAAATCTTTCACAGTTTTGAAAACAAAGATACGAGTTAGCTGGACCTAGTTACAACAATCTCAAACACATAAAAATTACTAAAAATGGGCTTCAATTTCATACCATGCAAAGGAGAATGTCTTGACCGAAAGCTTGGTGTTATTTAACTCTGGAGTTTCGGTTCAAAACCATGAAAATGAAGATGATGATTATAACTTTTGTTTTATTCCTTTATTATTATTTTAATATATAAAATCATTTAATTAAAACATTTTAAACACATAATATTTCTTATTTTTCCACCCACTAACCGTACATCATAATAATTAAGGTATATTTTCACTTTAAAATCTTCATTTCATACTTTTGTAACTATTTAATACAAATAAACTTAGAGCAATTAACTTTTGTAGCTTTTACGATTTAATCCTTTTTACTTAATTAATTATCTAAACGTCAAAATTTTTAACCAAATTTCATACACCTATATAATCACTTCAGTAAATAGTTAATAAAAATATTTATGGCCTCGGTTTATAGAATACGGTCTCGATACTCATTTTCTAAAACCATTCGACTTTAAAGACAAACCACTTATACATAAATATTCATTTAGTCACAAAAAATTTATCAAATCAAAATTAAATATAATATAATATTAGAATCATAAATATTAAATAATAATATTTACAGACTCACTCGTTGGATTTGTGGTCCCAAAACCACTATTTTTGACACCACTAAAAAACAGGCTATTACAACTCTCCTCCCCTTAGGAAATTTTGTCCTCGAAATTCCTTATCTAGAATAAGTTTGGTTGTTGTAAACTCATAGACTCTTCGGTCCTTCAAGTAAAATATTTCTCATCTAGCTTGTTCTCGCTCAATTCTGACCAGTGGAATAGGATTTTACATTTCTGTCCGTAAAAAGCTTCAAACAATTAATATAGGACTGATAATTGTTATTATAAATGAATTCAACCATTGATAAACATTTTCCAAATTGCCCTTGAACTTGATGATGTAACACTATATTACGTCTTCCAGAATATGAATTACATATTCCAAATTTACTTCGAAATCTAGAGGTAAATCTCAGATACATGATGCGTGCAACTCAACTAGCTTTTCAATTGAATAATTCATTTTGACTAGAATAAAATGAGCCAATTTCACCAGTCCAATAATTACAATTCGGATCAAGTCTTTCTTTCTCGTCAACAAAGGTAATCCATATTCGAAATGTATCCACCAGCAACTTTGTCTTTAGTCATTACAGATTTTGTCGCTACTTGGTTTAAATAAATAAAAAAATACATAGTTAGGAACCTCGTATAAGACCCTTATATAATTTTTCAAAATTGTTCAGCACACAAATTCACTTTCGGGAATATAGAATATCACCACAATCAATTCTGAAATTGGTAATCATATTGTTCTAAACATGTTCTTGTTTAGCTAATACATTCAAATCTTTACTTTATAACTCACAATTTCACTAAAGAATTAACAGTTTAACTCACAATTCGTAATAATGGAACCAACATAATTCTAATTTATTTGGATGAAACATTACTATAAATAATGAATTTCTTCCTATATTTAGGTTTAATCAATACTAGAGCTTTTGTTAATAAAGTTTTCAACTGGTCAAAACTGTACTGGCTCTTAACTAACCAAATAAGTTCAACGTGTCCCTGTAATAACTTCATCACTAAAGAATAACAACAAATCTGTCGAAATATGACTGAAAGGAAACCCAATTAACCAGATCCTCCAATGTTGTAGGGTCATTATTTAATCCAAAAGACATAACTAGAAACTCATACTGCCCGTAATAGGTTCTAAACATTGTTTTTGGTACATCTACGTATTTAACTCGCAACTGACAGTAGTCGGATCTGAGCTCAATTTTCAAAAACATTGTGGTAACTTTTTGCTAATCAAATAAATTGTCCATACAAGACAATGAATTTATTCAACTGTTAATAATCTATACACAATCCCAAAGACCCATCTTTTTTTCTCAAACAAAATAGGTGCGCCCCAAGGTGATGTACTCGAACAAATCAAATCTCTATAGATTAATTCTTACAACTGAGCTTCTAATTATTTTAACTCGGTTAAAGCCTTTCTATACAGAGCAATCAAAACTAGAGCAATCCCTGACACTACTTCTATAGAAAACTCAACTTCTCGTTCTAGCCGTAAACCCGAAAATTCCTTAAGAAAAACATCTGTAAACTTGCAATCTTTCTTATAATAATCTAGAGTTCCGTTAACGAAATAGTACACATCTTATGTAACAAATTGTAACATGTTTACATAAGTGTACGTAGTCGTTCTAGTAATAAGGAAGTATGTAACACCCCTAACACGTATCTGTCGTTGGATTAGGGTTACGGAGCATTACTGTACAAACAGAGCATAAAAATATACATTTCATATATCATCGAAAACATATTACAACACATTCATTCACATACATATAATCCCTATCGAGCCCTCAAGGCCCTAGAAACAATTTGGGACTACATTGGAAACATTTGGAAATTTTAGGAAAAACTTAGAAAAAAGTTTGACTACAAGGTCACACAGTCATGTGCCTCACGCAGTTGAGACACACGCCTGTGTTTCAGGCCATGTAACCTTCAAACTAGGGACACATGGTCATGTCCCAACCCGTGTCCTCACCTGTGTAACTTTCTGAGTAGGGTCACACGGTCGTGTCACACGCCCATGTGTCAGGCCGTGTAACTCTCAAAATAGCCCCACACACCCCTATGCTAGGCCATGTGTCAAGCCATGTAACTATCTAACTTGCATTCAATAGAACCTACATGGTGTTAGAGTATGCCCAAAGATCAATCATGAGATGGTTGTAATAACATACTTGATTTATCATGTTTATTAATATAAGGCGTTACCATTATTATTTCAGTTTATTTTCTGTGTGTATAAATAAATTGTTTTATAATAATGTCCGAAGAATAATATGATTATTCTTAAAAGATCCTTAGTCAAGTATTATTGTTGGATAGGACAACAATAATGCATTAAGACTAACATATAGGTGATTGATGATAAAAAGTTGTCATTGATATGGAATGTCAAAATCGATGCATGAATATGTGTGTTAGAGAACAACATTTTGGACTGACCCATTCTGAGTATGTTTCTTGGATTATTATGTAATTGTCACAAAATTACTCATAATGATTAATATGTATATAATCCTCAGACTTGAGATCATCATAATCCCAACATCATGAGTTGTATATTTTGATACAGTCAAACGTACACCGTGAATCGGTTGTTCTATAAAGGCGATCTTTGGATATACCACAATCTATGTAGAGGGATATGGTTGATCGATATAGGATAAGTCCCTCCTACATAATGGGAGTAACATCTTAGGCCACTTGATTGAGTGAGACTAGAAATGCATGGCCATGCTCAAATAAGTTGATATGAGATGTCATACTTATTTGTATATCATAGTCTACTTAAGATATCAAGGAACATGGAATGGACTATGCAAGTGTGACTATTCCATGACTTGTGTCCAATCCTGAGATAAAGGCCTTAAGGATTATTGCATGAAAGGTTAATCATAAAAAAGGTTATGTCGAATCATGATTTCTTGTGACTTAGGTAGCAATGATGCATTGCTAGGTGCCACTCATTATTTGTAACATTGGAATCGTACTAGTATTACTGCTAACATTACAAGAACCAACAGGGTCACACCCTATAGTTGAAATGAACGGAATAAAACATAGTTGGTATTGTGTTTGGTTGTCGATTGAATTAAATTAATTATAGCATTAATTTAATTGGGTAATCAAATATTGAACACATTATGTACAAGGTTGTTGTACGCATTATGAGAACATGAATTTGGTTAGTATATAAATTCAAATAAATATATATTTTACCAAAATCATTATTATAATTAATGTAATTATCATTTTTGGTTTAAAACATTGTTATATTTATTTAATTTCTAGAAACCCTAAAAATAGATATAAAAATCCTATTTTTTCTTTGCTTGGGGTCTAGCAACTGTCAAAGCAAAGTCTTTTCCAAAAACAGTTTTGGGGATTCCTTTCGTTCATTGTCAACTGGATGGATTACGTAGAGGCCGGAGTCACGATAGATTGCGGCTTGGTTCGATAGTAGATCAGAGTACTCATTGCTGAGGCATTCCTGTCTACTCAGAATAAAGATTCGGTAATTTTGAAACCTTTATTTCATCCCGATCCATTCCTCACACATGGATCCATGGTTAGGATCGCCGAATGTTTTATTTTTCCACTGCGCCGTAGGGGTGTCGGCGTTCCAACACATAGGACACATGACCGTGTCGCTAAGCCGTGTGTCATACAGCACTGAGTCACACGCCCGTGTCTCAGGCTGTGTGGACATAAATTTTCCAAAAATCAAGCCATTTCCAACACCAAATCATGCATACACCTATAGGCCTTTTGTGCACATAATCAAGACATCAAAACATTACCAAAGCATGCATATAATGACCAATTCAAAAGTCCTAAATCATCCACCTCAAATACATTCATTCAAAACTTACGTCAACATGTATACATTACCACATTTCAATCAACAAACATCTAGCTCAATACATTCCCAAAACATGCCATATCTTAACCATAGTCAAACCAAATTAACACATACCATTTGAGCCATTTAAGCAAGCAACAACATAGCCACATTGAGACAAACTAGCAAGGCATCAAATGTACCAAACCAAACAACTTATACATATCCAAAACATCATTTAAACATTCAACTAAACATCATTATAAGTCCACCTATACATGTCATTATATCCTTGGCCAAAAAATAAAAAAAACTATCGATATTTATGCTAGATAGTTTGATAGATCTCTGAGGAGCTTCGAAACCAATCGAGCTTCCTATACTCTATAAAACATAGAAAAGAAAGCTACATAAGCACATAATGCTTAATAAATTCGTATAACATAAACACAACTTACCATTCACTTGTATAATAAAAATAGTATAATTAAAGCATCAATTAATACCAAAAATTGGCACAATGTCTATACAACATCAACAAATACACAAGTTAGTGCATTTATACATGGTTCAAATGAGTTCATCCATAACAAGTAACTTACATAATTGATCATACCATTTAAATCACCATTTCCTTTTCATAAATATATGATATATTTCATTTGAACACTTATCATTTCCTTTCCTTTTCATGACCGTTGAACCATCGAGATTATCATCAGATACTTGGGAAAGCTCACACAAAGTGTGCTTAAACATATAACCGTAACCTTTCCTTCACATCATTGTTCACACGAATTGTGGAATGGGCCTGCTCACACGAGCTGTGGGTCAATGTAAGCTACACAATGCTGCTCACACTAGCTGTGGAATATCTACAACAAATGCAAGACCTCAGCCATCGGTAGGACATTCAAGACTAGCACCCGAAACATGAAATCCTTAATGACATGTCATTTGAATCATACGAATTCCTAATGTTCAACCGGGACTCAATAACCATCATGGCATTTCGTTGGATATACATTGATTAATAGCATTATAAATACATAATAAAATACTATTGAATAACGTAAATATAGTAATCCATACATACAAACTTACCTCGACGACTAAGGCATAGGAACGTAATTGACTAATCCGAGGCTTTAACTTTTTCCCGATCTAGATCCGTACATGGTCTATCTTGATCTAAATAGAAAAAATTAATCCATTTAATATCCCTAGCATTCAATTTAGTCCACATTTCATATTTTCCAAAATTACTATTTTGCCCTAACATTTTAACTTTTACAAATTTTTCCTTAAGCTCATAAATTGAAATCTAACCATTTTAATCCTCTTCTCAAGCTAGCCAAATTCTCTAGGGACTTAAATCAATCCATAAAAACTATCATTTCATAAATTTACCTTGAAATTTTACTATTTTTACAAACAAGTCCCTAAATACAATTTTCATCAAAATTCACTTTACAAAACTTGTTTATTTATCAACAAAACTCATAATCTATCATTAAAAATCAAGAATAATACAAAAACATACATGAAATAACCCTAAATCTTTGAAATTTTTATAAATTGATCCCCAGGCTAGCTAGATTAAGTTACAACGATCCTAAAAACATATAAATCATTAAAACCGACCTTAAAATTTAAACCATGCAAGAAAGGGACTTGGCCAAATGCTTCAACCCTAAAAAATGGCTTCTTTTTTTCTTAGAAAATAGGTGGAGAAGATGGAGAAAGATGAAGAATTTTTTATTTTTATTTACTTTAACCTTAATTACTCATTTACCTTTTTAACCTTTAAAAACATTCAAAATTTCAAATAAACCTTGCCATGAATATCCACTAATCACACAAATGGTCTAATTACCATTTATGTCCACCCACTTTAAGATTTCATAGTCATTTTCCCCTTTTAACTAATGGAATTCTACTTTTACACTTTTTACGATTTAGTCCTTTTCACTTAATTAATCATGCTAACCTGAAATTTTCTTAAAAAAATTTTAATTCGACCATACTAACATCCCATGGACACCAAAATTATAATAAAATAATAATTTACTCGTCAAATTGTGGTCCCAAAACCACTGTTCTGATTTTACTGAAAACTGGATGTTACAAAGTAAAAATGAGTTATCGTCTCCATAGGGATTGTAAAAGTTTAACCAATTTAATTGCAAAATTATAATTAACAATTTTATGTAAAAGAAACTCAATAAATTTGGATGGTGATGATTTAATTTAATAAAATGCAAGAGTGATCCCTAATGCAATTTCTAAACTAGATGCGATTTACCTAAATGTATGAATGTTGGCTAATATAATTATATTAATTAATTCAATTTACTTTCATCATGCTAACATGTTCGGAATTACTTCCATGGAAACTCAATCTCTTATGGGTTTGAAAACCAAATTAAGTCTTCTCGGATCTTTTACTTAGTGAAATATGCATGTTACTGATCATATTAGACTAAGGGTTTCATAGCATTTATGTAAGGTCACAGGGACATTTACGTTTGCAATAGTTTAATTACATAAATCTAAAAACCATGCAAGATAATAGAGCTAACTAAAGATAATATGAACCTTAACTTAGTTGGGTTTAATGACCTAAATTAAGCATTGCACTTTTCAATTATGCGTCTACTAGACGTCGTCTGGTTAGGATCGCTCAGCTAATCTAAGTACACCCAATCACGTCTGAATAAAATGCATCATGATATTAATGGAAAACATAATCGACTGAGGCAAAAAACTTGTTAACATGAATTAAATAAATCTCATTAAATTAATATAATCATCCTAGCAGATAGGAATTAAAACTTCATAGTTAATGTCATAAACATAAAACTGATGTGCTCAACTCTGCTCAGTTCAACAGCCTATCAAATCTATTCTGACTGAAGCGCTCCTCCGTTCTGATTGAAGCTTCTTTTTCTAAGGGTTTAGAAGGTAGCCAGCTAAAGAGTGCTTTTGACAAAGCTTTTAAGGGAAGGGAGAAGGGATGGACAGCCATTCAAGGGAAAAAGGGAGAAAGAATTGAGAGAAAACTAATGTGAGTTAGAGATGAATGTTGAGAAATGAGGAATGATTTGAGAAGTAAGGATGGCAAGGTATTTGTAGGTAAAGGGTAGGGTTTGAGTTTACTAAAAATAGGTTTAAATTTCCTTCCTTCCCTTTCTCATGTGGCGGACCATGCTTCAAGGAAAAGGGATGACCAAGTCTTCTCAATTTGAATTCTAATTTCAAGCTAAAAATAACTATAGAGTGGACGGTTTGAACAGGGAAGTTATTGGGTTGAATTTTGATTATTTTCCAATTGTAGGGACCTTCAATTAAATATCCCAAAACACCTTTTGGGCAGCCATCTTCAAGTGCAAAAATTGGGCTTCTAATTCCCCCTGTTGGATAGTTTTTTTCACTCCAATAACTTAATAGACATGTCCATCATTTATCACCTTCTTTACTGGGTTAAGTAGTCAACCCCATGTCCAAAATTGCATGGTCTTGCAGTCCACATGGATGATTTGTGCACGGCCATCTTCTATTTGTTTAAATCATGTCTCCAATGGACCTCCTACATAGTGAAAAATACATACATTAATAATTTAACATGAATTAATATAAAATATGCATGAAAATCATGTAATTAAGCATAATTTCACATACTTTCTTAATTCATGTCTAAAATTACTAATTCACTTATTTCAATAATAATTACTCGAGATAAACACAATAATTTCAGCAAAAGGTGGTAAAAATATATAGAAAAACCCTATATAAATTCGAGTTTGCATCTTTTAATCTACAAATTCCAAAACAATTTAATCCACAAAGGCTACATTCAAATCTATTTACATTTCTGACGTTACTTGCACTGGTTACTAAAGTCATCGATGGTTTGACATTACTCTATTTTATTCTATCTCTGCTAGAAAACCCTGATGGCACTGAAAACAACTACTCGATTCTTTCATTTTTCTTTGGCGAGGAAGTAGAAAACGTTCTAGATACATTTTTTTATAAAAGTCTTGAACTCTTGCCTCGTTCTTTTTCTCGTGATAACAAATTTCATCCATTTCTCTAATCCCGATCAAATAAAATTACTAACTCACAAAATTCCATTATACACACAAGCATTTTAAACACATCATTTAATCCATCTTCAAAATAACTACACAATTCCTTTCCAACTAGCATCATCATATGAACATAACTCTCATTTGTATTCTGCAACTGATCTGTTTCCCAACTTCAACTCAAGAAATTTCTTTTTCTTCTTGCCTAAATATTTTTGCTAACATATTTCTTTTGGAATTCAATTCAGAAGAAATCTCAGTTAATCCATTCTTTCGATATCATAATAGTTAAAGTCGATTACCAGTGAGAAGCCTCCTCTTTTAACAATAACACAAAAGAATGTCACATCCTATTTTCTTAATTAATTTAATTTAGTAAAGAGGGTGAATCTACTATCTCTTATTTCTTAAACTTATTCGCGCATTATTGAAAACAATGAAGTGTTGTGGCTTAGTAGTACGAAGCTCCTTAGTTATCTTTGAGGTCTCTAGTTCGAACCCTTTTATGCACATGTTTTTTATTTAATATTTGCACATTTTTAGCATGTGCTACTTTTTAAAATCAAACACATCCCCATTTTCCCTCGTTTCACTCCCTTGCCAAAAGCTTTTCTCTTTCTGTAAGCTTGTGGTAGATTGAACCTATTCATGGTTGACCAAGCTACACCACCCCTTATGTTGTCCATCACCCCCATTTGCACCTAGTCTCTATTTTCTTTTCATTTTCTTCCTCTCCTTTTTTGTTTCTTTTTGGCCACCACAACCACCACCCTTTTCTTTCCACCACCATGAGCTTATTTGCACCATGACCTCACCACCGTCCACAACAAAAATTACCTAACTTTTCCTTTCGATTTCCTTTCCCCTCTTCCATCGTGTGCTGTCGTGTCCACCATTGTAGCCACCGTAGGTCACCTTCTCCTCAACTAATTTTCTTTTCTTCTCTCTTTTTCTCCTCCCTTTCAATTAAAAGTGACTGAACCTTCCTCCCTTCTTATATTTTGCACAACCATCAGAAAACCACATTCCCCATAGTCGGACTATCACCGAGCGACTGCTTCGTCGCCGTCAAACCACTGTCTCCGTCAGTGACCGATTTCTTCCTTTTTATTTTTTATTCTTTTGTCAATCACCCTAGTGACTAAAACACCTATTTTACTTTATTTTATTTTATTCGGTTAATTTAGATTTTTCAACCATCGATTTCGCTACACTTTCGTTCCATTGATCATCTCGTAACTAAACAAGTGTAAGTGAAGTTTGGGATTAAAAATCCTTCGTCTTAAGATTTTGTGGCATGGTCGAATGGTTTAGGACCTAAATAATTAGTATTTTATTTTTATTATCTCAAAAATCATTAGTACTAATACAATCTTGTGTTATCATGAAGGACCGAATATCAATCCTCCGAGAAATCAGTAGTGAAACATTGCAAGAGTGACGAATTCAAGTATTTGAATTAAGGGTAAGTGTTTGCTGAGATTTTCACATTAGATAACGTATTAAAAGATTTTCACATTAGATCACGTATTAAAATATTTTCACATTAGATCACGCATTAAAATCTAAGTTATTCAAATAGATCATGACTAAAATGGGTTAATTGTGCGTTTAGATTTGCGAATGGGTTAATCGTGCGTTTAGATTTGTGACCAAGGCTAGACCCAAAGAAAACTTCTATCAGGGAGCAAACGGTTTAGATATAAATTAAAGCGTGGGCTTTAACTCTCATTTTAAGTGAATTTTAATATTACTATTTAATTAAAATTTCATTTAGTTAATTAATGTGTGAGTACCTGAAGTACTCGTGTGGAGTTGAAAAACTCAATCGAATAGGAAACCAAGTAAGTTGTAACACCCTTATCTCGTTTCAATTGTCAGAATAGGATAGAAGATATTACCAGTCAGGTTGGAATAGTTAATAACAATTTCTATTCAATAATAAATTTAATTCCATAACCACAAGTAATATTCAATATGACAGAGACCATTCAATTCGGGCCTTAAATCGAGCTTTCAAAGCTTTAAAAAATAAGTTACGGACATTAGGGACCAATTCGAAACAAATCAAAACATTTACGAAGAAATTGAAAATTTTCAAGTCAAGGGTCACACAGCCGTGTGACAAAGCCCAGGCCGTGTGGGTTTAACATGGCTGTGTGGCTATCCCACATGCCCATGTGCATGGACTATGTAACACTCTGATTTGAATCACACGGCCATGTCGCAGGCCGTGTGTTAGCCCGTGTAACAATCGAAATACCCTCACACGGCTGTGTCGTAGGCTATGTGTCTGACCGTGTGAAAACTGCACCTATATTGTTTTAAACACGCTCTGGGCACACGCCTGTGTGGGTTGCTCGTGTGCTTCTCACGGCCGTGTAGCAGCCCATGTCCCAGGCCGTGTGTACACAAAAATGACCAAATCCTTGCTCAAATTCCCTATTTTCTCTTAGGTACCTAAATAAATTCACTTACACAATTTCATAGGTCAAAAGTCATCCCCAAACACGCTCAAACATGCCAATAAATTCAACCTATATATCAAACCAGTGTGCCCTCATTGACACCACAAAATGTTTCATGACATTTCAACTTCAAAATCACATATACAAAGTATAGTTATTTATCAACAATCCCTATTTCACTTCATCCCAATCCACATTTAATGTTAATATCATCTCATTCAAGATTAATATTTAACTTAAGGTAAACAAACATTATTTTTTTTGTTACCATCAAATAGCACAACTTAAGTATACTTTCTCCACTAGGATTTAATATCAAATATACAAAAGAAATCCTAGTACATGCCATATATACTATCTAAAAAAAATCTACCAAAGGTCTCCTGGATAATGTGATTTCTGGTGTTGATCCGATCCTCTAAGCCTTCAGAACATAATCTACAAAATGAACCAAATACAAGTAAGCTTGGATATAGCTTAGTAAGTTCATTATATAAATGAGAAACCTTTCCAATCAATCATAGTAATCGATTTAGATCAACATAGAGATTTATACAATCAATCATAGTAATCGATTTAGACCAACATAGAGATTTATACAATCAATCATAGTAATTGATTTAGATCAACATAGAGATTTATACAATATGCAACCTTGATCACCATTTAACAATTAGTACAAGAGTTCAAGATATTCAATGGATAATGTAATACCAAAAAATTTTACAAGAAAATATTATCTTTGATATAATAAAATAAGGAAATAAAGTGACAAAAAGGGGAAATTTTGGAGTTATGTCAACATTGGGAAGTATATTATGACATATTAGTTCAAGAAAGGATTAAATCGCAAAAGTGAGAAAAGTTTTGTTGTCCAAGAGTAAACACTAAAAAATTGACGGGTTAAAGTGTAAATATGAAAATTTGAAGGACCAGTGGTGTAAATATTTTAAGGGTGGAGTGATCTAGAAAATAAGGCAAATGGATGGATTAGGACCAAATTGAAAAAGGTGAAGAATTTTGAAGGACTAAATCGTAATTTTACCAAATTAAGTGATGACTCAACGATGGAATTAAAGATCATAAAGGACAAAATGATCAATTAGAAGAGAGATAAATCTAGAAGATAATGATGATGTTGGAGATATTTTATATTAAATAAATAAATAAATATTAGTTTATTAGTATTTTAATTTGATTTTTAAATGATATTTTATTATTTTATTATTATTTTATTTAGTATATATATAATAAAAGGAATATGAAGAAGCATGCAACCCACCATTTTTCCATGCACCAACGTGAGAAAAAGAGAGAAAGAAAGAAAGTTTTGCTTTCTTTACAATTTGGTCCTTCCACCAAAAATTCACCATTTTCATCTAGAAATCAAAAGAATTTTCATAGCCACCAAGAGAGAAAATTGATAAGGAGACTATTGGGAGCTAGAATATCAAGTTAGATTTAAGAAATAAAGGCTGGAGAAGAGAGAAAATCAAGTTAAAGATTGAAATTAATAAAGCAAGTTAAGAACATTAAGATTTCAATATATTTTGAGTTTGATATTATTGAAAAATTAAAGAATTGATGTTAATGTAGGATTTATTATATAAGGTTCTATTTTCTTGATATGTTAGTGAAGGAAACAAGAGAAATTGATAGAAAATATTGTAGACAAAGGAAAGGAGGGTGTTATAAATTTGATAATCAACATCTTGCACTAAAACAGTTTTGGATAGTCAGAGAGGTTAATTTTGAAAAATCATCATAAATTATGAAAATTGAATCAGAGTGTGAATAAGATATGAAATGAAATTTTAATGAGTCTATTTTTACATAAAAGAAACAAAAAAGTAAAATAGATATATTTTGAGATATTTGAATTTTAGTGAGGCGAGGTCGGATTGATTTTGGAATCCTCTGTTCTAATTTTGATAAATCATTATAAATTGTAAAAAATAATTGTAATTTGTAATTTATATTAAACTCATTGATGAGTCTATTTTCAATAGAAATAAACGACACTACCATCATAATTTTTTAGTAAGAGATATTTGATTTTTAATGAAGAGAGGTCGAAAAGAAAAGTGAAACAGGAGAATATTAAAAGAATAAAATATACCAATTGAATAAACTAAAATTCTAAAAATTTTATGCTAAAAATATATATGAGTCTAGTTTCAGGTAAAATTAACGGTGCATAATTTGGAGTTCTGTAGCTCAAGATAAAAATAATTTAGTGATACTAACTCGGATAGACAACTTTGAATATACTTAAGGGTGAATAATGAAACTTTAGAAAATGTTATTTCTAAGAGCGTTAAGTACATTAAGGATGTGGAATGGAGTGGAGGAGGAGAAAAATATATGTGAATATTCTGATAATATGAGTTTAATTTAGAAATAGCTAATTTACATGTTTTAGGTTCGGGACTAAATTGAATAAAAGTAAAATTGTTAGGTAATTTTGTAAAAATGGAAAAAATGAAAAAATTTCAAGAATTGAATAGTTTTATTGTCTAAATTAATAAATTGAATGAAATTATTAATTTAGATCAAGATCGCGTGGAAAGTCGAGGGAAATGGAAAATTTCCAAAATGCCTCTGTATCATTGTATTTCTGCAATTTAGCCGAGTAAGTTTGTATTACTGTAATTCAAATCTAATTATTATTAATTATTGTGTTTTAATTGAAATACATGGTAATTAAATGGAAATTGCTAGTGATATGATTTGAATTGTGAGCATGAGAAATTGTGAACTGAATGAAATGGAAATGAAGCATTGAATTGCATGGGTATGTATCGGGTCTCGTAGGCCCTATTTATTATGAATATAATATTTTAAGGATATATTGTGAAGAATTATAAAAGCATGTTAAAAAAAATTTGAAAGTTTTAATTTAGATGAAATTTTATAACTCGGTTAAATACGTTTACAAGTGTATGTGTTCTAGTAAGGCCTCATGTCCTATTTCGGCGTCGAATACGGGTAAGAAGTGTTACAGATAATACTTGATTGAGCTTACTCGGCATATCAGTAAACAACTCTCAATTGAGCTTTATTTAGTATATCAGTAGATATCGCTCAGTTGAGCTTTAGTCGGTATATCAATAGGTAATGCTCAGTTGAGTAACACTTAGATAATCAGTGAGCTTTTACTCTTTTGAGTAGTACACAGTATGTTTCAGTAGGGTTGCTCATTTAAGCAACGATTTAGAATATCCAGTATTTCATTTTCGTTCCAAGATAACATAAATATTTGATATAACATTTAATAAGACTACATTTACACAGAATATAAAAATCATCAGTGGTTTGCATAAGCATACGAACTTATAGAACTAATTTCAAGAATTTTCCAAAGTATAGGGACTACTCTGCAATTTTTTGTTTCTCGCGATCGTCCTCATGTTCTCGATCTAACATAATAGTTTCATTCAATTAACTAATTCAACAGTAAAAATAAATCACTTATTGCAATTAAGTCCTTTTTAATAATTTACACAATTTCCCACAAATTTTCACTTTTATTCAATCTAGCCCTTAAGCCCTAATCATGTAAATTAACCATTTTTCTTTAAACCCAATTTCAAATAAAAATTCCATGGTCCTCTAACAGTCCTTATCTACTATTATTTCACACTAAATACAAACAATTTTCTCATTCTATCAATTTAGTCCTTAAACATTAATATCACTAAAAATCACTTTTCAAAATAGTTCACCCATACAATAAAGCTTTATAATCCTTCATAAACTTTGAAGAATAACTCAACTCATCAATGGAAACATTTGTAATGTTTAACAATTTCGTAAATTAGTCCTTGGAATAGCTAGATGAAGCTAATACGAGTTTAAAAATGTAAAAATTACTTAAAACGGGCATGGAATCACTGACCAATCAAAGCTTTGAATAAAAAAGAACCAAAACCCTAACTTTTCTAGGTTTTTCCATGGAGAAAATGAAAGAATTTCCAAATTTTCTCTTAATTTTAGTTTTAACTTAATATATATTATGGTAATTTTGTAATTTTACAACTTTCATAATTAACTTTAATTAATCAAGGTTAAGCTTTATTAAACCATCTTCTATGCATAAAACCATCTAATCCCACTAACTTAACTTTTCTATGGTTAAATTATTCATTTAGCCCTTTAATTTAATTACTCAACTTTGCGACTTTTACAATTTAGTCCTTTTACTCATTAACCTATCCAAACGATAAAATTTCCTAACCAAAATTTAATACGACTTTATAGACCTCATAAATATACAAATCAATTCGGTAATGTATATCTATATACAAATCACTTGGTAATGTATATTCATATACAAATCAATTCGCAATGTATATCCATATACAAATCAATTCAAGAATGTATATCTATATACAAATCAATTCTAACAATGTATATCCATATACAAATCAATTCGGCTATATATATATCTATATATAAATAAATTTGGCAATATATATATCCATATACAAATTAATTCAGCAATATATAAAACATGTACATTTGAATTCAAAAACATTTATTTACTTATGAACTTACCTCGTACAGAAACGAATGGATCGGATCAAGTACTTGTCAACTTTCGATTTCCCTTGATCTAAATCTGATTTCTTTCTTTCTTGATCTATATGAACTCAAATTCAACTCATTTAATCACGTATTCATTCAATTTCATCCAAAAATACCTATTCAGACATTTTTACACTTTAGCCCCTAATGTTTCACATTTATTCAATTTAGTCCCTATTTCACAAATACACAATTCCCACAATTCTGTAACACCCCTAACTCGTATCCATCACCAGAATAAGGTTATAGAGTATTACTGGAGTTTACAAATTAATTTACAGACATTTCATTTCATCAAGCATTCATATTTAAAATCAATCAAAATCAAAATATTAATGAGCTAACGTTGGCCAATTTAACTCATACATGTCATTATAACTAGAATTAAAACATCCAAAATTACCGATAGAATTAATGGATAGTGTGATAAACATTCATACATCCATTCAATGCATTATTCCCTTTTATCAAATATATCAATGTTTCATCAATTTTCATACAATGAACATTTCAATCATATTCACATCAATAATATACATTTCAAGCATTTAAGAATATAATTCAAGTTACACGAACTTACCAAACTAAATTGCGTAAATACCAAAAATTCAGGACATTTTGGTAATTTTCTATTTTCCTCAATTTCCACCCAATCATGATCTAAATTAATATTTCATTAAATTTATTAATTTAAAAATAAAACAATTCATTTAATGTAATTTGGTCACTTTTTGACATTTTTACCAATTTACCCTTCAAATATTACTTTCATTCAATTTAGTCCTTGAACCTAAAACATGCAAATTGGCCATTTTAATGAAAACTCATGCTAGTTGAATAATCATTTATTTTCCTTCTCCTCCTCTCCATTCCACATCCTTAATGTATAATATGCTTATATGTAACATTATCTATAATTCCATCATTTATTTATATATTAATTCAAAGCTGTCCACTTGAGTCATAGTCACTAAATTATTTATATCTTGAGCTACAGAACTCCAAATTAAGATCCACTAAATTCCTATGAAACTAGACTCACATATCTTCTTACCATAAAAGTTCTAGAATTTTTTATTTAGCCAATAAGTGCAGTTTATTCTTTAAAGTTTCCCTGTTTCACTATTTAACAGTTCTGACCCCCTTCACTAAAAAATTAATTATCTCTTTGTACAGAATTTGGATGATGTTTCCATTTGTTTCTATTGAAAATAGACTCATTAATTATTTTAAACATATAAATTTAAGCCTCTAATTATTTTTATTCAATTTTTATGATTTTCCAAAGTCAGAACAGGGAACCTGAATTCATTCTGACATTGTCTCACAAAATTTATTATATCTCATGATTTACAATTCCATTACTTACACCGTTTCTTCTATGAGAAACTAGACTTAATAATATTTAATTCCATATTTTTTCATCCTCTAATTCAATTTCCAAAATTTATGGTGATTTTTCAAAGTTAACTTACTACTGCTGTCCAAAACTGTTTTAGTGCAAGATGTTGATTACTAAATTTATAACTCACTTATTCCTTTCTCTATAATATTTCCCATCATTTTCACTTATTTCCTTCACTAATATATTAAGAACATAATACTTTATTTAAGAAAACTCTACTATAACATCATTTCCATACTTTTCAACAATAACAAACTTAAAAGTATATTGAAATCTTGATGTTCTTACCTTATGCTATTGATTTTAATCTTTAACTTGATTTTCTCTCTCCTCCAGCTTCTATTTCTCGAATCTAACTTGACATTCTACATCCCCATTGTCTCCTTATTATTTTTCTCTCTTAGAAGCTATGGAAATTCTTTTGATTTCGAAGTGAAAATAGTGAATTTTTGGTGAAAGGACCAAATTGTAAAGAAAGCAAAACTTTCTTCTCTCTTCTCTTCTAACGTTGGTTGCATGGAAAGATGATAATTTTCATCATCTTTTCTCCTTTTATATTAATCATTTAATAATAAAATAATACTAAAATCTTAATAAAATATTAATTAAATAACATTTCTCTAATTAATTAATTAAAAATATCACAAACATTATCATTACCTTCTAGAATTCTCTCTCTATTTGACCATTTTTCCATTTATAATCTTTTGAAATTATATCCTTGAGTCATCACTTAATTTGGTAAAATTGCAATTTAGTCCTCAAAATTCTTCACCTTTTCAATTTGGTCCTAATTCATCCATTTTCTTTAGTTTCTAGATTATTCCACCCTTAAATATTTACATTATTGGTCCTTCAAATTTTCATATTTACACTTTAACCCCTAAAATTTTGAGTATTTACTCTTGGACAACAAAACTTTTCTCACTTTTGCAATTTAATCCTTTCTTGAATTAATATGTCGTAATATACTTCCCAATGGTGACATAACTCAATATTACCCTTTTTATCACTTTATTTCCTTATTTTACTATATCAAGGATATTATCTTACTTTCTTACTGTAGTAATTTTCGGGGTATTACAAATTCAATATAACCCAAGCTTAGTCGAATTACTATAGTGGCCTTATCAGCCCAAAACTTTCATTTATTTCACATTTCAACCACTCAATTTGCATATTTCAAAATTTAATCCCTATTTGACATTTTTGTCAAAAACCACTTTACAAAACATATTAATCTATCAAAAATAATTCATTTTTCATCATCAACATTCAAAAACATCAAGCTATCATGATGACAACTCACAAATTCATCAACCAATTCAAAAATTAGGGCATGGGTTAGCTAGAAAACGAAGCAACGATCTCAAAAATGTAAAAATTTTCAAAAACTGAGCTCAAACCGTACCTTAATCAAGCTATGTGTGTGCCGAACCCTAAGTGTTCATCAATGGTGTCTTTCTTCTTTAATATTCGGCCAAGGAAGAAAAGATGGACAAAATTTTTCCTTTGGTTTTATTTGTTTTATCATTAATTTACTTATTTACTATTTTACCATTAAAAACATTAGTAATTACACCACATGCCACTCCAATATCATCCACTAACTCATAAATGGCCTATTTACCACTTAAGGACCTTTACTATAATGTTCTATAGCTATTAGACACCTTTAGCTTATAGAACACAACTTTTACGCTTTACGCGATTTAGTCCTTTTTACCAAATTAAGCAATCAAACAGTAAAATTTCTTTACGAAACTTTCACACATATATAATCACACGCTGTAAATATAAAAAATAATATTAAAATAATTTTTTGATCTCAGATTTGTGGTTCCAAAACCACTATTCTTATTTAACTAAAATCGGGCTGTTACAGGTAAGTGCCTAAATGGAAATATGCTTGTGATCATGAAAGGGTTGTAAGGTTTAAATTATGTAATTTCTATTGAAATGGTTTATCATGTGGTTAGTTCCAAAAAGAATTATGTTTAAATGCACTAGCTTGTGGCTATGGTTGAATGATATGTTTATGTCACATGTGATATGCATATGAAACGGGTGTGGAAAGGTAATGAAATAGTAAGTTCATACTTGAAGTGTAAAATGATGAAAAGGGAATGATGAGTTGAATTGATGTTGTTATTTAAGCTAAAGACAGTAAATGCAATGGAAATTAATGAAATGCAAATGAAAATAAGAAAATTTAAAAGGGTTTAAATTTTTATAAAATCCTACTATGCTAGGGATGATATGTATATGTGATGCTGTGGATTCATTCACTTTGTGAGTTGTTGAATATGGTTTCATGAATCTTGAGGTATTGGTATAGGATTATCTTTGATATGTATAAATTTCATATAAGAAATAGATTGATATGAATAATGTTTATAAGAGCTTACTAAGCATTCATTGCTTATGTAGTTGTTTTCCCTTTACCTTATAGATTATTGGAAGCTCGATCAGGTTGGAAGCTCGTCGAAAATCTATCACACTATCCAGCAATTATATTTATAGATTTGAATGTCTTAGTTAAGGTTATAATGGCATGTATAGGTGGACTATGTCTAATGTTTAATTGATGAGTTTGGTATATATATATGTCATTTTGGTTGATGTTTTAGCCATTATATTTTGGTTCGTAGATTTGATACTTTGAAAGGATGATATGTTGATATATGTATGTGGTCTTATGATGGAAGTTGAACATGTTCATATTGGTCGGAAAAATGTAGTTGTCATATATGATTATTGATGCTAATTGTTAAATGGTATATTTGGTATATTTGAATGTGAATTTGATATGTGAACAAAGTGGTAAGTTATGACATAAGTTTAGTTATAAGTTAGTTGAACTTTTTCCAATTTATGTATATGGATATACATATTTAATGGTTGTGATTGAGGTGCCTTTTAGGCATATTGGTTGTATGCTTATGTACCTTGATTGGATAGCTTGTTATAGTATGGTTTGTTTTACTTTGGGTGCTTGATTATATGTGGAAAATTGATGGTAGGTGGATGCATGTTTGGGTGAGAAAAATGGCTTGAAAGTGGCCTATTTTTCATCCACATGGGCATGTGTCTCAGCCGTGTGTCAAACCACACGACCGTGTGTCCCCTATAGCTTTCAAAAGGTTACAAGTTAGGCTGTTACAAGGCTTGGCACATGGCCATGTGACCCCTGCATTTTGAAAATTTTCATCTTTTCCCTGAAATTCTATATGTTTTTTATTTAGTCCCAATTTGTTTCTAATGTGTTTTTAGAGCCTCGAGGACTCGTATAAGGGACAATATGTATGTTATTGATTGAATTTGCTATGACTGATGTTGAGTTATTAAATGATTAGTTTTTTTATAGTTTTAAAATGTAAACTTCGGTAATGCTCTGTAACCCTATCTCAACGAATGATGCAGGTTAGGGGTCTAACAATTTGGTTACATAACAATAAGTATAAGCATAATGTAACTCAAACCACAATCTTGGCACAAGCCTAAACATCATCATCAATACACAAGTTAGTGCATTGATACACAATTCATTTGGATTAACCACATGATAAGCCATTTTCATAAGAAAATACATCATTTGCATCAAACATCCTTTTCATGAACATATTCATAATTACATTTGGAAACTTACCATTACAATCCCTTTTCATGCCTATTGAACCAACTACAATATCATCGACACTCGGGAAATCTCACACGAAGTGTGCTTAAACGTATAGCCATAACCTTTCATTTACATCGATGCTCACACAAGAGGTGAAATGGGTCTACTCACATGAGCTATGAGTCAAAATGTATGCTACACGATGCTACTTACATGAGCTTTGGAGTATCTACAACAAATGCAGGGCCTCAGCCATAGGTAGGACATTCAAGACCAGCACCCGAAATATGAAATCCCTAATGACATGTCATTTGTATCCTACGAATTCCTAAGGTTCAACCAGGACTCGACAACCATCATAGCAATGATTTATTTATATATCGATCAATTCACATGATAAATTACATATTAACATACTATTGAAATAACATTAAAAAGATAACTATTCATACGAACTTACCTTGACAACTAGGGCGTAGAAACAAAGTCGAACTAATCTGAGGCCTTAGCTTTTCACTGATCTAAATTCGTACGTGTTCTATCTTGATCTAAATAGACAAATCAAATCCATTTAATATCCCTAGTATTCAATTTAATCCACATTTCATATTTATGCAAACTTACTATTTTGCCCCTAACATTTTAAATTTACACAATTTAGTCCTTAAGCTCATAAATTGAAATCTAAGTATTTTAATCCTCTTTTCAATCTATCCAATTTCTCTAGGGACTTAAATCAATCCATACAAACCATCATTTCATAAATTTACCATAAAATTTTACCATTTTACAAACAAGTCCCTAAATACAATATTCATAAAAAATCACTTTACAAAACTTATTTATTTATCAACAAGGACTCATAATCTATCATTAAACATCAAGAATCACACAAAACAATTCATGGCATAACCCTCAATCTTTAACAGTTTTACAAATTGATCCCCAGGCTAGCTAGATTAAGCTAAAACGACCTCAAAATCATAGAAATCATTAAAAACGGGACTCAAAATCATACCATGCAAGAGAAGAAAGCTTAGCTGAAACCTCCTCTTCCACTATGGCTAAAATTGGTTAGGTTTTGATGAAATGAACAAGATGAAACTTTTGTTTTATTTAATTTAACCTTAATTTACTTAATTACTAAATTAATCTTTAAAAAAATTAATAATTTCAATAAAACCATGTCCATAAACATCCACTATCAACTCAACTGGTCTATTTACCATCCAAATCCCTTAGATTAAAATTTCATAGCAATTTGACACCTTTAATTAATAGAACTCCACTTTTTTACTTTTTACAATTTAGTCCTTTTCACTTAATTAATCATGCAAACATTAAAATTTCTTAACGAAATTTTAATACGACCTTACTAACATCCCATAGACATTAAATTAATAATATAATAATAATTTAGTCTTCAAATTTGTGGTCCTAAAACTATTGTTCCTATTTCACTAAAAACAGGTTGTTACAACTCTCCCCCTAATAGAATTTTCGTCCCCGAAAATCTTACCAAAAAATAAGTTCGGGTATTGCACTTTCATAAATTCTTTTGGTCCCTAGGTAGCCTCTTCTATTCTGTGTCATTGCCAGAGAACCTTAACTAAAGCTATATTTTTATTTCTCAATTCTTTAATTTCCCAAGCTAGAATTCTAAACGGTTCTTCACTGTACGTCATATCAGGCTGAATCTCAACATCATTTGAGGATATTACGTGTGAAGGATCTGATCGATACCATCGTAAAATTGATACGTGAAAGACATTATGAATCTTTTCTAACTCTAACGGCAAAGCCAATTTGTAAGCTACAAGCCCAATTCTCTCAATGATCTAGTACGGCCCAATAAATCACGAACTAAGCTTTCCTTTCCGGCCAAAATGAAGTACATTTTTCCAAGGTGAGGCTTTTAGAAATACTTTGTTGCTAACTTGAAATTCAATATCTTTTCTTTTCAAATCTGCGTAAGATTTCTATCGATCCAAAGCCGCTTTCAAACAGTCACATATCACTTTGACCTTTTCTTCAATTTCTCGAATCAAATCAACATCGAATACCTCTTTCTTGCTCAAATCAGACAAGTATAACGAAGTTCAACACTTGCGACCATACAAAGCTTCGTACGGTGCCACTTTAATGCTCGCTTGATAACTGTTATTGTATGCAAATTCAACCAACGATAGAAATCTCTCTCAGTTACCTTTGAATTCTAAAACACAACATCGAAGCATATCTTCGAGTATCTGGATTATTCACTCAAACTAACCATCGGTCTTTGGATGAAATGGTTTACTAAAATGTAATTGAGTACTTAGGGCTTCAGGTAACTTGCTCCAGAATCGAGACATAAACCGTGGATCTCTGTCAAAGATAATAGAGGTTAGCACACCATGCAGTTTAACAATCTCAACAACATATAAGTCTACCAATCTCTTGAGTGAATAATATGTACGCACTGGAATAAAATGTGTGGATTGCATCAAACGATCTACAATGACCCATACAACATCTTTCTTTCTCAGAGATGGAGGCAATCCCAATACGAAGTCCATCATGACACGTTCCCATTTCCATTCTAAAATCATCACGGTTGTAAGAAACCAGATGGTACCTGATTCTCGGCTTTAACTTGCTGACAAACCAAACATTTTGATACAAACTCTAAAACCTCTCATTTCATACCTGGCCACCAATACATCTGTTTCAAATTGCCATACATTTTATTGTTACCAGTACTTTTCGACCCACTAACCATACATCATAATAATTAAGGTACATTTGCACTTTAAAACCTTCATTTCATACTTTTATAACGATTTAATACAAATAAACTTATAGCGATTAACTTTTGCAGCTTTTATGATTTAATCCTTTTTACTTAATTAATTATCTAAATGTCAAAATTTATGAACCAAATTTGTACACCTATATAATCACTCCATAAATATTTAATAAAAATATTACGACTTGGTTTATAGAAATAAGGTCTCGATACCTCATTTTTTAAAACTACTTGACTTTAGAGACAAACCATTTGTACTTAAATATTCATTTAGTCAAAAAAATTATCAAATCAAAATTCAATATAATATAATATCTCACTCGTCAAATTTATGGTCCCGAAACCACTATTTTTGACACCACTGAAAAATGAGTTGTTATAGTATAAGTTTGTGTTAGGGTGGTAACACCCAAGATTTATATCTGAAAAATCAGATCGGGTTGAGGGTGTTACATATAAGTCCGTGTTGGGGGATTTTTGGTGTTAGAAATAATGGTTAAAGGGTGGGTATTTTAATAGATCCTAATGAGTTTCCATGTTCTGTAGTAGTTGTTGTTGCTGATCTTAGAAGGGCAATCTGGATCTTGAGTTTGGAGCTGCCATAGGTAAGAACCAGGTGAGTTTATAAACTGACTCATGTGTGTATACAATTTGTTCTAAATGTTTCTGTGAAGGACCATATGAACTCCGAATTGAAACTAGAAAAGGATGGTATGATGAATATATTGATCGTGAATATTAGTTGGGGGTTGTATGTATAACTCGTATGAATATTACATGTATATAAATAATTTGAAGTTGAAGTTTGAATGTATGGGCTTATTACCTTACTAACCATGTCTTAAAATATTTTATTATTATATGTATAAAATCGATAATATTCATGTATAAGTATTTCGTTGTTTGGATGAGTATTGGGAATTGTGGTTCATGTATGGCTGTGTAAATTACTTGCATACCCCTGTAGTGATTGTCTTATTACATGCAAACCCTAAAAAGTATGCGAACCCTACTAACGTATGAAAACCTTTGCAAGCATGTTCCCTTATTTGGAAGAAATTTTTATTTGCAAAAGCATGAAGTCTCTGTGAACTAATGATATTATGCGAGTCTTAGTTTTGTGCAAAGCCTTTACTTTAGGAGTTATGTGAACCCTTATGCTATGTGCTATGTGCTTTTAAGAGAAGTCTGATAAAAATGTGAACCTATGTATTATGTTGTACTACGAACTCATGTTTATGTTGTTAATAAGATATGTCAGCTATTTTTATTAATTAAAATTTCTTTCTAATTAAAACCTCTAATATTGTATTAATTCGCTCTATGGATCCCCTATTAGATTTGACTCTAATCAAATATATTTATGTCGTCCTATTTCTAGGATTGCATGGAACTCCATTCAATTATATAAGATCTAATCACAAGAAGGGTTTATTCAACCTTAGACTTAAGCACATCAAACATGGATTAACACTTTAGAATTATCAACCCAAGAATAATTAAGCATTCACAATTGAAAACAAAGAAACTAAGGTTTTATTGCATAAAACTAGAAATCAAATAATAGAATTCATCCTAGGGTTCATCTCCCTTAAATATTAAGAAAAATAGTTCCTAATTGCAATAATAGACACACAAAAATACAATATAACCACTAAAATAAAAGAAAACCATGATAACTCCCTTGGAAATCAACTTGGACTCTTGAATCTTGATGTTGAACTGCTTGGAAATCGGCTTCAATGGTGTTCTTTCGATAATTTCCATGCTATCTCTTGACGACTACTTATTCTTCCCTTTATTTCCTTATTTATGTCTTCTTAAAGTGCAAAAAACCCTAAAAATCACAACTTTCAGCTATCAGTGCACACAATTCTTGAGATCGACATACCCTGGTCACACGCCCATATGGATTGTCTGTGTGAAAGTCTACTACATGTGTACAACTTCTGCAATGCTCCATTGTTCTAATTTCCACTCATTTTTCACTCCTATTGCTCCCAAGTTCCCTATTAAGCATCAAAACATTAATATAAAAGGATTAGAAGTATATAATTCACAATTAATGTCACATAATCACCCAAAAATGCACTAAGAATGAGGCTAAAATAAGTTACTTTTGACACTTATAATATATATATACAAATTAAATATATAACAACCTAGATAACTAAATATCATATGAACTTACTTGATCAAAACACCAAACAACTTGATTCTTCAAGGACTAATCGATAATTTTAGTTTTTCCCTAATTAACTCCGCTTTTGTTCAATTCTTGATCTAAACAATTATTTTATACAATCCATCAATACCAAACATTTTCATATTATGCCATGACATGAATGAAACTATATAATTCCATTTTTCGATACCCTTAAATTTTACATTTTATTCAATTTAGTCTCGAAATCGAAATTGCCATAACTTTCAATTTTTAGTCTCAATTTAAAATCCAACTTCAATTACATTTATTAGGGACCCTTTACTTTCTATTTATACCAAAATTGTACAATAATTTTAGATTTTATTCACTTTAGTCCCTATGTACAAAACTAAAATTAAATATTAAAATCTAGTCATTTTCATAATCTAAGCTTAAAATCTATCAATTTAACACCAAATTCTTCAAGAAATCAATGATGGCAACTTTCAAAAACTTTAACGGTTTTACAAATTGGTACATGGACTAGCTAATTTAAGCTCTCATGACCTCAAAAACATAAAAATTATAAGAAAAATGACTTAATTACAATACCTAAATAATTGCCGAAAGTTGGAAACCCTTGAGAGCTTTCTTCCTTCACTTATGGTGGACGGTTATTTGTTGAAGAAGAAGAGAATAATTTCTCTTTCATGCCACCTTCCAAATATACATATACTTCTATTAAGGTTTAGTTTAAATTAACTAATTAACTAAACTTTACATTAATCAACCTTAGTAATTTTTTAATCTTACCATCCACTTCCACCTCTTGAAAATGGTTTGTTTACCATTTTAGACATTTGGTTAATTGCAATTTAAGTCTCCAAGTTTTTGGTCAATTAAAAACCTATAGTGATGAGACATTTACAATTTACTCTCTGCACCAAAATTAACTATTTAATTGACAAAATTGATATATTTTTTACCAATCTCGTAAATATTCATATTTAATATTTACGTACTCAATTTATAGAAATGGGGTTTTGAAACCGTCTTCTTTCATAGATTCTTTTATGATAAAGTTGTCATGACTTTAATGAAATTTACAATTGAGTTAAGAAAATTTTTAATTGAAAAAATCATCTATCTAATTTAATTAATTAATCATATTTATTTTTGAAACTAGAAAAAAATGTATTGAGTTAGATTAAATTATAAAGTGTTGGGTTAAATGTCTAGGAAGCACATAATTGGATCAAATAATTGGATGGCAATCCTAGTGTATTTAGCTAGGGTGTGTCGCCCCCCGCTTCTAGTTCAACTAGAAGACTGGTTTTTCTATTAAATAAAGACTATTTATGTTTTGCTTAGGGGTGAGCGTTCAAGCAGATCGAGTGAAAATTTTGAGTTGACAAGTCTTATTTTATCATCCTAACTCGATTTGAATTTTTCTTTCGAATCGAGTCGAGGGAAATAAAATTCGAGTCGAATCGAATTGAGTAACACTATTCGAGTTAGATTAAAAAATTGAACATGTCAAATTAAAATCTTGTTATAGTATAACTAATTCTATATTAGAGCACATAAATTTAAAATCATATATATTTGAAAATATTTTCAAAGAAAAATAATAATAACAATAATGAGTAAGATACTTTAGTATGATAAACTTGAATCATTAATTAACATATTTATGTCTTCAAAATTTTATTTTAGAAAAACTTTAAAATTTTAGCTTTATTTATATATTATTTAGATTTTTTAAATTATTATAATTTTTAAAATATATTTTTTGAATTTTTATAAATATTTTGAATTTTTGAAAATTATTTTGAATTTTTAAAAATTGTTTTGAATTTGTTTTGTAATTTTTGTTTAGAGAAAGACCAATTTGCTCATTTTCAAAATTGACAAGGACTAAAAGGGTATTTACACCAATCTGTTACTCGAATTATTCGAGTTATTCGAATTCTAAAATTCAACTCGATTCAAACTCAAACTCGTATTGCTTATTCGAGTTGACTCAAATAACTCAATTCGATTAACTCAAAATTTGAATTTTTTTGAATTTTTCAAATCAAATCGAGTTTTGCTTACCACTAGTTTTACTAATTCAACTAAGATTCTCCTATCAATTCCTATAAATAGATGGCACTAATAGAAATACTAACATAAGTTTTGCGCAAGTTTCATGTAACACCCCTAACCATTACCCATCGCTGGATTAAGGTTACAGAGCATTACCGTTCAAACGGAACGTTAAAACATACATTTCATATATCATCGTAAACATATTAGAACACATTCATTCAAATCCATATCGTCCCTAAATTGAGCCCTCGAGGCCCTAGAAACACCCTAGAAGCAATTCAGGACTACATTGGAAACATTTGGAAAGTTTAGGAAAAAGGTAGAAAAACATTTGGATACAAAGGTAACACGGTCATGTGGCCAGGTCGTGTGCCTCAAACGGTTGAGACACATGCCCGTGTAACCTTCAAACTAGGGACACACAGCCGTGTCCCAACCCGTGTCCTCACTCGTGCAACTCTCTAAGTAGGGTCACACGGCCGTGTCACATGCCTGTGTGTCAGGCCATGTAACTCTCAAAATAGCCCCACACACTAGTGTGCCAGGCCATATGTTAGGCCATGTAACTAACTAACTTGTATGCAATAAAACCTATAAAGGACACACGATCATGTTGCCTAGTCGTGGGTCACACACGGCTAAGTCACATGCCCATGTCTTAAGCCGTGTGGACATAAATTTTCCCAAAATCAAGTCATTTCCAACACCAAATCATGCATACAACTATAGGCCTTTTGTGCAAATAATCAAGACATCAAAATCTTACCAAAAACATGCATATAATGACCAATTCAGGAGTCCTAAATCATCCAACCAATATGCCATTCAAGGCACCTCAAATACATTCATTCAAAACTTACCTAAACATGTATATATTACCACATTTCAATCAACACCATCTAGCTCAATACATTCCCAAAACATGCCCTCCCTTACCCGTAGTCAAACCAACTTAACATATACCATTTGAGCCATTTAAGCATGCAACAACATAGCCACATTGACACAAACTAGCAAGGCATCAAATGAACCAAACCAAATAACTTATACATATCCAAAACATCATTTAAACATTCAACTAAACATCATTATAAGTCCACCTATACATGCCATTATAACCTTGGCTAAAAAAATCAAAAACTATCGGTATTTACGTTGGATAGTGTGATAGATCTTCGACGAGCTTCCAAACCGGTCGAGCTTCCGGTAATCTATAAAACATAGGAAAGAAAGCTACGTAAACACATAATGCTTAGTAAGTTCGTATAACATAAACACAGCTTACCATTCATTTGTATAATGTAAATAGTATAATTAAAGCATCAATTAATACCACAACTTGGCACAATGCCTATACAACATCAACAAATACACAAGTTAGTGCATTTATACATGGTTCAAATGAGTTCATCCATAACAAGTAACTTACATCTTTGATCACACCATTTAAATCACCATTTCCTTTTCATAAGTATATGATATATTTCATTTGAACACTTACCATTTCCTTTCCTTTTTATGCCTGTTGAACCATCTAGAATATCATCAAATACTCGAGAAAGGTCACACGAAGTGTGCTTAAAATATAACCGTAACCTTTCCTTTACATCATTGCTCACACAAGCTATCAAATACGCCTGCTCACACGAGCTGTGGAGTATCCGCAACAAATGCAGGACCTCATCCATCGGTAGGACATTCAAGACCAGCACCCAAAACATGAAATCCCTAATGACATGTCATTTGTATCCATGAATTCCTAAGGTTCAACCGGGACTCAATAACTGTCATGGCATTTCTTTGGATATACATTGATTAATAGCATTATAAATACATAATAACATACAATTGAATAACATAAATATAATAATCCGTACATATGAACGCTTGAATGTTGTTTGCCTCTATCTTTCCCAGAATAACCCACTAAAGCTAACGAACGATTGTGAAATTCTTTCGACTTCTTTGATGGCGATGAGTGACTTTCCTATAGGCATTTTCCATAGTCACGAGCCTCAGAATTGGCTTTTCTCTTTATTTTGTTAAGTTCCTCAGCCTTGTGCGCTCTGTCCACCAGCACTACAATTCTTTCAACTCGAGAATCCCAACTAACAGCTTGGTATCTTCATTTAACCCGTCTTCAAAATGAGTGCACATAGCAACCTCTGTCGGTATACATTCTCGAGCATACTTATTGAGTCTCACAAATTCTCTCTCATACTCATATATTGACATACGACCTTGCTTCAATTCAATAAACTCTTTACGTTCTTATCGAGAAATCTCTGACTCATATATTTCTTTCTGAATTCTGTCTGAAAGAATTCCTAGTTTACTAGATCTCTCGGTGCTACTGCAATCAAGGTGTTCCACCACTGATAAGCCTAGTCTTTCAACAAAGAAACAACACATTTCAAGCATTCAATTAGTGTACAAGACAATTTATCAAAAACTCTAATTATGTTTTCTAACCAAAACTCAGCCCTCTCTGGATCATCTTTGGCTGCAGCACGGAACTCTTGAGCCCCATACTTTCAAATTTTATCAACTAAAGGCTTACTCACTCACACTGGTTCCAAACTTTGAGGAATTATGGGGACCAGTTGGCGTACAGGTAGGGGTGGAGGTCATTGAGCCATTGGGTTCATTCGCACGAACTTTGAGAATCACACAGACATCATATGGAAGAAGGTTTCTTTAGCCTCTCCTCTCCGGCCCTTAGATACAGGCCTACTACCGCTAGATGCTACTCCGTGAACAAAGGCTTACACGTTACTTTCTACTTCATCAGAATCAGCTTGGTTGGATGACATCTTATCTATAAGAAAAAATTATTCAATTTGAGTCAAGAGTAATCACACTATCGCAGGCTATATATTGGCAAGTATTTCTAGACTCATACATGTTATGTTCAGTCTGAGAACCGACTAAACCGTAGTAATGATACCACTAAATGTAACACCCCTAACCTGTATCCGTCGTCAAATTAGGGTTACAGAGTAGTACTGTACAAACAGAACATTAAAACATACATTTCCTATATCATCGAAAACATATTATAACACATTCATTCACATATATATCGTCCCTAAATCGAGCCCTCGAGGCCCTAGAAACACCTTAGAAACAATTTGGGACTACATTAGAAAATTTTGGAAAGTTTAGGAAAGATTTAGAAAAAAATTAATACAGGGATCACACGACCGAGTGGCTAGGCTATGTGCCTCACATGGCTAAGACACATATCTGTGTCTCAGGCCCAGTAACCTTCGAACTAGGGACACACGGTCGTGTCCCAGCCTATGTCCTCACCCGAGTAACTCTTTGAGTAGGGTTACACGACCGTGTCACATGCCAGTGTGTCAAGCTGTGTAACTCTCGAAATAGCCCCCACACACCCGTCTGTCAGGCCGTGTAACTAACTGACTTGCATGCAATAGAACCTACAGGGGACACACGGCCGTGTCGCCAGGCCATGTGTCATACAGGGTTGAGTCACATGCCCATGTCTCAGGCCATGTGGACATAAATTTGCCCCAAAACAAGCCATTTCCAACACCAAATCATGCATACACCCATAGGCCTTTTGTGCACATAATCAAGACATCAAAACCTTACCAAAACATGCATATAATGACCAATTCAAGAGTCCTAAATCATCCAACCAATATGTCATTCAAGGCATCTCAAATACATTCATTCAAAACTTACCTAAACATGTATACATTACCACATTTCAATCAACACCATCTAACTCAATACATTCTCAAAACATGCCATGTCTTATCTATAGTCAAACCGACTTAACACATAGCAACATTGACACAAACTAGCAAGGCATCAAATGAACAAAACCAAACAACTTATACATATCCAAAATATCATTTAAAGATACTAAACATCATTATAAGTCCACCTATACATGTCATTATAACCTTGGCCGAAACATTAAAAACTACCGATATTTTTGTTGGATAGTGTGATAGATCTCCAATGAGCTTCCAAATCGATTAAGTTTTTGATAATCTATAAAACATAGGAAAAAAAGCTACGTAAGCACATAATGCTTAGTAAGTTTGTATAACATAAACACAACTTACCATTCATTTGTATAATGTAAATAGTATAATTAAAGCATCAATTAATACCAAACTTGGCACAATGCCTATACAACATCAACAAATACACAAGTTAGTGCATTTATACATGGTTCAAATCAATTCATCCATAACAAGTAACTTACATCATTGATCATACCATTTAAATCACCATTTCCTTTTCATAAGTATATGATATATTTCATTTGAAAACTTACCATTTCCTTTCCTTTTCATGCCCGTTGAACCATCTAGAATATTATCATATACTCGGGAAAGCTCACACGAAGTGTGCTTAAACATATAATCATAACATTTCTTTTACATCATTGCTCACACGAGCTATGGGGCGGAATGTAAGCTACACGATGCTACTTACACGAGCTGTGGAGTATCTGAAACAAATGCAGGACCTCAGCCATCGGTAGGACATTCAAGACCAACACCCGAAACATGAAATCCCTAATGACATGTCATTTGTATCCTACGAATTCCTAAGGTTCAACCAGGACTCAATAACCGTCATGGCATTTCTTTGGGTTTACATTGATTAATAGCATTATAAATACATAATAACATACAATTGAATAACATAAATATAGTAATCCGTACATACGAACTTACCTCGACGACTAGGGCATAGGAACATAGTCGACTAATATAAGGCTTTAGCTTTTCCCCGATCTAGATCCGTATGTGGTCTATCTTGATCTAAATAGACAAATTTAATCCATTTAGCATCCCTAGCCTTCAATTTAGTCCACATTTCATATTTTTGAAAAATTACTATTTTGCCATTAATATTTTAACTTTTCACAATTTAGTCCTTAAGCTTATAAATTGAATCTTTGCATTTTAATCCTCTTCTCAAGCTAGAAAAATTCTCTAGGGACTTAAATCAATCCATACAAACAATCATTTCATAAAATTACCTTGAATTTTTACTATTTTTAGAAACAAGTCCATAAATGAAATTTTCATCAAAATTTACTTTACAAAACTTGTTTATTTATCAAAAAAGACTCATAATCTATCATTAAACATCAAGAATTATACAAAAACATGCATGACATAACCCTCAATCTTTGACATTTTTACAATGTGATCCTCGGGCTAGCTAGATTAAGCTACAATGATCCCAAAAACATAAAAATCATTAAAGACGGGCTTAAAATTCATACCATACAAGCAAGGCACTTGGTTGAATGCTTCAACCCTAAAAATGGATTCTTTTTGCTTAGAAAATCGGTGGAGAAGATGGAAGAAGATGAAGAAATTTTTTAGTTTTATTTACTTTAACCTTAATTACTCATTTACCTTTTAAACCTTTAAAAACATTCAATATTTCAAATAAAACTTGCCATGAATATCCACTAACCACAAAAATGGTCTAATTACCATTTAATTACACTAAATTTAAGATTCCATAGTCATTTGACCCTTTTAACTAATAGAATTCTACTTTTACACTTTTTACAATTTAGTCCTTTTTCCCTTAATTAATCATGTTAACCTTAAAATTTCTTAACGAAATTTTAATATGTACATACTAACATACCATGGACACTAAAATAATAAAAAAACTAATATTTACTCATCGGGTTTGTGGTCTCGAAACCACTGTTTCGATTTTACTGAAAACAGGCTGTTACATTTCACATAACTTTGGGATATTATTTTTCTACCAGAAAGTAGAGAGAATTTATTTTCTAAGTATAAATTTTATTTTAGGGAATAACAATTCAACTGGTTTCTATTTAGAGAGAATTGCTTTCCTATTGAAAGTAATAAATTGTTTCTGGTTCTGTGTTTGATTCGTGATTATTTGTGTCACATCCTAAAATTGGGTCTAGAAGATTCGAGGGTAGTTTTGGAATTTTGGCTAGAAGTAAGTTCAAAAATTTTGATGTGTAGTAACCCAAAAATTTATGAAAAACAAATGTGAAAAAGGCTTTAATTTTTAAAAGATGATTGTTTTGTAAAGGGGTTTAATTTAAGAGTAGCTTAAAAACAATTATACCAAGTTTTAAAAATCAACCCATTTATTCCTCTTTCACCCTAATATTGACATGAAAAAAAAGAGAGAATAGAAACATTCCTTTCCCCTTTTTGCTGTTAATTGAAACCCCAACCATATCATTCACCAATTTTTATCTTCATTGCTTTAATC
Organism: Gossypium raimondii; assembly: GCF_025698545.1. Taxonomy (NCBI): domain Eukaryota; kingdom Viridiplantae; phylum Streptophyta; class Magnoliopsida; order Malvales; family Malvaceae; genus Gossypium; species Gossypium raimondii. The sequence continues at coordinate 27,081,317 of NC_068572.1, read as the reverse complement.
CTTTTCATTCCCACCAACTTTCAAACACCAAATCCCTTCCAAATTCAAACAGAAACACCAAGAACACCATTAAAACCATTGTTATTCATATTATGGGTTTTCTTGGATTTCATCAACCTGTCATTTTTCTCCACAGTCAAGTTAATGTTGCTTTTTCCTATTAGTTTTTAATGTAATCTAGCTATTTAAATCAAGTTTTTATCCATTGAATCAAAGGTTTGTGTAAATGCAGAAATTTGGGGTGTTAATGGTGAAATTCAAGATTTTGAATGAAATCGATGTTTCAAAGTGTTTTTCGACTTGTTTTAATGTGATTAGAAGGTTTCAAAACTCTCTTTAAATTTTTGTTAAAAGTTTTTAAGGTTTTGCTAAGTTTTCACAAAAGATGGCCATTGTATGTCGAAATTTCGGAACCATGATTCTGAGTAGTTTAAAGTGGTTTGAAGAATGAGAATCATTCTTAGGCAAGTAATTAGATGATTGGAATCAGTTTTAAGCAAAGGCAATGAGTAGTAATTGATATTTTTACGTTTCAACTATGCTAGTCGAAAATTTCAGTTTCAAGAGGAACTAGCTTAGGCCTACATTTTTGTTTGCTTTAGGTGATTCTATGGTTGAATATTAATTGTGTTTGTTGTATGATTTATTTTGGTGAAGATTCGGAACCGTTGGAGCCTTTAACGAGCAAGGCAAAAGGAAACGAAAAGCTAGTTTAGGCTTTTGGTGACTAGGCGAAGCGCGAATGGTAAGTGTTTGGAATCTTTGCTTGTAAGCACGATTCATAGCATTAAATGGGAGCTTATGAGTAGCCTAAACCCCTATCCTAATTTCCGAGTCTAAGCTTTCTTATTCCTTTCGCTACTTTTGTGTGATATGTGATTATGCGATGTGGATTGTGTATTATGATGTGTAAATGAGATATGAGATATATGCAAATGAGACAGTGTGTAATGTGTGATGTTATGACATGTAATGTGGCGTCTTGTTACTCGGGCTCGGCGATCGGTTTGGGTTTAGGGTGTTATAGTTCGAGCCCATACCCAAAGCAATTCGTGATACGAGAATAAAGGATAAGGTTGTTCGGTTGAAAGCCTGAAACGTTTAGAATCCGTCTCATACAAAACACAAATATTTTTTTCGAAAAAATTTTATTACTATAAATATAACAAATCAACTCGGTTTTTAAAATTTTAATTTTTCTCTGTGATAAAAAACCGTTTTTAAACCGAATTTTTCCAAAAGTCTATTGGTTGGGACAGAGATTCTCTTCTTTAATTGATGGATGGGATATTCGAATTAGGATTGAATATGAGCATGCACATTCACCGTACCAAGTGTTGATGTGAAGAATCAACAATGAGGAAGGATTGACAAAGGTGATTAGTAGTTCACTTTTGGAGGGCATAGAGTGATCGTAAAAAAGTGGTGGAGAGAAAGGTTGGTTGAATAGGAAGAGAAGAAAGAGCTTAGATCCCCCCCTTAGGTAAAAGAGATATGAGACAGAAGAGATGCTACGTGTAAATATCTTGCTAGCAGCAGAGTCACATCCTGTCATATTGTAGATATGATGATGTGACCTTGTAAATTGGTGACATGACAATAGGGTAACTTGGCAATCACTAATTATCTCATCACATTTAAAAAGCCTGATGTATTTCTAAAGAAAGTAGCTCATGACGAAGGTGTGTCCAGTGGTGTCATAAATGATACAAAGGTGTTACGGAGGTGGGTCTATGGGTGATATGTGGGGGTGGTATAACATTACCCAATTGAACTAATTTCTCATTTTCCATAAAATACGAAAATATTTTTTTTACAAATTAAAGCAAATAAATTAACTTCTTCATGTTGTAAAATAAAGAAATGAAATTTGGAATTATTGTAATTAAAAATATAAATAATAATTAGAAGAAACCATGAAACAGTAACCACCCACCAACTCCAGAAACCACACCCACTTTAGTGGAAAACAAATAATTCAGACAATCTAAAGCAAACAATCCTCAGATTTAATGGGTTAAATAATTACAATTTTGTGAGTCCTTTCTTTCTCATTTTTGTAGCAATTTGTTTGTTTTTTAAGTTTTATTTTAAGATAAATACGGATTAAGTGTTAAGAAGCAAACAATATCTATTGCGACACTCATTTAAATATATATATTGTAGTTAACTATTATAATGTAAAGATGGTACGCAGTTTTGGGTTAGTGTTGCACAATCAGTATGAACACTGTTTTTTACAGTAAAAACATATTAATTTGATAAATGATTTTCTAACCCATATTATTTTGAGAAATATTTTTTATTTTATATTATTTTGATAAAAATCCCTCTTAATTAAACACAAAGTGAATAATTTCCATATCAGAGGGCTTGATATTTTGCACTTTAGCTTATTCCTGTTCATCTTGTAGTCTCATGTAACGTACCTGTTGATCTCATTTCTTTCCATCGGCTACTTACAAAATGTGAACAGCAATGGCAAAAATTAGCAGCATAAAAATGGGTAGGATGACAGCGAGATGAGTGATTTTTATCCACTCTGATCTCGATCTAACTCCACCCTGCCTCGAAACATTGCATAATTTATTATATTATTTAGTTTTACAAAATTAAATAAAATGCATATTCCAAAATCTTTTAAAATGAAAATATCTATTTATAAAATATAAATAAGAATTAAAATATTATAAAGTCTTATAAAAGTTTTAAAAGTTACTAAAATTATTTATAGAATTAAAAGAGGATACATTGATAATTTTCTCAAGGTGGGCGATACGGGTTGAGTTCAACTTGGAACTGACACAATATTCTTATTTGAAAGGGTAAACTACAGTATTAGTTAAATTATGAATAAATTTCCATTTTGATTAGTTAACTAAAAAATTACAATTTTGATCACTAAACTATTCAAAAGTTTTCATTTAAATTATCAAACTATTAAAATCGATAGTATATGCCTTTCTCTTTTTGTACCCTATGCACCAATCGGAAGTTCTTTTTTCCTTTTTTTTCTACCATTCATTTTTTTATGAAATAATTTTGAAAGCCATAAATTTGCAAACTAAAATTCAAACAATTTTTTTATCTGATCTCCGACAGTGACCATCAAATCAACTTAGATATCATATATGTTCTTTTACTTATCAATAAGTACTAATCCAATGTTCAGACCATTAGATCGTTGTTTGGAGCTCACTTGCAAAGTTTAAAAGAAAATTTTAACAGTCCAATACATAATTAAAAACTTTTGAATAATTCAGTAACTTGAATGAAAATTTTTTAATAGTTTAATGAACAAATCGTAACTTTTTTAATTAAGTAGCCAAAACGAAAACTTATCCATAATTTAGTAAATTATGATGTAATTTACTCTATTTAAAAAGCTACCCTGCCCGAAACCTGAAATTCAAACAAAAATTCCAACCTTGACAAAAAAACCCCAACCTTATCAAGTCGGATCCGAACATAACCTGTTTAATTCGAGTTATTTTGCCACACCCCAAAAAGAAAAATGATAGCCATACACCGGAAAGATTAATGGAAGAACAAACTTCGTTGGCACAAATCAACGATATAACAAATGCTGACGATATAAGATTAAAAAAAAAAAGTCTCCAAGCAAGTTTTAACACAAATGCCGACGATATAACAAAATAAAAGAACCAATAAATCTCGGTAGCACACTTAAACCATAAATCATGGTTTTTTATAAGAAATTTTATTCCTAATTCAACAAATCATTACCGGAACAAAAGAGAGCATTTCCAAGCATGTTTCTAAATACATGGTTACATATAACAAAGAAAGAAAAAATATGTAGGCGCCATTTTCAGTAACTAATGCATTCAACAGATTGCATTCTCACAGAGCTAAGTTATTACTAAGAGCGGAAAATTACACCGACTTTGCAGGCCATGTTGCTTGAGCTGACATGATTATACCTACAATCACTCCAAATAATCCAAGTGCACTGCCAAAAATCTCAATCACAAGAATCTTTACAAAAAGTGACGAGTTCTGTGCATCAGACAGTGCACAGCTGCTTCCAATTATTCCTACGCATAATCTGTCACAAAAAAGTAAATCATAAGTGTATAGAAATAAGCAAAATGTTCGTTCGGGTGACTCCATTTAAAAGAGTAAAAGAAGAGAAAAAGAGAGAGGGGGTCTAAGAGATGAACCCGCAAACAAGATTTGCAAAGCCAACAATAATTCCCGAAGCAAAGATTGCATATCCTGCTCTAAGAGACTCAGGCGCATATATCTGTGATGATGGAACACTCTCTAACTTTGTTTGTAAAATAATTGCAACAATTACACCATATATAGCAACAGCTTCACAAAAGATTACACTGCAATAAAAACAGCATTTCAAACGAATAATTGGCAAAGCTGTAATAAGATTTTAACCCAGATCAGAAATTTGAACAAAACCAATTGAAAAGGAGAACCATCTTTAATTACTAAATCCTTTCTTGAGATTCGTAACGGTATTCCATTAGTCCATCGAATCTCATTTAGAGCTACTAATCCAGTTGACATTTACATGAATCGAGCAAGGCAAGCAAACAGCAACTAGTCAAATTACAATAGCAGGGAGGCCATCTCTAAAATTGCAAGGCAATATCTCGGAACAAATAGAAAGGATCATACAAGAGAAAACTAAAATCATAGCTTCTCTTGTTAATCATGATTGTAGTTAAAAAACGCCAGCCTGCCTGCCCTTCCTTTTAGCTGGATTGAAGTTCCGCCCTTAAACATTATACAGATCCAAGGCTGCGGGATATACCAAAAACTTAAAAATATCAATCATTTCCTTATTTTCCGCTATCTGATTTTCAAAGGCCAGCAAAACATTTTAGTTCCAAATCAAGAAATCTGAAACATAGAGCATTATTAAATGATGGTTTATTAATAAATCTTTCAACAAAATTAATAGATTAGGGATTTTAGGAATAATAATAATTTGATGCTTTACAAATCACGCAATAAAAGCAATTCAAAAAAGAGGGGGGTTAATTACCTAATTAGATTCTTGGAAGTGATTCGAGGAGCTTTAATAGCAGCACCGATTAAACTACTCCCAGTTATGTATATTCCCCTATGAATATAAATTATTAAAAAGTAAGAACAATTTAATACTATTTCATAAATTATGCCCAGATTACATGCAAAATGAAATTTGACAGAGAAGGGTACCAAGCAGCGCCGAGGACGGAGACACCGATGGCGATTGCGATACCGATGGCGGAGAAAGTGTAAGGTGAAATCTTGACGAGAGCGGTGGACCAGGAGCTTGAATCTCCTACCATTGACGTTCTTGACATTTTCCTGTTTATTTGCTTTACTCCTTTTTCTGATGATTTTTCCTTCTATCTGATTGATATAATAATAAATAATAAATCACGGAGAGAAGCCGGGTCGGGCTGGGTGTATGAATGCCAACATATTCTTTTATGGGTAAAGTACAAAAATTCCACTGAATTATACACTTTGCTTTATTTTGTTAACTAAATTATTAATTTTTTTTATATAATCACTAATATTTTAAGGAGAAGATAATTTTGATTTTTTTATTCATTTAATAATAAATTAACCCTCTAATATTTATATATTTTATCTTTTTATCTTAATATAAATTATTCAATAAATTTATCCTTCAAGTGTTTATAAAATTTAACATTTTATCTAAATTTTAAAACATTCAATAAATTTAATTCTCAACATTTACAAAATTTATCAATTTAATTTTAATTTTAAAAATTTCAAAAAAAAATAATACTTCATTCTAAAGAGCAACATTAACATTTTCAAAGCAAACACTTAAGAAAATGACTAAGGCTCCGTTCTTCAACCCGGCTGAGATGGGCTTTTAGCTAAAAAAGCACTTTTCTTTAAAAAGCAATGGAGAACAACTTTCATTTTAGAGCAAAATATCAGCTTCTTAGAAGGACTTTTGGGCAAATGGGAAGTAGATTTTTTTAGCTTTTCAGCCAAAAAGTCCTTTTGGATTGGTTGCTTTACCTTTTTAGCCACACGACGCTGGTTCCCTCTGCTGCTACACTGCTCTCTGCTCTTTGCTCTTTGCTGGTTTCCTTTGCTGCTACGCTGGTTCGCTCTACTGCTACACTGCTCTCTGCCCTCTGCTTTGTTCTGCCCTCTGCTAGTGAGTTTATCTTTTTCTTCTCTTCTTCTCTTCTTCTGTATATTGATTGATTTTCGTCTAGGATTGATTTTCCTGAGTTTATCTTTGCCCTCTGCTGCTGGTTGGATATATTTTTTTTGTTGGATATATTTGGTTGAACTTATGTTGTTGGATCTTTAAGAAGATAACTATGATTGAAAACAAAACCTTGAAATAAATCACGACCAAATAGGTACCAAACGAGCTACACCTTCTTTCCTGTTCGAACTATCCAAAATCGAATTAAAATCACTCACTATAAGCCAAGGCTCATTAAAATATTCAACAATTAAGTCCAGAACCTTAGCTTGAGGACTCGCATAAACTGCTGAACACATGAAAAAATTATCCCTTTTCTTGCTACAAACTCTTATGTGGATCACTTGAGCATGAGGACTCGCACAAACTCTTGCCAAATACCCCTAACATTAGTTTCTAGAAACCAAAAGGAAAGCATACATCTTTATTCCAAATATTAAATACTAACCCAGAGTGCTGTACATTCAATGGTAGAACAAAAAAGAATTATCTATTAACTAACAGCTTAAACCGAATAACCATAATCCGACATATAAATTTCGTTGGACTCAACCACTTAATTCTCGAAGATATGCAGTACTAAGCATCAAACTCTTTTCACACGGCTGCTATTGTCTCAAATCTATTTGGCTTCTGAAAGTACACAGATGGAAGCTTTTAGCTTGAGCAAAAAACATGCAAAATCAGAATTAGCTGAGCCTAGTACCTATAATTTAGCTTAGTTTTTAGGATTATATCCATATAATAAACAAGATACTCAGAATTAAATATTCAATTCCCCAATTTCCTATCGACCAAGAAGACCCTAACACCATGACAAAAAGAAAAGGTATAAATTCAAAAATTCGAAATCAATATAAAAATCTCTGCTTGCCTACCCACTGTTTCAGCCATCTTCAACCAGTTAATATAAATTCAAAAAACAAATCAAATTACCAGTTAATTTCTGCTTGCCTGCCCACTGTTTCAACCATCTTCGACCACCATTGCTTTTCAGTAGCTTGTTTTCTCAGCTTGTTGTCGTGCATGTTATCAGTAATCTCTCTCATGACTATTCCGAGCTCTACGAAGGACTATTCTGACCCCCTGAACTCCATTTCTGGCGGTCTTGTTTATGCCCAGTCAACTTGTTGTCATGCATGTTACCTCTGACCGATGCTTTCACTGACCATGCCTTGCCTGAATAATTCTCACCGCTTTGTTCTTTCTACCGTCTAAAAGGGGTTTGATTTGGACAATCTAAAATCCAAATGGCTCGTTAATCATAAATATAGAAATTTAACCTACTTTTAATAGAGTCTATGTGAAGAAAGAAAAACATAGCTTGCGTTAGGCCCGTTTTTAAGGCTTGACAATTGTAATGCTTTTAATGCCAATTACTACACTTCCAAAATTGAAGTAATTTTAATTAATCCTCGTAAGTTGCCTCACTTGTCACCTCTAGTATTATCCAAACACATTTAAACACTAAATTTATCTCATAAAAAATAATTGATAAATACAAACTTAAATGTTTGTGTACATATCATAATGGATTTGAAGAAATTTTACATGTGAGGTTGGAGTGTTACACTTACCGGCCATTTTTTGTGCTTCTTCCTCAGTCAAATCCACCATGAACCCATTAAAACTCTTTTTGTAGCTGTACAGCACTGTCTTCGACTCACTGCATTCATTCCAATTGCATGCTCCAATCTCAATCACCAGTAGCAGGTTTTATTTTGTTTTGGGAATAATTATAATTAATTATTATAATTATTAGGAGGGGCTAAGGCTATTGACTGCCCTTTTACCTTGGTCCCAGTTTATATATATACACACGATATAAATATCAGATACGGATATTTAAGAAAAAAAATCAGAGGCAGCATATGTTTACACACCTGCCAAAAACATCTTGTATCATGCTGCTATGAAGCAAAGCTGTGGAAGCTCCATCTTTAAGTCGGTCACCCATATACACAATATAGCTCTGAATATTCATCGATTACAATTTTTATTTTTCTTAAAATGAAGCTCATCACCAATGGAAATTTTAGAAAAAGAAAAAGACAAGAAATTAAATCTAATATTAACCTTTCGATTGGCATTGGCATTGGATTGAAAAAGATGAGATGCTGCTTTGGTAGTAAGAAGAGCTAAAAGAAAGCAATGAAGTAGATATCTTCCTCCCTCCATTGAAACAATGCTCACACAACTTTTCAAAGTAGTATATTTATGGAGAAAAATATATGCTATAAGTCTTAGTCTTTGTGGAAATAAATTATATTAGAAATTCAAACTTTTCATACTTTTTTTGTTTGTTTGTTTTAATTTATATTTGGGATAATATTTAAAATAATTACTGCAAATTTTCTTTACTGTAATTTTAGTAAAATGCGAAAATTTTAGAGAAAAGAAATATGAGAAAATCAAGAAGAATGAATGAAGCTCTCATTTTGTTGCTCCCGAACTTGCATTGTCCAGTTCTTAGATAATAAGCACATTCAGTCTCATTCTGTATTTAGGAAAAGAAAAAGGAAAACAAGTTACAGTAAGACTATGAAACACCAATAACCACACAAAAAACTACATGTTAGAAACCAATCATTGAAGAAATACAGCATGCGTTAACAAGGTCCAAACTTATACAACAATCAAACAAAACTTTTAGGCTAAAAATGGTCAAAAAATCCAGCAGTACTTTTTGTTCATGAGTCTATATTTAAGGTCAAAACCAAATTCATAACTCAAAAGTGAAAAGAGGGAAGGTTCTGTTTGAGTCATAGCAAGTGATAAAAATTTTACTTTATCATCCTTGTCTTTATATATGTGTTTTTCATATTGGATTCAAATGATAAACCAATTCATGATATGACTATAAAGTTGGACTAGTTATCTAGATGACATTAATTTCCGGTTTTGCTAAATAAATATTATAATTTTTTGTTTTAAAGTGAAAAGGTAACAAACAAAAGCTGAAACTGGAAGGACAAGGATATTGACTTAATTTTGTTCATGTATATAGTTTAATTTTTTATCATGTATATAGTTAAATTTTGATATTGTTTTTTTTGTTCATGTATATAGTTGAATTTTTGATACACATGTAAACCTATATATTTATGTGACATTTGATTTTCTTCATTGCTTTACTGGCTGAAACGAATCTATTCGTATACACAATAGATGAGTACTTCGGCGATTGAAGTTAGTGATGAAAAAGTGAAAGCAATGTGGGATAAGAGATTGACAGACATATTTTGTGATATTTGTATTAAAGAGATATTAAAAGGCATTAGGCCTGGTACTCATTTCACAAAAGATAGATGGTTGAAAATAATGACCAACTTTGAGAAAGAAACGGGTAAGGGTTTTTCACAAAGATAACTTAAAAATAGGTGGGATGCCTTAAAAAAAGAATGGAAAGCTTGGAAGAAACTTAAAGGCGAAGATACTGGTTTAGGGTGGAATCCTATAAAAAGAACCGTTGATGCATCTGATGAATGGTGGGAGAGTAGGCTCCAGGTACATTAAAAATTCTAAATATTTTTTATTTTTTATTTATGAGGTTATTGCCAATTACTATTATTAATCAATCATTTTATATGCAGGTTGTGCCTGAAACTAAAAAATTTAAAACATTGGGCATTGATCCTGAATACGAAGGGAAGTTGGATCAAATGTTCATGGGGATAGTTGCAACAGGTGATAAAGCATGGGCACCTTCTTCTGGTACACTCCGTAGTGATTTTTTTGAGGATGTTAACCACGAAATACCTGAAGAGAGTGAAGAAGAAAATATGAGAAATGATGTTCTCATTTCAAATGATGTTCACATTTCAAATGATGTTCAAATTGATGGAAACAGTCAAAAAAGAAAAAATCCTGAGACGTCAAGTTCACATTTTAAAACTGGAAGAAAGAAATCCTCAAAGCAAATTGGAGGGGCTGCAAGATTGTCCAGTCAAATAGAAAAACTATGCAATGCAGCTGACAATATGAGTCAAGCCACATCTAGTTTGACTCCTGTTATGGATCCATATGGTATTCCACAAGCAGTCAAAATGCTTGACAGCATGTCAGAAGAAGTTCCAGAAGCTAGTCCTCTATACTTTTTCGCACTTAGATTATTGCTCAATAAGGACAAATGAATTATGTTTTTATCAATTAATCCCAAGATTAGAGCTTTGTGGCTTAAGACAAAAATGGAGGATAGTTGAAAATTTTCTGACCTTCTAGGGTTCAAAGATATTTATTTATGTGTAATCTTCTACTTATAATGGCTTAAGCGAATTATGTTTTTATCAATAGTTATTTATGTTTAGTTTTTGGATATTGAATTTATGTTCTACTTATTTTTGTGTATCAATTATGTTTTATTAATAGTTGTTTATGTTTGGTCTTTAGATATTGAATTTATGTTCCACTTATTTTTTTATTAAATTAGTTTTATTAATGGTTGTTTATATGTGATTTTGGATATAAAATTTATTCACAGGTGATGAGTATAGTTGAGGATTATAGCGGTGATGAAAGTGATGATGAAAGGGAAAAGAAAGAGATGTTACAACGCATGGAATGTTTTAACCGAATATTTGCTATTACATCTTCTTCCGTGCAATTATATTACGAGAAGTATATATTGAGGCAACCATGCATGGATTCAAAACAGTCAGGTGAGACATGGATCCGAGAGATCCTTGACGGTCACGAATCACGTTGTATGATTAATTTTAGGATGTTTAAAATGGTATTCACAAGTTTGCTGAGAGTTTTGGAGACAAGATACAACTTGCAAACTTTAAGAAACATATCTTCTACTGAAATGTTGGGAATTTTTTTATACATATTGGGCACCGGTGCAAAAGTTTCCCAATGTCGAGAAAGATTTCAAAGGTCTGGATCAACAATAAGTCGATACTTTGCAGTTGTGCTTGAGAAAGTTTCAAGGATGGCCATTGATCTAATTGCACCTGAAGATCCTTTTTTTAGCTCAATACCTGAACAAATACGTAATGATTCTAGATATATGCCGCATTTTAAGGTTAAAATTTAATTTTATATTATTATATTTTAATATATTTGGTCGACTAAAAATATGCACGAGGCTAATATGATTATTTGTTCAGGATTGCATAGGTGCAATTGATGGTACTCACATTGCGGCTATTCTTCCACCAAATGAACAAATTCCCTATATTGGAAGAAAAGGTATCCCAACTCAAAATCTTATGGCAGTATGTGATTTTAATATGTGTTTCACATTTGTCATGGTTGGATGGGAAGGATCGACACATGACACTAGAATATTTCTTGATGCAATTCGAGATCCAAAATACAAATTTCCGCACCCTCCAAATGGTTAGATATTTTATTTATATGTGATTTTTTAAATAATAAAGTATAAGTTCTTTAATTGATTTTTTTATTAAAAAAATTCTTGAATTAATTGTTTGTTGTATTATGACTTGTAGGAAAATATTATCTTATTGATTCTGGATATCCTCAAATGAAAGGTTATCTTGGACCATATAGAGGTCAGATATCATTTACCTGACTTCCGAAGAGGTAGACCGATTTCTGGTAAAGAAGAGATATTCAATCATTCACATTCATCATTACGTAGTGTGATTGAACGAACTTTTGGTGTTTTGAAAAAAAAATGGGTCATTTTAAGGGATATGCCAAGTTATAGTTTTGAAAAGCAAACGATGATCGTTGTTGCTACAATGACGATACACAATTTTATCCGAAAACATGTTGGTCGAAATGATGCAGATTTTATGGAATACGAAGATATTAACTCGGCATATGAGAATAATATTGATTCAGAAAATGCGCATGGTCCACAAAGTGATGATGACGACGACGACGACGACGATGATGGTGATGATGACGGTGAATCAAACATTTTTAGTGGTTTTGTAATGGAATTAACAAGAGATGTTATAGCTTCTAGTTTAATGAATTCACTTTAAATTGTAAATGCTATTGTAAAATTTGTAGTATTTATATCTGATATATAAATATTATCCCCTTTTTAAAACTTCAATCCAAATATATCTAATATTTTAATTTGTTAAGTTTATGTTTTCTATGTTATGTTAATATCTAATATGAGTTATATATTCAAATACATTTTAAAATAAAATAATAGAAATGTGTTAAAAACATTAATTAAAAATAAAAATAATTTTGTAATAATACAATTGTGTCAATATCTAATTACAAATATTTAATTATTATATTTAAATATTTAAATATAGTTTATATATTCTAATTATATTTAATAAATAATTAATATTAATTACTTAGAAATATTTAAAATTATTATTATTTATTAAAATATTAAAAGTAAGTTATAATAAATTATTTTTTTATATTTTTAATAAAATATCATAATATTAACTAATTTGAACATTATTTAAATACATATTTGTTACTTTATAATATCATGTCTAAAATGAACATTTTATTCTTCAAAAGCACTTTTTGACAGCAATACCAAACACTCAAAATTTTCAAAAGCACTTCTCAAAAGCAATGATGAGCTGGCTCTAAACGGAACGCGTATTCTATAGCTTCTGGCATTCACTTAACAGATCTCTTCCCCAATGAATTCTAGACTTTTCAATCAGCTTCTTACATCTTGCTGTAGGATAAAGCTATCCCTTTGTTTTTTTATCTATCTTATTTCTCACAGGTTGAAAACTTTTGTCTGTTATTGGAAAATGGAATTTCCCAAAGCATCAGGACCAAATTTTAACCAAATCTATTTGCAATAATCAATCTTTTCTTCTTCTTCTTCTAACTGTCAAAATAGTCCAACCAATGTCCAATAAACCCAAATCCTACTACCGAACTCGACTCATTCACGACCGATAAATTTTCATTGTTTTTATACAAGGGTTAGTTAAAAGGGATAAAAATGATTTCTTTAAATTTATATTTTTTTAATTGTTTTAATTTTTAAAATTAAAATTAAATTGACATATTTTGTAAATTTTTAGATTAAGTTTATTGATTTTTAAAATTTTAAATAAATATAAAGAATTTATAAATATTGAGGACTAGATTTGTTGAATATTTTATATTTAGAAACAAAATAATACAATATATAAATATTGAAGGGTTAAATTTGTTGCTAGACCAATAAAAAAAAATCTCAAATCAGTTTTTTGTTACACGTCAAATGACAACAAAAGGAAAAGTGACCAAAATGTTTTATTTCAAAAGTTTAGTGACTAATTGAAAAATTAATATCTTAGTGATCAAAATAGAATGAATACAATAATTTAGTGACCACTTTTGTACTTTATAATTTTAATATTTTTATTATTTGATAAATTTATATTTTTATTAAATATAAATAATTGCATATCTATAATATAAACAACCTTTTGATCTTGTTATTGTGAGGCATGCCCGTTCCTTGCTCCAATTATCATATATATACGCACACGCTATATCTACATATATATCTTTACAATATATAATATAATTTCATTAAAAATTACTTAAAACTCTTTTTAATAAAAATAATATTAATGTAATAGTATTTTTATATTACTATTTTGTATGAAATATTAAAATAAAATAACTAAAAATGTAATGAGTAAAGATTTAACCTAAGCCTAATAACATTTCTATAACTCAATAGTTCATTGGTTTTTTTTTTCTAAATATCATTTTAATATTTATTAAGTATTTTATTGAGTTGGTGTCACTCTTAATCGGTGTCACTCGGCACTCGGTTAGTATTTTAGTCTTTTCATTTTCACAAAAAAATCAATAAAAATATGTATATTGTGGGATTTAAACCTGCGGCAATTGGATTAATAAAATTTTAAATTTACCACTCAACGAAAGATCCATTTCGACGTATTTTATGCATTTTTATTTTAATATGCACAATTTGTTATCTCCATCATTGTATATCTATACTATTTATTAAGTTTTCTACTAAGTTTGTTGTATATCTATACTATTTATTAAGTTTTCTACTAAGTTTGTGTCACCCTTAACTGGTTCACCAATTCGGTTAGGAAAATTTCAAAATATTTTTCCGTAGTTAAAATAAATTATATTAATTAAGGATTTTACTCTTTTATTTTAAAAACCAATAAAAATTAGCATATAGTGGGATTTGAACGTGAACCAATTGTTGCATTGTTTAATTTTTTATTTTTAATATAGCTAATGTTTTATTTTTATAGTTACGTACATTTCAATTTTTATTATGCATATTTTATTATCTTGTGTGTAAATATAAATATATTAATGTATTTGATTGAGTTTTTGTAACATGTTCACTTGCCTTGATTCAAGATTGATGACAACACCATGATAAGCAGCTTTTAATTTTTTTCATTTTAACATTGTATATATTCAATATGTTATTATTAATTAATTTCAAATTACACATTTCCTTATTTAGTGTGTACTATTTTTAAACGCATATTTATTTCATAAATTTGTTATTTCTACACGCATACGCATGTGATAGGGTTTCTAATAAACTATTATTCACTTTTATATATTTTTATTTCTATTAACATTCAATGTTTTATTAAAGTAAATTCTTTAATTGGTTTTTCATTAATTAATTAATTAATTATATTTATAATATAATATTTTAATCAATGTTTTAATCATGTTTTTATTACAATAAAATATTAATCTTTAATTATTCAATCTTATTTTTATTAAAATATATATTACTTGTTTCTATTACTATTAACATTAAAATTCTTATTAAAATAAATTATTTTTAAAGTAATCATTCTCCATTTATATTTTTAACTTATGAAGCATATCATATAATAATAAAAATAGAGAAGCAAAACTTAAACTTTGATTTCTAAAATATTTTTGAATTATATTCAAAGTGAGTATTATTTTTAAATTAAATTTTGAATAATAATTTATCATAATAATAATTGCAAAATATATGGTAGTATACAAACCATTCCATATTATTTTATTCATCAAATATTACCCAAAAATTTTACATGTCTTTTTTCGGCTAAATAAGGCCTATGGGTTGATTTTATTTTTTTAATAAGGCCTTTAGGCCGATTTTAACTTTAATTAGAGAAATAGGCCAACTTTAGGAGAGAGAAGCGAAAAGTGCGTCCAGCTAGGCGTTCTTTCTGCACAGATGGTAGTAAAGTGCACCCAACTGGACGCACTTTCCATTTCTCTCTCCATGGTTAGGGCTTTTTATTTTTTAGGGTTAGGGTTATAATTTTTAAGGTTAAGTTCAGGGTTTTTTAGATTTTAGGGTTTTTTTGAAAGTGTTTAGGGTTTTTGACTGAAACGACGAAAGTTATTAGGTAATTTTGAGGGGTCAGGGATGTGATAACGCGCCTTAGAACACATACATTTCATATGCCATGACGGGATAAGATTATCACCTTATAAAACCATCGTGGGGAAATACGGTTTCAGGGTAAAAATGCCTAATACGATGAGTGGTCGAAGTCTACTTGAAGATCTAGTCGTCGGCAGTGATGCAGTTACGGGATCGAGTATAACTAGGGGCCAAGTGACGGTTGTTACGCGGTCAGGATTTCAAGCTTTTTAAATACCCGCAAATAATGCCCTATATATACCATACATAAGGTTGAGGTCATAATCATACGGAAAAACTATGGGGACTTCCAATGTAATCAACATATTTTTTTCTCTATTTCCAAGCAGTCGGTATCTTTAACCTTTCATTCTTCTCTAAAGGTTGACACCGAGGTGCAAACAAGAGGGCACTCAGGTGGAGAGCGGATGCTCTAGCACAGTAAGGGTCAAACTCGGGTCGGCACGACAACAATTGTAGTTATTTATGGGTTGTGTAATAATGACAACCATCGTCGCTCCGAAAGGAGCATCACCTTTACTGCATCGCAATAGCCGCTCCCCGCCTAAAAGTCCTCTTGCATCCACAACAATGTCGGCCTTCGAATAAGAAGAAAGGTTAAATGTACTGGTTGCCTGGAAATGGGGAAAAAATTACACCTATTATAGTTGGAAGCCCTAGAGGTTTTCCGTATGAATATGCCCTCAAACTTTTGTATGGTATTTATAGGGCA
Source organism: Gossypium raimondii (assembly GCF_025698545.1). Lineage (NCBI taxonomy): Eukaryota > Viridiplantae > Streptophyta > Magnoliopsida > Malvales > Malvaceae > Gossypium > Gossypium raimondii. The sequence goes on along the minus strand of NC_068572.1, from coordinate 27,065,024 downwards.
TCATTTTCGGGTATTCAAAAAGGTTGAGCTCGTGGCCCGTAACGACCGTTAACTAGCTCCCTTGTTATACCCCAATCCATTACCGCATAACGATTGTCGATTGAGACCTCTACGTTGACTTCCACCCTTGACTGTAAAAAGAAAAATCACCCTATAAACCTACTTCCTTAGGATAGGCTTCAGAGGCAATGATCTCATCTCGGCATGAAATATGAAATTTGTACGGCTCAGAGCGATATTACGTTATTAACAACTTAAGAATACCTCAAACGTAAACCAAATATTTTTAGCAACCGAAATTTTTAATACTGAGAAATGGTTTATAGTAGAGAAATGGAGAGGATTGGAGAGAAATTATATGATTGAGGGATGATGAAGCTTGGTATGTGAGAGCCATCTTATAGCCGCAAGGAAGGGTCTGTTTGCAAAGGAAAAATTTGAAAGTGCACTGTAACATACTCTAAACATGTTGAAGTGTTTAAAGTGTTAGAATTATTCGAAGCGTCAGGTCCTTTCTACCCCGGGAATAGGAAATTTGTTAGAGAAAGCTCGAGCAAAGAAGCTTTTCGTATGACTGTTGAGCACATTATGCAGCCTCGAATCTTGATGAAATTATACGACTTCTGAACGAGTGATGAAAAGTATTTTCACCATATAATATGCAACGAAAAAGTGCATTTGTAACCGAAATTCATAGCACGTATTCTCTCTCCTTACATAATTCTCTTATAAAAGGGGCGTAATTTTCATAATGTAAACACACATCAAGTTAATATCAAATAGAGCAGAGTAGCGTGTACTCCTTCGGACAACTCTCTACTTTTTTTTGCGTTTATCCATCCAAATCATGACCAATATTGAAATGAACCGATGAGTGAAATCCGTTTTGTACTACGATAGTCAAATCTGTAATACAGAGTTTGGGGTGGTGTTAGTAGGAGTGAAGCCCGTGGAATTTGCGTTCAATAGTACCATTCAAATGCATGAGCTACAGACTAGAATTAGGAGGAAAGTCGAGGGATAGACCCAGGGAAGAATTACGAGGTTACAATACAAATATCTTATATCCATTGACCCCTATAAGTATGAGCTATTCAATGCGATTAGCGAGACGCATCTTGAGATGATAATATCATCATACATCGAAAACGAAAATACTGTTATTGAGTTATATGTCAAGTTCGTCGATGTTGATGGATCTGGCCATCTTCGACCACCATCGTGGCAAATACGAGTACCAAAGCTAAAGCATACAGTCCTACTACAAGGTTGTACGATAGGTTTTCTGGCCTCCTTCAAAGTGACAACTATGATATTCTCGAAACATCTATGGTAGACACTCATCGGTCTCCGACATCAATCTAAACTTTTGGGTCAATACTAGTCGAGGTATTAACTTAACCCCAATCTAGACACTCGGGCTCGACATTCAGTTAGTGTATTTGATTTTAAATTCGGCACTGGGTCATATCGAACAAGAGACCCAGAATACTCTAAGTGATTGATCGTCACGAATCCCTCTAGGATCGCACTTATCATCGGTAATGCATACGGCATGTAGGATCCAACTACTATAAAAAATATCCTTTGGTGACTGAGCGAGATCTAGTCATCGACAAGGGTTTGTAGTTTTAACTTTGTATTCACTGTACATAATTTTCAATTACGGGGTTATTTCATTGCACTAATCAATAGCTATTTATCGACAGGTTACGAGGTTGTCCAGCATGTTTTCCATCAAAAAGTTAAAAAACTTGAACGCCATTAATGCCTACGGTGTGGCCTATGTTTCAAAAATACCGTTTGAATAGTGAACACAATCATATGATGGGGGTCTATGATACGGGCACATGATCTCAAACTTGGTCGAGTGCATCGATTCGGTATCGAAGGGGATGCGTCATTTGCTGGTAACATCGGTTGTCAAAGAGACATACTTTTAACTGGCCACCTTGTTTCCTAAGAAGGAGTCGGCATGTGTTGGAAGATAGTGGGCAACGGTGCATTTTACGATGATAGCGGGCAACCGTACATTCTACGATGACATGATGCAAGAGGTTTGACAAAGTAAAACATGAGCGAACATGATGTATGTAGTGTAACACTCGAGTCGAAACCTCGATTTTCAAGTCATAGAATACGCTAGGCCTAACCAAGAAATGTCAGGTGCATCCTATCATGTGAACCTAATGGAAAGGGCCTACAATTGTGGGAGGTTCAAAGCACTTCGGTTCCCATGCACACATGCAATTACCGTATGTGGGAACATACGAATTGAGTACGCGTCTTACATCAACGACGTCTACTGACTACAATGCATTCATAGTGTATGGAGTCCTAAATTTCCATTCGTCCCAGATGAGAGTATGTGGCGCTTGTGTTCAATGCACCGTTTGAGTTGGTGCCAAATAAGGACCTGCGTTGCGTCCCAAAAGGTTACCCGAATTCCACCCAGATAAGGAACAAAATGGATATTCGAGAGAGGCACGATCTACAACACCCCAAAAGTAGGGCCTAGGAGTTTTAGGGGTATTTTAAGAATTTTAGCCTTAGAGTGTTTGGAAATTTTACGACATGGTATATCGGTAATGTTTTCAATTATGGTTTTTAGAAAATTAAATCAATTTTTGAAAATGAGTTTTTAAATACCTTTAATTTTGAAAATAAGATTGATTTGTAAAAGAGTCAAAATTTAGAGTTTTTAAGATGTAATTAGACCAGATTTTAAAATCCAACCTAAAACCTCCCATTTACAATTTTTATTTCATGATAGTTTTCTCTCTAAAGCTTATGCTTGCCGTCCCTTTTGCTCTCCCAACCCTTTCATTCAATTTTCTTTTTAAATCTTCACTCTTTTGATTTTCATCATTCCCCAAGTATTAAACCTTCATAAATCTTGAAGAAAACATCCCAAAACTCCATAGATTCTGTAACGCCCCAGAATTTGGGCCTAGAAGTATTGGGCCTTGAGTAAGGGAACGGTTAGGAAACTATGCATAAAAGTATTCTGATTTAGTGGTTAAGGGTCTTGAGAAGAGTTGGAAAAGTCTTGGGTTCAAACTTGGGCTTCAGCAAAAATTTTGGTTTTAAGTGGATAAAACCCTGGATGCTTGGATGTAGGCCTTTTAAATTATTGTGTAAAAAAATGTCATAAGGAAGCATGTGGTTTAGTGGTTGTGGTGTCATTAAGGTTACAGGGGGGCCTGGGCTCAAGTCTTAGCCTTGGTAAAATTTTTAGTTTTTCCCTAAAATGAATTTGGACGCTGGTTTATAGGCTTTATCAATAATAGTGTTTGTTTTATGACACAAAAAAGGCTTGTGGTCTGGTGGCAAGGTGGCGTATGGTGTAATTGGGATGTCTGAGGTTCAAGTCCTGGGTTGCACAATGGATTGCTATTTTGCTGCTTGAGTCGTGTAAGTAGCAGAGTTGGAGTGGAATACTACCAAAGAAAGTTTGAACTGGTCATGGAGGGAGTTGAGGAGAAATCGGTAGAATGATAAGGGGAGAGATTTGTGTCGAAAATCGAGGAATTGAGGAGGGGAGGAGTTGTGCTGATTTGGGACACTCTGGCACTCAAGAAATTTTGGCTAAGGGGAATACAAGTGCCGAATTGGTCATTCTAGGCATTCGGTATTGGAGTGTTTCTCTCTTGCACAGGTGAAGATTCTGGTCAGTTTTTGCTTTTGGCATTTGGTATTGATTTTGGCAAATTTCGAGTCGTTTCTGCTCATCTTCTCTATTTCTTTTTCTTCAATTTTGGTTTTGGCCGAATCTCTCCATTGTCTTTCTTCTTGTTGGCCGAACCTCTTTCTCCTTCTCTACTCTTCTCTGCAGAAATTTTCTTTCCTTTTTCCCTCTCCACTTTGCTGCTTATTTTCTCATTCTTATTTTCCCAAACCTCAACATCTACTCTTTCTTCTTTAGGTCGAATCCTTGTGGCTGAATTCCAAATCTAGTTTTCCTCATCTTTTTTTTCTTTTTCTCCTCACCCACTCGGTTTTCTTAATCAACTTCTCCCCTCTTTGTTTCCTTTGATCACCGTTTTCCCCTTTCTTTTTGGGGCCAATCGTTAGGCTACTTCCCGCCGTTGTACTCTCGTATGTTGGGTAAGTATAGTAAAATAAATGCTTTTCCCTTATCGAATCAATTTAAGTGCTTATCAATTATAGTTGGTGCCTAGGAATCTTGAGAAGGGACGAGGGTTGGCGAATACCTGAGTAAGCGAATCGTTCATATTCGCTCGATCATAGTTGGGTAAGTGAGCAATCTTGATGACTTACGTGTAATTGTGTAATTGTGTAATCGATTAACGAAGTTAACTGCCAAATATAGGTTCGACGTCCGTGGATTTAATGCGTCTTCACAATTAGGTGTGTAATCACACCCTCTCTACTATGAATCGGTAAAAGTCGAAAAGTCAAAACCACGGAAATCGAGGCCACATAAGCGTACGATCACTCTTGTGGGAAAATCGAGCCCACAAGACTGGGCATTGGACTATTGAGGCCTCAATGGGCCTTTCCATGGGCCGTAAAATTATCGAAATACCCAAAGGGTAAAATTATCGAAATACTCCAAAGGATAAAATTACTGAAATACCTCCATAGGGTAAAATGACTGTTATATCTCTAGGAATTGAAATGTGTGTATGACTGACTTGTTCTATGATATATATATGACTAATTCTGAGCATGGCATACTGCATACACGACATATTGCATGGGGTTGGGATCTTGTATTGGAGGAAGTGATTGATGTGAGGGTCGCACGGGTCGCATGAGACAACTTGGACCCACCGATGGCTATAAGCCGATTATGTGATTGGCAGCTCTGCTGCAATATTGGTTAGTACCGCAACCGGTGCTACATAAAGAGTGTAGGGATGGGTGGGTTGATTTAATCCCTACAAAAGTGTAGGGTTGGACAGGAGATGGAGTGCAGGGTTGGTATGGGTGTTTATGCATTGCATATACTGATTCTGATATTGAGATGGGCTTAGGCCCAGATATATATGATATGTGCCATTTTATTTGGGCTCAGGCCCAACGTAGGCTGATGGGGGATAAGGCCATTTTCCACTGTTACCGTAATGGGCTAAGGCCCACACTGATACTGCTACTGTTAAGGGCTCAGGCCTAGTCTAATTCAATTTCTTTAATGAGGGGATTACACACTGAGTTTTCGTAAACTCGCCCCGTTTTTAACCTTTCAGGTAATCCCCAGCGTTAGATGGTTCGGAGCTGCGAGGGACTTGGAGAGGGCCACACAACTGCACATGTTTTATTCTGTTTTGCTCATTTACTAAAGCATTTTGATTTTGATTCGAGTTGTCATAAGGCCTCTATAATTTCTGGATTTTAAATTTGGGATTTGATGTGATTGTGATTTATATCTGCTAGAAGTAGAATACAGTTTTCCAAAATAATAACTGTTTTCTAACACTACATTTCTGTAACTCAATTTTTAAATAACATGTTTTTGCAAATCACTTGTTTTAAATTAAGCTTCCGCAACAATAAGGCTTTCAAGGTAACAATGTTTCTTTAATAAACCTCGATTGAAAATAAGCAAACGCAAATTGAGGTTTTGTACAAGTTTTAAATGGCAAGAAGTTTGAAATTTCAAGAAGGGTTTTCAATGAAAACATGGTTTTCGAAAAACACTTCAGTGTGACACGCCAGATTCGACCATAACGTCTAGGCCAGGTTTAGGGTGTTACAGATTTCATCATCTTCTTTATGTGTGAGTTTTCTAGGTTTTTGAAAAATATCTGTTTTTCTTTCATCAAAGGTAACGATTCGTCTACCCATTAGTTTTTAATGTTAATGAGTCTTTAAAACTGAATTATTAGTCATTAAATCATATGTTTTGATTAAAAGTCGAAAATAGAGTCGCTAATGGTGAATTTCAATATTTTGAAAAAAATATGGTTTCAAAGTGTTTTTCAATTATTTTTTACATGATTAAGGGGTTTCTAAACTTTTTTTTGAAGTTTTGGCAAATATTTCTTCAGTTTTAATGAATTTTTAGAAAATAACCATAAAACATGTCGAAAAAGTTGACACTATGAATTGAGTATTTTATTGTAGTTTAAAGGCTGGGAAATAGTCGTAGGTGAATTATAAGATGAATGGAATTAGTTTTAGGAGAAAATACTGAGTATAGACCGAGATATTTGAATTTAAAGCTTGCTATGTTATAGGTTTCAGTTACATGAGAACTTAGTTTAGCCTTATGTTTTTGATTGCTTGTGGTGAGTCCTTGGCTGATTTTTGAATGTATTGTTGTGTGAATTTATTGTGTTGAAGCTCTGGATTCGCTAGGACCATCTACGAGCTAGGAAAGTATGGATTGAGCTTTCGGCTTCTCGGTGAAAGCGTATTGGTGAATGTTTGGAATCGTTGCTCGTAGACACGAGTCATGTGTTATTTGGGAATTTAGTAGTAGCCTAAACTTTTATTCTAAATTTCGAGTGTAAGCTTTCTCATACCTATGTTGATCTTGTGAATTATGTGCTTATGTGAATGTGAATATGTGAATTGGGATGAGATCCTATAACCTGTGATATGTGGTTGTGATAACTGTTGTGAAAGTACAAATGTAACAACCTATTTTTAGTGAAATCAGAACAGTGGTTTCGGGACCACAAATTCGATGTGAAAATATTTATTTATTATTTTAATGTCTACAACATGTTAATAATATCGTATGCATTAATTCGATAAAAAAGACTAATTTGCAAAAGATGCAAAACTTGATTTCTATGAGCTAAAGGGATCTAATAGCTATGATATTAAATGGTTAGAGGGTTTATGTGGTAAATATACCATTGTTAATATGAGTGGACAAAAATGGACATTTAATTTGTAATTTAAAGGTTAATTAATAAGGTTAAAGTTGTAAACTGATAAATAAAATATAGTAAAATATAGAAAACAAATGAATCACCTTGTCTGTTCATCTTTTCAACCAAAAATTAGGGTGGAAAACTCCATTAAAGGAGCTTGAACTTTCAGCTACTCAAGTCTCTTGCATGTAAGTACGTTTTTGTCCCATTTTTAATGATTTTTATGTTTTTGAAGTTGTTGTAGCTTAAACTAGCTAGCCCAGGTACTAATTTGCTAAACCATTAAAATTCTAGGGTTTTTCCATGAATGAATTCATGTGATTTGATGTTTGATGGAAGAAAATGAATATTTTTGTTAGATAAACAACTTTTATAAAGTGAATTTTATTGAAAATGTCAATTAGGGATTAAATTGAAAATTGTGAAATATTCATGGTGTAATTTGTGAAATAATGAATTGTATGAGTTGATAGAGACCTATAGGAAATTCAGCTAGCATGGGTTAGTGATGAAATTGCATAAATTTCATTTTACGATCTTAAGGACTAAATTATAAAGAAAGCAAAACATTAGGGAAAAAGTGTAATTTTGCAAAAATATGAATTTGGATTGAATTGAATATAATGATTATTGAATGAATTGAATTTCTTCATTTAGGTCAACATAAACCTCGTACAACTTTAGGTCAGGGAAAAGATAAAGTTTCGAACTAATCGACTTCGTATCTACGTTTTATCGTCAAGGTAAGTTTGTGTAATTGCATAATGTTTATATGCTTGTTATTGAGATATATGTGTTGTGGACTGCCATGTAAATAATTGTTGCATATCCAACGATGTTACATCGACTACCTAGCCCCGTTTGAACCTTAGAAATTCGTAAGATACAAATGACATGTCATTAGGGTTTACATGTTTCGGGTGTTGGTCTTGAATGTCCTACCGATGGCTGAGTTTCGACATTTTTTGTGAATGCTCGATAGCTTGTGGAGTAGCACCGTATAGCTACGTTCTGACCCACAACTCGTGTCCATTTTGACAGCTCATGTGAGCATACTCTTTTCACAGCTCGTGTGAGCATTTATGTAAAGGAAAGGACAGACTAAGGTTATATGTTTAGCACGCTTCGTGTGAGCTATCTCGTGTATCCAGAGGTATTTTAATCTGTTTAATGGGCATGAGTTTGAAAGAAAATGGTAGGAGTTCAATATGAAATAAGGCATGTATGTATGAAATCATTGAAATGGTGATACATGGAAATTATGTTATGTTGAGATGGATGACAAATCCAATTAATTCATGCTTAAGTTTAATGGCCATCCATGTTAAATTGCCTATGATTTATGTTCAAGTATGCTAACATGTTTGTGTTGATGCTTAGGCTTTGGCCAAGCTATTGGTTGGATTATGCCATGCTACATTTTATTGTTATGTTAAGAAATGGTAAGTTAAGTTTTATGATATATGAACTTACTAAGCATTGTATGCTTATTTTGTGTTATTTTCAATGTCTTTTAGTGAACCGAAAGCTCGTTTGGGTTGGAAGTTTGCCGGAGACCTACCACACTATCCATCAGCTACATCTATAGATTTTGATGTTTTTAAGTCATGATTATAATGGCGTGTATAGGTGTTTTGTGCTTGATGAAATAACCATTATGTTTGGCTTGTAAATATGGTATTTTGGGTGATGGATTGGTTGTTATGTTGGCATGTATATGTGGTCTTATGATTATTGATATTTTGGCATTTTGGTGCTTAAATAGTGGGAGTTGGAATGGCAAATAAAATGCATGCTATGAATGGTTCGTCTAATATGTTTGAATGTGGTCATTGTGGTATGTTTGGATGTGGTTGACATATGGTCAATTTTGCTAAGGTTTAGTGATGATAGACGTTGAATGGCCAAATTGGTGTATATTTGAGTATGATTTTGGCATGTGAACATTGTGGTAAGTTTTGGCATAGACTTAGTTACAAAAGATGGTTTATTTATGGCTAAACTATGCAAATGTTTGGTTGTTGTGATTGAGGTGCCTTTTGGGCATTTTGGTTGTATGAACAAATACCATGATGATCTAGCTTGAATATACATATGTTAGGTACATTTTGGATTCTTGAAAATAAGTGCTTATGGCTTGTATAAGTGATCATGTTTTGGGTGAGGAAAATGACTTGAAAATGACCTATTTTTCGTCCACACGGCTTAAGATACGAGCATATGTCTCAGTCGTGTGGACGAAATATAGGTCATTTTCAAGTCATTTTCCTCTGTCTCAGCCGTGTGTGAGACACGACCATGCGACATGGTCGCTGTTGGAAGCATAAGAAATGTTGAAAGAATCATTCCTTTTTGTGACGAGTGCAACAAAAGGCATTTTGGTGAGTGTCGATCAATGTCAGGAACTTGTTTCCGTTATGGATCTACTGTCCATTTCCTTCGTGATTGTCTAAAAAGGTAGAATGATTTTGGCAATCAATCAAACAAGCTTGAAGTAACCTCACAGAGAGGTAGACGATCTAGAAATGCTAGAAACACTACTCCAGGTCGAAGGAAGAATAGCAAGATAAATAAACGATATGAAGCAAGAACATCAGCTAGAGCCTATGCAATCAAAGCTCGTAAGGAAGCTACTACCCCAAACGTTATTGCGGGTACTTTTTCTCTCTTTGATATTAATGTATATGCATTGATTGATCCTGGATCAACTCACTCGTATATATGCACTGCATTATTAGAAAAAAGGAAATTACCTGTTGAGTTCACTGAATATACTGTCAAAGTTACGAATCCACTGGTCAGTGTGTTTTAGTTAACCAAGTATGTAAATCGTGTCCACTGAAAGTTAGGGGTTACAATTTTCCCCTTAGTCTGATGTTGCTACCTTTTGATGATTTTGATATCATTCTGGGAATTGATCAGTTATCTGAGCATGATGCTATAATGAGTTGCCGAAGAAAGCAAGTTTGTTTGAAGCGTCCAAATGGTGAATTTATTTGTGTTAGGGCAGATGGGGTTTATTGTATTACAAATGTATTTCAACACTGTTAGCTCTAAAATTGATTAAAAAGGGATGTGAAGCTTATTTAGCCTACGTTCTTGATTTGAAAGTGGCTGAATAAAAAATTGAGCAAGTGCTGATAGTCAAAGAATATACTGATATTTTTCTTGAAGAACTTCCCAGGTTGCCACCAACTAGAGAAGTAGAATTTGTAATTGAACTAGTGCCAGAAATAGCTCCAATTTCATAATTTCGTACATGATGGCCCCTACAGAATTGAAAGAGTTAAAAGTGTAGTTGCAAGAGTTGTTAGATCACAAATTTATTCGATCAAACATGTGACCTTGGGGTGCTCCAGTTTTGTTCGTGAAGAAGAAAGATAGGTCAATGAGACTATGTATAGATTCTCGATAGCTGAATAGAGCCACCATTAAGAATAAATACATGTTACCTTGTATTGATGATTTGTTCGATTAGTTAAAAGGAGCTAGAGTATTTTCAAAGATCGACTTGAGATTCGAATATTATCAGTTGCGAGTTAAATAGCAAGATGTACCGAAAAATGCATTCAGAACTAGATATGGTCACTAAGAATTTCTAGTGATGCCATTTGGTTTGACCAATGCTCCTGTAGCATTCATGGATTTGATGAATCGGGTGTTTTAGCCATATTTAGATCTGTTTGTAGTGGTATTCATTGATGACATCCTGATTTATTCGCTGAACGAGTCAGATCATGCCGAGCATTTAAGAGTGGTCATGAAAACTTTGCGTGAAAAACAACTATATGCGAAATTCAGTAAATGCAAATTTGTTTGGTCTGATAAGTGTCAATAGAGTTTTGATCACATGAAAAACATGTTAATAGAAGCTTTAGTGTTAACTCAGCTTGAATCTTGAACGGCATATGTTATTTACAGTGATACATCTCTCAATGGTTTAGGTTGCATTTTAATGCAGTTAGAGAAAGTGGTATCATATGCTTCTGGTAATTAAAGCCGATAAGAATTATCCTACTCACAATCTTGAGCTAAACGCTATTGTCTTCGCTTTGAAGATATGAAGGCAGTATTTATACGGTAAGAAATGTCATGTGTAAACTAATCACAAAAGCTTCAAATATTTAATGACCCAGAAGGAACTGAATCTAAGATAGTGACATTGGTTAGAGCTACTAAAAGATTATGATTTGGTTATTGATTACCATTTGAAAAGGCTAATGTGGTTATGAATGCATTCAGTAGAAAGTCATCATTGTTTGCACTTCGAGCGTTGAACACTCGTTTGGCTTTGAATGCCGATGGTTCTGTATTGGTGGAATTGAAGAGTAAACCCTTGTTTCTACAACGAATTTGGGAATTGCAAGTGACAATTCGAAGTTGATAATGAAACGAACTTTTTTTGGGATAATTTGACTACAAAATACAATGTTAGTGATGACGGTACATTGTAGTACCGCGATAGAATTTATGTTTTGAATAATTTAAATTTGAAATGTGATATACTGTCAGAGGCTCACAGTAATACATATTCCATTCATCCGGGTAGCAAGAAGATGTATTGTGATTTGAAACAGATGTACTGATGGCCAGGTATGAAACATGAGACTTGTGAGTTCGTAGCCAAATGTTTGATTTGTCAACAGGTAAAAGTATATCATCAAGTGCTGTCGGGATTATTACAACCTCTTATGATTTCTGAGTGGAAGTGGGAGCGAGTCACGATGGATTTCGTATCTAGTTTGCATGTAACTCAAAAAAGAAATTCTTTCTGGGAGATTGTTGAAAGATTGACTAAGTCGGACCATTTTGTTCCTGTTAGAACATATTACTCATTTGGGAGGTTAGCGAATTACACAGAGTTTCGACATCTATAATTTCTGATCGTGATCCAGGTTTACATCGAGATTTTGGAGTAAACTTCACGAAGCTTTGGGCACTAAACTCAATTTCAGTATAACATTCCATCCTCAGACGAACGGGCAATCATAACAAGTAATTGAGATTTTAGAAGACATGCTGCGATGTTGTATTCTTGAGTTCGAGGGTAGCTAGGAAAAATATCTACCTTTAGTTGAGTTTTCTTATCATAAAAGTTATCAATCTATTATCAAAATGGCAGCGTTTGAAGCTTTATACGGAAGAAAATGTAAAACGCCGTTGTATTGGTCTGAGCTGAACGAATCCAAGATGGTAGGGATTGATTTGATTCGAGAAACTGAAGACAAAATTTGAATTATTCGAGATTGTTTGAAAGCTGCATCTGATTGACAGAAGTCATTTAAGGATCTGAAAAGAAAAGATATAGAATTTGTTGTTGGCGATCAAGTATTTTTAAAAGTTTCGCCGTGGAAAAAAGTGATATGATGCGGAAAGAAAGGAAAGTTGAGTTCGAGATGTATCGGGCCGTACGAGACTACTGAAAGAATCGGTCCTGTAGCTTACAGATTAGCTTTACCTCCTGAACTTGAGAAACTGATAACGTGTTCGACGTTTCAATGCTAAAAGGGTACTTATTTGATCCTTTACATGTGATTCCTCATAGTGAAATCGAATTACAGTCATATTTAATGTATTCTGAAGAACCAGTGAAAATTTTGGCTCGGGAAGTCAAAGAACTACGGAATAAGTGGGTACCATTGGTGAAAGTCTTGTGGCGTCGGCATGGTACTAAGGAGGCTACTAGGGAAATTGAGGAATTGATGAAATTACAATATCCGAATCTATTTTCAGGTAACAATTTCAAGGACAAAATTTCCTAAGAGGGGAGAGTTGTAACGGCCTATTTTTCAGTGGTGATGGAACAATTGTTTTGGGACCACAATTTTTTATTGTGCCAGCTCGTAAATATTATTTATAGAATATTTACGGACTCATTAGGGTTGTATTAAAGTTTGGTTATGAAATTTTAATGTTTAGTTTGCTAATTAAAGAAAAAGGACTAAATTGAAAAAGGTGAAAAATTTGTTAATTATTGCATTTGATGATGTAATAGGTTAACTTATATAAGGGAGGACTTATATGGTAATTAGACCATCAGTATATATGTAATGGACGATAATGGGTAGTAATTAGCTTAAATAAAGGTTTTATTAAGGGACAAAAAGGTAAATTAATAAATATAACTTAAGAAAAATGATAAAAATAATGCTATCATATTCCTTAGTGCATTGTTTCATCGAAATTAAAAGAAAACACCATTGTTGAGAAGCTTTGGGTTCGGCTAGCACAATTTCTTTGCATGTAAGCTTGTTTTAATTTCTTTGCAATGTTTTTGAATCAGTTATGAGTTTTGGAAGTTACCATTGATGATTCTTGGTTGTTTATGATGGTAATTATATATTTGAAGCTTTGATTGTGATATTTGGTTGTTTTGTAAAGTGATTATTGTTAGATTTTGATTTAAGGATTAAATTTTAAAATGTCGAAATTTCAAGGTTGGATGGTGAATTTGATGTGTAATATGGACTGTTAAAGAGCATATAATATTCGACTATAGTTTGGTTCTTAGAAAATAGTCAATTTGATGATTTTCGGGTTAGAGGATTAAATTGCAAAAGTTGTAAAGTTTTAGGGAAAATGTGTAATTAATGAAAAGTTAAGGGTCATATGCTTTAAATGGAATGTGAAATGTGCATGAGATTAATATAATGTATTTAATTATTATATAGATCAAAACATGTATCAAAAAGGCAATAATCTAGTAAAAGAGAAAATAGAGGATTAGTCCTTACGTGTTGGTCAGAATCGAATAGTAGGTAAGTTCATAGTATTTCAATACATAAATGAATTTCTTCCTATGTTCTTATATTCTGATTCTTTAATCAATATGTTAATAGAAAACTATTGTATGATTGCACATACGTGCCCCTGTTTGTACTTCGGTACCCCTGATTGCACATACGTGCCCCTATTTGTACTTTGGTACCCTTGATTGCACATATGTGCCCCTGTTTGTATTCCGGTACCCTTGATTGCACATACGTGCCCTTTTTTGTACTTTGATAACCCTGATTGCACATATGTGCCCCTGTTTGTACTTTGATTCCCTTGATTGTACATATATGCCCCTGTTTGTACTTCAGTACCCCTGAATGCACATACCTGCCCTTGTTTGTATTTCAATACCCCTGATTGCACATACATGCCCCTGTTTGTACTCTGGTATCCCTGAATCAAATAGTTTATGAGTTGTGTCTAGTTATATTTAGATTAAATGTTATATGTCCTTACTAAGTCATGTAAGCTTATCGGTTCTTGTGGATTGTTTTATAGATAATCATTTCTGACATTTTGGGAGGGCATGGGTTGGGACACGATCGTGTGTCCCTATTTTGAAAGTTACATGGCATAGGGCCATGTCACACGGCCTGGCCACACGACCGTGTGACCCCTGTTCTCCAATGTTGTGATGTTTTCCTAAACTTTCCAAATTGTTTCAATTTAATCCTGAATTGCTCCTAAGCTATTTTTAGGGCCTTGAAAGCTCGATTTAGGGATGATATGCATGTGAATGATTGATTTATAATAGTATTAACATGTTGAATGATATGAGGTTTAAATGTTTTTGATTGTACGGTAATGCTCTGTAACCTTAATCTGCTGATGGAGACGGGTTAAGGGTATTACATAGACATACCCTAATCCAGTTCTGTACACATATCCGTATTGATAAATCACAGCGTATAACATCCAAATGAGCTCCATATAATTCTATTAGAGAATCTCATAATTCAAATAGTAGTGACTCAGATTCATAATAAACTTAGAAGAAAATGTGATCCCTTTACTTTTCATACTTACAAATCATCATAACAGATACCCTTCTTGACATGCAGATACACATATCTTTTTCATGCAAAACCCTTTTGAATTTATTCAAATCTTATTCCAGAGCATATCATTACCTAATCTTGGTTACATTTATCAAAGAACTACTATAAGTTACTCATATATTACAATAGAGATAGGCATTCAACTTCATAGCTTACCTACCAGATATTCCTGGCAGTGCACGCCACATAAACTTTGCAGACTACTCCATACAAGAAATCAGATAGAACACACCACTAAGACGATCCATTCAAAATTTTCCACAAAGGCATCCCTTTTTAGATTTCGCCACAAAGGCTATTCTTTTTTTATCGTGACACGAACCAAAAATTGGGGGTTAGTAGGACCAGGTTGTGAATCGAGAGAGAGTGGTTATGCATCAATTCTTGATATTAATTGTGCATTTTTAGGAAATAAATGAAGTGTCGGTTTGTTGGTTAAGTGTTAGTGAAACGTTCCTTGAAACCCAAGGTCAAATCCCTTCCCTCGCACGATTTTTACTATTCTATAAATTTTGCATCAAACCCTAGTATGTGACACGCCTTATTTTTAAAATAAATATTACAAAATTATTTCAAGAATGAGGAAATAGCCTAGTGGTTAAAGGAAAAAAATGATAAAGCATGAAAATTAGATTAAAGTCCCAAGTTTGATTCTTTTCCTTTGCAAAATAGCTTAATTTTTGCTAAAATTTCTCCTCCTTATTTTGTGCCACCCAAGCCTTCAACCCGAGGTATAAATACAACATTTTCTTTTACTTTTCAACATTTAAATCAAAATTTCCCTACCCTAGCCGTTCACCCTCTTCCTCTCCTCTTTTCTCTTCAAAATTCTTTTTTCTTCCCTTGTATACCGTTGCTCAAGCCACCAAAATTCATCATCAATTTCTCTTATTTTTGCAACTGATTATTGCACCATACTTTTCCTCTTCTTGTTTTCATTTTATCATAAAATTTCCATCCTTAAATCTAAAATTTTAGCACTCAAGATCGGCCTCCATTGATAAGTGCCATTTTCTTTCATTTTTCTTTATGGATCTTTCAATAAAATACCAAATTTTCTACATCTAGAATTGTGGTGATTTTTAAATATTGAATGGGTATTTTTCCAACCTTTAAAGTGATTTCAATTATGGTTTTAAATCATCTCTAATTTCGCCACTGTTGGTGGTGGTGCGCCACGCCTAGAGGCACAAAAGAGGGTTGTTGTTTCTTTAATTTTCCCATCTATTTCTAGAAAAATATTTGGTTCTTTAACCCTTCCTAATAATCCTTTAATTATGTATAATTTAGGAAAAATAATCTTGATCAGTCGGTGACTTAGATCTGACAAGGATTATGGGTTAGTGTGTAGTTTTGGTTTTGAAATTGTTAATTGATTGATAAATCTTGAAAAGAGTTATCTTTCGAACCTCTAAGCTTGATTAAATGCCTGTACTTAAGTAGATATATTTTAATTTTTAGGTTAATTTTAGAACATTGCATAATAACATTTGGATTGTGCCTTAAATGTTATTTCATGTTACTTTTATTGTTGGGACGAAGGGAAGTGGTTGTTGTATGCAGTAGGTGCAAGAAGGATGAAGAAGGAGGAAGTGAACAAAGGAAGTGAAATATTTCCATGGAAAAGGGTTGGATGGATTACCAACACAAATGCCATAATTCTAGGAAAATGCTAACGCAACACTCAGTCTTCGTCACTCTCAGCCAGTTGGACATGTACCAGATAAATCTACTTGAAAAAGAGGGAGAAAAGTGTGTGCTGGGAGAGGGGACCTACCTTATAAAAGAGGAAAGAGAATAGAAGAGAGGTGAGAGATTTTTACACGAGGATTTTGGAGGAGGGATTGTTACACAAGGATTTTGGAGGAGGGATTTTTACAAGAGGATTTTGGAGGGGGATTTGGGGAGAGCAGTTTTCACTCTGAAGAAAATCGTGTGAAAAATTTCATCGAAGAGGGAGAGGGTAGAAGCTTAAGAGAAAAAGTAGAAACACAAGGAAAGGGACGAGCAATTAACCTTGGGCCTTGAATGATTCAACAGCGTCGAAGTGGTAGCTGGAGTGGGGAAAGCTTCTTGTAGTTCTACCTTCATTCTATTAATTGATTTCTGTGATTTCTAAAATGTTAATGTTGATGTTGAATGTTATTCTTATTTTGGATTTTAAATCCCAACCCATGAGCTAATTTCATTGTGGTTGGAATTACTGGGTCTATCTTTATACTTTTAATGATCACGGTGATATTTTGAGTAGATCTACTATTTTATTCGATTTGGATTATTTTAAATATATGCATGCAAGCTCTAAACATAGATGAATGCATGGTATATCCTTAGACTTTATTTAATTCTAAAAAGGTTAAATAAGTTGGATCATAATCGAATGATACAAGCGAGTACTCAAACGAATACTCATAGCACTCTAGACATATAGTTGTGATCTATACTGAGTCAGGAAGAACATGGTTAGGTATTCTTAAGACTTGTAGACATATAATGACTTAGAATGATAGCTTAAATTCTCTCTCGAAAGAAGCAGAATGTAGTAGTTATACTCTGAGCAGTAATTTTGGTCAAGATTTTACCATGACATTATTATGTTATTAAGATATAATCCAAGTAATCCCAACCTTCCCATTCAACAACATCAATCCTCTCAACTTTGTCTCAAAGAATTGCCATAGCATTTTATTCATTATTTGATTTTTTTTAAATTTCATACATTAATAATTCACTTTGAATCATTATTTTGTTTACTTTGCCATAAGCCTAATTAGTATAGTTTATAGTAATAACTCTACCATATTTGTACCTATTTTGATCCCTATGAAGATGATCTCACTTATCACTTTATTAGATTCGACGTGTATACTTGCACATTGGCATTACATATTCACATGCGATAAGTTTTTGGCGCCGTTGTCGGGGATCAGCAAATTAGTCAATTTTGGTTTGTTGTAGTTAATAGGATTATAATAACTTCCTCAATTTCTTACCAATTTTTTATCCTAGTAGATACAATACTTAATTATCATTTTATTACTTGAATGACGTGTACACTTGTACAATTACATTAGTTATTTACACACAACAAGTTTTTGGTGCCGTTCCCGAGGATCAATAGCATTGGTGAAAATGATTTGTTATTATTTTTGTTATTTTTAAGGCTCTTATGATCAATATAAATGACACACAAATCTGACGAGTAACAACCCCTTTTTTAGTGGTGTCGAAAACAATGGTCTCATGACCACAAATCTGACGAGTAAGTTTGTAAATATTATTTATGATTATTTACAAGTCAAATATGGTTTTAAAAAGGTTTTTGATATGATAATTTATGCTATTTAAATGATTAATTAAGTTCAAGTGGTTAGACCTTAAGGTCAAGTGGTTTTAGAAAATGAGGTATTGGGATCTCATTTCCATAAACCATAAACCAAGTGTCATTAAGGTTGTATTAAAGTTTCGTTAAGAAATTTTAACGTTTCGATAGTTAATTAAGCAAAAAAGACTAAATTGTAAAAGTGTAAAATTTGATCACTATTTGATTAGAGTGATTAAATGGATTATTGAATAAAGGAAAAGGGAAATAGATGGTAATTAGACCATTATTATAAATAAGGACACTAAATAGGTGAGTTTTGATATTATAACAAAGGTTAAATTAGTAATTTATTTATTAAAAAAAAATTAAAACAAATAGAAGATGTCATCATCTTCTTTAACTTTGGTTCCACCGAAATTTGTTGAAGAAGGAAGCCATAGCTAGAACTTAATATTCAACCATGCTTTGGATGATGCATGCAAGTTTGTTTTAGCCCCGTTTTTCATAAATTTTATATTTTTTAGATCGTTGCAACTAGGTCCAGCTAGCCCGTACCTTCGATTTTGAAACTGCTAAAGATAGTGAATGTTACCATTGATGAATCTATGTGACTTTAGATGTTAAAGATGAATTTGAGATATTAGTTGTTATATAAAAGTATTTTGTTAAGTGATTTTTTATGAATTTATCGATTAGGGATTAAATTGTTAAAATAATAAAAGTACAAGGATTTGATGTGAAATTATTGCAAAAATGGGATGAAATGGGGAGTATGAATACCTGGCTAGTGGAAAATTGTAATAAAAATGGTTAATTTGCATGTTTTAGGCTCAGGGACCAAATTGAATAAAAGTAAAATTTTGGGGGCAATTTTGTAAAAATGTCAAAATGACTAAATTTCATGAAATAATTTTTTACTACCTAAATTAATAAATTGAATGAAATTATTAATTTAGATCTTGATCGAGTGGAAAATTGAGGAGAATGAAAAATTACCAAAAAGCCCCTATACTTTGTTATTTCTACAATTTAGCTAGGTAAGTTCGTATGAACTATAATTACTTAAATGTTGGTTAAATTGAATGTTTGATGTGATTTTTTAATGTAAAAGAATCAATATATATGTAACAACCTATTTTTTAGTGGTGTCAGAAATAGTGGTTTCGGAGACACCAAATCTGATGAGTAAGTTCATAAATATTAGTTTTTTAAAAAGGTTTCGATTTGATAATTTATGCTATATAAGTGAATTATTAAGTTCAAGTGGTTTTAAAAATGAGGTATCGAGACCTCGTTTTATAAATTGAGTCATAAATATTTTTATAAATATTTACGGGTGTCATTAAAGTGTTATTAAAGTTTCATTGAAAAATTTTAACATTTCGATATTTAATTAATTAAAAGGACTAATTTGTAAAAGATGTAAAACCTAGTTGCTATTGAATTTTTATGATTTAATGGATTACTTAGTGGAATTAGCTGGACTTATATGACAATTAGACCATGATGAATTATTATGGTCGGTCAATGCTTGTTTTTATGTTAAGTATGTGTTATTTTTATTAATTAAAATAATAATGTAATCAAAACATAAAATAAGTAAAACAAAAAGAAAGAAAAACATTTTATGCTTACCATCTTCTTCAAACCACTGAAACACCATGGCAAGAAGAACCAAGGTTCGACCATGTTTCAATTCATGCATGGTAAGCCATTTTTCACCCGTTTCTTTTAATTTTTATGTTTTTGAGATCGTAGCAATTAGGTCCAGCTAACCCGTACCTTCGATTTTGAAACTGTTAAAGATTTTGAATGTTTCAATTGATGAACCTTATGATTTTAGATGTTAAATGATGAAATTGAGATATTAGTTGTTATTTAAAAGTATTTTATTAAGTGATTTTTGATGAATTTTTTGATTAGAGACTAAATTGTTGAAATAGTAAAAGTACAAGGATTTTATGTGAAATTTTTGCAATAATAGGCTGTATTGGATGCCATAAGTATTTGGCTAGGCAATTTTGGGTAAAAATGGTTAATTTGCATGTTTTAGGCTCAAGGACTAAATTGAATAAAAGTAAAACTTTAGGGGCAATTTTGTAAAATATAAAAAGACTAAATTGAATTAAATTATTAATTTAGATCAAGATCGGGTGGAAAATCGAGCAGAATGAAAAATTACCAAAATGCCCATACACTTTGACATTTCTGCAATTTAGCCAGTAAGCTCGTAGGTATAGCATTGTACATACCTATAAATATAAAAAATGTTAATGCTTTTTATGAATGTATGTACTTATATATGATGTTTAAAATGTGAATTGGAACTCAAAATATTATAACTGAATAATGGTGAGAAAGGATTTATTAGAAAACTATTGAATATTTATCAAATATGGGATATGTGATTTCAGAATGATTATGAATTGTTACAACATGTGTATTGAGAAATATGAAAGTGATTAATAGATGATTTTAATCTTTGTGATGGTACATTAACAGTATGAATATATGTATTGATGCTATATTATGTGTACGGAAACGATAAAGTGCCCTTGAATGATAAATATGTTTAAGGGAAATGGATTACATGAAATGCTGGTTCGAACGTAGTAATTGCTAGGATACGATTGGTATGCCAATAGGGTTAGAATGCGCGCTTATATGAGATTTGCACTTCTGTGCCCCTGTATACACTTCGGTGTCTCTATTTACATTACAGTGGCCCTGTTTGCACATTTGTGCCCCTGTCTACACTTCGGTGCCCTTGTTATGCATCCACCATGCTTTTGGTGTGGTGTAGTTATTCGAGTATCTGAGTCAAGTTACTAGTTCGTCGAGCTAACTGCGAATAGAATTTATAAAATTATTTTAATGTTAAAGGCTAATGTATAGTGAAGATATTAGTAAATGTTAAATATTAAATTTTCAAGGAATTACTTGATCATATGTGAGTATCGTTATATTGGTGATTATTCGGTGAAAATATATGTTTATATACATATATAAATGAGTTTGGGTTGAATTATTATATTACGGGAAGCATATAATGAATCATTTTCAATACTAAGCCTATAAGTGCTTCGTAAATGTATAACATGTATGATTAATTCATTCATTTAGCTTTAATCTTGTTTAGTGAAGGTAAGTGATTTCGAATGACATGTTTATAGGAAAGTTTGAGATGAATGACGAATTACGAATGATTACTAGTTAAATGTGAAAGAGTTATGTTTAAATGCACTAGCTTGTGAGTTATGCAAATGAAACAGAAAGATTAGTTATGGAAATGATAAGTTCATAGATGTAACAAAATATGATGAAATAAAAAGGATTGTTGAGTTAAAGGACTTACTTGTAAGGAAAGAATTTACTTATGAAATATGTGAATTTACTTATGTCATGAATAGATATCTTGATTCGTGAATTGATTCGTAATTAAGCTTATGCTAAGTAAATAGAATGGTAAGTAGGTAAATGAAATGGTTCACTGTTTTAATAAAAGGTTGATGATTATGTACTTCAGTTTATAAGACATTATTATGGTTAATGAACCTATTCATTTGTGAGTTGATAGTTATATAGTTTGATAAATCTTGAAGCATTGGTATAGGTTTATTTATGACTTATAAAGTTCATATTTTTGAAAATGGAATGTTATGTTTAAAATTTATATGAGCTTACTAAGCATTCATTGCTTATGTGGTTGTCTTTCTTTTACTTTATAGATTATTGGAAGTTCGATTGGGTTAGAAGCTAGTTAGAGATCCATCACACTATCCATCGATTTTATTGGTAGATTTTGATGTCTTGATCAAGGTTATAATGTCATGTATAGGTGGAATTGTGATATATGTTAGTTTGATGAGTTTGGTTGTATATATCATTGTGGTTGGTGTAACCTTGGTACTTGTGAGGCCTTATTGATGTGTGTCATTTGACAATGAATTAATGCTTGTTAGAATGGCTAAAATGGTAGGTGATAGATTGACCACAACAGTCACGCGACATGACTGTGTGTCCCCTGTAGGTTTTTAAAGGTTGTATTTCGAGAGTTTACACGGCCTGGCACATGGGCGTGTTGCTTGGCCATGTGAACCAAGTCAAAGAGTTACATGGGCTGGGACACAGTCGTGTGTCCCTACTTCAAATGCCCACATGGGCTTGGCCACACGGTCGTATAATTTTCATATTTTTCCTAAAATTCCATATGTTTTTGATTTAGTCCTGATTTATTTCTAAAGCATTTTTAGGGCCTCAAAGGCTCGTATAAGGGACAATACGCATGAGATTGATTGAATGTGTAATGAATTATTTTATGATTTGAATCTCTTGAATATTTGTTTGTTTTGAAATGTAAACTTTCAGTAATGCTCCATAACCTTATTTCCGTGACAGATATGGGTTTAGGGTGCTACAATATATATGTTATTATGAAATATATTTTGCCATGAGACGATGGAAATCCAATGACGTACGACGAATATCAAGCCCCGTTTGAACCGTAGAAATATGTAGGATACAAATGACATGTCATTAGGGTTTACATGTTTCGGGTGTTGGTCTTGAATGTCCTACCGGTGGCTGAGTTTCGACATTTGTTGCGAATACTCAATAGCTTGTGGAGTAGCACCGTGTAGCTACGTTCTAACCTACAGCTCGTGTGAGTAGGCCCATTTCATAGCTCTTGTGAACATACTCATTTCATAGCTCGTGTAAGCATATATGTATAGGAAAGGACAGACTATGGTTATATGTTTAGCACACTTCGTGTGAGCTATCCTGCGTATCCAACGGTATTGTTATCGGTTCAACGGGCATGAATTTGTAAGGAAATGGTAAGTGTTCTATACGAACCAAAACATGTATGTATGAAATACATTAAAATGGTGAGCTACATTGAAAACATGTTATGTATGATGGATGATAAATTCAATTGAATCATGCTTAGGTATAAAGGTTATCCATGTTAAATTCATACGAATTATGTTTAAATGAACTGACATGTGTTGTTGATGTGCCTAGGGTTGTGCCAAGCTTATGAATGGATTATATCATGCTTAGCCTTAATGAAATACATTGAAACGGTAAGTGTTCAATGGGTAATATGCTTTTGTACATGAAAAGGTGATATAAAGAAAAGTATGTAATTTTTTATGAAATGGTTTATCATAAAGTTGATTCCAAAACTGCTATGTTTAAATGCATTAACTTGTAATCGTGGTTGATGTTATGCTTATATCTTGTGTTTTATGCATATAAAATGAGTGAAGAAAGGTCATGAAATGGTAAATTCATAGTTGAAATGAAATATGATGAAAAGAGAATAATGAGTTGGAAGATGTACTTATTTGTGAGAAATTTACGTATGCTATGGATGAATATTCCTATATCATGGATAAATACACTAAGTTGGGAATTGATAATGCCGTTTAGGCTTATAGAAATTTACGTATGCTATGGATGAATATTCCTATATCATGGAAAGTATGTACATTGAACGGTGTATAATCTTATAGAAAGGTTGATGATTATACATTACATCCCATAAAATCCTATCATGTTGTGAATGATAAATATATGCGACTTTAGTGAACTTACTCATTTGTGAGTTGTTGATCATATAGATTTATGAATCTTATGGCATTGGCATAGGTCTATGTTTATTCTATAAAGTTTATTATTGAAATGAAATATTATGCTTAAAGTTTATACGATCTTACTAAGCATTCTTTGCTTACGTATTTATTTTCCTTTACTTTACAGATTATCGGAAGCTCGATCGAGTTGAAAGCTCGTCAGAGATCTATCACACTATCCCGAAATTATATTGCTAGATTTTGATGTTTTGATCAAGGTTATAATGGTATGTATAGGTGGATTTGTGGTTTATGTTAATTGATGATTTGGCATGTATATGTCAATTTGGTTGATGTCAACTTGGTACTTTTGATGCCTTGTTGATGTATGTTATTTTAGTAATGTGTTAATGCATGTTTAAATGACCCAAGTGAGAGGCGATGAATTGACCTCAACATGGTCAAGTTATGGTATGCCTTGGAAAGGTTTTGAATAGATGTGCATGATTGAAAAATGGTTTGTATAAATGGAGTTGTTGGAACCATTAGGAAATGGATAGTTTGGTGTCACTTTTATGGTTTTGATGCATGTGTTGAAATGGTCAAGTGAAGTTATGTTTTGAATGACCAAATTGGTATATTTGTATGTGATTTTGGCATGTGGCCATTGTGGTAAGGTTGGTATGGAATTAGATTATAAATGTATGTTTGATGAATGGTTAAATTATGCACATGTTTAAGTATACTTGATTTTTGTGATTGAGGTGTCTTTTGGCATATTGGTTGTATGGATAGATGTCATATTGAATTAGCCTTATTATGCATATTTTAGGTATATTTGAAAGCTTGATTGTATGTTGATCGGTTTTTTAACATCACAGCAATAATGTGCAAGCTAGACATATATGAGTCTATCGGATATCGATCCCACGAGGATGGTTGTCTTTTGTCTATCAATGTCAGTGCAATAATTAGATAGGAATGAGATAAATTGTGAATGTGGTTGTCGAAGCAATAACTTGAAATCAATAAGATAAAATATGATATTGTTAAACTTGGATTCCTAACGTAAATATTCAACAGAATACTAAGTGCTCATAAGGTATAAAAGGATAGGTGATTGTTGATGCATTGAATTGCAATGAATATCTTACCGAGCTTAAATTTTATATTTAATCAAAGACTTAAACATGCACATTAGTCACACCTTCCAATGATGCCAATAGAACACTATTAAGAACAAGAGGATTAAATTCCTCCAATCCTCAAGCAACTACTGTTGTCATGCTTGCTAGCTTGAACTGTCATTGCACCTTCTAGTGTCACTCACCGTAATAACACTTCCATGCTAAAAACATTCAAACCCAAAGATTAAACCATAGAAGAAAGATTGAAAAAATTAGCATTTAACCTAGAAATCATGTGTACTTCTGTACTAACATGAAATAGGAAGTAATCACTAGCATTTAGAAAAGAAAAAGAAACAAGTGGAGAATACTATTCCTAGACAACTCGACTTGAATCTGTCTATTTCTTCTATGTTGCACTCAAGGCTCCTTGTCAAGAGTTGGTCTGCATCCTTTTCATGTTGGTTCACCCGTCGGAGCATAAGTTGCCACAGCCGAAAGTTTCAAGGGATAAGTTGAAGAAGACGATTCCAAAAGGCCCTCCTTTTTTATTTTTTATGTGAATATTTATATCTTTTTCCCAAGTAGCCCAGGTGTCCTTTTCATCAGAGTCATGCTACCTCTCCACATACAAGTTATTTGTACCAGACTAGACAGTTCACGCATTTTTGTTCCTATCCGAACAACTGTAAGGTACGATGACAATTCTGGGCACAATCTGAAATTACTTATGCAGCGACATCAGTACCAAGATATGATAAAATTGAGGGTAAATAAGCTAAGATCCACTGAGTCATAAAATGTAAATTACTGAACTGAAAATACTAAAATATGTGCTAAAAATAACTAAAAGGGAACAAATTAACCAATAAGTAGGGAGAAAACATATGTTCTTTCCAGTACTATGACACCCCCAAACTTGAGTTTTTACTTGTCCTCAAGTAAAACAGGAACTGGCAAGGCTATACAAGAATTCACTAAGGTAAATGATCATTCTAGCAACTTTAATCACCTAAAATTTGAATGAATGATTCACATTCAGATGATAGAATATTGCATCGACAATACATAAGTATGAATGATTAAGATTACCTCTTCATCAAAACTAGCATCATGCTTCAAATATTAAATTCTATCTACCAATACAACATTTATTGTATATATATTTTGTGTATGAATAAGGGATATCTTTGAATTACTGTACCATTGTTCCTGAGAAGTAACGATGGAGTGCAACAAACCCCTAGAAAGTACGTAATTGCACTGACACACACTCATGTAGTGACAGCCTTTGGCTAGATTCATTTTTCTAATGCTTGCATTGGAGTGTTCCCTTTTTATCATTTCACAATACACCCACTTTAGAGTGTCACTTATTCATAACTATATATATATATGAGTAGCTGTAAAAGGCAGATTCATTCAAGATTCAAGGAATGCTACTAGTCATCCATTACTAATGCAGCATAAATCATTCATCAAAGAATTGAAGGTACAACATTCAGTCAAATTTATCCAACTCATTCATTGATAGTTCACATGATTCAAGAATTAAGCATCGAATGTAACAAAAAAATTTCAACACATTTGCATTAACCACAAATAAACCTTGCATGCTTTATTAAATTTTTTTTTAAATATGGGTGTATTTCCAATCCCCATAAGCATTCCCCCAAACTTAAAATTCGCGTTGTCCCCAATGCACTAAGATTAAAATGCGATGACAATAATAATTCAACGACAATGTTCACTAACAAAATGAAAATTACAGCTACATGCAATGCATGAATACTACAGCTAAAACTTAAAATAAACCAACTCAGTTTTCCTCGGCCATCAATGTGGCTGCACGATGTTTCTTTTTCCTCCTCTTTTTCTTCTCCTTTCACTTTTTATCTTTGGAGTGTTTTCTCTTCTTTTCTTTGGGCTTTGCACGATCCTCGGATCGATCCTCAAGTTTCAGCATTGCCCCAGCATCATCTACTGCTTCTTGTGTAGGAAGGGTCACATTGAGTGGTCTAGTATAGACCACTATAGCCAATGAATTGTGGTGCTCCTCACTTGTTACCTCTGCAGCTTCCGCTAGTCTATCTCCATCTTGCCCCAGATTATATTTAGTTGCATCCACAAGCTCGAATGCATTGACAATGTCCTCAACAAATTCTTTCTCAGCGGCTTCCGTCTCAGTATTTTCTTCCAAACACTTAACACATTCAGCCGGTGAACAAGATAGCTCGTCAAACACCCTGATTGTGTTCTGTAACCAGAATTCTACTCTCTCAGGATCATCTTCAGCAGTGGCTCTGAATTCTTTAGCCCTGTATTTACGAATCTTATCAATAGGCAGCTTATTAACTCGTAAAGGTTCCAAACCTTGAGGAATAATAGGGATAGGTTGGGAAATAAGACGGGGTGGAGGTTGTTGAGCAGTCGGGTTCGTCCGTACGAACTTGGTAAACCATTCACTCATCATCTAATAGAATCCTTCCTTAGCCTCACCCCCAATCCTTAGATACGGGCCTTGTACTGCTCAACGCTACTCCATGAACGGAGGCTTGAGCGTTTCTCTCAACTTCATCGGAGTCAGCTCGGTTGGATGTCATTATTATAAGAAAACATGTTTTAAAATGGTCAGGGGATATCACACTATCACAGGTTATAAAATAGCATGTATAGCTAGACTCATATATGCTATGTACAGTTCGAGAATCGACTAAACCGTAGCTCTGATACTAATAAATGTAACACCCGTAACCCGTATCCGTCACTAGAATAGGGTAACGAAGCATTACCAGAGTTTACATTTCAAAACTATTAAAATTTTTAAACATTTAATATCATGTCAATCATATCAAAGTCAATTAATAACATAGATATTGTCCATTATAGAAGCCCTCGAGGCCTTAAAAACACATTAGAAACAAGTTGGGACTAAACCAAAAACTTATAGAATTTTTCAGAAAAAGATGAAAAGTTTCAAACTACAGGGGTCATACGGCCGAGAGACAGGCCCGTATCCCAGGCTGTGTGGACATTCAAAGTAGAGACACACGGTCGTGTCCCAGCCTGTGCCCGTGCCCGTGCCCATGTAATTCACTAACTTAGGTCACATTGCCAAGCCATACGCTTGTGTGTTAGGCCGTGTATCCTTTGAAATGGCCTCACACGCCTGTGTGCCAGGCCGTGTACTAGGCCGTGTAACAGCCTGACTTGGAACCCTTTTGTAAGCTACAGGAGACACACGCCCGTATCTCTAGCTGTGTGGATGAAAAATAGGTCATTTGCAAGCCATTTTTCTCACCCAAACATGCATCCACCTACAACCAATTTTCCACATATAAACAAGCACTCCAAAGTGCACCAAACCAAGCCATAATAAGCTATATAAATATGGTACATTTGCATACAACCAATATGCCCAAAAGGGCACCTCAATCTCAACACCTAAACATGTATAACCATATACTCAAATTGGCTATATTGTCCAACTAACTTCTAATTATAATCCAAAACATACCATTTGATTTACCTCTCCAATTCACACCAAATGATACCAAATGTGCCATTCATCAACTAGCATCAATAGCCATATATGTCATTTATAACAATTCTACCAAATTACCACATTCAAACATATCATAGAACATTTAGAACATGCATTTTAAACCACCATTCCATCTTTAATAATTCAAGCATCAAGAACCAAGATATCAACCACTTTAAGGCAAAATATTTACATACCAAAACTATTTTTAGCAAATTCTACCCCTTACCTTCACCTATAAATATAATGCACCTCTTACTTCTCATATCATCCCTCACCCCACAACACTCATCTCTCGTTCATTATCTCATTCATCATTCTCTCTTCCATTTCCCTTTTCGTTTCCCTTGCGTAGCCACCATATCCCTTCCATCCTTTACCCACAAAAGCTTTGTCTAAAGCATTCCTTAGACATCCACTATGAAACCCTAAGCAAAGAATCATCGATCAGAACAGAGGAACACATTAGTTAGAAAATATTCGAAATGCTGCTGAACTAAATAGAGTTTACTCTTTCCTCTTGTTATTTATTTTAATTATGTCTGCTTTGAGGTTTTTTTTGTTTTTGACATCAACTATGGTATTTTAAATCATATTTGCTAGGATGATTATGTTAATTCAATAAGATTTATTTTATTCATGTTTAATATGTTTGGGCTTTAGTTGATCATGCTTTCAATTAATATCATGATGCATTTCATTCATACATGATTGGGTGCACTCAGATTAGCTGAGCAATCCTAACCAGACGAAGAGTAGACACATAATTGAAAAGTACAATGCTCAATTTATATCATTAAACCTGACTAAGTTGAGGTTCATAATATCTTTAGTTAGCTCTATTATCTTGCATAGTTTTTAGGTTTATGTAATTAAATTGTTGCAAACGTAAATGTCCCTATGACCTTACATAAATGCTAAGAAACCCTTAGTCTAATATGATTAGTAAAATGCATATTTCACTAAGTAAAAGATCTGAGATGACTTAAATTGGTTTCCAAACTCTTGAAAGATCGAGTTTTCATGGAAGTATTTCCAAAAATTGTTAAGCATGATAAAGTAAATTGAATTGGTTACTATAATTGTCCTTGCCCATTTAATGTTGATTGTTTTTGTTACTAAAGTCATTCATTCATACATTTAGATAATTTGCATTTAAATTAAAATTGCATTAGGGATCACTCTTTGCATCTAGTTAATTTAATCATCACAATCCAAAATTATTGAGTTTTTTATATCAATTTGTGATTTATAATTTTGCAATTAATAGATTAACATACACAGTCCCTTTGTAGACGATAACTCATTTTTACTTACTTATTACCTGAATGGTTGTGTACACTTGCATATATTTCCGTTATAAGGTGCATGATGCTGCTGATTATTTTGATTATCATCTATCTCCACAGAATGTCCTTTTGCTCTTGATCGTCTATTAAAATATGTTGAACTTACTTTGCTTCACTAACTTTTCTACAATTTCTGTGAGCAGTCTTTTCATTTTCACTACCAAACACAACGGTTCCAATGGGTTTCCTCTAGTCATAAACCAAAAGAACCTCTCAGAATCAAACAAACAACAAATTAGGATGTAAAAATTAAATTAAAAATAAAAATATTAAAATTAAAATAAAAAATGACTAAATTAATAGAAACAATTTTTTCCTAATATTTTAGTCCATGACAATAGCACCAAAAACTTGATGTCCACGAAACCAACTAAAAATCTAACTAAGGCAAGTGCACCTATCAAGTAATGGTATAACTACGGTGAGCAAAGATATCATTCCCACGAAGACAAAAAGTACTAGTAATCACCCTCTTTCTACTATTTAACTAATAAATTCGAGTGATTGATTAAAACTAAAATTAACTATATTAATTAACTACGAACACGATAAAAAATAATTCAGGAAAATAAATGATTAACAACCAAGAAGCACAACAATACCCAGGAAAGAATTCACCTAGACTTTATCTATCACTATCAATCTAAATTATGTAATTTCTTCACTTAATATCTTGATCCATAGAAATCCCTAAATTATGCTAATATCTCTGTTCAAGAATAAGAGCAATTGAATATAGGTTGGTTAACTGGAATTTCTTTCTAATTAAAACCCCTATTATTGCATTAACTCGATTTATGGATTCCCCTATTAGATTTGACTCTAATCTGGTAGATTTATGTCGTCCTATTTCTAGGATTCCATGCAACTCCACTCAATTACACTAAATCTACTCTTAAATAGGGCCTATTCCTCCTTTGATTGAAGCACATCAAATATGGATCAATAATCTAGAAATATCAAACCAAGAATTAAGCACACATAATTGAGAACAAGATCTAAATCTTTATTACGTAAAATCAAAATCAAAAGACAGAATTCATCATAGGGTTTGTCTCCCTAGGTATTTAGAAAATTAGTTCATGCTTGCAAATAAAAACATCTAAGATACAGTATAACCACAAGAAATAAAGAAACTCATAATAATCTCCAAAGGCATCAAAAGGGAAACTTCAATCTTGATGAAAATCTGCTTCAGAATTTACTTTAATGGTGTTTTTCGAGTTGTTTTCTTGAATATTCTATGACGACTCACTCCTGTCTTCTTATTTTCGTCGCATATAGGTCTCAAAATGCCCTAAAAACAATAAAAATCATGTTTTTCTGCTATTTGGAATGCAATTCGTGAAATCACCATGGCCTGCCACATGGCCGTGTGGCAGCCCGTATGACTCATATGACCGTTTGATCAGGCCATGTGCTAGCCCGTGTGGCTCACACAATCGTGTGATCATGCCGTGTGGAATGGACCAACCCGAGTGGCCTCTGTACCTTGCTCCAATTTTTCGTTTTTTGCTCCTTTTGCTCTCAACTGCTCTCCTAAGTATAAAAACATTAATTTAAAGGATTAGAAGCATAAACTCACCATTAACATTGAATAATCACCCAAAAATGCATTAAGAATGAGACTAAAACATGTTACTTTTAGCACCTATCAGTAAAACCAATTTTCAATCAATGCAAGGTACAATTAAGATGGATCGTAAGAGTACCTTCATTGATGCCAGATGCATTTTAATCCTCTCGACGCCTAGTACCATAAACCAATCTCTAATTCCATTTTTGAGTGGAAGCTTGCATTTGAACTAAGAGAATAACATAAATAATCTTTAACATGATGCTCAACGGACCCATATCTGAAACATGCACTTGATTTTCTCCAACACTTGTTCAAATGATGTTTACTACAATACTCACAAACCAAAATTCTTGTTGAACCAATAGAACCTCCAATATTAGCTTTTACAACATTCTGTTGTGGTTTGTCTTCTTTGGCCCACTTCAAATGTCGTAAATTCGAGCTAGTAGGACCAAAACCTCTCTTATTTAGGACTTTAGTCTTTTTCTTCTTTTAGCCATTTGTGTGTTTATTCTATTCCACTATTTTGGTCCTCTTAACCAAAGTTTTGAAAACTTTTTCTATAATCTCCAACATCGCTTGGGACATTACATTATCCCCAGTCTTTTGGTTTTCGCCTTTAGCGATAGACGCATTCACGATGACATTAGACTCAAGGTCGGGCACAAGCCTCTGAAAAACAAACAACTAATCTTGAGTTACTCGACATTGCACTCCTTAAAATCACATAAAACAAGTTTGCATACCTCAGGTTTTCATATTGCTTTCTTGAGTCTAAAGTTTTATGTTAATCTATAATTCATAAATAAAATTGTCTATTTATTTCCTAAGTGTTTACAGTCTAAAGTTTATAGTTCTAATCTATAGTATAATCTTAATGTTTATCTACAGTTTAACAGTAACAATACTAACTTAGGAATAGCATTGGAGTTCTCAGATTTAACTTTTTGAAAATCTTATGAAAATTTTCGTATGGCATGGTTCCCAAAATACCCCTTTCAAATATGCATGCAGACTCAAAACAAAAATCCATAGTCTGAGTTTTAAATTGGGCTTTGATACCACTAAATGTAACATCCCAAACCCGGCCCAGTCGTTATGGCCAAATTTAAAAAGCTACCTTGGCCACCAAAATGGCCAAGAAAAACTTTCGTTACTTTTCGAACATACTTTTTAAACCATTTTTGTAATTCATTAAAAACTAGTGAAATCGAATGTTAACCTTTATTTTCAATCACATTTCAAAACCATTTGTCCATGAAAATAGTGTAAATAAACTCCTTTAATTTTGAACATAATTTAAAAATTATTGGCTTATCAATTCAAAACAAGTGAAATCACATGTTTATCTTAATTTTGTAAAAACCCTATAAATTTTAGGAATCGAAATAAATAATATTTCATTTGCAAAAATCAATCATTTATTCAAAACTATTTGATTTTCAATCATACTTCTAAATCATTTGTCTTTTATTCAAAATTAAAGAACTTGGTTATTTGTCATTATTTGAAAAAAACATATTAACTTCAGAGATCAAATGTCTTTAGAAATAAAATTTGTAAACATTAATAATTTTGAAAACTAAGTCTAATTTGAAAATCGAGTTTCATGCAAAATCTTATCAAATACAAATTTATGTAGTTTTTAAAACTTGTTGTCATGCAATCAAGTCATGCAAATCAGAATAAAACCCCAAAGTAATGTCCCATGCCACAGTCTTGAAATAAATTTATTATAGTCCCAAAATAAATATTAAAATTAATTTAAAATACTTAATTATGAAAACTTTCAAGAAACTTCTCCGATAGCTATATCCAAGTCCTAACCTCGGGTTTATCTGAAAAGGCAGAAAACTAAAAGGGTGAGTTATAAAGCTCAGTGTGAGTCTTAACATATATAACAAACTTTAATTTAAAATATACATTTTCGGATATAGCAAAACTACATATAAGCAGTCCAAAATCTCAGATTTTTCGAACTTAGCAGAAAATATATAAACAGTCCAAAATCATAGATTCCAATATGCATGATGATGTCGATGCGAAGTTTTTCAGAAATTAGTACATAATTTTTCGAAAAATGTTCCTACACAACTCCGCTATACACCATAAAAGAGTTCCCCAGAACTCATCCATCCAATCACACACCTCAATGTGGATAAGCCACCAGATATTGAGGTTAAGCTTTTAGATACGGATAATTATGGACAAACAACCATAATTGCAGATATACTGCCAAACAATGTTGTTAAACCACCAAAATTTGTAGATTATTAAATTGTTAGAATCTTCCTCCGTACAATCATAACCCAACCCATGCATGTGATATGGCATTCAGAACAAAATTTTTCTGTAGGCATGCTAAACATGCGAATCTGATTTCTTTGTGTTTTAACACAGTGAGCATGCTTTACATACGAGTCAAATCTCATTATCAGAAACATGAGCATGATATAGTATTTTTCATGCAAAATAGAATATGACCATTACATCACATATCATGAGCGTTGGATAAAAATAAGCAATGTACCTCACATATTAGTGAATCACACAATAAAATCATAGTATAATATATTTAAATAGTGCAAAATTAATAACTTGGATTTTAATCATTTATCGAATTTAATAACCCCTTATCCGAATACTTAGTGTACTCAAATGTTTCCATGTACCACGATCTTAATAACAAAATATAATTTTTATACTTTTTATTAAACAATTTTATTCATAATACACGTTGTTTATAAGTTAAAAGCCACACCTGAATTACAGATCTCTTAACACCAAAACTACTCCTTGGCTCTCAACGATGTAGATCAAATTAGATCTTACCTGATCTAAACAAATAATAATGGTACATTACCAAAGTTACATTTGTTAGAATCAATTATACACAAAATAACCTCTTATGAAACCAAATTAGAAACTTACCTTTTTTGAAAAGGCAGCCCAAAATTTTGCTTATCTTAGAGGAATTCCAATTGATTCGGATTAGATCTTCAAGAACATAATATTTAAGTGTGTAAGTTTACATTTTTTATTCATGAAAAGAGAAGAAATATGTGAGAGTTGAAGAATAACCATTACCTTCACTATATTGGGCTAGATCGGAGTGATCAGTGATTCACTAGAATTTTTGTTACACAGAGGAGTGGAGGCTAAATAAAAGAAAAAAAATATGGGAAAAATGGGTATGTAGATAATTAAATATCTTAAAGAAGAGACAAGAATAAATACTTAATTTGGTTTTGACCAATCAAGATGGAAAGGGAATGAAAAATGGAGAAGAAAAATAGGCAATGGTGGTGGTGATGCGGTGGAACGATGACGACCGTTGTGGATGACGTTCAGTGATGGTACAGTAGTAGCAAGGAGGGAGAGGGCAATGATTGAGAACTGGTTGTGATATAGTTATAATACGGTGGCTAAGGGTGGTGGAGTGGTGGGGAAAAGCAAAAGAATATGGTGGCTCAAAGTGGTGCAAGAGGAGGAGGAGAGAAAAGAGAGGAAAAGGATAAAACAAATGAGAGAATAGACTTTCTCTAGGGTGGAGGACATCCATAGCAAGTAAACAAGGGAAAAAGTGAAGGGAGTGAAAGGTGGGGAAGAAAATGAAAGAAGGGGAACATGTAAAGTAAAATGAGTGCTAAGGGAGGAATGTGGAGTAGCTAATTGAGGAAAGAATCTTTTCCTATATGACAACAATAGTGGATAGGAAAAGGGGGTTGACCAAAGATTTGTATGCCAAAAAATTATACAAAAATCATGAGAGAATAGGGAGTTGAACATAGGACATAGGGGTAATTAATTAGGTTCTCTACCACTAGGCCAACTCACTTGCTTGTTATAATTCCTACAACATTTATTTTAAAACTTGGTGTGACATTTACTAAGGTTTGAAGCAAAATTGTACCGAATAGAAAGTAATGTGAGGGAAGGGATTCGAACTCATGTCATCAAGAATAACTCCATTTCTACTAACCTAGTTTTTGGGATGTTACATATAGTGATTATAAGTTAGTCAATATATGCAAAACAAAAGAAAATTTCAGGGAGAAGAAAAGAAAAGCAAGTAGAAAAAGTACATGAAAGACAAAAGCATTGTGAGTGAGATATGTTGGAAAAAGATCAAAAGGTGAGAAAGTCACAAAGGTAGAAAAACCCAGTCATTAGTGCACAAAAACTCTTGAGCTAACCGTAGTTATTGTATTATGATGCGACTTCATATGTGGAGAAATAAGAAAGGTGAGAGAAGGAAAAATAAGGTGGTGAGCGGGAAAGGGTTACTCAGGGGGAGAATAGAGAAAAATATGATGTTCTAGACTATTTTTGTGCTTGAAACCATTTTGATGCTTCCTGTTCTTGAATTTCATACCTGTCCTAAGCCTTAGAACGTTACAAGCCAAAAAGCATTATGTGGCCTAGGTAAACTTATTCATGAATTGATATCATATTAAGTAATTACATTAACGATTGTTTGTATTCTACTAGGATAATCAAATTACCTGTACGATTTATTGATGGATGCATATATTTGAAAACCTTAATGCATGTATACTTTGCAATACACTGAACTTAGGTGTTTGATATTGAAAGTGGTAAGTTGTTTATATGTCGTGCCAGGATTATGTGTAAATAAGAAAATGCCTAGTTATGTACTCTAAAACCAATCTTTGCACCATACTTGCCCAAGGGTTGTCTTTTACTTATTGTTCTTATTTTTCCTTGCTTGAGGATAATGAATGACTTAAGTGCAGGGGAGTTTGATCTGTCATAATTCGGTGTAGCAGATTAAACTAGTTTTCATACTTAAGGAGCTTAAATACAAGCAATTTTAGTATGTTTTAGTTATGTTTTCTTAGTTTAGTTTAAATTCAATAAAAAGTGTATTTTGACTCTTTTATTGACCTTAGGGGCCGAATGAGGCCTAAAGGCGAGCTAACATACTTAGTAAGTTTGCATGAGACCATTCAAAGGTGTAAGAACTCAAAGTTGGACGTTGTGTTCCAACACGAGGTGTTTATGTCATAATATAAGAAGCAGAATACAAGAATTTCAAGTCTGCCTTTGGTGTCCCCACGCAGCCATGGGATCCCGTGACACACCCCTGAAGCCACCTTTGAACCTGAGCATACTGCCTTCAAATTTGTGACACAAACACTAGGGTGTCGTGAAACTGACCCTGTACGTGATTAATTATGAGTCAAGGGAGTTTTGGTCCGCACAATGGAAATTAAATATAATAACGCCAGCTAAGTAAGAGTTGAGGACGGCGGCTACCCTAATTCTATAAATAGGTTCATTTAGCACTTGTTTAAGACTACTTTTCATAATTTAAATTTTTCTCTGTAATTTTAGTTTCAATTTTTCTTTCTTTTAAGCCTTAGGTTTATTTTCAGTTATTTTCCATTTTGTGTTCTTTGAGGAATATGATTTGTAAACACGATCAAACGCTAGTGGAATTTTTGCACTTCATTTATGAAATACAAACAGGATTCTCTAAACTCTATTCTTGATTTACTCTTTATGCATATCCTTATTATTGAGTTTATGATGTTTATGGATTCCACGATGAACTAATCCTCTTATGGGGATTAGTGAGTGGAGGTGTGATTAATTAATTGCTATGTAGGGTTTTCTTAACGGGTCAACTTTTTGGGAGAAGAACTTAAAACCTAAGGTTGACGACCCTAGGAAGTCATTTAGGTGGGAAATAACCTAGAATTAGTATGGCCTATCCGTGAATATCTTAGCCCTGAACTAGTCTGGACTGTGAAGTCAAGAGATAAGTAGTTATTGGCAACTCATTAGTTTAGTGGAAGATCGAGAGATCCTGCTAGGGTACCGACTAGTTGATTGAATAGATTCTCTAAATATAACTTAATCATGATCACCAAAGCGAGCTAATCACCCATGTTTACATTTGATTAAGTTTAGAAATTTTTTTCTGAAGTCCCTTTTTATTTATGCAATTTTTATTTCTTTGTTTATTAAAACCTAAAAATCCCTTCTTTATGTTTATTGCAATATAATTTATTTAAACTACTAATTAATTCTATATGCGTTTAGGTTAACTTTAATTTAGTACTCGCCTCCCTTGGGTAAGATCCTCGAAATACTCACTAATATTGTTGTAAAAAATATATTACAACTTGACACGTATACTTACAAACACCGCCTCAAAATCGTATCTTTAGTTTCAGTATTCACACTCTAAACATTAGTGCGTCCGGAGGCGGTCAACAATGAACCACCTCATAAAGTTCGAAGAAAGAGTCACCAGCTATGATAATGCCATCAACGTAGACAAGCAAAAAAAAACACACCCAACTGAAGACCGTTTTGAAAAATTAATAAGGGTCGGCATGAGATGATTGAAAACTAAGCTTTTGGATTAGACAATCTCTCAACTTCTCAAACCAAGCTCTTGGAGCGTGCTTAAGCCCATATAGAGCTTTCTTCAGTTTACAAGCCAAAAGGTTTCCATTGGTATCAAAGACTTCAAATACAAGTGGTTGTTTCATATAGACATCCTCAGCTAAATCTCCATTCAAAAAGGCATTATTAACATATACTTGTCTTAATTTCTATTTCTGCAATACTACCAAGGCAAGCATTTTTCTATCTGTATTTGCTTTCACTACAGGTCTAAATGTTTCATGGTAGTCCATTCTAGCAGCTTTGGAGAACCCCTGAGCAACCAAGCGAACCTAATTGTGAGCAACCGACCCATCAGGATTCTTCTTAACCTTGAACAACCACTTGAAACCTACAAGTGAATGATCGGGACGTGGTGTGACCAACTCCCATGTGTTGTTGCTGACTAAAATAGACAACTCATCATATATAGTAGCTTTTCATGCATGAATATTCATGGCTTCATGAATATTATTTGGTTTAATAGCACTCACTATGCCAGTATAAGCTTTTGGCTTATAAACACCAGCCTTACTCCTAGTCACCATGGAATGAGAATTATGAGTAACCAGACCTGAAAGACCAATAGCTAAAACTAGAGATGTGTTCTAACTAACAGAAACAACAACTTGATTATTAGCACCAGCAGTTTGAGAACCCTAGTTTACATAGGAACTGACTGCAAAAGAAGATGCCACGAGTGACAGTGAAACGGAAGGAGCAACTAGCCCACTAGTACATTGAGACTTAGGAGCAAAAGGCAAAAAAAATTGAAAAAGTAGTAACCTAACTTGGACTATCTCTTTGTACAGAGGACGATGGTACTTTGGCAAAAGGAAAAATCGCTTCATCCAATCTCACATGTCGTGAAATGAAAATACGACCTACCTGATCAAGACATTTATAACCTTTGAAATTTGGTGCATAACCAAGAAATGTGCAAGGAGTAAATCTGAACTATAATTTGTGTTGATTGTAAGGTCTAGTCAGTGGATAACATAAGCAACCAAACACTCTAAACAATTGATAGTCAGTTGATGTCCAAACAAATGTTCCACTGGAGATGTCCCATCTAACACTTTTATAGGGAGCTGGTGCATGAGATGCACTGCAAAGTAGAAAACATCAGACCAAAAATAGAGAGGGAGTGACTCTTGCATAGGCAACACCAAACCAATTCCTGCAATTTTTTAATGGCATATTTCTACAAAACAATGTTGCTCAAATGTGTGCGGACACAACAAGTGATGTGCAATACCAAACTTCTGAAGATAAAGAGCAAAACTACGAGATTCACCCCCACCATCATTCTACAATCGTTTAATTTGAATTCCTAGCTGCAACTCAAAATGGGCTTTGAAAGATAAAAATACTTGCAAAGCATCAAATTTATTTTTAAGAAAATAAATCCAGGTATGCCTGGAGAAAACATCCACAAAATAAATATAATATAGAAACCTAGAGCAAGACCCCACAAGTTAGTTACCACAAGCTAAAGAAGAGCACAAAACATTGATGAGAAGAAAAAAAAAGGTAATTTATGTCCTTTACCAAGCTCACAAGAATTACAGAGAGTAAACAAATTTTTTTCTAGGAACACTAATATTGCAAAAATCTAAAACCTAACGAACAACATCGCAGGATTGATGACGAAGTTGGTGATGCCAATGATTGAACAAATTTGGCTTCTGAACAATGCCATCAACAACAATCATTGTAGTGTTGAGTGACAAATCAAAAGTGGCAGGGAGAAAACAATAAAAACCATTTGACTCAATACCTTGAAGTATTATCCTGTGAGTTTCCAGATCCTTCACATAGCAACATGTGGGATAAAATTCAAAATACACAATGTTATTTTGTGTAAATCTTGAAACTTATAAAAGATTCCAGTGTATATCATACATATATATAAGAGATCTTTAAGAAGTAGCTCATCATAACCATTTGATAAAACAGAGTTACCAATATGTGAAATAGAAAATCGATGATCATTACCTACAACCACTGTACCTGATCCTGTGTATGAGTTACATTCAGTGAATGCGGTTGGGATACTAGTCATATGTGCCAAGGCTCCACCCGGATACCATACCTGATTAGACACCACAATAGGACTGGCTGCAATTAACGCCAGATTCCTGTGCATGATAGGTGAAGAACCC
Organism: Gossypium raimondii; assembly: GCF_025698545.1. Taxonomy (NCBI): domain Eukaryota; kingdom Viridiplantae; phylum Streptophyta; class Magnoliopsida; order Malvales; family Malvaceae; genus Gossypium; species Gossypium raimondii. Next base: position 27,025,256 of record NC_068572.1, on the reverse strand, counting down.
ACATGAACACACCAAGATTGGGAATTAGGGATTTCATCACATTTGGATGAATGTAGAGAAGGAGACTTAGACTGATAACACCCAGTTGAAGAAGGCCTAGACTAATAGAATGTAGATGAATTGTGATTGACACAATAAATATGGGCCGAGGGACGATTTCAAGACACTGGTGCGGATGACCAAACAGCATCGATTAACGATCGGAAAGTTAGTTGAATAAAAAATAGAGGTTTCAAAAATCTATTTTTCGATGATAGAGTTAGTGAATATTATTTATTAATATTTATGAGGGTATTACAGTATTATACTAAAGTTTAAGTCTAAGAATTTTAGTTATTTGGAAAGCTAGACAAGGTACAAGTGTATCGATTCTAAAATCGATGGTTTTGGGAAATTGAGGTATCAGGACCTCGTTTCTGTAAACTAAAATCGTAAATATTTTTATTAAATATTTACAGAGTTATATTAGAATTGAATTGAATATTGAAAGAGTAATTTTATCGAAATAGTGTTCAATTAAGGTAAAGGGACTAAGTCATAAAAGTGATAAAATTTCAACGGTTAAGGAATCTTTAATTAGATCTAGCATATGGGACTTAGAAGGCAATTATCCCACTACTACACTAATAATGGACGGTGACTTAAGTTTTAATTGAAGTAAAGGTTATAAAATTATAATAAAAAAGTTATGATTAAAATAACTTAAAATATATATAGTAGATTTTAATGAAGAAACAAAATCTTTTTCTTTTAGAGCATGCAAATTGATAGAAAAAAAGGTAGAAAGGAGAATGTTTGGCCCTTAAAATTTTAATTCAATTCCAAAATTGGTTAGTGTAATTTAGTCATTTTCTTGTAATTTTTATGTTTTTGGAATCTTGTGAGCTTAAGCTAGTGACCCATATAGTATTTTTATGTATTTTTAAATATATTGAGAATGTTTCCATTGATGAATAGTTGAAGGTTTAGAGGTTAATTTGATATATTTTAAGTTTAGAGTTGAAAAGGACTAAATTGTAATGTCAATTGATAGTTTTGTTCAATATGAACTAAAATGAATTAATTTCAAAATTTGCTGTAGAAATGAAAAATAGGAAGTTAAATTGGGCCTAGAGTAAAATCAATATAAAAATTTGAGCCTTAATTTGAATGTTATGCTAGTCTCGATTTTAGGTGCTAAATTGAATAATTGCAAAAGTAATATAAATTAGCAATTGAATGTGAAAATGATTGTGTACTGATGATTCAGTGTAATTATGTAATAGCCCGATTTTAGGCTTAGTCGGAACAGTGGTTTCGGGACCACAAATCCGACGAAAAAAAAAATGTAATGGCTTGAATTTTCAGAGGTGTCGGAACGGTGATTCGAGATCACTAAATTCGACAAATGGGTAGAAAATATTATTAATTTAGTAAGTATAAGTTAAATATGAAGTTAGGAAAATTTTTGAAATAGTGAATAGTGCACTAGAAATAAATATTAAAATAATTAGAATCGAAATGAGGTATCAAGACCTCGTGGATTTTAAACTGAGCCATAAATATTTTTATAAATATTTATGGAGTGTTAAAAGTTAGTATTAAAGTTTCGTTAAGAAATTTTAAAGTTCGATAATTAATTGAACAAAAGGACTAAATTGTAACAAATGCAAAATTTTGGGAAATGATTAAATAGCTTAAATGATAAAAGGAAGAGGGCTTAAAGACAAATAGACCCAAGGTCTATTTGGGCTGGACGGCAGAGGCATGAAATCAGCAAGAAAGTAAGGAGAATTAAGGGCAAAATTGGAAAATTTCAAAATTTGCTTAACAAAGTTAGGACCCAAGTGGAATTATCTAGATTTCTCTTCATTTTCTGAATTCTCATCAGCTAAAACACCATGGAAGGGCTTCTTCAAGCTGGTTCTTCATATTTTTATTACAAGTAAGTTCAATTCTTGACTATTTCTTGAAATTTTTGTATTTTTATGACTTTTACAACTAGGCCCACTTGTTAAATTCATTAGTTTTGATTTTATGAAAGAAGTTGAAAGTTGATATGAATATGTGCTGGAAGTATATGATGATTTAGCATGAAATTAGAGCTTTAAATTGTTCATATGCTGATTTTATTGAAAGAATTGAATAGAAAGTGAATGTTTGGGACCTAATAGTAAAAGAGTTTGAAGATAGAGTTGTATGTGGAAATTCTGAATTTCAATAGTTGTGTAACAACTTATAATGTCTAGTAAAGTACTAATTGAGAAAATTAGATTAATTGAGGGGTTAATTGAGAAAGGACCGAATTGTATAAACTGTGGAATTTGGGGCAAAATGGAAATCAACATTTTGCACTAAAGCAGTTTTGGACAGCAGCAGTAGTGTAACTTTGAAAAATCACCAAAAATTGTAGAGATTGAATTAGAGGATGAATAAAATATGAAACTAAAGCTTATTGAGTCTAGTTTCTTATAAAAGAAATGATGTGAGCAATGGAATTGTAAATCATGAGATATAATAGATTTTGTGAGACAAGGTCAGAATGAATTCAGGTTCCCTGTTCTGACTTTGGAAAATCATTAAAATTGTAAAAAATGATTATGAGTTATAGTTTATATGGTTAGAATCCTTAATGAGTCTATTTTTAGAATAAACAAGCTAAAACATCATCCGAATTCTGTAAAATGAGATAATTAATTTTTAGTGAAGAGTGGTCGGAACTGTCAGACAGCGAAACAGGGGAAACTTTAAAGAATAAATTGTACTATTTGGCTGACCCAAAAATTATGAAAATTTTATGGTATGAAGATATGTGAGTCTAGTTTTAGGGAAAATTAACGGATCTTAATTTGGAGCTCTGTACCTCCGGATAAAAATAATTTAGTGACTCTGACTTGGATAAACAGCTTTGAATATACATGTTAGTGAATATTGAAATTATGGTTAATGTTGTTTAAGTGTGTTATACACATTAAGGATGTGGAATGGAGAGGAGGAGGAGGAAAATTGGGAAATATATGAATGATTTGTGTATAAATGGTCATATGTTTGATTATAACTCATAAACGATGAAATATGAATGATGCTTATTTTTGTGCATTATTGGTCATGGTTTAAGCTCATGTGTGAAAATAAAGTTTCATAGTATGTGTGTATGGTATATTCAGTATATGATTTGGCATGAATTAACACATGTTGGTAAGCCTGATATATGAATAAATGATCAAATTGAGCGGAACGCCGGATTTGAGTACTTCTGATCAAGTGACAAAGTGATAAGTGGTAGCTTTAGCTACACTTATCTGATCAAGTGACAAGTGGAAAGTGATAAGTAATAGCTTCGGCTATACTTATCTGATCAAGTGACAAAGTGATAAGTGATAGCTTCGGCTATACTTATCTGATCAAGTGACAAAGTGATAAGTGATAGCTTCAGCTACACTTATCTGATCAAGTGACAAGTGGAAAGTGGAAAGTGATAAGTGATAGCTTCGGCTACACTTATCTGATCAAGTGACAAGTGAAAAGTGATAAGTGATAGCTTCGGCTATACTTATCTGATCAAGAAACAAAGTGATAAGTGGCTACACTTATCTGATCAAGAAACAAAGTGATAAGTGGCTACACTTATCTGATCAAGAAACAAAGTGATAAGTGGCTACACTTATCTGATCAGAAACAAAGTGATAGGTGGCTACACTTATCTGATCAGGGACAAGTGATAAGTGATCATACGTAAGACCATAGTTATACTATGGCAAAGTGAAAGTGAAGTACTCAATTTTCCGTGACCGTTCCCTAATTTGATTAAGGATGGTAAGTGACAAATGGGCCCGAAAGAATTAAAGTAAATGGATAAGTGGTAGTGTATTTATATCAGGACGATGTTGTTATTCAAACTAAAGTGATATTTTCATTGCTAAATTGAGAATTTCATAAATGTGTTATTGAATGGTATAATCAATAAACATTGAGTTAAATGGTAAATACGTATTAGTTTTGAATTTGATGTCATTGAATTGTACGTGAATTAAATGGAAATTGCTAGTGATATGATTTAAATTATGAGCATGAGAAATTGCAAATTGAATGAAATGGAAATGAAGCATTAAATTGCATGAGTATGTATCGGGTCTCGCAGGCCCTAATTATTATGATTATAATATTTTGAGGATATATTGTGAAAAGTTATAGAAACATGTTAATTATTTTGAAAGTTTTAATTTTGATGAAATTTTATAACTCGGTTAAATACGTTTACAAGTGTATGTGTTTTGGTAATGCCTCGTACCCTATTCCGGTGTTGGATACGGTTAAGGGGTGTTACAAATTATGTTAATCTATAGCTAACATCGACCCAAATTCCTCAAAAAAAAAGAAAAAGAAAAAGTCGTCGACAAATAGCTCGGAGTTTATAGTTTGTATTTCTATAACCCAAACCTTTTCAATTGTTGAAACTTTGAATTGTGTTGCATGGTAATAACATAAGGTAAGTTGGAAATGATTTAACGAGCTGAATTGAATTGGTTTGAATTAGTTGGTGTGATAAGGACTAAATTGAAAAGATTTGAAAATATGATATATCGTTATAATTGTGCTATTGAAAGCAGTTGGTGCTGAATTTTGCTGTCACATATGTGATTTCTGATAGGTTGATGAAATTATCTTATGGAATTGAGAAATCGAGTATAAATGAAATTGAAATATGGGTAGATAGAGGATATCAATTTATAAGCTCAAAATTATGAATTTGACATTGTACGATTTAATCAATTCAATTGAGCTAGGGGAAAAATTATATGCTACAACTATGGCAGCTCAACTCAGGATATGTCAATAGATTAGGTATCTAAAGATTCAATCATCGATCCAGCATCCAGTGACAATCTCGAACTCAAGTGTTGGTGATATGTTTATTTTGGTCTTGGCATGTACCTAGAATATCTTATGGTTCTAATTTTTTAGTTTGAACTCTTGTTGGCATTTTGAGGTTCATGTTTATAAATGTATATATTTGTATTGAGAATGGTCATGTTGGTTTTATCTTCCTAAGGAAGTTATAGATATATGCCTAATGGTGTAATGATTGAGAAAATAACATGCTTGGAAATGTGTTTTGGTTGCTATAATAGCTATGGAAATGATGAATGATGTACTTATGTTATGTTTGACATGTTTTGATAGGTTTGATGTGTATATCATAAGGTTAAATTTAGGCAAATATGAGATTGTTTGAATTATTGTTTTGATGCATAGCTAGTTGAAAGTTGTGATGCTAATGAAGGCTTATGTGAAATGGTACTCATATATGATATTTGGTTTGTTATGTATTATGAATTGAGATGCCAATTGTGGCATATTGGCTAAACACTTAGGTTGGTTGTTATAAATGATGATTTTGGTGCTTTTGAATTGGTATGAATGCGGTATGAATGGTTTCTTGTTGCTTAAGTAAGGTTAGGTTGAATGTGTAACCTCCCCAACCCAGCCTAGACATTATGGCTAAATTGAGAAAGCTACATTAGCCACCAAAATGGCTAAGCTAACTTACGTTACTTTTGAAGACCTTAAATAAAATCATTTTAGAGAAAACCGTAGTTGTACTTTGAGTTAGCTTAAAAGCATTCATTCATTAAGTCGTGTATACTTAGGATTCATTTTTTTGTTGATAGTATTATTTTAGAAAAACCGTTTGCTTGTCGCTCTTCTTTAAAAAAAACTCGATGTTAAACTAACACAGCGGAAAAAACCATTTTTCAAGTCATTTTGGAAACTTAGTTGCCTTGTCGATTTATTTTTCAAAAACGGTTCATTTGCAATGCAGCGAAAATTAGGGAACAATGCCAAATTTTACTTAAGTCAGACATCATGCATTTTCTGGTTATTATGCTTGAGTAATCCATCCACGCAAAAATCCCCAAATGAAAAGTTACCAAGCCACAGAACATAAATACTTAAAAATTACAAACAAAAACCAATAGATACTAATTAATACTTATTAAAAATAATCTGATGTCCAAGGTGATTTTTCGAATGTTGAGTCCGATTCTAATTTTAAGGTTTACCTGAAAAGTTAAACACTATTAGGGGATGAGCTTGTGAAAAGCTCAATGTGAGTGGAACAGTTATTTAAATGGACATAAATATCAAATACAATGAAACATATTAGCATTAAGAGAAGAACACAAAACTATCATAGGAATTTCATGTCATTACATAGCCATTATCAATACCGATGTCAAACGGTGTATGAGCATTGGTCATCATTCATTCGAGTAAGAATCATTAATTTCGATAGCATTCAATACAACACAACACAATACATAGCATAAATCAATAACATTCAAATGTGTCGTGAGCATGATGCAATGCAAAAAAGTTCTTACCCATACCGTCCAGTACACACCACGAGTTCCCCAGCACCCGTCATTCGAACTCCAAAACCTTATGGTCTTAAGCCCGTTGTGGTTAAAACCACCTATAAAAATATGTAGAAAATTCTGCCAAGAAAAATGCAGACAAGCTACCAGTAAAAATGCGATAAATCACCATTCTCCTCGGTACTCCAGGTGCAGTTTACTGACTACGAATAATGCGGACTTAATATGCCACTGGTACTTCACGGAACTCCTTCATCAACCACAAAATCTCAACCCAATGAATATGCAATATGTCACACAATCTCATACACAATCATATTGATACGAGTTACAAAGGCCTTAGATGCATATACGAAGGAAAAAGAAAATCAAGATTCACTTTCTTGTTTTCAAGAAAAACAAGAAACCGAATCTTGGTCCAATTTTGCTGTTTTGAGCGATTTCAAGAATCAAGAAAATCAAGATTTCAAATCTTGGAAATCTTGGTCCAAGAAACCGAATCTTGCAACTAAGGCGCATTGGATCTCAGTTACGAGCATTAACAAGCCAATTTCGGGAGAGAACGGATTACAAGCCCAAGTTCTTGAAGACAAGGCCCAATAAGATGTTCCAAGCCCAATCAAGAAATTTAAATTAAACTTAGTTGAAAATCAGGCCAAATTATCAAAGTGGCCCAATTTGTTAAGTTTTAATTCTTTAAATACTTAGTTTTCATTTTTAGACTTTATGAATAAATTTCTATGTAAAAATTCAGTCCAAGAGGCCCATTTAAAGTCCTTGGCCGAATTTCCCCTTTAAAGTAAAAACAAATAGGTTTTTTTTTTAGTTTTCCTATTAGGACTAGGAAAATAGTTAGAAGGCCTATATGTATGGCTTGGCCAGCCACCCTTATACAAATTATACTTGAAGAATACATTGAAATCAGATTTGTTTTGTTGAGTGAAAATTCTCTTTGAGTTCTCCAAGAATTTTCTCTTGAGTTTTCTTTAGAAGGAGTTCTAATAATCTTTTTTGATTGTGGGAGCCATCTTCAGCCTTCTTCTTTCCATTGTTCTTCATTGGAGGGGAGATTAGAGCCGTTTGAAGGGAGTTGTGAAATCTTTCGAGATTTCAAGGCTTCTTAGGACTTTCTTTATTTTCTTGCTGTTCGTTCTTCTTTATTAATTTCTGCTTCTGCTGATTTATTGATTAACTTGGGATTAATTGTTGTTGTTGCGTTTTAGCCATTCCAAACTTCAAGATCTGATTCGGCTTCGTTCTTAGGCATCAAGAAATGTTCTTCATTCATAATTTCCAAATTTCTTACCGCCTAAGTATTTCTTATTCTATTCGATTTGGGTTTCTTAATCTGGCAATTTTAGTTCTCTGTTTTCTGTTTTTGTTGTAGCCAATTTGTTTATAGATCTCGTAGGACTTTCTCGTGACTTGACGACTCGATCTTGGTCCGCGCACAACCCTCTATCACATATCTTAATAGTTTTCACATTCATTTAACATGCTCTGCATATCCTCAATATTACATACTTTTAGTAAATGAAAACAATGTTCCAATCTTTCAAATTACCATTGTGTTGGTATCAATCAATATCGTTCAATTTCACATACTTTATGGATTTTCATTGTGCATAATAGCACCCTTTTCAGTATACAATATAACAAATATCTCATGCGTTTAAATCATACATAAGCTCAATATCTCAACACATTATATCATTCAGTCAAACATTCTCATATCTCAAAACTCAAATATGCAATTGCAAACTCAATCAAACATTCATACTATCAAACTAGCAATTTTTCCAACATGTCAATCTTTTAAGGCTCGAAAACATACCTGGTTCGGCTAATCACAAAATCAATAATTTGGCTATTAAGTCAATCCAATCAACAAGCTAATTTATCAAATATAACATGATATTTAACATTTTCAAACAATTTTATAATTTTGGGACCTACACCTTATTTTTCGCTTCCTCGCAGCACACTAGTGAATCTTCCAATTTTCCTAATAATTCCTTAAACGAACATTGTATCGATGCGAATCGTACGTACAATTTTTCTTTGCCTTTACGGATGATTTGGGGTGTTTCAGTCAGCACCTAATTCAATGATATGCTTGAAAATAATTATCTAATTAATTATTAAATTCCTTCATTTAATCAATCCATAACATTTACCTAACAACTATGTCGAAATAACAAACTAGTTATCCTTAATTACATTTACGCTTCACATTTGTGGGATCTGATTGGCTCAAGAACGTATCTCCCTAATTAAAATGTGATTATAGGCTGATTATGAGGGTTCAAGAACACAATTTAATGTTCAAAAAATATAGGCAAGACCCAAGAAACAAAACAACCCCCTTTCTTGCACATATGCATGCACCACCACCAAAATTACGGCTGAATTTTAAAATAGTTTGAGATCTCATTAAAATCTTGAAAAATACCTTTGAAATCATTTAAAATCCCCCAAATTCCAGATCTATAAATTTTTGTTTTTAATTGACAAGATTAATTAAGAAATTGAAGAGAAAAAAAGATCTTACCCTAGCTAGTTGAAAGAAACGACAATGGCAATTTCTTGGTAATGTTTGGGATCAATCTTGGGGTTCAAGATTTAAAATTTGAGGCTAATTTAGATTATTATAAATGGTAGCAATAGAGTAAAGGATATGATGCACAATCTTGATACAAAAAGAAGAAGAAAGAGATGGTAAAATGGGAAGTGTAGGCGATGACAACATTGGGAGAAATAAAGAAAATTAAATAGAAAAGAGGAGAGGAAGAGGGTGAACGGATAGGGTAGGGAAAATTTGAATTAAATGATGAAAAATACAATAAAAAGTTGTATTTATACTTAGGGTTCAAGGGTATGGATGGCACACACATTAAAAAAACAAGGGATTTTGTAAAATTTAATTATTTTGCAAAGGAAAGGATTTGAACTAGGGATCTCATTTAATTTCCATACTTTCTCATATTCTTTTAACCATTAGGCTTCTTTTTAATTCTTGAAATAGTTTTTCAATATTTATTTTAAAAACAAGGCATGTCACATACTAGGGTTTAAGGCAAAATTTGCAAAATAATAAAAATGGTGAAAGAGAAGGGATTTGAACTTAGTTTCAAGGAACGTTTCACTAACACTTATCCAACAAACCAATACCTCATTTATTCCTAAAAATGCATAGATAATCTCAAAAATTAAGGCATCACCACTCTCTCTCAATTTACAAACTCGATTCTACTAACCTCTAATTTTTGGAATGTTACAGAATGGCTTAGTTTGAAAGGTAATTCTAGGTACACATGACCTGAGACACGGCCTGGCTCACAGCTGTGTGCCATACACGGTATATGGCATGACTGTGTGGTTTGTAAGCTTTTAGGTGATTTTGGTGCACACGGTCACAATTTGTTACAGGGTCCAGTGGCATAGCCTTGTGAACCATCTCACATGGGCTTGGCTCTCGCACACAGTCAGGGGGCACGGCCGTGTGACCCCTATTTTCATATTTGTCTCAACTTTTTGTTTAAGTTTCAAATTGGTCCGTGTATGTTACAGAGTTGATTTTCACTTTCATAAGCTCGATATTAATCTAAAATTGATTGAAACACATGATAATTTGATTGTTTATGAGATTGTATAATAAATAATTAAGATATTGAATTATAAGATGCTTGTAAATGTTTCGTAAATGTCGATAACACCTTATTGCTCGAGTTCAACAATTGAATTGGGTAAGGGGTGTTATAATTGAAACCCACATGAACATATCTAGATTGAGAATTAGGGTTTTCGTCATCATTATAAGTGGAGTCATACCTATAGTAACTAAGACAAGCAAGATGTCTGATTTTGCTGCAAATCTGACACTAAGGCCGAGCACAACCACGATCCCTTCCACAAATGTTTTGAGCTTACTTTAAATGTGTGGGATGCATTTATACGGTTAAATGAGGACTTAAGTTTTGTAATTATTTTCAATTAAATGATGCTATGAAGTTGATTTTTTGTGCTATTGAAATTCAGACATACTAAATACTAAGGAGGAATTAAGGTCATAATTAGCATTTCTTGGTTGGTTGAATTTAAGTGAATTAATTATGCTATAATGAACATTCAAGTTATGAAATTGGCGGTTGTTCAAAACAACACATCGGATGAAGTGTAAGTGCTAAATTTTGCATGAAAAGTAAACCATGATTGTGAAGATAAACTTGGTTTTGTAGAGGTTCAATTGCGTTGTAAGGAGATTGTATAGGTTTGTTCACTTGGTTTTTCAAAGTTTGGGTTGGATTGTATATGGTATTAACTTGGTTTTACGAAGGTTCGAATGGGTTGAATGGAGATTGAATATGAATATTGAAAATTGGTTTTGTGAAGATTATCTCTTTAAATGTGGATTCAAGGATTTATGGAGTATGTTACTAGAATCGGAGGTTTGGTAAAAATGAAATTCGGAGGTTGGTGTTGGCCAACCGTATGTTGCCAAAATGAGTGAGTAATTCACTGATAATAAAGTCATAATTTAAATTATGTATCATTGAAAATCTAGCTTTGACAGTGATAAGATTAAGCAAATGTTCATGGTGCTTTAAATGTTGGTTGCATGATATGTATAATATGGTTAGACAAGAAATGATGTATTGTGATACTGAATTGGGAAGTAAGATGATTAATCTATGTATCTGGCTTAAGTCTGAGCTAATGAAATAAAAGTTATAATAGGTGAGTGGCTAAGAGAAATATAAATTGCGACATATAAATATTGATACCATGAAAAATATCATGGGATGCAATTAAATGAGTCTAAGGATCGATAAGGTTAGATAGAAAATGAATTAATTCATTTCAAAAATGAAATCTCGATATCCTCACTTTTTTCCAGGAAAATTTCGGGGACAAAATTTTTTAAGGGTGAGATTTGTAGTAGCTCGAATTTTTACTGGTGTCAGAAAAGAACCCTATTTTTTATGAGTGTGTCCGTAAATAATATTATTTAAATATTTACGAGTCTATTTAAATTATATTGAATTTTGGTTTAGAAGTTTTATTGGATTGATGATTAATCACGGTACAAGGGTATGGACTCTAAGGTCAGTAGTGTTGGAAAGTGAGGTATCGGAACCTTATTTCCGAAAACCAAACTCGTAAATATTGAATAATAATATTTACGAAGTTGTTATATATTTGAATTGAACTTTGAATAGGTAACTTTACTAAAAAAAATGACTAATCAAGATACAAGGACTAAATCGTAAAAGTTGCAAAAGTTAACTTCTTGAGATTTTAATTGCTTAAGGACATATAAGATAATTGAAATAAGGTTTGAAATGGTAAATATATCATTTCAAAACATGGTGGACGATTAAGTATTGTTTTCTTTTGTAAATTTAAATAATGTCAAAATTATAGGATAGTAAATGTATAACACATAGTTGTGAAACACAAATTTTGAGTATTCAAGATTAAGTGAGTCCATACCTAAATTAATTAGGTAAAATCGAGTGAAATTATGGTTGATAGTAGAATTTTGACCTAACGAGTTTCCAAAAGTTCTTGTTAAGCATATTTATTTTTTAGTAGTTAATTTTAATTTGAAATGAAACCAAGTCACATTTGAATTATTGTATATAAAGTTTGGTCACTTTTGAACCAAGTCACCTTGATTAATTTAAAATTTGAATTTACTCCTCGACATTTATTTTGTTCCAATTTATAAATCTTTGGTTGAATTGGACATTATACTTAATTGATTGAATTTTTTTTGTGGCGAGTTAGGGAAACAATTAGATTACAACTATATACTTGAATTGAATTGAGACTACATAGTTTGTTTGAGGGTGGAGGACAAAATGATTATATTCTTAATTTTACAATGTTATTTAAAAATGAGGGGAATTGGATGGGACATAGGAGAATAACAGGAAAGACAGAAAGAAAACAATTCATTTTTTTTCTTTCTTTCTTCCACCTTCATCTTTTCATTCGCCAGTTTCAAAGGAAATTGGGGAGGAGGAGAAACGGTTGCATGTTACTAAATAAAGAAAAAAAAATTTGCTTGTTTAAGTGTGAAGTCTGAAGATTTATTTCAAGGAAAGAGATAGGCCACATAAACTAGAACCCATTGTTACTGAAATGAAATTGATGTCAAGCTGGAATTTAAGGTATTTCCTAATCCTTCACTGGTTTTATAGATTTTCCAGAGGCAATATTATGTTTCATTGTGAATGTTTGTTTTTTTTTTATTAGTGTGTGATCAATTCATATGGAACTTATGCTTCTAGTTATCAATGGTTCAATTGTCTTGCTTTGGTTTTTGAGCTACTGATATTATTCATCTTGCATTTCACCTGCTCGATAATTTGCTTCTTTGAATCTATGTACTGTCAATTTTTTGTCTCATATCTTGTAGCTTCCAAATGAGCCTTTCATGCATAAATTTCCTAATCAAATTTGTTAGTTAGGTTAGATGTTCCAACATTATGGTTTGAAAGTGATGCGATCTCGTATTTGTTGATGAAATCGAGTCGCTTTGTTCCCCAATCGTAAAATTAAGTAACAAGGTTTTTGTTTATCAAAAGACTATTTTCAAAGGTTGATAGTTTAAACAAAGAAGATAAATAGATGATAAGTTAAAGGATCTATGGATATTGAACTCAACAGCGGAAGAATGAACCACTATTAAGAAATAGAGACCCAATTCTTATTGAGCTATCAAGGTGAAAGATGAATAGAAGGATAGGACTCTGACCCTCTATCTGTGGAAGATAGGAACCAGTCGGTATAAGGATTGAACACCACACTCTTCGGGAGTGATAAGTTCACAAAGAAACAGATTGACACCACTAGACAAACTAGATAAGTCAATTTGAATCACAAAGAACAACTAGAGTTGAACAACTCACAAATATGTTAAAATTCATTCAAAGACCAAAAGTTCTTGCTACAGGTTACAAGCAAACTATTTATAGGCTGCTATGTACCAGCCAAATAAACCAAATGTAATTACAACTAAATGAAGCTGGAGTTTAATTAATTCAGCTGATTAATTCCTTGAATAGCTTAATTGATCAGCTTTGACAATTGGAGTTCTCGAACAGTCATTGAAGCTTTGACAATTGAAGTTCCTGAATAGTCATTGAAGTGGAATTAAGAGTTGAGCTTAATGAATTAATAACTTGATCAGTCAATGATGTTTATGAGCCTAAGTTAAGGCTTCCTTAGTGCACCGAATGTATGAGCAACTAATGAATGCATCTTGTGGCGCCTAAAGAGTATTTGGTGTGAACATTCGGATTTGGATAGTCCTTTGGGTGTGAACACTAAGAATTGAATAGTCCATTGATGTGAACAAGAATAGTTGGCTGATCATCTCAAACAAAGTTCTATGATTGTCTCATCTTTTCACGATTGGTCACTTAGAATAGTGTACCCAGCAACTCCAAGATTCATGAACAATCGGGTGCATGTTCCTTCTTAAATGAATCCAATGAATCTGGAAACAATGCATGTATGTCCAGCCGTCAGATTGATTAATCTGTAACAAAATAAAGACTCAATTAAATACAACATTAAGACAAACTAAATCCCAATTTAATTTGTATAAAACTAAGGCATAATTAAAATGTCTGACCTAAGACATGTATTAATGTTGTACGAACTAAGACACAATTAATAGACTTAAACAAATTAAGATACTCAGACATGTAATAATGTTGTACAAAGTAAGACATAATTAATAAAGATTAAAAGAACTAAAGAAAGTTTAAGTCTTATTCCAGCAGCTAAATTAGCTAGCTAAGTTTGAAATCGATTTGAAGCATATTGCATGGGACCCTTGACGAGCACTCTCAAGCTCGATCGATGAACCCGGTTAAAGCTTCTCCCCAAACTTGAGCAACTAGGGCCGAAATAGCCTCTTTGAACTTCTTGGCTCGAGCTCGAGTAATTGGACCAGTTGATAGCTCGATTGGTTCATAAACAGATTCAGTTGAGCCCTTGGACGAGATTGTATCAGAAAGTTCATCTCTCATTCTTCCTCATTCAAGGTTCAAATCTACTTGTTGCCTTATTGTTACCTTGTGAATCTTATGTTTTAATTCATTACACATCTTCTTTGTGTCATTTCAAAGTTCTCATTCTCATGTTGCAACAAAGAAAAAGCTAGCTCTTGAGAGCTTTAAACCTCTGGTTTGAGCTTAGACAAGTTGGATCTTGAGTTATTTAACTTTTTTACATCTCAAATTCGGAAACAACTAAAAATGACACATTTTCTAAGTTTTTATTCAAAACATCAACAAAGAAAAGCTTGTTTCATTCATAATTTTCCATATGATCATCGATTGGTTCTTATCAATGTTATGGTATTAAGGTTATGTGATGTTTCCAAAGAGGTTATGTGATGTTTCCCGAGCAAGAATCATTATTAGTTCTCCAAACAATTTGTCATATCGTGACCTCAGGCCACTCGACATCATGACGTGACACACTGTCAATTGATGTTACTACGAGGAAGATTGCTCGTTGGGATGTGGACTTTGTTTTTGGTAAAAATGAATCATTTGTTACCTATTTCAAGTCTTCCAACCAAATTATACCAAATATGCAATAAGTATTGACTTAACATGACTCAAAACTGATTAAAAACATGTCAAAGAACCTCAATAACCAATCAAAACTTTAAACTAATCATTCAATTCAAAATCATTAACTAATTTTAAACATTTCAATACCATTAGGGTATACAAATTCAACAATCCATTCAGCAGCATTACATGTACCAAATCAACTCATGAACATGACATTTCTTGTCCCATATATCCTCAAGTATGTCAACCACAATATGCCATTTCATTTAGGTATCAACCATAGCTAAATTAAGTATATCAAACCATATATTAAGTCAACATCTACTTACATATAACAAGTTCACAACATAATGACTTTTACACATCAAAACACCTATATACATGCCACAACATTAGGGTCCAAAATGATTAAATATCTACTGATTCAGTGACAGGATAGTGTGAGCTTCTAGTTGATCTGGCTTGACGCGCTTCGCAAGATAAAGGTCTACAATGTAAAAGGAAAACTAATAGGGTAAGCATATACGATGCTTAGTAAGTTCATAGGCATTAAAAAAAAGCTTTCTTTAGCATACAACTAAACACAAGTTACTTACCTTGGAAAGTTTTCCTAAACATGGCAATTCACATAACAATAAGGTGAGCATATCATATAATCCACCATAATGTCATTTAAGCATATACCAATTCAATTCATTTACAAATCAATATCTCAACATTATGCTATTATTCATTTAGAAATCTATTCACTCAAACATCAATCTCATGCTAATTCGTTTCAGATTTTCCTTTTCATTAGATATTTAGTCCGGATAACTCTAGTAAATGGATTCCGTTACGCAGATATCTCCGGTACAATAATTGCTCGTCCGAGATGAACACGTATTCGTGTCAATTTACTAGTCCAAGCTAAACCTTTAATAACACAATCAATCGCTTGGCCAACCTAAAAATATACATGTAAGGTTACCAGTCTAGGCTAAACCTTTAAAATGACATCAGGTTACCAATCCAGGCTAAACTTGTGCCACATGTATCTTCGAGTCCGTAAAAAATGCTAGATCTCTATAATCATCGAAAAAAAACCATACAAGTGTGTACAAAACATTTACTAAGTTCACCCGGGCATTTTCAACATATACACATATATTCATTTCTTTACAATTCAGTCCAAATCTCACATTTTGTACTAAATCACAAACAATTTGAATTTCAACCAAACATATACATACTAATAATCCAAATGCATAACAATTTAATAAAATCATACCATATGAACTTACCAGGTCAAAACCACAAGCAACCGAATCTTCAAGGACTACTAAGCAAATTTTGTCTTTTCTTGGATTATCTTCAGTTCGGTTCAATTCTTGATTTATATAATAATTTAGTTCAATTTACCAATTCCAAACATTTTATAACATTCTATTAAATGTATGAATCGGTTTAATTTCATTTTTTGAATGCCCCTAAAATTTTACATTTTATTCAATTTAGTCCCTAAAATAAAAATTGTTATAACTTTCAATTTTGAGCTTCGATTTTGAGATCAATCTCAATCACATCCTTCTATAACCCTCTACTATCTATTATCTATTATTATGAAAATGCACATTAATTTTGAAATTTATACACTTTAGTCTTTATGTCCAAAACTAGCAATTAAAAATTACAATATAGTCCTTTTTCATATCTAAGCTTAAAATCTAATAATTTAACACCAATTTCATCAAAAAATCATCAATGAAAACTTTCAAAAACTTCAAAAGTTTTACAAATAGGTACATGGACTAGTTAAATCAAACTCTCATGACATCAAAAACATAAAAATTACAAAAAAGGACTTGAAATCTTACCAATTTGAGGGACCGAAAGTTGAATTTCTAGAAACCATATTTTTCTTTCTTGTTTCGGTGATGGATAAGAAGATGAATGAAAATGCTTTGTTTTTCTTTAATTATTTTCACTTATATACTTAATTTAACTTAATTGATTAAGATTAATTTAATTAACCATTAACTAATTAAACCTTAAGCATGATTAACTAAAGTTAGTGGATTTTATCATCCGCCGCCATATTTTGACCATTTATAAGTGGTCCAATTGCTCAATCGGTCATTTGATCAATTAAAAATCTATAGAGATAAACTTTTACAATTTAGTCATTGTACCTTAATTAACTATTAATTTAACAAGTTTATTGGAAAAAATTTAATATATTTCTATATTAACCACATAAATATTAATTTTTAATATTTATGGACTTGAATAATGAAAATGAGGTTCCGATACCGCCATTTCCAACACCACTAAAAAATCGTATGGTTACAATGCCCTTGGACCAATAACCATTTTAATCTCCCATATCAAATAAATCTAATTTCTCATTATTTAAACATTGACCCCATTATTTTTACTAATCTTATAAATTAGTCCAATCCCCAAATCTCTAATTATTCCATACTAACTAATTAATACAATTTAATAA
The DNA here is from genome assembly GCF_025698545.1 of Gossypium raimondii. NCBI lineage: Eukaryota > Viridiplantae > Streptophyta > Magnoliopsida > Malvales > Malvaceae > Gossypium > Gossypium raimondii. The sequence continues at coordinate 27,007,809 of NC_068572.1, read as the reverse complement.
TACTAAGACTCTAATTAGTATACCATAATTAACACCATGCTTATCTCAAAATGGCTCAATTTCAATTCTAATAAAAAAAACAAATTTACTGCTAGAACATTTCAAGGTGTTACAATATATATTTGAGAGGACCAGAAAATATTTTGGTTTAAATATAATTTTTATAAATATATTTTTCTACATTTTTACCCAAAACATGGATGTTTCATAATCTATATAAGTTCAGAGAATTGGACAAACTATTATTATCTAAACTATATATATTAGATGGTTGTTGAGTTGATGTCACTAATCAATTTGGTTCCAAATTAGTTAGAAAATTGACAAATACCCAATCATTTTACAAAGTGATTGAACCGCTTGTCTTTTATATAAAATTTAAAATAATATAATGGGATCTAAACTCAAAATTCCATAGTTTTTAATAATTTAACTTTATCATTTTAATCAAAACTTATTTATTTTTATAAATATATTAATTACATAAAACATTTTCACGCACATGTAATCTAATCATAATAATGCATTAACAGTTGGCATTTTTATGACATAACCAACATGAATGAAAGAGAACAAAAAAAATGTTTTTGATGAATTTCAAGAGGACGGAAAAGTCTTAACAGCAACATGATCAGTGCAACTCAAACCCAAATCACATTTATAATGGTAAATATCCTGACCATAAGGCCTACACATGGGGTTTAACCATGTTTACATTTAAGAAGAGTTAATTTCACACTTATAGAGGAAGTCCTAAAACACAATCAATCGAAGTCATTCATTCACCATCCCCGACTTCCAACAGGCAACCTGCAATCCTCTCCACCAGCGCCAGCATCAGGACTACAGCCTCTTAGACGTCTAGACGGTACACGGGCACCATTACTCTTCGGGCCAGGGCTTCTTGGGGCCTGGTAGATTGTTGGTCCCCCACCCGAACTTGAGGAATCACAACCTGAGGCTTTCTTCGTCGATGAATTCCATTCGGGTACATAAGCTCCACGTTGCTGCTTGGCTGAGCCTTGACTTCGCCCTTTGGCCTTGACAGATTGGGTAGTGACCATATAGCTAGGGACACTACTAGAGTCTGATTGCAGCTGCTGCTGAGTTAGGTATGAGCCAGATTTTATTGGTGTCACAACGTCCATTTCAACAGTCTTCTCCAACATGTTATCGGTGGTTGTAGTAGCGCGGGGTAGAGCCAAGTAAGCACCCTCTTGTAATCCCAATTGACGGGCAGGGTATGGTTGCGGCGACATCCAACACTCGAGCCAGTTCCAACCCCATTGCGCTTTCTCACGTTCATTGAGATACACTCCAACATCCTTGCCATTGTGCTGTGGTTGCACAAGGAGTTGTTCATGATGTTGCCGTTGTTCCTCCTGATGCAATAATGTGAATTATAACAATATTGTTAAAAAATGATATTATACAGTTAAATTATATATTTTTCACCGAAGAAAGTAATTTTCATATACTTAAAAACTATAATGAACAATAGTTGACCAACCTGATAGCTATAGGCATAAGCAAGGGCTCGTTCTCTTCTCATAACAGCATCATGTTTCTTTGAAGCACATCCATTGACATTCTCACCGTCCCAACTGTCATATTTGTTCAACGGACTCTTCGGCTTTCGTTCAAGTTTGAGTTCTTCAATTCCCCTTTTTTCTTCTTCGTTATCGTCTTCGTCATCATCCACTCTCTTTTGAAGCTTCTCTTGAGTTAGTTGCAACCTACGAGCTCGAACTCTTGCCTGCACCCGTACCAATGCTTGCATGCACCGCATTGTGTTTTGTGCTTGCTTCCGCACATTATAGCCTCTCACTAGTGCCTGTAATCTCACCAATCCCTTCAAAGCTCGCAAAGCTCTCCGAGCCTACAGAATCAAACTCGTTTGAAAACGAAAGTATATGCAGTGATTTTTTACTTAACCCCGTCTTACAATAGTGCCTTCATAGATTGAGAGGTTTTACCAGGTAGCCTCTGTAATACGACTGTATAAGAGTTGCAGCTCTTTCTTCCATAGAGTGGCGTCCATAACCAGCCAATCGAACAACTTTAGCCGCTGCTTGAGCAGCAGCAACAGCAGCTTCTGCAGCAGCAGCGGTTGCCAAGGCCACAGCAATGGCGTGGTCACTATCTTTGTTCGGAGTTGACGTTTCACTCTCATCTTTAGTGATGTCTGGTGAACTCTCTGCCGGAAAATGTTCAAATGACACTACTTCCGGGGCCTCATTCGGCCATTTCTCAACACTCTCTTTCTGAAAACCATGCCCGTACAATTGCTCAGTGTAAACAATAATTTCCTCAACATTTTCTTGTACAATGTTAAACAATTAACATTTTTATTTAAGAAAAAGTTGAGGACATATTGTTATTGCTATGGCATGATTGGGATCTAGCATTTGGAGCACATGATATCAAGTTGAATGACGTGAAAGCTGATAATAATGTATCAAGGAAGTTATGTCGATAGGGGACCGCAATCCCTTGCTAGTGTTCATGGTCCATGGAACAATGGAAAGGATGGTCATCTTTGTTCCACCACGTACAACAATATAGCTCTGACTATTATTTTAAATTATATATATAGGACCACTATATCAAACATATATTCCATATAGTATAGATATAAATTATAAGTTAATATATCAACCATAATTACATATTCATATTTCATACTGACTTCCGAGTTTAGATAAAGAGGAATACTCCTCCAATATGAATTTACCTCGACTGAAATATTATTGAGAAAAATGTATAAAATTAAATTTGAAAATTAACCGTTTATGCATTTTTATACTTAAAATACGTTTAAGTCAATTAATTATGGAATTTCTTTTGAGAATACCTGTTAGAAATACTTAATGTGTCATTTTCCTTGCATGCTTCCATATTTCAAAATTTAAATACTTTGTTGTTGATAGTTTTATAAATAAAAAAAGATATATACACGGATTATGTATATTACCTTGTTATTGAATTAAACACATTATTAAAAATTCCTAAAAGAAAATCTAAATAAATTATCTTTAATTACATGCTACTATTTAATTCATTAACATCATATTAATATATCAAATATATTCTTTTATAAAACCTGCCTCATATTTGTAATGTTTTCTCTTCTTTTAAATTTTTTTCTTTGCAAAAGTAATTAGAGCATCGCCATACATTTCTAAAATAAGCTAAAAATGAGTAATATCTATCTACTTTTTACAAATTTACGTTGGCTGCAAAGAAAAATAAAACAAAGTAATCCATGTTATTAAAATTTTCTTTTTATTGAAAAATTGTGTTGGATAAATTTAAATATTGATGTGGAATATGATATTTTAAACATGTAGGAAAAGTTCGATAAATCTAGTTTTGTAACAGATGACTTATGAATAATGGGCATGTAAGATACCCAGATAAGAGCTAACCATGTTCAGATAGGAAAAGGGTAAGCACCCCTAACTAAAAGAAACATAATCCAGAATGTTTTGGATTTTGGGTTTATTGTATTTTATTTTAAGTCTGCCTTAAAATGAAAATCTGAAAAAGAAAATCTTGAAAGATGTCAACATAAAAACCTTTGATCGGTTGCCTAGAAATTAAGCAAAGAAATCCAAAACCCAACAACAAAAAAAATCAGTTACCTTTTTCTCGGGCAAGTCCTTAGATGAAGACTTGAACACTTTCTTCACCGTGGAGAACCATCCACTCCCTTTCTTTCCCATCTCCTATCAATAGAGGTGCTTCAAAAGTCATAACAAAAACGGCATATATTTAGCTCATCAGACCAGCTTTATAACTAAATCACATTGCATCCAATTAAAAGGAAAAGTTCAATTATAAAAACAAGGTTGAAAACCCATGTCAATGAAAACAGAGAATGAATGCAAAGTAGAGGAACAACGAGTTAAGAAACAGAGTTTTTTTTTTTAAAAAAGGTCAAAAGAAACCAGAGACAGTAACAGCAGGCTGAAACTTTTATCACTTGGCTTGATTTACTGTCATGTTTCCTCTCTATCATTTGACAAGAGTTGGGGGGAGAGATGAGAAAAAAGAGAAAACAGGTGATATGGAAAAATGATAGAAGGGAAGCAGAAGCAGTGGGCAAGAAAGTAGAGAACGAAGTAAATGAAGAGACCCACGCGATCGGCCGTTGGATTTATCAAATTCACGGGCTCATTATGGTTGCTTTCAGCCTAATGGCATTCTGCCACATCACCATTTCCTCTCCTAAGCCTACCCTGTCATAGGCTTAGAATTTAACTAAGGGTTAAATGATTTTTGGGATTCTTAATAACTATTTGGTTTGAATTTTTTTTAGCTTAAGTTCAACTTTCGACAATGTTGAGTTTGAAAATTTTTTATCTAAGTTAAAATTTGAACTTCTATAAATAAAATTTTGAAAATCTTAAAATTTAGACATTAATAGGAGAACAATTGTCAAATTCAAATCTTAATGTAAAAATAATTACTAAGTTGATGGTCTAATTTGGACAAAAATAATTCATACTTCAATATGAAAATAATTATCTAGTCCAAACTTTAATATGAGAACAATTATCAAATTTGAATTCAAAATTATTTTTTAATCCTATAAATAAATACGCTTATCACACCTTTAATCCATTTATAAAGTTTAAAAATTCTACAAGCTATTGCGTATAAAATAATTACTCATTTATTAATTTAAAATATAAATGAATAAATTAAAATTTCACATTTAATTTTATTAATCTTTAAGTAGATTAATATGACATGCACTTTATTTTTAAACATTAATCAATTTAAGTTTATAACTTCACATATTTAGATAGTATAATTTTATTAATTTTAAAATTTTAAGTGTATTTATTTCATTGACTATTAGTAGTTAATTTGAAATATATATATGTTTTTTTCCTAAGCAAATTGTGATAATTATTTTTAATATTGGAAAACAATTGGAGCATGAAGTCAAGATCACACGAATTCCATGTAGCATAAGTCCCGTTATGGCCTTCTTCTTTTTTTTTTTTTTTTTTTTTTGGGGAGTGGGGAGGGGGGAGTGGGAAGTTAGGCTATTGTGTCTTGAAACCATAAAATTTGATGATATAGACCAAAGGTTTAGTTCTCTTTTGGGAGTACACTTTCTCCTTTGATGGTATGATTTGATTTTCTTTTTTAACGTTAATTATGGAACCTTGTCCTTTTAATAATCCATTTTTTAATTAATATTATAATAAAGTTATAAATTTTATTTTATAAAGCTTTTAAGTTGACCGTCGCCTAAAAAAATAATAAAATTATTTGATTTTATTTATTACTCATCGGGTGGAAGACACCACGAGCACGGGGCCGCACCCGAGGAGTAAAGATTTCAACTACCACAAATCATAAAGCAACCGTGGTGGCCTTTTGGTGGTGACTTAATATTTTGTCCTCGCAATATAAATAAATGGTAAATTTTTTATCCTTATTTTTAAAATATCTAATATGATACTTAAATTATCAATATATATTTTATTATAGTACTTGTATTTATATAAAATGTTCAATATAATACATTTACTTTCAAAATATTCAATATAATACATGAACTATCAATATATACTTTATTATGGTACCTAATATTAACATATTAGTGAATCGCCAAATCAATCAATAAAAATTTTATGCGGAATTATTTTTTGAAATAATCAAATCAACATGAATAATATAACATTAAATAAAAATAAAAACTAAATTAAAAAATAATTAAACATATTCTTACTAAAAAATAAATACTAATTTTACATGAAAAGTATAATAAAAATTATTTAAAATTAATAAAAATATCATTTCAAATGGAAAATTCTTTGGAGAGGATGATCATTTATTTAAACGGAGATGACATTTTGTTTATATAAGTTTAATATTTACTTTTTTTATTAATCGTATGTTTAGTTATTTGATTTTAACTTATTTTTTTGTTTTATTTAGTTTTTACATAATATTATATTATCCATGTAACTTGATGATTTGGGAAAATTTTCTATATGCCAAATTTTCATTGGTTTATTTAGAAATTCATTAACGGTGTTAACAATAACAAATATTGATAGTTTACGTATTACATTAGACATTTTAAAGTGCAGTATTACATTGGACATTTTATGAAAGTAAGAATACTATAATAAAAACACATATTGATAGTTTAGATATCACATCGTATATTTTCAAAATATAAATACCACATTAAATATTTTATACTAAATATGATATTATCTTTTCTTCCTTTTAAATTCTATTCATTGGAGGATAAAATATTAAAAAGGTAGCCAAGGTAATTGTTATTAGATTCAAAATATTGTCCTCGCAATATAAATAGATGGATCAATTTTAATAGATTCAGAATTTATTTGTAAGTGCAAAAATACGAAATATTGGTAAATCTCTATGTCTCACACAATCAAACCTAAAACAAAACGCGATAGGATCTCTTAAAAGAAGCAATTTGACTCCCCAAACATATATTTAATTTATACAAATGCATTATTTTAGAGAAAATTTTAAACGGATCAATATATTTTTATTGTTGATTATATTACTGATTTTTTATTTTATATATTTTTATTACTTATAAGATTTTTTATAAATAATAGTTTTCATTTTACTAAAACAATTTGTTAAATAAATTTACTTGATAAAACAATTATCATACTTGTAAAATAAGAATTCTCAATTTATTAAAATATATTTATTAAAATAATTTATGTAATAATAAATTTAAAAAATCAAATTTTATATTAAATCATTTTGTAAAATTATTCTTTGCAATTTGGTTCTTATTTTATGTTACTTTATTTCTAACTTTACTAATCAAATTTTTTTTTTGTGATTTTATTCTCAGATGTTTATGAGCATAGATCAAATTATTGATTTATTACCTGTAGACCTTGAAATTGAGTAGACAATTAGATAAAGAAGACGTGAAAGATTTGCCCAAAGACAAGCCACAAAAATGGACCTTGGAAATCAAAATGATGGTCAAGGAAATGGAGTCGCTAATGTTCACAATCCAATCCTTATTGCTAATGATAAGGATCAAGCTATAAGGCAGTATGTTGTTTCACTTTTTAATGAATTAAATTCGGGAATTAGGAGACCGGAGATCAAGGCACCACAGTTTTAATTGCTGCCTGTGATGTTCCATATGCGTCAAACAATGGGTCAGTTTAGTGGAATACCCACAGAAGATTCACACCTTTACCTTAAACTATTCATGGAGGTGAGTGATTCCTTTAAGATAGTCGGTGTAATTGAAGACGCATTGAGATTGAAGTTGTTTCCATAGTCGTTGCGAGCATGACTTAATTCGTTGCCACCACATTCAATTTCAACATGAGAAGAATTAGCTGAACACTTTCTGGTAAAGTATTTCCCACTTAGCAAAAATGCTAAGTTGCGGAACGAGATCACCACTTTCTCGCAGATGGATGATGAATCCTTATACAAGGCATGAGAAAGATTCAAGCAGTAACTTCGTAGATACTTGTAAACTGAAAAATATATAGGATTTTTCCTATATTTCACTCCACTCGTGTTTACGCTCGCTTTGGCTTTTTCTTCTCTCGAATGATCTCACAATCTCTTGCCTTTTACCATTCTTCTCACTCTCGTAACTTCGTAGTTTGTCTTGTTAGGCTTATTTGCTGCTTGGGGTCGATTTCAAAGGGGGTAACAATGGTAGATTGTAGATGGTGGGGAAGTAGGCTGAACAAATAAGATTCTCGGTTTCAAGTGTGGTGATGGAGACGATAATTGATGGTAAACGATAGAGAGTCAACTTGCAGGATCATAAATACAAATATGAATGAATAATTTTCAACCTTTTAATTTTTAATTTCGAATTTCTTCCTTTTTTTCGATTACAAAATACTAAATATAAGGAATTACTTGAATTCATGAACTTTTTTTCAATTTTTTTGTCACAAACCTATTCCAGGGATTCTAAGAACATTCGTACTCCTCGTTTTTGCTAGCTCTGATACAAATGATGTGATCCGGCCTAGGTGAGTCAAGTCTTTTTGCAAAGTTTGCCCGATCGTCGACGAGGAGTAGTTAGAGTTGTCAAAAACGGGTGTTTGAGGCTAAGGGTTACGGAAGCTTTCAAGGGGTTTAGATGAGTGGTTATAGTGTTGGTAGGTTCGGGTTAGGATAGAAACAAAGGAGGTGGTGTGTTTGGTGGCTTGATTTAAGGATAAAATAAAGATAGACAAGTTTTAAGATAAATAGTGGGGATGGATAATCGAACTCAAACTTCAGGAATGATTCAACACTCAAAAGTGTCATCCCGATTCTTATATCGTCTAAGGTGGTTTTGCAAAATAGAAGGTTATTGAATGCCACACCGGGTTACGGTGATAAGTTTAGAAACAAGTTGAGAGACACCACTAGCATGCTAAATAAGTCAACGAGACTTGTACAAAATTTGGAGAGGAGATAAACTCACTCTAGAACACAAATTTCATAAAATTTGATCAAAATTCAAAAGTTATCTAACCTCAAACAATGTCTTTTTACAAACTATTTATAGGCATTATTATGACTGTTCAAATGCCTATTTGTGACCTTTCACCTTCAGCAATTAAATAAATTTATTACGATCTTTAATTACATATTAAACTCATGTAAGGAAGCCAATGAGTCATGTCTCTTCATTGGGACTTGATGTAGTTGAAAAGGCATGTCAATTCTCCTTAATGAAGACTTTAAGCATCCTTAATGCCTTTGATTGATGTCCCTTAATCTCCCTTGTAACCACATGATAAAAGCTTGTGTAACATCCTCTTAAATGGCACCATGATGAAGACTTAAGACTCAAAAAACGTTCATACTTGAAGAGTCTTTTTTGGTCCATTAAACAGCCTCCTTAATGTTCTTTTAAAAGTTTTGAAACTGTCCCACTTTGAAGAAGAGTCTTTAATCATATGAAAAGTCACCTGTGAAATAGATATTTAAGATTAAATAGTAACTTGAAACACTAATAAAAACAACATATTTAATAACACTCATGCACACAAATTAATTGAACATGCAACTTAAATCACCTTATTTAAAATGAAAATAAACACACTTTAATTTATGCATTAAAATGTAAATCAATTAAATAATATACTTATATAAACAAACTCAAACATATTAAACAACTAAGATGCTTAAATGCAAGGTTTAAGATGCAAACTAAATGAACAAATGAGTTACTTAATGCATGACTTAATTTAATGATGCGGACTTAAACTAACATGGGAGTTATATAATGCATGTCAAAGTTAAGAGATGTAGATTAATAATGTAGGGCTTTAATTAAAGATGCATATTAATGATGTACAAACTAAAACATAATTAAAGATACAAAAATAAATGAATTAAAGTCTTTATTCCAGCAGCCAAATTAACAAACTAAAATTAAAAGCTTAATTTTATACTTGGGCCCCTCGAGTTTGGGCCAATCTCGATGTCGTTGAGTTGTGTCCTAACATGATGCGGCCAGGATCGCATCAGTAGGTATATGAGTATCTGCAAGTGTGTCGGTATGCATTGAATGGTTGTTGAAATTCATGTCTAAGTTTAGCGTGCTCCACGTTAGTATATTTTTGTGATCATATGCCTATTTCTGTATACTTATAAATTGTAAGGTTCGGAGGGAATGGCATTGATGGGATAGAAGAAATTAGGCTTGGGAAATGGTATTTTCGTATACCACCATTCGGTATTGCTAGGTGGAAACCATGATGTACGAAGCTCTAGGGCCTGCGAAGGGGACATTACGGTGTTCGAGCATCAAGGTAGAAATGGCGAAATGGAGGTATGGGAAGATAGATAGGGAAATGGAATTCTGTTAAGATTCCACCATACTGTGGTGTGATCTATTGTAATTCGATGTAGCAGATTAAATTAGTTATCACATTTGAGGAACTTAAATACAAACACTTTAGTTAGATTTTAGTTAAGTTTTCATTACTATTTAAATTCAATAAATTGTGTAATTTGAGTCTTTATTGACCTTAGGGGCCAAATGAGGCCTAAGGGTGTGCTAATATGCTTTGTGAGTGTTCAGGAGACCATTAGAAGGTGAGCTAACTAGATATTGGTCGCTTTGTTGCAAAACGAATAATGGATGTCACAACCTAGGGAGCAGAATAGAAGAATTTCAAGACTGCCTTCGGTGTCGTAAGACAGCCTGAGCATGTTGTGACACACCCTTGAAGATACCTTGTAGATGAGCATACTATCTTCAATGTCCCGACACAAGACCTGGTGTGTCGTGACATCAACTCTATACGTGAAATAATGATGAGCCATGAGCGTTTTGGCCTTTACCATTAAACATTAAGCATGAGGACGACAATTGACGTAGGGTTAAGGATGATGGCCACTCTAATTCTATAAATAGGCTCATTTAACACATGTTATGGAAAACTTTTCATATTGTATAGTTTTCTTCATAGTTTTAGTATTTAGTTTTCTTTTTTCTTAGGCTTTAGGATTAGTTCTAGTTTTCTTAATTGCTTTTGTTTTTTCCTCATCTCTAGTACTCACCCAACTATCCTTTACATATTCTATATGACGCCATGGCCCAGCCATGGTCTTACACTATATGGTCTTCACAGTGTCATGACCATGGACTTGTCCTTATCAGAGATTCATGCTTTTAATCCCGATGGAGCCTTTTCGATGAATTTGGAGACAGACACAGAGACTTCATGTAGACTCAGGCTTGATAGACTTATTCCTTTCAGATTTCTTCATGACAGACGCATTCATGCTTATAGACATGTAACACATTCACTTAAACTTCATGCAATGACTTACTCATGATAGACTATTTCATGCTTTCAAACACATATGCACACACTTTGCACATTCAGACTCATTAACCTCAGATATTAAATCCATTTTCCATACGAATCATTCATGCGAGTTCTAACATGTAGAATACATTTGCAGGAGTCAGGTTAGAGGCTCACCTTACAACATAGAAGGCTATAAAACTTCATATCTAATCCTTCATTGTTACAACAGCAGCTTGAGTTCTAGATTTTTCATCCAACTAGATATATGGGCTCCTTGCCTTGTCAAACAGAGATACTTTGTAAGAGCTCATTCAAGTAACCTTTCACCTCTAATTTAACTCAGACATATCATTAAGTACACTAAGTATTCAAATAAAGGGTTATTAAATTAGTTAAAATGATTAAAATCTAAGTAACTAATACCGAACTATTTAAATTTGTTATACTGTGATTTTGTTGTGTGATTCACTAATATATGAGATACATTGCTTATTTTTATCCAACACTCATGATATTTGATGTAACGGCCAAATTCTATTTTGCATGAAAAATACTATTTCATGCCACTATTTGTGATAATGAGATTTGACTCGCATGTAAAGCACGTTCACTGTGTTAATACACAAAGAAATTAGATTCACATGTTAAGCACGCCTACTAAAAAATTCTATTCTAAAAGCCATATCAGATGCATGGGGTTTAGATAAGATTTTACAAAGGAATATTCTGGTTATTTAACCACATTATCTTGCAGTATATTTGCAATTTTGGTGGCTTGTCCACAATTATCTCTATCTGACAGCATGACTGCAATATTTGGTGGCTTGTCCATATTGTGGTGTGTTATTGGATGGACGAGTTTTGGGGAACTCTTTTATGGTGTATGGTAGAGTTGGGTAGGAAATTTTTTGAAAAATTCTGTACTGATTCTTGAAAAACTTCACATCAACATCATCATGCATATTGAAATATGTGATTTTGGACTGCTTATATATTTTTTTCTAAATTCAAAAATTTTGAGATTTTGGACTACTTATATGTATTTTTGTTATATCCGATAATGTATGTTTTAAATTATAGTTTGTTATATATGTTAAGACTCACACTGAGCTTTATAGTTCATCCCTTTTAGTTTTCTATCTTTTTAGATAAACCTAAGGTTAGGACTTTGATACAACTATCGGAGGAGTTTCTCGAAGTTTTCATAATTAAGTATTTTAAATTAATTTTAATATTTATTTTAGGACTGTAATAAATTTATTTATGGATTGTGGCATGGTACATTACTTTGGGGTTTTATTCGATTTGCATGACTTGATTACATGACATTAAGTTTTAAAAGTACATAATTTGGTATTTGATAAGATTTCCCATGAAACTCAATTTTTAAATAGAATCATCAATAACATATTTTTACATTGCGTTTCTAAAAATGAGTCTTTAATAAAATTAGACTTCCTTTTCAAAATTATTAATATTTACAAATTTGATTTCTAAAGACATTTGATCTCTGAAGTTAATATGTTTTTTTGAAATAATTACGAATAACCAAGTTCTTTAGTTTTGAATAAAAGACATAATTTAGAAGTATGATTGAAAATCAAATAGTTTTGAATAAAGGATTGAATTTTTGCAAATGAAATATTTTTATTTTGATTCCTAAAATTTACAAGGTTTTTACAAAATTAAGATAAACATTGGATTTCACTTGTTTTGAATTGATTAGCTAATAATTTTTAAAATATGTTCAAAATTATGGGAGTTTTTTAGGCCATTGTCATGGACAAGTGGTTTTGAAATGTGATTGAAAATAAAGTTGAACATTTGATTTCACTAGTTTTGAACGAATTATGCAAATGGTTTAAAAAGTATGTTTGAAAATAACGAAAGTTTTTCTGGGCCATTTCGGTGGCCAATGTAACTTTTCGAATTTGGCCATAATGACTAAGCTAGGTTTGGGATGTTACAAAGTGTAACGAATCAAGTAGTACTGGTAAGAATGTATATATATATAAATATGGCACATAGTTATAAAAAAGTATGACTGGCAAACTAGTGTGTGCCCAAATGCACTTCTTAGTGTTTAGAATGGTAGGACTCCAACATGGGAATAAAGTAAGTAAGGATTTCATGTCCGATTACTATGAGTGGTGAAATAAGACTTATGGTTATGTAAAATGACATTTAGGATATGAGTTCACTGTAACACCCCAAACCCGGCCTAGGAGTTATGGCCGAATTTGGCGTGTCACATTGAAGTGTCTTCTGAAAATTTAGACTTGTTGATAAAACTTGTTTCTTAAGTTTGGTAACCTCTTTATTAATGTTTAACAGAACACCTAACCAAATGATTGCCTTGTTAACTGCTATTGTTATATTAAGTTGATTTTAAACGCGGAAGCATTTGAAAACTCTACTGTTTAAAGTTCATGTCTTTGAAAACAGTAATTATTTTGAAAATTTGTTTTCACCTAACTAGCAGTATAAAATATGTAAGCAAAAGCCCAATTAAAAATTTAAAACCAAATTAAAGGCCTTATTACAAAACAAAAACCAACTTATAATTTAAAGTAAATTAAAAACAAGTGTGAACAGCAGCAGTTGTGTGGCCACCTCCGAGTCCCTCACAGTACTGAATCGCCTAAGATTGAGGATTACCTGCACAGTTAAGAGGAGAGGGTAAGTTTACAAAACTCAGTGTGTAATCCCCTATTAGTCAAATAGTAAACAACATATAGTAGCGGTCTGGGCTTGGGCCCTATTCAGTGACTGTACAATGAGGGCCTTAGCCCAATTCAGTAGCAGTGTGGGCCTTAGCCAAATACAATATCAGTGTGGGCCTTAGTCCAATATAGTATCAGTGTTGGCCTTAGCCCAATACAGTAACATTACAGTACAAAAAATGCAACCCATCCTAGTCCAGCCAACACACCACTCCGTACCACCAACACACCATGTGGGGATAAAATCGACCCACCCAAACAACACACTAATATCGCAGTAAAACTACCAGTAATAGAATTGTAGCAAAGCAATGCAATATGTCGTGACATAATATCACACGTGTATGCAAAATGTCATGCTCAATCATAGTCATACATATCATAAGGCCATAACAGTCATTTCATCTCCTAATGATATACAAAGCATTTTACCCTATGGGGGTATTTCAGTCATTTTACCTTTCGAGGGTCAGGGGTATTTCAGTCATTTTACCCTTTGAGGGTATTTCAATCATTTTACCCTTCGAGGGTATTTCGGTCATTTTACCCTTCGAGGGTATTTCAGTCATTTTACCCTTCGAGGGAATTTTAGTCATTTTACCCTTCGGCGGTATTTCAGTCATTTTACCCTTCGAGGGTATTTCGATCATTTTACCCTTCGGGCGTATTTCGATCATTTTACCCTTCGAGGGTATTTTAGTCATTTTTACCCTTCGAGGGTATTTCGATCATTTTACCCTTCGAAGGTATTTCAGTTATTTTACCCTTCGGGGGTATTTCGGTTATTTTACCCTTTAGGGGTATTTTAGTTATTTTACCCTTGAGGTATTTGGTCATTTACCCTTAGGGTATTTGGTTATTTACCCTTGAGGTATTTGATAATTTTACCCTTCGAGGGTATTTCGATCATTTTACCCTTAGGGGTATTTCGGTCATTTTACCCTTCGAGGGTATTTTGGTCATTTGCCCACAACTCGCAACTTGGGCTTGCCACTCGAGTGATCGCACACCTGTGTGGTCTCAAACACCGTGTTTACAGCTTTTCGGCTTTTCGGCTTTTCGCCGATCTACGGTTGTAGTGGGTGATGACACACCTAAATTCGACCGAAGAGCGCAAGTCTCCATGTACACCAACCTAGATTCAACCAAAACGTCATTTCATTAACTATCAAGTTTTGTTAATCAAACAAAGCCAAACGATGCTAATGATAAATCAGTACTCGAAGCCCCTTACCGGAATCAACCAAACCGCACCCTCAACTCCTTGGAGAAGCACCAACCAACTCTTGAACTCTACGTAGCACAAAAGCCACAAAAC